>NC_090934.1:719239995-721739995 GCF_040938575.1 Ambystoma mexicanum
GAATTGTTGCTAGTCTGTTTTAAAGCTATTGCATTTTGTAAGGGGCTTTAACTTCCAAAATATTTTTTCTGGATATGCTTGATTTCTTTGAGTAGGTCTTTGGCTGTACCATGTAGAAGATTGTTATTTAAATTGGCTAGTGCTAAAGCAGGACTTTTAGCATAGTACAGTTCATAGACTACATTTCTTATAGTTGAATGATGTGTTGATATCATTTTGATATGATGGAAGGTGCTTTTTGCAAATAGGTCCTGAAATGCAGGCTAATGAATGTTCTTGTAGTCCTGTTTATTTCCGCACTGGACAGGTATCCATATTTTGCAGCACTTTCATTTTGATTTTGTCTTTGCCTTTCACATACTGATTGAGGAAATGACGTAAAGATTTTAAATCTTTTTTGGGAATGTTACACATTGACGTGCATGGCCATTTGTATACTGGACGTTCTGGTTCAGTCGAATGGAGAGGTAATTCTGAGTTTTCCGGGGATATTTTTGTAAGCAGTATTTCTTGTTGCATTATGGTATTATTACGTTTTTCATAAGCTCATCCACTGATATGTATGGCAATTGTGTTTGTTTGGTTTTGTTTGTATGCTTCTTCATTAAAATGTGGTTCTGTGCTCGTGGTGTGACTCCATTCACCTCCACAGATATTTAAGAAGTTATTTTTGTTGACATTCCATTTATTGAGAAGTCTTTTTTGTAATTTAGTCATTAGTTTTGTTAGTGGTTTCATTCTGTTTAACACTAAAATAAACAACTTTCTTTTGAGAAGGATTGCACTGTCTATCAAAGCTTCTAAGATTAATTTTCTACGGTAGGTTTTAAGGGTTGTGCATGATTTGTCTCCTGTTTTTATAAGATTCTGAAGGACTCTGTGGTGGAACATTTTTGCTAAAATACTTTTTTTGGTATGGTTACTTGCTAGTATATCAAGATTTATAGGAGCAGTTTTAGCAGTAGTGGTAGCTGAATTCTTGTTAATCATTTTCTGTTTTGTTTTACATTTAGATAGAGGAGGCAAAGTTTCTGTAATGGAAGCCTGTTTTGTTTCGCTAAATGACTGTATTAGCTGTTATGTTTGAACTTTCTGTACAAACTCTTCTAGAGATGGATGCTTGTTTTGGACACTTTTATTTTCCTTTGCTCTATTTCTGCGTTGCTTTCTACAGACTTGCTTTTTGGTAGGCATTCTTTGGGGTCTGTTGAAAAAAAAGAAGGTATGGGTTGGGCCGTTCTGCAATGTATGTGTGCTGTGTGCATGAGTGTCTGAGTATGATGGTAAAGATGTATCTGGTGGTGTGTGATTGTGCATTGGGCAGCTACAATTAGTTGATAAGGCTAATCTTCTATGGGTGTGTTACTACAATGTGGTTCAGATGACAGTAAAAACTGAACTAGTGGTGAGGAGAAGCACTAATAGTAAATCTAATGGTATAAAATTAAAACAGTTCTTTGTTTTGTAGTACTAACATTCTAGGGGTTCAGTTATGTTATTTGTGTTCCAAAAAATGGGGATGTGTGTGTCATTTTGCCTGCTAATCCCTGTTTAATAAATTGGGATTTGTGGGCAGAATGGTTCAGAAATCTCTGTTTTTATGGAATGAGCAGTTTTTTTTAGTAAATGTTGTTTGTAGTTCAGATGCTGCTGAATTTCAGCAGAGTGGTCTTCACTGCAATTGTAAAAGAAAGAAGTTAATAATTTTGTGTGTTTATAGCACTGATGTTAATTTAGACGTTGATTTTTATGTTTTTGAAGTAGTATTCTTGTTTGATATCCGAACATAGGGCCTTATCACGACCCAGGCGGAAAACCATGGTGCTAAATAGCACCATGATCCATGCCGGTAACTTACCGACTCCGCCATGGAGAAAGGGGGATTTACCACCCCATTACAAGGTTGGCGGGGCGGTAATTCCCCCTTCCTCCATGGCCCTTCCCCATTCCCATTTTTGCCCCATAGGGCATAATGGGAATGGGGAAGGCGGTAATTACGGTACCGCAAATTGCGGTACTGTAATTAGCACCAAGGTCCCTTTGCGGGTCCATTCCTTAACGGCTGATAAAACCAGCCGTTATGGTGGGAACCCGCAAAGGGACCTCGTAATCAGGCACTAAGGGATTACCGGTACGGGTACCTTTACCGGTAACGGTAATCCATTAGCACCATTGTTGTGATGAGGCCCATAGTGTATGCATGCATTTCATTTGACTATGTGCAGTCTTTATATTTTATTTACAATATGTTAGTTCAACATGGTTTGCAAATGAGTATAATTTTATGTGCATGAAATTCACTTGGTTTTTTAAAGCTGTGTTGTAGATAGCAGACTGGTTACGAAGTGACGGTTGATTATAGTAGATGGGAAAAATTGCACTAAGTTCATTTTATAGGTTATACAGGTTTAGTAGCATTACTCTGTTTATATGCATTCATAAGCGTTGTACATGTATTGTGAATAAAATATGCATACCTGTAGTTTGTATTCATGCATGTGAATATGCATGCAGCTGTAAGTTAAAATCTTGGAAACTTGTAGAGTAGTTTTTGTAGTAGGAGATTTCCAATGATATGAGACTTGTACTCAGAGTGATCAACAGTACATTTGAAGTGCGCAACTCTGATGATGGAGTTAGGTGTAGAGGTCTTGGATGTGATTGGTGGAATGTTGTGTGAATGCTTAGCTGTATCGAATGAGGGAATGGCACCGAGAGTGATGTGGAAAGGGTGGAAGGGCTGGCTAAGAGTTCCGTGCTTCGTGGAGACCGCGGCTGTCCGCGGGCAGGGCGTGCCCCATCCAGGGTTTTCCAGCAAATCCAACATGGAAAGGGGACTTTAGGGATCAGCCAATCAGATGGTTGTGGATTCATTATGAAAGAGACTGTGTGTAGTGAAGATGCCAGAGGTGGAGAAAGTCAGGGTTTTGGTGCTTGGAGATATGTTTGTGCATGGTTTACAGCAGTATGCTCAATGCAGGCATGTGGCAAACAATTTCAATGTTAAAGGAGTGGAGGTGGTGTGGCACACTGTGCCTGATTGCAATGTACAGGGAATTGTACAAGTTTGTGAAGATATGGGCAGGATGAACAGTCCGCATCTGGTAGTTTTGCACTATGGTGCTTTCCATTTGGGCTATGTCAGTGCCGTTACTTTGTTGGCAGATTTGGAACACTTGGTTCAAGCAGTAATGAACATCCTTCCAAATGCCAAAGTATTTTTTTCTGGATTACTACCTAGGGCAATATGGGACAATAGTTCTGTTTTTGTCCTCAGCAAAACATTGGTAGGTGTGCAATCAACCGAGGCATGTGTGCTTTCATGCTTAGAGCTGGTATGTTTTTCTGCAATAATGAAAATATTGATTCCAGTAATGCTGTTTATTTTAAAGAAGATGGTATTTCTTTATCTTTTTTGGGAAATGCTATGCTCCTTTGGAATATAAGGGTTGCTTTGGAGAAGATTATGTGAAGATTTTACTAGTAAAGTAAGAACAAAAAACCACCCAAAAAATACAAAATAACAGGTGTCTGTCAAGCACCTGCA
This sequence comes from Ambystoma mexicanum, assembly GCF_040938575.1. NCBI lineage: Eukaryota > Metazoa > Chordata > Amphibia > Caudata > Ambystomatidae > Ambystoma > Ambystoma mexicanum. The sequence continues at coordinate 719,243,543 of NC_090934.1, forward strand.
AAAAAACGGCTCTTTTCAGAGCCAACCTCAAAGGGGAAATGGGGCACAGTATTTACATTTACATTTAGCACGCTCAGATTTTACATGCAGGGTTTTGGGGTGGAGAGGCATGCAAATGAGAATGAGCAGAGCTAGGGATTGGTCAGTAAAGTTTACTGGGTGTGTTGTGTAAGGAGAGACTTTGTCAGAATGTCTATTTCCTGAAAGAAGAACAGATAGCTATGGATGTGTATTTCCGAAAACAGATTATCTGGATTTTGGGAGAGTCATGGATACATTGGTTGGAGCTGCATGCAGAAATCTGTGGAGTAGCTGCAGATCTTGGATTCCCTCATGTGGAAGTGAACTGGCATGGAGTGCGTGGAATGAAGTGACTGGACTTGGTACCTCTCTGTGCTACTTTAGAGACAGAGCATCATCCAGACATAATTATAATTCATTGTGGAGGGAACAGTTTAGGACATGTGTCTGGAATTTCTTTGCAATTTGCAATGAAAGAAGGACTTGGGAAGGTCATGGACATGTTTCCAAATTCCCAAGTAATTTTTTCTCGTATTGCGCAAAGACAAATGTAGCTGCGTTCTTCTTCATCTGGTCCACAAATGTAGAAAGCGAGGCACAATGCCTATAAGGCTGTTTGTGCCTTTCTAAGAGATGTTGGCATGTCCTTTTTTCACAATGAAAATATTATGTTTCGTAGCACATACATTTTTCGCAGAGATGAAGTCCATCTTACTTATGCTGGCAATCAGATTTTTCTGAGAAATGTACAAAATGCATTGCAACCTTTTTTGGAATTACAGCAATCCATTTTGCAGTAGGTGTTGACCATTTGAAGTTTTTCAAACACATAAAAATACCACCAAAAGGCTCTATTCAGAGCCACCACTTCCTCCCAGAGAAAAGTGCATTGGTTTTGTAAGGGCAGCACCCTAAAACTTTATATGTCCAAGTACTGTCTGTGGACTTCAAAAAAATGCACAGGGCCGTGCACTGTTTATTTGCCACTTCTATTTTTAAACTATGAAAGGCAGCTCTGAAAAGAGCCTTTTTTTAAATGTCTGTTCTTTTATATTTTTTTGTTTTTTTACACATGACACACTAGGAGAGGAGGGGAAAGGAGGGTAATGAAGGGACGCCAGCCATGAGAATAAGAAAGGACAGGTGGAGAGAGGAACATATAGGGTGGGCGTTACTTAGGTAGGTAGCAGGTCTTCTGGTGCTCTGTAACCATAGCCTTGAAACCACTTCGAAGACTCTCCCCCCTGCAGAGTACTGTGTCGCAGTACATGCACAATATTGTGACCCTCGAAAGGCAAAGGTCAACAGCATTGTCAATGGTCTGTGAGGCAGTTGGAGGGATGCGCTCTCCCATAGGAGTGTTTCTTGTGGTGAGAGGAGCGGAAACGGAGGATGTGGTAGAGGAACTCAACTTTCTACATTGATCACAAGGTACAAACTTGCGAATGGCCCCACTGTTGAACGACGTTAGGTGTTGCTTTATGGATGTCGTACCAAAGCTGTAGGAACCATGTCTCCCACGACTCAGCACCATTTTGCACTGTTTGCAGGTGACCTTGTTTGTACATGCTTTTGGTATGTTGCCATGAATGGTAAACAACCACCACACCCAAGACTCCTGGCGAGTGCTGGTAGTAGGGAGCTCCTCTACCTCATCCTCTTCATCCTCATCATCCTCATTCTCTACATCCTCACACCTGTTCCCCTCTGAAGGCCCTTGGGGAGGTGTTGGTGGTGGAGGGTTTGGGGGTGGTGCTGAGGCAGATGTAGCAACAGCAGCCATGGATGCCATCAGGGTTGATGAGATATTCTCAGCAAGAGCATCAAAGGCAGCAAAAGTCAATCTGCAATAGCCAGAAGTACAATGAAGATGAGCTCTGGGGTGTGGCCTTTTATAGGGGTGGAGGGATGCGCCTCGCGGACAGATCGAACACTCTAAAAAGGTTCAAAAATTTGCAAAAAGCATGTGGAAAGCCAGGGTCATCGTCTGGGACATGTGCAATGGTGAATTTTTACTGTAAAATAATTTGGATTGTCTGAAAAGGTATTTTAAAATGTTGAGGAACTGGACATTGTCCACAAATTAGGACAAACACTCAGCGTGGGTGCGGCCACATGATGATGTCGTGAACAAGTCTGCGAAGGGAACAGGTGTCCGTAGGACACCAAATGCACGGGAACGGTTGTGCGCATGTGCGCGGGTGTTCTACGGACAGTGTTCGGGTCCTCAAAGAAATTAAAAGTGCGACACAAGTGAGACGGACAGTTACGGACAGGCATGATGTTCGTAAGACTTATGGGTGTGGTGCGCATGTGGGTAGATGTTCTGCAGACTGTACAGACAGGTATAGTGTCCTTAAGACATCTCCATTTTGTTTAACTACGGACATCCCGGACACCACGTGTGTTCTTAGGACAGTTTCAACTTGCCTGCGAATGGTACGGACAGGTATAGTGTCCTTAGGATACCTCCATTTTGTTCACTTCCGGACATCCCGGACACCAGGTGTGTTCTAAGAACAGTTCCATATTGGTTACGGACGGTACGGACAGGTATAGTGTCCTTAGGACACCCCCATTTTGTGCATTTACGCACATCCTGGACGCCGCACGTGTTCTTAGGACAGTTTCAACTTGCCTGCGGACGGTACGGACAGGTATAGTGTCCTTAGGATACCTCCCTTTTGTTCACTTATGGACATCCCGGACAACTACTGTGTTCTAAGAACAGTTCCATCTTTCTTGGGAACGCTACAGACAGGTATTGTGTCCTTAGGACACCCTGATTTTGCTAATTACGGACATTCCAGACAGGCGCGCTGTCTGCGGACACCCCAACTGAGTTTTAAAAAAAAATAAGACACAAAGGATTGAATTAAAGGACACTTAATATTTTTTTTATTATATACAGATACACAATTTATGAAAGAGAGGGGGAAGCAGAAACTGATACAAATACAGGGGAATTATGGGTTTGGAGAGGATGGATGGGAGGGGATGAAGGGATGGAAGTCTCATCAAAACGTTTTTTTGGTGTTGAGAGTTTGGGGATAGTTGCCTGGGACATGGAGAGGAGGCACAGTTACACGTGGGACAGTGGTATTTAATTTTTTCTTTTATGTGGTCCTCCACAAAATATTTCAAAAGATTGAAATTTTCCATGAGCATGTCCATTTTTTGTTCCATGTGCTGCAGAGTATTTTCCAATGTGTCCTTTGGTGTATTATTTTAAATGTTTGTATGGTCTGTTAAAACAATATATATATGTTAAGTGCACATAAAGTAATGATTTTTAATTTGCTTATAAAGAGAAGTGTCTACCATTAGTATTACTGTCTTCAGACATTTCCTCATGTGGGAAATGTTCCTCAAGCCATTCCAAAGTACTGGACATTTCTGTGTAAAAAACAAAAATATATACATTTTAGTGTACCTAATATAAAAAATGTAGATATATATATATAAGAAAAATGAAGTTTACTTACTAGTTTCTGGTAAGTTGTATTCTTACTGTTGTGTAGGTCTACTGTTGCTCCTAGCTGTGCAGTTTCTGTGAGGTAATTATGTTGGAGGCATGTCTTTTTTGTTTTGGTATATTCCATTATAGTACATATGGTATTTAAATGGATGGTTGATGTGTTAGATATATAGGTTCCACTTGTTATTTATTATTCCATATAATGTTTTTGTGTGCTGCTTTTGAACTTGTGCAGTGTTTATGTGGCATGGTAGAACAATTTAAGATACCCCCTGAGTGTTTCGGTAGTGTTGATGTTGTCCGCGTCCGTTTGCGGACATACGCACAGTCCGCGGACATCAAAATCGTTAGCAGACGGTTCATTATGTTATATGTTACATGTATATAAAGTAAGGGATTCCTAGTAAACATCTATCAAATTCACACTATGAATATGTATATTCAGTAAAATAAAATTTGATAAAGGGAGGTTATGGTCACGTTGCACTATTAAAAACCTATGAAATTCAGTAAAAAAAAACTTTGTTAAAGGACGTTATGGTTAAGTTGCGCTACTAAAAAAGAGATGTTATGGTTCCAAGTAAAACCGAAAAACCCCTGAAATTAGCCAGTTATGGTAAGCTAAGCTACCATAGCTCGCGCCACCACCGTGCACTGCTAAGACTTACACCCAGGACATCAAAGATGACATCACAAATGTCATTGATGACATCACTGATGATATCATGTGCATTTACTTTTCATAAAAAGTCTGTACAAGGGATTCTTATTATAATGTTGATAAAAACACTGTTTAAAAAAGTGTCAAGGATCATTGGAATAGATATCTTGAGCTATGTAGAGCATTAGGCAATGCATTGATATAAATAGCATTCTATTATGAAGTTCTTTACAGTATACTAAACTACTCATGTATAAATATAAGCCTTGTGTGCAGCATACATGATGGAGGTGCAATATTCATAATCTTACCATGTTGAATAGTGAATTGATGAATGCTTTCTTATTAGAGTTTTGTGTACTGTGCAATATGTAATAAGTAGCTAATAAAACCACTTTGAAATATCGAATAGACGTCCTACGTTAGACGAATGGGTAGCAATGTCTAAAAGAAGAAATTAATAAAAAATAAAGAAAAAAAACAACAAAATATAGCAGATGAAATATTACATGATATGCAAAAACTATTTGAACAGCCTAAGAATGCCAACCCTAACAGTAAGAAATTAAATATGGATAAGGGAAAAAAGTGGAAGTTCCTAATATAGTGGGCCTCATTCCGGGTTTGGAGCTAACCATGGAGTAATTAGCTCCATGGTTGCCTCTGAAACCATCCCAAATCCGGCATGGTGAATGGAGTAATTACCGGTCCATTCCAGGGTTGGAGGGACGGGTAATTCCCCATTCACCTTTTGCCCTTCCCCATTCCCATTTCTGCCCCATAGGGCTCAATGGGAATGGAGAAGGAGGTAATTACGGCACTGTAAATTACGGTACCGTAATTACCTCCGAAGTACCTTTGCGGGTCCCGCACTTTACTCCTGCTAAAAGCAGGAGGTAAGGAAGGACCCACAAAGGGACCTCGGAATACAGACGTAAGGGATTACCGGCATCGGCACCCTTACCGGTGCCGGTAATTCCTTACCTCCAACCTCGAGATGACCCCCAGTGTCTTCTCAAGTCCAAAAAAAGATACTGTTAGACGATAGCTACTCTATTAAAAAAAAAGATCCAATCAACTATGTCAGAGCTCTGCAATTCCAACCAATTGTGGAGTCTGATAAAGATGAGCTATTAAATAGCAGACGCCTGCTTGAACTATCCTCAAATATAGTGCCATTACGAATGATATCGTCTAGAGATTTTAAGATAGTAGATCAATTGTTGACTCCTAATGTGGCAATTACCAATGTGTGGTGTACAGACAATGTTACGCTAGAATATATTTTGATACACAGTGACTCATTTATACAACTTGGTTATTCTTGTAAAGAAACCTACATGCCAAAAGTTAAAAACTACGAGACCCAGATAATGGCCAAATCTAACAGAATAATACAAGAAGACAATGCTATAACCAAATCCACACATAAACCTAACAAAAAGATAGGATCAACTGGTGGATTAGGTAAACCTGATTCTACCTTGGCAGGTAATATAACAGACATGAAGTCCAACCAGGTAGATACACCGTTGAACCCTGAAGAGACCAAGGGATACTAGCAATGGTTACCCATAGCATTCAAATCTCACTTTGAACAACGTCCCTAACGAGATAGGTATAATGCTATCCTGGAATACAAGAGGTAACCAGCATTATATAATAGAAGATGGGCTACTTGCGAACCTCAACGTTTTATGTTTGATAGTGTTGCAAGAAACCTGGTTGCACAAGCCATGTGACATAGACGGGTGGTGCACCATACAAAGTATGGCTACAATAGGGCAAAGAGGCCGTCCTAAGGGTGGATTACTTACAGCTATGAGACATCCCTGGGTGGGAAAAAATACTAAATGGTCCACTGAAATGGTGCTAGCTCTAGAGATCTGTACAAATATGCTTGCAATACCTAAGTTAGTAAATATATATAATCCCCCTAATGGAGTCTTTAACAAAGTTAATATTGAGACAGTGACTAAAATTCTTAAAGAATCAGATGAAGGAATACCTTGTATATTAATAGACGACCTAAATTCTAAGATTGTAATACCTGAAAACGAAATGAATGTTGAAGTCCGCTCTGCGTCGTGTAAGTGACTCCAATCAAGCAATCCCACTAAATCAGTGCCTTGTCTGGGATGCCCAAGGGAAGCCCTTATTTATGTATTTTGTATGTCCAGTTAGGTACTCTGGATGACAACCCTTGTATAACACCCCCCTCTTAGAATCCCCCTGACCCCACTGAGCCAAGAAGTAGGTTTGTTTTGCAAATTAAAAGGTTTATTTGAAAAATTAACAAGATATATATCAAACTTTTATAATAAATTAATAATTGATATCACACTTATGGATATAATGTTGATCAACAATGGGTAATCTGGCACTAGCACACTTCTTTCCAATCAATGAGGAGTTAGTATAGGATGGATAAGGTAGCAAAAATACTTTTATGGTTTCAAGGGAAGAGCAATGAGGAATAAAATTCAGTACAGAAATAACTTGATATGATTTTAGCAAATGATAAGATAATCACTTTTTCTCTGGCAATTCACCCCCCCCTTTTTGCAATGTAAGAAATGGAAGGAGATGGAAAGAGGAGCACACAGTTCTCAGGAATGCAATCAAATACAATACGAAATTCGGTTCCACCCCAGCAAGCTTAGAGGGAACAGGTAGAAGTTTGAAACACAGGCCCAAAATGCTTTGAATGTGATGACAATGAAGTGAGAAATGTGCTAAAATGCTTTTAATTCCCTCTAGAGGTTCAGGGTGGGTGATATCTAGTTTATATTAGTTCAGGCTCACTTTAACAATGCCCTATGAGTAACTAGCGGGTTAAAACGAATTTTAGCAAAGGAAAGCAAGGAGCTGCTGATTTTTACACGTGGCTGAAATTGTGCAAAATGTCAAATTGCAGCAAATTTAATTGCGCGCGTCGAGCGTAATTACGGAGGCCCTATAAGTAGGAGCAAGTCGGTTCTAGTTGGAAGGCCTAGAATCTTAGCTTCAAGATGAAAGTTAAATCTCGTTCCTAGCACAAACGGTTCCGGAGATACGGACGATTTTGTGAAAGTAGTTTTTCAGATTTGAAATTTTACAGCTCAGAATGACAGATGACAGTTTTCAGTTTTAAAGATGACAGAATGACACGATTCTTGGAGGCAGTTATAATAGGCTAAAATAGTTTGGATTAGATTATTTTAAACTAAGAGATTGTTTTTGGCACAGTGAGTACTCACACTATATTTTTGAAATAAGCAGTCAAGGTCTGGTTCAGGTTGGACGGGACTTCTGGCGGTTCTGAACAGCGGTCTGGTCTCTGGTTCTGCTCTCAGCACTGCACAGGTCTGGTCTCTCTGGATCTCTGGTCTCCCTGGATCTCTGGTCTCTCTGGATCTCTGGTCTCTGGAGGTTGATGGATTTGAAGTCTGGAGTCTCTGGCCAAAGCGTCCCGCAAGAAAGTGGAAAGTGAATGCCCCACCTGGGTTTCAGTGGCCCTTTTTATGTGTTTTGAAAATGGGTGTGTGCCTGGGCCTAGCTAAGCCTGCCCCTCTCAACTTGTCTTTGGCCCAGCTTTCTTCTCTCCCTTGATTGGGGGAAGAAATGGAGTGTCAGAGTGATGCTGTAGGTTTTATGGTCAGAGGAACCTCCCCTTGTCAAATTGCACACACATCTATTTTTGACCCAAATACATATTTATCTATGTACCATTTTTCTTATATTATAGGCCTAGTTAACATATTTTCTGTAGCACCAAACCATCCGATCCCTGTCTTTGTATGATGTCGTGTCCACTAATGACAGAATTCTCCCCTTTTCATCCAGATAACGACCTCTAAACCTTTCCAGATTTTACACAAATGTGCACCAGGGATATGGGTTTCAGATGATAAAGTGTCAGATTTTTAACATACATACATTTGGAGTAACAACCTTTTTTCCACTACTATCCCCCAGAACATCCCACAGGGTCCTAACACCTTTTAAAATGTGCATGGAAAAATCCCAAGAATGATGATATTATTTATATAATTTTGACCAGTCCGCACTATGAGTTATCTATCTTTTTAAAATTATGCCCTGGTCCAGATGGGTGTGGTTTAGGTTCCAAAGCACATGGGGGAAGCTTCTGTCTGTCCCTGCCTCCAGCTCAGGTGGCTCCCAGAGGCACTTCTCCTCCCACTTCTCCCAAGAGGAAGCTATTTTATGACCCCCCCAATATAACATTTGCCTGAGCCCAGGACAGTGCTTTGTTCAACCTCCTGCAGGTGCCCCTTCCCTAATCTAATCAGAGAGGTGTCATCTCCTTTTGGTGGGGGCAGCAGGATGCAGCTAGGCCTGGGAAGAGTGGCTGAGCAGGTTTCTCCTGTCGGGGTAGTTGTCAGGCAGACTTCAGCTAAATGTCACTTTAGATCCCAGTTTAAATCAAACTTACAATTTTTACATATACATTAAATAATTACTTCCTTCAAGTCATTTCAGAATATAGTTTTACATTGTATCCACCTCTTAGCAAGTCTTTCCTTGGCCTGGTTTGGGCTCATCTGTTCAGTTTTACACAAAAGTCTGGTGGTTTTAAAACGCTGGCTTTCTGATAGTGGTGAGTACCGGTATTGCATCCATTTTTGAGTTGTCTTGAATTTGACAGGAGATTTTTGCTATTGTTTTGAGGGGCATCCTTACATTTGAGTGGTTATGTGGAACCCCCCCACAAGAAGGTTGAATCTTTAGAGTGGTCTTGTGCCCATGATTTCAGCAAATTTTTGACATCAGTAAAACGGATTTTTTAAAAAAAGGTCTCTGGTATTAGCTATCTTGCAATGTTTGGAATGGACATTTGGAGCTTGCACTCAAAGAAACAGAGGTGATTTAAAAGCACTTTTCCTCTGACAGGTGCTGCTATTTTTCCTTTGGCACCACCTTTCACCCCTGGCACTTTTGGTATGCGCACAACTGCGCGTTTCTCCTGGACTCTGGGATGGAATGATGGGCGTCGACAGCTCATCCCCACATCTACCCAGTCTATTGATTCAGCATGGGTCAAAACCCTTCACAAACCCCCCCGCCCGACTACGCTTTGATTCAAGTCGAGGGGAAGTCGGGTGCAAAGGAGGTTTTGAGCCCTGTGCTGGTATGTCCGCATTATCTTCTTCCAATTCTGTAGATGGCACAGTTCAGCATCTTTTCCTCCACCCAGTTGAATGGATCGGTTCTCCTCGCTGGTCCTGATGGGAATATTGGGCGGTACCCGGTGCCCCTCGGGTCTTTACTCCCGGTCCCTGGGTGTCCTCCTTGGCCAGTCCCCAGGTTTTCTTTCTCCTAGGACGACAAAGGAAAGCGGCAATACCTATTCATAGACATTTCTCCCCCACTATTGATATAGTGGGGCGACATATACATTTTATACTTTAATAGACATAGCATTCCAATTTTGAAAAACAAGATATCATTCAGAGACCGTGGCTTACAAGTGTCATAATATTTTAGAGACTAAATGTGGGATATTTTAGGGTTGGAACAGAATTAATCTGGAGCAGTCCCTTCTGGGATTCCAGAGGATTCCTCCAGTTGTTGCAGGGTGTCCCTAGGATGGCAACGCTTTAGCTGATTAATATGGACCCACTTGTCTTCCCCTTCTGCCAAACTGCCTTTGGGGATGCGGATCTTGTATGCAACAGGGGAGATTTTGTCTATAATTTCAAACGGTCCCTTCCACGTAGGCAAAATTTTTGCTGTTTGGCCTGGTTTCTTTGAAAATTGTATAGATAGACCCGGTCTCCCACATCATATTCCTTCCTGGTGGTTTTCAAATCATAGTGCGTTTTCATACTTTCAGCTGATCTTTCTAGATTCCGCTGAGCATAGGCAAAAGCATGTTGGAGGTGTTTCCTTAAATTCTCCACATACTCATGAGTTGTGGAGGCATTTATCAGTGTCTGCTCTTGGGTCCTGTAGAGCAAATGCTGGGGAAGCACCATCTTGCATCCGGTCATCAACTCAAATGGTGACATTTTAGTTGCAGATGAAGGGGTAGATCTGATGGCCATTAGGACCAGAGGTAATCGGATATCCCAACTTGGCCCAGAATCTGCCACAAACTTTTTTAAGATCCTCACAATGGTTCGGTTGTATCTCTCCACTGCTCCAGAAGAAGCTGGCCGGTAAGCAATATGTAGCTTCCTTTTGACCCCAGTATCTCCCACATCTTTGTCATTACTTCACTGGTGAAGTGGCTACCTCTGTCTGACTCAATCCTTTGAGGTAGACCAAATCGGGAAAAGATGTGGTTGATCATCAGGGCAGCTGCTGTTTCTGCCTTGCAATTTGGGGCTGGGCGACATTCCACCCACTTGGTAAACAAGCATGTAACGGTAAACATGTACTTGTTTCCTCTAGACGAGAGAATTACAGGGCCTACAAAGTCGATTTGCAAATCTGACCATGGCAGTGTCATCCCCCTCTTTTGCAGAGGCGCACGGTGTGTGAGGGATGATGGCTGAAACTGTGCACACACAAGACACCCCTTCAAGTATTGGTCGAGCTCCTGCCCCATGTGTGGCCAGTATTCAACCTCTCAAGATTTCCAGTGTTGTGTGAAACCCCCTATGACCAGCGGTGGCCGCATCATGGGCGTGACTTAACATCAGGCTTCGGAATGAGGTACGAACCACCCACTGATCATGGCCAGCTTGGGATTTCCTTACCAACAACCCGTCTTGGATCCGGAACATCTTTGGACATTTCATCAACACTCTTAGGTCCTCTTTCCCAATGTAATCGGTATCTGTCAGGGGAAAGTTCTCAGGGTCCTCAATGTGTTGGTAAAACTTACCAATTATTGGATCCCCCTTTTGAGCCGTGATTAAATCAGCATTAGGGGTCTCCTTACTCCATTGTGCAGTTGAAAGATCATTGTGAGCATTTGTCTGGGAACTAGTGATAGCAGTGACCTGGATTTCCCCCAACAGGGACTCAATCTTTATTAGATCCCCTTGGAAGGCCCCGGTTTTGGCCAGCTGATCAGCTAAATCATTTCTAGTTTTGTCTGGTCCCTCTACTTTGGAATGACCTTTGATCTTTTTCCAGTAGATGGTCATCCCTTTCGAGGTGACCAGATCATCAATGTTTTGGATTAACTTCCCATGATTAAAGGGTTTGTTATTAGCACATAACATGCCTCTGGTTTTCCAATTAACCAGGTGCTCCACGAACCCGTTCCGTACATAATCCAAATCTGTGATTATGACCAGTTCGTGGAGTTGATGCTGGACAGCAGTGAGGATGGCCTGATGCACAGCCATCAATTCTGCCACCTGACTACTTCGGGGACCAATTTTGTATCCAGTGGAGGGTTCTGGGGACTCATTCACCCATGCATTCCCTATGCCGCCCACCAGTTCTTTCTCCCCGTTGTTGTCAACATGGTACGAGCATCCATCCACATTGAGAGTGGGCATTCCCTCACACTTCTCTTCTTCAAATACTTTGTGTGGGGAATTGAGGTATGCCTCCATGTTGTCCTTGATTTTTAGACTTTTGTCCTCGAGACAGTTTTCTCTGGCACAATCATGCAAGTCAGCCAGACATTGCGCGAGGGGACTCTTCATGTTTTGGCCATATCTGACCTCCACAGGAAAGCCTTGCATTGACAGAATCCAGGAAGTAATTCGGGAATTACTCACATTTCCGGCCCGGATTCTGTCACTTTGGAGATATTGCAGAGGCTGGTGTGGAGTCTCCACTATGACGTGTTCCCCCTGGATAAACGGGCGGTAATTCTTCGATGCCCACACCGTTGCCAGGAGTGCCTTCTCACAATCATTGAATTTTTCCTCCACAGAGGCTAAAGTTTTGCTCGCATAGGAGATTACTTTATTGACCTTGTCATGCTTTTGGTATAATACTGCCGTCAAGCACGTATTAGAAAACCCTGTCTCCAGGAAGAACTCCTTGTTTCTGACAGGGTAAGCTGGGCAAGGCGCTTGTGAGAGACTTCTTTTGAGTTGTCTTACTGCCTCGGAGTGTTCTGGACCCCATTCCCACTTGACCCCCCCTTCAAGAGATGAATCAGGGGTCTGGTGATCTCTGCGTAGCCCTCAATGAACTTCCTGCTGTAATTAGTCAGTCCAAGGAGGTTCCTTAGTTCCCGCAGAGTTGTGGGATCCTTCAGTTTCTGAAGTGCTTCCACTTTCTTTTCCTGGGGACAGAGACCCTGAGGAGTAATCTCATGCCCCAAGAAATTAACACGGTTTCTACACCACTGTGCTTTCTGAAAGGGAAGTTTTGCTCCGGCGGCCCTCAACTGCGTCAGAACATAACAGATCTCCGCTATGTGTTCTTCCACAGATGAACTTTTGATGAGGACATCATCTACATAAGCCAGGTTACCCCTCGCACCCAGGTCGGGCATGGCCTTATGTAGGAAAATGTTGAATTCATTGCCGGAGTTGAGTTATCCGAAGGGAGTCCGGCTCCATGTGTACTGCTGGCCCCCAAAGGTAAAAGCCAGTTTGTATTGGTCCTCCCTACTGACAGGCACGGTCCAGTACCCATTGGTCAGGTCTATTGCAGTGAATACCTGTGACCCCTGAATCTGGGCCAGCCCTTGGTCAATGTAGGGAAGAGGCCATCGGGAAGTATGGACCCATTTGTTGAGCTCCCTAAGGTCGGCGCAGAGTCTCCACTGGCCGTTTGGCTTCAATATTCCCAGCACCGGATTATTGAAAGTGCTGTGGACTGCACGGATTATTCCCGGGACTCAAGGTTCTTAATTATTTCAGTAAGGGACTACATGGATGCGAGAGGCAAACAATATTGCTTCACAAACACTGGAGTTATTCCAGGGTCCATGGGAATTGTTGTGGTGTGGATGTCGGTGCGACCACAGTCATATGAGTCTACCGCAAAGAGATCTTGGAAATCCAAGAAAACTTATTTCAACTTTTGCTTCTGTTCCAAAGTCACGCAGGCATCAGCTAGGTTGACCCTCACTTCCACCATCTGCCTGAAGCCTGGAAAGACTTCTGGTTTGGCTAGCTCAGCAGCCTCCTCCAGCTGGGTGGAGAAGTCCCTGGTCAGAGTGCTAATTTGGACTTGAGGCTTCAGGTGGGAAAGGCAGCCCTCATGGACCTGGAAAATCACCTCATCCCTCCTGAAGTCACAAGTCACATCTTCCTTACCATAAGGGCAAGAAGTGTACAGCAGGAAGTTCCCCCCATGCCGGGTGAAAATCCTGTCTGGTGTTGTATTGTCATCACTGTCACTGTCAAAACAGTCCTTGGGGATTTGTCCTAACAGTTCATTTCCTAAATCAATGGAGAAAAGTCGGTCATCAACCGCCATTCCAATGATGGTGCCTGCGGCTAGAGTAATACTCTGTAAGTCGCTGTTATCCACCTCTATTGGAATGGTGTCATGTTCTATGTTGACTAATGGTGTTGGGTTTACCCCCAATCCTTGCTGTTGGAGAGAAGCATTTAGATGTATATAAGCATCAGGGTTTTTCGATTTTTGTCCTCTTTTAACCTTCATTTCCAGGGAGAATTGTCGGGTCTTTTCTGGGATGGTGACTTCCTCTTTGAGCTGAATTTCAACTGCATAAGGCAGCAATTGAGCTGACCTAAATGCTTTTTCCGGATCATCAAAGCCCATGGGATTATCCGCTAATCGGGAGCAAGCTTTGAAGTTTATTAGGTCCAAACTAATGGCAAAGCGATTGAGAATGTCACTGCCTAAGTAAAAGAAGGCAGTGACGTCTCGCACGACCCAACAATTGTGGACTATGCTCTTGTTGCCAATGGAGATTTTGAGCATACACCTGCTTGGCAGGAGATGTTTGGAATTGGGTGTTTCCAGATCCATTTCCCATTTGTCTATCAGTTTGAATGTGGGAATGGCTGGATCTTTTGTGATTTGGCGGAACATGGCTTCGCTGATGAAGCTCTTACCGTTGTTCGCACACACTCGAGCGAGAACAGAGTCCTTCCCATCATTTAACTGAACAGGGATGAACAACTGATCTCCAATTTGCTGAATATCAGCCAGGCTCTGAGCTGATTTCACATCTTTCTGGACTATAGGAGTGGGAGTGTCTGATTGTGGATTGGTAAAGAATTTCATAGTGTTTCCTTCCAGTGTGGAATACCACCTTAAACTGGAAGGAAGGTTGATTTTCAGAAATAGAGAGGACCCCCCACCAACAGTCTGTTGTCCTACTGCTATTACTGTCACGTCTGGAATTTGGTTGTTTGGAAGTGAAATTCTACTTGGTCAGATTTTTGTTCAACCATGTGGCAGGTGCCGTTTAAACTAACATGGTTGACACTCTGTTTTAATTGTATTGGTCGGCTAGTCTGGGTCCAGAGGACCTTGTTTACGCAATCTATTAGGGGTGACAACCTTCTCAGGAGGTCATTCCCTAGTAAACAAGGGGTGCCCTCTGGAGTCACTACTATGACCGGGTGTTTCACCTTGTGTCGCCCAATTTTGATGTCCAAATCTGCAGTCCCCTCGACAGGAATTCCCTTCCTGTCAAAGTTCTGCAGTTGTCCAGGAAGAGAGGTGAGAGGAATACGGTAATTCTGCCCCCTTCCTGCATTTAGTTCATCAAAGGCCCTTTTGGACGGAAGGGTAGCTTCGGATCCAGTGTCCACCAGTGCCGAAAATGTTCCCTGCCCCTGTACTTGTACCGGGGCATAATATCTTCCCTCCTTCTTCTCAAGGGGGCACAGATAATGCACATTTTTGGACAACTGGTGGGCTAACTTTCTGGTTTTGGACATTGCTAGTGAAGAGATTTGGGCAGAATTCTGTGAAGAGCCTGGGGAATCTGAAAGAAAAAGTTGGCAACTGGAAATGGTTTCGGGTTCTGGGCTGCCCCCCCCCTTTTTGGAGGCAGTCATCAGGATGGGTTTGACCCATGGGATTTTTAGTATTGTCGGTTCTGGGATGAGATGATGGGCGGCTGTAGCTCAGTTTCCACATCTCCCCAGTCTGAATTGTCATCGCTTGGGACCCATTTTTCCATGGGAGGAGTTCCCCCATCTCTGAAGGAGAAGATCCTTTTCCCAGGATATTCTGAGGATCCCTCTCCCTCAAATTGGAAGACCTGTACCTCCTCCACAAATTGGGTCTGTTTGGGTCCTTTGTTTCTCCTACCCCCCCCCCTCTGCTCCTTGGGAGGCAGGCTTTCAGGGGCAGGAGATTTTGTTTTCGGTTCCTGGTTTTCCAGGGGCTGTTTACAAGTTGGGAAGGAAGCTTCCTCCAAGGCTTTACACCCCCCTTCCCCTTGTGCCTCCTCCCTGGGATCCGGTGGCTTATCGGGGTGCTGCCCCCGTCATTGTTCTGGAGCACCAGGCCCACGGTTTGGGGCATTCTGCGGTGGCATGCTCATCTGAGGTTTCTGTTGAGCCCTCAGTATGTGACCCAGATCCCGTGCCATATTTTGGACTTGGCGCTCAAGTTGTGAAACCCGCTCAGCCTGATACAGGGCTCTATTTTCTCCCCTGGGCTGATCCCGGGAAGGGTAGCTATCCCTTCTCTGGTAATACCCCGGATTGGGAAGATTTGGGTACCCCTCCATCCTTGGCCTCCCCTCTCCCGGATTAGGTTGTCTGGGCTCAGGGAATTGGGGAAAGAAGGATGGATGATTTTGGGGCTGGAAATTGGGGGGATACCTGGAGAAAAAATTCTGCCCAGGGTTTGGTGAATTTCTGCCCTCCTGGGGGAAGTTAGGAGGGAAATTCCCTCGGTTAGGTGCTTGGCCAGGCCCCCCCCTTGGGCTGGAGGAGTCCACACATAACCCAGGATGGGTCGGTTTCCCTTGTAGCGGGGACTTACATAATCAGGGGAGCGAGGGACCCTATTTGTGGGACTACCTCCTTGACTCCCTGTCTGTGACTTGCCCGAGGGCCTTCTGGTGTTAGAGTTATTTGGTGCAGGCAGGTTTTTAGGCCCCCCATCTCCAAATCTAAAACGGGGCAACCTTTACCTCTGCCACCATGGCAGCAGCAGGGCTGCTGTTGGTTTGGGGGTTTTTCTGCGCATTATTTTTATTTTCTATGGGCTTCTGCACCTCATAGATCCGGGTAGCCTGTTCAATGACCCAGTCTAGTGACCTCTTCTCGTGAAAATCTCTCACTAGCTGGGTCATGATGTATTTGGGCAAGGCATGGAAAAAAATATTGACAAATTCTCTGCTGTCCGTGCGTACCCTTCTGGTGGTCTGCGCAAAGGCACGCTTCAATTCTTGTACAAATTCTTGTGGGGCCTGATCCTCCCTACATTGCAAATTGTAGGCTGCCTTGCGAGCCTCTTGAGCATTTCTGTGCACAGAAAAGTGTTTCAAGGTGGTCGCCCTGTGTGTGGACCACCTTGAATGGTTTTGATCCTCCATTCCAGCAAAGAAACTGGAGTATTCTGGTGAGAAGGTCCACTTTACATATTGAATACAGCTTTGGCTTTCCTTCAAATGGAAAGTCTCCATCATTTGCTCATAGAGCTCCAAGTGTTCCCAAACAGAATACTTGGTGTTCTTATGATAAGGCGTGATGACACTCCTTATTGCCTTTATTTGTTTCAATGGGTCCTTAAGTAAGGCCCTTTTTGCCTTATTGGCCTTTTTGGTTTGAGTAACCCTTGTCCATTCATCCTCCGACTCAGAAGCGCTGCTCCCAGAGGTGCCCGTCTGATCTTCCAGGTTTTCCCGGATTCTGCGAGCCTGGGAATGGCTGGCAGAATGTGGAGACCTGGTCTCCTGTGTCCTGTGACGCTCAGAGGAGTCTTCAGATCCCTCCTTGCTGCCAGGATTTGATGGGTACCCCCCCCACTGACCTAACTGGGCAGAGGTTTTCAGGATGCCCTTAATGGGCCTACTCTCCTGGGGTTCCCCACTAAATTGCACTGTGTTTGGGTGCCCATACCCAGATGCCCGCCCATCCATTCCTGGGAGGTACTGGCCTATGAGCCCCATACTTCTAGCTGGATAGTAATCTGCCATCCCCGTGGCCCTGGGCTCATGTGCGCGAGGGGACATGGGGGTGGCAGAGTCCAGGGACTGGGAGAGATGAAGGCCTCTGGTACTAGGGCTCCTGAGGTTATTCTCAGGAGTTTCTCTTTCCCAGCGAACCTCATCTCTATCCGCCCCTGCTCCCTGTTGCAATGCAAGAGCCTGCGCTTTCAGTTCCTCAGTAAAGGCCTTACTAGACTCTATCAGTCTCTCCTGCATCGCTACCTGTTGCTGGAGCCTATCATTGTGCTGACAGAGAGCCTAATTCTGTCTCTGTGCCTCCTGATTGGTCCTGGAGTACTGGGCATGTCTTTGCTGCAGGAGGGTTACCTCCTGAGTCCCATCCCTACTGGCCTGCTCCTTTCTTGCCAGAGCCTCTTCCACCCTCCTGGAGGGCCAAGTGATTTCCTTCAATTTTTCTTTTTAAATGGCAGACTTCCTGGCCTAAGGTATCCCTTTCCTGACCAAGAGCCTGCATTTGTGATGCCAGGTCGTCCCTCTGCCTTTGAAAGGCACCAGCTTTCTGGCGTTCTTCATCAAACTCTGCCTTGGTATCCAGGTCTTTCAAAATCAATTTATTGCTTTCCTCTTTCTCTCTGTCTAGTTGGATTTGCAGGGTGGCTACCTGCTCTGTGCATGCCCTGTTGAAATTTATATGTTGCTCCAGCTTTTTCTGGCTCTGCAGTAAGGAGTCCAAACTGTCTTGGTGCTCCTTCTGCAAAGCCAGAATTCTGGTATCCTGGTCTGTCTTTTCCTGTTGCAGTATATCCATGTCCTCTTTTATTTTAATGATATAGTGCCTACTATCATTTTCTGACTCCTGGCTCCTCTGCAGCCTCTGCTCAGAAGAGACAAGGTCAGATTGGGCCTTTTCGAACGCCATCTGTTGCCTATTTGCCAGATCTTGGCCTTCAGCACATTTGTCCTGCATGGCTCCCATATATAGATACAAATATGCCGCTATCCTGGCAATCTTATTGTGTTCATCTTTGGCCTTAGAAGCCATATATAATTCACTCAGGGCCACATGTAATGGACCCTGATCTCTCCATATATCTGACCCTGTTTCAGTGACCTGTTGCGCGATTGCCTGCAACCAGACCGTTTGGTCGTGATGAGTCCACTCACCTCTTACAAATAGCTTATGTAAGAAGTGCTCTCTGGCTATTTTGATGTCTACCAGTGTCGTCATTCTGGAGATTTGAGTTCCTTCTTGACTTACCGAAGTTTGTATTTTATTTTGCAAAACAGACCGTTTCCTTAGAGCGTTGCTTTGAGGGGTGCTTTCACAGTGTAAAACAGCGTGGTGATCTAACCAGATATGTGTATCTGGTCAGTTGGCACACTGTATTAATCTGCACAAGTGGTAAATCTAACCCAGAATAGCCCGGCTCCAAGCCCCCACTTTGTAAGTGACTCCAATCAAGCAATCCCACTAAGTCAGTGCCTTGTCTGGGATGCCCAAGGGAAGCCCTTATTTATGTATTTTTATGTCCAGTTCAGTACTTTGGATGACAACCCTTGTATAACACACCCCTCTTAGAATCCCCCTGACCCCACTGAGCCAAGAAGTATGTTTGTTTTGCAAATTAAAAGGTTTATTTGAAAAATTAACAAGATATATATCACACTTTTATAATAAATTAATAATTGATATCACACTTATGGATATAATGTTGATCAACAATGGGTAATCTGGCACTAGCACACTTCTTTCCAATCAATGAGGAGTTAGTATAGGATGGATAAGGTAGCAAAAATACTTTTATGGTTTCAAGGGAAGAGCAATGAGGAATAAAATTCAGTACAGAAATAACTTGATATGATTTTAGCAAAAGATAAGATAATCACTTTTTCTCTGGCAATTCACCCTCCCCCCTTTTTGCGATGTAAGAAATGGAAGGAGATGGAAAGAGGAGCACACAGTTCTCAGGAATACAATCAAATACAATATGAAATTCAGTTCCCCCCCAGCAAGCTTAGAGGAAACAGGTAGAAGTTTGAAACACAGGCCCAAAATGCTTTTAATGTGATGACAATGAAGTGAGAAATGTGCTAAAAATGCTTTTAATTCCCTCTAGAGGTTCAGGGTGGGTGATATCTAGTTTATATTAGTTCAGGCTCACTTTAGCAATGCCCTATGAGTAACTAGCAGGTTAAAACGAATTTTAGCAAAGGAAAGCAAGGAGCTGCTGATTTTTACACGTGGCTGAAATTGTGCAAAATTTCAAATCGTGACAAATGTAATCACGTGCATCGAGCGTAATTACGGAGGCCCTATAAGGAGTACGGACAATTTTGTGAAAGTAGTTTTTCGGATTTGAAATTTTACAGCTCAGAATGACAGATGACAGTTTTCAGTTTTAAAGATGACAGAATGACACGATTCTAGGAGGAAGTTCTAATCGGCTAAAATAGTTTGGATTAGATTATTTTAAACTAAGAGATTGGTTTTGGCACAGTGAGTACTCACACTATATTTTTGAAATAAGCAGTCAAGGTCTGGTCAGGTTGGACGGGACTTCTGGCGGTTCTGAACAGCGGTCTGGTCTCTGGTTCTGCTCTCAGCACTGCACAGGTCTGGTCTCTCTGGATCTCTGGTCTCCCTGGATCTCTGGTCTCTCTGGATCTCTGGTCTCTGGAGGTTGATGGATTTGAAGTCTGGAGTCTCCGGGCAAAGCGTCCCGCAAGAAAGTGGAAAGTGAATGTCCCACCTGGGTTTCAGTGGCCCTTTTTATGTGTTTTGAAAATAGGTGTGTGCCTGGGCCTAGCTAAGCCTGCCCCTCTCTACTTGTCATTGGCCCAGCTTTCCTCTCTCCCTTGATTGGGGGGAAGAAATGGAGTGTCAGAGTGATGCTTTAGGTTTTATGGTCAGAGGAACCTCCCCTTGTCAAATTGCACACAAATCTATTTCTGACCCAAATACGTATTTATCTATGTACCATTTTTCTCATATTATAGGTCCAGTTAACATATTTTCTGTAGCACCAAACCATCCGATCCCTGTCTTTGTATGATGTTGTGTCCACTGATGACAGAATTCTCCCCTTTTCATCCAGATAACGACCTCTAAACCTTTCCATATTTTACACAAATGTGCACCAGGGATATGGGTTTCAGATGATAAAGTGTCCGATTTTTAACATGCATACATTTGGAGTAACAACCTTTTTTCCGCTACTATCCCCCAGAACATCCCACAGGGTCCTAACACCTTTTAAAATGTGCACGGAAAAATCCCAAGAATAATGATATTATTTATATAATTTTGACCAGTTCGCACTATGAGTTATCTATCTTTTTAAAATTATGCCCTGGTCAAGATGGGTGTGGTTTAGGTTCCAAAGAACATGTGGGAAGCTTCTGTCTGTCCCCGCCTCCAGCTCAGGTGGCTCCCAGAGGCACTTCTCCTCCCACTTCTCCCAAGAGGAAGCTATTTTACGACCCCCCCAATATAACATTTGTCTGAGCCCAGGACAGTGCTTTGTTCAACCTCCTGAAGGTGCCCCTCCCCTAATCTAATCAGAGAGGTGTCATCTCCTTTTGGTGGGGGCAGCAGGATGCAGCTAGGCCTGGGAAGAGTGGCTGAGGAGGTTTCTCCTGTCGGGGGTAGTTGTCAGGCAGAATTCAGCTAAATGTCACTTTAGTTCCCAGTTTAAATCAAACTTACAATTTTTACATATACATTAAATAATTACTTCCTTCAAGTCATTTCAGCATATAGTTTTACATTGTATCCAGCTCTTAGCAAGTCTTTCCTTGTCCTGGTTTGGGTTCATCTGTTCAGTTTTACACAAAAGTCTGGTGGTTTTAAAACGCCGGCTTTCTGATAGTGGTGAGTACTGGTATTGCATCCATTTTTGAGTTGTCCTGAATTTGACAGGAGATTTTTGCTATTGTTTTGATGGGCATCCTTACATTTGAGTGGTTATGTGGAACTCCCCCACAAGAAGGTTGAATCTTTAGAGTGGTCTTGTGCCCATGATTTCAGCAAATTTTTGACATCAGTAAAACGGATTTTTTGAACAAAGGTCTCCGGTATTAGCTATCTTGCAATGTTTGGAATGGACATTTGGAGCTTCACTCAAAGAAACAGAGGTCATTTAAAAGCGCTTTTGCTCTGACAGGTGCTGCTATTTTTCCTTTGGCACCACCTTCACCCCTGGCGCTTTTGGTATGCGCATAACTGCGTGGTTCTCCCGGACTCTGGGATGGAATGATGGGCGGTGACAACTCATCCCAACATCTACCCAGTCTATTGATTCAGCATGGGTCAAAACCCTTCACAGTCGATAGACCACGGTTTTTCAAATAGATATGGGAAACCTTGGGCTAACCTATTTCTTAAATACCACTTGAAAATATTGAATGGTAATACATGTGGAGATTCGAATCGTAGTGTGATGCGAGTCAGTGGTCGAAGTACATCCACAATTGATTATATAGTGGTGAATGAATGCACTAATGAATTAGTGATAGATATGTCAATAGGCATTAGAGAAGAGAGTGACCATCTTCCGCTCTATTTACTGATAAAATATAGTAAAGAAGAGACCTGTTACCAATTAAATGGCAATATAGAGATTACTAACGCAGCAAATCGGATCATATGGAATCCCATTAAATTAGGAAAAGCTAATGCGATAGCCGAATCCGAAATTGCCTTATTCAATGAACAGTTGGCCGAATGTGCTGAGGAATACACCAATGAAATAATTGGCAAATTCGAACAGCTGGCATCTAATATCAAAGTGGTCTCTAATCAGAAAAGAAAGACAACTAATATGAGCGAAAGATGGAATCTCACTAGTAATAAAACTACGGACTATGACTGGGTAATACAAAAAGCAAAGCAACAACTGAGGCATAAGATCAATGACATAAAGAACACCAAATTAAGAGAAGCTATTTTTTTTATTAAATTGGCCAAAAACAACATCAGTGTTGGCTTAGACAACATCGAACGCTGTAGGCTAATGAAATTTGGGGTACTATTGTTGCCCATGCCAAGAACAATAATGACCAGGATATGTGGGCAGCTATCAATAGCGCTAGGAAGATTGTGCTACCCATTAATGGTGTACCTGAAGAAAGATGGATGTTGCATGTCAGAAATACTCTTGGAGTAGAAGGTCATAATGATGAGGGATGTAAAATTGTTAAATCTAACTGGCATGGTACATTTACAGTGGATAGCTTAATAAAACTGATAGAACAGCGAAAGATCTCCAGAGCAACAGGCCCAGATGGCACCTGCAATGCCCTTTTGTGGATGGCACCAAAGTTGTGGGCGCAAGCCCTATTTACACTATTTCGATGGATCGGAAAACATGCGATTATACCTAAGTCTTGGCGAGAAAGCATAATCTTGACGATCCATAAGAAAGGTGATTGGAAATAGCCTGTAAACTACCAGATGTTAGCCATGCTAGACATTCCCACCAAAATATTCCCTAAAGTGTTGTTGAATGAACTAAATGAATGGATAACCAATAACAACATCCTACCATATAATCAATGTGGCTTTGGAACTAAATCATCTACTATTCATAATATTGTTAATTTAGTAACTGCAGTTGAATATTCCTGGACGGTTCGGAAACTACCAGTCTATGTTCTATTTATTGATCTAAGTGCAGCATTCAATACCATTGTAAGAGGCAAATAATGGTCAAAGTTAAAGAAAGGGGGATCCCTGAGGGACTCTTACATATGATTTAGTTATTATACTCTGATACCACTGTTCGAATTAGACTAGATAAGGAAGGCAAACTTTCTGGCCCGATAACCACATGCCGAGGTGTTAAGCAGGGTTGCACTTTAGCGGAAACACTGTTTAATCTTTACCTGGCAGATATTCCTGACTCAATAGAGGGAATAGGAAGTGATAATGTAAAGATTTCTTCATTGCAATTGGGTTGGCTTGGTTATGCTGACAACCTTGTGTTATTGGATTATACACCTGCAGGACTTCAAATAAAATTGAATGCATTGGTAGAATACCTAAAGAAAAACGGCCTTGTCATAAATATTGGTAAAACAAAGGTAATGGCATTTTTAGGTAATTGTAAAACAAGCCGTTCTAATACTTGCAAGTGGCATGTGAATAATACTCAGCTTGAACTTGTTGAATATTATAAATATCTAGGAGGTCATCATAGATCATACGTTACTATGGAATCAACATTGGTCAGAGACAATACTGAAATGTAAAAAAATAGCTGGGGCGCTGACTCAATTCATCGGAAAACAGGGTGGATACTCTATACAAACAGATGTATTACTATATTCAGCTAAAATTATGTCCTGTCTCCTGTATGGAGCCAAAGTGTGGGGAAAGAATTTTAAAACTTAGCTTCATAAGTTTGAAGGAAGCATTTTAAGACTGCCAAGTAATGTATCGTATGAACTTATTTTATTAGAATGTAATTTTAGATATGCCAGCGACATTTTAGAATACAAAGCGACAATGCTATTTATGAAGCTATATTCTCTGGAGAATAACACATTTATAGTATCTCTGATGACTTTGATTAATAAGATTGAACATTTTAGAAAATTTCAAACGATTAATAATTTGTGTATGATATATAAGAAGTGGGCTATAGAGAATGAACTATACTGGTTGAATATGTCACAAGTACAAGTAAAAAGGCTGCTAAAAATGGCAATATACAATCAGGCAAAAGAGTGAGATATGATATCCATAGCTTCTTTAGCAACAGGTGGGTTATTTCTCGAAAATTGGTCTATAGAGAGAGATGTACCTAATTACCAAAAAGCCTTTCCCCATCTTTGGACAGTGCCAATGTATCTACTTTTTAAATTTAACAAAACGATACAATGGAAGTTTTGGGAGCTAGGCTAGGAATTCCTAGATTATTGAGACTGTGTCGATTATGTGGTAGCGAAAAGATTGAAACTACTAAATATTTGATGTGTAAATGTGAAAGCCTTAATGAATTGAGACTTAATTACTTGAAGCAATATGATAACTCAAAGACAACCGAAAACTTTGAGATAATATGGCAGACGCTCCTTGACGGTAATGATATTAATGTCATTTATCATATGATGACATTTCTTGAAATTATTTTATCTATTTTGGAGATTTGTCAGCTGGTATTTTATTCTAAATAAGTGATTTATAATTGGTTTTAGATATCTTTTGATTGTTTTTAAATATTGATTTTAGAATGTAAGGAAATCCTTGTGTGTAATATGTAAAGCCAGCAATGGTTGTGTGCATATTTAAATAAAATTGAAATTGAAATAAAACCACTTACTACATAATTTCATTATTAAATACAAAACACAAAGACACAACAACACATACAAATATGAGTATATATAGAGAAAGTGAAGTACGCAAAAAAGCAGTAGTAGAAGCAGAACGTGTTCACAACCTAACTGATTATCTTTATGCGCAGACAGGCTTGCTCTGCTACAAACTACTACTTCCCTATGTACAAATATCACATGATGTGACTGCACCCTAAAGAAAGTAATGCAAATACAAATATGAGCACATCCAGAGAAAGTACAGTAATAAAAAAACAGCAGAACAATAAGGAAGTGTTGATAACCTTACTGATTGTCTTTATACACAAAAAGCATTGCTATCTTTTAAGTGTGTATTATTCCTATGTATATGTTTCATATGCTGTGAGTGGACCCTAAGTCAATTATTGTAAGAACATATTTGAAGTATAAGTCTACAAATATAGTACTTTTTTATTTCTTTATTCCTAACTATTACTGTCTAAGATATATCACTAAAGGAAAAAACAGTGAGTCAAACATGTGATGTCATCAGTGATGTTATCAATGACATTTGTGATGTCACCTTTGATGTCCTGGGTGTTAGTCTTCGCAGTGGACGGTGGTGGCGCGAGTTATGGTTGCTTAGCTTGCCATAACTGGCGAATTTCAGGAGTTTTTTGGTTTTACTTGGAAGCATAACTTCCCTTTAACAAAGTTTTTTTACTAAATAGTTTGGGTGAAACGCGCAATTGTGTGTTTTTTTCTTTATGTGTCCACCTATTGATTAATAAAGGACATTTACCATGGAGAAAGGGGCCAAAACGTGATTTTTTGGTTTTACAATGGAGGAGTGCCGCTGTGAACCGCGCAATGGCAGTTCTTGTTTTTCTTTCATATATATATATATATATATATATATCCTTTTACATATAACTTTGAGCGGGTCTGCTTAGTTGAACTCTGGTAAAGCTAAGAGAAGTGTTTGTCCAGGAACCAACTATTAAGCCAAAGAATGCATGGGTCAGTTTTCTGTAAAGCATACCTCACCATTAATCAGCGAGTAAGACATCAGATACGACGAATAGGCACGTCTGTGAGTAACCAGAACAAAAGGTGAGTATAAAAAATACAGGAAAATAAGTCAGTAACAAACAAACCAAATGAAGAACTTTCATGGGCCTATTTGTTTTAAGCTTAGTTGGATGGCCTCAATGGAATGATATTGATGGATGTATGGCCAGCCAGTAAAACCCACTTCAGAGGTACAGATGTCCATAGAAACCCTGAATCCTGACCTGCAGAGCCATATGCCCTTTCGTAAAATAATAATCTTTCTTTTAGAGAGCCTATTAAAATGACTCTTTTGTTCCAATGATATCTGTTCAGCACATCTTTTCTGTTAATTTTAAAACTCCAACAAAACATGTAATGTGCAGCCTTGGAAGCAAAATGCATTCAAAGGGACACATTCATGAAATACATTATTGCTTATACGTGTTGAACTATTTGCTCGATTCAAAGTCCTGGGCTAGATTTGAATTCAGCAAAGTTACCCATACCACATGAATATAAAAAGGATATGTTAAAATGTATGAGTTATTATTGAATTCACATATTTAAATACCTCTGTTATGCCTGCAGGTATATCAATGTGAAGGATATCTGTGGATTAAACTTGTTTTGGCATTCATTTTATGTATGGGTGTTATTAATGGTAAAGGACCATACAAGAAATGATAAGGTAAATACATATTTCAGTCCAGTTTGGTCACAATTCCTGAGGGGAGGGCTATCCCACAGCTAAACACATCCCTTAATGATATGATAAAATACATCGGGCTAATCAAAGCAAAGAGGTGGGTTCTTGTGGGTGTGAGCATGTGAAGGGGAATTATTTTATTACAGGCTCTGTCTATTCAGAATTGCCACTCAAACGATGCTGCATGGGTGATTTTGTTGGGTATTTAGTGCTTTTCCCCCCAATCTTTTTATTGGTATTTTGCCATAAGGCACCATCCTGATTGCACCAGTTCAATCCCATCATGACTCCATCATTACATGGATAGTTTAGGTCCTTCAGCTCACACTTTTTCATAAATGGGGTCTCAGCCCATATTCACAATATCCTGCAATCCATTTCCCTCTGTCATCCACGTCCCAAAGTATGCACCCAATAGTGTGGCTCTCCATCTAAAATTCTCTACGGACTCCCGCAGACATTAATCAATCTAGGGATGCCTCAGGTCTGAGCGTGGCTACAGCAGGTCCCAGATTTCATGCCAGACACTATATCGATGAGTACCATCATCAGTGGTTCTTGAAATGAAGGACACGTCCATATCTGCCTTAACCCATTTCCTAACATCCCTCAGCCAACTGGCTAGCTTAGGTCCAGTTGGGAACTTCCATAGATAAGTCCTAGGGACAGGGCTCTGTATAGCATTTTATTGAGCCTACCTTTTCCGCAAGGAAGAAGACCTCATAGGCCCTGCTTCACTGTGGGCTGGACCCTCATCCATCATCAACTCAAGAAGTACCCCCAATAATCTATCCCAAAAAGACTTAACCAAGTTGCAACTCCACCACATGTGTAGGTGTGACCCCAAGTCATTCCTGCATCACCAGCAGGTTAGACTGGTGCCGGTAGACATTTTAGATAAAATCACTGGGGTAAAATATACCTGCATCATGCACTTATATTTGATCCATTGAAAATGCGCATTCCTTGATAACTTCTCTGTGTGTGAGAGTACCCCGTTTCACTTGCCATCAGTAAACTGTTCCTCAAGGTCATCCTCCAATTTACTTTTCAGGAACACCATCCCACTGTTCCCTTCAGTTCTATCTGTGACATAAATCTCTGAGATACGCCTGCCACCTTTAGCTGCCCAGGACAATGCACCATTCACAGTGTGTGTCACTGGTTTCTTCAGGAAGCCTTCCCAAAAGACCCAGACACCCATCATTAGCGTGGCAAAAATCCCATAATTAAGTTAAACAGTCAGTTATGCAGCCCTGAATTCCAGAAACATTATCACTCTGTCATCTCTGTATGAGTCTCCCACTAAACCCCTTAACCAATCACCCTATGCCACCCCTGCCCTTCCCTCTGAAGACATATCCCAGCCTGCTAATTGTCAAGTGCATATCAGGCGTAAAGGGGAGTTTTTCCCCTGGGAGTTTAGTGGCCAGCAACCATATTCATATCAAGATATGTACTGGTGACAGAAGCATCCCAAACTTCCTCGAAAGTCCACCTATCACCTCCAGAAAGTGCCGTGCAGCACACTCTATCTCTATCCAGTCAGTGATTGCGGGCAAACCAATCCGCAATATGCTGAAGGATGGCCGCCCAATGGTATGATCTGAATTCAGGCACCCCAAGACCCCCTTTACCAGTAGGTGTCTGCAAGGTCATCAGTGCAATTCTCAGTGAACCCCCCACCCCCTTCCACAGTAGCTTTGACAGTATCATGTTCAGCCAATATGGGCCCGGGCATCATCTGAAACACGTATAGTAATCTCAGCAAAGTTATCACCTTCACCAATGCCATTCACCCCATAACCGAAATTGGGAAAGTTGCCCAGAACTCGTCAGTCTTACCAAAGGTCACCACGGCCCACTCCACATTCTTCTGATACACCCGTTGCCAATCAGCAGTTACAATGATACCCCAATACTTGAAACCCCCATCGGGTTTTCCATCTGTAAGTGTATGAGGTCATTCCCAACCTCTTCTGGGATGGTGAAAATAGCAGAATTGCAGTGATTTATCACCAGCCCCAAGATTGTCCCAAATGCATCTACTGAGGCCAGAAGCAGTTCCAGATTAGCAGGCTGATCCCAAACATACAAAAGCACATCATCTTCATACAGGGAGATGCAATGTATTATTACCCCACCCATCGCCAGCTCCACCGCCTGATGCCTGCTGTGGACCACCCCCGCCAATGTTCTATCACCAGCACAAAAATCAACGGCGACAGAGGCATCTGCCAGGGGTCAGAAATAATCTTATTAACCTGAACTCTAGATGTCGAGCCCTCATAGGAGTTTCTTCTCATGTTGTGCATCATGCTTCATGCAGGAATGATACCTGTCTGATCCAGGTGTACCAGAACATGCATAACTGGGTTCAGTGAGCCAGCCAGTATCTTACACAAGGTCTTTGCATGCCCAATAAACATGGACAGTGGCCTATCGGAGGCACAATCCCTGCTTCACTGCCTTCTTTAGAGAGAACTACCACCAGTGCCTCCAGCATAGAACCTGGTTGCGCCCTCTGCTTCCTGGCCTCCAAGAAATCCTCTAGTAGCTTGGGCTCTAGTGAGTCATTGTATGTCCTATACATCTCCACCATGAGACCATGCACTCCAGGGGCTTTACCTAGACTCAAATTCACTATCACCCATTCCACATCATGTGCATCAATAACCCCACCTAGTAGCTCAGATTGCTCCATCGTCAGCCTATGCAGGCCAGTCTCCGTAAGTCACGAGGCAGTCTGATTACATGAAACCCATCCTTCATAGCATAAAGATCCCTATAAAAATGATTAACCATCTCAGTAGTTCCATCATGGTCTGTGACTAAGAGACTGCTCCTATCCTGACCCCCTCACATCTGCACTGTCCTCTCTCCCTATGGACCAGACTGTCCATGAGCCTACCAGCCTTATCACCTTCAGAGTGTTGCCTCACTATGTACCCAGCATAATCATAATTGTTCAGTTTGTCCCTCATCCCGGCAGGTCATCCTCATCTGCCACCAATGAGGCGTTCAATGTCTCACCTCTGGCCACCCTCAGACCCAACACAGCTACAGATTGTTCAAGATTAAAGACGGTGGATAACAGAGCTCTCCCTACTGCAACTCTTTCAGTGATACACACCCCTCTTATGAACACCTTCAAAGTTTCCCATTCAGTACATCTATGTCCTGTGAAGTCACAATTGTGATTACAAAATTGGTGAATCTATTCCTGCAGAGATGACTGAACGCTGTTTTCGCCAGCATGCCATAGTTAAATCTCCATCTTGGAATGGACGGAAACCGTCCATGTTATAAAACCCCCAGCATCAGGAGTGTATGATCAGAGAGGGACCTATCAAGAAACGTTGCTGTCGAAACCGTCCATGTTATAAGACCCCCAGCATCATGAGTGTATGATCATAGAGGGACCTATCAAGAAGCGTTGCTGTTGTTTTCAGCCCTATCTCCTCCACCCCTGTAATTTGCATAGTCTACGCGTGAACAGCAGTCCTGTAATGTGGAGTAGTCTGAATAACTTTGCTCCTCACCATGCTTCGTCCATCACACATCACACAAGCAGTAGTCTGAGGTTATCATCTACAGCATTTTGGAAACCGAAAGGTTGGGCATGCCAACTTCTCTTGTCCAGTTCTCTGCTCAGGATACAGTTAAAGTCTCCCAACCAAAGCACCCAATCACAGTGGTATTTGACTGAATATCAGCTGCAGTTTTTGCATTGATTTCCAGAAGGTGAATGAGACCGTGAACTTTAATGTCTACCTGATGCTCACGATCGATGAGATGATCACATGAATTGGGCCTGAAAGATCCATCCGCACCATCGATCTTACAAAGGGATATTGGAAAATCTCATTAGCCTCTGAGGGCCAAGAAAAGATGACTTCCATTAAATGCCCCATGGTGCTACAGCTATCTTCCAGAGAGTGATGGATATGGTGCTCTAATCCCACAAGGACTTCTCAGAGGCTTATCTGGACGACATGTTAATTAACTGTTGGGCTGAGCATGTGAAGCATCTTTATTTGGTGGCCCTGAATCTCCAGAAATGTTGCCTCACAGTCAATCCTGTGAAATTGCCATGAATTCAGTTCAATATATGGGGTTTAAGACTGGAAAAGGAGCATCCAGCCCCAATGCTTAAAGGTCAGAATTATTTATTCACATTGCCCTGCCAAAAACAAAGAATTGCAAGTATTTTTGAGCCTATTTGCTATTGTTGAAATTTCATATCAAACTTTACAACTATTGCCAGCCTACTGGCAGATCGACTTAAGGGATCACAGTTCAATCAGATTCAATGGTCTGAGAGTACGAGGCTGGGAAACTGGCCAGGGTAGCTTACATCACACTGACACAACCTTATGAGAAGGGGGGCTTGGCCCTAATGGACCTGGAGTGCTCTAACTGGGCAGTGCAGACACACTATTTGGTGCATCAGTATTCCATGCACTTTGTCTGCACACATGTTCAGGTGGAAAGGATGCTGGCTGCCCCTAACCTATTACACTCCATGGCCCATGGGGCTTCAGGGGTGGTATCTGGTTCTCTGCACATAGAGAGAGTTACCTGTGCGATCAGGAGGAATGTGACAGGCAAGTTGGGTATAGACACCTTGTACTCACCTCTGCTTCCTGTTAGGCATGTTGTGGCCATCATGGGGGAGAAGCCTTTTTTAAAGTTAGTGGACAAACTGGGTATCATCACGTTTGGGAATTATTTGTTGAAGTTCTGTTCCTCTCACTGCAGCAGTCAAGGGACAGGGGAGGGTCATCCTCCCTGGATATCTTTCTGTACTTTCGGGTGCAGACTGTCTTCAAGGCAGGGTTCCCTTTGTTTCCTCGGCATCCCCCTACGTGGATCTTATTGCATGGGCTGATTCAATCACAGGGAGAAGGATGCCTGGATTCACAACTATACAGTAGTTTCCTGCCAGACATCCCATGGGACGGGGACACACTGAGGTGGCGTTGGGAGTGGGACCTTGGCAGGGACATCATGTGTGATGATTGGCAGCATGTGTTGCAGCAAACCTGAAAAAGTATCCTTGAATTACAAACTTAAGCTCATCCATTTTAATTTCTTATATCAGGTGTACCACACCCCAGCAAAACTTCACTGACACTTCCCACCCACTCCAGACTCGTGCACCAGGTGTGGCTTCATTACGGTGGGGTTTCCTCATCCGGCCTGGGAGGGCTTGCTGATCTTCCGGTACTGGGGGGATGTGCTGGCTAAGATTTTGTTGATTATTGGGGAACAGCTTGCTCCAGATTCCATGATGGCGCTGCTTGGGTGCACAAGGAGCTTGTCACTTTCATAATGGTGCCCACAATATATGCTAGCATTCCCTGCAAAACCTTTCATGCTCCCTGTGAGGTTGTCATCATGGAAGGAGACACAGACAACAGATTAAATGTAACAAAAATACTTGTATTAACTTAAACGTCAGGATGATGTAAGACCTAACTTGCCATGTGCTAAGGTGGCATTTCCCTTCCTAAAGAAACTAAGGATAATCTGTGTCAGTAAGTTCAACTTAAAGTCTGTATGTGTCCACAACATATGCTTGCCCTCACAACGAACTTCAAAACAAGGTGTAGGGATGTCAACCATAACTTAAACAGTGTTCCAAAAGTAAAGTGCTGAGCTGTTTCCAGCTCATGCTTATTCTTCAGTTTCTCCTCCGTAAATACAAACAAGTTCACCACAATGTTCAAGTTACCTTCTCTTGGGCTTAAAGTAATATAGTTCCAAACCTTTTTAAATGTCAGGATGCCCTTCCCCAAGTTCACTACAGTTCCATGGCAACAAGTCTCAGGGTTCCATTCCCCAAGTTTTCTATCAAAAGATGTCACAAAAAGAAGTATATTGAAGCTTTGCCTATAAGCTAAGTCCCAACAATTCTTTACAGCGCAGGGTTCCTTTCCCCAAGCTTTAGATACAGCAATAGTAGTTTTCATGTTGACACAGTAGTAGGTTTCCTTGTCAGCATATAGGGGTTCTCTGGTCTTGGTGCAGTTGTCGCACCCTGCAATCCACCCATCACAGGCCACGCAACCAGCAACCTTTAGTTCTCCTTTTAGCTGTTTGATGTTCAGCAAACAAATGGTTTCTCAGAGGTAGCTTCAAAACCAAGCAGTTTCTCAGACTTGACTTCAGCTCTGCAGTTCGAGTTCTTCATTCGTTTTAGTTTCATAATTCCTTTCAGTGCATGATTAAACATAATCGGTGAAAGTGAATGGTGTTTATTACTCTCAATTGCTTCTTCCTCGTCTCAGTACTATCAGGTGTCCCAATAGAGAAACAAAGGGGAGTTGATCTGCAATAACCCAAGAAGGTCAGGGGAAAGATAGGTTGGTTGACACCTTGGCGCTCACACCTTACAGCAGCTCCTTTTACTCCCACTTACATGGCAAAATTCTTTCTTCACATGGGAGGTTTAGCTTGGTTTGGGGATGTCAACCTGCGTCCTATGTCACCTCCGGACACCCTAAGTGTTGTGCTGATATCTATCCACGTTTCCCAGGTCTCTCTCTTTACCTTCTTCCTTGCTTTGGCTTTTATACAGCTGTGATACTTCTATGGGCTGCAGGTCTATTCCATCATTCAATTCTGTCTGATTAAGAAGACATGCCTGACCTTCATACCTTGCATGCATATTCTTCATCCTTGAAACACCTGTGTATAGGCACGTTATAAATGTCATATCATATCATATCCCAGTACCTAAGTGGTGAAAGTGAATGGTGTTTATTACTCTCAGTTGCTTCTTCTTCATCTCAGTACTGCCAGGTGTCCCAATAGAGGAACGAAGGGGAGTTGAACTACAATAACCCAAGAA
Source organism: Ambystoma mexicanum (assembly GCF_040938575.1). Classification (NCBI taxonomy): domain Eukaryota; kingdom Metazoa; phylum Chordata; class Amphibia; order Caudata; family Ambystomatidae; genus Ambystoma; species Ambystoma mexicanum. The sequence goes on from NC_090934.1 coordinate 719,276,587, forward strand.
GGTCAGGGGAAAGATAGGTTGGTTGACACCTTGGCGCTGACACCTTACAGCAGCTCCTTTTGCTCCCACTTTACAGATAGGTTAGTTGACATTAGGATAAGGGAGATACCATGTCTCGCCTGAGGGCATCTCACTCTCAATCTCCAAGGACATTCCACTCAGGGGATCCTCCCTCGCTTGTCCACGCCCAGGGTAAGTATCCAAAATCGATGGCCTTTCCCTGGTCACCTGAGCAGAGGATTCAAGGTGAGTAGGAGTGAGAATACCTCAGGTTTCTCACATCCATGTGCCCAAAAACATCCCAGTGTTGACACTGTAAACACTTTTATGATGGAACCTACAATATATGCCTGGGTATTCCTGTAAAGTCAGTGGGCTCCTATCCTTTATGAAACTAACACAGATGCACACATGTTGCACTTGCAGCAACATTCACTCAGTCTCACATATACGCGTGCACAGAGTCTTACTCAAAAGTGGGCACACTCACTCAAACTCTCTTGGACACATGTACAAACACAAAATGTATAACATTCAAAACATAAATGCATGCATACAAACACATTGGGCCTCATTACGAGTCAGTCGGTCCGTAAATAATGGTGGCGGTAAACCTGCCGCCACCGTTGTTTCTGGACCGGCTGATCTCGAGTTCTGCAGGCAGGAGGTGTCATTCCCGCTAGGCCTGACCTGGCGGATTTAACACCACCCGCCTGCAGGTGGATGTGGAAACACCGGCACCATCACGAGATGGTGCCGGTGTTTCCACTTCCCCATTCCCATGGAGTCCTATTGGACTCCATGGGAATGGGGATTTACCAAATTCCGCCTCCAGCGGAATGGTAATACGAGTCCGGTGGTAACCTGCCGGTTTTTCCGGCTCAGTTACCGGCAGACTCGTAATGAGGCCCACAGTTTGTTAACTTACTGTGAGGAGTCAGGAATGAAACTCAGACACAAGTGAGTCTTGTTTTTTGATCAAATACTTTTATTTAGAAAAAGGGCTTGGGAAAATGCCTCTCTGCTCTAAGAGGAGCTTCCCTACATAAACCAAAAACAAAGGATCTGTCCATGTCAGCATGTCCAAAACAAAACTGTCCCTTGTCCAATGTTACATTCTGACCCTCACTCTCTAATAAACTATATTCCAGGTTGAAAAGGGGGATGTCTTTGGCCTTGAGTGGTTTTAGAAAAAAGTTTTAAAAAAGAATGAATAACTCCAACATAAAAGTTCTTCAAAGATAAGGATTATTGATCCAGAGGGTGGTTCCCTTTCCCTGGATTCCTCTTTACTTTCTGGTGTTTTCACAAGTAGCAGTTCCTTATATCTTTGTTGCCCAGCAACCACACTGATGGACAAAACTGTCTTGTTTTCCACTTTTGCCTTGTCAGGACATCTGCTCTACTCTCCTGCCAGGTTGTGATCCTTCTCTCCTGGTTAACACAATCCTTTTGCTAGTTCTGATATATCCTTCTCGGGAACTCTTTAACTTTTGACATTCTTTTAATTGCCAGGAATATTCTCTTGCCAGGGCTTCTTATAATCTACTTTCTTTGGTAATGTATCTGCTTGATATATTATCCTGTTCAGGTTTCCCATATACTTGCGCTGTATACACTGACAAACGTGAAAGGTTTTCCATTCAGTTTGTTTCTCTTGTTGACAATAAACACTCTTGCTCTTTCTCTCTCAGCTTCTTCATTCACAATTACCTACATTTGGCATGGCCACTGATACACCCCTGTGTTCCCGCTGTCCCTGGGTGGACTCACCAGTTATTGTTGGTGTTTCTGTTTTCTCTCGGCAGCCAGCCGGTGATGGTCTTTCAGTGCTTTCCTTCTTGCAACCACTTTGGGCCTCATTATGACCCTGGCGCTCACGTAATGAAGGTTGCCGGTACAGGACCAGCACCCTTCATTACGTGAGCGTGATTACAAGGTTCCCTTTGCGTGACCCGGACCAGACGTCTCATAAAACCAGATGTCTTTTCCGGGTCCCGCGAGGGGAAGAGGGAGGTAATAACGGGCCATTTGTAATGTCCCCGTTATTACCTCCCTCCCCATTCCCATTGAGCCCTATAGTGGCTCAAATGGGAATGGGGAATAGTTCCTTCAAGGAGGAATTACCGGGCCCTCCAATGTTGGAATGACCCAGTTATTCTTCATTGAAGGAACCTGGTAATGGAGCCCGGTTTGGAGACAGCCATGGTGCTAATAACACCATGGCTACCTCCAAACTCGTAATGAGGTCCATTCTCTCTTCTTTCCTCTCTCTGGTGGTTTCTGCTCGGCTCATCTGCTTAGTTGAAAGCTCCTGTAGTTTAGATGCTGCTTTTCAGGACGTGCGTACACTCAGGAGTATATTGTAGGCTGCTGGCATTGCCGCAGCATGTCTTCTTCCTGTGGAAGCTTCCTTCTCCTTCACTCTCGTGCTGGCGTGCTCCACCGCACTGATTCCAGCCCTTCAGTCTCTCAGTCCATACCAAGAGCAGCTCTCGCCCGCTAGAAGGACAACTCCACTCTCTGCTTCTGCTCTTTAAATTTCCTGGCCACTGGTGTCTGCAACCAACAACTAGAGTGGTCCTTGTATGTGTGGCCTCCTTTGCTCTGCATTACTCTGTTACTCTTCCTCATCCCAGTATTTTCGTAGTTATGGGAATTGAATTCCCTTTTTGACAATTTGCATGAAAAACCTGGATAAGTATTCTTAATTGTTTCCAAAGGCAAGTCAGTCCGGATTGATTTGTATGTGGAATCTGAGAATCTGTTTTCATTAGGCGAATCAGAGATTTAAAGTTGGCCTATGGACCTTGGGACTAAGTTTTCAATACCCTTTGTTGGTGGATGAGGAGATGTATGACAATATGCCATTGGGGTACCAGGAATGGGAGGTTCATCCTAGAAGGAAAAGGGGGATACCATGTCTCATCTGATGGTACCATGGTACCTCCCCTGAGGCTATCTAACCCCATGTGAACCTCGCTCATATAGATGCCCCCAGGGTCAGGAGCCATCCCCTGGCTACATGGGATGAAGTCACTGCTGGGAAAGGAGTGATGATACCACTGGATTAATCACATTACTTTTCCATACACTGAGCTTGTCTGTGGTCTCCAATCTGGGAATACTGGGGCACTGGAATCAGGAAGGCAACAGGGAATTTCTCCCAAAAATCAGCAGCAATGGAAGATGTGCACAAGGACCAACAGATGCACATTGTTTAGTTGTCGAACCCATGGTGCAAAGCTTGTACTCGACACTGGCTATTGGCTAGTGACATTGGACTTTCGGTGAGTAAGAAAGTGTGTGCTGTGTATATGTATAGAATTGAGGTGGCAAATGACTGTTTCATGGCTGGCTAGCTGCTTGCAACATGAATGTTTGCCCCCTATAAGATACACTGGCCAGTGACAGCATGTGTTTTCTCTAATATAGACATGAGCCACTCTGTGATAGTTCAGAGCAATTCCTCATTCTAGATCACATCAATTATAGGGTCTGGGACTCACGATTGATTGATTGGAGACCCCAGCGTTTCACACACAAAACAACACTAAAGAATAGTGTATATGTATTTGTTGGCCAATCAACTAAATGTCTAGGTATGCACCTACAAAGATATTAAAGGAAACCTTTGCAGTGTGTTTTGAGATGTTGGTATAACGGCTTCAAATGTGCTGTAATTAATTATATAGGTGCTAAATACCTAGTAGTTATTTGTCATGGGCCAAACACATGTGCAACCTACCTATTAGTATGTGTGCAAACACATCAAGGCCACAAAGAAACACAGTTTCCAGCACACAAGGGCAAAACACATCAGTGTACCATGCAACAAGAAAACAAAGAAAGTTCTTTGAAGGCTCCATTCACCAAAGGTTGGAGTTGCTGACCTTTACCAGGGCCTCCCGCATTTCTGACAGTGAGCAGAGGTAGCTCCAGTCATACCAAAAAAGGGGAAGAATGTATGTAGAAATGTATTGACTGGGAGAGCCGGGAATGGGGGTCAAATTAGAGGTTTTATCCGATTGGACCATGTTCACGTATATGTAGAATACCATAGATTTTTGTGGTGCCTTGGTTTATATTCAGGTTTATTGCCTTTCATCTCTGGAGTCAATAACATAAGGACCATTTAGTTGGCTAATATGAACTTCTGTTATGTAGAATGCAACGAAGAAGCGTATAAATTATCAAACTTCAACTTGGTCATGAGATAGTGAAAAAGAAAATACAATTGTATACATGAAGTTAAATTAGTTCATGTGAACCCCTGCCAAGGCCTACTTGCATGTCCACCCTGTGGTGAAATACTAGAACGCCACTGTTTTGGTACACCCCCTAAAATAGCACTCCCCCCTCCCCCACACCTCACTTGGAACTTCGCAAAGAATACCCTATATATTTAAAGTAGACTGATATATCTAGTCTGTGCAGTTCCATGCAACTCCATCCATGAAGGACACAGTTATACACCTCCTAAACTTGCCTTTCCATGGTTCATTGTCACTCTTTTTGTTAGGGCACACAAATAGTTTCATAAACACCCACCTCCCCACCACAGGGTCTGCAGGCCCGCTTCCAATTCTGTGAATGCCTTGGCCAAATATTCCCACATAATTTCTTAAATAGGGCTTATTTCATTCCTCTCTGTCACATTTTTATCTTCAGACTCCTACCAGCCTGATATATACACATTTATTCTGTGTTTTTCCGCACAGGATGTACATCCCTGATCTGCACACATGTTTTGAACTGGCTTCAGCCAATAACAAATCTGGATTCTTAACAGCTAGGTCTGCAGCTCGTGTTCTAAGGATACAGATAGCAGTAACTCTATGTTGAAAGTACGGCTGGATGGGTTTTTCATTAGATCAAATGCAGTTTGCAAGTATGGCTGTGTGTGTATATACATATATAAGTATATATGAATTAAAAATAAGACATTTGTTCCTCATTTGAAGGGAGCCCATGTCGTATCATGCAAAATGATACCTACAAACATAACAAATTAGGTTTAATTTAAAGAATGCTTTCATGAATCCAGGAAGACTGTCACCTCTCCCCAAGGGGGAGTCACCACTTTGAGACTAGGGCAGTAAGCCTGCTATGCTCAACACTGACTAGGGGACAGAGTAAGCAGGATCCCTCCTGAGGTGACTCCCATATACGGGACAGAGACACTAAAATGGATTAATGTCACCACCCCTTTCCTCCTATTACTAACACCTTTGTACGGTATCTAGGGACTATGATTTCCAATGAGCAAACACACCATTTTGTAATGGCTGACTTGACTTTTGACCTGCCCTGTGTCCAATCTCCTGAGAAGGACTCATGAGAAACAAGTGCACTGACCCTATGGGGGTGTTTCCTTAGAAGGACAAATCACAGGAGGTCCTCAATAGATGCCTCCGTTTTTATCTGCGCTAAACGATCCAGAGGGCATGTGGCTGAGAGAAAAGGGAGAAGGCCAGTGCTGGCAGTGAGGATGTGGACGTCCACCTGAAGAGTGCAGCACGACGCTGCTGCCAGCTGGCTGGAGCAGCGCTGAGAGGCTGCAAGACAGAGGAAGTAGACAATCGGCAGCTCGACACCGAGTCCAGTTGAGAAGTTGCATAAGTGACTCCTTGAAGACCAAGCTGTGGGTTCCCATTTGAGTAAAGTAAGCCGCTCCGCAACAGATGAAAATACTGGATAGGTCCAACGTCCCTTACGAGGAGCACCACTCTATGCAAGCAGGTATGCAATGGCTCAGCTGGAGAGAAGGGCATACAAAGGCAAGTGAAAGAAGGAAAGCATCCCAGAGTGGGGACAGTGGAGAAATATCCCAGAGGAGAGGAGTGAAGAAGAGAGATGCCTAAGAGTGGGTAGAAAAGCAGAAAACCCCCGAGTGGGGAGCGGAAGAGAGAAACACCCCAGAGTGGTTAGAAAATCAGAAAACCCGAGAGTGAGAAGACCTCCGAGTGGGGAGTGAGACTAAGAAATACCCCAGCGTGGGGAGAGAGAGCAAGAGAAGAACTTCCGAGTGGTGACTGGAAATAGAGAAACCCCAGAGAGGGGAAGACACAGAGAGAACTCCTCAGCGGGCAAGAGAAAAATCAGCTAGAATCACAAAGATGGGAGGAGAGACAAAGTAGGAGTCCTGGACTAGAGACCTCTGGATAACAGTCCAACTCATTAAAATGACTATTATTTTGAACTTCAACTCAGGGCGTGCAGGATTGTTTAAATGGGGGTCAGAAGACATCAACCAGCCCTTGCAGTCCACAGTTTCCCTTATTCTTCGTTTTGGTAATCATCATTATTATTATTATTACTATTATTGTAATTACTATTATTATTATTAGTATTATTATTATTATTATTATTATTATTATTATTATTATTATTATTATTATTATTATTATGTTTTGTTGCAGGATAGGAAAAGGCTAGATTAGAATAGGAATCCAGAAGGAGGACTTGTGTAGTTTAATTTGACATCATGACAAGCACCCTGTGATTTTCTTTTATAGAGTAGGACTTCAGCTTAGAGAAAGATTTTTTTCCCTGACTAAATTAACGAACCATTAGACCAATTGGCTGTTGTGCGAATTCTGTTTCTGGGCTGCCACTATGCTTTAAGTAAACCATCCTTTGCTGATTCCGATTGTGTTCAGGCAGCATTTTAATGTTCTTTACATATACAAGTAGTATAGTGCGAATTGGTTAAGATAATCAAACTATTCCTAAACACTGCTTACGGGGGATGGGTGGGGATGATGGCGAAGTAAGATGGGTATTTTGAGAGTAAATGTCACAAAGGGAAAAGAAAAGGACACCTGAATTATCGGCATTTCTGAGACAAATAAAGAGCTGTTCTTGTAAGACACAGGAAACACTGGTCTATGTATAAACTCTGTGATCACAACAGTGCTCACATTACAGCTCATCTCCTTGCCTGTGTGTCAGTTTCACACCTCTCCTCAACGTGACATTCTAAATGTAATGTATGGAAATTGTAGGCACTGCGATTTTCCATCACGCCGTTTCTCAGCAAAATAAAATCTAACACTTCAACTGCACAGGAATTTAAATGAGATCCTCATTACTGCCACGCTAATTAAAATTATTCCAACAAAAATTAAAGTGGAGTTCCCAGATGGTGCTTATTTTGACACAGAAAAAATGCATATGGCTTGCGATAGAGCAATGGGACATTGAGATAAATAATATACCTTACAATCCTCTGGCCTGATGCTTGAAAAGAGGCAACTAGTCTTCCCCCATATCCTTGAGCTGACAGTGCTCTACCAGGTAGACTTTATCTACGAGCCATTTGTTTGTGGTGCCTGAAATTCAATGTAGGAAAAGTTTAGACAGTAGTATTTTTGACGGAGATTCTAGAAAACAACATTTTTTTGTTGTGCCTTCATCGAATATTTTGTCATGTACAACGTGGAATGTCTTCTAAGGAGGTTAACGGTCAGGTCAGGTATCAACAAACTTTATTAGCACAAGAATCAAACTTACCAAGCAATACTTGAAGCCAATCAGAAGAAGTCTGCGGTTTGGGGGAAAAGAAAGATTATGTGCAGATTCTCTTACAAAAACGAACTTAGATTACATTTATTTGTATTTATTTATTTTGTATCGTGTAGCCTAAATTAATAGGTCTTAACACAATTTGTTACATAAAGCAATACATGGTTATACAAATTAAAATAAATTAAAAGCAACATATAAAGTTTCATCCATTTACAATTGTTGAATAAAAGAATATAAAGCCATCCACAATAATTGTGAGCAATTGTCTTTTTGTTAGATTACATTGAACATGTTTGGTTTGTGATTAATACAAACTAACATACATTTCTGGGATGTTGGCAGTTATAGTACATGTAGCGTTTCTAAGCACACTTCCTTTAAGAACAAGCTTGTGCAGTATCTGAACAGTGAATGTGCTAGGTTGAACCTTGAATTTCACATAGCTAGTTGAAGTTATCAAGGGAGAAGTAGGATTTATCTTTAACACTGTGATTTCTGGATATCACATCAGATATTCCTCAATGCCAGTAAGACCGATATCCTTCTCATTGGAACTCCTACCCCTTCCTTCCCCCTTAATCCATGGCCACCCACCTTGAGCCCCCTCCCCTCACCCCCTTTTGAGTCATAAAACCTGGGAGTCATCCATCTCACATCATATTGCGGACCTTACCAAGAAGGCCCACTTTCAGCTCTACCTCCTCAGGAGGATTCTCCCTTTCCTCACCTTCTCCCAGAAACTCCATGTCTCCAGAGCTCTGGTTCTCTCCAGGCTGGACTACTGCAACAGCCTGTTCCTCTGCGTCCTCTCCAACTAATCCAGAATAGGACTGCAACACTTATACTTGGCCTCAAGCCCAGGGACCGGAATTCTCCAGCACTAAATTCTCTCGACTGGCTCCCGGTGGCTGCAAGGATCAAATTCAAGACCCTCTGCATCATCCAAAAGGTGTTCTGGGGCCTAGGACAACGCTATTTCTAACACTCCCTCTATTAATACCTCCCTGCTAGAGTCCATCGGTCCTCTAGCTCAAACTCTCTGCAGGTCAGACGTTGTTCCAAGCAGAGAGTGGGGGGTAGATCTCTTTCCTCAGCTGGAGACTCCGTCTTGAATGACCTCCAACCCACTCTCAGACTTGAGCTAGATCTCCTTAAGTTCTGCACATTCCTCTTATCCTCCACCCCCCCCCTGCTAATTCCCTCATGTTGCTATGACTGGCTGCCTGGTCCCTTCTACGTCCTACAGGGGCCAGGCCCAACTCCTGGCATTCTTCTGCAGTACCCCATTACCCGTAATTGCCTTCGGGCACCCTTCTCTGACTAGCCTACTGATATGATATACCCAGAGGTTTCTAAGCGCGGACCTGGGGATTGAGCGTATGTTGCTCTGTGTCGTCTTGCTTCCAAGGTGAGCATGTTGCTGCTGAGCTATCCTACTGAGTCTGGTCCACTGCTGCTCGTTGCATTCTACCATTACCCCTGTCTCCCTGCAAACTTGCCTTCCTTGGGTTCACTAGCACTAACCCTGCCTCAGCCCTGGGGCCCAATAACCCTGTACATTTTTACTGCACTTGCACAATCCGAATGTCAAAAGGCCTAGTGGGACCATTTCTCGTTGTTTATCCTCCCAGATTCCCCCTCTCCTTTTGTCTAGTGGCACCTGGAAACCTTTTCTGCTGTATAGGCACCATACAAGTGTACAATAAATAATATAAGTAAATACATCCATATGTTTTAGGACGAGTTCTCGCCTCCCTTTGTTTAGGGTATGAGAACAGGCACTCATGAGGGCATAGGAGGTCTCCTGTAACTGTCCCTTGCTCTACTAGTGATGCTTAAGCTGATGCCGAGCGGTCAATATCAAGTGGGCTGACAAAAAAGCAGCATATGCAATATCAGTTAGAATAATGGAAGTTAAACTCAGAGTTGCTTTGGAAGCTAACTCGTTATCCAGGCGTTGTGGGTAAAAGGTAATGAAGGTAATGAACAGATGAACACAGACATTCTGGAAGTGCCTTTTCTTTTGCACATGTATAGTTCTTCAAAGGGCAGATGTGGTGGCTTGTTCACAGGAGTTGCAGGGGAGTTGACTGTAATGTATGCTTCACTTGCAAACTCGGTGAGATCTGTGAGTGATTAGCATCTGTCTTGGTGTAGGTTCACACACTTCTTCATCAAAAGGCGTGAGATGTCGTACTTCAATTCGGTGCAGTTCTTCTGGTCTGCAGTAGACACAGGCTGGAGGCACTGCTGTTCACTGGAGCGTGTAGTTACAATGCCTCTTTGTACAGGATTTTGAGGCAAAAGGATGGGTGTCCCCTTCATCGTGGACCTGGGAAACATATATAATCAAGCAACAAAAACAACTAGTCACAAGTGTGACTACTTCTTTTGTTCTTTGTACAGGATTGACAGAAGGACAGCATCATGGTTCTCAGAAAGCAAAGGCTCTTTTACTTAGTCTTTCATTTCACTGATCAAGGGCAAGGATGCTGTTCGCAAATATGGATAGAGATTCACAATCGGCGGTAGTCATTTAACGATGGAGTCAAACAGAGCTGAGGGGGTTTCACTTACAGGATTGTCAAAGTATGGCTTCAGACCTTCGGGTTGTAAAGTTATTTGCACCTGAAACTGGGTCCACCTCAAAATTGCAGGGTTGCACACATTCAAACATTTGGAAGCTACCCAATCAGTGTGTTCACCTTTACACTTTCTTGGGCCTCTGCCCCAGCATTTTGCTCTGATGTGAATTCCAGCAAGGAATCCAGATGCCAATTGGTCATCCAGTCAGATCGAGTCTTGGCTCTGCAGACCGTAATCTTTTAAAGCAGGCAGATAATATGGATGTCCATGAACACATAAAAAACTAAATATCTGAGGGAGAAAGAACGAAAGACATTTAAACGAAAATGACTTTCGGTGTTCTCTCCAGTGGACATATCTGACAACCCGCACACGCCCCACAAGCCCTTACTTACCTTTTGGCGGCACACACCAAAGGGTGCCTCCACCATCCCTCTGCGACGCCGGTTCCCTTTAGTGATGTGACAGGCAATCGGCGGCTGCAGGGACCTTTAAAAAAAAAAACGGTATTTTATTGCGTGCAAGGGACTCCATCCCCTCTCCCGCCCACTGCAGCTTCTGGTGCCATTATACCAAACAAGAGTGCAGGGGACACCCCCACAACCCTTGCCCCCCCTTGTTCGCTATAATGGAACAGAATGGTATTCTTGTTCTAAATGTTTGGCTTTTTGACATTTTCGAAGGGTTGAAATTCGAACAAAAATACCATTCGTTTTTTTCCGGTTATTTATGTGGATACCGATAACATTACCATACATGGTATGTGATGAAGGACCAAGGCTGCACCCCACAGTACTCTCAGTTCCCAGTCTCCAATAAAACCGTTTGCAGTCACTTTGCATTGCCAAGGGGAACGTGGGCAGTAGGTTCCTGGGGTTTGCAAAGGCTAAACAGGTCCAATACCTGCCAGTAAGCAACCTCTGCCTTACACCTGTGCTATCAGGATCTATTTATGGGGCCTTCTCGCTGCACACTGTGAACCATGGGAATGCTATGTCTACATTCAGTCAGCTCGGAGGAAAATCTCGCCTTCACGAAAGTATAGCGGTTAGCATTTGTAGCCACGGGGTTCCTTTCTCTGAGCACCCATAATATTCAGACTCAAGCACATAGAAGAAGACATTCTAGACTCCTTCACATAATTAACTTACAAATATTTCAAGACGAGATCTGTGTCATTACAGTCATCTATATCAGCAGCTATGCATGACCCAGATGCAATATTCATAAGGCTCAGTTTCCCACTCTATTGCCACTATAGGTCCCCATATTAGAGACAGCAGCACATTATGCAGTCAGGAGGCACTGAGGACACTGGAAAATCATGCACATTGTCCTGTAATGGACACACTGCACTTCAACACCTTCGCAGCCATACAACCTAACTAAGGTGTACTTACGCCAACATTGTTGTGACGCACCACCTGACCAATCAAAAGCACAACAAGGCAATGTTGATTACCAGTCCGGCTGCGCACTGCAGAAGCACCAGTAACATAATATAAACTAAACAAATATTTATGTCATCAATGCATGTTACACAGAGGTAAGAAACATTCAAAAACATGTCATTTCTTGTACTCGACTGACTTCAACTTCCCAAAGGATTTATATTAATGGAAGCCCTTCTAAGACAATTACCAACTGTGGAGGAGGTGCCAGTCGGTCAGCCTGCTACGAAATCAGGCGTTATTCACAGGAGAAAGCCTGCATTTCTTGCAGGCTGCCGGCACCTCTTCTTGCTTCATGACTGTTTCCCCACAGGTATTTGTTTTGAAAAAAACAAGACTTACCATGCATATTTTCATTTCTGTAATTAATCCGAAAATAGACTATAATTGGCTTGGTGTATCCATGGAGAAGACAGAACAACATCAATTAAGCTTTATTTATTTAATTCTCTTCATTATTCCTAAAGCACTGTGCTCATAAGTGCTAATGGCAATAATACTCACCAGAAGCTTTGTGCTGGCCCTTAAATTAGATTGCAGGCGTTTAGTGCTTGGTACACCACACCAGGCATATCATTATTTAATCCAGGTATATGTTGCCCTAGGCCAATTAGGGCATCTCTAGAATGTCTGTATGGCTTGTTTCCTGAGGGAACATTTCATACATAAAACATAGACTCCAAGATGGGTTTAAAAGTAATTTTAGTTAGTGTTTTGGTAAATGTTTTGGGGATTTACTTCAAAACCTACCTGTTTCTCTCTGTGGACTAAGCCATATAGCCCATTCCTTGGGCTGGATGGAATGTTGATGAAGGAAAAAGACACCGGAAAGTTCTCCCCTGCCCAAGGAATGAACTGGGCAGGGAGGAGAAATTGACGATAGAAAAACTGGTAAGAGTAGCGGTCTTCGGAAGGGAGAGAGAAAGATGAGGCAGAATGTGAGGCTTTGCCTGGGGGGCTGTGCCCTTGAGTAGCCCACCAGGGCTAATAAAAATGTAAAAATCTGGACTGCCTATACCAGGAGCAGCCCAGGTAAACTGGGAGTCCTCCGCTGCGATCCTGGTGCAGTCGGCAATGTACGCGGCTGCCACCATGTTTGACGCCAGGCTGGCCAGGCCCAGAAGACTGAAGGCTCGACCTCCTGTGGAGAAGATCAAGGCTGCCAAGCCCTGAGCAGCATGTGCAGGGCAGCACAAGACCTTCTGGTGTGGCTGTGCAGCTTATTGAACCACCCCTGGGCGGGTCCTGAAGATCGATGCTTGTGGGCCACGTGGGCTAAGAGTGTCTTCAGAGGTTGCTGGAAAACTGACGCCTGAAGAGCCAGAGGTCTTGGGCCACAGGAACACGGGCCTGCGTGAATATCAGGCTGCTGTGATGAAGTGACTTCTGCCCTGCAGCAGTACAAGGATGCGTAGAGGCTAAAACGCCCACTCAGCCCTCACACCTCTACAGACCAAGACCCAACACAATCATAAAGGTAAAACAGACACAGTCAAGAGATATACTACCCTCTCCTCTTGTGGTAACTTGGGCCGAGTTGGCTCAGCAGCAACCCAAATAACAATATTACAGTCCAAAACAAAGGAAGGTCCAATCAAGGTTCTATAACAACATATACATTATTCAGACTAACTAACTAGAAACACTGTTAAAACCCACACCTGTAGAAGAAACACAGAATATGAACAGACCGAATAGATGCAGAACTCTTGGTGATGAGACAAGGAGTAAAAGGCAAGCAAAATCCACAATGTAAAGGATATTTCTTTAAGTTGCAAAAAGGGGTTAAACACATCTAGCCAGTCTCTAGGGACCAACGATGGACCAGAGGGCAGCTATCAATCAGTAATACCTTCTGCAAATGTCTTGGATATTTTCAAGGTGATGTTGGTGATATAAAAATCCTCCACCTGTGAACCCCTCACGCGTTTCCTTTCCCTGTGACTCTTTGCCATGACCTAAAAGGGGCAGTGTCACCATACAACATATTGAAGAACCATTTTATAATATTTTGGTAATATAACAAATGTCACTATTTATGCAAAAAAATAGGGGCCCCCAAATCCCCTTTCCGCCCATGGCCACACACATCCTAAGGCCGGCCCTGGGTACATCTCAATGTGAATGTTTAAGAGCTGCGTGTGCCCTGTGTGGGCAGAGAGTGTGCATGCGTATTTTGGAGGAAGAGTGAAGTGTTCAACCCTCTATGTCTGTCTAACCCCTTTACTTAAATGGAGGCCCTAGTTAGGCTACAAACATGTTTAAATGCGTCACCAATAACTTTTAGGCTCTGTTCCAGAAGATGAAAGCAACCTGCTCCCCTTGCTTCAATTAATCTGACCAGAAAGCATTTGTCATTTTAATCACCCCCTTTCAGTGACGCATGGGCGAAAGACCTAGATTACTATTTTAACAAGGGAAGAGTCGGGCGAGGTCATACTGCACGTGACATTAACGCTCTGCGTGATCAAAGCTGGCAATCATTAAATATACATGTTTCTTTTTAGCAAGGAAATTAAATAAGAACTATTTTGTCAATGTGTATTTCATATGTTGTAATACACCCAACACTTTTGAATAGCGCTTGAGATAACAATATGAATTCTTCTGCACGTTTGTTTTCTTTATATTCTTTATTTAAAAACAAATTGCACATTTTAAATGCTAAACATGAGCGCTTCAATGTTGTATTAACTCTTCAAACTCAGTATTCATCCAGCGCTGTAAAGAAAGTCACAGTTTTGCAAGGTTTGTGTTTTCTACCCATTTTCATTTGGGTCTTGAACTTTGAATGTGTACAAGCAAGTCTTTCGCCGTACTCGAAAAAGCAGGTCTATATATATGAGAGACAATAAGGGTTTATGTCCATTTAAAAAGGTAATCTTTTGACAGCCCTGATATAATATCAGATCAGAGTATACTCCATGTAGGAGGGAGAAGTAAAATCATTGGCAGATGGTTAGATGGATTGCAGGAGCAAGGCCCAGATGGGGAAAGTAGGTTCAGTAAATCAGACAATCAAAAAAAGGTGAGTGCTGCAATCATCATAGCACACACTTCCTCCCTGAAAAGCTTCTGTGTGCTCTCAATTTACATCAATATAGAATCATAGACACAGGAAGATGAATGGCTCTGCCCAAGGCGGATTGTGTGTCAGTTTTAGAAGCTAAGATTTGAGTTTAGGAGCTCTACATAAACATTCAGTTTTATACTGTGCTGACCTATTTGTACAACAACTTTGGCAAACTTAAAAGTACCATCCCTTTACCCAAAAGGCACAATCCAGCTATGAGGAAGCATTCATATATTTGTTCTTAACGCTTCCTCTACACAGTGGGCCTGCAATTTGAAGGTGATTTAAACATTCTTCCCACATTCTGTATAAAAAAGAAACATGTTTGACTATACCTTTATTTGGCTAGCACAAAACCTTTTAATAGGAATTCCTGAATTCTGCAAAATGAGTGTGATGCAAGCCTGTCAGTGCTTGTGCAACTAAATGTCAAACAGGTAGTTTCTACCTTCTCTGAACAAGACAAGTAATACGGAATTCATACGTGGATTCAGGTACTAATGTCAATTTAATGGCACGCAATGTGTTCAAATAAGTGAAAGCTGGGAGAATGGCTGGACAGGTATGCCGGATGCTGCTTTGCTGCCGTCACTTTAATCTACCTTCAGAACACATACATGTGCAGTGTTTGTATGCCCATGGATCTGACACTTGATCCTCTGATGATTGTTTGTTCCTTCCTGGTGTGTAATGCACACTCACTAGGCTATGATGGAGGTGGAGCAGGGACTAATTGGACTTGGCTGAGCAAATAGGCGTGTAAAATAAACTGGTGTGTTTATGTGTGTCGGGTGCAGGTGCATGTGTATGCTTCTGTGGGTGCGAGTGCACGTGTAATGCTGTGCCTGGGTGTTTTGCTTTAGGTTGGCCACGTGGGGAGATTGCGTGCTTACGCGTTCCGGACACTTGCTAAATCAGTTATTGGACTCAGAAAGACACAAATGACGCATGCGATGTTGGTTATAGTTATAATAAAAATGGCACGTTATAGGCCATTTATTCATACATAACATGCACAAATTAATAAGAAACACATAATCAGTTATACATAGACAAAGAGAAAAGTCATCACTGTTAGTGTGGTTGCAGAAGACACCTTCATCTCGACCACTACGACACTGCTTAGTCCTACAGCAGGTAGGCAGAGAGATTGATCATCCTAACGGGATCTGGAGCGGAGTGTCCTCCCTCTCAGCGAGACTGCATCACCCGGGGTCCAAGTTCTAACTGCTTTCCCAAGGGTTAAACCTCTTCTCTTTATGGGGCTACTATCGATCCGCGCCCCTCATGGGTTACGATACTGGCCTTGCCCGATGAGCAGACAAAAGGCTTGAGGTGCAAAAAGTGTGGAATATTCCAGTTAGAAGTGAAAAAAAAACAGCTCTCCTTCCCATTGCCCCTTATCACTGCACCTGCAGGACACTCTGACTCCCTTTCTAGCTTGTCCTTCAGTGGACAATACAACTATTCTCCCCGGCTTGGTCGTCTGACATAAATATGTGATCATGTCTTTGCTGCAGAAGTACATGTTTACATAGGCTTTCATTTCTATTTCATTGCGGTAAATAGAGGTGAATATCCAAGATGTCCGTGCATTGGCGCCATGTTTTCTGGCTCATTTCGCACACGCACTACACTGAGGCAAGGCTGTCTTCTTGTGGCACTTCTATTAGGGGTAGTGCTGGCATATATTGTGTGCACAGGTATCATGAATGTTTTTATACTGGCAATAATGACATATTGTGCATGCCACCATCATGAACGAGTGTTAGAGGTTAAATGTGGACATACATTTGGGCACCAGCATCATGAGAGCATGCTTTACAAGACAATGTTGGCATATGGCATTGGCACAGTCATAAAAGTGCATTACAGTGGCAATGCATGCATACATATTGTGGAGACATGTATCATGAACATGTACTTTTCAGAGGCTGTGCAGGTATGTTGCAGGCATATGCCTCATGAGAATGTGGTTTGGTGACCTAGCATCTGTTGAATTTTTCATGCGTTATCCCACGGAACCAACTGCTGTAAAAAATCATCATTACAACCTATTATTCAAAAGAAATGTTTGGGTCAGAACCCACCAGCCCTCCTTGGTTGGTTTGGGCTCCCTCGCTATGCTCCATCGCTCATGTTATTCATGGGGAAATATTTACGCTCCTTCACTGAAATCATTCACTAGCTGCCACCGATAACAAAGTAGATTTGACACTGAATGTGGATTGAAAGGGGCTGCAATGGATGCACCACTGGGCACATAAGGGATGCTCTAGCAATGGGTGGATTCTCTCCTTTTATGCCTGCAGCAGGCGTGAATGGTTTTGGCGAATATGCAAATGCCCTTAGCAAGTGCCGCACATTGGGCACTTGTCTTGCACATTACACAGGCGTACACTTGCTGTATACAAAACAATAGTCCCATGTTTCTATCACATTACGAAGCATAAAGCTACTTGTCGATTGTATTGGAAAGATGTAATCTCCTCCCAGATAACACTAGAATGAATATATTGTGAACAAGTCACATAGACCACAACCTGCAGTTCCCTTTACATCTTCCACATATTTATCCTCGTACTCCACACCCAGACATTCGAAGTCTAGAAAAGGCACATACCTCAGGTCCCATCACGTTATTTCTCTCCATCGCTCTATCTGTAATCATATCAGTAGTTCCAATGTACTTATTCGTGTCAGAATCCTAATTTGCTGAGCTAGTAAGCTTTGTTACCATTTAAGTGAATTTCATATATATTTAAAAAGCGTAGTTGCTTTAGCCGAGAAAATACTTAGAAGATTATATTCACCAATGTTAGGCAGACAATGGTTTTAAAGATTATTCCCTTCCAAATTGCCACCTATTATGACTGCCAGCAGTTTGTGAAAAGGTTTCTGTCTGTTAAGACATAAAGCAATTGTCTGTGTACTTAAGGGAGCAATTATGGGATGTTTTACTGAAAAAATAATCCGTATCATATTGCTATCTTGCCGTGACATAGTTTCCTACTGTGAAGGAGAGCATAGCAAGCTGATTTACGTTACTGGAACAGAATTGTGCGCACATCCAAACTTGTTCTTTAATCAAAGCATAAAGGGCCTGGTGCGCAAAGGTTTGCACTGTATCAAATTGGCAGATGCCCATGACCGTCGCTTATTTGCATCTGCTAAAGGGCTAGTTCAGTCAGAAATGTAATTGGCACAATCGATGAGGGCATGTATTTTAGAGCATAAAACGATTGTTCTTAAAAATAATTCCAATTCAACTTACACGAGTTTTTCTCAATTTAACACGTGCGAAAATGATGGGTCGGGTACCGCCATCTTGTGCTAATCCTATCCGTGATCCATCGCCCTTAGTTCAAATGCTCTTGTGGCACTAATTCAGATCACCCACCCCTAACGCTGACATCACTAGTCGCTGATGCCCCATTTCGCAAGCCCAATGCATGTCTCATGTCAACGTCCTCTGTGCGCAATCTATTGACGTGTCTCCATGGAAATGTCAGGACGCCTCGTTACTCGACATGTGTAAACAGACCCTTTGTGATCACACAACATTGGAGTTTAATTTTCCTTCGTGTCAGTGTATTTCATTTTGTGCTCTGTTCAGCTATCTGCCAAGTACACAACACTGAGTACCGGTACTTATACTGCCTAAAATGAATTAACTCAGTAGTTGCTTTTCATTTCCTGTATTATGGACAAATATCTTTACCAAACCATATCTAAACATGTGTCCTTGCAAACTTTTAAAGTTTGAGCCTATTCATCTTGTCTTTTTTTCACTATGTGTTTTTGTAACAAGGATGTTTCTTCGCTTGTCTTTCTTTAACATTTAATGTTAATGGGAAACCTCTTTTCTTTACTGTATACAAACAAAACATTTTTATTTACCTCACTGTTGATTCTGTGCTTCTTCACTATTCAGGAGCTATGGCAACAATTCAGCCCAACCTGTATGAGCCCAAATATTCAGAAGAGGAAATCCTGGAAAACATTGAGGTGATGTGGAATCAGATGAAAGTCATGAGGATCAATCACCGAAACCTGAACCCAGTCGCCTAGAACTCGTTTCCACCTGGTGTGCCTGCCATTGTTGTGAGCTTATGCCTACTCTGGTGGAAAACTTCTATTGCAGAGAAAAATCTGGCTGCTTGGCCTACATTGTCGAAGAAGACACACCACCACTACGCGTTACCGGGCACCATGACTTCAGAGGCGCCTGCCTTACAAGATCTGTGTTGCGAATGATGATGGTCCTTAGGCCCGAACCTTGCACTACAATTTGCCCTTATAATCCAAGTAACGAGCAAGTTCACTCTATATATGTTGTGTGATTGATGACTGAGACGGCTAACATAGTATGTTGTTCCCTTAGATCATTATAACTTTGATGGATCACTGACGAAAGAATGTTCTGTAAATTGTATACTTTACTCATTCTGAATGGAAAACAAAGTGTTCATCTTTAGATTTATCTTCGGGACAATTACATTTCTTTCACTTGGAAGTATCTCCCAAACTGTTTTTGCTGGAATGTGCGTTCACATTTCTAATTGATCCCTACTTGAAATCACAAGTAGTCTCAGTACTTCGCATGGAAAGGTACTTTTTAAAGCATAACAATGCCTTATATTTTACAAGGTACTGCCAAATAAAAAAATGTAATTATTGGGCTAATTCAAGTAATCTATTTCTCTATCTCTTAAAAGGTGGTACAAACTTGTGGCATATTATGCCTTTACATGGCGAATTCATGGAAGAATGGGATTTCGTTTTCGACGAGTAATACCTGCCATTGTAGTTTGAGCCATTTGTGACCCCAGTGACCATGGACAATACAGATTTATACAGACAGTATCATCTGTATTGTCGACCACAGCAATATAATGTTTAGAGTCATTGACAGTCACTTCAACAAACTAAATTTTAAAAAAATTAGTTTATCTGAACAGTTGTTAGAAATGTTTTTCAAATGATATGATAAGTCATTTATAATGCATCTGTACACAAGTGTTTCTAGGCGCGACAAGGCAAGGGGGAAGAAAGAGGGAGAACAAGGCAAACGATCTTACTAGGCCTTGTATCATTCAGATCGTGCAAGTGTGAGAACGAGAAGTGCAAGGGGAAAGGGAGGGGGAAGTGTAAGGGAGAGGGGAGGGGAAAGAGTGCAGTAATGCTCTGAGTAAGTGCAGCCAGGGCAGCGCAGCTATGGGTAATTGCAAGGAGACAGGGGACTGTAATGTTACAGTTACAGCCCCTACGTGCGCCAAAGGCCTGGAGGCAGCTCAGGGAGACTGATCAAGAAGGGGCCAAGCAACCAGTTGGGACAGCAACAGTTAGGTCAGCAGGGGAGGAAGAGAGAGAAAGCTGAGGAGAAGAGGAATGTTTTGAGCTGCTTCCGGAACTTCAGGTGGGCCAGCTTGAGTTTGAGAGGGGCAAGGATGCAATTCCAGAGGGAGGCTCCTGCAGAGGAGAGAGATCTACCCCCCACTCTGTGCCTGGAGAAGTGTCTGACCCTTAGAGTGTTGGAGGCAGCAGAGCGAAGGGATCAAGAAGGAAGGTATTTTGGAAGCGAGCGCTGGATGTAGGTTGGGGCCCATCCCCAGAAAGCCATGTGGACAATTCAAAATGTCTTGAACTTGAAACGAGAGTCCACAACACATTCATACAACTAAGATTATCATAAAAGTTGGTGTACCTTAACTCGCTTACTGGCCTATCAAGCTCCCGTCATCCGTATCCATCCCCCCTCCATTATTTATGGCTGTTCGCACTGGTGGGTGCATGCACGCATGCAAGGGGGCTGGGAGAATGGGAATGCTCAAGATTGCTGAATACTATGTACACCACAAAGTGTCCTTTCGCATCGACTCCCTTATCCACATTGCCACCCCAGACCCAGTGTCTCCATTTGAAGACCCCGTCCCTGCAATCAACATATGTCTGTGTCCTTTGACTGTGTTCCAGTCCTATCACACTCACCTCATCCATATCCATCCCCCTCCTTTATCAATGACAGTTCACACCTGTGGGCGTGCGCTAGCAAGGGGGCTGGGAGCATGGGAATGCTCAAAGTGCAGAAAGCCATGTACACCACAAAGGGTTCTTTCGCATGGGGACCCTTATCCACATGGCCATCCCAGGCCCAGTGTCTCCAGACTCCCCTTCGAAGACCCTGCCCCTGCAATCAATATATGTCTGAGTCCTTTGACTGTGTTTCAGGCCTATTTTGCTCTGCTCAATCACTTCCATCCGCCCTCAGCTATCAATGACTGTTCGTACCTGAGGGCGTGCGCTCACAAGGGAGTTGGGAGGATGGGAATGCTCAAGGTGCTGAATACCATGCACACCACCAAGGGTCCTTTGGAATGGGACCCTGATCCAAATGGCCACCGCAGACCTGGTGTCTCCAGACTCCCCTTTGAAGACCCCATCTCTGCAATCAACATATGTCTTTGTCCTTTCAGTGTGTTCCGCTCCTATCGTGCTCGCCTCATCCATTCCCACCCCCCTCTGCTGTCAATGGCTGTTCGTACCTGTGGGCAAGCGCTCACAAGGGGGCTGCACTGGCGGGATTGAGGAGGTCAAACATTGTCATAGAGGCCTGGTGGGTGATAACGAACACGTCAGACATTCACATACACACCCACTTCTGTAATCCTTTATAAACACTGTGGGAGTTAACAAGAAAATATCTGTGAGATCGACAATGTATATTGCCAGCTCTCCATGGTTTACCTTGCTTGCCGAGTCGGCTCATCTGTTCTAAGTAACAGTTAGTCAACTTTTACTATTGTTTTCTGTAGTGTCCAAATTCTCTGCTAGGCCACTTTCTGTTGCTTTATACTCACTGCACAGCCTATTATAATTTTATTTTATTCAAAATGTCTACACCAATATCAACCATCCTACACATTTTTAACTCTGCAATTAGCACATGACATTACAGAGTATTGCTCCAAATGTAATCTTTCGTAGTGCATGTTTTCAATGCATGTTTGCTTTAGGTGCCATTTTTTATAAATTACATTTTGTTTTTATTATCAAAAGAATATGATGTTTGATATTTTTTTAATAGTAATATTTATTGATATTTCTTTAACAGACCATAGGAGCAATCCATCAATGCCTTCTTGTATAGTTTTGTGTTGCACTAATAACAGGCATGCTAAACGTCAGAGTGCAGACCTGCATGTATTTCCAAAAGATTTAAATTTAAAAAGAAAATAGCTCTCGAGCTGTGGATTTCAAGTGTCCGAAATTGAAAGTACAGTCAAGGATGTCGTTGATGAAGTGAGGGGCAATCGATTCTACATCTGCAGCATACTCTTCTCAGCTGGTATGTACAAACAATCAGAGTACACTAAAAAGCATCGCCCCAGACTCCTTTGTACATTACTTCCCAGTGCAGTTCCAACTGAATTTCAGCACACGCTGACCCAGGTGAGTATTGGACGCTGAATTTCAAAATGTATTTTACCATTTTCTAAATGTGCCTGTGTAATATGTCTTATAAATGACCACTCAATATATTGAAATAATCTGTGAACAGGTAACATAATGAAAGGTTTTCAGTTTTTGGGCAATATTTCCATTGATATTTTATTACACAAGTTTCCTTCATGACACGATGTATTGTGGTTTGTAAATTCTGAACTTTAGATTACTTTGTATATCCCTACTTTAGAGATACTCGAATAATTCAAGTTCAATGGGAGCCTTTCCAAACACACACTCCATCGCATCCTTTAAAAAAAGGAAAGGTTTTAAAAATGACCATGTTTGTCTTTACAAAGAAAGCACACATGGAATTACAGAGGGTTACCATGGAGGAAACCACAGACACATCCAGCATCCTTATGGTGAGCCCAAGCGACTTGCGCACAAACCTTTTATCATTTTTGATGTGGTCCAAATTATAATACCAAAGGCCATTTTCTATTGAACAATGGTATGAATATGTACATTGATTAAAGGACTGTGATACTACATCGACCACTATTCCGGTGTCAACAGCAACCTCACTCACCTTTCAAGTAATTCTTTTAGAATATTCCTTCAGACGTGACTATACAAAATATGTATTTGTTCATGTTTGACTTAAACATATTGATTATTGTTATGTATAATATTAGCTTTTGATACAAACTGGCTTGTACACTTCTTTGTCTATATCAACCATCTTTTACACGTAATTGTGTGTTGATGTTACATCTTTATTATTACAGTTACTGTTATATTGGGCAGAGACTGGAACTCATGATATGATATTTTATTTGTATCGCGCTCATATACAAGTGTTTCAGAGCGTGACAAGGCAAGAGCGGTGAACAGGAGAGAAAACAACGATCTTACTAGGCCCAGTGACATTGAGAACGCACAAGTGCATGGGAAAGGGAAAGGGGAAAAGTGCATGAAAGGGGGAGAGTGGAGAGTGCGGAGCAGAGGAGACACAGATAAATAACAATAAATAAAAATAAATAGTTAATAGATGCAATACACAGTGGTAGTGCTCTGTTTATGGCAGCAGGCTGGGTAAGTCTGATAAGTGCAGAAAAACAAGAAAATGCTGGGGCCTGGGGGACTGTATGGGTACAGATACAGTCCCCAGTGCAGGAGGCAGTGCAGGAGGGTGGCAGGGTGAGCAGGTGCCTGGGCACAGGGGACAGAGGGTGGCCAGGTGCACAGTGCCAAGAGAGAGCAGGGGAGAGGGGGAACGAAGGCAGAAGCAAAGAGGAAAGTCTTGAGGTGCTTCCATAACCGGAGATGGTTCTCCTCAGGTTTTAGAGTGGCAGGGAGGCCATTCCAGAGGAAGGCCCCAGCCGAAGACTGAGATCTACCCCCAGCTTGTTTCTTTGAAAAACGACTGACCCTGGGGGAGTTAGAGGTAGAGGAGCGAAGAGCTGAGGAGGGGAGGTATTGTGGAGGGATACCTGAAGGTAGTTTGGACGCAGGCCCCAGAAAGCCTTGTGGACAATGCAGAGGGTTTTGAATTTAATCCTTGCATCCACTGGGAGCCAATGGAGAGATTTCGGAGCTGGAGAGATACGATCCCAGGGCTTTAGGCCAAGGACAAGTCTCGCAGTCCTGTTCTGGATTAGTTGCAGATGGTGGAGAGTAGAGGCAGGTAGATTTAGAAAGAGGCTGTTACAATAGTCCAACCTAGAGAGAACCAGAGCTTGGGAGACAGTCAGCTTCTGGGGGAAGGAGAGGAAAGGCAGAGTACCTCTGACGAGGTGCAGTAGGAAGTTTGACTTTTGATAGACCTCAGAGATGTGGGCGGAGAAAGAAAGTGTGGAGTCAAAGATGATCCTGAGGTTCTGAGCCTCACAGGTGGGGGTAGGAGGAGGGCCGAGGGGACAGGATGGTGAAGGTGTGCTGATGAGGAGGATCTCTGTCTTGCTGGCATTAAGACAAATATCATTGGCAGCATACCAATCTTGAATGGTAGTTAGGCATTCAAAGATGAGAGAGGGAGAGGAGGTGGCCGAGGGCAGCCTGAAAATGAGTTGAGTGTCGTCAGTGTAGCACTGGAAATTTGAGCAGAAAATGGCAATGCAGTGGGCGAGAGTTGCCAAGTATTGGTTGAAAAGCCAGTGCGAGAGGTTAGACCCCTGGGGAACACCACAACTTCAACAACGTACTATTCTTCTACTGCAGTGGACTGGAGGGTGAGGTATGAAAAGTGATAATGTATTGATTTATAGTAATAGTTATTGATTATAAATATCGTTTTTACATTTAATATTTTTTTGATAATTTGCAATACTGTCAGCAAATTGCAAAACATTCTATCAACAACCTGTATTTAGGACAGAAACACATGCAGCAATTAAAGCAAACCTTCAGAAACATGTACTTTGTTGCTGGACAACATAGACCGTTTAACTATATGAATGGTGTATGTTTTTGGTTATAAACTTTAGCTGCTTAGTCGAAAAATTGAATTGTTTAAAAAAATAACATTACAGCACATTAAAGGGGGCACAATTTAATCAATAAGTTTTGTAGGAGGATCTCACACCAATGCCCTGCGACATCTCTGAAGGTTATCAGGTACAGTTTTCAAATATGTCTTTTTAAAATGTTACATGTACGCAGTTTTCAACTTTGTCAGTACTAATTTAAAGATTTTAATCAGATGATTAGCCATACCTTTTTACATAGTTTAACTTATATTGTAAGGTTGACAATCATTAAGCCAACTTTCTCAAGATGTACTTTGTGAGATGAAAGATTTGAACATTAAATTGTTTAACAATTTAATCAATGTTCTTTGAATTTGTTATGTAAAAGGAGTGTACTACTGAAGCTGTTGAAATTGAAGAGACAAAAGGACAAGAGGTATATTGTAAAATATCAGTTATCCATTTGAACTGTGATGTAATATACTCTAATGGTTTCCATAGTGACATTGTGTTATATTTGTATATATGTATATATGTATATATTTGTATATGTGATTCTTTAAGTGGAATAGCACATTTCAAGGTTTATACAATTTCAAAATGCTATTTTTCAGCTTGGTCTGACTGTTTAAAGGAACATTCAGAAAACAGGGTACATAACAGAAAGGTTTTTTTTAAAAGAAATACTTTGTTAATTAGTTATTTCATTGATATTATATTTTCATGTTGTCATTCATTTATTTTGTATGTGTGCTATAATTTAAGCATTTTATTTTCTCTTCGATTAGAGGCTGAGGAAGAAGAGGAGCATAAAAACTCAGACAACTACACAAACTAATGATGTCTCTTGCCAAACCGTTGTCAATTGGGAGCAGCTACATTTTGAGGCTCAGCATGGTCCTCTCAAGATTCAGTGTAGTGATGCAGATATCCAGAGGCCGCAATTTGAATTGAATGTCAGCAGTGACCCATGGAAAGTAACCCTGAATGATTGTGACAGCACACAACATCACCGAGAAGAAACATACAACACAGAAGATGTTTCAGAATTGCTTGCAGAACTGCTTCCACAATCCACACCGTCTAAAAAAATGCTATGTACAAAACAGACAATTTTCCCTGTTTCCCCAATATATGTGGCCAAATCAGAAATATAACACACATAAATAACCAAAGCATCTTCACTACTGATTGATGATTGTAGTTGTGGACTTCACTCTTCCTAGTGTTGAGGAGTGGGTATTAAGGAACTGAAATACATTGTATTCGACTGCTGACTGATCGAGATTATGAAAATGATTAAATGTGATCAAAAATTGCATAGGAGGATTTGTGGGGAGCCGTTGGTGAATTTTGCCCATGTAGTTAAAGGCACCTACATGAAGAACAAGGGTAGATGTCTACACCACCATAACTCATTTTCATGGTCTGCTCAACCAATACTTAGAAAAGTGCCAGCTGGAAATTGACTTTGTTCATCTGCTTTGTTGTTAAGCGGATCAACGTAGCGTACAATTTCAGGTTTTTCTAACTTTGTGGGACTTGAATTCCTTTCAAAAACCCAGTACTACAAATATCCCTCTGGAACAGCCTCTCTGCCTCTCTGAAACTTGAGGAGAACCATCTCTGGTTCCGGAAGAACCTCAAGACCTTCCTCTTTGCTTCTGCTTTCTCTGCTCATATCCTGACTGTATCTGAAACTGCACTGGTTACCTGGCTACCCTCTGATCTCAGGCCCAGGTCCCCCCGCCAGTTGCACATCTGCACTTCCCCCCTGGCAACCCTTGCACTCAGGGACTGTTTCTGTTTTCCTACAGCCCCTACTAGCACTTGACCCCTGATTTCTGCTCTTACCCTTGCACTTGCCACCAGCTGGCCACACTTTTATTTATTGTCTTTATTTATTTTACTGTTATCCTATGTACTGCACTGTCCCCTCCCCTTTCCCCCTGCACTTTTCCCCTTCCCCCCTGAATTTGCGCAATCTCAATGTCACCTGGTCTAATAGGATTGTTGTCTGTCTTCCCTCAGTTTCTCCTCCCATGCCTCGGCACGCTTTGAAACACTTGTGTATAGGCGCATTATAAATGCCATATCATATTATATCATATCATATAATTTCTTGTTCCCCGCTATTAACCAAGCATGGAAACTCCAACAGATGTCACTGGCAAAAGGCTCTTACTTGCTGGTGATGGACAGTGTGGCAGTCCAGGTTTTTGTGCTAAATACTGAGTTTACCACTTCCAAGACATGGACAGCAAAAATAGCGAGTTCAGTTGTCATGCAAGTATCTGAATGTTCATCTTCTGTGACCATGGAAAAGTATGGTTTCATTAAATCCATTCAACTTCTGCAATCCAGAGGAATGCAAATAGACCTGATAGCCACTGACAGGCTCGTTTCAGTAGCCAAGGCCATGCAAAAGCAGTTCCTAGACATAAAGCATCAATATGATCTATGGCACATCACAAAATCAATTTTGAAAAATATTAGAGCTGCTTGAACAAAGGCTACAGAAAACATTTTAAATTGGTCACTGTCCATCAGCAAACATTTATGGCGGAGCTTAAAAACTTGTGATGGATTAGTTGATATGCTTGAAAAATGCCATTCATTCATGCACCATTGTTCTAATGTACACTGTTGGAAAGAAAACAAATGTTTCCACAAATGCTAACATGTACCATTGAACAAGGAACAGGAGCATAACAAAAGGTGGTTGGTTCCAGGCTTCCCTCCTCACACAGCACTTGCGAAGTTTTTGTGTGACAAAATGCTTTCAAGAGGCATGAGGGGACTCTATGTGTTCTGCCACACTGGAGATTTGGAGGTGTTCCATAATATGTGCCTAAAGTACATGTGTAAAAGGTTGCATTTTGGCAAAGATGGTATGGAGGCCAGAACAAGACTGGCTGTACATGTACACTGTGAGAACGTTAGAACGGAACAAGCAAAAACTGCAGGAACCTTTGGGGTGCCTTGTTATAACCAAGGAGTTTACCAACAAAAGCAAACAGTGTGTGGCAAAACCAATCTTCGACCAGATAGATTTTGAATTTGTGAAAGATCTGACATGGAATGCTCTGGCCATGCAAACGCATAGAATTGATTCATTTTTTGTTTCCAGGGCCCTGTCTATGCCACGGAACATTGCAAAAGAGGTTTGGCCTCCCAAAGTTAAACTTCTTGAAAGGTGGACTTCAAGATTCAAATGATGTGTGGCTCTTGTCAAGTTTTTGCACAGTGTTTGGAAACTGTTTTCATTGTACAATAAATGAAATAGTATGTCACTTGAGATGTAATTGTTAGCTAATTTATTTTGAATTAATTACTGTTTGTGAAGTAATGTCAATAGATAGGCCTTAACATTTCAATTTTTCTTTGATTTGTGTATGTATTACCATCAATATAACTGATGTATATTAGAACAATAAATGTCAGTCTGATTATTTCAAGTATGTGACTCAAATCAAATAAAATGTAAAAGAGACTGTAAGCTTAAAACCAACTGTTACCATTAGCTACTTTTGGCTTCCCCATGCCAAATAATATAAGGATATAAACTAGCTCCTTGTTCCACAGTGGTAGCTCCTGGTGACCGGTTTCTGCTGTCTTCTCTTATTACTGTGGATTCAAGCTTGGTAGGCGGAGGGGGAGTGAGATTATGGGAAAAGGAGGGGCTGGTGCGGATGGAACAACTACAACTGGAAGGGGGAGTGGTAGCTGAGTCTGTAATGGAGGCTGAACTACGGGGGTGGGCTGGGGCAAAAGCTGAGCAATGTGCACAGGTGCAATTATGTCAGTCTTACTTTTGAGTCGTTCTTGTATTTTCTCATTTAAAATCTTATTGATTTATTCATCTGATGCATGCAATTCTTGTTGAGGATATATTTTACCTATTCCCATTTGGAGACTGCTATCTGCCTTTCTAATTTGCTCATCCCATTCTTTTTCTTCCTGATCTAGCGCTCTATCTTCTCTAGATTTGTGCCTACGCGCATGTTTCTCTCTGCTTCTCAAGTGGAGCATAGCTTCCTTCCTACAGTCTCTAATGACGTCAAATGTCGGAGGGTGTGCTTTCTTGCGCAGCAATATTGATTCCAAATAATCTATACGCGCCATCTCATAACTCCCATTTTTAGGCCATTGCAAATCTTCTTTGTGTCTGGTTTGCCTATGCAAAATTTCACAAAACATTATTGCCCCTATTCCATGCTTCACATACATCTCATACGCTGGCGACCCTATGGGTGGCGCAGCCTGGCCAGTTTCCAAAGATTGTCTACCGCAGTGGAAAAATCCCACTAAACAGGAAGACAATTTCCCAGGCATGTTTAATCTTGTTCGTACCTTACCCTGGGTGTTTGATCTTGCAAGAGCAACACTCAACCAATATCAGGACTCTTAGAATCGGGGCATGACTCACCTGATCAACCATGTTGTCTCTTGGAGATGCAAATCGTCCGTATACTGACGCAACCAAGGATCGTCGTGTCTGCGTATCTGGCTCACTTTGCCTCATTTCAGGACCCTCGCCGTCTTGCTCTCTGGCGGGACACGTCGATCAGGGATCAGTTGTGTACAGATCTGCAAAGGAGTCTCTCATCACTTTCACAGGGGCGCCCCGAACACCTCTCGATCCCGAATCGACAGCCTCGTCCTCGATTCATTTTTTCAGCCTTTTTCAAATTACAATGTACAAGATGGAGCAAATGGGGGAGGGTCCCTATTCGGGTGCCATTTTTTTGATGGGCCCCTGGGGGACCCTCGTGCATGGAAACAAGGCACCGTCACCACACACACTGATATGCCAGACACGAGGTTCAATTCCCAAAATCTAGGGTTTATTGCAAAGCAAATAGTCTCCGTCAGCCGACCGGGTCTCACATCCCGCAACGTGTGTTACCCAGACCTCGTGGGATGCAAGAGAGCGAACATTTTACATCAGCTACATATTTACAAAATGACCATCATATTATCAGTAGTGACACATCCAAAACTGCCCATAATGTATCTCCTTTAACAAGGGTTTGGTGATTGACAACTATGACGAATATGGCATCCTTAAAGACATTTATTCAGCAACAGTTGCAATCTGTGAAGGTGCAGACACTATTCTTTGTTACCAAGAACATATTGCTCTAGCTCTGCACACAAGCTGTGTTCGTAGGAGGGACACATTCCAAGCTGTACTATCTCTTGGATTCTATTTGTGAGCTAGAGGTTGGCTCGATCTAAAGGGGCCCAAGAAAGGGGGGCCATGAAAGAGAGCATAATTCAAGCCATTAACTGCTTATTTTCTACAGTTTCTGCCGCTCCAGCGAGACTAGCTGGCACCTACTCGGTGATTAAATGCCTTTCTGCTTACTTCCAAGGCCTTGTGAGGGAGGAAAACGGTGCATTGCTGTCTGGGCTGTCTGGGCTAGTCTCTCAACATGTAACATGTGGCCTTGCTCTGTGCATGAGCAGAACGAAATAGAATTCACTTTTAGCAAAGCATTTGAACAGGAAAGCAAAGAGAAGCAAAACAGCAAAATGGCGAATTCTATTGTTTCAAAATGGACGCTCTATGGTTATGCTGATGATTCTGTACTGATGATGCTAGGCATATGATGCGGTTGGTTTTCAGCCAACATAATATACCGTCTATGCTATGTTAGGGTATTTTTATAGACTAACACTAGGATACCTAGGTACCGCTTTTAATTCCTGCTTATCCAATCCTAATTTCTAGCCCTGTTTGTAATCAACTCACAATAGTTGAAGAATCTAAGCAGACAATTGGAGCAGCAGACAAACAGAAACAGAAATTAAATGTCGCCAGAGCTATGGTTCTCTCTAGGCTGGACTACTGCAACAGCCTCCTTCTCAATCTGCCTAAATCCTCCCTTTGCCTGCTAATTCAGAATAGGACTTCAAGCTTATCCTTGGCCTCAAGCCCAGAGACTGCATCTCTCAAGCCCAAAAATATCTCCACTGGCTCCTGCTGGCTGTGAGGATCAGGTTCAAGACCCTCTGCATCAAACACAAGGCTTCTTGGGGCCAAGGACCACACTACATCTGGCTCATTCCCTGGATACTCCCTCTTAGGGACCTTAGGTCATCTGGCTGCAATTGTCTGCAGATCAGACGCTATACCATGCAGAGAGTGTGGGGTAGATCTCTTTCCTCAGCAGGAGCTTCTCTCTGTAATGGCCTCCCTGCCCCTATCAATCTTCTGCCTGATCTCTTTAGGTTCTGGAATATTCTCAAGACCCAAACTTCCTCTTATTCATTGACAGGATGCCTGGTCCCTTCTGAGCTCCACAGGGCACCACTTCCTCAACCAGTATACCCCGGCACCCTGCCTCCCTGCCCCCAACATCCTGCACTTGCCCTTCCAGGCCCCTTTCCCCTGATAAGCGTGGCGGGGTGTGCATCCCTACCGAGCCTAGTCCACCCCTTGAGGTTTGCATGTGATCCTCACTCTCTGCTTGCTTGGCCCTTGCTAACCTGGCCTCCGCTTACCACTTACTTAGCCCCATTGGCCTTCCCCTCCTCCTCTCCTGAACTTGTATACCTCCTGTTGTCCTGCACCTCCCTCCCAACCTAGCATTTTCCCTTCTGCCCCGACCTACACCTCCCCCTCTCCACTCCTTCCCCCCACCCCAGCACTTCTTGTTACTGCTCTTGCATGATCCGAATGACACAAGGCCTAGTAGGACCGTTATTGTTTTTTTTCTTCCCTGCCCCACCATTGTTTGTATAGGCGCTTTACAAATAACCAATAAATAAATTAAACAAATGAACTCTAACCTCGCTGGAAAGCAGGAATCATGTTAAGTGGCTGAAGATAGCAATATACCAAAGGGTTACATGCAGGGGTTAAGTCCTAAAAATGTAAGTGGGGGACTCATCAACAAACTTAATGGGATGTGATGTCGCCAGAAATTAGCATACCAAGGTGAAATATGCACATTTCATTAAATTGGCTTTGCATAACCACCCAAATAGATAGAATAGGACAAATGGCATTTGCGTTTCATGAAATCAACACACACACAAAACCAAGACAGGATATGTTCTTCTAATAGTGTTTTTGAAAACGTTGAAAGATGTACATGTTTTAAACTCCAAGAACCATTAAACATGTTTTCCCTAGGACTTGCAGTACCAAAATTAGATATTTCACCTTTAGTATGTTATTTTTCATAAGGTTATATAGTGCAGTGGTGAAGTGTCTGGTCTACAAACCTGATTACTGTGGTTTGATCCCTGAAGTCGGCTTTAATTCATAAATTCAAAGAGAACATCCAATGTTTCTCTTTTATCTGGGGAGGACTGAGTCCACCCTCTCAATAAAGTGGGCAGACTCCGTCCCCCCGCGTGTACCCTCGACTTGAGCCCCGGTTACATGTCTTTATATCGAGGTAATGTATAACAAATGCCCATATATTGAATCTTTTATCTTGAAAACCTTTATAGTGAATGCATTTTGTTTGAGGGGCCAAACCCCCATTTCCCACCCTTAAAAACCCATCCTGACTGTTTCCCCAAAAAATGTAACCCTTTACCCCACCCTAAATACATTTACTATAAAGGTTTTCAAGATAAAATATACAGGATTTGATATAAACACTGTATACCATACAAAAGATTTATGTGCCACAGTGTTAGCCAACATTGAAATAACGAGCAAAGGAATATGTCTTGCCAATGTGCGCTATGAAGTGTGCGCCTGTGTCCTTTGCACATTTACATTTTGCTGTGGAGGCCCACATGTGGAGGACAACCAGGCGTGCATGCATCAAAATAGAAATCAATGTGATTGCTGGAATGGATATACACAGAAGTCAGTAAGCCTTTGAAAACTGCACTCATTTGAGCAATGCTGACATTTTAGTGATGTCATTTTCTTTTTTATTGTTGCTCATTGCACGTGTTGCCCAGGTTGCAACAGTCCACCCAGCCCATTGTGAAATTGCTACCCCCACTCTCCCTTCCTGGTCTGTTGGTGCCATCTCCATATATTAACCCACCACTTTTGTATTTGAGTTCAGTTTATCTCAGAAAAGAAGTGTCCCACTTTGGCCCAAAAAATTGCCCCACACTATTATTATTATTTTTCCGGGCATTGCCCTATTGAAGTATAGAAGAATCTGAGCCTGTCTGCACTTCGCCTAGGGTGATCTTTGAAAAAATACATACATGTTGTGGGACCAGGCGCATTGATACTGTTGAAATGGAAGTAAATATTTTCATGTGTGGCATACATGAAATATTTAGTGGTTTTTCACTGTACTGCTTGCCATTAATATTGTTCAAGTTTGTGGCATGTGTTCCCCAAACGAACAGCCCCTGACACACTGTGGACGCTGGATGAAGGATCACATTGTTATTTGTCCTTGAATCCACCACACTAACAATTTGAAGGTCAAAATGTGTCGAATATCCACAAAGAAGTGATAAGATTCACTATATTGAAAGCTTTCATAGGAATCTTACATTTCTATTACTGAGATCTGTCTTTCGAAGCGGTTTGTCATACGTCACATAGGGAGAATGGAAACACAAGACTCAATGTAAGCAAAGTTTTAAATAATATTTATGCAAGTGAGGTGGGCAAGTGTCCTTTATGCTACATGATTTACGTTGCGACGGATGAATGTTCAATTTGACACAAATAATAGCCATTGTACATGTTAATTGTAACCTAAATTGATAGATAACATAAATATGTATTGTGTATATACAATTATAAATTGGGTACTGAAATATATTTTTGCATTCTCGATTTTCCATAGTTATGTTACACTTATATGCATCTGTCATGGGTACAGTTTACCGGTATACAGCTTCTTTAATTGCAATTGGACAATAATCATCAACAACAAATCTGTGACAACCATCATCTGGGCGTATCGCCAGACGCCATCCTGTCCTTTTGCAGTGGCAGTTATAAGGAGCCACATGGCAGCCTATAGGTTCTGAAAATGTGTGGATGTGAAAGTGTTTTAAACCACCCATTTCTTATCTGTAATGGAACACCATGTTCCTCGATCAGAAATCAGTAACGGAAGATGAGAAGTTTTTCTTTTCAGCGTTATGTCAAAATTAAAAGCAATTTGACATTTGTGATGTCATCTTTCATGTCCTGGGTGTTAGTCTTAGCAGGGCACAGTGGAGGCGCCAGTTATGGTTGCTTAGCTTACCATAGCTGATGGGTTTATGGGGGTTTTTGGTTTTACTTGTAACCGTAACATTCCTTTAACAAAGTTTTTTCATTGAATTTCATAGGTTTTTATTAGTGCAACTTAACCATAACATCCCTTTAGCAATGTTTTTTCAGTGAATTTCATAGGTTTTTATTATTGCAGCTTAACCATAACGTCCCTTTAAAAAAGGTTTTCAGTGAATTTCATGGGTTTTTACCAGTGCACACTAATTTTTTACAACCTACTAATATCATACATACCCCAATATTGCAACATTTGAGTCCAATATACAAAGATTCACCTTAAACCTCTGCCATTCCCCACCAACTAGCCTCATTCTTAACACTTCCATACACTTCTTGCAACTATATCCACTGTTTTTGTGTTTTTCGACGTCCGGGAGCATCTAATGTCATTGCAGACTTTTCTGACAATGTCACGTGACCACATGCGCACCCGACATGATGACATGTCTGCAAATGTGTCTGCACTTCGCAAACGGGTCTGTGCTTCGCGGACAGTTCGGAACTGTATTTTCAGCTGATCTAGGAACTTTGAAGCACAAAATGTACCCGTGCAGTGGTCCTACACCTATTCTTACTAATTTTCCATGAACAATCTAACACACAGCACATACTTGGAAGAATATTAGCAAAACTGCTATTTATCTTTAAAACGGCATCAGCTATTGCCATCCGTCCTCCCCAAAAGCTACCAACACCACCACTACTAGCTAGAAGACCAAGAACATGAGGTAGAGGAAGTGCCTACCTCTAGCACCCATAGAGAATCATAGGTGTGACAGTTCTTTACCACTGTTGGGAATGTACCAAATGCTAGAGCTACCAAGGTGAAATGCACCGAGTACTCAGTTGCAGACTACCTGGAATCTACGCCTACAGGACCACCTCCATGCACCAACACACCAAATCCAACCACCGCAATGCTCTCAGAAATGTTGTTCCTTCCTTAGGAAGTAGTAGGCTATCTTCCTTCACCTCATCTTCCTCAACCAATACTGTAACCACACAGCCTACTTATGTGGAACACACAATCCCACAAGCTACTTTGCAAGCGATAAAAGAGGCTGTTGATCCATATCTTTCGAAGAGAACAGTACTCTGTATATATTGCAACACACCACTATGCAGGAGGGAGACATTTCAAAGTGCTTTTGAAGCTGTAATCAAGGAGCATTAGAAACACTGCCCCTACCTTAGATGTAACACATGCACAACATCCACCCCTGTCCACATGCCCCTCCATATTTGTGGTTGGTGCCTCTTCCCTCATTTCCCTCCCCTCCTTACTTTCTGACCTCACTTGCAAAAAAATTATTAAAAATGTTTAAAAAAATAAAATAAAAAACGTTCACAGTTAAAAAATAGAACTAAGAAAAATAATCTTATAGACTCCATCTACTTTACAATTGTTCAGTAAAGTAGTTAGATTCAATAAGATTCTCCAACATTCCCATTAACATTTGTGTTATGCTAATCGAAATAATGGACAATTGTATATTGAAACAATTTTCTGTCAGAAATACTTTTCTCTAGCATACAATATGGATGGACCATCATCGCTGGACCTTTATAACTATCCGATGTCTCCACAATCCACTTTCCAGGCCATGGATCATTAAAAGACCCAGATGGCACGTGCACACCATCGCGCAGGGCAGCGATGGTGCCTTTTTAATTTTATATTTGTAACACTCCCTCAATGACTGCTTTCAAACAGTCACACATCCAACCACTTATCACTTCTAAAATCTGTACTGATAACCCTATCACCATATTAAGCTTCCACACACCAAACACTTAACAATGTTCTACAATCTTTTGCATCTGCATTTCCCTTACTTATACAAAAGGATTGTACACTGTGCTCCTATAAATTCACATATGCATTGTGCAGTGAGAGAAGTGCATACATAGAAGGGGCAGTATGGAGGGGCAAGTGCTCACGAGAACCCAAGAGGGAAATGCCAAGGGATGCCAAGGTGGGACGCCACAGGCTAATTACTGGAGCAGAGGAGTCCCAAGGGTGGGATGGATCTTAACCATAACCTCCCTTTAACAAAGATGTTTCTGTCAATTTAATAGGCTTTTATAAGTAAAAATGTTTCATGGTGTTACATCACTGTATATAAGTTATTAATAATTCCTCTTTTCATATATATGAAAGAACTATAAACCTCCTTTAAGAAACATATTTTTATCCAACACATACTTATGTCTGTCGTTATCAGAAGCGCATGCTGGGCATGCAAATCATCGTTCAATTACCTATGACTTAAGACTCAACATGACCTCAGCCCAACCAAACCACCTCTTTTATTCACTGCACCTACCCTGCATCCTAGTTCAGTCTCCACTATACCCTAATAATGCAACCAATGGCCAGTGCTCATGGCTAGCAGCCATGGCCAGTCTCCAAATCCATGGGGCCTGGGCTCCAGCCATTCTGAATTCCCCAATATGCCAATCAGAGTACACATTTGCGTTTGCCAACGGCCAGGCCCACTACCCAGACACCAAATGTATATCACTAGTTTTTATACTTACATTCTTACACTTTGGAAAAATAAAACACAAGACATATTTCCAAATCATGCTTTCAGGTCCTTGCTAATGCTCGTCTCGCAGGTTTGTTGTAATCTAGTCCACCACTGCAGGTTGTTACCGCAAGCCGAATATTTTTTCCCATTGAAACCTACAGCTTAGGCAATGCCACATGCCCCAATAAGCAAATTACAGTACACATTTCTTCTTGCTGATGGCCAGGCCCATTGCCCAGATGCCAATGTTATATCACGGTGTTGTGTACTTACATTTTCACACATTGAACAAATTCAAATACAGAACACATTTGCAAAACCATGCTTTCAAGGTCTTGCTGACCCTTCTCGTGCATATTTTCTGCAATCCCATCCAGCATTTCAACCTGTACCCACGAGCAGAATGTATTTCCCCATTCAAATCTATCCCAATTTTGAAAACATTTACCACATAGCAGGTCCCTGATGGCCATGCCAACTTTCACCACATTGCTGGTCCCTTGTGGTCATGGCCAGTAGCCATGGCCTTTAGCCATAACTCAAAAAATCTGGCCACTGCCCATGGCCACATGCTATAACTCACTCACCAAAGGTATACCACTATTATATCACCTTTAAATATCCCTCCGTAAATACCTGCCTTTGCGAGCCCTTCACTCTTCTACTTCTAACTCCCTCAGGTTGGCTGTTTTTCAAAGAAAAGAGCTGGGGGCAGATCTCTGAATTTGGCTGGGGCCTCCCTTTGGAACAGCCTACCGACCAACCTGGAAACTTGAGGAGAACCATCTCCGATTCCGTAAGCACCTCAAGACCCTCCTCTTCGCTTCTGCCTTTGCCCCTCTTCTCGCCTGCTGATCTGTTTCTCTCTCTTGGCACCGTGCACCTGGCCACCCTCAGTCGTTCGGGCCCTGTTTCCTGCTCACCTGTCCCCTCCTGCACTGCCTCCGGCCCACCCCCTGCACTGGGATTTGTATCTGTACCCATACAGTCCCCCACTCTTCCTCTGCACTTATCAGATATATCCTATCTGACTAACCATGCACTTGCCTCTTGTCTGGCTGCACTACCTTTCTCACTGAATTATTTATTTATATATTTATTTATTCCACTCATTATTTATTCTGTGCTCTCCTCTGTTCTACACTTTCCACTTCTCCCCCTCCACGCACATTCCACTTTTTCCGCTTTTCCATGTACTTGCGCATTCTTAATGTCACTGGGCCTAGTAAGATCATATTTTGTTCTGCCATGCTCCCCTCCCTTTGCTTGGTCCTGCTCTGAAAAAGCTGGGTATGAGAGCGATTTAAATAAAATATCACAACATATCATATCATTATTTGTACCTACATTATCACACTTTTCAAAAAATAAAACATGAAAACATTTGCAAACCATGCTTTCAGGTCCTTGCCAATGTCAAAATGTATGTACATAAAATAGTCATATAACTTAGCCCCCACTTGACAAACTCCATACAGACTTTGCACAAACACTCAAGGTTGGGTCTATAATCTTTCTGAAAACAGTTGTCCACATTCGTAAAATGGCATCAAAGTTATAAGCCATCTCAAAAAGGTTCAGACCCCCCTCTAATTTTGCCCTCTCTTGACAAAATCCCACTGATCTTGGCAAAACATTCATATATAGGTCAAAAATATGTTTGCAAACCTTTGTCCCGATTCATCAAATGGCACCACATTTATAAGCCTGAAAATATTTTGGGTCATCCCTCTGATTTTGTTCCCTCTTGGCAAAACAGCACCACACTTTGCAGTACCATTCACAGTTATAAGCCATCCAAAAACTGCTTCTGTAATGCAGAAATATCTAAGATGTTTGCGAACTTCACAGGACATCAAGGTTGACATCGGAGTTGGAAAGCCACCTTTTTTTGGGCTTTGAAAGCCATATCCCATCTCATCCTCATCACTCCTCACCTCCCCAGAGATTGTTTCATTAGTTTAACAAGCGCAATGTTGTTTTTTTTTAATATGTTTTTGCCGATCCCAGTTATCACTAATGTTGATTACCTATATTTTGGCCTTTTAAAAAAAAAAAAACTACTGAACAGATTTACACCAAATTTACAAAAGCATGCTTTCTGGACCAGGCCGTCACTCCTGCCACAAACCTAGTGAAAATCCGTCCAGCAGTTTAGACTGTAGCCGCAAGCAAAATAATGTTTCCATTGTATCTATGGAAAAAAAGACACATTTTGGACCCCCCTATAACTTTGCCCAACCCTGAACAAAACCTCACCAACCTTCTCAGAATCAATCTGATGGAGCCATATACTTTCGGTACAAAGTTTCATGAGGATTTGTCCAAGGGGGGGGGAGGTGAAGTTATAAGCCACCCAAAAATTGCTCTTCCTATTGGTTGAGCAACCTAACCATAACTACACGACCGCTACCACAGGCGTTTAATATATATGTATACATTCACTGAAAAAACTTTGTTCAAGGAACGTTATGGTTAAGTTGCATGAATAAAACCTATGAAATTCAATGAAAAAACGTTGTGAAAGGGACGTTATGGTTACAAGTAAAACTGAAAACCCCCAGAAATTCGCCTGTTATGGTAAGCTAAGCAACCATAACTCGCACCACCACTGTGCACTGCTAAGACTAACAGCCAGGACATCAAAGATGACATCAGAAATGTCATTGATGACATCACCAGTGACATCACATATCTGGCCCAGTTCTTTTTGTTCACTGACATATGTAAGCCAAATGATTTCTTTGTCAACAGAGCCAATTTTACAATTAGGTGTAAAATATGTACACATTAACCTTCTTGTATGTTGTTAAGGCACTTTCCTTAGGATTTGGCCTCAAGGAAAGTCTTCAATTGCTTCTGGAACCTGAGGTGTTCCTGCTCAAGTTTGAGAGGCAGAGAAGCTGTTCCCGAGAGAGGCACCAGCCGAAGAGAGAAATCTACCGAGCCCCACTCTCTACCTGGCATGTGTAAAATGCCTTTGAGGTGCACATGGTGTTACGCACCTTGAGCGTCCCATTACACCCAGCGCCCTAGCGAGCGCGCGATCCCAGGTGCCAACTGCCATTGATACTGGAGGGGGCATATGAGGATGAGCCGAGTGTCATAGGCCAATGCACGTGTTATTGCACACCAATATGAAACGATACTCTTATATGTTTGGTTTATATATTTGGTTGTGTCATGCACTTACAAAACTTTCTCACAACTGTTTAGCTTGAATTATTTTTTAATATTTGTATGTAGTTTGCTAAGGTGGATATAAATGACACTACACAATATACTGCTACGGTTGAGATACTGGTTGCATCAATCCACTTTATTGTCTGCTGTCACTGGCGAATGGCTCATACCACACAGGCAGGTATTAGTCTTCGGATGCAAAATGCAAGTCTTCCATGAATACACCATGTAAACGCGGGTTATGCCACAAACCTGCACCACCTGTGTATCAGATACAGACATAAATAACTGGAATGAAGGCAATATTTTTTTTCTATTTTTTATTTGCACTACCTTGTAAAATGTACAGCATTGTTTTCATTTAAAAAATGCCTTTTCAAGGGGGGGCGCTGTTGCGCTTGACGAACATGGCAGCTTAATCACGAGCTCTGTGCTGGGGAATATCCTGATAGCTGAGAAATCCACAGAGACACTGAGGCATGTACTGACGCTGGACGGACTATGAGACAATGGCTGCTCGCGGCCGCCGGCCGACTTCCAGCCTCGGAGTGGCTGTATATGCACAGTGACAGCCGCTGAAAGATTCACCGCCGGAATGCCTGCGTGCGGCTCCACCAGGCTCCCATCTTCGGACAGAGGCAGAGAGACTCCCGGCATTGGGGCCCCACCTAAAACGGCTACCAGACACCTGGAATCATCGCCTGCGTCACCCCATCGGCCCGCGGGCGTCCATTTGTTGCTGGCTACTGACGCATGCCCCAGAGCGGCTGCATCTCTCCCAAACATCGACTGCGGCTAGACCACTGTATCTGGGGCAAGCAGAGGCCATGGGCGCAAGCGCTGACCTGGGGTGAACGGCTCCAGGGCCCCTCAGTCTTCCCCCTTCCTCCCCCTCACCACGGACCAACTGGCAGTAAGGTAGGACCGGGCCTGCTGTGACACAGGGTGGTGTGCTGGGGGTCGCTCATCGTCTCTCTCTGTGCAGCCCAACTGCTGCTGTCACACGTCCTGTGAGACCTAAATCATCTCCCTGCTGGCTTCCCGAGGCGGGGAGTCCCAAGCTCTACACTGGGTGCCCATGAAGGCATATAGGGGATGCTAATGTTCCCGGCGTGCTTCCCTACTTAAACTCCCGCTCCCTGCCAGTACGGGCGGTCACTGCACCGCTCCGAGCCGCTGCCTGACTCAGGCTCATAATTGAAGAGGCCTTAGACCCACAAGGATACGGGCGGCCCTGATGTGAATAGCCTGGGGGTGCGCCAGTGGTGAAGTGACCTGTGTAACACTAGCCGGGACGTACTGCATACCTGGCCCCTCGTCGTCTATACACTGGACTTAATAAGTGGACTGCATGGTTGGCGCCCCAAACGCCTAATGCTGGGCAGGAGGAGACAGATATGAAATGCTGATATAGCCCAGTGCAGTGGGGATACTACCACCATAAGATCTGATTCCTCGCACTACGTGGGAGGCCACGACCCACACGTGCAGAACCACACAACCTGCCTGTCAGCTCTTATCACACGGTGACATACTACTAAAGTGCCGCCTGGTGGCCGCTCCGTGGCAGTATGCCCGGATGGAACAATAGCATGCAAAGCACAAACAATATGTTTTGCCACGCAGAAGGAGACGGAATCACGCCCAGAACCAGAGGCGGCCACATCCTCTGTGGCTGGTAACCAAGACTCTGCAAAAATGCTTGAGTACATGAGGGAGGGGTTTGCGGCTCTCCATTCTAAACTTGAAGACATGAGTGGGAAGATCTGCTCGATTAAGGCACACATAGAGAGAACAGACGGTCGGGTCACTGAGGTTGAAAATAGGGTGAGCACTGCGGAGGACGACATCACCTCCCTCCGTGCCAAGATCATCACCTTGACCAACAAGGTCCAGGATATCACTAAGAAGAATGACCACCTCCATGCTATACCCCGCCAAGCTCAGGATCGAACATGCAAACAGGGTCCTCCTCTTCACTATCCCTGAAGAAGCAAATAAATGTATAGAGGAACTCTTCCATGGCTAACCCTGTCACATTGGTCACCCAGACTAGAATATCAATTGGCGCCCACTCCACTACTCTTCATTTTCCCTATGTTTGTCAATTTTCCTCTGTCCATGGTGCCGCCTCGGGACGCGGAGCACGTGAATGGAGGGAAGTATTACTGTGACCGACCCCCCTGTTTCCTTCAATACTGATTGCCCCTCCTCCTGTAACTACCTTCTTGGGGGAAACTGGACAGGTGTACGTTATTACATTGGCTCCTTTGAGCAGTGATTAGACTCTTCTGGTAGAGCAACCTAGTAACGATCCCAGCACGAGTGTGTTCATGTTTGTCTGGCGCTAAGACCCCCAGGCGAAGCTGCCAGGTTTTGAGTTGATTTAATATGGGGATGGGTTTCATTCTTCTGAATGGGGGAGGGATGTGGGTGGGGCGGGTAAGAGGGATGTTCCCAGTCTGAATGGGGACGGGGTTTTGTTGAGAGATGTTGTTTTAGGTTGTTACACAGCAAAATGCTTGGCTCTTGCAATGGTGTAGGGGCGTGGGATGGTATCGCATTTGCCATCCAAACCAGCTGAACGCTTAATGTA
This sequence comes from Ambystoma mexicanum, assembly GCF_040938575.1. Lineage (NCBI taxonomy): Eukaryota > Metazoa > Chordata > Amphibia > Caudata > Ambystomatidae > Ambystoma > Ambystoma mexicanum. Next base: position 719,318,680 of record NC_090934.1, read on the forward strand.
CCATTAGTCTATTACAATAAGCCGTGTTACTACTGCTTGTTATTCATATGTTTAAATTATCCTTATGTCATATAATGTACTGACCTTATTAAGCTGGAATGTGAGGGGACTGGGTAATTACAAAAAAAGGAGATCCATTCAACTGTACGTAGAACGGCATGGTGCTAAGATTCTTTTCCTGCAGGAGACACATACTAGATCACAGGAATGCATCAACTTTGCAAAGTCTTGGGGCACACAGAGATTTTATACGGACTACTCCACCGAGAACAGGGGGGTCTTGATTCTGCTTCATAAAAGTATTAAGTTTCACCTCATTTCCTCTCGAATAGATCCCCTAGGGCGTTATGTCCTGCTCCATGGAAACCTGAACGGCAAAGAGATCATACTTCTCAATGTGTATGGTCCCAATATTGATGACCCCGAGTTCTACTCATGCTTAATCACACTACTATTTCCCTTGATTCCCATCCTCTGGGGCGGTGACCTTAACATGATGCTGGATGTCAAGCAGAACAGGTCGCGCACCAAACCCTGTCAACTCTCTAGAGCTGCCAAAATCATTCTGGAATCCCTACCACTCCTTGAATTATCTGACACGTGGAGTATAATGCACCCCAACTCCCGTACCTACTCCTTTTACTCCTCGGTCCATGACTCTCACTCCAGGATAGACAGATGCTTAATTTCAAACACACTGCTCCGAAGTGTCATGCAAATGCTAATCCTTCCCAGAACCTCCTCTGATCACTCCCCAGTGACCATCTTGCTCACCTGGGGTTGGCCTTATGTTACATCCCGCACATGGAAATTAAAACCCCAGTCACTACTGGATGTGGCCTTCAGATCTGACCTGGAGGAGGCAATAGACAACTACTTTACACTGAATTCTGGCTCTGTCTTTACACAAGCCACTCTATGGGAATCGCTTAAGGCATACATCAGGGGTGTGGCTAACTCCAAGGAGTCTGGGATTCTCAAGACCTTTCGCAGAGACATATCGATAAGCGAATCAGCATTCTCCTCCATTGAGGCCCAATTTGCCCTACAGCACTCAAAAACCACACTGGCCAGCATTGGTGCAGAACTGGACACCTTTCGTAGACACGCCGAAAGGGAAAGAAAGTTCACAGACACTCCCGGACTGGTTGGGCGGTATGGAGAAGGTGAACGCCCAGGCCGCTTGTTGTCTAGACTTCTTCGGCAGGAGGTGGGGGCCCCCCATATCCCTGCCATTGAAAGACCAGACAGCTCCCTGGCCACTCTTTTACCGGATGTCAACGACCAGTTCCGCTCATTCTATTCAGCCTTGTACACAAACACTGACACCCTCCCGGAATCAGATATAGATGCATAACTAGACAAACTCCCTCTATCTGTTCTTTCCGATTGCCCTAGCACTGCCCTTGATTCCCCGATCACAGCTGAGGAAATATCCGAGGCCATAGACTCATTAGCATCTGGCAAAAGCCCGGGCCTTGATGGATTCCCCGTTGAGTTTTATACAGAATACAAATCACGCTTGGTTCCCCACCTTCTGGCACTATGGGAAGAATCTTGTATGTCTGGCATAGTTCCACCTACCCTCCGAGAGGCTGTCATAACCGTATTACTCAAGCCCAGTAAACCGTCCACCCAATGTGGATCATATCGGCCAATATCACTTATTAACTGTGATGTCAAGATATACGCCAAGGTATTAGCCATGCGCCTAACCCCATTCATGCCTCTTATCATACACCCAGACCAGTCTGGGTTTATCCCTGGTCACTCCACTTCGCTGATCCTGCGCCACCTCTTCAACATTATTAGTAGGATTAATCCGAACACTCATCCGGTGGCGGCAGCCCTGGACATGCAGAAGGCGTTTGACTCCGTCTCTTGGAGCTACCGCTGGAGAGTACTCACAAAGTGTAACTTTGGTCCCCGATTTATCTCATTGGTAAAGTTACTCTGTTCAAGCCCTGTACCCAGGTCCCGCTCAGAGGGTATGTCCCCCCCCTTCTGTATATCCAGAGGCACTAGACAGGGATGTCCGTTTTCTCCTTTGATCTTTGCAATTGCTATTGAACCCTTAGCAGACAGGATACGGCAGGTCCACTCAAATCGAGGTCTATGTTTACTGGACACATCTGACATCATTTCCCTATATGCAGACGACTCCCTCCTATTCATCCGTTCCCCTGAGCAGAATCTTGCCCCGATCCTTGCAGACTTTGTGCGGTTCGGGGAGCTATCCGGCCTCAAAGTAAATTAAAGCAAATCAATGCTGTTTCCACTAACCAACGTAACACCCCCCCCCCCCATGGACCTCATGGGGTTCTCCTGGGCACAATCTGAAACTACATACCTCAGCATGGTTGTGGCATGTACACGCGACATGGTATATGACGCCAATTTTCTGAACTATTTGACCAGGCTGGCACGGAAATGCCAGGGATGAGTTAAACTCCCAATGTCCCTTGCAGGCAAACACGGTGTACTGAAGATGGTGGTGCTCCCCCAGCTTCTCTACCGCTTCCTTAATCTTCCCCTGTGGCTGGGTAGGGACTTCTTCAAATCTCTAAATCAAATAATCAATGACTTCCTCTGGCATACTGGAGCCGTGTGCCTCAAATATAATACTCTAGCCGCTCCAGCAGAACTCAGTGGTCTTGGTGCCCCCAATTTTGAGAAATATTGGCTGCTAACCCAAGCACAATTTGCCTCGTATTGGTTTTCCACCATTAATCCCCCAGCACACCTATGACTGGAGTAACGGATGGTGGGTTACTGCGATATCCGTCCCTAAGCGCTCTAACCCCCCAACCGTTTTGATAACCTGCTTGATCCTGTAGGCACTACATTTCATGCACTAGCCAGACTATGGTCGCTATCCAATACTCCCTATCTATTCCATGGTGACATTCCACTGTGGAACTTCCTCCCCCGCATTACCTCTGTTCCCATCTCAGTAGCGCGAGCTTGGGCGGAGGCAGGTTTTGAGTGCAATTGTGATATTTTCATTCAAGATCAATTTATTGAGTGGGAAGAATTACCGATCGCCATTCGGCAGGTTGCTCCCGTTTGGCTTCAATACTCAGCCCTTCCCCGTATACTTAAGAGGAGGTACCCAAGCTTCCCTACCATACCCCCCGATTACTCAATCTTCGGGGGAAATAACACCACGAATACTAAAGGGACTTTACTCACTATTACAATCTGTGACTTCCCCTGCACTCGAAACGCTGAAACAATCTTGGGCTGGAGACCTGGAAATAGAAATAGCCGATCAATGTTAGAAGCAGATGTGTTCTCACACCCACAAGGTCTCATTCAACTCCTGTTTCACAAGCTGATGCAATTCAAAATCCTCCATAGATATCACTACATGTCTCCATCACATGTTCCCAGCTTGCCCTAGATGTCATTCAAATGAATCATCCTACTTACACATGATCTGGGCATGTCCCTCCCATTCCCGATTCTGGTCTGATGTATGCTCCACAACCTCATCAATATTGGACTATGAGTTCAACCTGTCACCGTCGAAATGTCTCTTCCATGATTTTCCAGGCCTACACTGTGATTCCCGAAAGCTTGCAGGGCTTTGTATGTTATTAGCAACACGATGTACTCTCCTGTGCTGGCTTCGACCCCGGACGCCCACGCATGATCAATGGCTAGCAGCTGTCACCTGGACCTCTGACACCGAGGAGGCTTGATCGTTTCAACTACCCCAAGCTACTAGGCCCAGGGATGTATGGTCTAGATTCTGCTCCTACATGGCAGCTATGTCCGCTGAATCAGATACCTCTTCCCCTGCACATTCCCCAATGCAAAGCAGCCCCCTATAGAGGTGTGATCCATCCGAGTCATCCTAAGTACCCTCTACATCTAAGCATTAATGTTATGTTGTCATGAAGATGTGTATCCTTGTAAGTAGATGGTTTTCTGTATGGTCTCTGTAAAAATCAATGTATGTACCTCCTATGCACCCCTCTATGCAGTGTCAAGCAAAATAAAAGATGTCAATAAAAGATGCTGAGATGTCATCGTGCCTTCATCAGTGTCTGACGGCCGTTGGAGGGTGGATGAGCCGAAATTGGCTGAAGTTGATTGGAGACAAGACAGAGGTTATGGTGGCAGGTGCCACCCACCCCCTGATCCTTCAATTTGGATGTCCTCTTTCTGGCCTTCTTCTCTCACCCCTCTTCCTGTCCCAGTGACTAAGGTGAAGAACCAGGGAGTGATTCTTTTGGCCTCTCTTTCCATGAGTGACCAAGTATCTGCAATGTGTAAAGCAGGTCGTTTTTACCTTAAAATATTAAAGAAGGTGCTTCCCATGCTTCCGGCCACTCTTGGTCCGCCTGTGGTTGCTGCCATGGTTCTTAGCCTGCTGGATTATTGTAAAACCCTATACCTAACTCAGCCCAAGGGTATGCTACAACGTTTGCAGCGTCTTCAAAATCTGGCTGCCCGGGTTGCAACAGAGTCACCTTATGGGGCTCACATCTCGCAGTGCTGTGTACCTTCCATTGGCTTCCACTGGTGCAGCGTATCAAGTTTATGGCACTTTGCATTGCTCATCGGGAACTGCATGGATTGGGGGCTGAATACCTCCAGACCAAATTCACCCTGTATCTCCCTAACCGTCTCTTGCGTTCAGCTACGGCCAGGATGCTCTGCTTGCCTACTTTTGGCCGCTCACATATCGGTGAGTGGGCGTTTTCAGTTGTCACTGCTCAAATCTGGAATGAACTACCACTGACAGTAAAACATCTGCCACATCATTTGGCGTTCAAAAGGGCTCTCAAGACTTTTCTGTTCTAGTTTGCAGTGGCTGATAGATGGTGGATGGCTTCTCCCTCTCTAGCGGCAAGATACCTTTTGGTGACTGTGCACTGTTTAAATTACAATAAAATAAAATCGAACCTATAGAAACAGCTCCATATCATCTTTATTCCACTCTCCTACCCTTTGCAAACCCTCTATCTCCGAACAAATAACTCCAAATGTGTATCCGAAGCCGTCCACTCATGGCACTGTCCGCAAACTACTGCAGTGTCCGCGGACTGCAATGACACCTGCCCAAACTTTTACCACCCACAAAAACAGCCCCATATCATCTTTTTTCTACTACCCCACCTTTCCCAGCCCCTTTTTCCACCACCAAATAACCCAAAAATGTGTTTTCCAGACGTTTCCCTCAGCATTGTCCGCAGCCATTGCGGACGCTTCAAAAAATATGACACACCTCACTCTTTTCATCATCTAATCAGCGGGTGTGTCTGATGTCCGTGGACTTAAAGTCACCCTCTGGACCAATCGGAGGCCCGTCTGTGGACCAAACAGGGAAGTGAGTCCGCAAACCAAACCCAGATATCACTAATTCTTTTGGGCCAACTTTTTGGTCATTTCAAAAAAAATACTGGTTGCATTTACACCAAATTTACAAGAGCACGCTTTTGGGACAAAACCGCTGCTCCTGCAACAAATCTGATGAAAATCCATCCAGAGGTTTGGGCTTTAGGCATGTGCAAATTGTTTTTACCATTGCATCTATGGGAAAACCACACATTTTGACACCCCTATAACTTTGTCCCCCCCTTGACAAAACCTCACCAAACTCTGAAGGATCGATCTGATGGGGCCATGTACTTTTTCTGCAAATTTAGGATTTGTTCGGGGGGGTGGGTGGGGTAAATATTTAAGCGACCCAAAAAAGTGATCTTCCTATGGGCTGAGCAACTTAAGGCACAGTGAGCAAAAAGTGTGTGCTGCAAACTCTCTCCTCAGAACAGGTTATCATGCCTTGTTCTTTCTGGAGAGGAGCGCCAGCTACCTTTTTTGAAATATTTGAAAGGAACTTGGGGTTGGTCACCCTGAGTTACCTGGGGGCAACCAGACGTGGAATCCCTGCTCACTGTGCTTAGAGAGGCAAAGCTTCACCTCACTGATGAGGCCCAAGAAGGCTGAAACACGTGTATGGGGTTGCTTTTGGTACTCTTGTTCAGAGAGGAATTGCCATAGCATTTCGGTGCTGGACTGCCCATGTGGGCGGGACAAAGACTGATATGCAAATGGATATTTCCCATCTGTGAAAGGCACAGTGAGCAAAGGTGTGTGCTGCAAACTCTCACCTCAGAACAGGTTATCATGCCTTGTTCTTTCTGGAGAGGAAATAGTGTGTGCTGCAAACTCTCACCTCAGAACAGGTTATCATGCCTTGTTCTTTCTGGAGAGGAGCGCCAGCTACCTTTTTTGAAATATTTGAAAGGAACTTGGGGTTGGTCACCCTGAGTTACCTGGGGGCAACCAGACGTGGACTCCCTGCTCACTGTGCTCAGAGAGGCAAAGCTTCACCTCACTGATGAGGCCCAACAAGGCTGAAACACGTATATGGGGTTGCTTTTGGTACTCTTGTTCAGAGAGGAATTGCCATAGCATTTCGGTGCTGGACTGCCCATGTGGGCGGGACAAAGACTGATATGCAAATGGATATTTCCCATCTGTGAAAGGCACAGTGAGCAAAAAGTGTGTGCTGCAATCTCTCACCTCAGAACAGGTTATCATGCCTTGTTCTTTCTGGAGATGAGCGCCAGCTACCTTTTTAGAAATCCCTGTAATTACACTGCCTACGGTAGCGGCTGTTAATTATGGTTAAGTTGCTCATCTCATAGGAAGAACAGTTTTTGGACAGCTCATAACTTCGCTCCCTCTGGACGAATCCTTACCAAACTTTGCAAAGAAAGTATGGAACACGTTACTTACATGGAACTGTTGTTCTCCAGCATGGGTCTGGCATGGATTCACATGCTCATGAATATTCCCCGTCGTCAGGCTGGGAATCCTCGGTAAAGAAAAATCAGTATCAGTTTTGTTTCTGATCTGTCTTTCTTAGTAGTAACCAATCACTGATCTCTGGGTCATACTGCCCCCAGCCAATGACTGCCCTCTCCCTAAGCCCCGCCTCTGGCAGCCATCCTCAGATTTGGTGGCACGTAAAGTGGCAGTATGACCGAGTGAAGAGCCGCAGAGGGGTAGGCAGGATGGTTCGCATGTGAATCCATGCCAGACCCATGCTGGAGAACAACAGTTACAGGTCAGTAACTTGTTCCTTCTCCAGCATGGGGTCTGGCATGGATTCACATGCTCATGAATAAAATAATACATAGCAGTACACACATGCACAACCACGAGAGGTGGCAACAGGCTCAACATTAAGCAATACAACAACTCAACATTAAGCATCTCTTACCTCCTCACCAGGCTCCCCTTTAAGAGGACAGGTTGCGCAGCACTGCTTGGCTGACCCTGGACTCCTCCCTGGAGTCCTGATCGACGGAGTAGAATCTTGTGAAGTTGTGCGTCGACATCCACGTAACAGCCCTGCAGATGTCCAGCAGGGGCACACCAGACAGGAACGCCATGGTAGCAGCGATTGCTCTGGTCGAATGGGCTCTCGGACGGCCGGGCAGCGGTCAGTTTGCCAACCGGTGACAGTGCATGATGCATCCGGAGAGCCATCTGGAAATGGAAGTCTTTGAGAGAGCCTTCCCTTGATTCACAGTCCCAAAGTTCACAAACAGCTGTGACGTGTTCCGAAAACTCTTTGTGCGGTCCACGTAGAACTTCAGCGCTCTAGCTACATCCAGCGAGTGCAAAGTCCTCTCGGCCGGCGTCGAAGGCGACGGGAAGAAAACTGGTAACACCAAGGGCTTGTTGAGGTGGAAGTCCGATGGCACCTTGGGCATGAAGGAGGGGTGCGTCCTCAGCACCACCCTCATGTCGTGAAAAGTCAAGTATGGAGGCTTGCAAGATAGGGCCTGGATCTCTCCTACTCGTCGTGCGGAGGTGATGGCCACGAGGAACGCTGTCTTCCACGCTGTCTTCCACGACAAGAACTTCAAAGGCGCCGAATGCATAGGCTCGAATGGGGCCCCCATGAGCCTGGTCAGCACCACATTAAGCTCCCACGCCGGGGCTGGAGCCTTCACTGGCGGGAACAATCGGAATAGTCCCTTCATAAATTCCTTCACCAGGCGATGAGACCACAAGGACGCCCGTCCCGTAGTCCTGGTATATCGGGAGATGGCAGCCAGGTGTATTTTGATGGAGGCGTGAGCCAGTCCAGCTTTGGCCAGCAACAGTAGGTACGGCAGTACTTGAGGAGCCCTAATCCACAGAGGGTTAATCTTCTGTGCACGGCACCAGACAGAGAACCTCTTCCACTTATGTCCGTGGCACTTGAGAGTTGAGGACACCCTGGCTTTTGCAAGAACCTCTCTGCAGTCAGCCGGGATATCGTACCCTTCAAACTCTAGTGCTGCAGGAGCCAGGCCTGCAAGTTCAGCGACTCCGGGTCGTGATGAAGAATGGCGCCTCCTTCTCTGGAGAGAAGATCCGCATCCGCCGGCAGCTTGACTGGTGGGGACGTTGACAAGTCCAGAAGGTCCGGGAACCAGATCTGCCTCGGCCACGCCGGTGCGACGAGGATCATTCTGCACCTGCACTTCTTGAGCTGGTTGATGAGACGGAGCAGCAACGGCAACGGAGGGAACGCGTATAGAAACAGGCCGTCCCAAGGGAACAAGAAAGCATCGCCCATGCTCCTCGACTGCGGGAACCTGCTGGTGAACCTCTGGCACTTGGAGTTCATTGCCGTCGCGAAGAGGTTGATCCGGGGTTTGCCCCATCGCCGAAAGAGCCGATCCACCTGGTCCTGGCGTAGTTTCCACTCGTGGCACGAGCGCAGCTCCCTGCTGAGTGAGTCGGCAATGGTGTTTTATATTCCTGCCAATTGGAAGGGAACCAGAAACATCCCCTGGGCGACGGCCCAGTGCCACAGATCCTGGGCCTCCTTGGATAGGGCCGGGGATTTGGTGCCTCCCTGCTTCCATATATAGAACATTGTGGTGATGTTGTCGGTGAAGATCCTCACCACTTTGTCCTTGATGGACAGAAGGAACGACTTGAGCGCCCAGAACACTGCTCGATGCTCCAGTATGTTGATGTGGAGAGACCTCTCCTCTGGGAGCCAAAGGCCTCTTGCGTGGAGATCTCCGGTGTGGGCCCCCCAACCCTCCAGGGAGGCGTCCGTCGTCACCATTTCCTGAAACGCCGGGGTTTGAAAGTCCGTGCCTGCCGTGAGGTGCGCACAGGTACCCCACCATAGGATCGCCCGACGGAACTCCTCGTCGAGAGGGATCCTGTCTTTGAAGCAGCCCGTCGCCTGAAACCAGCGGGCGTCGAGGAACTCCTGTAGTGGACGCATCCGAAGTCTGCAAAGGGGTACAAGGTAGATGCATGAGGACATCATCCCGAGGAGGGACTTGACGGACCTCACCCTGGCCACGTCCGAGGCTATCAGGCATTGCACCTTGCCCAAAATGGCCTTCGTCCTCTCCTCCGACGGGGAGGCCAATTGCCCCACTGTATCGAGCTTCACTCCCAGAAACAGTGATACTTGCGATGGAGTAGTTGATGGCGAATCCCAGTTCCGTGAGCAGCCGGATGGTCCTCGCTGTGTGTTTGACGGCGAGTTCTCTCGTCCTTGAACGGATTAGCCAGTCGTCCAGGTAGGGGTAGACGTGGATCCCTTGCAGGCGCAGCCGCGCCGCCACTGGTGCCAGGCACTTGGTGAATACCCTGGGTGCCGACTTTAATCCGAACGGTAGGGCTCTGAATTGGTAGTGGCGTCCCTGAACCATGAACAAGAGAAACTTTCTGTGCCCTTTTAGAATGGGGATGTGGAAGTAAGCATCCTCCAGGTCCAACGACGATAGGAAGTCGCCCTCCTCCAGCACGTGCTGGAGGGTGACCATCCTGAATTTCTGTGCCTTGATGTACTTGTTTAACCGAACCAAATCCAGGATGGGGCGCCAACCGCCTGTCTTCTTTTTGACAAGGAAGTACCTTGAGTACACTTCAGAGCCCTGGAGCCTCCTGGGACCAGCACGATGACACCTTTCTTGAGCATCGCCCTTACCTCCAACAGCAGTTGAGGGACGTGATTCTCCTTCCTGGCCACGGGAGGAATGAGAGGACACTTCTTTTGGAATTCCAGCGAGTGCCCATTGGCCAGGGTATACAGCACCCAACGGTCGGTGGAGATGGACTCCCACACGCTGACGAACTTTGTCAGCCGGCCTCCCACCGGGGTGTTTCGGTGGGGGCCCGACGCTGCGGCCGGTTCGGTCCTGCTTGGAGGAGGTCTTGCCGCCTTGGCCTCCTTGACGACGACGGCGGGATCCTCCTTGCTTGCCGCGACCTCTGTAGGCCTCCTGGGACGAGGAGCGGGCCGCCTGGCGGTATGTAGAAGAGCCACCGCTGGATCCCTTGGAGGCACCCTGTCTGCCTCCGGAGCTCCAAAAGGGTCGTCATTGTTGAAGTACCCCTAGGGCCCGGGCCGTCTCCGAGTCGGTCTTGATGGCCTGGAGCGACTCATCCACCGTCTTCCCAAAAAGGTTGCTGCCGTCGAACGGCATATCCAACACTTGTTCTGGTGGAAGTCCGTCGCCTTGAGCCACCCTCGTCGTCGTAGGCAAACCCTGTTGCCCATCTGGCGAAATCCGGTATCAGCAATGTCCGTTTCCAGCGTTATGGCGTGATCCGACGCCACCTCGCCTTCCTGAATAATCTGTAGGGCCTCCGCTCTCTTGTCGTCCGACAGGAAGTCCAGCAGGGGAGCTAACTTGAACCAAAGCTCCCTGTCGTAACGGGCCACAATCACCAAGGCATTGGCCGCCTTAATCCCATGGAGTCCAAATTCTTGCCCTCGCTGTCGGAGGGGAAGTGGAAGTTGATGCTGCCGCACCCGCTACCTTCTTCTTGGCCACTGCCGAGACGACTGAGTCTGGCGTAGGCTGGGCCCTGAGGCACAAGGGGGCGGCGTCGGGGACCCGGTACTTCTTTCTCATACCTGTCCCTCTTAGCGGGCGTCGTAGAAGGGTTCTTGAGTACAGCCAGCCCTTCGTCCCAGATGTCGTCGAGCAACGGCACTGCCATGACCGTCTTTCTCTTGGCCTCCCGTTGTTGATAAAGAAAGCCTTCCTTCTTCTATTCCTCCAGGCAGAGTTGGAAGAGCTTGAATGCCCTGGCTATCATGGTGTGAAAGGAGCCAATTTCGTCAGGCAATGAGGCCCGAGGGGGGGGCCCTGAAGGAATGTCCGTCGCATCATTGCCACCGTCGTCGTCCGTCCCCGTATCTGTCGCCGTATCATCCCGAGGTTCAGGCGAGGGGGATGAGGGGTCCACAGGCCTTGTGGGCACAAAGGGCAGAGCAGGATAGACACTCCTCCGCTTGTTCGGGGGGCTTCCCGACGGTCCTGGCTCAGGATCCTCCGTCGGGGTCCGTGGTAACCTCGTCCTCATCTCAGTACATAAGGATTGGAATGCCAACAAAATCGCCGCCGAGCTATCCTGAGGCTCTGGCAATGGCTGCAACGGGAGGGACGGTTGCTCCACTGGGCCTTCGGTGTCGTCGCTATCTTCGATCTACTCAGCAGGATCCTTCCCCTGGGATCGAACTTTCTCAAACCTCTCGTTGAGGCCCTTCACGGTTTCCACCAAATCCTCCTCAAAGGCTGATTCCGAGTCTGTAATGGCCACCGCCCCCCCTCTTTTTCCGCTGGGGTCTTCACGGGTGCCTTAACGATGGGCTGGAAAGAGGATTCCGCGGTGGCAGGGATACTCTGGGCCCAGAGGCCATCTCCACTAGGGTAGTCTCAGCCGGCTTTGCCAGGGCCGCAGCGACCACTTCGATAGAAGCCTTTGCCGGCTGGATCAAAGCCCTCACCACCTCAGGTGCGTCCTGGGCCTTCGCCTTGGTGGGAGGGTCAGTGCCTCGCTCCCCCTCCGGTCCCTTTGAGATCGACCGGGGCCGCTCCAGCAGCTTACCCGGGTTCTCGGACTTCCTCTTCCCTGAACTAGAGCGCTGGCTCGTGGTTGAACGTGCTGGGGAAGTCGCGCCCTGCTGGCAGCCGAAGAGCCTGACCTTTCGGCGCTCCCGGTGCCCGCGGACTCACGGTGCTTGGCCTTCTGTTGGGCCCCCGTCGCCGGGGTGCCCTCAAATGACTTAGAAGCCTGCTCAGACTTTTTCTTCGCCTTCTCATCTGCTGTGCCCTTCTCCAGCCAGGCGGCGAGGCGGGAACGACGATCTTGCTTGGTCCATTCCGAAAGGTTCTTGCAGAACGCACAGTGCTTCTCCACGTGCGTCTTGTCCTCATGAAGGCAGTAGAGACATCGCAAATGCTAGTCCTCCTTGAAAACATTTTGTAATCCGCATCCAGGGCAGCACCTAAACAGCTTGGATCCGGGCGTCGAGCTTCCCTTGTCCTGGGCCATGTCCAGTGAGTTAGGTCGCAGATCTTCCGGAATCCTCCAAGAAGCATAAACTTGATGAAAACTTCACCCTTGAGGGGCATAGAAGAATTCCGAAACGGGTCCCCGTTATCAGAAGTAGAAACGGAGGAGCTTGAGGCTCGATCAAACCAAAAAAATGAGAAAATCTCCTGAAAAAGCGCAAATACGCAGCAAAAACTCAAGAGCTAAAGCACAAGGACTCCCAACACTTGAACGTGCAGTAAAAATCTGAGGATGGCTGCCTGAGGCGGGGCTTAGGGAGAGGGCAGTCATTGGCTGGGGGCAGTATGACCCAGAGATCAGTGATTGGTTACTACTAAGAAAGACAGATCAGAAACGAAACTGATACTGATTGTTTCTTTACCGAGGATTCCCAGCCTGACAACGGGGAATATTCATGAGCATGTGAATCCATGCCAGACCCCATTCTGGAGAAATGGCCATTCTGAATTTGTTTGGTAAGTTTGGGGAGGTTTTGTCAAGGGGGGCAAAGTTATAGGGGGGTCCCCACATTTTCTTTTTTTTCCAATGACACACTGGCCATTTTTTTTGCTCAGGACGACAGCCCAAACCGCTGGACAGATTTTCACCAAATTTGCTGCAGCAGCCTGGGCTTGGTCCTGAAAGCGTGCTTTTGTAAATTTGGTGTAAATCCATTAAGTTGTTTTTTTTTAAAACAGGCAAAATGCAGGTGCCAAAAAATGTGTGATATCTGGGTTCGCTTTGCGGACCCATTTCCCTTTTGCTCTGTGAACAGGACTCTGATTGGTTTGGCGGTCCGTGTGATGTCCACGGACACCCAACGCGCCCGCTGATTGGCTGGACGGAAGCACGATGTGCGTCACATTTTCCCAAAACGCCTGCCATGTTGTATCCGATATCCGCGGATGGCACGGAGGGGAACAGGGCTGGAAAACATGTTTTGGGGCATTTGGTGTTGGGAAGAGGTGCTGGAAAGGGTAGAGGAGTGAAAGATGGTTCCTTTGATGTATTTGTTTAGGTGGAAGAAGACTGTGTTGTGTCCGTGGCAGTCCGCAGACACTGCAACAGTTTTCGGGTAGGTCCTCAGGCGAGCAGCTTATCTGGTGACTGCAGGCAGACTTCATTAGGGTAGGGGAGTGGAAGGTAGATGATATGAGGATGTTTGTATAGGCTATATTATGCTGTGGTGGTTGTGGCAAGCCCCTAAACTCTTGGGTGCATTGCCATAGGCCATGCACCCAAGATCTGCCCATTGGTTGCAAGTACTGTAATAGTATGTGTACAGAAGTGGACAGGGCCTCAGGCGGCTGGCTTATGTGTGTGGGTTGTGGCAACTCGGCAGATTCTTGGGTGCATGGCTGTACTATGCTGTGGTGGTTGTGGCAAGCCCCTAGGCCATGCACCCAAGAGTCTGCCCACTGGCTGCAAGTACTGTAATAGTTTGTGTACAGAAATGGACATTGGATTGCCCTGAGATTCTTGGGTGTATGAGAGTCTGTGCACTGGGTGCAAGAACTGTAATTGTATGTGAACTGAAGTGGACAGGGCCACAGGTGGCTGCCTGTCCACATATGTGTGTGGGCTGTGGCCACTGGGCAGAGTCGTGGGTGCATGGCTTTATTATTCTGTGGTGGTTGTGGCCAGTCACTAGAGTCTTGGGTGCAAGAGTCTGCCTACTGGTTCTTCAATAGTATGTGTAGAGAAGGGGACAGGGCATGTGGCAGCTGCCTTATTGGACTGCCCCGAGATTCTTGGGTGTATGAGAGTCTGGCCACTGGGTGCAAAAATTGTAATAGTATGTGTACAGAAGTAGACAGGCTCTCGACTGCCTGCCTTATGCCTGTGAGATATGGCCACTGGCCAGATTCGTGGGTTTATTTCTGTATTATGCTGTGGTGGTTGTGGCCTGCCCCTAGACTGTTGGGTGCATTAGAGTCTGCTCATTGGGTGAAAGCACTGTAAAAGTATGTGTAGAGACATGGGCAGGGCCTCAGGTGCCTGTATTGTGTGTGTGAGTTGTGGGCAGTGTCCAGATTCTTGGGTGCATGGGTGCATTATGCTGCAATGGTTGTGACCTGCCCCTAGAGTCTTGGGTGCATGACAGTCTGCCCACTGGTTGCAAGAAGAGTCATTGTATGTGTAGAGAAGTGGATAGGGACTCGGTGTCTGGATTATGTGTGTGGGTTGGAGGCTCTGGACAGATTCTTGGGTGCATGGCCTTATTATGCTGCAGTGTTTGTGGCCAGGCCCTAGACTCTTGGGTGCATGGCCATGCACCCACAAATGTGCACACTGGCCCTAGCATTGCAAGAAATACATGAATAAAAGATGTATCCCACCCTTACTTTGCACAGTCTAAGCTGGAATAAATTATTTGGGAGCAAACACGTGATAATTGCTTTGCGAGTGAGCTCTAAGTTGTCTCAAACCACTAATTCTAACATTTATCCATGTTGTATTGGAATTGAGCTAGTTGGAAGGAGAAGAGAACAATCTTGTGTTTGCCTGTAACCTTTAGCAAATAAGAAAAGAAATGATAATTTGAACCATAGCAATTGAAAATCTTCTTAAAATCTGTAATCCATTCTTCAATGTGCATTACATAAATTCAAACAAACCATTCAACTTCATGATTCATTATGCAAAAAAGTGAAAAAGAATAAAAATAATTATACAAACATTTAAGCAACATGACAAACAGAAATTAAAGTTTCAACATGTGTTCGTCTAAGTGAGTTGTAAAAGAAGGAAACTTGAATATAGTTCCCTTATTGAAACCCCCTGTTGTTGGTGATGCGAGGGTAATCCTTAGCTATTTCCTGAGAATTGCTCTGATCAGTGAAAAAGAACCCTATGTGGGTAAACGTTCCAAAAAGTAATTTTTTTCCTCTTTTTGTCTTTATATCTTCTTTGGGCTTCACTTTTGCCCTATATATGGGTCTTGTAAAGTAAAAGAATTCTTAGCCAAGCATTGCAAGAACATGTGTATAGAAATGCAATTTGCCCATTACAAAGAAGCATGACACCAATACGCACATACTCACTGTACATAGTGTTGAGGCATATTATTATTATTATTATTATTATTATTATTATTATTATTATTATTATTATTATTATTATTATTATTATTTCTGTATACCTTTTGGGAAGACAGTGACAGAATACCATTGAAGTGGCAATAGCATATTTGAATATTGTGGCACTGCAGGCACATATTTTCTTTGTTGCATGTGTGAATGCAGGAAAAATCTTGTTTCATTGTCTGTGATAAAAAAAAAATAATGTTAGGGAAGGTACTCTATAATGTCATATTGTACACAATTTCACACATTTATGTACTTTGTGAACCCCCATAATTAGTACATTATAAGTACTATGCTTCAAACTAGTGTACTGTGCAATGTGCTCATGTGCTCAGTTCCTGTGTTTGTTTGCATAATCATTGGGTCTGTGGATCTGTGGGAAAATAAATCCATGCTGGATTAAAACAAACCCCTTCTACATTCCTTCGATGTTATGTGGCACACTCTGTTTCATTGAAGTGTGCAGTACTTACAGGAATATTTAAGGTGCACATTTTTGTGGTCTTGCTGTTATAAGCACTGTTGCAGTAGGAGGAATTGAAAAGGTGTATGTGTTTTGCTTTTTGGATGTGGCGGTGCTATGGTTGCAGTTAGATACCAGTTGCCATATTCTAACTGTTTATCTGTTTTCTCTTTTTAACGGTATCCCTTTACGGTACATGCTTTATTGCTGTTGGTGTTTTCTAAGTACTGTACTATTGAGAACTAATATTGCAATATTGTGGGGGCAGTTGGATACCTGTTGGTGTATTCTATTAGTTGTTTGACAGTTGTTAAGGGTATGTTTTATAGAGGTTTGGTTGCTGAATGTCAATTTTAGCAGTTTGACTGATGGAAGTAACATTGTAGTACTGTGGGTGTGCTATGATACCAGTTGGTGTATTCTGGTTGTTAATACTTAATAAGTCTTGAAGGGCTTCCCCAGACAAACTTTTATTTTTGCTGGTGGGTTTTAAATTGTGTAATAATGGAAAGTAATATTGCAGTAAGATAATAGTTGGTGTATTCTAACTCTTTACAGTTGCACAGTTTTGCAGAGTATGTTTTCAAGCACCTTCATTCTTGTTGGCGGATTTCCATTTTCCACTATTGACAAGTGCCATTGCAGCATTATGGGTGCAGTTAGATGCAGTTAAGTATTTATTACAGTGGTATGGGTATAATTAGACATCCATTGCCTTATTATAACAGTTGGTAGTTTTACAGGTCAGTGAGGACATTGTGTAGACCCTCATATTCAGTACTTTTCTTTTTAAGTACTATGGGTGAAACAATATTAGTGTGTGTTTTCCATAGATGTTGCTTCTGTGACTATAAACATTTGGCCATTGCGGAATAAACTGTATAGCAGCACAACTGATGTACTCACAGGCCAGTTGGTGTATTCTAAGTTGTTCCAGTTTCAAGAATTACTATTATGTATTTGCTATGTGAATTTATCTGTAAAATGGAATGATTGTTTGAATTGCAAGTAGTACATAATATGCCGTGATTTGCATTTTGCACCAGCTGCTGAAATGGAATGGATTCACAGTTAGATACATACACAAAGCGCTCATTAGGGACTTGTTCCTGCGTCAAATGGCTGCAGAGAGTGCATGTATGCTTCCACATGTATGAAATCTGGAAGATTTCATTTATAGGTATGTTTTTGCTTTCCAGCACTTGCAGTAAGTACATTAGAAATTATTGTGGATCTTATTGAGTGTTTATAGTCAATCTCACCATTCCCACACAGTGGTCCAATTCCTTCCTTATTCCTGAGACACTGTAAGTGTTGTCAGGATTGTTTGTTGCATTTCTATGAAGGAGTAGCATTTGCACGCACAACTAGACAGCACCGTTCAAGTAAATGTTTTGAACAATTGGTGGCAATCAGAATAGAACATTGATTGCTACATTTGCATAGCAATTTACACCAGTTGTGTTGGGAAATGTGAATGTACTAGACAGTTCTGTGTCTGAGTCAATTGATGGAACTGCACTTGCTTTTTTGCTTGTTTTTGAAGAGCAACTGCTTTCAATTTCTTTAGTGGTACTGTTGGGAGATCACTTATAAGTTGTGTTTGCACTAGTTTTCTTTTACCAAGTTTCCCTTTTTGAGGAACTGGGTACATTTTGAGATGGGGTGTGTAGAGTACACATAGGGGGTTATTATAACCCTGGCGTTAACCATGGCGCTATTAGCGCCATGGTTGACGCCGGTATTTTACCAACTCTGCCATGGTGAATGGCGGAATTACCGCCCCATTCCATGGTTGGCGGGGCGGTAATTCCCCATTCACCATTGGCCCTTCCCCATTCCCATTTTTGCCCCCATTGGGCTCAATGGGAATGGGGAAGTTGGTAATTACGGTACCGCAAATTGCGGTACCGTAATTACCTCGAAAGTCCCTTTGCGGGTTCCTTCCTTAACGACTGGTAAAACCAGCCGTTAAGGTTAGGACCCGCAAAGGGACCTTGTAATTAGGCGGTAAGGGTTTAACGGCGCTGACACCTTTTACGGTGCTGTTAACCCCTCACCGCCTGGGTCGTAATGAGGGCCATAGTCTGTTGTACTCTACGATGCAAGGAATGTCAGCCTTGACTTTGTTTGTATCAAAATTGACTAGAAATAGTCCTTCAAGTGTACGTAGGCGTGACAGTGCTACGTAACTCATGCCTTCTTTACGATTGTGCTGCCAATGCCAATCAATGCCTGATCTAGGGGTAGAACTTGCCATTTATGAATAGTGACTGCATATGCAAGAGACAGAGAAAACTGTTCTCTGCGTACATACATGTCTTTGAAAAGAAGGAATCGTGCTGTAGAGCATACTATCCTTTCAACTTCTGAAAGTTTGTCAAAGTGGATGTTGACAAACTGAATGTTGTTGTCATGTGGGTATGTCTGGAAGCCAACAACTGTACCAAGTGTTCCATTAACTAAACCTTGCTCCATGTCAAGGTTACGCTTTAGCATTACTGTACAGTTTAAACACAATGTTAAACTTTTCTCCAAACCATCTGTGTTGGAGATAGAGTTTTCTAAGCTATTTAGTTTTGTTGTGGCTTGTTAACACATAGGCACTGTCATGGCATGCTTGTCCAGTTTGTCTGTGGAGTTCATTTGCACTATTGGCTGCATTTCTTTTTTCAACATTGTTTCATTTAATTGTACACAGCTTGCTAGGGTTGGCATTAAGGACATACATTTTACATTTGTGTCTGCTAATTGTTCCATGACATGAGAAGCAGATGTGTTATGCCTGTATAGCTCATGGATGAGTCTGCTATTTAAGATATACTGTGCTTCCTTAGAAAGCGCACCAATCGAAATGCTTTTCAAAATGTTAGAATAGGTGAAGTCTTCAGACTGACACATGTTTTGAGTTAGTTCTCTGTATTGGAAATGTTGCCAGAGATTTACATTTCCTAAGCTGCCAAGTGTGTTAAGACACAGTTTGTGTCATAAGGTGTTAAAATAGGTTCACCTTTCACTGGAAAAGATGCAAGGAAGCACTCCTTTTTATGCTTCATGCCAACAATATGAGCATCCTGTCAGAAGGTTGAGAGCAAAGTCATAACCATTTGCACTGCTCAGTATAATCACACATGTTCATGTATTATGTTGGATAGTTCCAACAGATAACCCAGTGGCAGTACCTTGCTGAGTGGCAAAGCATGCAGGATAACCCGCTAGGTGGCCTCATCAAAAGGCTATTGCAAAGAACCAAAATTGTTCAAAATTTGCCACTGTGCAGGTGTTAAGTAAGCACTGTCCGTTAGCTGCCTGTGGCTATTGCAGTAGTTGATGAATGCATTGCACTGTTCTCAAAGACACAAATGAAAGGTTGATTTACACTTAGTAAGCATGGAGGTTTAGCTTGCTCTAGTGTGACTGCAGCTTTCCTAACATATTCTGGCCACTAGAGAAGTGGCTAAAGTTGGGGCAGATCTTCTTGGCCACACTTCCCACCTCATGGATGGGTTTGGTTTATGAAGTTTGTCTCTGCAGATAGAGGACATGGACAGGGCATAGGATATGTATTGTTTACACAAACCTGTTGTCATCTCCCACAAATTCCACTTGGAAACCACAAGGAGGGAGCCAATGTGCCACAACCACCTTGATTGCACACATAAGGTGGCTTACTGGCAATTGTATTAGGCGGCTGATTTCCTGGGATTTGATGATGAGCTGTGTGGTGTAAGGTGACACATTTCCCACTGATGGCAATGAAATGTGTGCCTTGAGAACTGGTCCACAGGCCCATTGCTGATTGGACTTTCTTACCATCACAGTGGCTCAGTGCCATTCCACTGCTTCCTCAACATGGGTGTGGGGATGTGCTATGGTATTGAAGTTAGCATGCCTACTTGGAATTTTCCAGCCAGGACTGATGAGGCCAGGGATTCATCTGAAAACACGTTTTTCTACAAAGTGTTGGGGATCTAAAACTACCTCGACCACTACACATGCTTTTCATGTCTTTTGTGATATTTTGTGACATTCACAGAAGCCTCAGCAATGGTGAGATGGTGCATTGATGAGGAACTATGTTGTCTGTGTGCCATGGGGTATGCAGGAAAAGATGGCGTTTTGAAAGGGCTTGTGAAAATCTGTGAATCAGCAAGATTCTGTGGTGTAGTGATTTAGAACGGCGGTAAAAACGGCGCAATTGCCTGCAGATCCAGAACATGAGTCCTCCATGAACTATTTTCATTTTGCTGAGCATGCATATGTTGCAGTCACATGTGGGCCCAGAGGTAAGTGGTGCCAAATGGGTACCCCACTACCCTCTGATGATGCTTTTTTGCATATGGCAGGTGGCATGATGCGATTTTTCCTTTTCTGCCATAAAATAATTAAAAACATCCAGATGATGTTCTTCTTAGAGTTCTTCTGGGTGGAATTAATATCACATCATCCCTTCAATAAAGCCACGTGGGGATCTCAGTCATTAGTTTTATCTGTGGTGTTATAAGAGCTGTGGCATTCTCCTGGTCCTAATAAATCCTCCTGGGGTTCTTAGTTCTTTGGACTTGTCCTCTGCCTACTACACGCACTTGGGGCTCTTAGTGCTTTGGTCTTTTCTGATGCTACGTGCCAGTATGGTTCTCAAGTCTTTGGCCTCCTTTGACGGCCACTAATTACATGCGGCGCTCTGTGCTTTGGCATTTCCCTCCACCTATTAAATGCATGTGGGGTGCTCTGTGTTTTGGCTTTCTCCATCTACTAAATTCATGTGAAGTTCTCAGTTCTTTGGATTCCTCTTTCACCTACTAAATGCACTTGGGGTCATCAGTGCTTTGGCCTTCTCCTCCTACACCTACTAAATACATGTGGGGTTCTCAGTGCTTTGACCTTCTCCTCCACCTACTAAATGTACCAGAGAATCTCAGGGTTTTCCTTGTCCTCTACCTATTAAATTCACCTGTTATCCTCAGGCATTTGGCCTTCTCCTTCATCTACTAAATGCACCTGGGGTTCTAAGAACTGTGGACGTCTCCGCCTTTTAAAGCACCTGGTGTTCACAGTGCTTTGTCCTTCTCTGCCTGCTAAATTCACCTGATGTTCTCGGTGCTTTGGCCATCATCTTCATTTACTAAAGGTACTTGGGGTGTACCCAATGATTTGCTGTTCTCTTCTACCTACTCAATTCACCTGATGTTGTCTGGGTGTTGACCTTTTACTCTGCCTACTAAATACACATGGGGTTCGCAATCCTTTGGCCTTCTTTCTAGTCTGCCTTCTTAATGTGCATGGGGCTCTCGGTGCTTTGCATTCCCCTCCTTCGAAATTCTCCTGGGGTTCTCCTTGCTTGGCACTTCTCCTCTGACGGTGTGTGCCTGGCTGGGGTTCATAGTACTAGTCCATGTGGAGTTCCCAGGCGTGTGGCCTTATCGTACTACCAGTACATTTCCACTGGGTTCTCACTGGGTTGGCCTTTTCCTCCACTTTCTAAATGCACATGGGGTGTTTAGGCCTTCACCTACTAAAGGCATGTGGAGTTCTCAGTGCTCTGACCATCCCCACCTACTAAATGCACATGGGGATCTCAGTGCTTTGACTTTCTCCAATGCCTGCTAAATGCATGCATGGTTCTCAGTACTTTGGCCTTCACTACCCAATAAATGCAGAGGGGTTTCTCAGTGCTTTGACCTTCTCCACCCACAAAATGAACATTGGGTTCTCAGTGCTTTAGCCTTCTAATACGCCTGATAAATTTATAAGTGGTTCTCATTGCTTTGGTCTTCTGCTTTACATCATAAATGCACATGGAGTTTTCAATGCTTTAGACACCCAGCCTGCACCTACGAAATGGATGTGGAGTTATCTTAGTTCGGCTAACGCCTATGCGTAAGAGACTCATGTTGTTTGCACTGCCCCGCCGCCCACAATTCACATCCACACCCACTTGCAAATCATGGGTCCCCCAACCCTTCATAAAAAATATTCTCACTTAATTCCCTAACTCTACCTTCGCCCTATTACATGTTTCAGCCTACTCTACAGTATCCTAGCTAGAGCTCCCTTCCCTAATAATCCCGAGCTGCTTCTGCGTCTTCAAATTCCAGCCATCAACAATCCTGAGTTTCTCTGTGCCTGACATAATGCAGATGCAAGGGTGCTCACGATAGAAAGTCATATTTAAAACCTCCGTAAAAACGTATCACATTTATCCTGGTTGAACCCCAATACAGTGTAGGTGCTCATCGTTTGTTCCAGACATTCATGTTTAGTCACAAGTTCAAATCCCAACAGGGCTGACTCAATCTTTCTTTTGTGATTGATACCTGGTTTAACACTAAACCGTGTAGTAGTGACTAACTGCTGCCATTTACAGAATTTGGCAATGGCAAAAAGTGCAGAAGAAAGTGCTTTATAAGAAACACAATATTGCAGAAGTTCTACCTACTGTTTGTTCTTATTGCTCTTCCTGCACAGACTGTTACATTTAAATATGTGCAGATGTATTATAATCAGTTTAAAATGAACTCCTGTGTAACCCTGCTGGAATCATGCTGAACAATTATAGAGCTTAATGCAAAGTAAGGCGTTGCAATGGGGCTAGACCTGTCTTCTAGTAGTCATCACCGCTGCTTTTCCGTAGCCTCAACAGCTATGAATATCGATAATGCAATTGGTTTACCCTGAATGACTTATTTCATATTCTGTGCAGAGGATTTGGAATGAAAGCTTCATGAACAATGGAAATAAAAAATGATGCCATGTTAAATAAGTGAGAGCAAATTTTGAAATTGCAAAAACCTGTCTGTATTTTCCATTTGTGCTTCTATGTTTAATTAAAGTGAATTTGGAGTGTGTCTGTTTAAGGTGCCTTGCCCGGTATAATAAAATGAAGCAAAACGACATATCAATGGGACTTAAAAAGGGGCTTAAAAAGTCAGACAAAGCAGTGAAAATCACAGTGCCCCAAGCATTAGAGAAACGACAAATAATAATCATTTTATTTTTGGTGTTCATAACATTGAGCCAAAGTAGTGCAAAACCAAAATATGGCAGAACTGTGCTCTGCCAAAAAATAACGACATTAAGGTGCTGATTCATGGAATTATGTGCACCGAAAAAACGGGCTTTGTGCGCCATTCTGCTCACAAATCCCCATTTGTGAAACGGATTTGCGGGCAGAATGGCGCACAAAGCCCGTTTTTCGGTGCAGCCCCTAAAACTGCACAATTATTAAGTAAAAGTGATTGAGGCAACACAGAGCAATTACAGTCCACCATCCTCTTGGCTTGGTCAGGGTTGTTTAGGGATGTATGGGTCCAGCTAATCCTTTTTGCATTATCTGTATGGACTGATACTCCACTTCGCCTATGTGAATACGTAGTGGCTGTTCTAGCCTCTCACATCGCAGGCACCTGCATCTGTGCCTTCAGAAGGAAGAGGTGACATAAACAATCGTCTATTGAGCAGTGTATTCTTTCTACAGGAAGAACAGGGAAGACTTAATTCTACTTTTCAAATGAGCTCAATGGAAGCCCTTGTGCATCTTTCTTGCCTAAAGTTACTACACACTATCCACCCACAGGAAGATAATCAGGAACCCTGGTGGATACCAAAGAAGCACAGACTGATCTACTTTGCAGAATACCCTCCCTGGAGCTACTCAGTGCATTATCGCCCTCTCATTACACAGCCTGCTGAAGTCCAAGTAAAGTCTTCTGGTCTAGGCACATCTAAAGTTTACCCCTCGATCCCTGAATCTATGTAATATAATGTAAAGTGCATACAAAAGACGACATCTGCCTGCCATTTCATAGTTTAAGTTACTTTATTTTTTATAGGTTTACACATTATTGACTTGACATTACAATGGCACTTTAGTTTTAACCATATGGCTGTTTTTGCACATATCAATTTTCCTTCAATTTAATGAAGGTTTAAAAGGGCAAATGGGTCCAGCTGTGTTTAATTGAAACAATAGATCCGTTTACAAAATTAAAAAAAGAAGTCATGACGAATTTCAGGAGTAGGGGTTTGGGATGAATCCAAGAAATGTGTCCTTCTCCCCAAGAACCTAACACCCCCTTTGGGCCTAGGGAGGTGGGCCCACTTTGTTTAAAACTCCGTGGGGGCCAGGGCAAGTGGGATCCCACTGGGGTGACCCTCCTTAATGGACAAGGAATCCACAAGCAAGGATTTTACTCCACCTTCCTTTAACACAGAATCCCAAATGTGTGTTTGTTGAATGGCAATTGAGCAGGGCAGTAATGGACAGGGTCCTTTAAAAGTGGATGGTTTGGTTTATGACCTGTATTTGTTCCTTGCACGAAGAATGGAAACAATGCATTGCCATCTTGTTCCAGAGAACATGAAAATCCTAGGACCCAGACACAGGAGACGAGTACCACTCAGACGGCGAGAGAAGAAGGCCTGTGTTCCCGCACAGCACAGGGAATGTTTCCCTTTCAGGAGGAACCTGAAGGAAGAGACACATAGAAGGCATGGTGGGTGGAGGAACAGGGAGACCTACGGAATGCTGTGACTTCTAGGATAGCTGGGAGCCCGAGGACGTTGGAGCCGCAGAGGAGAAGTGAAACAAAGCTACACCAGTAGCAGCATGCAGGTGTCCTACCTAACTAATGCCAAAGTTATGTCAGTTCAAGATGGGAGGAACCGATGCAAGAGACCCAACAGGAAAGATGTCTGAGGCGTGGTTCAGCACACGCAAGAGAGACCAAATAACCTCAACAAGCGCTGCTGCCAGAAATGATGTATGCAGCACAGATCAAGAAGTGGGTGGAGGACAGTGAAGACACACTATAGCCCACATTGAGCTGAGAATCCAGATACCCCACAAGCGGGTGAGAAAACTGATAAGCAAAACAGGGCTGGGAAAAACCATAGTTCATGCTGGGCTGAAAATCCAAATACCCCACAAGGGCATCAAGAAACCAAATACTGATGCAGGACCGAGTAGCCACAGAGCCCGTACTGGTCTGAGAGTCCAGATACCCCATGAGGGGGTGAGAACATTTATTACCAAAGCAGGGCTGAAAAGCTACATGGCCCACACCAGACTGAGAATCCAGATACCCCATGCGGGGTTGAGAAAATGTATTAAAAAAGAAGGGATGAAGAGCCAGATGGTCTGAGCTGGGCTAAGACGCAGGATACCTACAACCCGAGCAAGCGTGAGCAAGTGTTACGACCCCTGCACCCACCAACATCTCTGAGGTGGCCACGCCCCCACCCTCGGCCTCCTGCCGTCCCACTCGCTCACACATACACACAAATGCACGCACGATCAGGCGCCCATTCGGGCGTCATACCCAGGGGTTCGCTCATACACCTGGCACTTACCTTCCTTCCCGCTCCTGGCAGTTGCGTTGGAGGCTCCCAGGTTACCGAGGTGCCCTGAAGGGACCTAGGAGGATTCGCTCGTCACGTGTCACGTGACTCTCCACTACAGAAATGCTTCCGTATCACGTGATTTCAGTCCCTCATCACGTGATACGTCTTTACTGGATAAAAGCGTCCGGAAATCAATGAGCGTCGCTTCACAGCTGTTTCCAACGGGATTCTGCGACGCTCATTCTGCTTTACTCTACGAATTCACTCGACCACGTTTCCTGTACCACGGACTGCCTCTGCCTTGCCCTAGTGTTTGAATTTGGATAACCAGTTGCCGGACTACCTTTTCTACATTTTGGATTCCTCGTGCCCTTTGCCTCTTGTTACCACGCCTTGGAACTGTTGAT
This sequence comes from Ambystoma mexicanum, assembly GCF_040938575.1. Lineage (NCBI taxonomy): Eukaryota > Metazoa > Chordata > Amphibia > Caudata > Ambystomatidae > Ambystoma > Ambystoma mexicanum. Next base: position 719,344,305 of record NC_090934.1, read on the forward strand.
ATTAATGCTGCCTGACCTTTTTGACTGTCCCTGGTTGTGCCCTACGGATTTCGTCACTGTTCCTGGACTCTTGGCCTCTGGCCTCACGCTGGGCGTTTGCCTGTCTGCTTACCAACCATCTGCCCTCCGCCATTTGGGGATTCCCAACGCCCGCTGTGGTTATACATCTTTGACACATAGGTAAGCCAATTAGGATCCTTACCCGGCTGTTATATTCTTGCCTTTTGTTCTGTGTTTACCTATAACCCATTGCCTTGCAGCGATCGGGGGGTCATTTTCCGGCTGTTCCCGAGTCCAGGCCTACGAACTACTCCACCTGTGGCCTCAAAGACCGCACAGGCAGTATTACTGGTGTTGCCTGTGTGGTACTTGGGGACGGAGGTATCCTTACTCTGCACGACCATCAAGTCTATAACAGACTGTGAAGCCTCTGGCCGTCAGAGTATGGATCCCACCGCCGGGGACCCCGTGATCGCTCTAATGCAGGCCGTAGCGGCCCTCAGGACTGACATGGCCACAGCCACAGCCGCCATTCACCACCGTTTAGACCTTCTACAGAACGCACAACAGCCCCCGTTTGCCGACATCGAGCATAGGGATTCCACCCCCCCAGTCCAGGCCGCACCTGTTTCCGCTCCTGCCCCTGTTATGATCCCAACCACCTCTCCTCTTGCCGCCCCAGAACGCTTCCAGGGAGACCCACGGTCCTACCGCACCTTCATAAACCAATGCAGACTCCACTTCTTGTGCAGACCTCAAGCCTTCTCTGATTCGGTTACGAAAGCCGCCTTTCTCTTATCTCACTTATCAGGCATAGCGGCCACTTGGGCAAATCCATACTTAGAGGGCAACCATCCCATATTGTATGATTTCGAGCTTCTGATCACAGAGATGGCTAAAGTTTTCGATACCCGCTACAAGGCCCAGGCAAGAGATCTGGAACTATTGGACCTCACGCAGGGCAAACAATCGTTGATTGAGTACATCACCCGGTATAACCAACTTGCCGCTGAAACCTCTTGGCCTGAGGAAAAGAAGGCGATCGTGTTTTACCGAGGACTCAGTGGTGCTATGAAGGACGCCCTTTCAGTGGTTCCTGCCCTCCCTTCTGTTTTCACAGATCTCGTAGACCTTGCCCTACAGGTGGATGCCCGCAGATCCGAACGAAGGGTAGAATCCGCGTTTTGGCAGCCCCATCCAGCGCCCTCTTCCGTTGGTTCTGAGCCCATGCAAATAGGCGGAATCCGCAGTCCTATAACACAGTCAGAACGTGAACGTTGAAGAACCAACAACGCTTGTTTCTATTGTGGTCTAAACGGACATTATGTGAAAGAATGCCCCCGTCGACCAAGAAACAAGGCGCCGGGTTTTCAGAAGGCTCGCCCATGATATCGGGGGCACCGGCGAGCCCATTCACGACCCCCGCTGACCCTACATTTGGCCCTATCAGACCAGTTACAGTGCAAGCACTATTGAAGCCCACCAGAGACATCATACACGCTGTCCAAATAGTAATAGACTCCGGAGCCACGGGTTGTTTTATGGACATTGCACTAGCACATCGACTGAATCTACCCCTGATTCAAAAGACTCGTCCCGAACAGGTACAGGCTGTTGACGGCACTTCTCTAGCATCCGGCCCGATTAAACACCAAACTGCGCCCTTGGAAGTGGTCATTCATGGTGCACACAAGGAAAACTTGTCGTTCGACCTCATTTCCACGCCCCAGTTCGGGGTCATACTAGGCATACCCTGGTTAAGACACCATAATCCGTTAATCAACTGGGGTACGGGGCAAGTGCTATTTGAGTCAGAAGAATGCCAACATTTCTGTCTTGTGGAACCGGAGTCACACTCATCTCCTGCTTCCATTCTCGGCGCCATGGCGTCTTCCCATATCAATGATATGGCACTCGACGACACGTCAGCACACACCGTGGGAGCCGTTATGGCAGGCATTCCTAGGGAATACCAAGATTACCACATGGTCTTTGATAAAATCATAGCGGAAGGCCTGCCTCCGCATAGGCCCTATGATTGCCCTATCGATCTTTTCCCAGAAGCCCCCATACCCAAGGGAAGGGTCTACTCATTATCACCATCCGAGGAACAAACCCTAAAGGACTATATCCAACAGGCCTTGCGTTTGGGTCATATCCGGCCGTCCTGCTCTCCGGCTGCCAGTCCGATATTCTTTGTACCAAAGAAAGAGGGTGATTTGCGCCCTTGCGTGGATTACAGGCGGTTGAACTCCATCACAATAAAGAACCGGTATCCTATCCCTCTTATCTCCACGCTCCTGGATAGACTGACTAGGGCAACAATCTATACTAAACTAGACCTAAGAGGGGCTTATAACCTGATCCGAATACGGCGCGGTGACGAATGGAAAACCGCGTTTTGTTCCCGACAGGGGTTGTTCGAATACACCGTTATGCCCTTTGGGCTTTGTAATGCACCCGCTACGTTCCAACGTTTCATCGATGACATTTTTTCCGATATCTTGGACACGTATGTGGTGGCGTACTTGGACGACATCCTGATTTTCTCTTCCTCTTCGGAGGACCATGTTACTCATGTCAGGGAAGTCCTATCACGGCTGAAGAAGTACGCATTGTTTGCAAAACCCGAGAAGTGCTCGTTCCATGTCAGAGAGGTGGACTTCCTGGGTTTCCATATTTCTCCTGGGGGGCTATCGATGAACCAATCCAAGGTCCGCGCTGTCACGGAATGGCAGATCCCTAGCAACACCAAACAGTTGCAGTCATTTATCGGCTTTGCTAATTTCTACAGACGATTCATAGTAGGCTTTTCTTCCATTGTGTCTCCCTTGACTGCATTAACAAGCCCCCTTGTCCCTTTTACCTGGACCTCCATACACCAGAAGGCGTTTGACACACTCAAGTCTAGGTTTACCTCAGCTCCCGTGTTGCAGCATCCTGACCCGGAATTACCGTATGTACTAGAAGCAGATGCTTCGTCATTTGCCCTAGGCGCCGTGCTGTCGCAACCATGCCCTGCCACGGGCTGTTTACATCCGGTTGCTTTTCATTCGCGGAAATTCTCCGCAGCCGAATCCCACTACACGGTGACTGAGAAGGAACTCCTAGCCATAAAGGATGCCCTTCAGGTATGGCGGCACCACCTCATGGGAGCAAGGCACCAGACGGTCGAGTACACAGACCATAAGAACCTTGCAAATAGCCGACAGGTGCGCTGGCACCTATTCTTTGCTGCATTTGACTTTGTGGTTAAGCATAGGCCGGGTTCAATCCATGGCAAAGCTGACGCCCTCTCTCGCTCCCCTGGTGGGGAGGCATTACCTCTGTTCCCAGACACGGTTCTAGGAAAGGGCCATGTCATTTGTCTATGCACGCCATCCCCATCTATGCTTACGACCATCAGGCAATGGGTTTCCCAACATCCACATGCACTCAATGAATGGGATATCATACTTCAAGAGGGGTTACCATTCGTTCAGGGTAGACTGTACCTTCCCACGATCGACGCCCGCAATCAGGCGCTTGCTTGGTCCCACGACGCGGCTATCAATGGCCATCCCGGGCAACAACGCACTATCGAGTTGCTACACCGTTGGTGTTGGTGGCCTTCCATGAGACGAGACGTAGTTAACTATGTCAACACCTGCGCAGTATGTGCTCAATGTAAGGCTCGTAGAGGACATCCTTTGGGGTTACTCCAACCTCTACCTGTCCCACCCAGGCCTTGGCATACCATCTCCATGGATCTTATCACTGACTTACCACGCAGGCAGGGCTATGATACAATATGGGTTATAGTCGATTCCTACACCAAAATGGCCCGCTTCATCCCCTGTACCGGCATTCCCTCAGCCCCGACCCTTGCCCGCCTATTCTTTAAGACCGTTTTCTGTCTCTTCGGTCTTCCGCAGGTTATGGTTTCAGACCGTGGGTCACAGTTCACTTCCTGCTTCTGGCGTGCCCTTACCAAGCTCCTGGGCATTGCTGCTCACTTTTCTTCTGCCTATCACCCAGAAAGCGACGGGCAGACGGAGAGAGTGAACCAGGCACTGGAACAATACCTGCGTTGTTTGACCCTCCAGTATCAAGATTCTTGGTTTAACCTACTTCATCTCGCTGAGTTCGCATATAATAATGCCCGGCATTCTGCCACAGGTTTCTCTCCCTTTTATTCTATGTACGGTCAGCATCCCCGCACTCTCCCGTTACCTGACCTCACTTCTGCCACTCCTGCTGCTAATGCCTGTGTTCGCGATCTGGCCGATGTCCATGCTCGGACCCTAGTCCATCTTCATGAGGCACAAGAAGTCATGAAAGCAAAGGCTGACAGGAAGCGGGCCGCGGCCCCTGTATATCGCGTGGGTGATCGGGTATGGCTGTCGACCCGGCATCTACGCATCCCTGGTTGTCGCAAACTGTTACCACGCTTTGTTGGTCCCTACAGGATCACTCGCGTCCTAAACCCTGTTGCTTTTCGTCTTGGGGTCCCTTCTGCCTGGCGTCTCCACCCTGTTTTTCATACTTCCCTCCTCAAGCCTTATCTCGCTCCTACCCGTATCACTGCGCCTCCTGCTCCCGTGTCGCTGTCCGCCCCTGATGAGTTCGAGGTCAGTGCCATCATGGGTTCTCGTTTTCACAGGGGGCGCCTTCAGTATCTCGTTGACTGGGTGGGTTATGGCCCTGAAGATCGCTCCTGGGTTCCCTCCTCTGATGTCCATGCCCCTCTCCTGGTTGCTCAGTTTCATAGGGACTGCCCTGCTTGCCCACGAGGTCGTGGGCCTTTGAGGGGGGACTCTGTTACGACCCCTGCACCCACCAACATCTCTGAGGTGGCCACGCCCCCACCCTCGGCCTCCTGCCGTCCCACTCGCTCACACATACACACAAATGCACGCACGATCAGGCGCCCATTCGGGCGTCATACCCAGGGGTTCGCTCATACACCTGGCACTTACCTTCCTTCCCGCTCCTGGCAGTTGCGTTGGAGGCTCCCAGGTTACCGAGGTGCCCTGAAGGGACCTAGGAGGATTCGCTCCTCACGTGTCACGTGACTCTCCACTACAGAAATGCTTCCGTATCACGTGATTTCAGTCCCTCATCACGTGATACGTCTTTACTGGATAAAAGCGTCCGGAAATCAATGAGCGTCGCTTCACAGCTGTTTCCAACGGGATTCTGCGACGCTCATTCTGCTTTACTCTACGAATTCACTCGACCACGTTTCCTGTACCACGGACTGCCTCTGCCTTGCCCTAGTGTTTGAATTTGGATAACCAGTTGCCGGACTACCTTTTCTACATTTTGGATTCCTCGTGCCCTTTGCCTCTTGTTACCACGCCTTGGAACTGTTGATATTAATGCTGCCTGACCTTTTTGACTGTCCCTGGTTGTGCCCTACGGATTTCGTCACTGTTCCTGGACTCTTGGCCTCTGGCCTCACGCTGGGCGTTTGCCTGTCTGCTTACCAACCATCTGCCCTCCGCCATTTGGGGATTCCCAATGCCCGCTGTGGTTATACATCTTTGACACATAGGTAAGCCAATTAGGATCCTTACCCGGCTGTTATATTCTTGCCTTTTGTTCTGTGCTTACCTATAACCCATTGCCTTGCAGCGATCGGGGGGTCATTTTCCGGCTGTTCCCGAGTCCAGGCCTACGAACTACTCCACCTGTGGCCTCAAAGACCGCACAGGCAGTATTACTGGTGTTGCCTGTGTGGTACTTGGGGACGGAGGTATCCTTACTCTGCACAACCATCAAGTCTATAACAGCAAGTGAAAGACCCAAAACACAGCAGGGCACAAGCTACCCCTATCTGGGATGAAAGACATCTTTCAGTTATGTAAATACTGGTGAACCAAGGACAAGGAACACACATCCAGAGAAATTGGATTGATTTAAAGTTTGAACTGTTTGTGTGGGCTAGCAAGATCGATTTGCTAGGAGAAAGAATCACAACACTTGGGTGGGGACACAGACCAAACACCAAGAGGAAAAGTGAAAGGCTGAAGAAAATTTCAATTACAGCAGCAGGCCTGGGGCCTGAAAGAGCACAGAGTACTCTTCTTATGGGAGTCAGCAAACGAAACCATTCACCACATAACACAAAGGGGGAGTAATTCCTTCCTAGGCTACTTTTAAGTTATCGTTTGGTAATAGTGGTAGGACAGATGTTAGGCTAGCATAGGTTTGGACAGAAGAAGGAATTTTTGTAAGACATCCTGACAAGCACTAGTTTGTTGTTTTCTTTGAGGATTAGGGAACTCATCGTAGAAGAAGGGATAGAATAGGCATTCTTTCCTTTAATAAAATTACTGTGTTGCAAACATGTCTTTTTGTCCATCTCCTCTATCTGACTTAGCACAGTTTTCATGGTCTTACTTTCTAAGGCAATGTGGAATGCCACCTTGAGAATAGATTGATGGGTGTATGGTCGCATTTAAAACAGGCAGATGCTTACACAGGCCCTAACTTACAACCTTGCAAGAGCAATAAGGCCTCATGAATAAAGTATTTTTTTCATTAAAAACAGCCTATTAAAATGATCCCTTTGTTTCACAGAATATCTGTCTAAGCAGATGGACTCTGCTGATACAAATGGGTAAATCCACATACATTTATGGTGCAACATCCCTAATCTAATACTCCACAATGACAATTCTGACCCCACAAGCTGAGGCAAGAAACAGTGTGTTTTTAGTCAGAAAATGATGTTTAATTTAAAATAATAAATTAATAAAATAAAACACAGGCAGCTTGTTTACAAAAAGGAAAATGCAAAATGCTGCTTTGTTTATATATTTATTTATTGAAAAAAACATTGTTTAGGAGAGTGTTAAGGTGATCAGATTTAACGCAACAAAATCCCTGAAATTCAGCAATCCCATTTCGCGCAAGTCCACCTTAGCTATGCACAACCTGTTGCGCAGCATATGTCCACAACAATTACATCACAGATGACAGCATGCAAAACATCACTGATAAAATCAGTAATTACATCAAATGTGACATTACTGATTTAATAAGTTTGAATATTTTTGTTGCTCACTTTTGATAAATATTTTATTACACTTAACAATAATAACACCATGACATGGATCAATACAGTGAGAAAAAAGTATGATATGATTACAGGTGGAGCATTCATTTGTAGTGATTGTCAAATTACAAAGTTTAAAATAAAATATGTAACGTTATACATATGGTTTGAATTTCATCTATTAGCAAACAATGACAATACTACATTGCAGGGAAATTACCTGATTCTGGAAAATCTATTTCAGTTATAATAAGTATATGTAGTAATAAAAAAAATAGAAACATCTTTAATAAGTCTTATAAAAATATTCAATGTTCACATTCAAATTTGCAATTCTCCTGACTGTAATAACATTACATGCACACATTATTTTCTAAATGACACGTTTTATACACAAATAATCACATACAAAAAAAAAGTATGTGCCCGTGTACATTGTGATAATATAATCTGAGAATTCGAAGTTTGGTTAATATGCCAAAAAAAAACTGTTACTTCTACTAAATTATTGAATTTGAAAAGAAATGAAGATTAGAAAGTAATTATTGAATTAGGGACATAGCAATCATATTACTAATATTTTTAGTGATTTCTTTTGAAAATAAATTTGTATTCCAATATAATAGATTACCTTCCAAAGTACATACATACTTACAAAGTATTCTTCTTTTCTGTATGTAATTACAATTGTATACCGTGCATTACATTTAAAGAAATAAGGGGAGAATACATTGCACTGTGTAACCATGAAATATGTACATTGTGACAAATCTAAGCATGTCATCCCTAGGGGCAGACCTTTCCCATGGGGTCAGGGCGGTGCTTCCACAGTACAATAGTCCCACTGGAGGTGGTGCACCGGGGAGATGAAACCCCTTATGGGATTAGGGATGAATGTACCCAGAGTTAGCATTATTCAACCGCATTAGTAGACCCTCCCTCCTTTCGCAAACCAAAGCCTCCTTACCTTTTCCCAGACAGTGTTAATATCTGCTATTTTGAGGCTAACCAACGTAATAGGTTAGAGCTAACCAGCGGTCCTTGAAATACCAAATGCTTCCCATATAGCTCTACTATAAGTATTGTGAACAAGAAGATAACCAGGAGCATGATGATCAGTCCCAAGAACCGGAGTGAACGGTTTAGTCTCTTACCGTACTTCATTGGCCCAGGTAAATACAAAGCTGCAGTGGGAAAACAAAAGAGAGAGAGCCATATTCCAGCAAGGAAGTCTGGGAGATGCCGATGCAGCGTGCAGGGCACCACAGCCAGAAACGCTGAGCACTGAGACGAAAGGGAGTGAGAAAGCAGTCAGAGGGCGAGGAGCTCATTTGCACAATGCCCAAACAAACCACTGAGCATCCCCAATTCCTGCCAGCTGCCAGAGAGCAAAGCCCCATCCTGTGAAGGAAGAAGAGATTGGTGGAGTGACCACAAACGAGAAGGGATAACTGAATGAAGATTGATCAACGGGAACGCCGCCAACCACAGAGAACGCCCGAACGCTGCCAGGGCCTCAGAGGGAAGCACCGGCTTCCCGGGAGACATGCACCAGGGAAGCAGGTACACAGGCAGAGTGAAAGGTTCTGGAGGTCGGGGAGGTCTCTGGGAGAAACCATAGAGCAAGAATAACTTGGACCCTGAAAGAAACAGAGAGAGTGCCAAAAGGGTATATGCTTGGCAGGAGATTAAAGCAAGATATTGTAACAACAGATTGTGAGTCTGGGACCAGCACCCATATGAGAACAAGCAAATACGAGGGTTTGGGACCCTGAATAAAGCAAAGACAATGGAGACGGGAGCTCTTGCTTGGCAGGAGAGTAAACCAAGTCATTGCAACAGAACATTGCTATATTGGGACCTGCTCCGTTATAAGAGTCAAAGAAAAAGAGGGTCTTGAACCCTGAGAGAAACAGAGATAATCCACGAGAGGACATACACTTGGCAGGAAAGTAAACCAAGCTATTGCAATCACATATCGTGAGTATGGGACTCGCACCCACATAAGAGTTTGAGAATAAGAGGGTCGATGACCCTGAAAGTAAAAGAGACTGATCAGAAGAAAAAAAACATGCTTGGCAGGGAAGTACCCCAATCTGGTATGATAAACAACTGCGAGTCTGAGGCTCACACCCTTGTGGAAATATAAAAGTACAATGACATTTACCTAAGAAGATAAAGGGACTGGAACCCAAAGAAAGGAAAGTAGAACCAGAACAAATCTAGGGGAAAGGAGCAAAACCCTAATCCTTGGAGAAATATATTGCGGAGCATTTTTGATCACACGAGACATTGGGAATGTTTCTGTCATTAACACTTTACTTTGGGAAGAGATCAATCTTGCACAGTTGATTTAGGTTGTTGGTGTCATAGACAGAAGTAAGCTTTTTTGGACATTACAGTAGCATACTTTTTATTTTGACATCCTGAAATATTCACTAGTTTTCTTCGAGGATGGGTAACCCCTCTTAGTTTTAGGGATAGAGAGGCATTTTTCCACCACTTTACTGGTCAATAAAATGTTATAACCAAAACATACCACGTTTGTGTCGGAGTCTTACTTCTGCACTCTTACAACATATATGTTAAGTTAAAAAACAGAGTTGTCATATTTCAAAATGTAATTAATCAAACCGGTGACATCAGTGATGTCATGCATGATGTAATTAGTGTGGTTGTCAGCGATGTCATCATTGTGGTCATACACTGTGCAACAGGGGGCACATAGTTATGATGGAATTGCTAAGAATGTGATTGCTGAATTTTAGGGGTTTTTTTTTCCCTTAAATCTGATCACCTTAAAACTCTTAATCAATTTTGTTTACGGAATTTCAAAGGTGTGGTTGCAACATATTTATCATGTTGAATCTGATCACCTTAACTCTCTCCTATTTAAAGTTGTTTTAATGAATGTTAATGTTTTATTTATACTATTGTTTCTTCTGGTCCCACAATCCATGGCTTTTGGCCGTGCCCAATGTATATGTTGCAACAATAGGTTTCTTCAGGACCACTAGCCATGGCCTTCCGCCATGGCCACTGTATATGTTGCACCAATAGGTTTCTTTGGGGCCCGCTGGCTATGGCCTTCAGCCATGGACTGTGGCCGTAGCAACTGAACATCTTGCACCAATAGGTTTCTTTGGGGACCGCGAGCCATGGCCTTTGGTTATATCCACTATGCATGTTACACCAATAGGTTTCATTGGGGCCCACTAGTCATAGCCTTTGGCAGAGGCCTCTGTACAAATTGCACCAATAGGTTTCTTTGGGGCCCAAGAGCTGTGCACTTGGGCAAAGAGATCCATTACCCCGTGTATTAGAAATGTGATCACTACAGGTGTAAAATTACTTTTTTTTCACTCATTCTCCATTCCTGCAGGATTCCCCTGATATTCCCCCAATAATGGCAACAAATTACACACACAGCGGCATTAAACTACCCATGCCTGTGGGATTTCCATGGTATGTAGGAAGAAGTATCTTTTCTCTTGATTTTTTCTAACTTTATTATTTCACCTCAGAACTTCAGCAATGCACAATCAGACTTACTGCATTTACTCCTGGACGCAAAAGAGACATGCTCTAGGCACAATAAAAACCGCCACGCACTTTCAGTTATGCACTTATATAGGTAATCAGCTTGTATCAGGCAATCTTGTTACATCACTTCTTGTACGTAGGCACTTACACATAAAACAGCAAATATAAAGCACACATGCAAATCAACATTTACTTTGGAACGATATTCACAGCACATATAATTTGTTAGAACCCTAAGCGACCCTCCCCTGCATTCATTTGTTATTACAGCAATATAAAAACATTTGGATTTCAGCCAGCCTTCAGTGAGCCACCTTTCCTCACCTATTATTGGATGGGACGTTATACCAAAGAAAAACCTACACCAAAGGGAGAAACTCCCACTCCAAAATCTTGAATTCAGCTTGCTTCATTAACCTTTTGGTACCGTGAAGGCTAAAGAAGTATTGCATTGTGTCCAATATGACACCTTTCCAATTATCCCGCAAGAGGGATTCTACTTATTTATTTATCTATTTATACTCACCATCCAGATGATTTATTTTCTTGGTGCTAGGCTTGCCTCAGCACCCCTGATTTGAACCCTGATCTTCCTCATCCACAGTGTCTACTGTACTCCTTGCACAGCTGCCAGCCAGCACCAACTCCCATACAGCTACCCATGTCAAGCGTGTCCTAGCCAGAAGGCTCTTCAGTCAGGAGTACATTGAGAGCCCTTCCACCAAGATAGCCTCCTGACAAAGAGCACCTTTTTTTATGTTCTCCCTTTTTCACCCCTATTTCAACCCTCTACATTCATTGACACCCACTCTATATGCTTCTGCAGGTTTTCTTGACAATTTCTCAACCTTCTTTGTGATGTCACCTCTGCCCAGGTCATGTGCCAGAAACTACAGGACTTACCTCGCTCCCTTTTGACCTTTGAAATCTCCTAATAATGTTGCACTTCACTTTCAACCTTTTACTTCCTTCCCTCTTGTTTCTACATGAACAATGAGTGTTCCTTTCAAGGCCCATCTTGCTTCTGTTACATTGCTTGATTGCGCTCTGAATCTTTCCTTCACGCAGCACTGCTGTTCAGCTTTTAATTTTGCTTGATTTTCTGAACCAAACTATGTTCATGCACTTGCGTTTGTGCTACTATTTGCCTAAGTGTAACAAACCCACTATACTCACCCGCAATTCTAAGTGTTGACTTGTAATATTAAATCGCACATTTCCCCGTTTTCTGCAGAGGACACTAATCCAAACATGGGGACTCTGCAGAATCACTAACCTCCATAGCTAGAAATATAGGGCCAAATTCACTCACATTTTTCTTTTTTTCCAGGACTGTCAGTCTAGCCGAATATTCATGTATTCTTACTGTAAGTGCCACTAACCAAGTTACAATAACCACCATAGACACACCTACAATTATCAAACCTTTCTCTGCCCACTTTAACGTCTTCCATGCATTTATATCTCTCTGTCAAACTCAGGTCACTCACTGTGATATTATCCTTTTGTATATTCAACTTAATGGTGTGTTCTTTTTAAAGTTTATGTTATGTTCTTAGGCTCTATATGTCAAACCATTAATTTGTTACCAAACACCCATTGCCCCCTGCCCAGTAGATGTAGGCACTGCAGATCTTAAACTCCTTTTTTCTAACTCCTCATTCTCGCGATAATTTTACAGTAATCATGTACAATAACAGAAATTCCTGTGGTAGGGTAGCCATATGCCGATTCCTGCTATAATGGGAAAAATTGTTAGTAATTAAAAATGTGTCCAGATCCTCACAGGCACTCAACATGTGTCTCGCTTCTTTTTTCCAGGTCCCCTCATTCCACTCAATTGCTTTTTCCCTCCCTAACCCTGTCCCATTACTCCCTGTTACTCATTGCTTTGTGATGTCATCTTTGATGTCCTGGGTGTTAGTCTTAGCAGTGCACGGTGGCGGCACGAGTTATGGTAGCTTAGCGTACAATAACGGGTGAATTTCAGGAGTTTTTAGGTTCCATGTCCCTTTAACAAAGTTTCTTTCACTGAATTTCATGGGTATTTAGTAGCACAACTTAACCATAAAGTCACTTTAACAATGTTTTTTGACTGAATATATATATATATATATATATATATATATATATATATATATATATATATATATATATATATATATATATGGATCAATGTTTCCTAGGATTCCCTTACTTTATATACATATAACATAGAACATACTGAACCCCCTACCGACGCTAGTGGGTCTGATCTTTGCGGACCATGCATATGTTCGCGGACGGACTCTGTCATCATCAGCACTATCCAAAAACTCAGGGGGTATCTTACATTGTTGTATCATGCAATATAAACACTGAACATGTTCAAAAAGCAGCACATAAATACATTACATTCAATAATAAATAAAAATTGGAAACTGTATATGTAAGACACCAACCGTCCAATTACATAACATATGCAACATAATGCAATATACAAAAACAACATAAATATGCCTCCAACAGAATTACCTCACGCAAACTGCACAGCAAAAATCACCAGCACCCCTACACAGCAGTAACAGCAAAACTTAGCAAGAAACTAGTGAGTACACTACATTTATTTTATATATTTATAACTTTCAGTATTAGGTACAGTAAAAATAATTTAATTTTTTTGTTTTACACAGAAATGGCTAGTACATTGAAATGCCTGGAAGAAAATGTTCCTTGTGATGAAATTAGTGAAAACAGTGATATTGATGGTAGACACTACAGTTCTCTATATAAACCAATTATTACCCATTATTTTATGTGTACTTACCAATTTTTTTTAACACACCATACAAACATTACAAATAATACTAAACAGAGACCTTAGAAAATCATCTGCAGCGAATGGAGAAAAAAATTGATCTATTGAAGGAATAGTGCACTCAGAAATATTATTGTCCCGAGGGTTCAGGCATGTGTTTCTAAGCATACGTTGATCAATCGTACAAACATTTCCTATGCACCTTACCGTAGTTTTCCTCTTTTTTACACATGCGAAATCAGGCAGTAGGGCGCAACCATCTTGTGATAATCTTATCCGTTGCGGCATTGCCCAAGGTAGACTACACTGGCGGCACTAATTCATATGGCCCGCCCCTGAGGCTGACATCACCAAACCTAGTGATATTCTCCGCCTATCTGCAGAACGTTAGTGGGCCGCGTAGCCAAATGCATCCAGTCATCACCTACGTGATAATGTTAGTTGACGCAGAACCCGGAATATCAAAACACATCATCTCACAACAGAGCGGGCCCCAATTTTGAATTTAAACCCATACTTTTAAAGGAAAGAGCAAAACTGTACATCTTTTAAAGTACTTTTATTTCACAATAAACGCTCCGAGAACATCTGGCAATTGCCATAATCAAGCAAATGGGTAATTTTTTTCTTCATTCTCTATCCACAAATGTTTATCATGAGTCACGCGGTGTTCCTGTTGGGTATAAAAAGCGCATTGGACGCACTGGGCCACATTACGGGTTTGGCGGTAGCCGTGCCCTTATTAAGGGCACGGCTACCGCTAAACTCGCTACCGGCCCTGGCACCTGCGAACGGGCATTACCGGCCCATTACGAGATGAATGGGCTGGTAATTGCCCATTCGCGGGTGCCAGTAAGGCCGGTCTCCCGATCCCCATTCTGCTCCATAGGGCAGAATGGGGGTCGGGAGCATGGTTGCACCGACACCGTCAATAATGGTGCTGGTGCAATCATGAGTTCTGCTCGCGGGTGCCAGTCTGCACGCCTGGTCATACCAGGCATGCAGTTTGGCACCGGCAAGCAGAACTCGTAATGTTGTGGAGAGGTAACAACGGCGCCGGTAGCACTACCAGCGCCGTTGTTGCCTTTCCGCCACATTCATAATGAGGCCCACTGTCGATCGCATGGCTGTGGCATCAGCTTGGCGCTAAGCCACCGTAAATGATGTCAGGTTGCTCCTTATCACTGCTGCCGCGTAAGGGCATATCGGCCCGTGGGGATCGGCCCAAAAAAGAGTCACTGTTATCCAGCCATTCACGTGTATCTATAGCTGCCGGTTGAAAAACACATCAGTTGGTATCTGGAATCAATGACAATCTCAGAAAGGCAGTATGTACCTGTTTAAAAATGATAACAGAAATGTGTCTCAGTATCCAAACTTTAGTACAGTTTATCATTCTACCTATTAATTCGGCCCAGTGTTAAAACTAATGATGAACACGTACGTGAAACAATGGGAACACAGAGAAAACAATGTCAAAAGTAGTCGTCAATTTACTTCAAGGGTTACTGCTATGCAGTATGTTCACCTCGAAATGGGATGCTGATGCTACAATCAGGGTGCCAGCTAAAGGCACGAAGAACACATAGATGGAAATTTAATTAAATATTAGCATTGAATTACGCGTTAGTGGAACCTGGGGGAAACCACTAGTGGAGTACACACATCTCGATGCTGCACTGCCCAGGAGCCCGGGACAAAGCCAAGTACACACAGAGGTTGTGTTTGCATGTTGTTCCAATTTGACACAAACAACAACCGCGTACAATGTACGCCAGCAATAACGGTCGGTGAATGATAAGTTGATACGTTGCTCTATAAAATCATC
Source organism: Ambystoma mexicanum (assembly GCF_040938575.1). Lineage (NCBI taxonomy): Eukaryota > Metazoa > Chordata > Amphibia > Caudata > Ambystomatidae > Ambystoma > Ambystoma mexicanum. The sequence goes on from NC_090934.1 coordinate 719,359,515, forward strand.
GAAAGTAAAACTTACATAATATTTGGCATTTCCATTCTCTCGGCGTAACGCAGACACTCCGTTCAGGTCAACAAATTTTCATGAAATGAAATTACATGTTCCTTTGTCCAGTTTTGGAATGGTGAATCTTATCATATTGGACAGTGTTACATCCCTCCCTGCAAGCATTCCTTTTGGAATCCTCCCTTTGTTTCAAGGTCAAATAACAATTGAACATTATACTGTGTACGATGCGTGGGTTTGCTGAGCTCGGAAACAAAATTTCAATGGCGCTGACCTTCACTCAGAATGGCAGCCAATAGCCCTTCAGACCATAGTGGCATTAGAAATATTTTTTATAAAAGATATGATTGTTTGCTACCATTTACCAATGTGGCCCACATTTCTACGGATTGACTTTGTTCCTCTGGAGAACTTCACACTCTCCCAGCGACTCCCACAGCCAGGCCACACCACCTGTCAGCTCAGCCCAATTCCTCTTCACACGGCAAAGCACGTAAACATTTTTCGCAAGCAGCAAATCTCGAGCCCTGACAAAATCTGCTTGTACAAGAATGTCGGAGGAAGCCCAGCTGCAAACCCCTCCGGCCAGGCCGCGGTCCCCTGACCCCATAACCGCAGTTATGTGTTAGAGGCCTACAATTTGCACATGTGTCTTTGTACTATTCCACTTTGGGTCACTAGCGAGGTGAACGGTGTGGGGGTCTTGCCACCTTACAAATACAGACACATAGTAAATATGTAATACTAATATTTTATGTTATACTGCAGATGGTATCAAAAACAACCGCAAGCTAAGTGGATTCACACATGGTAAAGTATCACTTGGTAAGAAAACCTTTACAACAATAGATATAATCTACCATGCAGGAGCCACAACCAATGCAGGTCACTACACTGCTTGAATAAAAAACAATTGTGGATGGGTCAAATGTAATGATACTAACATTACTGTGAAACAGAGATTACCAGCAAATCTTTTAAATGCTTACTTAATATTCTTAAAACTAAAATTTACTAACTAATCTGTGTATAAACTTAAACAAAACTTGACTTTCAAAACTATGACCAGTTAAAAAACGCCAACAGGTACCTAACTGCCCCAAGAGTCTGCAACATCCAAACAAATAAGTGAATACCATTAAAATGAAACAAGAAATAAACAGATACAATACGCCAACAGACATCTAACTGCAACAATACTACCACCACTTCCAACTCAAAAACCATACACATATTTAATTCCTCCTACTGAACTCAATGAAAGAATATATTGTACCACAACGTAGAAAGGTTTGTTTTAATCCAGCATGGATTTTTTTCCCACACACCCAATGATTTAATCAACAAACACAGGAACTGAGCAAATTGCACAGTACACTTGTTTGAACTAAAGTACTTCTAAAGTGCTAACTATGAGTATCTACAAAATACAGAAATATCTACTATGCAATGCAATACTCATTATAAACTACCTACACTAACATGTGTTTTTTTTTTTTTTTATCACAGTGATTGAAAAAAAAATGTCTGCTCGAACTACCCGTGTCATGAAAAACTGCTAAAAACAAGGGGGTTCCTAGGAGTCTCTCTGCCAGACATTAGTCCTGGGTACGGGAGCCTTACCCAGATTCTTTAGCTCACTATCTTTCAGAGAGGAGAAATAACCCAATCATAGAATGTGTGGATGCTGGGGGACACTTCCATTCAGTCATTGAAGGTGTATGCTGAAAATCATGGCTTCCTTAGAAATATTGTATTGGCAGAAGTGGAAGTTTTGTGGCATGCATTTTGTGGCTTAACCTGGGCAAGCTTGTTTGTCTGTGCGAGTATGGCTTACTTTAAGTGTCCAGACATTGTGATTGTGCATTGTGGAGGGGACCGTTTGGGGTTTGTGACTCCAGTGTCTTTGCAGGTTGCCCTGAAGTATTTTGTTAAAAGCCTAATGAAACTGTTTCCTGCTGCTAAGATTATTTTTAAAGAAATAAATAAGAGGCCAACATGGAGATGTCCAACTACTTTTTCAGTCCACAAATTGAAGAATAAAGGCAGCTTGTCAATAAAGCTGTATCTGCTTTTTTATATGCTGCAGCAGGAATGTCATCTTTTGAGAATGAAAATATAAGTTCTGATGGTGTGATTTATTTTTGATCAAATGGAGTTCACTTCACCAATGTCATAAATGCAATTTTCCTTTACAATGTTAGGAATGCATTGAAAAAGTTTCTGTAAGAAAATTGTAAAGGAAGATGTAGAGTGTACACTACTACTGTACATAAAAGCAAAAAAGGGAAAAAAGGTGTTTGTTAACAAACCAAAAAAAGTTATTTTCAGTGCCACCCCTAAAGATTAAATAAGTTAAATTGTGTTTAATTTTCCCACCCACTCCTCTTAGACGGTGCGATATCTGCTGATACTGGGTTAGTCCACGGATGGCATGTGCCACATACGGGTCTTTTAAGGTTGCCTGGCATGCAAATGAGACTGCAGAGACTGCGGCCAGTCATGCTGTCCGTGGACATCAGAGGATCCGCCAATCATGTTTCCTGGGTGTGGTGTATAGGAAGAGAGGTTAGCAGGAGTTTTGGTAGTATGAGTTGTGAGAGGATTGAAAATGGCCATGGCAATGATATTCAGCAGTCACAGTTTTGGGATTTTGGGTGACTCCTGGGTTCATCGGTTGAAGGTGTATGCTGAGCATTGTGGAATAGCCAAAAATCTTGGATTCCCTGAATTAGAAGTGTTCTGGTATGGAGTGCGAGGCATGAAGTGGGTGGACCTGCTCCCACTTTCTGCAAGTATAGTTGAATTAAAACATGAAGACATTATTATTGTTCATTGTGGAGGGAACATTTTGGGGAACGTGACTGGAATTTCATTGCAGTTTGCAATGAAGGAGACATTGAGAGAATTGAAGGAAATTATCCTTAATTTGAAGAAAAAAAAGTCACGCATTGCGCATAGACAGGTTGGGAATACGTTCCAGTTATTTTGGTCCTCAAATCAAAAAGGCAAGGCGAAACATCGATAAATCGGTGTGTGCTTTTGTTCGAGATGTTGGCATGACATCATTTCATAATAAGAACATTAAATTTGATAGGACCAACATTTTTTCTAACTGATGTGGGGAAATCTGATTTTTGTTGAAAACATAAAAAATGCTTTGGAGCAATTTTTGTGATAAAAAATAAATTCAGTGAAATGTTTTTTAGTACAATTTTTAAAACCAAAAATAAAAAAATACAAAAGCCAAAAACACAAAAAAGGTTCTTTTAAGAGCCAACCTTTTTGAATGCAAAACAATTAAAATGATTTCAACTGTCCCGCCCCGCGTCTGGAACTTTTTAGAAGTCTGCGAATTACCACATTGTCCACAGACTATGCACGCTGCACAGGGGCCTGTGACTTATTTTTCTCACTTCTATTTTTAAACTGTGAAAGATGTCTCCTAAAAGAAACCTATTTTCTTTTTTTTTTAGATTTTGTATTTTTTTGGGACTTATTTTTTCAGGTGAGGCAAGGTAGGGGAGGGAAGGGAGGAAAGGGCAACCAACCACAGGGACAAAAGTGCAGGTGGACAAAGGAATATGTTGGGCGGGCCTTAATCAGGTAGGTGGAAGTGTTTCTCATGCTCCTTGACCGCTGCTTGGAAAGCACTCCGAAACTGCTCCCCCCTACAGATCGGTCCTTCACAGTACATACATAGCACTGTTCCCCTCGAAAAGTAAGGGTCAACAGCGTGCTGTATGGCCTGTGAAGCTGCCGCTGTGATCCTCTGCCGCAAAGGAGTATGGGTTGATTTTGTGTGGTGCTTTCATGGAAGTAGTCCTGTAGGAATACAAGCCAGGTTTCCCGCGACTGAGCTTTGCACTCAGTGCATTGAACATTGCTTGCACAAGCCTTTGGGACATTTCCAATGGTCATGAAAAATTACCACACCGAGGACTCACTCTGAGTACTGGTGATAGGGACTTCCTCCACTTCATCCTCTTGATTCTCCTCTTCTGTATCACTGCACCTGTTCCCCTCTCCAGGCCGTAAAGATGATGATGGTGGTGGTGGTGGGGGTGGCTACAAAAAAGCAATTGGCATAAGCGATGACATGGTCTCCAAGAACAAGTTCTGCAAAAGAAATATGCCCAGCAGTGAAACAGGTGTTCTCTCCAGGATAGCCATTTTGAGAATGAGGAAAGGTAATGGGTGGGTCTCTTATGAGGGACTGTCTGCAGACAACTGTGCTGTCTGCGGACTACCAAGTCAAAAATAGGGCTTGAAAAGTTGTAAAAAGTTGCAAGATCGACACAGAATGGCTCTGGGAACTGTGAAAGGGTAAAATGTTTGCTTCAAAAGCACTTTTAAACTGTCCACGGCCATGGACATTGTTTGCAGACACCACTGTCATGACGCATGGGTGTGGTCACATGATGGTGCACGTGGCCCTGCCAGTTGTTCGTGGACATCCATCGGGCAGGAATCGCAGGGCGCATGTGATGGGTGTTCGTAGAACAGGCGCGGTGTCCACGGACTAATAAAAGTGCCATCAAATGAAAATGGACATGTCTGGACATCACGCCTGTCCAGGGCACCTCCATTTTGATTGCAGACACCCCGGACAGTCGTACTGTCCATGGACTCATAATGAGAGTTTAAAAGAAAATAGGAAATCACACAACAATAAACAAAAATGTATGTTACAAAAAATATATTTATTCAAGAAAGGAATGGGGTGTCAGAATGGGAAACATAAATGGAAGAATTAGGATTTGTGTACAATAATTATGAGGGGGGATTGGAGTGAGGTTTCATCAAAGCGTCTTTGATTACACGGTTCAAAATTTGATGGGGGTGATTGCTTGGGACAAAGGGGACAGTTGCAAAAAGAATAGTGCTAGGTAACATTTTTAATTACATGATTTTTGACATCTGTAAAAGTTCCTTAAAATCATTACTCAGTTCATCCAATTTTTTAGGCAAGTTCATGATTTGATTACTTACCGTTGGGGATAGCACTTATGTTTGTGATTCTTGGGATTGTGTGTAAGTAAACTGGATTGTGGTTTCTTTATGAAAACTATGTACTGTAAGAAAAACAGACCCTCCAGGATTTTGCGACATGAAATGGCAAATTTTGCGGCACAAACCTTTATTTATGGCAGCATTTTTTCAGCACAATTTCTATTGACTGGAGGGCGTAAGATTGGTACATTGCAGGAAAGAGGCTGTGTGCAATGCTACAAGAGAGCCAGGGTGTCAATATATGTATCTTTTATATCAAATAGGAAGAGTCCTTGATGTCTCTGACTTGGCAGAACTGTGTTTGTTTTGGCCACGTTTTTTAGTTTAATGTGCATACTTGTTTAATATTATTAACTTTTAATCATTATCAGTTGTAATTCTGAAAATATTCCCCTTCTATGTTCCCCAATCCCGCAAACACCCACACACCTCTCTCACCCAACACACCTCACATGTCTCACCAATTCCCCATCACAACTTGTATTTTTGAACCTCACGCTCAGTCATACACATACTCACATGCTCTGTCACACTGCCAAGTCACAATTTGCGCTCTCTAGTCACTGAGAGAAAAAAAAAATATATGGGCAAAGGAACCCTCTTTTTTCGGGGGCCTGACTCTTGAGGGTAGAAAAGATACACAATTATAAGGGGGTAGAGTCAACAGGCTTCCCTAGCCAGTACCGTGATGGGTGGTCGGTAGGACCTTGCAAGAAGAATACTGTGTCGGTAGTTAACCATAGACAAAATCACCACAATATGCATGAAACAATGATCAGCATTTATTTGCAAAGAAAAGAAAAGTTTTGTCTGAAGGAATTCTTATGTGCCGTGGCACAACACAAATACATATAAAAGTGCATGTATACTCTGCACGGTGGTGGGTTAGTAAAAGGTGGTTACAGAACATTCAGTGTATCGCCATTGTACAGTGAACACTATTAAGTTGATAACAGTCTCTTATACATATTGTTCAAGATCACAAAATATCAAACAGTGTCACAAGTTGATGACAATCTCTTATGTATATTGTTCAGGGTCACAATATACCAAACAGTGTCGACACTTAGATGTGTGTTTCTGGTTCGGTAATTGGTTGGCGGAGCGCAGGGCTGGTAGACATGAGACAGCGCTGCAAGATGGATACCGAACTGTCTTCAGGACGTGTGCATCAGTGGTCAAAATATGGCGTCATCCTACAGTGAGATGGACAACTAGCGTTAAAATGGTGAATTTGTCTAACATTAGTGAAAAAAAGGAATGCAAGGAACACAAGACCTACCAGACAAAGGATAAACGCTCTGGCTGTAGTCCGTAAGTGGGGACAGCTGCTTAAGATGCGGCTAGGGCGGAACTGCATAAATCAGGCGCTCGAGTCTATAATTGAGAGGAAGGACTATTAGGAAAAAGGGCATAGAAATCATGCTCTTACTAATTGCTAATAGCTCAAAAGTACTTCAAAAAAAGGGGGGCACACGCCCCAACGATAGTAAGGACGAGGTGGACACTAAATAAATGAAGTGTGCATGTTGCAGTACAACGTTATTTCATATCTACTGAGTATATGAAAAAATTGAAATACGGCTAGTATGTGAGACCCTTTGACTTCGTCGGCAGAGTTAGCAACAATGGGTGCCGTGACATTGATTCTAGATATGGGCCGGAAGTAGAGTGCCGGTAAGATAGTAAAATGGGGTCCGAGGGGAGTGTATCGGACGAATTTTGTAAAACGGAACACCGAAGTGCGGCCGTGAGCTTACCTATTAGTTAGCCAAGTGAACTGTGTCAGTCGAGATCTGTGCGCAAGCGTAGTGGACAAGCCTCGGTATAAGTCGAGGTATTTGTCAGTGCGCATGCGCCGGGGAGTAATGTCTACGTAGTGCGCCAGTGGGCCAGCCCATCAGGTGCCGTATACTAAATCAGTTCGACAGCGTTGAAGAACATGATTGAATATCCGACATTGTGAAGCTTGCCATTAATCTGGCATGGAAAAATACTGTTTTAACCTTGTATTTTACATGGTGTGTTGTTTGAATATGCCATCTGTGTGCAATAGATTACAGTCACACATAACCCCGTAGATCTGAGGTTGTGCGCAGGCGTGGTGGACAAGTCTCAGTGCGAGACAGCATATTAGTGGCTGTGTATATGCCGTGCGCCTCTATGCTAGTTGTCCATTTGTTATTAATACAAAAAGGCAATAATAACAACATATTAACAGAACAATTCAGATAAACAATGATTTGTGATCTTGTATTACATTGTTTGGCCTGTGGCAACAAAAAGGGAATTATTACACTTTGTTCTAATCAATATATGTCATTGGCAAGGTAATTTAGACACATTGAGAATTGTTTAACAAAGATACAAAAAGGGGACACAGATCTCGGAATCGGCCAGAGGAATGGTTTGAGGAAGAGCACCAAAAAGCTAGAATAGTGTAGTCTTTGGTGTGGCGAAACAATGGACTATTTGTTAAAGAAAATATTCCATTCGATCGAGATATTGAGGCCATGTTTCACAGAGTCCAAACGGTAGATCCACTTTTGTTCGAGTTTACGGAGGGCTAGATCTCTATCGCCTCCGCGGAATGGATTTCGGACTGTTTGTAATATTGCCCAGAATAAGTCATTGTGAGTGTGTTTCATTTTCTTATAATGTGCCACCAAAGGTTTGTCATCGACCTGATTTCGTATACACGATCGATGTTCACATATGCGTTGTCTGATTTCTCTTTTTGATTTGCCTATGTATATCAGGTTACACGGGCACTTTATAATGTAAACACACCATTTGGTTTTACAATTGGTGAAGGAATTGAGTGTCCACGGATTTCCTTTGAGGTCAATGGTCTTGATGTTCGCTGTTAGGCTGCAGACAGAACAGTTTCCGCATTTAAAATGGCCTTGCACCGGTGGTAGCTGCCATAGTGTGGTTTGGGTGTTACTGATGGTATCAACCTCAGTGTATGTATGTACAAGGATGTCCTTTAGATTCCGATTGCGTTTGAACGCAAAACGTGGTTTTTCCGGTTTAAAGCAATCTGTATGTAGCTTATCCCAGTGTTTGAGAATCATTTTACGTATAGAATTACTCATGGGGGAAAAAGTGGTAACGCAGGTCATTTTTTCTTTAGATTGGTTTCTGACAGTTGGGGTGAGGCAGATATCTCGGTTGGTATGTTTGACTCTTCTTCTTGCCTGACGGATGATGTGGCTAGGATACCCACGTTCTTTGAGCCTAGTTGCTAGTTCTTTACTTTTCAGATCATATTCACTCAATGTGGAACAATTACGTCTGATACGTAGAAATTGGCCAAAGGGCAGATTCGTTTTGAGGCCCAAGGGATGGGAACTTGAGTACTCTAACAAAGTGTTTTTGGAGGTTGGTTTGCGATATAACGTAGTATTCAAGGAATTGTCTTGATTCTTGGATACTTCTAAATCTAGAAAGGGAATCTGGTTTTTGTTATAGTCAATGGTGAATTGGATACAGACATTTTGGGAGTTTAACCATTTCAGAAATAAGTGTAGGTCCTCCTCTGTGCCTTTCCAGATCATAAACACGTCGTCGATATATCGTAACCAGCAGCCAATTGAATTCTTGAAGGTGTTGTGTTCAGCGTAAATAGAGATCTTTTCAAAATTGTCCATGAACAAATTTGCTACATCCGGGGCAAAAGTGGCGCCCATGCTGGTCCCATGGCACTGTTGATAGAAGGTTTGTTTAAAAATAAAGTAGTTTTCCATTAAGGCCAAACGAATGCATTCAAGGAGAAAAGCAGTCGGGGGGTCCATAGATGTTCTGGCGTCTAGATAGGTTTTGAGCACTAGTATGCACTCTTTTTGTGGGATACTGGTGTACAAAGATTCAACGTCAAGTGTCACCAGTAGGTCGTCTTGGTTCGCTTGTAGGGTGTCTAATTTCCTAATCATTGATGTGGTATCTTGAACGTATGAAGGCATTTTGCAGATGAATGGTCTCAAAAAATGGTCTATGTAGATAGACAAGGGTTCCAAGACTGATCCTATACCAGCCACAATGGGCCTACCTGGTGGATTTGATGTGTTTTTATGGATTTTCGGAAGTAAATAGAAAGCCGGGATGATGGGATGGTTATTAATTAAGAATAGTTTTTCGTCATCATCAATCCAACCTTCTGCAAGTGCGTGGCACATCAGGCTAGTTACTTCTGATAGAATCCGAGATGTAGGGTTCATAGGTATTGGTCGATAGAACTTGGTGTTGGACAGTTGTCTCATGACCTCGGTTTCGTAGAGAGTGTTGTTCCAGAGGACAATGCCCCCACCCTTGTCCGCTGGTTTGATCAAAAAAAGTTTGTTGTTTTCTAGAGATTTGAGGGCCAACCTCTGTTGTGCTGAAAGGTTATTTTTAGAATAGATTGGTTTGTCAAATAGATGATGCATCTCTGAAAGTATGCGATTTTCAAAAGATAAGATCTCAGGACAGACCATCGAGGAGAGTGGCGTAAACGTGGACGGTGGTCTTAGGCCTGTAGATAATGGCGGTTCTTTCTCTGGACTATCTCTGAAGTAGTAGCGTAACCGAATGGTACGGAAGAATTTGCGTAATTCGGCTTCTGTATTGAATTTGTCTGCACTGGTGCTGGGTATAAAACTTAGGCCTTTACTCAGGACTTCAATTTCATTGGATGATAATACATGATCACTCAAATTGAAGATGGGGATTACCATGTTTGTTGCGGTCGTGGCACCCAATTGCGAGTGCGCATTGGATGTTGGCCTTGGTAACGGGTTCTCCCTCGTTGTCCTCGCCCTTGAAAACTTGAGGCCTGTGGGGTGTTGCTTTGTCCAGTGCCAGTTGAATCTGAATCGCTACTATGCGAGCTATTGGAAAATGTGACAAACCTATTCTTTTGTTGTCTTCGTGTGTTTTGTCTGTTGGCGTTGACTTGTGAGTTCAACTGATTGTAGTATCCTGGGACCAAATAAGGATATGTTTTTTCCTCCTTGTAGTTTTTTATGTCATTCTGTAATTTCCACAATTTTTTATCGATGGTGAATTTTTTGAAAGTTTTTATTTCTTCTTCAATCTTGTCCAGATGTGTTTTTATCTCTGGTATAATGGATTCAGTTTTAATTTTATCTTCCAGGGTTCTCAGTTCTTCATCTTGTTTTTTGGTTTCCTCTTCAGCTGTTTCAATCACCAAAATGACCCAGTCGCGGGAACATTTATTGCCAACACCACTGAATTTATTTAAGAAACGGGGGTTATCAAGAAAAACCCGGGGTATATTTTTTACTTGTAAACCTTCCGGGATGACCCCAGCTTTAAGGTACTCTAGCATGAGTAGCCCATGAGATTCTGTGCGGATCGATTTCTTCTTCTTTTGTAACAGAATATCCAAATCATTGAGTGCCGGATCTTTCGCCGGTGCTGCCGGTAGTATGGTTGCACCCAGCAGTGATGGAGTATCTAAAAGTCTTTTGTATAGATCATCGGAGAAACTGACAATATTTACATTCTCCATTTAATGTATATCAAAATAAATGAGGCCCAACAACCAAGGGTTGTCCAACGGGAGAAAAAATATATGGGCAAAGGAACCCTCTTTTTTCGGGGGCCTGACTCTTGAGGGTAGAAAAGATACACAATTATAAGGGGGTAGAGTCAACAGGCTTCCCTAGCCAGTACCGTGATGGGTGGTCGGTAGGACCTTGCAAGAAGAATACTGTGTCGGTAGTTAACCATAGACAAAATCACCACAATATGCATGAAACAATGATCAGCATTTATTTGCAAAGAAAAGAAAAGTTTTGTCTGAAGGAATTCTTATGTGCCGTGGCACAACACAAATACATATAAAAGTGCATGTATACTCTGCACGGTGGTGGGTTAGTAAAAGGTGGTTACAGAACATTCAGTGTATCGCCATTGTACAGTGAACACTATTAAGTTGATAACAGTCTCTTATACATATTGTTCAAGATCACAAAATATCAAACAGTGTCACAAGTTGATGACAATCTCTTATGTATATTGTTCAGGGTCACAATATACCAAACAGTGTCGACACTTAGATGTGTGTTTCTGGTTCGGTAATTGGTTGGCGGAGCGCAGGGCTGGTAGACATGAGACAGCGCTGCAAGATGGATACCGAACTGTCTTCAGGACGTGTGCATCAGTGGTCAAAATATGGCGTCATCCTACAGTGAGATGGACAACTAGCGTTAAAATGGTGAATTTGTCTAACATTAGTGAAAAAAAGGAATGCAAGGAACACAAGACCTACCAGACAAAGGATAAACGCTCTGGCTGTAGTCCGTAAGTGGGGACAGCTGCTTAAGATGCGGCTAGGGCGGAACTGCATAAATCAGGCGCTCGAGTCTATAATTGAGAGGAAGGACTATTAGGAAAAAGGGCATAGAAATCATGCTCTTACTAATTGCTAATAGCTCAAAAGTACTTCAAAAAAAGGGGGGCACACGCCCCAACGATAGTAAGGACGAGGTGGACACTAAATAAATGAAGTGTGCATGTTGCAGTACAACGTTATTTCATATCTACTGAGTATATGAAAAAATTGAAATACGGCTAGTATGTGAGACCCTTTGACTTCGTCGGCAGAGTTAGCAACAATGGGTGCCGTGACATTGATTCTAGATATGGGCCGGAAGTAGAGTGCCGGTAAGATAGTAAAATGGGGTCCGAGGGGAGTGTATCGGACGAATTTTGTAAAACGGAACACCGAAGTGCGGCCGTGAGCTTACCTATTAGTTAGCCAAGTGAACTGTGTCAGTCGAGATCTGTGCGCAAGCGTAGTGGACAAGCCTCGGTATAAGTCGAGGTATTTGTCAGTGCGCATGCGCCGGGGAGTAATGTCTACGTAGTGCGCCAGTGGGCCAGCCCATCAGGTGCCGTATACTAAATCAGTTCGACAGCGTTGAAGAACATGATTGAATATCCGACATTGTGAAGCTTGCCATTAATCTGGCATGGAAAAATACTGTTTTAACCTTGTATTTTACATGGTGTGTTGTTTGAATATGCCATCTGTGTGCAATAGATTACAGGTGTTGGCAATAAATGTTCCCGCGACTGGGTCATTTTGGTGATTGAAACAGCTGAAGAGGAAACCAAAAAACAAGATGAAGAACTGAGAACCCTGGAAGATAAAATTAAAACTGAATCCATTATACCAGAGATAAAAACACATCTGGACAAGATTGAAGAAGAAATAAAAACTTTCAAAAAATTCACCATCGATAAAAAATTGTGGAAATTACAGAATGACATAAAAAACTACAAGGAGGAAAAAACATATCCTTATTTGGTCCCAGGATACTACAATCAGTTGAACTCACAAGTCAACGCCAACAGACAAAACACACGAAGACAACAAAAGAATAGGTTTGTCACATTTTCCAATAGCTCGCATAGTAGCGATTCAGATTCAACTGGCACTGGACAAAGCAACACCCCACAGGCCTCAAGTTTTCAAGGGCGAGGACAACGAGGGAGAACCCGTTACCAAGGCCAACATCCAATGCGCACTCGCAATTGGGTGCCACGACCGCAACAAACATGGTAATCCCCATCTTCAATTTGAGTGATCATGTATTATCATCCAATGAAATTGAAGTCCTGAGTAAAGGCCTAAGTTTTATACCCAGCACCAGTGCAGACAAATTCAATACAGAAGCCGAATTACGCAAATTCTTCCGTACCATTCGGTTACGCTACTACTTCAGAGATAGTCCAGAGAAAGAACCGCCATTATCTACAGGCCTAAGACCACCGTCCACGTTTACGCCACTCTCCTCGATGGTCTGTCCTGAGATCTTATCTTTTGAAAATCGCATACTTTCAGAGATGCATCATCTATTTGACAAACCAATCTATTCTAAAAATAACCTTTCAGCACAACAGAGGTTGGCCCTCAAATCTCTAGAAAACAACAAACTTTTTTTGATCAAACCAGCGGACAAGGGTGGGGGCATTGTCCTCTGGAACAACACTCTCTACGAAACCGAGGTCATGAGACAACTGTCCAACACCAAGTTCTATCGACCAATACCTATGAACCCTACATCTCGGATTCTATCAGAAGTAACTAGCCTGATGTGCCACGCACTTGCAGAAGGTTGGATTGATGATGACGAAAAACTATTCTTAATTAATAACCATCCCATCATCCCGGCTTTCTATTTACTTCCGAAAATCCATAAAAACACATCAAATCCACCAGGTAGGCCCATTGTGGCTGGTATAGGATCAGTCTTGGAACCCTTGTCTATCTACATAGACCATTTTTTGAGACCATTCATCTGCAAAATGCCTTCATACGTTCAAGATACCACATCAATGATTAGGAAATTAGACACCCTACAAGCGAACCAAGACGACCTACTGGTGACACTTGACGTTGAATCTTTGTACACCAGTATCCCACAAAAAGAGTGCATACTAGTGCTCAAAACCTATCTAGACGCCAGAACATCTATGGACCCCCCGACTGCTTTTCTCCTTGAATGCATTCGTTTGGCCTTAATGGAAAACTACTTTATTTTTAAACAAACCTTCTATCAACAGTGCCATGGGACCAGCATGGGCGCCACTTTTGCCCCGGATGTAGCAAATTTGTTCATGGACAATTTTGAAAAGATCTCTATTTACGCTGAACACAACACCTTCAAGAATTCAATTGGCTGCTGGTTACGATATATCGACGACGTGTTTATGATCTGGAAAGGCACAGAGGAGGACCTACACTTATTTCTGAAATGGTTAAACTCCCAAAATGTCTGTATCCAATTCACCATTGACTATAACAAAAACCAGATTCCCTTTCTAGATTTAGAAGTATCCAAGAATCAAGACAATTCCTTGAATACTACGTTATATCGCAAACCAACCTCCAAAAACACTTTGTTAGAGTACTCAAGTTCCCATCCCTTGGGCCTCAAAACGAATCTGCCCTTTGGCCAATTTCTACGTATCAGACGTAATTGTTCCACATTGAGTGAATATGATCTGAAAAGTAAAGAACTAGCAACTAGGCTCAAAGAACGTGGGTATCCTAGCCACATCATCCGTCAGGCAAGAAGAAGAGTCAAACATACCAACCGAGATATCTGCCTCACCCCAACTGTCAGAAACCAATCTAAAGAAAAAATGACCTGCGTTACCACTTTTTCCCCCATGAGTAATTCTATACGTAAAATGATTCTCAAACACTGGGATAAGCTACATACAGATTGCTTTAAACCGGAAAAACCACGTTTTGCGTTCAAACGCAATCGGAATCTAAAGGACATCCTTGTACATACATACACTGAGGTTGATACCATCAGTAACACCCAAACCACACTATGGCAGCTACCACCGGTGCAAGGCCATTTTAAATGCGGAAACTGTTCTGTCTGCAGCCTAACAGCGAACATCAAGACCATTGACCTCAAAGGAAATCCGTGGACACTCAATTCCTTCACCAATTGTAAAACCAAATGGTGTGTTTACATTATAAAGTGCCCGTGTAACCTGATATACATAGGCAAATCAAAAAGAGAAATCAGACAACGCATATGTGAACATCGATCGTGTATACGAAATCAGGTCGATGACAAACCTTTGGTGGCACATTATAAGAAAATGAAACACACTCACAATGACTTATTCTGGGCAATATTACAAACAGTCCGAAATCCATTCCGCGGAGGCGATAGAGATCTAGCCCTCCGTAAACTCGAACAAAAGTGGATCTACCGTTTGGACTCTGTGAAACATGGCCTCAATATCTCGATCGAATGGAATATTTTCTTTAACAAATAGTCCATTGTTTCGCCACACCAAAGACTACACTATTATAGCTTTTTGGTGCTCTTCCTCAAACCATTCCTCTGGCCGATTCCGAGATCTGTGTCCCCTTTTTGTATCTTTGTTAAACAATTCTCAATGTGTCTAAATTACCTTGCCAATGACATATATTGATTAGAACAAAGTGTAATAATTCCCTTTTTGTTGCCACAGGCCAAACAATGTAATACAAGATCACAAATCATTGTTTATCTGAATTGTTCTGTTAATATGTTGTTATTATTGCCTTTTTGTATTAATAACAAATGGACAACTAGCATAGAGGCGCACGGCATATACACAGCCACTAATATGCTGTCTCGCACTGAGACTTGTCCACCACGCCTGCGCACAACCTCAGATCTATGGGGTGATGTGTGAATGTAATCTATTGCACACAGATGGCATATTCAAACAACACACCATGTAAAATACAAGGTTAAAACAGTATTTTTCCATGCCAGATTAATGGCAAGCTTCACAATGTCGGATATTCAATCATGTTCTTCAACGCTGTCGAACTGATTTAGTATACGGCACCTGATGGGCTGGCCCACTGGCGCACTACGTAGACATTACTCCCCGGCGCATGCGCACTGACAAATACCTCGACTTATACCGAGGCTTGTCCACTACGCTTGCGCACAGATCTCGACTGACACAGTTCACTTGGCTAACTAATAGGTAAGCTCACGGCCGCACTTCGGTGTTCCGTTTTACAAAATTCGTCCGATACACTCCCCTCGGACCCCATTTTACTATCTTACCGGCACTCTACTTCCGGCCCATATCTAGAATCAATGTCACGGCACCCATTGTTGCTAACTCTGCCGACGAAGTCAAAGGGTCTCACATACTAGCCGTATTTCAATTTTTTCATATACTCAGTAGATATGAAATAACGTTGTACTGCAACATGCACACTTCATTTATTTAGTGTCCACCTCGTCCTTACTATCGTTGGGGCGTGTGCCCCCCTTTTTTTGAAGTACTTTTGAGCTATTAGCAATTAGTAAGAGCATGATTTCTATGCCCTTTTTCCTAATAGTCCTTCCTCTCAATTATAGACTCGAGCGCCTGATTTATGCAGTTCCGCCCTAGCCGCATCTTAAGCAGCTGTCCCCACTTACGGACTACAGCCAGAGCGTTTATCCTTTGTCTGGTAGGTCTTGTGTTCCTTGCATTCCTTTTTTTCACTAATGTTAGACAAATTCACCATTTTAACGCTAGTTGTCCATCTCACTGTAGGATGACGCCATATTTTGACCACTGATGCACACGTCCTGAAGACAGTTCGGTATCCATCTTGCAGCGCTGTCTCATGTCTACCAGCCCTGCGCTCCGCCAACCAATTACCGAACCAGAAACACACATCTAAGTGTCGACACTGTTTGGTATATTGTGACCCTGAACAATATACATAAGAGATTGTCATCAACTTGTGACACTGTTTGATATTTTGTGATCTTGAACAATATGTATAAGAGACTGTTATCAACTTAATAGTGTTCACTGTACAATGGCGATACACTGAATGTTCTGTAACCACCTTTTACTAACCCACCACCGTGCAGAGTATACATGCACTTTTATATGTATTTGTGTTGTGCCACGGCACATAAGAATTCCTTCAGACAAAACTTTTCTTTTCTTTGCAAATAAATGCTGATCATTGTTTCATGCATATTGTGGTGATTTTGTCTATGGTTAACTACCGACACAGTATTCTTCTTGCAAGGTCCTACCGACCACCCATCACGGTACTGGCTAGGGAAGCCTGTTGACTCTACCCCCTTATAATTGTGTATCTTTTCTACCCTCAAGAGTCAGGCCCCCGAAAAAAGAGGGTTCCTTTGCCCATATATTTTTTCTCCCGTTGGACAACCCTTGGTTGTTGGGCCTCATTTATTTTGATATACATTAAATGGAGAATGTAAATATTGTCAGTTTCTCCGATGATCTATACAAAAGACTTTTAGATACTCCATCACTGCTGGGTGCAACCATACTACCGGCAGCACCGGCGAAAGATCCGGCACTCAATGATTTGGATATTCTGTTACAAAAGAAGAAGAAATCGATCCGCACAGAATCTCATGGGCTACTCATGCTAGAGTACCTTAAAGCTGGGGTCATCCCGGAAGGTTTACAAGTAAAAAATATACCCCGGGTTTTTCTTGATAACCCCCGTTTCTTAAATAAATTCAGTGGTGTTGGCAATAAATGTTCCCGCGACTGGGTCATTTTGGTGATTGAAACAGCTGAAGAGGAAACCAAAAAACAAGATGAAGAACTGAGAACCCTGGAAGATAAAATTAAAACTGAATCCATTATACCAGAGATAAAAACACATCTGGACAAGATTGAAGAAGAAATAAAAACTTTCAAAAAATTCACCATCGATAAAAAATTGTGGAAATTACAGAATGACATAAAAAACTACAAGGAGGAAAAAACATATCCTTATTTGGTCCCAGGATACTACAATCAGTTGAACTCACAAGTCAACGCCAACAGACAAAACACACGAAGACAACAAAAGAATAGGTTTGTCACATTTTCCAATAGCTCGCATAGTAGCGATTCAGATTCAACTGGCACTGGACAAAGCAACACCCCACAGGCCTCAAGTTTTCAAGGGCGAGGACAACGAGGGAGAACCCGTTACCAAGGCCAACATCCAATGCGCACTCGCAATTGGGTGCCACGACCGCAACAAACATGGTAATCCCCATCTTCAATTTGAGTGATCATGTATTATCATCCAATGAAATTGAAGTCCTGAGTAAAGGCCTAAGTTTTATACCCAGCACCAGTGCAGACAAATTCAATACAGAAGCCGAATTACGCAAATTCTTCCGTACCATTCGGTTACGCTACTACTTCAGAGATAGTCCAGAGAAAGAACCGCCATTATCTACAGGCCTAAGACCACCGTCCACGTTTACGCCACTCTCCTCGATGGTCTGTCCTGAGATCTTATCTTTTGAAAATCGCATACTTTCAGAGATGCATCATCTATTTGACAAACCAATCTATTCTAAAAATAACCTTTCAGCACAACAGAGGTTGGCCCTCAAATCTCTAGAAAACAACAAACTTTTTTTGATCAAACCAGCGGACAAGGGTGGGGGCATTGTCCTCTGGAACAACACTCTCTACGAAACCGAGGTCATGAGACAACTGTCCAACACCAAGTTCTATCGACCAATACCTATGAACCCTACATCTCGGATTCTATCAGAAGTAACTAGCCTGATGTGCCACGCACTTGCAGAAGGTTGGATTGATGATGACGAAAAACTATTCTTAATTAATAACCATCCCATCATCCCGGCTTTCTATTTACTTCCGAAAATCCATAAAAACACATCAAATCCACCAGGTAGGCCCATTGTGGCTGGTATAGGATCAGTCTTGGAACCCTTGTCTATCTACATAGACCATTTTTTGAGACCATTCATCTGCAAAATGCCTTCATACGTTCAAGATACCACATCAATGATTAGGAAATTAGACACCCTACAAGCGAACCAAGACGACCTACTGGTGACACTTGACGTTGAATCTTTGTACACCAGTATCCCACAAAAAGAGTGCATACTAGTGCTCAAAACCTATCTAGACGCCAGAACATCTATGGACCCCCCGACTGCTTTTCTCCTTGAATGCATTCGTTTGGCCTTAATGGAAAACTACTTTATTTTTAAACAAACCTTCTATCAACAGTGCCATGGGACCAGCATGGGCGCCACTTTTGCCCCGGATGTAGCAAATTTGTTCATGGACAATTTTGAAAAGATCTCTATTTACGCTGAACACAACACCTTCAAGAATTCAATTGGCTGCTGGTTACGATATATCGACGACGTGTTTATGATCTGGAAAGGCACAGAGGAGGACCTACACTTATTTCTGAAATGGTTAAACTCCCAAAATGTCTGTATCCAATTCACCATTGACTATAACAAAAACCAGATTCCCTTTCTAGATTTAGAAGTATCCAAGAATCAAGACAATTCCTTGAATACTACGTTATATCGCAAACCAACCTCCAAAAACACTTTGTTAGAGTACTCAAGTTCCCATCCCTTGGGCCTCAAAACGAATCTGCCCTTTGGCCAATTTCTACGTATCAGACGTAATTGTTCCACATTGAGTGAATATGATCTGAAAAGTAAAGAACTAGCAACTAGGCTCAAAGAACGTGGGTATCCTAGCCACATCATCCGTCAGGCAAGAAGAAGAGTCAAACATACCAACCGAGATATCTGCCTCACCCCAACTGTCAGAAACCAATCTAAAGAAAAAATGACCTGCGTTACCACTTTTTCCCCCATGAGTAATTCTATACGTAAAATGATTCTCAAACACTGGGATAAGCTACATACAGATTGCTTTAAACCGGAAAAACCACGTTTTGCGTTCAAACGCAATCGGAATCTAAAGGACATCCTTGTACATACATACACTGAGGTTGATACCATCAGTAACACCCAAACCACACTATGGCAGCTACCACCGGTGCAAGGCCATTTTAAATGCGGAAACTGTTCTGTCTGCAGCCTAACAGCGAACATCAAGACCATTGACCTCAAAGGAAATCCGTGGACACTCAATTCCTTCACCAATTGTAAAACCAAATGGTGTGTTTACATTATAAAGTGCCCGTGTAACCTGATATACATAGGCAAATCAAAAAGAGAAATCAGACAACGCATATGTGAACATCGATCGTGTATACGAAATCAGGTCGATGACAAACCTTTGGTGGCACATTATAAGAAAATGAAACACACTCACAATGACTTATTCTGGGCAATATTACAAACAGTCCGAAATCCATTCCGCGGAGGCGATAGAGATCTAGCCCTCCGTAAACTCGAACAAAAGTGGATCTACCGTTTGGACTCTGTGAAACATGGCCTCAATATCTCGATCGAATGGAATATTTTCTTTAACAAATAGTCCATTGTTTCGCCACACCAAAGACTACACTATTATAGCTTTTTGGTGCTCTTCCTCAAACCATTCCTCTGGCCGATTCCGAGATCTGTGTCCCCTTTTTGTATCTTTGTTAAACAATTCTCAATGTGTCTAAATTACCTTGCCAATGACATATATTGATTAGAACAAAGTGTAATAATTCCCTTTTTGTTGCCACAGGCCAAACAATGTAATACAAGATCACAAATCATTGTTTATCTGAATTGTTCTGTTAATATGTTGTTATTATTGCCTTTTTGTATTAATAACAAATGGACAACTAGCATAGAGGCGCACGGCATATACACAGCCACTAATATGCTGTCTCGCACTGAGACTTGTCCACCACGCCTGCGCACAACCTCAGATCTACGGGGTTATGTGTGACTGTAATCTATTGCACACAGATGGCATATTCAAACAACACACCATGTAAAATACAAGGTTAAAACAGTATTTTTCCATGCCAGATTAATGGCAAGCTTCACAATGTCGGATATTCAATCATGTTCTTCAACGCTGTCGAACTGATTTAGTATACGGCACCTGATGGGCTGGCCCACTGGCGCACTACGTAGACATTACTCCCCGGCGCATGCGCACTGACAAATACCTCGACTTATACCGAGGCTTGTCCACTACGCTTGCGCACAGATCTCGACTGACACAGTTCACTTGGCTAACTAATAGGTAAGCTCACGGCCGCACTTCGGTGTTCCGTTTTACAAAATTCGTCCGATACACTCCCCTCGGACCCCATTTTACTATCTTACCGGCACTCTACTTCCGGCCCATATCTAGAATCAATGTCACGGCACCCATTGTTGCTAACTCTGCCGACGAAGTCAAAGGGTCTCACATACTAGCCGTATTTCAATTTTTTCATATACTCAGTAGATATGAAATAACGTTGTACTGCAACATGCACACTTCATTTATTTAGTGTCCACCTCGTCCTTACTATCGTTGGGGCGTGTGCCCCCCTTTTTTTGAAGTACTTTTGAGCTATTAGCAATTAGTAAGAGCATGATTTCTATGCCCTTTTTCCTAATAGTCCTTCCTCTCAATTATAGACTCGAGCGCCTGATTTATGCAGTTCCGCCCTAGCCGCATCTTAAGCAGCTGTCCCCACTTACGGACTACAGCCAGAGCGTTTATCCTTTGTCTGGTAGGTCTTGTGTTCCTTGCATTCCTTTTTTTCACTAATGTTAGACAAATTCACCATTTTAACGCTAGTTGTCCATCTCACTGTAGGATGACGCCATATTTTGACCACTGATGCACACGTCCTGAAGACAGTTCGGTATCCATCTTGCAGCGCTGTCTCATGTCTACCAGCCCTGCGCTCCGCCAACCAATTACCGAACCAGAAACACACATCTAAGTGTCGACACTGTTTGGTATATTGTGACCCTGAACAATATACATAAGAGATTGTCATCAACTTGTGACACTGTTTGATATTTTGTGATCTTGAACAATATGTATAAGAGACTGTTATCAACTTAATAGTGTTCACTGTACAATGGCGATACACTGAATGTTCTGTAACCACCTTTTACTAACCCACCACCGTGCAGAGTATACATGCACTTTTATATGTATTTGTGTTGTGCCACGGCACATAAGAATTCCTTCAGACAAAACTTTTCTTTTCTTTGCAAATAAATGCTGATCATTGTTTCATGCATATTGTGGTGATTTTGTCTATGGTTAACTACCGACACAGTATTCTTCTTGCAAGGTCCTACCGACCACCCATCACGGTACTGGCTAGGGAAGCCTGTTGACTCTACCCCCTTATAATTGTGCTCTCTAGTCACTGCCAAACTCCAAATCATACACCCAACTCACACCGTACGCTCCCCAATTCCTCCCGCAGTATACAGTCATTCATTCTTGCATGCTAATTCTGCATCTTTCATCCTTTCTCCCATTCTATCACACTCTTCCCTCATCCTTTCTCCCAATCTGCAGCCCACTACTATCCCCGAGCCCACGTTCCTTCCACTTTTTGGACCTCCGCTCTCTCTGATTTCTGGCACACCGCCCCACTGCATCCGCTCTGCTCTCTTGCCCACTTGCGTATAGGCGCGTTACAAATGCCATATCATATCACTGCTTCCCCCCTCTGACTGACTGCTCTCCCTCAGATCTCCCTTCGCTTTCTTGCCTACCACGCCACAGCTCACCGATCACTCCCATCTCACTCCTTTCTCTCACATATTGTGACCATTTTTCAATTTTTTAAGAAAACTGTAGATTGTGTCCTCAAAAAATGGGGCATCTAAAAATAGAGCAGAAGATGTCCTGTTTTTAGATAAGCCATTTTTGGAAATGAGAAGACCACCTTAATCTCAAAGGTGACCTGCGCATTTCCACAGGGCAGAGCTGTAGCACAAATGATGCGCTGGCCAGCCACCTTGAATACATTTGTGTTAGAAATGCTCTCCCGACAATTGTCTACAGGCTCCCCATGCATTTGACCGTGACTGGCGCTTAAGGGTCCTGCCAATGTAAAATGCAACCCAATAAAATACATTTCTATCCCATTTGGGGAACAGAAATGCAAGCAACACAGCAGCTGTCACACTTAAAAATGTTTTTTTTTAAGTATTGCATGAGTCTGTAAAGCATTGGCACCCCTCATGCACGTATTTAAAGTGGGAGCATAGAGTGGCCTACAATTTCTGCATATTTAAAAGCGCATCTTGCTTGTCAATTTTGGGATGCGCTTTTAAATGCGCAGAAATGCCACCTGATTTGCGCAAAGGGGTGAAAAAGGACATCTGAATGGGCGCATATAAGAAGCGTCCATTCAGATGTCCTTTGTGGATCGGACTGCTCTTTTTATTTGCTCAAGTGAGTTGAGCCCCATCGACCCCTTGATTTTTTTTTTTTCAAACTGACATTTTTGTGGGTGTTTTTGCAAAAACAGCAATTTTTGCGCCTTTTTTCAAAAACTGCCATTTTTCGCGGCATTTTGCGGGATCACAAAATCGCTATAAGCTGGAGGGTCTGAAAAATAGAAATTATTATTTTAGTAAGGTGTGGACAAAATACATTACTTGTTTACATTAAAATATGTATTGTATACCATTGGAGATGATATTGTCGCTCATTTCCTCATTTGGGAAGTTCTCCTCGAACCACTCAAGTGTGTTTGCCATTTCTGTGAGAATAAATGTTGCTTCCATCTTATAACAGATGTTTATATAATGAAAGCGAATAACAGAGAAATAAATATAATGCACTTACTTTTTATTAAGAGTTTGTTGTTCAATAAGCACCTCTCAATCTGCATGCAGAGTTGTAGTGAGGTGATTATATGAAGTATACAGTTATGGTTTGTGATTGGTGCATTCCATTCTAATGTGTGCTAAATAAAAAATGTATTTGTATTTTTTAAAGTGTTTGTACAAAAAGTTATATTGGCATGTTGTAAACATTAGTTGTGGTGTTATGTGTATTTGTTTGTTGGTTGATGGGTGCATCTTTTTTGGGTCTCCCCTATGATTCTGAGCCTTGTAAATGACGCCCAACGCCTGCAGACTACAGCGCTGTCTGCGGACACCATAGCTGCCATATTGAGAGATGGGGGAGTACAATACAACTTGTAGCAGATTAACGGTGCACTAGTAAAAACCCATGAAATCCACTGAAAAATAATTGTTAAAAGGATGTTATGGTTAAGTTGCACTAACAAAAACACATGATATTCACTGAAAAAACATTGTTAAAGGAACGTTAGGGTCATGGTGCACTAACAAAAACAAATGAAATTCACTGAAAGGAATTATTAAAGAAACGTTATGGTAAAGTTTCACTAACAAAAACCCATGAAATTCACTGAAAAAATGTTGTTAAAGGGATGTTATGCTTACAAGTAAAACCAAAAAACCATTGAAATTTGCCAGTTATGATACTCTAAGCAACCATAACGGGCGCCACCTCCATGCACTGCTAAGACTAACACCCATGACATCAAAGATGACATCACAAATGTCAACCCTCTCCACTTCCCTAGGCTTACTGGTTACTCAAAGTCTCTCTTGCACCCCTCTGCTTCTGTTTTTGTTGGATTGTGGGCTTGGTCTTCAATTTCTGCACCCTTTCCCTAATGGGCAGTGTGTCCTCTGCACTCGGGTTCCTTCTCCTGCTGGGGAGATCAGCCTTGGCAGTGTTTCCATGTGCAGCTCAGCGTCTGCAGCTCTCTCTCATAGCTATCAACTCTGCTGGTTTTTCCCGAGCCGATTAAAGAGTTTCGATAGACCAGACCGCAGCAAAGGCTTCCGAGTCATAGTGATCTTTACTGACCTTTGTCTCTTCCTCATCTCAGTAGTTGATGGATGATTCTGTATGTGTTGATGAGAAAGCCGGTATGGAATTCTCACACAAGTAATCATTTCTGCTCCTTGCTTCTTCCTCGTTTCAGTAATTAATGTATTGCTCTGGTTATCATTCGGGGGATAGTAATACTGGATTCAATTTATGTATGAAGATGAGTGGTGCAATAAACCATTAAGGCCTGAGGAATTTATGAAACATCCCTAAAGGGAAATGTGGGATATGTGTCTTTCCCTGAAGATATCATATCTCTCACCGAATGTCGCCTCTCCCCAGGTGGTCTTCTCTCGTATAGCCATCCCCAGGGTTAGGATCAGGGAGCGGCTGCCATCCCAAGCCCACATAGGGAGATGCTTCCTCAGGGAAAGAGGTGATGTTACCGTTAGATTCATCACAGAGGGTAGGACACTCTATCGTTGGCAAAGCCTGCATGTTTGAAATTTGCTGGGAAGTCACGAGAGAAAAACGGGATGCCAAGCGTCCAGAGCAAGCTGAGACGAGAGAAAGCAAAAGTGGTGGCATGACCACAGAGATCCCGTGGTGGAAAGAGGGTCCCTCAAACAGTGCGGAAACCACTAGGCATATATTAACGCCTACCAGAAGTATGCCAGGGGAGCTGATAATCCACACCGGGAAAGGATACGGATATCGAGAAGCCGAAGTGAAGCAGGACCACAAGAGAACAAAGAAACCATATACAATGAGGAGACCAAGGTCCCAGTGATGTTACCTCAGGCAAACACAGGTAACGGGGAAAACTGGAGGCCCTGGAATACTAGGAGTAATCATTGCGGGTCTGTTCATACTCGTCCCAGTTATATAAATGAAAGAATAAGAAAATAGAGTGATGACGACAAGAGAAACCTGAATAATCATAATGGGACCATACATACTGATAGATATAGGGCAATGGGTGGGCACCACAATGGCAATTAGAAAGCAAGTTCCAACAGAATGGCAGTAGAATGGCAGTAGACACTGATTTTAGATCAGTGGAGAGGGCAGGGAGTACTGCAAAGAATGTGTCACAGGTTCAGATGCTCTATAACTGTATTGAAATTACCATATAGGGATCAAAGAATCATGAAATGACAAAAGGAAAGAAAGTGCTGGCTATGATTCAAATTGATCAGTTCCCTCACTAACTCTTTATCTCCTCAAGCTCTATGTTTCATGAATCACTGATTGTCTCTCCTTAATTCTCTTCCTTCTCAAATTCTGTCTCTTGTTTGCTCCACTGAGCCGCACCCTCCACTTCCCTATACTGGATTTCATAAGTGATTTAAATCTTCACCCTATAACATGCCTCCACAACCACGTCAAATTTCTTTTCCAACCACCTCCGTTCTTCTCCTCCACCTCCTTATACTCTCCTCTGTATGCTCCAATAAGCAGATATCCTCTACTCACCCCTCCTTCCTCTTCTCCATACTCTCTTGTATCTCTTTTCAAACCACCATTTCCAACACATCTCCTAACTCCTCCAACATCAACAAATCTTCTGTCTCCTCCTTTGCATCCTTTATATCTTTACCAGCAACCTCCTGACACATTCCATTAACACGTTGTTTTGCTCTTTCCACACCTCTGCCAATTTAACTTCAACCTTCTGCGCCTCGATGCCTCTGGGCTGTAAGTGCACTATACAAATACAAATAAATACATAAATGAATGCCGTCAATCTCCAACAGGGCTGTCTACCCCCTCTGACCTTACAGTGTTTACTTTTTCATTGCCTTCTCCAAACTTCTTTCAGATTTTTCTGAACTCCTTCCTCCAGCTCTCTCCAAATTCCTTCTATCTGCCCCCACCACCATCGGCCTTTTTCCACAACTGATTTACTGAGGTTGTCCCAGCCTATCTTTAGGGAAAGGGGACTTGGGGGTGCAGACTTAGTATAAGGTGCTTTAAAGATGCAATTCTCTTGGCCTTTGCTGGTCTCCAATTTCTTCTGGACTGCAGCCTCAGAAACTACATCTTCCATCTTTGAGTTCCTCACTCCCCTTTCCAGTTTAGGTTGCTGGTATAAACATTGGCTAGTAGATCACTCCTCTGATGGTGGCTTCCACTTTTGATGTATGGCTTGGGGCTGGTTGTCAGCATCCCATACTCCTCAGCCTAAATCATGCCCCACTCTTCACAGATGTAAGTTTGGTTTCTGCACTAGCCTGAGGGGAGTCAAACAAGCAAGCAATACTTGCCCAGAAGGTCTGTTGCACCTTAATCACATTAAAGAGCCCACTTACATGTCCTATTAGTTCTTCTGGACCACAAGGAGGTTTTGGATTGGTCCTATTCCAAGCACGTGTGTCCTATGGCTGTCCTATACCATGATCACCAGGCAGTGGAATTCATCATGACAGCAGTGCAGATGTCTTGTGCTGTCTCTACCTTATTATTACTCCATTACCTGTATATAACTGTTTTATTAATGACTAGAGTTCAATTAGAACCCCTAATCAAAAAGGACTATTCACAGTGCTGACCTTGCTCTTAGACTTGCCCCCAGTCTGTGGCCCTATTCTGTCTTCTGCCATGCCCTTTTCTACAGCTGAAAACAAATACATTCTCAAACGCAATGCTGGGAGTTGCTTACTGTCTGCAACACTGAAACAAAATAGGACAACTGTGCAGAATAACTTGTTTCTGTTCTCTTGTAACAGTGCAACCATTTCATTTCGAAAGCGGTTTGGTGTCACACTTCTTTTGTTGCTCTTTGTCTATCCTCCTGGATTTATCAGGTATTGCATATCCATCTGAACCCAGTATGTGCATTTCAGCTCGTGACCTGCCTGTACATTAACTTCTTTTTAACTTTGTGATCCTGATCTTGATTTGATTTGTAGCAACCAAGGCAAATGATCCCCCTTTATCATGTACAGAAAACCTGCATTTAACCCAAAGAGAATCTAACTCTTTCTTAGCACCCCATACTCACAATGTTTGTGCAAACAATTTAATGTGCAAACCAACACAAATCTAACTGAGCTTGCCCCCTGATTAATAAACGTGCTTTACTGACTCGTGTGAATCCATCTTCTACGGTTGCAACCCCGATAATTACTGTATTTGTTTTTTTCAACATATCTCCTGACCCCAATGGGAGAATAAGGGTTGCTATAATCCTAATATCAGACCTGAACCACATAAATCTCTTCTCAAAACTTCTCAAGTTGTAAACATCTCACAGATGTCAATTTCCAATCCTCAACATTATAATCATTTAACTGACCACTAAGAGCTCCAGAACCTTTTTGGAAAATGTCTCCACGTTTCCAGAAAACGTGTTCTGGTCTCTAACTTCACACTCCTTGAAGTGACTTAAATCTCTGGATTAATGACACTCCAAATTCAAGACCTTATATGATTCCTTGGCTTCCAGCTCCAAGTCAAAGCACATCCCTGCATGGATTGTGTCTGCACACATGGTGAACATATGTGCGAGCACACCAACCAACCAAAAGTCCTGTCAGTACAGAGGTAAAGGTTCAGCTGGAAATTCCCCTTCATTTCGAACTCAGGAATAAGGAGGGGCCTGTCAATGTCACCCCTAAATGAGAAATGGTTCCCAGCCCTGAATATCATTAATTTGGAGTATGTGTTTCACTGGGTTTTCATCTGAACGGATAGGCATTGTGTAATCGGTATAATAGAGCGACAAATGAACAAATCTATCCAATCAAAGCCCTGAGCGACCAAATCCACAACAGACACTCTAGTGTTGTGAATTTCGCTTAATTGCAGTATATTTAGAATATTGGACTAGCCAAATTGCATATGCATGATGTGCTATTAGCATACCAATAGTGTCTCCTGATTTCATTATCTCTATTATCAGTCTGATCAAATGCATATAAAATCAGTGAAACCAGCTGCTGCACTAAGGTTTGCATTATTATTAGAATGCATATTTCATGCTGGCAGAGAAGCACAATCCACTGTGCCTACTGATTGGGTGGAGGTAGTTCAGAAATGAACAACAGTTATAGGGGCAATTGCATAGTTTTCCTGCTTCGGGGAAATAGAAAACGTGGAAAGGAAATCAAACACACACAAACACACACACACAAACGTATCTCCACATTTGAAAGCAGATTTGATTAAACAATATAAACATGAACTGGCATAGCAATTAACTAGACCCCTGAAAAGGAACTCGTTCGGATTCATAGGTTGTTTAACCAGTGAAGGTGTTGCAACGATTGAGTACATTTCTGTGTTGCAGAACACGCTTTAGTAGTTTACGGTGATAGTGCATATTTCCTCAGGAAATGCTCATTTGAAAGAGGAAACAAAAAAGCATATATATTTGCCATTGACATTAGAAAGCACAACGTGTTCACAATGCCTTTTTTTTCTCGAAGCCGGAGGAACTGAGTGTACGAGGATATATCATAAGGTAGGTTAGGAACACATGATGTGCAGTAGAACACAGCTCCAATATCATGTGGCCTATTCAGTAAACAGTATCTATTTAGTTTGTGCTCTGAGGGAGCAGTTGGACCTTATGAGTTGCCAATCAATACTGCATGATGGCTTTCTTGGAATTGAGAAGTTGGACGGAACAATGTTGGTGCTAATACCATGCAGCTCCCACCTTTGTTTGCATGTCAGACGTCCTCTGTTCAGGTCTCTCAGCATCATTGCCATCAAGCTGCTTTGGCTTTAGGCTCATTGGTGCTTTTTGTTGCCTGGGTTACATTGACTCACTCTTTTTCAGATAAAACACATGCCCTTTGCCACCCCTCCAAAATATCCTTCACTATAATGGCTAATTTTCCAGTGAGGCTTTTCAGTTTTGGCTGTTAGGTGGTGCTTAAGCACCATCTGTAAGTCAAGCATGTGTATTGGAGTACAGCTACGAGGGAAGTGTCTGGGGAGGTGGGGAACGCACTTGTGGGTGTTGTTAGTTTATTTACCCACATTTGACTGCCTATATCACTGCTAATTTCTATCACCATTCCCAGTTACTACCTGCCTCTCCCCACTAAAACATGTCTCTTTGAGGTAGATTTATAAAGTAGTAACATCAAACCGTGGCCTGCCAATGCTATTTCTAAGTAGTCTTCTGAGAGTTCATTTGCTTAATTTCAGCTGTACATGTGCGACTGGTGTAACAAAAATGTCTTAAGTAAGTGCACTTTCAGCCACTTGATGTATCTGTTCATTGCAGTGAAGTCCTGCTACAAACAAGCATTGACAAGCCAACAGTGTTGCATTGTGTATAGTTATAAAATAGGCATTTGTGATACATTGTTATCATATGCCCGGCTAATCACACTGTTTTGTAACTGTTGCCATCTCATGGCCAAGTATTACCATTATGGCAGTGCCTGGCAAATGCCTATGTAGAGGAGCAGGTGGACGCATTTTCCCGAGCTCCCGCACCATACTACCATCATACTGGAACAGCAGGAGAAGAGCTGTATGTTGGAACCCATGTGTTAATCCTATACCACATCAAGTGTATGAGAGATATGCACTCAGGCAACCATACCAAATATACCCTCGTACTGAAAGAGTGGAAGGATGCCAGCACACACCATTGAACATCATGTAGTGCTCAGTGAAATCTGACGAGGGCAGAGTGCTATCATGAAGAAGATATATGAGGACATACAGGAACGATATGAAAATACTGAAGAGTGAAGATGTAATTGAAATGACACAAGAAATATGCATGACATGATAGAGTAATCATATATACAAAGAAGATAAAGTAACTTGCTGACCAATAAGTGTAAATAATCAGCAACGCAAGGCAGATGAGACATATAGAGGAAATTATAACATGGCTAGGACGGCCATTATAGGAAGACGGATGCCAGCTCGTGTTAAGACTCAATCCAGCTACCTCAGAGACGGACCAGGGATGCAGATTCAGGAGACATTGCAGAAATAGCTTTGTTTGCAGAATAAAGAGGAGTCTATGTTGGCCTGGGATCAAGGGTGCTATTTTAAGAAATAACTGCCTGCATTAAAGGAAGGCAGACAGATAAACCATGCACGTAAGGCATATTTCTCTGAGATTAAATAAGAAGAAAACATTTGCAAGAGGCATGTATTGGACAATTATCAATGAACAGTAAATATGCTCTATACAAGATGGAGTGATAAAGTCTCTAGAGGCCAAGAGGAGCAAGAACACTCAGTATAATTAAATCAAATAGCAGTAAATAAGAGGTTGAAATGGACACATTTACGGTCTCTTCGCATGTGATTCAGAAGTCGAAAAAAGGCTTATTCTTAAGCTTCAGATGAAGATAGTGATGTGCTTACACTCCCTCAAATGTTCCAGAACAGAGAGCAAGCTACAAGGTCAACTACAGACAGGAAACCTTTGTTTATTGTGGGACTAATGAGAGGTGATGGACTAATTGGGAAAGTAAGGAGTAATCTGACGTGACTTGAGCACCTGGGTTTCCTTTTGCTTACGTGCTGCTAGCGAGCCAATGGTCCAGGGTTGGGTGAGCATTCCAACCAATCAGAGGGACTATGCGGCAACGTGCTATACAATGCTGCATAGACCAAATTATTTCCATTTTCTCTGCTATAATCAGTATTATACGTATTTAGAGGTAGATGGAGGCATGTCCTACAGATAAGGGGCAGTCAATGATGTACTAACCCCGATGTATACCATATGTACAAATGTTCCCGTAACCAATCCTTCCATTCAATAGGTTTTGTAGTTTGATGCCTATTGGGGTATATGACCTCTGTATAATCAAGTTTGGGTGTGAGTGTGCTAGCATCAGTCCATTATTCATCAGTTTGCGCTGCTTTATTGAACTGAGAATAAAGTAGTGTTTTGCAATAGTATCTGGGTCTGTCTGGTTATTTGGTCTGAGATCTTTATTAGTAATTCCATCCAGCACAAGAGATGCTTCAAGGTGCAAGAGCACACCCATCTCATGCCTCCACAAAAGGCAACATTGTTGGCTTTCACAACAGTTCTTATATTTGAACTGGGGCATGACACTGAAAAGGGGTGAAAAGGAAGAACCATATTGGATGAAAGGGTGAGACAAAGGCAACAATTCAATTTGTTTCTGGTGCAAAAGTCACGTTTTGACAAAAAGGTGAAAGTTGTAATCTTTATTAACGTTCACTTTCAAAATATCCCTCAAATATTTCCCTCACAGAAACATTTCATTGAAAGGTGGCAGAGAGGCCTAGTGACAGAGCCCCTTAATTTTCAAAGAGAGCTGAGGCTCTGAAGACAGAGCAAAGATTATTTGCCTGCTGTTCACTTTACTTCCAGGTAACATGACTTCACAGGGAAAAACTGACCGTGATCAGAATTGAACTCTTGGCAAGTGTGCAGCTTTCACAGGGCTCAGGCGTTGTCCATTGGAGTGTCTTGCATGGGCTCTGGTGAGTCATCATTTGCGAATATCCCGAGCACCTGTTACGAGGCACCAAGGCTCTCTGCCAGCACCAGGATGCTTACCTGGTATTACACAAGGCTGTCGTCGTCTAGCCCATCCTTCGACTTTTGGCATGCCAAAGTAAACAGGCCGGACCCTTAAAGGAAGTGAGCGGTCACAACACTGTTTAGGAGACATCTGCCGCACAGGTGTGAAATAGAGCACCTCCCACAGGCATACAGATAATCTCTGCAGTGGGGCTGCTGCACAGATTATTTGATCACTACTTCATCTTGATCACACAGGGAAAACAAAGGTAAGCATATTTCAATAATTATATACAAGCATACCATGAAGACACACAATCACCAGCCCCACACACACACACACACACACACACACACAAACACACACACACACACCCACACACTCCACGCACAAAATAAACACACCATGCATTTAGCACAGACAGCATACACTACTCAATCACACACCTTTATTCATAATCACAAGATACACTCACCATGCACACTACGTACACCATACAAGATAAAACCATACGGAGTGCAGCACATATTCCCAGATACACCCACTATCCACATAAATACCCTAACACAAAATCAACATGACACACACACACACACACACACCCATAATCATAGATTCACACAAATGTCTGATGGCAGTAGAACCTGTGTATGATAGTAGCCATGCATTTGATGGCAGCATATGGCGTACGGTGTGATTAGTTGTACATATGTCTTGTTTCTGGTGTGAGTAGCTTGCACTATAGTGGAAATATCTGAAAGATGATGCGGTTTTCTACCTATATGAGCTTAATATCTAGCGCATGAGGTCTCTAAAAGAGATCTGTAATGTAGCACATTCTCCTCCTGCCCTTTTCCTATATACTTGTCACTCTTGCACTCACACCTCTGCCTAGAAATATACACACAGAAAACCAGTTTTGATACTAAACCCAAGCTATTGCCTTTGTCAGTGCTTTTTCAGTTGAATGCTACATACACTGCATTGAGCCGGCGCAGCTTCCAAATCCCTCTAGTTTAGCTGACCTTTGGCACCGTGCCCTCACTTAGTTAGAAGGCCATCCTAGTGTGGTATGTGGAGAAATCACTACTGTCACAGTGACATAGCACTGAGCCTGGCACAGTTACTGCTCCCATTATTTCCTCAGTATTTCTGCTTCCCACATCAAGCATGCAGTTTAATGACCGACATCTCTTCTTCTGTGTCTTTGCTCCTATTGCTGTGTTCTCCTATGCTACTGTGCAGATAACTGTAAGGCTAATTCTCCCACTTCAACACTAGATGTCACACTACCTATAAAAGATACTGCTTTGTGGACGTCTTATCATTACAGCAACAACCTTTGGAAAAAACTGGACGCCTTAAATAGGGCAGCCAGTAGATGGACAGTTCACACAACGGAGGATGCATACCAGTTTTGAAGTGTTAACACTGGAATAGCTGTGTTTGTATCTGTACACAATTTCTACAGTGGGGTGTAATGCACCAGGAGAGGAACATGGTACCCATTCTCCAGTTTCACTCCATTCTGGACTCAATTGCCAGAGTCTCACTGCCATGTGGGATTGCAAGTATAGCCTAATGCATATTGAAGTGTTTCATCCAGAAACATGTAAAACATGCCCTTTGGAGGAGGATAAATAATGAAATGGCATCAAGCTTGAGGTAGGGAGGGCTGGGGACGAAGTTCAGAGTTCAAACGTACTCGCATATCTGGGGTTATAGAGCACAATAACCACGATTATGATAGAAAAGTAGAACAGGAATACAAGTGTATCAGACAAAAGGATGAGTGTTGGGGAAATGGGAGAGTGCTAGGGAGGGGAACTAACTTGAAGAAAGTGGGTGGAAAAATGCATGAGGAGGGGGACTGAAGGCCATGGCTAGCGGTCCCTTTTAGGAAACCTATTGGAGCAATATGCAGAGTGGCCACGGCCAAAGGCTGTGGGCACCTAGTGTGTCCAAAAGAAAGCTATTGTGGGAACATGTACAGTGGACACAGTAGCTAGTGGGCAACATGTCAAGGGGCCATGGCCTAACGTCATGGCTAGTGTTCCCAAAAGAAACCTAGTGGTGTGGCCTTGACAGAAGCCCAGCGACACTAGCCATAGCCAAAGGCCATGACTGGTGGGCCCATTTAGGAAACCTATTGGAGCAATATGTAGAGTGGCGACGGCCGAACGGAAACGGAAGGGACCAGAAGAAAGCTGTTGGGGCAAGATGTAAAAGGGCTACGGCTGAAGACTGGGGCCAATGGTCATGGGCAAAAGCCATGGCCAGTGAGCGGGAAAGAAAAGTAGTGTTTTAAAATGAACAGAGGCACAACCAAAGACAATGCTAACTGGACAGGACCGGAAACCCTGGATAGTGGGCCCGAAAGATATGTCTAGTGTCCACAGCCAAAGGCCGTGGCCACCTGGTGTGTCCAAAAGAAACATATTGGGGGAACATGTACGGTGGACACAGCCGAAGGCCACGGCTATTAGCCCGTAAAAATACTATTGTAGAACAAAACCCTTGAAATTCACTGAACAAACCTTAGTTAAGATACAATTGAGATGAGCAGAATGAACACAACAGACCTTTGAAATTCAGTGGATTTGGGAAGTCATGACCAACTTAACTTGGCGCATTCCCGTTGCAAAGCTCATGAGCACATACATATTGTAAGAGAAGGGATTCACAATGACTCACACAATGGCATTAAGGGGGGCCATGGCATTATGGAAGACATCAATGGGAGCGTGCAGAGTTAAGCTGGTCATGACTTCCCACATCTGCTGAGTTTCAAGGGTTTTGTTGCGTTAAATCTGTGCAACTTAACTGCACCTTAACTAAGGTTTTTTTCTGTCTGTGAAAATATATATGTAGCACTAACATGCATAGGTTGAACCAAACTGAGATCGACTAAACCAATAATTACATTCAATACATGTGCCTTAATTGACATTTCCGTTGCTTTTCCTACTTATTTTATTATGATGCTCGTTCACAATGCTGCTACTCTTCCATCATTTATAGATTTCTAGACTAATACCTTCTTTGTTAGAACTACGTCTTTTCAGGACCAACCCCTGGAAAGTCAAGATTAGATGGCTGCATATAGTACCAAATCCTGGGGGCTACCAGATTTATTGCACACGTAGTAAATATTCTCAGTTATGAATAAAAGTTAGCATGTGTTACATCAAAAGAGCATTACAAACATGTACGGTTTCCATTCTGTATTACTATATTTAGAGATGTACTGTAGTGCACAATAGTTTACGCCTGTATTGATTTCATTCGTTTTTATAACATAGATGATGCGACTAGTCGGTCATTGCTGCAGTAATCAATGTTTCTGAGGATTGTCCATAGTGATCCCTATAAAATTAAGCACATCCCTCAATGTGGGTAAATAACCACATAACACAACTATATGTTCCATCATGGAGGCAAGTTCAGCTGCATATTCTTATCTTCTTTTGGTAGAATTGTGTTTGGCACAAGGTATCTGTTTGTACTTGTGGGAAACATCGTAAGCCTTTCTCAAGACCTTTCTGAGTGTGTTCACGTATGGTAGCAGTGCAGCCATAATATTGGTATTCTAACTTGATCAAATGGATGCATTACACCAGTGCAGTGAGTTGTGTGTGCACTCAGTTATGAACCAGCCTTCCATAGAATTGCACTGAGTGAAATAATCCCTTGAAAAATAACTAAAGTTTAACTAAGATAGGAGATTTGATCTGTACCTTAAATTGTTACTTCAGTGTCACTTAGGGGGGCCTCATACAATGTAATTGCGATTATACATTTTGTCAACCAATGTATGTAACATCAAAGGAGTCTTAAGTTTTACAATAATGTTTGCCTTTTTGCCAAAAGTCAGAAAAATTGCCTACATAATTCTGTTTACTCTTAGATACTACCGTAAAACATTTCTGGCTGTTCACTTTACATGTGAGAAGTTTAAGATGGCTGGTAAAATCCTCCCTACCCCCCAATTACTGTTAGGCATTGGATGGTTTGTATTGTCTCCATCTGCGAAATCTCAAACAAAGTCAACTTAAGGTTGGTGCCTTGTTAGAAGACCAACATTGTAAAAGTACTGTAATTGGTTGTTTTCTGGTAGTTGTGCTGACTGCAGGTGCACATGAAAATAGTAGGGACACCCTGACTTGACAGGACATGGCAAGACTAATATAGGGCAGAGAATACTAGATGACACAAATGGCCTATTTAGCTTAAAGTGGCGAGCAAGAAATACCTCTGTCAAAATACTTCCACACGTGGTTTGTTGCAGTTAGAAATTCCACTCAAAACCCCGTAGAAAGTCCCCAGTCTCTACAGTTGTGACAGTCTAATGACAAAGCGTGTCTTCACCTGGAGCTTTTGCCAACTTGTGAATCTGACGTCTTTGAGGATCATTTTCTTCTGACACATAAATTGCAGGGAACAGAGCACTTTCTTTTGCACTTGTGTGCAAGAACTCCCATCCATGCAACGTTCAACTTTTCTAACAAGTTTCTGGTCAATTAAAGTGTAAAAAATCAGGCAAACCTGCCTTTACACCTTACTTTTCACTATGGGGGGTCATTAAAAGTTTGGCGGAGCAGTAAAAGTGTAAGTAAAACTGCCGGTAAATCTATTAAGGGCATTTGCCAGTGGGGGTACCTGATTAGTCTCCAGCCAAGAGCTCCTCTTCTAGCTAAAATGTTTTGCCATGGACATAATTACTAAGTGCATCCTGCTCATGGCCTTACCATTGACTAAGATGAATAGTTTCAGTCTTGAGAATATGCAACCTTTCCCACAATAGATTGCCAAATGGGGAGTCACTAAGAACCATATTAGAGATACTTTGTATCCGTGCAAATGCACTGCACTAGGGCCAGAATTGCACTAGTGCAAACAACATTTTTTACAGCATTTTGGAAAATAAGGAAAAAGAGTAGGACTAGGGCAAACAGAATGTTTTCTCCAATGTTTGCCCCAATGCTAATTGTACTTTTAGTGATTCAAACTTTCTTTTAAACTACCCCTAGTGTGTTCAGTTTAGTACTTAACGATATATTACACGACCAAGTGTGTAGTTAATTGCATTTATTGCAGAATAGATACATGGCCATTTTTTCTCTCTTTCCATTCCCTGACACACACATCAACCTTTTCCCATTATGTTTGGGAGGAAGAAAGATGACTTTGACTGGGCTTGAACAATAGGATGTAGTCTTGATCTTATGAGTTACAAAGTGGGGTTCTGGGAGTCCCTCTACTGGCACGAACACAGCCCATTGACCAGTTCTTGGGTGGATGGCC
Organism: Ambystoma mexicanum; assembly: GCF_040938575.1. Lineage (NCBI taxonomy): Eukaryota > Metazoa > Chordata > Amphibia > Caudata > Ambystomatidae > Ambystoma > Ambystoma mexicanum. Next base: position 719,396,423 of record NC_090934.1, read on the forward strand.
CCCGGGACAGACTCAACCAGGTCTTTACCTCACTGCCCCTTTCACAAAGGGGAAATATTCCTGCATATCAGTCGTTGTCCTGCCCAGGGACAGTCCAGCACCAAAATGCTAGGCAATTCTCCTCTGATCAAAAGTACCAACAGCAACCCCAGAGACGTGTTTTGGCCTAGTCGGGCCTCATCTGTGAGGTGGAGCTGTGTCTCTCTCAGAACAGTGAGCAAGGGGTGCACGTCTGGATTCCTCTTTAATATGCAAAACAAGGGGGGTTCTGGGAGTCCCTCTACTGGCACAAACACAGCCCATTGACCTGTTCTTGGGGGGATGCCCCCCGGGAGAGACTCAGCTAAGTCTTTAGCTCACTGTCCCTTTCACAAAGGAGAGATATCCCTGCATATCAGTCTTTGTCCTGCCCAGGGACAGTCAAGCACCGAAAATGCTAGGCAATTCTCCTCTGAACAAGAGTACAAACAGCAACCCCAGACACGTGTTTCAGCCTAGTTGGGCCTCATCAGTGAGGTGGAGCTGTGCCGCTCTAAGAACAGGGAGCAAGGTGTCCACGTCTGGATTCCCCTGGTAACTTAGGATGAGACCCAAAGTTACTTAATATGCAAAACAAGGGGGGTTCTGGGAGTCCCTTACTGGCATGAACACAGCCCATTACCCTGTTCTTGGGTGGTTGGCCCCCGGGAGAGACTCAACCAAGTATTTAGCTCACTGTTCCTTTCACAAACGAGAAATATCCCTGCATAGCAGTCTGTGTCCTGCCCAGGGGCAGTCTAGCAATAAAATGCTAGGCAATTCTCCTCTGAACAAGAGTACCAACAGCAACCCCAGACACGTGCTTTGGCCTACTCGGGCCTCATCAGTGGAGTGGAGCTGTGTCTCTCTAAGAACAGTGAGCAAGGGGTGCACGTCTGGATTACCCTGGGAACTACTAGCAGGAACACAGCCCATTGACCTGTTCTTGGGTGGATTGCTCAACCAAGTCTTATGTTTGTCTTTTATTGAGTCCTAAAAAGAACTCCAGGTCATGTCATTCAAGTTGTGGAATGAAAAGCGGGCATACTAGAAGCCTGATATCATTTATAAGGAAAAGAAGGGACTGGATTGATTCTTAATGAAGCTGAAGTTTATGGTGTCCATTAGGACCAAAAAGGATTGTGCTAGTCTCCAAAGTTCTAGGAATTTATTCACACAGACATGTACATTACTATAAAACCAAATGTATTTCTTCAAGGCCCGCTTTAAACAGAATTCCTAAAACAGACTTGAGGCAAGTCTCTAGGCCAGGGAACTGTGGTATGTCAGAATCATGAGATGGACAAGGTTGCATTTTGGGTTAAAGGTTTCTTTTATTTTGAAAACTAATTACCTGAGCTGTCCCTTATTTTCTCAGCCCTATTCTAAGGAAAAGAAAGGAAAGAGTTCTCATCAGGATGCCCTACAGAAAAAGTTAAATCTGCATTCCAAAAACCTGATCTAGCCTGAGTTTTGTCCCTATCACTCCAATCAGAAAAGCCTCAATCTAACAAAAGGTACACAAAGGGCATTTGCCCATGCACAAGAATGGTGGCTAGTTTCTGATCCCACCATGGTGTCTCTTTAACAGAAAGTTTTTCAAAGTTCAAGTAGTGGCACCAAATGTTTCTTCCACCTTCCCCTCCTCGGGTTGTGTATCAGTCTTTGGTTAGTCCCCTTGATTACCAGGAACTTTGTCTCAGTCTTGAGTTGTCTTCCACCCTGGTTCATATGTTCACACCAGGTACTCTCCTTGGGTGCTCTGCTAAGGAGTCTAGTGATATTCCACCCAGTGAGCTACCTTGTGGTTTGTACCCCTCCCTGGGGTCTCAGGTACCACAGCCCATCTTGAGGTTTGGTTTCTTTTGCCCCGTCTTGGACACTGGTTTCTGTTACCCAGCCTTCGGGTCAGGCTTCTCTCACCCCACCTTGGGGTATAGTTTCTCTCAGCCAGCCTTGGGGTCTGGTTTTGAATTTCAATCATCCTTCTGGCTCCCTGCAGCAACCGCCTACCTAATGTCTCTGGGCAGTGCTTTTCCAGGCATGCATTCAAGTAGGCTGATGCAGTATCTCCCTTGCAGCCTCCTCCAGGTTTTCTGCATCTGATGGTGCTGGTGCTCCCTTCCCACTGTCTTCCTTTGGGGAGTCAGCATCAGTGCTGTGTTGGACCGTTCGTTCGCTGCTCAGGCGTTCTCCACTGCTAGAGAATCACATGAGCTGGGCTTCTCTGGTCCTGGCCCATGGAGGACTGCTGAGCATTCCCTCACTTTCCTTACATTACGGAGAGTTCTGGGGGCTTGTCCGCCACGACGGGCATGTGCTTGTTTCTCTCGCCCACACCTCACAGAAGAAGATCTTGCCTCCTCTGCAGCTCTGCGGGCTTCTCTCTTTCCCAGGTTTACTGCTGATTGGGTCTTTATCCTTCACTCAACGATGGGTGGGCTTATTCTCTGCTCTCTCTTCGGAGGTGTGGGCGGTGACTGAAAAGAGTCAGAAACCATATCATCTGTTTGTGGAGGAAGTTGCAAGTTATTATACATTTGTACTCCCATGTAACCCCAGAAAAATATAAGGATCTAGAGACAAGGCAGGATAAAATGTATCCATGTTTAGGGATTGCCTGTCCTCTAAGAGGGGTCACCCCCAGTGGGACTGCACTTGCCCTGTCCCTTAGGGCGGTGTTAGGCTTAGTGGGCTCACCTCCCTATTCTCAAAGGGGTGGCTTCCCCTTCGGGAGGAGAGATGGATTCCCTGGATTTGTCACAGAACTTACAGCAACCATGGCATCCTACACGACGAATAATTCTGTAGCAAAATCACTGCCACTCACTGACTTTCTTCTAAGGTGTATGGCATTCTGACACAGGCCTGGTGTCAGCCACAAGATGCAATGCCACCTTAACTACAAAGGCATACACAGAATGTATTGTATATGTTTATGTATAGATGTGTAGGGCTTTATGAAGTGTAAACCGAGCATGCAAGCAAGGGGACACTGTACATGCCAATAAGAACATGGAGAAAGTGGGGAGATGAGCAGGAGAGAAGGTAGCTGTGAGGTGTTGTCTAATGAGCAGGATTTTACGGTATCAGGTAATATTATCCCCATATATACAGGGGCAGAATTTTTTTTTTTTTAAAAATGTGTCCCCCGCATGTTCCATGCAATAATGTCGCCACAAAAAACTGCCATTTTTCGGCGATATTTTTGCATGGCGAGATTTTTGTGGCGACATTATTACATGGAACCGATTTTACATAGCAGAGGAAGCCTGTCTGATGGTGAAAGGGTGGCCTTTTGCAGAGTCTAGGAGCATAGCAGTAAAGTTCTAGTTTCTTCACTTTTCATTTTTGCTGTCTTTGATTTTGATGCTGCAGGAGTCTTGGCTTTGAGTGCTGCATCGGCCTACACATAATTTGAGCTTCTCTGCCAGATAGGATGGGGTACTTCACTTGATTGTTTTGAAAGTGAGACAGACTGATTGGAACATGATGCTTCCCAAAAGTGGAGGACAGAGTAATTCTCCCACGACTTTTGTATTGTTTCTAAACCGCTGGTGCTGGTGACGAGGTGGGCAGCAGTGTGGTGGACTGCTTTCAGCATTAGCAATGTGTCTGTCAGGAGGGATGTACCGCTGTGAGAATGGGATGGAAGTAGGCTCTGAAGTAATTTGTTTGTGGAACCGATGTGACTTTCCAAAGGGGCAACGGCTGATACCAGGACATTTGAGTTTTTGCATGACTCGAGACTATTTTGTTTAATAATTTGTATGGCCATTTAAATTCATGTAAAGGACACAAGGCAGACAGAAGAAACATTGATAGAAGTTAAAAACGTATGATGCACTTGATTTTTATTTGATTTTAGTAATTCGGCCACACACATCGTGAACTTAAATACATCTAGGCCCCGCAGTGAAGGGAAACAAGGAGCCATAGCGAAAAGTTAAGAATGGAGATTTACATCTATTTAAAAGGAAAATTTGAATCACTCTTTGGAAGATGAAGAAGTCCATTATCGTCCTACTTTCCAAAGGGGATTCCACAGGCCCAGAAGATGAACAGAAAATATCCTTCCTTTTCCTGAGATACATCAACAATTGAGAACGTCTAAAAGATATTAATCAGAGAAGGGGAGATTCTCTGAATGGTACACATAGAATGACTGTGATCCCCAAACTGTACAGGTGATTACAATGGATTTAAATGTAATCCATCTTTTCACTGATAGCCAGTTCATGGATTGGTACCAGTTGGACACATGATCCATTTGGTGCAAACCAGTGACCAAATCCACGGCTTCATTTTGTAAACCTTGAAATTGTTTCCGTTGACACCATGAAGGGGCAGCATAAACAGTGCTGGCTTAGTCCAACTATGAATTTACTTTTGCTCCTACTCAGAATTGATAGTTTTCCTTAGGGAGGAAAGATACACTCTGCCACATTTTTTATAGTCTGAAGAAGGTCTTTTTGACAAATGAAATTACCTGCATGTTCACCCCTAAATCAGATCCCCATTTTACACCAAGATTTTTGACATTTGTAGGGAAGGAGGTCCATAACCCAAGTACCTTGGGAGGGCCAGGTGCTGTGCTTAGTTCAATCGTCAAATTAAGCGGTCCAAGAATAATTATCTCAGTTCCTCTTTCCAAAAATCAAAATGAGATCAAAGAAGAGACTGTACATTATAAGAAAGTTGTCTAGGCTATTTAGCAGTGTTTAGAATTTGCAATTTAGGGTTATCTCATTCGCATCAAAAACAATACATTATTAGTTAGGTATTTAAATTGCTATGATGCATTCCTGAATGAGATGTCTTCCAGCAAATTGCAAGCTGTCAGCGTTTCCTTTTTTGTCTTTTGAATTCTGGAGTAAACCAAGATTTCCCTTTCTCGTTAAATGTAGACCTTTGCAGTGAGTCAATCTTCTTGATGATAGTGTCAAAGTCCTCAGTTAGTGCCTTATAAAGTGTAGACAGGCACGATACCCTACAATAGCTAGATTAGCGTCGCAGAATCTAAGTGGTTCCCACACTCCAGAAAAAAGTTCGGTTTAATCCTAGTCCTCAGGGTTGAAAATCTGCTTGGTGGTGCACTAGATAAAAACTGTTAGAAACAGTTAATACAATGGTCAAGGCGGGGCACTGGAAGTGTGGCAAACAGGCCTATGTTTAAATGTCTTGATAAAATAAACATTACATTATAACCTTTGATATGAGATGGAGAATTAATTAATATAAACATGTCTAAAATGTGTAGCTTCCAGCATTTCTCTGCAATTGGCCCAGGTAGTATTATTCCCCCAAAAAAGGAAATTAGTAGTGTTCAGCCCCTGTGAGTCAAACCTTTGAGAAACAATTTGAATGACATAGTAGTTGAGAGAATAAGAGGATTTTGATTGTATATATATATTTTTTAATTTTTATTTTTCGTCGGCAGAGGCATAAAGCATACACATACATCAGAGCAGATAAAGCATTAGGTACATACATGAATGAATACAGGGGTATACAGAGACAATGGAGCAACATCGTGGGGGAGATAGCTCATTGCGGGGCAATAAGTTCCCAAGTTCTTCAAGGAGGGGGCTGGGGGGAATAACTATTGAAGGCAGACCATATGTTACGGGGCGGGAGCGCGCTGGGATCATTTCAATAAATTCTTCTTCACAGTTTCGGGACCACGTGAGCAGATTTAGCCATTTCTGGAACAAAGGGGGGGTGGGACTCTTCCAGTTTTGCAACACACATTTTTTAGCCACTATACAGCCAATATTCAGAAACTTAGCCATGCTCTTGGCTCCCTCAGTCTGCCATATCCCAAACAAAACACCCAACAGGGCGGTGCCAACCACAGAGTCAGTAATTTCAGATAATGTTTCCAAAACCTTGCCCTAGAATGCAGTCAAGCCTGGACAGTTCCAGAACATGTGTAGATGATCAGCCCCCTCCGCACCGCAGCGGGGGCAAAGTTGTGGGTCAGCGCTCACAAAACTGGAATCCTGCGTGGGGTATAATACAGCCTATTTAACAACTTATACTGTATGGTTCGGTAACGGAAGTTTAGGGAACTTATTGGTATGAGAACACATCTTCTCCCATAGGTTGTCGGTGAGCTCCAACTCCAGTTCAGACGCCCAGTCGTCTCGGGGCTTGGAGGGCCGGGGGGGGCAGTGGTCAGTAAGAGCTTGTATAGTGAGGAAACCACCCCCCGAGCACCACCCGAGTTGGCGATATAGGCGACCCCAGGGGAATCCAGAGGCTCATTGGGAAAGTCAGGCCACGCATCTCTCAAAAGCAGCACGGAGTCTATAGTATTGCAAGGTTTCTAGTGCGGAGCCCGAGTGGCCTGGTCTCCAAGTTTTGGCGTTATGAACATTCCTTCAGGGTAGAAGTCAGTGAGGGCGTGATATCCCAGATCCTCCCAGTGTCGTTCCAGTGTTATATTGAATGTGGATTCCAACCCGCGGAATCTCCAGGCGGGGAGCCATTTGTAGTATGGGCGTTGTTCGTTGGAGGGCTCGAATATCCAGCCCCAGGCCTGCACCGTGGTATAGACTGGGTTGATGGGTGAATCAGGTTTGTAGTGTTGATGTAGGATTAAGGACATAATGTTAGTGCCTGTTGCAACCAGTGTTTCCAGCTTGACATGGGGACGAGGTGGGGGCCCGGGGTACCAGTAGGAGGCGAACTGCGCCTGTGCTGCGATCCAGTATCGCAACATGTCAGGGGCGGTGAATCCCCCTCTGTCATAGGGGAGTGCCATGTCCGACCATTTTTTACGTACGGCCCCAGAGTGCCATAGGAATTGGGCACACAGCTTGTGTAAGTTTACGAAGTATCTTTTCCCGGACCAGATAGGGACATTGCTAAATATGTACAATAATTTGGGGAGCCTCCCAGCCAGTGAAAGCGGAAGGGTGCACCAGCGCGCTAACTTGGTTTCCGCTTGCTCTGCCGCAGCTAGGAAGTTGTCTACCAGCAATGTGTCTTTGGTCAGGGACACCTGAACTCCCAGATATTTGATCCCACCCGGGGACCAGCGGAGCGGATACTCAGTGACAGGTTGTAGTGTAGAGCTAATGAGGGGGAAGATTTCAGATTAAGTATAGTTAATAGTGAACCCAGAATGCCTGCCTATACGGGTAATATCGCACAGTATTGGGTTGAGGTGAACAGCCGGGTTTCGTATATACAACAGCACGTCGTCAGCATAAAGCGAAATCATTTCGGGGGAGTCTTTCAGACGTATTCCTTTGCGTGAATGTCGCTCCCTTACGTAGTCCGCCATTGGCTCTATTGCCAGAGCGAACAGGATCGGGGAGAACAGGCAGCCCTGTCGGGTACCTCTAAACAGGGGGATCAAGCCTGACGTCTGGGAGTTGACACGGACCCTGGCCACTGGGGAGGTGTACAGTAACTTAATGTAAGCCAACATGTTGGGCCCTACGCCCATGGTTTCCAGCACCAACCACATGTATTTCCAGGACACCATGTCAAATGCCTTTTGGGCATCTACTGTAACTGCGACTACACTCACCCCCTGGTCAATACGGGACATAACATTGAACAACCTCCTAATGTTATGGGATGTGGACCTCCCAGGCACGAAGCCTGCCTGGTCATCATGAACCATATATGGCATGACCGGGAGGAAGCGATTGGCAATCACTTTAGCAAAAATGTTGGTGTCTAAGTTCATTAACGAGAGGGGCCTGTACGATCCACATTCATCATTGGGCTTACCAGGTTTAAGTAAAACCGTTATGTCGGCCTCGCGTAACGTTTGGGGGAGGGAGACAAGCCTGAGAGATTCATTGCATATTTCAAGTAGTTTGGGGGCTAGTATGGCCACGTGCTCTTGATAAAATTCTGCGGTCAGCCCGTCGGGCCCGGTGCCTTACCCTTAGGGCACTTAGATATGGCTTCAACTATTTCATCTAGTTGGAGGGGGGAGTCCAACTGGTCCCTGGTTGCAGAGGAGATACAGGTTGTGGGAATCTGGTCAAGGAGGTCCCGCATAAAGGATTCAGAGTGTTCAGGGGGCTGAGAGTATAGGTCTGTATAGAAGTCTGTAAAGACCTCAAGGATCTTTTGGTCGGACCAGTGAGTAGACCCCTGGTTGTCCTTTACACAATTGATCTGAGTTTGGCCCCACTCACCCCTGGTCAAGATGTCCAATGTTTTCCCGAGTTTATCGCCCACCCCATATTTCCACACAGCCTGCGGGCGGCTAAAGTATTGCACCTCTCTAGCGGCTTGCTCGTTAAAGAATTGGAGTTCCTTACTGATTTGGAGTAGAGTGGCAGGGTCAACTGATGATGGGTGATCCCTCTCCAGGTCGCGCAATTTGGTTTCGGAGTGGCCGAGGGCTGCTCTTATAGTCTTAAGGACTCCTGCCTCCCTGGATATGGACATTCCCCTGATAAAGGCTTTGAAGGCGTCCCAACGGACTCCAAGGGGGGTGGACTAGGGTGTGTTGAACTCAAAGTAGGTCTGAATATCAGCAAGAATGTCCGCCTTAAACACTACGTCCTGCAATGCAGAAGACTTGAACCTCCAAGTGTTGACAGTGGGAGGAGGCACTCCCAGTTCCAAGGACATCAAGATTGGTGAGTGGTTCGACAGAGTGCGGGCCAAGATTCATGTTTCCACCACCCTCCCCAGCATTGCGCTTGACAGAAGGAACATATCAATTCTGGATGAACTATCGTGCACTGAGGAATAGTGGGTATATTCACGTGTTTGTGGGTGTAATATTCGCCATGCATCTTGAATGTCAAGTGTTGTACTATGAGGGCCGCGCGCGATAATGGTCTGGGAGCTGTGCCTGTCCTGTCCAAATTAGTGTCTAAAATGAAGTTCATATCACCCTCCAGATAATGTGCACCTCCATGTAGCCCAGTAATATAGACACCACCCCGTCAACAAAGTCGGGGGAGTCCACATTAGGACCATAGGAGTTTACCAACAAGTATTCATTGTTAGCTGTAGTGCAGTGCAAAATCACATACCTTCCCTCTGGGTCTATATAGCTCTTATGAAGTAAAAACTTGAGTGATTTATGAACCATCGTCAGTACCCCTCTGGCTCGGGTTGAATAAGAGGTGGAATATCTGTAGGGGCCCCATGCTGGTTCCATGCATTTGGCCAGGGCACCCATGGAATGCGTTTCCTGTAATAGTAGAATTTTGCAGCCATGTCTATTGGTGTAGGGTATGATTTTCCGCGCCTTGGTGTAATTACTTAAACCCTGAATGTTCCAGGACATCACTGTGGTAGGCATTCTAGTATTCTAAGGAACATCCCACCACTGTTGCCATGGTTTACAAGTAGGGCGGAGCAAGCCCCTAAGTGGGCTCCTCGATGCCATGTGGTCTGCCTGTCTGCCTCCGCCTTTTGCAATAACAGTTCCCAAGATCCCAACGTTACCACCCCCTACCCTCACTGCCCTCCCCAACACACAATGTATATACCCCCCCCAGATACAGGTGTCACAATTAACTCAACACTCCCTAAGCAGAAAAGGTCAAAGGGCACTGTCCAACGGGGATACGCCCCTACCGTGGCCCAACTGGGGCCAACCAGCAGTAACATCCAACCAAACATAAACTTTGCAATTGCAGTGAGGTGTACTGTTGCCGTGTGAACGGCCGTTGTAACATCATGTAGGACAGCAAGAGCTGTCAGAGACAGGTTCTGCGGTAAACGGATCACAGTTCAGGTCCCAAGGTCAGTAGGCCATTGAAAACAGGATGAAAATGAAAAGGTAACAAGGACTCATGGTCAGTTCCATGCTCTGGACGGAGAGTGAAGATCAATGTCCAAAGTACCAAGAGTAAGCCCAAAGCCGGATGTCTGTAGATGGTGCTGAATTTGCTGAGATTGCAGTACATTATTGCCATTAACACAGTCAAGTTGAAACGTTACTGGACAGGTTAGGCCACATTAGGGCCTAATATGCTAGATCAGTCTTCGCCAGCACGGCCACCAGTTGGGTCGCGGAGAGGGATGTGCGCTTCAATGAATTTCACCGCCTCGTCAGGCACAGTGAAAAAATACAATTTGCCGTTGTGTGAGATTTTGAGACGTGCGTGGAACAGGATGGTTTACGGGATACTTCGTTCCCTAAGCAACTTCTTGACCCCGAGGAATTGGCGTCCCTCCTGTTTTACTGCTATCGAAAAATCTGGGAAAATCCTGACGGTATTGGCCTCAAGGCGTAGGTCTCCCTTCTCACGGGCTAGGCGAAGGATGAGGTCCCTGTAGCGATAATTTAAAATCCTGGCGATGATGGGCGTTGGGATGTCGCCTGGTTTGGGGCGTGGTGACAGAGCTCGGTGGGCGCGCTCGACTGTAAAGTAGGGCGAGAGGGCCGGATTGCCAAGGAGGTCTCTGAACAAGGTTTCAACAGCGTCTTCCATGCGCCCCTTCAGGGCGTTTTCCGGGACCCCAATGATTCGCAGGTTGTTTCTACGAGAGCGCGATTCCAAGTCGTTGCACTTTGTTTTTACGTTTTTCATGTCGCATGACAGGGAGGCAACTGTGTTCTGCAGGACTTGAAGATCATCTTCGTTTGTTGATATACTACTCTCAGCGTCAGTGGTCCTGGTAGCCGCCTGGTCCACTCGTGTTTTTAGGGAGGCCACATTGGCATTGATGTCATCTAGCTTCTCGTGGAATGAGGCACATTTTTGGCCATTGTTTCCATGAGTGTAGTCAAGTCAGGGGCCAATGCGCAGGGATGAGGGTACGGGTCTGATTACTTCTGCAAGGATGACGTGTGTCCAGGTTCCGTCCTCGGGACGGCTTTAGTGAATTTGTCCATGGCTCCCCCCTTCGGGTTCCCTCTGGATCTGTTAGACTTTGCCGGTGCAGTCCCAGGTGATACAGGAGTTCACAATTGGAGCAAGCAGAAAGGGCGGATGGTCAAATGAACCAAGCGACGGGAAACGTCAAGCACCGCATATGTGGCGGTGATATGGGCAGATTATGGCAGCAGTGAAAGCAGGGAGGCAGCAACAAAGTGAAGAGCGTGGGACCACTCAGGGACTAGTAGGGGAAGGCTGCCAACCCACGAAGGTGAGTATACTTCCCGACAAAGAGATGCAGCAGTTGCTGTGTAAAAGTTCACTCTTCCACTAGTCTAGGGGCCTCCGTGTAGGTATAGTTCGTCGGGTGCCCCAACAGAATAGGGGGGAAGGTGAGGGCCAAGCACTCCCCCGGTCCAAGGGTCCCGCAACCTCAGTCCACTCGAGCAAGGGGGGGGCCAGTGTAGTCTAAGGCTCCAGTGACGATAGGCGGCGAGTATTTGGTCTCTAGACTCCCTGTTGGGCTCCACAGGGGCAGGCAGTCAGGGTATGGCGTCCCCCTCCCAGGTGGATCGGCAGGGTCCAGGACCACAGGAGCAGCAAGTCAAGGAGATGAGGGCCAGTCCAGGAGCACCGCCAACACCACAGCACGGGCCCTCCCCCGCCCCTCACCTGGGTGTAGCAGTCCGGGTTGTGGGCCGCAAATTCCTGGGGTCAGCCAGGCTCCAGCCCAGCCGCCCACGCCGCGGCAAGGTAAGCGCTCCAGTGAGGATAGCGGGGAGAGGAACCGGGGGCGTGCTCCAGCATAGGCCCTCGCGGCGGCTGCCCACGCGATGGCGCTCCCTAGGGGGGGCCGCCGCAGTCGTCGGCAGAGTCCCGCTCCAGATGGTCAGCCACAGGCCGGGCGGCGGGGGCCTTCAGAAGGGGGGCAGAGCACACGGGCACCACACCCGCGATCACCGCCCGCCACAGTGGAAAGCAGGCAGGGAGGAGGAGGCGGCAGCCAGCCGCGCGCGAAAGCCCCGGCAGGCCAACAACCAGCTAGTCCGAAGTCCCGTTCACAGGTTTCCCGACACCGATTCGGGCCGGGATTGCAGGGGAGCAGGCAGGAGGGATACAACAATGGCTCCTCAAAGTTTTAGACTGCAAAGATAAAAAGAACCGCAGCTGAAGGCGGATTACGGCCGGCGCCACACGGAGCTCCAAGACTAAGCAGCCATCTTAGGCTGCTCAACAGCGCCACCTTGATTGTATATTTTTCAAACGGTTCTGTACACAGACATGGTAGCACTGATCCTGTAGGTTGCTGTTCTGATTTGCTTATCACTTGATGTGCTTTGCACCCTGAAGGAAACTACTGAAAATGGGTGCCTGTGGCTCACTAACATACCCCAGAGCAGACATTGGGGGGAGCCGAGAGTTGGTGGACTGATGCATATTGGGCACTTTTGTGCTCTTTCCCCACCTGTCGCCTCACCCTGGTGTGGTGCAGTTCACTGCAGTGCATTGCTGTGCAAATATCTTGGAAACCGTGCAACCTAGGGCCTGTACCTCGAGTTTTTCTTTTGTGTCGGGACCGGTACTTTTATGACCACATTGATGTTTTGCCGATTTCAGGCAACCGTCTCATGTCTGAAGGTGCTGAAATCTGTGCAAAGGGGTGTGGTGTCCAAATGTCATGTAGCTAGAAATGTCCAGAGGGTCTTAACAGGTAACTATGCAAAATTTGGTCCAGATTGGTGAAAAAGTGTGGATTGTATAAGAAACAACGCATTGCCAAGCCACGAACCCACAAACAATTGTTTTACTTGTGCTGAAATCCAGGGAACGGGGTGGAGTGCACCAATTGTCATGTAGCCAGTAATGTCTGGAGGGTCCTAACAGGTAACTATGCAAAATTTGGCACAGATTGGTGAAACAGTGTGGAATTGTATAAGGAGCACAGCTTTGCCACAAACCTGCAAATACATTTTGACTTTTGCTGAAATCCGGGGTGACGGGTGGGGTGTCCAAATGTCACATAGCCAGTAATGTCTGGAGGGTCCTAACAGGCAACTATGCAAAATTTGGTGCAGATTCTGAAAGAGTTTGGAATTTTAAAAGGAACAAATCCCACCACAAACAAATGCTCACTTTTGTATAAATATAAATAATAAATCCTAGCCCGTGATCCCAATCGGTTTTCCCCAGGCCCAGTTGGGTGGGTAATTATATTAATCCAGATCTCCAAAACAACAAATAGTCTTCCTTCCTTAAAGAGTCTGTTTAAATGTTAGACTAAATAGCCTTCTGGCACAAAAATACAGGATCAATGAGCTTGCTTCAGCCAACCATGTTCCTATAATAAAAAGTTAATTCTAGTTTGTCCTGGATTATATAATCAGAAATCCGACAGGAACCTGCGGCAACTGAGCAAGCATTAAACAACGCTGTTTAATCTGGGGATAACTTCAATACCCTACAAGTGGTTTGAAATAAGGCTGTGTGCATTATAAAACTAGTACCTCACGGCGAACACATTACCTTACATGGAAGGAATCTTCATTGGCTCCCTGTTAAAGCTAGAATCCAATTCAAATTAGCGGTCCTCATCCACAAAGCCGTACACAGCACCACCCCTGAATAACTAAAGAATAGAATCACTACCTACCAACCAGTTAAAACTTTAGGTACAGGCAACGATATGCTGCTAAACTGTCCATGACCCAAACGGATGAAAGCAAACCAGAAATCATTCCCGTATATTGCATCCTCCCTTTGGAACACGCTTCCGTTGAATTTACGCTTGGACTGTAACCTGTCTTCATTTTCAAAGGGATTGAAAATGCATCTGTTTGAATAGTTATCAACAGCTGCTTATTATTCTTGACCTCTCTAGGTTCAGTGTAATTTGTTTTGTTCTTGTTTTGTGCTTTGTGTTTTATGTTCCCACGCCGTAGGCGTAGGTGCTTTTCAAATAGCTCTACTGCGCCCAGTTCTTCAGCCAATGTGAGGGGTGATTCGAGTGAATCTATGTTCCTATAACTCAACCAATGCAGGGAGCATTTGTCAAAAAAAAGTTGTGTTTTTTCGGGAAAGGTTGTCTCTTTATATATTGCTTCATGAAAGCTCTTGAACTACTTTGCTATTTCATACCTAGTGACCAATAAAATACTCAATTTTGCTCACAGTATGGGCACCTGTCCCTGATCACTTTGGACTGTCCCATAGTTTGCTGCGATCTTGCCCATTCTGTTTATCCCATAATATGTTTATCTCTGCAACTGTTACTTAAACTAGAGTTGCATTCATATTGCTGTAAATGTAATGTGTTCAGATTTTCTACTTTTCATGATGTGATAGTGTTGCTCAATTCTGGCAAAGAGCTTGCCTGAGTCTAGCATGCAAGCTCTTACTTATGTGAGCTGTAATCCCAAATGCTGTGGTTCGGATCAAGGTCTTTAATGTATCACATTTATTGAAGATGAGCTAGAAAAAATAGGTTAATCCTCAGGATTTCAGCCCTATTGTCTATGGTGAGAATGGGATTGGCATTCTTGTGCCATCCGCTAAATCTGGCAGGTTCAAACTGGGGATCGATGATGAGCTCTACTCAGGCAGGATCAGACACATACATAGGACCGATTTAAAGTCTGAAACTATACTATATTTGTTAGACAGACAACAAGATAATCTATCTTGGAGTGTGATTGGTGAAGTGCAGAAAAACTGAAATCTTTCCCTGTAGGAAATTTCAGTCACTGTGGATCCACTTTTTTGCAATGTTTCTGAATGCCTCTTGGGATATAGGAGAATGGAATCTTGACTTTGACCGTTTGTCAGTGATAACGTTGAAATCCCCATCCTCAGTAATGTGTGACTGCATGAATCGAGGATTGCTTTAGTGAAAGATTTCCAGAGTCTACAGTGAGGCTATAAATGTTAATGATTGTTACTGTTAACCGATCGAAGGACATCTTTACCAGCTGATCTTGCCATCATTATCATATGCTCACTCCTCCTATGGCTACCATCCAATGATTTTTGAAATTTGCCAACTTCCCTAGTTCTAGAGAAACAATAAAAAAGTCCATACATTTTTACATTAATCTTCTCTCATCGCCAGGCAAAAAATGTCTGTTTTAGCAACATTACATCAGGATTTTGGCTGCAGAAGAAATCAAAAATTGTGCACATTTCAACAGATTGTGAATGCTTGTTTGCTCAATCACGCGTGATAGTGGTTGGTACAGTAATGCGTAACCATGAATGAAGCAAAATTACAACTTAAAGGTCACAAAAACATGACTAGAGGGTGTTAAGATGGATTTCTGAACTCTGTCCCGGAGGGGCAGAGGTTCAGAAGGCCAGCCTAGTTTCTTGGAACAGTGTAACCTCTGGACAAGCCAGACCAATCAGGGTAGCGATGGCGGCGGTCAAGACTAGGTCTCAAGAGGGGTGAGGGTGACTGAAAGCCCGCAATGAGCACACAAAGCAAGGATGCTTACAAATTACTCCAGACAGGTGTTATATTAAAAATATAGACACATGTATTACAAGGCCTTTGTAACATCGACCATAGTAAAGTATCACAGTAAAACTCCAATAAACCAACACATCACAAGCAATACAATATATATACAAGACCAAGGGGTCTAAGGAATTAGAAGCACAAAATATGCAGACCACCTAGATGGGGAGGAAAACAGGCAGTGCAAGTAATTGTTAGACCCAGTTCGACATCAGAGGCCACCTAACCAGAAGGAAGTCCGAGCCCTACGAAGAGTGGAGCCTTGTGCTCAAAAGTACCTGCACACGCGGGTGCCAACGGGCAAAAAGGGGAGTCATTTCAGGGAAATCAGACAGTTCAGAGAGGTGAACAAATCGATGATGAACAGTTCCCCGCTACTCAAGCGCGGCCTCCACTTGCGGGCAGAAGCAGGGCGCGAGTGCAGAAAAGGGTTGCTGCTTACGACAGCGATGGAAAGCCACAGGCTCCTGCGGTCGGGCGACCGGTTAGAGTATTGACTACTCACCAGTCCCCGATGCAGGCAGACCCAGGCTTCTCCGGTTCCGTTTCGGTACTGGCAGGTTCAGATGCGATCAGCAGGATGTCTCGACGCTGTGTAAATTCCGCGACAGCAGGAGTCAGGGTCGAGGGTGTCCCAAAATGCAGCGAACACGCACAGATTGTTACCACAGCAGGGCAACTCGGCAACCGCGTGTATTCTGGTCCCAAAGCACACGTCTCACTTCAGACCTGGGAACGCCAAGTGTACGAATCATGTGAGAGTGCCAAGGACTCGGAATTTAGCAGTAAGCCAGACGGCGGTGACAGAGCAAGGTTCCTGTGTAGGCTGGTCAGTCCACTGGATGGCCCAGGGACGCTTCCGAAGGCTTACGTACAGGATTTGGTGTAGATGCCGAGAATAGTTGTTCCCACTATTCTAAAGGGTCAAAGCGCCTTTGCAGACCTTCTCGTTCGTCAGTGGCCCAGCGGTCTCGCAGGACGACAGCAGTGCAGGGTGCCAAACCTTCAGCGGGTCACCAGTGATTCCTCGACTCAGCTTCTTAGTTGCAGGATACTTGGCTCCTTATCCTTTGTTCGTGAAAACTCAGGAGATTGACATGGTAGTGGGGTTTTCAGCCTCCTCTTCTCCGAAGTTCCCTTCGTGCCAAAACGGAGTGGGCCCAATGGGAGATCTGCTCACAAACACTCACACCATACGTGGACCTATCACGGACCACGGTGGTCCCAGGCATTCAGGACACTCTAGACTCTCTAGCACCCAGGATGTGTATTGGGAACAGACATCCCAGACCACATCCTGGAGGCACACACAAGGCATGCAGAAGCCCACGAAAGTGTTGTGTTTCGCGGGAAAGTGCATGACCAAATAAGGACTGCCCCGGGTCGGCTCGACCTGGGTGAAGGTGAAGGGGCAAGACGGTCAGCTGACAGGACAAAGAACCTTGTGGCATGGCCATTTTGGAGCCAGGCCACTCATTTGTGCCAAACGTGGTAAGCGCGGATAACATGGCGAAAAAGGGTTCAAAACACAAGATAAATGATAGCTGCCACCAGTCCCGTCCGTGACACACTTACACATTTCATGATAAGTCCAGCAAGAGTTTCTAGGGCCATTGGAATGACAAAAGCTGCAACATGAGGAAAGGACTAAGGGAAACAAAGTCTCCCGGTACTGACTGTCTTAAGGGCATGTCGGTTTCCCCGTAAGAATGAAGCAAAGCCCAGAGGAGTGCGGCGGAAGGCTACGCTTCTCTGGCAAAGTCTAGATCAGGGTGTAAAACAACAGCAAAACGTTTGGGGGTTGCCACATGGAAGGAATGTAAGAGGATTCAATTCAACACTACAGCTAAGTCAATGCCTAGTCTGGGATACTGAATGGAAACCCTTATTGATATATCTTTATGTCCAGTTCATGCGTTCTGGATGACTACCCCTATATAACACCCCTCTCTTGGAATCCCCCTGACCCCACTGAGCCAAGAAGTAGTTCTGTTTTGCAAGTTAAAAGGTTTATTTGAGAATTTAAACAATATATATATATATATATATATATATATATATATATATATATATATATATATATATATATATATCACACTTTATGATAAATTAATAATTGGATATCACACTTAATCTGAGCAGTAATCAATAATGGATAGTCTGGCACTAGCACACTTGTGAATAGGAACAGAAGAATAAGGTGGTAGAGAATGCTTTATATAAGTTCAGATGGATGCAATGTTGAATGAAATGCAGTACAGAAAATAACTTGATAGGATTTCAGCAAAACAATGTAATCACTTTTCTCTGGCAATTCACTCCCCCCCCCCTTTATGCAATGCAAGGAAATGGAAGGAAACCACACAGTTCTCAGAAATGCAATCAAATGTAATTCAGTTCACCCCAGCAAGCTTAGACTACAGAAGTTTGAAACACAGGCAAAAGTGCTTTGATATGTGCTGGCAATGAAGTGAAAGATATGCTAAAATGCTTTTAATTCCCTCTAGAGGTTCAGGGTGAGTGGTATCTAGTTAATATTAGTCCAGGCTCACTCTAGCAATGATTCAGGGATGGTTCTTAAGAGGCAAACGAAATTTAGCAGTTCAGGCAAAACAGCTATCTTTTTACAAGTAAAGAAATCGGGCCAAATCGGAAATCGCGGCAGAATTCGCGGGTGCGAGAATCGTGATTAAGGAGAAAGTATAAGGAAAGATTCTAAGCTTTCAGAGGAAAGTTAAACCAAGTTCCTAGCCCAAACGGTTACGGAGTTATGAACGATTTTGTGAAGGTTGTTTTTCGGATTTGAAATTTTAAAAGTTCAAAGCGACAGGTTACAGCTTGCAGCTAGAAAATGACAGGGGACAGCTTTGCAAATGACAGGTGACAGGATCTCTAGGAGACAGTTCTACTCAAGTTAAAATAGCTTGCATTAGATTATTTTAACTAAGAGATTGGGTTCTGCACAGTTCTGCTAGGTACTCACAATATATTTAGAAATAGGCCTTCCCACGGATCTGGTCAGGTTTTGGACTGGACTCCGGTTTTGGTCTCGGCACTTCACAGTGATCTGGGTCAGCTCTGCTCTGCTGGTCTAGCCTCTCTGGATTCTGGATACTGCTCTGCTTTCTAGGTACTGCTACAGGTTCTGGAGATTGATGGATTTGAAGTCTGGATCTCTGGATGTGGTATGGTCCGGCAGCATGCTCCGCAGCAAATAGAATTGAATGTCTCTATCTGTCCTGACTGTCTGCTTTTATGTGTTTTGAAAGTGGGTGTGTGTGCAGCCTCACTAGCCAGCCCCTCTCTCAATTGGCCATTGGTCAAGCTTTCCTTTCTCTCTTGATTGGGGAAAAGAAGTGGAGTGTCAGAGCGATGTCATTTAATGGCTTGCAG
This sequence comes from Ambystoma mexicanum, assembly GCF_040938575.1. NCBI lineage: Eukaryota > Metazoa > Chordata > Amphibia > Caudata > Ambystomatidae > Ambystoma > Ambystoma mexicanum. Next base: position 719,415,155 of record NC_090934.1, read on the forward strand.
AGAGGACACTCCCCTGTCAAATTACACACAATCTATATTTTGACCCAAATGCATATTTGCACAGGTACACATTTGTTTAGAATTACATGCACCCATCACATATCACATGAGGTATCCCCTGTTCAAACTCTGCTCTTCCAGGGGCTTGGGTTCAAAAATTGCACATATTTCACTTTTTGGTCGGGTTACCAATATTGGATATGTCCCCGCATTTACACAAATGTTCGCAAAGCATGTGGGCATTAGGTGGTGGAGTGTCAGATTTTTAACATACATACATTTAGAGTAATATCCTTTTTTCTGCTAAAAACCCCCCTGAACATACCACCGGGTCCTAACACGTCTTCAAACACGTCTTAGATTTATGTTCTGGCCCCAAAGGGGTGTGGTTTCCCCCCAGCACAAGGTTGAATTTCTGGTTTTTCCAGTTCTGCCAAGCCAGCTTGCTCTCACCGGCAGTGCTCCTCCCCTTTCCTTCCAGGAGGAAGCCACATTTACGACTCCCACCAATAAAACATTTGCCTGAGTCAGGACAGGGCTTTGTTCAATTTCCTGCAGAGCCCAGGTAATTCAATCAGAGAAGTGTCATATCTCTTTTGGTGGGAACAGCAAAAGGCAGCTAGGCCTGGGAACACAGCTGTTGTGCAAGTCTCAACTCCTGTCGGGGGTAGCTGGTGGGCAAAATTCCCTCTCTTTTTAAGCCAGGCCTCAGCTAAATGTCTCTTTGGCTGCCAGTTTTCCTGTCCAAATCAAACTTCCAACTTTTATGCATGCAGCTAGAATGCTGATTCTAAGTTTAAAACTATGACATTTAAACAATTGCAACCTATGTGACACTCAAAAGTAGGTCACTCATTTCTTTTAAACATTTTCGATTTTTGGTAGTTTTAAATCCAGTTTCAGTTAGGCTGCTGCAGACCTGCAGAGCTCAGCCAGTCTTGTTATGAACATTCAAGTCACTTCAGAATATAACTTTACATTGTATCCACCTCTCAGTAAGTCTTTCTTTGGCCTGCTTTGGGTTCATTTATTCAGTTTTACACAAATGTCTGGTGTTGTATTAAAACGCCGGCTTTCTGATAGTGGTGAGTACTGGTAATGCACCCATTTTTGGGATTTAAGAAAATGAATTCCCCACAATTCTAGGTTGCTTTTGGCAATCAACATTGCCATTCCCAATGGTTTCAGGCTACTGTGTGGGTAGTCCAATGGTGGTTTTAGGCAGTGCCCTTCTGTGCCCATAACATCGGCAAAAATGGGTGGCAGCCTATTCTTCATGCATTTCCCTGGGCATTTTCTGGGAAGCTCTGGCCATCATGATGTTTTCAATGCCAGTACTGCACATTTTTTGAGGTAGGGCTCGGATGCATGGGTAAAAACATCCCACAAGCCCCCCTCTTGCGATGGCCATTCTGTTTCACTGATGGAACTCGCAAGACCTGGGATGTTTCCTCATCTTCTTCCAATAGATGGCACAGTTCAGCATCTTTTCCTCCATCCGGTACTGATCGATCGGTTCTCCTCGCCGGTCCTGATGGGAATATTGGGCGGTACCCTGGGCCCCTCGCGTCTCTGCTCCCGGTCTCCGGATCGTCCTCCCTGGCCAGTCTCAAGGTTTTCTTTCTCCTAGGACGACAAAGGAAGAGCGGCAATACCTATTCATAGACATTTTTCCCCCACCATTGATATAGTGGGGTGGCATATAAATGTATAGTCAAAACATATGAACATGCACATTTCTTTTTGCATTCAAAAACAAAAACACCCACATTGAGAAACTCAGAATTTGATAGGCGATATGTAGGATATTTTAAGTTAGAACTGAATTAATCTGAGACAGTACCCTCTAGGATTCCAGAGGATTCCTCCAGTTGTTGTAGAGTGTGCCTGGGATGGCAACACTTCAACTGGTTAATGTGGACCCACTTGTCTTCCCCCTCTGCCAAACCGCCTTTGGGGATGCGGATCTTGTAGGCCACAGGGGAGATCTTGTCTATAATCTCAAAGGGTCCCTTCCATGTAGGCAAAAATGTTCGCTGTTTGCCTGGTTTCTTTGGAAGTTGTATAAATAGACCCGGTCCCCCACCTGATATTCCTTCCTGGAAATGTTCAGGTCATAGTGGGTCTTCATGCTATCAGCTGATCTTTCTAGATTCCGCTGAGCATAAGCAAAAGCATGTTGGAGGTGTTTCCTTAAATTCTCCACATACTCATGAGTTGTGGAGGCATTTATCAGTGTCTGCTCTTGGGTCCTGTAGAGCAAATGCTGAGGAAGCACCATCTTGCGCCCAGTCATCAACTCAAATGGTGACATTTTGGTTGCAGATGAAGGGGTAGATCTGATGGCCTTTAGGACCAGAGGTAATCGGATATCCCAACTTGGCCCAGAATCTGCCACAAACTTCTTTAATATGCTCACAATAGTTTGGTTATATCTCTCTACTGCCCCAGAAGAAGCTGGCTGGTAAGCAATATGCAACTTCCTTTTAACCCCCAGTATCTCCCACATCTTTGTCATTACTTTACTTGTGAAGTGGCTACCCCTGTCTGACTCAATCCTTTGAGGTAGACCGAAACGGGAAAAGATGTGGTTAATCATCAAGGCAGCTGCCGTTTCTGCCTTGCAGTTTGGGGCTGGGAGACATTCCACCCACTTGGTAAACAAGCATGTCACAGTCAACATGTACTTATTCCCTCTAGCAGAGCGAATCACAGGGCCTACAAAGTCGATTTGTAAATCTGACCATGGCAGTGTCATCCCCCTCTTTTGGAGAGGCGCACGGTGCGTGAGGGATGATGGCTGAAATTGTGCACACACAAGACACCCCTTCAAGTATTGGTCGAGGTCCTGCCCCATGTGTGGCCAGTATGCAACCTCTCTTAAGATTTCCAATGTTGTGTGAAACCCCCTATGACCGGCGGTGGCCGCATCATGGGCGTGACTTAACATCAGGCTTCGGAATGAGGTAGGAACCACCCACTGATCGTGGCCAGCTTTGGATTTCCTTACCAACAAACCGTCTTGGATCCGGAACATTTTTGGAAATTTCATCAACACTCTTAGGTCCTCTTTCCCAGTGTAATCGGTATCCGTCAGGGGAAAGTTCTCAGGGTCCTCAAGGTGCTGGTAAAATTTACCAATTATTGGATCCCCCTTCTGAGCGGTAATCAAATCAGCATCAGGGGTCTCCTTACTCCATTGTGCAATTGAAAGGTCGTTGTGAGCATTTGTCTGGGACCTAGTGATAGCAGTGACCTGGATTTCCCCCAACAGGGACTCAATCTCAATTAGATCCCCTTGGATGGCCCCGGTTTTGGCCAGCTGATCAGCTAAGTCATTCCCAGTTTTGTCTGGTCCCTCTACTTTGGAATGACGCTTGATCTTTTTCCCATAGATAGTCATCTCATTCGAGGTGGCCAGATCATCAATGTTTTGGATCAACTTCCATGTTTCAAGGGTTTGTTGTTAGCACATAACATGCCTCTGGTTTTCCAATTAACCAGGTGCTCCACGAACCCGTTCCGTACATAATCAGAATCTGTGATTATGACCAGTTCGTGGATTTGATGCTGGACAGCAGTGAGGATGGCCTGATGCACAGCCATCAATTCTGCCACCTGACTACTTCGGGGACCAATTTTTTATCCAGCGGAGGGTTCTGGGGACTCATTCACCCATGCATTCCCTACGCCGGCCACCATTTCTTTCTCCCCGTTGTTGTCAACATGGTAAGAGCATCCATCCACATAGACAGTGGGCATTCCCTCACACTTGTCCTCTTCAAAGACTTTGTGTGGGGAATTAAGGTATGCCTCCATGTTGTCCTTGATTTTTAGACTTTCGTCCTCGAGACAGTTTTCTCTGGCACAATCATGCAAGTCAGCCAGACCTTGCGCGAGGGGACTCTTCTTGTTTTGGCCATATCGGACCTCCACAGGAAAGCCTTGCATTGACAGAATCCAGGAAGTAATTCGGGAATTACTCACATTTCCGGCCCGGATTCTGTCACTTTGGAGATATTGCAGAGGCTGGTGTGGAGTCTCCACTATGATGTGTTCCCCCTGGATGAACGGGCGGTAATTCTTCAATGCCCACACCGTTGCGAGGAGTGCCTTCTCACAATCGTTGAATTTTTCCTCCACAGAGGATCGCATAGGAGATTACTTTATTGACCTTGTCATGCTTTTGGTATAATACCGCCGTCAAGCACGTATTAGAGAACCCCGTCTCCAGGAAGAACTCCTTGTTTCTGACAGGGTAAGCTAGGCAGGGCGCTTGTGAGAGGCTTCTTTTGAGTTGTCTTACCGCCTCGGATTGTTCTGGACCCCATTCCCACTTGACCCCCCCCCTTCAGGAGATGAATCAGGGGTCTGGTGATCTCTGCGTAGCCCTCAATGAACTTCCTGCTGTAATTAGTCAGTCCAAGGAGGCTCCTTAGTTCCCGCAGAGTTGTGGGGTCTTTCAGTTTCTGAAGTGCTTCCACTTTCTTTTCCTGGGGACAGAGACCCTGAGGAGTAATCTCATGCCCCAAGAAATTAACACGGGTTCTACACCACTGTGCTTTCTGAAAGGAAAGTTTTGCTCCGGCGGCCCTCAACTGGGTCAGAACATAACGGATCTCTGCTATGTGTTCCCCCACCGATGTTACTTTTGATGAGGACATCATCTACATAAGCCAGGTTACCCCTTGCACCCAGGTCGGGCATGGCCTTGTGTAGGAAAATGTTGAATTCATTGCCGGAGTTGAGGTATCCGAAGGGAGTCCGGGTCCATGTGTACTGCTGGCCCCCAAAGGTAAAAGCCAGCTTGTATTGGTCCTCCCTACTGACAGGCACAGTCCAGTATCCATTGGTCAGGTCTATTGCAGTGAATACCTGTGACCCCTGGATCTGGGCCAGCCCTTGGTCAATGTAGGGCAGAGGCCATCGGGAAGTATGGACCCGTTTGTTGAGCTCCCTGAGGTCGGCGCAGAGTCTCCACTGGCCGTTTGGCTTCAATATTCCCAGCACCGGATTATTGAAAGTGCTGTGGACTGGGCGGATTATTCCCCGGGACTCCAGGTTCTTAATTATTTCAGTAAGGGACTCCATTGATGCGAGAGGCAAGCGATATTGCTTCACAAACACAGGAGTCATGCCAGGGTCCGTGGGGATTGTTGTTGTGTGGATGTCAGTGAGACCACAGTCATATGAGTCTACCGCAAAGAGATCTTGGAAATCCAAGAAAACTTGTTTCAACTTTTGCTTTTGTTCCAGAGTCACACAGGCATCAGCTAGGTTGACTCTCTCTTCCACCATCTGCCTGAAGCCTGGAAAGACTTCTGGTTTGGCTATCTCGGCGGCCTCCTCCAGCTGGGTGGAGAAGTCCCTGGTCAGAGTGCTGATTTGGACTGGAGGCCTCAGGTGGGAAAGGCAACCCTCATGGACCTGGAAAATCACCTCATCCCTCCTGAAGTCACAAGTCACATCTTCCTTACCATAGGGGCAGGAAGTGTACACCAGGAAGTTCCCCCCATGCCGGGTAAAAATCCTGTCTGGTGTTGTATTGTCATCATTGTCACTGTCAAAACAGTCCTTGGGGATTGGTCCTAACAGTTCATTTCCTAAATCGATGGAAAAATGTCGGTCATCAACCGCCATTCAAATAATGGTGCCTGCGGCTAGAGTAATACTTTTTAAGTCGCTGTTATCCACCTCTATTAGAATGGTGTCATGTTCTATGTTGACTAATGGAGTTGGGTTTACCCCCAACCCTTGCTGTTGGAGAGAAGCGTTTAGATGTATGTAAGCATCAGGGTTTTTCAAATGTTGTCCCCTTTTAACTTTCACTTCCAGGGAGAATTGTCGGGTCCTTTCTGGGATGGTGACTTCCTCTTTGATCTGAATTTCAACTGCATAAGGTAGCAATTGAGCTGACCTAAATGCTTTTTCTAGATCATCAAAGCCCATGGGATTATCCGCTAATCGGGACCAAGCTTTGAAGTTTATTAGGTCCAAACTAATGGCAAAGCGATTGCGAATGTCACTGCCTAAGTAAAAGGCGGCAGTGACGTCTTTCACGACCCAACAATTATGGACTATGCTCTTGTTGCCAATGGAGATTTTGGGCATACACCTGGCAGGAGATGTTTGAAATTAGGTTCTTCCAGGTCCATTTCCCATTTGTCTATCAGTTTGAATGTGGGAATGGCTGGATCTTTTGGGAGTTGGCGGAACATGGCTTCGCTGATGAAGCTCTTACCTTTGCTCACACACACTCGGGCGAGAACAGAGTCCTTCCCATCATTAACTGGACAGGGATGAACAACTGCTCTCCAATTTGCTGAATATCAGCCAGGCTCTGAGCTGATTTCACATCTTTCTGGACTATAGGAGTGGGAGTTTCTGATTGTGGATTGGTAAAGAATTTCAGGGTCTTTCCTTCCAGTGTGGAATACCACCTTAAACTGGAAGGAAGGTTGATTTTCAGAAATAGAGAGGACCCCCCATCACCAGTCTGTTGTCCTACTGCTATTACTGTCACGTCTGGAATCTGGTTGTTCTGGAAGTGAAATTCTACTTGGTCAGATTTTTGTTCAACCATGTAGCAGGTGCCGTTTAAACTAACATGGTTGACACTCTGTTTTAATTTTATTGGTCGGCTAGTCTGGGTCCAGAGGACCTTGTTTACACAATCTATTAGGGGTGACAACCTTCTCAGGAGGTCATTCCCTAGTAAACAAGGGGTGCCCTCTGGAGTCACAACTATGACTGGGTGTTTCAACTTGTGTCGCCCAATTTTAATGTCCAAATCTTCCGTCCCCTCGACGGGAATTTCCTTCCCGTCAAAGTTCTGGAGTTGTCCAGGAAGTGAGGTGAGAGGAATTTGGTAATTCCCTCCCCTTCCTTCATTCAGTTCATCAAAGGCCCTTCTGGACAGAAGGGTAGCTTGAGATCCCGTGTCCACCAGCGCCGAAATTGTACCCTGCCCCTGTACTTGTACCGGGGCATAGTATCTTCCCTCCTTCTCCTCAAGGGGGCACAGATAATGCACATTTTTGGACAACTGGTGGGCTAACTTTCTGGTTCTGGACATTGCTAGAGAAGAGATTTGGGCAGAATTCTGTGGAGAGCCTTGGGAATCTAAAAGAAAATGTTGGCACTGGAGATCAGAGCCATTGTGGGTTCCCCTGGTTCCGGTTCTGGGCTGCCCCCCCCTTCTTGGAGGCAGTCACCAGGATGGGTTTGAACCAGGGGATTTCGGTATTGTGGGTTCTGGGATGAGATGATAGGCGGCAGTAGCTCAGTCTCCATATCTCCCCAGTCTGGATTGGAATCCCTTGGGACCCATTTTTCTTTGGGAGGAGTTCCCCCATCTCTGAAGGAGAAGATCCTTTTCCCAGGATCTTCTGAGGATCCCTCTCCCTCAAATTGGAAGACCTGAACCTCCTCCACAAAGTGGGTCTGTTTGGGTCCTTTGTTTCTCCTATCCCCCCTCTGCTCCTTGGGAGGCAGGCTTTCAGGGGCAGGAGATTTTGTTTCCGGTTCCTGGTTTTCCAGGGGCTGTTTACAAGTTGGGAAGGAAGCTTCCTCCAAGGCTTTACACCCACCTTCCCCCTTGTGCCTCCTCCCTGGGAACCGGTGTGTTATCGGGGTGCTGCCCCCGTCATTGCTCTGGAGCACCAGGTCCAGAGTTTGGGGCATTCTGTGCCGGCATGCCCATCTGAGGGTTCTGCTGAGCCCTTAGCACTCGACCCAGCTCCTGTGCCATGTTCTAAACCTGGCGCTCTAACTGGGAAACCCGCTCAGGCTGATACGGGGCCCTGTTTTCTCCCCTGGGCTGATCCCGGGAAGGGTAGCTATCCCTTCTCTGGTAATACCCCGGATTGGGAAGATTTGGGTACCCCTCCACCCTTGGCCTCCCCTCTCCCGGATTAGGTTGTCTGAGCTCAGGGAATTGGGGAAAGAAGGAGGGACGATTTTGGGGTTGGAAGTTGGGTGGATACCTAGGGAAGAAGTTCTGCCCAGGGTTTGGAGAATTTCTGCCCTCCTGTGGGAAGTTAGGAGGGAAGTTCCCTGGGTTAGGTGCTTGGCTGGATCCCCCCCCTTGGGCTGGAGGAGTCCACACATAACCCAGGATGGGTCGATTTCCCTTGTAACAGGGGCTTACATAATCAGGAGAGCGAGGGACCCCATTTGTGGGACTACCTCCTTGACTCCCTGTTTGTGACTGGCCCAAGGACCTTCTGGGCCTAGCATTATTAGGTGCAGGTAGGTTTTTAGGCCCCCCCATCTCCAAATCTAAAACGGGGGCAACCTTTACCTCTGCCACCTTGGCAGCAGCAGGGGTGCTGTTGGTTTTGGGATTTTTCTGGGTATTGTTTTTATTTTCTATGGGCTTCTGCACCTCATAGATCCAGGTAGCCTGTTCAATGACCCAGTCTAAAGATCTTTTCTCATGAAAATCTCTCACGAGCTGGGTCATTATATATTTGGGCAAGGCATGGAAAAATGTATTGACAAATTCTCTGCTGTCTGTGCGGACCCTTCTGGTGGTCTGCGCAAAGGCCCGTTTCAGTTCTTGCATGAATTCTTGTGGGGCCTGATCCTCCCCACACTGCAAATTGTAGGCTGCCTTGCGAGCCTCTTGAGGATTTCTGTGAACAGAAAAATGTTTCAAGATGGCCGCCTTATAGGTGGACCACCTTAAATGATTTTGGTCCTCCAGCCCCGCAAAGAAACTGGAGTATTCTGGGGAGAATGTCCATTTGACGTACTGGATGCAGCTACTGCTGTCCTTCAAATCGAAAGTCTCCATCATTTGCTCATAGAGCTCCAAGTGTTCCCAAACAGAGTACTTGGCGTTCTTATGATAAGGGGTGATGACACTCCTGATTGCCTTAATCTGTTTCAATGGGTCCTTAAGCAAGGCCCTTTTTGCCTTATTGGCCTTTTTGGTTCGGGTAACCCTAGTCCATTCGTCCTCTGACTCAGAGGCACTGCTCCCAGAGGTTCCTGTCTGATCTTCCAGGTTTTCCTGGATTCTGCGAGCCTGGGAATGGCTGGCAGAATGTGGGGACCTGGTCTCCTGTGTCCTGTACCGTTCAGAGGAGTCTTCAGATTCCTCTTTGCTGCCAGGATTTGATGGGTACCCCCCCCCCCACTGACCTAACTGGGCAGAGGTTTTCAGGATGCCCTTAATGGGCCTACTCTCCTGGGGTTCCCCACTAAATTGCACTGTGCTTGGGTGCCGATACCCGGATGCCCGCCCATCCATTCCTGGGAGGTACTGGCCTATGAGCCCCATGCTTCTGGCTGGATAGTAATCTGCCATCCCTGTGGCCCGGTGCTCATGTGCGCCAGGGGACATGGGGGTGGCAGAGTCCAGGGACTGAGAGAGATAAAGGCCTCTGGTACTAGGGCTCCTGAGGTTATGCTCAGGAGTTTCCCTTTCCCAGCGAACCTGGTCTCTATCCGCCCCTGCTCCCTGTTGCAATGCAAGAGCCTGCGCTTTCAGTTCCTCAGTTAAGGCCTTACTAGACTCTATCAGTCGCTCCTGAATCGCTACCTGTTGTTGGAGCCTATCATTGTGCTGACAGTGAGCCTCATTTTCTCTCTGTGCTTCCTGATTGGTCCTGGAGCACTGGGCCAGTCTTTGCTGCAGGAGGGTTACCTCCTGAGCTGTGTCCCTATTGGCCTGCTCCTTTCTTGCCAGAGCATCCTCCACCTTCCTGGTGTGCTCTAACAAGTTATGGTGTTCTTTTTGGAGGTCACCCAGTCCCTGGAGGGCCAGGTGATTTTCTTCCATTTTCCTTTTTAAGTGGCAGACTTCCTGGCCTAAGGTATCCCTTTCCTGACTAAGAGCCTGCATCTGTGCCGCCAGGTCGTCCCTTTGCCTTTGGAAGGCACCAGCTTTCTGGCGCTCCTGGTCAAACTCTGCCTGGGTATCCAGGTCTTTCAAAATCAGTTTATTGCTCTCTGCCTTCTCCCTATCTACGTGGCTTTGCAGGGTGACTACCTGCTCAGTACATGGCCTATTGAAGTCTAACTGTTGCTCCAGCTTTTTCTGGCTCTGCAGTAGGGAGTCCAACCCTTCTTGGTACTCCTTCTGCAAGGCCAGAAATCTGGTATCCTGGTCCGCCTTTTCCTGTTGCAGCACATCCATATCCTCCTTTATTTTAGTGATGTACCATCTGCTGTCATTTTCTGACTCCTGGCTCCTGAGCAGCCTCTGCTCAGAAGAGTCCAGATCAGATTGGGCCTTCTGTAATGCCAGCAGTTGCCTACTCGCCAGATCTTGGCCTTCAGCACATTTGTCCTGCATGGCTCCCATATGTAAATATAAATATGCCGCTACCCTGGCAATCTTGTGGTGCTCATCCTTGGCCTTCGGGGCCATGTATAGTTCACTCAGGGCCACATGTAGGGGACCCTGATCTCCCCATATATCTGTCCCTGTTTCAGTGACCTGTTGCGCGATTGCCTGAAACCAGACCGTTTGGTCCTGATGAGTCCACTCACCTCTCACAAATAGCTTATGTAAGAAGTGTTCTCTGGCTATTTTCATATCTAGCAAGGTCGTCATTCTAGAGATTGGTCTCTGTCCTGACTTACAGACGTTTGTATTTTATTTTTGCAAAACAGAACTTTTCCTTAGAGCGTTCCGTAGATGAGTGCTTTACAGCGTAACACAGCGTGGTGATCCGACCGGATATGTGTATCTGGTCAGCTGGCACGCTGTATTAATCTGCACAAGTGATAGATCTAACCCAGAATATCCCGGCTCGAGCCCCCAATTTGAAAGAGGATTCAATTCAACACTACAGCTAAGTCAATGCCTAGTCTGGGATACTGAATGGAAACCCTTATTGATATATCTTTATGTCCAGTTCATGCGTTCTGGATGACTACCCCTATATAACACCCCTCTCTTGGAATCCCCCTGACCCCACTGAGCCAAGAAGTAGTTCTGTTTTGCAAGTTAAAAGGTTTATTTGAGAATTTAAACAATATATATATATATATATATATCACACTTTATGATAAATTAATAATTGGATATCACACTTAATCTGAGCAGTAATCAATAATGGATAGTCTGGCACTAGCACACTTGTGAATAGGAACAGAAGAATAAGGTGGTAGAGAATGCTTTATATAAGTTCAGATGGATGCAATGTTGAATGAAATGCAGTACAGAAAATAACTTGATAGGATTTCAGCAAAACAATGTAATCACTTTTCTCTGGCAATTCACTCCCCCCCCTTTATGCAATGCAAGGAAATGGCAGGGAAGCACACAGTTCTCAGAAATGCAATCAAATGTAATTCAGTTCACCCCAGCAAGCTTAGACTACAGAAGTTTGAATCACAGGCAAAAGTGCTTTGATATGTGCTGGCAATGAAGTGAAAGATATGCTAAAATGCTTTTAATTCCCTCTAGAGGTTCAGGGTGAGTGGTATCTAGTTAATATTAGTACAGGCTCACTCTAGCAATGATTCAGGGATGGTTGAGGCAAACGAAATTTAGCAGCTCAGGCAAAACCGCTATCTTTTTACAAGTAAAGAAATCGGGCCAAATCGCAAATCGCGGCAAAATTCGCGGGTGCGAGAATCGTGATTACGGAGAAAGTATAAGGAGTAGGAAATCGGTTCTAGGCTTGTTGGAAAGGTAAGATTCTAAGCTTTCAGAGGAAAGTTAAACCAAGTTCCTAGCCCAAACGGTTACGGAGTTATGAACGATTTTGTGAAGGTTGTTTTTCGGATTTGAAATTTTAAAAGTTCAAAGCGACAGGTTACAGCTTGCAGCTAGAAAATGACAGGGGACAGCTTTGCAAATGACAGGTGACAGGATCTCTAGGAGACAGTTCTACTCAAGTTAAAATAGCTTGCATTAGATTATTTTAACTAAGAGATTGGGTTCTGCACAGTTCTGCTAGGTACTCACAATATATTTAGAAATAGGCCTTCCCACGGATCTGGTCAGGTTTTGGACTGGACTCCGGTTTTGGTCTCGGCACTTCACAGTGATCTGGGTCAGCTCTGCTCTGCTGGTCTAGCCTCTCTGGATTCTGGATACTGCTCTGCTTTCTAGGTACTGCTACAGGTTCTGGAGATTGATGGATTTGAAGTCTGGATCTCTGGATGTGGTATGGTCCGGCAGCATGCTCCGCAGCAAATGGAATTGAATGTCTCTATCTGTCCTGACTGTCTGCTTTTATGTGTTTTGAAAGTGGGTGTGTGTGCAGCATCACTAGCCAGCCCCTCTCTCAATTGCCCATTGGTCAAGCTTTCCTTTCTCTCTTGATTGGGGAAAAGAAGTGGAGTGTCAGAGCGATGTCATTTAATGGCTTGCAGAGAGGACACTCCCCTGTCAAATTACACACAATCTATATTTTGACCCAAATGCATATTTGCACAGGTACACATTTGTTTAGAATTACATGCACCCATCACATATCACATGAGGTATCCCCTGTTCAAACTCTGCTCTTCGTGGGGGCTTGGGTTCAAAAATGGCACATATTTCACTTTTTGGTCAGGTTACCAATATTGGATTTGTCCCCGCATTTACACAAATGTTCGCAAAGCATGTGGGCATTAGGTGGTGGAGTGTCAGATTTTTAACATACATACATTTAGAGTAATATCCTCTTTTCCGCTAAAAACCCCCCTGAACATACCACCGGGTCCTAACACGTCTTCAAATGTGCACAGAAAAATCACAAGAATAATTATATCACTTATAAAATTTTCACAAGTCCGCTCTATGAATGATCCATCTTTTTAGATTAATGTTCTGGCCCCAAAGGAGTGTGGTTTCCCCCCAGCACAAGGTTGAATTTCTGGTTTTTCCAGTTCTGCCAAGCCAGCTTGCTCTCACCGGCAGTGCTCCTCCCCTTTCCTTCCAGGAGGAAGCCACATTTACGACTCCCACCAATAAAACATTTGCCTGAGTCAGGACAGGGCTTTGTTCAATTTCCTGCAGAGCCCAGGTAATTCAATCAGAGAAGTGTCATATCCCTTTTGGTGGGAACAGCAAAAGGCAGCTAGGCCTGGGAACACAGCTGTTGTGCAAGTCTCAACTCCTGTCGGGGGTAGCTGGTGGGCAAAATTCCCTCTCTTTTTAAGCCAGGCCTCAGCTAAATGTCTCTTTGGCTGCCAGTTTTCCTGTCCAAATCAAACTTCCAACTTTTACGCATGCAGCCAGAATGCTGATTCTAAGTTTAAAACTATGACATTTAAACAATTGCAACCTATGTGACACTCAAAAGTAGGTCACTCATTTCTTTTACACATTTTCGATTTTTGGTAGTTTTAAATCCAGTTTCAGTTAGGCTGCTGCAGACCTGCAGAGCTCAGCCAGTCTTGTTATGAACATTCAAGTCACTTCAGAAAATAACTTTACATTGTATCCACCTCTCAGTAAGTCTTTCTTTGGCCTGCTTTGGGTTCATTTATTCAGTTTTACACAAATGTCTGGTGTTGTTTTAAAACGCTGGCTTTCTGATAGTGGTGAGTACTGGTAATGCACCCATTTTTGGGATTTAAGAAAATGAATTCCCCACAATTCTAGGTTGCTTTTGGCAATCAACATTGCCATTCCCAATGGTTTCAGGCTACTGTGTGGGTAGTCCAATGGTGGTTTTAGGCAGTGCCCTTCTGTGCCCATAACATCGGCAAAAATGGGTGGCAGCCTATTCTTCATGCATTTCCCTGGGCATTTTCTGGGAAGCTCTGGCCATCATGATGTTTTCAATGCCAGTACTGCACAGTTTTTGAGGTAGGGCTTGGATGCATGGGTAAAAACATCCCACAGGAAAATGACCTACAATTATGAAATCTTTCCTAACAGAGGGTACAACAGACATTCACTCTGAGTTGGTGACCGTTGCCTCCATGGGGACATCCTAACATAGCTTCCACATATCCACATACATTTGCTCTCTGAGGAAGACTGTTTATGTGGACACCCAGCTCTCCTTCAGGCTCCGCTCAACCACCTCTGCTCCTTCTTTTACACCAGACTGTCTGGCTGCAAATCAGGAATGGTGTGCCTCCAATGCTCTCTGCCTTAATGCCAGTAAGATTGAGATCCTCCTCATCAGAACACCTGCTCACTCATTGCATCTCTCTCTCTCTGGCCACCTACCATGGACCCTCTTCCTGCTCCTTCCTGTGAGGTTAAGAATCTTGGTGTCATCTTTGACTCCACCCTCTCCTCCTCTCCTTACATCTCTGACATCTCTAAGAAGTCACACTATCAGCTGCACCTCCTCAGAGGTATTCTCCCTTTTCTCACTTTCCCCCAGAGGCTCACTGTCTCCAGAGCCCTGGTCCTCTCTAGGCTGGACTATTGCAACAGCCTCTTTATAAATCTGCTGTCTCTACTCTTCGACCTTTACAAATTATCCAGAAGAGGATTGCACTACTTGTCCTTGGCCTCAAGCCCAGTGATCATATCTCTGCAGCTGCTCTGAAATCTCTACACTGGCTCTGTGTGCCTGCAACGATCAAGGTAAAGACCCTTTGCATCATCCACAAGGCTTTCTGCGGCATGGGACTGCACTACCTCCAACTTTCTCTTCCTAAATACCTTTCTTCTCTGCTCTCTGAGCTCTCTGCTCATCCACCTCCAACTCTCTGAGGGTCAGATGCTTCTTCAAACAGAGAGTGGAGGGAAGATCTCTTTCCTTGGCTAGGGCCTCTCTCTGGAACAGCCTCCCTGCCTCTCTCAAACTTGAGCAGACTCACCTCCGGTTCCGGAAGCAACTTAAGACCTTCCTTTAGGCTTCCACTTTCTCTCTTCCTCTCCCCTGCTGATGTTCCTGACTGCTCCACACACTGGTCTTCTGGCCACCCACTGAATTCAGGCCCAGACTCCTGCATGTCCAGTTGCCCTTGCACTGCCTCTGAGCTACCCCAGCACTTAAGGGTCTGTATATGCAACCCTAGCGTCCCCTCTCTCTGCACTCATGAGCTACCCTCCGGCAGCACTTATTGATTTACTTGCACTTCTTCCTTCTCCCTCCACCTCTGGCACTTCTCCCCTCCCTCTTCCCCACACATGCACAATCTGAATGGCACAAGGCCTAGTAAGATCGTTGTTTTGTTCTCCTTCTGTTTCCCCCTCGTTGTCTTATAACACATAGAAACACTTGTGTAAAGGCACGTTATAAATGACTTATCATATCATATTCTTTATTGACAGAAGGAAGTTGTGTTAAGAAACCTTCCCCACACTCACGAGTCGAGCTTCCTTTAATTTAATACATTTGGAAAAACACACAGGAATACAATCTTTACAAAATTTGATAACTGTACAAGATGAACGGCCTTAAGCCACTCCTGTAAACACTTATGATCTTATGATAAAAATGTGGTCAACATGAAGCACTAATGACCGAGAAAAAGCAGCAACATGATTCTCAAAATCTTCACATCACAAAGATATACGTGCATGCTCTTGCATTTGACGGAGAGGTTCCTATTCACAAAGAGGCATTCATTAAATGCATGGAGCAAAACTGTGTGCATATGCACAAATTAAATGTGCACATGAAATCACATCTGAATCCATGCACGTTAAAACTCATGCACCTGACCAAAAGTGTATGAAAACAAAGGATGCACACATTTTCATGCTAATGCCATCAGACAAAATATCAAACCACATGAAACATGTGTGCATCTCACACATGTGCAAGGAGTGTGTGTATTTACCCTCAACAACCTCAAACCACGAAGTGAAGTCAGAACACCTGAAAACAGAAGTAGTAACTGGGAGCTAGAATGCTGAGAAAGGGCAGTCTGCAAATAACTTAAACTTCCTGTGTCTCATCTTGGTCTTCTTCAGGGAATAGCATGAGGTCATGCACTCTAGCCTCCATGTATAATGCTCTTATATTGCAGTGCATAATGCCTCCTGCTGCAGAGAGCAAACAACACAAATGCACTGAGAGTGCCCAAACACACCATCAATTAGGCCAAGAAGTGCTAGGGGAATGCCATTTCCCAAGGGAAAAGGTGTCTGAGCAGAGCGCCATGCAAGTGGGACATGTGGGCGACCAGCTGCCAAACTTGCTGCTAAGCAACCAAGCAATGTACAACAAGGCAAACAACTGACAGTCTGCTATGATGTGGGGACTAATTTGTTGATATTCAAGTAGGAAGCACAAGGAAGTGAGAGTGATTGACAGGGCAGGAGGGATGCAAAGCTTGCAGACAAGACATTCAAAGGAGGAGTTGGATTTAATGGGTATGATAGAGGCAGGGATCCATTAATGGAAGGCAAGGGCCACTCCGCTTCCAGGCCGGTTAGGCCTGAACTTGGATAGGACCGTGCAGCCCTCAGGGAGAAGAGTGTCAAAAGCAGTAACAGAGCTGGCCTTAAACCACGTCTCAGTGAGCGCAAGGACATCCAGGTCAAAGTCTTCAAGGAGGTGACAGATGTCAATGTAGTGTTAGACAGCAGAGCGAGAATTGAGGGTAGCTAGGTGAAGCTGTTTGCCACCTTTAAAGGTTCCACTGCCGGAAGAGGGGAGGAGGAAGGGAGGGTTGGAAAAGTGGCAGGAGAAGGGAGGAAGTTAATGAGAGACAGAAGACGGCTAGAGGTTGGGCTTAGAGCCCTGGGCCATGATAGTGCCATTCAAGTAGACATTGATAATGCACCTGATTGATCCATCTGGTTCCACCATTAATGTATGAAGAAGAGAAAGGGGATTCCATAGGTAGGGAACGATAAAGAGAATGTCAGTAAAAGTCTGACTTGAGAGAGCATTGACATAGGTGTCAGCAATCGTCAGGCCTGAGTTTGAGACCAGGAGACCCTTCTTAAACATTTTCCTTCCAGGCTTTGAAAGAGTGGGATGGAGTGGCAGTTGGAATAGATAGGGGAGATGAAGAGCATCATAGGTAGGGTGGGCAGAAGGATGCCCAGGGGTGGGAGACAAACAGAGAGCCACGCAGTGCACAAAATAACTCACCAAGTGGCCTAGCAGCCCAGCATGCACAGATGAAGCAGGTAATTTAAGCAAGATTCAAACAAGGGCAGCAGATTTTAAACTACCCAGATTTGAGGTTCAATATACTTAAGAAATGCTAGCCTTCAAACAGGGCAACAGGTTTTAAATGAACCCAGGCTTGGAGTTCCAGGAAAGCAGGGAAAAAAGCAAAAATACAGCACAGGCAACAGATAGTTCAATAGACCCAGATTTGAAATTAACACATACATGAAAAATGACAGCATTAAGCAGGGCAACAGGTTTAAACCAGCATAGCATTTGGCACAGGAAGGGGATTTATGAGCAGCAGGATTCGATATTCAGGAATACAGACAGCATACTACTTTTAACTAAAGCCTGCAGAATATAAACAGCATCTAGATTCGAATTTCAAAAATACATCCACAAAATTCATCTTTTAAGTAAGAGCCTGCAGATTTCAAAGCGTTAAAAATGACTTTTTAATTTTAAACAAAGCAGGCCGATTTCGAACAGGCAGGTTAACTACCACAATAAAGGTCAGAAGGATCCTACGTTAACTGGAGTAAGCGGTAATAAGCAAGAGGGCCAACAGAGGCAAGTGCACCAGTAAGAGGGAGGACATCCAGAATGAGAGAACAGTGTTTGCAGCCAACCAGCTTGTAAATCCAGAAGGGGATAGAGAGGACCAGAGCAAGATAGCAATCAGGCGTATGCAGTTTTAACATAGAAACTGAGTTGGAAGAACTGTTACAGCAAAAAAAAAAGTCATGGCAGCCGGATGAGAGAAGGAGGAACGGGTGAGGAAGGCTAGTCTGTGGTGATGTGAATTGCACAGAGAACCGGGTTGCAGAGTTAGCAAGTTGGTGGTGTCAAGGTGGTGAGAAGAGGCACCCCTAGAGGGGTACTTTGCTAGGAAAGCAGAGGAGAGGTGAGCGTGGCTCAGTCGCAAGACAGGGGCCTGTGCATAAGGTGAGGCAGCGACAATGAGGGTGAGCGAGGAGCTTTACAGTGTCAGTGAAATGTTCTTGGTATCAGGATGACCAAGACGTGTGGTCATGGCCACCGGATGCAGCGAGGGGCCTCCTCCAGCCCTGGATAGGGCCAGGCAGGGGTTTTCAAGTCCCTTTTCAGTGGCCCTTTGAGGGGCCGGCGTTGCCTACTGGCTCCCGGGTCTGCCGTAGTATGTAGAGGGGCCCAGCCAATCAGGCAGTCCTGAAGCCAGGAAGTGGGGATCAGCTGATGGTAAGGTTGAGCAGAGTGGCCATGGCTGAAGGCCCATGCCGGTCGCTGGATCATGGCTGCACCATGCAGTGTTGCGGGCAAATGACAAGATGTAGTGCCAACCTAAGGTGCAGAAATGAAGACCCCAGCATGGGTATCCAAGGCCTTTTAAAGGTGACCCTTGAGGGGGCCAGTGCCGCTGCCAGTTCCCGGGTCTTCCATAGTATGTAGGGGGGGCCCAACCAATAAGGCGCTCCTGAAGACAGGAAGCAGGGATCTGCTTATAGTAAGCCCAAGCAGGGTGGCCATGATGGAAGGCCCACGTCGGTCGCTGGTATACTGTTTAATTATGAATGGACTGCAGCCCTCTGCCTATTGACTGGCCAGAATAGCTCAAGGCCTTTAAAAGTGTACCGAGGAGGATACTCACGGTGCCCTGACTGCT
Organism: Ambystoma mexicanum; assembly: GCF_040938575.1. Classification (NCBI taxonomy): domain Eukaryota; kingdom Metazoa; phylum Chordata; class Amphibia; order Caudata; family Ambystomatidae; genus Ambystoma; species Ambystoma mexicanum. Next base: position 719,433,785 of record NC_090934.1, read on the forward strand.
GAGGAGTAGTACTCAGTATGGAAACCCTTGCTTCCTGAAACATGGTAGGAAATCGGCAAGCAACGAATCATTGTGTATTGAGCGATATAACCCAAGACTCCCAAGGAACAGGGAGTAATGCATTGAAGTACAGTGTGTCCCAAGGAACAGGGGTTGTCGACTAAAGCAGAGCATGTCAAGTGCTATAACCCACACCTGCCAGAACAAATGTTGGTTAGGGAAGGACTTTTAAAGCTCAGAAAGGAAAGGACTGACGAAGTGCACTTTGAACTGTTGAGAACCTGTGTTATAATGACATTGTTTGGAACTTTTATTGTTTCCTTTGGACAGATTAGAGTTATTGTATGTGAATTCAGCACTGGAAACAAACATAGCGTCAACCTGGGGGCTGAATGGGTTCTTTATATCAGTTTTTCTTCTCATCTCTTATGGGCATTTCTAGCATGTTTTTTTTATAGAATTCCCTTTCTTCTGTTTTTTTCTCCCAAGATCTGGTAAGTGTTCACCCAACCCACCCAGGTCAGTTAGAGTGATTTTCAGGTTGAGCAAATCTGCTCCTGTCTCACCATCTCGCCGTGCTTTACATTGGTTAGCAGTGGAAGAGCGCCTTCACTTTAAGGTAGCTTGCCTTATCTTCAAATGTTTGAAAGGGCTTGCTCCATCATATTTGAAGGATAAAATTCAATATTATATACCAGTAAGAGCTCCACGATCTAGAAACTGTCTCCTTCTGTCTGTCCCCCATTCAACCTACATGACCAGGGGTGAAAGACAATTTGCAGTTAGAAATTAGGACTGTGGAATCACGGTACCAGTTTCGGCAGGCCTTGAAAGAATTTTTGTTTAGTTAGAATTAGTTGTTCTGTCCTTTCCTGTATGCGCCTCTGGTATGTGTTTGGTTCTGCATCTTGTGAATATATTGTTTCATCTGCGCCACTATACGGTTTAGTTCATTTTGTACGCTATATAAATGCACAATACAAATACAAGTACAAATACCCTGCATCCAGACAGCACAGTCTTTAATAAAGTGTGTAACAACCAGATACCCTAGTGTCATGTCACCTTTGTCCTCTGATCATCTCCTTGGTGAGTGTCACAGAGTGAAGAAACCTCGTCCTTGATTGATTGGGAACTCACCCAGCCAGGATAGTATTTTAATCTTCTATATAACCTGGATCTGGAATTCAGATAACGACTAAAAACATGGCAGTTCACTCCAGAATCAGAAGGGAATGAGTAGGAATCATAAATTGAGCCAGAAAGAGGATGCTCAGGGAGGGACCTAGAATTCATTGCCTATCCATCGCCAACTGTTGGGCGTAGGGAAGACATTTTCGACCTCATGCACACACACCACCAAGTTTACAGAGGAATACCACAGTAAGCAGGGACCTCCCACTAGAAGCCAATGGAGAGACCCATAGCCTTCCTAACCATCTCTAACCTTAGGGCAGGGGGGAACACACCTCCACAACCCATGTCCACATACTAATAGTCGTCTACAGCTGATAATTACCACACAGCAACGTACCTGCCGACTAGGTTGCCAAACAATATCAACGCACACAGGATGGTCATAGATGCCGACCACAGAAACCAAAGCAAATAGGTAAGAGAAAATAAACCTGCTTACCCAATACTAAAACAACATTTTTCTGCAAATTCTTCTCCTGCAGAAACTCAGACAACCACATCTCTGCACATCAAACTGCACGTACTTCACCACACTGCCTCAACATACAAACAACACCTAACCATGCACAACAGTACATGGGAAGCGCTCAGACTCGAAAATCGTACCCAAGCACTGCAAACGATGCAAACCGAACTGAAGCTTCCAACAGAACATCATATCTCACTTTCCTATTCTCACTGCACTCTACTAACCGCTCCCACTGCCTCCCTGTTTCACACTGTTCTTTTTCAGATCTGCTAGAGCGAGAGCGCCAGGGTACCACTCCGGTGGTGTTAGTGTGCAGTACAAGTAACCTTTAACATTCTAATTTTAGAATTATCAAGTTATTAATTGCTGTAATGTTTTGATCAAGTGCCCTTTCCATCTTTAACTGCCTTTGACACCAATACCTGTGTGAGATCTTGCTTAATTTTGAATGCTTGCATCTTTTCCAAGAAAACTGTTTCCTTCTGATTGTTATCACGTTGTTCTCTCTTTCTAATGCTCTCCCTACCCCAATCTTAATATTTCCTCTCATCCATGAATATAATAATATCTCATTAAATTAGTTACATTTCAGTGTGTTTAAACTAATTGCAAGTTTTGCTCTAGACATCCTCGGAAATGGTCTTCGTACATCCTGTGTGGGTAGTGTTTTCGTTCTAATGATGAAATCCTTTCTCCTTTTTTTCTCCTTTTTACAAGAACAGAAGAGGAAAATCAATGCATGGAAAAGGTGTGAGATTGACATCCTGGTCTGAGGATGTCATGCGTTTCTAGAACACTTCAGCTTCCATTTCTAGGAACTATCTTCCATTTCATTTCCTATCAGATAGTGTAGATGTGCTACTTTCCTTTAGCTGAAGCGCAATTTCAACCAGTGCAGTTCATGGTCAGTGGGCGAACTGAGCATGCCTTACCCATAATCAAGTTGTGATGTGTGATATTAAACCTATCACATTTTAGGCTGTCAATTCATTCGCTGAGAGGGCTAGAACACATTTTATATTATGGCTGATGGCTCACATTTTGTTTTTCGTTGCTTTTAAAAGCAAAATTATCAGGTTATTTGATATGTGTTAAGGTTACAGTCACATATTTACATAGTCATGTATTCCCACTGTCAACTGCATCAACGTTGTGTCCACGGTAACTATGGACCTGTTAACACCGTTCTGAGTAATACCTATTGATTAGGTGATCTTCATTGGGAAACACATTGTTTAACCTTTATTTCTAATGTTCCGAGCTTGGCCTTGAATTATATTGTACTATAAACACAAGCTCAATCTCTGTGTTACTGTTTCTTCCTTCAAAAGCATTTGTTCTGGTACGATTATACATGCATCATTATTCACAGTAACATGAATTGTACATACAAACATATACACACACATACACACATGATTACTGTGACAAAGTCCCATGCTTAAGGCTATAGGATATGACTATGGAGACTCTGGGGGTCAGGGGTCACTACTCACTCTATGATGAGACACCAGTGATTACTGTGTCAAAGTCCTTGAGGGAGGGCCCAAGTTTCCTTGGTCATCGCTAGCCTCATTCGTTTGCCTTACTTTCTTGGCACTAACTCTCTATGGCCATATAGGGAGATATTGGGCCTCATTACAATCCTGCCGGTCCGGAAAAAATCGTGGTGGTAAAACCGCCACCACCGTTCTTTCTAGACCAGCTGGTTAAGAGTCTTGCAGGCGGGAAGTGTCACGCCCGCCAGGTCTGACCTGGCGGGTTTAACACCACTCGCCTGCAGGCGGACATGGAAACACCGGCTCTGTCATAGACGGAACCAGTGTTTCCATTGTCCCCTTTCCCATGGAGTCCTATGGGGCTTCATGGGAATGGGGACTTACACAATTCCCCCTCCGGAATTCCCGGGTCTCCGGGGTTGTAATGCACCGGTGATTCCGGGAATCACAGAGGCGGAATGGTAATACGGGTCCGGCGGTAACCTGCCAGTTTTTCCAGCTCTGTTACCACCGTAATGAGGCCCATTGCTTCCATTAGAACACAGAGTTAGGGCAAAAGCTACATGTTCCCTGGAGATGCTACAACAGGCCTCCATGAATAATAGAAATAGGGGTGCCTGTTTCTATGAAAGGAAACGGCGCATGAGCGCTCTTCCGAGCCACCTGCAAACCATGTGTGAGCCCCACTCCGACTCTCCCACAGGTGCTGAAATAATTAAACCTTGCTTGATTGCCAAAGATGGAAGTTCTCACTCTTGACAAGTCATACGGACATAAGGCATTCAAAGATGGTGATGGATGTAAAGCAATGTTGGCTGGCCAATTGCCAGCTGAGTAGCTGCATCTAGTGAATTGAAATGTCCCATGATTAGCGGACAATCAGCATGCATGCTCACACAATCCTCACACTGTTAACCACTGAGTAGTTAATCTTCCTGGGCCAATCCCTGCATAAGAATAAAAGGTTAAAGGTGTCATCAAGAATGGTGGCAACCAGGAATAAGAGAGGAGTGGAGGTGGAGAGAAGAGCAGATTGGATGGAAGGAGAGATGAGAGCAGGGAAGGTGGAAAATGAAAGAGACAAGGAGGAAGCAGTGGGTGTCAGGATCGAAAGGAGTGGAGGAGGAAGAATGAAGAAAGGAGAGTTCAATGAAGGAGGAGACGAGGGAGAGTTGGAAAACTGAGGAGGAGGACTAACACACTAGGCCTCATTACAAGTTTGGCGGTAGCCTTGCCGGTAAAAGGGGAGAGTAGGTGGATAGGGGGAAATGTCCCAAAACCTCTCCCCTGACCCAGCAAAAATGTTCTGGTGTGGAGACAAACATGGAAGAATACTTGGCTGAGACTGCATACACACACACACTCACTCACTCACTCACACAGTTAGACACTCACACACATTCACACACACTCTCTCATGCATCCACCCACTGTCTCACTTCCTTTACCTGCTCTATTAAAAACCCCACCACCAGGAAGTTTGGCTTTGGTGCCTCTTGGCTCTACGGGTAGCAATTGCCAACAACATCTGGTATAGTCGAGGCCAAGAAGGAAGTTTAAATAATAATAAACACACATCATAGACCATAAATATGACCCTGTTAGACATACTGTTAGTTGAAATTCCCCCTAAGCAGTACATGTATGAGCCAATTAAGTAAGTAGGGAATAAGGATAATAGTAACTCCCATTTGGAAGTAGATGTGTGCCCTTTTAGGCAGTGTAGGCAATCACAGCTCCCATTAGAAATTAAAGGCTTGGCCCCAATAGTCACTTAATTTAACAATACCCCACATCACATTGTAAGCAGGTATGTAAATAATGTTCTCCTATGAGTAAAGCTATGTTCTTATCAGCTAATGATATATCAGTGCCCCATATGGTAGTATGTATATGCGAGGCTTTGGTAGGCAGCATATACATTAATGCATCCCATCGTGCTTCCCATGGGGAAGACCAGATTTAATTTGTTAAGCAGTATAGTTAATAATGATCTTTGTTAACAAATATGGATATGACCATCCATAAATTAATTGGCATCAATAAATCTCCACATATCAGCAGCTTACTTAAAGTTTGATCAAGTTATCCGTCTACACTATCTCTAACATATTAACTGGGTCATCACGAGTTTGACGGCAACCCTTAAATGCAGTGGTAATGCTATTACCGCCGCAATTAAGGGTCCGCCAAATCATGGGTTTGGCAGGATTTGCACCCAGTTCTAAGCTGGGGGGAAATCCGCTGCGAATTTGCCAATTTTCAGCGCAATTACTGCATAGTGAAACCCCTTACGATAGTCGCGCCGAAAATTCCCCATTGGGCCCAGTGGGGAATGGGGAATTCTCGAATGGGCCCAATGGGGAATGGGGAATTCCTGTTCCGGCAAACCCGTGACCTGGCACTAATGGCGCCAGAGGGTTTGGTGGTAATGCTATTAGCGCGGGTGGTATCCTGGTGGGAATACTGCTGGGATACCGCCCAACTCGTGATGAGGCTCTAAGAGAGTAAAAGAGAAAGCACTCAGCTGAATTGCACAATTTCAACAAGTTCACGAGTCCCAATTCAAAGTTGGCAATTTCCTTGCATGATTCTGCCCAGGTTTGAAATCAGATCAATAGTAAACCGGACCATATTGTGATAAAGGGATCAAAAGAAGGAACATAAGTCATTCGTATGGATTCACAATCTTTATTATACAGAACAGGGTGTCTCGATAACACCTATAGGGTCTATGGAAGTCACATTATAAAGAATAAAGCATACCAAGCTGCCACTGATTCCCTAATATAGCAAACAGTCTACAAGATATAGTGCTCAGCTCACACCTTGGTTTGGCCTACAACCAAGCATGTCTACCCTCTTACTTTAAGATGCATGTCAGACTCTGATAATCTTACCCTCTAACTGTGGGTCACTGTCCTGGGCCAATGTTTCAATGATACCTTGAGCACAAAACCACCAGAAAGAATTCTCTCTTTCTTTCTTAGGGTTGATGATTGCCTTGTCATTCACTTTGATTCCTCCATTTCTTTCAAAACACACATATCTAACACTGCCCGCTCATGTCGATGTCGATGTCATCTTTTTAACATCTGCAAACCATGCTCTTTCCTCTCCACAAAACTAATTTCTACTCTTGTGCTTTCCCGCCTTACCTATTGTTCAGCTTTGCTAATTGGTCTTCTCTCCTATCAACTCATCCCGTCTGCGCCATCCTCAATGTGTGTATACTCACCCACTGCTGTCTCTCACATTGCACCTCTCTCTCTCCCTCCTCCCTCCTAGCAATCACGCACCTGGCTTTCCTTCCAATCCCCACTTCGCTTTCACTTCCTCTGCTTCAGAATAATTTGCATTTATGTAGCGCTACAAACCCTCAGCCATCTAAGCACTGCTTATTTGTGTGGTGCTCATTTATCGACTTTGGAAGGATGGAAGGCTGAGATTCGAACCTGCATTGGCAGGCTCTGCACAGATGTCAAAGCGAGCGTTGTCCTTGCTGTGCTATCTGACCATACAAGTGTATGTATGGCAAGGACGCCTCTGTACCTTTCTTCTCTCCTTTCTATCTATGTCCCAACCCGCTCCCTCTGTTCCCCAAACCAATATCTGCTTGCTGTTCCCAAGCCCCCATGTGCTTCCTCCTGCTTTTGTTCCATCCTGGCCTTCAAATATTGGACGTTACTCCTCTTGCCATTCGCTCTTCTCCTTCTCTGGCTATGTTCTGTTTGCACCTAAACAACCATTTTCTATTTTCATCTTCTTCATCTAATCATCACTGATTGAGGTTTCTCATCATTACTACATTGCACTTGTTTTTACCTGTGTTGTGCTTTGGCAAAAAGAAACACTATATAAATGAACGAAATACAAATGATACGGTTGACACTCTCTTACCACCATGTGTGTTATACCCCTTCATTAGGGATGATTGCACTTTCCTACCATCATATATTTCTGTCCCCTTGCTTGAGGTCTTTTCAGGTTGTGTTTCATAAATTATCTTTACAGAGGTCGCGCTTCTTGGACACGACAAGGGTTAAAGCTCTTTGTGTCTGACCTCTTCCTAATCTTTGGCAGGCGACTCACAACTGGCATTGTGTCTCTTCTCCTTTAGGCTGTCAATCTCATCTCTGCCAATATTTGAGATATAGCCCTCAGGATGCTCTTGGCTTTCTCTTCTCATCCTCCTTGGCGTTTGATCTTTGCCACTATCTAAGATGTACTCCACAACAGGGCTGGTTTCTGCCTGAGTCAAATATATCACCCTCAGCAAACATTTGCCTTTCTCTACTCCTCGGATGGGTTTTGGCAGGGGAGCACCTGGGAACGCAGGGAAGATTCAGGAGGTGACACTTAGCATATAGCAAAAGCAGGATCCATGGAATGTTTACCTATGTTGAGACAAGTAGTCACATGAGCTGTGGGAGCAGAAGCTCCCTGCAAGCAAAAAGACACAAAGAAACAGGAAAGGCAAGCAAATACACCGGGTAGCAAGGATTAATGAAAGTACTTCAATATGATAAAGGATCTCCGTAGAGATTAGGGGAAGCCTTTTGGGCAAAAACCAGCAGATTACGCTTAAGAACAATTATACAGTGGAGTCATGGATTGAACATGCTGAAGAGATGGTTTAACTCAATACAAGGGTAAGGCTGAAGACCGTATACTGAGATGGGTAAGTCTTCCACAGACCAGGCCAAGGCAATGGATGTCTTTCCCTTATCTGATGCTAATGGAGAGTAACCCAGTGTGCACACTGCATATGGATGTGGAGATGAGGCACAACAATGGAACAATTCAACAATGGAACAATTTGTAAGGCAGGTGGACAACACAGAGCAAATATAAATAACCAGCTTCATGGCAGAAAGAGAAAACAAAGAAACATGCACACCATGAAAACAGAGGCCAAAAAGAGGATCTTGTAGAAAAACAACATATAGGCTACACAGGAATACCAGTAGAGAGAAGAATCAGTATCCAAGAATCAGAACAGATCTCGGGGTCTAGCAAGGAAGCGGGAACCTGAACTTGGAACTTTTAGCATTCAGGGAATATCAGGAATCTCAAATTACTGGTCACAAACAATAAGAAGGGTCACTGCCAGGTGAACACATACTTGGAACACTCATAGAAAAACCGGGTATTTATAGTAGTGCAGGAAAGAGTCTGTGAGTGGGACAGCTCACATGTATAGGAAAGAGTATGAATAGGAAATCTGAAACAGGGAGAAAACATTATCAAATCCAGCACAGCACCTGCAGAGACATGATTTGGGATGGGGCATAACCAATCATGGAACATCAATAGAGTGAGTCTGTCTAACAACCCCTCAAACTCTTAAGTGTGTATTTATAAGTATATATATAAATATAGGTATGGCTCCATCAGGAAGTAATGGCAGGAATGCTGTCCATTAGGCGTGGATTCTGGGAGAGGATGTGCTGAGCAACCATGCCATTGCCACTTCCTGCCCTAGCACTTATGCTCGCTCCCTTTGCATCCCTATATGAGACCCAGCTGTACAGTGCTATCTTGACACCTTTCTGTATTGGGCCTCTGGCACAGAGGTGATGGGAGACCCATTTGAAACCTGGGGCTGCAAACAGCTGCTTCCGGCTTTACTGCTTTCTTCAACTAGACTGTGCCCTTGGGCAACGCTCAGAGGAGTTATTTTGCTGAGATAGTTGGCAGGAACGCGATAGCGGAAGGAAAGTTACAAGGTAGGTGAAACATGGGGATACAAAGGGTGAGTGAAGGACGGGGTAAGGAAGAAGAGGAGACATAGTACACAGGCAATATTGGAATAAATTCTCCTTAGTGAATCTAGGATTTGTGCATTGGTATGTACTTAATATTTATAAATTGGCATCATCTTTTTTTTTAAAGCAGAAGGTAAATGTGTGGTAAATTATTCAATTAGAACAGTCGGAAAAAAGCATTAACTCTCAGGTTAGAGGTGCTGGCCAATCAGGTGGCATGAAAAAGGGGCAGAATGCAACACTAACAAACCACATTCACACTCTGCTTGGTGTGCCTCTCCCATGTCTGTCATGTAGTGCTCAGCCTTTGCCTCTCTGAGTTCTTCCTCTGTTGCAACCATACTCCTCTTTCCCCTATGTCCTTCCCCGTGACCTCTCCCAGCATCTTCCAATTACATGTCCAGACACCAGCACCTCACATTTTCTTACTCCCTGAGACGTAGTCCCTTTACAATTATTGGCAGAGGTCATCTTTGTTTATTGCTGTTTTAAGGGAAATGGGGCACTCACATATCTGTCCAACCAAGTTCCTTAAAGAAAACATGATTAGCATCCTAGACATTAGGGTGCTAATACCAACACAAACTGTATTTGGGGGCAGATAGGGCTGTTAACAGCCATCAACACTAATTGCAATTGTTCCTACGTTAAGCTGATGGCAGTTCATTAATGCCTCTGCCTGACCACTAACACAGTGTGTATTGCTATATAGAGTTCAACACCATCTTTTTTACAATGGTCGTCGGCTGATCCAGAACTCTAATGTTTACCTGTTTGGTTGTTAACCACAATACCCTTCTCAGTTCAGTGAATCCCCTGGGGTGGCAGGAACGTTGCAGCTCTGCTCTATTCTTCCTTGTTTCTATGTTTAGTTTATTGTAAAATTAAGTTTCGAAATGTGTCTCCATTTCCCAGGAGTCATGGTTTCCCAGTTCAGTCTTTCTCAAAAATTGACAAGACCATGTCCACCATTTTTCTGGCGTCATTACTTCTCAATTCAGTCCTTTTGAAGTGTTTTTGTTTACTTTATGTTGTAACTACATTGAGGCATGTGGTTCTCAGACACAAACCATCTGTGATAATGTTGTAGAACATATGTTGTAGAAAGGTCTAGGTTATTTAATGGAGCAACATTTTCAGGTTCATTTTACTCATAGTCTCTGTACAGTTTGACTATCCACCGGCCATCCTCATTCATTCCAGCTCACTCCCATATGCCTCTCTCAGAAAATGCACTCACACCATGCATCCAACATTTCCCTGATCTGTCATTCACACATCATTCATCAGCATTCAACAGGCATTCAAAGGTGGCCAGCTGGGCAAGAAGACTTGCAAACCCAAAATACAAAACTGGGTCGGTCCATTTGAGACTTTCTCAAATCCCACTAGGACCTTTACCCCCAGGAACTTTATCACCAAGTTCTAGGATTCTGCACTTCTACATCACCTTTTGTTTAGCAGATCGCATTGGGAACTTTGTCACAAAGCATGAGAAGTCAAGGTTTCTCAAATCCATCTTTATCTCAAATGGTGCTAGGCCAAGTTCAACAAGTCAATACTACTCTTTAGTAGCTTTATGACTTGACCTCCAAATTCGAGGGGTTAGGGTTTCTCCACTGAGTTGCCTGGACTCTGATTTCCAGGATTCAGCACTACTCTGATCAGACTTCCTTTCAAATTTCACTAGAAACGTTGCCTCCCAGTTCCATAATGCAGTGCTTCACACATCAGCGCCTGAACTTTGCCTTCATGTTCCAGTAGTTGGCACTCATCAGTTCAACTGCTTTTTTCAAATGGTGCTTGGAGCTTTTCCTCTGAATTTCAGAGACTGTGCTTCTCAGTTCTAGGTCTTCCTCAAACAGCGCAAAGAATTTTGGCCTTTTTTTTATCAGACTACTCTTCCGCCTGGATCTTCTCGTGAGTCTTTTTTGATCTACTGCATTTTGACTTTGACAAATCTCTGTTCCACAGATTTCTGCCAGAACCTCCTTCTCCACAATGGCTCACATCTGTAAACCTCTCTCCACTGTTGGGACTGCTCTCTACCGTCCGTTGATTGTCTCATTTTCACTGCAGCCCAATGGTTCTGTGTTTGACATCCATCATTTATACCACTCTCTGTCCAACTGCTCTGTAACTCCATGTTTTCCCAGAATTCACCAGCAATGTGCTTGCGGCTCCAGGGGCATTGCTAGGGGGGCCGAGGGGGCTATAACCCTGGGCCTTTTGGTTGTAGCCCAGATCGAAGCTCAGGGGCTAGAACCAAAATTCTAGCTAGTCCTAGTCACAAGTCCCAACAGTCTCAACATTAGCGAAGCCCCAGATCTTTTCCAGACCTAGCAGCACCCCTGTGCGGCTTAATTGTCTTTTAGAAGTGACTTCATCACAATTGCTAAAGCTATTGTAACTGATACGTACAAAAGAGCACTGTTTGAGCCCATCAAGGCTTCAGTACACCGTTCTTAGTATTCTGATAAAATAAAAATGGGATATCAAAAACGTGTCTCGCTTTTATAAATACTGAATCATTTACTCATGAAATTGTATTGCTCTTAGTTATGTGTGTTTTAGGAGCTGCTATGAAAAATAAATTGTCTTCAGGCTCGTCATGTTATGTATGGCTCACTAAACACTCAACAATTTAATTAAAGCAATCAACAGAAGGCTGTAAAGATAATGCATTTGCCCAAACCCTTAGTGTTTGCTGTAATTTATCTTTGAGTGACAGCTCCAACAATCACAGAACACAGCCTGTTTTCTTTAACGAGGACATTCAGTGTCACGTATTCAGTGAGTGAAGAAAAGGAACACTGGACTAGCATGTTACAAATATATTAAACAAAATATGGACACATTCACTTCGTTCCCTGCACATTCACCTGTTAAATGGGAAGATTATTTGGCTGGATAGGCCAAATATTTGCATAACTTGTTTTAGGAATACAAACCGGATAATGTTGGCAACTTCATAGGCCTATGACCGTGCACTTCATAAACTGACACAGACACAGCCACGACTAGGGGTTAAGACATGTAGACTGGGATGTCCCAGATGTATTAATCCTGATAAATTTAATTAAGGAACTATTTTCATGAACATTTAAAATCTTCTGCAAATACTAGATGGATGGTTGCTCAGATGCCGTTTCCTTCACAATTTACAATGGCCCTCATTACAACACCGGCGCTAAACCATGGCACTATTAGCACCATGGTTGATGCTGGTGTTGTAACTGGTCTGCCATGGTTCAATGGGGAATTACCACCCCATTCCAAGGTTGGCGGTGCGGTAATTCCCCATTGAACCATGGCCCTTCCCCATTTCCATTTTCGCCCCATAGGGCTCTATGGGAATGGGGAAGGCGCTAAGTACGGTACCGCAAATTGCGGGACCGTACTTAGCACCAAGGTCCCTTTGCGGGTCCCTACTTTAACGGCCGGTGTAGACCAGCCGATAAGGTCGGGTCCCGCAAAGGGTCCTCGTAGTAAGGCACTAAGTGTTTAACGGCGCTGCAGCCTTTTACAGCAACGTTAAACACTTAGCGCCAGGGTCGTAATGAGGCCCAATGTGTGCTTAAAGAAGTATACATTTGCACATAAAAAAACAGGCCAGATCTTTAAAGCAAAATGGAATGAGTGATAGTTAAGAAAGAGGCTGATTGGCTGCTGTTATATGAGGTGCACAAGGACAACCTCCAATACAGGTCAATATCTGATGCCACATTGACCCGGACTGGTGTGGCACCAATTAAGATAAACAGCTGGAGTTGGCTTCACTAGGGAAAAAGGTTGGACAAACTTCTCTAATTCTAGAATGTGGTAGAGGACAAATCCTTTGGGAAAGATGCATCCCTACCGTGAGAACAGGACAGGTTTTTGGGAGCGGACGAATCCCTGACAACCTCCCAGTTCTCGCATTATGATTCATCATGAACTCCAAAAGGGCGGATCTCGTGACAAATAACAGGTTATTCTTCTTCAGCCAATTTAAGCACATTCATCTCTGAAGGGTAGTTTGACACCTATATAGGGCCATGCACACTACCTCTTCCGTTGTGTGGTTTACTAGTCTGATAGAGAAGGAATAACTAAGGGTGGACTCTCACTTGGAGGGTGTTTGGAGAGTTGTTGAGAGTATTAATGGAGTCCATTGTGGTTCTTGTTGGTCTTTTTTGTAGTAACTTGTAATTTATTGAAATGCTTAATGCATTTTCCTGTTCCCCTTTGTCTAACTGTTTGGCCAGTGTGTGTTAGTGTCTAGTGATACTTTGCACTTATAAAATAAAGAAACACAAGTTTGTCTTTTCCTGCTGTGACTTTCTAATTTTTAAAATAAAAACAGAAACGTTAGCGACAACAATTTGATTCCCCAAAAACATGGACAACATAAAAACACACTTTACCCTCTATGAGTTTGTCATGTTTCTTTAAATGATATTGTATTATGGCAGTTTTCGACTATGGTTGTAGAGTTTGATTGTGTATTGTAGGTTTGAGATGTAGGCTATGGCTGTAGGATTGTCATGTTTGTACCCATGTTTCTTCCCTCGCCCGCCCACTTTGAGTTGCACCAGTGATTCTAAGAGTCACATGGTTCTTTGCCTTTGTGGCTTTTTAAATGCTGCGTTGGCTGGCACTTGGGGTGGGAAGAGGAAAAAGTCTGAGGGAAAGGAGGAGCTGCATTTCTTCTCACAGGAGCCAAATGATTCCCCCATGGCTGATGAGGAGAGGGGGACGTCATGGTCTGTGTATCGGTTCTAGGGCATGTGCCACAGAGCACTGCCAAACCTCCAAGTGGATGGCAGAGTTGGAGGTCCTCAGAGAGGCCTCAGGAGGAGGAGAGACCAGCACAGAGGCAGGTCGAGAGCCTTATGTTGCCACCCCCACTGAAAAAGTAGAGGAGCAGGAAGGCTGCTCAATCATTGAGGAGGAGGGGATTTATGGATTGGGTCTTGACTGGGTTAGAGTCATGGAGAAGGAAATTGTTTCCACCCAGTACGGCGGGCCCCTGCAGACAAGCGGCAGAACTGTCAGGACTGGGGCCAGTGAGAGGACAAACTAATGGAGATGCGGCAGTATATAGTGGACCCACCCAAGGCATAAGCGAGGAGGAAGAGAAGGTACAGGAAGAGGTGGCGACAGTGAAGCCTCTTCCTACCATGGCAGAGGGGGAAAGCCAGGAGAAGAATCAGGGAGTGATGTCCACAAACCCCACCCCACACAAATCCCACAGGGTCCTGGCTGCAGGACTATTTTGCACTGCCACTAGGAACAACTGACAGCGAAGAGGAGTCTGAGGTATTTTGCACACCAGTGAGCTCTGTGAAGAGAGTCAAGTGGTGGAATAAGGCAAGGGGTTAGGTCATGCTCTAGTGAACAAAGCAATGAGGAACCATATGTGCCAGTGGTACAGGAGGATTTACACTTGTGTATAGGCACGTTATAAATGCCATATCATATTATATACCCTCAGAGGCCATCACCATGCAGCCACCACCAACACCCCCTAAAGTGTAAGTAAGGCATAGGGTCCCAGCATATCACAGGGCACAGCCTGGATATTACATCAGGCACAAGTGTGACCAAACTCCAACACCCATCCGGCCAGCCCAATCAGCAGTGGCAGTGGCAACTGTGGCCAGTGCCAGGTCCCTCTTGCCAGCACGACAATCCACAGCATGCATGTTTGGGCAGAACCTACTGGATGAAATCATATGGCATTGGGGCACCTTCTGCCTTTATTGTAGGCATTTATGATGAGCTGGACCATGCAGTGGTGCTGTGCAACTTGAATTGGAAATTGACATGGTGCAGGAGTGAAGGAATAAAGCAGTCATAAGCAGCAACTGGTGTCGTAGGTGATCTTCACTACCCATGAGAGGGGCAGTCGTCTGTGGGAGAGCTGGAGAACTACAAAAACGCACAGTGGGCGATCTTCAATGGGTGAGCATGCCAAGTGAAAAACTACAAATACCTTAGGGGGTTGTCAGCACCCTGTGAAAATACTAGAGAACCTTAGTGGGTGTCTTGGCTCTGTGAGGAAAAACACAATAGCCCTATTGGATGTCTGTGTCCTGTAAGAAAATCACAAGAACCCTAGTAGGCAGCTGCACCGTGTGAGAAAACCCTTAGAACCATAATTGGTAGCTGTGCCCTGTGATAATACCGGAGAACCTTGTGGTGTGGCTGTGCAGAACATTTTGTCAAGTGTATGATCATGATTCAGAAACATTACATCCACAATAGTCAATGCAATGGAATGTCTAAGACAGAAACAGGTTAATGTGGTCTACTTGGTAATTGCAAGTAATTGGTAAATATCATCTACAAGCACCTATAAACTAAACAGCTCCACTTTAAAGCATCCGACATGAGTTACTGGCCAGAAACAAATCATCCTCATCACCATCTTCTGAGCTGGTATGATTGGCTACTGGGGGATATTCGATAGATTTTTTGTTTTTGTTTTATGAATGTCATTTGTTCTACATTCGGTACTTTAGGATTTTCCTGCAATTAGAGACAATGGGCCTCATTATGCTGTCCAGTTAAAGCATCGACTGTCAAAGGGTCGAATGGTCAAAGGATCGACACAAAAGTACCGAAAACAAAAGGATCGAATTTTTTTTTTAATTATATATTTTTTTTTTGGTTTTTGTATAGGTAAAAAAAAATGTTTTTTACCAAAAAACCTCCCCCAAAAAAATCGATCCTTTTGTTTTCGGTACTTTTGAGTCGATCCTTTGACCATTCGACCCTTTTAATTTCGATCCTTTGACTGGCAACCCCTCATTATGACCCTACAGGTAACCATGCCGCTTTTTGCAGCATGGCTATCCCCATTCTGGGTACCGGGTCTGGGTTCCCTGAATGGGGAAATACCAGGCCATTCCGACCTTGGAGGGCCCGGTATTTCCCCATTCAGGGAACCCGGAACCGGTACATCCCCATTCCCATTTCAGCCCTCATAGGGCTCAATGGGAATGGGGATGATGCTAACAACGAGCCCGTTAATGATGGGCCCGTTGTTAGCATGCTGGTCTGCTTGTGAGACCCGCTAAGGACGCCTGGTTCTACCAGGCGTCCTTAGCGGGTCCCGTGAGCAGACCTTGTAATGAGGCGGTGGGGGGTTAACGGGGCAGGCAGCTCTACCGGCCCGCGTTAACCACTGTAAAGACTGGAGGGGAGGGGGTCTGTACTTCTGCTCTCTATATGGTAGAGGAGAGGCACAGAGGACCCCAGCCAAGATCCTCTATTATGGTAGCAATGAACGAGCAATCAAGGCCTAGCTTCTTAGGAGGTGATGCAGGGTGGTTCTTAAGTACAGGGTAGTCCCCAAGCCCCCACAAAGGAATGTCCACACACTGTATTAGTTAAAACACATTCTTTATATAATTAATATTCAAGGTTATGTGCACTATCACAATAACTCACTATGTGCTAAAAAAAATCTACAATGGCAAATATGTACAGTTCAAATATGGTACCACAATTATTATCAGATCTCATTAAAGTGCATCTACTATACTCTGGTTAAATGTCACACAGATCACTTAATAAAGGCAACCAACAATAGACATAGGAGGAAAGCAGTGGGTTGGAACAATTGGCAGAATACTGGCCCCTACCAATGGACACAGTTCTGTGTGGAGATCCCCCCACCTGGGCAACCTGTAAATAAAATATATCTCACAAGCCCAGTCCATATATTGTTCTATAAATCTTATTTCCTTATATAATGTTTCTACCCCCCCCCCAATGTACCTGCTAGAGCAGAGTTCTTCGAAGAGGCATAGATGGATCCTTCTTGAGTGACTCCATTTAATGTAGGAGCCACGGATCGTCGCGAGGCATTGAAGAAGGTAAACTTGGTGTTAACAGCGTCTATGAAAAGTTCGAAGGTGCAGAGACCACGGCATCGATCCAGGCGGTGCTCGTCGACAATATCCTACAAGGATGAGTTGTGCGGGGCACCTCAGCATTGAATAGTTCAGGACCGCAAAGAGTTTCTGAAGAACTGTGGTCCGACAAGGGCGTTGAGTCATCGAAGCCTTTGTGGTCTTTGGGTGGAGGGAAACCCACAGGCGGATTCTCTTCGGCGCGTCAGCGTCCTCAACTTTCTCCAGGGGGATAAAGCAGTCGATGGCGTGGACAAGGGAGTCCTTTGATTCAACAGTCTTAGGCAAAGGAGCGGGCGGCTCCGGTCGTCGGTGGCACGGCGTCAAGCGGTCCCCTCTTCTGGGCAACATGACTTTGACAGGCCTCCAGCGGTTACGCTGATACTTTGAACCCTGGTCGACAGTAATGGACTTCGAAGGCATCGATGTCCGGGTGCTTCACTTCGTTCTCCTCGGCGGTCCCCGTCTCCGGTCGGCAGCCTTTCGAGGGTCTGACTTCGAGGGAGCTTTGGCAAAGGTTGGCGGTGCTCGATGGTCCCTCGGAGCATGGGAAGAGGGTGCCTAGCCACTTCCTCTCTCGGATCAGTCCTCGATGAACTCGACAGCTTTCGGATCGGGTTAAAGCAAATGCAGCAGCAGTTCTTCTTCTTCCAGCTGGGTATTGAGGATAAGCAGTTCCAGTTACTCTTCAAGTGTTGACTCAGCTTCTGAACAATTTCCAGCGGTGAGAGGTCCCCAGATATTCTATTCTACCTCTCATCCACACTGCTGGGTCACACTCAGCAGCCAATCATACAGAAGGGCATTCAGGCAGTCAGTCAGCCAATCAGGCATACAGTGCATTCAGGCCATACTCCTCCCTCTCAGACATTCACAACAAGGAATGTGTATTGGGACAAGTACCCAACCATTACACACTGCATTCATACCAGTTTTGGGCAGGACTGTCTCAGTCTTTGTCTCTCTTACCAGAAACCAGACACCCACAACAAGAAGTGCATGTTGGTCACACACTCCATTCACCCAGGTCCTACCCACAGGGTGTTCCCACAACATACAGTCACCGGGAAGGCTCCAGCCAGTCTGGCCTGGACTTCCCAACAACACCATATATGGAACTTCCACCTAACAGCCAGTCAGGAGAAAGGGACAGAGCCAGGGCTTCCAAGGACTTTGGGAAAACAAGGTAACAGGCAATAGAAAGCAAGAGGCCACAGGGGCCATCTTGTTTCCTATCAGGAATCAACTGATTCCAATGGCAGGGCCTGGGTATCCCAAAATGGAGGATACTCAGAGCAACTGTCAATTTCAGCATGGAGCTACCACCAGCCCATATCCTGCTCTGTGGGCCACACACAGGTGCCCAAAAACATACACTAGGGGCACAGGGTTGCACCCCCACCCATGGGTGCCATAAGGGTATCCCATGGGTTTGTACATCAAACCAAAACCAGGAAGACCTGCACTGCCAGGAGTCCCATATGAACTCCTGGGCAGAAATCAATACAGAACACAAATGAAAAAGGACTACAGGACAAGGACAGGGAGGCCCTGTTCCTTCATTGCATTTCCAGCATCACAGTCACCCCCCACAGAATGAGGTTAGGGTGCCTAACCTCCCACAAGATAGACACCCTCATCCAGATGGTCAACATACCTTCTGGAAAGGCCATCTGCATTATCGTGACTCTTCCCTGGTGTATGCTGAATGGTGAAATCTAGCCCTTGCAGGCTAATGGACCACCTGAGCAGTTTCGGGTTCTCACCCTTCATTTGCATAAGCCACTTCAGGGGCTTATGATCTGTTTGGACCTTGAAGGTAGACTCCGTAAGGTAGGGCCTAAAAGGCCTAAGGCTCCAAACTATACTGAAACACTCCTTTTCAACAGTAGCCCACCTAAATTCCCTACCCTTGTCATGATGCCTGCCTCTAAGGAGCCAGGCCGGGCCCAGCAACCCCAGAGGCAGACATCATTTTCCCCTGGGAAGTCCCAGCGGGCCCAAGTCGGGGCCCTTTGGACTCAGTCCTGGCGCCTTAGGCGCCAGGCTCATAGGGGCCCCCAGTCCTGGCGCCTTAGGCGCCAGGCTCATAAGAGAGGATATGTGTTTAAGTGCTTGGGTGCACACTTACCTGATGCAGACCATGCTGCTTCATCCAGGCCCTCTTGAGGCCTGAATGGGACTACTTTACCTGTGGGACTACTTCACCACCTGGGTGTGGTCGGGGAAGGATACATACCTGATTGGTGGAAGGATACATACCAGGAACTTCTTCCAAGGCTATTTAAACCACACCCGATCAGCCACACGTGCTTCGCGTTGTTCTGCACCTAGCAGCTGGACGCTCACCGTGTCTGCTCCTGCATCCTGACTTCAGCCACGCCTGCCAACACCCTGGAACACCTGCAAGGGGAGAAAGGAGAGATTAGGTGAAGAAAAGCCCTTACCTGCTAAATCTGCATTCCGGAGTCACTTCACCGACGATCCTGAAAAGGAAGACATCTTTTTTAAAGCATTTCGTTTCGATCGCTGCAGCGCTGCATTTCACTCACCTTGGCAAGGCACTTCCATCTTCAGCAGCGATCTTCCGGATTCAGCTACGTTCCGGTGCCTAGAGGAAAAAAGACAAGAACAAAGGTGAGAGGGAGAAAAGGAATAAGGAAAGCTCAGAGGGTTGGATGGGAGTGGGAGGCTTGAACATTATTTCCGCCAGTTAGTAATACTCCTTTTCCACGTACAGGAGGGTATTCTTGCGAGCCAGAGAAACCAGAATAGAGGGGCCCTTCCAGTCCATCTTCAGAGCCGTGCCTCCGTGGGAATCAGGTGAGCGTTACAGAACGCGAAGCCTTACCACAATTTCCCACCCAGGCGCTATGGAGACTTCCGAGACAGATCAGCTGGCCCAGCTTTTAGGGGAAGTACGGGCAGAAGTGCACTCAGCCCGCCAGGAGACTAACGCTCTTAGAAGAGAATTCATCCTATCCAAGGAAAGAACTGATGATCTGGCCAAAAGGTTGTTGCAGGGCCAGGCAGGGCACACTCCTTTACCGGATTCCGGGGGTACTTCTACATCAATGGGTTCGACTAACCCGGCACAAATCAATCTACCTGGACACATGCCTTTGGCCCCGCCTGAACGTTTTACGGGGGATCCCAAGAAATATGCCGTTTTTATGAACCAATGCCGTTTACACTTTTTATGCAGGCCCGGGGCCTTCCCCAACGACCAGACCAAAGTAGCCTTTGTACTATCTTACCTCAGTGGCTGTGCTGCCGATTGGTCTATTCCATTGGTAAATCAGGATGATCCCATTCTCCGGGATTTCCAGGGCTTCCAGGCCAGCATGGAAAGATTGTTCACTCGACACTCGCAGGGACAGGCCCTTAACAACGAACTGTTATCCTTACGGCAAGGTAATCAGGATCTTTTGTCCTATATCGCCACCTTTAATAGACTGATTGTGGAAACCGGATGGCCTGAAAATAAAAGGATCACCTTGTTTCATCGAGGCCTGCGCGGAGAGCTTAAAGATGTTATAGCTCAGATAGTAGATCCACCCCAGGCCTGCACAGACTACATAGACTTAGTGGTTCAACTTGATCACAGACTTCAAAATAGAAAAGCAGATCGGCTCAAGTACGAAACCAGAGTACCCATCAAGACCCACGTTAACTCCAAGAGTACTGACATTTCCGAACCAATGCAAATAGGCAGTGTTAAAGGACATTAACGCAGAAAGAACGAGAGAGAAGGCGACAAATGCAACTCTGTCTGTATTGTGGGACTTCCGGTCACTTTCTCCAAAGTTGTCCAGTAAAACCACCCAAGAAGGTGGTTGGAGCCACTGATAACGAGTTATTGACACCTGGTTCGGGAAGCGACCTAGCCCGACAAGCGTAGGGGTCCGCTTGCCGAGCTTGAAAACAAACTCTTTGACCTCGCATTTTGTCATGCCAATGGTGCTAGTGAATCCAAAAAAGCCTCAGCAGTTGCATGCCATAAAAGCATACGTAGACAGTGGAGCTATTGGAAATTACATAGACCATGAATTGGCTTCCAGGATTAAGCTTCCTCTCCGTCCAAAAGTAACCCAAGATGTAATTACCACAGTTGATGGAACCGAAATAGCCTCAGGGCCTGTAACGCATTCCACTGTTGAAATCACACTGGTGGGTCAAGATGGACACCGGGAAGCAATCGTGTTTGATGTGATCAAGGCCCCACAATTTCAAGTACTTCTTGGAATCCCTTGGTTAGAAACACATAATCCAAGAATAGACTGGCGAGCAAAGAAAATAACTTTTCCTGATTGTGAACCAACCTGTTATCCAAGGAATCCAGTTATGGGTCTAGCCTCTGCAACTGCCACCCCTGTACAGCTACCATCCGAATACCAAGAATTCCAAGACGTTTTTCAGAAAGAGCAGGCTAACACTTTGCCTCCCCATCGATCTTACGATTGCCAAATCGACTTGGTACCCGATGCGCCACTACCTTGTAGCAGGATTTATGCTCTTACTGAACCTGAGAACCTGCATTTGCGTCAGTACTTGGATCAATACCTGGCCAATGGCTTCATTCGCCCGTCAAAGTCTCCAGTCTCTTCCGCTTTGTTCTTCGTACCTAAGAAGGAAGGAGACCTCAGAACCTGTATTGACTACCGCGCCCTGAATCAGATAACGATTAAGAATCGGTACCCTTTGCCCCTGATACCTGAACTCATCGACCAAGTAAAAGATGCTCGGGTGTACACCAAGCTAGATCTCCGAGGAGCTTACCACCTTGTGCGTGTAAAAGAGGGCGACGAGTGGAAGACTGCATTCCGCACCAAATTTGGGCTCTTCGAGTATCAAGTAATGCCCTTCGGTTTGTGCAACGCACCTGCCGCCTTTCAGTACTTCATGAATGATGTTCTTCGGGAACTTATTGATGTTTGTGTCATCGTTTATATTGACGACATCCTGGTGTACTCTTCCTCAGAATCTGATCACAGAAAACATGTTAGGGCAGTTCTTGAGAAATTGCGCCAGCACAAGTTATTTGCCAAGCTTGAAAAATGCGTTTTTCATACCACAGAAGTGGAGTTTCTCGGATTCATTCTGACGCCTCAAGGAATCCGAATGGACTCGCGGAAGGTGGACGCCATTCTCAAATGGCCATCTCCTAGCTCAGTGAAGGGAGTGCAAAGCATGCTTGGCTTTGCCAATTTCTATCGAAGGTTCATCCCGGAATTTTCTCGAACAGTTCAACCCATCACAGCTCTCTTAAAGAAAAATAAACGCTTCGAATGGACTCATGAGGCCGAACAAGCCTTTCAGGACCTGAAAACCAAATTCACCTCTGCACCTGTATTGAAGCACCCGCACCCAGATCTCCCTTACATTGTGGAAACCGATGCATCCAGTTCGGCCATGGGAGCTGTCCTGTCGCAAAGAGACCCAGAAACTAACCAATTATACCCTGTAGCCTTTTGGTCGAGAAAATTCTCTCCACCTGAAATCAATTACGCAATTACCGACAAAGAACTACTGGCTATTAAATCGGCTTTCAAGGCTTGGCGTCACTATCTTCTTGGGGCTAGACATACCATCACCGTAATTACGGACCACAGAATTTGCAGTATCTAAAGACGGCCAAAGCTCAATCTTCACAACAACTCCGATGGGCTTTATTCTTTGCGGAATTTGATTTTGTAATTACCTATCGCCCTGGCTGCAAGAATGGTAAAGCAGACGCCTTATCCCGGATTGGCATGGAGGAACCCAATTCGAGTATAGAACCTGTGCCAATCATACCTGAACAAAGAATTTTGGGCTTAACTTCATTGCAAACTATTGAGGACATCGAAACTCAAGTAAAACAACTTTTAGACTCTTCAGCCTTACAGGAATGGAGTCAAAAGGGTCCTCACTACACCGTTAAGGATGATTTACCCTATTTCCAGGAGCGGTTGTTTCTGCCAAGTAAAGAATTACAGGAACTTGTCATCACCCGTCATCATGAATCATTAATGGAAGGACACCCTGGTATCGCGAAAACAGAAGAAAAGATCAAACGCCACTTCTGGTGGCCTTCTTGGAGAAAAGACATAAAGTCTTTTGTGTTGTCTTGCGGAATTTGCGCCCAAAATAAGAGTCAAAAGAAAAGACCTGCCGGTTTACTTCAACCTTTGGACATTCCACCAGCACCTTGGCACACCTTGTCAATGGACTTTATAACTGACCTGCCTCCTTGTGGAGGTTACAACACTATTCTCGTCATAGTGGATCTGTTCTCCAGGATGGCCCATTTCATCCCTCTAAAAGGATTGCCGTCAGCTTCCACCTTGGCCAAGGAATTTTTGGAGAGTATAGTGCGCATACATGGTTTCCCTTCTATACTAGTCTCAGATCGTGGAAGTCAATTCATCTCCCATTTTTGGAAGAAATGTTGCCAACTGGCACAAATAGATGTGCGGTTATCCACCAGCCACCACCCCCAGACCGACGGACAAACCGAGAGAACCAATCAGACTCTCGAACAATATCTTCGGTGTATGTTACACCAATCCGAGTTAAATTGGAAAGACATCCTTTGGATTGCAGAATATGCATACAATAATTCAGTGCATTCTGGAACCGGACAGACTCCTTTTTATACTTTGTATGGTCACCATCCTCGGACTTCTGACCTTGATCCACCTCTGACCCTGGAAATGCCTGCGGTAAATCACCTACATTCCACTATCACCCGAGCCTTCAAAGATGCTACTATGCACTTACAACAAGCCAAGAAAAGATATAAAGAAAACGCTGATGTGCACCGAAGTAAGACTCCTCCTTACCAAGTAGGAGATCAGGTATGGCTAGCAACTAAACATTTACCCCTCAGGGGCCCGCGAACTTTTAATCCCAGATTCATTGGACCTTACCCCATCAAGGCTATAGTCAACCCAGTGGCCTTTAAACTCGATTTACCATCTAACATGCAGATTCATCCCGTTTTTCACGCATCTCTTCTGAAACCAGTGCAACCTGGAACCAGACTGTCTAAGCCTCCGGATCCTGTCCAAATTGATGGAGAATTCGAATTCGAAGTGAAAGACATTTTAGATTCCAAGATAGTTAAGTCGAAACTTTTCTATCTTGTTGACTGGAAAGGATATGGACCTCAGGAAAGATCTTGGGAACCCAGTGACTTTATTCATGCACCACGACTGGTACAAAGATTCCATCGGAGATTCCCGCACAAACCAAAACCCCCGGAGGAAAAGACCTTGGGAGGGGCCTTGAGGGGGGGTACTGTCATGATGCCTGCCTCTAAGGAGCCAGGCCGGGCCCAGCAACCCCAGAGGCAGACATCATTTTCCCCTGGGAAGTCCCAGCGGGCCCAAGTCGGGGCCCTTTGGACTCAGTCCTGGCGCCTTAGGCGCCAGGCTCATAGGGGCCCCCAGTCCTGGCGCCTTAGGCGCCAGGCTCATAAGAGAGGATATGTGTTTAAGTGCTTGGGTGCACACTTACCTGATGCAGACCATGCTGCTTCATCCAGGCCCTCTTGAGGCCTGAATGGGACTACTTTACCTGTGGGACTACTTCACCACCTGGGTGTGGTCGGGGAAGGATACATACCTGATTGGTGGAAGGATACATACCAGGAACTTCTTCCAAGGCTATTTAAACCACACCCGATCAGCCACACGTGCTTCGCGTTGTTCTGCACCTAGCAGCTGGACGCTCACTGTGTCTGCTCCTGCATCCTGACTTCAGCCACGCCTGCCAGCACCCTGGAACACCTGCAAGGGGAGAAAGGAGAGATTAGGTGAAGAAAAGCCCTTACCTGCTAAATCTGCATTCCGGAGTCACTTCACCGACGATCCTGAAAAGGAAGACATCTTTTTTAAAGCATTTCGTTTCGATCGCTGCAGCGCTGCATTTCACTCACCTTGGCAAGGCACTTCCATTTTCAGCAGCGATCTTCCGGATTCAGCTACGTTCCGGTGCCTAGAGGAAAAAAGACAAGAACAAAGGTGAGAGGGAGAAAAGGAATAAGTAAAGCTCAGTTTCCTTTTAAGACTTACCTGTTGGATATTTCCCTCTGCATTTCGGGTCCTGCCGCTTCCTGGCATCTCCGGACCCCGGCCCCTATGGGGAAAAAAGACAAAGTCATTGTTGAGCGTTTGTAAAGACATTACCTGAGCGCTCATCCGGAACTTACCTGCCATTTACTGAAGCGGCACGCTTCACTTCGGGTCGGCGCCATTTCTCCGGCATCCGAACCCCGGCCCCTAAGGGGAAAAGGACATGAGCATTAGCGCTTGCTGCAATAAGACAACGGACATAATTAAAGAGCTTGAACTTTTGAACAGAACTATTACAGCGCCTTACCTGAACAGTCAAGCTTACCTGAACTCCATCAACCCTCAATCCAGTGAAGTAACTGGGTTTCAACGCGCCCCTGCATCTGAAGCAGGACGGAGAGCTCACCATTCCAAACCCTAAGGTGAGGCTTCACGGGGAACCGTGGAAGAGGTTTCGTGGAGGGTTGGATGGGAGTGGGAGGCTTGAACATTATTTCCGCCAGTTAGTAATACTCCCTTTCCACGTACAGGAGGGTATTCTTGCGAGCCAGAGAAACCAGAATAGAGGGGCCCTTCCAGTCCATCTTCAGAGCTGCGCCTCCGTGGGAATCAGGTGAGCGTTACAACCCTTGAGTTGTCTACTGATGAAGATGATCAGATGTTCCCTCCCTTTGGCATCTAACTGGGACAAGACAGCTCCAATTCCGGTGTCGCAGACATCCGTTTGGATGATAAACGGTTTGCTGTAGTCAGGCGCACACAACACAGGTGCCCTACACAGACTTTCTTTCAAGCCATCAAAGGCCCTCTGACAGTCTTCAGTCCAATTAACCTTCCTAGGCTGTTTGGGTGAAGTCAGAGCTGTCAGTGGTGCAGATATGGTTCCATAGTCCGCCATGAATGTGTGATAATACCCAATGAGGCCCAAAAAGGCTCTCGCCTGGGTTTGAGTAGTGGGAGTCTCCCAGTCCCGTACATCCTGTACTTTACTGGGGGGAGGTTGGATTTCACCCCCTCCTCCCTCATGACCAAAATACGTGACTTTCCCCTGAGCTATCTGGCACTTGGTGGCCTTGATAGTGATGGTAGCCCTTTTTTCAAGGCCTGCAACACCTTATCCAGATGTGTCAAATGCTCTTCCCAGGTGGAACGGTGGACGGCAATGTCGTCTAAGTAGGCCACACAAAAGGCCTCCAGCCCACTGAACGCATGATTGACCAATCTCTGGAAAGTGGCAGGGGCATTCTTCAACCCAAAAGGCATGACCCTAAACTGGTAGAGTTCCTCAGGTGTTGAGAACGCCATCTTTTCCTTGGCATGGTCCATGGTATTTGCCAATAGCCTGAGGTAAGGTCAAAGGTGCTCACAAATTTGGCAGCACCTATGGTGTCCAGGAGCTCATCAGTCCTGGGCAATGGGTGCGCGTCAGTTTTGGTGATGGAATTGACTCCTCTGTAGTCCACACAGAACCTCCAATCCTTGGTACCTGGCTGGGAACTTGCCTTGGGGGCAAGGACCATGGGACTTGACCAGGGACTGGTTGAGGGTTCAATAACACCCAGATCCAACAACTAGGCGACCTCAGCCTGGATGCGGTTCTTAACTGTATCTGACATACGGTAGCACCTACTTTTGTCTGGCATACTGTCACCAGTGTCAATTTTGTGCCTACACCAAGGTGTAAGGCCTGGTGTCAGTGAGAACAGAGAAGCATATTACCGGAGCAAAGCCCTGCAGGCCTTTTGCTGCTCTGTCGTCAGATCGGGAGAGAGATGTACTCCCTCCACTGAGACCATCCTGAGGTTTACTATGCAGCAAATCAGGAAGGGGCTCACTCTCATCCTCTTCTTGCTCTTAAGCTAGCAAGAGACATGAGACTTCTGCTCGCCTGTGGAAAGGCTTGAGCCTGTTAACATGGAATATCTGAGGGGCTACCTCAGGGGCTCCCATGTCAACCAGATAATTGGCTTCGCCCATCTTGGAGATGATCCTGAAGGGTCCCATCCACTTGTCTGCCAAAGCTCTAGGCTTGGTAGGCTCCATCACAAGGATTTCCTGTCCGGAGTCCAATCCACTTGCGAGGCTTTAAGGTCATGCCAGTATTTATTCAGTTCCTGGCTGGCCTTGAGGTTTGATGTTGCCTGACCCATCATCTGTGTCATCCTCCGTCTGAGGCCTAACACATAGTCCCCCACTTGCTTGGCGGGACCCGGAGGGGTGGCCTCTAAACCTTCTCTGATCAAGGCAAGGGGTTCCCTCACGGGATGTCCAAAGAGTAACTCAAAGGGGCTGAAACCAACACCCTCTTGAGGTAACTCTCTGTAAGTGAACAGCAGGCATGGCAGGAGGAGATCCCATTTCCTCCTTACAGCCTCTTCCAAAGTGCCTAGCATACCTTTGAGAGTTTTATTAAATCTCTCAACCTGACCATTGGTCTGGGCGTGGTAAGAGGTGGAGAACTTATAGGTTACCCTGCAGTCTTTCCACATTGTTTTCATGTAACTAGACATAAAGTTGGACCCTCTGTCTGAGACAACCTCCTTAGGGAATCCAACATGGGTGAAAATGCCCAGGAGAGCCTGGCAACCACCTTGGCAATAACAGTCCGAAGGGGTATAGCCTCAGGGTACCCGATGGCATGATCAACCAGTACCAGGATGAACCGATGTCCACCTGAAGTAGGAGGGTCAAGGGGACCGACAATGTCGATGCCCATCCCCTCAAAAGGTGTGCCAACCAGTGGCAATGGCTGCAGTGGGGCAATGACACTGCCTCCAGTCTTGCCAGACAACTGATAACAGGTCCTGCAGTGGGACTCCACTTCTACTCCCATCCGAGGCCAGTAGAAATGGGCAGAGAGCCTCTGCTTAGTCTTCTTGGTACCAAGATGACCAGCTAAGGGCACCTCATGCGCCAACTGCGGTAGGAAGGGCCTGTAAACCTGGGGTACCACCAACCTCTTGAGGGCACCAGGTTGAGGCTTAGTGGGCTCACTAACAAGGAGCTCACCCTCCCAATAGATCCAGAAGGTCTTAGGCACTTCTCCTTGTGCCTGGGAGAGGGCCTGTTTCCTCAGACCCTCGGGAGTGGCACTCTCTCTGTCCCTTACAGAAGTCTCCCTGGGAGGGTCCCCCTTCAGCCAACAGGCATTGAAGGTCGGGGTGGTCCTCCAAATTGATAACCTCTCCCACAGGAGAGTCTTCAGTCTCTTCTCCCTCAGAAGTTGAGGTTGGGTGTTCCACTGGACCCAGCCCATCCGGAGCATGGATCCTAATGGGTGCTGTAGGAACAGCAGGAAGAGAAGGAACCCCCATCACAGAGGCAGCCTTCTTACTCTTCCTTCTTCTTTGTGCCTTGGGTTTCACCGTTGACATGGGTAAGGGGCTCACAGCCTGAACGGATGTCACCTGTGACCTAGTGACTGCAGCAGGAGTCATGGGGAGACCATCAGAGATCAACTCCAACTCTACTAGATCGTTGCCTAACAAAATGTAATGTTAGCAGGGACATTGTCCTGAACCAGACAGGAATCTTTGCTGTCTTGTCTCCAATCATGAGTGTGACTAAGGCTACAGGCGATAATTTGGGAGGCCCACCAGCTAACCTGGCGGTTCCCAGAGGAACACCTACATAGTCCCCTGGCTTAAGCAGGTCCGGTCCACCATTGTCTTGCTTGCCCCAGTGTCTCTCAAACCAGTAGAAGGCTAGCCATTCAAGAGGACACTTCTTAAAAACCTAGTGGTGTTCTGTGGGATAGTTGCCAGTACTTCCGCGTACTGGTCCCAGGCCTCAAGGGACACTAAGGAAATCTCTACAGGAGCACCAAATGTTATTCCGGTAGAGGAGGGAGGACAGTGGCCTCTACCTCAGGCATGGGGTAAGGGTAGCTCAGGCTGACAGCCTGTACTCCAAGTGCCTTACCTTTACACTTGGAGTCACCCTTCTTGTGATCCATAGCCCCACATTCCCAATAGGTGCCAGGAATGCGGGGTACGGTACTGGAATCACTGGGAGCCTGCTTTGCAGCAGGTGGACCACTACTCTTATTCCCACCTACAGATGACTTATCCCCACTAGATATCTGGGTTTTAGGAGAGGAAGGTTTTGGTTTACCCAACTGTGACGGCTTTTGGGACTCCTCAGCTTTCTGAGAGGTCCCCTTTTCTTTGTGCTTGTCCTTCCCACTGAGGTCCTTAGGGGACACTCGGTGGGAGACCCACTTGTCAGATAACCTAGCCAGATTAAAGGGATCCAAAATGTTCTGGTCAGTAACATCAATCCACCCCATCATGTTCACGTGCGCAGCACTCACCCAGTCAACCCAAAACACATTCTCTCTTTTCTTAAAATCCCTGAACCTTTTAAGGTATTGGGTAGGTGTCTTGCCAAACTTGGCAATCAAAGCAGACTTCATGCACTCATACTGACCCCTTTGTTCCACATTCAGTTTCAGAATACATTCATATCCAGTCTGAGGCACTCTCCTTAACAAACACTTAGCTCAATATCTCTTATCTACATCATGAATTGCTCAGGCCATTTCAAACGCTTCAATCCACTGGAGGATATAGGAACCCTCCACAAACATACCAACCAAATCTTTCATAAACTTAGTGGCTGGGGACCTGACTGACTCAACGGGTTTAGCTGAAGTCTCCACTCTAGCTTTCTATAGCTGTATTCTCTGACATTCAATGTCCTTGTCTTTGAGTTCCACTTGCTGTGCCAACTCCTCTTTCTTAAGCTCAGCTTCTATTTCCAACTTGTGGTATTCAAAGGCCAATTTTAATCCTTAATAACTCAAGTTCCATGGAATTGCTCGGGCTTGGAACAGAGGCAGCAGGATTGGTGGCATTCCCAGAAACAGATTCAGCAACAACCCCAGGGGCAGAGTCCTCATTGGTTGCACCCACCCTTCAAGAGTTTCACCCTCAGTCTGGTAGTCCAACAGGGCAGCTATCAACTCAGCCCTAGACTTATCCACAAAGTCTAACTCCCTGGCATCACAAGCACTCTGGAGAACCTCTAAGCTCATCCTAGTCAATTTACAATTTGCAATAGACTCAATTGCTTGTAATGCAGTTATCTTGTACACAACTAAACCTTAATTTAACAAAGTGGAGATATTTTGTAAGTGGCACGGTTATACACTGTTCTTAAAACCATAAGCATCCCACTGCTGCCGCCAGAGTAAAGACTGGAGGGGGTCTGTACTTCTGCTCTCTATATGGTAGAGGGGAGGCACAGAGGACCCCAACCAAGATTCTCTATAACAGTAGCAATGGACGAGCAATCAAGGCCTAGCTTCTCAGGAGGTGATGCAGGCTGGTACTTAAGTACAGTATAGTCTCCAAGCCCCCACAAAGGAATGTCCACACACTGTATTAGTTAAAACACAGTCTTTATATAATTAATATTCAAGGTTATGTACACTATCACAATAACTCACTTTGTGCTCAGGAAATCTACAATGGCAAATATATACAGTTCTAAAATGGTACCTCAATTATTATCAGATCTCCTTAAAGTGCATCTACTATACTCTGGTTAAATGTCACACAGATCACTTAATAAAGGCAACCAACAATAGACATAGGAGGAAAGCAGTGGGTTAGAACAATTGGCAGAATACTGGCCGCTACCCCTGGACACAATTTTGTGTGGAGATCCCCCCACCTGGGCAACCTGTAAATAAAAGATATCTCACAAGCCTAGTCCATATATTGTTCTATAAATCTTATTTCCTTCTATAATGTTTCTACCCCCCCAATGTACCTCGTAGAGCAGAGGTCTTTGAAGAGGCGTTGATGGATCCTTCTTGAGTGACTCCCTTTAAAGCAGGAGCTACGGATTGTCGAGAGGCGTCAAAGAAGGTGAACTTGGCATTGACGGCATCGATGAAAAGTTTGAGGGTGCTGAGAACACAGCGTCGATCCAGGTGGTGCTCGTCGACGACATGTAAGAGGATTCAATCCAGCACTACAGCTAAGTCAATGCCTAGTCTGGGATACTGAATGGAAACCCTTATTGATATATCTTTATGTCCAGTTCATGAGTTCTGGATGACTACCCATATATAACACCCCTCTCTTGGAATCCCCCTGACCCCACTGAGCCAAGAAGTAGTTCTGTTTTGCAAGTTTGAGAGGTTTTATTGAGAATGTAAACAATATATATATATCACACTTTATAATAAATTAATAATTAATATCACACTTCAGAACATGAGCAGTTAACAACAATGGGTAATATTCTACTAATAAACTGATTTGATTACCCAGGAGTAGTATAAAGGATGAGGTAGCACGCTTGGGAATAGGAACAGAATAATAAGGTGGTAGAGAATGCTTTATCTAGTTTCAGATGGATGCAATGTTGAATGAAAATGCAATACAGAAAATACTCAATATGATTTCAACAAAACAATGTAATCACTTTTCTCTGGCAATCCACTCCCCCCCCTTATGCAATGTAAGTAAATGAAGGGGAGAGCACACAGTTCTTAGAAATGCAATCAAATGTAATTCAGTTCACCCCAGCAAGCTTAGACTACAGAAGTTTGAAACACAGACAAAAGCCTTTGAATATGATGACAATGCAGTGAGAAATATGCTGAAAATGCTTTTAATTCCCTTCAGGAGGTTCAGGGTGAGTGGTATCTAGTTAATATGAGTTCAGGCTCCCTCTAGCAATGATTCAGGGATGGTTCTTAAGAGGCAAACGAAATTTAGCAGTTCATGCAAAAGCAGCTATCTTTCTACAAGTAAAGAAATCGGGCCAAAACGCAAATCGCGGCAAAATTCGCGAATGCGTGAATCGTGATTGCGGAGAAAGTATAAGGAGTATGACAGGTGAAAGCTTTGCAAATGACAGGTGACAGTTAGGAGGCAGTTCTGGTTAGATTTAAAATAGATTGAATTATATTATTTTAACTAAGAGATTGGTTCTGCACAGTTCTGCTAGGTACTCACAATATATTTTGAAATAGGCCTCCCCACGGACCTGGTCAGGTTTTGGACTGGACTCCGGTTCTGGTCTCGGCACTTCACAGTGATCTGGGTCAGCTCTCTGGTTCTGCTAACAGCTGTCTGGGTCACTCTGGATCTCTGGCCTCTGGTTCTGGATACTGCTTTGCTTTCTCTGGGTACAGCACTGCTTCTGGATCTTTCTGGCACAGGGTTTCAGGCCAGAATCAACACCTGGGTCCGGCTGTGAATAGTCTGCAAATGATTTTTGGGCCTGCTGACAAATACTTTTGCTTGCAGTGGGCCTTCTTGGTTCAAAGTTCTGTAGTCTCTGTTTAGCTTGGAAGTCTAAGTGTAGGATCTCTGGATGTGAAGTCGTCGGTCAGCATGCTCCGCAGCAAATGGAATTGAATGTCTCTACCTGTCCCAGCAGTATCTTTTTATGTGTTTTGCAAGTGGGTGGAGAGGCTAGCTTTCTAGGCCCAACCCCTTCAGAGTTCTGATAGGTTGGAGAATTCTTTGCGTTCTCACTGGAGAGCAGGATTGTGTGTCAGAATGATGTCATTTAATGGCTTGCAGAAAGGACACTCCCCTGTCAAATTGCACACAAATCTATATTTGATCAAAATACACATTTCTCAAATACATAGTGGTTTGTCATTGCATGTACATATTACCTATCACATGAGGTATACCATGTTCAAACTCTGCTCTTGCCGAGGGCTTGCATTCAAAAATGGCAACTTATTTTCGATTTTAGTGGGTTATGAAACCTTGGTTCTTCATTAAAAATTATACACATATACACGGCCTGTCCATACATACTCCAGTAAATTCCCATGTCTCTAGCTTAAACACAGAGTCTGTAGTATACATAAATAGCAGGGTTTTGCCCCAGAACATCACACAAATTCCCAACGCGTCTTAAAACGTGCACAGAAAAATCACAAGAATTATGGTATCATTTAAATAATTTTGACAAGTCCGCACTGTGAGTTATACATCTTTCTTAGAATCATATTCTGGCCAACAGGGGTGTGTCTTTTCAGGTCACATGGTATAGAAACCAGTTTATCCAGTTTCTGCCAAGCTCAGAGACCCTGCCCCTCACAGCTTCTGCCAAGAGGAAGCTGTTTTACGGTCCCCCCAATAAACCATCTGCCTGAGTACTGGAAGGCCCATTGTTCAAGAGGAAGCCATTTATTACCTCCCCCCAATAAACCCTCTGCCTGGGTCCTTTGTTTAGTCTCTAGCAGTCCCTTGGTAATTCAATCAGAGAGGGGTAACCTCCCCTCAGAATGCAGCCAGGCCTGAGAACTGCTGTGGATCCAATTTCACTCCAATTGGGGGAAGTTGTCGGGCAGAATCCAGTTCCTTAAGCCAGGCCCCAGCTACTGTCACTTTTAGTTACCCAGTTTTCTGCATTCAAATAAAACTAACAATTTTTACAAATGCAGCTGGAATGCTGATTCTAAGTTCAAAACTATGACATTTTAACAGTGACAAACTATGTCGCAGTCACAAGTCTGTCCCTCAGTTTATTTACACATTTCGATTTTTGGTCATTTTAAATCCAGTTTCAGTTTAAGCCGCTTCAGACCTGCAGAGCTCAGCCAGTCTTGTTATAAACCTTCAAGTCACTTCAGAATATAACTTTACATTGTATCCACCTCTCAGTAAGTCTTTCTTTGGCCTGCTTTGGGTTCATTTATTCAGTTTTACACAAATGTCTGGTGTTGTTTTAAAACGCCGGCTTTCTGATAGTGGTGAGTACTGGTAATGCAACCATTTTTGGTATTTAAGAAAATGAATTCCCCACAGTTCTAGGTTGCTTTTGGCAATCAGCATTGCCATTCCCAATGGTTTCAGGCTACTGTGTGGGTAGTCCAATGGTGGTTTTAGGCAGTGCCCTTCTGTGCCCATAACATCGGCAAAAATGGGTGGCAGCCTATTCTTCATGCATTTCCCTGGGCATTTTCTGGGAAGCTCTGGCCATCATGATGTTTTCAATGCCAGTAATGCACAAGTTTTTTTTTTTTTGGTAGGGCTTGGATGCATGGGTAAAAACATCCCACAGACATCCTGCGAGGATGAGGTGTGTGGGGCACCTCGGCATTGGATAGTTCAGGACCACAAAGAGTTTCTGAAGAACTGTGGCCCGACAAGTGTGTCAAGTCGTCAAAGTTTTGTGGTCTTTGGGTGGTGGGAAACCCACTGGCGGATTCTCCTCGGCACGTCAGCGTCCTCGACTTTCTCTGACGGGATAAAGCGGTCGACTGCGCGGACAAGGGAGTCCTTCGATTCAACAGTCTTAGTCAAAGGAGCGGGCGGCTCTGGTCGTCGGCGGTGCACGGCCTCAAGCGGTCCCCTCTTCTGGGCAACACGGCTTCAATGGGCCTCCAGCAGTTACGGTGATACTCTGAACCCTGGTCATCGGCAATGGACTTTGACGGCGTCGATGTCTGGGTGCTTCACTTCGTTCTCCTCTGCTTTCCCCGTCTCCGGTCGGCGGCCTTTCGAGGGTCTGACTTCCAGGGAGCTTTGCCGAAGGTTGGCAGTGCTCGATGGTCCCTCGGAGCACGGGTAGAGGGCACCTAGCCAGGTCCAATCTCGGATCAGTCCTCAATGAACTCGACAGCTTTCAGATTGGGTCGAAGCCAATGCAGCAGCAGTTCTTCTTCTTCCAGCTGGGCATCGAGGATAAGCAGTTCCAGTTACTCTTCAAGTGTTGACTCAGCTTCTGAACAATTTCCAGTGGTGAGAGGTCCCCAGATATACTATTCTGCCTCTCATCCACACTGCTGGGTCACAGCAGCCAATCATACAGAAGGGCATTCAGGCAGTCAGTCAGCCAATCAGGCATACAGTGCATTCAGGCCATACTCCTCCCTCTCAGACACTCACAACAAGGAATGTGTATTGGGACAAGTACCCAGCCATTCAACACTACACACTGCATTCATACCAGTTTTGGGCAGGGCTGTCTCAGTCTTTGTCTCTCATACCAGAAACCAGACACCCTCAACAAGAAGTGCATATTGGACACACACTCCATTCACCCAGGTCCCACCCACAGGGTGTACTCACAACATACAGTCACTGGGAAGGCTCCAGCCATAATGGACTGGACTTCCCAACAACACCATATATGGAACTTCCACCCAACAGCCAGACAGGGGGAAGGGACAGAGCCAGGGCTTCCCAGGACTTTGGGAAAACAAGGTAACAGACAATAGAAAGCAAGAGGCCACAGGGGCCATCTTGATTCCTATCAGGAATGAACTGATTCCAATGGCACGGCCTGGGTATTCCAAAATGGAGGATACTCAGAGCACTGGTCAATTTCATCATGGAGCTGCCACCAGCCCATACCCTGCTCTGTGGGCCACACACACAAGTGCCCAAAAACATACACTAGGGGCACAGGGTTGCACCCCCACCCATGGGTGCCATAAGAGTATCCCATGGGTTTGTACATCAAACCAAAAACAGGAAGAGCTGCACTGCCAGGAGTCCCATATGGACTCCTGGGCAGAAAACAATACAGAACACAAATGAAAAAGGACTACAGGACAAGGACAGGGAGGCCCTGTCCCTCCGATGCATTTCCAACATCACAACCCCTTCCGCCAGGGTCGTAAAGAGGCCCATTATCCTCGGCTGCTCTCAAAACTCTGGCTGCTCACTTTTAGGGTGCAGCTTAGTGACTCTACTGGAACTTGTACAAGCATCACTGGTCAATCTGACTCCTTGCTGTCTCAGTACTGCTCTGGGCCATCACGCCTTCCTACAGGTGTAGTGTCAAGCAGATTGCTGTTCCAAATCTATGTGGCTTATTGTCCCCAGCCTTTTCCTAATGACCAGTCTGTATACAAAAGTCCCGACTCACAGGGGAGGGTCCTCCAGAGATTCTCATTCTTATAGTAGGCTGTTACTGCAGTGCTCCCAAATCTTTCAACAGGTTTTGGTGATGTGTTTCCCAATGATACTGCCATATTTACTGTGATTGACATGCCTACTTAATTTGGTAATATTTGGGCTGATGGTTGTTCTTCCTGCTGCTTGCATTCTTGTGCCAATTGATTTTGCAAGCACTGCAACAAAGAACAAAGAATTGTTGCACATTTGATCAGTCACTGTTCTTTGTGATGTTTGCTGGAAAACCCTAACCCCTAGGACATGCTGTTAAAAAGTGGCAACTTTTAGTTCAAAATGTGCATCTAAAATGGGAAGTCAGCAGGTACTCCATGTTATCTTTAATCCTGGATGCAGTGGTTGCCGATCTTCTGTGCCACAACAACTATTTATTTGACAAGCTAACTACCCACACTTTCCCAAATGTCAACACATCTGTAGGTTCTGCTCTAACCTCTTAGATGCACAAGGGTGCCTGGTTCCAAATTTCACACCACTGCTTCCACCTGGAATTTCTTTGTTATCCCTCTTGGCTGTTGGAGGAAAGAAAGACCACCCAGTCTGCTGTGATGTCCATGTAGTCAATGCTCCAACCACTGAGCCACATATCGATGGTGAAGTGGGCTTGTGTCCCAGAGCTTCGGTGGTGCCCACCCCACAGTAGTCTTAAGCTTGTTGTACAATTTATGTTCTGATTTGAGATTAAATATCACATGCTGGAAACATTCTAGCAGTGATCTAATTTCCCCATAAGGCTCCGGGATCCAGCATTGTCCTCAAATGAATTGGGCAAAAGATCTATCGTCCACATAACAGGCAGGTTAGCACTGCACATGTGCTGTCTGTCATGGGACTTGTGCTATTTATGGCCACGCTCAAAGGTTTCCATGCCAATTCCCTGCAATGCAATGCCACTGCTAAGGGTTGTTGGGGTACAGGAGGTATGGCTTTGTTAGCTGCTTTCAGTGGCAAGCATTGGTGCAGCTGAGGTATTTTCAAGAGTAGCAGTGTAGACTGGTGGCAGTATTCTTATGAGGGTCTGAGGTGTTACAGAACACAGATCTTTTGATTTCTTCTCATGGCTGGGCATGGTGCTACTGCATATGGGACGGCATATATACGTGCTACCCATGTTGGACCCTGACTTTCCTCTGTGTTTTCCAGCAGAATGTGCACGTGCCAGATGTGGTTGCTTTGTATTTTCTGTGAAGTACTGCCATGCTTTTGACTTTCCCTGTGAGCCAGCTGCATAGAGGCTGGATGCATGTGTGATGGTGCCGGAGGTGGTTGCGCTGGTGGAGCTCTGGATACCAAGTAATGATGTGTTTTCTGATGTGCCACAGGATCTCTGTTTTGCAAAGAGGCTCTCTAGAGATGGGGCGAGGTTCAATTAATACTACAGCCTCTACATTCTACTATGTCACCCCATCATCATTGCTTTGCAACAGTAAAGCTGGTTGCCTGGACTCTGATGGAGCATAATGTTTGTCTAAATCATCATTCATCTCATCATCATTGCCTGACCCTTGGTACTTTCTGTCTGTCCCTGCTGTTCATGTACCCCACCTGCTGTTTTTACCTGATCTTTTTTATAGGTCTGCACATTTTCGCTTTTGCCTGGGAGATGCTGAAAGGAACTGGGAGTGCACCCTCTCTGTCGGCATCATTGGCTCTTCATTGTCATGGTACAATCCCTGTGCATGTTCTTGTACTGAGTGACTTGTGACAGGTGAGTGGAAAGGTAGTGGGATGATTCCCCTAATTGGCCACATGTAATTCTGGCCTCCCCATGCATATAGTAAGTTCTGCTTCAGGAATGAAATGACCATGAGCAGCACATATCCCCCCTACCTCTCACGTGTGTGGGTGTGGATAGGGTGTTTCAAATGTGTCCACCTGTATGTCACCCAGGTCCCTGAATCTCTGCTGCTCCGTCCCAAGTAAATCGGGTGAGCGTGACTCTTCCTCAGAGATCCACGGCTCCTCCCGCTCCTCCTGCCAAGGTGCCACCCAAAGACACGTGTCTCGTCTGCTTCCGTCCAAAGACAGAAAATCATTTGGATTGAAGAACCACCTCGGACATAGTACACAAGAACTTTTCTAAAGTTTGATTCATTCTCACGCTCTCACCATCAGCCGAAAGATGAGAGCTCATGGATGCATGTAAAGAGGCACCCAAACCTGAACACATGCCTTTTGTAAAGTGTGATATTAATTGTAATCACCTATCTGAAGTAATGAATAAAGAACTTCACATCAACTGATCACATGATGAAAAACTAGTTGTGGCCTCAATGAATGAAATTTGCAAGACTCACAGTATGTGAGCTGGAATTGCTCCTTTGATGTACTGGAGGAGTCAAGAACTGAAATAATAATTCCACCAGTGAAGTATTATCAGTTTTGATTGGATACGTCATACACACAGAAATAAAATAATGCAGCACATAAACCATGTCAGGCTTGTGAAAATACCTTCTGTTTAAAATGATTTGGTCATTTTCAGCATGGAATGCCCATATAAAGGAGCTTCAAGGCACATAGGGCCCGATTTATGGAATATTTGCCCAGTTCAAAGTGACTTTGGACTGCTGAAAAGTGACTTTGAACTGCCGACACACAACCTGATTCATTGAACCGTGCAAAGTCAGTGCATAGTCATTTTTGCAGTACATAATGACTTTGCCCGCACTTTTCACGGCAAAAATACACTTTGCGCAGTTCCATGAATCGGGGTTTGTGTCGGCAGTTCAAAGTCACTTTTCAGCAGTGCAAAGTCACTTTGAACCGGGCAAATATTCCATGAATCGGGCCCTGAGTTTTTACATTGGTTGTTATTTTGTGTCGAAGCGTCCATTTATAATGATAAGGCATAAGTGTATTAGATGGAGTTATCCAAATACTATAAAACCCATTACTGAAATGCCCAGGATGTCAGGGCTTCCACGATTCCCTGCCTCTTTTCTCGTGGGACATGTCTCATTGGTTTCCCGGATCAATTACAGAGGTAATGATTAATTCGAAACCTTCCCGCCATCGCTCTTCAGTTTTGCGAACTGCCAGGCATTCAAGCTGTTTGCAGTGGCAAGCGTATCTGTGTGTAATTCTGAGGCACCTGGAACAGCCTGGTGGTAAAAGGTGTCAGGTGCATCATGGCAGGATAGTGTCTTGGCATCTCTATCCAACTTACAGTGAGCACAGTTCTCTTTTCACACGACAGCAGTGCACCTACGAATACCACATTAACCATCAAAGAGCAATGCCGCTGCTCATCCCCTCACCCCACAAACCACTGGCTGCCTCAGTCATTCAGCACTGACTTTCTATTGATTGATATTAGTTTCTCTCCTGCAATTTAAACACATGCCAAGGACGTCACTGCCACAAACCACTTAGAATCACACCGGCAAGCAAGTATCTGGTACTTCGGGCCAGCATGCATTAAAAACTCAGGTTTGGCATTGGCCTTCCACCACAACCCACTAACACATCAACCCCATTGCTTTTCAGATCCATGCTCAAGAAGACCACCAAAATGGCAGACGTACACCAAATAAGTCCACTTTACATTGCATTACCAGTGTCCTTGAGGTGCCCTTGGATATCAGGCCATGCTTGGCTACTCAGAGCATTGGATCCGCACAGCTATGTGGGACTCCTGTCGTGTGGGTTGTTTGGGTTCATGTTATGTGCATTATTGTAGGAAAAGAAAGGGGACATTTCAGCCCTATGTCCAAAGTTGTCTGCTATAAGGTCCACGTTTTGCTCATGTAGCTTCATTTTAACAACAAATTAGGAGATGACTAGAAACCGCACTCCTTGAGAGGTGGGATTTCGCATGGAGCAAGAAAGGTTGATCTACTGTCCCCTTTTGCCCACTTTTTGGTAGAGCTGTGGACAGAGTCTCTGGCCGTGCCCCTTTAGGTACACTTGGAAGACTGGCAGAGGCAGTCCTATGAGCCCTGCAGTGATCCATCTTAGACTTAGAAATGAGTATCTGGGGCTGGACCGCTACTCAGTGTATCATGACACGGGTGTTTCTCTGCACTTGAGAGAATTTATTGGGATGTGACCTCCTTTCGATGAGGAAATCACATATTCTGACCTGGCCCTATCGTTTATTCAAAATGAATGTGGCCGGAACATGACTTGGGCACTGCTTAGGGAAAATTAGCATGCACTGAGCCCACTGCTACACTGATGCACTTGGTCTAGATGTGTGCTTCACCTGCACTATATATATTTAGACTTTTGTGAATGCATAATTAAAATACAACATTTCAATTAAAATAACATGACTAAACCATAAAAAACGACGAACAACCCGCAGCTGTGCACTATTTTCAAATTGCATTGTGCAAGCGCTAACATCGAGACATTGCAGAAAAAGGAAAACTACTTTTCCTGAGCTCCCACAGCCTCCAATTTCAATAAAACAGAGTCCAATGGCGGTTTCCTGCTGGGGATGTTCAGGATAAAGCTTCTCCTCTGGGTTTGAAAGCAGCCTCCACAGTTGGTGCTCATTACATCATGTGGGGTACCTATTTTCTAGCTTTTTGTTCTTGACTTTTAAGAACTAGAATGCCATTCTTGTGATTCTTACATCAGGGCTGTTTTTCCCATGCATATCCAGCGAGCTTTGAAGCGGGGTCGGATTCGAATCCTTCGCTAAAGTTTATAAAAGGTCCTGATCGGTAGGAAGTGCTGCAAGGTTACTTACTACTTGTTTTAGATTACACTTTCACACATCACCTTCGGGAAGTTTTGCCTTTTCTTGTTGCCCCCTAAGTGGCATCTTGCCAGTGCGAATAAGTGACCTTCTTGTGATCTTGTCAAGTTTCTGATACAGGACCGTTGCCATGAATGCATTCTGCCTAGGTTTACAGGGCCTCTCATCAAGCCATGCCCCCTTCCGGTTTTTCTGATATGCCCGTCCTGTGTGCAAAAATGCTTTCAACCTGGTGAGCCTCCCATCCCCAAGGGTTGAAGTCCAGACACGAGTGGACTGGCAACCAAAAGAGACCCTGCAAATAATTTACAATGTGGTCCCATATTGCACATTTTCAGCAGTCCCAAAGCCTATACATATGGGAACATTTGTAAATACAACACAAAAGAGGCCCAGGGTGCAGAGGCCTACCCAGAAATCGCTGGAGTTCCCTATAGGCCAGTCAACCGCTGATTCCAGACTTTGGAGCTATCAGGACTTTTAAGGACTTTGTTGCTTCAAATGCGCCGCCCGGGCTTTGCCTATCACACTGTCATGATCTGGTAGAGCTCTTTACCCGGCACACCCCGTTGGGTAATTTCTGGCTCTGTGGAGATGGATATATTGCTGAGGCCTTCAATAATGACTATGCCCCAGGTTCCCAAGCTGCCAATCCTGGACTCCTCGTGCAGGGAGGGACCTTTTGCCTAACATGTCTGTGGCTGCGCCTAGTGATGTCTTTATGACCAGTTTCAAA
Organism: Ambystoma mexicanum; assembly: GCF_040938575.1. NCBI lineage: Eukaryota > Metazoa > Chordata > Amphibia > Caudata > Ambystomatidae > Ambystoma > Ambystoma mexicanum. Next base: position 719,475,021 of record NC_090934.1, read on the forward strand.
ACACAAACCTAGAGTAGTACAATATGTTTAGTTTATTTTACAGCACTGGTTCCAGTAAAATCTCTAATTGGAAGAGTGAGGGTATACAATGTGTGAAACTGATGTTCCTATAGTTAGGACCTTTGAGCCACAATTTATGGATGTGTTGATGCAGAACCATTCGTGCTATGAACCTGTTGTTCTGGACCTGCAATGGGGGATTATAGCCCACATCCTGTAAACAGTAATACATTGTTAGTGTATCTCTCATCAACACAGAACCATTGAACCGGATTAGGTAACTCGGGACTGTAATCAGCAGGGACCTGCCAAATCGGCTAGTTATTTCTTTAACAGATAGCTCTGTGGCGTTTCTTTTAGATTGTTCAAGTACATGAAAGCTTTCTGCCAGCCTCTCCTCCATAATGCATGCAACTGCTTGAGACATGAAAACCTGAAGTTTTGTCACAGGTCCATTCTGCGCAATGGAAACACAAATGTTCCCAACTTTTCGAAGGCTTTGGTTGATTATTGATATGAAAATGTTGTTTCAGATTCTGATTTTAATGTATGAATCTTGTGCAAAAAGTCTCTTTTTAGCTAACGGTTCAAAAATAAATGTACAATATGGATGATATTAGTGCTCGGTTGAAAAGGCAGAATGAAAAGACTACAGAGAATGCAGAGTGAAAGGGAATGGTGTGTTTTAGCTCTCTTTTAACATTAGTAATGGTAATGTTATTGCTTAAATGTTGCTTGAGCCCATCTCCTGTCTCTTTGATATGCAAGCAGTGTAAAAGGGCTATGTTCTCATTAAAAGGACTGGTGGGAACTTGGACTAGCGGAATATCCCTGGGCTTTTCGGGTGACATTTTAACTATTGATTTAACTTAATATGAGGCTACAGTATTTTTCCCAATTGAATATGATTTACTCATTAGCTGACTTGGTAATTAGTGTATAGGTCTGTATATTCTTAATTGTTTTTTCTTGATTCAACCATAACAAAGTTTGTTTCACTGAATTTCAACTTTTTTTTTTATAACTGAAGATGTTCCAGCAATCTATGTAAATTGTTAATAATTCCACTTTTGACATATATGAAATAACTATAGCTCTACTTTAACAAACACGTGCTGCTGTGCATACAGGTGTGTGTTACTATTAGCACCATATGTTGAGGATGCATTAAGCCTCACCCATGGCCCCCTCCCCGCCAAACACCATCAGTACCCACTGGACTTGGCCTGCTGCCTGCTCTAGTGTCCCCCATACATCCCCATAATGGCGCTCTGGGGTATTGCATAGTAAAAGACAAAGGGTTTTAGGATCTGCCTGAACTCATAGTTTAGACAGCCTTAAGCTAGACACAGAGGTCCTCATTTGACAGGTTACTAATTATCAATTTTAGTTCAGTATGTATATTTGCCCAACCAGGCGTCACTGGCAGGCGCAAGCCGGCCTTCCGAGTAAGGCATTCGAAGAAGGCTGCCGACTGAGCCTTCTGCACTCATCACCCGACAGCCTAGGAGCAGGAGCTCCCTGTTCACCTCTGAGCTGCTGGAGCAGCCCACCAGTACCATCCACTTTGCAGCATCAATGCAGTAAGCCTCTGCATTAAACCGCTATATTTGTGTTCATGATTCCGCGATCCATGAACTGCAGCATCAAGAAGATATAAAATATCAGCTGTGCGTTGAAACAAATTCAACCCGTTCCACACGGGCAACATACTCTGCCCTGCTTGTCTTGATGCTTTTCAATAGATCCAGCCATTGCAAACCACAAGGCTTGCATACTTGAAGATGGCTGCCGCCATATAATTAGCACCTCTCTGGCAAGAGAGTGCCCCTGGAATCAGATTGGTTCCTGGATTCTATTTGACCAATCAGGCGCCACCTGCTGGCGCAAGCCGGCCTTCTGTGTAAGGCATTCGAAGAAGGCTACTGACTGAGCTGACCGAGTGTGCCGAGTTATGAGCCCACCCCCATTTAAGCTCTGCTCCATGCATCACAATGGTATCACCCCACAATCCACCCCGGTGAAAACACCATCTAGCCCACAAGTTCACCAGCTACTCATCATCTGACCTCCTGCCAAACATTCCTACACCTACATGGTGAGTCGTTAACCCGATTCCACCTGCACGCTGCCTTTAGCATACGCTCGGTTCCCTTGTGCACCTAACCGCTAACATTCATGCCTGTGCACTTGCGACCTAGCTGATGTGCCCAAACTCACCACATCTGTGACCTTTTTGACTTATTTGCTCACTACACCTGAACTAACTAGGGCTCCTGAAATTACCTACAGTGATTCGTACTGCACCCGCAGCATACATGTGTCCAGTGACTGTGATATCTGGCCTACTCACCCATGCCTGAGCTAATGCGCACAAACTCGCCATATTTGTAACTGCTGCTTGCTATCTATATGTTTCTCAGGCAAGTCTTAGCTAAGACTCATGATCTGCCCATAGTGGATCACACTGTGTCCGCTGCATACCAGTGCCAGGTGATTGCGATATTTGTGCCTCACACCTGATTTCAGCCCACAATGTACTTTAATCAATGTCATAGTGTTTACTGTCTCATTTGGTCTATGTACTGCCAACAGCTTCACCTACCGAGAAAATTAAATGTACTGTCAACTTCCTCAGGTACACCCCACTTGTCTTTGCCTGTCGCATTGCTATCCTATCCTAGTGGCCGCTATGGCACCCAATGCCTAATCTAATGCACAATGTCACATTGATTGTTTACCAGTGTCTTAGTCGCCCGTTATATGTTGCCACATTGACTGCCAGCCACTGCCTCATTGCTAGCCACTGCACTAGCCACTTTATGTTCATATTTAGACTGCCAGCCACTGTATTTGTCACCGCTTGAGGCCCTCCTGACTGCTAGCCCCTGCTCAAGCCGCTGTATGTTGCCATTTTGACTACCAGCCACTGTACTTGCCGCCGTCTGAGGCCCGCCTAATTACTAGCCACTGCAAAAGCCGATTTTTGTTGATATTTAGACTTCTAGCCACTGTATTTGCCGCCGTTGAGGCCCTCCTGATTGCTAGCCCACTTACCAACTCACCAATGTTTCCCATCACGCGCCCCCTCTCTCACATGCCCTTACTACAGCACACACACTCCCCTGCCGTTACCGGTCACTTCCTGCTTTCCCTAGTGCTCTTGGCATCTATCCTACCCCACTGCATGCACTTTGCTATGCCCACCTCCAACTCAGCTGACCTTCCTCTTGTTCTCCCTCTCACTCTCCCAGCTAGCCACGCCAGCCCTCCATGCCCCACCTCTACTCACAGTCCACCAGCCAATCTAATCTCTAGGCTTACCAGGCTCAGGTCACACACGGAATCCACTCCAACATACAGCCTGCCCAATGCCAGAACAAAAAGAAACCTTAGGCTAGGCTCACGCACCCCTCACACCACCACAATCAAAACAACCCACCTCCCTCGAGAAACTGCATCCACCGCTCCACAGCATAACACTTCCGCCCCACCCACCAAATCACACCACAAGAGCAACTCACTCACAAAAAAGCCAGTCCACCTGCCGTACCCCCTAACCACTCCACTCTTCCACCCCACAACCCCCCTTCTCACCTCACCCCCTGTAAAAAACACCCCCTCACCTGCAGTCAAATGCGCTCTCATAAATGCACAATCTCTCTCAGCCCATGCACTGGAAATCAAGGACCTTATCTCCACGCACAATCTAGACATACTTGCAATCACAGAGACCTGGCTCCACGAAGCATCTGGCCCAGCCATCTCCTTAGCCCCCCCACATGGATACTCCATTCTCTGATCAGACAGACAACTGTCTAAAGGAGGGGGTGTAGATCTCATCACTAAAGATACTCTATCTATTAGGAAATGCCACCACTCCTGGAATGGGAATACGGACCTTCTCTCAGCCAAATTAGCATTATCCCCCAACTGCACCATCAATATTCACCTAATGTACACGCCCCCAGGCTCAGCACCAGATTTCCAAGGACACATCCTTCACATACTAAGCAACAACCTAAAAAACTCCACCCAAAAAATTTTGATCGGCGACTTCAACCTAGGTCTGGGTGACCCCAAAGACAAAGCAGCATCTGCCTTAGAAAAGGAATTAAAAGACCTTGGGTTCATACAAAAAGTCACTAAACCAACACACTGCAATGGATGCACCCTCGATTGCATGGTAGATCATAACTGCTCCCCATCCATCATCTCCAACACTCCCTACCCCTGGACTGACCACAATTCTCCATCCTGACCACACCTACCACTAAAACTCTCACCTATGCTCCCCCAGCTCAACTCAAGAAGCTCCAAAAAGCTAACCACAGACAACTTTTGCCGCTTCCTTGAAGTCACTGTACTTAAGCCCCCGTTCTCCAGCGATCCTAGCACTATTGCAAAGATCTACGCTGACACCCTCACTAGAGCTATCAATGCCCTAGCCCCAATTGAAAGCAAAAAGGAGAAAAAATCCATGCACACCAATTTATGGTTCACAGACGAACTACAGGCCCTACGAACCAGCAACCGTATTGCCTTAGCAAATTGGCACGCTTAAACCAATGACTCCACCAAATCAGAATTAAAAAATATAGCTACTAGTACAAACACGCCATATTCCTAGCTAAAACCAACTCGCTTATCACACTGATCACCAAGGCCAACTCACAATCCAAAGAAATGTTCACCATTTTCAGAGACCTCATTACACTTTCCACCAGCCCTGACGATATCATTAAAGATAAAGCCTGGTGCTCCAGCATTCAGGTAGCTCTACTCAGTAAAATTAAACTCCTCCAAAACAAAATACAAGTGCAATTCAAGGTCTACACAAGCCCAACCAACAGTCTCAGCCATGCCCCCTGCCCCATTCCCAGACAGAGCCACTTTTCACCTTCCGTGACATCACAGAAAAGGAAGTCTGCAAACTCCTGCAACACCTTAAGCCATCCACATGCAAAGGAGACGTCTGTCCCCGGACCATCATGAAAGATTGTGCCTACTCCCTAGCTCCTCTTCTAACGGCATTCATTAATGCCTCCTTTTCGACAAGTATTGTCCCCTCCAGCCTCAAAGAAGCTTGGGTATGCCCACTTCTAAAATAAAACACCCTGGATCCCTCATCCCCTAACAATTGCCAACCTATCACCACCGTCCCATTCCTCCTCAAAATCCTAGATAAAGCAGCCCACAACCAGATCCAACACTTCCTGGAAACCAATGCCATCTGTGGGAAAAGGCAATCTGGATTCCTCAAAGGCCACGGCACGGAAACCGCCCTCCTGGACCTTAAAAATCAAATAACCACAAAAATGGATAAGGGTAAACCGGATCTGCTGTTACTTCTGGACCTCTCAGCTGCCTTTGATCTCGTGGATCACAAAACCCTCACCACACACCTTACCCAGGCAGCAGACTTCTCCAACAAGGCCTCCTCAAGGATCACTTCCTTTCTGGAAGGAAGAGCCATGAAGGTCTTCTCTGACCAAGTCAACGCAGAACCATTCACCATCCACTGTGGAGACCCACAAGGCTCATGCGACCCCCACCCTCTACAACCTGTTCACCAAACCTCTTTTTGATAAACTAGACTCCTCCGGCATAGTTTACAAAAACTATGCCGATGAAATGCAGGTACTCCTGCCTCTCTCGGGCTCTTTTGACCAAGACTCCACAGCCTTCACGAGGAACTACTCCATCATCCAAGCTTGGATGGCTGCCAACGAACTGTGCTTGAACGGGGATGGAAAGGAGATCATCATCATGTGCCCAAAAGAAACATTACCTAAACTCAACCAACAATACTGCAACTTCACCATTGACAACTCCACTATCGCTTTCTCCTCTTCAGTCAAAACACTAAGGGTCTACTTAGACTCCACTCTATCGATGACACAGCAGGTCAGCGCCATTGCCTCTGTGTCTGCCCACACCACTAAACTCATAAACACAGTTACACCTTTCCTATCCAACCAGAATTGCTTAACGATAGCAATAGCCACCATAGGGGCCTCCTAGCAGGCACATCCGCAAAAAATCTGTCTCCAAATTGTCCAAAACAATGCACTTTGAGCAGCTCTCAGAAACTCAAAAAGAGACCACATCTCACAGGCTAAGCGAGCTGCCCACGGGCTTCCCATAAGGGAAAGGATCACATATAAGACTCTCACCGTGAGCACAAATGCCTCAGCCTCTCAGCCCAGCCATACCTCCCTGAAACCATTGCCAGAGACACTTTGTCTCGCACCAAGAGAACTGTTCAGGGCAACAAACTATGCAGCCCGCACATTCTTAGAGCCAAAGCAGGGGGTATTGGCTTTCCTCACATTGCACCTATACCCTGCAACTCCCTTCCAAACACACTCAGAGCCGAGACCTCCCTCCCAGCATTCTGCAAAACACTCAAGACCACTCTGTTAAACTAACAATGCTCCTATTGTAAACTTTAACTAAGTCTGTATTATGCTGCATAGCATGTATGTTTCTGCAACTAAGCTCACTGTCTGTAACAGCGCCACAATGCCTCTGGGCTGTTGCACGCTTTATAAATACTAAATAATAAATAAAGGGCCAATGTAACACAAAGGATTGAAGTTACACATCAAATCTCAAACATGAAATAAATGGGCAATACTTCAATAACGTTGTGTGATGGCACATAAAAGCTCAACTCACAACCGATGCAAATTATAATCACATTAATGCTCACATTAATACTCACATGTGCACAAAACTATGACCATGCTGTGGCATTAACATCTATACACGCCATGAAGATTACCCCTTCAGCACCTGCACCTTCATCTGCTGGCCCTGGCCCCAGGAGTGTGACCTTGGCATCCCGTCACTCAGACGGTTGTGGCTCCATGTGGCAGCATTGGCCACAGGGGTGAAGACTCATTGATGGATTGGGGACTGGAGCTCGAACATTATGTAACCCTCTTCAATTAGGCAAATGCCTCATCAACTGAGTGACCCTTCAAACAGCTGGATCCCAGAATTCAATACAGATCACCGTTTTCACTTTTTTTATCCTCAATCATAAATGGTACACCTGTAGCATTAAATCTGCATTTATATAGTTTTTGTTCTGGCGTTCATTTATCACAGTTTTTTTAATTCTCTCATGTTGGTGGTGTGGGTTATAAGCTCTGGGAAAAGGTACCATAGAAAGTGTTCAGTGATCATTGTTACTTGTTTTATGTTTTTCTGGGGCTAGACTCGCATGCTATACACAACCAGCCGTCTAGTGGTTGGCCTGGAGTATTACATACATTTTTCGAATTTGAAAAACAGCGCGTTGGGAGAGGCTTTCTGGTTACACTATCCCTATCCTACATGTGCAGGTACCCATGATCACTTCTACGTCGACTTCCTCAGATTGCTGCCGACCAATGGTGGAAAAGAAAAATTCTATTGGGGGAAAACATTTTCAACGCCATTAGACACGTGGTCTGCTGATTTCAAGACAGAAGCAGAATCGTTTGAGAGTGCAGCTCATCACTTCAGCGGTAACTACGAGTCATATAGTAGGGAGAGTGGGGGGTAAATGCTATTTGTTTGGCCCTTTTAGAGGCCTAGAAGTCTAGACTCTAGTGAATGTCCTTTCCATTTCACATAATCTACACCAAGGCAGCTTCGTTATCCCAAGTCCCAAATGGAAGATACACCTTTTGAGTGTTGTGTAATTCCCAATTTCCCTGTAGGCACACTCACAAAATGTGTTATAGAGCCTCCCCTGGAACCATGCTGAGGATCGCTCCGAGACATGCCTAAACTTTAAACCAAAAACTCTTCTCGAGCACCATCAAAAATGCTGACCAGCATATTTTATGCAATTGGAAATTGCAGTGGGGGGTTTCAGACGCAGGTGTCGGAGCCAACACCCAAACAACCCACAAAGGAGGCACCTGCCAGCAAAGCATCATGGTCGATCACCAGCTCTAAAGGCTCAACCTCAGGAGCAAGTTAGGGAGAATTCCCCGGCAAGCATGAGGCTGCAAAAATACACAAACACAGAAATCGGCATAACGAAAGTCATGAGAAGAACCCCTAAGCTGCTCACAGATGAAAGTACACAACCTCAGCAGCATCAACATATTGTCCGACAGAAAGGGTACCATGGGGTTCAAGCTTCCCAAAGGCAGAAACAAACAATGCATACGACACTCACCACTACTTCCTCAACGTCCATCTCCTCAATGCCCATCACACAAGGAGAATGCCACTCGCTGTTAGGCTGGTGGCCCATTGCCAAGAGCTCACCTCAAAGGAAACATGATCACAAATAGAGGCAGCACAATAGTCAGCACAACAGGCAGAACAACAGGCGCAACACCCTAACTTGGCTTCGCTCCAATGATATATGGCATGGGATACTTGCCCATTGCCTATATACCTACCTATTGCCTATGTACCCTATTGTCTATGTACCTGTCCTCATGTATGTAACCCACTGTACTTGCACTACCTTGTCGGTATACATCCACTGTATCTACTTGTATGTCACCTATTGCTCACCCACCCTTAGGATGGAACCTCAATACTGTGCTAAAAACATGCATGGTAGCTTCTTTTGAGCCAATGTACAAGGCCAACTTAAGGGATTTTTCTTACAATGTACCCTTTCTAATTGCAGTCACATCCATTAGAACATCGAGTGAGCTCCAAGTCATGTCAGCAAATTGCCCTTGTGTTTCAATACATACACACATGATGGTGCCACAAATACATCTAAGTTCCTCACCGAAGTACATCTCGTAATTCCCCGTTCATCAGTACCTATCATTTACCTGCTTTTTTCCTAAACCCACAAAGCAAGGTGGAAAGAGCACGAGACAAACTAGACGTGTGCACAACAGTAATGTTTTACTTGAATAAAACAAAGTAACCAAGGTCATCATTGCTAGGTAGATCGTCAAGTGTGTTTAACTTTGTTACGCACTTGCCAAGAAAACATTACCTTTCACACCTAATGCTCACTCCACACAAAGCATAGGAGCATACTCTGGCATTTATTGCTGATGTGCAATTAGATGAAATGTTTACAGTTGCAACTTGGAGTTCAGTGCATACTTTCACACATCATTACTGTGTGGTCACACAGACAGGAGCTGATTCACAAGTGGGACACATAGTACTTTATAATCTGTTTGACAATGATTCTGTTGTTCGCTCACCCTCGTCCTCAAGAACTGCTTGCCAATCTACCCATAGCATATGAATCCAAGCAGATTTAGCGAGTAATCATCTTTCTGTGGCTTGCATCTGTTCAGAGTCACATGTGCTTGCCCACACCACCTCAAGGACGCAACTGGACAGTACAAGAGACATCAGTCACATACTTTATTGCAATCACAACCAATACAGCCAACATGACAGAAAAATAAACAATCTGAGGACATTGTTATGTGGGGAATCTATGGGTACACGTATGCATAGAATAGGGTTAGTGTAACAGGAACACCCCTGTTGACTCCTTATTTTTCTAATTAAAAGAAATATGTGTAATACTCTGAGCCAACCACTCAATTGGAGACTATGTATAGCATGTGGCTCTTAGCAGATACAAGTCACAGAAAGACAAAAACTGTGTAAGTGATATTGTTAATTCTTTGAATGTGTCCTCTCCTGTTTATTTAGTACATATTGATTGAATGGGGCAAATGTGTATGCACTACATGAAACACAGGAACAATCTACTATGCAGCATGCTTATCAATGAACCCCTTAATCTACCACCTTTTTCAAAAGCAGAGTGCATCTTAAGCTTGTTTCCCCTTGTTTCTCTCCCCAATAGCTAATACCTGACAGAAACGGACTGAACTGGTGCTAACACCTTGCAAGAGACCAAAGGCAGTTTCATGCACTCTACATGAGATGTGGTATGTTCATAGCCCACAGCCAACAACGCATGAAATTGAAAGTTACTGTTAGAAATATAAGTTAAAAAAAGTGTCCAAAACTCAGTGAACATTAGATTAATATCTCTGTCAAAACAGTAACCAAAAACAAACATCCAAAGGTACATGTACTGGATGAAAGGTAAGAAGTGGAAAAGGAGCCCAAACTGTTGGACACATTTCAATAAAGAGGCCACAGTAGAGAGACACCAAAGGTTACAACCCCATATTGTAATTTGCTTCTGGACCCTAATTGTTAGTATTCTGTTAATGTTTTGTATTTTAATGGGAGAGGACTTAAAAATAAAAGCCCCAAAATTCATTTTAACAAAGAGTAAATTCCAAGATGCATTGGTGGGCGTGAGAGTCGCAACTTGCCCTACTGGCTTCTTGCCATTTGAACCAAACGCTATCATGACTTCACAACACCCAACACTGTGAAGATGAACCTTGGATTAGCATAAATGTGCGTTAACCAATACCTATATGTCACAAAGAACTTGGCTACAAAGTGATAATCAATTTGCATTGTGCTGCCTTATACAATGCTCAGTGCCACGCCTTGTGTTGCTGTTTCTGTTTATACTATTATGCTATACAGTTTTAGAGTTACAGAAGCAACACAAACAGCTCAGGCAAAACCTGCTGCATGGGCATCACAGTTTCATCTGCATGTGCTGCACCTCACCACAAACCAGATTATAAGTGTGCTTTGTTTGTTGCATGTTTTCATTTTATGTTTCCCCTCCTTTTTTCCCAATATAAGTTGAATCCATGGGGCATAACTATATGTACTTTAGTGCATACTGTTCAACACAAACAGAAACAACCTACTGTGCAGTGCAGTTCACGATGAGCACCCAATACACTACATACTTGAAAAGTGTTGTTCAGCTCAAGATCACCTCTCCCACCCAGCACACACCCCAAGCCACTCATACATGTAAGCGACTTGGCCCCATGTGAAAGGTGATACTACTTTGCAAAAAGCAATATCAAGTACTCTGCAGGAGGCTAACAGCTTTGTACGAGTGGTGCATCTCATCCCACCACTACCAAAACTCAAATTTCAAAGGTACTGTTACAAAGGTAAGAAATTAAAAAAGGCTTCCCATATCATAATGCACATTTCAGTAAAGTATTGCAATAAAGGGATGCCACTATGATTAATATTTCACTCAAAAACCAAAAAACAGTGTTGTTTGAAAACCAGTTCCAAACCGGAACGGATTATTTGAACCCATATTATTCATTTCAGTATATGGAAAGGCTAAATCCAGCTAGTAAATCAGTGCACAGAACTGCTTTGCCAACCAAGTTGCAACGGTAAATGCTGCTCCAGGGTTACATAAGTGTACCTGCAGCACTAAGCCGTGACTAGTATTAGTATTCTGTTTATATATGTATTGTTTTTTTCTGTTGTAATTGCTTTAAAATGTCAAAATGTAATCAGCTAAATGGATATTCAAAAAAGGCCTGCTCAAGGAGCCAGATGTGATGGTCGAACCAATCTTCATTGGCTTCTGCCCAATGAAGGCAAATGCTGTTGCTGCTTCACAACCAATGCTGTCAAGATGAGGCCAGGCAAACCATAGAACAGCATAAAACCTTCCCTGTATGTCATCTTGAACTCTGCTACATACGAACAACAGCATTCCTTTGTTCTACATTGGCCTATAACAATCATTGCTGTTCCAAGAATGCCTGTTACTTTTTCAATTTGCACTGTTGCAAAATTAACAAAAACACATGAAAATGATTTTCCGATTACTTCGATGAATACACAACCTGGTCCCTTCATTATCTTTTGACCAGTAGGCTTAAGGGTTCATCCAATCTACAGTGGATCCGAATTGGGATTTATTGGAGCACCTCATTGGCTGTAGACTAAGCCTCTTCCTGCAGATATACAGAAAATACAACTTTCCCAATATGTAAATCAAAGGAGCCCCTGTTATGCATTCTAATGACTCAAATTCATAACTCATTCAGTCATTTAGCTTGGGTTTGTCAATGAGAAACCATGTGGATTGTCTATATTGGTACCATGAGCTACAAGTCTCATCTCTTAGTCATGTTTCAGGAGCATGACAGAGTGGTCCTGGGTCGAATGATAAGCAAGTAACCTGGAGCACTGCAGGACTAAGATGAGGGATCTCTGGCAAAGTATCATCCAAAAAGGACCCTTGCCACTAGACATCTTTTCTAATTATTGTAGCTCCAAGTCTTCAAATAACCCTAATCTCTCAACCTTCTATACTCTAAGGGTCCATGTTCTGTCCCCGAACTCATGTTGACGGAAAACCCACTTTCTCAACTACAATTGTAACACCTAACCTCAAATCACAAGCACACACCCCCTTTCACAGATGACCTGCATATTTACAGCAATCATTCCATAGCAATGCAGTCTTCTGATTCAGACCTAAGTTATATCAATTACTAGGCCGAACGTTAATCTTGTACTAAGTCTAGTGTGCTACACTGATGTTAATATTTGAAAATGCATATTCTATTACGTCCTTGCTGGAGCTTGGCGTTATGGTGTGTGTGTGTGCATGTGTTGTGTGTGTGTGTTAAACTAGAGACGACAAGTCAAGAGTCGTTCGACGGTGAATAATTGAAAAGTAAAACATTAACAAGGATACTTGATTGAGTAGCAACGATAGTGGATAATAAAGTTGGTACTCCTGAGATGTGCGATCCCCAGAGAAAAATTACAGTCAGTTTTTCAAAGTAATTTGATTTATTTATTTAATATGAAACATGTTAAATACAATTTGATTTATTTATTTATTTAATATGAAACATACTAAATACATAAATCAAATTACTTTGAAAAAACTGACAGTGATTTTTCTCTGGGGATCGCACATCTCAGGAGTACCAACTTTATTATCCACTAACTTGGTTTAAATAATGTCTCAGCCACAATATAGGCACTCCAAGTGCAGACCCTGGAATCATAAAACTTAAGTGGCACAAAGGATTCGCGTGGAGAGGAATTAAAGCTGACATTGGCTGAAAAATGTGTTTTTCAAAATGAGTAGCAACGATATTGATGCTGAAAGAAGATATGCTAGGTGACAGAAGATGAGGGTATGAGGGGAATGTAAAATGTCTTAAATAGTGCACTTCTGTAATTTGTATAGCCTCTTGGTACATGGTTCTGGAATAAAGGAGATAGAGGAGGAAGCGTTAGTGGGCATAAAGGAAGAGGGAGGTATGAAGTCTGAGGGTTAATTCATGCAGGGCAGAAGCCCCAGAGTTCTGTATGCTACTATGGTCTGATTTATGGCAATGACACATCAGTGTATGCTTTATACAGAGGGTAGAGCCCACTATTTGAAAGCTGCCACTACTGGCATACCAGGAGAGCCATTGTTCAGCAAGGAGGGAGTGGGTATGTGAAATAGCTATAGATACTGCAGTGAGGATTAATTGGCACTGCAGTGGTTAATGTGGTAGACATGTCCAGCAGGCATATGACTGGAATGTTCATGGAGGTGGCTGAGTCCTTTCTGTTCTTGGGTAAACTTAATGATGGTGGGTGTTGGGTGATAGTGGTTTTGAAATCCAGTCTCAGTAGTGGACAGTTTAGAAATCCCCCATAGGGTTTTGGTCAGTGGGCATACAAGAGTTCATGTTCGGTTGAAGAGATGGCTTTAATTCCTGACTCGTGGGTTGGCGGGCATGCAGTGGGAACAGTGCAGGATGTAGTGACATGTATACAATTCTCCTTCTATACACAAACACTTGTGTATAGGCACGCTATAAATATCATATCATATCATTCCTAGTATGGTCTTTGAAAACGAGTGAATGTTCATGTCCCATATCTGACGAGAAGTTGAGAGACTGACAAGGTTGAGCCTGGCCTCAAGTGCATTCTGTATGTTAGGCTACTACTCTAGGGCAACAATGCTGTAAATGTTATGCACTGATGTGCTTGTGTTCAAGTTATTACGCTGGTGTGTCTCGGAATTTCTAAAGGCTAGTCAGTTTTAAGGATCCGATGTGTTCGATCTTTGGACCATGCAAACATATACTCATTTTTCCCGTTGTGGGCTCGTGATTATTGAGGGTTTGGGGGAACTGTGGCATTGTGTCCCATGGATTGGTTTCCAGGAATGAGACTGAGGAACATCTGACATTTGAAGCGTGGTAATGCTACTAAAGATGCTTTGCTCGTCGGACATGTTCTGACAGTTGTTGAGCAGATGTGTTTCTTCATTGTGGATTCTGGGCCCAATATTGCAAGTGCAAAAACCTGTTGGTTTAATGATAACGCTATGTAGGGTAGATATTAATAGTATGCAATGGTCATGCAAACAAGAAGCATTGGTGCATAGACACTGTGGCGGTAGACCCACAGCAAAATTGCTGTCCAATAGAAAGCCTGTCAGGTGTTTAGGGGTAGTAGTTTCTTTTGCACTTAAGCACAGGGCCCTAACTTTCTCTAGCACCTTGCTTTTGGATCCCACTATTCTCTGCCACAAAACCTACCACACACCCAGATGAGCATTTAGACCTTCTTTGAGGTGCAGGGTAGGCCCTGGCATGCAGAGTATGATTCCAGATAGAGACGTTTTAGTATCATATGTATGTGAAGATATGTCTCCTAGGTGGTGTGTCTCATACTCGAGATACATATTTGTATTTAGGGACTCATCTGTGTGGACCTGGATTGGTGGAAGCAGAGTGGTGGAACCTGAAAAGTGTGCTGGTCAGAGATGATGTGATGATCCTCTTGGATTGGCACCATTTAGTGGATGCACCCTTTGCAGCTTAGGGGTGCCTCTCACTCCATTTCCTGTTCTCACCAATGGGACTCTGTCATACAACACAGATGATAAACAAGTGATCAATTACCATTTCCTCTATGAATGGGTGTGTGCACTGATAAAGTTTAAAACCAATTAAAAAAACATTCAGGTTGTCATTTCTGTCATAATGACTGGAAACGTGGATTTAATTTATGTGTATTGATTTATTTTAGTGAAAATTGTCTGTTATTATGTATGTATATTGATTGATTAATGACATTAATACAGTGTGTTTTTTAACGAATGGCTAAGTAAAAATGTACTTGGTAATGTAATGCTTAAATAAATATGATCTATTACTTGAATTACGGAGTTGTGATTACCTGCCGCTTTAAAAGTTTTTTTTTAAATCCAACGTTTTGTGATGCCATAGGTATAAAGCTGGCATGTTATGCCATGCAACCAGCACCTCCAGATGTGTGCAATTTCTATCAAATGCATGCCTCTATATATGTACCGTAGTCTTGCTTTCCAAAGTTTGGTTTCCACTGAATACATACCTAAAATAAAACGATACAAAAAGGAATGATTCTCATTGTATTGACCTTAGAAGGAGGAAAGGTTAATGATGCCCTGTTGAGTTTCGAAACTGTGACTGCGCTTCAAAGCAGATACCTGAAGGCAGCTCTCTTACTCGCTGTGAGGTTTCTATCTCCTTCCGAGCGTGAATATAATCTCTCTTGCCTACCTGATGCCACATGCTTTTGCTTACAATGACCTCCTCTTTACAGATATGTGGTAAATGTTGGCCAGTGTGTTGGCTCCTGTTTTGTTTTGACTGAGAGATGATGCTTGCTGTACTTGCCAGACATTTGTGTGCGGATCCAGCACACTGGCATGCTGTTGTCTTCTAATACTGAGTTCCTCCAATCACTTTTGGATATTGCATCATTGGCCCACAGGGACATAATTTTGCGGTTGCCATAGGGTTGCAACTGCGACCCCTGAAGTCTCCCTTGCTACCCCTGAAGTCTCCCTTGTTACCCCTGTGGTCTCACTTGCTACCCCTAAAAAAAGAACATTTTTTTTTTTATGGAAGCTCCTGGGCTGTGGCCAGCGCCATGTGGCTCTTTGTTTCTGGAGTAGCTGGCATTCTTGTTCAGCGCTCTTAAAAAAACAGGGGGCTCCACAAATTTACGCTCTGAACAATGACCCTAAATAAGAAAGAATAGAAATAACAAATAATTTGCCTTTCTGGAATTCTATACAATAATTGCTAGACTCATTAAAGGTTTATTTCAGGCACAGGACAGGGCATGAGTCACCGATTTAGTCTGTTCTTAAACACCTCAAATTTTCAATGCAGACAGAAACTTCAAAAAGAATTTAGAGTAGAATAGGCATCAATTTCGGACCATGCATTTTGCTTTTTGCAAGGTGCAGTTATAGCATGTTTTTTCTACCGTTGTCTCTATTAAGATCATCACACGACATTTCATCTCAGTGTCCTCGGTCACTTGACAAAAACCGTGTGCCTAAAAGTTTGTGTACAGTGTAGACAATGCTGACCCTAGCACATGAAGTGGCCCTTGATTTCATTGTGCCACAATTAATTCTTTGTTGTAATGTGTCTATCTTTCCCATCTCCATGGCATGCTGTTCAGGATGTTTGTTTGCATGTATGAGTGTGCTGCTTTCCCTATTTTGCCAGTCTCTGAAGCCTGAAAAGTAGATCCACACAGGCTTGACATGTGGTCAACTTTGCACCAGACCTGCAGATGAACTGGCCTACTGTTAAATCTCAATTACCAGTTTAATGGTATCCACTACAGATTGTAATTTGCTTTCTGACTTTGAGAACATTCAGTCATGTAATTGCTAATTTTACTATAGCCGGTAAAATGGCCATAGCCGGTAAGATAGCTCAGTCAGTGGGTTAAGCACTTGCTCTAGCGATGTGTGTGTGATCTGCAGGTTGCAGGTTCGAATCCCAGCAAGGCCAACTCAGCCTTTCATCCTTCTAAGGTCGATAAATGACTACTAACAGAGGTTGGGTGATATTGTATGTATATTTGTTCTACATAAAGTGCTTAAGCATAAGTGCTATATAATAACACATCATTATCATTTGGTCTTGGACCTCTTCTAGCATTCACAGTAATTTGGTAATATGGGCCTATGTACACTGATATTAACGATACATATGGTGATCCTTTCTTGTATGAAATGTAGATCACATTAGTGATATCTTAATCACATTTTTTTTAGTGTACTTAGGAACAATGCTATGTGATGCCACTTCCTGTTTTGTCAAGTGGTGAAAGGTTGTGTTTCATCGCTTCCCGTGATGTCACTTCAGGGTGGGGTCAAATGACATCCCCTCCTTTGATGTCATCAGATGTCATGGATCTCAGAGTTCAAAATCTTTTCCGCATTCCCTCACTCAGCCAAGAGTCAAAAGAAAGGAGCACTTTCCTATAGTCTAGAATTGCCCAGCTACTCCTCATATCCTGGTTCAGGAGAAAGGAGCTGTGTAATAGCCTTGTACATGAGCTCTCTCCGAACAGGTGAGGCGTAGCTATGCGTTTGTAAAAGTTATTCCTCATTCTCTCACGCTGTCCAGTCTGCTGTCATGGCCTAGGTAAAGGGAAGTTGAGACCTCTTTGTCTAATTCTTGTGAGTCTCACTACCCGTTTGCGTCATGAACTCCCTCGCTCTATGCACAAGTTGGCATGACTTTTCTACTGAGGGGAATGACAGCGGTTAGGGGAGGGCTACTGTGCTCCAAAATGTGGACGGTAAGTGGCTTCCTACATCCTGAGCAATGGAGTGCTGTGCAAGGTTACCATAACCTTTGAGAGGGGAAACCACTTCTCCCAAATTAAATGACAATAACTGTTCTCAGTGGAAAATGTGGGCTTCAACATACTCTTTGCTTACTGTTTAAGAGCAAATCATTTCAGAAGCTGATTTTTACAATTACTCCAGTCCAGCTGTTTGCACTGTTATTTATTCTGTACTTCTGTGCCAGCGTGGTGCTTTTTTACTAATCTCGAAAGAAGGAATAACAGAGCATCTTCACAATATATTTGTTTGATCCACAATTTGCAACCAAATCAGAGCAGGCATCTTGGGAAGTAAAAACATAATTCGGGGAAGATTAACTCAGTAAGGGCCATTTAATTTAATATTTCTTGGGAACCACCCATTATAAAAGCCATGATTGTACTACTGCCATTCCATATTTCAACAAGGCCACTGTTGGTAAAATGGAACATAATACTGCTGTCCTAATTGGAACTAAGAGAAATGCCACTGCTGAACTAACTAGACATAGTGGGACCTGCCACTGACACAATATGATGACATTCCATTTCCGATGACAATAGATGCAAGAACCTGGGGATTCGATAACCAAAGTTGGACATGTTGTTAGTACCTGATCTTATGATGTCAATACCTGGCATATGGTAGTAAGATCTGCACTACAATATGAATCCCACTGCATATGCCCGCAAAGGTCCACTGGAGCACTAGGATCCTTTGAGGACGATTTAACTAGCACCCTGACTAATAATACTAAAGACCACGCACAAAATCTACTACTGGGAGACTTCAACCTTGGCTTTAATGACTGTAACGATAAACATGCCCTGTCCGTAGCCTCACTACTGAATGATTATGGCTTGACACAAAAAGTTGCTACCCCTAGACACTCTAAAGGAAGGACCTTAGACAGGGTTGCTGACCTGAATTGCAACATCAGTATCACCAACATAATAACTCAATTATGGACGGACCACCACTTAATCCCATTCTCTGCCTCACTTGATCTTATCCACCCTAAACCAATACTTATGGCCCTGCCACTTCCTACTAGGAGTAAAAAAGACATTCTAGCAGATCATCTCGTACCACAACTCCTCCCTACTCTTGACAACCTAGACAACAGTACCATGATCAAGGCACTTGACACGATCGCCCGATCAAAATCTGTAAAGGCAGACAACTTTCTCATCTGAATGACTGGTTCACACCACAGCTAAAAGAAATACAAATTCATAAAAGAAAGCTGCAATCAATCTGGCACCACTCACCTACCGAGGAGAACAAAATTAAGTTAACCATTCACTCTAAACGGTACAACAAAGAAATCATTAGCACTAAAAAGAACACCTATAAATTTAGAATATCTAAGGCCAAATCAGATACCAAGGAACTATTCTCCATCCTTCACGAAGTGGAATCACCCATACCTCAGATTGATAACACTCCTAAAAATAAGCCATGGTGTACTAATATACAAAATGCCCTAGCGGGAAAAATGAGCTCTCTCCAAATTAAAATTGCTATCAAGAAAGCTTCCCTGCTCTTGCTGGCGAAGCCCCCACCATAGTCACAGCCTCCTCTAAACCCACCTAATAACACCCCATCCCTTCAGCTTTAAACAAATAACCATACTAGAGACAGAAAAAAATGATACTTTCATTGAAAACCTCTAACTTTAAAGGAGACAATTGCCCAGCACAAATCATACAAGATGCAGCTAGAGATCTAACTCCCTTTATCTCTAAGCTTATCAAAGTCAAACCTAGTGCACAATAACCTAAAACAATCCTGGGTGCTTCCCTTGCTTAAAAAACAAACACTCAACCCTTCAATACTGACAAACTATAGACCTATTACCACCGTCCCTTTCCTACTCAAAATCATGACAGAGTAGCCTACTTGCAAATTCAGGATTATCTAGAAACCAACAACCTATTAGGCTCGCATCAATCCGGCTTCCGTCCCCTTAATGCAACCGAAACAGCCTTGATTGACCTCGAGATCCTAATTGATGAGTTGAAGGACAATGGTAAATCAGCTATGCTACTCCTCCTTGACCTATCGGCGGCTTTTGACCTGGTAGATCATGCAGTCTTATGCAATCATCTCAGCTCTGCCACTCATTTCTCAAGTGATGCCATAACCTGGGTGCAATCCTTCCTTGCGAACCTTACAATGAGAGTCTTCTCCCCTCTAGCAGATGCTGATCCCATACAAGTTTCCTGTGGTGTCCCCCAAGGATCATGTGTATCTCCCACGATGTACAACATCTTTACTAAGCCCCTGTTTGACAAGTTGGACAGATTGGGTGTCATCTACACTAACTACACAGATGACACTCAGATCCTCATCCCCGTTTCGTGCAACTTCTTGGAAGACTCGGCCTTAGTAAACAGGATATATCTCCTCATTCAGGCATGGATGGCATCTCATGGCCTCTGCCTGAATGACGACAAAACGGAGCTACTGATCCTTGGCACAGAGACGACGATTAAAAAACTTGACCCGAACTATGCCTCATTCAACATCGTTAACAATGCCATCAAAGTGATGCCTGCAGTCAAAACCCTTGGGGTCTATCTTGACTCAGCACTCACCTTTAAGAAACAAATGAATACCCTAGCATCCTCCACAGCATATAATTGCAAATTGATCCGAGCCTGTAGACCATTCCTATCTGAGATTAGCTGTATCACACTAGCTAATGCACTTATCATATCCAGATTGGATTACTGTGATGCTCTATACGCAGGATCTAACTAGTACATTCTTGATAAACTACAAACACTCCAAAATAATGCTTTTAGAGCAGCTTTAAATATCCCGAATAGAGATCATGTCTCTGTCTCCAGAAGAAACATCCACTGGCTAAAAATTAAGGACAGGATTGCCCTTAAAACCCTCTCTCTCACCTCTAAATGTCTCAACAACATAGATCCTCCTTACCTGGGAGATAGAGTCAACAAGAGAACCTCAAACCGTCCCACAAGAATGTCCAATGCCTATATTTTAGTGGTGCCCAGATACAAAAAAAGCACAGCCGGGGGCTCTAGCTTTCCGGTCATAGCTGCCCAAACCTGGAACAGACTCCCTTTAGATCTCAGAACTGACCAACCCTGCCCCAGCTTCAGGCGGAAGGTCCTTACCTGGATACGATCTAATAACACTTAACTTGACCGTTTCTCCTCCCTAGGACCCCTCGCTTTGCCACCCTCTGCCCCTTCGGATTATCCTGCCCCCACCGGACATACTTTGGCATCTGTTGTTAGCATCTAGGAATGTCACTGGGTCCCTCTTGACCTCTGCCAACTGATGGTTGCCCTTATGTCATCTTGCTTTTGTCATCCTGCTTTAACTGTTTTCTTTTTACTCACAGTACGTAACTATGTTTTGTAATCATACTGCATTACTGCATTACTCTGTAACAAAGTTCTCAAGCATCCTTGTAACGTCTGCGCCCAGCTACCTTCGGGTTTGGTTTTGTGCTATACTAAATAAACAAACAAACAAACAAAGTCATCTATGCTTTTCTGATTGAACAATCAAAAGATAAGAGAAGATTTTTTCAAAACAATTTCAATCACAAAAACTCTTCTGCTGCCTTTTTGTCCCCTCAACAGAGTATTGCCTTTTGGTCATAAACTGGCTTTGTATTTTGAATTTAAACAATTCTCAATATTTTCAAGGAAATCGAAATGGCTATAGCATTGGTCCATTATGACATGTCTCTGGCTTCCACCAATAGCCCTCCAACAACCACCTTGATGTCTGTATACCTTTATCTCATGAAAATATCTATCTCTCAAAATGACCATTAAGATCTGTTCTACTGCATTTATTTGAATTTTAATGTATTGTTTAAAGCGCAGACCTAGCCCGAGAGCATCAAAGCGCTGTACAGGGTGTGGGTAGCCAGCATATGGGTTTGCATTTTATAACACTTGTGCAGTACTGTGAGTTAAGGTGTGTGTGTGTCGGTCTGTACATCCATTGGGATTAGTCCTTGGTCAGATGTTGTTGGAAAAGCAACGTTTTCTGAGAATTGCAAAATTGGTGAATTGTGGGGGTTCCTGACCTAATTATTACGTCTTTGCTCAAACTTCCACAGCTACCACCCACAATTGCTGCATCCTGATGCAGATTTTGCTGAAAACGTTCTAGAATTTACTGCCAAACTTCAGATTTGCTTCTCTAATTTATTAATTATGGCAGTTTTTAATGTTCGGTCTAATGACCCTCTGGATCTCCAAACTGGGGGCCTAATTTCAGCTATGGGTGATGTGGGTCTCCCTCAGCTGGTTGTTGGTACCACCCATGAGCTTGGTAATACTTTGGATCTGATTTTCTCACCTATTAGGCTGACTTCTATTTTTCCTGCTATTCTTGTCCCTTGAACCGATCATTTTATCATTCTGTTTTCGATTAGGATATATCCTCTTCAACCAGTACTACTACTCATGGTCCTCCACATAAATGGTGTTCGATTGACATATTGAACTTGTCAGCTCGAATTAGTGAATGCTGCACTGCCTCTCAACCTTTAGATCTTAACACTCTTGCACAGGCTCTTGTCTATACAGCTGATTCGCTTGCCTCTCTTAAACCCTCTAAACCATGTTCTCATCTTTCTAAGCCTTGCTTTAATGCGGATCTTAAGGTGCTCAGGCTTCAACGGAGACAGGCTGAGTGTAAATGGCAGACTGCATACTGCCCTGCAGCTAAAGCGTTATTCTACCACGTTACAGCCATCTATCATAAGCTATTATGAAAGCTAAACAAGCTAAACATGCTTTTTAGACCCACCAAGATGAAACCTCTCTTAATCAACCTAAGGAACTTTTTAGCATGGCACGTTCATTGTCCTCTGCTCCGGCTCCCTTTGGAGCAGTCTCCCCCTTGCAGGAACTATTTGTCTCTTTATAGAGAACATTGTAACAATCTGTAACACAATTTATTGTCTGATCCGAAGCCGGAATAAGTGGAGACGGGGCTGCCTGCTAGCTGTCTGTCACATTTATGGTCTAGTTTCCCTTGTTTTACCCCAGTTGATATAATAACTGCTACTAGTAGAATGAAATCCGCCTCTCACTCAGACCCTATTCCCTTGACCATTTTGAAAGAGATTATGCCTGCCACTGCACCTGTGGTTGCTCAAGCAGTCAATCACTCTGTAACATCAGGTATTATCTCTTCTAATCTGAAGCCTGCCTTGGTAATCCTGTTTTAAAACAAGTTTTCTTTAAATCGCACAGTCCCTGCCAATTTTCGGCCTATTTCTTTGTTTCCTTTTTAATGAAGCACTTGGAGTCTTTGGTGACACCTAAGTACCTTCCTGAAAGACTCCCATTTATTTGCACCATGTCAATCTGGATTCCGTCCTAGGTGAGGCACAAAGTCTGTTCTTGTCTCAGTCATTGATGATCTGCTGCGTGATCAAGGTGGTGCTGGTGCGCTAGTTTTTCTCGACCTATCATCCGCATTTAACACCATTGATCATATGGCCCTGCTGGATCATGGGGCTGGGGCAGGTTGGACGGGCTCGGTGCTGGCTTGGTTTAGAGCCTTTCTAACCGATTGGTCACAATCACTTTCTATCCCTCCCTTTCACTCTGCACCAACCCAATTGTCTTGTGGGGTCTCTTAAGGCTCTGTTATTTCACCTGTCCTGTTCAATGTTTATATCCAGCCTCATTCAAAACACATCCACTCCCATGGCTTTGATTGAGAGTCATACACAGATGATCCTCAGATTATTGTCTGCTTAAATCTTGCTGAAACTGGGTCCGCTGCTCGTAGTCTTGCTTGGCATCCGTGGGAAACTGGATGAGCAGCAATTGGCTGAAATTGACCAGTGACAAGAGAGGTGCTGGTTGTAGGTCCTCCTTTAACCACTTCTCTTTGGACTCCATAATTTTGGCCCTCGTCACTTGGGCTGTTTCCAGTGCTGGTCGCTATGGTTTAGGATCTGGGTTTCAAGATTTCAGCCTCTCTTTCTGCCAAAACCAAGGTGAATGCGGTATGTCAATCTGGCCATTTCCAGTATAAGGTGTTATGGAAAGTTCCTCCTTATTTTTCACCTCACTTACTGTCCACCCGTTGAAGCTTCATTCGTTTTTAGCTCTCTGGATTATTGCAATTCTCTTTTTCTGACACAGCCAGCATACCTCTTCTTCAGAATCTTGCTGCCAGAGTAGAAAGTAATTCTCCATTTGGAGCTCACATCTCCCCTGTTCTTCGTTCATTACATTGGCTTCCAGTGTCTAAACCTATTGTTTTCAGATCTTTGTTTATGGTGTACCATGCTTTTTATGGTAGGGGTGCAGACTATCTGCAGCTGAAATTCTGTCTCCACATTCCTTTGTGAGCTACCTGTTCACAGGATGCCTGTCTTATTCAGGTAGAAAAACCAAAAGGTGATGGCTGGAAGGTTTTGAATCAACCATAACTGTTGGCACAGCTCTGGGCAACCTCCCGGACCATTGTTTTTCAGCCTACCAAGCCATTACACAAGGGGAAAAACCATATGCCTATCAGGCTTGGTCCAGCCCTAAAAGATGCAGTCCAGCACAGATTGCTAGGTCACATCCCTTCTGCATGAGACCACACGTATTCCCAGACATGTTTTGGCCTCAACTCTTTTGTTTTGCTTAGTCACCCGAGTGGGATGGTATTCCCAGACGTGGGTCCTGTGCCTGCTGGGCCTATAGACCCCAGCTGCTCCCCACTGATGAGGCCCACTAAGGCTGTAACATATCTGGCTATTCTTGTGGTCTAGTGCAGAAGGGATGTGACCAAACAGTTTGGGCGGGACTGACGTATTTACCAAGCCTGATTTGCATATGGTCTTTCACCTTTTATAATGGCTTAGCAGATGAAGAGCAATGGTCTGGAGGGTTGCCCAGAGCAATGCCAGAGGTTAAGATGTATTCTAAACCTTTCCTCCCTCACCTCCTTTGTTTTGGTTTGTCTTATTCAGATTCCAGATTTCAAATACTTCCATATTGGGGGTTGTGCATTTTCATTGGCTGCGGCTATACTGTACTCAGCTTCCACTCACACTGCGGGCCACATAGGACTATCTTCTTTTCAGGCATTCTCTGAAAACATCTTGTTTGGGAGATCTTGATTCTTTGCATTCCAGATGTCCTGTTCTGGGTTTTTTTTTAGCGCTAAAATGCCTTTTTTGGTTGACTCTGCGCTTTAGAAATTCAGGTAACATAACACTCAGGTAACATTACTATTTCTCTGGCCCAAGGACTGCTCCCCCATGAACAGAAAAGGGTGGTGTTGAGGAACTTAATAATTACTTCTCCACCTCAAATGTGCCTTAGACAGCAACATTATTGGCGTGAGTAGTTATGGAACAATTGCAACCATTTCAAGAAGACATCCATCAGACGACCTACAGGCTCGTGCTCACCTTGGCAAAAGCACTAAGACAGTGGTGACTGTGGTGCTGGATGAACTAAGATTAATAGTAGACAAGGGTGCAGTTGGGCTCTTGATTCTGCTTGATCAATATGCTTATAGCGTTCGACAGCCTGCATCATACCATACAATTCCATACTGAAAGTGTTGAAAGTGCCTTGCAATGTAATGCTTGGATTGGCGTTATGCCCACTACTAGTTAATATATGTCTCCAACCCCTTTCAGAACCTATTTGCTAATATGGTCTCCATTTTTTCCAACTATGCTGATTACATGCATGTGAGTGATTATGGAGATCTTGCCAGATGCAAATACCTAAGAGGCATGCATTCAAACAATGTCCCATAGCAATCAATGACTGGATGAAGGTTAACCTAGTAAAGTAAAATCTTTTGAAAAGGAAAGCTTTCATTTTGCATCCATCTAAAATCTATATTGACTTATTTTGGCCATCATATCTTGCCCTTACCCTCTACTAGTGAAAAATGTAAAAATCCTTGCAGTGATGACAGATCAGGAACCATCCCTAGAGCCTCAGTTTTGCCACCTGGTAAAGGTAGGTTTTTACCAACTGTGGATGATAAAGCAGTTGTTTCTCTACGTAGAAGGACCAAGTCGGTTTCAGGTAGTAATTGCTTTAGTTCTCTCATGCCTACACTACTCAAATGCAATCTAGCTGGTCTTGCCACTAATTTTATTAACGTGACTCCAGCAATTACAACATGTGCCAGTCAAACATTTCATTAAAACTCTTCTAAAAGATCACATCACACCACCGATCAGAGTCTTGACCTGGCTCCCGGTCGAGAAAAGTGGATATTTTAAGATCGTATGCAATTCTCACCAGGCCTTGAACGGAGAGCAAATATCTATTCTGTCATCACACTTAAAAAGATATGATCCTGAACAAACACTAAAATTCTCTGTTGGGCCCCTGACAGTGATACCAATAATCAGGAAAGCCGGATCAGGTGGAGAAGCCTTTCTTACCTGAACCCACTCCGAATCACGTGCAATTAAAAAGCAACAAAAGATTTTCCTGCTTTTAAACACCACACATATGATGTCTCGGCTTCCTTGTAGTGCCAAGAGGCCGGCGGTCAAATGCCGCACTTTACAAACCCGAATACCATAACCTAATGGCAATTTCAATGCTTTTTTATGAATTTAGTTTAATATCTAGTTTTGCAAAACAAAAACATTATGGATGCGAGAGTTTGAATAAATGTCAATCACTGGCAATTGCGCTGAGCAATTATCCAGACCTACAATGACATTACGGAAGGGACACAATGATATACAAATCAGGTTTGGTCCCAACTGGTAAGAGGGAGTCCATCCCAAACTACTAGGTCACATCCCTTGTGCATAAGCTACACAGGCATGATTCTACCTAATTTGGCATCATCTATGAGGTGCAGCGTGGGTCTCTAGGTACTACAGGCTTGGGACCCTCGCCTGGGCATACATATCCCATTCAGTGTCACTTTTTTAAAAATTAGTTTTTTTTATTATTTATTTTATTTTATTTACTTATGCAAAACAGAAAGGTTATGGCTGTTGGAAGGTGCTGAATGAGTCTTAAGCGCTGGCAAAATCTCTCCACAATCACTCTTTCTATAGCTCTAAGAACCACAAAGGGGATCGAAGCCCGAAAAATTGAAATGGGCTGAGGGATTAAAATAGCAGAGTTTAAATTCTGCATCTGAAGTCCAGCAATCGGGTGGTAGTCCTCGTCCAAAGTTTAGTCTCTAGAACCTGGAGTGACAATGCCAGGCCTTTGACTTGTTACATGGATGACACCAAGATGTGTCCATGTAAGGCTTGTGGCTCCGAGCGATAGCCAAAATGTGATTGAAGCCAATCCAACTTTCTCGGATCTGAGAAGATGTGCAGCAAATGGAGACAGTACCTGGGCATATGCTAGCCCAAACTATTTGTGTGTCAAGACTTGTGTTTGTTGATTAACAGCAGGTTCTTAAATCTTCAGAGCAGGTGCACAATGTCCTTATGCTGTCTTCAGGTTAAGATATAAATAACGCTTTGGGGAAGATTCTCTAAACCTTTTTGGCGCACCAAAACAAGGTGAACTGAAATCCACAAAGGACATCAGAATGTGCACATCTAAGGCGCAGACATTGTTATGCCATTTTTCACGCTTGTGTGCATTTGTGCAAGTCAGGGGCATTTCTGTGCATTCTAAAGCTCGGGATGTGCTTTAAAATGGGCAGAAAACTAAGACATCCGCTTGCGCCTGTTCGGAACTGGCAACCGGTGTGTGCATTGCATGACAGGCTCTACCCTGACCTTGTCATCCATTTTTGTTTTGGGAGTGTGACAGCAGCAGTATGGACCGCTACTGGACTACTTGCATTTTTGTCCCTGTGCAGGGAAAGAAAGAACTGATTTTGTTGTTGACATTTCGCAGTGACAGCCACTTTAAGGACCCGCACTGGTGAAATGCCGCCCCAGCTACCATGTGGATGCTGAGAGCCTGTAATACGTTCCCTAATGCGTGACAGGGGCTGTCCTCCTACTTCCCTTCCTCTCTCCTCTGTTAAACCCCACAGCTGCTGAGAATGGTGGCCAGGACCCTTATCTTCACTAGTGGGTCCAGGCCTCTCAAACCCAATCGCCTACAGCCTCAGGTCCCCCCAGCACTTTGCCTTGGCTCCCTCTGGCCTGTGCCACCACCACAGGCCTGCACTTACCTATTTATTGGTGGTTGACCACTCCCCTAGGCACTTGCAGCTGCTCTCACCCTAGCACTCCCCCCCTTGATACACCTAGCACTTACCCTCTACTCCCCCCTCCCTTCTCTCGCCATGCACTTGCAATTTTGAATGTTCACACGGCCTAGAAGGTTCACCCCTATCGTACAGCGTTATATCTATTTTACTCCCATGTTCCCTCCCTGTTGCCCTGTGGGCGCTTTGAAACACACGTTAATTGCTGCATACATGCCTTCCAAAAGCACAATTAATTAATAAATACATCTTTTGTACTGCTGCACAGCCCCGGGACATGCACGGGTCACCGTTGTGAATAAAGGTTTCCTGCCCATTTCTTAAAGCAGCGCAAGGAAAAAGCGCATCCTCCGAGCTATTTTTACTTGCGGCACTTTGTGAGAACCTGGCCCTTGATGTACATTAGTTGCTACGCTTTCATCTACTTGCCCTTGCACGTATTTGAGGTTTACTTTTGAATGAGTGTGTGCATTTCCAACTGCATTTCCGACAGTCACTCCATTTTAATGGACACCTGCTCCCGTGGAAACGTTTACAGCGGCACATCAGACCCCATACTTTCTACCTTAGGGCAGGGCTCATGTCGAGGGTACACGTGGGAGGACGGAGACCACCCACTTTATTCAGAGGGTGGATTTAGTCCCCCCCCCCCAACTAAAATGAGAAGCATTGAAAGTCTGTCCTATTTGAATATATGAATTAAAGCTGGACACTTCTCCACTACACTGTATAACACGATGAAAAAAAAACTATATGTGAAATGTCCCATTTCAGTACTGCAAGTCCCAGGGAAAACATGTGTATTGGTTGAGTCACTGATTTAGTCTGTTTAAAACATACACACGTTTTAACGTTTTCAAAAACACTATTAGAAGAAAATACCCTCTCTTGGTTTTGTTTGTGTGTTGATTTTATGAAAGGCAGATGCCATTCTTCATGTGCAATTTGGGTGGTTATGCAAAGCTATTTAATGCAATGTGAATATTTCACTCTGATATGGTAATTTATGGTGATGTCACATCCCATCCCGTTCGTTAATGAGTGCCCCCACTTTACATTTTAGGACTCGACCCCTGCCTTAGGGAGAAAATCAACATTTACACGTAGCCTTACAAATACGACCAAACGCATGGCTTGGTCAAGACGATTCTCACGTGTTGTTTTCCAGTGTTACACATTGTTACGTGTTAAGGTCACAGTGCACGTAAACACATGTGATCAATTAGTTTACTATTGGGACTGGCACCCAGCTTTAAAACATCAAAAAATGAAACTGCGGGGAAGGAGGCATGTACAGGATCATTATAGATGATGGGCTCCTCTAATTGTCTACCCCTCGGCGGTAATCTGATTTCTATCAACTTTCATTAGCATCAGCTGCCCAGGGAGGACATGTTGGCTGTGCCTTCTTATTTGATTTCAAGGCCCATCATGGGAGCGTTCTCAGCAGAGGGCGGATAATGATATCAGCTATTTACAATAAAAAGCAGAAATGCCTCACGGAAACAATGCAGTGCATCACTGGAGGCAAGGAGACGGACTGGCAGGTGGAGTGTAAGTGCTCTCGCGCCTCTGCTTCCTCTGACGTGTGTCAATAATAGCGTACTGCAGCCGTCGCCTGCAACCTCCCATCCTCATAGAACGCAGACTCTGTGCTGAGCAGTTGACCATTGCTTTGTCAGGTGCCCACTGCTGGGCAGGTGCGGCGCTTGGGTGCACTGCATCAAGGTTTCCGCTTGTGTGGCTTGCCTTCATGGCACTGGGCCAGCCTCTCGTACTCGGCTCCAGAAAGTCTCTTTCTCAGAGCCTGCTGCTGGCAGACATCTGAACGGTGGCACTGTGGGGAGCAGGCAGGCGCCAGAGAGTGGCTAGAGCACCCTTTTGGTCGACCTAGCAAGAGCCCCCACAAGAAGGTACCTCAGACGACCGCGATTGCCTGATGCAAAGTCAGGCCCTGTAGTATTTCACGGGTAAAGTTGCTTCTTTTAAAAAGACAAACGATTTGGCTGCATGAAGCAAACCGAGGCTGTTAATTAATAGTGTAAGTAAGATCCTGCGCGGGTGAAAGCTACTTCTGTTACTTTAATGAAGGAGGCAATAGATTTGAATTGTCCCTTTCCCTCCCTGGCAGCTCTTAACTGGGAGCACACCGGATATCACTGTGATGCATCGATGCTGAGCCTGCAAGGCAGAGCTGCTGCGAGAAAATGGAGGCCCCTCGCATAATCATTTCCGCCCCATCGCCATCATCTAAAATAATGGAACGGCACCTTCCTTGAGTGGTGTTAAGAACAGGCATTCCCAGTGCGACATTCATTGCACCCTTAGTACAATCACGTTGACATGCGGAGAATGAAGGACACAATCCTACCAGAGAGAGTTACATTTAATGTGCAGCACCTTCCTGTTGGCAAGCAAGACACTAGGCAGACGAGTAAAGCATTCTAATCCTTTGCCTGTTAGTGTGGTGGGGGCCTGCTACAGGCAAATAGCAGACCCCCGTGGTGCTGTTGACATCAGCACTCTGGAGGCCCAGTGCCTCTGGGGGTTGGGGGCTGCTCTGAACATCCAGCAGGACCCATGCTGCTATGGGACACCAGCACCATCAGGAGTGGGGGCAGGGCAGACCATGGCCACGACCATGCGGACCTCTGCCACCCGACCGGCACAAGGGTCCCACCTCATCATGGCCTGCAGGCCCGTGATGACACGGGGTGTGCCCGCAGGCCCACATGAATGAGACCCTGACTCAGTTGTTCCTCTTTGGGAGTCTGCAGTCGTTGTGGTGCACGTGGCTACAGAGGCTCCTTTTATTAGTTTATTAGCTTATAGTCACACACCACAGTTAGCAGGGTCACCCTCAGCAAAACGCTACAACTGGACACATTTACCACCTTTATAGTTTTTCTGCTATGATGGAGTTAGAATATTGTTCTATACTGTATCGTAGGTGCTCTAATGTATCCTGCGCTGTGAGTGTCCCTTGATATATCTAAAAATCGACTTTAACGATTCCTATAGGGTGAGGCTGATTATGCAGTTTGTGCACTTTTCAAGTCTTCTCTATAGAATTCAATATTATCTCAGCTCTGTTGGTTACACTATATGCAGCATATCAGTTGCCACAAAACCCTGAGCCCTGCCCCTCAGTCCTTCTCTCATAACTCATGCCTCTCACCTACCGCCCCTGTCCTTTTTCGGATTCCTAAAAGGAGAGGTGTTTAGCTATCAACCTCACGGAATAACTCATTTAGGGATGGCCATGTGTGGCTCTCTGCACATTCCTTTAAACAGACGGGGACCCGTGCGGGTGGTGATGTTAATCTTAAACCATCTCACCACGCTGTGAGCTTTATTTCTAAGCCTTGACATATTGACATGATGGCAGGAAAACTAAACAAATAAAATGCAGTGTGTCTGCACAGGGGAGTTGCTGGGGGGGCTCAGGGGGCTACAGCCCCTGATCTTTTGGTTTTAGCCCCGGATAGAATCTCAGGAGCTACAGCCAAAAGACTAGCTAGCCCCCTGTCCCAACAGTTCCGACATCAACTTAGCCCGGGTCTTTTCCAGACCTAGGTTTTCACTGAGGTAATTTAGCTGTCTTTAAGTGGTACGACATCTTGGGGCGCAGCTGTTTTGACAGTGGCGGTTTTGGAATGGCGCCTTCCGCGCAGCTCCCATTTAGTCACGGCCCTTTCGCTGTGGGAAACATGGAGCAGAGACCGATCCGCACTGGGATAGCACTGCAAACAGTAATATCCCGGCGCAGGGACCTGTCCTCGCCATGATGTTACTATTTACTATATGCATTCACCCCAAGCACTAATACATGCAGTGCTTTGCATGACAGTTTATTTAAGCCAAACACTACGTGCTCAGTACAAGGAATACAGCTCCTATCCCAGCACTGATAGGTCTCTTTGCCCTGTTGGCCGCAGATAACAGGGTTGCCTAAATGGGAGCTGCGCCGTAGGCGCAATGCTAAATAGGCCTCACTTTCGAATGTTCCATGCCAAGAAGGTCATGTACACATATGTAGTCTTGCTGACTCTGGTCTACTGAAACACCTGCGGCTGCAACATGATTTTGCAACATAGAGATTTCTGAAACAGTCTGCAGCAATCCAATTAATTCTAACAGCCATGGGCTTCCCTTAGCAGTGGACGCCCATGATTCAAAATATATAACTGTTTATACCCATAGACTGATGCCAGCACGATGCTTAAAATACATGTACAAATATATCAAGTTTAAGTTTGTGGACTTTGAGGAGATATAGGTGTAACTGCCAAAAGGCATCTGATGCCATTTCATTATCAGCTGGTATCCTGTGACTCCTGCAGCTGCCAGAGCACTTGCTGTATTGCTGTCTGCGAAATTCATCCATGCAGATGTTGGGCCTATACCTGGGTGCACCACTGTTCTCTTCTGGAAGGGATTGACACCTTTCCAGGAGAACTGGGCATACCTCAAATTGTAGGGTGGGAGATAGGTGCTTCAATGGGATATTTGCACCACAATTGGGAATCTAAACTATGGGGATAACTACCAGTCTTCCAAATCTCAGGAAGACAGGAGTGGGTTCGGCCATCTTGAAAATGCCTCAGACACACTTTCTTCTTGCAATCCCCTCCTAGCTTCCTGCAGCAAGGCACTCTGTGGGCTGACATCATAAAGAAAAACTGGTTTAATAACAGCAATGATTGGCACTTACAGAAGACTGGAATGGGCTAGTGTGCTGTTGCAAAATGTCCCTGCCAGAGAAGAGGTAACAGGAGTCATGGGAGACCCAATAGGGTATTGGGGAAGGGTGCTAAATGGAACATAGCCATTGGGAGTAATCTCCCTCATCTCAGTAGTTTTGCCAAGAGTAATGAATGGAAAGAAAGCCCTAGGAGTAATGTCCCTCGTCTCAGTCTTTGTCCCAAATGTGCTGAATGCGTCAAGAATGATCTCCCTAGTCTCATTGGTGGTGTCAAGAAAATGATATGGAAAGAAAGCAACAGGAGTAATCTCCCTCCTCTCCAGAGTTGTGACAGAAGTATCAAGTGAGAAAATTACATCACAAGTGGTCTTCCTCCTCTCAGTTGTTGTGTTTAAGAGATAAAAAGAGAAGAATGTATCAGCAGTCGTCTCCCTGAACACTCTAGGTTCAAGAGGGACACAAAGGCCATAGAGTACCACGAGAAATGTCTCTCTTTGTCAAAGTATTTGAAGGAACCAAGAACACTATAAGAGCAGTTTCCCTTGTTCTTACCAACAGGAAGAATGTAAAGAAATGCAATGAATAACTGCATGTTGGAAACCAAAGGAATGTATTACCGTTAAGCAAGTCCTAAGAGAAGTCTGGGAAGAATTGAAACGGTTGATAAAAACTGTTGCTGGAAGTTATCCAAAGATAGCCAGTGGCTGAACCAGGAGAAGGGAGTAATTCTGGTTTTCCACAAAATTATTTAATCGGCAACTAAGGCAAACGGTTACCAAAAAGCAGCCAAGAAACTGACTATGTTAACGAGGAGAATTTTGCAGTTGTTGAACTGTTGGACCTAGAGAAAGGAGTCATTCTTCTTGCATTCTCTACAAGTGCAGAAGCTGAGCAGTTCCCAAAGAATAACAGAAATATGCCTATAGGGCTGATCCCATTGAACCAGGAGAAGGGAGTAATTATCTTGGAACTATTTGTGTTAATGTATTTTGTAGGGGGTATGGCTAGAGTAGGCTAGTTTGGACAGGAGTGGACACTTTGAGTTTGACAACCACCCTGGTGATGAGCACTCCAGTTATTCTATACTTAGGTAGGGAAAATCCTTTAGGGATAAAGAAAAATATGTTTTTTCAGTATTATTTAAATAAAGATCACAGTGGAAATGTCACCCCTTTGTCCGACTCCTTACCCCAGCACGCCACAACTCCTATTAGTGTGACTAAGTAGCTTACAGCTGACATCAGTGAATTGTAGACATGCTAGAATCTGTGAACCACAGAGAATAACAAAGACATAGGCCCTCATTAGGACCCTGGCGCTAAGTGTTTAACGGCGCCGTAAAAGGCTGCGGCGCCGTTAAACACTTAGCGCCTTACTACGAGGTCGCTTTGCGGGACCCTACCTGAATGGCTGGTCTAGACCAGCCGTTAAAGTAGGGACCCGCATAGGGACCTTGGTGCTAAGTACGGTACCGTACTTAGCGCCTTCCCCAGTCCCATTGAGCCCTATGGGGCAAAAATGGGAATGGGGAAGGGCCAGTGTTCAATGGGGAATTACCGCCCCGCCAACCTTGGAATGGGGTGGTAATTCCCCATTGAACAATGGCGGACTTGTTACGATACCGGCACCAACCATGGTGCTAATAGTGCCATGGTTTAGCGCCAGTATTGTAATGAGGGCCATACTCTTGTAGGCTCAGCAATGTATTCAAAAGCTGAAATGTAGAATAAAGTATACAACAATGATTAGACAATAGCTGGACTTTAATCTCTAAAGTTATAGCACTTTAAAAACATACATCCATTTTTAAAAGTGCAGTTGTAAATGAAGTTGTACCTAATGTTCACACTTTAAATACACGAAGGAGACTGATTTCAATATGATATTAAAACATTTTTCATTTTACTTAAATCCAGTGTCTTGAATGTTGATTCAGAGAAATGTTGGACATGTTTTGCCCATACATTTATTTGGTCCTTAGACTAGCATTGTAATACCAGGTAAAGGAATACAAAAGTCTGTGCAAGAATATTCAGGCTGCGTCACATACAACCCAAGCCCTTGTGTTCCATTGTGATGATTGAAACACTCTCAGCAATGTCGGTGCTAAGAATTGCGAAACAATATTCTACCAAACTTTACATTGGAAGGAACAATTTCAGCTCCAAATGTTACCATCTGATCTGACTATGGCAAAGCTCTATTTCTGGTCCACCAGCAGCTAGTTCAGATCACCACAGTTTGATTTCTCTATGCATTCAAAACATAGGACCACATCAAGAGTTAAAACACCTTTTAGGAACTTTCAACTTTCTGTCAGGGAACCAACCTTTACGCTTAAAGATGCTTTGCGCTGCCTACCAGTCTGTCACCTTAATCTGTGCAGTTAAAACAAATGCAAAATATCCCCCCCACTAGAGTGCCAGTACAACCGATTGATATTTCTCTGTGTTGGCCCTGATCCTGCACAGGAATCTGCCTTTATCTTTTGCACTTCACCCAAAAGAGTTCTATGTCTTTTCATCACACATTTTGTCATTGTAGCTTTTTTTTCCTGCTGATTTTTGTACCCATTTGTTTTACTTCAAAATTCAGAGGGGAGACCCACATTGACTTGCCTTTGGCAATAACCCCCACCTATCCCCCACCCCATATTTCCTTAACCAAGACCCCACCCACTGCAGGTTACAGTATAAAACATTGGTAAAAGATTGTCTGGGAAAAAACAGTTGTGATTTGTAAAAAAAATTTGATAAAAAGACTACATACCACCCAAAAGCATTTTAATTCTGTAGAAAATTCAAAATGTGTATTTCAATAGTTTCCACCAGTGTTCCTGAAAACACATTCTTTGACTTTGCAACAAAGGACTGTCGGGTTTATATGCATTGCAGGGACTTATGAACGATAGCTAGATAGCTGGAATGTAGATAATAAAATATCCCTATAATAATGAAAAAAAACTGACCTTTTAGGTACATCACTGTTTGCTATTGTGTGCCCCTCAAATGGTAGGTGTTGCACCTATTCATTTTAATTGTACTCAAGCGGAAACATAAAATGGTCAATAAAACATAAAGGTATGAATTCTACATTGGCATCAGGACAAGGCTTTAATTGGATATGCAATAAGTAATGGTTGCATGCTGGCCCCAATGTGCCATTCTCTCAAACACCTCCTAAAATGAATAACCTTCATATAATCAGTGCATATCAACATAAAACAGCGTGTGCAATTAATGACAATCTTTACAATGGCACATTATTTGGAATACAACCAAAGTTGGCACTGGAACAGAGTGCCCTGAATGGCAGTCCACAAGTGATACTCTGGCAAAAGTGGCATTCCTGGCTGCCAGAGTGACACTCTGGCACAAGTGGCATCCCTGGTTGCCAGCTTACCCCGAGTCTTTTCTTTGTGCTCCAAGGTTTTCCTATGTCTCTGTCGCTTGGGAACCAGAGGGGTACGCTAGAGGGGAAGGTAAGCAAGCCACAGTACTGGACTGTTAGATACATTCCTGCACACACCATGCTCTTGCAACACTAAAAATCATGAATTGAACAGGCCACACAATAAGGAACTATCACGCATGCTCATAATTTTACACTTTATATGAAGGTTTTAGATCTGTTAGCAAAACAACAAATACTTCCACTGGCATTGATTGTAGATGAGGAAACAACATATGTCAATAATTTACACTGGTGAATGAGAACATGATGAAAATAAAAATAAAAACATGGACTTTTCCTGTTTGTTCTGAGAAATACCAACTGTCATTCATTAATAATGTGTGTAACCTAACATGGAGCATGTTCACCCTTAATTGCACTCCCACCTGCTCACTATTAGGTTAGTGAGGACATTAGGAGACACCATAGTTGGCACTTTGGCTATGAAAGCAAATGCATTATAAATATAACTTAATTTCCCATGTAACCCCTGCCCTTAGCTAAGGTTGGGTTAGTATGGGATTGGATATTATGAACTCTCCTGCATAGCAGAACAACCCCGGCACTAATTTAGATTCAGGCAACTACCTTTATCCCTTGGTGCATTAGAAATAAAGAGAGGTGTGCCTTTTGAGTCAGTTGACACCTTTTCAGATTACTCTGCAAGAGAGTTCCAGCTAATATTGTCCCTATTAATACTCACTCTACGTCACTTGTGACTTTAGCTAACCAAGCCTGTCGGTCTGCCTGCAACCTGGGCTCCACTCTGCAGCATCCCCCACCTTCCAACTGACAGGATTCCAGGACACTGTGTTGCTCTGAACTCTGTCACACTGCCAGCTACCCACAGATATTGTCAGGTTGCAGACAACTCTCAGCAGCTTTCAAGGCCTCATTCTCTCAATTGTGCTAGGAGCAGTACACTGAACGAGCCAGCCTAGTTGTCTCACTCGATGCAAACAGAGGTGGCAAAAGCTCATCGCTCACCCATCTCCATGTCGGCTCTCAGACCTCTTTTTCTGGTAAGCCCCAGATTTCCTTCAAGATTTGGCAACCAGAAACCTGGGCTTTGCTACAAGTCAGAGTTTTTTAAATCCAGCCCAGTTTTAATGTTTCAGCCACGACAAACCACAAACTCAGACAGAATTCAGCTCAAAAGCCCCATATGTGCCTCTCACAACTACTTATATCTCTCCCCCACAATCCAGCCCTTTCTGGAGTATCACCTATGGATTCTGAACATCTTTTCCCTTCTATTTGGAGATGTCAGTTGGTGTAACCCTTCCCCTTTTATGAAGTCACTTCCAACTTTATCATGTGTCGGAACTTTCAAGCACATTCCAGTACCTTCTAGCACCCAGTTCACCCCATTCAGTTCAAGTCATACCCCCTGGTTTTTGGCAAGCTGCATTCCTGTTTGTTTTTCATTCAAAGGGAAATGCCACACATTTCTCCCTCTTCCTGCGCTCCTGCATGAACAATGAGCATGCTCATTTCCCAAAGCCTCATCATTTTGTTGCACCGCGCACCGGATCTCGCCTTGCAAAACAGCCTGATTGAATCCTGGCACCTATGTAGATGTATGGAGATGGGTCACTTGCAGTCATGTTATTGAATTCACAGTATGAGAAAAATGGGTTTGGCAATTAGAAGTCAGTAAGTGTTGATAAATAGTCCAGCCATTCAGGAGTCCATACATTGTCCAATTTTCTCCAGAAATAGGTCTGAAATCTTACCCTCACAAGAGGACAACAATTGACTATAACGAAGCCTACCGGCTAAGGCCTAGTCCAAGAGAGAGGTGGACAGCACTATTGGCAAGCACAACACTGAATTATTATTCAGGTCAGTTCATCCACAAGGTGAAAAGAGTTTGTGGTTCTGGACTTCGATTTTAATGTGACAATGGGACCATGTCTGGGTCTGGGAAAAACATGTTTCTGGGTCTGGAAAGTACATGTACAGCAAAACAAAAAAGCATTTGTCATTCCCATGCCTGTTGTATGCAATCATTGTGTAGATGTAAATAGTCTATATTTCTTGGTCTACTTTATAGAGCACGGCTTTAGAACCACAACTCGTTGATTGACTCCAGGCATTCTGGTAAAATTTAAATTTGATAAGAGTAGAACCACAGCACCATAGATTAAATTGTAGTCATGGCAAGTAATTGGCTCTTATATATTGTCTGCTGTACCCAGAGAGTGATCATCCACTCTCATTAACTGGTACCCTGATGCTTAACAAAGCCATCCCAACAACAGACAAACATACCACGTGGGAGAATAACACTACCAGTCAAAACATCAGATGCTCCAGTTCCAACCAAAAAGGGGTCCATAGTAAGATGGTAATTGATGCTTAACCGGATATACAGGCATGGTCCGATGCTCATTCTTCACCAATTTGTAGATGGGAGGCTTTTTCACATATGATTAAGATAATTAAGATTAATCATATAGGCCAAATAAAGTTGACTGGATAACAATTTCAAAAAGACAGAAGACCAATGTACAATGAAGTATTCAAGAAAGGAAAGGGCCACCCAGCTCACAAGATGTAAAAGGAAATAATGGAAGCTACCTTCCCAAATAATTCATCCCATATCCCATTTTGGAGGATTAATGTTAATTCATGTAAACAAATGGGTTTAAGTGAAATTTGACAATATCACCCCACATAATTCAAGGTACAGGTAATGTGATGAGAGGGAGTAGCCACTCCGTATCACAAGACGTTGATGCAAAGCTAGGTGTCGGCTATTGAGAGCTATTCAACAGCTTGCCTAAATTTGTTCACATGATGGCGAGTTGGTGACTCAGAATACGGTGGTGATACTTGCTATGTACTATTGGATATGAGTTACTTTACAGCTCACCTGAATTAACACTGCTCTAGACCCGCCCATAAATGCCAGGGACCTGATTGTGTAATTTTTCACCGTTACAAACATTGTCTATAATTGTGTAGTCCGGACTTCACAATAGCATTCAAGATTATAGGAACGTTTGGAAAATATTTAGCTAGTTTAAAAGAGGCAATCATCATCCCTGTAAGAGGATTCAATTCAGCACTACAGCTAAATTAACGCCTAGTCTAGAATACTGAATGAAAACCCTTATTGATATATCTTTAGGTCCAGTTCATGCGTTCTGGATGACTACCCCTATATAACACCCCTCTCTTGGAATCCCCCTGACCCCACTGAGCCAAGAAGTAGTTCTGTTTTGCAAGTTTAAAAGGTTTATTTGATAATTTAAACAGATATATATATATCACGCTTTATAATAAATTAATAATTGAATAGCACACTTAATCTGATATGATAAAGATTAACAATGGAGAATCTGGCACTAGCACACTTCTTTATAATCACTAATGAGTTGACATGAAATGGATAAGATAGCACACTGGTAAATAGGAACAAAAGTATAATGTGGTAGAGGATGCTTTATGTAAGCTCAGGTGGATGCAATATTCAATGAATGCAGTACAGAAAATACTCAATATGATTTCAACCAAACAATGTAATCACTTTTCTCTGGCAATCCACTCCCCCCCTCTTTATGCAATGCAAGGGAATGGGAGGAAAGCACGCAGTTCTCAAAAATGCAATCAATGTAATCAGTTCACCCCAGCAAGCTTACACCACAGAAAACAGATAGGAGTTTTGAAAACACAGGCCCAAATGCTTTTATATGTGTTAGCAATGGATGAGAAATATGCTGGAAATGCTGTTAATTCCCTTTCAGAGGTTCAGGGTGAGTGGTATCTAGTTAATATTAGTCCAGACTCACCCTAGCAATGATGCAGGGATAGTTAGCAGGTTAAAACGAATTTCTGGCAAATGGAAAGCAAACAGCAGCAGTTTTTACATGTGAAGAAATTGCAAATCGCGGTAAAATTCGCGGATGCGTGTTCCGCGATTGCGGTAAAACTATAAGGGGTAGGAATGCGGTTCTTGGTGCGATTCAAAGCTACGATCCTAAGCTATCAGAGGAAAGTTACTGCAAGTCTCTAGCCCAAACGGTCGCGGAGATATGAGCGATTTAATAAAGGTCGTTTTTGGGTTTGCAAATTTCAAAAGCTCAAAATGACAAGTGCAGCTTGCAACTAGCAAATCACAGGTGACAGCTTTACAAGTGACAGGTGACAGTTAGGAGACAGTTCTACTTAGATTAAAATAGGATTGAATTATATTATTTTAACTAAGAGATTGGTTCTGCACAGTATTCTAGGTACTCACACTATATTCTTGAGTGAAATGGGCCTCGCCATGGATCTGGTCAGGGTTTTAAACTGGACTCTGGTCTGGTCTGGTCTGGTCTGGCCTCTGCACTTCACAGTGATCTGGGTCAGATCTCTCTGCTGGTCTGGGTCTCTCTGGGTACAGCACTGCTTTCTCTCTGGGTACAGCACTGCTTTCTCCCTCTGGTCTGGTCTCTAGTTCTGGATAGATTGAAGTCTCTAGTTTGGCTCTCTGGAGGTTTGATGGAGGTAAAGTCTGGATTTTTCCGGCAGAGCGTCCCGCTGCAGATGGAATTTGAAGGTCCCTATCTGTCCTGTCTGTCTGCTTTTATGTGTTTAGAATGTGGGTGTGTTCTAGCATCACTGACCCTACCTCTCTCTCAGCTTCTAATTGGTCAAACTTCCATTTATCATTTGATTGGGGAATGAACTGTGAGTCAGCGTGATGTCATTTTACAGCCTGCAGAAAGTCCACTCCTCCTGTCAACTTACACACAAATCTAGATTTGAAACAAATACATATTTGCAGAGGTACATATTGTTTTAAAATCATATGCACCCATCATGCATTACAGGAGGTATCCCCTGTTCAAACTCTGCTCTTCCTGGGAGCTTGCATTCAGAAATGGCACATATTTCACTTTTTAACTGATTTTTCAATTTCTGACATTGACCCAACTTTACATACATGTGCGCAGGGAGTAGGGACATTAACTGATGAAGTTTCAGATTTTTAACATGCATACATTTAGAGTTATATCCACTTTTCCGCTGACACCCCCCTGAACATGCCACCGGGTCGAAAAACCTCTTAAAATGTGGGCAGAAAAATCACAAGAATTATGGTGTCCTTTATAAAATTTTCACATGTCCGCTCTATGAGTTATTCATCTTTTTAAAGTTATGTTCTGGCTCCAAAGGGGTGTGGTTTACCCTCAGCACAAGGTTGAATTTCTGGTTAATCCAGTTCTGCCGAGCCAGCTTGCTCTCACAGGCAGTGCCCCTCCCAGCTCCTGCCAAGAGGAAGCTACATTTTACGACTGCGGTAATAAAAACCTTTGCCTGAGTGAAGAGGGCTTTGTTCACTCTCCTGCAGAGCACAGATAATTCAATTATCAGATAGATGGCATATCCTTAGTGTGGGCAGCAAAAGGAAGGTTGGCCTGGGAACACAGCTGTGACTCAAGTTTCCCTTCTGATGGGGGTAGTTGCCAGGCAGAATTCAGTTCCTTAAGCCAGGTTTCAGATAAAATGTCACTTTTTGTTCCCCAGTCTAAGTCAAGACATTTTTTTACATATGCAGCTATGATGCTGATTCTAAGTTTAAACTATGACATTTAAACAATTGCAACCTATGTGACACTCAAAAGTAGGTCACTCAGTCAATTTAAACATTTTCGATTTTAGTGTCTTTAAATCCAGTGCAACTTAAACTGCTGCAATCCACAGCTCAGCCAGTCTTGTTATAAACCTTGTCTTATGATCTTCATTTCCCAGATTTTGTAGGCACACAAAACTCCATTCTACCAAATGTCTGCTGGTGTTCAGTGAATATTTTGCACATATTGCAATGTTTGAAATAGGCACTTTGGCTTGCCTTCAGAGAAACACAGGGTGGTTTTAAACTGCCGGCTTTTGGATAGTGGTGAGTACTGGTACTGCACCCATTTTTGGGATTTAAGAAAATGAATTCCCAACAGTTATGGGTTTGCTTTTGGCAATCAGCATTGCCACTCCCAATGGTTTCAGACTACTGTGCGGGTAGTCCAATGGTGGTTTTAAAGCGCTTTGAAGCTAACCGGCGCTACTGTTTTTCCTTTGGCAACCCATTTCCCTCATGGCAACCCAGCCTTTCATTCTCGCACTGGTGGGTGGCAAGTGAGGCAACCATTTTAGTGTGCGCACAAACTGCGCAGCTTTCCTGGATTTCAGCGCACATGTGGGTTTTCCGCCATCTTGAATTTTCTAAGCCCACAGCCCCAAATGTTGTGGCATGATAGCTTAAACGTGGGTCAGGACACCCAACAAGCCCCCCCACGCGACTGCACTTTGAATTTGAGTCGATGGGGAGTCGCGTGCCCATGGGTTTTGACCCACGCACCGGTCTGTCCGCATAATCTTCTTCCTCTTCTGTAGATGGCACAGTTCAGCATCTTCTTCTCCATCCGGTACTGATCGATCGGTTCTCCTCGCCAGTCCTGATGGGAGTATTGGGCGGTCCACTGGGCCCATTGGATCTTCGTTCCCGGTCTCCGGATCATCCTCCTTGGCCAGTCTCAAGGTCTTCTTTCTCCTAGGACGACAAAGGAAGAGCGGCAATACCTACTCATAGACGTTTTTCCACCACTGTTGAGATGGTGGGACAGCATATGCATTTCATCATGACGAAACATTACATTCTTACTTTGATAAAAAAAAACAGTATAACTAAGAGACAGTTTCATGCAAATCACAATATTTTAGAGACTAGATGTGGTATGTTTTATGATTGGAACTGAATTAGTCTGAGACAGTACCCGCTAGGATTCCAGAGGATTCCTCCAGTTGTTGCAGAGTGTGCCTGGGATGGCAACATTTCAACTGGTTTATGTGGACCCACTTGTCTTCCCCCTCTGCCGAACCGCCTTTGGGGATGCGGATCTTGTAGGCCACAGGGGAGATCTTATCGACGATCTCAAAGGGTCCTTTCCATGTAGGCAAAAATTTGCGCTGCTTGGCCTGGTTCCTTTGGAAGTTGTATAGATAGACCCGGTCCCCCACCTGATATTCCTTCCTGGAAGTTTTCAGGTCATAGTGGGTCTTCATGCTATCAGCTGATCTTTCTAGATTCCGCTGAGCATAAGCAAAAGCATGTTGGAGGTGTTTCCTTAAATTCTCCAAATACTCATGAGTAGTGGAGGCATTTATCAGTGTCTGCTCTTGGGTCCTATAGAGCAAATGCTGAGGAAGCACCATCTTGCGCCCAGTCATCAACTCAAATGGTGACATTTTGGTTGCAGATGAAGGGGTAGATCTGATAGCCATTAGGACCAGAGGTAATCGGATATCCCAACTTGGCCCAGAGTCTGCCACAAACTTCTTTAATATGCTCACAATTGTCCGATTATATCTCTCTACTGCCCCAGAAGAAGCTGGTCTATAAGCAATATGCAGCTTTCTCTTGACCCCCAGTATCTCCCACATCTTTGTCATTACTTCACTGGTGAAGTGGCTACCTCTGTCTGACTCAATCCTTTGAGGTAGACCAAAACGGGAAAAGATGTGGTTAATCATCAAGGCAGCTGCAGTTTCTGCCTTGCAATTTGGGGCTGGGAGACATTCCACCCACTTGGTAAACAAGCATGTGACGGTCAACATGTACTTATTCCCCCTAGCCGAGCGAATCACGGGGCCTACAAAGTCGATTTGTAAATCTGACCATGGCAGTGTCATTCCCCTCTTTTGTAAAGGCGCCCGGTGTGTGAGGGATGATGGCTGAAACTGTGCACACACAAGACACCCCTTCAAGTATTGGTCGAGGTCCTGCCCCATGTGTGGCCAGTATGCAACCTCTCTTAAGATTTCCAATGTTGTGTGAAACCCCCTATGACCGGCGGTGGCCGCATCATGGGCGTGACTTAACATCAGGCTTCGGAATGAGGTAGGAACCACCCACTGGTCGTGGCCAGCTTTGGATTTCCTTACCAGCAAACCGTCTTGGATCCGGAACATTTTTGGACATTTCATCAACACTCTTAGGTCCTCTTTCCCAATGTAATCGGTATCCGTCAGGGGAAAGTTCTCAGGGTCCTCAAGGTGCTGGTAAAATTTACCAATAATTGGATCCCCCTTCTGAGCGGTAATCAAATCAGCATCAGGGGTC
The DNA here is from genome assembly GCF_040938575.1 of Ambystoma mexicanum. Taxonomy (NCBI): domain Eukaryota; kingdom Metazoa; phylum Chordata; class Amphibia; order Caudata; family Ambystomatidae; genus Ambystoma; species Ambystoma mexicanum. Next base: position 719,518,968 of record NC_090934.1, read on the forward strand.
TCCTTACTCCATTGTGCAATTGAAAGGTCGTTGTGAGCATTGGTCTGGGACCTAGTGATAGCAGTGACCTGGATTTCCCCCAATAGGGACTCCATCTCAATTAGATCCCCTTGGATGGCCCCGGTTTTGGCCAGCTGATCAGCTAAGTCATTTCCAGTTTTGTCTGGTCCCTCTACTTTGGAATGACCCTTGATCTTTTTCCAATAGATGGTCATCTCATTCGAGGTGACCAAATCATCAATGTTTTGGATCAACTTCCCATGTTTCAAGGGTTTGTTGTTAGCACATAACATGCCTCTGGTTTTCCAATTAACCAGGTGCTCCACGAACCCGTTCCGTACATAATCCGAATCTGTGATTATGACCAGTTCGTGGAGTTGGTGCTGGATAGCAGTGAGGATGGCCTGATGCACAGCCATCAATTCTGCCACCTGACTACTTCGGGGACCAATTTTGTATCCAGCGGAGGGTTCTGGGGACTCATTCACCCATGCATTCCCTACGCCAGCCACCAGTTCTTTCTCCCCGTCGTTGTCAACATGGTAAGAGCATCCATCCACATAGACAGTGGGCATTCCCTCACACTTGTCCTCTTCAAAGACTTTGTGGGGGGAATTAAGGTATGCCTCCATGTTGTCCTTGATTTTTAGACTTTCGTCCTCGAGACAGTTTTCTCTGGCACAATCATGCAAGTCAGCCAGACCTTGCGCGAGGGGACTCTTCTTGTTTTGGCCATATCTGACCTCCACAGGAAAGCCTTGCATTGACAGAATCCAGGAAGTAATTCGGGAATTACTCACATTTCCGGCCCGGATTCTGTCACTTTGGAGATATTGCAGAGGCTGGTGTGGAGTCTCCACTATGATGTGTTCCCCCTGGATAAACGGGCGGTAATTCTTCAATGCCCACACCGTTGCCAGGAGTGCCTTCTCACAATCGTTGAATTTTTCCTCCACAGAGGATAAAGTTTTGCTCGCATAGGAGATTACTTTATTGACCTTGTCATGCTTTTGGTATAATACTGCCGTCAAGCACGTATTAGAGAACCCTGTCTCCAGGAAGAACTCCTTGTTTCTGACAGGGTAAGCTAGGCAAGGCGCTTGTGAGAGGCTTCTCTTGAGTTGTTTTACTGCCTCGGCTTGTTCTGGACCCCATTCCCACTTGGCCCCCCCCTTCAGGAGATGAATCAGGGGTCTGGTGATCTCTGCGTAGCCCTCAATGAACTTTCTGCTGTAATTAGTCAGTCCAAGGAGGCTCCTTAGTTCCCGCAGAGTTGTGGGGTCTTTCAGTTTCTGAAGTGCTTCCACTTTCTTTTCCTGGGGACAAAGACCCTGAGGAGTAATCTCATGCCCCAAGAAATTAACACGGGTTCTACACCACTGTGCTTTCTGAAAGGAAAGTTTTGCTCCGGCGGCCCTCAACTGCGTCAGAACATAACGGATCTCCGCTATGTGTTCCTCCACAGATGAACTTTTGATGAGGACATCATCTACATAAGCCAGGTTACCCCTCGCACCCAGGTCGGGCATGGCCTTATGTAGGAAAATGTTGAATTCATTGCCGGAGTTGAGGTATCCGAAGGGAGTCCGGGTCCATGTGTACTGCCGGCCCCCAAAGGTAAAAGCCAGTTTGTATTGGTCCTCCCTACTGACAGGCACAGTCCAGTATCCATTGGTCAGGTCTATTGCAGTGAATACCTGTGACCCCTGGATCTGGGCCAGCCCTTGGTCAATGTAGGGCAGAGGCCATCGGGAAGTATGGACCCGTTTGTTGAGCTCCCTGAGGTCGGCACAGAGTCTCCACTGGCCGTTTGGCTTCAATATTCCCAGCACCGGATTATTGAAGGTGCTGTGGACTGGACGGATTATTCCCCGGGACTCAAGGTTCTTAATTATTTCAGTAAGGGACTCCATGGATGCGAGAGGCAAACGATATTGCTTCACAAACACAGGAGTCATGCCAGGGTCCGTGGGGATCGTTGTTGTGTGGATGTCAGTGCGACCACAGTCATATGAGTCTACCGCAAAGAGATCTTGGAAATCCAAGAAAACTTGTTTCAACTTTTGCTTTTGTTCCAGAGTCACACAGGCATCAGCTAGGTTGACTCTCTCTTCCACCATCTGCCTGAAGCCTGGAAAGACTTCTGGTTTGGCTATTTCAGCGGCCTCCTCCAGCTGGGTGGAGAAGTCCCTGGTCAGAGTGCTGATTTGGACCGGAGGCTTCAGGTGGGAAAGGCAGCCCTCATGGACCTGGAAAATCACCTCATCCCTCCTGAAGTCACAAGTCACATCTTCCTTACCATAGGGGCAGGAAGTGTACACCAGGAAGTTCCCCCCATGCCGGGTAAAAATCCTGTCTGGTGTTGTATTGTCATCACTGTCACTGTCAAAACAGTCCTTGGGGATTGGTCCTAACAGTTCATTTACTAAGTCGATGGAAAAATGTCGGTCATCAACCGCCATTCCAATAATGGTGCCTGCGGCTAGAGTAATACTCTTTAAGTCGCTGTTATCCACCTCTATTGGAATGGTGTCATGTTCTATGTTGACTAATGGAGTTGGGTTTACCCCCAACCCTTGCTGTTGGAGAGAAGCATTTAGATGTATGTAAGCATCAGGGTTTTTCAACTCTTGTCCCCTTTTAACTTTCACTTCCAGGGAGAATTGTCGGGTCCTTTCTGGGATGGTGACTTCCTCTTTGATCTGAATTTCAACTGCATAAGGTAGCAATTGAGCTGACCTAAATGCTTTTTCTGGATCATCAAAGCCCATGGGATTATCCGCTAATCGGGACCAAGCTTTGAAGTTTATTAGGTCCAAACTAATGGCAAAGCGATTGAGAATGTCACTGCCTAAGTAAAAGGCGGCAGGGACGTCTCGCACGACCCAACAATTGTGGACTATGCTCTTGTTGCCAATGGAGATTTTGAGCATACACCTGCTTGGCAGGAGATGTTTGGAATTAGGTGCTTCCAGGTCCATTTCCCATTTGTCTATCAGTTTGAAGGTGGGAATGGCTGGATCTTTTGGAAGTTGGCGAAACATGGCTTCGCTGATGAAGCTCTTACCGTTGTTCACACACACTCGAGCGAGAACAGAGTCCTTCCCATCATTTAACTGAACAGGGATGAACAACTGCTCTCCAATTTGCTGAATATCAGCCAGGCTCTGAGCTGATTTCACATCTTTCTGGACTATAGAAGTGGGAGTTTCAGATTGTGGATTGGTATAGAATTTCAGAGTGTTTCCTTCCAGCGTGGAATACCACTTTAGACTGGAAGGAAGGTTGATTTTCAGAAATAGAGAGGACCCCCCATCACCAGTCTGTTGTCCTACTGCTATGACTGTCACGTCTGGAATTTGGTTATTCTGGAAGTGAAATTCTACTTGGTCAGATTTTTGTTCAACCATGTGGCAGGTGCCGTTTAAACTAACATGGTTGACACTCTGTTTTAATTTTATTGGTCGGCTAGTCTGGGTCCAGAGGACCTTGTTTACACAATCTATTAGGGGTGACAACCTTCTCAGGAGGTCATTCCCTAGTAAACAAGGGGTGCCCTCTGGGGTCACAACTATGACCGGGTGTTTCAACTTATGTCGCCCAATTTTAATGTCCAAGTCTGCAGTCCCCTCAACGGGAATTTCCTTCCCGTCAAAGTTCTGTAGTTGTCCCGGAAGAGAGGTGAGAGGAATTTGGTAATTCTCTCCCCTTCCTGCATTCAGTTCGTCAAAGGCCCTTCTGGACAGAAGGGTAGCTTGAGATCCAGTGTCCACCAGTGCCGAGATTGTACCCTGCCCCTGTACTTGTACCGGGGCATAATATCTTCCCTCCTTCTCCTCAAGGGGGCACAGATAATGTACATTTTTGGACAACTGGTGGGCTAATTTTCTGGTTTTGGACATCGCGAGAGAAGAATTTTGGGCAGAATTCTGTGGAGAGCCTTGGGAATCTGAAAGAAAAAGTTGGCAACTGGAGATCAGAGCCATTGTGGGTTCCCCTGGCTCCGGTTCCGGGCCGCCCCCCCCTTTTTGGAGGCAGTCACCAGGATGGGTTTGAACCAGGGGATTTTCTTGCTGTTGGTTCTGGGATGAGATGGTGGGCGGCGGTAGCTCAGTCTCCACATCTCCCCAGTCTGGATTTGCATCCCTAGGGACCCATTTTTCTTTGGGAGGAGTTCCCCCCTCTCTGAAGGAGAAGATCCTTTTCCCAGGATCCTCTGAGGATCCCTCTCCCTCAAATTGGAAGACCTGTACCTCCTCCTCAAACTGAGTCTGTTTGGGTCTTTTGTTTCTCCTACCCCCCCTCTGCTCCTTAGGAGGCAGACTTTCAGGGGCAAGAGATTTTGTTTCCGGTTCCTGGGTTTCCAGGGGCTGTTTACAAGTGAGGAAGGAAGCTTCCTCCAAGGCTTTACACCCCCCTTCCCTTTGTGCCTCCTCCCTGGGAACCGGTGAGTTATCGGGGTGCTGCCCCCGTCATTGTTCTGGAGCACCAGGTCCAGAGTTGGGTGCGTTCTGCGCCGGCACGCCCATCTGAGGGTTCTGCTGAGCCCTCAGTATGTGACCCAGATCCCGCGCCATGTTTTGAACCTGGCGCTCTAACTGGGAAACCCGCTCAGGCTGATACGGGGCCCTGTTTTCTCCCCTGGGCTGATCCCGGGAAGGGTAGCTGTCCCTTCTCTGGTAATACCCCGGGTTGGGAAGATTTGGGTACCCCTCCACCCTTGGCCTCCCCTCTCCCGGATTCAGTGGTCTGGGCTCAGGGAATTGGGGAAAGAAGGATGGATGGTTTTGTGGCTGAAAGTCGGGTGGATATCTGGGGAAAAAGTTCTGCCCAGGGTTTGGTAAATTTCTGCCCTCCTGTGGGAAGTTTGGAGGGAAGTTCCCTGGGTTAGGTGCTTGTCTGGATCCCCCCCCTTGGGCTGGAGGAGTCCACACATAACCCAGGATGGGTCGATTTCCCTTGTAACGGGGACTTACATAATCAGGAGAGCGAGGGACCCCATTTGTGGGGCTGCCTCCTTGGCTCCCTGTCTGTGACTGACCCGAGGACCTCCTGGGCCTAGCATTATTAGGTGCAGGCAGGTTTTTAGGCCCCCCCATCTCCAAATCCAAAACGGGGGTGACCTTTACCTCTGCCACCTTGGCAGCAGCAGGGGTGCTGTTGGCTTTGGGGTTTTTCTGGGCATTACTTTTGCTATCTACCGGTTTCTGCACCTCATAGATCCGGGTAGCCTGTTCAATGACCCAGTCTAAAGATCTTTTCTCGTGAAAATCCCTCACGAGCTGGGTCATGATATATTTGGGCAAGGCATGAAAAAATGTATTAACGAATTCTCGACTGTCTGTGCGCACCCTTCTTGTGGTCTGTGCGAAAGCACGCTTTAACTCCTGCACAAATTCTTGTGGGGCCTGATCCTCCCCACATTGCAAATTGTAGGCTGCCTTGCGAGCCTCTTGAGGATTTCTGTGAACAGAAAAATGTTTCAGGATGGCCGCCTTATATGTGGACCATCTTAAATGATTTTGATCCTCCAGCCCCGCAAAGAAACTGGAGTATTCCGGGGAGAATGTCCACTTTACATATTGAATACAGCTTTGGCTGTCCTTCAAATGGAAAGTCTCCATCATTTGTTCAAACAACTCTAAGTGCTCCCAAACAGAATACTTAGCGTTCTTATGGTAAGGCGTGATGACGCTCCTGATCGCCTTAATCTGCTTTAAGGGGTCCTTAAGCAAGGCCCTTTTTGCCTTATTGGCCTTTTTGGTTCGGGTAACCCTTGTCCATTCTTCCTCGGACTCAGAGGCACTGCTCCCCGAGGTTCCCATCTGTTCTTCCAGGTTTTCCCGGATTCTGCGAGCCTGGGAATGGCTGGCAGAATGTGGGGACCTGGTCTCCTGTGCCCTGCGCAGTTCAGAGGAGTCTTCAGATTCCTCCTTGCGGCCAGGATTTGATGGGTACCCCCTCCACTGACCTAACTGGGCAGAGGTTTTCAGGATGCCCTTAATGGGCCTACTCTCCTGGGGTTCCCCATTGAACTGTACTGTACTTGGGTGCCCATACCCGGATGCCCACCCCTCCATTCCTGAGTGGTTCTGGCCTATGAGCCCCATACTCTTAGCTGGATAGTAATCTGCCATCCCTGTGGCCCTGTGCTCATGTGCGCCAGGGAACATGGGGGTGGCAGAGTCCAGGGACTGAGAGGTATGAGGGCCTCTGGTACTAGGGCTCCTGAGGTTATGCTCCGGAGTTTCCCTTTCCCAGCGAACCTCATCTCTATCCGCCCCTGCTCCCTGTTGCAATGCAAGAGCCTGCATTTGTGCCTTCAGTTCTTCAGTTAAGGCCTTACTGGACTCTATCAGTCTCTCCTGCATCGCTACCTGTTGTTGGAGCCTATCATTGTGTTCACAGAGGGCCTCGTTTTCCCTCTGTGCTTCCTGGTTGGTCCTGGAGAACTGGGCCAGTCTTTGCTGCAGGAGGGTTACCTCCTGAGCTGTGTCCCTATTGGCCTGCTCCTTTCTTGCTAGAGTATCCTCCACCCTCCTGGTGTGCTCTAACAAGTTCTGGTGTTCTTTTTGGAGATCACCCAGTCCCTGGTGGGCCAGGTGATTTTCTTCCATTTTTCTTTTTAAATGGCAGACTTCCTGGCCTAAGGCGTCTCTTTCCTGACTAAGAGCCTGCATTTGTGCCGCCAGGTCGTCCCTTTGCCGTTGAAGGGCACCAGCTTTTTGGCGCTCCTCATCAAACTCTGCCTGGGTATCCAGGTCTTTCAAGATCAGCTTGTTGCTCTCTACCTTCACTCTATCTAGATGACTTTGCAGGGTGGCTACCTGCTCCGTGCATGCCCTGTTAAAGTCTAATTGTTGCTCCAGCTTTTTCTGGCTCTGCAGTAAGGAGTCCAAACTGTCTTGGTGCTCCTTCTGCAGGGCCAGAAATCTGGTATCCTGTTCTGACTTTTCCTTTTGCAGCACATCCATATCCTCCTTCATTTTAGTGATGTACAGTCTGCTGTCATTTTCTGACTCCTGGCTCCTCTGCAGCCTCTGCTCAGAAGAGACCAGGTCAGATTGGACCTTCTGTAATGCCAGCAGTTGCCTACTCGCCAGATCTTGGCCTTCAGCACATTTGTCCTGCACGGCTCCCATATGTAAATATAAATACGCCGCTACCCTGGCAATCTTATTGTGTTCATCTTTGGCTTTAGGAGCCATATATAGTTCACTCAGGGCCACATGTAAGGGACCCTGATCTCTATATATATCTGACCCTGTTTCAGTGACCTGTTGTGTGATTGCCTGCAACCACGCATCCTGGCCCTGTTCGGTCCATTCACCTCTCACAAATAGCTTATGCAAGAGGTGCTCTCTGGCCATTTTCATGTCTACTAAGGTCGTCATTCTAGAGATTGGTCTCTGTCCTGACTTACAGAAGTTTGTATTTTATTTTTGCAGAACAGAACTTTTCTTGGAGTGTCCCTTTTGAGGAATGCTTCACAGCGTAATGCAGCGTGGTTATCCGACCGGATGTATGTATCCCGTCAGTTAGCACACTGTATTAAGCTGCACAAGTGGTAAATCTAACCCAACGTCTCGGCTCGAGCCCCCAATTTGTAAGAGGATTCAATTCAGCACTACAGCTAAGTTAACGCCTAGTCTAGAATACTGAATGAAAACCCTTATTGATATATCTTTAGGTCCAGTTCATGCGTTCTGGATGACTACCCCTATATAACACCCCTCTCTTGGAATCCCCCTGACCCCACTGAGCCAAGAAGTAGTTCTGTTTTGCAAGTTTAAAAGGTTTATTTGATAATTTAAACAGATATATATATATCACGCTTTATAATAAATTAATAATTGAATAGCACACTTAATCTGATATGATAAAGATTAACAATGGAGAATCTGGCACTAGCACACTTCTTTATAATCACTAATGAGTTGACATGAAATGGATAAGATAGCACACTGGTAAATAGGAACAAAAGTATAATGTGGTAGAGGATGCTTTATGTAAGCTCAGGTGGATGCAATATTCAATGAATGCAGTACAGAAAATACTCAATATGATTTCAACCAAACAATGTAATCACTTTTCTCTGGCAATCCACTCCCCCCCTCTTTATGCAATGCAAGGGAATGGGAGGAAAGCACGCAGTTCTCAAAAATGCAATCAATGTAATCAGTTCACCCCAGCAAGCTTACACCACAGAAAACAGATAGGAGTTTTGAAAACACAGGCCCAAATGCTTTTATATGTGTTAGCAATGGATGAGAAATATGCTGGAAATGCTGTTAATTCCCTTTCAGAGGTTCAGGGTGAGTGGTATCTAGTTAATATTAGTCCAGACTCACCCTAGCAATGATGCAGGGATAGTTAGCAGGTTAAAACGAATTTCTGGCAAATGGAAAGCAAACAGCAGCAGTTTTTACATGTGAAGAAATTGCAAATCGCGGTAAAATTCGCGGATGCGTGTTCCGCGATTGCGGTAAAACTATAAGGGGTAGGAATGCGGTTCAAAGCTACGATTCTAAGCTATCAGAGGAAAGTTACTGCAAGTCTCTAGCCCAAACGGTCGCGGAGATATGAGCGATTTAATAAAGGTCGTTTTTGGGTTTGCAAATTTCAAAAGCTCAAAATGACAAGTGCAGCTTGCAACTAGCAAATCACAGGTGACAGCTTTACAAGTGACAGGTGACAGTTAGGAGACAGTTCTACTTAGATTAAAATAGGATTGAATTATATTATTTTAACTAAGAGATTGGTTCTGCACAGTATTCTAGGTACTCACACTATATTCTTGAGTGAAATGGGCCTCGCCATGGATCTGGTCAGGGTTTTAAACTGGACTCTGGTCTGGTCTGGTCTGGTCTGGCCTCTGCACTTCACAGTGATCTGGGTCAGATCTCTCTGCTGGTCTGGGTCTCTCTGGGTACAGCACTGCTTTCTCTCTGGGTACAGCACTGCTTTCTCCCTCTGGTCTGGTCTCTAGTTCTGGATAGATTGAAGTCTCTAGTTTGGCTCTCTGGAGGTTTGATGGAGGTAAAGTCTGGATTTTTCCGGCAGAGCGTCCCGCTGCAGATGTAATTTGAAGGTCCCTATCTGTCCTGTCTGTCTGCTTTTATGTGTTTAGAATGTGGGTGTGTTCTAGCATCACTGACCCTACCTCTCTCTCAGCTTCTAATTGGTCAAACTTCCATTTATCATTTGATTGGGGAATGAACTGTGAGTCAGCGTGATGTCATTTTACAGCCTGCAGAAAGTCCACTCCTCCTGTCAACTTACACACAAATCTAGATTTGAAACAAATACATATTTGCAGAGGTACATATTGTTTTAAAATCATATGCACCCATCATGCATTACAGGAGGTATTCCCTGTTCAAACTCTGCTCTTCCTGGGAGCTTGCATTCAGAAATGGCACATATTTCACTTTTTAACTGATTTTTCAATTTCTGACATTGACCCAACTTTACATACATGTGCGCAGGGAGTAGGGACATTAACTGATGAAGTTTCAGATTTTTAACATGCATACATTTAGAGTTATATCCACTTTTCCGCTGACACCCCCCTGAACATGCCACCGGGTCGAAAAACCTCTTAAAATGTGGGCAGAAAAATCACAAGAATTATGGTGTCCTTTATAAAATTTTCACATGTCCGCTCTATGAGTTATTCATCTTTTTAAAGTTATGTTCTGGCTCCAAAGGGGTGTGGTTTACCCTCAGCACAAGGTTGAATTTCTGGTTAATCCAGTTCTGCCAAGCCAGCTTGCTCTCACAGGCAGTGCCCCTCCCAGCTCCTGCCAAGAGGAAGCTACATTTTACGACTGCGGTAATAAAAACCTTTGCCTGAGTGAAGAGGGCTTTGTTCACTCTCTTGCAGAGCACAGATAATTCAATTATCAGATAGATGGCATATCCTTAGTGTGGGCAGCAAAAGGAAGGTTGGCCTGGGGACACAGCTGTGACTCAAGTTTCCCTTCTGATGGGGGTAGTTGCCAGGCAGAATTCAGTTCCTTAAGCCAGGTTTCAGATAAAATGTCACTTTTTGTTCCCCAGTCTAAGTCAAGACATTTTTTTACATATGCAGCTATGATGCTGATTCTAAGTTTAAACTATGACATTTAAACAATTGCAACCTATGTGACACTCAAAAGTAGGTCACTCAGTCAATTTAAACATTTTCGATTTTAGTGTCTTTAAATCCAGTGCAACTTAAACTGCTGCAATCCACAGCTCAGCCAGTCTTGTTATAAACCTTGTCTTATGATCTTCATTTCCCAGATTTTGTAGGCACACAAAACTCCATTCTACCAAATGTCTGCTGGTGTTCAGTGAATATTTTGCACATATTGCAATGTTTGAAATAGGCACTTTGGCTTGCCTTCAGAGAAACACAGGGTGGTTTTAAACTGCCGGCTTTTGGATAGTGGTGAGTACTGGTACTGCACCCATTTTTGGGATTTAAGAAAATGAATTCCCAACAGTTATGGGTTTGCTTTTGGCAATCAGCATTGCCACTCCCAATGGTTTCAGACTACTGTGCGGGTAGTCCAATGGTGGTTTTAAAGCGCTTTGAAGCTAACCGGCGCTACTGTTTTTCCTTTGGCAACCCATTTCCCTCATGGCAACCCAGCCTTTCATTCTCGCACTGGTGGGTGGCAAGTGAGGCAACCATTTTAGTGTGCGCACAAACTGCGCAGCTTTCCTGGATTTCAGCGCACATGTGGGTTTTCCGCCATCTTGAATTTTCTAAGCCCACAGCCCCAAATGTTGTGGCATGATAGCTTAAACGTGGGTCAGGACACCCAACATCCCTTTTATTGAGGGTGATTGGCTCCAACCTAAATCCTACCACCTCACTTCATTGATAGATTATTATTTAAAATGGGAATGTTATCCTCAATAAAATAGTTCAATAACTCTCTGAAATTAACATTAAGAACAATACCTAATACAGCTTCAGGAAAGGTCTGGCCACTGTCAACATAAGAATCATTACCTGACAATCTCTAAGTATGTCGAGGTCTGTAGAGATTTGATACATCTAGCCTTCATGGACCTTCCCACTGCTTTCGACGGCATTGAAAGTGAAAGGGTCAATCGATGGTACAGTCTCACTGATTTTGGTTTACCACAGGAGATTAAGATAATGCTGATGGAACTCCATTGGATAAGCCTGATCTAAAAGCAGCTTCTGGTTACACAGCAGTATCCGGTGACCAGGGGCTACCACTGCAGAATAAGGAGCTAGTACATATAGTTAAACAAATCGAACTTCCACATAAAATGCAAACCTATAATTATGCCTATTATTTATGACCCGCTTATGCTCTACATGTCATATAGCTATGTCCTAATGTTTATTTATAGATTGTCTCCAATTAACAGAGTTAAATTCACATAGTTGTGTTTGTTCAGCATCCGTGGGCCAGGGGAGCCAAAATTTGTGTGGTCACTGTTGGTTTTAAGTTAACCAGCCTCTTCTAGGCTACAAGCAGGAGCTAAAGGGCTCCCAACTCCCCTCAATTTCAAACCCTGCAATGGACATGGAGGACATTTGTCATGTCTGTTTTAATGTAATCACAGGTGTGCCAGGGGTGTGTCTTGGCCACATTTATTTTGTATTGTATACCAACTCACCGGCAGCAAACTGAGGCAGCTACCACTGATATGAACTTCGAGACGAATCGAGGTTGTCCATAACCTTATATGCGGACAAGCCATGTTAATGGCTCGATACGTACATCCCTACAAGAACCGATCATGTTTTCTCAGACTGCATAACGTAGAACGGCCTTTGTATTGAACCAACCAAGTCTTGAGTGATGCATTTAGACAAGTTCTGAAATCAACCTATAAGATTACACACCAGTGCTGTGAAATTACATAATTGAGTCCAGTATGACTATCTACTCATTAGATCATGTAGCCTTCTAGCGTGGCCGCCCCAAATTGCCAATGTTGAGATGCAAATTGGAGATTTAAAAGCAGTTTTATTACTAACCGTATCACAACAAAACCCAGGGAAATGTGGGCTTATATCTGAGTAGCCCGATGCTATAATAATCAAACGTATTTTGACTGATCTCTTAAGGAGGAATCATGGCATACCATATCCATGGCTGGATTGCATAACATATAACCTAGCAAGGCTACATTTGGCCACGTGATTGACTAACACCCACCTGAACACTTATAAATCCTCAACAGGTTGTGTGGGCAAGAATGGAAGAACTGTTACCTAACACAAGCCAAGAGACAGAGCATGAGCGAGTAATGATCCCAATGTATAACCCCCTTGCTCCAGCTCAGAGTGGACTAAATGCATCTCCTGGAAAGAAAAACGCCGAGTTTTATTAATTGCCCATTTCAGAATGCACCTTCTCGCACCGATAATCAGGTACTAAAAAACATGATCAGTGCACGTATCTCCGCACAGACTTAACACTTGAAGCTATGCCATGCCCTGCAGTGGATGGATTCCTACAGAGCCTCTGCCAATGAGGGCCAAGGCGGCTCAAAGCTGCAAGTAGTGAGCACATATATTTGGGAAGATGAGGCAAGGCAAAATATGGTCCTGCTTTAAGGATATCATTGGACCTTTATTAATCAAGTGAGTATTAATATCTAATGCCACTTAGGCACTCCTTAATCACCACAATTCAATCTGTGGGGCTTTTTGTGACTTTGACATTCTAGAATGCTACTTTTAGGAATGTTACACGGGATGTACCTTATGAAATTAATTGTACTTAATGCAATTACTGCAATGTCGTGCCTTGAAAGGTGTCCAGACAAGTGGTCGACTGTAAATTGGTAAAAAGACAAATGGTCGACGTAATTTGGTCGAAAACCAAATGGTTGATTTTTTTTTTTAATTTATATATATATTTTTTTGGTTTTCGTTTAGGGAAAAAAAGGGTTTTTTAGAAAAAAAAGGGGGTTGGGCCCCCCCCCCCCAAAAAAAAAAAACAGGTGAAAATAAAAAAAATAAAAATGTTTATGTAGGTCAGTGAACTGTTGTGTTGTCCGTGCCTGTTTCTCACAGAAGACCCGTTGCTTGGTGGAGCAAAGTGCCGGATTGCGCGCCAGCCAGATGGCAATGCCTTTAGTTCGCTAATGGCCCGGGCGGGATTAAGAGTGATGAGAGCGAGAAGGCTCTGTAACCCACACACATTTGTTTATTGATGCACGTCGCTATCGAAGAGCAAACAAGCAGCCCTGAAAAAGAACTCACGATCTGCAGGCGCACATTTCTAAAGATTAAATGCACGGCTGCAATTTCCAGATTCAACGTTTAATGAAACCTGTCCGGGGTCTTCTTTTTTCCCCTTTCCAAAAAACCCTTAAATTATACCAGTTAATGCGCTAATACGATTTCTTTTGCTTCTAGCAGTGTCCGTGTCTCGGTTTCCTTTCAATAAGCCAACATGCACACATTTCTGATAGTTTAGAGGATGTACAAATAATATTTTCCATGCAACGCATCTGCAGCAGCGAAAAGTGGTAACATTCTACACAGCACTGGAGTCCTTATAGTACTCTTCAGTAGTACTCTGAAGTATTGTATGCCAGGTGGTAACTATGGCTTATCCCAGGCTGTTATGGAATGCTGAAAAGAAGCCTTAATCGGTAGCAAACCGCACCGGCTCTGCAAAGCATTATCACTCCATGTGCATGAGTCGTTGCGGTGATCTGCACCATACAACATGACCATTGGCCTCAATGATGCGTGGAGAATCTTTAGGTTATAAACACGAATATAGCCTTATTCTTTGTCTCATGAGAATTAACATGCCTGCAAGTGACCAAGCGACAATCATGCCCCTGACGGCTCCTCTTGCTCTACTCACACGCGTATCCCTTGGCCCCACACGTGCTCTCCTTGACACGGGTCTTTCGAGAATCCAGCCAGTCCGAGGGACCTCTTGCTTGACGCGCATTCTTGCATACCTCTTTTACCTTTGTGAAAAAAGGAAGGAGTTCATTCATTCCATCACAAAGTCTTTGGATCTCCTCTGAGCTCTTCTTGCTTGGGACTGGTCTAGATACCACAGGTGTTTCATTTGCAATCCCTGTTTTCTACTGTCGGTTGAGAAGAGGACAGGGTTTCACACACAGATGTAGCTATAGTCTCGACAGAAGTTTCAATCACGGATGCAATTCCCATGTCCATACGCTCCCTCCTCTACACATTCTTTGATAGTCCTTCCTCCTTTCCCAGGTCTCCTCTTTGCCCTCGGGAAAAATGCCACCCTCCATGTTCCATTTGTGTGGATCTTCTAAGCACACATAATGAGTGCCTTTTTACACTACTCTGACTGGGGTGCTGAACAAAGACCCAGCTATATGATTTTTGCATGTATGTTTTATCTTCTCCAAATCTCCTTTTCATACATCAATTAGCTCTTCTTTCATCCTGCCAAGGCTTCTTTCCATCTTTAGTGCTTTTTTACTCCATACTATGGCTCTCATTATTAGTTTGCCGGTTTCCTGGGGGTAATACGGCCAAGATATCTGAAAATGGTAATATAATCACCGGCTCCTGATCTTCCGGAATTACCAGCAGATTACAGGTAATGGCAACGGTAGGTTAATCCCCATTCCATGGAGTGTTAGGTAGAATTACATGCAGTACCCTTTGGGAACACTACACACAATTAAGACTACAGGTGTAATGTCACCTTTGGTATAAGTCTGTACTACATTGTTTTGTTATAGCAGGGACGAGCAGCCAGGCTTATCTCAAGAGGGATGTGAGTAGTACAAGGTGTTACACAAAGGACTTGCAATCACAGTGGTTCAAACAAACACTTACTCAAGGATTCTTGCTAAAGCAATATTAACTTACATATTCATTTAGAAAACATTCCACTAGCAATAAACCGTTCAATATCTCACTATTATACACTCCAGTACCAACCAATAAGTTTCTGAACAAGTTAGGCTCCCCTGAAGTGGGAGCAAAATGGCACTTCAGTAACTTTAAAAAGGGGTAAAAAGACACAGGTTATAAGAATTAAACACAAATGCTTTCTCAGGTAGGGCAACTAGTTTCAGTTCACTACAAGAGGCAATTCAATTCAATAGGTCTGGGCCAAAGTCAATGGATCCGTGTTTTGGATAGGATAGCACAGTTCTGGTAGTAAATGGTTAAGTCGTTGCCAATTTTCTCAGAAGTAGCTTGCACAAGAAAAAGTTATATGTCAGATTAGGAGCGAACAAGACTCCAAAGTTGGGAAAGTTTCACGAACTTTCACCACGGCAGAGAGGATTTCTCAACCGCCTTTGCACAGTACCTGAATGAAGAAAAGATGTAGCTGAGGCAATTGTTCCTGGCAGTTCCTGTAGATCTCACTGTTCCTGGGCCTCAATCGTGGGGACAAGAGGGAGGACGTCGGGCAAAACATTGTTTTAAGGTGTGAGTGCCTTAAAGTCCACAAACTGGTATCCTTCTCACTGGCTATCTGGTTTTCAACAGCACTCTAACGAAAATTCGACCAGTATGGAGATGGTTTCCAGGTGGCTTGCGAGTTGGTTGTTCCCACCAGCTCAATGGAAGAAGTCATCCTTGAAGGGGCTTCTCTGTCGAGGGAGTTTCAGGCTATTCAGATTTGCAGCAGGGCTTCACCGAGCAAACCAATGGTCCAGGAGTTGCAGCAGTCATCTTCCTTCTGCTTGTCTTCAGTTCTTTCGTTCCCGTGGTTGACTCTGCCTTCCAGGTTCCAGAGACCTGCTTTTAACCGTTTGCTCCCATTCATTCCAGCCTGGCTGCCACTCACCCAGCAGGGTGCCGTCCTTGCCGGACAGTCAGTCAGCCAATCACGCCAGAGTGCAATACTAGGTATTCCTTCCAGCACTCCGCTGTAAGGCATTGTGTGCTGGGTCTAGCAATTTAAAAAGACTAGCAAAGTCAATTTAACTTTACATTCACTAGGAGACAGTAGTCAGTCCCAGAGAAGGTATTTAAACCTTGGGAAGTCTGAAAGACAGCTCTGTGCCACTGCACTGAGGGTGCTGTGTGACACACAAGAAAAATATGATGCCTATGGAGTTGTCTAAACCTCCATATCCAAAGAGCACAAAAGTAAAACACACATCAAATACATGAAAGAGTGGGGAAAAAAGGCTCACACTCTTTCCAGGTAAAAATTAAAGTCCTAGAAATCCAGCAAAGTTGCTTGTGTCTCAAAAATTAAGGGAAATTAGCACATGTATGACAATGCTTCCAGCTCTTTTTCACCACTTAGCAAGCCACGTCAACCTGGTGCCTTCCTCTTCCCGCTCTGTTTCCCTACTTAAGGAGCCCTCCAGCTTCTTTTCCTTTGCAGATGGGGAGCAGGTGCAAGTGGATCTAGGTCACCTGGCCTAAACCCTGCCCACCTGGTGCCTTCCTGCCTGATGCTCTTTTTCAACACTTAGCAAACCCCGCCCAACTGGTGCCTTCCTTCACCATCACTGTCTTGTGGCCAATGTTGGATTTGACTTTTATGGACTTCATTCATTCATGGTGCGTCACTCTTTCTCAACTCTCATGCTGGACTTCCTTTGCATCTTGTACTCATGGTGGCCCTGAATCATGCTGTTCCCATCTTCATCTTGTATCCTGGCTTGCAACATTATGTGTTACTACTGACTTCTGCAATTGTATTCGCTCTCCACTCATGCTTCTCCACTCTTTTTTCTCTCCTCCTTTCCCTTCTCCCTTTTCCTATCTCTTCCCCTTACTTTCTTCTATGCACTTACTCTATCAGAATTGTCCCTGGACCTAATATGATAGCAACCTTGTCTGTTTCCTCCGCTCTCCCATTACTGTTTTTTTCCTCCCCACCACCCCTCCAGCACTATCTGAAATGTCGTCAGGCCTAGTATGATAGCCGCTTGTTTTCTTCCTCCCCTCCTTTCTGCACCCCTCTCCCTCACCTTTTGTTTTCTCCGGCTCTACCAGAAATGTCGTCAGGCCTAGTACGGTAGTCGCCTGTCTGTTTCCATTTCCTTCCTACTCTCCCCCTCCCTTCCTTATCTATGTCTTAGCTCTTGCACTATCTGAAATGTTGTCAGGCCGAGTACGATAGTTAATTTCACATCCTTACTGTTCATGGCCTGTAAGAATGTGGTTGTATTTTGCCTTGTTCCCTCCCTTGCCTTGAAGCGCTTTGAAACACATTGTGTATAGGCGCTATATAAATAAAAGATCATATCATAATTCTCCCTAACATGGAGTCCTAGGGATTTTGTCACAATTTTGTGCCAGTAATAAAGGCAGTTTTTTGCCAGATGGGGCAGCTTTACCTCCAACTCTTAGCTAGCGGAAAATCCATAACCTCTACCGGCAAAGATTTAGTGGGTCGGTCCGGTAAAAGTGCTGGTCCATGTTATTACCATCACTTTTACCGTGTACAGCCAACTCGGAATGAGGCCCATTATAGTTGTAATGGACCCAATTCTGGGTCCATGAGTCCTGCCCAAATGCTTTCACGGAGGTAAATACCTTTAGTTGGAGGGCATTATTTTATAGTGTTTGGGTGCAAGAAGGGCAAAGGTTTGAGAAAAAAGCTAAGTGCAAATGGAGGCAGTGTTTGGGAGTGCAGAGGTAGAAAACATGTGACGTGATTTAGAGCAAAGGATGAGGAGCTTGTACATTTTCCTGTGTGTTACCAAGAGCCAGCCTACCCGGCGTTTGAGGTAGTTGTGGTGTGGATCTGATGTGTCCTCACATGTTTGTTGTGGCAGCTTGTTTCGGGAGAGCAAGTAGTAGTGTGGGCAGCTGGTAAAGTGCCCCTTTCAGGAGTCTGTATTGGCGTGGACGTAGGTATTATTCGGAAGGTTTAGGGTACGGATGGGCTAAGAGAGTCTGTGTTTCTGCTGGAGGAGAGCATTCAGAATGCAATGACAAGGAGTGTGGAATGTGTGAGGGTGGTTGGAGGCGTCCAACTGTCAAAGACAACCCAAAGGATTTTAGCTGAGCAGCTAGTACGGATTTTATGGCAGGTTGATGAAAAGGGGTTTGGGTTTTTAATTGGTTCTTTGAATCAAGTCACATATACAATCTGCCAGGAGCAATCAACATAATGCAATCAAGTGCCATTTAATGTTAAAAGTGGCGAGGCCATTGACAACGTGTCTTTGGGCGTGTAAGGTGAGGCAGGGTATAGACAAAAGGGTGGAATTGTAAATTAAAAAGTGTCCATTACTTGCTCATCCTATGTACATCTCTGCCCCCTTCTGCACGCTATATATAAAACGATAAATGAAATAAAAAAATTAAACATGGGACAATGAGCATGTTGAAGAGAATGCAAAAGCAGAGTGATGTTAAAGCCCTTGATAACTATTCCCACAGGCCATTCTCACATGGTCATTGTCCGAGATAAGCCGTAATGCAAACTTTAGAAAGGAATTTAAGAGAAAAGAAAACATGACAACTGGATTGTGGTAGCTGTAAGAAAGGATTGCTGAGAAATGAACATACAACTGGGGTCAGTACTATGACCCTCCCCCCTGAAAGGCAGAGAGGTGGGGTGCTTGAAGCTAGCCAGGGAAAATGGTAAAGGAGCCAGGAAAGCATAGCTCCCTAGAACTGTACATTTGAAGTCATACTATTGTAATCGTTTATTCAGGGAAGGGAAATACACTTTGAGATGAGTGTCAGATTATCACATTTACATAAACTAACAGTGGGGAGAATAGAGTGTGATTTCCTATTTGTATTCATTTTATTTTGGGAATTTGACCTGGCCTGAGAAACCAGTTTAGCAATGAACTTCGGTGTAAGTGGTTACAAGAATACATTGGATGCTTACAGGGTGGAAAGCATGATATCGGATGTATAACCGACACACCGCCCGGGGTAGCAAAGAATGGGTAAAATGTAGAGTTAGCGAGGAACGGGTGCCATTGCTGAACGAGGCAAGAGGGGTTGGAACTGGGAGCAGGATGTAGATGCAAGTCAGGAAGGATGTTGGGCTGGGTGTGTTCCAGTAGGGGCACATCTTCTTCTGGTGCGAATAAGGTGCTGGTTGACGTGGAGGGTCTAGATCTATTTTATGAGTTGCAGGCCAGTGGGTGAGGTGAGTCTGATGTTGATGGGCATGAGGTTCCAGTTTGTAGTCGTAGACCAGGAATGGTTCTTTCCTGTATGTGTTTCGGCCGCTCTAGTCTGGCCAGATCCTGCTTTCTGTTGAAGAACTAACCACCAGAGATGATGACTTTGCCAAGTAGGATGAATGATAATGGTGGCAGTTAACATCACTGTTGTAGCACTTGTACAGGTAACTCTCAACACAATATTAAAATGTATTGCAAAGTGTTCATTCTGTGGAAGCGTTAAGCCTGTTAATTGTAGAACAAAATGGAATGATGTCACGCCCGACTCGGCTTCGGAGGACTGACTCACTTGTCAAAGCACTTTTGTTTTGGGTTTTATATTCGCATATGTGCCTTCATAGGCCACAAGACCACTGTCGGAAGCCCAGGTTAGGTCACAGATGAAGGCTGGCAACAGTCAACTCTCAGTCTCAAAGAGATGTTATTATAGGATTATTGTTCCATTTTAAATTTTTGATTTATTAAAATCCATGTCCTTGCAGTAGAGGCTTACTCCATTTTAAAATGAGGTCTGGGCTTGATTTTGTTTTCAAATGAATTACAATGAAGGGCATAATGCAAATAATTCAGAATTTGTAATCCAAAATCTCCAAAAGGTGTCCAGAAAACCATCTCTCTCACCGCAAAGTCTCATACCCACTTTAAATGTGTGGTTTTTTTTATCCATTTACACTTTTTTTTTACCATGCCTTGATGCCTGTTCACTAGTCACTCTATACAACGGACCTTCAAAACAATACAATATTGTAAACGCCATCTCTCTGCTCAGCATCCCAGGATTATATATATTTCTTTTAGATTTATTCAATCATCTGGGGATTATTTAGATGAGATTAAAATGAGTTTTAAAATGTCTACGTAGTCGAGTCTTCTCGCAGCATCGCTCATGCCTAGGAAATCAATAAAAGTCTTGACGCACAATTCTGCATTACCTTTAATAATTGTTATACATGTACATCCTAAACGAAATTGTAGCAATGGGTAGCCACAGGGCGCCATTAGCCCCCACCACGCCATCTTGTGGGAGTCTTTCAAGGGCTCCCCTGAGCTGGAGTAGTGGGAAAAGGCATGGAAGGCACCCTTTTGTTATTAAATGCGCTTGCGGCTGCCGGGCGCATTCAATAACAATAGGGTGCTCTGATTCTTGCATATTGAGATGAATACCTCCCCACTCCGACGCATGAACGCCCTATTCCAGTGATTAACTGCAGGCGCTGTAGTGGGAGAGACAGAAGAAAAGAAGTTCTGGATCTGTTGACCAGGGGTGTGCAGTGAGGTGGGCGGAGGGGCGACAATTCACCCAGGGTGCTGCTGCCACTAAGTCTGGGAAATGAAGTATGAGCGTGTCCTCACTTAAATTTTTCTCCGTGCATTTAAAAGTGAGAGTACAACGGTTGCCCTCGAAACCTGCACCTTTGTTGAACGCTATGCGTAAAGTGCATTCTTGTTTGTTTTGAATTCTGTCCACGAGGAACAGTCCAAATGCATGTAGTGGATATAAAATCAAATGAATAAAACATGCATGCCTAAATACATATTATCGTATTTTCATTTTTTTTCTTTTTTACATTCAGAATATATGCTCTGTGATTGAAATGCTGGCTGCGTGCAAAAGATCAGGCATTCCATTAAACGCTTTGCGTCCTGTTGACCCAGAATGCTGGGATGAGTTTGACACGACATTCCGTTACACTGCAGGGAATCCAGGCACCCGAGATCCGCAAGGCTGTGCCATAAAAGGCTATTGTTAAAAAGCTTTGCGCTTTCAGGGTCTGCCATAATCCCGAGAAAATGAAGGTGAATTGGATGGTTGAAATGCTTCTGTGAAAGCCTAGTAAATCCATGCATGTGATATAGATTTCTTCCACCACGTGTGCAATCTGACACCCACTGGCTCAGTGTGAAAAGCTAGGCAACTGAGACATTTATTAAGACAAGGTTCTGCAACCCGTGACTCTACAGATCTTTTGGACTGAGATTCCTTACCATATGTATAATGTACAATTGGTTATTTATAACACGCATACTACCGAAGAGGTCTCTAAGCGTGGACCCGAAATTCAAACCTGTTTTGCTCTGCGTCGTCTTGCTTCCAAGCGAGCGTGTTGCCACTGAGCTATACTACCCGTGCCCATATGTAGGTTGGTTAGGGCTGATGGGAGTTGTAATCCAAAGCATCTGGAGAGCCAGCATTTGTAGACCCCTGTATTACAAAGACATTCATTCAGTCGCCCTCACTGTGCTATTGCTTTTGGCATAGCACACTTATTCCAACTGTACAGAAGGGCAGAGCATCCTCTGATGGTCCCATAGGTCTAAACTCACCCTCTAGTACCTGTAAGACAAGATAGCTGCACCTTGAGGAGGTTAGGGTGCAGGATTAATTTACTCCGACACACTTCAATAAGGACAACTCAATGGTTTGGCAAAGGGAAGTCCGTTTGATGACAAGTACAAAAACGGGGAAACAAATGGTAATCATCAATGGTGTGATCGCCTGTCTCGCTTGAACTCCCAACTTCTTCATTCAGACAGCAGCTTTTATGGGCAAAATTTGTCATCATTTGACGTGCAAAACTCATAGGTTTGTCATGCAATTTCTATTGGTCGGAAAGGTAACTTAAGTATGGGTGCTGTATCTGTATACGGTAACAGAGCATGCGGATTGGATAATTCTTACCGGGTGGGCGTTTACGCCCATCCCACTACATCACTCGTGATAGACGTCACTACAACTACGACGTCTTATTGGTTCTACAAGCTATAGGACCCTAGATTATTTTGTACATTGTGATTGGGTGGGTTACACCCTTAGACATAAATCTCCACTTTAATTAGCAGCATGCAGAATAGACACCCAGATGCGGAGTGCCCCGAGATTCACCCTGCCTCCCTTTCATCAATCAGTACCTTTAGGGCTATGTGTCAATTAGTTGGCTGAGGATGGCCTCGAAACTGTAGTTCTTATCAGGAAAAGTTATGGCATCCTCGGGTTCTGGGTGACATCAGACGTTGGTACCTCTTTGACCTTGGCTGGTCACGTGTCTGTTCACCGTGAATCTGCTTCATTTTCCTTCTTTTTGTATATTTGATTCTTGGTTCAGCCTAGCCACCTGCCTGGGGCCTCTTATCTTGACCTTCACTGGCTGGCAGCCATGCTCTGACGTTTTGAGTCTTCAGAGTAGCCGCTCTCCTCCCTTCCTGGAGTTGACCTCGAATTCCCAAGCATGAGCTACTTCTTGCTGAGTTTCAATTCCGCTCTTCCCTTCTGGCTTTAGCTGGAATATGAATCTCAGCCTTGGTGGCCCCCTTGCAGCATGGGCTTAGTTTTGCTTTACAAAATGGAGTCGCACTCATATAGCGTGCTTCTTTGAGGTAGAGATATAATTGGCGCATGCCGCTCTATTCTTCTACTAAACATTGCAAGCAATGTCGTTTACTTAACTTCTTGCCTTCCAAGCCTATTTACATGGATTCAGTCAGTTGCACGATTCAATCCTGGGTACGTTCTTTGTGCTGCAACTTGGTATCTTCTTATACATTTCTCACATCATTATTCTTTTACAGTTCGTCCTTGTGTACTTTCTTTTCTTGTCGTTTTATGGTTGTCTGTACGTCACGTCTAGGCTCTTATATCGTCACAAATTGCCTTCCATTAAGGCTCTGTGGGCCTCTTCG
Organism: Ambystoma mexicanum; assembly: GCF_040938575.1. NCBI lineage: Eukaryota > Metazoa > Chordata > Amphibia > Caudata > Ambystomatidae > Ambystoma > Ambystoma mexicanum. Next base: position 719,541,759 of record NC_090934.1, read on the forward strand.
GGGACAGTCTGTAAGTAATCTTCATATCGTGTCATCTGCTGGTATGGTTGTCTCAGTGGATACCTTGCAGCCCACGGTTGTCTGGTTATTGGTGCTTCAATAGGTATACATGTCCCTCTGATGGGTACTGGACAGAGCCGCACCATGGCTCTCTGTTGATTCATTTGCTCCTTATATGTCACATATCTTGGGGAGTATGCTTCTGGCATTTCGACATGAGTGGCTGGGGTGCAGGCCAAATTTGGGACCTCCTCTACACACACCCCTCTGTTTATCGACCACTTCTTCTTCTTCCTTAAAATTATTCTTGCTTTGTTCTTCCACACCAACTTCTTCGTCATCTGCTTTTGTACATGATGGTGTGAACATGTGCATCTTTGGAGTCTATATTTTTATCACTCCTTTCAAACTTCCTGTTGTTTTTACGTGTTTGTATTTGTTCCAAGTCATTAGCTGGCATTGCCCATTTGGGTTGCAGTAAATCCATTTCCCTTCATACCTTCTTTGTTTTCTGGGGTATGCAAACTTTGTTCCTTCTGGTGCAAATTCGCTGGCCTTCACGAAGTTTATTATTTCCTCATCTGTTAGGTCTCTGGGCTTCTATCCTGGTTCGACATTGACCATAATTTTCAGCCCAATGGCTTTCTTTGCCGTTTTCTGGCATTGTGTACGATTATCTTGATAACACAAAATCCTACTAGTATCATTACTAGCAGAGCTCCCAGAATTTTGAATATGTCTGCCATCCATTGTGGGACCCATAGAAACAGTGTTCCAAACCAGATGTCATCATCCACTACGCCAGATTCCTTGATCATCTGATTCTGCAGATCTGCCAGAATACTTGTGGCTTCTGTTAAGGTTCCATTTTCTTCATCATGTGAAGGAATAAACGTGCAACATGAATCTCCAATTGTTGTGCAAACACCTCCATCCATTGCTGTAATCATGTCAAGTACATATCTATTCTGGAGGGTCATCAATCGGATTGCTCTCAGTTCTTCTTTGATTGCATTGAATCCTTTTATGGTAGTGTTGATGGTCTGCAATAACTCTCATCTGGTTATCTGCAACCATTTCGTATTTACTCCAACTTGGACATGGGGCAAAAGCAGTGTTGTGAATACTGTTGAGGTGAGGCTAAACAGCCTGTACTTGTATGGGATTGCATGGAATGCTTCTTCTGATTTGGTAGAAAAGTAATTCTCTCTCTTCATCCTGGATACCAATTCTACAGATCTCCTCTTCCTTAGATGAGCATCTGCTTTCGGGAAACTGTCAATACTCAGGTCATTTTTCGGGATCACTAGTGCAGGAACGTGGACGTTCACTGGTGTGCATATGCCTCCCCAATTTTTCATGTATGCCTTGGATCCACACGCCCAGTAATGCGTCACTTGCGTCATTCCCGGGGCTTCAAAGATTTGTCCGCAGTTTGGATTCTCTCCCATCTTCCTTGTGCCATTGTTCCTAAAGCATAATTTTGGGCTTTCCAGTGGCACTATCTGCAGGGGTCCCCCTCTATATTCAACCCATGCTAGTAACTTCACCAATTTTTTCCATAGGGGTTTGCACAGTTTTTTTCTATTGCTTCCTTGCAGGCTCCAAGGACCATCCATGCTCAGCATATCACTACTCCTGCTTCCCATCCGTCTGGGGAAAGCACTGTTCCCCAAATCTGCATCTGGCCTCTATTTCTCCATATTTGCTCTTCTTTTAGGGTTTTCCCTTGGACATTCAGTCTTGGGTTTATCTCCCATCTTGTTCCTGTTCCTTGTGCTTCTGGCTTTGCATACCTAATCATGTGATTCCTGGTGTGAGCTCTGTTTCTTGTCTTGATGTCTTGGATTTAGCCGTCTTCATCAGGGTATGCTGTTTCTGTTGCCCATATCAGTGAGGCATCTCTCCCCATGAATTGTCCTCTAGTCTTGCACATAGCTACGTGTGACAAACAGTGTGCTGCCGGGACATCAATTTCTACAGCCACGAAGATCTTGGACTTTCTCATGCTGTACGGTAGGAGTGCGCAGATGTAGCATTCTCCTTCAGCTTTTCTTCTTCCGACCTCTTTCATGTGTTGGTACCAAATGTTGTTTCCTAGATCTGCTGTGCTGTCTAGGTAATCATTTAGTTTATTGTTGTCTTCATGTGGGTTTCTCTTGATTCTTAATGTCTTTTTGTAGTTAGCTATAACTACGTCTCTAAATGCATCTATGTGATTCTCAGGCATGCTTGTTGGAGGAGCAGGCTTCATTACCTGTATCGCTGTGGTAGGAGAAGGTAATGTGTGTTTCTTCTCCTCTTGCATTCTCCTGTAGGGCTCCTTTAACCACCATCTGTGTATCGTCTGTCCACCGTGTGGCCTCATCGTGGGCCTGGTGCTCGTGGGAACTGATGTGCTTGCTGCGATACTCATTGTGGCCCTATTTTTCAGCTCCTTATGCATTTCCTTTGCTCTGGCTTTAACCGGGAACAAATGGTCTATCAGCATTTGTGTCTTTGCAGTGAATTCTTTTGTAGCAGTCTCTGTCTTCTTGAGTGCTTTGGTTATATCCTTTTCAGATGGCCTGTCGCTTGCTTCCTCTTGGTTGCTTCCACTATTTTCTGGAACTGGTTGTTCGGTAGGCAGTCTCTTATTTTCTGTTGCCATCATTCGAGGTTCTGTAGCCATTGACACTTGCCCTTTTTCGTGTGCATTCAGTGTGTGTGTGCATGTAGTGGTCATTCCTAGATATTCATTCATTCCATGCTGACCCTGTCTCCAGCTTTTCTCTTCATTCGTTACCTCAAATGTGTATGAATCACTGCTAATTACATTCAATTTTAATTTGTTTACTTTATCGTCAATTTTTCTAGGAATTGGAATGACTATATAGGGTCTGGGTGCTTTTGTGGGATTCATACGTACATTATCTGGTGGGTGCACTGAAATTGGAGTGCTTTGCTTTCGTGCACTAATAAAGAATGCAGTTCTGATTGTTAATGACAGAAAAACAATAATAATAACTATACATATGTACATTATCGTCTGATAAGACCATTTGCAGCATTTTCTTCCAGGGAATTGGGGGCGCCCCCCCCCCCGCTTGTGGGAGGACTAGGTTACTGTTCTGGGTCCCCATTTCAATCATATCAATAGTTAAAGTTCTATAACGATCTCTCCTTTTCATTTACTCCATAATGGTCTTTCAGGAGGTCTTCGACGTAAAGTGTCTTGTGCTTCATAAGAGTCCCCCCTCTCGAGGGTGACGATTGTCTCTGATTGTGGGATGTAGTTCCCTTGCTAGGCTATGAAAAAAGATTAGACTAGCCTCTTTGGTGAGTCACACACATTGAGCATATTCAAAATAGGTCAGTTCCCAGTCCACCCCCTGAATTTGCCTTAGTCCGGAAGACATGCTGGAATCTTGTTTAAATGCGACAAAGATAGAAAAATTGGAAACAATAGAAAAAATTGAAAAATGGTAAAAGATGGAAAATGGAAAACGGAAAAATGATACCAAATCAAAAGATAAAAAATAAACATAAAAATGAAAAATAAAAATAACCAAAACTGTGAAGTTCTCTTCTCTGCTCTTCTCGATCTGTCCCACGGCGGAAAGTTTCACTGGAATCTCCTCAGGTATTCTCGCTGAACATTGGAAATCTCCACCTGGAGCATGATTCGTGGAGGAGTGTGCCCATGTGTGCGACATTAGCTGGGTCTCTGAGGAAGGTGATGACGTCAACATCTGCAGGCCTTCCCACCATTTCTGGATAGTCAGTGACTAGACGGAACAGGACATTGTGTGCCAGGCGACTGTCCTCGGGTAACAGGGACATTTGTCCTGCTTGGCTGGGTTCTGGATCACAGACCTTTCTTTCGACGAGAACAGTCTCTGCACTTTTCTGGTGCGTGGATCGCGACCATGTAGTTTAGCTTGATCCACACTTGGTTCAGGTATTCATTGTTTCTTGGATCTTGGATGAATGTTACGGTATCCGTGGTTCTCCCGATGTGTCCTGGGCACTCCTCTATGATGTGAAAGAAAAGCGTATAAGTGAGTTCATCTATTATCACCTGGGGAGGAAGCATCTGTGTCAATATTCCCGTACTCAGGTAGGACAATGAAGGCTTCTGTGATGACAGTCAGTAGTTGCCAGATCACCTTCCTGTTGGCAGGATCTTGGACAAAGTCTGTGATGCTGGTAACTCTCCCTACAAGCGATGGATATGTCTCTAGTATTAACTGAAAACAGGACAGCACATCCCTTGTGATATTTCTGTTGGGGGATGTCATACGTTCTGCAAAGCAAAAACAAAGAGGTGATGGCTGGAAGGTTTAGAATGAATCTTAACCACTGGCATTGCTCTGGGCACCCTCCAGACCATCGTTCTTCGCCTGCCAAGCCATTACAGAATTGGAAAGACCACATGCAAATCAGGCTTGGTCCCACCCCAAAAGGGGCAGTCCAGCCCGAACTGCTAGGTCACATCCCTTCTGCACGAGACCACAAGCATCCCCAAACATGTTTCGGCCTTGTTGGGCCTCATCAGTGAGGAGTAGCTTGGGTCTCTAGGCCCAGCAGGCACGGGACCCACGTCTGGGCATACCCGTCCCACTTGGGGTGACCAAGCAAAAACAAAGAGGTGATGGCTGGAAGGTTAAGAATGAATCTTAACCACTGGCATTGCTCTGGGCACCCTCCAGACCATCGTTCTTCGCCTGCCAAGCCATTACAGAATTGGAAAGACCACATGCAAATCAGGCTTGGTCCCACCCCCATCCCATACGTTCTGCAAAGCAAAGTCTGGGTGTTGGTTGATTCAGGTGACTGTGTGATGTTCTTAACTTTTGCTCTTAGTTCATCAAAGTCTTGTTTGCTGAAAATGCTTGGATATGGCTTGATTCAAAAGTTTGTATCATCAGTGTGATGTGGCTTAGATGTGCGATTATCTTCTTTTCCCTGCAACTAGAATGCACAGAGTGTTTGTTATGTCCTTATCCCCCTTTGCTTGGAGGAACTGTCAAGTTTTAAGCCACGACTTGTATCCGGGTTCTTTGTCTTGATTTTCCTGCTCATGCATCCTTCTTCCTCGTCATAGCTCTCCTCTGCACGTGCTGAGGTTCTTCCCCGTTGTCTGTAGGTTCTTCGCGGTGGGGTGCAGCTAAGGGGATCTCACCGATATAAGGTTTAATGTCATTTAGGAAGATCCAAGCTCTCCTGCCTTGCAGTTTCACAACTGAGGGAGTGCAGCCCTCCACAATGAACGGGCCGTTGAATCTTGGCTCATCCCACCTTTGTATTGTGTTGTTTCTCACAAGAACTGTATCACCAGGGAAGATGATTGGCGTACGTAGTTCTTGAGCTGTGTCTGTTTCAGTATCTCCCTCTGCGCCTGGTGTTGTGCTGCACCCTTTTTGACGTTGCTGCAGTTGGTCTAAAATGACAGCGAGGCTTGATGTCATGCAGTTCAGATATTCTGACAATTCGGTTCCCAGGAACTCTCGGGTAGACTGGGCATCACATCTAGCTCTATCTCAAGGGGTAAGGGGGGTCCTCATTCTCCTTTCCATGACTATCTTGTGCGGCGTGAGATGATGGTCGGAGCCTGGTTGGTTCCGAAGTGCATACAATGCCAGTGGTAGACAGTGCAGTCATCCTTTCTTTAGAGTAAGCTTCAACTTGGCTATCCTCTCCTTTAGCAAGCCGTTGAGCCTCTCGCATATGCCATTTCCCTCTGGATGATACGTCGACGAGAACTTGTGCTTTATACCAAGCAACAAGCTAATCTGTTCAAAAACTTTATTTACAAAATAAGCCCCATTATCTGATCTCATCACCTCACACACCCCCCATCTAAGGAATACTTCGCCTTACCAGGAATTTGGCAGCACAGGTTGAGTCTGGGTGTGTACAGGGACCTGTTTCTATCCATCTAGAGAATGGACATACCACTACAATTAAGTACCTTTACACGTTGCATACTTGAATCATGTCGACATAATCAACGTTTAAGTGCTGAAATGTCCCATTTGGCCGGGGGATGACTCCTCTCACTACTTTTAATGTGTGCCCAGCTGTGAACTGCTGGCAAATTATGCAGTTCACCATATAAAATGCAACCAGCTCTGCTAAATTTGGTATGAACCAGTCTTCTGAGAGCGTTGTGGCTAGATTTTCTTTTGTCATATGGAACGGGTATTGTAATTGTTCCAGTGATATCTTTAGTAGGGCTACAGGCATTACTGGTTTACCAGTGCTGTCTTGTCTCCACAATCCGCCCGAGGGGTTTAAAGAACACCCTCGACATTTCCACAGGTTCTTTTTGTCCTGTGGTGCCTCCCCTTGAAGCTCCATCAATTGAGTTTGCCCCATATTACTATAAGCCTCTGGTGTGGCTCGAGCTATCATCATACGCTCATGGGTGCGTGCCACTTCTACTTCCATGATTGTCTCATTTTTGGATGCCATACACTTGGCTTCTGTGTCTGCTGCATGGTTTCCGCATGACACGAAATCTGTCCCGTGCGTATGGGCGGCGCATTTCATGACCGCTATGCCCACTGAGAGCTGTAGTGCCTTGATCAGCCTGACCAATGAGGCTGTGTGCTGCACTGGCATGCCGTCTGCTCGGAGGTAGCCCCTCCTCTTCCAGCGCACTAGTCCTGCGTGCACTGTGGACGTCACATAGGCGGAGTCACTGTACACCGTTACTTCCTGGTCTGCATGATTCTCTATGGCGAGTATCAACGCCAATAATTCTGCACCCTGTGCTGAATAATGAGATGGTATTTGTGCACTAACGAGTACTTGAAATTCTCCATTTGCCATATGTTTTATTACAGCAACACCCGTATATCTTTGTCCATCTTCTTGGTCGATTCTCGAAGAACCATCAATGAAAACAATCTCACCTCCCGCCAGGGCATTTTCTTTTACCCTGGGGATTTCATCATAGGATTCTTCATAGTTCACGCAGTCATGTATCGGCTCACCTTCAGTGACTGGTTCAGCTATGAACGAGGCTGGATTCACTGTTTTACATCGCACTTTTTTGATCGATGGATTCGATATGATCACCTCATAGGCAGAGGCCCTTTGAGATGTCAATGTACCTTTTGGTTTCTCTAATATGGCAAATAATGAGTGTTCAACATACAATGTCATGAGCATCCCATTACAATGGTTGTTTCCTTCTCTATGGCGAACGCTGCGGCAGCTAAGCTTTGTTCGCATGGGAACTGTCCTCTTATTACTGGGTGCAGATTCCCACTGTAATACTCCAGGGGCTTGTACCCCAACAAGGTATTTTGAGCGAGTACTGCTGTCATAACATTGGCATTCTTGTGTGAGAACAGGTAGAATTCCTCTGCATTATTAGGAATCCCGAGAACTGGAGCTGCGCAAATTGGTCTTTTTAGTTCTGTGAACCCCTCTTCCATCGCTTCAGTCCATTCAATTTGTTCTTTTGTCGCTCGGGCCTTCTTCAGGGCCTGGAGCAAGGGCTTGGTATACGAACTGTAATTGAAGACCCATGCCCTAACATAGTTGCACAGGCCTAGGAAGCTCTGCATTTGTTTTATCGTGAGCGGCTTAGCCGTGTTCATGATAGCTTCAACCCTTTCTGGGGTGATCCTTTTCCCCTCATGTGAGATTAGCTGGCCTATGTACAGCACCTCTTGTTGACAATATTGTAACTTTTCCTTGTCAACCTTATATCCTTTTTCATGGATGGTGACTCACAGTACCCCTGCGGCAACCTCGTGCTTTCCAGGCGCATTTGTCTGAACGTGAAGGACGTCAGATCTTGTGAGTCACGGTTCAGCGGGATTGAGAAAAAAGCATTTTTCAAATCAATCACTGTGAAGTATTTCGCCTCGATCGGTATGTGACACAAGATCGTAGATGGATTAGTGACTATGGGGAACTCGGCTTCAACAATATCGTTTAATGCTCTTAAATCTTGGATTAAACGCCATGACCCTCCCTTTTATTTCTTGATGTATTGCATGGTGATTCTGACGTCACAAGGATGCCCTGCTCCATCATGGCGGAAATTGTCTTCGCAATCCCTTCATCCGCATCTCTGGACATGGGATATTGTCATGCCCTTGGTAAAATTGCTCCTGGTTTCAATTTAATTTTCACTTCTCCTGCTCCTTTCAGGAGGGTGCTGTAGTCCATACTGAGACAGGCACCTGGGCCATGTCCTCATAAAAGTATGCGGGACAGATCAGCACCAACATCATTCTCTGTGGCACTTCTCGTTTGATCATTTTGACCCAAAATATGAGCCTTACTTCCACCCTTGACTCTTCTGAGTCAGGGTGTTCTACAAACAGATCATCATCAGTGACGTCAGTCACTCGATACCCTTCTTCAATGGCTATAATTGCACACCATTGTCTGCCTTCATCATCGTACCCTTCGACCATTACTACCTTCCCTCGTACTGCTGCAATATGTATCGATAAGGGAAATACTTGTCCCTCTTCTTCATGCATAGGTATCCTTGGTCTGAATAGAAACTCATCAGGGGTTCTCATAGTTCTATCTGCAAAGCCTGGCAATCCCGCCATAAGCACACGCATGCCATATGCAAAGACTTCCGGTTCTAATGGTATAGCTCTCATGGCTGTGCTTCCGGAGTACGCTCTGATCATTTCGCACATGTTAGAATAATGCATTCCTGGAGTGGAGCATATTATGCCCTCCTCTGTGAATGATATAGTCATATTCAACTTTGTCATTAATTCTCGACTCAAAATGTTTACTGGGGTCTGGCGTGAATATAACAAGGGCACATTTATTACACATTCCCCCACAGAGACTGGGAGATTGTCCGTAAATGGAACTCTGCTGTGAGCTCCTGTAAAAGTCTGAGTGTCTATGGCCTGGCCGGACAGGGAAAACTTGCCTTCTCGTATGCACAAGCGTGTTGCACCCGTGTCAACTAAGAATGAATATTCTTTCCCCCCTATGAAGACATTTACCCTAGGTTCCCTGTTCGGGTCTGATGTCACTGAAAGGATAGAGCACATCAGAGTTTCCCGTGAGTTGTCCTATTGTATATATAGGTTTGGTCCACTGTATACTTGTGGACTTCCCCCATTATTAGGGTTGACTCCCCCTATGGAGTTAGTGCCCTGTGACATTTGCGGTGGTGCCTGTTGGGATTGCCCCTGTGGCAAATTACCCATATTCGAGGGTTGAACCCCTTGCGGAGCACCTGCTGCTGTTCTGTGTGATTCTGTGCACTGCCTCGTTGTGGGTCGGCATGCTGATTCATCTTGCCTGTTCCCAACCCTTGGCCATTTTGCCACATGCCTTGGCTTCTGCACATGCGCACCACATGTCCTGTCATTCCACAAAGCCAACACACTGGCGGTGGTCTAGCCATCTGTCCATCTGGCGTAGCTGGACTGCCCATCTGCGCGTTCTGAAAGCCACCTTGATTATTCTGAAAACCTCCCTGATTACGTTGAAATCCTCCCTGATTACTCTGCCATCCTCTTCCTCTAAATCCCATGCCCCTCGGGTAAATTCCTGAGCTACCCTTGTTATTCTGCAATGGTTCAGTCAGTTGTTGCGTGCTTGGCTCAGCTGGGTTTGTCAGCATGGCTCCCTCAAGAGCATACTTTGAGAGTTTTTTTTGCACCAGCTTCGCTTCCTCACCTTTACGAGTTGCCTCCTTTTTGCGGTTCTTTTCTTGCAACAATCTACAGTAGTGTGCAATTGTCAACTGTATTTTGGCCCACGGTTTAGCTTCTACTCCTACCAATTTCTTGAGCTGTTTCTGCACCGGTTCTGACAATCCTTGGCACAATATGTGGTAGAATACAGGGATAGATTTCATCCAAGATTCATGCGTTTCGAGTACCCACGCGTCTTGAAAATTCTGGATATAAATCAAGGGATCCTCTGACTCTTTCACTTTCCGAGTCATTATAGCTCCCATATCGGAAGTGTCTGGGTACAGCACTTGCAGCGCTTTCCACACTGCTGCTCTACATTTATTGAATGGTGCTCCGTCATGTGCAGTGTTAGTTATGGTTACCCCAGGGTACCCAGCCCGCTTCCATACATTGTCTGTTCTGTCACCCAGTATGGCAATCAGGAGACCTTTAATGTCCCCTATAGCCAACGTGACACCCCCTGTCATTTTTTCCAACTCGTGTATCCATTTCCCGGCTCCCGAAGTCAGCATTGGAAGCTTGTTTTTTAAGTTCTCTCGATCCATGTGTGGCTATGGAATATTTTGGGGTCTTGCACCCCCCTTTTCTAGCAGCGGGAACTGAAATGCACAGTCTTCCTCCTCTTTCCCCATAGCTCTCCTGTCTATCACTGGGATAACATTCTTGCATCGCCGTTTACCTGGCAATGTCCTCAATCTGTCTACGTAGGCAGGTGCTGAATCCCCCCTCTGACCGCAGGGTATTCCCTCATGTCGGCCAGGCTGCGCGGCGAACCCCGATACCCTAGGTCCGGACTCGCTAGTGTCTGCCCATCGTACCCCTTGGTCCCTTGGGAGCCGCTTCTCGCGTTGTCTCCCTTCTTCGTGTGTCCCGTCCTCCGTTTCCCCACCGGAGTCAGATGCTGATTGTTCCCGGTTCACACAACTCCTTGCATCTGCTTCATTATTACTAATTTCTAGCCTATACAGGGACAGTCCCCTGGTCCCACTACTTCGGGTGACATCCTCAGTGTCATACAGCTGAGTGCTTTCCAAGTGCTCATCTTCCCTTTCCCCTTGGGAAATCCGTTCCAGCCCTATTTCATCGTATATTTTATCAATCGTTTCCCCAATGCTTCTGGTGTTGAAGTCATCCTCAATATTTGTCCCACTCGTACCTGGTGCTGAGTCATTTGCAGGAAAGAATTCTTCTATGTCTTCCCATTCTACAACAGGATTGGGTTTTTTAACTTCCCGCTCCAAATATTCCAGATCTCGTGCCATCTGTCTGCGTTTACGTTCTTTTTCCTCATCTACTTCCTTGCGCTTCCTCGCTTCTTCTCTAGCCTTATCCTATTCCCTCATCCTTTCGTTTCTACATTCCTTTGCCCTTCTAACTTCCTCCTCTTCTCTTCTCTCACCCTCTTCTCACATACGCTTTGCTCTTCTTCCAACCTTTGTTTATTCTGTCTGTACTGGTCATAGGCTGCCTTCTGTTTGCGATTGAGCTGTTTCTCTTGCTCTTCGCAGTATATTAGTTCTTGCTTCAGCCTATCCTTTCTTCTTTTTCTTTCATCCCTCATTTCCTTCTCCTTTTCTTTCTCCCTTCTTTGTGTCTCATCGGACTTCTCTTTCGGTCTCATATCATCACTTCCTTTTCTATCAAGTTTCAGCAATATCTGTCCTCTCATCCATTCGTCTTTTGCGAATGCTATCTCATCTGTTCTGTCTTTACTTCCTTTCCATTTCTTTCCCTCTCTCTTCTTACCGAGAGGTGCGCAACTCTGTACCTGGTCCTTCCCTTCATCATCAAGTCTTTCCTTGTCCCTCGGGACTGCGGAGGCAAGTTTCATTTCCTGGTCTTTCTCTTTCATTTCCTCACTACTGTACGTAGGTGACTCATATGCGGGGTTGCTATACCCCGTGGCTGCCTTTAGTTCTCTTAGCAGGTAGAGTCCCTCTGACTTACTTCCCTCGATGACTGGCTCAGGCGGGGCTGGTGGCGCGGTAGGCGTCTCACCCTCCTCCGTGCATAGGTTTAATATCCAGTCTGCGGGTGGTTTTTCCTCCTTTGCCTGTTCGAACATCTTCCAAAGTTCTAAAACGGCAAGGCGATTCTCTAGATTTTTGCCTGTGTATGTGGCATGTAGGTAAGTCATCATGTGTTGTACGACGGCTTTAGATAAGGACCCATTTTGTGGCCACGGCATAAACATCTTGTGGGCGGTACGCTTAACCCACTCAGTACTGTACTTTTTAAGTTTAGGTGCATGCTTGGGTAACTGCTTACACAGATGTGCAAGTGGGGTTACCTCCTCCATTCTCAATTTCGTTATCAATAATACTTATGCAGTTTTTTTCCCTTCCAATAGTATGAGCAAACACCAATATGCAAGCTCCAATCCAGGCTTTTCCTGCCAAAATTCTTATATTATCAATTTACATAAGAACATCAATTCATTGACGATTCCCTCTTAGATACTGAATCGCGTAAAGCCCAAACTTCATTTCAAACAATGAATGATACAGTTATTTACATTTGATATATAACAGGACACATATGACAGACATTTGACAGACTAGACGGACACCAGCTGGACACACATATAACTGCCTTCTAATCAATAACCCGACATGGGGTTTAAACAAACACCATTTGTGCGGTCTTTAATCGTCACCGTAGCCTAATCGTCCCCTATTATGCGGGCTCTGAGTTGACGATTCTTCTGACCGCTGTATTAAAGCGCAGGAACAAGGCAAATCCTTACTTTTTTCTCTCGGGTGCCCTCCCGGTAACCTTACTTTTTCTCTCAGGTGTCCTCCCAGTAACCTTACTTTTTCTCTCGGGTGTCCTCTCGGTAACCTTACTTTTTCTCTCGGGTGTCCTCCCGGTAACCACTTTTTTTATCTATCATACTCAAGTCATTAACCCCTTATATATATACAGTCTTCTCTACATCTAACTATTTTTATTTTTCTCCACCACCCTCCGTTACCTTTCCCTTACTTGTTATAATGCCTACAAAGACATTTGCCAAATTAATGAGTTTATTGTTTCACTCACCACTCGCATCTTTTCTTCTCTGGAACTTCAGGATCACCAGACCCTCCATCGTTACCGCCTCTTGCAGTCTTTTCGTCTGATATGCTGCCCGTGGGAATGAGAAGGGTTATGCTTGGAAAGGCAGGTTCCTTCAGACCTACTGCAGATTTGATGGACTTAATTCTATCATTGTCCACAGGAAGCTTCTCAGTCTACTCAGCCGAATGCCGAAGGACTCATGATATTGCCGAAGGCCTAGAGTTACTTCGTGCCGTCGGTCTATGGGTGTCTTAATATTAATCAATCAATAGTTGATGGTCGAACCATCCTATGCTACCAAGTGTACAGGAGGGCAGAGCATCCTCTGACGGGCCCATAGGTCAGGACTCACCCTCTAGTACCTGTAAGACAAGATAGCTGCACCTTGAGGAGGTTAGGGTGCAGGAGGATTCATTTACTCCGACACACTTCAATAAGGACAACTCAATGGTTTGGCAAAGGGAAGTCCATTTGATGACAAGTACAAAAAACAGGGAAACAAATGGTAATCATCAATGGTGCGATCGCCTGTCTCTCTTCAACTCCCAACTTCTTCATTCAGACAGCAACTTTTATGGGCAAAATTCGTCATCATTTGACGTGCAAAACGCATAACTTTGTCATGCAATTTCTATTGGTCAGAAAGGTAACTTAAGTATAGGTGCTATATCTGTATATGGTAACAGAGCATGCGGATTGGATAATTCTTATCGGGTGGGCGTCTCGCCCATCCCACTAAATCACTTGTGATAGACATCACTACAACTACGTCTTATTGGTTCTGCAAGCTATAGGACCCTAGATTATTTGGTACATTGTGATTGGGTGGGTAACACCCCTAGACATTAATCTCCACTTTAATTAGCAGCATGCAGAATAGACACCCAGATGTGGAGTGCCCCGAGATTCACCCTGCCTCCCTTTCATCAATCAGTCCCTTTATGGCTATGTGTCAATTAGTTGGCTGAGGATGGCCTCGAAACTGTAGTTCTTATCAGGAAAAGTTATGGAATCCTCGGGTTGTGAGTGACATCAGACGTTGGTACCTCTTTGACCTTGGCTGGTCACGTGTCTGTTCGCCGTGAATCTGCTTCATTTTCCTTCTTTTTGTATATTTGATTCTTTGTTCAGCCTAGCCATCTGCCTGGGGCCTCTTATCTCGACCTTCACTGCCTGGCAGTCATGCTCTGACGTTTTGAGTCTTCAGAGTATCCGCACTCCTCCCTTCCTGGAGTTGACCTCGAATTCCCAAGCATGAGCTACTTCTTGCTGAGTTTCTATTCCGCTTTTCCCTTCTGGCTTTAGCTGGAATATGAATATCGGCCTTGGTGGCCCCCTTGTAGCCTGGGCCTAGTTCTGCTTTACAAAATGGAGTCACACTCATATAGCGTGCTTCTTCGACGTAGAGATATAATTGGTGCATGCCGCTCTATTATTCTACTAAGCATTGCAAGCAGTGTCGTTTACTTAGCTTCTTGCATTCCAAGCCTATTTACAGGCATTCAGTCAGTTGCACGATTCGATCCTGGGTACGTTCTTTGTGCTGCAACTTGTTATCTTCTTATACATTTGTCACATCATTATTCTTTTACAATTCGTCCTTGTGTACTTTCTTTTGCTTATCATTTTATGGTTGTCTGTACATCACATCTAGGCTCTTATATTGTTACCATTTGCCTTCCATTAAGGCTCTATGGGCCTCTTCGGGGACAGTCTGTAAGTAAGCTTTGTATAGTGTCATCTGCTGGTATGGTTGTCTCTGTGGATACCTTGCAACCCACGGTTGTCTGGTTATTGGTGCTTCAATAGGTATACATGTCCCTCTGATGGGTACTGGACAGAGCGCCACCGTGGCTCTCTGTTGATTAATTTGCTCCTTATATGTCACATATCTTGGCGAGTATGCTTCTGGCATTTTGACATGAGTGGCTGGGTGCAGGCCATATTTGGGACTTCCTCTACACAACTAGAGAGTACATATTTGTGTAAATAACAACTAAAAAGAAATATGAGACATAGTAACATGTTTGCATGTTGTATGTAAGATAAATGTTTAATATAATCGTATTTGTTAAACATAATTTTGGTGAGTGCTACTTATACGTACTGAACCACGTAAATGAATACTCATAATATGCGATATAGGACAGTCTGTATTGATGAAGTAGCTGAACATTGGACATTAATGGCCAAAGTCTCTAATCCAAATCAATGATAAATTGCATTGTCCGAATACCTCTTATCAGCTTACATTTCTCAGGAGCGAACATTTGGGCCTTGGTGGTCCATATCTATTGGAGAGAGTTATTGTTCTTGGATATAATCCCTAGATATGTTACTGCATCTCTTGGGAGAATATTAGCTCATTATGTTACTTCTCATAGGAGCCTGTTTTTCATCTGCTAAGTTTCAATTTCAACAGAAAATTCCACAAAACACAGTACATAAGATCTCTTAAAGAGGAAGCATGCAGCCATTTTTAGTTTGGGCTATGAGGTGGCACTAAAAGTGCTACATTTAAAGCCGAAACTATTGTCATCAACATAAGAGCTTCAAATATGGGTTTTGAATCTTGGTCTTTAATGCTTTTCCAATGGAGATGATATTTGAGGAGGGATACACAGTTGTAATCCCTCCCATTCCCTGCCCCAAACCAATGTAATCCCTATGGCTAATCCGACTCAATCCTTCCTGTCTAAATAGCTAATTTACATTCATTTAGTATTTCATGTTTTTTGGGGGGTTTTTTTACATGCAGTTCTCTGTCTCAAAATTCCCAAATCATGGCTCCAATCTCTGACAGAACTGCCCGTGCTGGCAGCGAGCAACAGCAAAAGCTACAGCAGCGTGTCTCTGTAGAGGCCGCTCTTGACACCCACGCTGCAATAAACACTTACAAAAGAAGTGGGGCATTTATGAATGCAATTGCAGTGGAAATTATGTGAATGCTCGAAAACACATAGAGGGAAATACAGAGAAAGGGTCGTGGTGACTGCCTGGCGGCTACCTTAGGATGGGGTTTAGTGGAGTATTTCACAATATTTCACAGTAGGGGAGGCAAGGTCTGTTGGGCCTCTGTTGCTGTGGGTTGCATTCCAGGACACTTAAAAGGGGCAACAATCATTTAGTTTTATAGGCACTTGGCACCAACACATGTCGTGCGTGTTCTGACCAGGGATAGGTTTGAAACATCAACCAATAGTTATGACTTTTCTTGCATTTAGTTGATGACACGGAACGGTTTTACCAACAGAGAAAAACAACACAATGGCAAGGCCCTAATGCTGGTTGTAGCAGTGTGCCCCCTTCCATCACACATTACTGCTGGGCACTTGGCAGTAAGGGCTACTGGCAGGGGTGCTTGAGGAAGAGCCATTGCATAAGATTTGTCTCTGCGTGGTCCGTGGCGTCGCCGGCACTCTGTCATGGAGGTTTAGTGCAGACTGCATGCAGATTCATGGCACGCACCGCACCAGCCTTCCACCAGCTGAATCTTCTCAAGTGGTTCTAGTTACTGGGTCTCATTACAAGTCAGGCGGAATGGGTTAACGGGCTCCGCTAATGGTGGCGGGCCGTTAACACCATTCCACCTGATTACAAGGTCCCCTCGCGGGACCCGGTAAGGATGCCTGTTAAAACCAGGCGTCGTTACCGGATCCCGCGAGGGGAAGAGGGAGCTAACAACGGGCCGTCGTAATCGGCCCGATGTTAGCTCCCTCTCCCATTCCCATTGAGCCCTATGGGGGATCAAATGGGAATGGGGAAGGTCCGTGTTCCCAGAGGGAGGAATTACTGGGACCTCCAAACTCGGAATGGCCCGGTAATTCCCCATTCAGGGAACCCAGTAAAGGAGCCCGGTTTGGCGGCAGCCATGGAGCTAATAGCTCCAGGGCTGCTGCCAAACTCGTAATGAGGCCCACTGTCTCTTCTCAGGAGGCCCAGTCGGATGCTTTTCCACAGTAATAGTCCAAGCCAGTGAGATGAGGCATACTTTTGTACTTAAGGCGGACCGAACGCGAATTTTCTCACTATGAATCGCTGCACTGCAGAATGTTTAATCGGCACGGCATAATGTTATATTTCTAAAGCAATAACATCAGTATCGGAGACGCATGCTACTAGGAACGATCGAATATGCTAGCATTCTGTAGCATTTATATGGTTACGATTCTGCACCATCTGTACAGTTTCTGTTTAGTTGATGCTGCAAAATGATTTTTTTGTTGTTGTGAAAAAATTGACCCTGTCAAAATCAAGGGTTGCTTGTGTAGCTCGTTTACAAACTCGCTTTAACAACTTTATAGTGATGATGGCGACCATGTATTGGAAAACAAATCCCACAGCATAGAGGGTGATCAGAGATCCGCCATGAAGGCACTTGGTCATAATCAAACAAGGTGGGATGGTGATCCTTGCTGACGTCATACAGCTTTTGAGTTCCGGGTGGTCGTCATGGATTTTTTTAAATATGGCATTCTCTCGATTGTACTAAGAGACGTTAGTCGCAGCGGACTGGGCTTGGATCTGTAAGATCTGTGAGAGGATGGGAAAGCCACATCATGTATTTACAGAAACGACAAGGGATTGGCAACATGAACCATTGAGCAGGGCATAGAAACCCCTTTGCTCATCATGGAGCATGGTATTTTATAGACCGCAGAAGTGGCAACATTAGAGTGCATCTGTCATTTTATAGCAAGCGACCTGTGCTACTTTTTAAACATATTCTACCTTGCAAGCAACATAGACGTAAACTGTATCCATATGCCACTTTCTAGGCACACAGCTCCACCCACACAGCTCCACCCTTCATATTAAATACAACCATTTGCAATGTAAACCCAGTCCTACTCCATGCATACCTATCCCGTAGGTAAGATCTTTCAGGCTCCAGTCAGTTGTTTTCCCTTCATTTATTGCTTGCCCAAGTTGATTTGTAGTCCTGGTTGCTTGGTAGATAACCACACACTCTTGTGAAGTCATTGGATACAGGAATTGATTACTATGTCAGATTAATGATCCTTAACTATGATGGGGGATTGATGTCTTTAGTTCAAAAGTTTTGGGTCAACAGTGGGCAAAATTGTTAGCAATGAGAATGACATGGGGTAACACTGGTGACAGTAAGATTGGCAAGGGACCATGGGTGACATGAGAAAACTGGGATAATAGCACTGTAGCATTCAAGGAGAAATTGGGCAGTGTGAGGGGAAAACATGGGTCAGTGAGTTATTTTGTGGCAATGGGTGCATTGAGTGACTGGTCAAATCCAGGTTGTGTGCGCATGTGGTCACTGCGATGTTAAGAATGACAGGGTACAAATACAGCAAGGAACAGACCATACTTTTGTCATGCAGAGCGTGTAGTGAAGGCGGGCCGGATGCCTCTTGGTACCAGGGCTTCAGTGCATGTATATGGGCATGTGCCCTTG
This sequence comes from Ambystoma mexicanum, assembly GCF_040938575.1. Classification (NCBI taxonomy): domain Eukaryota; kingdom Metazoa; phylum Chordata; class Amphibia; order Caudata; family Ambystomatidae; genus Ambystoma; species Ambystoma mexicanum. Next base: position 719,559,930 of record NC_090934.1, read on the forward strand.
TTGCCTTATTCTTCAGCAACACACGTTCGTGTTCCTCTGTGATGTGGCTGTGCTAATCCCTATGGCCATTCCCATCCAGTTCCTACCCCTCCCTGCCCAAACACCTCCTCGTGGAAATCTTTGAGCTCACTTTAATCCAACCTTACCATCAAATTCTGTGCGCGTCCTTCTCTGGAGTTTTGTTACAAACATTGCAAAATGCCAATCGTTTTGGCTAGTGTAGAAGTATTAGGCATCAGGTAACAAACATATTATTGGCATTGCCAATGCTTGTTTCATGTGTTACCAGTCACCAAGATCCAACAGGTGCCCACCTCGACCCAGAGCACAGATGAAAAAAGGAGCATAACGGAAGAAGCAAGATCAATTCTCATAATAGCACCTGGTATCTTGCGTCTCTGCTTTGAGAGATCCAGGTAAGTGGTCCTGTCCCTTAATGCTGATGTATTCTTCTGTGATCCACCCCATTTTCACCACTTCTGCTATATATGCTCCTTTTTGGCCATGCGTGCCTCCCCCCTTTGGCTCTCAACCAAAATGCTCCATGCACTTTGTGCATGCTAGGAGTTTAAAAGGCACATGCTTGCCCAGCCAATTGTTAAATGTTCAATGTCCCAGCATGTTCTTCTGTTTCCACTCCTTCCACAAGTAGCTTTTTCCACCTCCTTGTTCCTTCCTCGTATAGGTTCAATAACAACCTTCCAACTGCCCTTACATGCTCTGAGTGCTTTTGAGGACCTAGTCAGAGAACACTTAATTATTGGCCCAGGCAATAATTAGCTGATCAATGTCTTGGCATTACCATGTTCCTTATACTGGAAAAACCCTTGTGTTCCTTGCACGTCCATCAATTTGCAATGCAGCCCAGTGCCAGTGCTTATGTCACCACAAGTGCTCCCTGCATCACAATGCTCCCTGCACCTCATGTCTGTTCTTATGCTCTTTTGTCCCTTGTTCCCATAATACTGCTTATGGAACTATTATACCCCGGTACTTTGTTCCCTTACCCTAGTGCTTCGATCATATGTGTCCACAAAACATATTATTGAAGCACTACTGTTCCACAAACTGCTCAATTATCTTCCATGTTCTTTGCACAACCCCATGCGCGTCAATTTTCCTTTTGCTCCAACATACTCCTGTTACAACCTTCCCAAGTGTTGCTTGCTCTCACCAGTGTTCCTTTCAAGCAAGCCTGTGCTCTGTGCACGTGTAACCCCTTTTCCCCTCTTGTGAAACATACTGAATGAGCCACCTTGTATTGGATGAGGGATGCTGAGGTGCTAACATCTTAGAATACAGGAGAGTCTAGAGGCCCACTGTGTTAACTGAGATGATCTGGATGTGCTCAAAGAGACTGAGTAGATCGTGAACTGAGCTATGTCAAATGATATAGCTAAACTATGCCCCCACCTACCCTTTATGAGGGTGCTGGTAGGCTCCCAACATTCTCTTCAAAAGAGTAGCTCATCCTTTATAAATCTGCAATTGATACATATTATGTAAAACAAATGCCTTACTGCCAGTATTTTGTTTATTTTATTAATCTTCATGCTAGTGTATAATTAACAAGGAACGTGGGCACAAGGAATAGTTAGCTGCTTCATCTGAATCCAGACTCCTTTATCTTCCTATGCATATGCATATCTATATATCCCTGTGGATATGGGGTGGCGGGGCTGCAGGCTATGAGAACAACTTCAACCTCAGATTGACTGTTGTCTTATAAGATGAAGCAGGGACTTTCAATCACGACATACATAATGAAAAACATGCTGGCTATATTGTACCAAGGCAAAACACCTACCTTTTCACACAACTTCCTCCTCTGGCTGGTACTCCTGTTTAACACCTAGAATGGCGCCCCTCAAATCTCATCAGAAGCACCTCTGGAGCACTCAAAGAGGTGATCGGTTAGGGATTTTAATACGCCAATACCACATTGGTTTATGAGCACTGTGTGGCACTGACAATGCAGTGATTGAGTAGATAAAGTGCTAAATGCCAGGGAGTAAACATAAAGCTGATGGACTCACACCCCAGATGATACAACTCAGCCACCAAGAAGAAGGGGTATGTGGGTGTGCTTCAGTGCTGAATGCCACATGTCAAGATAATAATTAAATAATATTCTGGGGATGATTTGGGGTTTGACAGACCCCGCACCAAAAAAGAGCAGATCTCCATCCTTCTTACCTTTTACTTCATGGGGTCAGAGGTTCTAAACCATTTTTGTACCATTTAAACTAACTCTGTCATCTATCTGTAGGTTTGTCAGTCAACGCTCTACTAACATTTATCAAGCTCAATACACGTCTTAGTTACAAGTATTTTGTGTCTGTACATCAGCACCATTTCAATCAAATTATAGATATCTTTCCTTGAAATGTAATCATATGTCACATGGCATTCTGTTCTTTAGTGTGATCACACATTTGTCAATACAATAATATCCTTCACACTAAATATTTCAGGTTAAAGTTCTTTGTTAAGTGTTAATAAACAAAGTAATACATTGTAATCCATCTAGTTATCCAATTAAACATCACAACATTAATTTGTAATCAAGAAATCTTGTTAGGCACTCACCAAACTCATCAATGTCACTGCTCATACTTATGAGAAACGTTCTTTCACAAAAAAGATAAAACACTCAATGTCATTTCATGTCTTTTTAAAAGATATTGAATATCGAAAAAAGACTTTAAACATTTATGGAAGCTTAAGAGCAAAAATAAAGAATTACAAACATGATATCCTTTTAGATGTCAAATATAAATCACCAAGTGTAATGTGATTTAGGGGAAAATGTCTGATCTAGATAAATCATGTACAGAATCAGTTATCCTTTTCTGTGCATTTTTTAACGTGAAAGTTTATGAGTAACAATGATTATGGAGATAGAACATGAAATATGTTTGTATTATACAAGGAATTACATAACAAAGTAAAATATGTCATAGAATTAAATTTGAAATCTTAAACTTATGTTGAATGAATATCAATATGCATGTGGAAAGTAAACCATAACTCATGCATGGTTTGAAGTCCATAATAATTATGTTCATATTGATTAAAGAAAATAATAATAAATATGTAATTCATCCCATAAGGCATAAAAACATTCAGTTGATAAATCCAGCATGTTTAACATATTTATGTTCAATTAACCAACACAGTCACATCTTCTACAGACCCACAATGTGTTGAGGATCAAAGAATTTCAATGATCCTATGTTGTGTGTGCCTTTAATGAAGGGTGCTGCGATACTGTATTCACGATTGTTTGTCCTCTTATCAGAATTCTTTTATTGAAATTGTTTTATCATAATTATGTTCGATTATGCATTCCTAAAGTCTGTCAAAAGCTAATTTCACAGCAAACACTTGATACAATATACCAAATATGTACACAAACAGGTAATCTATTGATAGATACAAAATGTTTTGCCTTTGAATGGTTCGCAATAATTACAATACCAAAACATGAACAGTTCAAACATGGGCATGTTCCTTTCTTTGGTGTTCTTAACAAAGTTTGTCAATGTTCCGTCTTCATACTATCGACTCTTGTCATTCAAAGTTTTGATGCTATGTTAGTGCAGTATTATAATTGTACAAAATCCAAGTTTTGATGTCTTTTATTGGACTAAAAGGAAATATTATGCTGAGATGTTACTATGCATTTGCTTTCAAAGTCCCATAGATTTCATCATCAGATAGTGCTTATAGAATAAAATAAGTAGCAAAACGACACATTGGGGGTCATTACAAGTCCGGTGGTGACCCACCGGTGCTACCAGCGGGTTGCAGCCGAATTGTAACACCCTTTCCGCTGCCTGAGATACCGGTGCCACCGGGACATTACAAGTCCCGGCAGCCCAGGATATCAGGTGGCTGAAAATGTCACTCCCCATTCCCATGGAGTCCGCTAGGACTCCATGGGAATGGGGACTTGGAAGCACCGGCACGTTAATAACTGTGCCGGTGCTTCCATGGCAACTGTGACTACCGGAGCCGTTGTGCCTGGCAGGTCAAACCTGCTGCACACAACGGCACTGGCAGGCATAGTTTTAGTCTGCCAGTCCGGAAAGGGTGTCGGTATGTTGCTACAGGCACCCTTATTTCTGGACTGACAGTCTTGTAATGACCCCCAATGTAAGACATTCCTTTCGCATAAAAAACAGGAGAACATCTTTACTGGAAACTCCATTTGGAATCAAATTAGGACCAGCACAGATACAAAACAGTGTTGTGAAAAATAATGAGTGATTCCTACAGAGCTGGGAAATTATAATTTAAGCAGGCGCGAGTTACTCACATACTACAGCAGGACCTACCATGTGTAAAACATTAATTGCAAGTCATCTTAAAGCAGGACAAAGATACGAGGGGGTTGAGTCAAAAGCTTCCCAAGCCAATAGCTTGACAGGAGGTCACTAAGGCCTTGCCAGAGAGCTAGATTACTACTAGCTCTGAACAAACACACCGTGGAGAACATAACAATACAGATTTATTTAACAGGAAGACATATTTCAGTTTTTTACGTATGCCGTGGTGCGGAACGTATGCATACAACAAATCTGCATAATGGTGAGTTAGTATACAGTAGTGACAGTCTATATTATGTGTTGTTTGATATCACAACACATTGATGTTGTCGACACTTGAGTTGGTGTTTCTGGTTCGGTAAACGGTTGTCAAAAAGCAGTGGCTGGTAGAAATGGAGCAGCGCTGCACGGTGAGTACCGAACTGTCTTCAGGAGATAGAGGTCGAGTTCAGACTGGGTGAATGAGTAGGGCGTTGTCCTATAGTACAAGAGGCTATGTTAAACATGGTGAGAATATACATTGTCCACTAATGGTGAGAAAAGCAAGGCAAAGGACCTACCATGTAGACGTTAGTTGGCGCCATGGCTATGGTCTGAGTAATTTTCAGCTGCAGGGAATGCGGCTGGGAGGGGGGTCAGTCTGCAAGTGTCAGAGGCCCCGATCTAAGTCAAAGGAAGTCAAAAATGACTGGTAAGAAGAAGCTTGATGCAAGAAATAAAAGAATTGATGTGTGTAGAGGCTGTAACTATGCAAAGGCTTAAAGAAGCCTTGCGTACAGGGAGCTGCCAGGACTATGATTAGGTTGCGAAGAGCATGTAGATGGTCTCAACAGTGACAAGACAGCTCTAAGGGTTACGTGAGTGTGTCTAGGAGGTGAATTACGGGGTAAAATAAATACAAGCATTTACAGTGATTCCAAAGCCCAGGTATTGAAAAAAGAGGTTCTGAGTGGTGCTTCCATTGAGAATGCCAGAAAAACACATGTGGATGGTCTCAACAGTAACAAGACAACTCTAAGTGTTACGTGAGTGTGTCTAGGAAGGAGAAATCAATGCGAGCATTACAGTGATTCAAAAGCCCAGATATGGAAGGTGCTTGCAGTGAGAATGCCAAAAAACAACTTGTTGCGCAGTCTGTGATATAAGCAGGATAGCCAGTGCAGGGCACGGATATTACGGTAGTATGCCCGTGTAGAATCCGACCAGCGGCGGGGGTGAATCATCAGAATGAAGCTAGCAAGAAGGCTGTGGATATCATAGCTGGGAAAGCAGGAAGGGGGGAGAGCTGCGTCCTTGCCATGGATCTTACCTGTGTTGGAGTCAGGAAAAGGAGCTGTGTCACTGCCGTCGGTTGTGCTGTACTGGCTGCGCGTATCAATATTTAGAACGAGACTGCTAATCTCTGCGGGGACTGCGCATGGGTCCGGGAATAGTGTGAGAAGTTGGATTAGTCACATTGAGTGCATCAGATGAGGCTGTGGAAGGCTCGCGCATGCGTGTTGGTCATGTCGGGGATTTGAAACCTTTGAAAAAGCACCGTCGTTGTACTAAGTGTGCCACCAATGCGGAATAACAATTGTAGGCGTGTAAAATCAGATTTGTACAACATTCGAGTCAATAGATCCTTGTAATACTCAATGCCAGCAGTACAGCGTATACATTGGAGTCATGTATTAGAGTATATCACTTTGGGTGGCGGAGCTAGAACATAGTGGCGCTCCATTTCTTAGTGCTTGAGAAATATTGCAAATGTGAAAAAATGTCACAGTGGCTGTATCTTTTCTGTGCAACTCGATGAAAAACAGTGATACAACGCATTAATGTTTCATGTCATCAATACAGGACTTCCAAAAAAGAGAGTCATGTGTTACAGTTTAACACAAAGAGTGATCAGTTCCCAATTACTGTATTTTGCCTAAGTACATAAATAATGGACAGTAATGCATAAGGGTAGTCGGTGCACATTCACTGTATCTTTTTTGAGCACGCAGGTAGTGGACATTAATGTGTTAGGACTGAAAAAGTCAATCAGAGTAGTTTTTGATTGTCAGCCGAAGGAGATTGTGGTGTGCCGTGCTGTTTAGGGGGAGAAAAGGAGACCAGATCGGGGTGCCAGGATAGCAGGAACAAGGCTCAATGAAGGGCGCTAGACATGGCTTCACTTATTAAAAAACAGGTTCCATTCGATGGAGATGTTGAGACCCTGCTTTACCGAATCCAAGCGATAAATCAATTTTTGCTCGAGTTCTTGAAGGGCAAGGTCCCTGTCGCCTCCGCGTGAAGGATTGCCCAATGTTTGCAAAATTGCCCAGAAGATGTCGTTGTGGGTGTGATTCATCTTCTTGTAGTGTGCCACTAGTGGTTTGTCTTCTATTTGGTGGTGCACGCAGGAACGGTGTTCGCAAATCCGTTGGCGAATTTCTCTCTTAGATTTACCCATGTAAATGAGATCACAGGGGCATTTTATGATGTAAATGGACCATTTTGTTTTACAGTTGGTAAACGAGTTAAGGGTCCACTGGTTTCCTTTCAGATCGATGGTCTTGAGATTGGCCGTAAGGTTGCAGACGGAACAATTGCTGCATTTGAAGTGGCCTTTTACAGGTGGGAGGTTCCACAATGTGGCTTGGGTACTGTTAGGAGCCTCCGCTTCTGTGTATGTGTGTACAAGGCGGTCTTTCAGGTTACGACTGCATTAAAAGGCAAATCTTGGTTTGTCTGGTTTAAAAGATTTGGTGTGGAGTATGTCCCAGTGTTTTACGACTGCCTTTTTGATTGAGTTACTCAAGGGAGTAAAAGTGGTGACACAGGTCATTTTAGAGTTGGATTGATCTCTGGTGGTGGGAGTGAGACAAGTCTTCCGACTGGTGTGTTTAACTCTTTTTATTGATTGTCGAATAATGTGGTTAGGGTATCCCCGTTCCTTTAAACGGGTTGCAAGTTCTTTACTCTTGGACTCGTATTCAATTAGTGTAGAGCAATTACGTCTGATGCGTAAGAATTGGCCCGGTAGGTTGGTTTTTAACCCTAGAGGGTGGAAGCTAGAATACTCTAGTAGGGTGTTTTTTTGGATGTGGGTTTGGGATATAGAGTGGTGCTAAGGGAATTGTTTTGGTTCTTGGGTATTGCTAAGTTAAGGAAAGGAATCTGATGTTGACTGTACTCATGGTGAATTTGATGCACTCATTTTGTGAGCTTAACCATAGCAGGAACACATGGAGATTCTCTTCTGTCCCTTTCCAAATCATGAGCACATCATCAATATATCTTAGCCAATATCCGATAGAGTCTTTGAAGGTGTTGTGTTCATTGTAGATGGAATTCTTTTCAAAAGTGTCCATGAACAAGTTAGCCACGTCTGGGGCAAAGGTAGCCCCATGCTAGTCCCGTGGCATTGTTGGTAAAAAGATTGTTTAAAAATAAAAAGCATGATACAATATGTTTCAAATATTATTAATGGGGCTTTAGGCAAATGTTGAAATGCAAGACTTAAAAACCATGACCTAAAAAGAGGATGTGTTGGTTGCATTTACCTCACACATTATGTATAGATGTTTATTGATAGGCTAAACATTCCAATGTTTCACACAGCTTTCAGTTTTTCCAAACACAAACTTTGTCAACATTTGTCGGCAACCAAACCCTTGCATTTACCAACAGTGATTTCAATGCCCAATTAATTCTTTATTTCAGTATTGTTCCGATATCATCCAGGCAACCACATCAACCATACCAGATGATGGACTGGCCAGTACGGCAACAGCTGCTAGACACTATGGTTCAGGACCCCCAATGGCATTAGTGAGGAGAAACAGCACCAACAAAGGCAATCTTGCATGTCTAATCCAAAATTATTGGCACCCTTTCTTGATCCTGATTCATACTGAGATAACAGTGGACGCTTCCCCATTAAAACAATGTCACGATATTTTTGTATGTGTCACTTAATGGGCCACTGTATGAATGAGTAGCTGCACATTGCTCTCTGCACAGAGTCTGCCAAACATGGACAGCTACATCTGAAGTAATGGCAAAGTGTGGTGTGCAGAGAGGTGCTAAGTGCAATTCATAACCTTTAACAGGCATTGTGATCGATACAGCTAATTACATAGGTGTGGCTGCCAGGGAGAGTCACACCAAAGTTGCATCTGGAAAAACCGTAACGTTTGAAGCAGCATTGGAATCTGCTGCCTATAGATACATATCTTTAGACTCTGTATGAAAAATGCAAAGGACATACCTGCCTTTCAAGGTTCTGGGTTTTTAGTGTTGCATTTCACGATTACCATAAAGGCCCATTAACATGTATTTTTGAAAAACTTACTGGTTTCAAGATGACCCTCCTTGAATATGAACCCTTTCAAAGGACACTTCCTTCTTCTTCACCTGGGGATTTCCTTACACAACCATCCTTCCTCAAAGTTGCTTGCCTCATTATCCTGTCCTACTTTTCTAAACTCTTAGGACTGCCATGTAAACCTCTGTAGTCTAGATAAATCAGCCCACATTTGTCCAGCAACACTTACCATGAACCATTAAATGCCCAGTCACTCACACTGCTTTAGTTTCTGCTGCATAATAAATAGCGTCCACACCTGAAACAACCCTTCTACTTCAAAAGAAAATAATTGCCTCTTGATTACACTCAAATCCTGATACTCATGTACCAAATTCCTCATCTGAATGGACATGCCACACCAAATATGTAAAAACACTACACCAAGTATTATTTGCTGCATCGCCAAGCGTGATAGGCCAAAATCTCCCAAACTCAAGTCCACATATGATGACAATCTTTTCTGATTGTTGTAGTTTGCATAACTGATACCAAAATTGAGGCTGTACAAAGCGGCCGTGGGTGCTTAGGATACAAAATCAGCTATGGATCTCTTGAAAAAGAAGAGTCTATTCTGGTACATCAGATAGCTGCAGGTTGTGGCACATTTAGGCCATGCCCCCACCTACTGAAGTGACAATATCTAACAGAGTGTGCCATCTTCTACTGCGCTCATCTCACTTACAAATGTAACAAAAAATCATATTAATCAATAAGATTCTTAATGTGTAATTTTTAAATTGTCAGTTTTAGCGCATAAAGTGCCCTTACCGACACGTGTTTCGACCAGTATGGTCCTTATCAAGGCAAAACCTGTGTTAACAACTCTTCATGACAATCACTGTCATAGAGCTTGATTCAATAGAAACATTATGCTGCTCTGAAAAGTGTCTTCCTTGGTTCATATGAAGCTATTAATCATGTGCACTCAAGTCCATTCGGGTTCATGCAATCAGTAGAACACTGCGAAAGCACCTGGGCACCAGACGAAGGCAGTCATTGATGTACTTTTATTTTCATCAATATTTTCATATTTTTACAATCATTGATGTTCTTTTATTTTTTCGAACACATTAATTGTTCCAAAGATACATACCGAATGTAGAGGTCACATAGTTTCATGCCATGTTTTCATCTTTCAACGTGCATTTGTGAAGCTATCAGCAGCTCTCTCTTTGCTATAGAAAAGTGCTGAAAATATGTGCAATGTAAGAACGTAATTAATTCATAGCAAGAGAAGCCTGCGAACATATTGCTGTCAAGTATCTTTTCACCTGTTAAAATTCTACATTTTTGCAAATCTTATTACCAAAATCACATCACTGCTCTCTAGATAATGCTTGATGATGTGTGGATATTGCATTTAATATAATGCATTAGAAATATATTTCATATCTTAATTGAAAACTTTAAATCATTGTTATGCAGTCGGCCTGGAAGAGTATGATAATGTGAGAATGGTAGAATTGTCAAACGCTCAGCTATTCGTCTACTTAAATATTACAATTAGGTTTTCAAAATAAATGTTTCTTGAGTCTTCGCTGTCATGATTTTTCAATGGTTGAAGCAATAGTTTCGTTGTGTGTAGTTTTAAATTAAATGGTATATGTATACAACCGTTTCTCATACATGCATATCATTGTAGCAAACGTAGCATTTGGAAGATTCTGTTGTTCTAGGTATTCTTTTAACGGAACTGGGACATGGAATATTGCCACTTTTGGGCCAGTTCACAGAACATGTCTTCTGTACTAAACAATGTGCATTTTTAATAGTGACGAACCATTCATCTTGTAAAATCACACATCTGCAAAGCCAAGTAAGTTTATACATTGTGACAGTAGTCAAGCAATGACTAAGTTGTGTTATTGATGCCATCCCAAAACCTGCAATCTTGGAAAGCCAACCTACCAAGGTCTAGCCTACTTGGAGACAGAACTTGTAACACTTGTGTATAGGCGCGTTATAAATGCCATATCATATCATATCATAACAGAGTGGGGGCTGCAGGGTCCCACTCTTAATCCATGTAACTCTGACCCCCGATCCTGGAGAAACAGTCTCAGTGCAGAGAGAAATGCATTTGCCATGTGTGTGTGTGAAGGGGGATCAAGGGGCTCCGGTCTCAACAGGATCTTCGCAGCATAGGAGATTGGGAACGTTTCTCACGAGGCACAATTGGGGCATGGTAACCCCTGAGATGCAACCTACCTAAGCATCAGGGCAAAAGGGTGATAGTGTATTGCCTGCTATAACACACCAATGTCCAATGCCTTAGAGGAACACTCATGGGGAAAAGAGGAAGACACTCAGAGAAGGGAAATTGCAGATAAGGCCCACTGTGCAGCATCTAATTGGGCAGGAGGAGTATCTGTGAAAGAACTTAAACATACAATGAAGAACCCAGGACAAGGAAGACAGCACAGGGCTGAACAACTGCACAGCACCAAAGCACCACAAACCACCAGAGTAGAGTTGCAGCAGGAAGGCAGGAAGGCAGGGTTTCTGTCCAAAACAAAGATGGCCTCTGAGAATTATGATGCTTCGGGATGTTGTAGAAATGTTGCAGCTGGGGAAAACTTGTCTACCGTAACCAGAGCTCTTCACAATTCAATCAAATGCTTGATTTACCATGGCTCGGAAGAGGAATGCCTTCATAAAACCAGGACATGAGACAATGGGGAGGCAGTCAACAGGGCACAAGGAAGACAGGAGCACATCAGCCAGCATTGGACTCCAGGTAAGTGGAGGAACCTAAATGAGCTGCAAAGCCTTCGTGAGCTTAAGGGTCTGAGAGAAATGCAGGGGCCGCAAGGCTGTACAATGCCAGGAGACCGGATAGAGCAGTTGATCTTAAGCCTAGCAAAGGCGCCAGAAGGGCTGGAAAACCTGACCTTCCCAGTGGAGACTTGTGATTGAATATTGGATAAGGAGATGGGCACTCAGTTTGTGGAGTGAACAAATAATTATTCCCCTAAATGAGCTTGGCGTTAGTTCTGCAAAAAGTGGGCTTGACACTATATCCTAACGAGTAGGCTGGGCAATATATCCCCGAAGAGTAGGATTGGCACTATATCCCTGAGGGTTTAGATGGGCACCATATACCTTGAAATATGAAATAGAAAATAAATCATGCACTGTAACCCTTGTTGTGTGATGGAGAGTGCACTGGGTGTTGTAGCCCTGTGACCATGATTTTGGTAAAGAAGTTAGCTGGTCGGTGGACCCCTGTGAGTGATTTGGGCAAACATGGGGCCTGGCACTGTATCACTGTGACTGATTTCATGAAAGAAGCAAGCTGTGTGCTGTATCCTTGAGACTATGTAGACAATTGAAATCCAGCAGAAGACCAGTAATGCTTTTAGATACATAAGGACAGTAAACATGACACTTTTTAATTGCATTAATCATACCATCTTTTCTTTAGAAGGTTCTGGGATAGAAATACCCATTTAATTGTCAATAAACCCATAGTGCCTAAATGTTTTTATACAAACCTGAACTTGATGGGAAATAAAGTCTTGAAATGTTATCTTGAATATCACATGTTACCGTAACCTTACGAAGGCAGTTGCTGATCTAAACTGATTTAGAATATATGTCCGTAATGCAGCCTATGGGAGGATAGCTCCAAAGTTAGTACTGTCTTTGAAGTATGCCATGATATGGGGGTTGGAGTATAGACAAGGAATACATGCAGAATGTGAAATTGTGCGAACACCCACCCCTATCACTTTGGTGAGGGACAGTGCACAGCACAGTTAATAAGCAAGAAGGTAGAGACCCTACAGGTGGCAAATCCGGCCCATACCATGAGTTGAGAAAAAGTATTTTGCTCAACTTATGATCCAACATTACCCATATTGTGTTAATGAATAGGCAAGCTCACTTCAGTCTTGGGAGGATAGCTCAGGGGCAATGTGCTCGCCTTGGAAGCAAGACGACACGGAGCAACACAGATTCTGATCCCTGGGTCCGTGCTTAGAAACCTCTGGGTATTAAGCACTTTATAAATAACCTATCATATCACCACTCGCCAAAGAGTTTGCAGCCACTCAAAAAATGATCCTCCCCTAAAGAGACTCTTCGAGGACTTGACCACTGAGAATGAAGGGAAGAGCAGGAACCAAAAGTGAATGGAAAAACACATCTATTAATGATCCTTAACCTTTTCAGCATAGTGTTCTGGACTTGGCACACTTTCATCTATCAGCAGCCCATGTGGAGTTGGCTTGTACACAAGAAAATACTATGCCACTATTTTATTAGCCTAGAATATATTGCTGCCTTAAAGAGTAATGTCCCTCATGCCAAATATGTTGGAAGGCCTCAGTGGACCATTTAGTGAAATACACTCTGCAACCTCTTGCATTGATCAATGGGCCTTTCATTTGCATTACTATGGACCTAATTAGGCATTTGGAAACTTCCAGGGTGAGGAATTGGCACACACTGATAAGACTGGATTATGGTACCAGGTCTCCTAAAGACCTCGGTGGTGGTCAGGTACTACCCAGAATACTCTCAACTATGTGATACTCTACTTTGCACAAATGGGATTCTCTAAATAAATACCTGCAGAAAAAGGCTTCAGCTCTGCCTAAGCTCTTGGATGAGCTGAAAACTTCATTAAAAAAATACACTCCATATTTTCGTTTACCACTCCCTTAATTGGTGGAGTGCTGTATTAAAACCATAAAAAAACTCTGCAAATGAAAGAACACTAGGATGGAAAAACATGGGATGAGCTGCATCATTTGTAATATGTAAGAACCCACAAGGCTCTACTTCTATATGGAAAGCATTTAATAGATGTAAATGAGATGACGAACAAGATAATAATGCACTGAAAACAACCTAATTAACCTAACACCGAAGAGCGTGTTCCCATAACACTGGGGCTAATTCTAAGCCTGCCGGTCCGGAAACAACAGTGCCGGTAAGCTTACCGGTATCATTGTTTCCGGACCGACATACTACAGGTCCGCCTGCCAGAGATGGTGTGCCCGACAGATCCGACCTTGCCGGGCACAGTGGCCACGGAAAGGCACACCGCCACGGAAGCACCATCACCATTAGAAACAGTGCCGGTGCTTCCGTGGTTCCCACTACCATAGAGTCCTATCGGACTCTATGGGAATGGGGACTTACAATTTACCGGCACCTGACTTTCTGGGCAGCCGGGGTTGTAATCCCCCAGTGGAACTGTGAAGTCAGGCGCTGGTAAATATTTACGAGTCCAGCAGCAACCCGCCTGTATCACCGGCATGGTTACCGCCAGAACCATAATGAGCCCCATTGTCTGTAAGTCTGCAGGTAGTTACTGGAAGACTCACCTTAATGTTTCCGCCACCTGATAACCCAGTGCTACCAGGATATCACAGGCGGCGGAGGAACAGTAAGTTCCCATTCCCGTGGAGTCCCATAGGGCTCCATAAGAATGGGAACCCTGAAGCACCGTTAGTAATGGTGCCGGTGCATCAGGGAACAATCATGCTGGTAAGGGCCAGAACTACTGACAGGTCAGGCCTGCCTGTAGTTCACAGCCCCTACTGGCAGACTCAAAGTGAGCCAGTCCCGAAAATGTGCTGGTAACTTTGTTACCGGCACCTTTATTTCCGGACTGGCTCACTTATAATGAGGGCCATGTGTAGGCACTAACAGCAGGCCTGCTGCAACCAAAACGCTCAATTAAGAACAATTCAATTTGGAGTCAGCTCATGGTCCACCTGTCCACCTAGGAGAACAAACACTGGCAATGACCATATAAGGTGTCTGAAATTCTGGGGATCCTGAATTGCTGAATCCAGCATCCAGATTGGCAGAAGAAGGAACAAGCGAAAGTCTGGAAGAGTGACATAAATCCTTCCCTGATGAAGAACACATATGAGGCCTCATTACGACCCAGGCGGTAAGTTACCGCCTGGGCCGTGACTTTACCACCATGGCGTAAACTACGTTTACGCCATGGTGGTTGGCGGACTTACCGCCCCATTCCGAGTTTGGCGGGGCGGTAAGTCCCCAATCCCCATTTACCCTTCCCCATTCCCATTTTTGCCCCATAGGGCATAATGGGAGTGGGGAAGGCGTTAATTACGCCACCGTAAATTACGGTGGCGTAATTAACTCCATGGTCCCTTAGCGCCATGGATTTTAACACCTGCTAAAAGCAGGTGTTAAATCCGCCATGGCGCTAAGGGACCTCGTACTCAGGCGGTAAGGGTCGGCGCTGTTTACGGCGCCGTAAACCCCTTACCGCCTGAGTTGTAATGAGGCCCATGGTGGTTGCAAACCACCTCCATGTTTAATAGAAAAAGAGATTGTGGTAACCCCATCTGAGTTACTGGACACCAACCAAGGAGACAAGCAGGTTATCTTGTGGTACTGTCAGGAAAAATGGCTTATTAATGCATTTTCATGAAATGTCTTAAAATATATGTTTGTATCATGTTACTAGTGTGTTTTTGTAACCAAACCGTATTCCACATGTATTACACATTACAGCATCTCCACTAAAGCTTACATCATAATCAAGAAATAAAGGAGTTAATGGTGTGACTATTTATGTAAAATACCACCAGTGGTACATTAAAAATATATTGCATGCCCCTTCCAGTTCCTTATTAGTATTTGATCACGAAATCTCTCTCTAGCTTGCAATGTCCCCATAACATATATTATTTTATCCATTACATAAAGCAAGTCAAATTTCAATGTAGCCCTAAATCCAGCGATTCATTAGTCAATTTTGTTTTATTTAATTTATTGGTGTTGCGTAAAGCACACAAATGCAAACAAGTCGTTTCTGAGGCCATGATGGAAATAAAGAAAAAGGGTAGGGCGATTGGGATACTATAGAGTGAAAGAGTACAAGGTAGTGCAGTTGACCAATGCTTGTTGACGATGTACAGCCAAAACTTAATTGTAAACACATCAAGTGTTACATTACATGGGAAGGAGGAATGAAAAAGAGTGCACACTTTCAAACTATTTTATAACAGTACTGTTGATGGAGTTACACAGGACCTCGCTTGCCCTTGCTCGGATTCAAGCAAAGTGTGTTTTGTGTTATGCACACCTGGAAAACGTTGAGGCAATATGACAAGTTTCTCTGGGAGTCCCTGTGGCCAGTACATTTTAAGAGGACTACAAATTGTCCATATACATCTACAATGATGCAAACAACGGATGCAGTAACAAAGCCAATGGTTGAATGTAGTATTGAACATTCAGAGGGGTCCTTCTTTCCCTGGGGTATGTGAATTACCCGAGTGTGACTGCCCTGATGTTATCCTCAAGTGATAAGGCAGTTCCCACAATCCCCACCTTATTTTCGTGCCTGTTTGGGGGATGGAGTGGTCTACCATATCGTAGGCTCCCTATAGATCTAGCAAAAGAAGAATAGAGGCGGTGCTAATATCAAGAGCCTTAAGAATCTCTTTTCATAAACAGGGCAGTTGTCCCAGTGCTCCTGAGAGGTCTGAAGCCCAACTGATTGTCGTATTATGATAGGTGAGAAGTGACCACTTTTTCTAATTATTCGGCCATAAAGGTATCCATGAAAATAAATAATAACAACGTTACTTTGTGTTCCATCATCACAAAAAAATATTTTCAATTCGAGATCTCTTGGCAGTAAAAGAAAATAAGGCATGGAAGTGAGGAGACAAGTAGAGAAAAAGAGAAGAACCTTGTACAGTTTCTGAGGCATCCTTAGTATGATTTTGCTCCAAAACATTTCTAGGATTGACATTCTATGCTTTCAAATAATTTATTGTTATTTATTTAAATGGTAATTGGTCTTTCGAGATTGAGGTTGGTGAGGAGACTGTCAACCGAGCCTCACAGAATGAGAAGATGCTGTTTCTTTTTAAACTGCTATGGGCTTTTTCCCTTCTTGCATTGTGCCTTTGTAAAGCCACATTTTCCTTGGTTGTGTTAGTTTCCTGAGATCTTTGTTATTACCCAAGATAGAGGTGGGAGGTTTTGGTGTTGCATTAGATCCATTCTGGAATACTGTTATTTCAAAAGATTGGTTTTGGGCAGAACCTTAACTTGGATAAGTTTCGATCTCCTCTACATGAAGTTAGTTTCTGTCAGAATCATGTAAAACATTTTATGTATGTATCTTCTTCCATGTTGCCTTTGTCTGCCCTGGAGTAAGTCCCTTATTCACAGAGATTTTTCTAATGGGGTTTTGCCATTATAAAGATCTTCTGTGAGTTAGGCTCTAAGTGATCTACATTCCCCATTGGCTCAAGTGTCATCAATTTAGGAATTTTCACTAGATTAGATATATCTGCACACCCATTCAGGGCTAATAAGCAGTGTTATAGACAATTGAGATGTGCTCCTAGTGCTGTGTTCTGGGTATGAAATGACATAGACAGCTATGCAACGGGTCTCCTGCAGGTTTTGACTTGCTCCCCTACCAGTAGCTGTTGTGTAGTATTCATGGCCAATTTACAGAAGAGGAGGTGGGTAGACACAAGTATAGTCTGAACAAATATTGCTTTGAAAAATGGAATGTGAATGCATGTTACTAGGCAAGAGAAAGATGAAGAGAGACAATAGATCAGAGAAGATAGAAAGTAATGGAATGCCATTCATATATTAAGCAGATGTTTAAAGTTCTACATTTGGTCAACATGGTTGACATGCTATCACAATGGAGGAGGTTCAGTGAGTTGAGTACATTGCATGGTACACTCATGGTACACACAACACCTCTACTCTGGATGCATGCTTAACTTATGTCCCTAGACTCCCCCACTTGCTGGGTCTCTCTCATGTACGTGTGTTCAACTCTTCATCACCAGGGTAAGAGCGGTGACAATGCAAATTAGTCTTCCAGAGGGTGCCAGGTCTGAGATCAAGCACTTCCGTAGGTGAGTTATTTAGTAACCACAGGCACTGAGCAGAGACTGCTCGCCAGAGCCCCTCAGTGTGGAAAAGGAGCAAGCGAGAACCCGTGAAAGAGACCAGTGCACCCAGAGGAGCTGCCATACACCAGTTAGTGATGGGGGAGGTTCATTCAAGCTGGGGTGCTCCAGGGGCATTGTGTGTGAGACAGCGAAGACCTAACACACAGGAAAACAAGCCATATCGGTCTGGAGACCTGAAAAGAAGATAATTGAATACCGAACAATTTGCCAAGTATGAGAATAAAAATGAATGGGTCATAAGCCTAGAAATTAACTTTTTGAATATCGAACAAGGTCACAAGCATGAATATGTTTGAATGCTAACCAATAGAACAACAATGAGAATATAGTATTAATGGAACAGAACGTGAAAAGCATTTGTGAGTGAGACAAAGTTAAAGTAAAAGAATTTTCAAATGAAGTGAAAAGTGAGAAGAACAAACCACTATTGGATAGTGTGAAAGCAAGGTTGTACCATAAGAAATACCACGAAGGAGAATGATTGAGAGCCACATGCTGATCAAAGCAAGAGGCCGTTAAAGTGCATCAGAAGAATAAGTGGACTTAGAACACAGATGCGGAAGGGAAACCTGTGTTGTCAAAAAGGTCCTATGAGAAGGTATGAACTGTTGAGGGTCATCAGTGGTGTGACCTGTGAAGGGTGTACCTTGTGGTCTGACAACATCGTTTAGACACAGGAACCGTTTCTTTGAGTGAAAGAAGAGGAGTCAAGAGGCTGTGGTGGGTCGGCCTGAAAGTTGTGCAAGTGGTGGAAATGAAAGGCAAACAAAACAAGTGAACTTAACTGTGAATTTGAAGGTTGTGGAACTGTGTTGAACTTGGGCTAGGAAACCATAAGACCATCCTGTGGAACTTTGTTGAACTTGGAGAAGGGAACCCCAAGCCCATTTGTTGGAATTGTGTTGAACTTTGGGAAGGGAACCCTTAGGCCATTTGTTGGAACTGTGTTGAACTTGGGGAAGGGAACCCCAAGGCCTTTTGCTGGAACTGTATTGGACTTGTGGAAAAGGAAGCTAAGAACAATCCTGGAGCTGGAAGAGACTCAGAACTTGAACACTGTTGCATTGGTTGCTAACATCCCTACACATTGTTTAGCTTTAGTTGTGAGGGAAAGTATAGGTTTTGGACACAGAAAGACTTTTAAGTTGAACTTACTCACTCAGACTATCATTAGTTCATTTAGGGAAATCCCACCTTAGTATAGGGCAGGTTATGCCTTACTCCAGTCTGACATTTGAGTTAATAAAAACTTTTTATTTGAACTTTGAATCTGTTGTCCGTGCAAGTAATCATGATGCATTCATAGGGCAAATGACCTGGATATACATCCCAACAATCCCTCCTTTAGTTCATCCTACATTAACTAACTCTGCTGCCAATCTTGCTGCTTCTTGAGCCCTACGTGATCCCTCCTTTGGTACCCATACTTTACATACATCATGTAAACTTTCCCCAGCCTGGGCATATTGTTCAGGGGTATAGGTAAGGTAAATACACCCTCTGTTACCTGATAAGTCCACCCAGTGTTCAGTGTATTTTTCAGGATCTGTTGGGGGTATGGATCTCTCAATTTTTACAAAACCTGGTTTGGTAGGATCATCTATTTGAACCCGCCCATCTTTTGTACCACAAGGTGCACTGCTTTCCCCAACTGAAACCATCATCATTGCACTATTGGAAGTGTTTTCATAAAGCAACAATGGATCATCTGGCCTGTGCAGACCATCACCCAGAGTACCACGATAGGGACCAAAATCTTGACCATTGTTCCCATCTATGATGCCGCCCAAGAGACCATTACATCGGACCAATCGTCTCCTTCAATTCCGCCTTAACTTTTCATGCCAATCTTTTTACAACCCCCACACCCCTCCATAGCTGTTAATAGGTCCAACACATAAAGGTTCTGGAGGGTCATTATTCTAATAGCCCATAGCTAGCCCTTGATCATGATCAATCCTTTCCGTATCGTTCACCAACTGGATCATTTCCCATTATACGATCTGGAGCCATTTTGAATTTGCTGCAGTCTCGACCCCGGGTAACAGGATAGGTGCAAAGAAGAAGTCTGTCTTTCTGAACAGCCGATACCTGTCTGTTATTTCTCTTAGTAGCTTGGAGGAATCTTCAGATAAATAATTCAATCTCTTTTGCCTCTGTAGGGACTGAGGTGGGGCTGGCCTGGACTGTGTTGCGACAGAAGACGGTGCAATAGCCAGGCGTACATCAGGAACTACCAGAATGGCTGAATGCAGTGTTGCCAATGAGCATACACCCCTTCATGATGGTGGGAGGTGCAAATACGCTCACTGGCCGCACACCCAGTACACATCCATTAGTGCTGTGTTCCCTTTGGTTATGTCTGGAATTTACAAAGTCTTTTTGCACCTATTGTTCGTCCCCACTAGGACACTGCCAAGACCTTGAAAGCGCAGTTGATATTCTTCTGGTGCTTGCACTTTCACAAGAGTTTCTCTAGTTTGCACTGTGAGAAACCTGAAGGGTATCTGTCATCCAGGTGGCCTGACTTCCGTATTTGTGAATGAACCTTTTGTTTGGTTTTGGTACATCAGGCCCTCTGAATCAAGAGACTTTGATAACATAAGAACCTTGGGCACAGAAGGCCCTGATGTTGGTAATGGAACTGTGTCCTCGTGTCGAAGAAGCCCAAGAGGTTTCTGTGCTCGAGTGAGCCGCCTTGCTGAAAACATGGGCAAGGGAAGCCAACAGCCTGAACATCCTGATTTATCATTTTGTGAACACTTCTTTCTTTTTCATTAACATTATCCCATACTGTTTGTAACTTAGCAGTAAGGATTGGCAACAGGTTTTTAGTATGGGCCCCTTTTAATTTGACGAGACTCTGCTAGTACTGCATTATTAGTATTTGATGGTCTTAGGTTTAGATAGGCGTTCATTACACCATTGATAAATTTCAATAAACCCCCTTGAACTGTAGTCACTTTTGTCTGTCTTACTTCAATACCATGCCTTCCTTACATATGGTGTTAGAGTGGGATGGGATTCAACTGATAAAAAATTGAAATCCATGCTGATAATTGTCATACCACCAGAAGGGGAAAATATAATTGTTGAATTCCTCAACTCTGACCATGTATCCACGCTAAAAGAGGTTTTGCTCTCTCAACTACGTATCCTGACTGGTCAACAAGATTTGTTCTTTAAAACTCAAGTATTATTAGACACCCTTCCTCTCTCCAATTATAATATAAAACAGTGGGATTGAATAATACTGAAAGTCCAACCAGCCTTTATCTTTATTAGACCTAGTGCCTTAAAACCCCCCACTCCTGAAACTTTCTTTTTGGCACCCAATCGCCATATGTCGCAGGGCCATCAGGATTAGAGACCAACCTACAAAAGTAAATCCCTTCAGCAGAATCAGACTCAGAAGAATCAGACGACTTCAAAACTTTATCCGAGGGAGTCAAGACCTGTTTTTTTTTCTGTTTCAGAAAAAAAACACAGAAGGAACCCTTACTCCATCGGAGGAAATGGCTGACCTAGCTAATGCATAGCCCCGTTGGAGGCCCATCAAATGCAGGCTGAAGATAGGCTCCAAGAAAATATAATAAAACTGGTTGAGTGGCAAGCTAGATCCCTACTTCCACAGGGGGTACTTTCACCATACTTAGAAGGAGAGGATATAGGGAATGTCTTCTTGAATTTCGAACACTTAGCCGAACAACTAGGATGGGAAAAGAATCTTAAAAGGTGCTATTTGGCTCCTCTATTGAAAGGTTAACTACACACCTCCTATCTACTAGGTTATCTCGCCCAGGGAGCCACATTTGTATCCGTCAAAGAAGGGTTGTTGAAAAGACTGGGGAAAACATTTATTGGCAAAAATTGAGGGCCATTAGGTTAAACCTGGGAAAACCCCCCCCTAGAAATGGGTGTCATGATGCCCGCTCCCCGGGAGCCGGTTCAAGCCCTGCGTCCCCGAAAGCGGACATCCAGTCCCCAAGGAAGGACCCAGCAACCCTATGTAGGGGCCCTCTGGACAGTGTCCTGGCGCCTATGGCGCCAGGCTCATAAAAGACATCAGTCCTGGCGCCATTGGCGCCAGGCTCATTATGGAAGTGCTTGGGTGCACTTAACTGATGCAGACCATGCTGCAGGATCCAGGCCTCCTTGAGGCCTGAAAGGAACTACTTTACCTGTGGGACTAATTTACCATCCGGGCGTGGTCGGGGAAGGATACATACCTGATTGGAGGAAGGATACATACCTGGAACTTCTTCCAAGGCTATTTAAACCCCACCCGAACAGCCACACGTGCTTCGCGTTGTTCTGCATCTAGCAGCTGGACGCTCACCGTGTCTGCTCCTGCATCCTGACTTCTGCCACACCTGCCAGCATCCTGGATCACCTGCAAAGGAAGAGAAGAAGAGAACAGAAGAAGGAAAAGTCCTTACCTGCTAAATCCACATCCCGGAGACATCTCGCTGACAATCCTGAAAAGGAAGACTTTTATTTAAAAGCTCATCGCGTCGATCGCTGCAGCACCGCATTCCACTCACCTTTACAGGGCACCTCCATGTTCAGCAGCAATCATCCGGATTCGCAGTCACGCCCCAGCGCCTAGGGAGAAAAAGACCAGAACAAAAGGTGAGAGAGAGAAGGGAATAAGGAAAGCTAAATCTCCATGTTAAGACTTACCTGTTGATTCATTCCCTCTTCATTTCGGGTCCGCGCCGCATCCTGGCATTTCCGGACCCCAGCCCCTATAGGGAAAAAGAGACATCAGCGTTAATGAGCGAAT
Organism: Ambystoma mexicanum; assembly: GCF_040938575.1. NCBI lineage: Eukaryota > Metazoa > Chordata > Amphibia > Caudata > Ambystomatidae > Ambystoma > Ambystoma mexicanum. The sequence goes on from NC_090934.1 coordinate 719,582,328, forward strand.
GAAAAGACATTACCAAAAAACGCTCATTAAAGACTTACCTGATTTCTACAAGGATTTCACCTCTCATCTCGGGTCGGTGCCTGTTCCCCGGCATTCCGTACCCCAGCCCCCTATGGGGAAAAAGACACTAGCATTAGTACATTAATGCATGGACACAAGGGGAATCTCTTATCAAAAAACTTACCTGGAAGCCAAGCAAGTTTGGTTCTCACCAATCCGAAAATCCAGTGAAGTAACTGGATACCAACGCGCCCCTGCATCAGAAGCAGGATGGAGAGCTCGTCCTTCCAGACCCTAAGGTGAGACGCTACGAGGAATCACAGAAGGGTTTCGAGGAGGGTGAGAGGGGAAAGTGGGAGGCTGATTGCATTACCCCGCAGACAGTTAGTCCCCTATTTTAGCCTACAGAAGGATACGTCTGCGAGCCAGACAAGCCAGATTTGGGGGCCCGGTCCAGTCCGTCTTCCGAACCCTGAGCATCACCTTAGAAGAGGTCACAGCAGCGCGAACCAGGCCAGCGCCTCCGTGGGAGTCAGGTGAGCGTTACAATGGGTGAATGTGTCAAAAACACTGTAACCCTTTGGATCAATAATACATCCCTAGAAGAGTTCATAGAGATGATAACCTTAGAACAGTTCAATTCATGACCCCCTTTTTTGCAAAAAGCCGTCTTACAGTTAAGGTGACCTACCTTAGCCATGGTCATTGAAACTGCACAAAAACACTCACATGCAGCTGAACACTTCCACTCGGCACATCGTAGGAAGGAACGGAAATATTAGAAACCTATCCTTAGACCTCAACCTCAGGGAGCAGACAAACAAGAGGGGTCGTACAGAATCAAGGAAGGGATACCAAAAGAAATCAAGAGATCTGACCCTAAAACCAAACACAAAAGCAGAAGGGAAGCGGGGACAATAAAAGAAGCAGACCACCCCTCTTGTCTGCTTTTCCTTTAAAGAAATAGGGAATTTATCTAGAAACTGCCCGAAGAATTTAAGGGATGACCTATGGAAATAGGCAGTTTAAAGGGAGACACGTGGGATGAACCTGAAGAGGATTTTGAGACCATTAGCATATGTTTATGTCAGTCTTCTGCTGACTTCACATATGAAACGGCTTGGGTGAATGGGAAGAAAGTAAAGGCATTCATTGACTCAGGAAGCAAGTAAACTGCTATACAAGCTGACTTGGTCACAACAAAGGACCTCCAGAATGCCGCCCTGGTTAGAGTTACATGTGTACATGGGGACAATGAAGTATACCCGTACACATTAATATCCGGGACGAGTTCTGTTGAATATCTTTAGCCATCATTCCGGGACTCCGAGAGGAAGTTATTCTGGGTTGGGATTTCACTCCCTTCTCTACTCTCTTGCAGGAAACCCCTCCTCCCTCTGGAGATTTTTTACCCCAGAACTGCTGTCAGTCAAATTACTACTCCCAAAACTCTTCAATATGGGACTGGAAAAAATCAAAACCCTACAAAACCTCCTTAAGATCTAAAGAACCTATGAAACCCAAGCCAACACTGAGAGACCAGTTCATGGGTTACTTTAGAGATAGCAATAAAATAACTCCACCTTTACCTACATCTGCAAAAGAAATGCAGTGGAATATGCGAGAGTTCTTGGACATATCTGGACAAAGAACAGGCATATCCACCTTGCATAGGCAAAGGTTATGTGAGAAACCTGAAGGTGTCTCACCCACTAGTGCCTGGGGATCTGTCATCCAGGTGACCAGGACATGGCCATCACTTTTGGATCCAATTCCTGGGGGTGGACTAGTGCAGGAGGATCACCTAGATGAGGGGTCCTCAGGGAGTGGAAGTGGGACAGTGGAGTGTGAGATGCGGTATCCCCTTCCAAATAACACCTTTTGCCCATTCTACCAGGTAGGATACCTAGGAACTCAACCTCCCACACTTTTCCAACACAAACACTTTCTCACAGACAGTTCACCATGAGTGACAACGGACTAACACCAGAGCCGTACACCTGACATGTCCCAACATAAGGGTCAGGCACAGTCAGGCAATTACTGATAATTACACACACCTGACATCCATCACACTTCCCCACATGGATATAAAGCAGAGCATGAAAGCACACTCTTAGTGAGGCAAAACACCAGAGAACGCAGCAATACCGAGATGGCAGTTTAATACGAGGAGAAAGACGGCGAGACCAGAAAGGTTTGCAAGGAGGGAATCGCCCATGGCCTTTTCAGAGGGAAAAAAACATTACGGTCACGAACCCTCAAGGATAAGAAACACAAGACCGGGAATTAAAGCTGAAGAAAGGTGCATTGTGTGTCTAAGGTACCCTGGGTTTTCCCACATCCACGGACGAGGTATGGAGGAGCGATTGCCACCATCGTACTGTCCTTGGCTCTGACAACAAAGCTGCTCCAGTTATGTCAGCACAGCCTTTGAGTCAGGGATACTGATAGCAGACTGGTCTAGAGTTTAAGGTGTATGTAATTTGAGCAACACAAATATAATTGAATATCCAAGGAGAGACTGTACTTTTGAAACTAACGTGGATACCATATACAGAGTGGTCCGGTGCCACGTGGGTGTGCATTCAAAAGGTCTCTGTTAGGTATCCAACTCAGAGTGTAAAAATGTGAACTGGGAAATCAAAGTTGTCCTGCAACAGGTCGAGCCAAACCCTGTGCACATTCAAAAAACTTTGATAGCAAATACAAATTGTAATTGTGAGAAAAGGGATCTGAGCCTGGCCGAGGGAGATCCAGGGAGAAGAGTGAATTGCCCAACTTGAGTGAAAGGGATCTGAGCCTAGAAGAGAAGGATCCGGGGTGAACCGTGAGTCACCCGCAAAATGATATTGCTGTGGCAAATGTGAACCCGGCTGAGGGATGATAACGAATTGAACTGAGACTGGTCTTAGCCCGGCTGAGGGAGACTAGTTGTATAAATGGGATCTAAGCCTGGAAGAGTGGGATCCAGGGTGATATTTGTGAAAGAACCCTTTGTTTGTTTTTGGTACATCAGACCCTCTGAATCAAGAGATGTTGATAACATAAGAGCCTTTGGCACAGAAGGCCCTGATGTTGGTAATGGAACTGTGTCCTCATGCCAAAGAAGCCCAAGAGTGTGCAATAGTTGAGTGAACCACAGTGTCCTATACTGAATATGTGAGGAAGGGAGGCCAATGGCCTGAACATCCTGACTTATCATTTTGTGAACACTTCTTTCTTTTTCATTACCATCATCCCACACTATTTATAATTTAGCGGTAAGGATTGGCAATAGGTTATTTTGTATAGGCACCATTTATTTTGACAAGACTCCACTAGGACTCCATTAATATTATTTGATGGTCGTAGCTTGATCCCATTTTAGATTTAGGTTTAGATAGGTGTTTATCACACCCTTGATAATGTTCCATAAACACCCTTGAACTGTTGTCACTTGTGTCTGTCTTACTTCGATACCATGTCTTCCTTATACAACCCACGTTAGCTTTGAGTCATACACAGCCCCTATTGTGGTGCATGTGTTGTTCACTTCCCATATTACTTCTACATCTAACCTCAACAATGCCACTGCCGAGCAGCTCTCACTACCCATCTATCTGATACAAATAATACCTCTTCTAGCTTCAGGAGTGGACATGACTTACACTGCATCTTTGGCATTCTCCACACACTTGCCTTCATCTATGTCCATCACCACTAGTTGTACTCTGTGCCCCCGGTGACTTGTATTGTTTTAGATCCATTAATTCACAAGTGTAACTGTTCACCTGCATGGTTTATTCCCCAAACATGTTCCAGCCGGTGTACACACATCCACCCCTATTACACACTTTTTATACACTTCAGCCATGTAACACTACAACTTATATACATTGTAAGTACCAGAAGCGGAGTAAAACATAAACAAAGAAATATGCATATTATATTATCTTTTGAAAAGTGCTCTACATACGTAGCAGTAATAATACAATTGAAACAGGCTCTCAACATGTAGCAGCTAAACCCCTGAATAGGAGAGACGACAAGGTTATTTTATTTCCATTTTTTTAAAGCGCTAACACAGCCTGGAGGCATCGAGGTGCTTCTACAGAATTTTTTGTTGCTGTCTTAGTTGCATATTTATAACACGCTTAAATACCCAGAGGTTTCTAAGCGCGGACCTGGGGATCGAACCTGTGTTGCTTTGTGTCGTTTTGCTTCCAAGGCAAGCACATTGCCACTGTGCTATCCTCCTGGGTCAGGTTGCTGTCCTGTTGAGTGCACATACATGTTTTTGCAGTGAGGAGCGAGAATTGTGAATGCAGAAATTACAAAAAAGTCCATATACCTACAATCTGCTGTAAAATCCCACAATATATGCAGGGTAATAGTCAGTAGTTAATCCTGCAAGAACAACTTATTATGTACATTTCACTGTAGCCTGTAATTCACCATGACCATCACCTTTTTATACAATTCATCATATTGTGATCACCAGTCTGCTGGTGCTGTGTCTGTGACAGGAGGTGCGATATGGGGGACCATCTTACATCAGAAAGGTGCACCCAATACCTCAACTCCTTAACTTTGGCCGCAAATGAAGTGGCATACGCTACCGTGAAAGGTCCATTATACCTTGGCTCACTCCACTTACCAACAAAGTTTTGCATGAACGCATAGTCTCCAGGGGCCAGTTGGGGCGGTGAGCTTAGTGAAGCAGATGCAGCACTCTTGTAGTCCTCTGTTCGACATGGTGCTATCTGTTGAGAAATAAGTTTGGTTGAACGCATAAGGACAGACAAGGAAACTTTAAATGTGTTCAACAAGATGGATGTGGCTCTGTGAGCATCAGAAGCACTCCAAACTGGAGATACAGGCGTATGCATATGCTGCCCGAATACAATCTCATGTGGGGACAAATGGTGATCCTTACAGGGCTGCATCCGCACGCTAAAAAGTGCCAAAGGCAAACAGTAGACCCAATTTTTCCTGAGGGTAACGCATAACTTAGAAGGGTTTGCCTTTGAGATGCCAATCATTCACTCGACCTAGCCGTTGGCCTGGGGATGCTAAATAGAACACAACTTATGCTTTATGCCCAGTATAGCTGTTATTTCTTTGAACAGCTCCTTGAAGAAATGTGTGCCATTAGCAGACCTTACTATTTCACACACTCCCCATCAGGGAAACACTTCCTGCAGAAGAAATTAGGAGGCACTTTTGGCATCTGGATGTGAACATGGAGCAGCCTCAACCCGAAAGCAGAAGGGGCACACAACTACAATTAAGTATCTGAAGTGCAATTAGAAGAAAACACGTTTAACAACTCCTGCATTTTCGGCACATACCAGTCCTCCTGGATGTCATTGTCTCTTTACCCGCAGTACTTTCTCCTCCTGTGAAGCCCTCCCTTGTACCTCTATGATTTCACTCACTGGCAAACATGTGTAGGGGGCTGACAATTGCACCTGCATATTTGCAAACACAGGGTATTCTACTATATCTGGTATGGGGAGGTATTCTGCGTGTTTGGCTGCTGCATCCGCTTTAGCGTTCCCGGGGGAAATTTCATCTGTACACTAGAGTGGGCTGTAATAGGGCACATATTATTCTGTTTAGCAAGGCAGCACGTGGGACCCATCTGCTCTTCTGAATCCCCTCCTTTTCCACCAAGCCAAGCCAGAATGTACTGTGGTAGTGATGTATGCAGAATCAGAGTAGACTGTCAATATGCACCCGGTGATGATTCCAGGTCCTCTATTAAGGCAATCAGTTCAGCTGCCTGGACCAAATAGTGCATGGGTAACCTTTTCTGTACTTATATCTCATACTCTCCCTTCACTAGGTGAACAGCAGCTGGACCTGTGTGCCTCCTCCCTGTCTCCTGGTCAATAGTGTCTGATCCATCTACAAAAAACACCACCCCCTGGTCTAGGTCATTGTTAGGTGCTTTTGGGGTGTCATCGTCTGGTCCCTCATAACTCACACAGTCATGTACCTCATTGTAAGCAGTAATATTTCTATCAGAAAGGTTGCAGGGTTCACTGTTTTGGATCTTACTCTGTGAACATGGCGACTGGACAGTGTTATCTCATAGGCTGATGCTCCACAGCATAGTCAGTGTTGATTTTGACTTTTCTAAAATGGCAAATACGGCATGTTCTACCTACAGCATCATTGTGGCCGACTTCTCAAATGCAGAGGCAGCGAGTGCCTGCTCGTACAGGAACTGTCCCTGTATTACAGAATCCAACATACCACTATAATAGGCCAAGGGCCTGTGTCCCATTGTACTCTTTTGTGTCAGTGCAGGTGTCATCATCTGCCCATCAGAGTGTGAGAAAAGATAAAGGTCCTGTGTGTAGGCTGGTGTAGCTAATACTCGAGCTGTGGCAATCCCTTCTTTTAGCTCTTGGACACTAGTGAGCATGTCCTATGTCCATGTGATAGTGCTCTTTGCTGTTGGCCTCTTTGAGTGCCTGTAACAACAGTCATTTGTAAGTGATGTAGTCAAAAAATCCAGGGCCTGCAGTAATTGGCATAGCCACAGGAACATCTGCATGTATTTTACTGTCACTGATTGGGGTGTGGTGTGTGCTGCAGCTGTGTGTTCTGGTGTTATCTTCTTCCCATGGGTAGGACTAAGCTGATCTAGGTACATCACGTCCTGCCTGTAATACTGCAATTTGGCCCTGTCCACTTTGTAACCCTTGCCAGCCAACAACTGCAAGAGAGTTATAGAATCAGCTCTGCACTGGTGTTTGTCTATGCTACACCCTATCAAATTATCCACGTACTGAACAATGGTACTGGGCACGTATATATTCCCCACATCTGCTTGTAAGACCCTGTTAAAGATGCTGGGGTTTCACAATACCCCTGTGACAACCTTATTTGTTGGAATCTCCTCCCACCATGGGTAAATGCTGTGAGGTACTGGGAGTCAGGGTACAAGGGCGCTGAAAGAAGGATTTTTTTAGGTTGATGAAAGTAAGTTAGTTTCTGTCATGGGCATGTTACATAGTATTGTCACAGGGTTTGGGACAGCTGGAAACTCTGCCTGGACTATGCCATTCAGAAGACACAAGTCCAGCTTCATTCTACAACTGGTGTGGTGTAAAAGTGCACTGATGGTGTCATTTATTCCCTCTTCAGCTTCCTTTGACAGTGGATACTGTTTTACTCAGGCCAACACTGCACCTGGTTTAAGGGTAATTTGTATTGGGGCAATTAACTGCACACACATTGGGGTTAGTCATCCACAGAACATCTGATACTTGTGCCAGGTCTTCTTGGGCAAAAGATGGGACACTTCCTGCCACAATCATGGGACATGGGACCTGGCGATACTGGACAATGATTTTGCAGGGGACACATACAGCCAATACTATTTCCCCCTTGTCATACTTGTCTAGAACAGGTCAAAGTCACTCACTTCCTTCAGTGGCTTTGTTGGGTCTATATATAACAAAGTGTGCCACTGCCCACACAGTGTCTACTCCTATCAGACAAATCCTTGCTTTCGACACCAACACTCGTCTATTTTCCAACATGAGCATCATCCCTGCAATGTAGTCTTGGGGAAAAGCAGGCCTGAAAATAAAATCTGAGGGAATTCACCAAAACTAAATTTCCTACTCGAGGGATTGCATTTAACAACACTGGTACTCTGTAGATAAACAAATCTAGGTGCACCAGAACCTCTTGGGCAGCCAGTTTGCTCCCTAGGTCATCAATGATTACCATAGCTCTTATATGGCACATCCCTGGGGTTGAACAAGCACCCCTTTCAGTAAACAAGATAGTCATGTTCAGCTTACTAAGCATGTCTCGTCCTCACAGGTTGACGGGGGATGTTTCTGAAAACAGCAAGGGTGCTGCACTGTCTTGCAGTTTGTTTCTCAAATGCGTAGAACCCTTTCTGCACCCCCGCAGTCAGAAACAGCTGAGATTTTATTAAAATATTTTTTATCCATGTTCCGCCACAGAATATACTGAGCCCTTCCTGGTCTTTTATGCAATAGGAGTAACTGTGTCCCTGTCACCTTCTTTACCCTGCTTTTCTCTGTCATTTTTCCCTTTGCTTCTTCCACGCATCCAAACCAATTCCTCGGCCTGGGTCCCCATAAACTTTCCACATTGGGCAACCTCGTGGGGGGGGGGCATCCTCATCCTCTACTTTGTCTACTGTGTCCTACTCCTCCTTGCCTACGTTCCCTCCCCTCTCGTCTTCGGACCGTACTATCCCCGAATCTAAACTTCCCACTCATCATCTTCCCGCCCATTATCCTTCTTTTCTATGCGCTCATCCCTGATGGTGGTGCCATCAATTCTGAACAATATGTCTTCTGCTGTCCATTAATCCAGTTCCCCTGGAGCCTTCTGATAATATCTCCTGTCGATACTCAACCTTGCCAATTCTTCTAGTGTCATGTTCAATGTCTCCTCTAACTGTGAGGTTTCTGATCCTGTCCCCCATGCTTCCTTTCCCTGGTGGCTGCAGATGTGATTGGATTTGGAAGGTTCTGATATTGGGCCACATTACACTGGGGGCGCTGTTGTGGGGGTGGGACATAGGTAGGTTTTATATAACCTGTACTGTAGGTAGGGTAGAATCCTAACAGTGTGTTTATGGGTCCCAATGACAAATGTCCTGTATGTGTTGATGTTCTTGGACCAGGGGCTTCTGTACTTGGTGGGGCGGTGGGGCAACAGACTGTTGGGGGCCCCAGTAATGTCTTTGCCCGAAATGTGGGTGCTTCCTCCAAATCTACTACCATCTTCCACAACTCAAACACTTCTTTCCTATTCAGCTTTTTTCCCTTGTATTTATATGCTAGTAACGTGTACATATGGCCCAAGACCTCCTTATTATTAGTTGACTGCTTGGGCCAAGATTGAAACAGCCCTCCCTTTGTCAATGTTTGTGATCATTCAACATTTTCTCGTTATACAGTGGTGAGCAGAACACATAAACTCCAACGGTGTAGTGGGCACCATTCTGAGCACCCCTTTCCTCCCATTTATCACTTTTCTTTACCCCCAAAACTGCTCTTTTTATCTGAGATCCGAACGTGCTTCACCTCTATCTCCCTGTTGCCAACACAATCCCTGTCCAGCATGAGCCTGTCTTCCCCCACCCAGATCCCTCTGAATGCCGTTATCCATTTCTCCTCCCCTGACCGTCACTCGCTTTTCCCCAATACAACATTCATACCACTCACCACACTACTCAAATAGTCCTAGAGTCACCTACGTTCTTGCGACACAATGGGCCTCATTACGAGTTTGCCGGTAAAACCGTGTTCATTACCGGCATGCCGGAATGAGCGGGTCCGTGCACGTATGAAGCCGCTAATAGCGGGTGACTACGAGTGCGCGAGCACGCGCGTTCCCCCATGCCGGTAGTGGCAATACTGTCATGCCGGTAAAGGGCCTCCAAGCCCCCTATACCGGCATCGCGGGGCCCGCCCATTGCGCTACCGCCTCACACTAACCCGTAAATACCGGCACGGTAATACCGGCGTGGTATTACTGTGTTCGCAAAAAATGGACCCGGAAATTACGTCATCGCACAGGAACGGGAAATGGGCCGGCGGCCATCTTTAAAAACACAATCCATTGCAATCCTCCACAACCAACACTCCTCCCTTGTTGTTGTGTGTCAGGAGAGCATCACCATGTCCAAGGCCAGCAGGAAATCCACCCAGAAGAAGAGGAAGCAGCGGTTCTCGGACGCTGAGCTCACCATGCTCGCCAACACACTGGAAGAGCATGCGGATGTAATACGCTGCACAGACCTCAAGCATGCGGCCCAAACCCGCAAAAAAGAGGTCTGGCTCGAGTTAGCGCAGAGGGTGACAGCAGTGGGGTGCGCCCCAAGGAGTGTGCGCGACTGCTGGAAGCGGTGGGACGACCTCCGCCTCCGTGTCCGGAGGACCCTGTCTGAAAATCGGAGAGCCGCAAGGGCGACAGGCGGTGGGCCACACTCCCCAGTCCAACTGATGCCATGGGAGGAGACGGCAAGTCGCTTCAACGACACCAAAAGCATTGAGGGGATCGGAGATCAGGAGGTCGGGGCGGCAATCACCACAGAGGAAGGTGAGTGTACCATCACAACCACGTATCACGACACATGATGTGGCCCAACTGATGGGGAAGTTAGAGTGGGCAAGGCGATGCATCAACATACCCATAGATCAATCATCGTCACTTCCCGCACCACATGGACGCAGAGTGACGACCCCAATCCCAACATAGGTGCCACATGACCCAACCATGCCCATGCACCCACCACACAGAGACCAAACTAATGCTACACCACCAGCCATGCATTGATCCCCCACATAACCCCTCAGTACACCCAAAGCAACAAACCAGAAATGAAATGATGGCTGAATGCATGGACACATCCCACCACAATACATCACAGCCGCCAATTGACTACATCATTGATGACCCGCATCTCTTCTATCCCCCAGGCACTGACGATGAAGGTGGACCAGTGGACAGGGGTGCGAGCACATCCAGTGCACAAAAGGGGTCCAGGGACACCCCAACACAACCGTCCAAGGAGAAGTCATCTGCCAAAGCCAGCATGCCACGCAAGGCACCAACCCTGCAGGGAACACCTGCACCCACTGACCAACAACCAAAAACCACAACAGTGGTAGCCCTGCCGCAAGCCACCAAGGACGTTGTGTCCACAGAGGTGGAAGAGGAATCAGACATGATGCCTGGCACAACCACCCCAAGCCCAATTGCCAGCCCCAAACCTCTAGCAGAGTCTGAGTGCCTCGACAATCCGTGCCTGCATGATTCAGACCTCGGTGAATCAGACACTGCGCTGTTCGAGGACAGTGCCCCGGAGGATGGCTCTGCGCAGCCACCTACCACCATCCTGCAAGGCACGGCTCTGCCCTCCTCCACTCTGCCCTCCTCCACTCTGCCCTCCTCCACTCTGCCCTCCTCCACTCTGCCCTCCTCCACTCCGCCCTCCTCCACCCTGCCAGCAACCTGCAGACCTGTGGACGTCACATCATTCGAGACCCGCCTGACAAGGGTCGAGGCCCGGCAGGAGTCCATGCTCCAGATCATGCAGCAGCAGGTAGAAGCAAGCAGAGAGGCCATGAGTGCCATCGTGAGGGCAATAGCAGCCAATACTGCAGCAGTGGAGGCATCCACGCATGCCTTCCAGGAGTGCATGGGGACACTCACAGAGGCCATCCGTGCAGGTAACGCTCCAATGCAGCGGCCACACCTTGACACAGGCAGTCCATTGAGAATTGACACTTCCGCCACAACTACCCCTGCCACCTCGGCCCAATCCAGTCCGGTGCGTCACATGAGGAGCGCACGACGGCCGGCCATGGCACCACCCAACACCAAGATGCAAAAGAAATGAATGCACGGACAATGACATTGTGGCAGGACACATTGTGGAAGGGAGCACTGTCCGATGCACACATGGGGACACTCAGCATCTGGGTGGAGGGAGAGGGATTTCACTGGGGTGTTTGGAGGGTTTGTGGGGTGGGAGGGGGGGTTCACTGGGGTGTTTGGAGGGGAATGTTAATATTATCACGTGTATGTGAATAATACACCGGTTGTTTGCAAGCAATTCAACGGCTGGACATTCTTAATTTTGTGCATGTACATTCAATGTGTGATAGTGTACGGTTGTGAACTGCTAAGTATACAAGTGTGCATGCCCACATGCAGCCAGTGTGTCACTGGAACATTCCTTTCATGGTCTGTGCGTTTCAGATGTACACGTGGATTAGTACTTGGCGTACAGCATGGCCATCCCGTGCATCATGTACTGGCAGGGGGGCTCCTTCGCCTCCGTCTCTATCCCCTTCATGGTCACCTGGCCCATGCATGTCTATGTCAGTTGGCAGTGGTCCATTCCTCTGGACGCACATGTTGTGCAGCATGACACAGGCCATGGTGATATTTGCCACCCCCTCAGGCCTATATAGGAGTGCACCACCAGAACTGCATTGGCATCGTAACCGCGCTTTGACAGGCCAAAGGTATGCTCAGGCAGAACACGGGTACGAGTGTGCACGCGATTGTACTCCTATCCATGCCAGTTCAGCGGTTACGCATTGGGGTAAGTAGCCACGGCCTGAAGGTATATCCTCCATCACCTGCAGGCAGATTGGAATAGGTGTGTGTCACTCTGATTTGCCAACTTTCAGGGCACTCAGTCATGGCGGCAGCTATTTGCTGTGGGCATGCACATGTCCCTGTACATATACGCAATAGTCACATAGATGCTATGGATACTGTAATGAGGTGTGGGACACTGGATGTGGTTTGATAGATGATGCAGGGTGTAAACATGCATGCTGAGGCAGATGTGCTGTGTTAGTGCGGCAATGTTTGGCCTCCAATTCATGATCTGTATTCTATGCATGCTCACAATTATGCATGCTCACACTGGCCACATTGCCAGGGTTACCATCCTGTTCAGTCCGGCATTGCTTGACATTGCCATGGTGGCCTGGTTGTGGCTCTTACTTGTCGTCATCCATATGCATAGTTTGGCATTTGTGGCCCAGTGATGTGTCGGGTTCGGTTTGGCTAGTTCAGGTCTGGAGTGTTTGGCTCGGCATGCACTCTCCACTCACTGGCTACTGCCACCCAGGTGCACTATTCCCCCCCTTGCCACCCAGGTGCAGTAGCCCCCCCTTCTGCATCTGCACTGATCAGGTCCCCACAGCACAGCCATGGGACAGTTGTGCAACTCACCAGGCTGCCAGGCACGTGGTCCAGCATGCGTGAGAGTAGTGGTTGTGAAATGCCTTGCAGCTGGTCCACTGTGTGTTGGTAGGTGCCTGTGGCCAGGAAGTGTTGCACAGTAACCACCTTTATTGGTGGGGGGATGGCAGTGCGTATCTCGATGTGGCTGGCAATGTCATTCTGTGTCATATCCACTATGGTGGTGATGGTGTCACGGTCCAACTGGTCCAGGGTGTGCTTCTGCTCAGGGGTTGGTTTACATGGGCTGGGTCTGGTACGAGGGATTGGTGGCTGCCTACGTGGCACTGGTGGCTGTGCTGCTGGTGATTGCTGGCCATGTCTCGCCCTCCTTCTCCTCCTGCGTCTCCTCTGTGCTGCCTGCTGTTTCTGCTGTGGTTGTATCACTATGGGCGGGTCCTCCTGCACCATGTTTGATGGTGCTAGTTGTGGCATTTTGGTGTGGGAAGGGGTGTGGTGTTTCATTGTGCGCCTTTTGTGATGGCCAACTCTGCATTGGCTACGCCGGGGGGGGTTGCGGTGTGTGGGTGTGCTCAGTTCATACTGGCACAGCCTCCTTTGACTCCACCTGTGGGGATTGTGTGCAACTGTGGCAGCTGCCTTGTATCTTGGTTGCTGTTTGCGGGTGGTCCGTGATGCCTGTTTTTCCGGCATCATGCAGCCCGTTATTACCGTGTTCACGATGCCGGTATTTGCATGTTTGCGTGGGTTGTGATTGCCCCTTATTACCGGCATGCCGGTATTTACTACCTGAGGAGGCGCGTGTACGCGCCTGTGCCGCTATTAGCGGCACCATAAATAACGGTGCCGTTAATACCGGGTTTGTGGGTCAGAATGTTACGGAACGTTAAATGATGCCGGTATTTTACATACCGGCATCATTTTTCCCTTACCGGCATAACTCGTAATGAGGCCCAATAGTTTTTGTGAGTAGTGTGTTTCAAAGATAACCACTTGGTTTACACATTTGAATTGAGTATTTTTTAATTTGTATCTTCAATTTCAATAGTTTCATGTTATTTCACATAATTCTTTGGAAAGTATGGTTTTCCAGTTTAAAGATAAAACAATGCGTTTGTAATTAGAAAATTATGATTTTACAACTTCCTCTGTGATTAGAAAATAATGATTTTACAACTCCCTCGACACGTGTTTCTCCATTTCACTCAAATGGTTCATCAGGAGGGTGGGTCTTACATGCATCTGAATATGTTAAACAAACAAAAATATGAATATAAATCACTGATTGCCCTTTAGTTGCAAAACAATACAATTGCTGCTCATTATACAGAAGAGGTGGCTTGAAATTGTTGTGTTCATTAAATTAAATGCTAAACTTTTTTGAAAGGCAGAGTATCCTACAAAACATAATACTTGTTATGGAGCTACTCACTGATTGTGTCATTGTCCTTCCACAATATTTGAAGAATTCATTATTTTCTGTGAGCTTTATGCTGTCTACTTGATTCTGAATGGCAGGTTGGTACCTCTCTGTAAGCGCTATCCTGGTGTCAACAATCTTGTTTTGCCTGTCAATATCACAAAAAGTTTTTGAGATTCTAAATTGGAGATCAGTCAGGTGTGATCACTATATGTTACTGCTCACTAATATGAGGTTCCACCTTACCTTATTATGGTTGGTTTGCACTCCTTTCGAATGATGCGAATTACGGCGTGTTAACCGCAACCTTTTTTGGATTAATGATGGCTGCCTATTTATAACGGCATGATGACTCATCGTCCACTATCATGGATTGGTTTGTCACAGGGATTGGGTCTTTTCACTCATCTACTTTCCACATGTGTTCAGCCTGTTAGCCTGTTAAAGTATAGTTAAACTGCCTTTAGTTACTGGATGGGCTAAATGGGAGTGTGTAGGTCAACTGACTTATATTAACAATTTGAGGAAACGTTGCAAGCCTGTAATTCTACTTAACATGTGGCTGTGATTCTTGTAACCATGGGACTGCACCAAGCTATCTGAAAGATGTTATAAGTGTCTACCAACCCACAAGAAGACTCAGATCAGCGGAAGATCTCTTACTAGTCCGACACCGTGAAACGATCCCGCGGGCTTAGCAGAGCATTTCATATCCAAAGCGCCAAGGCCTGGAATGTGTTGCCAGCTACTATGCGTAAAACCAGGGACTTATTTATTTTGCGGAAACTCTTGAATACTCATCTCTTCTATTAGTACAATTCTTTTCACTGGTAGCAGCTGTTTTCTGTCTCTCGCCGCCTGGATGTCTACGGGCTTTGGCGCGGTATAAGAAAAAATAACAAATAACATAACCAAATTCAAAATTGAAACCTACTTTATACTATAGCTGAACTGAACAAAAAACATAAACAAATTATTATAAGTTTCTGAAAATGGTTCAAGAGTAATGATGCATTTCAGTGTCACAAATTAAGCCCCACACTATCGCCACATCTTACGCACTCACTACTCTTCTCACTCCGCACACTTCCAACCGGGACCCACCTTGATCCATGCCAAGGCAAAATAAATACAAAATAAAACCAGTACTTTTTCATTCCACCAATCCCCTTTACATTGGGTGGACAGATCCCAGGCCCACTCAATAAACAGTGCCTCTACCTCTTTTCCGTCACTTTCTTAAAGACACAGCACTGTCATCTTCCCTAACTCAGGAAGGCTCCTGTTACTCCAGTGTCTTCTATTCTCCATATAATAATCAAAAATATTAAAACCAAAAACCACCATGTGGTCTTTCCAACACCCCTCCCACACTTCACTCACTGCATCACCAAACCCTTCCACACTCCTCAACACTCACTCGTATCAGCTTTGCCCCTCCCCACATTGTTCTCTCTTGCAAAAGTTGTGCTTACATCTGCATGTCCTCCCGAGCTCCTCCGTCACACGGTCCCATCAATGGCCTGCACAATCCGGGAGCAATGCCCATCTCCAAAGAACAGACAGGAATTCGGGCAACTCAGCACCTGTAAACCATTTCAGGTTGTGCACAAGGGGACTGGTCACTGCAGGTGGGTGCGACCCCTTTGGATGTGCAGCTAGGAATCCTCTGTCTCTGTGGAAAATCTGGGATCATGTCGGGATCACCAAATTCTGCAGGGGCGGACCACCGGCAACCAGACCAAAATAAAATTACACTCATCTGCAGAAAAAGGCTAGGTGCATCTCTTGCAAGCATAACAATGTTTTATTTCACAAATATAGTAAAGCACATGTCAGTAGGGGCATTCTCCCCTGACTGCCATGGAGTGCACTGGTTACTTCAGAGCAAAGCAGCATGTTTTAAGGAACAGTGCCGTCACAAGTGATGCAAGCAACCTACAGTGTTGGTTTCCCTTGCCCACCGGCATTCCCCTATGTACATACTACCAGCTGCATATGGGCTGCCAGATGATTGGTTCCCAGTTTATTGTGTCAATCCCCTTAGACGTGATCTTTGGCCTTGGTTCTCTAGGTTCCTGCAATATGATTGGAACCCAATTATGAACACTTCTCTCCGATGAACACCTCATGTGATGTCCACCTGCTAGTGCCACATGAGCTCAGTGGATACTCTCAAAGTCAAATTGGCTCTCTGAAATGCAAGGTACTTCTTTGGATCCCAGACACACATGCACCCCACTATGCCTCCTGTTACTGACCTAGATATGTTATCCTCAGCCTGTGCACCTCATAGTACAAATCACAAGACATTCTGCTCTAAGCTCCCTCCTTGGCAGCAGCCCCTTTCATGTACTTTCACCTGGGCTGTGCCAGGAGCACACACTAATTAGTCAACCATTAAGGGATTTAAGAGTTCTAATGGTGGGCATGTGGTAGTTCAAACCGAGGGACCAGTATCATGGGGGCACCAGGGCCCTAAATCTGAACAGGGCTGTTTGGCAGCGCAATACCTCTGCCCTGCATTGCAGGAGATCATCCTTCAGGGACACGAACAGCCCTGCTCATGCTTCGCTATTCCCATTCTTGCCTAGTTGAGTAGGCCTACCGCATGAGACAATGGGATGCTTGTATCTGTTTGGTGTGAAGACCTGTTCGTCAGCAGCCTGGGCTGGGAGTGGAGATGGGAACATGTATTGTTGCTGCAATACTACGATGTGCTGCTGCTAGAGCCTGACCATCCTAGGCGTCAATCCTAAAATGGAGACAGTTCAGTGCTCACTGTTGCAAAGCTGAAATGGCTAGCCTCCCCTTAATTAGTACATGCTATAATATTCTCTTGCCACTACAGGGCCCCCTCCTCCCACCTACAACCACCCTTCTATGTTAGCGTGTATCTTTAGAATACCTTCCTCGGCCTGAACCACTTTGGGGGGCAGGGAACCTGGATATGCATCCCACCAAGGCACATAAATGGCAGGTTTCGATTGCCTCCCTGTCGACCACATCAGCAGCGGCATGATCTCCAATCCTGTCTACAAATACATTGTGTACAATCACAACTACAGTGATGAGAGGTCTGTTGATGACCATGACGCTTACCAAACCTAAAAGCCACAGACGAACATCATCGCCGATACAAGTTACTTCGTCCCTGACCTCGTTAATCATAGTCCCGTCGACGACTCCGTCGATGCTCCATCGATGAAAATATACCACCTTATCGATGACCACTCCATCCACGATTGCTTCATCGACAACGACGATTACGACAATATCCAAGATTGCACTGACTCAAGGGCCGGCATCTCCACCATTGGCCATCTATGGCACCGCGGTCAACTCCACAAGCACCAGTGCTCGCTTCATTTCCTAAGAGCACAAGTGTGCACAATGAGATACACAATTACCTCTCTCTTCCCTACCGCAGCCAACTAAAACCAAACCACTCTTCAACTTGGTACCAGCGAGACCTCCTGCCCAGCTGATGCAAGACTGTGTGTTCTCATCAGAGAAAGAGCCTCTGGCAGCTTTATTCTTTGTGCATGTAGAAATGGAGGAAGAACCAGACCCAATTCTGTTGCCACTCTGGCCACCAGTGCCGGTTCCACAATCCGTATGTGCTCCACCAGTGGCTGCTCCTAGTTTGCTTGGGAATTCCAGCAGCACCCGGAAACTTGTCTGTTGACATTTTTTGTCTACTCAAAAAATGTTGGCCACTGTATTGTGGCAGTGCCTGCCTCCTCCAATCCAGCAAAGTGCACAAAGTGGCCTAAGTAGGCCAAGTAGAAGTCCTCCTCCTTGGCCTTCACATGAGGCAGTGGCTCTGCCATCACAACCTCCAAGACCAACTCGTCTGATGTTTTCGGCCCCCACAGCTACACTCACCGACACATATACTGGCTTGGATACGGAGATCTCCAGACACGCATGCTACTACTGACAAGTTTTACGACCAGGTACCGGCTGATGGGGATCCACCAGACATACCAGAGATTCCTTCCAGAGTTTCGCCTCCAGATGAAACCGGCTCTTTCCATACTTTCTTTGTGCAAGCTGTGAAGCTATTTGACCTTGTTCCAGAGAAAAAATGCAAGGTTGGGTTTCTTTTACAGAGGCGGAAATCCTTTAGAAAATCGGCAGTTGCCGTCCCATTGCTTAACGACGTCTGGGTGGATGGGCTGCTGAATATGAAGAATCCTTCCTCAGTACCTGCAAAGAAAGACTGACTGAAGAAAAAAGTTACAGATTCTTCTCCAAAATGCATTCACACTCAACCAGGCCCCGCCTTTGTGGTATCTGCTGCCTCAAGAAAGTGGTCAGCCAACCTGACCTCCCCTTGCATGGTGCCCCGGACAAGGATGGCAACCAGCTAGACACTTTTGCAAAGTGGGTAATTGCTGCAGCTGCAACCACAATTAAGGCAGCCAATTCCTTGGCCATTGTCTCCAGGTATAACAGGGAGTTATGGGAAAATATGGGCCCCATCCTGGACATCCTACCTGATAACAAACAGGATGAGGCTCTTGCTTTGCTGCATGAGGGTGAGGCTACCTCAGATATTGTGTTCACTGGGGCTCGGACATTGCTGACACAGTCCTAAGATGCCAAGGTTGGTTAAGAGCCACGTCCTTTTGCCCTGAGGTACAGTCAAAGGTTATGGACATGCCTTTTGAAGGGGTGGATCTCTTTGGGAAAAAGGTAGACGAGACACTGTTATCCATCAAAATGGCCACAGATACCACTTGGTTTCTGGGTACCCAGCAACGGACCTACGTGATTTTTCAGTGGCTGATTTTGCCACAACGGAAATGTTTGCATGGGAAATGCCCGAATACAAAATGTTCATACATTTCCCAGGCAAACATGCAAGGGTGTCCCCCGCAACCCCTGCACACTATACTGTGCAGTATAGTGAGCGGGAGGTTGCGGGGGACACCCCCGCAACCTAATTTTTTAAAATTTGGTTTATTATTGTTCTGTCGGGATAGTTGCCCTGCAACCCCCACTCACTATAGTGAACACCCCCAGGCCCCTGCAGCCTTTTTAAAAAATATCTTTTGACACCGACCCCACCAAAACACCTAAACACAAACCACGAAAATGTTGAACTTTTGGTAGTCAGAACTTTTCATGGTGTGTGTTTTAGGTCTTTTGGTGGGGTCGGTCCCCCAGCAACAGAGAAGACAGTTCTTATGGTTCAGGAAGGGCAGATTATCCAGGACCTCAACAGATTATCGGCCTGCCTATCATAAACCATCTCACACCAGCTTGAAGGAGGCAAACAGATGAAGATCACAGGCATATAGAGGTAAGCAAAGGCGGTACAGTGCTCCCACCCAAACGTAAACCCCAAAACAAGCCTCACCAGATACTGGTCTTAAACCCCACTTCATCACCCCAGTGGAAGGCTGGCGTTCACAATTTGTTGAGCAATGGTTGAACATCACCACTGCCAAATGGGTGCTAAACATTGTCCAGCACATTTAATAGCTCAAGTTTCTAGACAAATTACCCTTCAATCCTACACTACAGAGGCAAGAACAACACCTGTCATTCCTCCTACAAGAAGTTCATTCCCTGCTATGAAAAGGGGCAAGAAGGGCTGTTTCACTGCACCTCCGGTGCTCCGGAGGGCTGTACTCCAGATACGTTCTGTTAAGACAAAAGTCGGGTGGGTGGAGATCCAACCTGGACCTCGGGGATCTCAACAAGTTTCTAAAATTGTAGTTCTGCATGGTCACATGATGAAACAATTGGAACAGGGAGCTTGTCTCTCATCCCTGGATTTGGAGGATTCATACTTCCACATACATAGCCATCAGAAGCACAGGCATTCCCTTCAGTTCATGGTAAAGGGGAAGCACTACCAATTCAAGGCCCTGATGTTTCAGACTAAAGTCAGCACCAAGGGTATTCACAAAGTGCCTAGCACCAGTAGCTGCCCATCTGCAATGTGCAGGCATCTATGTTTACCTTTACCTGGATGATTGGCTAATCCATGTGCAGTCTCTCACACTAGCCCTGCAACACACCGAGCAAACCATCTACTGCCTGACTTCTCTGGGATTCTCAATAAACTTTCCAAAGTCCTGCATGTTGCCATCTCAGAATGCCCTTTTCTTGGGCTTACACCTCAACACTCTGCAGTGTCTAGCTACCCCATCGAGGAGAGAGTCAAGGCCATACTTCGCAAGATTAAGCAGCTGTCCTCTCACTGACTAACTATGGTCAGCTCAATCAAGTCATTACTCAGGATGATGCCTTCATGCATCCCTCTAGTACCTTACTGCAGACTGCGTACAAGACCTCTCCAGGAGATCCTAGATACCTGGTGGAAACAAGTGTCAGACTCCTGGAATGACAATATCTTGCTCAACCCAGCATTTGCTGGGATCTGAATTGGTGGACTCCTCCACATCACCTCACGCAAGACACCCACATTCGCCCACCAACACATAAGGCCACCATGACAACAAATGCCTCCATGGAGGGATTGTGGCACATATTGGAAGGTTCCATGCCAGAGGACTTTGGCAGCCCAAAGAGAAGCTACTACATATCAATGTGTTAGAGCTCCGAGATATGTTCTAGGCTCTCAAGTCCTTTCAATCCTAGCTCCAAGTCAAGGTGGTTTGTATTTTGACAGACAGCACCACCATAATGTTCTTCATCAGGAACCAGGGTGGGACCTGTCCAGGAGGCACATTTAGTCTGGCAATGGGTACTATCCCAAGTCATGTTCCTTATTCCCCTTCACCTAGCAGGAATCCACACCACTATTACAGATGCCCTCAGCAGGAAGCTGCGCTCCTGCCACGAATGGGAACTCATCAAGATCAAGTTCATTGTCTTTTCTCAAGGTGGGGTCATCCACAGATCGACTTATTCGCCACAGCGGCCAACTCCAAGTGCAAGCAGTTTGCCAGCAGATAGCTGCAAGGGAGGAGTATGGGGGACGCTTTCTCCATGCCCTTGGAGGGACGATTCCTATACACATTCCCTTCAAGTCCTCTTCTTCTGTGACTAGCCAATGCACTCAGACAGAGCCGATGCAGGATGATCCTCACTGCTCCGGCCTGGCCACAGCAGAATTTGTATTTCGACCTTCTTTATTTATCAGTAGCACCTTGCATTAGATTGCCTCCTTGTCCAGGAAAGTTCTCAAGAGAAGGAGTATCCGTTCTACACCGCTACCCAATGTCCCTCAAGTTGATGGCTTGGATTCTGCAGCCCTAGAGTTGGACACTTCAAGTGTCCTTTAGACTGCAGAAAGATTCTGGCAAAAGCTAGAGCTATGCCCACTCTCGACTGCTACGAGCACAATTGGAAACGATTCATTAGATGATGTCATTCACAAGGGCTTAACCCTCTTCAAATGAAGGTTGATCAACTACTGCCAAATCTTCTATCATTGGCAAAGACAGGGCTGGCACATGCATCCATAAAGGTCCCTCTTGCAGCAATCTCTTGCTATACTCACATAGTAGGCAAGCCTTCCATGTGGTCTCATAGGCTGGTTAAGGAGTTCCTCAAGGGTCTGTTCCAGACAACTCCTCCAGTAAAAGCACCAGCTCCAGTGTGGGAGCTCAATGAGGTACTATCCAAGCTCACAGGCCTTCCTTTGAGCCTCTACATCGAGCCCCTCCAAAGTTACTCTCCTGGAAGACTGTTTTTCTGGTGGCTATTACATGTGCCAGAAGTGTAGTGAAGTTGCAAGCTCTTTCCTTCAAGCCACTACATATGACTTTTCATCAATCCAGGGTGGTGCTGCGCACTCATCCTTCATATATGCCAAATGTTCCATCGACTTTCCACCTGAACGAGTCGCTGTTCCTATCTGTATTCTTTGGTTTTCCCACCTCTCCGGCGGAGAGGGGATTGCATTCACTGGATGTTGCCCATACGGGAAAGGTTTATATCACACGCACAAAAGACTTTCGCAAAACTTCTCAACTTTTTGTAACATTTGGACCTGTTGAACAACAGAGGGTCCTGTCAAAGGCTTCCATTTCTAGACAGCTATCTGGCTGCATCTCTTACTGTCATCAGCTGGCAAACAGAGCACTGCCAGGTAGATCATGGGCACATTCAACCAGAGCCGTGGCTTCTACTACTGCCTTCCTGTCTAGTGTTCCCCTGCTCGACATCTTCAGGACTGCTACATGGCAGTCTATGCACACCTTCACAAGATTAATTTGCATTGACAGGGATTCCAGGGAGTGGTCCTGTGTCGGCCATGCAGTGCATTGATTGAGGTGGTTTCTCCAGAGGTAAGTTTCCATTGCTTCTGCTGAGACCTATACCGCCTCCCATTGGTTGTTGTGTATCTACTGCTATATAATCGTATTCATGAGTTTGTGAATTTATAAAAGATCCAATGCTGCAGCTAAGGAGGACGACTGTCATTGGCTGAGGCAGAATGACCCAAACTGACAGCAATCGGCTATACAAGTACCAAGTAATATTTTTATGCAAAACTGCTTTATTTATTACAGAGAATCCCTAGCCTAACAACAGGGAATTTTCCCGAGCATGAGAATCAATGAAAGATACAAATGCTGGAGAACGGTAGTTAAAGGTAAGTAACGTGTTCCATAGAACATATAAAGATGGGCAGAGGCATTACCAGTAAGCGACCAGGGCATCCCAACCAACCGCACACAACCTAAGCCCACCAAGCAATAATTGAATTCCTTCAAAGACTTTCCTATAAAACCACTCATTGTGTACCTCTCAACTGCACCTGCTCCCTTTCAGAGCACGAATACAAGAACAACATGTTTTATTTATGTATTTATGAATTTATATTGCTCCGAAGCCCACAGGCATCAGGGCGCACCACAAAGACAAGAGGACATACATATAGGACAGGACACACGATCAACCTAACTAGAAGGGCGAGTTGATTGTATCATTGGCTTTCACTTAAAAATGTTTCAGTGTTTTTCTAAAAAATGTGTGCTATCTTTTGAGCCTTAGTTCAATAGGTAGTCTTTTCCATTTTGTCACGGGGACAGCCCTGCCTAAGCCATTTGACCATTTAAAGATCGAGCAAAGGATCTGTCCCAGAGCCTCTGATCTTAGGTATCTTGTGGGGACATATTGGGTGATCCTTTCTTTGAGGAAGGCAGGGGTGTGACCGAACAAGCATCTGTGCACTAATTCCATGCTTTTAAAGTGTATCCTATCCCCGACAGTAAGCCAGTGAAGAGCTGTTCTGTCAGTGGTA
The DNA here is from genome assembly GCF_040938575.1 of Ambystoma mexicanum. NCBI lineage: Eukaryota > Metazoa > Chordata > Amphibia > Caudata > Ambystomatidae > Ambystoma > Ambystoma mexicanum. The sequence goes on from NC_090934.1 coordinate 719,605,691, forward strand.
ATATGCTCTCTCCTTGTTTTCCTCTTTATTATTCTAACAGTATTGTTTTGAATAGTCTGGCTTTTGGCTAAACAGCACTTGCTTGCACCTAGCAGCAGTGAATTTCCATAATCTAGCCGAGATAGAATTGTTGCTCTAGCAATGGTTGCAGAGTTCTCTTCGCTCAGGTAAGGTCGGATGGCTTTAACAAGGCAGAGGTAGTACTGACAGTTTTTATTTAAGTACGTGACCTGTGCTTCATCACCCAAAGAGGCTTTTAAAAATAAGGCCAGGGTTTTCACTTTCTCACTCACGGTAATGGAGGAGTCTTTGATGGTGAAAGATTTATATTCTGGGTTAAGCTTAGCTCGTGCTTGGAGTGAGCCAAAGATCATCATCCGTCTTGCTTCCATTTAAAAACATCCAATTCCTCTCCATCCAGGATTCAATGGTGTTCTAATGGCTGCTACCTTGGTACTGTCATTGATGTAACCACCACTTAGTCCCACCACTAACTGGGTGTCATCTGCATAGTTCGTGAAAAAAATGCTCTGATGCTATCAAGAGACACCTCAGGTAGAGGTTTAGGTTGAACAAGAGCGGTGATAGACTAGCACCTTGCGGAACACCACAATTCATGGGCATTTCACGTGAGAATTTTTCTCATACACTCTGCAGAGAAAAAACAAATCAAAATTAGCAAGTGTCATGAACAAATGCTACGTTTTTTATTCATTATTTAATGCATCACAAGAATTCATGTGAATTTAAATTACTTCAATAAAAAAACAATAATACATGCTGTAATCAATAGTGTAGAAAATGGGAAAAAGACTAACAAAAAGCCAAACTTAACAATTAAGTCTTAATAACAGACCTCAAATATCTAGCCTTTTTACAGTATAAATTATATTCCTGAGATTAACTCAGGCACTGGTTACTCACACAGGTGAAGAGAGCAAACAATATTGCTAAACATCACACTAAATTTCACATTAATCTTTGTGATGCATTAAATAATGAATAAAAGAAGCGGCATTTGTTCATAAGTTTCTTTCAGCAACAATTTGTTTGATTGATTGTTTTATATATAGGACTGATTGATTCCCTCCTGGTATATAAATATGATACCAAAGTGAGAGATGAGGCTAAGGCCCACCTCATAGGCAACAAATAACATTATAACTAGTTGCCAATAATTTCTGATGGGAACAACCCCTTTTTGTATTTAGCCATGATCTCTTCACAGCCTTAGACATAGTGGATCACTATAACGACATGGGAATCAGTGAAACTGTCTTCCAATGGACATACCTAGAAGACTTGCATTGGATTGTCCAGGTGGACAATCTCAAGACCACCCCCCATACCTGTCACCTGTGAAGTCCCACAAGAAAGCATCCACTCACCATTAATCTTTAACCTCTACATGGAACCCCTGGAATTTCTTCTTGCTATCTACAGCATCCAAAAAACCGATATGTAGATTAAAAGATATAATGATTGGCCTCTGCCTTAAACCTACCAACTGTGCAGGGGACCCATGCCCTTCTGCTGTTATCAAAGATTGTTTGCACATCCCTAGTCCCACTGTTACAAAATGTGCAAAAGTACGTTACCGGGATGGAGTTGTTCCACATCATTTAAAACAGTAATGGCTTTGTCCCTTTATAGAAGAATCCAGATGAATGTGCCAATTACCATCCTATTTCTAATTCCCCTTTCTGATTGAAAGTACTTAGAAAAGTCTGGTACAATTCAATTACAGACTTATCTAGAAACAAGGTCTCTATTGGGGGATCATCAATCAGTATGTTGCCCCCAAATGACTACAGAACAGGCACTCCTCGACTCATGAACCAGGACTTCTCTGGCCTTTTGATGCTCTTGGATCTGGTAGCTACTTTTGATACCCTGGACCATACCATTCTTTTCCAGCAATTCCAAAAAATGACTGGTTCCTTGGAGAAGGCAGCTTCATGCATAACCTCTTTTCTTAAACAACAAATGTACTCTTGTTAAATTAGGTTGCTCTGCATTCAACCCATTTGTAGTAGAGTTTGGATTACCTGAGGGAGCCTGTATAGCCCAGATCTTGTTCAATCTTTACCTAAAGACGCTTCATGACATTCTGTTAGATCTTGGAGTGAATTTCAGAAATACGATATGATTATATTTCTTTAAGCTGAAAAATGGCCTTCAAATTAATCACGGCAAGGTCCAACACCTTTTCAACACATCAAAACTTGAATGTCTGAAAATTGGCCTGCGTTCAATGAAGATAATACAGATATGATGCCCACTAGCCCATCATCCTTTAATTCTAAAGCATTGGACCTTTCTCCTAAATTCTCCCTAGCAGTACACATATTTAAACCTCAATGGGCAGTAAAGACGAAAGGGATATTTTTTGACTTAGCACTCTATATGTCTTCCAGGATAACAAACACACTGCATTCGAGAAATGTTCAGTTGATGCTGCTTTGGCAGATTAGACCACTTTTGTCTGAGTTTCATTGTGCCACAGTGGCTAGGGCCATTGTAGGCTCTACATTTTACTCTTGTAATGCCCTTTATGTGGGTGCTACTGAAGCTTCTACCTATTGTTTGAAGCTGCTACAAAATACTGCTGCTCGCTTTGTCCTGAACTTACTTAAGCATGTTCATATTTCGTCCATTTTTAAAGCACTTCACTGGTTACCTATTGGGGCCAGAATCTCCTTTAAATTACTAACCATTTCACTTAAAGCCTAGTTTGGATTAGCAGTTCTATATTTAAAGAAAAACTTAAAAAGGCACATCTCTGATGTCTGTTAAGAATGTCGTACAAGTACACCGTGACTCTTTTTGCTGCACCTTACCTTTGGAAGGTCAGGAGCAATCCAGGCTGCCACTGTCTGGAACGGCATGCCGACATATCTCTGTAATATTGAAAATGACTGCATCTTCCTAAAATGCATAAAAACCTTCTTGTTCTATTGAATTCTTTAGTCCTTGTCTAGCTTTTTGTAGCCCTTTGTTTTCTTGTGTTCTTGTTGTCTTTTCTCTTGTTTAGCAATGAGCAATGTGATACTCTTAAGTTGTACCACCACCCCTCATAAATGACCCCTCCTCCTCTATTCATTGAGGCGAGTGGGATAATGATGAGGATGATACTCAACTCAACATCTCTTCCATCAAATACTTCCACAAACCTAAAGCCTGCCACACCACAGACAAATCGTGATGTCCAGCACATACCTCAAACTCAACCCCACCAAAACAGAATTCCTCCTCCTCCTCTTCAATGACAACAAACACACCTACATACAAAGCTGGATGTTTATCATGAACCTCACGTGCTGACACCCCACAGCTGACACCTTGCTCTCTCTCCTTCAAAATGCACATTGGGAAAAACACTCAGACAGCTCGGTACCAATTGTCTTGTTTTCAGAAAATGAATCCCTTCCTTCCAGACATAGGGCCTCATTAAACGTCGGGCGGTCCAGAAATAACAGTGGCGGTAAACCCGCCGCCACTGTTAATTCGGGACCGCCCGAACCCGAGTCCTGCATGCGGGAGGTGGCGTTCCTGCCAGGTCTGACCTGGCGGGTATACCACCGCCCGCCTACAGGTGGATGAGGAAACACTGGCACCATCACGAGATGGTGCGGGTGTTTCCATGATCCCCATTCCCATTGAGTCCTATAGGACTCAATGGGAATGGGGATTTACACCATTCCGCCTCCGGAATTCCCGAGACACCGGGGATGTAATGCCCTGGTAATTCTGGGAATGACGGAGGCAGAATGGTAATATGAGTCCGGTGGTAACCAGGCGGTTTTACCGCCTCGGTTACCGCCGGACTCGTAATGAGGCCCATAAAGTTCCTATCCACAGTACAGAATCTCATGTTATCTCTTCTGGATGATGGAAATGCCCTTCTCACGAGCATACCCAACTCCACACTTGCACGAATGAGAAGTGTCCTCCATGCCACGGCTGGCCTCATCAAAGTTCTCTGTAAATTGGACCACATTACACACACACTCCTCAAACTACATTGGTTGCTCCTACAAGCATGTTTCATTGACAAAGTCATCACTTTGCATGTTCTCTCTTAGCTCGCCAACAAGTTCACTATCTCTGGTGACTCGCCATAAGAAGCCAAGACTTGGCCAGAATAGAGCTAAAAAAATGCAAAAAGGAAAAAAAAGAAAACAGGCTGTGGAACCTCATACTAGTCGACATTCGATTCTGACCCAACATATACACATTTGAATGGAGTTAATAACCCTCCTCTTCAGGTGCAATATACTCCTCCCCACTCCAACCACCAGCTGACCCACATCTCACTCCTTTCTACTGCTCCAGATGCTAAACTGAAATGCAGCACAGCCCTGCTATAACCTTCGCCCCCTTCCTGCATTCATACTAACCCATTGTTGTACAGCGCTACAACTCGAAACTAGGTCCACACTAAATAAATGCCCAAAAGAAAATCAATAAACAAAAGTCATACCTGTTTCAGGTTATATATTTTCATCATTAAATACATACTGCTGGAAAATCTGACATCCAGTTTTTCTATTTCATCACTTTAGATCATGCATATTGTTAATCTTTTCTTTCTCACTACGCTGTGCAGCCCAATACAATAATCTCGAATGAATAATTCAGATCTACCAAATAAAGTGCATTAATGTGCTTGAATTGATTATTTATCACATGTTCTTTGCAGTATAATTATCACAAGCGTATGCAGAACTAAGACGTCGCTGGTTCCTATGCGGCAGAAGTCTACATCTGATTCCAATTTCAGACCAAGCCCGTGGGTAAGGCTCTTGTGAATAGCATTAACAGAATTTTAAATAAATAAACATCTGGTAAACAACAGATGCATGGATCAGCGACTTAGTACTCAGGGATTGCAAACTATAAATAGAAGAAAACGTGTGATAGCTGCATTTACTATGCAATTCAAAACTGGAGTGCTAGTAATAAATGTGAACATATGCAGTCCAGAATCTGTTCCTTCCCTAGAAGACTGGCAAGGCCAAGTCAACTCAGACATACACATGAGAGTGCAAACAATACTGCTGCAGATTCTCCCAAACTATAGACCACCTAGCTTTCAGGGGATGGGAATACAAAGATAGAAAGGTGGAGAGTTGGGGAGATTAATCCAAAATGTGAGGGCTACACTGTAAATTAACAGGGATTGCCATTATTTTATGAATTGTTTAACACGAACAAGTAGGGCAATGACCAACTGTATTGTGATTTTAATGAGAAAAACCAAACTCAAATCTGTTTTACCCACCCCAGGTGATCCACCGGGTTGTTAGTTTAAAAACCACCGTGGTTGGGGGCACATTTATTTTTATTTTTATTATTTTTTACAAAAGAGTACAATGCTAACTGTGGGTTTTAACACCCACAGTGACAAGGCTGTGTAGGGAGGACAGGAAAAGGATATAATTGAATTCTAGATTGGCCCTTCCTTATATACCTCATCTGTCCCTATGTAGCGCTGCTGTGCCACCTACAAAAAGGGACAGGATAATATGAAACACCATCCACTTCTAAATATTAGAAAAAACTTTCAGCCTTGTATCGAAGGTGCCCTCCAACCACTCTCTTCCTCTATGTGTGTGCATAGGAAGAGACAAGTACCAGAAAATAGAATTAAAACGGTGTATTTGTGCTAAGCTGCACTGACATCCACTGGGTTGTATGTCAATTTATTGTCCCAGGGACTGTGTGTGAACAACAGACACCGGATTCTAAAATATATGGCAAAAAACATTACAGTTTCGGATATACATCTTCCGAAGCTGTGCCTCTCAAACCACGTTGAAAGCAAAAGACCAAGGTACAATCCACTTTACCTTATCCTAGTTTCACTGTTGTTCTGGTTGGTGGATAGAAATAAAAATTGCTCATTTATAGAAGATGGCTTAGTGTCTATAAGTTGTAGCAATTGCTGACTACCGATTTCAGCGGCGCTCTTTTATTCTGGCCACTTTCTTCAGGACAGTCTTTATATATTGCCAACATGTAGGTAAATAATTGATTAATCTACCAACACGTTGATTTTCTGGTACAGAAAGCAGGTATGTAATACTTTACCACCTCCTTGGTGTACCCGGGCTGGGGCAGACTCGTGACCTGTATCAAAAACAAATTATACATACATCACCGTTGGTGACTCATTGTCAATCAATGACTAATGAATAGACAGTGTGCTTAATGCTATTCATCTTCCATCACATAATACACAAGGCATGTTGTAGTTTACCTCCTATCAATTACTTTTAAATTGTATCATATAGTTCACAATCATAACATTCTCCATTCAGCTTTTTACTACTCGGGTTATTTCCTGCATCATATTAAGGGCTGGCAGAGTGTTCATAACTGTCCTAAGCTGGTAATGGCCCAATAGTGTGATACATATTGTGAAAGTGTGTAAATTCACTAACCTGGATATAGAGGGACGTTTGGCCAAACTGTCTCCTCATTTTACGGGCATTTAATATACCCAAATCTCGTGTGGCAGGAAGCGACTAGAATGTACAGGTCCTGGTACAAAAATAAAGGAAAGGAAAAACGCTATTTCCACTGTTGTAATGTCATAATGTTAAAAGACAAACCCCTGCCGAGCTAGTAAATGGCTTCTATTTCAGGGGAATTCAAAATCGAATTGTAACGGTGGACATAACGAAACGCACCGCGTCATTTAATTAGCATATCTCGGTTGTTAGACTTACCAAACTATTTTTCGCGAGTTCTCTTAGCCCCTGCTCGTTTCGGATCTCCAGTTTGTATTTGAGTGTGCACATAGCCTATTATCGAGCACGTAACTAGTCACGTGATAGCTATCAAGTGCATCAGGTGTGCGAATACGTGTCGCGTACGTGCTATCTGAGAGATGCGGAAGTCAGGCATCTCTCTCGTTCATAATTGTGACGTCCTCGGGTATATCAATGTAATGCTATTTGCCGAATGCGTTGTCATGATCTCTGCTTCCAAAAGGGCAGGGTTTTCCCAACTCCCTTGGAAGCAGATCCATAACCCAGGTTCCGAGTGCCAACCAGTCCCAATTGGGACCTTTTGGACCCAGTCCTGGCGCCAGTGGCACCAGGCTCATAAATATGCCCAGTCCCAGCGCTGGAAGCGCCAGGCTCATAATGCTTGGGTGGACTTACCTGCAGCAGACCATGCTGCTTACTTGCCTGCCAGTTGAGTCTCTGATCCTCTTCTGTTTGGAACTACTTTTCCTGTTGGGTGGGGCAGGAGCCACTCCCTAGATTCAGAACACTGGAACTCTTCTGGAAAGCAGGAACTCTTTTCTTACCTAGGCGTGGCTGTGGAAGGAGACACCTAAGCACTACAGGAGGCTATTTAAACCACACCCGATGGATGAATCTTGCTTTGCGTTATTCTGCATCCTCAGCAGCAGAACGCTCATCGTATCTTCTGCATCTGATCCTGGGCCTAAGGAAAAAGGCTTACCATTCTGAATCCAGTCTTCAGCAACACCTATAAAGACAAGAAAGAACAGGTTAGCATTACGGTCTTCAGTGACAGCTCTTCACTTACCTGGTCCATCGGCTGTCACCCACGCCTCGCGCTGCATTCCGGCATCGGAAAGACAAAGGCTTACCTACTCTTCGTGCGCTCCGGAAGTCTTCACACTGCATTCCGGCATCTGAAAGACAAAAGCTTACCAACTATTTGCATGCTCCGGAGGCCTTCGGCGCTGCATCCCGCATCTCAAAGACAAAACAAGGTGCGTTTAAAGACATTGGGGAACTTTAATACTCACGTGCCATTACTCCTTTCCACATCTAACCCAGTGGGTATTCCGGCACCCTGCAGCCGCCCCGAACTTGTACCTGCAAAATAAAAAGACAGTTAGAGTGCATCGTGAAGCAGGCAACAAGCGCTTACTTACGTGCTTCCAGGCGCTTCTATTCATCACACGGGCTCCATCTTCAACTCACTTCAGCCCGCCATCCGCCATCGCCGGAACCCTGCAAAACAAGAGACATCATTACTAAAGACTTTAAAGACATTAGAATTACTCGAAACTTACCGTTCGTGCAGTAAACGACGGACAGCAGTCCTCTGAAGTCAAGAGGCCTGCTCCCCTTATCCAGTGAAGAAACTGGTTACAGCACCCTGCCTCGAGGCAGATGGAGAGCACGGCGTTCACTTACCTAAGACATCTTACCCTTCGAGCCAGACATACAGTGCACAGAGGTCCAGCCCAAAGAGCCAGCCGTGTGTTACACATCACCTTTGAAGATACGGTATACGCCCAGTCAAGACCGGCGCCTCTACGGGAATCAGGTGAGCGTTACAGAACGCAAAGCCTACCACAAAACTCCCGTCCAGGCGCTATGGAAACCTCGGATACCGACCAGCTAGCCCAGTTACTTGGGGAACTAAGGGCAGAAGTGCATGCAGCCCATCAGGAAACGAACGCTCTAAGAAGGGAACTGATTATTTCCAAGGAGCGAACAGATGATCTCGCTAGACAATTGCTACAGTCACAAGCCGGACAGACCCCGTTACCCGCATCTGGGGGAAATCTTCCTTCTACATCCTCTATGAATCCAGTGCAGATCAACCTACCTGGGAATGTACCTCTGGCTCCGCCCGAACGATTTTCTGGTGACCCAAAGAGGTTTGCAGTATTTATCAATCAGTGCCGGTTGCATTTCTTATGCCGGCCAGCAGCCTTTCCAACTGATCAAGCTAAAGTAGCTTTCGTGCTTTCGTACCTTAGTGGCAATGCGGCAGACTGGTCGATCCCTCTAGTAAATCAAGATGATCCGGTCCTCCATGATTTTCAAGCTTTTCAGCTCAGTATGGAAAAACTGTTCGCAAGACATTCACAGGGGCAGGCCTTGGACAATGAGCTTCTTTCGTTGCGACAAGGTAATCAAGACCTTTTGGCTTATATTGCGTCTTTCAACAGACTGATAGTGGAAACTCACTGGCCTGAGGACAAAAGGATTACGCTGTTTTATAGAGGTCTACGCGGAGAGCTCAAAGATGTGTTAGCCCAAGTAGTGAACCCCCCACAAGATTGTTCGGACTATATAGACTTAGTCGTTCAAATAGATCACAGACTGCAGAACAGGAAGGCTGATCGTTCCAAGTTTGATGCTCGAGTATTTTCCAAACCGCCAACTCCTTCCAAAGGAGTAGACTCCGGGGAACCCATGCAAATAGGGGGTCTGAAAGGTCCTCTAATACAAAAGGAGCGGGAAAGGAGAAAACAGTTGCAATTATGCCTCTATTGCGGAAACTCAGGGCACTTTCTTCGAGACTGTCCGGTGAAACCTGCCAAGAAGGCAGTAGGAGCTGCAGTTACCAAAGTTACAAACTCTGAGCAGGGAAACGACCTCGCCCGACAAGAATAGAGGTCCTCTTGCCGAGCGTGAAAACCAGTTCCGTGACCTCGCATTTCGTGATACCTATGGTCCTCATTAGCCCTGATAATCCGGATCGATTACATGCAATTGAAGCTTACGTCGACAGCGGTGCCATCGGCAATTATGTGGATCATGAAATGGTTTTGAGGATGAATCTAACTCTTTGTCCCAAGGCTGTAAAGGACGTCATTACTACGGTGGATGGTACGGAGATAGCCTCCGGGCCAGTAACGCATACCACTCAAGAAGTGACGCTAGTAAGTCAAGATGGACACCATGAGAAGATCGTGTTCGATGTGATCAAGGCCCCTCAGTTTCAGATTATTCTAGGAATACCTTGGTTAGAGAAACACAATCCTCTGATCGATTGGCGAGCAAGAACGGTCCAGTTTCCAGAATGTGTCTCTACTTGTCACCCTCCACCTGGTGTTGCACTGGCAGCAATTTCTTAAGAGACTCCCCAGTTACCTCCCGAATACCTAGAATACCAAGATGTTTTCCGGAAGGATCAGGCTAACTCTCTACCTCCTCATAGGTCTTATGACTGCCAGATCGACCTCATACCTGGATCTACTCCTCCTTGTAGTAGAATTTATGCCCTCACCGAGCCTGAGAACCTTCACCTTCGACAATACCTGGATCAATACCTGGCAAATGGGTTTATTCGTCCTTCCAAGTCCCCTGCTTCTTCAGCTTTGTTCTTCGTTCCAAAAAAGGAAGGAGACCTTAGAACTTGTATAGATTATCGCTCCCTGAACCAGATCACCGTTAAGAATAGATATCCGTTACCTTTGATCCCTGAACTCCTGGACCAAGTCAGAAAAGCATGCATATATACAAAGCTGGATCTTAGAGGAGCTTACCACTTGGTACGAGTAAAAGAGGGCGATGAATGGAAGACGGCCTTCCGCACCAAGTATGGGCTATTTGAATATCAGGTCATGCCCTTCGGACTTTGTAATGCCCCGGCCGCCTTTCAATATTTTATGAACGTTGTCCTCAGAGAGCTCATAGATGTGTGTGTTGTTGTTTACATTGACGACATCCTCGTTTATTCTTCATCGGAATCTGAACATCGGAAACACGTGAAAATGGTCCTCGAAAGATTGCGTCAACACAAACTTTTCGCTAAGTTGGAAAAATGTGTTTTCAACGTGACTGAAGTTGAATTCTTGGGATTCATATTATCACCTGGCGGAGTGCGTATGGATTCAAAGAAGGTCGATGCAGTTCTCAAATGGCCATCACCATCCTCCGTAAAAGGTGTGCAAAGTATGTTAGGCTTCGCTAACTTTTACCGCAGGTTTATCCCCGAATTCTCTCGAATAGTCCAGCCCATCACTGCCTTGTTAAAGAAAAACAAACGTTTTGAATGGTCTACCGAGGTGGAACAAGCTTTCCAGGATTTGAAGACTAAATTTATCTCTGCACCAATCTTAAAACACCCTCGCCCCGAACTCCCCTACATCGTGGAAACTGATGCTTCAAGCCTTGCCATGGGGGCAGTTCTATCACAAAAGGACCCGGTAACCAATCAGTTGCATCCCGTGGCATTTTGGTCCCGCAAATTCTCGCCTCCTGAAATCAATTACACGATTACTGACAAGGAACTTCTGGCTATCAAGTCTGCCTTTAAGGCTTGGCGGCATTATCTGCTGGGGGCCCGACACACCATTACTGTGATTACGGATCACCGAAACTTGCAATATTTGAAAACCGCAAAAGCCCAATCCTCTAGACAACTCCATTGGGCATTATTCTTTGCCGAGTTTGACTTCATAATTACCTATCGACCTGGTACAAAAAACGGTAAAGCTGATGCCCTTTCTCGGATGGGAGTGGAAGAACACTTGATCAACCCTAAACCTGTACCAATCATTCCCGAACAAAGAATTCTGGGTGTAATAGCCACAGAATCCATAGAGGAAGTTAAGGATAAAGCCAGGCAACTTGTAACTCCAGCAGACATACAGAATTGGCATCTGCAGGGAAAGGACTTTGCAGTAAAGGACAACTTATTGTATTTCCAAGAACGATTATACCTACCCAGCACAGATTTACAGAAAAAAGTAATCTCTTGTTATCACGATTCTTCAATGGAAGGACATCCCGGTATGGCCAAGACCTCAGAAAAGATCAAGCGCTACTTCTGGTGGCCGTCTTGGAAAAAAGATATCAGAGACTTTATAATGTCCTGTGGAGTATGCGCCCAAAACAAGAGTCAAAAGGAAAGACCAGCAGGCCTCTTACGCCCTATTGACATCCCACCTCGCCCTTGGCATACGCTTTCTATGGACTTCATCACCGATCTACCTCCATGCTCCGGATACAATACGATTTTAGTAATCGTGGACTTATTCTCCAAGATGGCGCATTTCATTCCACTCAAAAGCTTGCCAACAGCAGCAACTCTGGCCCGAGAATTTCTCGAAAACATCGTCCGACTGCATGGTTTTCCTTCGGTTCTAATTTCGGATCGAGGTAGTCAATTTATTTCTCATTTTTGGCGAAGTTGCTGTCGGTCGGCTCAAATTGATGTGAGACTATCGACCAGTCACCACCCTCAGACCGACGGACAAACCGAGAGGACCAATGAAACTCTGGAACAGTATTTACGCTGCATGCTGCAACAAACTGAAGAAACTTGGAAAGACATCCTTTGGATAGCCGAATATGCCTACAATAACTCTGTCCATTCGGGAACTGGGAAAACCCCGTTTTTTCTTTTGTACGGCAGTCACCCTCGAACCTCGGAGTTGGATCCCCTCCAAGATCTTGAAACACCAGCAGTAGACTACCTGCATTCTACAATCACCCAAGCCTTTAAGGAAGCTGTTTCTCACCTTCAAAGGGCTAAAGAACAATACAAGAAAGGAGCAGATCAACATCGGAAGGAAGCCCCTCAATATCAAGTAGGGGATCAAGTCTGGTTATCCACCAAATATCTACCTCTAAAAGGGCCACGCACATTCAACCCAAGATACCTTGGTCCCTATTCCATCACTACCATAGTAAACCCAGTAGCGGTCAAGTTGGACTTGCCCCCGCACATGAAGATACATCCGGTCTTCCACGTCTCTCTATTAAAACCCGTGCAACCTCAAACCCGACTAACCAAATCTCCAAAACCTATCCTAGTTGATGGAGAACTCGAGTTTGAAGTCAAAAGCATTCTGGACTCCAAGATCTCCAAATCTAAACTATTCTACCTAATTGACTGGAAAGGCTACGGCCCCCAAGAGAGATCCTGGGAACCTGCTGAATATGTCCATGCTCCTCGCCTAATCAAAAGATTTCACAGAACATTTCCTGACAAGCCAAAACCCCCGGAGAAGCCCGGTTTGGGAGGGGCCTTGAGGGGGGGTACTGTCATGATCTCTGCTTCCAAAAGGTCAGGGTTTTCCCAACTCCCTTGGAAGCAGATCCATAACCCAGGTTCCGAGTGCCAACCAGTCCCAATTGGGACCTTTTGGACCCAGTCCTGGTGCCAGTGGCACCAGGCTCATAAATATGCCCAGTCCCAGCGCTGGAAGCGCCGGGCTCATAATGCTTGGGTGGACTTACCTGCAGCAGACCATGCTGCTTACTTGCCTGCCAGTTGAGTCTCTGATCCTCTTCTGTTTGGAACTACTTTTCCTGTTGGGTGGGGCAGGAGCCACTCCCTAGATTCAGAACACTGGAACTCTTCTGGAAAGCAGGAACTCTTTTCTTACCTAGGCGTGGCTGTGGAAGGAGACACCTCAGCACTACAGGAGGCTATTTAAACCACACCCGATGGATGAATCTTGCTTTGCGTTATTCTGCATCCTCAGCAGCAGAACGCTCATCGTGTCTTCTGCATCTGATCCTGGGCCTAAGGAAAAAGGCTTACCATTCTGAATCCAGTCTTCAGCAACACCTATAAAGACAAGAAAGAACAGGTTAGCATTACGGTCTTCAGTGACAGCTCTTCACTTACCTGGTCCATCGGCTGTCACTCACGCCTCGCGCTGCACTCCGGCATCTGAAAGACAAAGGCTTACCTACTCTTCGTGCGCTCCGGAAGTCTTCACTCTGCATTCTGGCATCTGAAAGACAAAAGCTTACCAACTCTTCGCACGCTCCGGAGGCCTTCGGCGCTGCATCCCGCATCTCAAAGACAAAACAAGGTGCGTTTAAAGACATTGGGGAACTTTAATACTCACGTGCCATTACTCCTTTCCACATCTAACCCAGTGGGTATTCCGGCACCCTGCAGCCGCCCCGAACTTGTACCTGCAAAATAAAAAGACGGTTAGAGCGCATCGTGAAGCAGGCAACAAGCGCTTACTTACGTGCTTCCAGGCGCTTCTATTCATCACACGGGCTCCATCTTCAACTCACTTCAGCCCGCCATCCGCCATCGCCGGAACCCTGCAAAACAAGAGACATCATTACTAAAGACTTTAAAGACATTAGAATTACTCGAAACTTACCGTTCGTGCAGTAAACGATGGACAGCAGTCCTCTGAAGTCAAGAGGCCTGCTCCCCTTATCCAGTGAAGAAACTGGTTACAGCACCCTGCCTCGAGGCAGATGGAGAGCACGGCGTTCACTTACCTAAGACATCTTACCCTTCGAGCCAGACATACAGTGCACAGAGGTCCAGCCCAAAGAGCCAGCCGTGTGTTACACATCACCTTTGAAGATACGGTATACGCCCAGTCAAGACGGCGCCTCTACGGGAATCAGGTGAGCGTTACATGCGTTTAGTATCAAGAAAATATTCATATGTCTCTGGATAACACAGATGTAAAAACGGCCTTTCTGAAAAATGTACTGGTTGCCAAATTGATATTCATCGCACTCTGGCACTCTATATCAAAACTGCCATATATATTTTTATGGAACCGGCTACACTATCTACCCTTAGAGTTGATGGTATCTATTCCAAATCGAATTGATGGTCCCTTAGTATATTAGTGATGTTTTATGACAACATTGTTTTTTACGGAAAAAATGGCGAATTCTTTTATTGGTTCTATAGTGATTTTGTACCATAATCAGTTCCAGGTCAAGGTCTTTCAATCAAGCATTGCTAATGTTTGCCACTGGATGTTTTCGTTAAGTCCCACTTGATCTAGTTTTAAACGAAATATCCATTTTTGTTCTCTTTTCAACAGCAGGTTAGACATGTCTCCTCCTCTTCTCGGGCATATCATCCTTTTCTATTATTGTCCATGACATTTCATTAGGCTTATGTCCCAGTGTTTTAAAGTGATCCACCAACGGGGCATTTTCTCTACCCGTTCTTATGCATGACATGTGCTCCTGTATATGTTTTTTGACCGATCTAGTGGTCATGGCTATGTATTTTTTGTTACATGGGCAAGTGATCAAATAGATCACATTTGAAGAGTTACAGTTTGTTTGAGATTGCTGTCACCAAAGTGTAGATAACCCCATGTCCAAGGTTTGGGACTTATTTGTTAAACCACACATGTTGCAATGACCACATGGTGTGTGGCCGAATATCGGAGTTGTGCCCCATAGAGTGGTTTGTGTAGTAACCTCCTGGGGTGGTTTATACGAGTGTATAAGAGTATCTCGTAAACTTCTTCTTTTTTTGTTTTTATGATAGCAAACCGTGGTACTGGGAGAGTTATAGGGCCCGTGTTTAATATTGGCCAAAGTTTTATAATTTCTCTCTTGATTAGGTTAACTTTGTTCGAGTAACTTAACACTGCTGTGATTGTTTCTTCACCTCTCGGACGTACCTTCTCTTGCAAGGTAGTTGATCTTGGAATATTTCTGGCTCTTTTTCTAGCCATTTTAATTGTTTTTTTGGGATATCCTTTTTCTTACAGTTTCTCTGTCAGGATTTCAGCTTAAATGTCATATTCTTGTGTGCTTGAGCAATTTCGCCTATACCACAAGAATTGTCCGAAGGGCAAATTTTCCTGTAGACAACGTGGGTGGAAGCTGCAATAATTTAATAGTGCATTGCAGTCTATAGGCTTCCTAAAAACCATAATCACGTTCGTTCATGATGACTATAGCGCCTCCTTTGTCGGCTTGTTTGATAACTAGCTTCCAAAATTTGTCTGAACTAGAAAGAGAAGCACTCAATGGCTTAAAAAATAACTCAAAGGTGGTTATCAAACAAGCCGACAAAGGAGGCGCTATAGTAATCATGAACGAACGTGATTATGAATCAATGGAAAACAGATTACTTGACAATCGCAACCATTATAAAATCTTGAAAGGGGACCCCACTCCAAATTTGCGGTTCACCATTGCAAATATTGTGGAAGAAGCAGCATGTGAGGAATATATAAGTGCCAAGCAGGCAGCATTCCTTACTCCCAGATTCCCGAAATTGCCAGTGTTCTATGCATTACCCAAAATACATAAGGGAACATCACCACCTCTGGGTAGGCCCATCGTTGCAGTAATTGGATCCATTCTGGAACCATTATCACAGTTCGTGGATCACTTTCTGAGACCTGAGATCCCGAAAATGAGCTCTTACCTTAAAGACACTATGAGTGTGTTGAACATGCTCGAGGAAGTCACCTTTGATCCAACTACACAATTTTTGGTGACTCTCGACATTGAAGCACTCTACACGAACATTCCGCAGACAGCAACACTGGAAATAGTGGAAAAAGTATTAGGAGATCTACAAACTCCACCAGCAGTTCCAACAGATATTATTCTACAACTGGCAGCATTGGCTTTAACCCAAAACTTTTTTTCTATACAACAAGACTTTTTACCAGCAGTGTTCAGGAACGGCGATGGGCGCCACCTTCGCCCCATCCCTGGCAAACCTCTACGTGGCCGATTTTGAAGTGGCCACCTATCCTTCAATTTACAGATATCCCTATGGACGAGATACATAGATGATATCTTGGCAATATACACAGGGACAGAAACTTCATTCTTGCAGTTCTTGGACTGTCTTAATTCCCGAAATCCATTTTTGAAATTCACCCACAGTATTTCAAAAGAGATGATACACTTTTTAGACGTGGAAATTAGAGCAAATGAAGGACGTATATCAACAACGGTTTTTAGGAAGCCTACAGACCGCAATGCACTATTAAATTATTGCAGCTTCTACCCACGTTGTCTACGGGAAAATGTGCCCTTCGGACAATTCTTGCGCTATAGGCGAAATTGCTCAAGCACACAAGAATATGACATTCAAGCTGAAATCCTGACAGAGAAACTGGAAGAAAAAGGATATCACAAAAAAACAATTAAAATGGCTAGAAAAAGAGCCAGAAATATTCCAAGATCAACTACCTTGCAACAGAAGGTACGTCCGAGAGGTGAAGAAACAATCACAGCAGTGTTAAGTTACTCTAACAAAGTTAACCTAATCAAGAGAGAAATTATAAAACTTTGGCCAGTATTAAACATGGGCCCTGTAACTCTCCGAGTTCCACGGTTTGCTATCAAAAAAAGAAGAAGTTTACGAGATACTCTTATACACTCGTATAAACCACCCCAGGAGGTTACTACACAAACCACTCTGTGGGGCACAACTCCGATATTCGGCGACACACCATGTGGTCATTGCAACGTGTGTGGTTTAACAAATAAGTCCCAAACCCTGGACCTGGGGTTATCTACACTTTGGCAACAGCAATCTCAAACAAACTGTAACTCTTCAAATGTGATCTATTTGATCGCTTGCCCATGTAACAAAAAATACATAGGCATGACCACTAGACCGGTCAAAAAACGTACACAGGAGCACATGTCATGCATAAGAACGGGTAGAGAAAATGCCCCGTTGGTGGACCACTTTAAAACACAGGGACATAAGCCTAATGAAATGTCATGGACAATAATAGAAAAGGTGATATGCCCGAGAAAAGGAGGAGACATGTCTAACTTGCTGTTGAAAAGAGAACAAAAATGGATATTTCGTTTAAAATTAGATCAAGTGGGACTTAACGAAAACATCCAGTGGCAAACATTAGCAATGATTGATTGAAAGACCTTGACCTGGATCTGATTATGATACAAAATCACTATAGAACCAATAAAAGAATTTACCATTTTTTCCGTAAAAAACAATGTTGTCATAAAACATCACTAATATACTAAGGGACCATCAATTCGATTTGGAATAGATACCATCAACTCTAAGGGTAGATAGTGTAGCCGGTTCCATAAAAATATATATGGCAGTTTTGATACAGAGTGCCAGAGTGCGATGAATATCAATTTGGCAACCAGTACATTTTTCAGAAAGGCCGTTTTTACATCTGTGTTATCCAGAGACATATGGATATTTTCTTGATACTAAACGCATTCGGCAAATAGCATTACATTGATATACCTTAGGACGTCACAATTATGAACGAGAGAGATGCCTGACTTCCGCATCGATATGCTAATTAAATGACACGGTGCGTTTTGTTATGTCCAATGTTACAATTCGATTTTGAATCCCCGTGGAATAGAAGTGATTTACTAGCTCGGCAGGGGTTTGTCTTTTAACATTACGACATTACAATACTGGAAATAGCGTTTTTTCCTTTCCTTTATTTTCGTACCAGGACCTGGACACTGTAGCCGCTTTCAGCCACACGAGATATGGGTATATTAAATGCCCGTAAAATGAGGAGACCGTTTGGCCAAACGTCCCTCTATATCCAGGTTAGTGAATTTACACACTTTCACAATATGTATCACACTATTGGGCCATTACCAGTTTAGGACAGTTATGAATACTCTGCCAGCCCTTAATATGATGCAGGAAATAACCTGAGTAGTAAAAAGCTGAATAGAGCATGTTATGATTGTGAACTATATGATACAATTTAAAAGTAATAGAGTAACATGTATGATAGGAGGTAAACTACAACATGCCTTGTGTATTATGTGATGGAAGATGAATAGCATTAAGCACACTGTCTATTCATTAGTCATTGATTGACAATGAGTCACCAACGGTGATGTATGTATAATTTGTTTTTGATACAGGTCACGAGTCTGCCCCAGCCCGGGTACACCAAGGAGGTGGTAAAGTATTAAATACCTGCTTTCCTTACCAGAAAATCAACGTGTTGGTAGATTAATCAATTATGTACCTACATGTTGGCAATATATAAAGACTATCCTGAAGAAAGTGGCCAGAATAAAAGAGCGCCGCTGAAACTGGTAGACAGCAATTGCTACAATTTATAGACACTAAGCCATCTTCTATGAATGAGCAATTTTTATTACTATCCACCTACCAGAACAGCAGTGAAACTAGGATAAGGTAAAGTGGATTGTACCTTGGTCTTTTGCTCTCAACGTGGTTTGAGAGGCACAGCTTCGGAAGATGTATATCCGAAACTGTAATGTTTTTTGCCATATATTTTAGAATCCGGTGTCTGTTGTTCACACACAGTCCCTGGGACAATAAATTGACATACAACCCAGTGGATGTCAGTGCAGCTTAGCACAAATACGCCGTTTTAATTCTATTTTCTGGTACTTGTCACTTCCTATGCACACACATAGAGGAAGAGAGTGGTTGGAGGGCACCTTTCATACAAGGCTGAAAGTTTTTTAAAATATTTAGAAGTGGATAGTGTTTCCTATTATCCTGTCCCTTTTTGTAGGCGGCACAGCAGCGCTACATAGGGACAGATGAGGTATATAAGGAAGGGCCAATCTAGAATTCAATTCTATCCTTTTCCTGTCCTCCCTACACAGCCTTGTCACTGTGGGTGTTAAAACCCACAGTTAACATCTTACTCTTTTGTAAAAATAATAAAAATAAAAATAAATGTGCCCCCAACCACGGTGGTTTTTAAGCTAACAAACCGGTGGATCACCTGGGGTGGGGAAAACAGATTTGAGTTTGGTTTTTCTCATTAAAATCACAATACAGTTGGTGAGTAGGGGAGACCTTAATCTGCCTTGCCCCCGTGCCCCCCAGTAATCAAACAGGTTAGATCACGGAATCAGCATTTAAAGTCCATTATGCTGGCAAAGATAAATACAGGCTAAACTATGATGCTGGTGGCTTTGGATCTGTCGGCCGCATTTGATTTAGTAGACCATCTATTACTTTTAAATAGATTGCAAGAAGTGGCCAATTTCAGTGATCAAGTTGTGTTCTGGATGCAATTGTTTTTGGGAAACAGAGCCATGAGTGTATGCAGGAACACAGCACAGCCAGTCCCTCTGAGATATGGAGTCCTGTGGGGTGCTTGTTTATCCCCAGTTTTATATAATATCTTTACTACACCATTATTCCAGATGTTTGAGGAAAAAAAGATCTGCTTCTCAAATTACCCGTATGACACCCAGAGCCTCATCCCTTTGACAGGCAACTGTGAGGAAGATGCCAAATTGGTTAAAGAGATCTATGACCTCATTCAGTTTTGGACGTGTTTAAACGGGTTGGCTCTGAACCATGACAACACTGAATTGATGATCATGGGCTCCAGGCCTAGATTGAATAAGCTGAGTGGAGAATATAAAAGTTTCAGAATTGCAGATCATGAAATTCCCACGAAAGATAAGACAAAAACACTTGGGGCTGACTCACAGAAGCGATTTATAATGGTGCACTGCCATAGGAAAATGCTCTCTGAATCAGGCCCTTGGAGTCTTACTTGATCAGACCCTCTGCATGAAAGCTCAAATGAATAGTCTGATTTCATCCTCAGCATATTATATCGGACTGCTCTCACATATCCAGGATAAGGAAATGTGAGCATGTATCCAACACTCGGAGATGCCTCCATTGGCTCCCCATAGAGGCTAGGATTGAGTTTTGGTTACTTAACATTACTTACAAATGTTTGGCAGGGCAATGCCCACCCTACATGGCGTTTTGACTCAACAAAACAAAGGAAACTGAAACTCTCCGATCGAATGACCAAAAACCTTTAGAAGTCCCCAGAGCCAATCCGGCTGTGGTTCAAAAGAGTGCTTTTTGGGTGGCAGCCATGCTCTCTGAGCTCAGAAGTTACACGCCCTGGAAAGCTTTAAGAAAAAAATTAAAACACTTATTTAGATAACCAAATTTGCAGTAATACCAGCTCTCTCCGGGCATGTGCTCTTGTTTGATTTTTGTCTATAACCACCTCATAGGGACCCTAGTTCCTGGAACCCGTATGCCTCTGGGCCACTTTGGCAGAGCCTTACAAACAAATAAAAGTAAAGCAAAGTTAGATGACAATCTTGAGCAAGGACTGCAGGCCAATAGACCAGAAGGCCCAGCAACGTAGAACTGTGTCCCAATCACACACATGCTCGAGGTGACCACAGCTATGACCTTCTCTAATATACCTGACAGTACAAGTAACAAAAGGTGACAATAAAAAGATAATATAGCAATGCAATGGCTGAAGATGAAAATGTGTCTTTGAAATGAATGAAAATGACACTTAAACCAAAATCACTTTACTGAGATAAAATATCAGTCA
Source organism: Ambystoma mexicanum (assembly GCF_040938575.1). NCBI lineage: Eukaryota > Metazoa > Chordata > Amphibia > Caudata > Ambystomatidae > Ambystoma > Ambystoma mexicanum. The sequence goes on from NC_090934.1 coordinate 719,626,506, forward strand.
GACATCGTTTTGATAATATTTACTCTGTTCCTATAGGTAGTGATAGGGACAAGCAGAAGACAATTTATCAACAGAAGAGAAAGCAGGGAGGCACCTTTTTACATCATACTCCAATTGTCTGCCTTCCATAAGAGATAACTCTTCATCCTGCAAAGGAGTAGATCACCCGGATGTCATTGGGAATGAGTGAGCATGTCATGGTATGGAAATGTCCCTTTATACCAATGACTGCTTTGTAGGAATGCATCACGTTTTCATTGTGTTGCATGTATTTAACTGTCAATGAAGTGGTGATTTAAGTCTGATATATCTCTTTGAAGTGAACGTTTCCAGGGAAACTGAGGTTACTAATTGCTACATTTTTCAGATATTTACGTAATCAATTTTTCAGCACTAAACTAATTTGCTCATGTGGTCAATTTTAGATGGAGAGTCCTTGAATGGAAGTATATTATAGTGTCACGTTATAATCTCTAATGGTATATACACGTTAGCTGAAGTTCCTGTGTCTTTGGAAGTGAAACGAGAGCGAGCCAGGAAGGCAGCAGGCAGACAGATGCCAGAGGTTAAGCCAGCAAAGAATAGATACTTCATATAGCACCTGTCTTGTTAATCAAGGGTATGACACTAAGAAGTGGGAAATGGTTGGAGGCAGATAGTCACTCTCTCTGATAGGTCAGCCATGCGTTCTTAGTCACAATGCTTGTGAATGTAGAATATATCCTGGATGGTTGCGGTTGCAAACCGCAATGATCAGCTGCTTTAAATTGGTTATTTTGTGAGAGCAGACCGTTCTATGAGTTGTTGTTGCTGCTATGGTTGTGGTATATCTACCTCCATTATGCGATTGCAGAAGTGGAAAAACGTGGTGGTAATACCGGTACTGCCTGATTGACCACTCTCTGACAACAACTTGCATAAACCATAATCAGTAAAAATAAACACCTGCTTGTAAGTGGAGATATTGCCTCTATTCACAATGACAGTAAAGCTGCAGCTAGTGTTGATGTCTGCAGTAGTACCACCATTCCCCATTGAAGTCCTAAGGAACTTCAGAAACACCCATAATCATGTAGTGAATTAGCATTATCACTGGTGATAGCGATAACTCAATTTGATATGATATGATATGATATGATATGGCATTTGTAACGCGCCTATACACAAGTGTATTTGGCACAATTTGGCATTATAAGCACTGCTAACACAGCCACACTTCTAAAGATGCCCATAGATTAATTATGGCAACTATGACTAAATAGTCAGAAATATCTTAGCCACCATCTGTCATTTGGCTTATATTGATTTCTCAACCCCAGGGCTGCAGAGGTAAACTTCATAAGTGGCCATGTGATGTTTTTATTCAGGACCAAAAAAAGATAGCGGAGGGTTGTGAGATGTAACTATGGAGTACATATCTAGTATTTTTGTTGATACTTTATTACAGAGAATTATACCTGATATAATACTGCCTCCCTCCCCTCCGATCCACAACAATCCCACCCAACATTCTGGGACAAGAAACAGGCTGTTTCCATTATAATATTTTGCCCTAATTAAAATGATAAATCAATGAAAAGAATGTGGTCTCCTAGAATCAATGCTGGGGGAAGTCATTGAAAATGAATACTTTTCAGCCTGCCTTCTTTTGTCTCACTGAACATTTTCATTTGACTTGAAATATCCAGTCTACTTTACATCTTTGCATAAACACCCATACAAAGAAAAACACATATGAATGAGAATTCTAGAAAATGGGCTTAGATACTTCTGCTTGTGGGCAAACAAATTCACATTGAAATATGCTTATTTTACCATATAGTTCAGCAAATCCTGGACTGATTTCAATCTAATAAAATGGACATTAAATATGGCAAAGTATTGGTTCCTATCTTTGGCACAGATATTATTTTGTAACATCTTCTATGATGCTGGACGTGTTGCAGATAATTGTAAATGCTTGGGTTTAAACAGGAGTTTAACAGGAGTTCTGTTGCTTTTTTTAATGCTAGGACATAACTATTTCGAGATTATCAACGGTGTTGTTATTAGATCTTTGTCTGTCTTTCAAAGGCCCAAACAGTGATTGTCCTCAGGCTGCTCTGCAGGTAGGGTATCCCTTCAGTCAGTGCACCTGCTACTAAATGCATCTCACATATTCTGGTACTGCTTTGGGAAAAGCCTCTTTATTTGATAACTTCTGCAGAAGGCCCTTTTACAGACACTCCCCTGTCAGATATGCCCCCTGACCTCTTCGTTTTGCCCTAACTTTCCTTTCTGCTTATGTGTCTGAGTGTAAATTTCTAGCAAACCCCTAGCTATGAGACATCGTTTGGCATGGTGTTTTGGATTGGCCAAACCCTGTTATAGGTGCCCTTCACCTCCTCATACTCACTAGGGCCCTGCTCCTTTCATTTCCTGAGTTTCAAATAGACTTGAATCCACAATTGGATTATGTACAGCATCTTAAATTAAGGTATTTAAATTTGCCGCAGAGTGTTTTCATAGACTTCTATTTAAAAGTTTGCATTTTGTTTGTGAAACTTTGGTCAACATGAATTGGACCTGTTTTTCTTGTATGGGTATGCCCCCCATGACCTCCATCTAGCCCTCCCACCCCTTCAACTTCTTACTGCCCTAAGTCAACATATAATTGGTCAATTTTGACAAAAAGTGCATAAACAAATATAGCGGCTATACACAATGAGTTTGAAAAGTGCTTCACAAAAAGGGAGGGAACAAAGGAAAATACAAAACATTCTTACAGGCCATGAAGAACAAGAATGTGAAAATGACTATCATACTCATCCTAGCAGCATTTCAGATAGTGCAAGTGCTAAGACACAAATAGGAAGGAAATGGGAAACAGACAGGTGACTACCGTACTTGGCCTGACCACATTTCTGGTAGAGCCGGAAGAATTACACAAGGTGACGGAGGGGGAGAGGAACAAAACAAGCAGCTATCATACTGGGCCTGACGACATTTCAGATAATGCTGGAGGGGGAGCGGGGTAGGAATAAACAAGTAAGAGGAGGGGGGAGGAGACAGACGAGGTTGTTATCATACTAGGTCCAGGGACCATTCAGATAGAGTAAGTGCATACAAAAGTAAGAGGGAGGGAGAGGAGAAGCGAACATAGAATAAAACATTGAAAAGAGCAGAGAAGCAGAGAGGAGAGCAAAAACAGTTGCAGCGGTCAATGAGGGACACATTGAGGGACATAATGTTGCAAGGGTACAAAATGTAGGCAAGGAATTCACAATGCCAATAGGCACAGCATGATTCAGGGTCAACCTGAGTGGGAGATCCAGGGAGGACCAGCATGAGAGTTGAGGGGGTGAAGGACCATGAGTCAATGTGTCCAAAGTAAATCCAAGCATTTACAAAAGTCATTGGTGATGAACCCTTCATGAATCACGACAACTTCAGCAATGAACAAATGGGGGCAGCCAGAAAGGGGGAGGGGCACACAGCAACATCACGGGGGAACAGAGTGGGGAAGGGGCATCAGCACAAATCCTGGGGGTAAGTGTGGGGGCACAAACGCATCATGGGGGGCAAAAAGAGATGGAGACACACACATGCATCACAGGGGGCAAGAGAGAGTGGGGGCACACACATGCATCACAGGGGGCAAGAGGTGGTGGGGGCACACACACGCATCACAGGGGGCAAGAGAGGGTGGGGAGCACACACACGCATCACATGGGGAAAGAGATGGTGGGGGCACACACGCATCACAGGGGGCAAGAGGGGGTGGGGGCACACACATGCCTCATGGGGCAAGAGGGGGTGGGGGCACACATGCATCATGGGGGGCAAGAGGGTGGTGGGAGGCACACACACGCCTCACACTAGGCAAGAGGGGGTGGGGGCACACACATCACAGGGGGAAAAAGGGGGCTTGGGCCAGCGTGGCGGCATACTGGAGGCAAACAGAGGTAGACAGGGGCCTCGAAGTGGACCTTTTATGGATGGGCAGGCTCCCGCCTCCCGGTTGCAGTGATTGGCTTAACAAGCCATGAGCAACCAATAGGGAGGGGGAGCAGGCCAGGCCAGGAAACACAAGTCCAGGTGTAAAATTCGGCGGCCATCCATGATGGAGGGCAAAAACAAAGGGCAGGAGACTGCTGGAGAACAGGCTCGAAGATTGTAAATGGCCATAAAGGACAAACAATGTCCTAAAAAGGAATTCTTGCCAGGCGCTTTTTGGTGCTGGTGAATTTTCAAGCACAGATGTTTTCTTTTTGCATTAGCCCTCAGAAACGTTCGGAATTGCAGTTCACACACGAGGTGACAACCAGGCCTACCCCAGTAGTCATGAGCAGCACGATCAGGACAGGCAGAAGGAGAGGCTGCAGGACGTCGTTCATGGAGCAGTATCTGGAGAGGTGTCAAGGAGAGGTGCCCTTGTCATAATTACATGTTTTAATTCATGTTATAAGTAATTTTCTTGAATAAACCATGTGAACATTTCCTTGGGCAAAAGAAGAAATGGAGGTTCATAAACGAGTCCTGAAACATGTTTCTCGTTTCATTGGGCCATTGCACATCATTTGTGGTAAGGTTTGTTGAAGATGTACATTGCATAGGTGTATTTGTCAGGATAAATGGGTCAGAAGCAACATTATCTGTACAAGAGTCTGCTCTCTGATATTTCACTAAACAATGCACTAAACAATGGTCCTTCAAAGGTTTGATTCCAATTAGTTGACGTTTAATGGGTTGTATTTCGGTTTAGAGTTATCTTTTGTGTTCTTTAGGCTGTTGCTTTAGCAGAGGTTGGGGCAGAGATTGGAAGGTGCTATTTTATGTGGCTGACGGCTGACATGGGGACTCAGCATGTCCTGTTTATCAAAGTATAATGTCCTATTTGTGTTTTGAGCATTCTTAGCAAAATCTAAGTTTTTTTTTTTGCAGTAGACTTGAAACTGATTGTCTGCTAGACTATCTTTGGCGTCAATTGGATCTCAGTATCCCTGACAATTTGCAAACACACTCTATAGGTGACAATCGAGTATATAAATATCTTCAGGCATGTAACAGTAATCTGAGCTGCAACTGTGAGCTTGTTCATCTTGATTATAGTAAGGGTGAGTTTGTCAAGGGAGTAGGCTCCTCTTTCTCAATGGGAATGCAGAAAATGCATATGAATGTATGGGAACTTGCAAATGTATATCCCCTGGAGAGTATGTTGGGCATAGCAGCATGATCATCTGCTCCAACAAGGAAGATATACAAAGTGTTCATACAAATATATTGGTAAATACAAGAGTACATCCTCTCAAGGGATGACCGCAGGATCCCCTTTCCTTAGTAGGTTATGGGAAAAGTTATTGTCAATGTGTGGGATACTGTAGACCCCAGGCATTTATTGGGTTCCGATGGAGTTAAATAAGTGTCCATATTCCAGTTAATAAAGTGTGGGGAAGATAAAGGGCACAATAAAGATTAATCTTGTAAAAATATATGTGAGGCTTGTTGGGCCATGACAGATATGATGGAGAAGTGGAATACAAAATCTCACATCCTATTGTACACTTTTTATGTGGATGCATGTAGAGTTATAGGCTCAGTGCACTGTAAGGTGAGAAATGGTGGCCGAAACACGAACCTGGCATCCCCTAGGAATACTTTGCACCTTCTTACCTTTTTATTTTAAAAGGACAGCAATGAGTGAAAGATGGTCCATACTCCTCTATTATCATGGATTCAATCAACGGGTTAGGAATAGAATATTCCCTAGCATGCCGGATTTTTATTTCGAGTTCTATCCTTCTTTAGCATGTAGTGGGCCAGATAGCACAGCGAGTATAGCACTCACCTTGACATTCGTGCAGAGCCTGCTGACGCAGGCCCGAATCCCAGTAGAGCCAAACTCAGCCTTTTATCCTTCGGAGGTCGATAAATGAACACCAGACACCGTGGATAATAAAAAGTAGCACTCAGATGCCTGAGGGTGTGTATCACTATATAAATGCAAAATTATTATTATTTATGTATATGCAGATGTATTCCTTTTATTTAAATCATGAACCAGCCCATTTCTATACAACATTGCAAATGCTTTTTCCAGTCTCAGAGGTGTAAGTACGAACATGATAATCTCACGGAAAATATTTGGCCTCAATCCGTTGCGCAGTGGTGCATGTCTTAGGTCACCGGGTGGGATAGCAGCTTAAACTCTGAGGCAGCCCTCTCCAAAACATTTTGTTAACTGAGTCACAGCAAACGTTAGTGATTTTGCAAATTCTTTGCTGTGTCTCCATCTTTAAATATCCTTAAAAGATGTATCTGCCACATGGAGAGATCTCTCCTAAAGGACGCAGGGCCTCATTACACGGTAGGCGGTAAGGGTTTACCGGTACCGGTAAACCCTTACCGCCTTACTACGAGGTCCCTTTGCGGGTTGGTACATTAACGCCTGCTTTTAGCAGGCGTTAAAAAACGAACCCGCAAAGGGACTGGGGTGCTAAATACGGTACCGCAATTTGCGGTACCGTAATTAGCGCCTTCCCCATTCCCAATTATGCCGTATGGGGCAAAAATGGGAATGGGGAAGGGCAATGGAGGAAGGAGGAATTACCGCCTTCCCAACCTTGGAATAGGGCGGTAGTTCCCCAGTCCTCCAAGGCGGTACCGGTAAATTACCGGCATGAACCATGGCGCTAATAGCACCATGGTTTACCGCCTACCGTGTAATCATAGATTCCCAGAGACACCTCTTGGGGCATCTACTTTCCATTGACTGTGTATCAGGGCATGTGGACGAGTGTGCCTGTGAAACACCGGCTGGGTGCGGCTTGGGATTTCTCCTGGCATTCCATTCACTGGATGTTGGCATGTGAAAAGAGGCCTATAAAATGAACAAAGTACATAGGGCCCCTATTCATGGAATATTTCCCCAGTTCAAAGTGACTTTGCACTGCCGACACAAACCCTGATTCATGGAATTGTGCAAAGTGTATTTTTGCCGTGCAAGGTCCGGGCAAAGTCATTTTGAACTGCAAAAATGACCATGGGTTCACTTTGCCCGGCCTTTGCACTGCAAAAATGCACTTTGCACGTTTCCATGAATCAGGGTTTGGGTCAGCAGTGCAGAGTCACTTTTCAGCAATGCAAATTCACTTTGAATCGGGCAAATATTCCATGAATCGGTCCCTTCAACTTGTCTTTGTGTTGTGAGTGTTGTCATGACGAATGCCTGTAGTCGAGGTAATTCACGCATGTGTCATGTTGACTGTTGTTTGCTATATATTTGCCTTGACTTAATACACTTTCTTTCAATAAAATGAAATGCAAGAGCAATAATTGTCTTCCATTTTGAGAAGTGCCACTTCGACTTCTCAGTGAGTTTAAATGGATGTGCAGTTTATTCCACTGTGTTGTGGCATACTTGGTCAAACTAAGAATTCTGCAGTTCTGAGAAAATTCGATTGAAACTACGGTGTTGCAGTTTTCACAAGCAAGTCCAGAAAATGGCTCACATTAACTACTTTTCACTCCATTTGTAGCTGAGTGTTGGCTGTCTAACTCTTAAACCCTTTGGAGCTGTTAATATTATAGTTGAGTATGTCTGGATGTCATCCTTTTTGTCAAACGTGTTCCAGAAGAACAGTTTTGTTGACAGGCGGGGTAACGTGTATTCCTTGAAGGACCATCAGAACACAAGAGTCTGCAATTCCTCCTGCAATCTGAGGTGATCTTCCAGAAGTCATGACGCTCGTGAGCCTATTATTGCCCATGAACGTGTCAATTGATTTTGTGAAGCATATCCTGCTTTCAGACGTCGATCGGGAATTGCCTGTAACATGGAACATGCTGTCATCTTTTTTGGGTACATGGGTCCACGGGTCCAGCGTGCTTTGCCATTTATAAACACCATCTTAAAGGCACTTTCATCGGAATGTTATAACTGCTGTAATAGGATCTGCTTGAGTATGTGTAATTGGAGTTGTGCACTTGTAGTCAACTCAGGAATGAACGATCATGCTGTTTCAAATAAGGAACCCAGGTTTTCTGATTGCTTTGCTGGTTTCAGGGGCTGTGTAATGATTGTGTAGGAAAGTGGGTTGTCAATGTATATGGCAGGTTTCAGTGGCAGGCGAGTATTATCAAGGTTCTGCTGAGTGAGTGGTGTGAGAGGTGTCCAGGATTTGTTGCACAGGGGGTGGAGGGGCAACAATTTTGACACATTAGTACATTATCTGATTTCATCTATGTTGGTGATGAAGAACCTGGGGGTTTGTGTTACATTTTTTTGTGTCTTGCCACGTGCATTGGTGCCCGCACTAGCTGGCCAAACCCAGGTTCAGCATATTGAGCTTTTAGAGTTGTGCAGAGATATTAAATGGTTGATCAACTGAGAGGGTCCTAAATAAGAGATGCGTGGGCCCGCTTTGCTAAATCCGAAGACAGATTCACTAATTAATACCGGAACTGTGCTCTTTCCGGGGTAATGTTTAATGGTGGCTACAAAGAAGGCACTTTAGTTTGAAAACAAACATGCACTGAATGCCGGGAGCCAGCACCTAACTCAAACTCCATGAAGGTGTAACAAAACAAACCTGAACAAATGAGCAGTGAGGAAGCGCCAGCTTGCAAAACACAATTCTAATTAGCAACAGTACTCTAACCAGGGCAACCATGCTATACAATCCAGTGGATGACACATTTCCAAAGAATGAAGATCGGCACGGCTACCACATGCAGATGTGGATAAAAGAAGCAAACCAAATGCTCCTTTGCACATCCGCACATCCATACAAATTGCAATGGTCTCTGCCATATAAAGAGACGTTTCCTCATTTGGGAAGAGAAATAGAAAAAAGAGCTAAGGTAGCTATCTCCCAGAGCCTTTGTCTATTGCAACAGAAGAAATACTAAAAAATTAAAACCAGCAGCAAAAAGGTAGGCCATGCACAAGCATCGCAATCACACAATCATGGCTCACGCTCACACTACTCTACAGGTCAAGGACTCTTAGATCTCAGATATGGGAATGCAAACAGGATTAGCACATCTTCAGTAATAAATATTGCATAAGTAAATTAATTGGCTTTACACAATATACACGGTTGTCACCCATGGAACTGGCATCAGCGGCGCCACAATGGTATGGAAGGCAAACGTTTTATGTAACAAATCTTGACTAACATATAACTACCATAATATACAGCTTGTTCCCGATCACCAGGGGTGGATTGGCCCATAGGGAACTCTGGGGATTTCCCAGTAGGCCTCTGCACCCTGGGCCTCTTTTATGTGGTAATCTATTTTATTTGCAAACGTTCTCATAGGAGAAGGGTTGGGCTTGCGGAAACAGGTGTAATATGGGGCCACTTTGAACATTATTTCCATGGCCTCTTTTGGTTCCCAGTCCACCCCTGCCGATCACTCAAATTACGTGAACGAGTATGCTGTTGTCAGAACTCCAACATTACTGTTTCATAAAATGCTGGTTGCAGATTCTAAGATTTCGCCTCCAATCCTTTTGACAAAAATATAACTGTTCCCAAACTAGCAAGTTCTGTGGAGGGAATAAATCACACAGCAAATGATGTTCGCTGTCACACACTTAGCATTACACATTTCTCTAGTTGGTGGACATGGTGTATATCAACCTGCAGTGCCAACTCTAGGGCAATGTAAATAAACAATTGTCTTGTAAAAGAGCAGCCCAGAGAAAATCCCCACAATAATGATGCTGGGGTGCCCCAGCAGAAATCTCCACGGAGGCTCTTTTAGGCAGGAAAGAGGATTGGTTGTTGCCATATCTGTTGGTATTAAAGTTACCTTCCGGTGTGGGAATGATTTTTTATAAGACATGACAGTTAATAAAAAGATTTCAAGAGTAAATAAAACAAATATTCCTTATTACAGAAATGCTGATCATCTATGCAAGCATATTTGCTCTCAAGCACTCAAGTCCCCCTACTAACATAGATGTCACTTGAACAATATTCCCTCTTTTGACAAAGATAATGCATAGTGTTAGTTAATTTCCATGTATTGTCACTCTTGGAAAACTGCAATGTCCCAATGTCTGAAAGTGAAGCAGGTTTTTAAACCATGTGATTCCAAGTATGCGCCTGTACTGTATTCTGATTCTCATTATGTATCCAAAACATGTGTTTCTATTGAATCCAGCTAGTTCCTTATTTGCCCCCAGGAATGTGACACATGTTGGTGTCCCTTATTTGACTCGGAAGCGCAACTTTCTTAAAAAATGCCCCCACAGCAAATATCACTCATTTGAATATGAATCCAATGTATTCCTCTAATTATGATAACATGACTCCCTGTCCCCAAAGAGTTGCTTTATCTGCATTAAAAGGATTTATTTAGTGGCACTGTTCCCTTATTGTTTTCTGCCCGTTTTAAGTGGTTATTTAAAGCCTGACTATGCACCTCACTGGCATGCAAATGCTAGCTGTATGCCCAGCCAGTGGTTTAGCTGTACTTTTCTTGTCACAAATATAGATACATGGTTTATGAAGAGGAAATGGTGGTAAATATCACCAACAATGCTGCAGATCCTACTGTTGGCTAGCTTGGCATACATTCCATGGCTGGTAAGTAGTATGTGATGCATTCATTCATGGTATTACTAATGTGAGCACAATACTCCTCCACACATCCCATGGTTCTTCGTCTATTGATGGATCTTCTGCGAGAAGCTTTCTGGATTTGAGTGCATCCAGATGTAGGTCCTGATTCATGGAACATTCTCCTATGGGATTGTGCCATTATAAAACACTTCCATGAATCAGGCCCTTAGTCTACAATGTCCTTCCACCACAATAGATTTTGTATGCAAAAACCAAAGCAGCCCTCTCCAAGCTAAACAAATTAGTGTGAAATGTGATCATACTCTTCAGACTAGTTTGCACATGTTCTCATTGCAAAATGTGTCTTATTGCAGGAGACCTTAAGACTACAGAAGAACTCACTATTAAGGAATCTCACCATATGGATTTCATTTCAATTTCTGATGGTCCTTAAATGTTCTGCTTGTCTCAAACCACAGTTTTTACCTGACCAGAGCAATTGTTTCTGGATCCTAATATGCTCAGTATTAAAGGCTATCATATTATAGGTTGAACAACGTTTTTAAAATGGATAGGTCTGTAGGCTAGGTTTCCACTGGTGTGAACATGTAAACCTATGTGTTTCCATATGGTGAATCAAATTCACTTATTGCAGGAGGCACCACACTCACTTATAAATCCAGTATGTAAAGTTGTGCTTTTAAATTGTTTCCCTCAAAAGTCTAACCTGCCACCAAGAACTTCTCAGTCTTCATACATGACCAATTAGAACACAAATTATGGTATTACACTTTGAACTTTACAAAGATCTAACCGATGAGAAAGATGTTGTTTAGGATCCAGACTCGCCAGTTTCTTCTTCTTTTGCTTGATCACTAGTATTTACCTTGCACACTTGCAGTAGTGAACCGAAAAGACAGTATGTCTCTTGGCACCACTAGGTGGTGTCGCAGATGGATTAAATAATTTGAGGATTCATTTATGAAGTTCAGGTGTTTCATTTGGTGTTTTCACAATTTGGCCGATGACTGATTGCAGTTGCAGGAAGCCAAGAGTAAGTGGGCACCTTGATTTATACCTCAACCTCCCATGGACGCCTTCCAACCTAGCACAGACTTCCCTTTTCCCTGTCATAATGAAATACTAGTGATATGTAAACACCTACTGTCCAGCTCTATACTGGGCTTCCAATGATGGCCTTTAGGCCATAGCCGTATCTACCTTACTCCCTAATTGACCTTCTAAGGAATACCTACTCTAATGATAGCCCATGGTATAACACATGATGTTCCAGATGGTGCCTTCTCCCTCTCACGTTCACTCTCTCTCTCCTATCTCTGTACACTACCTGATCTTGCCCATCTCTTCTCTCTCTATGGTTCACTTTCTACTCCCTCTCTATTTTCACCTCTCTTCTGTCCTTTCTGATCTCTCTCACTATATGTCCTCTTTTCCTCCCCCACACCTCTCTCTTTCTACCTCCTATCACTCCCTCCTTTCTATCCCTGACCACCTATCTGTCCCTCTGATCATTCTCACACTCCTTCCTTTTTATCTCACTCCTCCTGCATCCTCTTCTCTCTCCCCACCTCCATGTCTCTCCAATCTAGTTCACACTTCTCTCCCCTACTGCTCCCTCTGGGGTCTCACTGCCTCCCTGTTCCTCTGACACTTCTTGCACTCCCCCTTCTCTCTCTCTCTCCCTCCTACTGCTCTCTTCTGTTTGACAACATCCCCCTCTACACAGTTTTCCTGTCTCTTACCTCCTCTTCTTTTTTTCACTCAAACTTCATGTCTTTCACTCCCCCTCTCTGTACCAATCTCACCTTCCACTATGTTCACCCTCAAATCTCACTCGCTCCTGTCTCTCACACTATCTCTTCCTAGGACCACTCACTCCCACGTACACTCGCTCAACAAACATTCCAGTTTCTCATGTTTGGTACTACTCTCTCTCACACACAATACCTCACCTGCACTCTCATCCAATATGTCCAGCAACTCCTCATCACTCAGCTGCAATTTAGACCCTATGTGTGGCCTCTCGGCCCATCAACTCTCCTCCTGACCTCACCTGAACACCCTTCTTCAAAGCTTCAAAGCTTGTGAGTGCAGGTCTTTTATACCCAGGCTTTCCTTGCTTTCTGCCTCTTGCCCCTTACCATTGGTCCATAATAACATCTAACCTCTTTGACCAACCTACCCGTATGCTTTCCCTTCTTGGTCTGCGCCCTTGTTTCTCACGGACATTTGTGGGGTCCTGTGGCCCGGTTTGGTCTGTGTTTTCCATGCCCATCTCCTTCCTTTACCCTGCAAGTTTGTGTTCCTTCTGGTAGTCAGGATGGTGCCAGAGGAGTAAGACTTGTGGTCGGCATCCCTGCTTCTCCACGTGGTGTGCTCCCCTGCTGATGAGTTGGATTCTGGGAATGATAGTCCCGTAAGTGACAACAAATAACTCTGGCTAGAAAAGAGGCTAAAAGGCATGTTGTGATAGACAGTGGTACCAACATTCGTACCATACAAGGCACGCTTGGGGTGTCAGGGACTACCTCTGTAAATTCCTCCAACCCGCGCCTGGCGCAGGATCAACTCAAGCCGCCCACCACAGTTTAGGAGGGGTCCTTGTACCCATTGACACGATCAAGCCCCTGAAAATGTCACAGTGGTTATTTAAAAAAAGGCCCCTGTGCTGCAACACTGAACTCTAAGTGTCAAGGGGGTGAGGTCAGAAGCAGACATCAATGAAGTAGGGAAAGAGTTACAGTGCATGGACTCCCCATCATTTTCTGGTTACATGGAAAGTGGAAACTAGTGAAGGCAGGAGAGCATACCCACCATATTAATCATACCGTGACACATAATCCTTAGAACCGCACCTCCAAGAGCCATCCTGACACAATAATGAGAGAAAGGGCAGGTATTTCAAATGATCAAGAGTCAAAGAAAGAGGATACACATTAAAACCTATTCTCCACTCACCAAATGTTCTGGAAAAGGGGCACAAAATCTTTAACAGACATTGGGCCTCATTATAAGTATTGCGGAATGGGTTAATGGGTGCCGCTAATGGTGGCGGACCCGTTAAACCCATTCCGCAATATTACGAGGTTCCCTCGCGGGACCCGATGTGGACACCTGGTTTTACCAGACGTCCTTACCGGGTCCCGCGAGGGGACCAGGGAGCTAACAACGGGCCGGTCGTAATCGGCCCGTTGTTAGCTCCCACGCCCATTCCCATTGAGCCCTATGGGGGCTGAAATGGGAATGGGGAAGGTCCAGGCCCGGGTTCCCTGAGCGAGGAATCACCGGGCCCTCCAAACTCGGAATGGCCCGGCAATTCCCCATTCAGGGAACCCGGACCCAGACACGGTTTTGGAGGCAGCCATGCCAATATTAAGGGCATGGCTACCTCCAAAGTCGTAATGAGGCCCATTATCTCCTACTACCACCCTACAAAAATACTCGTGTCAACATAAAGCTGTAAACGGATCACACCAAGAAGTCACGAACTAGAGCTTGATAGTGATCCATGAAAGGTCAGACACAGTGTAATGACCTACCAGTGGAACTCAAATAGCAACATGACTTTTATTATCAAGAAATAACTCTAGAAACTAGCATTCCATTAAAGGTTTCTAACCACCACCTACCACAATTTTGATCACAGCTCTTGTATTAACCTAGCACATATATTTTTTAACTAGCACAAGGAAAGTGGCCTCTGCACTATCGGGAATGGTTCTTCATTTGCAATGAATCCATTTCCCTTTCTTTTTTCCCCCTCTCCCATCACCTCCAACCTACTCACCTCTGTGCTCTGCAGTGGCTTCATGTCATAAACAAAAGAATGGAAACATCCTCTTTTTAGAATATAACTGTGTACGAGGCCACCTATTCCAATCTACTCAGTTTCTTGGAATTAGAGACATCACCTCGTCCTGCCATACTGTACTCAATATTGCAGATGCACAGCCAGGAAGCAGAGTGCTGCAGAGAACCCGATAATCCATAGGAATGGAGTTGGCTCAGACACCATTAAAGGGTGTAGTAGCCCAAGCTACCTTTTATGCACTGCTGGACCTAGACTACGTTTTAGGGATTTAACTTTATAATCGTTCGATGTGGATGTCTTATTTGATTAACTTTAGATCGCAGGACTCCTTGCCATGATATGAAGTGCTTACTTGCCTTGGTCCTTGCTTGGGCTGTCTGGTCCTTGATAACATCCACAGTATCAATGTAACATTTAGCTTAATTATCTGAGTCTTTCCTGCTAGAAAGCAAGTCGCTGCTCATCTACAACAATGTGCAACTCAGTAATAAGAAATCTGAGGGGAACAGCATTCCGTGCTTTCAGGCAGTGTGCTCAGAACACAGGGGGTGATGTCGTTTGCACCGACCATGTTGCCAGCAGGTGAAGGATTTTGGTGGCAAAACCCGACAGTACATCTGAAAATCCAATAGCACGGGGTTTGTGCCCAAGAGACACATGCTGAGCGGGGCTGAGGATAGCCCTGCTTCATCAGATGCCCTCCAAAGATGCACTACTTTAGGAGTCTCTCAGCACGTACAAATGCACTATCCAGAGCAAGCTGCTGCATTATTGTGGCAGCCATGCTTCTTGATGCGTCCTCCAATAGCGCCATGCTTCCACTCACAGCCTTTTCATCACTTTATGTTTCATGAAGCAAGTCTGGGGTTGTGGGACACACTTTGGAAATCACCCACAAAAAGCCCTTTTTAGGCAAAATGAGATCTGAAAATTCTTCATTGTCATAAGGTAACATTTTTTCAGAGGACCAAAGTGCTTTGGAAGTCTGTCCAGGTTCCCCTGAGTGCTTAGCCTGGTCCTTGATTACCGTCTCACTTAAGACACATAGAGAAGCATAACACCACTTTTGATTTTGAGAGCACTTTCAATTCCCTCAAAGTGTTTTAAGGACTCTGATGATAAACAGTCATAATATATTTAACAGATTTCCTATCACTATGAGTACTGGCCTCACATATTAAATCTCGTTTGCCTGTTTTTAATTGTGCCACTCATTCTCCTCCATAACTCACCCAACCCCTTTTATCACCCTTTCCCCTTAGATTTTATTTTTTGATCTTCATGTAATACTGGCCCACTTCTAAAGACCTCTGTTTCTGTTAGCCTTCTATAATTCTGATCCTTTTAATCAGTCAGCCAAAGTGATCCAGCACCATGTATGCACTTAATTCAGACAAGTTATGAAGGGCAAGCAAGTGATAGCTCCAAGTGTTGAAACCAAAGCAATGCTCGGGATAGATAGGAAAGGCCAGGATTAAACCTGGCCAGTCCTGATCATTAGACCAGACGTTAAACGTTTTCCCAGAACCATAGCAGTTGCGCCATGAAACCTTGATCTTTGCTATATTGCCTGCATGATTCGCAGCTCAGCAGACCCATTTCATAAATGTTTGAAGGAGAACAACTTTGGCAGAAAGTGGCTCGTTGCCTTGAACATCTTAGACAAGGTCCATTTGCATGGTTGATGGAGTGGAGCATATCCTTTTCAAGCGCAACCCCCATGCATAGCGCCGTCTTAAAGAAATATTCTACATCCCTTGTAAAGAGTACCATGCTGTTATACATTGGAAATGTCAAGTGAGCAACTGTCTGTGTCTCTAACACTATAGTAATTTATGATCAGGCCTACTGAAAATCGAAATCTTATGTATTCAAAATCAGATAGTTTACATTATATAGCTTCTTCAGTGCTACCCAGCGGCTTCCTGCTCCAAGGGTCGGTTAAATGTCCTCAGTATACACATCTATCCATGGTGTTGGCAGATTCTGGAAAAAACATGAATACTCAAAATGGAGAGTGTTTGGAAAAATAATCTCCCTATTTTGTATATCCAGAATATACAGAAGTGTTGAGAAGAATTGTCCTCCTCCTGTTTTCGAGAATTAGCAATGAGAGAATGTTATTATACCTCTCAGAAAAACTCAGGAAAGGGTTGAGCTTTGCTGGCATCAATTAACCCACGAGTTCCTGATCCACCATTATTGAAAGATTTAATGATGTATTCCCAGTGCAACCACAAACATAAAAGGAACATTTAGGAAGTGGCCATTCTCCATTGTATTTTGTTTGTGCACTTTTCTATCTGTTATGTACTATTTTCCCTGCTCACCTATGTGATGGGACCACATTGTTGTACTAAAGGCATGTGTGACCTAATGTGGTGCATTATATGTATACATTCCTATATAATTAGTGTTTAATAACAGGTGTTAGTATTACGTTATTTAATGGTCTCCAATTTATCAACTGGAAGGATGAAAGGCAGGGTCAGCACTGTCACAGGATTTGAACGTGCAAAATTCAGACTTGCCCCATGCGCGAGGCAAGCACTTAGCTCTTAAGCTATCAACCCATCATTGTCAACATGTTGATTTTGCCTATAGCATTTAATGGGAGAAAGCTAGCTAAAGGGCTCCCCAAATATGAATATGGAAGTGCAATTAGGGGGTCACTCTAATTACCTGTTATCATATGCAAGATGTGATCTGAGATTTGATCCAAGTGGCATTCCACACATCATCTGATTGCTTGCAATTACTTTATATCAAGAGATGTAATCTACATTGTATTATAAACTGTATATATTGAACACCAGCTTCTCATTATCAGTGAAGTATTGAACAATGCCATCTGCATGCATTCCAATCTTTGGTTCATGGGTCCCATGCAGAAATATGGGATACAGTACCTTTGTAATTAATTTGCAAAGGGGTTCTGATGTGAGATTAAAATGAGCCAAAACAAAGGACACCCTGATTTATTCCCTTATGGATGGTGGATAATAGGACCTTTCTTTCTAACTACCAAAATTAGACCAACATATAACATAAGCTAAGCAGTCCTGGTTTACCTCTGTGCATGCATTTTTCTGAAGTCATGGTTGTGTCACAGCTTAGATACAACCATTCAACTATCTAGCTTTACACACAGAATTACTTCCCCAGTGACCTTCTCACAAGGGCAGTACATTCTTGAGCTATACCGAGATCACACCTTAATTTTCATCTTTAAATAGTGAATGTACGTGTCCCCCAAAAACGCACCCCCCTTAGTGAGAGGCAATGACGGACACACTCCAGGAGGGAATGAGACCAAGACCAAGTGTGGGTGAGATCAAAAGGGTTTTTATCTAAACCAATATAGGGCATGCAAAGGACTCTGCAGACTCCGAGAGCGCTCTTTCTGACAATAGTAAAGACAGTCCTACTTATTACAGAACTACGTCACACATGACACAAGCTATAGGGGGCACATAGTCTTAGGGATTGGGTGGTGATGGCTAGGTGGTATACATGTTATACAGTTGCTTCTCCAGGATTGGCAGACGTCTGTGCGGTGCCAAGCGGGGTGGATGGGTCAGCTGGGCTCATCGGGGTGGAGTGCTGGGCCGGACATGACTTGTAGTGATGATAAGTGGTGATTCTGATACTTTGCCCTTGTGGCCAAACATTCACATTCATTCATCATGCTATACAATCGTGCTATACAATTTCAGTTGTCTTGTAACTCTTGCAATACATTGACCTTAGATCGAGAATGAGACAGGGACATTGATATATAATAAGACGTGCCCCAATACATCTGTTGTAAGGACACCTTAGGTTCAAACATGTTAATCCCATGAGTCCATGTGTGGGGTCAGGGGCACAGGAGGGGTTACTTAATCGTCCTGTCGGTGAGGGATGGTATTATGATCTGTTGATACAGGGGTGTCCATTAACTTGGGGTGAACGGGGATACTAATGGGCCGTGGGGGCTGTGGGGGGCATGTAACCGGTGCCTGGGAGATGGTGGGATTTAGGACCAGGTAGCTCGTAATTCATAGAGTCAGGCTGTGGCGGCCTCTTGACATGGGGGAGGTGGATGCTTGAAGCGGGTCCAGCAAGATTGGGAGGGGAGGCGAGACTGTGCTGTTCGAACACCAGCTATCCCCGGCTAGCCTGGGAGGGAGGAGGGGGGAGACGACCTTGCAGCTCTGAGCCTGTCTCCCTGCACGGGGCAGTGTATCGTACCATTGGCAATGGGCAGGTGGCAACACTTGAGGGCTTCTGGGTTGTGCACATATATTTACATTAGTGAGAATATAAGCTGGGTGACTTTGTCATTTGGCACAATTTCATAACAGCAGTTGACTTAAGAACATGAGGTAGTGTTAGATTGGTTGGTGGGCAAAAGAGGGCAACACATATTATACCATGATACAGTTTGGCTCCAGTCCCTTGGTGGGCCTACATACATTTCAGCGGTTCATTATTACACTAGGTACAGGGGCTGTCAAAAAGCTACCACATATCATATGGCCACTCTTTTACACAATAGCAGCAAACGTTAGTCAACGCGACAAATATCACAAAAATGGTTACCACACGATACAAGGTGCCTCGGGGGTGGGCGGGGGTGAGGAGCGCCACACAGTCCATCTTAGAGGGCTTGTTACAGGGTCAGGGCATGCAGGATTGGGCTGGTTTCGGTTGCTTCGTAATGAGCTTGGTCACGACTGGGACAATGATGTACTGCAGAAGGTAAAACGATACAGTGTTTATTTTGTTGTTTGTTCATGTCTGGTTGCTTGTGAGAACAAGCTCTCAGCGGATCTACCATGAGGTGGAGGCCGGGGGGGGGGAGTGCAGGCCTCTGTGAACGCGGTCAGGCAGGGGTCAGGCTGTAGCTTTCCATGTGTGCAAATTATTCTGCCTGTGTTAGGTTTTAGCACCTTTGGCAAAAATGGAGTTATCTAGTACAAAATGGTGCCTGTGTTGTGCCATATATGTGGTTGTGCAGCCTCACGTGTAGATCTGCAGCCACCTCACCTCCCGGGCCCTGGGGCGCGGTGGCTGCCGACGAGTCATGAGTCTTCACCTGGGTAGGAGATGTAGGCTAGAGGGGGGTCCTATCGACCTGCCCTCCCCTACATTTCCCCCCTTTCGTTACTTAAGTAACAAATACCGTAATTCCCCTAGCCATTCGGTTTCTTTTTCATCCATTACTGCCTCTTCCCATGCTGGTGTCCCCTTTATTGGCATCCACGCTCTACCTACTCCCCAGAGGCTTTCTCCCCTTCTAGCATACTCGTCTGGCGTGCAGGTCATATATGTACATCCCCCATCTCCCTCCAGGTCTACCCATACTTCTGTGTACCACTCTAGTTCCAGGGGCTCTTTTATTGTTGTATGATATAACCTATCTACTATATCCCCATCATAGTATATTGGCACCATTCTGAACTTTGGCTCAGAGTTCTCACCAGTCTGTACGTGTACCTCCTGTTACGTTCATGCCACTCCTCTAGCGTTGCCCATTGTCACCATCATCATTGCTCCAATGGGGACTGCGCCTGCGCAGCAGCGGAGACCCAGCTGGCACACACATCAGCATTTTGACGGCGAGTCCCATCCAGGAAGGCACCCATGAAAAGATGTTGTCGAACCATGTGCTTGAATCCGTGCCGCCTTCTATCTTCATGCGTTCCCCCAAGTTGTGCACTGCAGTGATAACGTGCGATAATGTCCCATTATCTGCATCTTCAGAAGGCACGAATGTGCAACACACGCTCCCGATTTTTCAGCAAACACCTCCATCCATCGCTGTCAACAGGTCTAGGACATACTTGTTTTGCATTGTCATTAGTCTCAGAGCCCTTAGCTCCACCTTGATCACATTGAACCCTTCTTCAGTGTCGTTTGCCAGTTGGATCAACTCCCAGTGCTTGATCTGCAGCCACTTTGCGTTCGTTCGTGCCTGGATTACCGGGACAAGGGAGGCGAAAAAGGTCTCTGCTGAACTGAATAACCTGTACCTGTCTGGGATCTGTGCCAACAGTTCTGAGGAGGCTGTTGATATATAGTTTAACGACCTTCGTTTCCGGGATATGCCCCCTTCGATGTGGCCCTCCGACAGGGCATACAGTGGTGGCTCCTCAGTGGGTGGGGCGTTGGCTGCTAATCGGACCACTGTCCTACTTCCTTCTCCGATGTGGCTCTCCGGGATCACCATTAGGGCTGAGAGTAGCGTTGCCAGGGAACACGTGCCCCTCCATGATGGTCGGAGGTGCATGTACGCCCGTTTGCCACAGACCCAGTAAGTGTCCATCAGGGCGGCTGTCCCCTTTTTCATGTCTGGTATCATGAGTGTTTTATTGCAGTTCGTGTTTCTTCCCAGATCATTTTTTCCTTCTCCCAGGAAGCAAAGTTAATTTGAGATTTCTTTCTGCAGCTTGAACAGTTTTTCTATGGCACTCACCCACATCAGTTTGGCTATGTGTTCTGTCCAGATTGTGGTACAGGTTTTCTCGACCCATTGTAGTTTTTCGGTTGGCAACCCTCGCAGTGCTTCAGCCTTACACGTTATTGCGTCATCCTTCCACTTGTTTTCAGAGAATAGTGTTCCTTTTATGGTGAAAAATGGTTCTTTCAAGCATACCACTCCTTTGGCTCTTGAGTAGCATGTCTTCTCATTTTGCATCATTTTGAACGATACCGTGTGTGCCTGGAAGGTGTTCTTAATTCTACACAGAGTGAGATGAAGGAGACATTGGGCATTTGTGAGAGGCAGTTATTGTGGCAGCAAGACCTTAGGTGTGCCTGATGCATGGGGAATCAATGAGCACACATAGCAACTTTCATTAGTTGTTTGCTTAGCTGTGGAGCTCATGTCTGCATACCATTTATTTGATTGGTGTGGGTGTCTGGGATCTTCTATTGTGTCCAGCCCCAGGCCGGAGTATTCGTCATATTTTTTCCTACCCACTTCCCTCCTCCTTCTACTGCTTTTAAGGAATTTGTTTGCATTTCTGGCTGCATGTGGTAGTGTATCCCTTTCCCCCGCACCCAACTTTTCCCACTCGTCATACAGGGTCATGAAGTTATTAGTCATTTCTGCATTTTCTTTCATTCTATCTGTGATGTAAACATTTTCTATTGGTTGACTGGTTGCTGGGGTGGGCAGGGTAGCAGTGGTGTCATATAGCCATGATATAGCAGAGGGATTGTGATCATTTAAATCATATACACTGACATTTGTTGCATTGAGTTGGGGCTTTGGGAGTGTAGTTGGGCTGTAACTGGTAACATTATTCTGCTTAGCCTGGTCGGGGAGAGGGCCGTACCACCATACCAGCTGGAAACCATCCCATATCAAATAATTACCCTCCTTAAACGGTTTTATTGCATTCTCCATAATGGTTCCATTACCTCCCCCCTCATTTATCTCAATGGAGATAAATGCAACGGCCCAGTAAATTACGAGCCCAAACATGATAGTAAAAAATAGAATTGCACAAACAGTCAAACCACATTCATAAGAATAAGTCCGCAAATAAAAAGTTACATTTCTATTCCTAATTTCCCTATCCCTATCCGTTGCAGGCTGCCTGTTTGTTGCCATGGTTTCACCTACATGTTAAAACATAAAAACATATTATGCATACAGATACATTGAAATTCACATTTCTCAATTTCTGATAGTACAGGAGAGAGAGAGAGAGAGAGAGAGAAAGAGAGAGATTTCATTTATTTACATTTTCCTTTTAAATTTTGACACACGTTAAATATACTTGTCATATATTGTCATTCAGTATTCTTGTTCATCACGCAGAGACATTCAGTGTGGCTATTTTGTCTTTGTTCTACTCTTGTGCCTCTAGTACATTTTCACCTTCTGTGCTATTCACCTGTGTGACGCTGTCATAAACCCTTCGGACGTCTGTCAAATGTATCCAATACCTCAGGCCCTTCACCTTTACAGCCGTGGGTGTGCAATACACCACCTCGTATGGGCCATGAAATCTTGGGGCATTCCACCTACGTACAAAGCAACAGACAGATACCATGTCTCCTGGCTCTAGCTGCCCTGTTGGTATTTTTTTTTTCTGTATTTGATGCGTCTGATTCTCCCTCGCCTGTGAATGGTGGTGCGAGCTGCCTTGCTATCATGCGGGCTGCTTTAGTAAGTTTTGTCAGATACTCATTAAATTCTTCCCTCAGTACAGTTGCCCTCCTGTGGGTGTCACAATGTCTGCAAAGGGGCGAGTTTGCTCTGTGCATTCGTCTTCCTGTCACAATCTCATGGGGTCACAGATGGTGGTCCTTGCTGGGCTGATTTCTCAGCTCAAATAGGGCCAAGGGGAGACAGTGCACCCAATTCTTTTTAATAGTGAAGCAAAGCTTTGAGAGTCTTCCTTTCAACAGGCCGTTTATTTTTTCCACCAGGCCGTTACTTTGCGGGTGATAAATCGAGCACACTTTTTGTTTGTTTTATGCCCAATATTGATGTTACTTCCTTAAAGAGATCATTAACGAAGTGCGTGCCATTGTCTGAGACAATTACGTCGCAAATTCCCCAGCTGGGGAATACCTCTCTCACCAGAAACTTTGCAGCGCACTTCGCATCAGGACGTGCACATAGTCCTGCCTTGACCCACCTTGAAAATGGACACACTACCACTATCATGTACCTAGCTCCATTGCACCTTTCCCCCATGTCTGCATAGTCAATATGCAGCTCTCTGAATGGGCCTATTGGCTTGGGTATTGTCCCTCTTAGTGTTCTTAGAGTCATGCCTGAATTGTATATCTGGCACGTTGTACATTCCATTGCCAATTTTGAAAGTTGTTCTTGCAACCCAGGGACGAACCAGTGTTCTTGTATTTCTGCAGCAATGTGTTGTTTTGCATTGTGTGCGGGAAAATGCAACTGCTGGAATGCCACTTCTAATAATTTAGTGGGCATGACCACCTTCCCTGTGTTGTTTTGTCGCCACAATAAATCAGTTGCTGACTGGCTGCATCCCCTCTTTTCCCACAGTTCTTTTTCCTCTTCTGTTGCTCCTTCTTGCAGCTCTAATATTTGTGATATGGGCATAATGTTGTAACCGTCTGGGAGGTCCTCCACTGTTTCCTTCCTCACTAAGTACTCACCTGTCCTTTCTTTTACAAAATAGGATGCTTCCTTGGCGGCAGCGTTCGCTGCCGCATTTCCCAAAGAGACAAAATCGTTGTTGGTAATATGGGCTTGGCATTTCACTGTTGCCACTGCCAAAATATTTCACCTTCAGCTAGTGCGTTTTCACTCACTACTGTTGCCCCACTTTCCTCTCCTTGGAATGTCGCACAGTCATGTGCTTGTATGTCCTCCACGGTGCAAGGTTCTGAAATGAATCTAGCGGGGTTGACCACCTCACATCTCACTACATATATGTTGGCGCTAGATAGGATTACTTCATATGCGGTGGCTCTTTGTGTGGTCAGTGTGCTTTTGGATCATTCCAGTATGGCAAACAAGGAATGTTCCACGTTCAATGTCACTGAACACCCCATTATTATTGTGGCGCTTTTCTCAATGACGAACGCGGCAGCTGTGAGGGCCTGTTCTCACGCAAAGTGTCCCTGCATTACTGCGTCTACTGTTCCACTGTAGTATGCCAAGGGATTGTGCCCCAATGATGTTTTTTGTATTAAGACTGCTGTCATGAGCGTTCCTTTGCAGTGTGAGAACAGGTAGAACTTGCGTTCATAGTCTGGGTTCGTGAGTACTGGTGCACTTGATATGAGTTCTTTGAGTGAGGTGAATGCGTCGCACACTTCTGAGTCCCACTGGATCTCTGTATTATCCTTCTGTGCTTCTTTGAGTGCTTGAAGCAAGGGGCGTGTGCATGACGCATAATCTGAAATCCATGCACGGCAGTAGTTGCACATTCCTAGGAATTTTTGCATGTCCTTCACTGTTTTTGGTCTTCCTACAGCTGAGATGGCTGCTACTCTGTCTGGAATTATTCTCTTGCCATCCTTTGAAATCAATTGCCCCAGGTATAGCACTTCACGTTGACAGTATTGCAACTTTTCTCGGTCTACTTTGTACCCCTTTTGGGCTAGAGGGCAATGGAGTCTTTTCTACATTCGGCTTTGTTTTAACTGCAGATCAGCAGATCATCCACGTACTGAATTATCGTGCTGTCTGCTGTCATGTTTCCAAGGTCTTCATGCAATATTCTGTTGAATATGCTGTGGCTCTCACAATAACCCTGGGGCAATCTGCAGCATTCTTACCTCCTCTCCCCTAGGGTGAATGCTGTCAGGTATCTGCACTCTTCTGCGAGTGGTATTGAAAAGAATGCATTCTTCAAATCCACCATAGTGCAGTGAGATGCATCTTTTGGGATACTGCATAGAATAGATGCAGGATTTGGGACCAAAGGGAACTCTTTCTGAATGACGTCATTAAGTGGGCGTAGATCTTGGATCATCCTCCATGCCCCTCCTTTTGCTTTTTTGATGGGGTAAATGCATGTGTTACATGGAGAGTTTGAGGGTACTATTATCCCCTGTGTCAATAGTGCGTTGATTGTTTCCTTTATCCCTTCTTCTGCTTCCCGGGACAGGGGGTATTGTTTTACTCGGGGCAGTATGGCCCCAGGCTTAAGGGTAATTTTCACTGGAGTGACCCCATGTAGTAGCCCTACGTCATGTGGACCTGCTGTCCATAACTGGCAGGGCACCGATTGCATGTCATCATTGAAAAACGATGGTGGGGCCCCCACTACTGCCATGAGCTGTACTGGCACCTGTCTTTGCTGTATCATTATTTCACAAGGGATAGCTATCTCCATTATGATTTCTCCATCACTCTCTGAGTCTGTGAAAAGCTCCTCGTCTGACAAATCTTGAAGTGCAAGGTCAGCGTTTATGCATAACACTGTACGCCACTCGCACCCGTGTATGTCCATTGCAATTACAGCAATTCTCTTGGGCTCGACTTGTACTGCATGCATGTCCAGTGACATGACCGTCCCTGGCACTATCTCTCGGCGGGCTATTGGACGAAAAACATATTCTGCTGGCACCCTCCACTCCCGCTTTTTTAACTCTGGGACCACCCGGGCCAATGTTTTTAACCCATGGAGGAACATATCTGGGTCCACCGGTATGCAGCGCACCTCTGGGCATGTTGCTTGTGAATATATCACTAACTACACGCATGGAGCACATCCCTGGGGTTGAGCAAACAATACCTCCTCTTTTGGTAAATGAAATAGTCATGTTAATCTTGCTGAGGAGGTCCCTCCCCAGTAGGTTGACAGGAGATTGCTCATAATACAATAGAGGTGCCCTTACTGTTTTTCCCCCTACTGTTACATCCAAATCTTCTGTGTAAGGAACTTCGACCACCGCCCCAGAGAACCCCTGCGTCTCCAATTTACGAAGATATAGCGGAAACCGGCCTTCACGTATACATGACTTCATGGCTCCGGAATCTACCATAAAGATGAATTGCTTATTCCCTATCTCTGCTCCTATCAATGGTTCCTTAGTTGCATTGAAGGTTTTCGATAGGATTGGACACGCAAGTGCTCCCTGTGGGCTATCCTATGCTGGGTGTCTCGTCATTCCCCCTGAGCTGAAAACATTATCTGATACTACCGCTACTCCTCCATATGGGCCAGGTGCGCCATTCGGTGTCGTGGTGAAGGGGTTGTTTTGTGTGTAGGGGAGGTGTTCGCTACTTTGTGGGTGTTGTTGAACATTATGTGGTTGTTCCCTATTTTCCTCTTGCCCTCTGTATTCTTGCTGTTCTCTCCCCCCATCCCAGGGCAATCCGTAGGGGCGCCCTGGATGGGGGTGCCCGCAATATTGATCATCTTGGCAGGCTGGGTTCGGTCTGCTTCTACACTCGCATGAGAAATGTCCCCACCTCCCAAAATTCCAACAGTTTCCTTGGTTCCCTCTGGGTCCTGGTCCCAAATTTTCGCCATTACCTCCATTTCCCTGTCCACCTCCTCGGCCCCCCCTGTACCCACCTCTCCTGTTGCTGGGGTGCCACACTTGCCACTGCTGCCCTCCGTATTCCTCTTGTCCATTCCACTGTCTTTGCCCGTTGTCTGCCCAATTTGCAGCCATCCTCCCCTGTATCACTACCAATCCCTCCTCCTCCTCTGCATCTCTGTCGTGGGGGAGTGCTGCTACAGCTGCAGCGACCTTCACTAGTTTTGTTTGTATTAGTTTAGCTTCATCTGCCATCCTTTTTTGTACCACCTCCTTCTCCCTTTCTTTGATTCGTTTGCAATGGTGAACTATTATGCTCTGAATTTCTGGCCATCCCTTCGCCTCGATCCCTGCTATTTTATCAAGCGCTTTTTGGACTTCTTTCGGGAGCCCCCTCTTTATTATGAAGTAAAATAAGGATGTTGATTGGTCATACGGCGTACCCGTTTCAGCTCTCCACATCTCCTGCACTCTGAAAATGTAATCCATAGCCTCTTCCCCATCATTCATGGTGCATTGCATCACTGACTGTAAATCTGGCGTGTCCGGGAATGTTTCCCTCAACGCGTCCCAAACTCGCGCTCGGCACTGTATTGAAAGCAGCGCCATCATGTCTGTCACTGTCCAATGTTATTCCCGGGAAACCTGCTTTTGCCCATACCTGGTCTGATTGGTCACCTACTGCTGACACAAGTAAACTCTTGACATCTCCTATGGCCAGGAGCACTCCCGCGGTTTGCTTCTCGAAGGCATATATCCACTTACTGGCTCCTCCGGATAGTGGGGGTAATGATTTTAGTAAATTAGCCTTATCCATTTGTGCCCAGGGTATGTAATTTGGTCTTCCTGCCCCCAGTGGGAGTTGTAGGCGTCGCTTGCTTCCTCTCCCAATACTCACCTTTGACCCTTTCTTTCCCACCAGGGCCATCCTTCCCATCCTGTTCCTTAATCTCCCTGTCCATTCTTGTTCCATTGCTCTTCCCAATGGTGTGTCCCCAAACTCCACTAAATCACCCCCTGTGGCCCTCCCTAATCTCCCAGCTTCTTGCTCGTCCTCTTCTATATCACACCATAGCTCTTTTCTCCGTTCGTCCGCCACTTCTTCTCCCTCTGCACTCCCTCCAAGGTTGTGTGCTCCCAGTTCTGCTATCCTTGTGGGCTCCTCCTGTATCCTGAATAATATCTCCCCCTTTTTCCACCCCTCCTCATTTGATTTATCTAGGGTGTGTGATCGGGACAATCGCTCTGATCTTGTCGTGCCTGGCTCACTTTGTTCACATATGCTTTGTATCCTTGATAGCTCTTCTCTAGCTATTGAGAGTCGTGTATCTAAGTCTTCTGTTAGTTTACATATGTTCACTGATGGCGTACTTGCCTGCCCACTTGTTCTGGGCAATCATATTGTGGTGGTGCTGTTAGTCGTGCGGTGGGGGCAGGGGTGCTGATGGGCGCATATGTGGGGTCACTATAACCTTCAGCAGGTGCAGGCTTATTCAAGAGTGGGTACAATCGGGTTACCTCTACGGATCCCTCTGTTCCCCTTTCTCCTTACCACCTTCTGCTCTTGCTGATGGGTGGCAGTGAGGGCAGGTTCATTGAGTGTGGTGTCTATTTTCTTTGGTGGGGGTATTTCTTCGAATAAACGCCACAGATCTAGTATTTCTCTCCTGTTCTGAAAATGTTTTCCTTTGTATTTTAGGAATATGCAGGTAGTCACCATATCCAGAATGCTCTTATCAAAGGACCATCCTTGTGGCCAAACCGGGGGAGACCCTCCCCCTTCAGCTCCGTGACCCACTGGTCATGGTACTTAGTTATTCTTTCCGCATGTCCCGGTAAACTTTTACGAATGTATGCTAAGGGTGTCTCCGCCCCCATTTTTAGACCTGTGTTACTCTATTCTCTTGAGTCAATCTCCTCTGTCACTATATGTGTGTAGCTGTATATGTGGGGCTCTACTCCCTGTCAGTTCCTTACGATCAACTTATACTTTTACTCAAACAAAAACATTTCTTTGTCAAATCTTACCAGGTCACACTTACATTGACCACATCACCTGGAAATCACTTAAATCAGTATTAATATATAGAGACAATCGATTGCAAAAAACCATAAACACACAATGTGCACAACATACGACAGACATTCATCATACTTCAGCATACACGCATAGCATTTACCCTCCCTGCCTGGCCCTTCACCTTTCCCTAAGGCGACACCCCCTAACCCTCACCCGGCTTCTTTTGTTTATATATATTTTTTTTAATTCCCTTATGCGGGCCTTGTTTTACCCCAAATAAGAAGAATGAGAGAACGAAAGGCTAGTTCTAACGTATTTACTGTGTCTCTTTACTTAGACACCCTCAATTTATTTTTCCATTGTTTTACTTATTCCCAGCACTAGTCGAGATAGCACTACGCGGCGCCGCCTTCTACCCCCTTGCAGAGTTAGGTTCCCGTCCTCTTTTCCCTTTTTCACTTTTATATCCTAATGGCCATATGCAAAGAAAGACAAAGTATTAGAAATTGAAAGTCCCCTCTATGTTCCCAACTTATTTCCCCTTGTTCTCTCGATTTTTTTTCCCTTTTAGTATCGCTCGCACTTAATACTCACGTGCCCGCCTTGATCCGAGACTGTCCGGACATGGTCCGTCCAAGCGGCGTGGCCTCACACTCAATGGCCCCACCAGGCTCCGGCGAGCGGTACTAAGGGTTTTTTCAAACGGGAGCCGTACCCTCTCGCCCTAACTGCGTGCGCACGTCTCTGCGTACCAGTTGCCGTAGGTGGGCGGCTCTGTTGAGCGGGTGCGCCGTGCGTCTCCACTGCGACCGGGGCCATCTCGTGCCAAGGGGAAAATTATTAAAATATATCACGTCTAGGGGTCACCACTGAATGTACACGTCCCCCAAAAACGCACCCCCCTTAGTGAGAGGCAATGACGGACACACCCCAGGAGGGAATGAGACCAAGACCAAGTGCGGGTGAGATCAAAAGGGTTTTTATCTAAACCAATATAGGGCATGCAAAGGACTCTGCAGAATCCGAGAGCGCTCTGTCTGATGATAGCAAAGACAGTCCTACTTATTACAGCAAAGACAGTCCTACTTATTACAGAACTACGTCACGCATGACACAAGCTATAGGGGGCACATAGTCTTAGGGATTGGGTGGTGATGGCTAGGTGGTATACATTGTATACAGTTGATTCTCCAGGATTGGCAGATGTCTGTGTGGTGCCACGCGGGGTGGATGGGTCAGCTGGGCTCATCGGGGTGGAGTGCTGGGCCTGACATGACTTGTAGTGATGATAAGTGGCGATTCTGATACTTTGCCCTTGTGGCCAAACATTCACATTCATTCATCATGCTATACAATTTCAGTTGTCTTGTAACTCTTGCAATACATTGACCTCAGATCGAGAATGAGACAGGGACATTGATATATAATAAGAAGTGCCCCAATACATCTGTTGTAAGGACACCTTAGGTTCAAACACGTTAATCCCATGTGTCCATGTATGGGGTCAGGGGCACAGGAAGGGTTACTTAATCATCCTGTCGGTGAGGGATGGTATTATGATCTGTTGCTACAGGGGTGGGTGCCCCCCTTCGAGGGCCATTAACTTGGGGTGAACGGGGATACCAATGGGCCATGGGGGGCATGTAACCGGTGCCCGGGAGATGGTGGGATTTAGGACCAGGTAGCTCGTAATTCATAGGGCCTCATTACACGGATGGCGGTAAGGATTTAAATCCTTACCGCCTTACTACGAGGTCCCTTTGCGGGTTGGGGGATTTAACGCCTGCTTTTTGCAGGCGTTAAAATCCAACCCGCTAAGGGACCTCAGAGCTAATTACGGCACCGCAAAATTGCGGTGCCGTAATTAGCGTCTTCCCCATTCCCATAGAGCCCTATGGGGCAGAAATGGGAATGGGGAAGGGCAATGGTGGAAGGGGGATTTACCGCCCCTCCAACCTTGGAATGGGGCGGTAAATCCGGGTAATGAGGCCCATAGAGTCAGGCTGTGGTGGCCTCTTGACATGGGGGAGGTGGATGCTTGAAGCAGGTCCAGCAAGATTGGGAGGGGAGGCAAGGCTGTGCTGTTCGAACACCAGCTATCCCCGGCGAGCCTGGGAGGGAGGAGGGGGGAGACAACCTTGCAGCTCTGAGCCTGTCTCCCTGCACGGGGCAGTGTATCGTACCATTGGCAAGGGGCAGGTGGCAACACTTGAGGGTTTCTGGGTTGTGAACATATATTTACATTAGTGAGAATATAACAACAGTTGACTTAAGAACATGAGGTAGTGTTAGATTGGTTGGTGGGCAAAAGAGGGCAACACATATTATACCATGATACAGTTTGGCTCCAGTCGCTTGGTGGGCCTACATACATTTCAGCGGTTCATTATTACACTATGTACAGGGGCTGTCAAAAAGCTATCACATATCATATGGCCACTCTTTTACACAATAGCAGCAAACGTTGGTCAACGAGACAAATATCACAAAAATGGTTACCACATGATACAAGGTGCCTCGGCGGTGGGCGGGGGTGAGGGGTGCCACACAGTCCAACCTAGAGGGCTTGGTACAGGGTCAGGGCATGCAGGATTGGGCTGATTTTGGTTGCTTCCTAATGAGCTTGGTCACGACTGGGACAATGATGTACTGCGGAAGGTAAAACGATACAGTGTTTATTTTGTTGTTTGTTCGTGTCTGGTTGCTTGTGAGAACGAGCTCTCAGTGAATCTACCATGAGGTGGAGGCCGGGGGTGGGGGGAGTGCAGGCCTATGTGAACGCGGTCAGGCAGGTGTCAGGCTGTAGCTTTCTATGTGTGCAAGTTGTTCTGCCTGTGTTAGGTTTTAGCGCCTTTGACAAAATGGAGTTATCTAGTACAAAATGGTGCCTGTGTTGTGCCATATATGTGGTCGTGCAGCCTCACGTGTCGTCCGCAGCCACCACTCCTCCCAGGCCCTGGGGCGGGGGGGCTACCGACGAGTCATGAGTCTTCACCTGGGTAGGAGATGTAGGCTAGAGGGGGATCCTATCGACCTGCCCTCCCCTACAATAGGACCATGTCAGAAGGAATAGGCAGAATTTCCTTTGAATGTTTAGGAAATGCAAATTGATTAGCTCTTCTATAGGTGGACTCAAAGTCTCAGCATGGGTACAGCTGTGTACACACAGTTATTGTGTCCTATCGCATAGTCTGAACTGGGGCAAGCTGCAGAAAAGGCACAGGGCCTGCCAGTATTGTGGCAGGTATTTTTTCTTTTCTGAAAAGTCATAACCTTCATTTATTTTAAAAAGTATTTTGTATTAAAAATCGTTTACACCCGTTAATGAGTGTTGTAAATCACATGGAGGTACATACAATCCAGATAATCAGCACAGTTCATTGTATGCATTTGTTGTCCGTTACACTATAAGGAAAGTAAAATCCATTACCATATGTTGTGTTATGACCGATAAATAGAGTTGGCATTGTATGGGTGCTGATATGCACCCCTGTATCAATTTGTTATGTGTTCTCATGTTAACAAGGCGCTGGTGTCAAACATCCATGTTAGGGCCCAAGAATGTGTATGACAGTTGACAGTCAGAGCTCACTGCAGTGGAAGATGCAAGTCTTGCATTGTTTGCATAATTTAAACCTGTCCACACTATCAAAGAAATTTGGTAGATTGAAAAAAGCTAAATATAAATAGGGTTTCTCAATGTAAATACACATATCTGCCAAATACGTACGCGTAAGAGAATTATCGAAAGTAGCAACATTCTCCATGAACGGCGCGTGATTGAAAGGGATTCATCTAATGTAGCCATACATGCTCCCGGATGATCTTAAATGCCAAACAGGCACATCTTTACCCTAACATCTTATAGGACGATGTGAGTAGTTCATTCTCTCTCTTGCTCTCTCTCTCTCTCTCTCTCTCTCTCTCTCTCTCTCTCTCCCTGTCACTCTCTCTTTCTCTCTGTCTCTTCCAGTCTGTTTCTCTTTCTATCTTTGTCTCAGTCTATCTGTTTCTCTCTATCTTGTTCTTTCTCTCGCACACTCTCTCTGTCATTTTCTGTTTCTATCTTACTTAGCACATATTTCCTCCTTTCATCTCTCCCTCTATTTGCCCTCTTCTCGCTCTCACATCCTTCCCCTCTTTTCTCTTACTCCTCTCTCCATTTTCTTTCTATATGTCTGTATCACTTTCTCTAACTTCTCTCTCTCTAACTTCTCTATCTCTTTCTCTAACATCTCCTTTTTGCTATTGTATCTTGTCTCTTTTCTCTCTCTCTCGCTCTCCTACATCTACAAATATAGATATATTATCATATATCAGTTGTCCCTTCCTCTTCCCAAACCCAAGAGCAGTTTTTGAGATTTTCTAAAACACTGCTATGCAGCAAGAAAAACGATAGGTTGTACCAGTGGTCGAAGTGAGAGGAAGCTGTTGAGAGCAGTGCTCCTATACTTTTAAAAATTAGGTTTCACCATTCCTATGCGTTTATTTTAATAATAAACTTTTCCGGAATGGTTTCATTTTTTTTCTTTCAGCCTTTACACAGTCGTGGGGGGGTGTAATGAAGGAAAGTAGGGACACATGTATGGGGTTTGTATTGTGTGTGGGAGGTTTGTGGCAATGGGGTTTGTGGGGAGTGTGGGTGGGCCAGCAGAGAACATAGTTCCACTACATCTTTTCGTACATTTCGAACACATGGGACGTACCTGAGTTACAATGCATTGAAAGTCTGACTTGCTGGATTAAATGTAACACATGGGAGGGATTCAAATATTTTCTTGAACTGTACCAAAACTAGTTGTATACTAGGCTTACAAATCCTAAAGAGCTGGCACAGATAACTGGTAGGAGTAGTGTAAGCAGTAGTGTACAAAAACAAAATCTCCCCAGGACCTCAGAATAAACCAGAACTAGGTGACAAGGGCCAGTCACACAGAGGCAGCTCAGGCCTCACTTCCTGTACGGTCCACAAGATCATCAAACAGGAGAATCAGTGAAACAACAGGACATGTATTTCAATGAAGCATGAAGTCTATTTTTTCCATATATAGAAGGAATGTTGGATGTTCATGTATGATTGACAGAAAGTGTGAATGTGATTGCAGGGCGAATGCCCCAGACAATAGAGTAGTTTACCTTAGCTGCCAGGTATTTGATTCATCTCTGACTGGGAACATAGAGGACATCATTCTCTTTGTGTTCATGGTATGAAGTGGGGTTAGTGGGAACAGTTGGGGTTTCTCAGAGATGGACCCATAGTTGATGACTCAAGTCCATTAAAACCCTTTTGCAGAAGTGCCTGAGTAAGTGGCTGTTTGCTGGCAAATGATACTGGAAGATGCTGAAGATGTTACTTTGGTGTTTGTGGAAGAAGCTCATGAATTTCTCCGTATAAGTGGACTTTAGTGATAAGGTGTACAACACGCATGACTCCTCCCCCTCACGCCGACTTACTATATACTCAGGCATGCGCGCACACTAACGCGCGCGCACTGCAGAAGTGCCTGAGTAAGTGGCTGTTTGCTGGCCATTGATACTGGAAGACACTGAAGATATTACATTGGTGTTTGTGGAAGAAGCTCGTGAATATCTCCATATAAGTGGACTTTAGTGATATTGTGTACAACACACATGACTCGTCCCCTCACGCCCACTTACTATATAATCAGGCGCGCATGCGCACTGCGGAAGTGCCTGAGTAAGTGGCTGTTTGCTGGCCCGTGATACTGGAAGACGCTGAAGATATTACTTTAGTGTTTGT
This sequence comes from Ambystoma mexicanum, assembly GCF_040938575.1. NCBI lineage: Eukaryota > Metazoa > Chordata > Amphibia > Caudata > Ambystomatidae > Ambystoma > Ambystoma mexicanum. The sequence continues at coordinate 719,660,648 of NC_090934.1, forward strand.
AGAAGAAGCTTGTGAATATCTTCATATAAGTGTACTTTAGTTATATGGTGAGCGCTATAACCAGAGAAGATGTTACAGATGGACTAAAAGCACTTTTCATAGAGTTAAAACTATTTATTTGCCTTGATAGGTGTACCACACACATGACTCCTCCCCCTCATGCCGACTTACTATATAATCAGGTGTGCGTATGCACTAGCACATGTGCACTGCGGAAGTGCCTGAGTAAGTGGCTGTTTGCTGATCGCCACTTCGCACTCTGTGTCCTGTGGAATGTGTGGCACACGACTATTGTGTGTGTCTTTCCTATGGAATTACGATCAGCTAATAACATGAAAACCTCACAAGGGGTAAGTCTCACTCCTGTCCCTTGATAACATTTCCAGGCAATTCCTCAGTGGACCGCTCAACTCGGCCGAGTAGAGCGTGTTTACGCAACACAATCTGCCATCCTGGGTCGTTGCCTGATGGGAAACTAGCCAAAATGACTAGTTTCTTTAGAAAAATAGATTGTAGCACAAGTGTAATAATGAATCACCTTAGTGCAATAGAAGAAGAAAACTCTCAGAGCCAAATAGTAGAGGACCTCTGTGCTAGCCTCCCATGTATTGGCTCTAAACTATTTTCCCAAGTATTACAGCAACCATACCATGTGCTAAGGCCCCCGTAATTGGTGAAGATAATCTAACTGGTAATGGTGAAACTTTGGATGATAGTGTATACATGCAAAGTGATAGATTGGTGAGTGGTATATCCAGTGCTACTCTGCCTTTTGAGCAACATTGATGTGACCAGTGGCTCGCAAGCCGAATTCCTGGTGCCGAGGGTTCCGACTTTGAGGTTCATTGTGATGAGAAGTGTCACAGTGGGACTATTGCCAACTGACTTGTATAATAAAAGCGTACCAGAGACTATTATTAAGGAATGTGAACCAGCTATGCACGGAGAGAACGGTACCATACACAATCCCATTAGAGTCCCCCACAGTTTTGTGTGGCTCCCTTTGTCTCCATGTGTGACCCTTATCCTCCGAGTGCTCCGGCCACATTAGTTGGAGAAATGGAGCAGATATTCAAGTCCAGAGATAGAGTTATAGCAGATCCTGTTACAGGACGGATAATGTTTAAACCGTCTTGTGTTGAGCAAGGCATAATGCCCACTGAGATGTTAGAAACTAATATTGAGATAAATCTTTCTCACGTGAGTAGTCCTGATTCGCCTAATAATGTGAGCTTTGCTAGTATGTGTACCAGAGAATTGTTTGAAGCATTGGAACTTTTGCTTACCACTCTAGTCGACAAGTGCGACAACATAGAACGCAAGTTAGATGTGCTCTCTGTGCTGCTGCACAAAAGTATTAATAGATATAGGAAAACCCTCAAAGACAGTGGGACAAGTACTGCACATTTGGTGAATGAAACTAAGTTACTAATGAATGATGTAAATCTGATTAACCCTGTATGGTTGGGATCGCCCAATGAATAAATGATAGATGAACCATTGATGAAAATTATGGTAATATATCTAATGATGCTAAAAGAGCAGATTTAAACAGATCCAATAGTAGAGTTTATAAGAAAAAACTCTGTAATAAGAAGAAGAAACACTACTCACAGGCAGTAATGCACAGTAATAGGCCCTATGCCGTAAGACTAATGGAAGTATTGGAACTGACAAACAAGTGTCAAACATTGACAGTGTTAAAATGGGACAATTAGAAATAGAAACTATGACAAAGACTTCACTGGAGAAGCCTTTGCCACTCTGTAAGGACCCAAACTATATTGGACCTCATACTGTTGCAATTCATGCAAATCTGGCGAGATAGACTAAAAAAGTGTCCAAAGAAACTGCAGGCATAACTGATAGCAGATCATATTTGTGAAACTCTGAACCTAACTTGTCCTTGCAACCTTCTGAATGTTGGGCAGGAACAAGTAAGACAATCCCTAAAAGAAAAAAGAAGGCAACAAAAGATAAAGGGATATCTGATGTGGTGTTGATGGACATACAACACATATTTGATGTGGATATCCAAGATGATTGCCAGAATCATGGGCCTACTATGAGACCTGAATCGACACAATTGCCTGATAACACTGTTAAAATCATGAGTAAATCTGTTAGATTTGAAGAAAATCCAGACAAATGTAATAAGAGCATGCTGGAAGATGATAAAATAGATCCCTCCCATTACATGCGTGCCCTCCTTCAATTTCAATTTCAAGCTATTGAATCTACAAATAAATGGGAGGTGCTGAATAAAGGTCATATATTGGAACTATGTCGATCTATAGTCCCCTTATGTATGGTGACATCGAAGGACCTTAAAATTATAGACCAGCTGGTGACCCCTATGAATGTGACAACCAATGTATGGTGTGCAAACAAATTGACTCTTCAATACATTTTAATTCATTCCTTTTTGAGAAATTGGGCTACACATGTAAGGAAACAATAATGCCAAGAATAAAAAATCAGATGAGTACTTTGAGTACCGTGGGGAATAGAAACAAACAGGCCCCTGTGGTTGACAAAATTGAAAGGAACAAAGAGTTAACTGTAAAAGATTTTTTAGTGAAAGGCAATGAGAGTATCAAAAGGTCCACAAAACAAGATCAATGTGATATAACAACCTCTGAAGGGTACTGACAATGGCTGCGATGACATTTAAAAGTCATTTTGAGAATCAGTATTGATGACAGCGATGTAGTGTTATCTTGGAACACGAGGGGAAATTCCCACTACACCACTGATAATGTTCTGTTGGAGTATATCCACCTTTTTTGTATAGTTGCCCGACAGGAATACTGGCTGTATGCTAAATGGCCATACTACATTTCAAAGTTTAGCGATAAAGGGCCCTAGATGGAGACCAAAACGTGGCCTGTTGACTTCTATTAGGCATCCTTAGTAATAATAATAATTGTGCATTTATATAGTGCTACAAACCCTCAGGTATCTGAGCACTGCTTATTATTACCCACTTACCTCTGAGTTTGGAGCTGCCGGCATTCAAACCTGTGTTAGCAGGCTCTGCACAGATGTCAAAGCGAGCGTTCTACTCGCTGTGCCACTTGACCGGCTAGACAGGCTACCACTTGCCTGGTCAACTACCATGGTGTTAACAGTGTTAGTAAGTTGCAATCAACCAATGTTTGCCTCGTTATTGATTGTGAATATTTACAATCCTCCTAATGATGTATTTAACAAGGAAAACATAGCCATGGTAACGAGAATATTGGAAGAAAACGCCCCAGACACTCCTTTTTTCTTACTGGGAGATTTTAATGCCCAGAGTAGAAATTCGGATGAACTAACCATAGAAAACACAGAGATTTGGCCAGACAGAACCGGGCTCTAACACTCATGGCAAACCCTGGGCTAATCTATTTTTCAGATACCATCTCGGGATATTAAATGGTAATACTATCAGTGATCCCAATCGTAGTTTGACACAAATTAGTGGACCTAGTATGTCAACAATTGATTAGATGGTAATTAATGAAAGTGCCCATGCATTGGTGTTAGACATGGCAGTACGGTGTTGTGAGGAAAGCGACCAACTCCCTTTAAACTTTTTGTTGCCCACCCATAAGGTTTACAATGTGTACCAACTGAATGGAAATATAGGTGTTAATAGGGCAGGGAATCGGATTACCTGGAATCCCCACAAAATATAAAAAGGCAAACTGATTGCAGAGTATGAGTTAACAAAGTTTGTAGAGCATATGGCCTCTAAACAAGATGAGGGTCAAAATGAAATGATCAAAGCTTTTGAACATATATTAGTGGCTATTAAGATTGGTACGAGCCATAAACGTAAATATTTAAGCAACCATGAGAGATGGTATGTAAATCATGATAGGAAGAATTCTTTTGATGTTGAAATACATAAATCAAAAAAACAATTAAGATCATTTATCAGAGAGACTAAGAATAGTAATTGCAAAGATGCTACTATGAAAATAAGATAAGCCAAAAATTATAATTGAGTTTGGCTACAACGACATCGCACTCATAGAGCTGACGAGACCTGGCATACTGTATCTTGCTTTGCAAAGAGTAATAACAACCAGGGAACTTGGGCTGTTATTGATGGCTTTAAGAAGAAAACTTTGCCAATAGATAGTGTTGCTGAACAAGATTGGCTTCTTCATGTGGAAAAAACACTTGGTGCTTCTCTGTCACTAGAGCCCACGCGCCCTGTAATTTTACTATCTGGTATGGCAACTATACTCTAGACACTTTAAGTTAATTAATCAGGAACTTGTGTAGTTCTAGTGCTGTAGGTCTGGATGGTACCAGTAATGCTCTCGTTCGGATGATTCCTGAGAAATGGGCACTAACATTGAGCATCCTGTTCCAATGGATAGGGAAACATGGTATAATACCGCCAACTTGGTGAGAAAGTCTAATCCTACCTATACACAAAAGAAAAGGTGAATGGAAAGATCTGTGTAATTACAGGAGGTTCGCAATGCTAGATATCCCTGTGAAGATATTTGCTAAAATTCTATTGATTGAATTGAACCAATGGATAGCTGAGTGTCATATTCTGCCATTTAATCAATCTGGCTTCAGAGCACAATAATCTACTATGCACAATTTAGTGAATTTAGTGACTGCTATTAAGTGCCCTTGGCAGAATCGCAAGTTTCCTGTACATGCTGAATTTATTGATTTTACTGCTGCGTTTGATACTATAATACAAGAAAGATGTTGGTTTAAACGTAAAGCATGGGGAATACCAGCTGGGCTATTCAGTATGATGTAATTACTTCATAATGATACTTTTGTGAGAGTACGCCTTGATAACGAATGGAAACTATCTGATCCTCTACCAACAATACGAGGAGTCAAGCAAGGCTGTATCTTGGTGCAACACTTTTTAATCTGTACCTAGCTGACCTCCCGAGGACCTATATCCGATAGCGGTTTATAGTGTTAGCATCGAATGCAAAAGCATTGAATACAGAAGCCTCGAAAAAAATGCATCGAAAAAATTCCTTATTTTTTTCATTGTTTTTAATGGGGGGTCCCCCAAACCCCTGTTCTTTACCCCTTAAAACCCATTTTAATAAAAAAAAACCTTTACCTACAAAGAAATGCTTTTTCTCGAGGCTTTTGCATTCATTGCTTTCGCATTCGATGCTTTGCATTCGGGTGAATCACTGGATACCCTTATTACTGATGATATTAAAATAGGCACCGTGAAACTAGGATGGTTGGGTTATGCTGACGAACTCTTGTTGCTAGACTCTACTCCCAAAGGATTACAGATCAAAGTCAAAGTTTGCAGGAGTGAATGGCCTAAGAATTAACATCAGTAAAACTAAAATAATCTCTTCCTTGGGCAAAACAAAATGCTCTCGATCTACTATCTATAAGTGGATGATTGGAATGACAGAAAAATGAAATGTTAGAAGACTGTTATGGCTTTGAGCTATTTAGCTATTTTATTGGTGAACAAGGAGATTTTTCTGTTAGTACCATCTTGCTGCTATATTCGCCCCATGTTTTACTTTGTCTACTTTATTCTGCGTAAATGTGGGGTACTAATTTTACCAGTGAAATAAACCAGTTTAAAGCAACACTGCTAAGGATCTTATTAAATGCCAACATTTGTATCTCGAGAATATCTTTTATTAGTGTGTCATTTAATGTGTGCCACAGACATTTTAGAATATAAAATGACAGTGCTATATGTGAAATTGTGCACTTTAAACAATGATACTTTTATCGTTGAGTTAATGAAAGGTTCTGATACAAAAATGAACCAGCAGGATTCCAGCGTTATAGCTATGGTAGGCATGGTGTATTACAGATGGGCTAAGGCAAATGCATATTTATGGCTACTCACTCATGATAAGGTTAACAGATACTAAAAACAGTGATATTAAATCATGGTAAAGAATGTGACATGATTAACCTTGTGACTAAATCTAATAGTGGATTATTCTTGGAATTTTGGTCTAAAGAATTGACAAAACCTACATATCAAGCTGCCTTCCCAGATCGTAACACTATTATGCGCTACCTCCTTTTTAAACTAAATATGTGAGTCACAATGGAGATCTTGGAAATGAAACTGGGCATTGCAAGGCACTTGAGATTTTGTAGATTATGTGGTACCTCAGCAACAGAATCTGCAGAACATATCATATGTCACTGTGAGAGTTTTCATTACTTAAGAGCTAAATACCTGAAAGCCTACGACAATAGAAGTATTATCGCAAATATGTATGCTATATGGTAATCTCTTTTATACGAAAATGATCAGAATCTTATGTTTCATATGATGAATTGTTATGAACTTGTTTTATCGATTTTAATGGAATTCTCTGTTGGCACATTGTTTTAATAGAAATGCCTCATTACGACCCAGGCGCTGGACCATGGTGCTATTAGCACCATGGTCCATGCCGGTCTCCGGCATGGTGGATGGCGGAATTACCGCCCCCATCACAAGGTTGGCGGGGGCGGTAATTCCCCATTCACCATTTGCCCTTCCCCATTCCCATTTTGCCCCATAGGGCATAATGGGGATGGGGAAGGCGGTAATTACGGCACCGTAAATTACGGTTGCCGTAATTAGCTCCAAGGTTCCTTAGCGGGTTGGATTTTAACGCCTGCAAAAAGCAGACGCTAAAGCCTCCAACCTGCTAAGGGACCTTGTAATCAGGTGCTAATGGTTTAACGGAGCCGACGCTCTTTACAGCGCCGCTAAACCATTAGCGCCAGGGTCGTCTTATATATATTGATTTTATCTGATGCCATTTGATGTAATGTGATGCAATTGGAGTTTGATGATATTAAAGCCTTTGTTGGCTGTGAGCATATTAAATAAATAAAAAACCTTTGACATGTCATAGTTAATATAATTTGAGGAGCAACTATAATACTTGAGGGTGCTAAACCAAGGTTGTTTGGTTACACCATTGCATTGTCTGCCTAATGAATTATCATTGATATTTGGATTCCTTTTGGAAAAGCATGCTTATTACTTGATCTGTGTCATAATGGTGTTTTAGAGAGCTGTCTAGAGAAAGATACCTGTCTGTCCTAACTTAGTAGTAGAATGCTCTAGGAGTGATTACTTCTCAAACTCTAACATGGTGATTGCAGTGACAAGCAGCATTTTTCTTACCAAACTTACAGTCTTGTTACTCATGTATAGTAACATTTATTGATGGCCATTTGAGAAAGATTCCCTGTGGTTGCTTTAGTAACTTCACACCCCTTTTATAAGGCTTAGGGATTGGTCCAAATGTCGAGTTGTGGTCCATTGCATGCATAAGTCCCTTTGGTTGGAAGCTTCCTTGCCAGACTAGGAGATTATTCCTTCTGTGGGTGCTAGACCCATCTGTAGACTCCTTCCAAAGTAGACCTCTGTCACTCTTTAAGGACTTAAAATATGATGGACATTTCACTTCAATGATATGTGTTCAGGACACACACAAGATACTAGAGTTGAGGACACTTAAAAGGGTGTGTCCTGTCTTTTGTCCTATGCATAAGAAAAGAGAAGGGAATACTCAAAATGCCCAACAGCCCTCTGCCACCAGTCACAAAGAGGATAAAACAGATACCGGGCAGATGGAAGGGAAGGATTTTCAGATTATTCAGAAACTATACTAACTTGTGTTATAGTAAAGATATGGCAAATTCCATGATATATCAGACTCAGTCATTTGTAAGAACAGCAGTTGAGATAGTTTCCCTGTAAAGTAAAGGAGACCCTAGATGGGGACATGTACTTCCATAACTGTTATCAAGCTTGAACAGATTGTATTATGTAATGTGAGGATTCAGGAACGAAACTCAGAGACAAGTGAGCAATGTTTTTGTTAAAGACATTTATTGAAATGAAGGGCCTGATATCGACTATGTATAAAGAATTAGTAGAAGGAGGAGAGGGGACTACAGATTCATTGAAAGGCAGATGGGAAAAAGATCTCGGTGAACAGATCACCCCGGACCTGTGGGGAACCTTATGCCAAGCGGCTACACAAATTTCCATCTCGAATCATTACAAACTTCATGCAATTAAATTGCTGCATAGATGGCAATACGACTCTGTTAGACTATTCAAAATGTTCCAAACAGCCAATCCAGAATGCTGGCAGGGATTTGGAGAAAATGCTGATTACTGGCATATGTGGTGGGGGTGCACTCAAATAAAAGTTTTCCGGAACAAAGTCCTATGCTGGATTAAAGAGATTGATGGCATTACCAGAACAGCTGATCCTTACCTTATATTGTTTGGTCTTGAAAAGGATGAAGACAAATGGATTAGAGTAAGAGATCTGGCCCCACAACTGCTACTGGCAGCTCGAGCAACACTTGTTATGAAATGGAAATCCGCTTCAGCCCCCACCAAAACTAAATGGATCAATGTTGCCACTAATATATGCATAATGGAGCACACAACAGCGTCATTGCATGGTAGATCATCACAAGCTGAGGCCCTATGGATGGACTTCAAGAATAAATACCTCCCCAGTGGACTTTTTCATGGCATAACCAATACTCCAACATGTGAAGGGCAGGAAACAACCTAAAAATGTGCTTCGCTACTACCCTTATGTACTTATTGCTCTGGAAGTGATCCCTACAATACACACAAACTGTGATCTTAATCTGATAAGCGCTGTAATGACTGAGTTAAGAACTGCATGACCGAGAGGGGGAGGGGGAGGGGGAGTGAAGGAGGGGAGGGGAAGTCATGTACTCATATAAGACCAAATTAAGAACAATGTGCCTGAAAATACAGGTGCCGAAAATACTGAATCTTGCGGGTTTGTCTTGTAACCATACGCTCTGAAATGTCTTTTTGTACCATGACTCACATTTGTAAACCTAATAAAAGCAAATTTACAACAAAAAGACATTCATTGAAAATAAAAGGGGTTGGTATTCACACACTTATAGTTGTCTGGAATACTCTTCTGCCAGGGCTTCTTGTATTTACACACTTGTAATTGCCTGGTATAATCTTCTGTCAGGGCTTTCTGTATTCACACACTAGTAATTCCCTGGTATACCATCCTTTCCTGCCAGGACTTCTGTTCATAGGGGCCTCTGCCCTCTCCCATAATTGCTTATCTTATTCTGGTTTACCATGTTATACATTCACATGTTTCTAAGGGTTTTGCTCGTAGTTCAATTTCGCCTTTAATATTAAGTCCTTTTGCTCTTTCTCTCTTGCTCACAAAATTGATATCACATCAAGCAGCAAACTATATACTTACACTAAACAATGATTGGAAGAAATATCAGAATATATATATATATATATATATATATATATATATATATATATATATATATATATATATATATATATGTATATGTATATATATATATAATATATATATATATATATATATTATATATATATATGGTGTAAGTATACAGTTTGCTGCTTGATGTGATATCAATTTTGTTCTTAACCTAGTTTTGTATTTGCCTGAAATTAATGCTTTATGTCTTTATGCACTGTCACCTAACTTGTTACGCAGATGTGTTCGGTGTCATTTCAATGAGTCTCTAATGTAATAGCTCTGAATATGACTGACCCTATGGTTTGTCCTACTGCAGTTCCCTTTTACATTTTTTGCGGAACAACGAAAAGAACAACATTGTCCTCTTAATCTATTTTATACCCAGAGTGCCTTGTCTTGTCTTTGGTCAAGAAGTCCCTGATCCATGCCATAACATTTTATTTTAGTCTTTCTGTTCTTCTTTAATGATAATGATGTGTTATTTATATAGCGCCTTAATCCAAAACACTTTACAGAGCACATATTTACATACAATATGACCCAACTGAAATCGGTACTCATTTATCGACCTCAAAAGGATGAACAGCTGAGTTGGCCTTGGTGGGATTCGAACCGGGGAACTGCAGATCACAGCAGCGAGTGCTCAACCGATTGAGCTATCTTACCAGCCTAACTTTTCCTCAAAAGTTGTACTTGTGGATGTGCCAGGATTGTATTTTGAGTTGATGGAGTAAAGAGAAAGCTCTGTTGGACAGGGGGATCCTTATGGGGCACATTTACAATGGAAATGGCTAGCCATGTGAGTCATGTGACATAATAGTCCACATATTCGATTGTTTTTGTTTCTTGCCTCAAATATAAGTAAAGAAAACAGTCAATGCAAGCTTACTGGGGGTGTCTACCATGGAGTCTTTCATCTAAAGTTTAAAAAACATGGCGCCAGAGGGACATGCCTTTAGCCCCACAACATATGAAAATAAATTAAGGATATTAATATGGAATTTGAGGGGCTATAACAGTTTTATGAACATTGCCATCAACTGTTTGTTGATGGATAGCCATGTTATCTTGTTACAAGAAACTCGGATGACGATGGCAGTCTTCCTAGATGGGTTTACGATAGTCCAGCAAATAGTAACAGCCAGTCTTGCGGGGCAGCCTTCAGGCGGACTATTAAAATGGTCAACAACCTTGTATTCAGATCCATTGAAATAATATTAAATTCGATCTATGGTCTCTTTGTAGTAAAAGTGGACATGAAAGGACAGCCCACAACAAACTCTATGTACTTGATAAATACAAACAGGAATCCCGAGTGATAGGCGCTGGATACGTTTGTCTTGAATGTCTCTGACATATGTGAGAATATTCGAGTAGAGTTATTAGGGTCGAATTTGCTCTTGGCTGGGGACCTTAACTCGGATTGTTGGCACAAGCACCATACAAAAAATGGGGTGACGTTTTTAGGATTTGGGATTTTAATGTAGCAAATTATAGCATGGCTGGAGAAATTCCAGCTGGACCAGTTTGGTTCATTGGCTCCACTTCATCCTGTCTTGATGATTCGGTATTATCGGCACCACTTTTCGAATGTTGTGAATCACTATCGATTTTAGATGGTCTATGATCTGGCGATCATAGACCATTAAGGGCATTATTTTCAATCAATATCATTGTGGGGGGGAGTGGCTCATTTTGATCTTATTGCTCATACAAAGCAACACTGTATAGTGAAGAAAATAGTAAATAAGAATACTTTCTGTACAAATATCAGTACAGCTTTAAATCAAACAATCAAAGAAGAAAATAATTCGATCTTATATCCTTGGTTCTTTAATTACTTCTTTTACGATTGTTGTGATCAAAGGCTGAAGCAACATTGTTTTTAAATTATTCCTAGATCCTTTGATGTGAATAATCAGTGGAAGTAACAAGCATTAAGATTTGCCTTGAGAATATTGAGATGTATTAGCCTTACTTATAGCGATTATATAAGGCAGGCTAGGAAAGTAATGCAGGAGTATAAGAATTGGTTAAGAGAGTGAAAATATACTAGAAAACAAAGAGATGGAGAGGCTATGTTACATGCTATCCTTTCTAGTAACTCTAAACATGTTTGGTCTTTGATTAGCAATCTAACAGTCTCCCAAGAGCATATGCTGAGAAATGCAGTATGTGAGAAAATATGGATGAATCACATACAACGTTTATGTTAATCTAGGCACCCTCCTCCCTGGTTGTTATACCACAATGCAAATGGTCGCTTAATTTCTCAGTGGATGATATCTGATTAAAAAGGTATCAAACTCTGGGGCTAGTGGCCCCAATAGGTTCAGCAACATTGTGTTTAAATGTGACCTGGCCCTGTGGGCCTGCATTTTGAATGCTCTATTTATGAATTGTCTGCACACAAATCCTTTCCGGAGACATGGAAAAAGAACATAATTCTTCCAATTTACAACCGTGTTGACAGGTCGGAACCTGCGAGTTATCACCCGATTACCTGGCTTGATCCAGATAGCAATTTATTTGCATCATTAATGCTCTCTGAGTTAGAGGATTGAGCGTCCTCGACCTGAAGAATTAGTAAATTGCAGACAGGCTTTTGCAGCGGGATGGAACCACCACTTATGGTTGTATATTAAATTGCCTCCAGGAGAAAACTGCTTCGAAAGATGGGTCTCCAATGTTTGTTGCGGCTATAGGCTTCTCGCAGACTTTCAATACTATTAATCAAAATCGCCTAGGGGAGAAGTTAAAAGGTTGGCGCATACCACCAAATTTCTTGGCTTTGTTGATGGCTGTGCATGGGGACACCACAGTCCAGGTAATTTTGAATGGGCAGGGGACACCTGATGGAGGAATTTTAGACAGCTCGAAGACTCCGTCAGAGTTGTGTGTTGGCACCCTGCCTATTCAACTTACACCTGGCCTATTTAGAGTCATGTCTGTAGGCAACTGCTTTTACACTGCTGAAACTTGGGTCCTTGGAATGATTTGGATGTTGTACGAGGATGACGCCATCCTGCCTAACAAAATTCAGATAAGTCTCCTACAGAGACTAATAAATACCACCATTCATTATGCTGAAGAAAATGATTTGATTATCAGCAGCAGAAAAAAACAAGCATTATTAGATTATCTGGTGGAATTAATAGACCCTATCCTTTTACATTGAAAGTGGAATACTCTATCATTGTTCCATCACCAGAATTAAAATATGTAGGGATTGTATTCTCATCTTCCATGAAAGTGTGGATCCATTAATAGGCTTAGGAGAATAGCTTTGTAGGGTGTGGCGCAATTAAAATGGCTGCACTCTAGATATTGTAGATTTACAATCAGGATATTGCTGGAATATAATAAATTGAAAATTGTACCAGCACAAATATATGGCCAGGAACAGACTTATATTACCAGTGACATTGCCTGGGATTACTTTGAAGCATTACTTCAGCAGAACATATTTAATCTACAAGTTTGTGTACCAATAGCAGCATTGGAATTTGAATTAGGACTGATCTCACTTAAGTCTTGGTTCCATTGGTCAATCTTATCACTATACAGAAAACTGCTAACACCTCCCATGGGGTCTCCATTTGGTGACTTTGTAAAGGATGTGTGGGGGGACATGGCAATCACTAAAGCAGAACAACAAAAAACTGTTATATTGGCCTTGTGGCACTACTACCATGCCAGTGCTTGAAAGGTGGTAAGTGCAAGGGGGCAGGGGTAGAGGCAGAAGTGGGGAAGTGCTGGGCATGCCAATGTGGCAAGTGCCAGGGGAAAAGGGGGAGAGGGAGGATGAGTGCAGTGGACATGGAGGACCAAGTTGGGCTAGTCCGGGAAAGGGAGCCCGAGGGCAAGTGCTGGAAAAGAATGCTGGGGTGACTGGCAGGGGTTGTTCTGGGCCCTGTATAACTCTTGAAGGAACAGGGCCCGGTCTCAGCAGCAGAGGGAGAGTTCACATGGGAGGGGGAGAGGGAAGGAAAAGGAGAAAAGGAAAGTCTTGAGAAGTTTCCAGAACTTTAGAAGATCTGGCTCAAGTCTGGTAGGGGGGCTGTTCTGGAGGGAGGAGCCATCTGACGAAAGGTATTTACCTCCCACTCTCTGGCTGGGAGGTATTTAGGGAGAGAAAGCTGGATGTAAAGATGTCCCAGGCCTCAGACAGCCTTGTGGATGATGCAAAGGGTCTTGAATTTGATCCTTGCGATCACTGGGAGCCAGTTGAGAGATTTTAGGGTTGGAGAGATGTGGTCCCTTGGCTTGAGGCCAAGGATAGGTCTTGCAGTTATATACTGGCTTTAGTTGAAGGGGGACGGAGGGAGAAAAGAGGCACATTAAGGAAAATGCTGTTGCAGTAGTCAAGCCTAGAGAGAACAAGGGCACTGGAGATGTTGAGCTTCTGGGGGAAGGTGAGGAAAGGTAGAATGCCCCTCAGAAGGTGCAGGTGAAATTTGGACTTCTTGGCAAGATCCATGTGTGGCGAGAAAGAGAGAGAGGATTCGAAGATGATTAAAAGGTTTTTTGCCACACATGTGGGTGATGGAGGGCTCCCAAGGAGTCTGGACAGCAGTGGGGGGAAGCAGGGAGCAGGTGTCCCAATGAGTAGAATCATTGTCTTACTGGCAGATATCACTGGCAGAGCACCAAGCCTGAAAAGCAGTCAGGCTGTCAGGTGTGAGGGATAACACTGGAAATTATGGGAGAAAGTGGAGATCAGGTGGGCCAGAGGGGCCAGGTAGATGTTGAGGAGCAATGGCGATAGGATAGAGCCCTGAAGGACACCACAGGTAAGAGTATGGTGGAGGAGAGAAGGGGACCCATTTGCACTTGGGAAGGTCTGTTTGAAAGGAAGGAGGTAGGTCACACCAGTGCCCAGTCCGTGTTGCCTAGGGTATCATGTAGACGGTTTATGAGGATAGAGTGATTGACTGTGTCGAAGGCAGAAGAAAGGAGTATCAGTACAGAGGAAGTGTTAGAGTCCAGGTTAGAGATTGTGTCTTCACAGGTGTCCAGGAAAGCAGTTTCCATGCCTCTGGGTGCCTTGAAACCGGACTGGTGATCATGGAGGTAGCCAGCCACTTCAGTGTGGATGGTCAGTTGGGGCATGACCAGCTTCTCCATGAGTTTGCCCAAAAAGGGGTGATAGAGATGTGTTATTCATATAATGATTTTGCCAAACCTTTGTATTGAGAACATTTCTTATAAGCAATGTGTATTACCCAACTGAAGTTGGTACTCATTTACCAACCTCAGATGGATAAAAGGCTGATTTGGCCTTGCCAGGTTTTGAACTTGCAATGTGCAGATCACACAGAGATCTCAGCAGCAGGCACTGCACCCGCTGTACTATCTTACCAGTAAGAGTATACCAGTGTGTCAGCATAAGTACCCAGGTTGTTGTTTTTGGCACATACTGTGGCGCTAACGCCACCTATATGGCAACGCATTGCTAACACAAGAAAGAAGTGTTAATGTTCAGCTGCAGGATGTTTGATTGACATGATAATTGGAAATGCTCAAGCATGATTTTGAAACATCAGAAAATGTTATGTTTTGTGTCCCTGCGCGATTTAAAACCAATCTGCCGGTGTTTTAAAATGAGTCTCCCAATCAGGAGTCTCATTGGATAGTACATGCTTTCATGCTGTACTGGTGTAGTGATACTACCCTTGCCTGCTCAACCCTCCTCTGCCTGTGTATTAACTCCCTCCGATCTAGGGTTACCAAATTGGGATTTTTCGCACACAATCGGACTACTCAAAAAACATTTGTGCAAGAAAATATGGGCGTGAGTGGCTAGGAATTTTTGGGCTGTTTTGGGCTACTCGCACTGTGTTGAAAATACATTGTTTGTTCTTATGTATCCAGAGGTGGAAGTGTAAAACAATTAGTAAGTTCAAAGTGCACAACTTTACTTCAAATGTTCACTAAAAGAGTCCTGTGTGCATTCTCTTTTTAAGTTTAAAATCATCTCAATGACGTTCATGAGGTATGAACTGCCTATTTCCCGAATCACAGCCTGGCCAAGACATACACATAATGTTGTGCCCTGTAGCCAGAACCTTAACAACCCTGCATATGTATTTCTTGTGTTATCAGCAGCAGAGCCTCTTTTATGCATGAAAGTACATTTCCAACGGTGAGACCAGTAAACAGCAGCAGTTATCTTGAAAATCTGTGCTCACTTCAAAATCAGTTAAAGTGAGTAACAGAATAAAGCCCCCTTTTAAAAATGTGTTTTCACCCATGATATCTACTAGGCTGACATGCAACAAAAGGTTTGCTTTATGTTCATGGTCATATATTCTTAACATCATGCTTAAAAACGTACTGAACTTTTGTGACGACAGAAACCCCTTTACTAACTTAGTTTACTATGCAACCCCTTTCTTTGTGTGTTTGAAAATGGTCAAAGTATAGTGGCATTAAATAGAGGTTGTTTCAGGCTTTGATTATTTTGCAGTCTGAGGCTTATAGTTTTCCTTTCAGGAGGTGAAAAATAACATACAATGATATTTGTTAAGCTTAACATGTTTCTTCAAGGAAATACATGTTGTCAGGTTGCTGCAATAGGGGTATTTTGTAAGCTCCTGCATAAGGTACTAATGTAGGTCTTGAAATCCAAAACTCAAATATTTTTACCAAATAAAGCTTGGAAGGTTTGTGGTCAAGTACTTAAATTGCAGAGTGGGTTAAATCCCTGCTTAAATGTTCAACCAATGTGTGATCCTGGGCAAAATATGTCATCTCACTGTGACTTTACTGCACGCATTAGAGTCCTATTTGGTCGTTACATTCAAACTATATTTATAAAGACACCCTAACAATGGAGCAGATGTAATGATTTTAGGGACAAAATGGTATACCCTCAGGATCCTCTGTTAGTGCCCCCCAATACTGTTATCTATAATTGCATTATTGTTGCAATGGCTCTCCCTCAGTCCCAGATCACGTGATTTGGCAGGCATGAAAATAGTCTCACTAGCCATTCAGTGCACCAGAGATGTGTGTTTAGCAGGGACTGTGGCAGAACTCTCCCTCTCCCTGCATTGTCACCCTCTCTCTCCTTGCACTGCCACACTCTCTCTTTGCACTGTTCCTCATTGCACCATTTCTCTCCCTCTCACCCTGGCACACTTGAAGATATGCCCTCTTGCACTCTCACTCCATCTTCTCCTACTCTCAGCTTTCCACGCAGCCCTTTTTCTCACATCCTTCCAATTACACCCCCGCTTTTTCTCTTACCCTCCCGCTCTCACCCTTTCTCTATCCCCCTTCTGATTCGTTTGCATGCCTGAATCATTTCTCACAATCTCCCCTGAAACCTTGCCCTCTCCTCCTTGCACCCTATGGCCTATAAATGCAAAACCAAAGAACAGAAGTACATGCCAAAACAATTGGCTTTGCCAAAGCTTGTTTTATATATGTTAGTAGTGGCACCTTCTCAGTGGAGCAGATGTGTTGGACCTTCCCATGTATGAAATGTCATCTATTATCTTTGAAGCCATTGCTTATCCTGAAGAAGCCTGGCTGGTCCCATGTCACAAGAGCACTGGAAGATTGACATAGTTAGCTGTGTGACATTAGGTTTTCGTGTTTAAATCTGAAAACCAGACACACTGCTTTGGGTATGGAAGGATGCGACATATCATGCAAACAGAGTGAAAGTGTATTGCCAAGTCCCCGGAGTGTTATCTGGCTTTCATTGTGCTGGCTATATGGGGTTTGAACCAGTGAGTACAGGATGACAAGCGAGAATCTCTTTCAGTTTATTCTAAAAATAATATACTAAAAATAATCTTTATTCATTTTAATAAAAACAACACTATATGTTTTAAAATAATTCTCCAAATTAATTTAGCAATTCCTAATGCCCATTGATCATCAATCATCTATTCACATTCACAGTACAACACACACACACTACTCTCAGTCAATCTTCTATTGTCATATTATATACTTTAGCAGCAAAAGCTCTTTTCAGTTCACCAGTGACATCGTCAATTTTAGACACTGTTATGAAGTGTGTTATACATTTTTTTCAGCCCTCTATTAAAATACAGGTGTTGTTCACTGGTCAATCTCATTTTGAACAGTTTCTTATCGTCGACATATGTATCGGTCTTTTTGCGAGCTCTACAAGTGCAGCCCTCAAATACCTGACCTTCTTGAGGACGTTGAACAAAGTCCTTATTGCATCTGTGGCGTAGACTGATATGAGCCACTCCACCTCCACATATATTATAGGAGATGTAAACTGAGATCAAATGGAATAAATCCCTCCACAGGTCAAGACAGTGATATGTTCACTTTGGGCCTGGAATTCCGTATGGGTCACGTTCTATAGTTGCTTCTACGTTGCATGGATTCCAATTATTCAGAAGCACAACACTTATATCTCCTTCTTGCCTGTACTTCCCAATCTAGGTCCCTTCATTGCAAATAATTCCCCAAGTTCGGGTTAATTCCTCCGGTATTCCTTAGATAATTTCTCAGTTATCATCCGTACTCAATCAGTGGTTATTCTATCATCAAAAGGGATCCCTCTGTAGCTCACCATTCTCGATCGTATCCCTCAGTGTCCACGCTACATCACTGAATCCTAATTACTTAATTATGCTGGGGCATCTCGTAAACACAGTTTACCCAGTGTTTCTTCTTCCATGCCTCCATGACAGCAACTTGCTCTCCATGACAGCAACTTGCTCTTTTATTCTGCAGACTGGGTTGCCTTTCATTTGGTATTGCTGTGGTTAATGTCCTCTTATGTGCTATTTTATGCTTCTGCAGGAAAAGGTCTATTAGGGCTCTCTCATTGTTACACTACACAGACAATTGGCAATGCAGATATAATAAAGTAAATGAAGGTGGATGTATAAATTATTACCATATTGAGGACAATTGCATGGCAAAGAGAGATTCAGAAGGGGATCTTTTTGGGTGACTTATTGTTGTGTGTTGAAACTGTTAGATTAAGAATAAGCAGAATATTAAAAGCTCTGATTATTTCCTGGCATCTACTGTCTAACCACTGATAAAATGGAAGATATGAACAAGGGATTCATAAACCGCATCCCAGTTATATGAGGACCACATGTTATTGGTATCAGAAAGAGAATCACTGCTACGACTGCAGTGTTAGGAAGAGTAGTCTGTTTTAAGAGTTTCTCCAAATTGAAATTGGTTTTACTAGCCGTTAAGGAAGGGACCTGCGAAGGGACCTTGGAGGTAATTATGGTACCGCAATTTGTAATACCGTAATTACCGCCTTCCCCATTCCCAATGAGCCCTATGGGGCAAAAATGGGAATGGGGCAGGGCCAATGGTGAATGGGGAATTACCACCCTGCCAACCTTGGAATGGGGTGGTAATTCCGCCATTCACCAGGGCGGAATCCGGCGTCAACCATGGCGCTAATAGCGCCATTGTTTAACGCCTGGGTCGTAATGAGGCTCCTGGTGTTCCAAATGATCTCTTTCGTTCCCACATTGAACTGTGGGCTCATTTTCTGGTGCACATTTTCAACGCAATTATCAACCTCAAATTAATCCTTGAGAATTGCAAAACACACATTCCAGCACCCATCTATAAAATTGAAATAAGTCCTGCCCACTAACTTTGTTGGATTGTTCGCCCAAGCTTTTTGTAGAGATTGCCTTGAGAATATTAAAGGATTGGGTTGCTAACCATGATATTCTTATAGACACACAACTTGCCTTAAGGTAGGGGATGCAGGCGGTGACCCATTGTCTAAATTTAAACCTAATTCTGGCTGAATTAAATGGGTTTTCTGAAACGTTTTATTCAGGTATTGGAAGCGGGTTATGTTGATTCCCAGGTCCATGTCCATTTTGGGAAAGGAGGGGAATTAAGTGACCTTATCAGGATAGGTAATGGGTTTAGACAGGGGTGCGTATTTGCACCCCTTTTGCTGAATCCTTGTGTCAACTCCATTGCTAAATTTTTAGAAGCCTCAGGTGTTGATGTCCCACTTTGTTGAAGGCTACCAGTCGTAAGTTACGTGGATGAAGCTGTACTGATGGCCAGGGCACCCACGTCCCTGTATGGTGAATACATGTCACATTGTGGCATAAATGTGAATGCAGTAAAGTACTGTGCTATGAAACAGAAGATGCACATGCGAATATCCCTGGGGGGCCAGGATTTAATGCCTTGTGACCACTTTGATCATTTAGGGATAAGGTTTAATGAGTGACTAACATGGATAGATCACAACAATGCAACAGGCCATAGTAGGAATCTATAGGCTTAGCTGCACTCTTCAGATGTATTCCATGGAGCATTTGGTGACAGTATAGGAAAGAATGGGTATTGCCACAGAAAGCAGAGAACTAGTTCCTTGCACAAAGATTGGGAGTCCCCTCATCGTCATTAACTTATGCTACCCACCGGGAGACGGATCAACCATATCTCACTGAGCTATCTATCATCTCTATAGCATACAATTTATTGACATGCTGTATAGTCTAGTGAGGGCAGATATTTGACAATTTAATTAATTTCCATTGGACGTTGCCACAAAATAGAGTTGTTATTTCACATAAAGAAGACTCTCGAGAACGTGGGCCGGTGTACGAGTTTTGAAAATTCAGAGAGTATTATAAAAATCTCAAAACGTGCTCTAAAACTTCCAAGATGTAAATCTTAAGAACACGGACTAAGGCCCATTTAAATATTCTCCCTCTTAAATCCATTACATGTAAATGAGCAAGCAAATAAATTACGGGCGACGAAATTTGCTTCTGTGGTAAGAGGGAAACACTATCACACTTGATTCTCGTCTGACGTCCTATTTATGGTGACATAAGGAACAAGTATGTAATCACTCTGTGGACGTAAAGAAATGTGAGACAATGGACACCTGCCTTTCTGTTGCTATCGACTGTCCCAGATGGTGTAACCACCTTTGCTTTTTCTAGTTCTTTTAAGGTGTCCTGGCATAGACGCTCACAAATGCTGCAATGGATTTAAAGGAATAGAGTACCAGCTTTGTCTATTACTTGTGTAGTTCTTGGCAATGTTTACTCCTTGGTGCTTTTTCTGGTGGATGGATTGTATTGGTATTGTGCATTGTTGTTTTTATTGTGAGTTCTTTGGATCATGACATCTGAAAAAATTGATTTGACTGACTGATAACATCCTTGAGTCTTGCTACAACTTGACGTTTTCGGAATGTTCACGAGGAATAATACATCAGTTAATATTCAGATATGGTAACAACTAAATCAGAGAAGAAAGTTGACTAATAGGTAACTTTCCACTGGATAACGTACTAAATAAAACGTTCTACAAGCTAATTACATTGAGTATGGATACATTAGCATTGAAGCTCTACATCTCTACCTTCTCAACGTGACTGCTCAACTTGCAATAAAACTTCATTCTCTGCATATAAAGCTGTGTCGACCCACCCTTGCTGAAATGCTTATTCTGCTATGCCATCATTGTCGGTGCTACTATGAATAGCTATGCAGTACGCATAGAGCAAACGGTTTAATAATCTGAGTATTTTTTTATATGTGGGACCTGACATTCAAATCTGTGTATCAAGATTATTAGTCAAATGTTTTAGACGTATTATTTCAAAATATATAATCATGCAAAAAGTGCATACTGCATAGGATGGACATCCCAAACAGCATGAGTATCAATGCTAGATGTTAGAATAGCATTGTTTTTATGTCCTTACACTTAACAAAGGACAACAATCAGAACTTTAGGCCCCATACAACTCACAGCTGAACTATTGATTTGCTGTTTATGTACATTTCTCTTGCCAGTCTGCCCTCCTTCAGCTTATTAGACAGGCAAGACCTACGTGACTGATATGATAACGTTGTTGGTCGACTTGGTCTACCTCTCTCGTTCACTGGCTTTGGCCCATAGTGGTCTTGCATTTGTAGGACTTTAGTTTCCCTCCAAAAGTGGTCTCTCTTGGATGTGTGTTAGAGGACAGGCCCTAATCATATTAGGCGAGCCAACCTCTCAGGCGATACAATAACAGGACTTGGTGGCAGGCCTTTGTTTCCATTCAGTCCTGCTTGAGCCAGTGCCACCATATTTCTTTCAGACTCTTTTCATGAATGGTTATTTTTGTCTTTTTTTTAACTGCACGTGCCAGCACTTATCAATGTTTCCTCCTAGAGTAGCTCTGAATGAAAGTGGATGTGGCTAAATGTTAATGCAGCGCGCTAACAGGCATCTCCGGAAGATGACCTGCCATCATTCATCCATCATTATCACTCATTTCCCAAATCCTTCACTCTTCAGTTTCAGAAAACGGGCATCACTGAAGAATACTCCTCTCCTAGAGCAATTACATGTTCCCTTTCCTTCGTCGTGAACATTCTCCCACCATTGCACATTACACACACTTATTTACACCACCCCATCCTTCACTCCATCATTCTCACCCCCTTTGTGTCTCAGTGTATCTTATCACTTCTAAATACATGTCTACATTGTTACATGTATCCCTACTGCCCTTCCCTGCTCAGTACTATGGCCTGGGGTGTCCCCTGATGGGAGTCATAATCCCCTTATCGATCTGCCAAGGTCTTGGCACGGTAAAACCACTAGAGTGGTGATTGGCATGGTAAAAAAGACTCTTACTACAGCATAACATGTGAAAAACACTTTTCTTTCAAACAGAAACAATTGAATGCATTTTGGAATACTGTTCATCAGGTCATTTTCTGCTATAGTGTTTGTCACAAATGCTTGCTTAATGTGCTTGATTACTCATCTGCAGTTAAATACATTTAAAACATGTGGCGCATTTCGTATACGTGATATGTGCTGCATTAGATCATGAATTGAGTACACATGTGTGAGAATTCAAATCTCCATTTATGAGGCTGTTTAAAAAAAAAATCTTGTAACACTGTATTTATTTATTTATTTATTTATTTGCATTTGTTAAGCGCACTTGCAGCCCAAAGGCATTGAGGCGCCGTTACAGAGGATACGCAGACTTAAGATTACAGAGCGGTGCCAGGAGGGCTCTTAGTTACAGATTGGCAGGCATATATGCAGTGGATGATGATACAGATTCAAGTTAGACAAAGAGTCTTGTTTTGATAGCCTTACGAAAGGCTAGGTGGGAAAATGATCAATGACCAAATAACCATAACACGTTCCTGCTGTTCAGTCTCATCTATGCAGTTTTAATTATATACAAACATTGGTACAAAATAAAAGAGTAAAAACAGGCGAAATCCCATTTATGCCTTGTTTTTTCTTTACTCCTGCATAAAAGTGCAAATTACAGCTGTCAATTATTCTTAGCAGACAATGGGGGTCATTCCGAGGTTGGAGGTAAGGGAAAAACGATGCCGGTAAAGGATTACCGGCATCGCTTACCGCTACTGGCAATTCTGACCAACCAGACCGCTATTTACGGCACCATAAAGTATGATGCCGTAAATAGCGGTCAGGGCGCGCGCACACAACACACCATGCCGGCATTAGCAGCATGCCGTCAACAGGATAGATCACAAGTGATGTGGATATGCAAATAACAGCCTCCTGGAGGCCGAAAAAGTGCTTACCGGCATGGTGTTTATACCGGCATCGCCGACCAGGCGTTAAGAACCATGAGCAGTGTTTCCAAGAGCCACAGGTGCACACAATCAGCACAGGTGGAGGCAATGGAGTCAGGGCCAGTACAAAAGGAGCACACCCACACACCACACCCCCTCCCACATCAAGATGATACCAATAGTAGTAGCATTACTGAAGCTGCAGGCCCTGCTTGCAATGTACCAACAACAACAACAACAGCCGCCACTACAGAGGAGACGCAGGAGGAGAAGGAGGGTGATATAGGCCCAGCTTGCCCCACCAGTGCAGCCACCGTTGCCACACTGCAGCCCCCAACCCCTCGCATCAGAGCCATCACCTTCAACCTAACACCTGAGCAGATCCACACCCTGTACCGGTTTGACCGTGACACCATCACCACCATAGTGGACCTGATACACAACGACATAGTGAGCCTCATAGAAATAGGCACCGCCACCCCCCCTCTACTGAAGGTAGTGTCTGTGCTCCACTTCCTTGCCACAGGCACCTACCAGCACACAGTGGGGCACATGCATGGCATATCACAGCCCTTATTTTCGAGGATACTGAACCAAGTGCTGGATGCCCTCCTCAAGCACACAAGGGACTACATATCCCTACCACAGACTCCCCAGGAGATAATCGATACAAATGTTGCCTTCCCTGCACTGGTATGCATGCCAAATTGTGTAGGTACCCTCGACTGCACCCAGGTGGAGTTGGTCGTCCCGCATGCCATGGAGGTGGTGTATTGCAACCGCAAACAATACCACTCCATCAATGTGCAGATGGTATGCAACGCCACATTGCTGTGCCCGAAATCCAGGATCAACTCATGACTCTTTGGTACTGCAGAACTCCACGCTACCATGCTACATGGAGCGACATGCTGGACGACGTGCCTGGCTGCTTGGTGAGTTGCCTGACTGGGTCATGGCAGTGTATTGGGGTTGTGAGGTGGGTGGCTGCATACTCCACCTTCGTGGGAATGGGGGGTGCATACTCCACCTGGGTGGGAATGGGGGGTTTGCATACTCCACCTGGGTGGGAATAGAGGGGGATCCATACTCCACCTGGGTGGGAATGGGGGGGGTGCATACTCCATATGGGTGTAAATGTTGACGTCAGTCCACGATGTGCACATCACCGAACACTGTGCCCCAAAGCAACTGAAATGGTACATGACAACCAAATCCCATAGTGATGAAGTAAGGCCGACACCTATCGCTACATGACTAACAGGTAACCAGCCCACATCCCACAACACATGCACCACTCATCAGCGGCCCTCACACACCATAAGGTCATCCTTCACTTTGCACTGCATATGCACTGTGTTGCTGTCTTCAGCATATCACCACACAGGACAGTCATCCCTGGCCGTGCATTGAACTGAGTAGACCAGGAATACCACAGTGTGTCACTGTTTCGGCACACCCATAGAAGTGCAGCATGTCACCATGGAACTGATCAGTGCAGAATACCCAATATAGAACTGACTACAGCCAACGCTCCCTACTACCAAATTCCACAGAACACTACTCATCACTGATTTTACACCAACACTGCTGTATGCATATATGATGCACGTGCAACAAGATGTCACACATACCATGACCCATCTTGAAGATGCAACCCACACCCTTAGTCCTTTGCACAGGACACATAGCGGGGCGAGAAATGGGGTCAATGCATCCAGGGACATGTGCATGTGGGCACAAATGACCTGCTACCATGTGAGACTAGTACAGTTGTCCTACATGAATGTGTGAACACTTTCCTTCATTCCACTCTCATGCAGGTGATGGCTATCCCTTGAAGCCGTGGCTCATAACCCCTGTCCGAAACCCACAGAACAGGCATGAGGAGGACTGCAATCGTTCCCATACCCGTACACGTGTGGTGATAGAGCAGACCTTTGGCCTTTTGAAGGCACGATTTCGCTGCCTCAGCACGTCGGGTGGGGCACTCCTCTATAGTCATGAGAAGGTGGCCAAGATTACCATGGCATGTGTAATGCTGCACTATATGTGCATCCGTGGGAATATGCCCCTGTCCCCTGACATGGAACTGCTACCACCTGATGATGATGAAGCGTAGGAGGAAGATGTGGCAGGACCTCATCACAGTGCCGATTCACAGGAGGGACGTGCTGTGCGGCAGTCATTGATTGCACAATATTTCTGACACACAAGTCAACAGAGGGTGACATAATGTTAGGACGTAGGGCACTGAGTGTGGGGATACATGTACACTATGCACTGTGCAAGATTAAATGACACATGCGCAATGATGAATGTCCACACTGGTTATTTTTTTGTAACACAACCGGTGTATTAAAATTGAAAATATCAACGTGAAAAACAAACCCTCCACCACCCTCACCCCCTCCCTCTCCCCCACAATTCCCCCACACACCCAACCCACCTCCCTCTCCCCCACAACACCCCCACACACCCTCACCCTCTCCCTCTCCCCCACAACTCCCCCACACACCCTCGCCCCCTCCCCCTCCCATCACAACAACCCCACACTGGTCCCATAGGGTCCATGTAGCCCACATGTGGCTGCCAGTTTAGTCAATCTCCGCTCCCGGAGCCAGGGGGAGGCATGTCCCGTCGGCGCTGCGCACAGAGCGACCGACGGAGAGGGCTGGTCTGGGTGGAGTTGCTCGTGGACGGTGTGTCCTCATGCTGAGGCTGTTGGCCAGGATGAGCAGCCTCCAAAGCATCGGCTATGCGGCCGAGCACCTCGCAGAGGCGGTTAGTGTTTTCCATTATGGACTGGCCCAGTGCCCTCAAATCAGCACGCCACTCCTCCCTGGCCTGGCGATTGTCCTGCACAAATTATTTTATCAGTGCAGTGAGCTGGTCAGCCCGCTGTGCATCGGCGGATGAAGCAGTGGCCTTGCTGGGGATCGGGCTGACATGTCCTGCCAGCACTTCCTCAACGGGACTGTACACAGGACTGCCATGTCCCTGTGTCTGTCCTTGGCCAGACTGCTCCAGTGTGTCATTCTCACCAGAGTCACTGAAGGATACCTGGGGGTTTGAGAAGTCTTCAGGGGTGTGCACGACTTCCACAGTGTCATCCTCAGTTGTTCCCCAGATGTCATTGGCGCTGTCCTCAACTTCGATGGGGGCCATGGCTGCCACCTCCCCACCCACACTGGACTCCTCGGACCATGGCGTTCGGCAGGTACCTGCAGGCAGTGCAGGGAGGGGTGGGAGTGGGGATGGGGGTGGTGCTCCCTCAACGGGCCTTGCTGGTGCTGGTGATGTACGTCCCAGTGTTGTCTTTGTCGCTGGGAGACAGCAGCCCCTGCCTTGGCTTCTGAATGTGCTGGGGCAGTTGCTCTCCTCACTTTCATGCTCACTGCCTGTGGGGGTGGAAGAGAGGGACGGCATGAGTGATGTTTGGATAGCCAGCATTCATACATGGCTACGATAGCACATTCAGACAATTGTGGATAATAGGCATTTGTGTAGGGAACGGCACGTCATTCCATACTTGGGTGGTAAATGCATGCATATGTCGGTGTCACTCATGTTGGCCAGGTACTGTGCTGTCTAACATGCACACTGTTTACATCAACTACCCTGTGTGCCTCATGGAATGAGCAACTTTGTGTGTTATGTGTCATGTACGTTACGGCCTTGCACCTGGCACTGGCTTGGGTCTCACTTACTTCGGCATGATTTACAGGGGGGGTGTGTGTGGCCGACCATGACGTGACTCTTTTGCCAGACGTTAGCAGTGACTTTCATGACATTTGCCTTAGCAGGACACTCACCTCCATCAGTGGATGACGTTGTGCCACAATCCATTTCACCGAACCCTTCAATGGATTTGGGCCCTATCATGGCCGCACATGTCTCCTCCCACGGCATGAGTTTTATTGGCGAACTTGGGCCTCCTCTGGTTTCCAAGGCCTGGTTTCTGTTCGCAGAAAGGATGCTCCGCACCCTCAGCCGCAGGTAATCCCACCTTTTGCAGCAATCCTTTACGGTGCGGGGGGTGTGCCCACTGCGCTCACCTTCTGGCATACTAGTGCCCAGATTTATTTATTTTTCTGCACCGCCTCCCTCTGCGCACGTTGCTGCTAAAAACAGTCCCAGCATGCTCGTGTAGGGTATCTACAAGCATTTGCAGCTCATCTGGGATATACCGCTCCTTTCGGAGGTGGGCAGCTCCCTTCTTTGGTGCTTTGGGCATTCCTGGTTGATTGTAGGAACTTTACGGTCCGTCACCAGTGTGCCAGGGGTCCTGTAAGGTGAGGATGGCAATAGATTGTGTTTTTAAAGATGGCCGCCATGCTCCTTCCCGTTCCTGTGCGATGACGCTATTTCCGGTTCCGCAATTTAACAGTGACCGTAAATAACAGTGACCGCTATTTACAGTCTCCGCTAATGCCGCGTTGGTCTATCACGGTAGTGTTGTCTACAGTGGGATTCATGCCAGTAGGGGTTTTTTTAGGCCCTTTTGCGGCATGGCTCTAGGTCCCTTACCGGCATGGCGCAAAGCTCGTGCCCGCAAACTCGTAATAGTGCGCTTTTAATGGGCTACTGCCAGCTCAGACACGCTATTTGCGCCATGCCAGTAAGGGACGGTACTTACCTCCATACTCGGATTGAGGGCCAGTATGTATAATGCATTCCTCTGGCATCCACCTGTATTTAGCAGGTGTTCAGGCTTGAGTAAAACAAGGAGCATTTGTAGGCAGATATGGGTTACACTGCAGAAATAAAGATTCCGCCTCTGATAGAAATGAACATCCTCCAGAGTGTAAAAGGAAGTCGTAAATTGTGTACACCTTGATTTTACACCCCAGTTTTTCACTCTGGAGATTGGCAAAGGACAACCTCTCTGCTGTGTGTCAGATCAATCCTGAACATGGCAATGGATATGACCCGGAATGAAAGGGATGTGACCCAGAATGTAAAGTATGTGACCCGCAATGTAAGCGTGAAGTTATGCTGGACAAGAAAGCTAGTGTGAAAGCTAAGAGAGTAGGATTGGTGCAATTTGTGAACTGATGCTTGGGTGGAGGATAGGAGCCATATTGTGTTCTAAGTGGGTGGGAGCAGTTCTCCTCTACGTTTTTTAATTACATTTTACTGTTTCTATACTTTTATATTTTTTTAAACTGTTCCGGATTGGTTTCGTTTTAAAATGAAAGTGCAGGAAGAAGTTAAAATGTACACTTCCCTTAAACAGCAGGCACAATTGTTATGGGGTGTGTATGGCGCGTGGGAGGGGGTGTGGCAATGTGGTTTGTGGGGAATGGGCACAGGCCAGAGGGGAACATAGTTCCACTACTTCTTATCGTACACTTCGATCACTGGTCATTTTGGGAGTTGTTACAAAGGTTACATCAGTGGCAAAAGTAGTATCGAAAAATAGAGAGTTCAAAACACAAAGGGGGAGAAATCCTGCCTGAAGAAGGGTACTAAATAAAAAACGCATTTGTTAATTTGTTTGTTTATTTATTTGTATGGCGCACCCAACCCGGAGGTATCTGGCGCCTTTTGCAGAAAGGATTTACAAGTATACTTTAAGCTTAGTTACAATAGATACAGTGAGAGCAGTAGATACAATAATGCAGAGGATACAGTGTGTTATGGAAAGCAAGCAAGCATAAGGACAAAATATACAATAATATACAAGCACTAGCGAATTGCTTAGTAGTCAAGAGAGTTGAGGGCAGAGTCAAAAGCGGATGGGCGAGGTCATGGTTCTTGGTCAGTATAGGGCTAGGTCTGGCCATTAGTGTCGCTAGCGACAAGCCAGTTTATGGTATTGCGCCTGAACGCGTGTAAAGGTTGGTTAGATCTCAGTGAGGGGGGGTAAAGTGTTCCAATCTTGGGCTGCCATAACAGGGAAGCTAGTTCCCCATGCCTTTTTTAAGGTTGAATCTAGGCACAGCCAGGCAATCTGAATTGAGTGTCCTGGTGGGGCGTGAAGAGTATTTTTGAGTGATTCGCTCAGAGAGGTAAATAGGGGCTGCAAGACTAAAGCATTTATGCGTTAGAGATAAGGTTTTGAGCATGATTTTGTCCTTGAGAGAGAGCCATTTGATCTGTTTTCTCAGGTGTGACATGTGTTGTCTCCTAGGTATGCCAAGAACTGCTCTAAGACTGTTGTTTTGCAAGATTTGGATTTTGTTAATGATGTGTTTGTTTGCCCCAGGTACAAAGCGTTACAGTAATCCGGCTTACAGAGGATGAGTGCTGCTTTCTTTAGACAGGAATGGTTTGCAAGCTCTGATCAGCTTGCATGTGCAGGCTGTGGAGGATGCCATGGCGCTAACTTGTTTTTTAATTTGCCTTTTAAGTTAAGCTGATTGGGATATCTATTGAGGTGATAGTTTGTTTTGGTTTTCAATTACACCCAATATAATGTGGAAGAAGGAATTCAAGATTTGAAAATTAACCCCTGAATAAAGTTGATATTTACGTGCATGGATATGAAATGTTGAAATAAACACAATAGGAAAGCGCACTGTGCAGCTTGAATACAGGGGGCATAGTCCAACCGCGTGTCATGGAAATGCAGATGTTTTCTGAGTTAGCAAGAGCAGAATAATAATTTTGAACTCCAATACTCCAGACCAAGGTCTGGTCATGTGTGAGAAAATCAAACAGTGCTATGTGGAGTTAAATGTGTTTCCACTGGGTTATGGTATGAAAGGCTTCTGGGCACATACGACTGTGTTGATTTAAGCAGTCCAAACAAGTGGCTGTTGGAACAGGTTTCCCTTGCCTTAAATAGGAGAACTAGTCCTTGACAGAAAATATCACTTTTTTCAGCACTAACGATTTAACTTCATTCTGCCACTGCATCAAACGTCTTCCTCTGCATTGAGACCTCACATCATATATTTCACCAAGAGATGCTGTGTGGTCTTGTGAATATGTACTTCAAAGGGTAATATTAGGATTGCTTGGGAAGGAGAACGGACGTTTCTGCTACCAGGTTATCATATTAATGTGATGAAATAGAATGGATGTTGTCACAGATGGCCTGAAGAAGACACCACCTCGTGAAGACAGTTCATGTGTTTTTATATTAGAATTCGAAAAGGGGCTTGCCAAGGACCGTCACTCTCTCTCTTGTATAGCCGGGAACGTTCCGTCCCTATCCCTGGAGTCTCCCAACCCAAGGTTGGTCTCTTGAGAACAGTAGCCCCCTGTTGTAAAAAGACGGTCTGCCTGGTGATCATGGCATTCTCTCTATCTCTCTCTGGGAGAAATCTGGGTTGTCCCTTTTCTAGGTTCCCCAATGCAATTCACTATAATATTAGGTGCCTTCCGGATACTTAGGCCCCACTCTTCCTTTCTTCTCACACCCTTGTCCTTCTATCCCTGCTGTTCAGTCCTTTCTTTGCCTACTTTCTCCTCTCCCCCTTCCTCTGACTCTCCTTTGTCTCGCCCATTGCTCTTCCCATCCCTTCCTCTGATGTTCTATATACTCCCCTACGCTCTCACCACTTCATTCCCCTCTCTGCCACTACTCTTCTCCCCTCATCACACTAACACTCCTCCCTCTCCACACTACCTCTACTCTCCACACACTGCTACTACTCTGCCCTCTCCATAGTACTTTCTCTCCCTTCTCCACACTACTACTATCTGCCCACACCTTCACCCAGAGTCACCCTCCTTTCACTCTCCCATTCACTCTATCATTCACACCCTGCTCTACTAGTCTCACTATCACCCCTTTACTGCACACTCGCACCCAAGTACCACTATCCCTCACCAACCAATACCCCACCTTGCACACTTATTCAGCAATCCCCCTCGATGGTCCCCTGCACCATCCTTCCTCTACTTGGTCTGTTGGTCCACCTTCTCCTCCCTTGACCTCAGCCGAACAACCCACACAGTCCTGTTTCCTGTGTCCCTTTGCATACTTCCCCTTCCCTCTCCATGTACTCTCTCTGGAACCTCAGCTAACCACTGGCTTTCCTTTCAACAGGGGAGGTGTTACGAATGAGCAAACACATAAAAGGGATCTTTTGCTCCACCACTTTCTTGCATGTGGGTCCTCCAGCCTTTGGTATTGACTATCCGCTGTTATGTTAGTTAATGTCCCTGGCTTTGTAGGGGGACTGCTCTGTGGCCCAGTCACAGGTAAGTGAATGGTCTTTGTGGGTTTTGCATTGAGCACTGGCATTGCTGGAATTCTGAGTGAACAGCTCAGCAGACTCACTGAGGCTGGAGGTATGAGCTCTCGCTCTGGTACAGGTTGATCTGCAGGTCTGCTGTGTATGTTGTTGTGCAGCTCAGTTGTTCCCTGCTGTCTCGCTCTTGAGAAAATTGCTTGCCCATTCTTCCACTTCTAGGCAAAATGTACATTGAAGCCCTGTGGGACATGAGAGAAACTGGCAAGTAATTGGGCAGTTCAGGAACGTGGCAAAAAACAGTGGTGCTCACTTTATGCATAAAGGCACAGGTAGAATGGACAAGAAATAGGGCTTTCCCAGATCTCTCACCCGGTATGGGACAGGACCAGCTCTGGTGAAAACCCTGATACGCACCCCGCCCCAATTAGTTGGAAACTTCATTTGTACTAAAGTCTTGAAATAGTTTTCTTCAGAGGCAGGGCTACTCTCCTAAAGTTATTATGGGCAATGGCATTCAACTAGATTTGAAACCGATGGAAGAATGTTTGTAAACAAGTAAACAAGTGTAATTACACATGTAAATGCTGTCCTTTGATGTCCATAAATAACTGTGTAGATTCAACCAGACATTCATGAATAGTGTAAGGATGTTGACAGAGAAGGGTAGAGAATGGGAGGAGTTCAGATGATGACTTTGTTGAGGTTTGGTCTACACTGTACAACATGATTAGTCCTCTTAAGGTCTTGAGAAGTGTGCACGTCCAGTATATTCTTGAGTGTGTAAGGAAGGTGGTGTGTTATATCCTCGTACTAGTGGTCTGAATTAGGATTCTAGAAAGTTCCTGTGAAGCACACCTGAGAATTACCAACGCTAGAAGAAGGGTAAGACGCAGTTGCGGGTCAGATACAGAGATTGAGGAGCTAGTGGGCAACGTATCTAGTCACTTATTTAACCATTTATTTATTGTGATTTATAACAGAAGAAATAGTCACATGCAATGTACCTCACCTCAGGGTGCCTTTACAGAGAAGCTAATACAATCAGAAGACGTTTGAGGAGAAAGTCAATGCAAATATATTTACATATGGAAGGCTAATTAAATCAGCGAGCACATACATACTAGATACCAAAGGACAGTAATTCAGGGTGAGGGAAGGCAGAATAGATAGAACAACAAAGTGAAGGCATTGCTTTAAGTTACCAGAGAACCTTGCAGGTTGCTTGAAGTATACGAGGAAGCCAGATCCACTACTACAGAGTAAGTATAGTTTTGTGTGAGGAATTTATTTGTTAGTATTCTCCTAAATCAGGAAGGGCTACGGGTTGGCCTAAATGTGTTGATGTTTCACTTCAGGGAATATGGACACCACTTTTTTCCTGAGGAAGATCTGAGTGATTGTTTGGGGTTGTACAGTTGAATCAATTATTCAAGTACTTTGGGGTTTTACCCATACCACGTCTGTGGGCAATACATAGGGTTCTGAGCACGCTTCACTTTTTCACCTGTAACCATTTAACGATTTGTAGGGCAGGAGAGATTGGCTCATGTTTTCTTGGGCCAAAGAGAAGCTTGACTGCCCTCTTCTGTTCTAACTGCAGCTGTTTTAAGAAATAGCCAGGTAGACCTGGGCAGAGGGAGTTACAATAGCCTAATTTACTCATGACTAGCACTTGAATTAATTCCACTTTTTGATTAGTACACAGCAATGGGAGGATTTTCCTAATAGTGTCAAATTGTACATGGACACTATTGTATGGCTTATCATTTTGGTTTGGAAGTTGAGTTTACACTCAAAGTAATGTCATGATTATTTGCTTATCCAGAGGGATTGGGTTAGGGTCCCAGATTATGTGGCCAGAATAAAGGTAGGTCTGTCCTGGGTTGTGTCCTTCGTTAATGAGAACAATGTTCTCTGCACTGAGACAGAATTTATAAGCTCAAATCCAACTATGGATAGAAGAAAGGCCCATCACATTGGTCAAATTGAGGTGTTTTGGGTTCACTTAAAGAAAATGGGATGTCTTCTGCGTATATCTGAAATGATTCAGTTGTGTCGATTGTCGTAAAAAAGTAATAGTGCCGAAAACTTTCAACAAGCACTCAAACCATTTCATCTCCTGTCTGACTCAAGTCTCTCATAGATGAAAGTCAGTAATATGCCAGTTTGGGAATCGCAGTACTGAAGCAGTCGTTGCAAATAAGGTGGCAAGATTGATTGTGCATACGTTTTGGGATGGTTTACTTCAGACGCAGGCTACCTTCGGAAAATGATTATGAGTTCAACTACTTTTGAAAGAGATTGAGGAATTGTTAAGAACAAGTTTAATTGCTCTATGATACCATCATTCCTGTGTAGAGCAGTTTAACCAGACATTAACAAAAGATCTAACGAAGTTTGCAACAAATCACAGAAAGAGTTACAAGAGAGGGTGACTGCAAAGAGGTTTGCTTCACACTCTACAACAACATGTGTCTCCTTTAAGGTGGGAAGGTGCAAACCCAGTACCATTGTATGCCCTGTATGGCTGACAAATTGTCAGGTGCAGGATGATGTTGTATTACAAAATCAAGTGTGAGCTTATGTAGGTTAGCTAAATAATGTTACCATAACAAACATGCATGTAAGGCAGTTCAATTGGATGTGAGAGAGACTATCAAAATAAAACTGCCAAGAATATTAAAGAAGGTATTCTCTAAGTAGACTGATCCCTGTAGGGTAGTCAAAGGAACACACGTAGCTGTGCAATCTGATAATGGCAGGTTGTCGAATAAAGGAAAAGTTGCATTACTGAGGTGATCAAAATGTACTCATTTTAGATTGTGTAAGGAAGGAGTTGTGTCATACACTGTTAGTGGTTGGAGTTACCATTGCTCAGTGTGGTTGTGAAATGTAGAATGTCGAGGCAGTGTGAGCTCTGGACAGGAGTCACACAGGGAACAATGGTGCTCAGGTGAACTGGATGTCCTACAGCTCAAGGGATATTTGAACCTTTCACAGAATCTCGAAACACTGCGCTTCACTTCTTCTGGCTAGGTTTGCGCTATAAATAACCACTATAAATAGATACAGTCATTGCTTGCTTTTTATGTGTGTGTGAGTTCCCTGGAATTCATTTCAGGTAAAGAAAGGACACGGACATGCATTTTCGGTTTTGCTTCAATGGATGACCATATCTTAGCAACATTCATCCAGACTTTATTTAACCATTATTTATTTCTTCCCATGACATCTTTATCAGAACTATGCAGTTGTGAGAAAGTCTTCCAAATTGAATTTGAAATTAAGATATAGATGCATTGGGAATATTTGTATTGGTATTTTGTTGGGTGCGTAGTTTCTGTCTTTAATAGTTATATTATACAACCAAATGCTGATTTATAAAGTACTCCTATACAATTAGTAGTAGGCTAATAACACTTGGTTCTCAAATAGGAGTAGAGCCAGCTGAATGGTCTGCTACAGGTTTTACTGCTGGGACAGCCCACTCTTGGCCATATGAGCAAAATGTTGGTGGTGCTCGATGGGAATTGGACAAAAGTTCCACTAACAGTTGTGGATATTGAGAATCACCTGAAGAAAGTTATTTGCAATGTAAACTCTAGTTCTACTTCAGTTGAAATGAATGTTGTAATAGGGCCCTGTAGATCTATGTGCAGGAAAGTTATTTAATTAATTTGCATTTCTTAACAATGACACCGGTAATTTGTGTTTTTTGTGTATGCATAAATATATTTATGATTTTAAGTTGTACTGGGCTTTTAAAGCAAATGACCTATTTTCAAAACCATGCACCAATCGATGCTGTTTTATGTATTTATCATGTTATGAAGTGATGAAAACCTATCTGCAAATTGATGAATGTCTTAATTATGTTTGGCAGGACAATGTGGATCTTGGTGACTTGATGTTTTCACTTTGCTACCTTCCTACTGCTGGGAGACTAACAATTACCATAATAAAGGCAAGAAATTTGAAAGCAATGGACATAACTGGAGCATCAGGTCAGTAATCCTCTATGCTGCAAACCTGATCCTGTGCAGTTCTCTCTTATGATCAGCTGGCTCAAATGTTATGTATTGCACATGCTTTCTAAAGTGTGTCCTTGTGACTAGAATTCAGAAATCTGTGATAAAGCCATCATACATGTCCATAATTGTTTACTACCAAAGCGTCTCAGTGGCATTATAAAAAAACGAATCTTCTAGATTGAAGGGAAGACCTCTGTTTTCAATTGTTAGTACTGTAGGAAGAAATTGCCTGACTTTTCCTGTTTCTGACACTTTTATTATACCTCAGGAACGTAGCTATACATCTTCAGGCTTCATAATGTGCCTTTCATTCATAATGCCCGTTTACCTCTAGATGCAAGAAAAAGGACGGGCTCTAGACACAATAGTGACCATTACACACTGTAAAGACTGGAGAGGGGTGTTTGTACTCCTGCCCTCTATGTGGCAGAGTAGAAGCACAGAGCACCCCTGCCAAGATTCTTTATATGTTAACCAAGGTCGAGCAGTCAAGGCTGAAGCTCTCAGGAGGTGATGCAGGCTGGTTCTTAAGCACAGAGTAGTCCCGAAGCCCCCACAAAGGAATGTCCACACACTATGTTAGGTGATAACACAATTCTTTATATAAATAAGTTTATATATATATATATATATATATATATATATATATATATATATATATATATATATACAGTCAATAACACACTTTGTACTCTGGCAATTCTAATATGGTAAATACATTCAATGTCTATGTGGTACCACTGTTCACTCTTGACTCCTTTAAAATGCACCAACTGCTGACTGTCGCAATGGCATACAACTCAAACAGTAATGTGAATCAACAATAGACATA
Organism: Ambystoma mexicanum; assembly: GCF_040938575.1. NCBI lineage: Eukaryota > Metazoa > Chordata > Amphibia > Caudata > Ambystomatidae > Ambystoma > Ambystoma mexicanum. Next base: position 719,696,516 of record NC_090934.1, read on the forward strand.
GGATGGAAGACAAGTTAGGTTAAACAATGGCAGAATACTTTGTCCTTACCCAAGACACAGTTCTGTGTGAGGATCTCCCCACTTGGGCAACCTGGAAATAAAGTGTATTAACAAGCCCAGTCCATATAAATATAGGATAGTTTTGTTTCCTTCTAGAAATGTTCTACCACCCCAATGTACCTCGTTTAGCAGAGTTTCTTCAACGGTTCATCGACGGATGCTCGTGAGTGAACTCCATTTAAACCAGGAGCCACAGGACGTTGAGATTCCTCAAAGAAATGTGAACACAGTCGTCGGAACAGCAGCTTCGACCTTTGTGGTGCTCGTCGACAATCGGTCGTGGACGTCCTGTGAAGATGAGGCATGCAGTGCACCTTGATGATGAGAGTTCATTGCCGCAAAGCAGATTGATGAAGAACATAGGTCAAACAAGGGTGTCGGGTCGCCAGCGTTAGCGTCTACGATCGGGACTCGACCCCTGCTGGCTTTTGGATCTTCATCAGCATCTTTGTGGACTTCGGGTACCCATCGGCGGATTCTCGTCGGTTCTTCGACGACCCCAACTTTCTCCGGTGGGACAAAGCAGTCGACGGTGATGGCAAGGGAATCCTTGATTTCAAAGTGTCTAAGGCAAAGGTGGAGCATTGTGGCTCCAGTCGTCGGCAGCACGGCATCAAGCTGTCCCTGTGTCTGAGCAACACAACTCGACGGGCTTCCAGCGGTTACACCGGTCCTCCAAACCCTGGTCGACAATGATGGACTTCGATGTTCGGGTGCTTTACTTCAGTTTCTTGGCAGACCCTGACTCCGGTCGGCAGCCTTTCGATGACTGACTTCCATTGTGCCTTAAAGAAGATTAGCTTTTGCACAATGTTCCCTCATAGCTCGGAAAGGGGTCTCCTAGCCAGGTCCTCTCTTGAATCAGTTCTTGGAGACATGACTGCTTTCATATTTTGACGACGGTAAGCAACAGCAAAACCTTCTTCTTCCAGCTGGGCTTCAAGATTATGCATCCAGTTTTTTTTTTTTTATAAAGTATTTTATTGTTTTTTAACATAATAAAATAATCACAATAAAGCAACAAGCAAACAAATCAACTTAAAGACTGTCATGGTCATTCAGAATCAATGGAGATAGTACCATAGCATCAGAAGTCGAACGGCTTCCTCAGAACGTGTAGTAGTATGTAATACAAGTACATATACTAATACAAAACACCCAGTCCACATTCCTCAGGCTGTGGGAGGGGGTCTCAGGTCACTCCTTCTTCCCATCTGCCCCATATTTTCAAGGCTTTGTTGGGACAGCCTCATGCTGAGTAAATCCTATGCTCCATCATAGCGCATCTGTCCATATCTAATTTCCATTGGTCCAGTGTTGGGGAGTCAGGGGCTCCCCATTTCTGCGCTATGTTGCGCTTGATCAGTCCCATCGCCGTGTGTAGGAGTAATATCTCCCACTTATTAGCTTCCATCTCGCCAGGCACACCTAGGAGCAGAGTCTTTGGGTCCAGTGGCAGGGTTCGGTTCAGAACTTGAGAGAGTTCCCTACAACATGCGTTCCAAAAAGTTTGTATCCGGGGACATGCCCACAAAATATGAATGAAGGTTCCCTCCTCCTCCCCGCATCGCAAACACTTCGGGTTTGGGGCCCGTTTCCAGCCATAAAAGCGCGTTCTAGGGTAATAAACCCGGTGCTGTATTTTCAACTGCACAAGTCGAAGCCTAGAGGAAATAGCGATTTCTCGGGGGTGCATGAGGACTTGTATCCAGTCCTCTGGATCTATCTCTCCCACATCCGCTTCCCATTTCGCCTTCAGCTCGTTCAGTTCAGGGGTGGCAAAGGAGGACATGGCATTATAGAGGATGGAAGTGCATTTGGTGGGAATGTACGCCGGGAGAATGTTACGCTTTATAGGGGTATAGTCTGGCAGTTGTGTATCGTCTGTTAGGTGGGGACTTAGGGCGTGGGCCAGGCGTATGTAATGGTATCGTTCCGTATGTGGAATCTGAAATTGCAATTGCAGGTCGTCAAATGAGGTCAATCTTCCCTGCGTAAGCACATTCCCAACCCTAATAATCCCCGCCTTAACCCACTTGGGCCACGGCTCAAACTTCTGAGTCGCAGCTAGATTGTTGTTTTGCCAGAGGGGTTGTGCAGTAGTAACTTTGTTTCCCCACCCAATGAATCGGTGTGCTTGTCTCCACACCGTAATCATGTGTGTTTTGGTTGTGGGTGGGGGGTTCTCGGAAGGGGTTGATAAAGGAGGGACAGCGGGTCGGTATTCTGCATAGTGGCTATCTCAGCATGTATGTGGGGCAAGTCTCGGTTTCCGTGGAGAAGATCATTAACCACTTCCAGTTGTGATGCCCAGTAGTACGTTTGTAGACGGGGAACTCCTATTCCTCCCTCCCAGATCGATCTCTGAAGTGTGGTTAACGCAATTCGTGGTTGGCCTCCCCCCCATATGAGATCTCTAAGAAGTGTCTCCACTTGGTGAAACTCCAGATCGGGGATTCCAAGCGGGGCATTCTGGAGAACGTAGAGGAATCTGGGAAGGGATATCATTTTAAAGAGTGCCGCTCTTCCCATAAGTGTCAGGGGGAGGAGTTTCCAGTGTCGGACATCAATAATGAAGCGGTCCGTGATCGGTCGGAGATTGTGTTCTATATAACTCGTTAGGTCCCCAGATATCCATATTCCCAGGTATCGAAAGCCCTGTCGTTCCACCCGATACGGGCACTCCTGGGGAATTGCTTGGTCTCCACCCTTTACCGGAAAGAAGACTGATTTCTCCCAATTGATTCTAAGTCCGCTGAGTTCCTCAAAGCGGATGAGCAGTTGTGTTACAATGGGGGAAGACCTTGGTGGGTCACCCAGATATACGAGGAGGTCGTCTGCGTACAGAGACGTACGATCCTCGTGTCCCTCCGGCCATCTGAATCCTTTCCAGGCGGTGTTTTGGCGAAGCCAAAGAGCCAGTGGCTCGATAGCAAGGGCGAATAAAAGAGGGGACAGTGGGCATCCCTGTCGTGTACCCCGACCCAGGGGGAAGGACCTGGAGGACCAGCCGTTTACCTTCACTTCAGCTTTGATGTTAGTATAAAGTAACTGCACCCATCCCAGAAAGGCCTCTCCGAATCCCATACGGCGCATGACCTCCCAGAGGCAGTCCCATCGAATGGAATCAAACTCCTTTTCAAAATCGACTGCCAACAGGGCCAAGGGTTCATTTATGATCGGGGATCTCTCCAATGCTAGATGGAGGCGACGTAGATTCATCCAAGTCGATTTGCACGGCATAAATCCACATTGGTCCGGGTGAATCAGGGTGGGTGCAACTAATTGTAAACGGTTCGCTAATAACTTAGCGAGGATCTTAGCCTCCCCGTTGATCAGTGATATAGGCCTATAGGAGGCACATTCATGTGGAGGTTTGCCAGGCTTGGGAATGACTACGATAATCGCCTTGCAAAGATCTGGCGGGAGAGTCCCCTGATCCCGGGCAGCAAGGAACAATCTGTGTAGAGGAGCCGCCATTTTATCTGCTCCTAGCTTTTGCCAAGTTTCGACAGGGAATCCATTCAGGCCCGGGGCCTTCCCTGATTGGAGCTGAGACAGCGCCTCCGAAATCTCAGCCTCCGATGAGGCAGAGTCCAGTTGGTCTCTCTGTTGCCCCGAGAGAGTCGGTAACGTTACCGCATCTAGGAGGGAGGGGTTTAGTGGTGAGGTCGGGGCTCGGTACAGGTCCGCGTAAAACTCTGCGAAGGCCTCAGCGATCCCAGAGTCTGAATTGTAGCTGTCGCCCTGTGGCGTAACTATTTCCCGGACATGGCATTGTCCTTCGTCCCTCCTCTGTTGCCAGGCGAGCAGTTTACCTGCCTTGTCCCCTAGTTCGTACACCCTCGCTCTAGCCTGCCAATGGGCCTGCTTAGCATCATCCATCGCTCTGTTCCGAAGGCATTCTTGGGCACGCTGGAGGGATCGATGGGTCTCGGGCGTAGGGTCAGAGATATGCTTAGTCTCCCAGTTACTCACTTCCTCTTCGGCTTTTAGTATTTCCAAAAGCCGGGTGTTTCTTTTATGTGTCGTCCAGGAGAGAATCTCACCCCTGATCACTGTTTTATATGCCTCCCATAGTATCACGGGGTTATCCACCGACTCCTCGTTAATTTCAAAGTATTCAGCAGACACCTCCTCTAGGTGAGCTATCAGCTCCGGGAACCCCAGGTAGTAGTTGTTGAGTCTCCACGTTCTAGGGGGAAGGGGGCCCTGCATACACAGTTCAACTGAAAGAGGTGAGTGGTCCGAGATACCCCGGGGGAGTAGAGCTGCGGACATTGCCCTGTAGAGGTCGGTATGTGGCAGAAAGAGGTAATCCAGTCTGGACATGGAGCCGTGAGCACCGGAGTGGAAGGAATACTCCCTAGCATTCGGGTTTAACTCCCTCCATACATCTCGGAGCCCAAGAGCAGATGTAAAATTGGCTAATCTAGTAGGAGTGTTTGGGTTGCGATTTTGGAGATGGGAACGGTCAACGCTATCATTCATGGTGTCATTGAAGTCTCCCCCCAGAACGAGTGTATCAGGGTGGTGTTTCCCTATAAGGGTAGTGAGGTCGTCCAGTAACTCCTGTCCCAGCCCAGGTGGAGAGTAGATTGAGGCAATAGCCACCGTCTGACCCCAGATCGTTCCCATGATGAACACGTATCGGCCCCTCCGATCCCTTTCAACCATTTGCTGGACAAATGGGATGCGCTTGTGTATCAGAATGAGGGTGCCCCTGGAGCCCATTGTATACCCCGCCTGAAAGGCAAGTTGGTAGTTAGTCCTCTGAAAAAAGGCACAGTTTGATCCCGCCAGGTGGGTTTCTGTCAGAAGGGCCACATCAGGGGAGTGTCTGTTTAAAAATTGCCTGAGAAGACGCCGTTTGATTCCCGACCCCATCCCATTCACGTTCCAAATAAGGAATTTCAGAGATTTAGTATGTCGTATGGGTGTCCAGTTAGTCTGTGCGGAGGATACTTAGTACACATGGTGGGACTGTCAAGGGTGTAGCAATCAGTGAAGGAAGGCGATATGGTATCTGCCTGTGTCAAAAGAGCGGGGGTGCTCTGTAAAATAGCACAGAGCGCCTTCAACCAGAGATAATGGTTCGCTTGACCTACGAACACATGGCAGTCTTGAGATAACAAACAAAACTTTAAACATTCCCAACTCCCCCCCACCCTATACTCCACCCCAACACCAAGTACCTGTCGCCCCAACATAGCTGAGCCTTCGATTAAGGTATCAGCTCAAAAACCAGACCCTTGGACAGGGTCTAGATAAACAAGAGAGAGAAAAAGAAAAAGGGAGGGGGGGGAAGGGGAAGGGAGAGGGAAAAGACTTAGCTAGGGGGAGGGAACGAGAGCCTCCTCCAGAGTTCCCTCCCTTGCGCCAATGTCAACATCTTCCATGGTGGACTATTTATGCGCGGGGCTCAGAAGTGCGAAAAGAGCACGCCCCCATGTCAGAGCATATCTCCTAGGCCCCGGGAGTAAAGGGCAATACTCTGTTTAATGTTCTTCTTGATCTGCCACTGGCTCCAGGATCTCCTGTCCTTCCCGTTCTGGGTTTCTCCTCGGGGAGGCTCGCCTGGGCCTCGGCCGGGGTCTTCCTCTCGGTCTCCTTGGCCTTGCTGTCCAGTCGCCCTCTACGTGGGCCTCCGCCCATTTCCATGCTTCTTGCGGGTCACTGAAGTGAACAGTAGTTCCTTTATGGTAAATCTTTACTTGGGCCGGGAAGAGCAGGCCGTATTTCACATTCAGTTGAACCAGTTGTCTCTTGAGTGGTTCAAATGATTGTCGTGCCCGCTGCACTTCTCGGGTATAGTCCGGGAAAAAGGCGATTCGGGAGCCGTTATGGGTAATCGACCCTTGTGATCGTGACAGTTGCAGGAGGGCATCCCTATCTCGATAGTTGAGTAGGCGGGCAATAATAGTACGTGGCGGAGCACCCGGGGGTGGTTTGCCCGGCGGCATCCTATGAGCCCTCTCCACTGAGAAAAACTTTGAAAAGGATGTGGCCTCGAAGATATCCACGAGCCACTGCTCCAAGAATAGTTCCATACATTGTCCCTCTTCCCCCTCCGGCAGGCCCAGGATGCGGACGTTGTTACGGCGGGATCTCCCCTCTCCATCCTCCACCCTCGATTCAAGGGTTTTAAGGCGGTTTAAGGCCTGGGACAGTTGACAATTGATCCCGCCAATGTTGTCCTCCACTTCAGAGATGCGGTGTTCCGCCTCTCCTGTTCTGGAAGTTAGTTTCTGCAGGTCGTGGCGCAGGAAGGAAACATCTGCCACCATACTGTCTATTTTGGTGTCCATGGAGGATCGGGAATTAGCAATGGCCGCCATTACATCATGTAGGGAAAGAGAGCCGTCCCCCGTGGGGGAGTTCAGTCGTGTTGCTGGGCCCGCCGGGGCAGGGGTAGTAGCGACAGCAAATTGGTCCATACTGCTCTGTGTGGATGGTTTTTTCTGCCTGTCTTTCCCCATGGCTCCAAAGACCGTGGTGCGTCGGGCACAATGGGTCAAGTGATATTATTTATACCCAATTAAACCCACTCCGGTGTGTGGTGTTGCAGGCCTGCAGCGGATCGGATGGAGAGCTGCGGGTCCCCCAGAGCGTCCTCCAACAGGCCAATATGTATTCTGGGTGGTAGGGGTTCGGTGTCCTGTATTGGGGTTTTCACGGGGCCTCCAGAGACCGTGCAGGCCTCCGTCGTATCTCACAGTCCCGCGCTAGGTGGTGGTCCCCCTATGTCTCCTACGCGGCACCCGGCTCCGTTTTTTGTGTGGAGCGGGGGGGAACCCACCTACCTCTAGCACGGTCTAGCCGAGCCGCTGCTGTCCTCCACCGCTCGGCGCTGGGACGAGATGGCCCAAGAATGGGGGGCCGCTTGTCACCGGGCTCGGGTCTGTCCAGGCGTCCTCCGGGTGCCAGCAGGTTCAAATGGTGTCCGCCTCGTATACCGCTTCACACCGCACCACGTCAGGCCGCCCCGAGCCACAGTCATGCAAAGGAGATCCGCCCTCAGGCCCCGGCGGCCATCTTGATCTCGCAGTTCGGACGGCGCCACCGGCCTTCAGCAAACTGTAGATTTAGCCCGTCGGGTGGACCGTTAGGTGCACAGATTTCAGTCGATCCTAGCCACAGCTTCACGGGCACAATCGCGGCGTTGATATCGCCCGAAATCCCCAGGAATCAGGATAAAAGTACAGGATTGTATCGGCGCTCACGGGAGCTCACTCGGTTCACGTCCGCATCGTTCGCGCGCTAGCCTATGCATCCAGTTTTGACTTGAGCTTCTGAACGATTCTAGTCAGTGAGAGGTCCCCAGATATACTGTTCTGTCTCTCATTCACACTGCTGGGCCAGGCTCATGCATCTAATCAATCAAAAGGGCATTCAGCATGCGGACAGCCAATCAGGCTCACAGTACATTCTGGATATTCTTCTCCATCCAGACACTCACAACAAGGAATGTGGATTGGGGCAAGCACCCAACCTTTCAGCACACCACACTGCATTCATCCAAGTTTCAGGGCAGGCTATCTCAGTCATTGTGTCACACACCAGAAACCAGACACCCATAACATGAAATGTATATTGGTCACACAATCCATTCACCCAGGTCCCACCCCAACGGTGTACCCACAACATACAGTCATTGGGAAGGCTCCAGCCAGTCTTGGCTAGACTTCCCTATAATACCATATATGGAACTTCCACCGAATAGCCAGTCAGAGGAAGGGACAGAGCCAGGGCTTCCCAGGACTTTGGGAAAACAAGTTAACAGGCAATAGAAAGCAAGAGGCCACAGGCATCATCTTGTCTCCTATCAGGAATCACCTGATTCCTATGGCAGGGCCTAGGTATCCCAAAATGGAGGATACCCATAGCACCTGTCAAATTCAGCATGAGGCTGCCACCATCCCATACCCTGCTCTGTGGGCCACACACGGGTGCCCAAAAACATATACTAGGGGTACAGGCTTGTACCCCCACCCATGGGTTCCATAAGGGTATCCCAAGGTTCTGTTCACCACAACCAAAAGGAGGAAGGGCCGCACTGCCAGCAGTCCCACATGGACCCCTGTGCAGAAAACAGCACAGAACATACATGATAAGGGACTACAGGACGATGACATGGAGGCCTTCACTCCAATGCATTTCCAGCATCACAGACACACACTTTCAAAGTTAGGTACTTTATATATATATTCAAATTCCTCATGAAGAACAGACAGACTATTCAACTAGGTCACTTATTAGAAATGAGTACATTTGTAATAAACATGTTGCATTAGGCACATGTACAAACACATGCTCTACTTGAGCATGGCATTTCAAACATATGCATTATTCTTTCTAAACTCTGAGCCCATAAACAGAATTTATTTGTTATAAAAGCAATACAATAGGAATATGGTTTCAGCTTTTGATTGTTCTCCTTCGCTTGCTTATCTTTGGATGAGTTGTGAGATCATGACTCCTTTTGTACTAAAGGGACAGACTCCCCTTCAAAATGTTGGATCTGGCTACTCCATTAATATTTCAGCACCTAAAGATTAAGAAAGTAATGCCCTTCGTGTCCAATCTGACACCTTGCCAATTAGCCTGTATATGGGGTCATTATTGATTGTTGACCTATGCATACTCACCATCCAAATGATTTCTGGTTTCTCTATCTTTTAGAAGGCCTGGTCGCCCCTGGCTCGCAGCTTCCCTTCCTGCATCTCATTATGCCTCAACCCGTCTCTCAAAGGACACCTCCTCAGAGTCCAACCACAGCCTTCAACAAATTCCCTCTGTAGAAACCACTCCAAGATACACAAATCGGCAGCCCAGCAAGTGATCCTGGTCAAAGCTCCAGGCACACAGTGCAGCAGAGCACTTCTATCCAGGCGGTCTGGCCACCCCCCTTTTTTCTCCCTCTATTTTGAAACCCTCTTTCAACACCTTCTCTTCGATACGTTTTTTACACATTGTCTTTCATTTTTCCCTGAGCACTCAACTTGTCCCCTTTGTGACCTTTGAGTAGCATTCCGCCTAGCAGAATTTCCTATCAATCGTACATTCTCACCTTATCCTGCTTTCCTTCCGTCCAGCTTAGCAAGATCAAAGAGTGCTCTATTTACAAAGCCCATAGAACTGTTGCATTGGTCTGTACACCACAGATCCTTCCTTCATGTTCAGCTTTTATTCTGCTTTATTTACTAAATCTGCCAATGTTAGTGTTTGTGTGCATGCTGCTATGCTAGCACTTCTGTGGCCGTTGGCACAACACATCTAACCCACTCTACTTCCTCCAGTGATAAGTGTTAACATCAAATGTCAAATTTTAAACTAAACACTGAAAATACTGCACACTTTCTTCAGCTCCTAAATATTTTAACAGTACTTTATATTTTTTAGAGTCTATTTGTGTGCCCTCTGACATTCCCTATTCTGTAATTTGTGTTGGTTAATGTTTTATCGCAAAATGTAACTATACCAAGAATAAGTTGGGGAACACACAAGAGAGCTGGGGAACATACAGGGCCGTAGGCCTCGATAAATGTCCTACAATGGCACTCATGGATCGTCTCAAATCTTTTTGGGGAGATTAACCTATTTTGTTAGTGTACCACAGATTTTTTGAAGCAGTTATACCACAAGTTGAATCCTGAATATTGGGTCGAGTCTCAGGCCGGATATTGGGTTGTAAAGAGTCATGAATCACCTAAAAGAAGGTTGGGGCTCCAAAAAAGTCCAATTTCATTTCCTCGTCTCAACGATGTCTTAAAGGGAGAGCAAAAGTGTGCAAGTGGGCTGCGCCACCACCAAATGAGGTGACACAATCTGGTTGCCTGATGATAATGAAGCACTTTTTGCAGAGCAGTCAGTGCACATTTTTTGGAAAACATAAGTAACATATCTTGACATAGGATAGTGATTTGTTGAGGTTCTGTGCTTTCTGCCTTGAGGATGTTGACAACTAAATTCAGATTTGATGTAGTAATCCTGAAATGGGTTCTGTGGTGAGTCATAATCAGGAGTCGGGCAATGAAGCATGGTTCCTAAATCTATAAATCCAAGCCCTGTTCTATAAAATAAGCAATTTAAAATGGTACTCCTGAAGATGTCAGTCTGAAAGTTAATGATGTACTCTATCCTAACCACTCTCCCTATTCCAGTTATGCAGTTGAAGGTGGGCTGTAATGCTATCCAGGCATTGCAGTTCAGGCAACTTTGTGTCTATTCCCACTATGGGTTTCTTCAGTCTTTCCCCATATCAGGGATAGTTGGCATCTTCTGTGTTCCCTATTGTCTTGGAAATATTACGACTGACTATTCCAATGGATTGATGTACAATGTATTAAAAGAAAGCAAGCAACAGGACAAAAACCAACCAACCACAGTACGAGACTTTGATGGAAGTGAGAAACCCCATCCTCCAAGCACCAAACTCTTATACTCAAAGGAGCACGTGCATTTCAATGGAAGGGCAGGTCCAGAAATAGCAGGGAATCATACTGAAACCATGTTATAAGCATGGAACAAAGCTCCAGCATACAAGTCTTTGATACCAGCTGCATTCTCACACGTGGAGACAGTGTTATCATGAAGGACAGCATAAAGTGATGCATTGAGATGAGCTGAATATACTCCTCAGATGTCCACACAAGGTCTGAAGCAGGTGAGTATGATCACTTCCATCTGCCAATGCTGCTTTTCCTAAGAAAGCAAGAGCATAAAACATGCGCACGTATACCAAAAGAAAAACACATCAGAAACAAGAGCTGTGGAGGCAAGCATGACTACACCCTAGGCAAAGAGCCTTCATCGTAACGACATGTGCAGTAAAGCCTAAAGCCTTACATCACACAGGCAAGAAACTGTTGTTTAAACATGCCAGTTTGTAGTATGCACTAAATATTATAATGCAGCAGTGTGCTAGGTGAGTACATAAAATGTTAAATTCCAGACTTTTCCCCCACAATCATCTCCTGTAAGACCTTCAGTCAAGTCTCATTACATAAATCTTAAGGGGAAAAAACATCACATTCATGCCTATCATAACATCATTTCTTCAGTAGCATGACAGTAAAGTACTTGGGCAGTCAGATTTAGGATTACGACTAGACCTATGTGTGAGATATGACCAATAGATGCACCCAAATGTCCCAGGAGACCCCCAATCCAAGACCCAAATGTCCAGGAAACCTCTGGAATGGTGTAATATTACTTGCGTAACTGGGTATGAAAGTACAGCACTCACTTTTCATGATTGCACAGATGCCTCCTTGTGAGGCTAGGACTATGTCTAAAGCCCTACGGTTCGGATGCCAACTTGTTCTCGGGAGAATAGAGCCAAGGAGGATGCTGTGGCATTTGCAATATAATCTACCAACCATGACAATTGAGTCAGACAGTCTCTGTTTATCCTAATCCCAAGGGCTGGTATGAGATATCCAACCCCAGCAACAACATCTTTCCAGGCAGTGCTTCTCCTGGGTCAGGGCTGAGCTGGAAAGGTGTGAGTATATAGCCCTGTGGGTAGAACATACCCTATATAACAATTCCAGCCCCAATTAATGGGCAGCCAGGAATAAGCTTTGACCCCACAAATGAAATAGGTTCTGGAATATGTGATGTACCTGGTTTGTGAAAATGGAAAATGAGGGTCGAAGGCAAATGTGACATTATTGATCACTTCACTGGAATTGATGAACAAGCAATAACGATTTTTGCTAGTTCCCATGAACAGAGGACCCGGTTTGGTGTAACATACAAGAACAGTTGCTGGCGAAGAAAGGTGGAGTGCTGCTGGCTTGCTGCGTAATTGGCCTCAGGGTGAAATTCAGAGGACCGGGAACAACCAAGTGGCTATGAGCATCCCTGCAGGGTCCTGGGTGTTGGGTGACTGTGTGACCAACTTAAGATCCAAACAGATATCCTTCCACTGGAAGGGGAAGGGTGCAATAGGGAACTTGGAGGATTAGTCATGAGAAATATAGGCACAGACCAAGCAGTCTGTAAGATTGGAAATACAGGCGTACTGCCAGGATTGGTGCAGATAAGTGTATTCACTATGGATCCAGGGATGTTCAGAGGGACCATTGTTTTCATAACAGGCTGTCACAGTGAAATGATAATATATCAGTATTCTGACAATAACACGATGATAAGCCGGTCCAATAGCACAGTGAGTAGAGCGCTCACTTTTACATCGGTGCAGAGCCTGCTGACGAAGGTTCAAATCCCAGCAGGGCCAAACTCAGCCTTTCATCCTTCCGAGGTCGACAAATGAGCACCCCACACTGTGGGTAATAATAAGCAGCACTCAGATACCTGAGGGTTCGTAGCGATATATAAATACTAAATTATTATTATTAGGAGTTATAGCTAGACATTGTGTACACTAGAGTCAATCCTGAAATATCCAGGTTCAAGAATCAGGAAGTGGCACCACACAAAGGTTCATGGCTAGAAGACAACGGGCCTCATTACGACCCTGGCGCTAATGGGCTAACGGCACCGTAAAAGGCTGCAGCGCCGTTAACCCATTAGCGCCTGATTACGAGGTCCCTTTGCGGGACCCAACCTTAACGGCTGGTCTACACCAGCCGTTAAAATAGGGACCCGCAAAGGGACCTTGATGCTAAGTACGGTACCGCAATTTGCGATACCGTACTTAGCGCCTTCCCCATTCCCATTGAGCCCTACGGTGCAAAAATGGGAATGGGGAAGGGCCATGGAGGAAGGGGGAATTACTGCCCCGCCAACCTTGTAATGGGGTGGTAATTCCCCCTTTCTCCATGGCGGAGTCGGTAAGTTACCGGCATGGACCATGGTGCTATTAGCACCATGGTTTTCCGCCTGGGTCGTAATGAGGCCCAATGTTCTGTTCAGTTGATCAGGGCAGGTGATGTGCGTGGCACAAGTGATATAATTTCGCCAGACATAAGCTTTCAGTTCAAAGTATTGTAGGATCTGTGAAGTTGCAGCAAGGTAAATGTCACTTTTCAAAAGTTCCAACAGAAATCAGGTATTGAGTGAAGAATTCCTAAATCCATAGTTTGTAATCAGATGTTCCAGACAAAAGTTGCAACTAGAGATATCTGGCATGCGCAAATGACCAGTGGCCTCAGTGGTGGAGGATTGGGTGGTCGTGGAGGAAGATCGGTCAAAGCAGAGATGACATTGTTAACTGGGGTGGAGATCTTGTGACAGTGCAATGCATGAATTCAGGCTGAGATCCCAGCACATTTAACCATTGTGTGCGAAGTTAGGAGAACATGAAACGGGCCGCACCACCTAGACTGGAGCGCAGATTTCCACTGATAAACCTTCTCCAGGACCCAGTCTCATGACTGTCTGGATAGCCTGGCTCAGTAGGTGGTTCAGGCAGGACTTCACGGACCTGAGCATGGAGAGATTGAACAGTTTTAATCAACATGCAACATTATTAGAGTAAGGTATCATCCTCAAAAGAAAACCATTGGATGTGGGGGACTGCTGAGGGTGCAGTTACAATTCTAATGGGATGACCTGCAAGGATTACATGCGCAGACACTGGGGAACATTACTCATGTCAATCAGAACCAGCGCAAACCTTGGGGCAATTTCAACACTGTCTCTTTACACACTTTAGACAGCTTTAGCTTGAGATCCCCATTGCTGCATTCTACATGCATGCTACATTGGGGGTGACAAGCACAATAGCACTGTTAAGCTGTTCCTAGAGCTTTGCACACTTCTTTAAAACCTGACCAGTAAAATGGGTGCCTTGCACATTGTCTTTCCTGAGGAGCAGTCTGAATTTGGGTGTATACTCTGATAACTGTTCTTTTGCCACTGTAACTGCAACTGCCTTTCTTCGTGGGTAGGCATCTACCCACCCAGAGGATGCATCTACAATCAATAAACAATAAGTCAAGTCCATGCAGGTGGGGAGCTGCATGAAGTCTGCCTGCACGTGCAGGAAGGGACCCTACGGTACTCGACATGCAGACAGCCTCATGGGTACCACTCTTCCAACATTATGTGTTATGTGTTAAACATATAACATCATTTTCAAAATAATCTTGAGCCATAGATGCTAAACCAGGGGCCATCCAAGTTCAATTCAATAGGGTAATCATAGCATTTCTACCTGAATCAGATATGCTGCAAGCTTCACTGACCAGGTAGGGGCAAAGCACCTGGTGTTAGGAATGCCGTTGGTAATCTACTCCAAATTTACAGTAACATTGGGTCCAGGTCACCTTTTCAGATTTGTGGGCTTGGTCTTGGAGGATTGTCAGGCTGGAAAGGGAGGCAATCAGTGACCATGGGATTGCAACACAAACAATAATATCATTAGGAGACAGGGACCCATTTAAAGCCGCTGAACAAGCTGCCCCATATTCTAGGGGCTGTGAATGACTAAGGCTGATACTCAATTTTCTATGTATATATTGTTACAGATGTTCTCACCATCTCCGCACACGCTAAGAAAAGCGTGATAAGAATGATGTGCAACATTAGCATTGTGCTACCATTTTAAGAGTAATACATGCAGCTAAACTATGTTGTTGTCACTTCCCATTTCACTCGAGTTATGTATGTATTTTCACTTTGTAATTGTGGCATGACAACCAGAGGATAGTTACCCGAGCTCTCTGATGTGCTGTTTCAGGTTATGTTTATTCTGGACAGTATACTTAGAATTACGATAGATCTTGTCCACGTTGCACTATATGTGAGAGATAACTTCAGAGCCCTTTCAAAGTACACCTTTCCAGGAGCATAATTGGGAATGATTGCTAAGCTAACAACCTGGTATTTTTGTTTTTTGTTTGTGTGTTTTGACTTGTTACAGCCAGTTGATAATACCCGGTATTTAGGTAATCTTGTGTGTATGCCCTTCACAGGTGACAATCCCATGCAGGCAATTCTGTGTACGGCATTTAGGCAATCTTGTGTATGCCGCTCACAGGTGCTCAAACCTGTACATGACGTTTAGGCAAATCTGCAAATGTTATGGTTTTAGGCAAGTTTGCAAATGTTATTTTGTCGTTCTCAGATGCTCAATTCTGCACATGATTTTTAGGCAAATATACAAATGTTTTGGTTTGCTAATGTTATTTTTAGGACCTAGAATTCTTGTAACCTTACCAATAAATTCAGCACTGAACATAGGCAATCAACATTGTAGTGCCATGTTGTCACATAATATGGGTTCATATTGTTAACGTAGAGTGTTTGAGCGTGGAAGAGGAGAAAATCTGGTTAATCTGATAATACCCAGAGATACGTACCCTTGGTGAAAGAAATGTATGGGGGATAGCCCACTGGAATGTTCTTAGGTCCTGAAGAAGATGGACATCCTTTCATCTATTGTTCTAGATTACTGTTCTTTCAAAACTAGAAAACGGGAATGGTTATACCATATTATAGTGAACTATGAAGGACTATATATGAGTTTGTGTTCCCTTAACAAACCTATAGTAGACCATTGTCACTGTGACCTTTGTCTTAGTAATGATGCATGCTTTTATATGAAATTGCACATTCACCATTTGTCTAGTACATTTATGCCAATGTAGACAATTAGAGCCATGATTGTTTGCACTTTATTTGCAATTTTGCACATTTAATGTCAGCAATTTTTACACATATTACATGACATTAGAATAGTTTTTCTGTCTTGATATTTGCTAAAAGCTTTGGCTGTATATGTTTATATTTGGTTACGTAATTGTATGTAGTATGTCTATGTGGAAATTAAGTGGTCGCTAGTATATTATTGCTTTTTTAATGATTAATACAATAATGTGATTGATTTTCCGGCCTTGGCAAGTCAATGATTTCTGTTTAGGATTCAGTATAGAATCAAGTCATTAATTGAAAATTAGAATTAATTTGTATCGTTTCTTGTAAGACACCACCTTGTGCTTGTATTATTTATTCTCCCCAAGTGTCTATGAAGGCATACCCGTCCTTAGTTTTTGAGTTGCATGGATGTTAAATACCCAAACTGCTTCCAGACGACTCTGAAATCATGCTCAAACCTGTGAGCATACCTGAAGTCGGTATAGATCATGGTTTATCTATCTCAGGCCAAGGCACAGGCACGGGTGAGGGCTGCAAGATGAGCAACTTATGCAGATCTGGCTATGGGTTATCAATTTGCTTCAAAGACGACATGGGGGCACATAAAGAATAACCAGAGCAGTGTCGGGGCCATGGATGCACAAGCTATCCACAAAAAACAGATAACATCGGGGTTCAACAGGGGCACATCTGACAAATGAGTACAGGGGGAGATAAGTATTTCCACAAGAGTCTGACATGCTGTTTCCCATTCTGTGAATCTTGCTGCAAAGAAGCAGGATTTTACATTAGCAGCAGAAATTAACAACTTTTCATATCAAGTGAGACCGGTGTTGGACACATGCTGTGCAGCCCCTTTATGCAATAATGACAGCACGGTATGGGGAACTGCAATCATGTTAGGATGACCTTGTACGTATGAGTCAGTCTTTCCTATCAACAAAGCAGCAGCAAAAGATGCCTTGCAGACTTGCAGCTACTGGATCTAAGGCTACTCTGGTAGGATATGGGCTGATGCTTATCATTGTGTAACTGGGTCAATACACCTTGAGCAAAACCATTGTGTTTGTCACAGTACAGCACAAAGGTCTTAATATAATCTGGCAAATTTAAAGCCGGAGCTGTTGTGAGTGCTTGCTTAATAGTCTAAAAGTAATCTTCTGCTTCCTGAAGACATGGCAAGAACTTGGGTGTCGAATTCTGCATGAAGGTTTGAAAGGGCTTAACTATGATTACATATCTCAGGACCTACTATCTGCAGTAACTGACCATCCCAAGTAACCCTCTCATTTGCTTTCTGGTCTGGGCATGAGGAATTCTGTATCTCAGTAATCCAAACTTTGGATACATGTCTTTCCCCAGCTGAAATCTCATGGACAATGTGTTGCACATGGGGGATACACAACTGTAACTTATCTTTAGATGCCTTGTGACCCATTTCAGCGAGCGCTGTCAACAGAATGGGAGAGTCTTCCTCAGATCCATACAGGGAGGGGGAGTCTAGGAGCAGGTCATCTATGTACTGCACCAACTTTGACCCTCCTGGGAACTGAACAAAGACAAGATCTCTCTTTAAAATTTGCGAGAATACTGTAGGGCTCTCTATTTATCTTATTTGCAGACGAGTGAAAAAAATACTGCATGGAGTTATGGGTAAAAGTGATCAAATAGTGGTTGTCAGGATGTATAGGTATGGAGAAAAATGCTGAACACAGATTTACAACAGTAAAGTACGTTGCTGATTATGGAATGTATGACAGGATGGTAGCCGTGTTAGGTACAATTGGAAAAGCCATTAGCAAGGCTGCATTAACTGCATGCAGCTTCTGAATGAAACAATACGCTCAATTTACCTTGCATCTTTCTGGGCAGAGTCAGAGTATTTCAGGGACCACGAGTTGGCACAATAATACCTTCCTGGAGAAGGGATTACATTACAGGGTGAAGGCCTTCTTCAGCCTTTCGAGAAATGGGACACTGAGCTACACATGGCAGGGGCTTGGCAGGATTTAGAATCATTCTGACTGGTTCAGCATTGACCATGTAACCAGCGTCATTCGCATGGGTCAACCATAACTTGGTCGGGACTTGGTCCAACAGTGCCTGTCACAAACAGTGATTGTCAGCCTGCTCTTGAATGTTTGAATGGGTAATTTCCTGTAATACTGCCAGCAACGCGTGCTCTATATGAGCAGGGATGTCAAGTTATACACTATCAGGGGAACAGTAAATAGAGCAACTTAGTTTACACAATAATTCTAATCCAAACAAATTCACAGGAGAACAGGAACTTAGCAAGAATGCATGTTGGTCAGAAATTGGACCTATCATGACCATAAGCAGAGTAGACACAGGATGAGCTATTGGCATACCCATATGCCTACGGCATTACCAATCCATCAGAATGCATCATGTGTGGAAACTCAGAGGCTTTTAAAGTGGAATATGATACTCCTGTGTCAATCTAAGATGAAATCTTGTGACCAGCAATACCACAATCAACATATGGAGCAGTAGAATCAATCAGAATGAATGGAGCAAGAAATTTAGAGATTCCTTAGCAATCCTAACTGTCGGTCTGGAGTGGTGTCGGTGGAGGCTGGGACTTAGTCATTCTGTTTGGCACGGTTAACTGTCTGCCTCGACCATCATACTGAGTCCAATGTGAACACTCGACTTTCCAATATCCAAGCCCTTTGCAGTAATTACACTGATCACTGCACATGTTGGTATAATATCTGTCCGCAGTTTTCCCTGGTTCATGTGATTGCTGTGCAGCTCTCCCTCTTCTCCATCCTCACCCTCTACCCCATGTCATGGAGTTGAACCCTCCCATTCCCTGGGAAGGTTGTAAATTCTGCTTTTGCAATGCCATAAGTTTGGCTTCAGTTGCTTCTTTCTGTCTTTTAACCTTTTTATGGAAGTGCTGTGCAGCCAATTAAACCTTTCCTTGCCACCCTATTAGCACTGCCTTTATTCCATCTGATACTTTAAGTTGCAAACCCATAACAAATTGAGCCATCACAGCTTGAGGGCACTCCAATGGCTGCATCAATGATTGCAGTGTGTTGTTCAAAATATTGTTACACTCAAGATATTTCGCAGTGTTTTCACCCTTGGCTTGCTTGCGCGCATTCATTTTGCACCAATCAATCTTTCGCGGACAGATTTCAAGAATATTTTTCACCAGTCTATCTATAAACTTTTCTACCCAGCTTAATCTGGATCTTGGACTCAGTTTGTCTCTTATTAGCTTCTATATAACAGTCCAGAAAGTTGTCCCATTGCTTTTGGGGTACAGGCACACCTTTCGTTTCTAACACCTTAAATAGCCTGGATATCTTATTTAAGTCAAATGTCCCTTCCTGGGGGAAGTATCCAGGTGACTCACTCTGTGTATATTCGTGCCATCTTTGCAGGTACTTGCATGCTTTGGGCGAGTAGTGAGTAAACATGAAGAGTTGTCTAGAGTAACCTGAACCCATTCTCACAAGGTATGACTTATTACAGATCCTTGCCATTCCTAACTCTGTCTGCATTGGGACGCTATCATGTCTTGTGGCTGGTAAAGTTGGTATGGCTCATAGCTGACCGATCTGCCATGTCTATCCAGAGACTCAACTACCGCCATCTGACCTCCAGCCCTCTCCCGTAACAGACATTTCAGTGACTCCCTCTGGTGTTTGTCAGATTCAGATGACTGCTGGGCACAGCCTATAGACCCTGTTCGCTACACAGCATGCAGAGTAGTATTTCAGCTTGTTTCAGAGACTTAGTAGGTGAGAGTCAAAGTCAAAACACATAAACCTGTTACAGCCCCCGTAATAGGATAGAGGCAAGTGTGAAATATATAGCAAGGTCGCAAATGACTTGCACATTTAGGGTTTCAAGTGTCAGTGTACGGGTTTGGACAGGACAACCTTGGGGCTTGTATCCAAAACAATTTCTTCACACTCATACAGAAAACATCTATCCTAGTCCCTGATCCATAGTACGCTACTCTGACCAGAGCAGCGGTCTCATGTCCCCTTAAATCAGTGGGGAGCATGGATACGCTACTTTTTACTTTTTATTCTAAGCTGCGGTGGCCAACCACTTTTACTTTTTCTTATTTAGATAAACAGTTCTGTAGGCAGGGTAATTTCCCTGCTGTATCCTTGGATATTCACAACAGTTTTCATAGTTGAGAATTCTATAACCAGAGACAAACATTTACCCCAACCTGTTTCAAACAAGACATGACAATATACTGATGCCATTACCTGTGTTCACCAAACAACGATTTTCAGTTGTTCTTCCACATCTGCTGTGTCCACCTTCCCAGAGTCTCTTGGCGCATTGAGCAGCTGTCCACTCTGATGGAATTGCCTCTCCTGGGCCCACAGGGATACCGGGAGGTGCACTGCGCGACCCTTCGATTTGGTCCCAGGGAGCAGGAATCTGATGTCACAGGCAGCAAACCTGTCATGGAAAAATGACCACTGACTATTCTGGTGGATTGGTGAACACATTATTAGTAGCAAGCAAGCAACAGGACAACAACAAACCAATGACAGTACAAGACTTCAACGCAAAACAGGGCATACTGAAACAATGTTACATGCATGGAACAAAGCTCCAGCATAAAAATCTTTGATACCAGGGGCGTTCTCACACAGGGAGACAGTGTTATTAAGAAGGACAGTATAAAGTTATACATTTAGTTGAGCTGAATATACTCCTCAAAGGTTCACACACATTCTGAGGTAGGCGAGCATGCTTACAGTATGATGACTCCTTCTGCTAACGCCACTTTTACCAATAAAGCGGCAGTCTAAAACATGCTTACATATGCCAAAAGGGAAACACGTCAGAGCTGTGCAGGCAAGAATATCTTCACTTTAGGTGAAGAGTCTTCATTGCAAGGACATGCACAGTAAAGCCTAACGCACCAGCTTGCACAGGAAAGAAAAAATTATTTAAACATGCCCGTTTTAGTATTTACTCAATATTCCAATGCAGCAGTGTGCTAGGGGAGTACATAAAATCTTCCACTCCAGACTTTCCCCCCCACTACTCTGGGGTCCCTTCAGTTTCTGCCCACTTTGGAGCTTCTCTCCTTCTCACTCGACACTCTGGGGTTCACTCTTTTTGTTCTCACCACTTTGTGGTTTCTTCTTTCACTCCCAACCCTGGGTTTTGATTCGTTCTCAACCCCCACTCTGAAGTTCTTTCTGTCTCCACACACTCTGGGGCTCTTCCCTCTCTTTGTTGCCCTTCCACCCACCTCCCTCTCCACTGGAGCCACTGCATACCTGACTGCGGCAAACGGTGCTGCTGTAGAGGGGTATTGCAAAGTGTCAGGTCTCCTCTTGCTGCAGAGCCACTTATGCAACTCTTCAACTGGGCTCCACATTGGATTTTGCCACCTCTTCTTTCCACTTGCTCAGTGCAAGGATGTTTGGATGACTTTCCGGGGTGCTTCCCCCTCATTCTCGCTGCCTTTCAGGGTTGCTCTGGCTGCTCGTCTGCTGTGCTGTTCTGTACTCCCAAAGTGTACATCGCGGTCCTGCATGCCAAGAGTGGTGTTCTCCTTCTCTTGCCGGCCACACCCTCTCTCTCTAACCTCCTCAGCATGGTTAAAGTTAACGGTGCATGCGTAGATTCTCTCCTGATTGGTTCATCCAGTGACGATCCTCCAGGGGGCGGGTTCGATCCCCTCTCCACATTCTCTCATAGAGATTGGGCATATGTCAAGTCAGATGCAGAGTCAGCCATGTTTAAAGGGTATTGCAGGCTATCACACAATTAAGCCCCTACATATCCTACAAAGTTGTTACTGTCTGTGGGGGAGGGAGGTTGACTTGTACCCCCTCTGTGTTTTTCCTGTACCCTGAGGGGCACACACCGCCAAATGTATTCCCCTTAACCTGTCCCCAGGAAGGTGTTAAGTGTAGCAGGTTTCCCTCCATAGTGCGAAATGGGGTGGCACTAGAGAGGTGCTGCTATTTGTCCTTGCTGGCCACCATGGAAATAGAAGAGGGGCGACGTATGATGGCGTGAGGTAAAACAGAATATAATGCTCTTAGTAACCAGGTTTTCTGGATTTAAAAACCCTGGGGCTAAAAGCAATAACACGGGTGGTAACGGCACTGGGGCCCATCATTAAGGCCCTTGTGATATACCTTGGGCCATAGGCCGCTACCACCTGGACCGGCCCTCCGGATTGAGTTATTACTATGGATTAACCCTGATGCATTCTTTTAAAGTCACATCAATTAGTATTCAGGTACAGACAGACTTCTGTTTATAATGGCACAAATAAAGGTACAATCATTATTTTTGGCTTCCTGCCTATCCCATGCCTGGCAAGGCAAATCACTTATGATGGCATCCTTCATTGTTCTTTGAAGGAGAATCATATCTCCTGAAGGTTCTCTCTGAAAGTTAGAAGAGATTATTGAGAGAGATTGTACGGGTGAATAGACCTGGTTTCTTATTGTGCTCTCTTCTTGATCATGTGTTTGTAACAAGAGGCACACATTATCCTTTTGCATAAAATATTCCAATATGGATTTTTTGCAAAATATTTTCATGTTGGTTTATTGTGTTATTTCTGTACTTTCCAAGTCATGCAGAAATGTGAAGCCGTCAACTGAAAATTAACACAGCCACCTGACCTGCTCCAGGGGATGGACTCCTTGCTCACTGTGCTCAGAGAGGCACAGATGCACATCACTGATGATGCCCAACGGGGAAGAAACACGTGTTTTTGGTTGCTGTTGATGATCTTGTTCAGGAGAATTGCCTAGCATTTCGGTGATGGGCGGTCCTTGCAGGTGGGACCAGACTGCTATGCAACTTTCTGATTTGTGAAAGGTACAGTGACCTAAAACATGCTTCTAGTCCCCCCTGAATGGGAACCAACCCAGGGTGCAGGATATTTGGCAGGGTTCCCTCACACTTAGTGGGCTCCAACATTTCAGGTCTGCAAACCAGAGCAATATTTTTAGATCATTGAAGCCACACATTCACAAATAATTGTACCATAGTAAACAATATGGTCAATTGCCACAATTGCAGACTGGGCACTAACCGAACGAGCACAGTCTTCTGTCAGTCTCGCTGGATGCTCATCAGGGTGGTGAAATAGCTGTCAATGTACCTGTACTGGCATGTTCTGCTGTGTGACTTGTGATGTTGGTTGTGGGACATGAGTTAAATTATTACTTCAATTGGCCACTGCATTTTTGGCATCCCTAGTGCACACAGCAAGTGCTGCTGCAAATATGAAAAGACCATGTGCAGCACATCATACCCTACCTCTGGCTTGTTTGGGGGCTACTGACATGCTTCCCAGTGTGTCATTCACTCACTGGCTAGTGTATCACCCACCTCCTCGATTTTCTGCTACTTCCTCACTTAAAAAACACATGCGTGTGAGTCTCTCAGAAGCTGCCCTGCTCCTCCTTTTTTCCCCATGGCACGTGCTACTTACTGTCACTTAGACACAGAATACTAGTTTCTCCTATATCTCACAGAGTCACCCATGCTGCTTTCCCTCACAGGGATTCACTCGCCTTAATCTCACACCAGAAAGCACATGTGCTGTTTGCCCACTTCAAATCAATGAATGTATGACACAGTGCTATGCAAGCAAAACCTACCTCAAATCTAACTCCCTTAGCCACTCACCAACTCTCCCACCATTTCTCCTGCTCAACTACTCTAACTCTGCTCCAATGTATTCCTCGCCCATTCTTTTAATAAACCTGCCTTTAGCAAAACACCTCCTTCTTCTCTAAGTACTGGCTAAGACGGTAAAGGGGCTGGAGCACAGAATATTACACATTTTGAGCAAGCCCAATTTGTTTCCTATGAGAACATTGGGAAATAAAATAGGTTACCACACAAAAGATGCCCAGGGTCCAGAGGCCTAGGCAACCACACAAAAGAAGCCCAGGGTCCAGAGGCCTACCAGGAAATCTCCAGAGTTCCCTATAGGCCAGTCCACCCAGCTGCCAATATTCCATCCGCGTGTTCTCTCTTTATGTTTAACAGAATAGTCTCAAGTTCATGATCACTCTGATGTATATCTGTGGTTGGTCCAGCATTGCATTACACATTCTGTCCTGAAGTGGGTACATTGCAATATCTATTTTAAACAATACACGAGATGCGACGATTTACTGGAAGATTAGTGCATTGCGGAGCTCTAATTACAAAGGGATAATGTTTATGAAAGTTATCTGAATGGCTATATATATATATATATTGCCTAAACGGGAGCGTGGTTGAGCTGGCTACACCTCATCCTCCACCCCGCCGCTGCCGCTGTTCTGCAGTACAATGCTGCAGTAGCAGGACCTATGAGTGATACAAGGCCGCGACCTTCACAGGCTGACACGTACTCATCCTGCGTTCAACTTCAAAAGAGAATATTTAAAAACAGATCCTTGTTGGGTTCTGTCCCTCCTTTTTCAGAGTGATGCCTTTATAGTGTTCTATACTGTGCATAATCCTAGAGTATTGCTCACTTTAAGCGTGCATGCTCACTTTAAGCGAACATCACCAGAGTATGATATGATATGATATGATATGATATGATATGATATGATATGATTTGATATGATATGGCATTTATAACACGCGACGAGGCAAGGGAGGGGGACCGAGGGAAGACAGAGACAACGATCTTACTAGGCCAGGTGACATTGGGATTGCGCAAGTGCAGGGGAGGGGGAATATAGAAAGTGCTGGGGAAAGGGGAAGGGGCAGTGCAGTACATAGGATAACAGTAATAAAATATGACAATAAATAAAAAGTGTGGCCTGTTGGTGGCAAGTGCAATGGTGAGTGCAGACATCAGATATGAAGTGCTGGTAGGAGGCTGTAGAGATACAGAAACAGTCGCTGGGTGAAAGGGTAGCCAGTGTGGTGCTGCCCCCTTAAGGGACCAGCACGCGGCAGCGTGACGTTGCACGTTACCGCGTGCATTATAAATAAAGGGGGCGTTCCTGGCCGCAGGAGTGCGACCGGGGAGCCCGAACTGAACGGACGTGTATGTCTGTGTCTGTGGGGTTGGGGGCTCACAGGGAACTCCTAATGGGTCACACAGAGACCCCCAACAGTGGTGACGAGGTTGGTGCAATGCCCGGGCCCGGCGGTGAAGATTCCTTCCATTTTTGACCTGAACCGGAGAACTTTGAGGATTTAGTTTCACACCGTAGGCCGTGCAGAGACCACATGGCAGGTGGCCATTTTGGATTCCTGGCAGGGGATACCCGCGGGGCTCCGGTAGGACCTGTGAGGGGCATCCATGCCTAATTTTTAGAAATTTTGATAGCAGGCAGCTATACCTGCATACATATGCCCAGATTTTTTTTTTTTTTTTTGGGCGAGCTACGTCGAGTGAAGGCGAGGAGAGGGGGAAAGATGACAAGGCCTGCTTAGCCCTTATACCTCCCTGGCTAAATTATAGGGACATCCATGCTGGGACAGAGCACGTTTGCAGCTGAGGACTCCCATCTTCATTGTCATCTTCATCATCATACCCAGCTGCTGTATATGTGTGTGAAGCCCACTGTTGGTCTGGAGCTCTGCCACCCATCATCATTATCATCATCAAGTCTGGACTTGTGTTTCCTGTGTGTGTTTGGACTACTGTGGTTGTGGGGTGAGTTGCGGCCCCCAATTCACGCTGGGGGTGCCTGTATGCTCTAACCCATGAATGTGCCAGACAACCAGGACGGTGGGCAGCCTGCGTACCTGCAGCAGCCTCAAGCCCAGCAGCTGCCTCAAGCTCCACCTGTGGTACAGCCTCAACTTGTGGCGCAGCCTTAGGGTCAGCAGTTGCCTCAAGATCCACCTGTGGTACAGCCTCAACCTGTGGCCCAGCCTCAAGGTCAGCAACCGCCTCAAGCCCCACCTGTAGCACAACCGGTTGTGCATCAGCCCCCTCCAGTCATGGGGCAGATGCAGGCCCCGGCGGCGCTCCAGCCTATCCCGGAGTTCGATGTATCAGGCCCGCCATCCAGCCTGGTGCCCAGGTGGAAGAGGTGGGTGGACCGTTTGGACATGTACTTTAGGGCCACGATGGAAACGGATGATGACAGCAAGCTTGCGACCCTGCTGTATGCGACTGGACCTGCAGTGCAAGACATTTTTGAGTCCCTCCAACCAGCTAACGCCTCATGTGCGGCAGCAAAGACTGCTCTTTAAGACCAGTTTCTGCCCCTCGCCAATGCTGACTATGAGAGGTTCGTGATGTTGTCAGCACGGCAGACACTGGACACCTTCTATGGCCAGCTTAGACGCCTGTCTTTGGCATGTGCCTGGGACGATTCAGAGGACATGATCAGGACCATGCTCATTCAGGCGTGTTCTTCAGGCAAACTGATGCGGCAGGTGATGAGGGAACCAGGTACCACGCTTGCTCGCATCCTTGAGTTGGGGCGTTGCCATGAAGTGTCCGAGGCTCGGGCGTCCAGAATGGAAACTGGCTTGCTCCCCGTAAAGACTGAGGAGGTGTGTGCCATGTGGTGGGGTGGCAGAGGTGTCAGAAGACCCGGAACCGGCCTCCGTGACAGGGGCGAGAGAGCTGGTGAGTTGTGCCAGAAATGTGGATATGACCTGCCCCACCCTGCTGAGTGCCCTGCGGAAGGTGTAGCCTCGCGGATCACTTTTCACGTGTGTGCAAGGCGGTCTATCGGTGATGGTGCCCAGGGGCCCGGTTAAGTCAGGGTTCCTCCATCAAAATCATCCCCCGAACATGGCTCAGGTCAATCAGGGTGAGGAGGGTGCCCCTGCGGAAGAAGAGGAAGAAGAAGAGGAAGAGAACATCTTTTTCATGTCGAGTGTGGGTGCCCTTAAGTCAAAGAACAGATGCCAACTGAGGTGCGTGGTGGAAGTGAACAAGTCACTGGTCCCGGTGCTCGTGGACACGGGGGCCTCGGTCAACGTGATGGCCCGTGGACACTATTATGCAATGGACACGCCTCCCAAATTGGTTAGTCGGAAAGGCCCGTATTTTTGCTTTCGGGGGGTCGGAACCCATTCCTTTGGATGGTGCTTTCGTGGCAAAGGTGGAACATGAAGGCTCGCAGATCACGGGCTGTTTTTATGTCACACCGGTAAGCACGAATACCCTCCTGAGTTGTGCTGCGGCGGAGGCCCTAGGCATTTTCAGCTTTGCCTATTTGGTATATCTCGAGGACATTCATGATCTGTTAGACAAGTATTCCACTTTGTTCCACGGAATTGGACAGATGGCTAGTGACCCGGTGAGGCTGCACATTGCCGAATCTGTGCAGCCCATAGCCCTGAAACATCGGAGGGTGTACTTTCATCTTTGGGAGCAGGTTGACAAGGAGTTGGACAATCTCGTAAATTCGGACATCATTGAGAAGGTGGAAGGTCCAACACCTTGGGTCTCACCAATCGTGGTGGCAAGGAAGCCGAAGCAACCTGACTCCGTACGCATATGCATCGACATGAGGCTACCCAACAAGGCCATCAAAAGGGAGAGACACCTGACTCCAACCATTGATGACATCATCGCGGAGGTACAAGGTGCTCGCTTCTTTTCGAAGTTGGACCTCCGGGCCGGCTACCATCAAGTCGTCCTACACCCGTAGTCAAGATACATAACAACCTTCACCACCCACCGTGGACTCTATCGATACAAGAGACTCAGTTTTGGCATCTCATCAGCAGCGGAGGTGTTTCAAAACATCATCAGAGGTGCCCTCGCTGACCTGGATGGCGTCCTAAACATTAGTGATGACATCCTAGTGTTTGCCAAGACTGAGGTAGACAATCTGCGCAAGCTGACCATGACCTTTGAAAGACTGCAATCCCTTGGCCTCATGCTCCACAGGGAGAAGTGTGAATTTCTGCACCCGTCCATCGAATTCTTTGGGTTCGTATTCAAGGAAGGAGGTGTGTCGCCAGATCCGAGGAAAGTGCAGGACATAAAGAAGGCCCAACCACCCGACTCAGTGTCGGATGTGAGGAGCTTTCTCGGCATGGTAACATACTGCGAGCGATTCATCCAAAATCTTGCATCCAGATCTGAGCCCCTGAGGGCCTTGACAAAGAAGGAAATGACCTGGTATTGGGGCCCACTCGAGCAGGCCGCGTTCGAAGATTTTAAGAGCGCCCTCACGGCTGAAGACACCATGGCCTTTTTCGACCCCACCCTGCTGTCAGAAATTATCGTGGACGCTAGCCCTTTCGGCTTAGGGGCTGTGTTGACACAGGTTGATCGGGACGGCAGTATTTGCCCCGTGGCCAGCGCCAGTAAAGCACTGTCCAACACCGAGCAGCGATACTCACAGATTGAACGCTATGCCCTGGCCGTGTTGTGGGGTTGCAGGCACTTCAGGCTCTACGTCCTGTGCCGCCCGGGGACTGTCGTGATGGACCACAAACCCCTGTTCCCCATATTGGTGGGGTGCTCGTCCAAACCACTGGCGAGGATCGAACGGCAGATGCTTGCCCCCTGGAATATGGTGTCACCCTAGTGTACAGACCGGGTGCAAACAATGCAGCGGGCTATCTGTCCAGCCATCCTGGTGTGGACAGCAAGGAGGAGCAGGACACGTGTGCCGAGGAAGCAGACGACCACGTTCGCATGGTGGTGGAAGCGGCAACCCCCAATGCCATGCCCCTCGAAGATCTGGAGGCGGCGGCAGCCCAGGATGAGTGCTTCCAAATATTGAAACACTCCATGCAACAGGGCTCGTGGAAGACTGTGCTGGAGTCCCTGGCCGGGCACACGCAAGAAGCCAAGGTGGGGCTAGAACAACTGTGGAAGGTGAGGGAGGAGTTGTTGTTCTCGGCATCTGACCTACTAAGGGATGACTGGATCGTCATGCCCCAAACCAAGATCAAGGAGGTGATCACGCTGGCCTACCATGGACACCAAGGTGCTGCCAAGACCAAGGCCCGGCTTCGCCTCAAGGTGTGGTTCCTGGAGCTGGAGCGGAGGCTAGATGACTTTGGTGCTGCCTGCGTCTGGTGCCAGGCGGTGTCCCCCTTGCAGAGAGAGCAGCGATCGAAGCGATGCCCCGGGGGACGCGGCCCTGGGGAGTGGTGCATGCAGACTTTGGATCCACCATGCTGGGCACACATTTCCTGGTGATCATGGATGAGTATTCTCGCTATCCGGAGTTCGAGTTCGTGTACTCGGTGGTGTTTAAGCACGTGGTGGTGGCCATCGAGAAAGTGTTTGCCTCCCACGGATTTCCCCACACCCTGTGCGCAGACAACCGGGCGCTGTTTAAAAGTGAGCACTTCTCGGAACTGATGGAGGGGTATGGGGTCCAACATAGGAAGATCACCCCACTCTGGCCGCAGGCCAACAGCAAGGCGGAGAGGTTGATGAGGACATTGAACAAGACGTTCCGGATAGCGCAAGGCCAGGGACTGTGCCTGCAGAGGGCTCTCTACCAGTTTTTGTGAGTTTACTGCACCACCCCCAATGCCTCCACCGGTGTGGCGCCGGCAGAGGCCCTGTTCAAACGGTGCCCCCGGGGGCTGCTGCTCGAGGTGGGGGATAAGGAGCCCGGGGTGATTGATGATCAGCAGGTAGAGCCGGATCGCCGGCTGCGGATAGAACAGGAGAACACAAGGAGAGGACTCTGCCTGCAACGACTAGAACCCGGAGATGAGGTGCTCATCAGGAACAGACATCCCCATGGAAAGCTTTCTCTCCCATATGAGCCTGAACCACTGGATGTGGTGGCCATCAAGGGGTCCATGGTGACCGCTTCAGATGGGAGGACGGCCGTCACCCAAAACATGAGCTTCTTTAAGAAGCTAGGAGACCCCAGAACTGAGCATCCCCTTGAGCCAGACAGAATGGACCGAATGGAGGTGCCTGACGAGGGTGGAGGCCACTCCTCCGTGCCCGCATCCCCAGCCCGGGGAGTTTGTTTTGTTTGTTTGTTTATTTATTTATATAGCGCTCTTGACCCGGGGGTATATATGCGCTTTGAACATCAGGTTACAGGTAAAAGACAATAGTACAGTATTGATAGGGCATAGATAATAGTATTCAAACAATATACATAAAATTGGACATTCGGAGTGCATACATATGTGGTAGGACAGTTATTTGTTGGTTAACCAGGAAATGACCTTAGTTCTGAAGGGTTGGAAAGTAGGTGTAGATTTAATATCCAGTGGGATGGAATTCCAGAGTTGTGATGCCAAAGTTAAATATATGCATGGAGCTTCCGATCTTCAGCAGGCCTTCACAAGGTCACCTCAGATTCCTACTGGGCACACCAGGGTGCTGCCTACATATTTCCAATTTTGACTCTACTAGGTATCATGTGTCTATCATTAAATATGCAGGGTCAAAGTGCTGTATGCCAAACTACAATTCTTCCATGTTTCATTAGAAGAAATCATATCTGCATTCTTTTAGAAACCCAATGCCTTTTGGTCTCCTGTTATTCCTAACTATAGAATATCTAACTATAATAATGTCTCTATTTATTCTTTTGTTTGTTTTCTCGAACAAGGAAGGCATGTTCGTCTTTCATGAGAAGAATTAGCAGGTGAAACAATCCTTTGGCACTTTATTTTGTT
Organism: Ambystoma mexicanum; assembly: GCF_040938575.1. Classification (NCBI taxonomy): domain Eukaryota; kingdom Metazoa; phylum Chordata; class Amphibia; order Caudata; family Ambystomatidae; genus Ambystoma; species Ambystoma mexicanum. Next base: position 719,726,720 of record NC_090934.1, read on the forward strand.
GACCCCAAGTTTTTTTGGGGCTAATAAGTTCACCTACCCTGGTTAACTTGCGCTTTGTTGAGGTGGACAAGGACACTGGTATCAATGAAACATTGGAAGAGTAAGGTAACAGCACGTTTATCTGGAATATAGAGCTGTTTCACATCATTTTATATGATATTGCAATGTGATGAGGTTCAAGTCAACAAATCCCTTCTCTGTCAAAAATACAAATGTGACCATCCTCTCGGTCACACATGTTGCTAGATTCATTGCACAACATACGCATAGACCTGTGCACTCTGGGTGGACACAGCCTGCAGGCACAGTACCCCCAGTCATATTTATTTGGGACTGACAGGTGGAGTACACAATACATCTCCAGAAGGGGAGGGCCAAACCTTCCCCCTGCCATGGCCAGCCTAATTAACTAACACAAGCTCCATGGATCCACCTGTCATTATGTTGATCCATGTTGCTGGTGGCAATCACATAGTAATCAGAGTTTAATTCAAACGGGGCCCACATTGGGCCTGACTGCTGAGACTAACAACAGGGACAAGAAACCCCAACACCTTTTCATATGCACTGTATCAAACTGAAGCCAGCTCCCACCCTTAGTATCAATTGACAGTGAAATGTCATGTCCAGGACTGCATTTACAGTAGACAACCCAGCAGGGGGACCCCGTCCAGAAATTACGAGTAAGTGGTTTGTTGGAGCCAGAACTTCTGGTCTTGTTGCAGCTTCAAGGGAGACCTGCCACTTTAATCATGAACCACAGAGGGCTCCATTAACCAGAGAGACCCTTTGATCCACAACAGACAAGAAGATGGGTGGGACTTAGTACCTGTTTTGACCCCTTTACCTTTTCTGTTGCAAAACACTCTGGTTATGACCTCACACATAGAGAACATTGTTGGTGGGGACCCAGGATTGGTTCATTAAGGTAGGCTTAGCCTCCACCAATCCATGTGGGCCAAGCCCCTCTTTTAGCAGATCATCTGAAGACTTTGCAGGGAGTAACAAGAGGGACTCAGCAGTGGACCCTGGCTGAAGGTACATTCTGCCTTACATTTTCCACCAGTGAAGGAAGGCCAGGATCTCTATGAGGGAAACAAGATCCATCCCCTAAACATCTCACAGGGAACAGAGGGAGATACCGAATACAGGGGAACCTCCAGCTTCTGCAAGACCGGTACCCAGCCAGCACACTTCATGCCCTGCTAGGCTCTGCAGCAAGCTTTCTAGGTGGGAAGTGCCAGAGAGCCTCTGACCCAAACCAAGGACAAGGCAGCTGGCCGCAACACTCTGCTCAGCTTTGGGCCATCCACCACAAAGGATGGCACAAGTCCAGAGAAGAAGCTAGAAGTAGGGCAACAACAAGCATCAACTGATATCCACCATAACGGACATTTTTCAGCCTGTCGAGCCCCTCAAGCTGCAACCGACTGCACCACTGACTGTTGTTAAGCCGCAGTCACTAAAGCTGTCCAAGATGCCTCGGCCAGTGCATCAGAACCACCAACCAGCATTGAGACAATTCCTAACCCTGAGCTGCCTTGCAGCCATCTGTTCAACTTTCCTCGCCGAACTGCATGCCGCCTAATACCCGCAGCTGTCTCCCATCTTGAACTCTGTCGCAGAAGCTGCAAGGCTCCCTGAAACTGACGTGACCCTGTTGAGCACCAAGAACTCCTACAGCACAAGATACATTGTGGTCCTGTCCCCCTGGTCCTTCTCCGAAGGCCTCTAGTGACATTTTACGACCCATTGCTCTCTTTGTGTTGAAACCAAGTATTGCTGAACATTTGCAATTAATTACAATACCGACTACCCTCCTGTCAGTATCCAGAGCGTATCTCTTTTTCTTCTTTGAAACTGTCTGTCCTCTGCATTCCTTTACAGGGTGGGCTGTATTTTGGAGTGTGCTAGTACTGTCCGTTGTGATAATTATAAAGTAGATATTCTTATACAACCTTGACTGGACAGTGCCTTTCTATCATTGGATAATAATTGTATTGTTGCTGTGTTGCAACTAACCAACGACCCACAACCTTTCGGAGATAAGCCTGCTGTTCCGTCCACATTACCAAAATGGTGTAAGGAGGTTTATAATGTGTTTTTGTTTCCAATCTGTTTCGTTCCCTTCTGGTGTACTAGTGTTGTGGGCTGATTGATGGTTTAGAAACCCCTGGACCACTGGTTTCCCTGGTGTTAATTTGTCACAAGGGGCCTGCTGCTAGTGCCTACCACCACACCTGATCAGAAGATGTTGGTTACCAAGAAGACTTCCTGAAATAGATTGGAAAGAAACACTGAGAAAAGTGTGCAAAAGGAAAGGCTAAAAGTCCTTTCTCCCTTTAACCAGCTTATCCAGACAAGAATTCTTGTTAATACAGTTATTTTAAAAGTATCGCAAAATACATCCTTACCATTTGCTGGGCAATTGAAGCTACTGCCAATCCCGCGTGCAATCTTAGAATTATAAGAAGCGTTCCTCATTACAGGATTCCCTTGCCAGCGGACAACCACTACATGTTGTTGGTAATCTATCAAAATAAAGGTAGCCTAAGTGTTTATACTTAGCACACTCATCGTTATGTAGGTACTGTATTCATGTAACACACCCAGAGTTATGGATTTAGTAGCATAAGGTATATTTGAAGGAAGGCTTGGATCCATCATCTATGTCTGACTGCGCATGCCCACCACAGACCTGCTTTTTCATTTTACAAACACAGCCATCTTGTGAATTAAAATGGTGAAAACCTCCCTCAGTGTAAGGCTGGAATTATCACATTTGTCATCTCTGCTTAACTCTCACAAAGCCTGCTCAGTTTTTAGCAGCTTCTCCTAAACATGACATATCAAGTGCTTGCTGTAAGTTTAGTATTTTCACGAAATATAGGGGCAGGGTGAAAAAGCCCCAAAACGAAACTGAGGTGGAAGAAAAACAGATCTTGCGAGTGGGTCCTGTGAACAAGGGCCCTGTTGGTGGTTGGACAGGATTGGAGGCGAGTGATCATTTTCAAGCTTTGCTGCCATATTCTTCTATTGTCTTGGGCTTCTACAAGTTATGGTCTGGTGTACCCTGGTGTACTGATATTACATGGCATACAAACACCTTTGTGGGTCGTTCTTCCCCTTTCTATTCAATGGAAAAACCTGTTGATTCCTCTTTGTGGCTGTGATTGCCTCTGTGGACTGCCGCTTCAATTTACATGATAATTGGTTTCACATTCCAACTGGATCTGGATGAGAGGCATAGAGATGGAACAGGTGTCATCTTTTCTGCCGTCTTTTCAGAAGATTATCCAGCCTCTTGCTACAGTGTTCTTGCACACATTGCAGAGGTTTTTGAGAGATTCTCATCCCACTTTACCAGGTATGGTTCCATATGGAGTTGCTGGCAGTTGCTCAGTCAGAAGTGCACTACAGAGTCTTAGTGAGATGGGGTGTGTTCTGACATGAGAGAGTGGTACTTCTGTATGTGGTTTGCAATACCCTATAGATGTGCTTTGTGCTGATTATTCGTTTTTTAGGACTGGTATGTCTCTGATAGATGACTGCAGAGTTTTAATGTGGCTGAAGTAAAACATCTTCATAATTAGATATTCAAGGGCTAATTTCTCTCATGCAGATTTAGGCTTGCAAGTATTTACTGGTGAAGGCTCAACCTGCTTGGATTGGTTAAAACAGCAGTACTAAAACAATGTCCTAATATGGAGAAGGTGTTGCTATAGACATAAGCAGGATGCAAGGTCCCTGGATTGACATTGTGGTCTCTCCTATCTCCCAAGAGTGGGTTTCTCATCACAGACTGGGCTCAACACTGATGCATGTCTTTAGTATGAATTTTAATGTATTTCATTTCATTTTTTTGTAGCACACCTAATACCATAACTGAGTTTGGGGATTTGGACCTCTGTTGCTCTGCGTGGCCTTGTTTTCAAGGCCAGCGTGTTGACCCTGTGCTATCCTCTGTTCATCATGAATCAATAGTAAGAAATCAGTTCATATTTGTCAGTTTTTGATTCTTTTGAGTGGATGCTCATCACATATCTTGATAGGGCTCGAGTATGGCTCAAATTTTGTTCAACAACCCATTCTTTTATATTGCCTTGTTAATGACTGTTTCTGGTTCAGTTTCAGTGTATTAATACCCCATCAACAGAACGTCATAGGTATACAGACACACATCATAAAGATTCATAAATCATCAAGTGAAATTAAACAGAGTAAAAAATAAACGTAATATCAAAATGCAGTTGGATATTGTGTGCAAAGTGAGGGAAAGGCCTTACAATCACAGAGTAATACTCTGGCGATGTTATCCCTTCAGTCAAGCTCTATGTAGGAATTTTGCTAATACATAAACCATGATGTCATCTTAAGTGCTGCTACACATAACCATGGCTTTGGTTGTGCTTCTTATCCCAGATCTTAAAAATCTAGCTCTAAGATACATTATCCTTAAATCCAGATAAATTGCACATTTAAGAAAAATATGCAATTCACTTTCTAGTTCGGAGAAGCAGTAGCAGCATTTGTCCGAGACACTTGTGTCCCATGAATGAAGCCTCTTTCCCAGAGGGGGAAGGCCTATCCTGAACTTGATATATAGTGACTGAATGAGTTATGAAGATAACCTTTGTATTCCGTCACCAGCTTTCTGTTCCCGTACCTGCGAAGTAAAGTTGAATTCTGTATTTTCTTTGATACCTTCACATCTTGTAGATCATGAAAAGCCTTTTTGAGGATAACTTTTGTTACCATATTTATTTCTTCCGGTTTTACCCAGACCTCATTGTGACTGATTTTGTGACTTCCCTCCATACATAAAAATACCTCCCTATACCTCTTCATGGTCTCCTCACCTTTCTCAATATGGCTATTACAATTGCCTCTAGAAGTTACTCACATTTCACGGTAGTCATGAGTACTGACCTGCACAATAATGACACCCTCTTTTGCACATGTTAGTTTTGGGATTTCTCTCCTCTTCCTTGCCTGCATAATTGATTTAGATTTGGAGTAGTTGGTGTGCAACCCATTGTCTTTTACAAAGGTACTAAACTTGTCGACCTGCTTCCATAGCAACCATGTTTTGTGTAAATAGGTTTATCTATCACTTGATTAAGAAAAATGCAAAAGAGTTTTGAGTAAGCACACAACATTGGTGCATGCCATACAAATTTTAAAGTGGTGTGTGGTTTCACTGTAGAGGACGAGCCAAATATCCCTACCAGAAGCTCAGCCCCCATGTTGTCTATATGTTGGAAACTGGAAATTGCGACATGCGCAGTACCATTGAGGATGCTTATACCGCAAAGAATCCTTGAGACAAGGTATCCACTGAGAAAACCCTATATGCATTCACGAAGAAATTATGGTCTTCTGGAAAAAGTCCCATAACAAGTATGAAAATGAATGAGAAAGAGGGCTGGTGACGACGTCACGCAAAACAGAACTGATACACCCAGAAATGACACAAATGAAGAGGGAACATAAACATTCTATAAGATCTGAAGAGGAGGTGTCGAAGATAAACAACATTTCGGGATCGAAATGAAGATGCTTGTGCGAAAAAACACTGAAGAAAATGCAAAGTCATTTTACACTTGTACAGATGCTGTAAGGCAAGCAGACAAAGTAATCCTGAGGCTGGCTATGTAGTGAATAGAATGCGGCGATGCGCCAATGTATATACATAGGAATGTATAGAATATGAATGTTCCACAATGCACGTTAGCAAACTTGAACCCCATGAATGGAAAGGGCTTGAGTGTGCGCAGTTGGAAAAAGCGCTGATGGTGAAGTCGAATTCAAGAAAGGCTGGCTGCCCCAGCACCAAGAGTTGATGCCACTGTGAGCCTGGTTGTCTGTCAAGAAGCTACATGAATGTGAAAAAGAAACAAACTTCTGTTTGAGGTGGAAGGAAAAAACACTGAAGGCGTCAAGAGTTCATCAGTTAATAGTATATATGTAGTAAAGAGCTCGAAAACGTTGTCTCCAGTCACATGGTCAGATCAAAATAGACTTTGTTTCGAGCTACACCGAAATCAGAAGATAAGACCATGCCACACTACCTTTTATTCTCAGGCACAGTGAGCTTCTACAAGGCCAAGTTCAAAGCCTAATTGAATGGCAGACCACAGGAGTGATGATAGATGTTGGGCTAATTGGGTGGGGAGGCAGGCTGACCCTCTTAGCACCTGGGGTAACCAGCTTGCGTGCTGCTAGCAAGTGGAATTTTCCAGAGGCGTACAAGCGTGCCAACCAATTATAGAGGGCCACGTATCAAAGAGCCCTATAGTTTGTATAACCAATAGATCGTTGTGTATTTTGTGATAATGAAGATAACTAGCACTAGAGCAGGGCTTAGTTGTCCACCTGATGTTAGAGACGCAATCACAACCTCTGTCAGTATGGAACATATACTTAGATGTTCCCTTTAACCCTATCATATCCCCAAGTAGGTTTTCATAGTTTGCCACGTTGTATGACTTCAATGATGACACATTTTTGCTATATATGTGTGTTTTTTAATGTAACACGTTGCGAGAAATCGAGCGAACGTCTGTTGATGTCTGTTGTAACTCCCTGTTTTGGTAATTGCTAGTAAAACAGTAATAACTGTTGCCAACTTCCTGAGTCGGTTTGATTATTAATGTATGAGTAACCCCATCCATCTCTAAGTATTGCTACCTCGTCTTAAAGGGCCCCAGGTCCCGGGGTTCATCACCATTGATCCTGCATCTTACCACAGCCTCGTTCTTTGTATATAATAAAAGAATTGCAGAAAGTAAGACTGCTGGTATGCCCAGTTTACTGAACAGGTTCCAGAGAAGGCTGTGAGGGCCACCGTCGATTGCCGTCCTAAGGTCTATGAAAATCATATACAAATCCATTTTCCATATAGCTAAATAGTACTCTACAAGCAGATTTAGTCTTAGGTATTGGTATATTCTACAGATCCCTACCTGATACCCTGCTTGCAGATTAAGTACTATCCCATTATTATCTACTATAAGAATTTGTTTATCGTCACCTTTTGCGACTTCACTTTATTTCAGGATCCTTGGCTATGCCTCATTAGACCTTATACTGCACTAGGCTTACCAGATGTTCACACAGACTGCACTGGAAACACCAGACTTCAACACTATACATTGTGAATTAAATAGACCATGGCAATAACAAACTGCTTCACAAATGTATAATTTCACATCTTTATATGCACATTTTAAAAACCTGACATCACAATGAGAGACATTTACATGCACAACATATTTAAGAAACCATCAGCAAGACATCACTTCAACCATGCATTTTTCTATAAAAAGAAAACAGAAAATGCAATTTCACACTGCCAGTTTCTATGGGTTCTAAAAGCTATTTAGTATTCATCCATACTGCCTGCAACACAGTTTAACATCCATTACCTGTTCTCGCTTGTATACCATTAATAGATTGGGGATGCAATTGTGAAAAACCTTAGCATGCAGTTCAGTGGTTATAGGGGCAGTTGCACTTTAGGAACCAGCCCCACGTACTACACACCCCTTTGCCTTATAGCTAAGGTTGGGTTAGTATTATTAGAAATAATGGGATCTTTTTTAAAACATAATTGTTCCCATAACCACTTTCGATAAGGAAACATCCATGTTTTCTGGGTACCATGAACAACAAGGAAATCCCTTCTTGGTCAGTTTGACCTGGCCAAATCAAGGTTCCCTTGCAAGGAACCCCAAACACAATTATTTGATGATCCCTATTTATACTTACTCTATTTGAATTGAAACTCTGTTTGACCCAGCTCTGCTGTTATGCCTGCATCTCGGGCTCCCCTTGACAGCTACTCCCACCTTCCAGCCCAGGACTCTTCAAGACACTGCAGCTTGGAAACCTGTCACTTCGCCAGACACACAGATATCGGGTCTGCTTGCAGCCTTCAATGCCTCCGCCAGGCTTGGCACAATGCCTTAGGCTCTGAGGACTCAGTAATGGCTTGGCTCTTAAACACAGGAAAAAAGCCTTTAACAAATTGGAAAAACACAGCTCTTAAATCTGAAGCTCTTCTCTTTTCTCAGTAATGAGATAGACAGAGGAGGTCTTCTCAAAACCCAGGTCATAAACATATGCAGAAAGCCTGAGCCAGAAATACACCATGGAACACGCAACAGGCAAAAAGCCTTTCACCGAACTCAGCCCAGAACGTATAGATCATATGGAAGCTGCACATATTACCCACCTACTTTTGTCGATGTTACTTCCTTGCCGAAGCCTTCTTGTGTCACTAAACACGTGACAGACAATTCGGAATATTCCAGAGTCTTTTAGCACTATCTCACCCCATCTGACTTTTGGCAAGCTTCGTTCATCCTTTCCTGTGCATGGAACAAGAACTGCTACATGCCTTCCTTTCTTCCTGCGTTTGCTCTGCTCGAACAATGGACACTTAATTTTCACGGCCCTCACATTTTTTCCACTCTACGCAAATCCCCCATTAATTTCTCCATTTAAATGTTCTGCTTTTTCTGAATCGTAAGCAAACTGTTTTACAAGCAAAGCTGGCCATGCACATGCTGTAATGTTTATATATTAAGGCTTGAAGCCACCAAATCTACCCCCTCTTTAGTTTATCCTGAATAGCACACATAACACATGCTGCAATGTTAGCAACATTTGAAACTGGTGGACACTGTCTCTGTTGAAATAAGTGGCCCTGTTGAAATTAGTGCAAGGTTGAAATTAGTGCATTGCATTTTTCCGACACTACCTATGGCTACCGATGTGACAGGATCAATCTCACAAATATTTTGCCCTCTGAATATAGGAGTGAGATAGGCTGAACATGTGTGAGATCCTCACATCCCACCTTTTCATAAATTTGAATTACTTCTACTCTGTTCCACATAGGAGAGGCTTTATTCCCATGCTAATATGATATTGAATAAACTGGTCAAATACAGAGCCCATATTCTTGTCTCAGTTTTGGACAAGTCAACAGGTGTTTTATCTGGGCATGGGGATTTTTTTTTTGTTGGACCTCTATTGCCTTCTGTACCTCATTCACTTCTAATACCAATAGGGTGTGATCTATTTTTAGCCTACCCTCAATTAAGTTGGTCTCCAGATCCTCATTAGCCTCATGCTCTTGTTCTAAGCTTATTAAATGCTAACATTTCACACTACCACTGTTTGTAATTGCTTTACAGAGGGTGTCCCAGATCCTACCATGGTCCTCTTCATTTTTTCGCAATCAGAATTTCCCTCCTTCGGGTATCAGTGTGTTTGGCACACTGTATTACAGTTAATTTAGCTTCTCTGCATTCTTTGTCAAACCAGCCTGTCTTCTTGGTCACCTGGCATCCTATGGCCTGTGTGGGTTTGGTCACCATGGTTGTATGTTTTCCATATTAGCAATACATTGCTTTAAAATCTCTGCCTTGGATAGTTCAGATGCCCCACAGAGTCATTCGATGAAGGGCAGCGATTTATTGAAAATCTGATCTATGACCCCTTTTTCATTAAGATCATTCCATTTCACCATGTGTCTGGCAGGTCCTGCTACTGCTACTGGTACATTGCTATCAAGATATTTTGTAGAATTGGATTGTGAAAGTCCTAAATCTATCACTAGGCCAGGGGTTTATGGTCAATGTCGTCTCTCGGGAGGACCCCAACATTGGCAATCTGTTCCCATGACTTTAGATTCACTAACATGTAGTGAATATTTGTTTTTCGATTTCCAGAGACATACGGGCTTGGCAGTCTATCACCTTTTACTCTACCATTGCAAGCCTCATGATTTAGTGCTACCCATATGTGAGCCATTTCAATAGCAAATATATGTGGTCTTTTAGGATATGGTGGAATAAACTCAGGGAGGTCCCAGGCCTGGTCTTCGTCCTCCAATACACCATCCAATATCCTCAGTGGTTCCAATTGGAGGTTTAACAATCCATTATTTTACATTGGCTTGTTGATTACTGTTTTTGAAAAACTCAAAATAAAATAAAAACGTGTATGCAGTTTTTGTGTAATCAGAGCCAATGCAAGGATTTATATTGCTTCAGCTGAAGAGTCATTTTACCTCCCTCCTCCAATGTAGTGATGGTAGTGTCCCATGAAATTGCCTTCCTGGAGCACAAGCCTTGTGGATTATGCTAACAAATTATTAAGTTCCAGTACTAATTCTGATGGCAACATTGCAACCATGAGTTTGTTCCCTTTGTCTGTTGTGTGTTCTTGGCACCACACTTTGTTTTAACAACATAGATATTGATACAGAATGCTTCAGGCTCTTCTTAAAGTTCTAACAAATTGGATTGTGAACTCTTCTTTCCAGTTGAGGTACTGCACAGTATAGTAGTAGTAATAGAATCTTAGGCATAATGCTTCCAGCTGGACAACTACATAATCAGCACAACTAAATTAAAGCAGTGATCATTTGGTCACTGGTGGCCAATCAGAGATGAGGCAGACCCACTAAAGAGTTGCTCTTATAACTGAACCAGACACTGTTGCAAGGCAAGGTTCTTGTCTGTTTCAAGGTTTATGGCACAGGCTTTCCAAATCTAGTGGGAGTTATGTTGGTGTGATTGGTGAAGCATTAAAGGCAATCCCAGGCCTCACTGAATTGATGAAATTCACTCTGGGTACAGGGAGGGTAAACAAAATAAGATAACAATTTCCCCAAACATAACTGTAGGAGCGGTCATTGTTAGGCAAAAACCTGTGCAGTTCCCTTGGGGACCACTGCAAAAGATTTAGGACTACAGGTGTTGGCAGTAAACCCACTTGGTAGCAGTCTGTGCCACCCAGATTTACCTGGTAGCTGTGGCTGAGCAGTCAGACATCCCTCAAGAAGAGTTAGGCAGTATGTAAAATATACACAATAGGCACTCAGATACAATAGCACAAGCAAGCACTGACCAGGCTTTGGTATCAAGGTATATCATTATTTATTTAAAAACACACTTATTGAAACACTCCAGCACTAATATTGTAAATCACTCTAAACACAGTTTCTATTATATATATACATCCCTTATTCCTTATCAGACAAGTCTTAGTTAACACCACTTATTTCCAGACAGAGGTGAGCGCTTAACTATAGATGGCACTCCAATAAGTTAACGAAAAAAGGGAGGGAAAAAGGCAGAATGTAGGAAATTACACCACACTAATACTTAGGAACTCTTAGGCAAGGCAGGAAAGTCAAAAGTTACTTGTGAGCCAAAGTCCATAGGCAGGGCCCACTCTTGGAGAGAGCAGGGCACAAATGTGCCCAAGATCACACAATGACAACAGGCTTAAAAAGTCTTGTAGGGAGTTCAGAGAGGTTTTAGTTGGGCTTAGAAAAGTTTATCCAGGGTGTCCCAAGCTAACCCAGGTTCGAAAGCCGGGGGCTAAATCTACCCCGTACAGTCGGTTGCAAGGGAAGCCAGGTGGAACACGGTACCTTAGGTGGAAAGGATCCTCCAGCGGGGGCAGTAGTTCCTGGCAGCGGGTGCAAGTCACGTCGTTGTCCAGAGGAAGAGAAGATCTCGACGTGGAGGAAAGATGAAGGTCGTTGCACTGCCAGGGAAGAAACCAGCCACAGAGTTTTCCGGTTAAAGGTACTACCCTTTGATTCGCGGTAGTGGTAAAATGTGGTATCCCGGTTGCCTGGGTGCTTGGCACAGGCAAGGCGGCCACGAGATGTTCCAGGAAGAGAAAAAGGAAGCAGACTGGTTATCCCCACCAGTCGAAGGAAGAAGACTCTCCGGCTGGAGATCTCCTCTGTCGTTGGGAAAAGTGGTGAGACGGTTCAGCAGGGCTCCACCGGTGGTGTCGTCGTAGCAGGTCAGCTCAGCTTCTCCCTCATCGGATTCTTAGGTCCTGTGGCGACTTCTGAAGTTCCAGTCCCCAAAACCCTGCTTTTATGCAGAAAACCCCCATTCACTCAGCCTAGCTGTCACTCAAACATGCTAAGTGGTGAGCCGGCCGGCTCACCACTTGGGCCAATCAGGACGGAGTGCGACTTGAGTTGCCTAGGCAACTCAGTCCAGGGTGCCTAAACCCCCTCCCACACCCCCTGTGGTACCCAGACAGAGTGGCACCACTTTTGGAGGCTTCTGTGGAGAAGCCCGCCAAAAAGTGGAACAAAGGGCTCGACTTGGGTTGGAGTCACAGAAGAGAACACAAACGCCATTTTAGAACCGAGTCTTGGCAAAAAATACCAACCGGAGAATTAATATTAAATAAATAAACCGGCGGTATGTTCGAGGCTATAGGAATTAAATAATTAAAGTTGGTAGCCTCGAACAATGGGAAATCCCATAGGGATATATTCGCGGTCGAATATAAAAAGTATTATCCACTGCCACCAGCCAAAACTCGATCAGGGGGGACGGAGACGTGCCTCCTCGACTAACAGACCCCAGGGCAATCGAATTGCCCCGGCCAGTACGTCCACAATATGATGGTTTGTACTGGTTCTGTTCAGATTTTGAGACTAGTAAAGTCAATGGTGACTTTACATGCCCTGGGAGACAGTAGTCAGTCCCACGGTATGGAGTCTATACTGGGGGGTCACCATGACACCCCTGTGTTACTGCACTGAGGGTGCTGTGTAACACACATCACAAAAACACATGAAGCCCTATGGAGTAAAAGACCCCATAGCCCATAAAACACATCTAGAATCAAAGAGACACACTCAAATCATGCCCAAGAGTGAGGGTAAAAGAGTCTCAGAGGCAGGAGAAAAAAAGAAACCCCAAAAATCCAGCAAAGCTGCTGGGGGACTCAATAGGTTAGGAAATTCAGCCTAAACAGAGAATTCTCCCTAACAGTCATCTTTACTACCTGATTTAACTGCTCGTATCTAATCACTGAACCATGGGATATAGCAAAGCAAAATTGCTGCCTGCATTTGGAAAACGGTGGAAGTCCTTATGTTTCTCAACAGAGACCTAAAGTCCTTATGTGGTGCTGGCAATAGGGACTGAGGAAAGAGATCCGAGTATAGACATCTTCAAGGTGTGGCCGAGAACTGGAGTGCAGTGAGCCAAAGCCAAAGTCAAACACAACAACTACTGGCTGAATGAAGACACTTGGATTGAAATCACATTTCTAGTGTTAAATTCATTTCAAAGCTGTTATTAATCCAAATTGCGGTAGCAGAAGCACAACATTGCGGAAGGCTGCCATCAGGGAGACACTCCCCCACAAAGTTGCTCTGTGGCAATCCCTTTTTGGAGGGATCCCCGGGGCCCCTTGTTCCCCCTGTGCGGCGACCCTCCCTCCTCTCCCACCTCCCTTGCCCTCCTCTCCCACCTCACTTGCACTCCTCGCCCACCCCACTGTGTCCCCCTTGCTGGGACGCATATGGGCTCCACTGTATGTGCTTTGGAAGCTGCCCGGTTCAGCTCACACACTTTCCCCAGGCGGCCTTTCAAAACATCTCCATTTATAAATCAAAGCTTTATTATGATTTCAAAAGTACCACATGGTAGTTTTTTTTTTTTTTTACTTCTCGCGGTACCACTCTTGGTTGAGAACTGATTAGTAATAGAAGTTTAAAATTATGCAGCACCCTAATGAGATTATAATGGAAAAAACCCTTTTTGAAAAGATGCATCAGCAGTTATGCACAATACACTCCCTGCCTTTTCTTTTGGCCACTGGCGGATGATCCGCCTAGACAGTGACCAATGCTTCGGTCTCCATGGATGTGTTTTGGGGACATGTAAGAGTTTGTTGCTGATGCTTGTCTCCCTTCAGTCTTATATACAGCCAAGCTCCCATAACAGAATGAACAAACATTGCAGGCCACATATGTCATTGAGGAGTCCATCGCCAGCAGGTACATATGTGAAAAATACTGCTCTGTCGTGTCCTCTTTTCTGCTTTACGGAAGGATCTCTGTGGTTAAATAGATGATGTTCCTCTGTGAATATTCATTTATTTATGTATGGGTGAATAATAAAGTGCCATATTCAGTCATCTGGGGTCGAGGGAGTGTAAACATGTAGCAGTGAAGAATAGAAATCGCTAAATCTGGTCCATCTATTTGTAGCCAGATGCTGCAGTCAAACATTTTATTCACATATACTGTAGCATATCTGACCGAGATACATTTATTAAAAATACTTTGCATTGTACCTTAAAAACAAATTAAGCATGAGTTAATGTTCTCTTTTGATGCAAAGTGTATGCTTAAAACTGCTCCTTTCAACTGTGAAAGAGTGCACAATTAGGTAACCATCATGGGTAAAAGCAAACTTTTTGCAGTTTCAATGTGTAGACCTTGTTGTCTCTACTTATATATTTTTTACATTACAAGCTCATGTATAACAATTTTCTACAAGTCGTGGCAATAAAACAAATTTCAAAATACTAAGCTCCAGACCAATTGCACTGCACCCTAAAATTATTGTATTTGTTCCATATAAATTGCAATAGAGTGTGACAATTTCCAGTTTTGGCATATATTCTTTACTGGTTTGTTGCCAACACGTGTTTCGACCTCCTACCAAGGTCCTCTTCAGGGATACAATACCAATCACATAGTGTCACAATGTTGTTCCATACACACATTAAATACATTCAGATTCCATTGTTGACATAAATGAACATGTGTTTAACAATGGTTACAGGACACAACAAACAAAACAAGTAATTAAGACAATATGAACCAGCTCCACAAACGGTTTGGAGTAAAAGGGAGGAAAACAAAGCATACATTGTAATACGTTACTAGTCATCCACGTTGACAAATGACACATTACGCTAACCTAACTGTTCCCACATCATTCAATCGCTCACCTATACTTAGTTTCCCATCTACATCCTTTTTCAAGTGTTTACCACCACCAAAGCATACCTACTTTGATTAGTATAGCATGTGCTCCCTTAAGCACCAGTAACAGTGGGTATCCACTGCCTGAGCCCACCTCATCCACATTGTGTTACCACATTCCTCCTTACAATCTGTGAAGCTATCCATAGCTAAAAAGTTACCCTTAACAGTGGGTATCCACTGCCTGAGCCCACCTCATCCACATTGTGTTACCACATTCCTCCTTACAATCTGTGAAGCTATCCATAGCTAAAAAGTTACCCTTCTCTATAATACTGTTGAGTCCAAATTCTTGCTCATTTCAAATGCTGACTCTTCACCATACTTGTCAGAATTCTGTGACAATTTGCAAAATTTCTATTACCTCCTATAGAAATAGTGACAAACTAAATGAGCATCTATATTTATCTTCCAAGTATACCAACCCCTTCCTTGTTCCACATTACCTGATTGTCTCTAGCACACTATATACATTTCCGGTATTGCAATATTATGTTCAGCCACGCACTGTCAATCTCAGGGTTTGGTTCCCGCTTTGCACTGTCATAGTAATCTGCCACATTCCAAAAGACAAAAGACAGCACTAATCTATAATCAATACCCACTTATGATCATTAAAATGTTCCATCACCAGGGCAGCACCCATATAAAATGTACAAATTACTTACGGTTTCCCAACATGTCATTCCTCAGATTGGTAATTCTCTGCATCCACAATTCTAGATTCAAGGTCCAAAAAAGTTGTTTACATTTGTATATCTGAAACAAGTACCTACAATTATTCTCTATTCACTACATTGCCCAAAGTTGGCCCATCAACACATACTCCTCTAGTAACACATATTGCCCTTCTACTTACTTCTGTTCCCAATGACTAGATCTTAATAGATTTTTCTGCGGTGTTCCGCTGCTCAAAAGAGGCGCCATTTCAGTCATGCCACTCTAAATACACTTTCACATCACTCACGTCAGACGCAGTGCATCCAACGTTATTCCTAATTACCATTTCAAAGCAAAACACGCGTAACCTTATGTGTATCCCGAAAGAGCCAGCTTTCCCTATGGTAATGTCTCACTGCCCACCTAGATATGCTCTGCACATCGAGGAATGTCTAACAGTGTTTTTCACCCCACTAAACATTATCTGACGTAATGCTCCCAGGTCACCTAGAGTGCTTGTCTCCCTTTCATACAGACTTGATAGCCCATAACTCTGCCCTTATCATTAATCCTGTCCCAAGCCTCCTATTGAGTGCCATTCCTTATGGTAAACTCTCACTGCCCACCTAGATGTGTTCAACACACATTGGCCCTCATTACGACCCTGGCGGAGTGGGTTTACGCCAGCGGTATTCGCGGCGGACCCGTCCGCCCTACTACGAGTTCCCGTAGCGCCATGGAGCTGTTTTCCGCCTGGTTTTTCCGGGCGGAGAAATCCATGGCGCTACGGGACCTTGTTGTTAATTATGCCACCGTATTTTACGGTGGCGTAATTAACGCCTTCCCCACTCCCATTATACCCTATGGGGCAAAAATGGGAATGGGGAAGGGTAAAATGGGGAATGGGGATTTACCGCCCCGCCAAGGTAGGAATGGGGCGGTAAATCCGCCAACCCCCATGGCGGTATCGGCAGCTTTCCGCCGTGCTCCATGGTGCATTTTGCACCACGATCTCCGCCAGGGTCGTAATGAGGGCCATTGTTATAAACCTGTTTTCACCTCACTACATGATAGCACAAAAGGTCTAGTGCCAATATGCACTGGATTCTCCTAAAATGCGTATCTCCCTACCAGATAAATATAGCACCACATATCTATGCTCATACCTGTTAAAAACCACATAACCATGTGTCTGTAATTATGCAGTACAATGATGCAAGGTCCAAAGGGGTTCTCTGCATATACATTGACATTCCCAAATATCCCATGAAGAGGTTTGCAAGCGACGGGGCATCATTTTCCCCCATCGCTACCCCTCGAGTCTGCTTGTATAAGTCACCATTAAATAAAAGTATGTTATTCTGCAAAGTATAGTTAAACATTTCCTTCAGCATTATAATTTATAAGGAGTACGAGCAGCATAAGTGTATTCAATAGTTTCCACTGCCAAATGATGTTGTATCATGTATATAGTGCTTTCACATCCATCGTTACAAAGTAGAAACTGTCGTAGAAAGTTGTAATATTGGTTTTTACAAAAATGGATGCTTTGGCCGATGTGAGAACTGTTGTCTCGTTGATTAACTTCTGCTTGATTCATTTCTTTTTTCCCTGTCACTGATATGCATAAAACATCTGCACCTCTCCACAGTGTGGCACTAGATGTAGACTGTGCTGCCCATGCACAATACTTTGCTGGGCCAAATACACAATGACTAGTGGCAATGTGTTAAAGCTCATCTGCCCTTCTGCAGGCTTCACTCTCACGGTGTTGGATTGGCAAGTGGATACAACATGAACGTGCAATTGGGATTATTGGCTTTCAAGACCACCTTCACCACTGGCTTTTTTGGACTTGCCCTTGTATTCTTATTTATTTTATTTTTACAAAGCTACAGAATTCAACTAATCTTGCTGCTTGGATGGCTGCAGAGAAAAAGCCAAGCAAGGGCAAATAATGCCCACTCCACGTTAATCACCACTTTTCAAACACCACTACCATGCAGTGCCTATTTTATGTTATTTTTCTTTCATAATACAAAATTCAGTCTACTAAGTTCACCTCCAATGGCCTTGTTTATTTGCTTTTTTATTTTATTTTATTTTATGTGTTTGATTGTGTTGCTTTTGTGACTTTTGTAAAGTAAAATCTTAATCCGCAAACAGTAGAAACGGGAACAGACATGCGCTACACTTCTTAATAATATAGTGCTGTGATAGGCTCTGCAGTAAACTGGTGGGGCAAGGACTCCCCTCTTTTACATAGTCATGTATCTCCTGCAGAGTCCACAATACCACTGTTGGCCACTGGAAAGGTGCATGAGCCAAGTGCATAGTGGTGTATGGATTTGGTTATAATGTGCACTGCACTTCTTAGGTGATCAAGCTGCTGCTCTCCCCCCTTCCCTCCCGTCCCCCTGCCGTTCACCCCCTGCCAGCAGCTGGGTGAAATGTGAAAAGATTCAAGAAGTGGACAGTGATGATATTAAGCACTGTGGAGGAGGTTAACATCTTCACCAAAACAGCCATCAAAACCCAACATTTAAAGATACTTTAAGAAAGTTAAGTAATCAAAAAAAGGTGGGCCAACAGAAGGGCAAATTTCAATAAATACGCCTCAATAAAGAGACACCATTGTGGTTATTTTACCCACAACCAAAGAATGGCATTGGTTGTCAAGCATACCCAGGCCTGTTCTATTTGATATTAGTAGGGATTATTTCATACTGTCTTCCTGGGGGCCTCCATACATGGCATTTGGCGAGTTCCCATGAGTAACTGCAGGAGTAGCTTGCCATTAGGGATGGGGTTAGCATGGCCGCTACCTGAAGTGCCCCCCGATGACAGCCATTGTGGTGGAATCCAGGAGACTGCTACTCCCCAGGAGATGCAGTATCCCTAGGAGGACCTCTGTGTAAAGATTGAGATTTAGGGCACTACAGGTCCCAGGGGGCTCCACAGCTAGGGGTGAATTTGTGGGGGCAGAATTCTCCAAGTCTGCAGCATTAGTACTAGATTTAAATGAGCACTACCTGAATAGAGACAAGGACACAGGGGCATACACTCATTGACCTCCCATAAAAACACCAGAGCAGATGAAGCCAGGAAGGGGTGAAACATCATGTTCTGCCACAGGATATGATCCAAGATGGTGCTGAATACTGGACCATATATTAAACTCTCACAGACCCTCAATAGAGGGGAGACAAGACCCTTAGCCAATTAACCAAATTGGCTCAGATACAAATGAAGGAGCTATGGAAGTGATGCACAGATACAAAAAGAAAAACCAATTAGCTTCCAGTTTTCAAAACCCAAAAGTAAGTAACCCACTGAAAGTTATGAAGGCGACCCAGCCCAATCGGAAGAAGGACAGAATTGACTGGGAAAATCGAGTCAGGGCAGGGATCCAGAGAGATAGATGTGTTTGAGCCTTCTCCTTTGCACCAAGTGGATTGACTGGGGAAGGAGGAGATTGCTGTCTGTTGAAGCCCGGCTAGACTCTGGGAGAGGCTGGTACCCACCAGGCAGAGTAACCCTTGGGTAATCTGCAACATTGAAGCTCACCAAGAAGGGCAAAGTTCCAACCATGCACCTGCTGTTAACTGGAGGCGTCACAACCCAGGACCTCAGTCTGTGACACCAAGGTGCAAGGATTACCCGAGGCAGCAGGGCAATAGAAAAAAATATAATCTGGCTGACAAGGACAGAGACAAGAGGGTGAGAATACCTGTCTCATGACACCTACAACTGAGTAGGTCCAGCGAGAACCTACACGGAAAGGGATTAGCCCAAGCCACCTGTCCAAAACCATGAGACCTAAAGGCTGTGGGAGCATTCAGGAACACCAATATCTGGAAGAAGCAAATGACAGCCAATAAGAATAGAACATGGGGCAGAGGAAGAGCATAGGTTGAACTATACAAATAGCAGGTCTAGGCACCAGTCTTGTGAGACTCAAAGTCTGAAGTGAACCCCAAACACTGCAATACATTCTGTGACAAACCTGACCGAGGATATGTCAAAGACCCAACGTTCTCCCTACCAACCTGGGAGAAGCTGAAAGACCCCAAGTGAAAGCAGAGGGGCTGAGAGCGAACCCTGACTTTGAGTAACCTGCATAAGAAACTGTTCTGTCTTATTGCCTGAACGTGGTAATGAACGTTCGAAGTGTAAGGTTTTATGGGACTATTTATTATGGCCAATTCATTCGACATTTGGATATAGTATAGGGAAGCCACAATGCTAAGGACTGCTTAAGAATAGGGCTTTGGGTCTCTTGTTATCACTGATTTGGAATTCTCATGTATAGACTAGGGTGCCTTCACAGAGATAAGGACTTCTGAAGTTATCTAATTTCACACCAGTGTGAGGGGGAGGAGGCAACAGCCAAGGTATCCCCATTTTGCTTATCCTTCTTCCAAGCCCTTATACTTTGTATTAAAGCTTGGAGTTTCTAGACTCACTGAAAGAACCATTGGCATTAAGCCCACCGTTCCTGTGTTAAAAGAAAAAAAGTGATTGTCGAGTCAAGTGTCTCAGTGCTCGGCTTACCACAGAAGATACTATCTCCAGTGGCAGTTCAGTGCACAGAACCCTTCGGCCAACCAACCTACAACTTTTAATGTTGCTCCAAACATACATAAGGTGGGACCAGTATATATATTCTGTTTTTTTGTTTATGTTTTAATTGCTTGAAAATATCAAAACAAAAGCACCAAAATAAATTATAAAATGACCAATTCAAAAGCTCATTGACGCTGGTGAGAGTAAAGCCTAGCACTGGTGGCTTCCCGCCACTGGAGGCTAATGATCTCACTGTTCCTCCCTCAGTGTCATGATGATGAAGACTGGAGAAACATAGAAAAGCATCAACTTGTCGCCATACCTCACAATGCACCCTACTACAAAGTGACAACCATTTTGCATCCTACCACAGCATGCAAGCCACTCTGAGACATAATGCGCAGTGGCATTTTGAATGTTGACTAGTTGGAGCAACCATGATACTTTTGTCTTGAGGTTATAAACCTTTAATGTTATGATGCACGTGTGTGTGCGCGCAAATAAAATACCACAACCACTAAGAAAAAGCATTGTACTGTAGTGTGTATATACAATTGCTAAACGTTCAATAGCTCTAGGTTTAGTGGCCCCTCAGATATCATTTATAACTCTAAACCCACACCATCCTTCAGCACAAGTGCCAGATGAGAACAGCTGCCAAGCATCCATTAGTGAGTTGATTAGGAAGAATTGGCATCCATTGGCAACTGCAATGTCTGTACATTAATAAAGGTGGTTGAATTAAATTAGGTCTGATGCAAATGCCCCACTCTACTGTAGGAGATTCCATAGGTGGAGATGTGGGATAATTATAGTCTTCAATGGAGTGTGTGGATGACGGTGGAAAGGGGGTTGGGATAGGGCCAAGAGACAACAAGTGTGCCCCACCTTCTCAGCCACGCTGGAAGTAATACTACAAAAGAACAGTGACCATCACTGTTTTTTGTTCTTTTGGTGCATGAAAAGCAGGTGTTTCTAGTATCCTTTGCATTCATGCTCATTTGAAGGTAGTCCCAGGTAATTACATGAGTACTTGGGCAATTCGGGTTAAAAACTGTAGAGTACCTTCACTTTTTAAGATGCAAATAATGGAAATAACTTGTATGTGGTGAATTCCTGACAATGCATATACCCACGTCAAGATTAGATTTGCTAGTGCCTGTTTTTGTTAGTTTTATATTAGTATAAATATAAACAGAAACATGCACAATCACGGCATGTAGAACTGTGCAATATCATTGTCATTTCATAGTAGTGGGAATTGTTACATATGGCGATGGGTTGATGGTTTTATACGCTTATGTACACATGGAAAAATGTGCATTTCTAATTGGTTTGCTGAGGGGTTCCTTGCACTGACTTGCTAGCTGAAGATAGTCTTTCTGGGTGGAGAAGTGGTGAGCACAAGTGGTTTTCTGTGCTGTGCTGAGGAGAGCCTGTCTTTGCTCTCTATCCCTCGGATGCGTTGCTGTGCAGCCTGTACTGACTGTGGACTTACTAAAGCTCATTTGACATGCCGAGCACGGTGCAGAGAAGTGGTGAAGACAAGTGGTCTGCTGCGGTCAGCTGGGGGTAGTGTGCAGTGCGTGCTCTGGCCTCTCCTTACTTAATCGAGAAAACTAGCAGACTGCATTCGAGTGGCTCTGTGTGCCAGCATGGAATTGGACCTGGAAGTGGAGTGGTGAGCTTCCTATTACCTTGACACAAGTGTAACGTTGTGGCAAAGATGATCATTGTGCATGATTGAAGCTATAGTTGCAACTGTAACAAATACTCTGCGGTGAGGTTAATCATTGCTAATCCACATCTGCATACTTGGCAGCGTGATCAAATGTATAATCTGCAGAGCGCATGTCTCCACAAAGACCAGAATGCAATTGGAGTGGACTACACAGGCTACACAGGAGACTCAGCAATGGTCAAACTAAAGCCTGCAAAACAAAATGGAGCTATGGCACAGCACTTACTTTTGTCATTGGGCATTCAAAGGCACCACTCGTCTGAATTGGTGTCTAGCCCTTTACCAGACAATGTGCCCACAAGATCACCTCGACAGACAATTCATGTTTACACATTTTCTGCATCCTCAATGAAACGAAAAATAACAGACTTCTTCACCAAAGGGTGTAGGTTAAGCTTGGGATATTTACGGCCAACAGAGGCTCCATTATTGATCCAAATGAACGAGGTAAACTTTGGGAAGGAAACCATGGGTTTCTCGCAATTGGAGCCACTACAACGAGTCAACCTAATTCTACCTAACCACCAGGAGAGTGATCTCACTTTGAGCTCAATCTCAGTGATGAGCCAGCCGTCAGGGAATTACAAGGTTTGCAAGAACACTTGAGTGTGGTCATGGAGAATGAAGAACAAGTCCAAGAAAATCAACAAATAATCCCTGAAAGTCAATGGGGGACTAATAAAGGTGCAAGTGACATAACCCTGACAGCGTGACATTTTGTCTTGGACTCACTTGTGAATGTTTTTGAGCTGCTGAAAGGTGAAATACAGGTCCACTCCGTAAATCTATTGGAAATGACTAAGGAGCTAGTGTTGTGACTCATCTATAGTGGGCCTGAAGGAAGCAGTAAATGCACATTTATTGGGAGCAATGAAATCCATAAAAGCATAACTGAGGCATCATTTAACTCTCTTCGGAGACATGAAATCAGTATCATCTGCATCACCAGCTCAATAATGAAATGTTGACACAAACCTGGTCTCCATGGTAAGTAGCAACCAGGCTAGCACTGATCAAATTGCACAAGTAACATTGATGAAGGAGGGAGAGGAAGCCCGTAATGACTGGGATGAAATGCTGCAATCAGTCACAGAAGAGATTGCTAGGTTGGCTCATCTTCCATGTAAGATGGAGGAGACAGAGGAGATGGGGGAGAATGGCCTGCCCATAAAACCCTTGATGTAACCTGACACATCAAAAAGGAAAAGGAAAAAGAATAAAAAGGGCAGGGGGGCATCACCCCACGAGAAAGGGACGTTCATGAACAGAAATCTAAAAACAAGAAGAGTCAAAACATCAAGAATGGTGCATACATAAAATATCTGCAGGCAATGTCTCTTCCAAGGTTGAATGAGAATGTATTAGGTGACACAGCATCTCCTGAGAGAGAGGGTCCACTCCTAAAGTGTTAAAAGTGGCACCTATTTTCATGAAGAACAGGTGGAAACCTCAAACAGTGGTGTGCCCCTCCACCCCCCGTTTAGGTAAATTACAACAACTCTTTGGGGGCTATGGAGATGGCCTTTCTAACAGTGCTTTCTACTCTAGAAAAAACATTCATCAACATAAGGCCGATCCTAAGAATAACAAATTATGGCATCCCTGTTAATAAAAAGCTTAATTACACCTATTGAAGAGGAGCATGCTTTTGTTATCTCTAAAGTGCAGCTAGAAGGCCAGAAGCTGGGCTCTTGGCCCTGAAACATCTATGAAGAGTTTGTGGACTCAGGTGGGAGATCCCATACGACAATACCTGAGAGGCTCTCGCAGAGCGAGGGATGGAAGTAGGGGAACAAATCCCAGTGGACTGCTGGCACAGGGATTTGGTGAGCAGGAAGGCTTGGGGAAAGCACCTGATAGGAGCAACCGGTTTGTAATGGAGTGTGTGTATCTTGCAGAAGATGATTTAATAATATACAGAACTACCATCTTATCCCTGTTGCACGATATTCCAAATTTGAGATTTATCATTTCAAACGAAATCTCAAGAGTAGAGCTCATCTCATATAATAGATTGGACATTCCTACGATTGATATCCCATCAACCCTTGTTCAAAACCATCTGGTGTCTAATATTGAAGATATAAGATGGAAGGGTATTGATGCCAGTTGCTATGATGTAATTCGACCTGTTCCCACCTTTTTAGAGGCCTGTTCTGGCTCTGGGAATAGATGTATGAATAAGACCTAACACTGATCTGTCCAAATTTAAGGGGAGGGACAACTGGATTCTGGCCCCATAAGTGCCAGTGACTGGTACTCCTGAGTCCCGTTTCAAAAGAACAGTTGCTAGTTGGACCTCTCGATGCTTTAAGCATGTAATCTGTCAGTAAAATGCTCTTGTGAAACTTGGTGATGTACAGCTGATTCTATTTCGGGAGTCTTTCCTGGTAGAGATGGTCTCGATTGATGATTTCATCATATGTCAGCAAATGGCTCTGAAACATCTGCTTGGTAGGCCTTGGGAGGGACGGCTGGCTGCAGTAAAGCAAGAGTGGGTCAGCACCATAGAATCTATTTGCTCCTATCCTTCTTGTTTTCAGGAGTATGAGACTTAATACGAGATATGATTTAGGGTCACTTGCGATTATTCATTTGTATGCCAACTATAGAGAAGTAAAACAGTCCGTGTTCAATAAATGATGTGAATGTATCCGAACTGGGTTATTTGAATCAAAACTGCTGTAGAAATGTTGTACGGCTGCCAAACATACTTGGTGTGAGGGGATCGAAAAGAGAGATCTTTCTGAAACAGTGGGAGCCCGTCCCCCTAAATGGGACACTGTTGGAGAATCCGGAAGGTAGTAATACCTAGCAACGTGGAGAGCAGGCCTCAGGGATGTACTTTATTTATTTTTTCATAGGGGTTGTCCCAATGTTGTGAGCAATTTAGTGTTATTAAAGCTTATCCTGGTGATCAAACAGTGTTATGGGGAAAATGTCCATGCTTACAACCTGGTGCAAAAGCAAGCAAGGTACCCAGTTTAACAGTAAACAATTCCATAAACAGGCAAGCACGGAGTAACAAGAATATGAGTAAGTTCGTGAATCTGTTTGCAGGAACATGGAATAGAATGTGGAGTAATGAAATGGACGCTACAGTTCTTTACGCTCTGTTAAAATATTTCAGGACACCGTTGGAAGCATTAAAACCAATGGATTCTGCGTAACTGACAAAAGGGCAAACTACATGCCTGAAATACAAAAACTAAAGAGTGAGATGTGAAGGAACATCAGAACATTTAAAAACGTCAATCTGAGTGTCCCTGTGCGCTCAATGTTTATAAAAGAGGAGAAGTTCAGGGATAAGCTAAAAGGTATGTGGTTGATTAGACATCAGAGAGCTGGGGAGAGTATCCTATCTAGTATTTTGAAAAAATTGGATAAGAACTTTTGGTATATTATAAATGAGGAAGAAAGTCCTCGGTTGGCACTCTAGGAGTGGCCCGTTTTAGAGGAATTATGGGGCTCATTTCTCCCAGTTATACTGTTAGGCTGTACCACCATGTAAGTTTGAGGCTGAGGGGGCCCGTGGGATCTGGACTTTGATTGTGGGGACATTGATGTACTTTACCAGAAGCTTAGTCACTCGAGAGCACCAGGCCCAAGTGGTCTCTGCATCAAAGTCTTAAAGATCAATCCCCCATTTTCAGGCCCCACTATTGTATGGAGTGTTAAAATCTGCAAATTTTCACAAAAAAATCCTGTACAAATATCCTTATTTTTTAAAAAAGGTAACAAGGACTGCCTCCTTAATTACAGGCCAATAGCTCTCTTGGACTCTGATTCAAAAATATGTGCCCCTCTTGCTATGTCTGACCTTTCCTCATTGGCAGTTGTAGCCAGAAACCCAACCATATTGGTTTTCAAAAAGGGGTTGGGACCACCACAGCTGGTTTTATTATTAACCATCTGAAGGTGAAGGTATGACAAAAGCAAGTTTCAGATATTTATGATGTTTCCATCTAATTATCGATGGTTTTTGATAAGATTGAGAGAAACTTGCTTTGGATTAAACTACGAAAGTGAGTATTCCCAATCACCTGTTGTCAATTCTGATGAACTTGCACTCAGGCACGACAGTGTGAGTGAGGTTAAGTCAAGGGGGGGCCACACATTTATAATTATCAAAACATCTAATTTAATTATTTAACATCTACCTGTCGAATATTGGAAGGAACTTGCTGATGCAGTGTTTGTTTGCCCCTCTGTGCTTGGGTGCAACATGTTTTGGGTTACATATGCAGATGATATCCTGCTCCTGTACCATTCTAAGGTCTGCATCAAAGGGCTCCTAAAGGCCTTTGGTCAATATGCAATGAAAAATGCACGGATTATTAACACCATGGAATCAAAACTGATCGTGTTTCATGCAGGCTGCAGGAAACTATCAACGAGTTAGATTCTGAATTCCCAAAAAATTGAAGCGTTTCAAAACCTAAAATATCTGGGGTTCAATGTTCATGGCGTAAAAGGGAAAATGTTCCTGACTGAGCAGGTGATTGTTCAGAAAAAACACATGCTATGCCAGATAAAAACTTGAATTTGTTGCTTTGGAAAATTTTCATTAAAGCCGCTGATTAGGTGTTATGAATCTAAGGTAGTTCCTGTCATCTGTTATGGGTTGGAGGTACACTACCAGTTAACACGGTATAATTTTGCGTATGTGGAAGGGCTGTTGTGAAAAAGTACCTTTGGTCTCCCTAAATCATTCCATATGGTAGTCATTCGAGAAGAGTTGCGTCTGAATCTCCTACATTCTCAGATATTGTCAAAAGGGACCCATTTATGCCTGAAGGCCTATCAACCACCCTCAAATTCTATTTTTGCGCAGATGGACACAGCCCAGGCCGCTGTTGAGAGCATTCTGGTTCAATCATGCAGCAGGCATTTGAGTATTGCCTGTACTAGATTGGAAGAGGCAGTTATCAACAGCCTGCTAGTAAGGAAAACAATTTGCCAAAATTATTGGATTAAAACCTTTGAACAATCTAAGAATTATAAGAGTAATAAAGATCTAAATAGAGTGAATTGTAAATTGGGTTGTTCTGCCCCAAGCTTACTACTGTACCCACCCTGGGCCTTTGCTAGAACCATATTGCGTGTTCTCTTAGAACTTGCTGTAGACAAAGGAAAATACATTTTGATGGAAAGCTAAAGATGTGGAACACTAAAATTGTAGATATTGCCACACCTATGTGGAATCATTAAAAAACGTAGTGTGTTAATGTCCAGAGTTGGTTACATTTAGGAATTATATTTTTGGGCAATGTATTGACGGAATTCCATTGCACCCTTGGGATTCCCTGTGGGATTGTTTGTATTTAGACTACTGTTCTAGATCGTTATTCATTGCATCGTATTCTTAACTCAAATTGGGATTGTAAATGAATTTGTGTTTTTTATTTTATTTTAATTTAGGTAGTAATTATTTGAATTTAATGTAATGGAAATGCAATCTAAAGGTTGCCATTGTAATTGTATACATGTGTTTTGTTAAGGTCTATTCATTTAGGCCATGGACACATATACAAAATAAAAATAAAAACATGTTTTAAAAAAAAAGATAGTCTCTCCATAGATCGGAATGTCCACGATGGCTCAAATAAGCTGTGCAGGAATCAAATAGCACAGTTACAGAATTGCTTGATAACCGATGTTATTGTTGGTTTTGGTGTACAGCAATAATCCCAATAGTGTCTCTTATCTGTGACATTCTTATTGAAATGTACACTACAACATAGACTGCGCTTTGCATCTCTTAAATTTCTAACAGTACTAATTTCAGTATTTTGTGGCTCTGGGCTGAGGGCTCACCAGTCGTAACGTGATGTTAACCACCTGCAGAGAGCTTGATGCCCCCTCTGGCCACTTATTTACTTATTTTATTTGCCAAGCTTATATAGCGCTTTTGTCCAAAGTGCTGAACATAGGAATAATGAGTAGAAAAGATGTAATAACAAAATAAAAAATCCAGCACACAACAGAGAGAAAGAAAGCTTGTTTTTTTACGAAGAAACAGACGGAAGTAGGTGAGATTTGATACATTTTTTAAGTAAACTAAGACAGGAGCAGGAGTGATTTTCAAAGGGTAGAGATTTCCAGAGGTGAGGGGCTAGAAGTTGAAAGGAACGGGACCGGGAAGAGGCACAGGGGGGATACTGAGAAGAAGAAGAAAGAAGCTCTCAAGCCTCACTTGCAAAGTTTCCATACGCTGAACCTTTTCAATTGGGATTCTGTCGCTGTCCGGTGTCAAAGGCTAGGAGAGGACAGGTGAGCGTGGGGATGGCAGGGTGAACTTAGACTAAAAGATGCTTTTGAATAAGGCAGTGGAGTGGGAGTTCATTGAGAAGTGTGCAGTAGATTGTTTTAGATTGTGTTATACTGTATGTAGTATGTATCAATTGAATATGCCCCAGGATCAAATATTTACAGTAAAAACAGCATGGTATAAAAAAGGAATAAATAAAAAAAGTAATTCTTCACACATTTGCCAGTGCCTATTTCCAGTACTTATTGATATGAGAGTATATAAAAACGCATGCAAAATGCAGGGCTAGGCCTAAAATAAATGTACAGCTGTAACATGTATGATTTACTGAAAACATTAAAAGTAAAAAAGGTAGGGTGAATGAATCCTGGGACCCAGTTAATATTAGGTTCACTCTGCTTATCAGGCATCCACCCTGCTGATGAGGCTCACACATGATCAAAACTTGGCATCCATTCTTTTATGGGTGCACTAGATAGGCTTTTAACCCCACAGTCACCACTTTTACAGATCGATTCCTGAATGTCTATGTGCCTGAAAGGTTGCCTAAGTCACACTCTGTCTCCCCAAAATACCTGTTGCCAGAGCCAGGCCATGAAGGTGCAGGTTCGTCCACTAGCATTGAAAGGCAAAAAACATTATTTGGTAAAATGATAAACAGAGTTTCAAAAGGCTGTGCACAAACAGTGGCAAGCATTACGACAGAATCAGCAGAATAAAAATAAAAACATGATCTATTAACTTCACACTCAGGTACTGTAAGGTCAAGTATATTTCCCCTCATCAGGTTGTGTGATCAAAGACAACCAAATTGCTTCTTTCTCCCAGACTGCCCAACCTCTCCACTTCACTTTACTACTGCATCGCGACCTTCCTCCTGGTCAAAATAGAGTGTCTGGATCCGTTTCCATTATGCCATGTGTTTTCCACATTTGAAGTAGGGGTGCACCCTTTTATGATATGATAGGTTATTTATAACGCGCTTAATACCCAGAGGTTTTTAAGCATGGACCCAGGGATCGAACCTGTGTTGCTCCTTGTCGTCTTGCTTCCAAGGCAAGCACGTTGCCGCTCAGCTATCATCCCAAGACAAATATTTATATCTTGAACCAGTGGCTGCACCCTGTCCAAAATTACAGAAAATGTTTTACAGTTATTTCTTATGCAGAGCATCACCAATTTTACGTGCTCTTCACCCCCAAGGTGGACATACTATATTGTTACATGATATAATTAGCTTGTGGCAGGGTAAAGGGCAGGTTACATGATACATATAATGAAGCTTCTTGCAGACAATCGTTATCCTAGAAACATTATATGTGTCCGCAGTCTTTATCATAGTGATTCTGATTGTTCATGGTCTGCACGAACAAGAGTACATATGGTCCTTGCACCTCTAGTTGTTCCAGATTCAAGGCCTGTTGTCCCTTGGTAAACCAAGCCGCACCTTTAGACAACCTACCTATATACATGGTATTGACTACCTGAACTGCATTGTCTTTCTCTGTCTACTTGTTGTGTTACTCATAATGTAGCATATCTCTATGTTGCCCAAAAGATCTGGGGACAAGTATTGGATGATACACACAAGACAATGGATGGACTGTGGGGTCTGGAGGGACTACATCATGGAGCTGGTGTAGGACCCCAGAGTCGCATCAGCCACATCCACTAGCCTCAAAGATGGGATTTCCTCTCCTGTGCTCCTTGGAAAGCAAGAACATGACCGTTTTCTTTGGCAGTGCCAAGGCTCCACTAGCTGAATTCTCTGGTCAGGATGGGGTCCACTGGGTAGCATTGGACTGCAGGGTCCAAACCCCCTTTCAATAGTCTGCAGTGAGGCATCATCTTGAAAGTTTTGCCTTTCTTTGAGACGAAATCCAATGTATCAGACCATTGTGATGAAGATGGCTCCCTGCAGAAAAGTGAGCAACAGTTTTCCGATCAATGTACACCTTCTTAGCTCTCCCACTCCCTACTTGAGGAGAACCATCTCCGTTTCCGGAAGCACCTCAAAACCTTCCTCTTTGCTTCTGCCTTCACTCCCCTTCTCCCCTGCTGATCTGCTCTCTTGGCACTGTGCACCTGGCCACCCTCTGCCCCTGGCCACCTTCCTGCACTGCCTCCTGGCCACACCTTGCACTGGGGACTGTATCTGTACCCATACAGCCCCTCCCATTTTTCTTCTTTTCTGCACTTATTCAGACTTACCCAGTCTGCTGCCTTAAACACAGCACTTGCCACTTGCTGGCTGCACTACCACAGTTTGCCTCAATTTTCTATTTATTTTATTTATTTGCGCTCCTCAGCTTCTGCACTTTTCACTCTCCCCCTTCCATGCACTTTTTCCCTTTTCCCTTTCCCATGCACTTGCGCGTTCTCAATGTCACTGTGCCTAGTAAGATCGTTTTTATGTTGTGCTGTGTTCTCCCTTGTTCCCCTCCCTTGCCTAGTCGCGCTCTGAAACACTTGTGTACGAGCGCAATACAAATAAAATATCATATGATATCATATCATATCAATGAGAAAAGTTGGTACTGTATACCACCCCTTGTGGCTCTTTGTTCAAATGTTTAACCAACCTGCCTTCACTTTAGAACTTACTATATTTACCTAAATAAGGTGTGAACTAAGTCTGGTCTAAGCAGGCCAATGCATATCATATTGGCTGGTGTAATGAAGGATGTTATATGTTCCACATTGTTGTAGTTTGTATAACTGGATGAAATTGTTATTCGATGACATTTCCAATAGCAAGGTTTTTAAGCCAGGCGTCACAGATGCCCTCAAGAACACACCAACTCCTGAAGATAGTTCAACAGTTTTTATGAAAGAGATTGACAAGGGGCTCACTAGGGGATGTCCCTTTATCTCTCTCTCTCTCTCACTCTCTCTCCTATAGTGCAGGTGTGTCCGTCCCTAGCCCAGGCATCTCTCAATACCAAGATGGTCTCTTGAGATCGGCAACCCCTAGTCTCTCTCTGCCAGTCTGGTTGTGATGATATAAGTGCAAACATCCTTTTCATATGTTTCTTTCTGTTAACAATCTAGGTGATTCTGAACCTACCTGGGTCGAACAATACAATTCAGTACACGAATTAGTCCTTCTTTTTCACACCCTTGTACTCCTCACTCGATGTTCTATCCTTCCTCTCCCTTCTGTCTACTCCCCTCCCCTTCTTCCTCCCACTCGCCTTTGTCTCTCCCTCTCTTCCAGTGTCTCCCTCCGATATTCTCTCTCTATTCCTTCTCCCATCTGATAGCTATAAGTACTAACCCTCCTCCACACTCCTACTCTCTGCCCTGTGCACACCACTACTACTCTCCCCTATCTGTACCACTACTGCTCTTCCCTCTTCACACTATTACTCTTACCACTATTACTCTCTGATCTCCACACTACTACTCTACACCGGTTAAAGGTCAAAGGTTCGAATCAAAAGGATCGAAATACAGTACGTTTGAATCAAAAGGACCGAAAACAAAAGGGTCATTTTTTTTTTTTAAATGGTTTTTCTTTTTTTTGGGGGGGGGGGCCTTTGTTGTGGTAAAAAACACTTTTTTTTCCTAAACGGAAACCCAAAATAAAAATATATAATGAAAAAAAAATGTGACCCTTTTGGTTTAGGTCCTATTGATTCGACCCTATGGCATTCGATCCTTTTGGATTCGAAACTTTTAACCGGACACCCTCTACACCCACTGCACCTTCTCTCACATTCACACTTCTTTCAATCTCCCAGTCACCTTCTCATCCTCCCCCTGCTCTAGTAGTCACAGTCTTACTCCTTGCATGCACTCTCAAACCAAAGTACCATTTTCTACCACCAACCAATATCTCACCTTTCACACTCATTCAGCAATCCTCGTCCACGCTCGTCTGTACCACATCCTTCCTCCACTTGGTCAGGTTGGTCCTTATTCTACTCCCTTGACCTCCCCTGAACAACCCACATCTTTCTGTTTCCTGTTCACCTATTTATACTCTGCTTTCCCTCAGCATTGTCTCACTACATGGGCCAACCGCTGCCTTTCCTTTGCACAGGGGAGATGTTACAGGAAAGCATAGATATATATTGCCTTTAAACCCTGCTCCATTCTCGTTCACAAGTCTGCCAGCATTTGGAAATGGCGGACTGCTCCCAACACAAGCAGTGTCCTAGTTCATATGACAAAGAGTGCCTTCTCAGCTGGAAATATGGACTGCTCTGTGGCCCACTTGAAGGTAAATGTAATGTCCCAGTGTTTTTGAGTGCTGTTATTCATGCTCTCTTCCATCAGAAGGTCTTCTGGGGGATGTGACCCTACAAGACAAACAGAATGGAACTACCCAGCATTGTGAAACATAGGTATGGGGGAAGAAAAGTGGCAACTTCCTTTATTCATGCAGGGACTGGACTGGGTCTCTCCCAACTTCCACACCTCGCCTATGGGGCAGGACTGGCTCTGGTGAAAGCTCTGGTAGGCCTCCTACACCAGGCTGAGAAAGGTCCCCATCCCTTCTTGACAGGATCAATTCCCTGACCATGTCACACAGGTTATGTTTAAAAATGGTGTGCCTCCAGTTAGCCATGTAAATTGTGGTTCTACCTGCCCAACTGTGTTAATTCTCTTTGTCAGATGAACTAGTAACCTTTCTCATGCAGCCTCCATTCAACACATACCCAGCAAGCCAATAAAAAGCTACAGGAAGTACAGTTCTTATGATGTCAGTTTTGAACTGAGCACACAAGAACAACTGTCTGATTTACCAGCCAGTCTCTCTTGCTCAGCCTTCTTTTTGGTTGCAGAGACTAAAAACAAATACTCTTGAGTTATACTCATAGTTTCAGCTGCTGATGTGGGGAGACTAATTCCTTACCTTTTATTTCTCTTCATCCTGGTAATTTTAAGCCCTCGTTCCCTATCTGGAGATCATCAATAGATCTTTAACTCATGGCACCTACCCATTGACCCTAAAAACAGGGCATATCCTCCCTCTACTAAAGAAACCCACTCTGGATCCCGATAACCTAGGTAACTATCGCCCCATCACCCATCTTCCCTTCTTAGGTAAGATCATCGAGAAAACACAATTGCAGCAACACATCAACACAAACAATCTCCTCCAAACCTACCAATCCAGATTCAGACCCAGATGCAGCATGGAGACAGCAACCATACAGGTGGTCGAAGATGCCCTCAACATCCTTGACAACGACCACCCCTGCCACTTGGTTCTACTCAACCTTTCAGCCAGCTTCGACACAGTAGACCACCAGGCGCTTACGAGGACTATACATTAGTGCATGGGGATCAGCAATGTTTTCCTATGCTGGATCGCGTCCTACCCCACCAACCGTAAGCAGTTTGTTCAGATGGACTCCTCTAGATCGCCAACACTACCCATCACCTGCGGAGTCCTTCTTGGTCCCATCCTCTCCCCAGTGATCTTTATTCTATAAATGCAGCCACATTACAAGTATTCCGGTCCAAAAAGGGTGCTGAACAACATGTACCGGCACCTTTTCCAGACTGGCATACTCTGAGTCTGCCGGTAGGGGCAGTGAACTACTGGCATGCCTGATCTACTGATAGTTGAAGCCCCTATAAGCAGAAAAGCCACTGCAACACTGGCACCGTGAACAGTGGTTCCCATCCCATGGAGTCCTATGGAATGGGAGCTTACCATTGGGCAATACCAGGATATTGGGTGGCAGAAACGGTAAGCAATGCTTACCGGCAACCTTGCAATGAGGCCCATGGTCCCGCCGGGAACCCTTCTGGCCACATACAACATCCAGATCCACAAATACGCTGAAGACACTCAGCTATACCTCAAGATCTATTCCATCAAGGACATCCATAGGCCAAAACCTGCCTCTCGCTCATCCGGTGCATACTTGAAGCTCACCCCCTCCAATATCAAATTCCTACTCCTCGCCAACAATACCGAACACCCAGACATACAGACCTGGCTATCAACCATGAACTAATAGGGCTTCACACCCAAGCTCACTTCGGGTTCCACATCGACAAACCTCTCTCCTTTAAGACACACACAGCTAAGAAAACTCAGAAAGCTTGGTATCAGCTCTCCCTCCTGCAAAAGGTCAAGCCCTTCCTCCCTCCGGACAGCTTTAGATCC
Organism: Ambystoma mexicanum; assembly: GCF_040938575.1. Classification (NCBI taxonomy): domain Eukaryota; kingdom Metazoa; phylum Chordata; class Amphibia; order Caudata; family Ambystomatidae; genus Ambystoma; species Ambystoma mexicanum. Next base: position 719,760,921 of record NC_090934.1, read on the forward strand.
ACTGTTCAAGCATGGTTCTATTCCACCTAGATGGGGGCAATGCACTCTTGAAGGCCTCCCATTCTCCTCCCTTCTGCCCCACAGAAGTTTCCTACTGCGGCTGCATGCCTCATCAAGGGTCAACTCAAATACAACCACATCACCCTCATCAACCTTCACTGGCTCCCGCTGCACACATGAATCACCTTCAAGTATTGCTGCATCATCTATAAGGCAGTCACCTTCAAGTCACCCAGCTCCCTTGCGGAGAAACTCTGAATCTCCAGTGGACACCACACCACCAGAAGCCAGGACAGGAGCAGACTTGAAATCCACTGCTGCAAAAAGGAAAAGACCAGAAAACAAGCCTTCTCTGCCTACGCACCAAGACTATGGAACCTCCTCCGTGTTGGCACCAGACTCACCCCATTCTCCTACAATTCAGAAAAGAACTCAAGACCCACCTCTTCAAGGAGTCTCTCCTTCAGAACACCTGGGCCATCATGGTCGACACTCATACCACCTGACTTGCCAGATGTCGCCCGCCCCTCTCCTCCCTGCCACCAAGTACAGATATAACCCTCCTATGTGCATCTCTGTATCCTACCCTGCCGTATAACTGTTCTGTTGTTACCTCTGAAAAGCACTCCATTCTGCATCTGTAATGTTGTACAGCTCTGTAAAGCGCTCTGTTGTAAATCTGTATTTGTGTATACCTCTGTAAGGTGCTCTGTTGCTTCTCGAAGCTAGGTCCCCGTTCAATAAACAACATTTTTATAAAATTTAAAAATATATATATCAACAGCGCAGCTGCATCACAGTGTACAATGTCAGGATTTGTTGTCTAGAGTTATTTCAAAACTTGTATGGCTTTGGCCCTCCTCAACAGTTTTTGTCCCTTCCTTTTGCTTCCTGAATAGCCATGAGCTATTCCTAAGGCCTGTGGTCAGTTTATAATGTGAAATACCTCACAAAGGTTTACTGCATTCCCTGTAGCCCATCGATCCAAGTAGGGAAGGTAGTTTGAAAGGTTGGAGTTCAGTTCGCAATCTTGCTTTCTTTATTGAGTATTAGTTCTGTTACCAGTCTGCAATATTTGATACTGGGGTCCATCCCTCTCCCCTTTCAGTCCACTCTAACCTCATTATTCAAGACGCTGCACTTTCCTGGATTGCCTCCTACTTCTCTGATCAAACCTTTTCTATCTCCTGTAAACCAGAGGTCTCTTATGCCGTCCTCCTCCCAGCAGGATCCCTCCAGGCTTGACCCTCTGCTCATTGATTTTCACTCTTTACAACTCCTGCTTTGGGTTTTACTAACACTTTTAAGCTGATGGCACTCAGATATTCTTTCTCTTTCTTTTATACACCCTGGACCACTCCTCTGAGATTTCTAACAGTCTCATAGCCATCCACCATAAGAAGGTACTGCTCCATTATGCTTAATTCATATAAGATGAAAGTCATCTGTCTCCATGCTCAGGACCCTACACCACTCCTCAGGTTTATCCTTTCCCCAAACCACATGACACCCTCCACGAAGGTTCACAGACTTGGGGGCTTTTTCAACAGTATTATGAACTCCATCATTTCATCATCTCTACTCCTACCTTACTTCACTGGGCCTAGTAAGATCACTGTTTTGTTCTCCCCTGTTCCCCTCCCTTGCTTTGTCACGCTCTGAAACACTTGTGTACGAGCGAGATATAAATAAAATATCAATCAATCAATACAACTGCTTGGGTCATCCTGCTGAATATCAGGAGGATCCACCCTCTTCTCACCAATCACTGCAAACATCTCTTGTCTCCACTTTGGTTCTTAGCTTAACTACTGCCCAAGCCTACCTTTGGGGCTGTCTGTCTATGTTTTGCCCCCCTTTGACCAAATTCTCCACTCCCACCCTCCATAACCACCTTCTCCATTACCTTTCCCCACTGGCTCCATGCTGGATGCCTCTCTATGAGCAGCTGCTGCCTTACCCACCTTTTGCATCCTCTTCATATCTGTCCTTTTTCCTCCTTACCCCCCACCAGTGAAACTCCCCTCTGAACTCCCTGAAATCAAAAACACCATCAATATTCATGCATTCAAGTTGTCTCTTAAACTCCAGCTCCTACACATATATACACATATACTATCCTGGCACATTTCCTCCTATAGATTCTCTCCTCTGACACTGCTATAATGACATATACAGCCCCCTGTAAAAACGCCTTGCTTGCCTCCTGTCTGGCTGTATTGTCCCCTGTCCACATTCTACCTCAAACTAATGAAAGTTTGCTTATTTTCCAATTAACACAACCTATTGTATGGCACCTGTTCTTAGGACTCAATACAAGTAATGAATACATTCAAATGGCCTTATAGAAAGGAAAATAAAGTTTCAGAGGCCCTCTTTCGAGATATTGGAGCAAAGGTGAAAGGGAAGATTCAAAGCTATTTTTCTTTTTGTAGGCCAATGAACTGGTGATAACAGTACAGGGAATGTACAGGGCAATGCACAAGCATTGGCCATTTGACGTATCTATAGTCAGTAAAAACACATTTTTAAACACTGTGTTCTGATTGCACAGCAAAACAAAGTCCCCCATTAAATCGTCTGCTTTGATTAATAAAACAGCCCTAGAGTTTGTCCACTGTCACTGGTAAAGCATTCATAACCCAGCCACATGAACGCCCTGCTCATTGTGCGTCTTGTCCTATTAACTGACATGGAAAAGTGTGTCTTAAAAACGAATCTTTGCAGTGCATTTGGCCTATATTCCGTGCCGGCCCTCAATCTGATTCACAGTGACCCTCGCCAGTTTGGGAACTTCTGTTTTTCCCAGTTCCTTATGTTCCTGGAGGAGCTTTGTCCATGTCATGCGTGCTTACCTACGTGGCATCAGAAGCAGTGCATGGATGTGCAAAAGCATGGATGCTTTGTGGTGATGATTAAGAAGTTATGGTTAGTTAGGAACAGTAACTGATGAATGTGTGAGGTTTATTGATATATGCTGCAGTCATACCCTCGCTTTAACAATGTTCCGTAAATGAATTGTTAATTTTGTAACAAAATAATATACACTAGCTTACCTAGTCGGGGCATGTACTATGTGCAGGCTAGAGTGCTCCACACCCCATGATGTGCCACCGGGAGAGCCTTCAGGCCTTCAGCCCTGCCCCAGGCTCCGAAAATGTGCGCTAAGTGGACACGAACTGGGTCTAGACTATAATCACTCCCCGTGGACATTTTTCCTGTGACCAGGTCAGGATTCCCTTCAGACCTATGTGTAATAGATCTGCAAAAAGACTACCATTTTGTTGGCATCTAATATCTCTCTGTGACCCCCTTTGATCCTTTCTAGGGTCGAGGGGCAGCCAAGGGGGCTGCAATACGCCCCTTTTGAAACGGCGGTTTGGGAATGGCCCTAAAGACATGGTCCGCACGCAAACAAAAGATTCCGACGGAGGCCGACATCATAATCAGGAAACAGCACTTTGCACTCCGGATTACAAACATGCTCAAATCAAATCCAACACAAGTGTCTACATGGAGAATATCTAAGGGAAAGGAGTAACAGGAAGAGTGGAATTGTTCCTATTTCTTGTTCCTAGCGGTAAATATATAATTTGGGGCATATAAATGGGTAAGGAGGTAAGAGTACACAAAAGCCCCCAAAATGGTAATGGTGGTAATAGGTGATAAGTGGTATAAACTGACAAAGGTAAAATAATGTTTATTACAAAAAGAGAACTATGTGTACCGCTGGTGCTAAATCCCCCTTGCAGATGAAAATACTTTAAATAGCAGCAGTTAGCACTGGAAACACGATTGGCAATAGGTGGATCCTAAACAGCTGCAGAGAATGTCAGGTGGGGTCCCTACACCTTCAGGTGGGGTAGGATCAGTGAGATCTCAGGGCGCTCTCCATGTCCCTGAAACTGATCTTTCATATCATTGACACTACGTTGTTTACTACCGGTTGTAAATTGTAACCCCAGGCCGTATTTCTCTAGTGCAAGCATTCTAAAGATAAGGGTTTTGTTAGTGGTATTTGTTACATGATAGGTCCAGGGACACCAAACAATCCTGCAAACCAGATTCCATAAAAGATATCACTGGTAGTAAACTATGGCCCTGACATAATTACACGTGTGTACGTTTTTGAGTTAGAGAAATACTGTTGGGAGTTAACATGTACTGCCAGTCAGTAATAGCAGATATCAATATCAGGAACATGGACAACAACACTTAGGCACTCAATATCACTATCAGCTGAAGTGTTAAAGAATACACTTACTGTTCACTGCCAGCAGTATCAGCTAGTTTTGATTTTACCATGTTCAGAAGCAGATTACATCAGATCCCTCTATTGGAAACTTCCTACCATGTTAAAGCATTTTTTTTCTTCTTGAATGGGGTTAAATCATTTACTAGCAGAGTTAATGTTAACACCAGTGCTGGTCTGTTTACTTCTTCTTTAATGGTACTGTTGTACCTTTGATTGATTGATTGATTTGTTATTTATTATGCACCAATGCACAAGTGTTTCAAGGCGCAACCAGGCAAGGAAGGGGGAACAAGGGGAAGACAAGACAAACCATCTTACTGGGCCGAGTGTCATTTAGATCGTGTCATTTAGATCGTCTTTGGAGAGCATGACCACTTAGAAGCAGTGGCTCTAATTACTTTTCTTTAATGGTGGTCCTGCTTTTAAAATGCCACCAAATAATACGTTGCTATTAATAGAATCTTACTGCTTTGGGTACATACATCATATTGCATGGAGTATATATCTCATGCTATACCAACTGATAATTCAGTGTTATTTTATCATGCCACTTTTTTAGTGTGAGAACCATACCTATTCCGAGTCCCTCCATTGCGCTGTCAGCAGCCACTGCTAGCAACACATACGAAAGGATCAAAAATATACAAAATGATCCCCATTGTGCACAGTGATCAGTGGACAATTACATTGATTATTTGTTTTCTATGTTTCTGTAATCAATATAGAGCATTGTGGAAATCACATTTTCTTGGCTGTTTTCGATCTGTCAATAGCATTTGACTCTATTAAACGCAATTTATTATGGAACAAGCTTGACCAGATTCAGGTCCCAGCCGGGCTTCTTCGACTACTGCAAGAGAAGTATGAGGATACCTCAGCTGCGGTTCGGTCTACGAGGGCAAATTAATACTCAAGCGATTTTTCAAACAAGGAGTGAATCAAGGGTGTCCTTTAGCACCGTTAATATTCGCCCTGTTTTTGTATGGTTTTAATGTTTTAATCTTACGAAGGCTAATCCCTCCAATTTCAAATGGGAACAAATTTAGTACCTTGCTATACGCTGATGTCAAAGTTTGAATTGATCTCACGCTTGGTGGTCTACAGCAGAGCTTAATTTACACTGCTCTTTCTTTAGTGACCAGGGCCTGAAACTGAATTTATCAAAAACAAATATCTTGCTTTTGGAAAGGGTGGGGTAAAAGCAAGCTGGTTTATTAAAAAGGAGAAAATAGAGGTTGTCAATGATTATAAATATCTAGACCTTACATTTTCCAATGAAAGTAGCTGGCTGAGCCATGTAAATATGGTGGATAAACAAGTGTCACAAGTCTTAGAGGGCTGCTCCACTTTTATCATCGTTATGGGGGGTAAACGTTTTGACAAATGCCTAGTGTTGGAGACTAAAATCATCCAGATGGCCGTATTACATGGTAGTGAGCTTTTGGGGACAACACCTTGTGGGTGTCTGGAGGTCATGCAGACGACATTTCTGAGGAGGGTCTCTGGGCTATCGCCAAGTTCCCCATGAGATGTTTTGGGGTGTGAACTGGGAGTCTAAGGATGACCAGTCAGGCCCAAAGGAGGTTCTTTGACTTTTTTTCTTAGTGTCCAGCTGGATACTCCAGGGAACCTTAATTTGGATAAAGAAGTGGTCGAGGTAAGACAGTTTCCTATTAAGGACCCAACTAGCTGGTTTCCAGTGGGATAGCTTTGATTACACAGTGCAAGGACCTTCTATACAAAAGGGCAGTTGAAATAGAGTATCGCTTATCCCAGGCCAGAATTAGTAAATTGCCTTAATTAAAATATGACACCCTTCCTGCATGCATGTAAGAGCAGCTGTTTTTATAGATAAAAATAAATCACCTGAATGCCATAGGATAATACTGATGGTTAGGTTAAACCTCCAACTCTAAAAGCAAGGATAATATGCTTGAGCACAGATAGGATATGTGAGTGTGGTCTGGGTAGAGGAGAGGATATAATAACCTAAACAACTTGCAGGTTTTTTATTGATTTTTAGAAAAAAAAGGGCTTAGGCCATATTTTATTAAAGATAGCACAGAGACTTACATGGATGGCATGACTTTGTTTATGACCCATAACAATATAGATTTTTTGTATGATGTTTTATATTCTGTAAAGGCAGCATTTAGAAGAAGATTGAATTTTGTGGATATTTGCCCCACTTCGTTTTGTTTTTTGTGTTGCTGGTAATTTTGTTAATGGATACATTCCAAATAGACTGTTTGACTTAACTACCATTGTGGGAAGGATTCTTGATGGCACTTTTGTGACACATAGAATGTAGGCAGTGCTTTGTGCCTTGCTGCCACCATGTGATGGCCACAGTTATGAGAGTGGTATGGATTTAGAGGCATATGTTCTAGCAGAGTAAGTGTAAGTACGAAAAAGAGCCCTAAGCTAAGACAATCAAACACGATAATTATATTGGGAACGAGATCCGAATGCATGGCTAGAAATTATCGTCTCATGACGTATTCAGTTTTGGACCATTTTGAGTATCATCATCTCCAATGATAATGACAACTTAACATAAAATAAGTAAATATGCTTGTGGTGGGTACTAGGACCTAACTCTTGTTATATTAATATTATTGTTGTTATTATTACAAGTTTCAGCTCTCTTGACTAATTTATAAGCCCTTCCCTAATGATGCACTTGACGGATATGCCCACAGAACTACAATGATAAGATTTGCGATGTATGGGCTTTGATTTTGATCAATATCGCTTTTAATCCATTTTAATACACATATCTTCAAATCATTTTCTTCACTATTAATGTCATAATTAATATTTATAAAAATAAGTGTGTTATTGATTTTATGAATGTATATTTGAATAACACTTTTATTTGGCTTAAAGAAGGTATTTGAGTTATCCAAGTATGTCCCACGTGAGCGACGGCCTCCCAACTGTACCCTAAATAAAGTGCATGAACCTTCGAAAGTATTGAACACATCAGGAATGATTGTAGTTGTGACTACCTAGGCGTGAATTCACGAAGTTCCCTTTTTTCATGTGAAATTAATACAAAATCAACTAAGCCAGTCTTATTCCATTTCAGATCCTTATGTGAAGGTGTCTTTAATGTGTGAAGGTAGACGATTGAAGAAGAGGAAAACATCTACAAAAAGGAACACCCTGAATCCGGTTTATAATGAAGCCATAGTGTTTGATGTTCCTCCAGAAAACATTGACCAAATTAGCCTGTCAATAGCTGTCATGGATTATGATCGGTGAGGCACCAATGCATGTCATAAATGCAATGTGAGGAGTGTGCACTGAAAGCACATATGTAATTTCTGTGTAATTATAATGACCGTATTCACATTTGTACACAATATGGTTTATTTCATAATAGACCTGGGAATACACAGTACACATCAGCAAGAATGCACCCACTTCCGTAAAAATGCTGTGCTGTGTAGGCGGCCTAGGATGACAATTTCCCAACAATGTCAAAGTAAACTAATGCAGCATACACCGAACATGCATTGTGTTATTTGCATGTAAGTAGTCTCCTCCCAATAACTTTCTGTTGAATAGCTGGATGTTTAGACGTTTTGAGAAAAAGGATGGCGTTTGCTAAGTGCAAGTATATATGCTTTTAATGAGATTGTCCTCTTTTTCATTCCATCTACGTGGGTGTGGGGCAGATATGTGGCCCCAAGGCGGCCATGTGCATCATTGATCGAGGCATGACATCTTGCTTAGGGTATATAGCACATGTATTTAAGGTGCTAGGCACTCTGGGGTAGGTCAAAGGCAAACACCACATTGGTAGGATAATGTGGTGCTGCTGTATTACATGTAGGATGCTTCCCGTTGCAGAGACCATCAAGACTAAGGGCCTCATTACACGGTAGGCGGTAGGGATTTACCGGTACCGGTAAAATACCGGTACCGGTAAATCGCTGCCGCCTTACTACGAGGTCCCTTAGCGGGTTGGAGTTTTAACGCCTGCTTTTTGCAGGCGTTAAATACCAACCCGCTAAGGGACCTCGGAGCTAATTACGGCACCGCTAAATTGCGGTGCCGTAATTAGCGCCTTCCCCATTCCCATTAAGCCCTATGGGGCAGAAATGGGAATGGGGAAGGGCAATGGCGGAAGGCGGATTTACCGCCCCTCCAACCTTGGGATGGGGCGGTAAATCCCCTTTCCGCCAAGGCGGTGCCGGTATTTTACCGGCATGAGCCATGGCGCTAATAGCGCCATGGCTCACCGCCTACCGTGTAATGAGGCCCTAAGAGTTACATCTCATTCCAGTCAAAACGAATGCAGTGGTCGCAGCCTGGGGCCACGCTTTTACTCGCTAGTAACGCCACTCAGATTTGGGTGTTTGATAGTGAAACTTGTGCTCCTCAAAAGTCAGCTTTCTGGAGGACATTATAGCCGGACAATGACTTGATGCCGCAATTAGGTATTTGCATTGACTTTAGAAAACAGGTAGTGACCATATTCTCCCTCTTTCAGCCCCTAATCGTTATAGGGGTGATCCGCAAGGTTGCCATGCATCACTCATACGTTAGGACCCCTGCCGTACACCTCTGTCTGAAATTCCTGCATTTGGAGTAGGAGGGACGTGTGGGTAGTTGTGAGTGCGTCTCCGCTACCAACATTTCACAGAGTGGGCTATCTGGCTTATGACACGTGAATTGATGACACATTAATGACAGAAGAACTTCTGGTGTGTGTGTGAACTGCCCCTCTTGACGCACAAAAGCCTCAATGGGCCTTTTCTGTTCCTTTAGCAATGCAGCCCCATCCCGCCCACCAAGGCCTTCATAGGCAGACCTTCGCCTGAATCTGAAATGGTTCCAACTCATACAATGATGGAAGGGTGCACATATAATCTTGCTTTCTGGACTGAGCATCCAAAATGTCTTTCTATCATTGCTCCTGGCTCATTGTTGAAGTGATGGCATCTTGCTCCACCAGGTGTGCTTCTATGGAAATCTTGCTAAACGAGTAGGAATAGTATTAACCCTTAATCATTACTGGAATGCAGGCTCTCCTCCATTTCCTCAAAAATAAGTCAGAATGTTCTTACTTTAATGGGAACAAATAAAAGTGTGTGAGCCATTGGCACAACCTTCTGTTCACCCTCTATGAACAGCTCGTTACTTTATTGTGCCCTGGTTAGACTGAAATAGAACATTTTCACAGTTCATGCTAAACTTAAAAGCATTGATTGTTGTGGTAGAGGTCACAAAGGATTTGTCAGCACCCTTATTGAAATGGGTCAATTCTGAGTGACTACGGGTTGTCTCAGTCTCTCTGCTAGCTTTCAGCTTTTTGGTGTATACCTTGGGATTGTACCCTCTTTCATCATTCTACGTATTTCTCACATTTCTCAGTGCCCTCCCACGTTCAAGGGTTTTCAGTGCCTCACTTCGTTTTAAAGCACATATCCAGGTTCATAATGCCCCACTAAGATTCTAGGCACTCTAATAGTGCTATCTGTGCCTCTCTCAGCCTCTAGGCACCTTCCATAGTTCTCAGGACTTCCTTGCCTCTTGGCGCTTTTCAAGGTCGTCAGTTCCTGTGCACTCTAAGAGCTGTGCTTGCGTTCTCACTGCCTGTCTAACACTCTAGGCATTATGTACGGTTACCAGCCCCCTTCTTATGTTTAAGAGAATGTTCAGGGTTCTCTACACTTCACTCATATTTAGAGTGCTTTGCTATGGTTCTCAGCCCGTCTATGAGGTTCTAGACAATTTTCCACGGTCTCAGTGCCTCGGTCAGGTGTATTCTCTGCATTTTTCAGTGTTCTCACCGCCCCTCTCAAAATCTTTTCACATTGCCTTGGATCTCCAAGAATATAGGCGCCCTCAGTGTCACCCTCAGCCTCTAGGTGCTTTGTAGGCTTCATAGTTGACTACTCCATTTCTAGGCCCTTTTCTGGAGGTGTTACTGGGCTCAGCATCCCCAGTTGGCAACCAGGCAGTTGGAGACCAAGGCTGTCTTACTCAGCCTCACAAAACTGCATCCTGATGCTTCCAAATCCTGGTCTATACAATGGGCCTCATCAGGTGTCTGGCGATAACCCTTAAATGTGGCGGTAGCACTATTACCGCCACATTTAAGTTTCCGCCAGATCATGGTTTTGGCGGATTTCCCCCCAGCTCTGAGCTAGGGGAAATCGGCGACAAAATTGCAGATTTTCGGCACGATTACCGCCAGCAGATTTCCCGCCGGCGGTAATCGCGCCGAATGGCATGAATTTTCCCCATTGGGCCCAATGGGGAATGAGGAATTCCCGAATGGGCCCAATGGGGAATGGGCAATAACCCTTCCGCCAAACCCGTGATCCGGCCCTAATAGCGCCGGGGGTTTGGCGGTAGGGCTATTAGCGCCGGCGCTAATAGCACCGGCGTTACCGTCCAACTCGTGATGAGGCCCAAAGCCCTCCCCACCGCCCTGCGAACCATCACTCACCGCTTTCCGCAAAACCTTGAAAGCCACCTTATTCGCCTGATCACCTACCCTTGTCAGGACACCCATTGATATATGAACTATGTTCATTTTATGTATAACATGTATTACATCTCTGGGCTCCAATTTTGTAACTTATGTATAATGTAACTAAGTCTGCTGCAAGTAACAGCGCCACAATGCCCCTGGGTTATCTGTGCGCTATATACATGTAAAAAATAGAAAAATAAAAATAATATCTGATTTCTTTCAAACAATCTTGCAATTTTGCTATCACCATCTTCTGAGTCCTAATTGCTTGAGAGATTCCTTCCCCTTTATTTGACTTTGTATTGGCTTTTGAGATTCTGGGGGTAATTCATAGACTTTAGCACACAAGTGGCGCACGCGGCAGGCGCACAGTGTGCGCGTGCGAATCTCTGAGCCAGCCGTGTGCGCTAAAATCCATTTCCGCGCACAGTGTATTCATGGATTTTAGCTACCAAATCCAGCCCTGGAACAGAGTGGCGCAGCGACCCTGCAGCAGCGCCAGTTACGCCCCCAAGAACGCCCCTCGCGCAGGGAAAAGTCATCAAAATCCCCAACAGCGCAAAGGGCTGCGCTAACTCTGTACCAGTATACATGGCCGCCACACAGCACACAGCAAGCGGGGTACGTGTATTACTGGGGTTCGCGGAAAGTTTCACACACGATTGGCCCTGTGCGAGTGTTGTACGTGTATTACTGGGGTTCGCGGGAATTTTCACACGTGATTGGCCCTGTGCGAGTGGGGTACGTGTATTACTGGGGTTCGCAGGAAGTTTCACACGCGATTGGCCCTGTGCGAGTGGGGTACGTGTATTACTGGGGTTTGCGGGAAGTTTCACACGCGATTGGCCCTGTACGAGTGGGGTACGTGTATTACTGGGGTTCGCGGGAAGTTTCACACGCGAAAGGGCCTGTGCAAGTGGGGTAAGTGTATCACTGGGGTTTGCAGGAAGTTTCACATGCGAAAGGGCCTGTGCGAGTGGGGTACGTGTATCACTGGGGTTCGCAGGAAGTTTCACACGCGATTGGCCCTGTGCGAGTGGGGTACATGTATTACTGGGGTTTGCGGGAAGTTTCACACACGAAAGGGCCTGTGCGAATGGGGTACGTGTATCACTGGGGTTCGCGGGAAGTTTCACACGCGATTGGCCCTGTGCGAGTGGGGTATGTTTATTACTGGGGTTCGCGGGACGTTTCACATGCGATTGGCCCTGTGCGAGTGGGGTACGTGTATTACTGGGGTTCGCGGGAATTTTCACATGTGATTGGCCCTGTGTAAGTGGGATACGTGTATTACTGGGGTTTGGGGGAAGTTTCACACACGAAAGGGCCTGTGTGAGTGGGGTACATGTATTACTGGGGTTCGCGGGAAGTTTCACACGCGATTGGCCCTGTGCGAGTGGGGTACATGTATTACTGGGGTTCGCGGGAAGTTTCACATGCGAAAGAGCCTGTGCGAGTGGGGTACGTGTATTACTGGGGTTCGGGGGAAGTTTCACATGCAAAAGGGCCTGTTCGAGCGGGGTACGTGTATTACTGGGGTTCATGGGAATTTTCACACGCGATTGGCCCTGTGCGAGTGGGGTACGTTTATTACTGGGGTTCGCGGGAAGTTTCACACGCAAAAGGGCCTGTGCGAGTGGGGTACGTGTATTACTGGGGTTCGCAGGAAGTTACACATGCGATTGGCCCTGTGCGAGTGGGGTACATGTATTACTGGGGTTTGCGGGAAGTTTCACACGCAATTTCGCTGTCAGAGCGGGTACGTGTCTCTAGTGGGGTGCACGGGGAGTCCCACACGTGAATTGGCAGTGTGGGTCCTCCCAGGTGTGCCCTCCACCCCATCCACAGCCCCTGCAGGCAACCCACAACACAGGGGACTACCCCTGCACCCCTGGGCATGCCCCCAGCCAGCACACATGTCACCTTCCACTAGTGATCACCAACTCATGTCCCCCTGCACTCCCACCCCCCAGCAGTGACAGGCACCTGCCAGCAGGCCCCACTCATGTCCCTCTGCACCCCCACCCCCCAGCAGTTCGGGCACCTGACAGCAGGCCCCCATTCATGTCCCAATCATGTCCCCTTGCACCCCCACCCCCCAGCAGTGAGGGGCACCTGCCAGCATGCCCCCACTCATGTGCCCCTGCACCCCTACCCCGCAGCAGTGAGGGGCACCTGCCAGCAGGCCCCCACTCATGTCCCCCTGCACCCAACCCTCCAGCAGACAGGGGCACCAGCCAGCAGGCCCCCACTCATGTCCCACTCATGTCCCCCTGCACCCCCAACCCCCAGCAGTGAGGGGCACCTGCCAGCAGGCCCCCACTCATGTCCCCCTGTACCCCCACCCCCCAGCAGTGAGGGGCACCTGCCAGCAGGCCCCCACTCATGTCCCACTCATGTCCCCCTCCACCCCCACCCCCCAGCAGTGACAGGCACCTGCCAGCAGGCCCCCACTCATGTCCCCCCTACACAAAATAAAGAAGCACAATCATGGGCCACTTCTACACCAAAAAACCACATCACGCCACCCCATTCTTGAGACGCAATGATTTCCCAATTCACCCCACACTGACATACCTATCTCAAGACACAAACCTAAAGTCAACTATGTACATCAACATATGTCCGTCACACAGATACACTGGTTGGCATTGATTGTGTAAACACACATTTTCACATGCATCAACCCAATGAGCGAATCCCACACATGGAAATAAAATATTAATATGTATTATGTACAAAAATAAATAAATGAAATGAAATCATACAAAAATAGCAAACATGAAATGAAAAGCATGTGCAAAAGATGAGTGAAGGAAAATTATAACCAATCCAAAAAAAATTGAAAGAAAAACAGTCCAAACTCTCCCTCCACCAACGCAAATCCAAGGGAAAGGTAAAAAGAAAATCAATTTCTTCATGTTCATAATGAAAACAAATTCAAATTATTCCATAGTCCAACTATTTACAATACATTGTTCCAAAACAAATCCATTACTCCATGTCCATGATGAAAAAAAATATTCTAATTAATCCATGATCAAACTATTCACAATCCATTGTCCAAAAGAAAAATCCATGAATCCATGTGCAAAATCCAAAAAATAAATCAAATCAATCCATTGTCCAACTATGTAAAGGGTCCATGAGCCCAACCAAACAAATGAAACCTACCTAAGAAACTACATAAAAATGAAACTATATACAAATTTGTGTGGCATTGTCCATTGACCACAAATAAAAGGAAATGGAAAAGGAAACCTAACTCTAAAAACTATTTACAATGGCAGCGGGCTAGTCCGACGGCTCACTTCCCGATTTCCCGGGCCAGGGCATCATCGAACTCCTGCTCGATGTCCCGGAGGCTGTCCTCTTCCATGGCCCCGAGGGTTCGCAGGGACGATGACATATGGACCTCCAGGTCCCTGCGAATTGCCTCGAGGCACTCGGCCCGCCTCAGAGCCCTACGCATGGAGTTCTCGGCCCTGACCATTGTGAGCCGTGCCTCTTCTGCCCGCTGCCACTCCGCATCTATAGCATGGCCTAACCGCTGCTACACGGAAGACACTTCCAGTCCTGGGTCCTCCTGCCCTCTAGCCGATGCCTGCCCCTCCGATGTTGAAGGCTCTGAGCCATCATGGCTCCCACCTTGTTGCTGCTGCTGCTGTGCCTCTGCCTGTGCCTTGGCTCTTGCTGCCTGCACGTCCTCCTCCGGCTGGGGTGCAGTTGTTGAGGTGGCCACCCCTGCTGGACGTCCGACTCCCGACTGTGGAAGGGATGTGTCCTCCACCAGCCTGGCCGCAGTTTAGAGGCACCTCCACAGGGTACCCAGGTGATACACGGGTGGGAAGATGGCATGGAGGACGACTGGCACATAGGGGGTTCAAGTGAGGAGGGGGTCGGAACAAGGTCCAGCAAACGGAGGAATCCGGCCCTTGTGACCCATCCCAGTAGGTCAACGGTACTGGGACGTAGCAGTGTCCTCACGAAAACACTGCAGGTCACCTTGCATGCCCCGTTGACGCAACGCCATCCCACTCAGGACAGGCTCAACCCAGTCCCGGATAGCCACGTCTGCAGGGAGAGGAAGGCCAGTTGTTGTAAGCGGATCCCCTCCCTGAAAACGGGTCTGGATGTAGGCATCCCTGCTGGTGCAGGATGATGCAGTCACAGGATCTGGGGCAGGATTACACACAGGCACCTCCGCGGTGGCCTGTGCTGCCTCCTGTCCCTGCACTGCACCACTAGCACCAGTGGAATCCCCACCTCCAGACCCCGTGTCTGTACCTTGCACGGCCTCCTCCTCCACCAAACCCCCCACCAACCTGGATGACTCCGTTCCATCTTCCTCCATCGGACCCTGTGGGGTCTCAGCTGCCCCTTCTGCTGCCGAGCTGTCCAACTCCGACCTCCGTCTCTTGGACCTACCCTCAGCAGCTGCGTCCTGGGACGCGGCACCGGACTCCTCACTCCCTGACGAGTTGACAACCTGGGAGGGGAGCCGGGCCTTGCGACTCCGTCTGGCGGTGCGATCCCAGCCGCTGTGCTCCACAGCACCCTCTCCACCCTCTTCATCAGTTGACGCTGCAGAGAGGGAGAGATAGGACACAGGCATCAGGGCACTGTACAATGGACTGATACACACATGACAGTTGCACATGAGGGGCAGTGTCAAATTGCAGACATGGCATCACAATCCCCAACACACATGTCATTTCAACTCACACACATGAGCAATTCCACAGCCATATCACAACAGCCAGCACCATCCATGCACATACAACAGCATGAGCATCCAAAGGTGAGCCAGACATCACATGAAACACAGGGAGTGCAGTAGACATGCACACACGCCACCGCACTTACATGCATGTCTACATCTCCTCCAACTGTTGCAGTGATGAGATCGCCATACATGTCAAATCTGCAATTCAGCCTTCTACATATCAGTGTCACATGCATCCATGTTGCATCACAGTTGCACACTTGTCAAATACACACACATGCACATGTTCACAGTGCAGACACATGCATTAGGAACCACCATCCATGCCACAACCATGCCAATGTACATACACAGAAATTCAAACATGTGTGGTCCCACACCTGCATTTGTCCAGCATGCTTACCAACACATACACCATCAATGTGTCTCACACATGAGAGGACACACATGTGGCAGGCTCACGCCCATGTTCATACACATCCCTACATGGCCCTACAAAAACAAATGTGCAACCTGCACACTACTGGCACACCACGACTCTCAATGATATGGACGTAGAGTGCTGGGCATATGTGTTCCAGGACCCTCATTTGGTGGTCCGACAGCTGACCCCGGCGCCTATCGGTATCCGCTGCCTTCGCGAGGCACCGGGCCTTCTTGAGGGTCCTGGACCTGAAGTCCTCCCAGCGCTTCTTGACATGATGTAAGTCGCGGACTGCCACCCCCTCCGCGTGGATGGCAGTCACAATGTCCATCCAGATCCTGGTCCGTCCTTCATTGTCGGCACGCAAACTTCCAAAGAGGGCATCATACTGCCCCAGGACTTGCTCCACCAGGACACCAACTCCCCTGGCACTGAAGCTGGTGGCCCTCTGCCTCTCTGGCTGGGGGTTGCCAGTGCTGCCAGATGGTGTTGTGCTGGACATGGCAACCCCAGAGGCAGGAGTGGGTGGGCAACTGGGTCCTGGGGCTGGGCTGTGGAGCGATAGAATCCCAGTCAGGAGTCTTCGGTTCCAGCAGGGGTCGTCACAGCAACTGCACCCCTGGCTGACATGCAGGCAGCAAATGGCAGGGCACACGGGCAGCAGGCAGTCAGGCATCAGCAGATTGCAGGTGGGAGGGTGCTCGGGGTTCTGGGGGGCAGTAATTCGGCCTTCAGGGCAGGAGCATGGTCTTCCATGTGTTTTCGCGTGGCCAGCTTGATACGGAGTGATTTGGCACGTGAACAAATTGCACGTCAGCGTGTAATTGGAGGAAAGGCCCTTAGCGCGTAAGCTCTTCTCTGACGTTGCGCGCATGGGCATTTCCCTCGTGACGTGGGCATAGTGGTTCAGCGCGCGTGAAAAAACTGCATGTCCGTGTGTGAATGCGTGTAATCTGAGGAAAGGGCATATGCGCGTAAGTGACGTGATGCGCGTGGGTGTTTCCCTCAGCACGGGTTAAAGGTGAGCAGGGCCAGCAGATCGCTGTACGTGCCTTTTGTGGAGACGTGTGTTCCTCCTTCGTGTTGTTTCGCGCGCCATCACAACTTCACAGCTATCAAGGACGTATCTCTTCTTTTGGCGGGGGTATTGGCTATGCATGTTTTTCTGCATCGTGCTAGTCAGACGGTGAGGTGCCCTGTGTATCGCACATGTTTTCGAGGTCATAGTAGTCTACGTGTCCCACGCGTACGCATTTTTCGTGTTACTGAGTGCCACCGCATACTGTGGGAGGTTGATTCCACGCACATGGGTTGCAGGGTTGCGTATACGGTTTTACTGCAGTTTTGGTGAGCCTGAGCGTAGCGTGACCCATCACTACATCACCGGGGTCACATACAGCCTTGCAGGTGCAGCGGGGCTGTTAACATCTTGCATCCCACCCCCTTCACCCCAATTGCCCAGGTCAATTGTGGTGTACACCTCCCTTTGGCACTACTCCATCTGTGCCGGCACTACTACATCTGTGCCATGGTTGGGAGGCCACCAAAGGTGAGGGGCGCCTCAGCTGGGCGTACTCCTCGTGGTGGGCGTGGTCAGGGACATGGCCGGGTTGACCAGGGAGTAGGGGGACTCCAGGGTGTCCAGGGTGGCCACAGAGGGGGAAGAGGAAGGGGTGCGCCACTTGAGCACGATGTTGTGCCATGTGTCGGTGCAGTCATGCCACCACCCCCTGTGGTTCCGGGAGATGCAGCTTCTGCATCTGGCACTGGCGCCCGTGTGACCCGGCAGTCCGTTTCATCGACTGCCACGGGCCCAAGGGTAGTGGTAGCTGCAGGTGGACACCACCACCCAGGCTCAGGGTCTGCCAGCGCAGGCTGCGTTGGCACTTGAAGAGCCCTTGGAAGATTTCCAACAGGCCAGAAGGGAAACCCTAGGGGCATGCAGGGCTGCCCTGACCAAGACATGTGTCCCTGGGGCAGTTATGTCATCTGCTGCCCCGAACAGCTGGGTGTTGGCAAATGCAGGGGCAGATGCACCCAACAACACCCCGGTCTGCCAACCAGGACAGTTGCGGTCAATGACCCTGCCACAGCGGATGTTGCTGCACAGGGTCCGTTAGAGGGCACCCAGCTGCCACTGACACAAGTCAGGCCTTTGGTCATCCCTCCACCTGCCACTCCCTAGGCTCAATCCACCGAACCCACTGGCCATACTGATCAGGGTGGCATTAGCCAGCCAGGGTCTGCGCCACAATCCAAGAGGAGGAAAGTTGCACCTGCAGCACAGGCTGGGACCCCACACACAGCCACGACCTCCTGCACGTCGAGGAAGAAGCCTTTCTGCAAACAGGAACTGGACTTCCTCGTGGGCTACGTTCAGAAACATAGCCATGACATGCTAGTTGGTGCTAATTGTCAGACTACGGCTGCCCACCGTGATACCCACTGGAAGCAAGTTGTGGAACATGTGAGTGCATTCGACCATGAGGTGCGCACGGCGCAAGAGTGCAAAAAGCGTTGGAATGACCTCAAACGCAGCGCTATGGTTAAGCGTGCCTCAAATTACAACTTGACTCTGGTGACTGGCGGTGGGCCTGCACCGGAGGAGGAAGACCTCACTCCGCATGAGTCACTCGTTGCGGAGTTCATACCATCTGAATTGGTTGAAGGAGTGGGAGAGATGCTGGACTTTGATGCCCAGTCCAGTGAGTGTTGATGCGTGTTTGTCGAGGACGTGTGTGTTTTACTTGGGTGATGTCTTGTGCATGACTGCCACTACATGTCACATGTACATGGTTATGATGTGCGAGTAATGCAATGCTTCCCTGATACATGTCTACTCTGCTGGATGGTGGACATGTGGAGCAGACGGGACTGTCCACATCACCACTTTTGCACCCTAGTCACATGCTGGTTACCAGTATGCCCCTCCGGTCCATGTTCCAGCTCACTGGCACTTCTGCATGTAGCGTGGGGTGACCTTCCTCTCAGCCCAGGAACTATGCATAGCATGACTGACGTGCATGTGTCCTCTGCCTACAAGGGGGTAGCCAATGTAGGCATGCTCCCTTGCCCCTCAACCCCCTGCTCTGCACGCCAAATCCATTTTAGCACTGGTCTGCTACAATATTGCCTTTGGTTACTTCCCTTGTCATGCCTCCTGTGTACATTCTAACATCCAGCGGCCAATCTGCCAGACATATCCATTGAGGTACATCCTTAGTACTTGATGCAGGGTGTCTCACTTGGACTGTGCAGAGTTCGAATGCCCCGCAGGGACATGAGTGCCCATTCATGCTCCATGTGCATTTCACGCATGCCCATATGTGTCCATGACTGGATGATCACTGTTAAACAAGTCCATGATGACCCAAATTGCATGGCATTCCATCTGCCTTCCCATGTCAACTGTGGCTCAGTACTGCGTTGCCCACATGTTTAGGGTCTGACAATCTGTGTGGGTCACAGGCCTCAGCCTGTTTAATGGCCAATGGCTCTGTCCAACTGGTGTAGTGTCTTCTTCACACGTGGGTGTACTCCAGTGGTTTCATCATGTGTCCTGCTTACTGTCCCATCATCATTTGCTGTGTTGTCACTTGACTCACATGATGCTGTTGATGCTAGTCAATACTGTCTGTCAATACACAGATCTATGGTCAGCCTTTTGATACCATGCTAGGCATCCATGCTTTTGCACTTGGGGGGAGGGGTGGTTTGCTTCTAGATATGCTATCCATTGAATGCACATTGCACGTGATGCCTGAAGTTGACCTTGCACTGCCTTCACATTTTCTGACACACACCATGAAATCCTTGTACATGCAGATAGTGAGTAACATACATATTTACTGCACTGCATAGACCCACTTCAGTGCAAACTGCCACCTTTCCACAGGTCTAATCACAGAAGCAATTTCAAGTTTACCCAGCATGCATGCCAGTTTCTATTTTGTGTGTCACATGTCTGCCTGATGTGTTTGGTGTCGGTGTGTGTAGTGTGCTTCTAACATGTGTAGTGACCTTTTTCCTCTCTATTTTTCAGGTGATGACGCAATGGAGCCGGAGGATGGTGTAGTCATGCCAGGCACAGGGTTGTTATCACTACATCAACCCAGCACAAGTGGGGGTCGTGGGGTGGTAGGCCACGAAACCCCCCAAGTGCTACAGTCCATCTCGTCTCTGGCTGCCTATGAGTCCAGCCCTGATGAACACTCTGACGACGATGTCGAGTTGGATGAGCATCAGCTCCATATGTCAGGGGTGAGTGATTCTGATGTGGACACTCCTCTGTCCGCGACACCTGCACTGAGGGATCAGACAGTCTTGGAACCTCCGCCCATGCTGGATCGGGAGGCAGGGTCACCCTCCACACCAGTCACTGATGTGCCTGGGACATCACGTCAACGGGGGCATGTAGTCGTGCAGCCGCGGGCGGTGCCAACACAATGAGGACACCCGGTCCTTGGGTCCCGCAGGGGTCAAGCCCAGCAATGCGGTCGCCGCGCGCAACCGCTGTATACTGAGTGAGAGCAAGACATGACTGCCAAATCCGAATGCCAGGGGGCAGCAATGGAGAACATCCCTGAGAGCATGGAGCTTGTGGCCCGATCCATGCTCCCTCCTGCTAGACAGGTGCTTCTCCAGCAGCAGGCGGCATGGTCCACGGCCCGCTCACTCAGGCTGGGCATGGCGACCTCAGACAGTGCACGCCAGGCTGAAATGTTGTCTCTGTGTGAAGCAATTGCTGCTCACGCAGAGGCACACATGGAGGCCCTGAGGGAAGAGTATGCTTCCCTCAGATCCACTCTGGGTGTCCTTGTGATGTCCCAGAGGGAGCGGGCAGAGGAGAGGTTTGCACAGCTTGAGCGTACCATCTTGGCTGAGCTACATGCTTGCCGGGAGGTGCAGCGGTTGTCCAGCCAGGCCTTGCAGGAGGAACTCTGTGTTACACGTGCTACCTTGCAAGAGGAAGCACGTGTATCACGGGAGGTTCTGCATGCAGACGTATGTGTCATCGCCACACAGAACCAGGCTCACCCGTCTGGCAGACTTGCTGCCGACGAGGGGCAAGCTGCGGCTAGGCGTGGTCATGCTCCTGTGCCAGGTCCTCCTTTCCAGGAAGAGCCAGACTCGGACGACAATCTATCTCCCACATATGTCGGGCTGTGCAGGCGTTGAGCCCATGGAGGTTTTTTTTTTCACAGCATCATCGCATGTGGGTGTTGAGCAGCACCCTATACCTCCCCCTTCCTAGGTGCCCCCCCCCCGGGTCGTATGTGGCCATTTTTGATTTTTCTTTTAGTTTAGTTAGTTAAGTTTCTGTTTGATAGTTAGTTTAAATAGGTAATGTAGGTTTTTCATAGTTAGTGTAATTAGTTAATATAGTTTAAAATTGCTTGTCTATTGTGCTTTCATGTGACGGTGTGGTGCTTTGTGGCTTTTGAAAGCATTCACTGTCTGTTCCAGCTGGGCCCTTCAAGCTTGTCTTGTGTATGTGTTTGCTGCTTGGGGTCCTTGACTCACATATGCCACTCTTGCTTCCCTTATCCAGGGGCTCGCAAGGATGGTTCGGTGTAACAGCCTATTACACAAGGGCAATGGACTGTCATATCTGTGGCATGTCTGCTGCTGTGCAACTTGTGTTAACACCCTTAGTGGGGATGATTGGGGTGTAATTGTCCACTGTTCTTCTTTTGCTAGATGGGGTGTTTAATGATTCATGTGTACATTCATTGCTATGCATTGTGTAGTATGTTTCTTATCTTTAATGAACATGTGCTTGTTGCAAATCATGCCGTAGATAGTGTGTTCCACACTGTTGCTATGAAAGCCGGACTGATGGTGTGATTTCTGATGTACGTCTCTGACATGGTCCAGTCATGTAATGCCTGAAGAGACACACACAGATGAATATTAAGCATTAATCATGTGTTTCAAGCACTTTCTGCAGGGGCATGAGCCTCAAGACCACCTTTGCCAGCAGACATGGGCGATTGGACGTCTGGAATCAGGACACGTTTGGTGCTGCTGACATGCGCGTGTGTGCGCAAGCAGAGGTACAGGGATTGCGATCATAC
The DNA here is from genome assembly GCF_040938575.1 of Ambystoma mexicanum. Lineage (NCBI taxonomy): Eukaryota > Metazoa > Chordata > Amphibia > Caudata > Ambystomatidae > Ambystoma > Ambystoma mexicanum. Next base: position 719,782,896 of record NC_090934.1, read on the forward strand.
ATCCAAAAATCGATGACGTGTTTCAAGGGACTCCAGTCAAGGTGAGCAGCACAGGGGGGTCACAACACAGCAAACCTTCCACCTGGCAAGTTGAACATGCATGCTTAGTAGCAGCACTGACAGTGAACTTGGACAAATATTGGTGTAGAAGCACACAATACAGCTCAGATGTGTTAGTGGACTGATGGCTAGTTGATGGGAAAGTTGTCTGGGGCACCTACAGGGGCAGTGGCACATACCCTCCGGTCCACCATGGTCCATTGAGGCACTTGTATTAGCCATGTAGCGTTCCGAGACATGGAATGAAGCAGCTCACAGGGACAGACAGCAAGGGACAGACTCGGGTGCAGTGCATTTCATTTCCAAGTAGAAATTGATACATGCACTGGCTACTTTATTTTGGTCATGGTGGTACAGGACTTGTTCTGAAGTCAGACCTTGCTATATGCGTCTGTCTGCTTACACAGGGAACATTGCATGTTGTGTGAATCGTGACACATTGGTGTTCCATTTGCCACGCACCCACCGGTGCCTGACTTACTGCATTGACTGTGTATGAACCATCACAGGGGTAATGTTCCGTATGGGTATGAAGCATCCACACAAGTTTGTTTGTAGTGCATTTCTGTTACTTTGGGGCATATTTGGTGGTGTGTTTGTGTGTTTTGGGCATGCACAGATTGTTAACTGTGTCTCTCTTTGCAGCATTGAATTGCTCCTGTTACCGGACCTGAGAGTGCGCAGGCAGGAGGCCAGCACTCACCCCAGAGATACGTTTCTCTTTGACTTACATTTGAGATATTTGGTGCTATGTGCATGTGAACAATTTTGATCTAATTGTGTATGTGTTAATGTGTGTACTACATTTTGGTGCATTCCCTACTTTTCCGTGTCAGTCCTACTCCCCTCTCCTGCCTCTCATTCCAGTTATCCAGTATGCCAATGCCTGTCCCGACTGCATATCCCTGACCCTCCTTCCCCATCAGGGTCTCAGAGGCCTGTGTGAGTTAGACCTTGCAGGCACCCAGACCACTGTGGGGGTGGTTGTTTCATGCCACTCCTGTGCCTGTACACGGGAGCTGTGACAGTAGACATCCGTTCGTGGTGCATCATTCTATGTTATGTGCCACACATGGTTCAGATCCTGTTGTGACATTGTTTTACTGTGCTACCTTGGTTGTTAACATCATTGTGGTAGTACTTGGCCTTTGTGGTGTACTGCTACTTGAAGTCATCTACTGGAGGCTGTTCTGGTTTGTTTTACTGCCTGCAGGCTATTTGCTTGGCTTCTGTGTTGTCCTACTTTGAGTTCTGTTGGATTTTGTGCTTTTGCAAATCTAGGTGGACTCTGAGGGTGATGGCAACTTTTTACACACAAGGTGGGAGATGGTGACAAAGGAGAAGGGTGATCCTGTGGCCAGGTGGAATTCAAGGATATCGGATGAATAACCCAGATGTAGTTGTTCAGTAGGTCTTGGTGATTTGTGAGGGAGGGGGGTGTTTTGTTGTTGATAGTTGCCTTGCCCTGCAGTGTGATGGGCACCCTGAAATTGTAATTGTGGTTTCCTGTTTACATGATGTATTCTGCTGATCAATGCCTGTTCATGTGTTGTGTTTACCTTTCAGGTGTGAGGGGATGGTTGTGATTTTACATGCTGGGGTATACACATGGTGAATGTTCACATGTGATGTGTAGAGGACACTGATGGTCACTTGATTTCACATGCATATGTTGAGTGCATGTCCCTACTGACCCACACACTCGCACTATGATCCACTACATGTATAACCACCCTTCCATGTCCACGTGTACACTCTGTTTGCCTTCTGGTGCCCACTGTGTCCCTGCAGCACATGTTCTATGACCATTTGGGATCCTGTACATGCCTATTTTTGTTTTTTTATGTAGTTTGTCACTTAGAAGTGATGCTCAGGGTGTGCATCACACACAATGGCTGTTCACTGTGCTGTGTGCTGAGCAGTGTGTTGCAGAAGGTGGATACGGCACACAGTAGCTTCAGTGTTGATTTTGCAATGCACAGTGTGCATGTGGACAGGCATTCATTGTTATGTTTAGAATACAACTTTTGGAATGCATTTGGGTATGACTTATTTTTGGTGGGAGGTTGTTGGTCAGCCTTTTCATCTGATTCCATGTCAGGCATCATTGTCTGATGCCCATTTACTTTTTTCACATGGCAATGTGTACTGTGTTGGTGTATGGCTATTGCTTGCCATGTCATGCTGTGGTTTTGGAGGGTTTGAGTGACATACCAGTGATAGTCATGTCCTGTTTTGCAGGTCTGTGTGATTCACACCTTGCATGTGTGCCTTTTGGTCACACAGGATTGCTTGTGTTTAAGTAGCTAGGGATGCACACAATGTGGCAATTCCATGGCAACAATCTCAGGGTGGTAAGGTTGTGACAGCTGACTGTCTCTTTGTCATCATCAATTGTCACCTGGTATGTGCCAGGCCTGTGTGCACTCCGCAGGGTTGGGAGTTTAGGTGAAAAATCTGGCCACAAGCTGGGTCGGGGCTTCCTCACCACGTGCCCTATCCCCTCCCATGGGCAGCGCCTGTGCCTGTGGTTGGGGATGTGGGGGCACCACCATGTCCACCGGTACGCCCTGCCGTGTTGCAACATTGTGCAGGACAAATGCTGCCACAATGATCCTGCACACTACTGGGGGTGCATAGAGTAGCTGCCCGCCAGAGCGGTCAAGGGAGCGGAAGCGTGACTTGAGCATTCCGAATGTGCGCTCCACTATGGCCCTGGTTGCAATATGGGCCGCATTGTATCTTACCTGGGGTGGTGTGTTGGGGTTCCGGATTGGCGTCATCATGTGGTTGCTCAGAGGGTAGACACTGTCCCCTGGAGAGGTGATAATGGTTGTGATTATTGGGGTTTGTGTATTTGTGTGTGTGTGTGTGTGACATGCATGCATGTGCACGGGCATTTGTACTCACCTAGGAGCCATGTGTCGCCATGCTGCCCAGCTTCCAGGGCCCGGCTCAGGGCGGACATTCTGTATATGAAACTGTCATGGGTGGAGCCAGGGTAGTTTGCATAGACAGAGGTGATGATTCCCTTTGCATCGCATACCACCTGTACACTGATGGAATGCCAATGCTTGCGGTTTCGGTAGATGTGCTCAGTGGCCCTAGGTGGACGTAGGGCCACATGGGTGCAATCTATGGCACCGAGCACTTTGGGGAAGTGTGCCACCCTGTAAAAGTCCCGGACAACGGCCTGCCTTTCTGCGGGTGTTCTGGGCATGTATATGTGCCTGCGGACTGGGGGGCATGCTGTCATGATTGCCAATACCTGGTGTAGGCAGCATGACTGCGTGGCCTGTGAGACCCCCCCCCACTATGGCAGTAGTCCGCTAGTAAGACCCAGTGGCCAAAAAATACAGGACATTGAGCACTTTCTCCAAGGGGCTCAATGCTTGGGAGCAGAGGGTGGGGGATGTTAGGTCATCTTCCCACTCTTTGACCAGGTCTGGGATGATATGGGGTGGAAACCTATACCTGCCATAGACCTGGTCGTCAGGCATCCCAAAAAGGCTTGTCCGTGGTGAAAAGATGTGTGCCCTGGCTATTCTCCTCCTCCTGCGGTGTCCCACGATCAGTGCTGCGACAAATGGGGCATTCATCGTAGCTGTATGTACATGTTTGTTGTTTGTGCGCACTTTTATGCTGTGCGTGGGGATGCTTCTGCCTGCCTTCGTGTGGCGGACGCTTTGACGCCTGTGCGCATCTTTTGCCGTGTGCGGGTTTCCCGTATTCGAATCCATGAATACGGGTTGTTCGCGTGCGTATGGGCGTTCCGTGTAGTTCCCTGCAGTACTTCCCCAGTTACGCCTTCTTTTTCACATGTTATTCTAAATTCCGCGTGTTTCGCCCACTGTTCCGCCCACTTTTGTTGTGTGCGCTGCGTTATGTGCGCTTCCGCTGTGCGCTTAGCGCACGCTGTTTGAAGATGTGTACGCCAGCGTGCGCCATGCACGGATTTGGCGCACAACCAGTAGGAAAGTAGCGCAGCGCCTTCCTTGAATTGCACGCATGTGCGTGCGCTTGCTTTCTCCCGCTTGTGCCTCTTTGCGCCTGCTTGCGCTGGGATTTTCGGCGCACGTTTGTTCCATGAATCGGCCCCTCTATCTCAGCCCATTTTCCCGACTGCGCCGTTAACCCTTAACGCCTTATTACCATTTTAACGCTTGCTTTTAGCAGGCGTTAAAATGCAAGGCGCTAACCCGCCTTGGTGCTAATTACGGCACCGTAATTTACGGTGCCGTAATTAGCGCCTTCCCCACTCCCATTATGCCCTATGGGGCAAAAATGGGAATGGGGAAGGGTAAATGGGGAATGCGGATTTACCGCCCCACTCACCTTGGAATTGGGCGGTAAATCCGCCATCCACCATGGTGTAAACAGAGTTTACACCATGGTGGTAAAGTAGGGAACTTACCACCTGGGTTGTAATGAGGCCCACTGTCACATGACCGAAGTTCAGGTGATGCAATAAACCCCTTGACATGTTTTCCATCAGTGAAAAGGGTCATTTATCACAGCAGCTTATATATTTAGCCTACTAAGCTTTCCCTGTGTTTCCAGGCTCATCTCCTAAAAAAGCCTGAACTGTTTTATTCCTGGGAATAAATACCAGCTGAAAGGCAAGCATTGGGAGTCTCCACACATTTTATGGTCAATTCATCCAACCCTTTTTGGGTGATTTTTAGAAATGAATGAGCGTACAATTATCGGAGAGGTGGTCATAGTTTTGATAAATATGGGTTCAGTGGGATTTCTACTTCGCAGCACCTAAGCTAACAGTAGTGGTGTCGTTTGTACGCGGTTTTTATGCTTCTTCATTCATTCCTTCATAGATGTTGTCTTGATCAAATTAGAAATCTATTTCCGTGTTATGTGTGATATACACAAATGAAGTATCCGTGTCACAGAGTGTCCTTATTGGAATTCAGATGCAAGTATGTGTACAACATGAAGTTTTCGTTCTTCATGTCGGACTATAGTCTATTGCCTGAACTTTCACCTTGATTAAGTAGCTGTTGCTTTAAAAATCATCATACAAAGAAAAGGCCTGTTGGCCTAGTGCATGCCATAGCGCCATGCTGCTGCCAACGGTCAATAAAACTGCACTTGTCAGTTTTCCTCAGAATCATCTGATAACTCTCATTCTGTACAATTCTTTGATATAATGGAACTATTCGCAAATGTATATGATTACATTATAATTGACATTCAACTTAGTATGATCAGCATCTGAAAACTTAAATGACTGTAAATGTACACAAACACCTGTGTATGGGCGCGATAAAAAATAAAATAGCATAGCATATCATATCGTGTATTCATGCTTAATAATTATACTCTATGCAGCAGGGAAAATAAAAACAACATGATGGAGTGGAAAGAAAAAAGCGAAGAAAAGTCAAATGTGTTTGTTGATTGTCTATACCACATGTAAAGGTCATACATGATGTAACTAGGAGAAGAAATGTATGTTAAGGCATATAAATGGCATTATCTCCCATATCGAAACAATTGTACATACTGTTTTTTTCTGTTTTATTGTGATTTTGTAATGATGCGAATGCACTTCTATTGGAATATCAATGCCCAGGTCTTCCAATCCTTTAATATTAACTGTATATTCTCCCTTTTGCTTTCATATGATATAAATAATTACTTTCCCGAAACCCAATACAATTCATTGCGCTAAACCTTTATGTGGTATACATAGACAGTTTTTTCAAAATTCACCTTCCAAGAGCCTACCGCTTTGTTGCATGGCCAAACATCTCAATTAAAATTTCCCCCATGATGTCAAAAGTCCAAAACATAATCCTGCTTTAGAGCAAATCTGCCCATTATGTCAAATGACTTACAAACACTACATATAATAATGTGTGAAAATAATAACTGATGGAAGATACATAATACATCACAAGGAGAGTGAAAGATAAAATACAACATCCTTTGCAGGCAAGCTCCTCTACTTGTTTTTCTAATTCTGCAGACAGGTCATCACTGTCTTTGCGCTATTCTACAAGAGTCATATACATATATGGGCTATGATTGTCCTATTATATTATGCCAATACGAAGTAATAATGAAATGGCAAAGCTCTTTGTAATTTGTGATATCACACTATTTCCCTTTCTTTCACCTTGCATTTTAATTATATTAAAATCACAACAGACCATGGGGCCATAGACTCCTAAATGGTTGATAGGAAAAATGTTTGCTCTAATCCAGGTATGGCCAATTTAACTTCTTGCATACTTGTTTTTGAAAATGTCTGACAACTGCAGTGAATTAAGGTTTCTAAAACTGTATCAATGAGAGATATTATGTATTTTGGAGATGTATTCGCTAACTAGTGGTAAAAATGGTTGTGTTCACCCCGTTGCGTTTCTGTGTGTATTTTCACTGACGTCTGTTTCCACTTGTTTTCGTTATGGTCTGTTTTGTTTTCACCGGTCCTCTTCCCTCGCTTTACCCTTTACCCTTTTACAATTTCCCCTTTGGTTCTGCCTGTTTTCCTTTCTTTGTAACCTGTTTATCTTTTTCATTACTTGTGTGTGTTGTGCTTGCGTTTAATTTCACATTTATTTCATGGAATGGACAGGAACATGGCCATAGACACATAACAGGTGCTCCAGGAGCTTTATGTGTCGTTGTTAACTGTAGGGGATGTTTAGCGGGAGACAATGGATATGGTGGGGTGTCTGCTGATGCAGTGACTGCTCTTCCGGGTTAAGAAGTCATCCAGCATCCTGTGTTCCTGAGGTAGGGTGTCTCACACTTCAACAAAAGGGACTCGTTGAATGTAGACGTTTATGATGACGAAGGGGCGCAGGAACTAGTGGAGGATGGCTAGGCTCTTATCGCAGGGCTAGTGTGGGGATTGGTGGCAGGGAATGCACAACAACAGGCTGACAGAGGAGACATTGTCAGAGTTGCTGGTCGAACAGATTCCTTAGGAACATATTCTACAAGGCTTCAATGTGGGTGGAGTCTATAGCACTGGAGTAGGAGTTGGAGGCGCACAACTGCAACGACAGTGAGGCTCATAAGGAGAAAGAGAGTGACATTCTGGAGCATGAGGGTCTGGAGGAGAAGGGAGCTCAGGAGGAGGGACATATGAGGAGGGCTCTGTCTGCTCTTGTGTAGGACGGAAGGATGGCCAACAATTTCTTGATGTAATTACAGGCAAGTCAGTCAATGTCCCCACAATGTCACCACCTCACATGGTGTCATGTGTACTACCAAAGCTTTATCTAATCTGCCGTAGTGACGAGGCTCCCACATTCTGCCGGAAAACACAATTCTCTTTGTATAAGTAAACATAGAGTAAGAGTGTGACTCGTTCAGGGTTCTCTTCTTTTAAGCTATATTTTTTCACTCTCCTATTTCTGCAGATGATTTTCTTCTGTGCTCTTGAATATAGAAGGAATAGTGGTCACTATGAGTGTGCAGAAATTAGCAATAAAGCAACAGCACTTTTCTCTTTTGCCATGCACCCTAAGTGGCAAACTTTTCCCAATACTTGCTTTGCCAAGAAGGCTTAGGGTCTGATGACAAGTTGGACATTTACCCTTCAATTTGGCAGTAACAGTGTTGCAGCTGCATTTAAAGGATGACCCTATCACGTTTCTGGTGTGTTTCAAGCAGCGAAAATGACAATTTTCGGCACAATAACCGCAAGCTGTATTACCACACAGTAATTGCACTGAAAATTCAAAAGGAATGGCGACTTATAGTTGGTGCCCAGCCAGTGATCCAGCGTTATTACCACCGGACGGTTGGGTGCTAACGCTAATAAAGTTGGCCGGTATCCCAACCGGGTTACCACCCCAACTCGCGATCAAGCCCTCAGTTTTCAATCTGAATGTCTTTGATCAATGTCATTTGTTCTACAAATCTATACTGTTAGTTTCTTTTCTTCATCTTTGGTTCACTCAATGCTATGTCCTCGCAAATCAGCAGCCGAAGATAGGATGTTGTGCTTACTAGTGAAAGGTGATTTAATTGTTTTTAAAATCAATGGGCCAAACGTGTCTGCTGAAAATCTGGGTACAACTTAGGTGGCAGTTCATATTGACCGAACATGCAAAGGAGAGACTGCACACCCTTTAATTAGTTGAACGTCGTTTTGTTGGAATTATGAAGTTTAGAGCTCCTGTGGCTCATACAATCTTATCACTCTTCAATGACTCTGGTATCAAGAAGTCAACTACATCATGGAAAAAACAAAGTACCTATTGGTAATATATGCCCACCATATGGTATTGGAAAAAAAATCCAAACAAAGTTTAAACAGTTTAAGTAGTTAAATATTAATCTGTCTCAGAATTAAAGATTTCTATTCTGGCCACTATTACAGAAGACATTTTAGTGTCACAATTTAAATTTAGCAACAGGTTGCAATTTTATCAAAAGTTACTAGAGAATGCATTCAGTCAAAAGTACTTTTAATCATGAAAATCAAAAATCAAAAATCAGAGTACAATTCACTCAATTTTATAAATTCACACCAATGAGGAGCTCTATGCGTTTCGAGAGTGAACCTTTCCTCTTCAGGAGCAATCAACAGTCTTTTAGACTAGTATTTTCAACAAAAATTTCTTTGAACAATCAGTTCAAACATGTGCTTTTTACAAACTTTTTACAAACACAATAACATTTTTCAACTGTGTTTTCTGTGTATCTTCAAATGATCATTCAATTGTGGAATTGTGGAAACGTCATCTTGTGGCACAGTTCTCTGAGATTCTGTGAACAATATTAATATGTGTTAATAATCTGTTAGATCAGAGGAGTTGTGATATTAATCCAATTAGTGTGTAAATCGTTCATACCTATGTGGTGTTACGGCATACGCCAGAAAGTCTCAAGTTTGCCGACGTCTAAGGGTGCAGACAATCGTGCCCTATAAAGGTAAGTATATCTATTTTGTGAATACGTATAAGTCAATCACTTTCAAGATTAGCATACAATGTTTGCTCAAAAGATTTGAAGGCATAATGCACTCACCAATTCCGGGGAGCGCTGTGTATCGCAATGTTTATCGCAGTTAGCATTCTGCATGTACCAGTGTGTGTTCTTTCTGTTTGTATGGCGCCATGTGGTCCAAACTCGGGAATCAATCACCATTCATATTGGAATTTCTGGAGAAATAATACTGTGTGTAAGTGTTTTGACGACTTCTAGCTATATCGTGATGAGCTATTCACATAAAAATCATGTGCATTCGCCGTGAGTGCTTCTTTCCGAATTCTAACGGGTGGAAACAATTCACTCACACGTGTTTCTTTAAATAGTCATGTGATGTTAATCAGGTGACCACACGGAATTCTGGGAATCGTAGTATCTCTGCATAGATTTAAGTGAGGTAATAAAACTAGTCCCTTTTTTTCAATGAATTTCGACCAGAATGGTCTAGAGAAGAAGGAAATTTAAGAAATAAGCAATTTCAATTTAGATCCTCTTTCCAATATTCCACAACGATTAAAGCATACATCTGGTTGTAATAATTATACTCTTACTACTGTAACAGTACATATGTCATTATTTCAACATTTCTCAATTTGCCACATCTTCGTGTAAATGATGTTTTATTCCTATCACCATTTTTTTACAACAACACACTCAAAGAATACTCTTCATTCATGCCTCTGTGTTCTAGAGCATCCAACTTATGTACCCAAAACATCTCTCTGCGATACAATATTTGTTGTAGGTTACCCCCTCTTGCTGGTCGTGTGATGGTCTCAAGGACCACAAATTTCAGTTGTGAAATTATGTGTTGGTGTCTTGTGACTGGTGATTTTACATTTCCAGTTCTGATGTTCGACTTGTGTTCCGAAATGCGGTCTTTCACCCGTCTTAGTGTTTGCCCAACATAGTACTTGCCGCAGGGCAAATTAGTCCGTATATTACACACTTGTTTTCACAAGTCGCGCAATGTTGTAAACTGATTTTTTGTCCTGTATACGGATGTCTTATTGTTGGGCCTTTCTGGACATTGTTGCACTGACTACAGTTTAAGCAGCGGAACGTTCCTTTCTTAGATTGTGATAGTAGGCGTTGTTGTGTTGCAGTCGTTCTCTCTGCTTTAACTAGTGAATCCCGTAGATTCTTCCCTCTATTATAAGCCATTAATGGTGGTTTTCGGGAACAGAGTACAGAGTTTTGGATCCAACCTGGTTATTTTCCAATTCTTGTACAAAGTCCTTTTGATTTGCGCACTGCTCGTGGAGTATTGTGATAAATAAATCAACGGGGGATTCTCCTTGTCTTGTTTTCTGTGTTGAATTAGCAGATCCGGCCTTCTCTTCAATCAACATCTTTCTTTGCTTCCATTAATATTGATTGTGGGAATCCTCTCTCTTCATACCGTGTGAGTTGATCTTTTTCTGCTTCTTTGTAACTTGCCTCATTAGAGACAATACGTTTGATCCTTTGTAATTGACTCAAAGGTAAGTTTTTTTGAGGTGGTGTGGGTGATGACTTGTAAAGAATAAACTGTTGTTGACATCAGTGGGTTTTCTATAAATTGTTGTTTGTAGTTTGTTATTCTCTGGATAAAACTTTGTGTCCAAAAAATGTACCGCTGGTGTTCCGATCTCAAGAGTAATCTTGATGCGGTTATTGCATTTGTTCAAGTAGTTTAGAAAGTCTTCCAGTTCTTCTTTTGTACCTTTCCATATTGCAAAGAGTCATCTATGTAACATCGCCACATCACCAATTGGTCTGACCATCTCGGATTCTCTAGGATGTATTGAGTCTCAAAATAAAACATAAAAGTGTTTGCATACACTGGGGCCATGGCTGACCCCATGGAGGTCCCGGATATCTGTAAATAATATTTCCCTTGAAATCTAAAGTAATTATTGTAAAGAATCATTTTAGCAAGTTCAATGGCAAAAGTTTTGTTGGACGGGAAGTATTCCTGTCGAAGTAATAGCCATTCTAGGGCCTCCCGTCCTTCCTTATGTGGTATCGATGTAAAGAGTGATTGTACATCCAGTGTAAATAATACCCAACTTTCTTCAACTCGATCAACAGTATTCAAAATATTCAGTAGATGGGTAGTGTCTCTTAAATAGGTGGATGTTGCTTGCACAATTGGTTGAAGTTGTTTGTCCAAATACCTTGACAACGGATCGAAAACACTATCTGTTGCTGCCACAATTGGCCTGAATGGAGGGTTTGTCAAATTTTTGTGAACTTTTGGTAATAAGTAGAATACTGGAAGGATCTGATTTTTATTAATGAGGAATTCTTTGGTTTTCTCTGTGATCCACCCTTCTTCTACAGCTCTGTTCACTACTTCTTGAATCAATAGTTGAGTTTCTTTCGTTGGATCGTGATCGAGAATAATGTAGGTATTGCCATCGTCCAATAGTAAGAAACAGCCTTGTTTGTACAAATTAGAATCCATTATCACGATTGCACCACCCTTGTCTGCTGGTTTAATCTCAATTGTTCTATCATTAGATAATTCGTTTAGAATTCTCTATTGATGTTTCCTAAAATTTTGTTGTTTGGTGTCTGCAAATTTCATTGATCTTAGATCTTTCTTCATTTTGGTTTCAAACAGATCCAAAGTCGGATTTTTTACATTTGTATTGAAACTACTCTTAGGTTTCATTTCTAGAGTATCAAAGGTGACTAATCTTTCTTGCAATGGTGGTATAGAATCAAAAAATAGTTTTAGTTTCATTTTTCTGATCAATTTAATATAAGTTCACTTCTTCGTGAAACAGATTTGTATGATTAGTTGGTACAAAGGATAGTCCTAACCCTAGGAGATCCAATTGTTGTTTAGTAAATGTTTTGTTGGAAATATTTACAATCAAGTTAGAGTTTTCTTTTTGCTCCTTAGGTTTCTTCCTTCCTCTTCGTGTTCGCCGTCTTCTATAAAAGAGGCCGCGTCTGATTGTCTTTCTTCTCTCTGAGGTTTTGGAATTACTTAAGCCTTAGTGACTCCTGATGTTGGAGGTAGTGATGATGTTTGGTGACTGGACGTTGGATCCCTTCCTTCACTCGAAGCGTCACTTGAGGGATCTGTACTTTTACTTCCTCTTCTTGGTGTTTTTTGAGGAGGTATTCTTGACTTAGTATTTTGAAATTGTAAATTCTGTTGATGGTAATATTCTTGCCACGTGTCTACTATGTCTCTTGAATAGTCCAAAGTGTCTCTGCGATATTTTCATATCTTCCTCTGTTCGATATCCTTCTTATATGAATCTAATTTCTCATTCGTTAAAGCCAGAATATTCTTAAATTCTTCCACAGAGGTTAGCGAAATTAATTGATCTTTTAATTCTGCTATGTCTTCGTCTGATTTAGTTGGGATGCTGCCAGTTCTTCAATTGTAAGAAGGATTAGGTCTAACGAACATTTATTTAGGATGCGTTCCCTTCTAGACACAAAATCAATGTTATCTTTGCAGAGTGTCTGTTTCAGGTAAAATCGTAACCCTCTTGGGATTTTTTGTGATTTAAAATATTCAGTTAGGGTTGTATCATGTAATTTCTTTGCTATTTCTCTCCTTATCAATTTTTCTAAATTGGTAATAATTCTGCCTGGTTTGTCCTGTGTCACTGTGGATTTGCCTGTGCTTTTAATTAGACCCAATATTCGTATAGCTTCTTCTTCCGTAAAAGCAAAAATGTTTGCATGTTTAGTGGTAAGTGCATTTATTTTTGAAAAGGACATCTTCTGGTTATACAACTAGTAAGTTAACTTGAGTTAGTGGGGTGCTGATCTATCTCGTGTTGATACCACACCAAATCATTGTGGTACTCTTCCTAGCATCTTCACAGGGCTTGTGTTGTCCTTTCAAGGCAGATGGCCCAAAGCTGAGGAGAGTGTTTGCAGGCAACAGCCTTGTCGTTTGGTCAGAGACTCTCTGGCAGTTCCCACCTATGAGGTTTGCTGGCAGAGCCTAGCAGGGCACGCTGTGTGCTGGCTGGGTACAGGTGTTGGAGCCGCTGGACGGGTCCTCTAAGTCCTGTATCTCCCTCTGTTCCCTGGGATATGTTTAGGGATAGGGATCTTGCTTCCCTCTTGGAAATCCTGGCCTTCCTTTACTGGCAAGAGATGTAAGGCAGACGGTACCTTCATCCAGGGTCCAAATGAGTCCTTCTTGTTACTCTTGCAAAGTCTTCAGATGATCTGCTAATTGAGGGGCTCAGCCCTTTATTAAAGCCAAATGGGCTCCAGTGATTGGTGCAGGCTAAGCCTACCTTAAGTTACCAATACAGGGTCCCCACCAACAATCTTCTGTAATGCGTGAGGTCATGACCAGAGTGCTTTGCGACAGGAAAGGTAAGAGGTGACAACATGTACTCCTAAGGCCCACCCTTCTTCCTGTCTGTTGTAGATCAAAGTGTCTCTCTGATTAACTGAGCCCTTTGTGGCTCGTGATCAAAGCACAAGTCTCCCTTGAGGTTTGTGGTGAGAACAGGCTTCTGTCTCCTTCAAATCACATACTTCCTCCCTCTGAACGGGGTCCGCTATGCAGGGGTTACCTACTGTAAATAGTGGAACCAGACATGCCATTCACTGTCCTTCATATGGAGGGGTGGGAGCTACCTTCAATGTGACACATTGCATATCAAAGAGGTGTTAGTTTTCCTGGCCATTGTTAAGTTCTGTGACCAAGCCTATTCACAGACCTTCTTCAATTACCTCTCATCTGTATGCGCCTGCTCTGCCACCACACAGAACTCAGACAACAGAACAGGGCAGATCCATATTTTTTTATATTTAATTACGCTGGACATGGGAGGAGGAAGGTGTTGCCCTTCTCCTCTGGATGGTTTCATGCACCCCTCGCTATCACCTGTCACGTAAATGTGATAGGGAGGACTGCGCCTGTAGGCTGTGTCCCCCAAAATACACTGTATTATCTGTTTGTTGTGCGGCGAGCATTAGAAAATGTGTGCAGATTAGCCCCACAAATTTTTGCAGGTTAATCTCCCATTATTCCATTTGCTAACAAATCATCAAATAAAAGCCCAGGCGAGCACACACTTCCCGTGTAGATGTTGGAATTCCTTAAGTGTCCCACGTTTCACCACAATGTAACTGATAGACAACTGGATATTAATGCCTTTACAGTACTGATTCAGCCCATTTGACAATGGCATTATTGATCAATTTATCCCAACATCAGTAGCCCAACAATGCTTTTTAAGTGCATAGTTCCCTTGTCAGTCATTATCTGATCTGGTGAGAAAACTTGCTCTCTCTGAGCATGTTTTCTCAACAAAAACAAACAGAACTCGTTTAAGTGCTATGCAGTTAAGCAATGAAAAAGACAGCTGCATTAGATTTAAGAGCCAGCAGAATTAAATCATAACATTTCTGTTGTCCAATAGCAGGACATAAAGAAAGGTAACAAGAAAGGTCGATTAAACAAGTTCAAATTAAGAAACACATTTGTTTTCAAAAGCACACGATGTTCATATCACGATGTGAGCTAAAGAGCCAACATTGCTTGTGCTGTTGTGTTGTGAGCCATCAATGTCTGCATGGCATTAGTGTAGAGAGCACTCGAACATAGCAAACGCACTACCATAGAGACATCCCTTTAAAATGAGATCTGTCTCTCTTCTGCCTCGTAGCATTTGTTTTTAGCTACAGGATGTTCCACTTGGCAACAACTATAAGAAAAATGCCTACAAAATAAGTTTTCATGATTGACGGTTACTTAGGAGAAGAGAAACATCCCTTAAAATCCTCACCTTCTCCTAAGTGAACACTTTTAAAAAAGGTATTCTTTGAGAATTTCAGATGCTCCAAGGTACATCGGGGCAATTCACAAAGCTTTGCTAACTTTTCTTGCTGCTCATTTCACAGCAGAGATTTGCAGCAAGCAATACACTCAAAGGAAAACTTTAAATAAGTAAAAGCCTGTGCAGGACATGCTAATGGATGTGACCTACATAGAGAGAGTAAAACAGCACTGTGATCTCTCAACATTAATTACAGATAAGGCAGTCCATTGTGTCATGCAGTTATATCAGGAAGGTAACAGCCTGCTGCTCAGATCTCTTGCTAACCGGCCGGGTAAATATTCAAATCTGAGCAGTGGTCTAACCCTCATGTAGACATATGTTCACCAAAAACACCCATTGAGCCTGTGGACAAACCCAACAACAAAAGTGCATCCCCTGTGCAGGCATGACTATTGTTATTTTGCTTCCAATGTATCTCATTTAAATCAATGTTAGAATTTGGTGATGAAGGGATGAGACTATTGAAACATGGCACCCTGCAGCGGGCACTGACCCTAGCCTCTCACAGAGTCTGCACACAACTGCTGGTAAAATGTACCCTAAGTAATCTTATAAAGTATGGGGAAAATGGAATAGGTCAGCAAAAGCTGATCAGTTTAATTTGTGTTACCCTCCTAGAATTATGAGGGAGCTCGATTATTACATATAAGTTTTGAATATGTAAAAGATTGGACAGTCTAAAAAAGGTACATTCCTCAATGCGGTATAGGGAAGAGCTCAAGACAGGGTTTCCACCTCCAACACTTTTGCAAATGGAACATTCTGGATGATTGACACAAAGGGCCTGATTCAAAGAAAGATTTTCTATCGGATTTCACCATTATAGAATGCTTCTGTGAACCAGGCCCAAAGAGTTTCTGAGAAGACGTAGACCTTTTTCCTGGAGCACCAAACTGGGGTCCCAACAGTCCGCCAGCCAGCCACCTCGAGGTAGTGTCACAGGCCTGCCTGTCCAGTCCCATTACCGGGACTTTAGAAGTGTCGCCCAGTGCGGCACAAGTGGCACGACTGGTGATTCACCAGTGATGCTGTAAAAGAAAAGGGTACCAGACAACAATATCTTTCAAGCTGACAATGGAGCAGCAGATTTGAGATGTGTGTACTCTGGGGTACATTGAAGTCCATCAATGCTAAGGTTTGAGGCTGTCCACTACTACCCTTGGGAGAGTGGAGCTCCTCGGGTGCCCGCCTAAGATAATCTTAGGAAAGTTGTCACTTTGGGTAACTTCGGTGGAGAGAACTTGCGGGCAGGAGAGCCCAGGGTCACCTGTGTAACACATTGCTCCAGTTCCAAGTAAGGTGGAACCTAATAAACCTTGAACTAGTTGAAAGTGCACGCAATTGCCTTTTTTGTTGCTGTTGCCAGTCAAACAGAGTCACCACAGACTGCAGGTGTGAGCCCATACAACATTTATTCTCGCATTAAATGACTGAAGTGTTCTGGGTGGGGAAATACTTTTTTCCCTGAGTAAAGGACATGTCCCCTCAAACAGCTCACTGAACCCAAAGCTCTAAAAGGAACTGTGTGAGTTGTAGGTCTTGGAAAGGGCTGCAGGGAGTGAGGTTGTGATTTACTTTGAAAGGGGAGTATATGAGTAATCAAGACACACTCTGATCCTCAAGGGAACCCGTGTGCATATCTTTATAGATATGTTGTAGTTTGTTTTTTTGTTCATGGTTGTGATATAAACGATAAGACACATTTTCTGACCACCATTCTATTAAGAGTATTTGAGAGTTACAGATTCACTTTATCTTGTCCAAGTTTAATTCCAATTGGAGCCGCCAACAATATTCACCCTGGGGTTTATGATATTCAAAGTGATTCAGGCAGTATATCACAAGTGGTAATGGCAGCTCTTCTCCTTTACAGGTCTAGAGCCATGGCACATCCCCTCACCATCTAGGATACTAATAAAAGAGCCCTAGATTGCAGAAGCATGTATAAAAAAGCAATTCAATAAATAGCCTTTCTTCTAAAAATCAAGTATTATTGAGGGGTTAATTGTGAGATATCATGGGATGCCAGCATCTCTTTTGGATATGTAAAAATGTCAATCACATTTAATGTTTGCATGGCTATTCTATTGTTATCCTTCTCTCCTAAGAGAAATGAATACCACTAATGTGATTAATATTAAATGTGGGACGAGTACATGGGCAGCATTCATCTTTGATAGCCAGTAGAACTAGTGCTGTGAGACACATGTCAAACTTGCATTATCCAGACCTGGCAGCTTTTAACAATTTCACAACCACTAAAAGGTCAGAGTGGGCTCGTTGGTCAAGTGACCAGAGAGGGATCTGTGCTCAAGAGGCCAGAGGGAGATTGATGGGCAAGGAGGCAGCGGTGGGCGAGAGACCAGAGGGTGAGTAGTGGGCAACAGGCCAGAGGGACAACAGTGATTAAAAGTCCAGGAGATGGGTCATTGGAAAGAGGCCAGAGTGGGAGCAGTGGGCCAGCGAGGGAGCAGTGTTTCAGAGAAGGAGAGATTGGCCAGGAAGGGTGTGACTGGGAAGAAATAGAAGTGGCCTGCAGATAAAAAAGAGGATGGGAGGCAGAGTGCAATAGACTGAGACAAAGGAAGTGAGTTGCAGAAGGAGTGAAAGTTTCGGGGAACTCGGGGTGACTGGAGCAAATTGATTACTGACAAAGAAAAATGGATTGGGGCGTGCAAGAGGAACTGATTGCGAGTGTGGCAGGGACTCGAAGCGCAAATTGTGACTTGGCAGTGTGGTAGTGCCAGTGAACATGAGAATGGCGACCCGAGTGAGAGAATTGGGAGTGTAAGTTTGGATGTAGAATGTGTGATTTCAAGGAATGTTGTTGAGTGTAAGTGCTGTGGGTGACTTGGGGATTAGGAGAACATAGAAGGGGTAATATTTGCACCATTACCAGTGATATCGATCAATAAGGGTAATAATACTAAATGGGAATGCATGCCAAACGAAAAGGAGCAACACAAACACTGTTCGTTTAAGCATGGCACATCTGGGAAAAGTCCCATTATATTGATAGCACTAATGACGTATGAAAGGTGCAAATAATGACACCATGGTTCTGCTACAACCTTACACACATTGCCTCGTGTTTGTACCCTGGCTCTGGCACCCGTGTTGCCTCAGACACCCAGTCAGAATGCCTGGTAAAATCACTAATAAGGAGAATGAATGACCGGTCTGAACCTTTTGAAAGACCTTTATATCCGACTTGCTTTATGACATGTTTATCCTTCTAAAGTGGCATGAATGATAACCTTCACAGTGATACTGCTGTAAGGACTGACAGGACGACAAGCACATCCAAATGTCAAGTTTGCAAAATGTTGCTTTGGGTGATTTATTCAAAGTATTCATTTATGTGTCGAGTAAAAACTAATGTGTGCTCTATTTAAGACACACTCCCACACAGTGCAAGTATTCAGCCCTGCACCTGACGCACTGCATTCAGCAAACGGTTGCAAGCTTTGATTTCAGCAGTCTCACGCTGTCATGAATTCAACCTAAATTGTCAATACTATAGCATACTATGGTGTCCTTTATTAAGCTGGATGGGTTCACTCAAGACTTCTCAAATGTAAGCAAGAGTCCTCTGGGATAGTGGTCCACTGGATCAGTTTTTTTACATTGAGATCTAGGCGTGATGATTGTCAATTAAGTTTTTATTTTAGGAATGGTTTGGCCCTTTCTTTCTGTTATTTATAACAGACCTCAAAATGTGTGCTTGCCGCTAGCCATTGCCTAGTGATACTTGACTATTGATCAGTAAAATGTGGTGTGTTGTGCGTATGTGGAGAATTGAGGGGGAGAGTGTCTTGTTATGCCTGCTAGCTCCTTGCAAATCGAACCTTTTCCCAGCCTGTCTAATGTTATGTCATTTCTAAAGAACCTTGAAAGTACTTTCTGACCATCAATATACAAATGGCCAGTACAGAGACAACCATTGGCAGACAGGTGTGTTGCGACAGAATGAGTACAACTTATTATATATTACTGCCTATGTCATTTGCGGTTCTCACCAGGCGGTGTTTGTTTGCTGGCAGGAGACTCTATCCCACACCACTGGTGGGAGGTGAACAGGGAGGGCTACTTTAGCACGAAATTGTATCCAATACCATTGTGTCTTAAAGGTTTCCATATGCTAATTCTGTGTAACAAATCTAGTATACAAGGAATCAAATCTGAACTTGATTAAAACTAGATGGAAGGGCAGTGACTGTTGGCTCTTTACATAACCCTCCATGGAGGTCCCCTCTATGATATGTTTACCTGAACTCTTTGGAGAGCGTTCTGAGAGGTCTCCATTTTTTTTTCGTTATTAACACTATGTACCTCAGGTATAGGCTGAACAGAAGGTCCTAAACTGATCTTGTAGTGTCTATTTTATTGGTCGTCAACCAATCATGGCACAGTTCTCAGATGAGGGTGAGGCAGATTAGGTAAACAGATGAGATAAACAAATAAAATGCATAATTTTGATTGCATTCAAATTCATAGAGATTTATATCCCAAATCTTGTTTCCATTTATATAAGTGAAATTGGGCCTCAAAAAGGACACACGCTACTGGTAATTGGCGAGTGATAAAAGACGCTTGCTTAGTCGGAAATTGTGTCTTGTCTGAATGCGGAGAATGGAAGGGGTGCCTTTTACTCCTGAACAATAGCATCCTACCTGAAATTTGAATCATGTATGTACAGTGAAATGCCTGAGTAGACCATAGACAATCCCAGTTTTCTATGGGGGCCTGTTTTTCTGCAAATGTGTAGGTGCAGGCTAAACATTACGTATTTTTCAAACATGGGGCAACCGGAAGGACTCTGTCCTGTTTCCACTGGCTTGGATGTTCTTGGGTCTTCCTTGTATCCAGGGTGCAAGGAACTCAATGCCAGCCGTCCGTTGCTGTGGGGCACTGAGACCTGCCGTAGTATGTCAAGGGCTCCCATACAGACCAAGTGAATGAACAGACCAGAGTGGGTGGGTGTCAAAATATGTGATAAGGAACAAAACATTCTTATGTCGCAAAGGAGATTAGGGCATGGGCACTGGTGTAGATAAAGGCCCTTTGCTCTTCAATTCCTGTACAGCTTCAGGCTGTTGACCGTGTTACGATCCCTACTTTCTCGCCTTGTCATTATTGAGGCAGGGGGACTGAGGAGTTGCGTGGACTTTCTGGGGCAGCCAGAAGTGCAGGGCCAGACTGGCCCTACCAGTCGATCGGCCCATGGCCGAACGACCTTGAGGACTGCGGGCCGATTTTTCATGGAGCCACCCCTGGGCTGTTTTTTTTTTTAATGAAGTTGTTTGTTTGTGTCTAATTTATATTTAATTCTGCAACAGTCGTGGTGCTCTCTGCACTGCAGTCACAGTGTGTGCCATAGCGCGGACTGCCCGCGACCCAAGCTGGCTGGGCCGTTTTTTTTTTCATTATGACATTGCCGAGAGAGACTAGCTTCAGACACTGTACGCCTGCCATGCCGACGGCCGGAGCAGCTCAGCTTGCCTCGCTTGCACACTGTCTGCATGTCTGCAGGGGGGCAGGAAGCTGGGTCCGTGGGTGGGCAGGGCTCACCGGCTCAGGGCTGTGCTGTGCAACATAATCATCAAAGCAAGGTAACAACACACACACGTTGTTAGTTACCTTGCTTTGATGATTTGCAATGCAGGCATGCATCTGCCTGCAGCATCATAATTATGATGCATGAATTGCATGGTAATGTAGAATCACGAAGGGCCGCCGCCAGGCCGGCAGCCTTGCAGCCCTCACTCCAGGAGGGCCGTTGCTCTGTGCTCGCCTCGCCCGTGCCCGGTCCGTTCTGATGTGTTAATATTATAGCACCTTCTGCAGCAGGAGGCTGGCCTGGCTGCCTCCTCCTGCCTCCTCCTGCCTGCAGGGCTGGAGCCGGGCCCGGGTGGGGATGAGGCCCCATGGGCCCAAAAGACATGGCATGGCCCCTTAAAGTATCCCACAAGTTGCTTTCAACTTTGCAGGAAGTACAACGAATTTGTTGCACTTTGCAAAGTTGAAAGCAACTGGGGCTGGATACGGCTGATGAGCAGAGCTGCCGGCAGCGCTGGTGACACAGACTCCATGCCGCCAAAATGGACACGTCGTCAGTCTCGTGACGTGACTCACTCAAATGAGAGAGCCTCAGAGAGGATATTAGGTGAGGACGCTGACCTCAGTAGCATCATCATTTTTTGGCCAGTTCCACAACGACGACTTGAGCCAACCAGCCAGTCAGCCAGCCCACCAACACCACTCGAGCTGACACAGAGTGCAGCAGCAGCAGACAAGGCTAGCCGCCCAGCAGTCAGGCCGGCCCAGCAGACCATCCCTGCACACCGTCCACAGCAGGCAGTGCCAGCACCCCCCCACCCCCAGCCTGAAAACCAAAGTTATTTTTGCTGCTTGCTGAGCAGTGTGTGGGCGTGCTGCCTCAGGCTGGGCATTGGCACCATTCCGGCACGCACTGTCTGCAGGCAGCAGTAGTGGCACAGTGACAATGGCACTACAACCAGAGGGCACAGGCAGAGAGGCAACTTGCACTGCCACTGGCACTGCATCTGCCAGCCTAGTGCCGACAGTGCCGCGGCCACCCCGGCACCCTGCCACCTCGCTCGACGGTGGGTGCGTTGCTGTTCACAGCAGCTGGCGGAGAGGGCCGACGCCAGGAGAGACTCCCTGAGCCAGCTATCCGATCCCTGAGGGAAGTCCATGGAGTGCCCTAATGTGCTGCAACCACAGTGTTTGAAATGGAGCTGGGCGGGTCTGGGTGCCCCCCATGCCCGGTTGAACTGAATGCCTTGTGAGGTGTTACCACTGCCCTCCATGGCTGAATGCAAATAGTATCATCGAAAACAACAAAAAATCGATAAAGACATTAAAAGAATTAACTGCTTACCGCCGAAAAAATGAAAGGCTTCTCACGAAAACTCTCACGTGATATAACGCATTGAAAAAAAGTAAAAATCTCCCACTAAATCAACAAATGCTCTAGTTCAACCACAAGAGACTGACAAGCTCGCAACAAATTGTGACCTTTTGGGGAATCTTTGTTCTGAACTTTGTGTCTATCAAGAAATCATCCGTCCTGAAGAGGGCCATACTAAGACGAGTGGAACACCAGGGATGGTGTTGACGCTTTTCGTCAGCCGAAACATATGTAGACATATTTTACCAAAGAAGGACAATAACAAAAACTTCCTTTAGAATAAAACATCCCCTAATATTAGACGTTGCAAACAGTTGAGCATCTGCCTTTGCTTATGTGATGTATTATGTATGTCACTTACTAACCACAGTCACTAAAGGTGTTGAGTATTGAACAGTGTAAAAACTCTTCATCTGTTTTTCTTTTTTAACCGAGTCGTACTAAGTGCCTTGTGGAAAGCACCTATTACCTCTTTTTTACTGAAACATATTTGAATAAAATGTGTAAACTTTTGTGTAAATGATTGGGCAATTTGTGATTCATATAAAATATGCGAAATAGATAGCATATCTATACATTCCTTTTCTGGCAACCCCATAGAGGTGAACTAAGAGAGGGGAAATTGAGTTGTTGTTTCTTGTTTGCATATTGTACCCTTGGTCCTTTTGCAACTCGATCCCCCTTGAACAAAAAAACTGGACCGACCCTGTATTTTTCCTACTGCTGATTAAATACATGTTTAATACCAGCATGATTTCTCACAAATCTAGGCACACAATTACCCCAGTGAAATAAAGGAGATTGCCTGTGATCCACTAATACACTTCATGACATACAGTGCAAATGTTCTCCCAATGTGTGCGCCAATTTGCTGAATGAAAATAAGTCAACAACGCAAAGTATTCCTATTTGTGTATGGGTTTATACAGTACACACTTAGTTTGAAGAATATGCAATCGGGGTAACAGTGGCCAGTGGAAAGGGATGCTAGAAGTTATATTAGCTGGAATATACCATTGTACATGGGTGGCATATAACTAGGAGTAGCATGTCGTAAGTGAATCCTAGGAATTGCATCCCGTTCCTAATAGTGCTAAGCAACACACATTTTAAAACTTGCTGCTCTTTAAAAGGCAATTTTCCTCACTGAGTTCTGAAATCACACATATTAAATCAACACATCTATCCAATGTGTCTGACAAAGATTTGAACGAAAGTACATCCGCTCCAGATTCTTTAAAACATCTGCATCTCAATAGGTGCAACATTGCTCAAAGATGCATGTGCGCCGAGGCTCATCTCAATGAAATGCATGAACTATGAAAGAAAACACAAAAGTGTGCTGTGTGCAAGGCAGCACAAATTGTTGCCAAAAGACACCCAAATAAGAATGCATTTATTGTCTCATCTGATACTATTTGCATGTTTCTTGTGCATCCATCCGGACTACTATAACTTCTTGTGGGTGTACAGTCATAAAATCGAATAAATAATGTCGAATTACAAAAAATTCTAAAAAATTATGTCAGGAAAAAAGTCAATTTTTTTTGGGTTCCGCATGTAAAAAAAAGGTCAAAACAAAAAAAACCTAATAAAAAAGAAATGTGACTTTTTATTTTTCAACATTGTTTTTTCGATTTTTTGACTTTCGACATTATTGTATTCGATTTTATGACTATAAACCCTTCTTGTGCTCCTTCTTGAAGACTCTGACCTCGACAATCTCAGTCTTACTGAGACATGGTTCAATGCCAGCTCAGTCAATGGTTTTGACTCTCTTCTCTCTGATGGCTTCAAGATCATCTCCAAGCCATGACCTTACCGTTCTGATGGTGGGGTCGCCTTAATTTCCTTGTTTCCCTGAGTGGGTTCCTTCCTCCATCATACCCACCC
The DNA here is from genome assembly GCF_040938575.1 of Ambystoma mexicanum. NCBI lineage: Eukaryota > Metazoa > Chordata > Amphibia > Caudata > Ambystomatidae > Ambystoma > Ambystoma mexicanum. The sequence continues at coordinate 719,806,566 of NC_090934.1, forward strand.
AGCCCTACTCCTCCTTTGAGAGCCTGGTCTGCAAGTTGGTCATCTCTCCCTCCTCCTCTCTGCCCATTGCCACTAACTACACGCAACCTGGCACAACCACCCATTTCCTCTATGAATGGGCAGATTTCTGTTCCTTTCTCCCCTCAACCACTTCCAATCTCCTCCTCTTGGGCGATTTCAACATCCAATTGTACTCCCCTGTCTCAGCATTCACTCTCTTCCTTGACCTCTGCACTTCTCTATCCCTCTCCATTCTCCCTTCTGGTCCAACCCACTCGGCTGGACACACTCTGGACACCTGCATACATTCTGCCCCCCCCCTCTGGTCACAACACTCTCTTGATCCAAGCACTCTCTCCTCTCAGCCCTCTGACTGTACCTCCTCCAGCCCTGCCAACCTCAATTGTGAACATCCATCTGATGAAACGTGTGTCAGCTGCTGCCTCCACATTCAGTTCCTTCCCCCTTGGTCCTCCCACCCCTGACTCTTCTTCTGACTCTGCTCTCAGCAACCTCCATCTGGCCATTACTAACACTCTGGACACTCTTACCCCAGTCATGAGGATCCACCTGGAACCTGCCTCGAAGCGTAATACCTGCTACATCTATGAACATGCAGTCCTGAAACGCATTTGCAGAGCTGTGGAACGGAAGTGGCAAACCTCAGGCGCACCCACTGACAAACTGGCCTGTTGCATGCTCCAAAGTCAATACAGACTCTCCATCCATTCCAACAAAAGGGTCCACATCCAGGCCCGGGTATTGGGTGCATCCAACAACACTACTGAACTCTTTAAAATCTGTAGGGAAGTAGACAACACTTCCACAGTCTTCTCATCCCCTCTTCCTTCCCAGCCCCTCTGCAACACACTGGCCACACACTTCACCACTACAACCCTGCACATCCTGAGCACTTACTTCCCTACTCCCCCAAACCCTCTCCCACACCCCTTCCTCCTATGGCCTAACACCCTCCTCCTTCTTCCTCTCTCTCCTCCTTATCCCCTGTCACACCCAAGGAGGTAACTAGAGTTGTCCGCTCTATGAAAGTCTCCTCCAAACAGGTTTCACCTTGCTCCTCCAGAACCATCCAGGATAACATTGGCTCTCTTGCCCCCTCTGTTGCTGATTTATGCAACCACTCTTTTGCTATGGGATCCTTCTCCTCCTACCTCAAGCACTTCACTGTGTGCCCCCTCCTGCAAAAACCTTCAGAAGATCCTACTTGTCCAGCTAACTACTGCCCTATTTCTATCAACCCGTTCCTTGGGAAACTCCTGGAGAAGCTGGCCTTCCCCCAACTTACCTCCACAGTGAACCTGTTGGCAGTCTCCATGGCCATCAATCTGGATTCCATGCATCCACATGTATGGAAACTGCTCTTCTGAACACCCATTAAGAATTTCTAGGATCCCTATGATTCCAGCTTTCCATCTGTCCTCATTCTACTTCATCTCTCATCTGCCTTTGATACAGTCAACCACTCTATCCACATAAAACAACTCCATGATATTCTGAGTATCTCGGAGTGGGAACTGGACTGGCTGACCTCTTTCCTAACTGATCTTCCATCCCATGTTATTCTGGGCACCTTCTCCTCAGCTACTTCCTTCTCCACCAGTGGGGTGCCCCGGGGCTTCAACCTTTCCCCCTGGCTCTTTAACACTTATCTTGGTCCACTGGCATGCATTATTTCCTCCTTCTCCTCCAATTTCCAGTGCTACGCGGATGACACTCAACTCTTCTTCAAACTTTCTGCTGACTCTCTTGCTTCTTCCATCATCCCGGACTGCCTATCTGCCATCCAGTCCTGGTGCACTTCTAATTATCTCTGCCTCAATGCCAGCAACACTGAGATCTTTCCTATTGGTACCCCTCCTCCCGCCTTCTTCCCCTCACTCTGGCCATCCTGTTTGGGCTCTCCCCCTTCTCCTTTATCTGAAGCCAGAAACCTTGGAGTTATCTTTCGACTCCTCTCTGTCCTTCCTCCCTCGCATCCAGGACACTGCCAAGAAGCCAAGAAGCCCAACTTTCAACTCTTTCTTCTCAAAGGAACTCTACATTTTCCCCCAGAAGCTCAATGTTACCAGAGCTCTGGTTCTGTCCAGGCTTGACTATTGCAATAGCATAGTGACTCTGCCTCCTGTCATTGTTATGCAAACAGTGGATATGTGCAGCAGCACGCTATCTGACAGGAGAGCAGTACACTCCTATCAGTCAGCATGATCAGAAGAGATGAGGGGCATGGGCTATTTATTACATGGCTAGACTGGCCTATATTCTATGTGGGACAGTCTAGTCAGATAAAACCACTTACCAGGTGTGCTTTTCCCTTGAAGCAAAGTAATGTAAGTGTTACTACATGACTAAACTGGCCTAAAAAGGGCTCCTCATACAGACAAAAAGAAAATCGAGCAGCGGGAGGCCCGTCCTTGCTCAGAGGCATGCAAAACACTCCCCCATGTAAATAAAGCACCGAAGGAACTGTGCTGCCTGCCATTCAGGAATGGGGGTGCAGCCCCGCTCATGGTGAAAAAACAGCATAAATGTTCTTACATGGCCATACTTGCCCACATTGGTGCAATTTGTCTGAAAATATTTGCTTACTACAGCACATTCTTTTTACTGCGAATCATGAGTAAAGTCAGCATGATAGTCGCTGTTAGGTGGCTTGACTGGTCTTCATAACTGCATCTGGTCTGAATATGATGTGTTATTGTGTCATGGCATTTTTTACTGGGAATCAAAGGTAAAGTAATCATAATTGGTGTTATGCGCCTAGACTGGCCTTCATTGGTGCAGCCAGTCTGGGCATATTTTCATACTACAGCATGGCATCCAGGGTAAATCCAGTTGAGTGTTTTTACATGACCATACTGCATGGCCACAGCTAGCATAACAATATGTTTGTACTAGCATACATCATGAACATGAATTCAATAATATTCCTCTGCACTGTTGGTGACATGCACCTATTGGATTTTTTCACGTGTTACCCTACCCAACTGATTGAAAATTATGTGGAAAATGTTTTGCCAATTTTTTCACAGTAAATGTTCTGTAAAATGCCACATTTGAACCCAGTATTTATTTATTTCCTCTTGCCAACAGTGCCCTCCAACTCCTCTTTAGTTTATTCAGGTTCCACCTACCTTTGATCACCCCTACATATTTGTGGGAAAGATTTACACCACTCCAATAAAAATATTCTCTACCTATCACTTTTCACAGGCATCATGTAGTGTCAAAAACATGCACATTACAACAGATGCAATGGCAGAGTGTGCTCAAGTATTTGCTGTTACTGGTGTTGCCGTATACACCTTGTTGGAGAAGTCTGTCTTCTATCCTATCCTAAAGAGGAGGAGCCTGTGCCTACAAACACTCCAGCCACAGCAGAGCGTGGCGGAGTGTGTTTGAGTGTTTGGTGTTACGGGTGTTGCCCTATACACCTTGTTGGCGTATTCTGTCTTCTATCCTATCCTAAATAGGAGGAACCTGTGCCTATAAACACTCCAGCCACAGCAGAGCATGGTGGAGTGTACTCAAGTGTTTGGTGTTACTGGTGTTGCCCTATACACTTTGCTGAAGAAGTCTGTGTTCTATCCTATCCTAAACAGGGGGAGCCTGAGCCTAGAAACACTCCATCTACAGTGGAGCGTGGTGGAGTGTGCTTGAGTGTTTGGTGTTTTGTGGTGTGTGGGATGTGCAGTGTTGGAACAAGAACCCTGCCGTGCGACTAGAACACCTTGGAAGGCTGACCGCGATTTGAGCACTAAGAAAGGAAGTAAGTGCTTTTCGCGTGTGGTCGGCTGTTAGCTGGAAGCTGGAACTTACCTGCGTGCAATAGCGTACTCCCTAACCTTAATTTGTAAACATTGGGCAAGCATTTACCTTTCAAGTCTTGATGCGGGTGGTATCTGTGCCCCGCAGCAATTGTTTCCTCTGTCATCAGCTGTAAGCTGAAATTCAGTTCTGCGTAACAGCCCATTTGCATAAACAATGCCTGTAAACATTGTGCATGCACGTATCTCATAAGCGCTGGTTTGTGTGATACCTGTGGGGGTGAACTATCCTTCTGAACCTACGGAGTAAATGCCCACTTTACTACATCAATGTCCCTCTTCAAATAACCGCAGTAAACCATTTAGGAATTAAATAACCGTGTGGTGACTGTGGGGGAGTATCCCCTTTGCGCCCACAGAGTAATTTCACGAATCACAGCACTAAAGGCCCTCTTCAAGCAAGTTAACAAAATACACTGAAAACAAATAACTATGCAGTGACAGTGCGGGGGATTATCTCCTTTGAGCACAAGGTTTTTGGAATTTACCTTTAGTCTTTGCTGTGGACTAGTCAGTCCAGTGCACCAAAGAGGTGTATTATAGTCTAACTGGTGGGTTAAAGTGTCAGCTGTAAATCACATGTGGGGTGTGTTGGAATAACGGGTAGAAAGCCCCTCTTACACCCTCATGCCCGGGAAAATGGCACACAAACCGAGGAATTACAATCTGAGGAAACAGAAGCCATATGGGAAGGCTAATGGGTACCAAAGGGCCCCCGCCCGGGATGCAACTGAGGGTTCAGTAGAAAATATAGTGGAAGGAAATATGCCAACCCTGGTGGATTCAGCAAAAAGGGGCCCTTAAAAAAACCAAAGAAATAATGTCCTGCTAAAAAAAAACAGGGGGCCAAAGAGACTGCTCCACCATTTGGCTCTATCAAGGTAAACGTAGATGTACATGATGAACCAGTTGCTAATAAAACCCCTTTACATTCAACATTTGATGGACTAGATAATAGCTCAATACTGTATCTGTGTTACCTGGTAAGCAACTCTATGAGACCCACTCCAATTGTGCTGCTGGAAACCCTCAATAACACTTCCACGTACTTCCAAGCAAGTGGAAGATCTATAGAGGTGGAAGAATGGAGGGGGTTCTCAGATGCACTGTTGACCCAAAGACTATCAGGAACTCCTAACTTGGTCATGGATGATACACCGCCGGTGGTGAGCCCTGAGGTGTCTGTCGTCAACAATGGTCTAAGCGTCCCTAATGTGACCAAGTTAAACCTAAAAGCAGAAGAAAATGTGATCCATTTCTCAGGAGTGTTAAAAGTGTTACTGAAACTCTGCTGTCAAATTCATGATGAGGTGGGAAAATATGAAACAAGCTGGATTGGGTGATTGGAAAACGGAATCTCCCCACCATTGAAGATGAGACAGAGGTAGAATCTGCTCAAAATCCACTCCCACCTCTGATCATTATTGAATCCCAGGAGGTAGCAGATACTGAAAAATACCAGACCTATCTCCTTTAAATTACTCAACCCATCGGGTTAGACTCAGAAGAAAACAGCTCCAAAAAAGTGCTAGAGATGCGGTAAATCCAGACACAGTGCAGACTAATGAAGCTGACCAACCCTTGAATGTAATCACTGCTAATGACGCAATTGTATCACAAAGATCAAAGAAACTAAAAAAGAAAGAAATACGATGAAAAAAGCAGAGGCAGCAAAACAAGGACACGCTTATGAGCTGGCTCCTAAAAGACAATCGGCCTCATTATGACTTTGAAGGTAGCCATGGTGCTATTAGCACCATGGCTGCCTCCAAAATCGTGTCTGGGTCCGGGTTCCCTGAATGGGGAATTACCGGGCCATTCCGAATTTGGAAGGCCCGGTATTTCCTCCTTCAGGGAACCTGGTCCGGTCCTTCCCCATTCCCATTCGAGCCCCCATAGGGCTCAATGGGAATGGGGAGGGAGCTAACAATGGGCCTGTCAATTACGGGCCTGTTGTTAGGTCCCTGGTCCCCTCGCGGGACCCACTATGGACAGCTGGAAAAACCAGACGTCCACAGCGGGTCCCTCGAGGGGACCTCGTAATAGTGCGGAGTGGGTTTAACGGCGCCGGCACCATTACCGGCGCCGTTAAACAGATTCCGCACTAGTTGTAATGAGGCCCTCTGTCTTGGAATACTCAGGGCCATACACATTTCACCTCAGAGGGGGGATCATTTCCATCAATAGTATCCTTCGACATATTTATGTTTCAAGAGACTTGGATGCTGAAGGATTTTGTCTTAGATGGTTTAAGGATTTAGCAGAGTGAGGCAACAAAGGACTCCATGGGAAGACCATCAGGGGGGGAGGGGTACACTGGTAGGGATCTCACATGCCCTGCCATCTAAGATGGTAACCACCTTAGAGGTGGGTGGTAAAATCTTGGCTATTGAAACCGGCCTGTTGCTAGGAAACAAAAATACACGCTTATTGGTGGTCTGCGTGTACGACACCCCCAGAAATGAGAAAACTGAAAGTATTTTTGAAGATCTGGATAAACTGTTTATGAGGGGGGTGAATGATACCGAACGACATATGTTTTTACTGTGTGGAGACCTGAATGCGAAGTGTGGGGAATTCAATACGAAAGTGCTTGCCAGTCACACCCCTAAAAGAAATTTAAAACATTTGAAAACCCAGAACGTGAAAGGGTAAGAATGGGAGAAATTCTGGGTGGGATGGGAATTGACATCCCTAAATGAGCGAGTTGGGAGTGACTTACCAGGTCATCCCACCTGGTCAATGAATAATAAGTAAAGCACTATCGACTACATATGTATGAATGGCCCCTTACTTGAACAAGTAACCTCATTTTGCACTAGCCCCACAATGTGCAGTGACCACCGCAAATTGGAAACTTGCATAGAGAAAAAAGGCAGGAATAAAACAGTACTTGGACTGGGGGATATTGTACTTAATCAAGGTGGCAACAGAATTAGTTTGTCGGAAGGTAACATCAGAAGGGAAGGCAAATGCTTGTCTAAAACTATGGCGGAGGAGTTAGACCTTCTGGGTAATCTGCAACCTAATGGTATAGAAACCTGGATTAAGGAAATGACTAACAGAGTGGGGACAAATGGAGGTAAACCCAAGGCAGCACAAGGGGAAGGTAAAATTAAGCATTTGATAAGAAGATCGAAGTGGCCAAACGAAAATTACGCAGACAAATCAGAATTGAAAATAGGTCAGGTTCCCCAAAATGAATTATTGCGATGAATATACAGAAAATTAAAAATCGCTATCGCAATTGGCAGAAGCAACAGAAAATGCAGGGTCTGAATAAAAATTGTCAGTTACTACTGCAAGCCATGATGACACGCAACCCGAAAACTATGTGGCGGGCCCTGGCGCTTGCCAAAAAGTCACAGTACGTTAAACGTGCGATAAATTTAATTCCTGGCGCTACATGGCATACATTTATTGAAGTTAAAATGCGTAAGAACTGCAAAGGGGATGAAAGGAAAACAGGTGAGGCAGAAGGCTAGCCCTGGCATTTTAACCGTGAATGTATCATGGATATAAATAAAAAGGCAACATACTCAAGGGCCCCAGGACCAAATGGGTTGGCGGTGGTCGTAATGAAATCAGATCCAGTAAGATGGGCAACTTTTCTTTGTGTAAAGTATGTCTCCTCAAAAAGATACCTCGATCATGGTGCAGTTCAATATTTATTCCAGTCCACAAAGTTGGGGATCGGTTAAATCCAGAAAATTACCGGCTTCTGTCGTTACTGGACACCTCCGGCAACGTTTTTTCTGCATGTGTTTTAAAACACTCGCGAGCATGGGTTGATGATAAAAATCTCCTCCACCCATTTCAAACTGTCTTCCGGAATGGGGATAGTACCAACTTAAATCTGTGTATGGTGGACCGCTTAATCAACCAGGCTAATAAGAAAGGAAACCCTTCCCTATACCTAGCGTTCGTGGATTTAAAATCTGTGTTTGATTTGGTGAACAGGGAATGCCATGACAAAATGAATGAGTGGGGGTGCCCTGGATGGCTACTTGAAATCATGAAAGCCTTACATAAAACCACACCGCTACAATTCGATTGGGCAATAGAAATTCCTTGTCAGAGGAAATCGGCATTGATAGGGGTGGCTTAACAGGGGTGTCTGTTGGCCCCCCTTCTTTCCAACTTATATCTGACCGATTTGATCCGCCGTTTGGAAGCATTGGGCATCTGGTTGCCGAAGATTGGTAAAGAGCATATCACTGCAATCCTGTATGGAGACGATTTGGTGCTCTTGTGTCATTCAGTCCGGGGTATAAATGTTCTCATTCAAAACTCTTGTCAACTTTGCAAAGGAAAATGTGCTTGTAATAAACCTAAACAAGACTAAGATACTGCTGGTTGCTCCAAAAATAAATAAAAAAATAGGGTCCGTGTTGTGCTTACTATAGGGCAGTTTGAGTATGTCCCTCACTAGAAGTACCTAGGTTTAAACCTAATGGAGAACAGTAGGTATTGAGATATTATAAATGTTAAGACCACAAATGCACAACAGCTTACCTACTTGATAAGATGATTCTCCACGGATAATGCAGGGTTTTCATTGAGTGAGATGCTTATGCTCTATAAGCAGTGGGTTTGCCCCACTATTCTGTATGGCTTAGATGTCCTGGAATTAAACAAGTGGGAATGGTTAAAATGGATTGAGGGCTTTTTCTGGTGTAAGATGTTAGACTTACCTCAAAGCACGCCAATTGAATATCTACGCCTTGAGTTGGGGGTATAAGCTCTTAAAGCACTGGTGCTGAAACGCAGAGGAGAACTTTTTCTGCAATCCCCGAGTATGGAGATGAGTCCTTGATGGCCCGTTTAGCAGGACATGACTGGGGGGAACATGAAAAAAGATACATTTCTGGAATCAATAGATGAGCTATTCACTGAAATAAATTGGTGACTAGATTTGTCCCGTGGAATCAGCTATGTAAAACTGAAAAAAGTATTATTCAGGAAAATAGAGCAATGGAAGTGGACCTGTAACTATGCTCAACTGGACATTTTGCATGGATATGTTCAAGTGTCCAGGGTGAGCCACTGTTGTATGCGTCCACAGTCATACTTGCTGATTTGCCCTGATCCTGGAGTAAGACGACTTCATCTCCTGACAAGGATCAATAGGCTTCCCATCCGTACAACCAACGGAAACTTAGTCAGGAGAATCGTTTCGGTAGGATATTGAAAAACCCTAATAATGCACAAACAGTGAGGCATATCTTCACTGAACGCCCAAGATTAGGCCTGCCATATATGGTAAGGTTAGGTCACCTGGTCCATAGCTATGAAACAATCCTGAGCGAAGATTTCTGGATCCACTGCCTTAACACAAAATCGACACCAACGCACATTGCCTTATACCAAATCAGGTTGAGTATTAAGCAACACTTCGAGTAGAAGAAGTATGCTATTGGAACTATAGAGGAAATTGATGGATTGAAATGTAGGCCTTGGAAGTGGGGTGAAAACATGTATGTTTGTATTTTATTTTATTTGTTTTTATGCAGTACTGTTTCTGACACACATTTATTTGCAGGAGACATTATTTGTGTATTTATTTAAGCATAACCTAGTGCATGACATTAGGGTAAATTGTAGATGAATTGAAGTTTACAAAGGAATGTATGTGATGTGGATTTTATACTAATAATGTTTTATGTGTAATGTGAATGTGAATTTATATACGAAAGGTTCTATGAACTGAAATGTATAATAAATAAATAAATAAAAAATGTCTAAACACCTGCTTAGCCCCACACTACTACTAATCCAGAAGTGATCTTAATGCCAAAGGTGAAACAGTCACAACATTAATGTTAAGGCTCCTTCACTTCTGTAAGGTAGCTTGGGTGAAAGGCAGGTATACTCTTCAAGGTTTTATGAGCCAGCACTGAAGCATCCAAAAAGTAATAGCACAGTAAGTATCAAAATAAAAGAAATACCCCATGAAGGGTCTATGAAAAAATAAGACTTTAATTACACTACAGGGACAAACAAACCATAAAAAACAGTAACAACCCTCCCTGTAAAAAAATACACAGCTAATGCAAACCTTTGAAGAAAAGGGGTACTTTGGGTAGTGGATAACAGAGGTCTGTAGTCTTTGTAACAAGCTCAAGTTTAAATAATAGATTTTAAGGTAAAGAGTGCAGTCTTAAATTGTGGTAGAAATCAGGGGGAGAAATTGTTCAACAGCATCGAGCCGGGCTTCTGGAAGCTCTCCAGATGTTCAAAATGGTTCAACATGATACAGCACTTCCGTGCAATTCAACAGGTGCCGATAGCTGGAGGCCTGAAGAAGATTGGGAAAGCAGTGATGTGCTGATCTATGTGATTTGAAGGCTTCACAGTGGCTTGGTTCTGCAATTAAGCTTCAGTCTCTAACTGGCTTAACTGTGTTCAAAACAGCATTGTGGTTCAACAGTTGCAATGGCACAAAGCTTGAAGGGGCCTTTTCACCAGCTCAAAGGGTCGCAAAGGTGCTCAAACTGGGCTGCAGCAGTTTTTTGATGCAGGGAGAGCCAAAAGCTTCCTTTGATTCTTGGTTGGTCTGACAAAAGTAGAATCCATCTTCTGCTCTTCTGCCCTTCTCAGTCATAAAGGGTTCCAGGGACACTTTCAGGTTTGCTACTTCAGCAGACAGAGTCCTGACTACTGGCGCTCCAGCAGAAGTCAGGATTTCCAACATCAGGTCACTCTAAGCATTCCCCAAAATCAGTTAGGGGGAACATCTGCACCGTTCTTGAAAATCCTTATCACTCTAATGGCTGAGGGCTTTGGACAGTCTTTACCCAGATAAGGTTACAGTTAAATCTTGTAAGAAATCTCAAGAAGATGGTTTAATGAAGATTCACATAGGGGGGTTCTTCCCAAAAGACTCTTTTAATTATCCGCCTTTTGTGACTTCCCCATTTTGTTGCAGAAATCCATCTTGCAGTACCTAGCTCCCACCCTTCCCTCTGGGGCTATGTACTGTCCTCCTGGGGAGCTCTAAAGGCTTCCCAACAGAGAACAAAGGGATAACTAAGACTGCACCGAACATCTGTGTGGGTGAAACCTCCGGCACAGGACAGCAGTACAGAAAGTGTTCTGGCAGCTTCTGGAGTCACGGGAAGCCAGTTAAAAATAAATTGATATCAGGTGTTTTTTGGCAGTTATAACTAAATTCTTCTGTAGCTACCATGTTGCTACATCACATTGCAGTGGCTGTTTTGTCAGTAGGCAGGTTCCAGAATGAGTGCAGATGTGCACTGTACTGTTTTAGCACCGAGAATTGGAAAGTGAAGCCAGGTGAGCAGAGCATACTTTCTCTGAATGAAAACCATCATCGTTTTGCTGAGCATTTCTTTTTTTAAAAGCCCATAGTAGCACACCTTTGCAGATGGCATTCTGTCACCAGAACCCCCAGCATGTGAAAAAGGGCTGGGAGACATGAAACGGTGCATACATGAGAAGGGCGATTAACAAGCCCATGCAAGTGGCACAGGGGAAGTACATCCACTAAAATTAGCATGACATTTGTAGCGAATGGAAGGGTCAGTGATGATCACACTTTTGCAGTAGTTGACATTGGGGTTTATAAACATCTGCTTGAGATCCAGTTGAGCATCGACAAAATCTAATTTTACCTTCTGTGTCCATTGTCAACATCTGGTGTCTGAGGAATAGTGTGCTGTATGTTTGGCTACCAGAGTGTATGTGCAACAGATCCTTCCTCAAAAGCATGTGTAGGCCAATGCATGCCTGCAGTAGACACTGCTGTGTGGCTTAAAATGTAATCTTGTACCCCCAGAGTGTACACACTGGTCAAACTCTTGACAGCCCTGATGTTATGATGTATATTTGGTGTTTATAAATAACCCTGGATTCATACAAGCTGAATCAAATACAAAAGAACTTTTTAAGATTCTAAAAGAACTGGAATCTCCTATCGCCCCTGTTGACAAATGTATCACAAATGCATTATGGTGTACGAACATCCAGAAGGCTCTCCTGGATAAAATAGCTCTGCCACAATCTAAAATGAACGCTACAAAATGCATGCTAATCTCTGACCCGGATTACAAACAATAGCCTATTAAGACCTCCACCTCTGAGCCCACTTGCAAACCATTTAGCTTCTCACCCCTGTCAATCTGGGAAGTGGAAAATATCATTAGGAAACTCAAGCCATCTAATTGCCAAGGAGCCGCTTGCCCTGCTCCCATCGTCAAAGCAGCTGCACATGACCTCGCGCCATTTATCACCAACCTTATCAACGCCTCATTCAAAACTGGAGTAGTGCCTGATAACTTAAAAGACGCTTGGTTCATTCCCCTAATCAAAAACCTACTACTGACCCAGCCAACCCGTCTAACTACAGGCCTATAACAACTGTGCCCTTTTTACTAAAAATACTGGATAGAGCAGCTTACCTGCAAATACAGGCTTACCTAGAATCTAAGAATCTATTGGGACTTAGGCAATCCGGTTTCACGGAAACTGCCTTGATCGATCTCACCACACAAATCCAAGCACTAAAAGACAATGGTAAACTAGCACTCCTCCTACTGCTTGATCTGTCAGCAGCTTTTGATTTGGTCAATCACCAAACGCTCTGCCACCATCTGACATCTGCAGCACATTTTTCTGACTCAGCCACTTCATGGATCAGTTCCTTCTTGGCTAACAGAACTATGAGGGCCTTCTCTCCTACCGATACTGCTGAACCTTCCCCGGTACCCTGTGGGGTTCCACAAGGCTCATGTTTTTCCCCCACACTTTACAATGTCTTTACGAAGCCCCTGTTCGACATCCTTGACTATCTAGGTGTTACGTATACTAACTATGCGGACGACACCCAGATACTTATTCCCATTTCTGGAGACTATGCATCTGACAGTAAAACCCTCATTGAAATCTACTCAGTGATACAAGCATGGGTGGCGCAACACGGTCTTTGTCTAAATGACGAAAAAACTGAGCTGCTAATCCTTGGTACACACGACAAACTGAAGAAACTAAACTTTGCCTTCAAATCCTTTACTATAGATGGTAATTCCATTACCGTCTCCAACAACACCAAAACACTTGGCATTTACCTTGACGCCACATTATCCTTCTCCAGACAAACCAAAGCGGTAGCAACATCATCTGCATATACTTGTAAACTAATCACCACCTGTAGGCCTTTCATCACTACACCTAACTGCATCACACTTGCCAGAACCCTAGTTCTATCCAAAATTGATTATTGTAACGCCCTCTACTTAGGGACCAGCCATAAAAATATCAACAAGTTACAAGTAATTCAAAATAATGCCATCAGGGCTGCCCTCAACATCCCAAAGAAGTCGCATATTTCTGAGACTAGACGTAACTTACGTTGGCTTCCAGTGGAGCACAGAATATCGCTTAAAACTCTTGCTCATATACACAAAGCTAGGGCCAACCTCGCTCCAGCCTACTTTACCAACCAACTCACTTCACATACGTCTTCAAGACCACTCATAGCGGCCCAAGAACACACAATGTCCATACAGAGATTCAAACTTCATAACCCTGGAGGTGCTAGATTCCCAGTTCTGGCATCAAAGTTATGGAACACGCTCCCTGCCTCCCTCAGATCTGAACCCTCTTTCCTTTAATTTAAGCGCAATGCTAAACGCTGGCTTCAGGACAATGATGCAATGACAGCCCAACTTCCTTAGATCAGTAGGTTTGTCTTCATACTCTAGGATCACTTTGTCTAACTGTATTGATTGTATTGAGTGATTGTATTTGCTTACCCTTATTGACTTGTCTGTATAATACTGTATGCCTCAACCAGCACAGGACTCCTGTTTCCCTATTTCTTTGCAAATGAGGAGAGCATAAGTCTCCTACCTTGACCATTATTGTAACGTTTTTGTAACTTGTATGTAAGATTATGCGCCCGGTTGCCCACGGGCCTGGCTGCGCTTTACAAATAAACAACATACAAATAACAACAGCTAAGAAAGGTAGTGCTTTGCCCATTTCTGACTAGCTTCTAAGTTACTCAGTTCCAAAGAAAATCCTTCATTTCATCTCCCTGGTCATGGCTAGTAAATGAGGCTTGGCAAATATTAAGATAGTATAAATTGGAGGCCACCAGGGGGCGCCTGAATCCAGGGAGCTTCGACGTAACTCTGAGGTCCCACGGTCCTCAACAAGTGACTTGAGCCCCCACTTGCACTCCCCCCAAATATACAAGGGCCAGCGGATATTGCTAATCGCTGTAAATCAAAAAGATCATACCGGTAGCTCTAGTTCTGCGAGGCTTCCATTTGTCTCTTGAAGTAAATTATTAGATTGAGGGATTTGCCTTTATATGCGTCATGGTGAACCACCAATGTCTGGACATCTTTGTGGTCACTCAAACTCTTTCCAAGCTCAGAGCTTGCTAAGGGGGCTAAGTGCCTTCTGGGCAGTAATATACGTCTTGATTCTTTGCCCAAACTCAGTGCGCGTTTGTGCTCCATTTTCTGAGTGGGATTCATCTGCTAATGAAAGGCAAGTTCTGGGATACCAGATGATGAGTAATGACCCTAGTATTTTTGCTAACGCTCACACACTTTCACCGCCGTCTGCTTGACATGATTGGCTGCAGTGGGGCTGGTCCCAGCCACTCTTTAAATGACCTTTTATCACATCTCTCTTCTGAGAAGATTCCATCAAACCATTTGCTGTATCTGCCAGAAATCAGGGTGTCATGCATGAAAAGCTGTAAGCATAATGGTCAGCCTTCACCAATCAGGCCATCTGCTTCCACAATCTGGTCGGCTTGCCCCGACTTTGTGATGTATGCAGTAAAGAAGGGTAGAGGTGGTAATATCACTCGCCACTGACCAACTGCCCAAGTTATGTTAACTTCAACCTTACTCACTACCCTAGCTAAGATAGTTTGGGGGGTATAGTCATCACTATGGTGATTTTGGAACCACCTTTGCCACAGGATCACATTCCAGAAAGACTGACTCGCCTCATAATTCTTTGATGTACACTAAGTTCAGTACCAATACGGTACAATAATGACAACTACTATTAATATACTTAGGAGTAAACATTATTTCTGGAATGAATCCAATTATAAAAACATATTATTGGTCTTCTTACAGTTATTATTTAATCCTATTCTTCTTCTTGTGTCATCTCCCACAGCCTCTATTTGTAATGTTTGAATGGCTGTTCCCAGGTCCTCATTATGTTTGTTTGGTTGTGAACACAAAGAGCAGAAGCACTGCTGGCCTCCTTAGACAGCCTGGATTTTGACAAACTTGTATCTTAGTCGTTGGAGGGCAACAAACTAAGCTCAAGCAGTCTGTTGCGATGGGTCGACGCATTTCTAGGGAATTTTGGCTCATTTCTTTCATTTGTCGTTTAGTTTAGTTTAGTTTAGTTTATTATTTGTATAGCGCGCCATACCCTGGACAACAGACAAGGATATGCTCAACTTAACTTAGTTACAGGTACATAGAAATCAGATGAAGGTACAGAGATGCGCTGAGCTTGGTTACAGATATGCTCGGCTAATTGCAAGTACAGGAAAAGGCAGGAAGAGTAGACATAGACATCAGCAATATTACAGCAAGCAGATATGAACAGGGAGAGATCAAGGACAGGGGAGCAAGAGCATGCTCCTGTTCACGTAAAATATAGTTATATACAGTAATGTACAATGTGACAAGTGGAGTAATTAGCTGTTGTTGGCTCTCAGCCACCTAGTGAGGTTTTGTCTAAATTTTGCGAAAGGCTGAGGTTCTCTAACGTCATGGGGGAGGGAGTTCCATAACTGCGCAGCCTTGACCGGGAAGCTATTTTCTCCTATAGTGGCAAGTTTGAAACGCGGAACTTGGAGGCAGTTTGCGTTGGCTTTTCTGGTAGGTCTGGAAGAAGTCCTTTTATGTAATCTATCCATGAGGTAAGGTGGAGCTTTGTTGTTGATACATTTGTGGGTGAGGGAAGCGATTTTGAGATGAATTTTGTCTGCGGTGGCGAGCCATTTGTATTCTCTTCTTGTAGAGGATATATGCTCGTTTCTATTAATCTTGAGTGCTGCTCTCAAAGCATTGTTCTGGAGCACTTGAATTTTGTGGATGGTCTGTTTATTAGCTCCAATGTAAAGTCCATTACAATAGTCTAATTTGGATAGTATCAAGGCTCTGGCAAGTGTGATGCAACTATCTGTGGAGATGAATTGTTTGCTCGCTCTGATACGTTTGCATGTATATGCTGTGGCAGAAGCTAGAGAGTTAACTTGTTTGGTAAAGTTCATAGTGGCGTCTAGGTAAAATCCTAGAGTTTTTACTTCAAGAGCTACTTTTATGTTGTTCCCATCAATAATGAAGTTGTCGTAATCAGGGCTGAGTTTGGATATATAGGTAGTGGTGCCCAGGATGATAAGCTCAGTTTTATCATCGTTCAGGCATAGGCCGTGTGTGGCCATCCATGCCTGAACGATGCTATAGATCCTGTTCACTAGGGCCAGGTCCTTGGCGTAGTCTCCTGAGAGCGGGAGGAGGATCTGGGTATCGTCTGCGTAGTTAGTGTAGGCGATACCCAGATGATCCATTTCATCAAAGAGAGGCTTCGTGAAGACATTATAGAGGGTGGGTGACACACAAGACCCTTGTGGAACACTGCATGTTATGGGGATTGGATCTGCTGAGGCTGATGGAGCGAAGACTCTCATGGTCCGATTACTCAGGAATGACTTGATCCAAATTATGGCCTCTTTTGAAAAGTGGGCTGCCGAGTCGAGGTGACTACAGAGGACTGTGTGGTCCACTAAGTCGAATGCCGCTGATAGGTCCAAGAGGAGAAGTAGGGCCGCTTGGCCATTGTCTCTGCAATCGTCTATTTGGGCCTTAAGGTCTATTAACGCTGTCTCTGTCCCATGTTGCGGGCGGAATCCTGATTGACGGGTTCCAAGTAAGTGGTTAGAGTCTAGGAAGCTTTGAATTTGCAAGTAAGCCACTTTATCTAAAATTTTTAGAAGAAAGGGCACAGTCGTGATGGGCCTGAAGTTAGTCGGAATGGCAGGGTCAAGGGTTTGCTTCTTTAGTAGTGGCAGTACCCAGGACTCTTTTAGGTTGATCGGTACTGAACCTGAGGTAAAGGAAGAGTTGATTAGTTTGGTTATAAATGGCGACAGTTCTCTCACAGCTTCCGTGATGAGCTGTGCTGGGCCTTGGTCGCCTTTGCAGTTGGACGGTTTGAGTCCCAGGATGACCTTTTCTACCTCTATGGTCGATACCTTAGAGAAGCAGAATCGGGCTCCCAACTTGGGCTGTGGCGGTGGCGCTGAGCTCTGAGGGATGTGTGGTGTTAGTGATGCCTTCTTGATGGCAATTTTGGTTTGTAGGTTTGCTACTTTGTTTGTTAAAGCAAGTTGTATGCTAGAGCACCATTTTTTATCCTTGGTGCAGTTTTCTTGGGGTACAACGGGTGTTTCCAATTCTTTCAGAATGCTGAACAGTTCTTTGACACTAGATTTTGAGTTGGATATTCTAGTATTGTAAGTTTCTTGTTTGGCTAATAGTATTTCTTTCTTGTATTGGGAGGAGGCTTTGGAGAGGTTGAGTTTATTTTTGACTGATGGGGAAAGTCTCCAAATAGTTTCAAGTTTTCTTTTGGCCAGCCTAAGATTTTTTAGGTGGGGCGTGAACCAAGAATTGAGGTGTTTTTTAGGTTTGCTATTTCTTAGTTTGAGCGGGGCTATGTGATCCAGGGCTGAGGACATGGCTGCATTATAATGTTCAACTAACCGATTAGGGGCCATGCAGTCAGGTAGTGAATTTAATTTAGGTATTATAGCGGGCATCAGATTTTCCACTGTCATTAGTTTTTTATTTCTCGTTGGCAGAGGTGGGGCAAGTGAGGACGGGGCAATGACCCGGTGGGTTGTCACTGAGAATAATAGCAGGTGGTGGTCAGTCCAGATCTGCGGTACGAATCCGTAATGTTTACTTCGCAATTATGTTCTGCTATCCAATCAAGGATGCGACCTTTGTTGTGGGTGGGTATTTCAACTTTTTGGGAGAATCCCAGCTCTTTCAAGGTCAGAGCAATCGCTGACGATTGGGTGTCCTTATTGTCATTATAGCCTAGATTAAAGTCTCCTAGCACTATTGTTTGGGATGTATTTTTTAGGTTATTGGACAGGGAAGTCGAGATGTCCTCAGAGAAGGTTCCGATAGGACCTGGTGGTCTGTAGATGAGGATGATGTTTAGGGTTTGGGAGTTGGCGATGGCTATTTTGACCGTGAGGCATTCACAGGATTGCATATTGGTAGTAGTGATGATCCTGATATCCAGGCTAGTTTTAGCTATGATTGCTAGACCTCCACCTCGGCAGGTAAGTCTGTCCGCACGTAGGATTGTATAGTTGTCTGGGACTGTTAGTGATAAGGCTGGGCCAGCCGCATCATGTAGCCAGGATTCTGAGATGGCCAAAAAGTCTAAGTTGTCTGTGGCAATGATATCTGAGATCTCTGTGGCGTGTGCGACTAGCGACCTGGCGTTTATAAGTGCACCTTTGAGATATGGTTTGTGGTCAGCTAAGTTAGGGCTGGTGGTGTTATGACTACCTTTAGTTGTCTGTTTGGAGTTATTTATTTTGGGTCTGTTGGGCTTAGGCTGTTTCCTAGTAGGTTCAGCAATACCCTTCAAGGGTAGCTGTATTTTATTTCGGGATTTTGATAGTTCAGCCTTCTTGGCTGGTAGCTCATGCAGTTTGGACAGGCGAGCACGTAGTCTAAGGTTTCTGTCTACAGTGTTGCATGGCCTTTGTAGGGTGGTGCTATCTGGATAGTAGGTCATTTTAAGTCCAGTATTGGGTTGTTGTGTGTTGAGCATGATATGGCAGGTGCAATGGGTGGAAAAGGACGTGGTGCGAAGACTCAGAGTGTTAACTTTGGTGCTTATTTTAGGTGGTTGTATTCCTAATGTGATGAGGAGGGCGATATACAATGGTAGCCAGGGTGACCTGTACGCAAGACCCAGGGAGTACATGCTAAGTGACTGGATAATAATCCGATAGGAGAAGTTTCGATGGCAATTGAGATGGCTAAAACTAGGCAGGCTAGATGCAACTATCAGGCTAGGTACAGTTTCAGTAGCAATTTGAAAAGGCCAAGAACAGGCAGGCTAGATGCAGCTGTCATGCTAGGTACAGTGCCACGGCGCAAGGGCACAATGCAAGTCAGGTGTGGTCTATTACCGACCATGGGGCACAATGCAGATCAAATGTGGTCAATTAGAGACCATAGGGCACAGTGCAGAGCAAGTGTGGTCTATTAGCGACCATAAGGCACAGTACAGATCAAATGTGGTCTATTAGCGACCATAGGGCACAGTACAGAGCAGGTGTGGTCTATTAGCGACCATAGGGTACAATGTAGGTCAAATATGGCGAACATAGGGCACAATGCAAGTAAAAAGTGGTCTATTAGCGACCATAAGGCACAGTATAGATCAAGAGCGATCTATTAGCGACAATGGGGCACAACGTTTCTACATGTGGCAATGGTAAACAGGCTGGATGCCGTATGCTAGTGAGGGCCGTTATGGGTGCCCAAGCGCTCTAGGAAAGAGAAAATAAACAGGCAAGTGGCTGGAATCTGGAGTACAACTAGGGGAGGCATATGGCCAACCTTGCGTCTTGCAGGGCTCGTAACCAACGCTCCTGAAACCTGCTGCTCCTGCAGTGGGTTGCGGGATCTCCTACTCCTGCAGCCTTCAATTGTGATGTTGGCATAGAGATCATACTGCAGGTATGCGCACGGGCAGAGTAGCGCGCTCCATGTCGCAAACAAGGGGCAAACAGGGGCCTTAATGTGGGCCTTCGGGTGAGGCCACCGGCGTTTCCGCCTGCCGGCGGATGTGGCCTATTCAAAAGGCTGCTAGTAGCCTAGCAACGAGGCGCCAGCGTCGATATGGCGCCGCGCTGCGCCCGGCATCATAGGGTCAGGCAGAGGAGGTCAGGCAAAGCGATGTCATGGTCCCGTGCACAGAGCCTTGTGCAAAATCGGGTGTCTTTATATAGGCAAGGGTGCTCAGGGGCATGGGAGCCTTACCATGCTGGATGGCTCTCCAGAACGTCGTGGTGTGGCTGGATGCCGTGGGTGGGCATCGGCGTGGGTCGGCTCGCGCTCCGAATGCGAGCTGCTGTTTGCGGTGGAAGGAGGGGCTCCTGCCCTCTCCTCGAGGTAGCTGCTGGTGTGACTGGGTTCCAGGGGGCAAACAGGGGCCTTAATGTGGGCCTTCGGGTGAGGCCGCCGGAGTTTCTGCCTGCCGGCAGATGTGGCCTATTCAAAAGGCTGCTAGTAGCCTAGCAACGAGGCACCAGCCTGGATATGGCGCCGCGCTGCGCCCGGCATCATAGGGTCAGGCAGAGGAGGTCAGGCAAAGCGATGTCGTGGTCCCGTGCACAGAGCCTTGTGCAAAATCGGGTGTCTTTATATAGGCAAGGGTGCTCAGGGGCATGGGAGCCTTACCATGCTGGATGGCTCTCCAGAACGTTGTGGTGTGGCTGGATGCCGTGGGTGGGCATCGGCGTGGGTCGGCTCGTGCTCCGAATGCGAGCTGCTGTTTGCGGTGGAAGGAGGGGCTCCTGCCCTCTCCTCGAGGTAGCTGCTGGTGTGACTGGGTTCCAGGGGGCAAACAGGGGCCTTAATGTGGGCCTTCGGGTGAGGCCGCCGGCGTTTCCGCCTGCGGGCGGATGTGGCCTATTCAAAAGGCTGCTAGTAGCCTAGCAACGAGGCACCAGCCTCGATATGGCGCCGCGCTGCGCCCGGCATCATAGGGTCAGGCAGAGGAGGTCAGGCAAAGCGATGTCGTGGTCCCGTGCACCGAGCCTTGTGCAAAATCGGGTGTCTTTATATAGGCAAGGGTGCTCAGGGGCATGGGAGCCTTACCATGCTGGATGGCTCTCCAGAACGTCGTGGTGTGGCTGGATGCCGTGGGTGGGCATCGGCGTGGGTCGGCTCATGCTCCGAATGCGAGCTGCTGTTTGCGGTGGAAGGAAGGGCTCCTGCCCTCTCCTCAAGGTAGCTGCTGGTGTGACTGGGTTCCAGGGGGCAAACAGGGGCCTTAATGTGGGCCTTCGGGTGAGGCCGCCGGCGTTTCTGCCTGCCGGCGGATGTGGCCTATTCAAAAGGCTGCTAGTAGCCTAGCAACGAGGCACCAGCCTCGATATGGCGCCGCGCTGCGCCCGGCATCATAGGGTCAGGCAGAGGAGGTCAGGCAAAGCGATGACGTGGTCCCGTGCACAGAGCCTTGTGCAAAATCGGGTGTCTTTATATAGGCAAGGGTGCTCAGGGGCATGGGAGCCTTACCATGCTGGATGGCTCTCCAGAACGTCGTGGTGTGGCTGGATGCCGTGGGTAGGCATCGGCGTGGGTCGGCTCGCGCTCCAAATGCGAGCTGCTGTTTGCGGTGGAAGGAGGGGCTCCTGCCCTCTCCTCGAGGTAGCTGCTGGAGTGACTGGGTTCCAGGGGGCAAACAGGGGCCTTAATCGTGTGGGGAGTGTTCCAAAGCTCCCCACCTGTTCCTATTAGCTCTTATGACTATGACTAAATAAGTCATTATTTCTTCTCTTCTACTTAGAAGCCATGTAACACATGTTACAAACTAAATGACTCCAGCTGGATATGGGTGTAATTGAAATCATGTGTGGGGTTCCTGGTACCTTAAAATCCTATCCCATTTTATGTCCTTCCTTTGACCCTTTTTCCATCTTAGTGAAGAGTACAGTTAAGATCCAGAGATCCTGTGCAGGAATTCAGCCATAATGTGTGTTTCCTGCACCATGTGGCATACACGTTCGGCTTGATGATTTGATCATTTGCAGTATCTGTCTAGACTCATTATACTTCTGATGATGGATTCACTTCTGATTGTCTGGAGAAATGTATAATGCTCAGAAAAATATGGGGTAGTTTTTATAGGAGGGGTCAAGTCACTGGATCAAGAGTCACTGGCAGAGACAAGCACCCTACCAATACTTTATGAGCTGTGCCCATTTTATTGGTTTATAGCAGAAGCTGATCGATGGAGCAGAAAGTCTGCTACCGCCTCCTCCCCCAGCTCTGAGCTGAATATCTGCCTACATCTCTACCTCCATAGACTTGTTGTAAGAGTGAAGATGATGGAATCTCTGTGGAGCCTGCCTATCATTAACACCTGCTAAAATCAGGTGGAATCCACTGGGAGTCAAGTTAATGTCCTGTGTCATTCATGCACACGGCGGCAGGCATTAACAATCAGTGTAAAAAGTCTCTGGATCATAAGTCACCTGCAGAGACAAGCACCCTACCAATACGTTATGAGCTGTGCGGGAGGCATTAACAATCAGTGTAAAAATGCACAGAAACCTAACAGTGCCCGAATTTCTATCCCTCAATGTATACCCATTACCACAAATCTCAGCCATGTTCGTGGCCAAGATAGTCTCCTAATAATCACTGCTCCATTTAAAATGACTCTGTATTTGTTTTGAAGATATACAAAAAAATTCAATAATTACCCTAACAATTGGTGTACTTTGGTGATACATGATTTGTAAATACATATTTCTTACTGAATGCTCCCTTGATGCGATTAGTTAATCATGGAGAGAAGTCAGAGATAGGAATTCTAATCAGAAGGTAAGTCGAAGCCAAGCCAACATGAAAGTAGTCTACTACTAAAGGCAATCCTCCTCCTGAAAGTGTTTGGTTGCGCATGCAAGGGCCACCTACTAGCCCAAGGTTAGACTGTGGTAACAGTCTCCATGAACTGCTTGGAAGACTAAACAACTCTGCACACATTTCAGAAGGCTCAGAATGCTGGTCAAGCTGGTTATTTGGACCCCAAAACAAGACCCCATTTCTGAACTAAGACAAGGATTGATGAATGAATCAAATTTAATATCATCTCAATGATTTGCCTGCACTCGAAATATCTTTAAGGTAAACCCATATGCATGTTCCAGTGCTCTATCAAGACTGGCCTCTGATTGTTCCAGGCTTCCCTGTTGGGCGTTTAGTTAGAAAGGCATTTCATGTTCTGGAATATCTAAAAGACCATGGCCCTCATTACAAGCTGGGCGCAAAGGGATACCGGGGACCGGTAATGACACCGGTGCCGGTAATCCCTTTGCGCCCTATTCCGAGGTCCTTTTGCGGGTCCTTCCTTAACACCTGGTTTTAGCAGGCGTTATGGACGAGACCCGCAAAGGGATACCCGGGTCAATAACGCTACCGTAATTTACGGTACCGTTATTGCCGCCTTCCCCCTTCCCATTGAGCCCTATGGGGGCTTGAATGGGAATGGGGAATTGCTTTTCAAATGGGGACTTACTGGTCCCGCAAAGGTCAGAATAATCCGGTAAATCCCCATACCACCAAGTCAGTGGCATACCGGTATTGGTGCTAGTCATGGCGTTAATAGCACCATGACTAGCACCAACCTCGGAATGAGGGCCCATGATTTTGCCCAACTCTATGATTTTGGTACTTATCTCCCTTCTTTTTATTTACTGTTGACTCTATAGGGTTTGCTCATTATGTGTCAAAGCTCTGCATGAAAACATTGAAAGTCAACTTCCCCTCCTCAGTTTTCCCATACAATATGTCAGTATTTGCTAACAGCAAACCAAAGGGAATTGTCCTGCACTCCTACTTTTACCTTCTGGGAATGAGCAAGGCCAAATCACCTGTTCTATTGGGTGGTGCCTGTGTACGTTGGTTAACACTCACGTTTTAGCTCTCTGTGCCATAACAGACTAACAGACGAGACATATCCATTGCATTTCAGTCTGGTCCCACCTCAAGAGAAGTCATCATCCAAAGGTTTTCCCATTTATGTGGCTCTGCCAGTCTGTTTTAGGTCTCAATGACATGCCACAGGAAAAATGTTCATTTGCATATCAGTCTGGCCCTACCCAGATGGGCAGCCATAGTCACCTGGTTGTTAATGCAGTACTGTAGATGTTATTTGTTGGTCTGCTGGATGTCACAACCTCACATAAAAGTGTGTCAATATGCCACAGGCATAGAAATGCCACAATGAAAAGCTATGCCCTCAAGTATATCTTAATTGCATAAGTTGGTGAACCGTTCAAAAAAAAAAGCTCTTTCACTTCCTGACCTCACATTTTTCTTTACGTCTCTGCATGTTCCTTTTTATTGACTTTCAGAGCTGCTCATTACATTTATATATTACATTTCTACCCCTATGCTGCCAAGTCACAGAGTAACGACTCTATGGGCCTCATCACAGGATACCGCCCAACTTTATTTGCGTTAGCGCCCACCAGCCGGTATTGCCGCCGGAGGACAGGTTGGGCACTAACCGTTTCTCCCCATTCCTCATTGCCAATGCGGAATTTTTGGCACAATTACAGCACAGTAATACCGCTAGCTGTAATTGCACTGAAAATTGGCATAAACACGCCAGACTCGAGTTTGGGCCGAGCGGTAAATACAGTAAATGCAGCGGTAACACCGTTACCACTGCATTTAAGGGCTACCACCCAACTCGTGATGAGGCTGTATGTATGAATGCTATTTTAGCAAATAATGAATTATGCTTTTCATTTCTAAAGGTTTTTAAAATAATATTTTATACTATTTTCACAGTGTAGGTCACAATGAGATCATTGGCGTGTGCCAAGTTGGCAATGATGCTGAAAGCTTAGGCCGGGACCACTGGAGTGAAATGCTATCCTATCCACGGAAGCCCATAGCGCATTGGCATCCCCTTATAGAGGTATGTTTTCCAATTTAAACATGTGTTGTGGTTTGCATTCTGTATAGCATTGTGTATATCTGAAATCTTGAGAGGGCAGTAAAATGTGAGAACATGCGTTTTCTGTTCTTTAGGTATTATGTAACATGTATTATTGTCCTTCCTGTGCACAACATGAGACACTGTTCCTCGAACAAAGATATCAGAAGCCAGTACAAACGTAAACCTAACATGGAATGAAGGCTTCTGACCTAATCTCTTGTAATTCTGTCTTCGAAGCCTCTGTCATACCATGCACCGCAGACTGCTACAGGAGATTGCATTCACTGCCCCTGTGGTGTGGGGACCCCATGCTGCCCATGCTCAGCACGGGGGCCCAGTGGCAGTGGGGTGCCCCCCCTCAGCAGGGCTTGCAGAGGGGCCCATGCATTTTGTGTTACGCCACTGATTGCATTAGAATGTACTAAACAAATGACTATGCTGCACTCATTGGTGTGATATGATTTGATCACCTAGAAGGATCATAATTCTGTATGCACCGGGTACACATTTGCTGTATACACCTGGAAAACAAACACTGAGTTATTATACGAGCATTGCATACTATATTTTATTTATTTATTTATTTCATTTATTGACACTGAACCGAAGCCCGCAAGCATCAGTGCGCTCAGAGAGACCAAAGACAAAACATGAAGCACAAGACATGGCATAGGAAGGAGCATCCGCACTAAGGGTTATGTAAACAGAAACGTCTTCAAATCTTGGCGAAGTTGATGTGGCTTGATTTCCCACCAGAGAGTCAACAACAAGGTATTCCATGCTTTGGGAGCCAGTGTGAAGAAGGTGCGTCTTACTTTACTACACTTGAGCCGCCAAGTACCTTTGGATCTTATAAAGTTCTACCTGGTTCACATTTAACCAGTTTATCTGAAAGATAACGGGGCGCAGTACCATGAATACAATTCTGCGCCAGTTTAAGTATCTTAAACTGCACAAGAGAAGCCACAGGCAGCCAGTGCATTCCTTCCATATGTCAGAAATATGGGTCTTGTGTGGTAGATTTTTTGGATGCGAAAAGCATAGCTTTTTAGTATTTGCAGTTTTTGAATACTACCATAGCTCAATAAGTATGCAATGTATCAGTGTGTAAGTATATGCAGAGTAAACTGGGGCACAGTACTTGGTAGCATTTCATCACTCACCGCATTATTCATATGTGATGTTCCAAGGAAAGGAATCATGTTAATTTTTTTAGTGCATGTTAAGATTCTAAATGCTGTTTTTTTATTTTTATTTCTAGATAGCACGTTTGTTATGGATAGTGGAAGCTGCCACCTGTATATAAATACACATCAATTTTAGTGATATCGTTTTTTGTTCCTTTTGTATTTTTTTTGCCATTGTGATTTACTTAAATGCGAAAATTATTTGTGTGCATTAATTGCAAATAGTTGTCTGCTATTCATCCATGTGAAGAGTCCCATTTGAATGAGGCTTGACAGAACAGTATTTCACTCTACATCTTTTGCTTGCCATATATGGCTGTTTTATGTATCTATTTTAATAATCAGCATCCCTTGTAACGGCGTGACTTGCATTGTTATCTTTTATTAATGGCACTTCATTTCTTGGGGCATTTGAGGCTGCACCTGACATATGACATTCAATAGTTACAGACTCGTTAATATTGTTTTCTTTATTTTGTCTTCATTAAGCTTTACTGCACACTCCCTTTGGCAATATTGGCAGTTATGTTCCCTGATGGTCAACGCATGGGCCCCAGCAAGGCAAAGGTGCTTTAGGAGGGCTCAGGGCACATAACTGCCTGTATTTCCTGTGGGAATGGTAAATGATGGTATTAGAGTCAGGTGCTAGGCTTTTTGATGCAGTTATTGATAAAGGAAACAATGGGCCTCATTACAGAGCAGGCGGTCCGGAATGAACAGTGGCGGTAAACCCGCCGCCACTGTTAATTCCGGACCGCCCGATCCAGACTCCTACAGGTGGGAGGTGATGTTCCCGCCAGGTCTGACCTGGTGGGTTGAACACCTCCCTAGTCCTGCAGGCGGACCGTGGGAACACCAGCACCATCACGAGATGGTGCCAGTGTTTCCACTTCCCCATTCCCTTTGAGTCCTATGGGAATGGGGAAGTGGAAATGGGACTCAATGGGAATGGGGACTCAATGGGAATGGGGATTTACCAAATTCCGCCTCCGGAATTCCCTGGACACCAGGGTTGTAATGCCCTGGGTTTTCCAGGAGTCATGGAGGTGGAATGGTAATACGAGTCCGGCGGTAACCAGGCGGTTTTACCGCCTCGGTTACAGCTGGACTCGTAATGAGGCCCAATGTCAGGATATGGGTGTTGAGCAGCGGATACTCCGAGACCTTTTAGAGTGTGTCTCGTTTCACTGTCCAGACTGTGAGGTAGCATGCCTTAAAGAGAAGGCACAAAGAATAGGCAGCAAAACAGTGATCTGGCTGGTTTGAAAGAGTCTAGAGAGCAAATCCCGAGGAGGTGGGTTCAGAGAACAGAGGTTGCCCAGCAGGCACCCCGACTGGCTTTTAGAGTCCTGTAAGCCATCTGGATCCATGAACATAGCAGTAAATATTATGTGGAAGACCGTGTTTTGAGCAAAGGCTTCAGTCTGATGCCTCCTTTTTCAAAAGTAATCAATTAAACCTTTATGCCTTTGCTTTTGTTTGTGGTTTCAAATCCCACCAGTATATTCATTAGTATTTTCAGAGGTGCTAAGGTTTGGGGTTGTTTGTTTGTCTGATAATTGTTCAAGGAGATCAGGCCGCATGAAATCTGCTTTCATTCGAACAATTATCAGAGGAACAAACTGAAATCAAAATGTGCCCGCCACAAGCCCTCCTCCCCTACTTACCTGTTTGCTCACTGCCATGCCCACTTCACCTCTCCGGCATCAGATCCATCCCTCGGATCCGACGCCACAGGGTCCATTTTCTTTTTGTCGGTCCCCTGCCGTGCATGTTGGGGAAGCGGGGTACACCCTTGCAACCCTTTTTGGCTAAAAATACAGAAAATGGGGGGCGGGGGACATCCCCGCAATCCCGGCTCCACATGTTCGGTATGTTTTATAATCAATCGAATGGTACTTGCCGACTGCGGTCAAATGTAACATTCAATCAGTTATAAACTAACAATTAGGCTAATACCAAAAGAAAGGTATAATACAGAGTGCAAATCTGTATTGTTCAGTCTTTTATAATCATGTTTTAAATGAATGTATGGATCAGTCAATAATTAAATACAGGGGTGTTATTTTTAAGTAGACTACAACCACATCTCTTGAAGTTCTGTCTTCGATGCCACTCTCACACCACACATGCACACGCACACACAGATACTTCCTCCACCTCTTCCACTCATCCCCCTCACGGTTCTCTCTCTCGTATTCTATGTCCGCTCGCCATCTCTCCTTTTCAGCTCTGTCGAAGATGTCAACTTTTCCGACTCCAACATGCCATAATTATGCATACACTTAAGTAGATTCAAGGGGCTCCAGTGATCAATTATACCGTAAAGAAATAAGTATGTGCACCTTATTCAAATGAAATTAATGCTGTTGTGTTTTAGACTTAGGAGTAGGTGTTGCCATTTTAGCAGAGCTGACATAAATGAGTGGTTTAACAGTTTCTGATCTGTTGGGTGTTCTGACCCACGTTTGGACTATTATGCTACAACATTTGGTGCTGTGGCCTTAGGAAATCCAAGATGGCCGAAAAAGCCCACATGTGCGCCAGAATCTATGAAAACCACGCAGTTTGTGCGCACACCAAAATGGTCGCCTGACTTGCCACCCCCCGGTGCGGGTGTGCTGGGTCAGAAGAGCCATGAGTGAAATGGGGTGCCAAAGAGAAAAACAGCAGTGCCTGTTCGCTAGAAAGCACTTTAAAAATCACCATTTGTTTCTCTGAAGGCAAGCTCAGAATGCCCATTTCAAACATTGCAGAATATCCAACAATCTCACTGAACACCAGCAGACATTTGACAGAATAAAGTCTTGTGGGCATACAAAATCTGGAAAGAGGATGAGCCTAAAATAATGTTCATAGCAAAACTGGCTGAGCTGTGGATTTCAGCAGTTTAAGTAAATTTGGACTGAAAGACACTAAAAATCTAAATGTTTAAAAGAAATGAGTGACCTACTTTTGAGTGTCACATAGGTTTCAATTGTTTAAATGTCATAGTTTTAAACTTAGAATCAGCATTCTAGCTGCATGTGTAAAAATTGTTAGTTTATTTGAATGCAGAAAACTGGGTAACTAGAAGTGACATTAGCTGGGGCCTGGCTTAAGGAACTGAATTCTGCCTGACATCTACCCCCACAGGAGTTAAAACCTGCTCAGCCACTCTTCCCCTTGCCAAAAGGAGTTGTCACCTCTCTGATTAGATTAGGGGTGGAGCAGCTACAGGGAGTTGAACAAAGGCCTGTCCTGGGACCAGGCAGATGGTTTATTAGGGTAGTCGTAAATGGCTTCCTTTTGAACAATGGGCCTTCCAGGGCCCAGGCAGATGGTTTATTAGGGGGACCGTAAAATAGCTTCCTCTTGGCAGAAGCTGGGAGGGGCAGGGTCGCTGAACTTGGCAGAAACTGGATAAACTGGTTTCTACACCATGTGACCTGGGAAACCACACCCCTTTGGGGCCAGAACATAAATCTAAAAAGATGGATGTTTCATAGAGCGGACTTGTGAAAATTTTATAAGTGATATCATTATTCTTGTGATTTTTCTGTGCACATTTGAAGACGTGTTAGGACCCGGTGGTATGTTCAGGGGGGTTTTTAGCGGAAAAGAGGATATTACTCTAAATGTATGTATGTTAAAAATCTGACACTCCACCACCTAATGCCCACATGCTTTGCGAACATTTGTGTAAATGCAGGGACAAATCCAATATTGGTAACCCGACCAAAAAGTGAAATAGGTTGCCATTTTTGAACCCAAGCCCCCAGGAAGAGCAGAGTTTGAACAGGGTGTACCTCATGTGATATGTGATGGGTGCATGTAATTTCAAACCATTGTGTATCTATGAAATATGTCTTTAGGTCAAATATAGATTGTGTGTAATTTGACAGGGAGTGTCCTTTCTGCAAGCCATTAAATGACATCGCTCTGACAATCCACTTCTTTTCCCCAATCAAGAGAGAAAGGAAAGCTTGACCAATGGGCAGTTGAGAGAGGGGCTGGCTAGTGATGCTGCACACACACCCACTTTCAAAAGACATAAGAAGAGCCACTGGAAGCTAGAGAGGGGATTCTATTCCACTTGCTGCGAGACGCTCTGCCGGGAAAATCCATACTTTACCTCCATCAACCTCCAGAGAGCCAACATAGAGACTTCAATCTATCCACCTTCAGAGACCAAGACTTTACTTCAGAATTTGTAGCAGAGAGATCAACTACAAGCTAAATCCCTCTTTAGCAGGCCTCAAATCATTGCCACTATTCACAGCCAGGCGAGCTGTTTGAATTCTTTGCAAGAAC
Organism: Ambystoma mexicanum; assembly: GCF_040938575.1. Taxonomy (NCBI): domain Eukaryota; kingdom Metazoa; phylum Chordata; class Amphibia; order Caudata; family Ambystomatidae; genus Ambystoma; species Ambystoma mexicanum. The sequence continues at coordinate 719,836,669 of NC_090934.1, forward strand.
TCTTGCCATTTGCCAGAGAGCAGTGTTGTATCCAGAGAGAGACCAGCTGAACCGGAGACCGCTGTATCCGGACCCACAGACCTGATCAGAACCAGAGACCCAGACCAGACCAGCAGAGTAGAGCTGACCCAGACGCTGTGCGCAGAAACCGTCCGTGGCGAGTGAAGAAAACCTGTTCACCAGATCCGTGGCGAGGCCCATTCCTTTTAAAATTATATTGTGAGTACCTAGCAGAACTGTGCAGAACCAATCTCTTAGTTAAAATAATATAATTCAATCTATTTTAATCTAACCAGAACTGCCTCCTAACTGTCACCTGTTATTTGCAAAGCTGTCACTTGTCATTTTCTAGCTGCAAGCTGTAACCTGTCGCTTTGAACTTTTAAAATTTCAAATCCGAAAAACTACCTTTATTTAATCGTCCGTATCTCTGGAACCGTTTGGGCTAGGAACGTGGTTTAACTTTCCTCTGAAAGCTTAGAATCTCAGCTTTTCAGCAAGCCTAGACTTCCTACTTTTGCCGTAATCACGATTCTCGCACTCTCACATTTTACCGCGATTTGCAATTTGGTTAAAAATCCAGCCACGTGTGAAAACAGCAGCTTCATTGCTTTCCTTTGCCAAAAATTCGCTTAACCTGCTAGTTACTCCTAGATCCTTGCTAAAGTGAGCCTGAACTCATCCCAAGTATATTTCACTCACCCTGAACCTCCAAAAGGGAATTAAAACCATTTTCAGCATATTTCCCACTGCATTGTCACCATATTCAAAGCATTTTGCCTGTGTTTCAAAACTCCTATCTGTTGTATAAGCTGCTGGGGGGGAATTGAACTGAATTCTATTTGATTGCATTCCTAAGAACTGTGTCATCTTCATCTCCTTACAGTGCATAAAAGGGGGGTGAATTGTCCAAGAAACTGCTTACATTGTTTTTTGCTGAAATCCTATCAAGTTATTTTCTGTACTGCATTTCATTCCACATTGCATCCATTTGAAACCATAAAAGTATTGTTGCTATCGTATCCATCCTATAACCACTCATCATTGATTATAAAGAAGTGTGCTAGTGCCGGACTATCCATTATTGATTACTGCTCAGATTAAGTGTGATATTCAATTAATAATTTATTATAAAGTGTGATATATATATATATATTGTTTAAATTATCAAATAAACCATTTAAACTTGCAAAACAGAACTACTTCGTGGCTCAGTGGGGTCAGGGGGATTCCAAGAGAGGGGTGTTATATAGGGGTAGTCATCCAGAACGCATGAACTGGACGTAAAGATATATCTATAAGGGTTTCCATTCAGTATCCCAGACTAGGCATTGACTTAGCTGTAGTGTTGAATTGAATCCTCTTACAGATCCTGCCAGGTTCCTTAAAGCCTGCAACATATTTTTATATCTTTCAGTGACAATTAGTATACGTTTGCCATATATCTGGAAAACAGTTTTTACTTCCTGAAAGAAGGAACGTAATTTGTTGTTCAATGTTCTATGTACCTGTGATCAAAACACTCTATGGGCTACCCGGAACCCCAAGAGCAACCCTATGGCCCCCTCCCTCTAGCGTTCCATATATCTCCCTTCCATCCTTAAAGCACCCCTATTGCTCCCTTCCCCACCTTCCTCTCCCTAAAACATCCAATGCCTCCTTTCCGACCTCCAGAGTTATGCCGTTTGCACCTTTCTGCTGTCCTCCTGACTTACTTAATTTCCTCGCAGAGAAATGCGTCATGCTGATCCAGGCGTTCCATTTGGGGAAAAATGTACACCAAAGTATTTAATCCTTTTGACTGAGGAGCCAGCCGCATTCCTTTTTTTAAATGTATTTTTATTTTTTATTTTGAATGCAATCAAACTGGATCACACTTAAAATAGAGAAAAACATTATTTCCAGCATGAGTGTGCTTGATGCCGACAACATATTTAACATGCTCCAATGCCCAGTGGGGGTCTACAAGGACCCAGTAGAACAGTAAGACATGTTAGAGGGCAAGGTGGGATGTGACAGCAGCCTGCCCTCAAGGGTGAACCTCGAGTTTTTTTGGGAGGATTCCCAAACATTTTCAGAGGTTCGTGGGATCAAGACTCACCGAAAATGTAAGTGGTCTGAGTATGATCTGTCGAAATGTGTCTTTTGCAGCAGGCCCACAACTAGACCGTCTACTTTTTCAGGAGTTTAGAAAGTTAAGTTACTTGTCATGGATTGGTTTATATTGTTAAATATAGTTATGTGGGTGAGGTCTAAATGGGTGTTCACTTCCGACATAGGGCCAGGAACACAACCTTTTACCCCTTGACAAAACAGGAAGTGGCATCATATAGCATTTTTCCTAAGTAAACTACGAAAAATATGGTTACGATATCACTGTAATGTGATATACATTTCATACAAGAAGGGATCAACATATGTATCGTTAATATCAGTATCTATAGGTCCATATTAGCAAATTACTGTGAATGCAAGCAGACGTCCAAGGCCAAATGATAATGATGTGTTATTATGTAGCACTTACGCTTAAGCGCTTTATATAGAACAAATATACCTACAATATTACCTTGAGTTGGTACTCATTTGTCAATCTCAGAAGGATGAAAAGGCTGAGTTGACCTTGCCAGGATTCTACCTGCAACCTGCAGATCACACACACATTGCAGCAGCGAACGCTCAACCCACTGAGCTATCTTAACGGCCAGAGCTATTGTATCCGCTATAGTAAAATGAGCAATTACATGTCTGAATGTTCTCAAAGTCAGAAAGCAAATTGCACGCTGTAGTGGATACCATTAAACTGGTAACTGAGATTTAACAGCAGGCCAGTTTATCTGCAGGTCTGGTACAAAGTTGGCTACATGTCAAGCCTGCGTGGATCTACTTTTCAAAAGTAGGAAAGTTTGCCATATGTTTGTTTTAGGAAGCTATTCATATCAGTATCCAGGAAATCACAGTTGCCAAGACCAATGGGGGCCCATCAGCGGAGTGCCCCTCACATTAAAAAGTCAGCCCTCCCAGTCCTTCAGCCGTTCCTGGGTGTGTTGCTAATACCTATGGAAGCCATAATGCTCGCCACAAATTTCATAGATTTCATTTTATATTTTTATTGGCAACTTATACAGTGCCTGACATGCAAAACGACTCATTTTTGCATGCCTAAATTGGCCCTATTATCCTGAATCTGATATAGAATTGACACAATACATTGTGCTTCTTGGAAGAATGTGAAATAGGGAAACTGCCTACAAAACCACCCAGCGGGAGCTACGAGGAAAGGGTTTGTATGTGTATGTGCATGTGTCTGTTAAAAACAAAAAAATACTTTGATTGCCAGATGCATGGACGTCATTTGGGGATCACTAGGGGTCGCATGTGCGACCCCTGAGGTCTCCCTTGCTACCCTAGCCTTTCCCAATAACATCACCAACGTATATAATCAGAGGCCTATTGATGTCCCAGATACACATGGTGCTGTGGGTTATTATTATGTAGGTGAAGTTTAAAATAAGCATATAATGAATTGTCTCAAAATTCTTCAGCTTTGTTATTAGAGAAACTGTATTTTCAGCTCAGATTGAACAAAGATTTTGTTAAAAGATATGTATTCCTCCCCTCCCACCAATGGAGTGCCACTTTGCAGTTTCAAGAATGAGGAGTTTATGGGATTTACATTGGCATCATTTTAATGGGAGTAGAAATGATTTGTATTTGTATTTGTTTTATTTATAACGCGCAAAACCATCAGGCCCAGAGGCATCAGGGCGCAATTTGTACAAAGTTACAGAAATGCATATATACAGACATAAAAATTACATTACATTAAATTAACAGAAATATTAACAGGGTTTCTATCTACATATATTACTGTGGTTTCAGTACCGCTAAGGCTTAACAGTGGATATACCCTTAGGGTGTACAGTCAAAAAATAGTAACGGAGGTCAGTGTGTCAGGGCATGTAAGACAAAGGTGCTGAGCATGTCTTAAAGCTGGTCGAAAAAGCCAGGATACAATTAAACTTACAACAAAGCACACTACTTTGCGTGGAGCTGGTGTTTGGGGTTACATACTCACTTGCCATACTCTTTTAGCTCCATTTTTGGAGCACGTTCAGAGCAAGATTTCTACAGGAGAAAGTTTATACTAGGAAGACAACAGAATTTGTCCTGATGAAGGACATGGATTATTCCAGAATGCATTGGACACCTGTTTCCCTAGTTTTTGTCTGCTTATTAAATTCTCAGTCTATATAATGGGTTCAGTAAAAGATTGACTTGAAAAGAGATGAATGGCCTGCTTTGTTCTCCTGCCTTAACCTAACATATGGTCAGCCTTATTGCTATCCAGAGTTCAAAAGGTGGCACATGTAATGAAACAATTTGCTTTTGCAGCTCAACAATAAAACAACCTGGTCCAAACCAACATGTACTAATCTCCATCCAGACTACAAATTTCAAGCTATTGTGAAGTTATTTTTTTAAGAGTCTCCTGAAAAATACTCTCAAGGGAGGGGGGTAATTTGCTCTGAGGTGAAATTCTGTTGAGCTTGAGGTTAGCACAATATCAGGCTGATATTAACAAAAGAGTCATTCAAACAAATCCAAATGCACCACTGCTTTTCAACATGTTAGATATTATGTACAATCCACCATGATTTTATGAACCTTGTACAATAATTCGATAATGGTTGGATAAGAGATAAAAACATTAGATTAAAATAACACTGAATGAAATGATGGTTCATTTTCCTCACTTGATGAACCCTTGACAACATCCTAACACTTGGCGTTTGTCATTTTAAAAGGGATTTCAGTAACAGAGACCATGTTCTCTGGCTAGCAGAATTATATTTTTGACACGTTTGGCACCTTTGTATTTTTGGATGTGCAGTTCCAGTGCGGCAGGCTCAGTTTTCCATAAATAGCAAGAGTGTTCTTACCTTGGAGATTTTCAGCATTCCCTGCTGCCAATTTAAAGTTATTCAAACTCAGTCTTTTCACCGAAATGTACTCAAGGCTCAATATTGTTCCTGAGATGGTTCAGTTTGTGGCATTATCCATACCACGTGTCCTTTGCTGTCTCTCAGATGTGCAAGTGACTATCTGTGTCCCACTGGTACACCCTACTCATAACAATGGAAGTGATATGACACAAGTGAAGCAGAAAAGGCACTATTTTGACACTTCTGACTTTGAATTACACCAGTCTCTAATGGCATTTGATTCTCTCCACAATGTGCTATCACCCTCTCTAAGTCTGTTTCCTGCACATCCAGATTATTTGCCCATGCCCACTTTATACAATCATTGATATGATATGGGAATTTATAACATGCCTATAAACAAGTGTTTCAAGGTGCGAAACAATCCTTGATTATTTGGTTGAATCTCTTCACTGTTCAATTGATTTGTCGAGAATATCTCGAACTAAAATGATTTTAAATTCTTTATTTTTTAGAAGTCAATCCTACTCTGTTATCCATTAATAAAACATTGGGTAACTGTTACCTCTGTAATAAGTCTTTTAAAAATGTTATTACTGTTCATGTAATCTCTGCTTCCGCCATCTTGACCAGAGATCTATCAAAACTATGCAGACCCACGATGTCCATACCCATCCTTTCCCATGGTCATTCTGGTCTTGTAATTTGTGTCAATGGTGACTCAAGTGGATAGTTCTTTCTTACTGCTGTTGCATAGCATGCAGTATCTGACCTTTCTCTGAACTGGTAAATCACACCCTAGCCACTAAACATCAGCCCAATTCCACTGTTTTATCTTCACCATTTCTATTATCTGCTCTCACTCCCACCGCAGATATCACAAACTCTCCTCTGGAGACAATACCATCAATTGCATGCACTTCAACTCTAACTGGTGTGATGAATCCAAGGGTATTGTCACTGCTTCCATGGGGGAAACCCTTTGCATGAGGCCGGAAGCTGAAGCCACTACACAATAGTCCCCTAGGGGTGGTACTCAGCGGGTGGATCTCATGGAAAGGGAATCCCTCCATGAGACCAGTGACAATCACCTTGGGAGAAAGCAGTATTCTCCTCCCTCATCTCTGTTCCTCCTTCCTTTCACCCCACGCTGTACCCTGTGGTCCCCAACACCTCTTTCTATGTTTGTAGCATTGAGGAAATCAAGTCCCAGGAAAGCTACTGAACTGTGTGATGATCATCAGTTCAATACTTTGATGAGGGGGAAGGATGGGGTAATGAAGAATACCTATGAGAACTATCACAAGCAGGCTAGTTGCTGGAGACTGCATATTGGTTTGCTGAGTACAAATTAGTAGAGGGACAATGGCATTTGTCAAGCCAGCCCCTGAGGAATCGAGAGTGAACTTTGAATGCAGCAGATGGATAAGCACAGGAGCCAGCTGTGGACAAGGACACCAGTGGGGAGAAGCCACCATCTCTTAGGGTGCTAACAAGATCCAGCAGGCCACGAGAAAGCAAACAGAAGCTCAGTCCACAGAGGTCTTGGGACACCATCTGGAGTGAAGCTGCACAGCCCGAATTGCTGTAGCTGGAGCAGGGATGCGGACAAGAGCGGGAGCAGAGAAAGACAATGCAGAAGCTCACCCAGAGAGCCTGATAAGCCGTAGGAGGACGTCACGCAGCAAGAGCCGAAAACAAGGTATGGGTGCTGCCTGGATCCATGAGAGGGGCTGGGAACTAAGCAAAGGGAGCCTAAAGAGGGTCAGGGACCCAACATGAGTTAAAGCAGATGATAAAAAATGGGTCAAGGACCCCATCCTAAATATAAAGACACAGAAATAGGATGCATCCATAGACACTTGGCAGGAGAGTACACCATGTGTCCTGGGAAGCCAATGCAAATGGGTCTGGGACACTAGTGTACCACAGAGGTGAAGCCCAAGTAAATGGTTCAGGGACCCTAACACAATCAAGAAGGGAGAGATTTAAAAGACACAGAGACATGTTGCATCAGTAGATGCTTGGCAGGAGAGTATACCAAGACTTAGTGCTTAGTGCAGCATTTGTTTTCAGCTTTAGACTATACCAAGTGTCCATGGGAAGCCAATATATAGGGCCTGGAACTGAAATGAACTGCAAAAGTTAAAGGCAAAGTAGATGGGTTGGGGACCCTGAGGAAAACAGGAGGAACAAGACTGAAACAAACTGTGTAAGCCATCACATGTGGAACAGTACCTGGCAGTAGAGTACACTAGGTCTGTTCAGTGGGTTAGAGAACAAAGCTGGGGTAGAGAACCCACAAAAGCAGCACACCAGGGCCTTGGACCCATATGAGGTGGGACAACAAGATCTACAAAAGCCAAACACAAGGGTCTGGGGCCTATACAAGAGCAAAGGAATATATGGTCGAGGGGTTGAGGCCCCGAACAAGACAGGGAGAGCCCCAAGAGAACATAAAGAGGGTCTGGGACCCATACAGAAGAGAGAGAAGAGTTGTTGAGCAAGCCACGGAGAACTTGAAACAGCCCAGTGATGTCTGTGACCCATGTGAAAGAGAGAGACATTTGTTGGAAATCTGAGCTTGATAGTCAAGTCTGACAGGACAGTTGGAAGAAGAAAGAAAAGGGCCTTACTTAAGTCTGGTTGGATACTTAACACTATGTTTGGGAATTAACACTTGTGAACTGTGTTTAAGGAATCAGTCAATGTGTTTCTGCACCTCAACTGCTATTTAAAGGCTTGTATCCAGAGCAAGAATAGCCGCCCTCTGGATTAAAGAGACACACAGTTTTCCCTTTGTTAGTTAAGTTGAAGGGGTGGAAATAGGTTTCAACACAGGACAGTGGACTTATTATTTAGTTAATCATCATGAAAGAGTTCTTTATTTGAGGTAGGGCAAACCCTCATAAAAATATGGTAAAATCGTGTTTTCCTTTTCTTTTTTCTATAAAAAAGGTCTTTGATAGCAAGCATGCCACCACTGTGTCAGACTCGTACTCCGGCATCCTTACACTGGCCACAACCCATTTTATAAAATTATGTTATTCCAACCCCTTTCTTACACCTTGGAGAAACCTATCTTAAATCCGGGTTGGAACCCACACCTCCTCGGAAATCACTTGCTCCTCTCTCATAAGCACATTATCCCCCTCCCCTCCCTCCCCTTTCTTGTTGCTTTTCTACTATCAAAAGTGACAAACAATCACCTGAAATGTGTCTTCATGCCAGTACGTATTTGACATTAAGTATGTATTCTTCCAGCAACGTTACCCATCTTCTGACCTGGCTGGATACTTTGCCTAGACCTTTTGATGTGGGAGTTTCTTTTAAACGTTTGTGATCTGTCTGGACTTCAAATTGGAGACTCCATAGAAAGGGTCTGAACTTGTTTATGGCCCACTTGACTTCAATGAGTTTCTTTTGCATAATTGAATATGCGGTTTCAGCCCCTTCAAGTAGTCTTGATGAAAATGACATAACTACTTCCTCTACTCCATATACTTGAAGCAGTACATCACCTAGCCCCACGTTGCTGACATCTGTGGAATAGGGTGGTGTTCCTCTACATTCACAACTTCTGTAGTAATGGTGTTGGGTATAAGGCTAATTATTACCTCAACTTCCTTCTCACTTGCATCTGACCATTCCTATTTTGTCTTGCACTTCAGCAGATATCTCCGCTTTAGGGTCTCTTCTGCAACGTTTGGGATGAATCACGAGAAATACGCAGCCGTGCCCAAAAACAAACACAGGTCTTCTTTGCCTTTTGGCTCTGGTGTCTTCTCAATTACATTTATGAGGTTTCTTCTAGATTCCAGCTGAGATACCTTTAACTGAGATAATGTCTCCAAGAATGATACTTTATGATATTTCAGTTTAGTTGAGGTTGCCCTTACATAGTGTTAAACTGTGCTTCTTTAACACTGTTTGTACTGTTCATAACTGTATTGTGTGTTCTCCAGAATTGTTTCTATACACCATTGTATCATCATGAAGACATATTACCCTTGTCACAGATCGAAAAATGTCATGACTTATTCTTTGGAAAACTGAAGCTGCTGACACCAGACCAAGTGGCATATGTATAAACTGGCAGAGACCTTCTGGTGTAGTTGTTGCATTTAACTTTCTAGAGTCTGTGTGCAGTTTGACATGTTGGTATGCAGAAGTTTGTTCTAGTGTAGAAAATACTTTAGAATCTACAATAGTGGACAGAACATCCGCTATGTTGGGCAGTAGGTGTCGATCTGGTATTATGCTCTTATTTAATGCTCTTAAGTCAATGTACAGTCTACATTTTCCTGTTGGTGTCACCACCACCACTATAGATAACACACATTCTGCTGCCTCTATCCTTTCCTTGATTCCTTGTTCCTCCAATTTGTTGTTTTGCTTTCACTTCCTGCCTTAGAGAAAGGGAAACATTTCTTAGTTTATGAACCACCAGTATTGATCTTGAGCATATCCTAATTTGACAAACAAGTACTTCACGCTGTGGCATTTCTTCTTTGAATATGTGTTCTCACTTATCTCTTCTCACCTCAATACTGTCTCTTCTGCATGTGGATTAGTTGAAGGTCTAGCTTCTTCTGGTCTAGCCAATTAAGTAGTGGGGTGTCCATTTTGTAGGTGACATATGTTTTCCCAGATGCTTGACTGCTTTTTTACCTTAGTTCTGCTGAAAACCAGGCTAGGATCTGTATCTTTACTCCACCGTATGCCACCTGTTTTATATCCACTTCTTTCAGTGTCTTGCCTTTAAATACCATGTTGAAAGTCATCCTTGGTAGCAGTGTACACTTTTTGCCAGAGTCTACAATCATTGTTTCTGTTATATTGTTAATGTACACTATGTCCTTAGGTCCATTTAGATTGTCTTCTTCTTCTTCTGCAACCACAAAAACTACTTCTTTGGGTTCTTCATACATCGCTTCCACTAAATTGTTTCCTACATTTGTCCTGCAGCATCTTGCCAGGTGTCCCTTTCATTTATATCTGTGACATAGAAGGTTAAACTAAGCACACTTCGGACTATTAGTAAAATGTGCTAGGGTGTCCCACCTGTAACATCTGCTCTGAGATTGCTCTTGGCTCCACACACTTCCTTAGTTTGTTGTGCATGGGGTGAGGCATAACAATGCATTTCCCTCGCTGGGAGCCTTTGCAATAGTTTTGGACCTACTTTTTATATGTGATGATGTTTATGTTTGTTGCGATTTCATATCCTTTTATCTGACATTAGTACTGACTCTGAGCATCTCTTTTTAAATGTTTTCACACATTTGTTGGTGTGATATGCCTTCTTGGCTATTCTTAGCACTTCCTCTAAGGTTGGGTCAACCTTTAACCACAATTGTTGTCTTACTTTGCTGTCTCGACATTCCAACAAAACTGTTTTTTTTACCTTCCATTTGTCATCTTCTTGGGGCCTATTCCCGTTCCTCTGAGGTTCTTGGCTCCCATTCCTGGTGTGTGGTAGTATGGCTTTGGTTCCCCATTCACGAGGGCTGGCTGGAACTCATCAGTTGCACATTGCAGTGCGGGCCAACTCATCTGGCGTTCTCACTTTTCTCTGGACCACACCCTATGTGTGCTTCTTAGCATTCTTGTACTGTGCTGGCTTCCCCGATCCTCTGTTGCGTTTGGCTCCTCCTCAGATCACATGCCTCCTACAGGCTGTTATTTCCATCTCCCTCCTATTTCTCACATGGGCTGAAAGAAGTTTGAGTCAGAGGGCATTACAGGGGTCATAGGGTTACCATGCAATTTAGCACCCATGTACCCCATGAAGTTGTTAGTGTTCAGGGGGGTGATGTAATTCCTTCTCTGTTGGTTCTCTGTCGCCTATGGTGGGGGCACATCTTCACAGGTATCCCACTTACCCTAACCCCTAGGGGTGTTAAACATAGCAGGCTCACCTACCTTCTCTCAAAGTGGGTGGCTTCCCATTGTGGAGAGATGAGTAACTACATGGATTCATCACAAGTCCCACATAGCACTTGCTGGTGACTTCTGCAACTCTACTTGATAGCTAATATCTAGTTCACGCTGGCTGCATATGCCATGTTGCTTTTCCCTTTTTACGGACATCCAATTTTCCTTGAATTATTGGTTACAATTCACTCCGAAGGTTGCTAACATAAGTTTTGCTTTGCCAAAAATCCCACTTCCTGAGCAGAATTGTGGATTGGGGCCATGGCAAGCAGTTGACTTGGTGGACAAAGTATTCTTTGAAACCTTTTTAGAAAGTGATATTCTCTAGGATTCTGTCTCCTTGCACTATTCTCCTTTTAATGACGCACTATGGGGCACCTTCCCAGATTGACCATGCATACAATTGTAGATGTGCTCTATTAGGGATCTCCTTGAAGGGGGTACTGTAGGATAAATGGTCTTTCAACCAAGGGGAGACTTGGAAAGCTCAGGGGATCCACATACATCAACTGCAGGGGTTGCATCACATAGTTGGTGACTTCCCCTGGCCCTCCAGAGTTTACCAGTCCCTCTCTTTGTTCCCCAGAGGTGACCTTTCACAGCTTCCACATCTAAAGCATGTCTTCCTTTCTCATTCTCGTTTTAGTCATCACTGCCCATGTTTGGTTGGCTGCCTGTCCTCTTCTTATGTTTTATGTTTATTTCCACCTCCAGCTTGTACTGCTGGTATGTCTGGGGTTAGGGGTGGGGGGTTCTGGTCACCTTTTAGCCAAGATTCTTCCTTGACCTACAGTATAGCATGAACGAGCCATGGAAGCACTCAAAATTCTGCATTCCAACTCCAGAATCTACATCCCAATGTCGTAGCGCTATAGCAGAATACTTAATTTGGCATTGTAGCATTTGCTCAATTTGCCCATTTATTTAGGCCCATGGCTCACCATCAAAACGTCTCCTGGTCCATTTCCCAGGCAAATCATTAGGAATTAATTCCCTTCTACCTGAGCTGAAACCAGCACCACATACTGCATGAACATAGTGCACTAAGCCTTTTCATCACTGCATCTATTGAATTACATCTTCACGAGACATGAACAAAAATGTGATTGTTGTAAGTACATTTTACATTGTCTACTGGGAACGTAAAAATCAGAAAAAAGGACTCAGCAGTCAAGTCGGAAATGGACAAAGCAAGACTACATTTATTAGCAGGTTGCAACCAGTATAAGCAGATGGAATCCTGTAAACCCACCACCCAAACTAATAACCCAGCCCGCCTCCAGTTCACCTTCCCTTATATCCCCTCACAGTCTTGTCTCCTTACATTGGTCATACATCTGTTTAGGCATCCCCATCCCACGTTTATAACAATGGGACAAATTGTATACATTACAATCGGAGTCCGTCTTCGGTTTCTGTCTACCCACCAGGGACCGCATTGTTCTTCACTTATGGGTACTTCGCTCTAATCTGGTGCTATCCGGTGTCGTCCCCCTCAGGTGAGGGTTGTGGGGCCAACGCCCCTGGACGCATATCCTGACGAGAAAAGTGCCCCATTGTCCAAACAGGTCTAGGCCAGTACAATTGGAGACAGAGGTACAGGTGGCATTCATCCTGGGCACTCAAGAGCTTCCAAAAGTGCTACCTCAACAGTCCTTTAACACATATCCGTATTAGTAAAAGCTCTTGGTGCAAGCATTACCAACAGCCAATAGGCATGAATATACCTATCCAATGTCTGTTTAAAAAAGAAAATAACAAACGTCTCGGACGCGTAGATAATTATAATACTCTTGGTATAGAATACTGTACACAGACTTCTCCCATATCATGATTTATTTACCCATTATGATCATAGTCATCCGATAGCCTTTATGGTATCACTTGACAGTACAAATCAAATTCCCCCTCCCTCTGGGGCCATCACCATTAACAGACCCCCCTTTTGCGCATACTGCACAACTAATCTAGCTGCTATAATATCCTTATGATATCTCCAACTCACCTGTTTTTCCTTTGCATGGGAATTATATTCCAAACCTACCATTACTATGGCCCATTCCTGCTTTCCTTTGTACAGGTGAACCATCTACTTTTGCGGCACTCAATCTACTATACATACCGTCATCATTATGTTTTTCTAACAGTTTCCCGAAGTTCTTGTTGCAGCATCATACTTTCTTGCCTGATTGCTACCAGAACAAAAGAGGGTTTGGAATTGGGCACAGACCTAAGAGAAGATGAGCTAGTGGGTTGGTTCTGTATGGCCACCACCCCGATTTGGCAACAGCACTGCATACAGCACCAAATGGTCCCTACCAATAGAAGAAAAAACACTGAGACATATTATAGTGGTAATGTAAAGTTGCTCAGATACTTCCTTGTTGACCGTGCACACCATATCTCCGACCATACAAATTGTGGCAGTGCGATGAGCCACTTCAAACACCTTTTTTTTTCCTTTCTATACACTGTCTCCCATACCTGCAAGCTCCTTGTCGTATCTGTCACATGACGTACTGTTTCTTCTACTCCATCCAGATCTTGAAATATTTATGGCACTAACTTTGGGTACCCTTTCAAGAATTCAACCTATCCCTTTATCTTCCTTCCTTCTGTAGCTTGCAAGAAAACAGTAAATTGCATAGTACTAACATGAATGGTGAAATGCAAATCAAAATCTGGCTGTGCCACTTATGCTGCACATCGATCCTTTGAAAGAATCTTCTTCCTACTAAACTACACCAAACACCTTAATTTTCCTACATATCCTATCCCTGACCAACACTATCTGTCCTTCATTTAATTTACTCAAGTATTGAAGCAGTGGGGGTTGTAGAGGCTATAACCCCCAATTTGAACCAATGCTAAACCACAGATTGGGAGTCTGCCCCTGGGCAGAGGTTAGATATCAAGAGGCATTGTTGGGTAGCTTTATTTCACATACTTCAAGGTGCATCTCCCATTCCCCGGTGAACCCTTCCCATGATCCGAGTTAGATTCTGCTGGTCAGTACTCATAGTACCTGTATTGGCTCATGTGTTGCGAACAAGCATTGTTTGTCCTCAAAATACCAGCTGCTATATTTCCAGAAGTTCCTCCACTGCCACAAGTGCCCTGGCATGCTGGAAACTTTCTTCAACAGTCTGGAGCAACGGTTATGTCGCACATCTTTCCAAATCAATATCAATTGATAATTCAGATAATCTTTCACCTCTTCGCATGCCATGTCCCTTTCCATATTCCATCCAGCCTCTAGCACGTCATCCATCAGTTTTCAGAGGGCCCCCTGAGTAAGCTAACTCAAGGGCCCTATGAAATGAAGCTCACTGATTTTTTCCTGGCTGCCTGTATGCTGTGCTCCAGACATGAGCTCAGTTGCCTTCTCCTGTCGTTGTAATCGACCCTCTAAATATGAACCTGTGTACATCCCCCATGTTGCAAGTACAGTATTAGCCCACTCCACATTTTGTACAATATTTCCTTTTCTGCCATCTTCCAACATTTCCTGTTATTGCTGCGCTAATTGTTGCTACTGTTGCATTCAATACCATGTATCTATAACCCATTTATTCCTGGTTTGATACTGCATTATACCATGACCTTTGATTATATACTGTGTATTTTATTTCTACTTCTGGTAATAATACGTGCTGAATTATTGTGCATGTACGATTCTCCAAACTGTTTGAAAAATAACACTGAGCTACTGTACAATTCGAACACACATTGACAGACCTGGTACTGTTACACCCTTGCACTATGTTTAATAAATAACACTCCAACCGTAGTTATCATCCCTTCTTTTTTCCTATTATACCACTGAGCTCTTCCATCTCACAATATCCTCGCACCAGCACCCAGTGCATTGCCATGGGCAAGTTTACCACATCTGCAACCATGCTTGCATTACCACTAAGTCATGTCCATGTTGTCACTACTGTGGTCCGGGTCCCCTGTTTATGCCAATATCCTAATAAAGAGAATATAGTTAGAATCTATATAAATATAAAAGTGAAAATGTGTGTGTTTGTGGCTTCGTGTATTTTATCCATACAATTTCACACTGTTTCACCAATCTGCACCACATTGTCCACAGTTACCCGTTAGAGCCCTCTAGACATTACTGGCTACATGGCATCTGGGCACCCCCACCCCATTCCCCGGCTTTCAGCAAAACTGAAAAACTGGGTGTGGGTCTGTAGGTTCGTGGCCTTACATTTGTTTCCTATACAAGTGCACACTGTTTCACCAATCTGCACCAAATTGTGCACAGTCAAGTGTTAGGACCCTCCATATATTACTGGTTACATGACATTTGGACACCCCACCGTTTTCCCTGGATGTCAGCAAAAGTCTCTGGGAGTGTGTAGCTTTGCATATGTTCCCTATACAATTCCACACTGTTTCACCAATCTGCACAAAATGTTGCAGAGTTATCTCTATCTCTAAGGGAATGACAGCCCAGGCAACACCAGGTATTTTCAGCTGGTAATATATAAAATCAGAAACATGTCACAGTTCAGGGTACACTATCATTCGGATTTCAGTTACTGTAGTAGGTGTATATCAGTATCAGTAGTAGTATCCCTATCGCTAAAATTAGGTTGTAGTTTCCTTGTGGGTTCTTCTTTTGTTGAGTACAACACTTTCAAATATTATTCAACACTCATCAAACTAGGTAGAGCCTCACAAGGAAACGATACTAGCCCCACTGCACACTTGGCTGGCCGTGGTATAAATCCCAATCAAAGATTTATTCCACATTCCCATGATCCTTTTAGATCGCAAGTTCTTCCTTGCCATTGTACTATCCATTGTTACACAGCCAAACGTTGACATCTTCTATGTCACAACATAAGTAAGGTTTTTAAATGCCAATTTACTTTGTTCAATAGAATCAGGTTATCCTAAAACTATGTTGGCATAAGGCAATACAGAAATACAGATCATCTAGACAATAGCAGCTACACCGCAGCAGCTACCGTCCATTTGGAGTGGTGTATGTGCACCCATGTTGGGTGTCGCTTACCTTTCACATCTGAGTTAGAATTCAGTAGGATCAGGTAGCGCCCCTTCTGTTAGGGAGAATTCTCTTTAAGGCTAATTTCCCAAACCTAGTGAGTCCCCCAGCAGCTTTGCTGGATTGTTGGGGTTTATTTTTTCTCTCCTGCTAAGAGTGAGATTCTTTTGCTCCCACTATTAGACATGATTTGAGGTGTTCCTTTAACTTTCCATGTGTTTTATGGGCTATAGGGTCTTTTACTCCATAGGGTCTCATGTGTTTTTTTGATGTGGGTTACACAGCACCCTCCGTGCCGTAACCCAGGGGTGTCGTAGCGACCCCCCAACATAGACTCCATACCCTGGGACTGACGACTGTCTCCCAGGGCATGTAAAGTCACCATTGGCTTTACTAGTCCCAAATTATGAACAGAAACCAGTACAAACCATCATATTGTGGACATACTGGTCGGGGCAATTCGATTGCCCCGGGGTCTGTTGTTCGAGGGGGCACATCTCCGTCCCCCCTGATCAAGTTTTGGCTGGTGGCAGTGGATACTACTTTTTATATTCGACCGCAAATATATCTCTATGGGATTTTCCCATTGTTCGAGGCTACCAACTTTAATTATTTAATTCTTATAGCCTCGAACATACCGCCGGTTTATTTATTTAATAATAATTCACCGGTTGGTATTTTTTGGCAGAACTCGATTCTAAAATGGCGTTTGTGTTCTCTTCTGTGAATCCAACCCAAGTCGAGCCCTTTGTTCCCCTTTTTGGCGGGCTTCTCCACAGAAGCCTCCAAAAGTGGTGCCACTCTGTCTGGGTGCCACAGGGCGTGTGGGAGGGGGTTTAGGCACCCTGGACTGAGTTACCTTGGTAACTCAAGTCACACTCTTGTGTGATTGGCCCAAGTGGTGAGCCGGCCGGCTCACCACTTAGCATGTTTGATTGACAGCTAGGCTGAGTGAATGGGGGTGTGCTGCATAAAAGCATTGCTTTGGAGACTGGAACTTCAGAAGTTGCCACATGACCTAAGAATCCGAGGAGGGAGAAGCTGAGCCGACCTGCAACGACGACACCACCGCTGGAGCCCTGTTGAACCGTCTCACCACTTTTCCCGACGACAGAGGAGATCTCCAGTCCGGAGAGTCTTCTTACTTTGACTGGTGGGGATAACCAGTTTTGCCTTCTTTTCACCTTCCTGGAGCATCTCGTGGCCGCCTTGCCCGTGCCAAGCACCCCGGCAACCGGAATACCATGGTTTACCACTACAGCGAAGAGAAGGATAGTGCCTTTTAACCGGAGAACTCCGCGGCTGGTTTCTTCCCTGGCAGTGTAACGACCTTCATCTTTCCTCCATGGCGAGACCTCATCTTCCTCTGGACGAAACACCGACTTGCACCTGCTGCTAGGAACAACTGCCCCCGATGGAGCTTACTTCACACTTAAGGTACTGTGTCCCGCCTGGCTTCCCTTACGACAGATCGTACGGGGTGACACTAAAGCCTTGACTTTCTAACCTGGGCCAGCCTGGGGCTACCTAGCTAACTTTTTCTGACTTGAATTTCATCCTTTTTGTGCGAACTATCTACAAGACTCTTTGGGCATAACCCCACTGTGTGAACCTGGACCCCTTCTGCTTGCTCTCTCCAAGAGTGGGCCTTGCAATTGACTTCCTTGCTCCCCAGTAGAACTCTGCCTATCCTGCCTTACTGTGGTTCGTTGTAAAAGTATTTAAACTTGTGTGCTTCCTTAACCCTGCCTTTTTCCTCCCTTTTCTTTACAACTTATTAGAGTGTCATCTTATGTTAAGCGCTCACCTCTGTCTGAAAATAAGTGGTGTTTCTCACTAAGACTTGTCTAATAAGTGAATAGGGTCGTGTATATATATGATAGTGACTGTGTGCTGAATTTACTCACCTCGTTTTTGCTAGTGTAAATTATAAGTGTGTTTTTTTAAATAAATAATTATATACTTTTACACCAAAGCACTGGTCAGTGTTTGTTTGTGCTACTGTGTCTCTGCACCTATTGTGTATACTCTACATACTGCCTAACTCTTCTTGAGGGAAGTCTGACTGTTCAGCCACAGCTACCAAGTGAATCTGTCTGGTACAGACTGCTACCAAGTGGGTTTACTGCCAAACACCTGTAGTCTTAAATCTTTTGCAGTGGTCCCTAAGGGAACTGCACAGGTTTCTGCCTAACACCTTCCACCTTGGGGCTAGAGTAGTCTTTCTCTGGTAGACCTTTATCAGGACACTGTCACCGGGTCGTAAGGAATGACCTGGAGAGTCTAGTTCCCATGGCAGAGCAGCTTGAATCTAATTGCGAATGAGACAAACAGAGGACATTAGTATATTAACATATTCCAACAATCAATCATCTGATCATTGCAAATTATCTGGTACTCTTTTCAGAGGTGGTGATAGAGGTAAACTCATAAATCTTCCATAGAGGATTTAATTGGACTCAACACACTTTTCCTGCAGGGTGTGCTTCTCATGATAAACAGAACTAGAGGGAAGGATTCTGGCCACTTCAACCCTGTTTCTTGGCATATTTTGGCCAATTTATTGTTCAATATTCCATTTTGTCTTGCAACTGCCCTGTCTGATTGGAGATGGTAAGGGACCCTCAAAGTGGACAAGAGTGTTTTCATAATATTATTAATAAAATGAGTTCCCTTATCACTGTTAAAACATAGCAGTATTCCAAATCTAGGCCCAAATTCCTGAATCAAAATGTTCACGACAGTCACTGCATCTGCCTTTCTACAAGGGTGCACCTCCACCCATCATGAAAAACCATCCACTATTACTAGGAGGTTTTGCCACTGATTACATTTTGGCATTCGGGGAAAATCAATTTGTAGCCTCACAAATGGACCATACGATGGAGGGTGTGATCGGCACGCACTTCCCCACATTATTTTGTAAACATATCACACATCTTTGACAGTATTCTTGAGCCATAGTTGTAAGTTCTGGTTCAAACCAGGATTGTCCCACAAGCATTGTCATTCCACCTCTACCACCACTGTGATGAATCCAATGGAGTCAGGACGGATTCACTGGGGGTGACCTCCTCCCTTATGGCCATGGGACAGCAGGTGCTACTTGATCCTAACCCTAGGGGCGGCTATCTGACAGAGGATCAAATGGGAGCAGATGACAAACGGGAAGAAATCATGACTTCATTGGACAAGGTGCAGTATCCCTTCTTTTCCATGAGGAAGAACCTCTAATACCCAAGACCTTGATGGACTATTGTCAGCTCTTTGTTCCCCCTTTAGAGGAAGTAAAGAGACCGCCTCCCAATATTCTGTAGGTCAAAACCGATCTATGACCTAAACACACGAAGCTCCAACAAAACCCCTTTTGCTACTGAGATACCTTTTTGTGGAAATGCTCTCTCATATAAAACCACTTAGACAAACTATATTTACATTATACGTCCAATGACATCCACCAAACCCAACTCCCATAATCCCCAAAGTACTGAGTCAAGGAGGATGAAGGAGTTGAATCAAGGTGACAGGAGCCCGAAGCTCAGTTTGCAGACTAGTTGCTATACAGAATAGCCTGGTCGCGAGACATTTAAAGATGGCAACCACACTACTGAGTGTGGCGGTGCAGGAGCAAACATCTGTTCCTATGCTGAGGCTTTCGTGTGCGAGAGACACATACCAATGTGGCAGAATCAGAGGAATTGTCCAAAGCAGAAGGAGAAATGCAGTGCATGAGCAGGAGGTGCCATGGAGTTGCCAGGAACTAAAAGATAGAAGCAGTGTTCTTCATATCAGGACCTAAAGGGAAACAGGAATGTGACCGCAGAGGCACGAGGGAAGCAGGAAGGATGTCTTCACAATCCAGAGTGGAAAGCGAACGGAAGAGCCATGCTGCAGAAACATGAGCAGGACTAGAGATGCTGGAGAGAACTGGTGAGTCAACCCAAAGCAAGTGGGGACCCCGGTGCATTCCAGTGACTGTGCCAATGACAATTTCAATGTTATGGGATTACCAATACAGAAACTACAACAAACTTGTTTGAATGCAGAAAAGACAAAGTACAGAGACAAGCCCCTATAAGAAATGGATGTATGAGATGCAAATGTGAGGCAGAGTTTGAACAAACATTACCACAGACTGATACACCAAGTCAATTATGGTATGTGCAATTTTGGTGATACAGAGGAAGTGTGAAACACATAAAAGTCCTGGCAAGGGAAAGATATCAGGCAATTGAAAACGCATGAAAACTCCTGGCAAGCGAAGGATACCAGGCAAGTGAAATCACAAGGCAAGTCCTGCTAGGGGAGTATACCAGTCAAGTGAAACCACAAGAGAAGTCCTGGCAGGAGAGTACACCAGGTAATTGGAATTGCACAAAGAGTCAGGGCAGGGGAGTATGCCAGGCGAGTTGCAAAGCTACACAAAATACCAAAAGAAGGGTAATGTTTTCTAGACAAGAAAAGACACTTGTGTTCAAGAAAATCGGTTGCAGAACTTGTTGCCTAACAGGAACATTGTGAATCCAGAAGAGACACAAAAGGAACTGTTGGTAAAAGATATATTGTAATTCTATTTCATATCCAGGGGAAAGGAACCACCCTCTGGGTACAAGTTCTTTCACCTTGGAGAACATTTTTATTGGAGTTCTTCTAAGTTTCAATTGTGAACACGATTTTGCAAATATCAGGTTGAAGACATTGGCCCTCATTAGGACCCTGGCGCTAAGTGTTTAACGGCGCCGTAATAGGCTGCGGCGCCGTTAAACACTTAGTGCCTTACTACGATGTCCCTTTGCGGGACCTGACCTGAACGGCTGGTCTAGACCAGCCGTTAAAGTAGGGACCCGCAAAGGGACCTTGGTGCTAAGTACGGTACCCCAATTTGCGGTACCGTACTTAGCGCCTTCCCCAGTCCCATTGAGCCCTATGGGGCAAAAATGGGAAAGGGGAAGGGCCAATGCTCAATGGGGAATTACTGCCCCGCCAACCTTGGAATGGGGTGGTAATTCCCCATTGAACATTGGCGGACTCGTTACGATACCGGCACCAACCATGCTGCTAGTAGCGCCATGGTTTAGTGCCAGTATCGTAATGAGGGCCATTATCTTTCACACTTTAGTGTTTTGGTTATAGTGTGAGGGTCAGGATAGGACATTCTGGCACAAGGACAGGCTTTTCAGTTATTGACATCCTAAGTTTTTCATTTTTTAGGTAGGCAAACTCCTCTTTAGAATAGGGTCAGAGAGGCATGTTCCCAACCCATTTTCATTTAAATAAAAGTCTTTAACCCAAAACATAACAACTTTGTGTTCGGCTTTCATTTCTGGACTCTCACAATACACATTGTTGCCTTCTAAGATAGCAGCCAATTTGCCCATTCGATCAACAGAATCATTTCCACAACTAATAGGAACATATCTTGCCTTGTGGGCAGCACATTTGATTATAGTAATCTGTTTGGGAAACATTATAGCATCTAACATTGCTAACACATATTGAGTGTTTTTAATGGGTATACCAGTTGAAGACATGAATTTTATCCATTTCCAGAGTTGACCAAAGTCTTGGGCTACACCAAAGGCATATCTCAACTTGGTGTAAATATTAAAAGATTGCTGAGCCACTACGCGACAGGCTTTCGAAAGGGCCACTAATTCTGACAATGCTACTGGCTGCAATTTCCCGCTCGGCACCTCTTTTCTAGGTGTACAAACAGCATAAACAAATATCACTTGGCCATTCTGATTCCTGAAACATGACCCATCAATGAACTACTGATCTGGATTTGGCAGCAGTACATCAGAGAGGTTGCCTGAGGCATTACCAGTTAAACTGCCACAGTCGTGTGGGGTTGAATTGTGTGGCTCTCCCTCTAATGGAGATGGTAAAAATAACACTGGGTTTAAGACCAAACATTGAGTCAAAGTGATATTTGAAGAATTTACCAGTAGCATTTCATATTTGTTTTCCCTTCAAACTGACATGTGCTGTGTTTTTGTTTTCAATAATATTAATACTGCTGCATGCACAACCACCAACTCTAACGGTGATCCTAATACATTATTTTCGCTTTGTTCTACTACCAGAACTGCTGCAGTTACTGATCAGAGACAAAGCAGCATTCCTGCCACAACTGTGTCCGATGGCAATACAATGCAAATCCATTTCTGTAATCTGGTACACCTAATGCGGGGTCTTCATCTAATAACCGTTTTATAATTGTAAAAGCCTCTATTGCCTCTGGTGTCCATTGCAATGGTTCAACAGCATTAAATCATGGGTAATCTTGTAGTGGCTTAGCTCTCTCAGCAAATCCTGAGAGCCATTGCCAGCAGTAACCAACGGCCCTGAGGAATGCTTGCATTTCTGTTGTTTTTCATATGTTGTAAACTGTCTCTTTCCATGAAGGGGATATCATTCGACATCTCTTCATAATGTAATGTCCCAAATAGTGCACCCTAAGGGCGCATAATGTAACTTCTATTTTGATGCCTTATGCCCTTTCGCTGCCAATGGTGTTAATAGGACTTTAGTATCTTCTTTACACGCCCCATATGAGGCAATTAACAAATCATCTACATATTGTATGAGCACAGATTTTCTTGCATGGATGTGTGTCAAGGGGCATTCACAATGGAAGTCTTTGTTTGTTGTTTTGGCTACCCGCTACCACTTGGTCTGTTCATTGAGCTCTGTCACCTTTGTCACCGACCCACCACAAACTCCTCCCAAACCCTGATCTAATGGCAGAGTGCCCCTTTCATAGTTTCCCTAGACTTGCAAATGTTTTTGATTGGACTCTTTATGAACTTCATATCATGGGTTGCCCAAGCATCATGAATTATGCGCTATAATGTTCAGGAGTGGCCCTTTGGTTAGGGCAAATGTTATAGCATGTTGTCTTTGGCAGTGAAACCCTCCTACTGCTGTTGGCTGCCTGCTTTACAGCTGTAATTAAGTCATGGTGCCCTGGTGTAACGCTCACCTGATTCTCGCAGAGGCGCCGGTCTTGACTGGGCGACTACCGTATCTTCAAAAGTGATGTGCAGCACCCGGTTGGCTCTTTGGGCTGGACCTCTGTGCACTGTATGCCTGACTCGAAGAGTAAGATGTCTTAGGTAAGTGAACGCCGAGCTCTCCATCTGCCTCGGGGCAGGGTGCTGTAACCAGTTTCTTCACTGGATAGGTAGCGCAGGCCTCTTGACTTCAGAGGACTGCTGTCCGTCGTTTACTTCACGAACGGTGAGTTCCGAGTATTTCAAATGTCTTTAAAAGTCTTTTGTAATGCTGTCTCTTATTTTGCAGGGTTCCCGCGATGGCGGTTGACTGGCTGAAGTGAGTTGAGGATGGACCCGTATGCGGAATAGAAGCGCCTGGAAGCGCGTAAGTAAGCGCTTGTTGCTTGCTTCACAATGCGCACTAACTGTCCTTTTATATTGCAGGTACCAGTTCGGAGCTGCTGAAGGATGCCGGAATGCCCACTGAGTTCGGCGTGGATGGAGCAATGGCACGTGAGTATTTAACGTTACCCAATGTCTTTAAACGCACCTTCTTTTGTCTTACAGATGCGGGATGCAGCGCCGAAGGCCTCCGGAGCGTGCGAAGAGTTGGTAAGCTTTTGTCTTTCAGATGCCGGAATGCAGTGCGATGACCACCGGAGCGCGTGAAGAGTAGGTAAGCCTTTGTCTTTCAGATGCAGGAATGCTGCGCGAGGTGTTGATGACAGCCGATGGACCAGGTAAGAGATGCGCTGTCACTGAAGACCGTAGTGCTAACCTGTTCTTTCTTGTCTTTATAGATGTTGCTGAAGACTGGATTCAGGATGGTAAGCCTTTTTCCTTTAGGCCCAGGATCAGATGCAGAAGACACGATGAGCGTTCTGCTGCAGAGGATGCAGAATAACGCAAAGCAAGATTCATCCATCGGGTGTGGTTTAAATAGCCTCCTGTAGTGCTTAGATGTCTCCTTCCACAGCCACTCCTAGGTAAGAAAAGAGTTCCTGCTTTCCAGAAGAGTTCCAGTGTTCTGAACCTAGGGAGTGGCTCCTGTCCCACCCAACAGGAAAAGTAGTCCCAAACAGAAGAGGATCAGGGGTTCAACTGGCAGGTAAGTAAGCAGCATGGTCTGCTGCAGGTAAGTCCACCCAAGCATTATGAGCCCGGCGCTTGCAGCGCTGGGACTGGGCATATTTATGAGCCTGGCGCCACTGGCGCCAGGACAGGGTCCAAAAGGTCCCAGTTGGGACTGGCTGGCACTCGGAACCTGGGTTATGGGTCTGCTTCCAAGGGAGTTGGGTAAGTCCTGGCCTTTTGGAAGCAGAGATCATGACACCTGGCCCATAATCTACCATGAGTTTGTCAATATACAAATCCCTACTGGGTGGTGTTTCTGTTCTTGGACACTCTTGGGATGCTGGATATTGGGACTAGTTGGATATCTCAGGTGCAGAGAAAACTGTTTATTCAAGTCTTGATGTTGAATACTCATGAGTAATTCATTGACAGCATTGCATTTGTCTATGGTTTGAGGGACTGGTGATTCCGGAGCGGTTTAATGCAGCGTTTGACATCCTTGAAGAGGGCTATGCTTTTGTTTGATGTCTTGCAATGCTAGAGGAGCAAAGGCTGGTTTTGCCTCTCCATGTGCTCTTCCTGTGGTTAGAACATTGTGAGTTGTCTTTAAGATGTGGTTTGTGTAAGAGCCAAGTCTGCTGATGGCATGTTTGATTTTTGATGTATGATGAAGTCAATTATTTTCCATTCTAGGGAGAACTAAAGGAGAATTGTTTCTTCCCTTTGAGTAATGACATGCCAGCAGCTTCAGGTTAGAAAACATTGGGGGCTAGTCTTCCCATTTGTAAAATGATGTCATACTCTTATTCTCAGTATGTATTACTTACAACAAACAATGGCTTCAACTAAGCTAACCTGAACAGGGAATGAACACTGCCAAGGCCCTGGGAAAACTAGGTCAACAAGCAGGGGAGTAGCAAATGATTTATTTTCACTCCAATAGCACACACATATATACCATTACATGTGTGTTATTCTCAATGAGCGGTACAATTAGTAGCCGCTATTTATTTTTGCTTTTCTTGGATTTTTTATCTCTTGAAAAGTTAATCTTTGACAGATGTTAAAACATGATTACAAAATATCACAAATATTTACATTAGTGATTGCATTGTGAAACAGTGAATATGCATACATACAATACAAACAATCCTGTTGCAAACAGGCATGGTATAAAAACTTCAATCCAGTCAGTTGGTACATACATGAAATGTATCATGTGAGCAGCCCGTAGAGCTAGAGCCAATGCAGTCAGAACAAAAGTCTATGTGTTTCTAACTGTAGTGAATTCACTCATTGGCACTGAACCAGTTCATAAATGTGTCACAGATGCAAATGTGACCAATCCATACTCACAATAAGTAAATAAAGAGCAATCCAAGGTTGACGTCGGAAAGTTACTTCCTGATGGCATTATATGGACTACAAGAGGGGCAATAGGCTCCTGGTCCAATGACGTTTCGGCAATCAGTGGAGGCTGCCTTCTTCTGGGACTAGGATTGTGTCTCTACAAGAAAGAGAACACAGAGGTTATTAATAGAGGGTTGCCTGGCTTTAAAGTGATATGCAGGACTGGATGGGGTTCGGGGGGTGGTTCATTGGAAAAACAGGCATGTGTTAAGGAGGCATGATCAAACCAAAATAATGCCTAAATTGGCACCACTAACCTGATAGAGGGTTTCTTGTGTGGTATTGTGCCCCGATGGAGGATGCCGTCATCAGTGGGGTGCAGTATTCCAGCAATGTAGGAAATGACTTCAGACTGAAACTGGACCCCTGTGTGACTCTGGAGGGGGACAGCTAGGGGGTTGTGTAGGCAGCTGTGGAGAGAACATAGGAATCAGAACTAAGTATTGTAGCTGTTGGATGTGTGGCTAGCCAAACTATAAATGGATGTGGCGTGCCCACCTGTGCAGAAACCAGATGTAAAATAGCAGAGTCAAGTGAAATGAAATGAAATAAAATGGCGGCTTACTAAGATAGAGATGGGCATAGCAGAAGAGCCTGCTGTTGTGCATTGTGGTGGTATTTTGCACATGGCATCTTGTAATTTCTAGATGTGCACGCCATCATGACAGGGAAAAGGAGGGATGAGAAACCAGAACATGGTCAAATACTGTGTCACACAGAAGGCCCCCACCAAGGAGAGGCACGGGAGAACCCCATTGTTGACTGCAGGGGTATGGATATCTAAATGGCTACCAACGTGCTCTGTGATACACGGCAGGCAGTCTTACCTTGAAGATGAACTGCTTGAGCGGTGCAGCTTGGACGTCATCAACCGCGAGTCAGCTGTTTGTGTGCATAGTCATGGAAACTCAGACCCATGATTCGTGAATGCGCCTGCGCTTTGCGTAGACCACTCGCTTATCAAGGCTGTGCGACACTGCCAGCATCCGCTACAGCTGTAAAAAATTAAATGTGCATCCCGCGGCGCAGTACGAATAAAGAATTAAAAACAAATAATGAGTAAGGGCAATTCCTGTGTACATCTAATAATAGCCTGCTTGCAGGAGTTCACATGGTGGTGTGGGCTCAAATTGATCGGGAACCTGTCCCTATAGAAAATAACCTGTACTGCATGACACAGGGTGTAGTGTGTCATGCAGACGGGGTTACAACAATTGGAGGTTGCTCTCCCCATTAATGAGGGGGACCTGCAAAGCTTTCCAAGGTGGAGTGGAGGGGTGGTGGAAATATGGAAAATTGATGTTTATTATCTGAAGGGGGTGGTGACACTTGCTTCATTGAGACCATGGTCGATGGTTTTGCATTTAAAGACCCACCAGGCCTTTTTGTGATCGAGTGCATTCCCAATGTTAGTGTCTCCATGTACTTTGCCTGCCACACACCATCTCATATCGTCTTGATTGTGCTGTCATTCTATATAGTGGGAGACAAGTGGAGAGGAACGGTTTTTGCTCCTGATTCTCGAGTGGTGTTCAATTATCCGTTTATCTACAGGTCTGCTGGTCTGCTCTACATAACGGAGAGCACAGGGACATTCGATGATGTAAATAACGTTGTTGCTCTTGCAATTGGAGAAGTGTCGGAGTGTCCATTCTCTGCCTGATATGTCAAAGTGCTTGATTTTTCCGGTGTATCTATACACGGAATATGTGCCACGTGGATAATGAACTGTGAGATCTCTTAGGTTCCATAGAGTGTTCCTAGATGATTTCTTATTAAGTCGAGCATGTGTCAAATGTTCTTTGAGATTTTTGGAGTGCTTCAGTGCCATGCGAGGGTAGGGTTCATCCGCAATTTTAAGTTGGAATAGGGGCCAAAACTTCCTGATGATTTGTTTGATTTGTGTGGTGGCCGGACAGAATGTTGTCACACAGGTCATGATGTTGTGATCGTCACTTCTAGTTTTGAGTTGAAGTAGATATTCCCGGGGAGTATTGAGTGCCCTTTTGTAGTTGCTTTTTATTCATTTTTTTGGGTATGCTCGATTTAGTAGTTTCCCTTGCAACTCTAATGCATGTTGGCGGAATTCAGTTTTCTCAGTGCAGTTCCGTCTTACTCACAGGAATTGTCCATAGGGGAGGTTATCCCTTAGATTGCGTGGATGGCAGCTTTTGTAGTGCAATAGAGTATTTCGGTCCATGTCCTTCTTGAACAAGGACCATATCAGTTGGTCATCTTTAGCCTGTATTCTAAAGTCGGGGAAATTGATTGTTGTCAGCTCTGCTTCCAGGGAGAATGTTATTGATTCATGGCAAGAGTTGCTCCAAGTGTGGAAGCTTTCTAATGTGGTGTGATCCCCTTGCCAGATGAAGACCACATCATCTATGTATCTTCTCCAATTTGGGATGTTATTCAAAAATGGGTGGATCTCATTCAGCACAAATGTTATTTCAAATTTGGCCATGAAGATAATGGCAAGACCTTGTGTGAATGCTGACCCCATTGCGGTGCCGCAGGTTTGTATATAGAAGCAGTCTATAAAGAAGTTTTTAGTCAGGGCTAGTTCCAGGAGCTCAATGATGAAATTCGTAGGTACCCTCCTTTGCATCATGTGGTGTGTTAAGTGTGCCTGTATACATTTGATGACCTCAGTTTGCAGAATACTCATATACAGAGATTTGATATCCATAGTGGTAAGCAGATTGGTAGATGCATTGTATGGAAGATCTTCAAAAACTTGGCCATGGTATCTCTTAAGTATGTCAGGGTCTGTTGGCTGAGAGGTTTCAAAACATGATCTATGAATTTACATATGGGTTCCAGGATGGAACCACATTCAGATACTATGGGTCTGACAGGAGGATTTTGGGCATCCTTGTGGATTTTTGGCAGAGCATAAAAAGCAGGTATTCTGCCTTCTGATGTGTTAAGGAATGCTTCCTCCTTTTCCTGTAATCCAGTGGTGTTCCAGGGCGAATGTGGTTACTTCTTGTATCTGCTGTTTTATCAGAGGAGTGGGATTTTTTTTGTTTTTGTGATTAGTTTCATCGTCCAGCAGGGATCTCACCATGTCCTGATACTGGTTCACATTCTGGATCACATTGCCACCCCCTTTATCTGCTGACTTGATAACGATAGCTTTGTTACCTGAAAGTGTTTTCAGGGCCCTCCGTTCGTTATTGGACATGTTATGTCTTTGGTTCCTGGTGCTTGATTGCATTTTTTGAACTTCCATCAACACACATTTCTCGAAGGTTATATTAGCAGGGAAGATCTCGTTCTCTCATTGGCAGAATGTTGATTTAGGTCTGAACCCTGTGTCTTTTTCTTCCGATTCACCCTTGAGATCTTCAAAAAATGATTCCAGCCTGATTTTGCGGAAGAAACTTTTTAGTTCTGTGTCGATGTTAAACCAGTTAGTGGGGTTAGTAGGAACAAAGGAAAGGCCTTTAGTGAGGTCTCTGGTCTCATCCGCTGTCAGTATAAGGCCTGAAATGTTGAAGATCGGGATTTCATTGTTCTCTACAGTCTCCGTTGGGACCTCCGTCTTACTCTAAGTTGTCTCCTTCCTGGGAACCCAAACATTTGCATCGGGGTAGGACCCCAGTGTGAGCCTCTGTGGTCCCTGCGTCCTAAAAAAGGCGGTGGCGGATGCTATTTTGTCTTGGCTATGGGTTGGTCCCATACAATGTGTATTGATTGTCTTGTCCCGAGTCAGAGCTCAAAGCATCTGAGCAGGAGACCCATTTCTTCTTTTGTTTGCGGTTGCTCCTATGTTTTGTGTTCTTTCTTTTTCTTTGTTCTCTTTGTAGTCTGCCACAAGGTATGGGTATAGATTTTCAATAATGAAGTTGCTTATGTCTTTTGCTAGTATTTTATGCTTTTTTTCGAGCCTGTCCTCAATAAATTGGTCCATTGTGTTGTTAATTTCATTACGCTTCTCCCTGGCATTTTTCAGGGAAGTGTTGTTAATGAATTTCTCTTCCTCCTTCACAAACTCTTCCTTAATTTTCAAATGTATCCTCTGGGCCGTGTTAATAGTTAAAACCATGAGGTCTCGACTGCATTTGGTGGAAATGTGGGTAAAGCCCAACATGTATTCCTTGTCTTCCTAGAACAAGGCCGGTTCATTGCGGACTAAGTTTGCCCTGAGATACTCCCTCAGGAAATGACCGTGTAACTCGGTCCTAAAGCATTTTTTCTTTACCTTCAATAGGTCATCACTTGAAGCTGTGGCCACTGTAAATTAATTCATCCCTTGCATATTGAAGACGGTGGGACCCCTGATGATATCATTGATCTGATCCTCGGTAAAGCTCAGCGTTTGCTCCATTGTGTAGTTATCCTTTCTAACTAGTGTTGAAATGGGACCCCCTAATGGCTCTTCTGCCTCAAAGTTCCTGGAAGTTTTCAGACAGTATAGTCAAATTGTGTGTTGAAATAAGTTCAATCGCCCAACACACAGGGTTCTAGGGGGTAAAGTGGTGCCAACATATAATGTGCATTTGTAGGTGAAAACCTAGTGGCTAAAAAGCACAGAAAATCGAGACACCCTATAACAGCACATGGATGGCTGTATCTTGAAAGTAGTTAACCCAAGGGGGAGCCCTTGAAAAATGGGAAGACCCAAATGGGCGTCATACGGTTAGAAAACAGTGGGGGTTGGTCTTTTCATTTGTACAATTATGTCATAATCTTAGTCTCAGTATGTATTACTTACAACAATGTCTTCATCTAAGTTAGGTTGAACAGTGAATTAACCCTTCCACGGTCCTGGGAAAACCAGGTCAAAAGGCAGGGGAGTAGCAAATGTGTTAGTTGTACTCCACTAGCGCACACATATATACCATTACACATGTGTTATTCTCAACGAGCGGTTCAATTAGTCGCCGCTATTTATTTTTGCTTTTTTTAAAAACTGCTGAAGAGTTAATCTTTGACAGATGTCAAACTTTATCATGTGAGCAACCCATAGAGCTGGAGCCAATGCAGTCAGAACAAAAGTGCAGCAGCTTCAACACTATGAGCAGGAGAAAAAGCATGAATTTGTGGAGACTGTCAAAGTTGCACAGATGTGGGTAAGGAGCTGAGGAAAGTACAAATAGCTGGAAATAATCAAGCCGTTAGCAGGCAAGCCAATCAGTTAAAGGTCCACCAATGTCGAACATAGACACACTCACCAGTGAGGACAATAACTGAAAACACACCCGAATGTAGTGCATGGGAAGACACTATGAAGCAATAAATGAGTCACATGAAGGTAGGACTTCAAGCACTGCATAGCAGCAGTGCTTCTTAAAGGTATCCTCAGAAGGAGACATGCAAGAGAGAAAACCGAGCTGTGGCCGAACTCCCAGATGAAGGGTCGACAACAAAGAAAGAAATGGCAAGTGAGCAGAGCATATGAGGCTTAAGCTGAAGTAAATAAAGAATGCAAGAAATAGTACTGCAGACTAGTACTTGGAATTACAGTTCATGGATCACCTTCAGAAAACCAACCCATCAAATCATTGATTAAGTAAGTGCAAGAAATAAAGCTTCATGTTGGAACACCAAGTCATTATTCATTATTATTCTCATGAGCATCCTCGGCAGGTGCGGCAGTCAGTCAGGTTGCTCTAAGCCTGTTCTGAATCACGCAAGCTAAGCCAGCTTCAGAGTGACACAAGTGCTGGATGTACCACCAGGCCATCTCCCCTCCTGCCCCGCTATGTTTCACTTGTCTCTCGGGAAGGGTTTCCTGTCGACCCTTCCCGACCCCCACTTACTTCAAACTCCTGCGGTTGCACTGCCTCAGTGGCTCTCCTTGCCTTACTGCCTGCTCATGGCCTCCATGAAAATAGAATGATTGGATTTCCATGGGAGCCATGTTAGATGAGGCAATATTTGTGAGAAACAATACATTGCTCTTAGCACCACACGGGTTAGCCATGGGGTGCTAAAAACAGTAAACATCCATTATGGACGTTGGTCCACTGCCATCTGGTTCAGACCCCAGATTGGGTGTTCATTGCTTACAAACGCCAGAACGGGTGTTTATTGCTTAAATGGTTACTTGCTAACATGGGCAGTGATTCATTGAAAACATGGGACAATGATTTCTTGCATCCTGGGATTACTAACGGTCAATTTTAGCTTACTTGTTTATCTAATTGTAAGGATGAGGCGGACAGCAGCTCGCTTGAAGGAACTTAAATTGCCTTTATTCAGGTTCACAAAGAAGAAAATAAAAAAAAAAAAATGATTGTTCAAAGT
This sequence comes from Ambystoma mexicanum, assembly GCF_040938575.1. NCBI lineage: Eukaryota > Metazoa > Chordata > Amphibia > Caudata > Ambystomatidae > Ambystoma > Ambystoma mexicanum. The sequence continues at coordinate 719,868,309 of NC_090934.1, forward strand.
TCTTGAATAGAGTTCTTTCTTCCTCTGTGATAAGGATGAACCAAGGAAAGGTGACGCCTAGTCTTCATACGCCCAGAGCGTTTCAGGTGCAGTTCTCTCTCTCTTCCCCAGTGTTCTGCAAGAGAAGCGGAAAAACACACACAGTCCTTCATCAGTTTCATCCTTATATAGGGGTTGGGGCTGTGTGGACCAATCAGGGCTGTTCTGGCCTCTTTTTCTATAAATAGAAAACAGCTCTGCCTCCTTTCTCTTTGCCCGTGGTTTGCCATTCAGCCTCTCCCGTCAACACTGGAGTTTTGCGGGGTACCCCTGTCTGCCTGTCAGATGATGTTATTAACGCTTCCGTAGCGTTGTACTTCCCACTGGCAGGTGAGCTATCATTGGGAAATGCAGACTCGGATATGTGAAACTTAGTGACGTCATCTGTGGGGAAAGCCACGTGGTGCATGGCTGCAGGGGAAACGGGAATGTGCAAGAGACCGTGACCGCCTGCCTGACTCTTTCTCTGTGTGTAGCCTGCGGTCACATGTGAATGCTTCTCGTTAGCTGTGTCTTCCTTATATAATGACCCTCTGTGAATAAAGAGTTTGGGACCCGTCGGGTCTTTATTGTTTGTTTCCAGTTCGACTCCACATGATAAGGGAGTGGGAACCGCCATGCTGTCACTGCCTGTTTCCTCGGCTCCCAGCGCTGCTGGGTTTAGTCCGGGTAAGTGTTGCCACTGTTCCCTCTCACGGTGGTGATTCCACCATTTCTCCCCTTCTTCCCATTCCTCCCTTTCCTCCCGTTCACACTAATGTTTTTTTTTTCTTTCCTCTGTTGTAAGTCCAATAAAATATACTTTAAAGAAAGTGCTCTTACATAGAACCGTTGTATGTTGGAACATGGAATCATTGTTTTTGGAATCCCATTCAAAAAGTACATTCACAAATATGTTTTTCATCAAGGAACCTGGAGTTTTAGTTGTATCCAACTAAAACATTTCCTGTGGCAATCAACGAGAGACTGAATAAAGATCCTGATGCTTTCCTAACTTCCTAAAAAAAAGTTGAATTCTATTTCCATGTCTCTACTCTTCTTTATTTCATCACCAATGTTGCCAGCGGCAGCGTCCTTAGAGCTAATCTTGAATTTCAGCATACAGTCAAACATAACATTGACTCACACCTGATGGGCTTTCCTAAAATGTTCCAAAATCACATCCCTAGCCTATGTGCCAACACACAAGCACTGAATTTGTGGCAGATTATATTTGTAAATTGCCAACAAATGTAACATCCCACTGCAGATTTACAAATAATCATCCCTGTGAGCATTTAAAGGAGGATCGCATCTAGAGTGGGCACTTCTTGAAAAACCTTATGATTGCTGGACCAGGTATTCTACACAAGGACAACCAAGGGCATGTTTGTAACCTGTACACGCTGGGAGGTCTCCCAATTGAGCTCCTGTCCTGTCAGGCCCCAACTTCAGTTGTCCAAAACAATTGCTGAAGTCTGGCAGCCAAAAGTGGCAGGCTGTATCAGGGGAGGTAATGTTTGGGCATGGTAGGAAGGTGGCATTGGGCATTACGCTGGTGGTGTTGTGGCTAAAATGCCTGGTGGCGCTGTGGAAAATATACCTGGGTTGGGTCTGGTGATGTTGGGACATGTCCCAACTACCACAGGTGCTCCCAGCAGGCTAACTGCACACACACACTTCTCAGGCAAAACCTAAATACACAAGATACCCATGAAACCTAAAATGGCTTTAGGATTTGGGACAGTTAGCATCTTGATTGGCCATATTGCATGACCTCTAAAAGGGGGGCATTACCCCAAGCATGATTTGGCTTTTTCATATTTTTAGAACGGGACAGAGCAGAATACTGAATTACTGTTACGCTCACCTGGTTCCCACAAGGGCGTCGATCGGACCCAGACAGCTGCGGTCTCCACCAACGTGATGCGTAGTGCCGAGATGACTGTCTGGACTGGCCCGCCTAATCTCGTCTGCTTGATCCGTAGAAGTATTCTCCTGCAAGTGGAGAAAGGGATTTAGCCACCCGTAGATTTTAGTGATGGTCTCCACCCACTGTTCTCGTTCTCCCCTCTTGTCACCTCCAATATCCCCTTTTAGTAACCTCACCTTATGTTTTTAAATGATGAACTCTCCATCCTGCATGGCATGCAGGGGCGCATAGATACTAGTTAATTCACTGGTTTGAAGGGGCTGGAGGAGTTCCGGAGGAATATTGACTCCGGGGTTTATAAAGTTCAAAGAGTTCAATATGTCCAATGTTCACTCTTGTTCCCTTCCCTTGTTGAATTGCAGCTGGTTCAAAAGAATATTGCCTGGAGGCAGCTGATGGCGTTCAGGTAAGAGTCTGTATTACCCAACACTGTCCAGTAAAAGTTGCATGAGTTTAACTTGTTGTTTTCTCCCTTTATAGGTGCAGCATACAAAGATGAGGCATATTAAAGGGGTAATGCCTCCGGTGGTAAATCAGGTAAGCCTATGGTGGTAAGAGATTGTATTTGTCGGTTCTCTTGGCTCACCTTGTTGTTTCTTTTGTTTTCCCCCAGGTGCTGGAGTTCTGCGAAGAAAATGATGGAGGCAGCGCCGGATCGAAAAATGCTGTGAGGATTAGTGAGTATGGCGCGGCGCTGCAGCTGGCGATGCGACGCGTGCAGAAATAATACCCTTTTCAAGTTCAAAGACGTGATGGATCCGGAATCAGGTAAGGATTGAAAGAAAGACGGTGTTCTAACCTTTCAGTCTTCTTTCCTCTTTTGCTAGGAGCTCTGGATTCGAGACGAGCGTGGCTGAAGACTGGATACTGACTGCAGGCACGGTGAGCGTTACGCTGCCGGATGCAGAATAACGCGAAGCATGTGCCGCTGTTCGGGCGTGGTTTAAATAGCCTCCAAAGTAGTTCCATGTAAGAAGTCCCCTAGAACCACACCCGAGTAAAAAATAGTCCCTGTAGTAAAATAGTCCCATCCAGGCCTCACGTTGGCTTGGATTCATTTGCAGCATGGTCTGCCTGAGGTAAGTAATGTCTATGACCCTGGCGCCTATGGTGCCAGGACTGATTTCTATTATGAGCCTGGTGCTTAAGGCGCCAGGACTGAACCCAGACAGCCCCTAGCTGGGGCTGCTGGGGTTTTAATAAATATCTGGATGCCTGCTCCCGGGGCTGATGGGCTTGTTCCAGATGCCAGGGGGTAGGCATCATGAAAGCAATCCCCCCCTAAGGCCCCTCCTAAAGGTATTCTTCCCCTCGGTCCTGGTTTGTCTGGGAAGTTACGATGGAATTTTTTCACCAACCGAGGTGCATGAACGTGGTGACTAGGCTCCCATGAACTTTCCTGTGGTCCGTAACCCTTCCAGTCGATTAAATAAAAAAGTCTTAATTCAACCATTTTAGAGTCCAGGATATTTTTAACTTCAAATTCGGGTTCCCCATCTATAAGGATGGGGCCGGGTGGTTTGGCTAGTCTTGTCCCGGATTGAAGTGGTTTCAGGAGTGAAACATGAAAGACAGGATGGATCCGCATGTTAGAGGATACTTCCAATTTGACGGCCACCGGGTTGATAATGCCCTTAATAGTGGAAGGTCCCAAATATCTAGAATTAAAAGTCTGAGTGCCTTTTAGAAGTATGTGTTTTGTAGCCAGCCAAACTTGATCTCCAATCTGGTATTGTGGGGCATCACTTCTATGTTGATCAGCATTTTTCTTGTATTTCGCTTTCGCTTGTTTCAAATGCTCTGTCGCTTCCTTAAAGGCTTGTGTAATAGTAGAGTGCAAATGATTCACTGCGAGCATTTCTAAGTGTTGAGGCGAATCGAGTTCTGATTTTCAAGGATGATGTCCATATATGGTATAAAAGGGGCTTTGTCCGGTTCCAGAATGTACAGAGTTATTGTATGCCTATTCGGAAATCCATAAAATATCCTTCCAATTGCTTTCGGTTTGGTGTAGCATGCAGAGTAGGTACTGTTCAAGAGTCTGGTTGGTCCTCTCCGTCTGACCATCGGTCTGGGGGTGGTGACTGATTGATAACCTCACGTCGATTTGCGCTAATTGACAACATCTTTTCCAAAATTGAGAAATGAATTGGCTACCTCGGTCAGAGAACAATACAGAAGGAAATCCATGTATTCGAACAATGTTTTCGAGAAATTCCTTGGCCAAAATTGAAGCGGAAGGTAATCCCTTTAAAGGAATAAAGTGGGCCATCTTGGAAAAAAGATCCACAATAACTAGAATGGTGTTAAATCCAGTACAGGGAGGTAGATCAGTAATAAAGTCTAAAGACAAAGTATGCCATGGTGTAGGAGGAATAACCAAAGGTTGTAAAAGACCAGCTGTTTTTTTCTTTTGACTTTTGTTTTGGGTGCAGATACCACAAGATAGCACAAATGACTTTATGTCTTTTCGACAGGTGGGCCAGCAGAATTGTCTTTTAATTTTAGCTTCAGTTTTTGCGATACCTGGATGTCCTTCCTTCAGAGCATCATGATAATTGGAGATAACTAGTTCTTGTCATTCCTTGTGTGGTAGAAATAGACGCCCTTGATAGTAAGGTAGGTCATTGCTGACTGAATAATCTTTGCCTTTCTTTACCCAGTCCTGCAGGGCTGCAGGATCGAAAAAAGTTGTTGGATTTTTAAATGAATATCTTCTAAAATCTGTAGAGTAGTTATGCCAAGAATTCTTTGTTCTGAAATTATAGGCACCGGTTCCGGGTTCGAAGATGCTTCTCCCATCCCTATTCGGGATAAGGCATCTGCCTTGCCATTTTTACAACCTGGTCGATAGGTGATCACGAAATCGAATTTGGCAAAGAATAATGCCCATCGAAGTTGACGCGATGATTGGGCCTTGGCTATTTTCAAATACTGCAGATTCCTGTGATCGGTGATTACAGTGATGGTATGCCTAGCACCAAGAAGATAATGCCGCCAAGCCTTGAAGGCGGACTTGATGGCTAATAACTCCTTATCAGTAACTGCATAGTTTAACTCGGGTGCTGAGAACTTTCTTGACCAGAAAGCTACTGGATGAAGTTGGCCGGTTTCAGGATCCTTCTGGGACAGGACAGCTACCATGGCTAAACTGGATGCATCAGTTTCAACTATGTATGGAAGCTCAGGGCGTGGATGCTTTAAAACAGGTGCGGACATGAATTTCGATTTTAGCTCTTGAAAGGCTCTTTCAGCCTCTTCAGTCCACAAAAAACGTTTGTTTTTTCGCAAAAGTTCTGTGATGGTGTGTACAATATGTGAGAACTCAGGAATAAATCTGCGATAGAAATTAGCAAATCCAAGCATGCTTTGTACCCCTTTAACTGAACTGGGTGATGACCACTTGAGGATTGCGTCCACCTTTCGAGAGTCCATTCGAACTCCTTTTGGAGTCAGGATAAATCCAAGGAATTCAACTTCTGTAGAATGAAAAACACATTTCTCCAATTTTGCGTATAACTTGTGCTGGCGAAGTTTCTTAAGGACTGCACAAACGTGCTTCACATGATCTGATTCTGAGGAGGAGTACACTAGAATATCGTCCATGTATACGACAACACAGACGTCAATGAGTTCACGAAGGACATTGTTCATAAAATACTGGAAGGCTGCTGGTGCATTGCACAACCTGAAAGGCATCACCTGGTATTCGAATAACCTGTACTTGATGCGAAAGGCAGTCTTCCATTCATCGCCTTTCTTTACACGTACCAGATGATATGCCCCTCGGAGATCTAATTTAGTGTAGATGCAAGCATCCTTTACTTGCTCTAGTAATTCAGGGATCAGAGGCAATGGGTATCGGTTCTTAACCGTGATCTGATTTAATGCGCGGTAGTCTATGCACCTTCTGAGGTCACCTTCCTTTTTAGGCACGAAGAACAAAGCTGAGGATGCAGGGGACTTGGATGGACGAATGAAGCTATTAGCAAGGTATTGGTCCAAGTATTGTCGTAGGTGAAGGTTTTCGGGTTCCGTAAGGGCGTAGATCCTACTACATGGAGGTTGTGCAACGGGTATGAAGTCGATTTGACAATCGTATGATCTGTGAGGTGGTAAGGTTTTGGCCTGTTCTTTTTGGAAAACATCCTGGAATTCTTGATATTCCTGAGGTAACTGCACGACTGGATTAGCGACTGTGGCCAGGCCTGTGTTCAAGGTTTTTTCCGGGTAACAGGTGTGTGCACAATCTGGGAAGGTTATTCTCTTCTTGCGCCAATCAATACAAGGATTATGTGTTTCCCACCAAGGAATCTGCAGTATTATTTGGAACTGCGGGGCTTTGATTAAATCGAACACAATAGTCTCTTGATGCCCATCCTGACCCAACAGTGTCATCTCTGCGGTGGAATGAGTTACAGGCCCAGAGGCAATTTCAGTTCCATCGACTGTGGTGATGACATCCGAAGTGGTCTTTTTTCAGGGAGGTAGAGGTAGATTCATCCTAGAAGCCAATTCGTGGTCCATATAGTTTCCTACGGCCCCGCTATCAGTGTAAGCCTTTACTGTGTGGATACGTGATGGCTGCCTTGGATCAATAAGGACCAATGGTATGATGAGGTGCGAGGTCTGAGTATCCTTCTTCAAGCTCAGCAAGCAGACGTCTACGCTTGTCGGGCGTGGTCGTTTCCCGAATCAGGCTCTGTTTGATTTCTATCAGCAACTCCAACTACTTTCTTGGATGGTTTTATAGGGCAATCCCGTAGAAAATGTCCTGAGGCCCCACAGTACAGACACAATTGCATCTGCCGTCTCCTTTCTCTTTCCTTTTGAGTTAAGGGTCCCTTAACCCCCCCGATCTGCATCGGTTCTGATGCATATGTTCCTTTGGGGGTAACATTGGGTTTAACCAATACCCGATTCTCGAACTTAGCTCGATCAGCCTTTCTATTCTGAAGTCGGTGGTCTAACTGGACCACTAAGTCTATATATTCTGTGCAATCCTGAGGTGGGTTCACAACTTGGGCCAAAACATCTTTGAGTTCACCCCAAAGTCCACGATGAAATAATGTAATTCATTTTACCTCTGGACATCCGGTTTCCACCACCAACCTATTGAAGGTTGCGATATAGGTTAGTAGATCCTGGTTACCTTGTCGTAAGGATAAAAGTTTGTTATCCAGGGCCTGTCCCTGTGAATGTCTGGCAAATAGTCTTTCCGTGCACAATTGAAAACCCTGAAAATCCCAAAAAAAAGGGTCATCCTGGTTGACTAGTGGAATTGACCAATCCGCTGCGCTGCAACTAAGGTATGATAGTACAAAGGCTACTTTGGCTTGGTCGTTTGGAAAAGCTCCAGGTCTGCATAAAAAGTGCAAGCGGCATTGGTTCATAAACACGGCGAACTTTTTCGGGTCCCCAGCAAAACGTTCGGGTGGAGCTAAAGGAATGCTCCCTGGTAGAACCACTTACACAGGATTGCTCGATGAAACAGGAGTTGAATTCCCCCCAAGTCCAGGTAATGGTGTTTGCCCAGCTTGGTTTTGCAGCAATTGTCTAGCAAGATCGTCAGTGCGCTCCTTTGACACAATCAGTTCTCTCCTGAGGGCATTAGTTTCTTGGCGCGCGGAGTGCACTTCTTCCCTAAGTTCCCCTAACAATAGGGCTAGTTGGTTGCTTTCTGAGGTTTCCATTACGCCCGGGTGGGGATTTGTAGATAGGCTTCGTGTTCTGTTACGCTCACCTGGTTCCCACAGGGGTGTCGATCGGACCCAGACAGCTCCGGTCTCCACCAACGTGATGCGTAGTGCTGAGATGACTGTCTTGACTGGCCCGCCTAATCTCGTCTGCGTGATCCGTAGAAGTATTCTCCTGCAAGTGGAAAAAGGGATTTAGCCACCCATGGATTTTAGTGATGGCCCCCTCCCACTGTTCTCTTTCTCCCCTCTTGTCACCTCCAATATCCCCATTTAGTAACCTCACCTTATGTTTTTAAATGATGAGCTCTCCATCCTGCATGGCATGCAGGGGCGCGTAGATACCAGCTACTTCACTGGTTTGAAGGTGCTGGAGGAGTTCCGTAGGAATATTGACTCCGGGGTTTATAAAGTTCAAAGAGTTCAATATGTCCGATGTTCACTCTTGTTCCATTCCCTTGTTGAATTGCAGCTGGTTCAAAAGAATATTGCCTGGAGACAGCTGATGGCGTTCAGGTAAGTGTCTGTATTACCCAACACTGTCCGGTAAAAGTTGCATGAGTTTAACTTGTTGTTTTCTCCCTTTATAGGTGCAGCATACGAAGATGATGTGTATTAAAGGGGTAATGCCTCCGGTGGTAAATCAGGTAAGCCTATAGTGGTAAGAGATTGTATTTGTCGGCTCTCTTGGCTCACCTTTTTGTTTCTTTTGTTTTCCCCCAGGTGTTGGAGTTCGGCGAAGAAAATGATGGAGGCAGCACCGGATTGAAAAATGCTGTGAGGACTGGTGAGTATGGCGCGGCGCTGCAGCTGGCGATGCGACGCGTGCAGAAATAATACCCTTATCAAGTTCGAAGACGTGATGGATCCGGAATCAGGTAAGGAATGAAATAAAGTCGGTGTTCTAACCTTTCCTTCTTCTTTCCTCTTTTGCTAGGAGCTCTGGATTGGAGACGGGCGTGGCTGAAGACTGGATGCTGACTGCAGGCACGGTGAGCATTAACCTGCTGGATGCAGAATAACGCGAAGCATGTGCTGCTGTTCGGGCGTGGTTTAAATAGCCTCCAAAGTAGTTCCAGGTAAGAAGTCCCCCTAGACCCACACCCGAGTATAAATAGTCCCTGTAGTAAAATAGACCCATCCAGGCCACACGTTGGCTTGGATTCATTTGCAGCATGGTCTGCCTGAGGTAAGTAATGTCTACGAGCCTGGCGCCTATGTCGCCAGGACTGAATTCTATTATGAGCCTGGTGCCTAAGGCGCCAGGACTGAACCCAGACAGCCCCTAGTCGGGGCTGCTGGGCTTTTAATAAATATCTGGATGCCTGCTCCCGGGGCTGATGGACTTGGTCTGGATGCCCGGGGGTAGGCATCATGACAGTTACACAGAGTGCCATAAAGAATTCAGGAGGTTTTGGATACTGTTGTTCTATTAAGAGGAACATTTATGCAAAGCTAAAGATGTTTCATATGAACAACAGAACTATGTGCTCAATATCTTATCTGTGATAACCATGGATTAGAATGACGACATGTTACATAAGCATACCGTAGTCAGGATATGTCCTCATTATACCATCAGAAAGGGGTATCATTTTTGGTGCAACCCCATAAAGAACTAAGGCAGAATGGAAGACAGGTCTGAAGCCATAACAGGTCTGAGTATTTAAGTAATCAACTTAGGACAATATAGATGATGTAAGACAAACACACAACCCAAACAGTCTTCTCCCAGTTCAACTACCCTCTAAAAAACATCTTTCCATTCACAATCTTTACAGCAGCTTCAATACCTGCAAAATCATCCTACAGTCCATTGATCCCCTTCACATCTTGCACCGAAGCACATACCATCATGTTATTAGACATACTAGAATCAAACATACTAATCATCACATCAGACACACCAACACAATCCAATGAGCAACTCAACAACCTTCAAAACTGGATTAACTCAGCTTTAGACGAGATTGCTCCCGAAATGTCCTTTATAAAAATTAACAAAAGAAGAATTTTGCGATATTGTACACACAACAACTTCAAAAAAGGGAACAGAACATTGATGAAAATCTGGAGGTAACACAAATTCCAACCAGACAGATTGGTCTACCATCAAGATCGACAAAAAGACCCAAGACAAGGTCCAGTTGATAAAACCAAACCCAAAGATTACTGTGGTGTGGACTCGAGTCTATTAGTGAAAAATAGAACAAGGCTGTGGCAGAAGACAGAATTATAGAGCGAAACAAGAGTACTATCCCTGCCTACTGTGCACTCTCAGCTAGGTTACGGTGTTACAACGCCTGTCGAATAGTGACAGAATAAGAATGAAATTACCAACTTCTATGGTGTGTAATACATTCAACCTTGTGAGTCCCAGACCACTCTCCAACAGATTGACTATAATCGGAAGAGACTACCAGTAAAAAAAGGGAAGAAAAAGAAGAACACCCAGGAAGGTAAAGAGGATCAATTCTTCCTCTTTAGAGGCTCATGTGGCATCTAATGGGATAGACAATTCATTAATAACCCATTGATTGTCACACTGACCCTAGGTTGCTCGGGTTAAAATGACACAGACAAGAGAAATAGGATGGATTCCTATTCCAACAACAGACAAAGACAATACAGTCTCCACTTTCCATATGGAATTGAATTTTTACTAACAGAAAGTGGGACAATGTAAAATGGTTTGCTCAAGCTAAAATATAGGCAAATTGGTGCCTTTTTAGATGTAACAAACACCGTCGACCGGTTTCAGTGGCCTAACTTTAATGAAGCCACATTCATCAGGACAGTCTCAGCCTCCTCACAAGCTGGTATATTTCATGACTCAAAAACCAGTCTATGAGAAAAAGGTAAAAAAACGGTAGATGGCATAGTACATTACCACCTTGTCGTTGGTGTCATGGGACTGGAACAGTCTGGGAAAGAACCTGCAGGATCAAACAAAGTAAACCACAGTTACTAAGCAGCTGCTAGATCCCAAGCCAGCCCAACAACCCCTGCTAGGGGCTATTTGGGTGCAGTCCTGGCGCCTATGGCGCCAGGCTCATATGAAGAGTCAGTCCTGGCGCCATAGGCGCCAGGATCATAGATTAAAACTTACCTGATGCAGACCATGCTGCAAACTTACCTGTTGCAGACCATGCTGCAAGAGCTCCAAGCCCAAAGAGGCTTGCAAGGGACTGCTTTACCTAGGGACTATTTTTTTACTCGGGTGGGGCTGGGGAGGAATACTCACCTGGGACTACTTTGGAGGCTATTTAAACCACGCCCGAAGAGCAGCACACGATTTGCGTTATTCTGCATCCAGCAGCGTAACGCTCACCGTGCCTGCAAATCTGCATCCAGGCTTCTGCCATGCCCGCCTCGAGTTTGGAGCTCCTAGAAAAAGGGAGAAAGAAGGAGCAAAGGTTAGAACAAGAGCAAAACCTTTTATCCTTACCTGAATTCCCGTTCCATCGCGCCTTCGAGCTGGAAGAAAGAAGTTATTCTATGCGCATCGCCTCGCCTGCTGCACTGCCGCGCTGAACTCACCGGCCTTCGCAGCATCTTCACATTCCACCGCATCCTCCTGCATGTTCCCGCCGCACTCTGGCACCTAAGGAGAAGACAAGAACAGCAAGGTGAGCCAAGGGAATACACAGAGGAATATTAGTTACCCTCCCATAGACTTACCTGATTTTAGCACCGGGGGTACTATTCCTCTTCACGATCGGCGCAGCTTCCATTGCACCTTCGCCGAACCCCGGCCCCTAAGGGGAAACAAAATGACAGCAAAGTGAAACAAAGGAACTAACGAGGGGAACCCTCCTCACCACAATAGACTTACCTGATTTTACCGCCTGAGGCATTATTCCCCGAGACTTCATACTTTCTCTCAGCGCCTGAATAAGGGAGAAAGCAACAGGTTACATCTTGACATTATTTTATCGAACTGTGTTGGATAATACAAATCCTTACCAGAATATTACCGGTTGCCACGAGGAACTCTTCACTAGGGTCAAGCTGCAACCTGCAAGGAATCGGACAAGTGTGAAAGTCAGGCATTTGAACTCTTACGAACTACATACTTACGGCGTCTTGCCGGGAATCTCGGAGTCAATATTGTTCTGGAACTCACCAATTCCTTCGAGCCAGTGAAGCAACTGGTTATCTACGCGCCCCTGCGCTCAATGCAGGATGGAGAGCTCATCTTTTCAAACCCTCAGGTGAGACTATAAGAGGGGACATCAAAGGTGATCAGTGGGGAGAACAGCAGGGGTGGGGGGTTTTGCGCTCAACTCCACGGGTGGTTAATTCCCTTTCTACATTTGCAGAAGAATAGTCCTACGGGCCAAGCAAACGAAGCCAGGTGGGCCAGTCCAGTCCGTCATCCCGGCCCTACGCGTCACATTGGTGGAGACCGCAGCTGTCCAGTTCAGATCGACGCCTCTGTGGGAGCCAGGTGAGCGTAACACCCATTGAGAACGGATGAGTGGCCTGGCTACAACAGCTTATGATGGCTTCTCTCACAACGTCGCTTTCACCCTTAACAAAATTGTCTGAGGCAATTACTGCTAGCCTCCAAGATCAATCCGCTGTGATTTTGGGAATATCCAACAAGCTGATGGGTATGGAGACATTGGCAAATAAGATGGAAGCCAGATTGGACAAAGAGGCTGAGGTCTCGGTAAACTGAAAAATCGCCTCTGTGATTTGGCAAGGAGGGAAACATTGGAAAAAACTGCAATGATGGAGGCGCTGTTATCAGATGGTGAATGGATGAGGGCTCAGATTAAGGCACTACAGAAATCAAGTTCTTAAGAAGGAGATGATAATGTAGGAAATATAGACAGACCAAGCTGAGTGAGCCTGTCTTGCCGACTTTAGAAAAACAAAGTGCCCTGCCATCTTCTTAGGAAGGAAATATCTTTCTATGTTCAAACGCACTAAAGCAGTGGAAGTAAAATCAAATTCGATAATCACAAACGAGGAAAATCGGCAAACTACAAAGAAATCTAAAAACAGCCCACCAGCCCCAAAGAGAAAATCAAATGGCTCGAGAGCATTTTTAAGAAATGTACGCTCCCCCTCTTACTGATAATAGTCCAGATCCAAAAAGAGCACAGAAAGAACTGGCTATGAGGGGTGAAAACCAGATTATCAAGCCGGTGAAACCACGTGAAGAGGCATTACAGGAGGAAGTGCTTGATATCTCGGAAGCAGACCTCAGTGATCTGATATAAGAAATTGAAAGAGCTGAACATGATGAGAGGTGGAAAGAGGTCAGAAATTCTGAGTGGGAGAAAATTGAAAGCCAATTAGAGGCAATGATGAAACCACTGCAGAAGGAAACAAAAAGGCTGAGTGACAATTCCAGAGTTATTACTCTATCACAAGGGTCAAGCCTGTTCAGAACATTGGACGAGAAGAGAAAAGAGATCTTAGCCAAAAAGTGGACCAAGCCCATTGTGGAAGAGGTGGGGTGAAATGCCGAGGCATAAGGACAAAACAGGAGCTCCCGCTGAAAAATCTGCCAAAGTTGACAATGGGAAAATGGCTAAGGGCCCCCGTAAACCCAGCTTTAAAATATATTTTGAGAGAATCGTCGGTGGATCAAATGTACTAGTGCTCAATAGAAGAAACTCTCTACGTCTGCCGAATTGCATCATACCGACACACCAGTTATCCACAAATGATATTAGCATTGTGGAATTTGTTCTTGACAAAAGGACGGATTGGGTAAAACTCCACCTGGCTTAGCAAGCCAAGAAAGATTTCATTCTATCTTGGAAGGATAGATTCCTCCCATTGGGTTATGAGATCAGCGATTATCAGGAACGGATAAGAGCAAACTGGAGAGAAGCTACAATTCTGAGAGAATCACTGAAGAACACAAAAACTGAAAACATTGAAAGGAAATAGAGCGACATGGAGGAAAGAGACTCCCTGCCTCAAAAAAATAATCTGAGATCCCTGAAATTTACAATTGACAACCAAGAAAAGAAAAGGGAAATACGAAAAGACTCAGAAAAGAGGGAATGAATGTTGAGGGAGAATCTTGGGGCTGGATAGCGGGTGCTTTGAGTGGAATTAAGAGAGATTAGATCCATGCTAGGGGAGTGGGAGAGCCATTAAGGATAGCCTCCTGGAACACAAGGGGGTTTCAGTCACTCGTTGCAGAAAGAATCTCGGATTTAGAGAGATTCAATGGGTTGTGTTTCCAGGAGACTTGGCTGAGGGCTACCACCCTCTGTGATAGCTATGCCGTCTTTTTAAACCCAGCTCCAAAGAGGTTAACTGGCCGCCCATATGTGGGTCTCCTAACTTTGGTTAAATTCGATTTGAGTTGGAATATGGTAAAAGTAGATTGTCCGAATCCTTACATACAGGTTTTGATACTGGAGCAGATGGGACATGTTCAGCAAAACTTGCTTCTTCTGATCAATATCTACTTGCGAGTGACTATGAGTAAGGAAATTAAGCTAGCAGAGTTGATTGGAAAGGCGATTGATGAAGTGAGGTGGGAGAGGAAGGCTGCCAAAATAATCATTTGTGGTGACCTAAAAATTAAGCTATTGAGTAGGAAAGGGCATCCACTGGAAAAGAGTGAATGGAATGCAAGGGAGCAGGAATGGATGAGTATTTTGGAACCAAGAGACATGCGCATGCTCAATGGCAACACTATAGGTGATCTGCCGGGGAAGGCCACATGGAAATGCAGGGAGCAGGAATACTGCATCGACTATTGCTTTGTCTCTGGAAATTTAAGAGAGAAGGTGGAGACTTTTATTATTATGCTGCAGGATTTTAGTGATCATGAGCTGCTGGCTATCTCCAGAAAAATTAATATGGGGGTGAAAAGGAGGGAACAAATGGGCGAGGTGGAACTAGAAGGGAGAGGTAATTGCCTAAGGCTGAAACAGCATGATGTGACGCTGATTGAGATTCTGCTCTAGCGGATCCATCCTGGGTGGAATACCACGGGATTCTCCAGGATTATAGCTTTCAGGGTGGGGGGAAATTTAGAGAACAAATGTATCAGAAACATCATTATGACAAGGACCTGGTAAAGAGGAGACAATTGCTGCGGAATTCCATTGGGCAGATAAATAAAGAAGGGGATATGTTAAAAATATTCTGCTATAAAACAGAAGTGAGGATTGTTAGAGCCCAGAACAACACAGAACACATGCTAAAAGTGGTCTGTACCAAAAGGACCAGAAATGTATGGGATAAACAACGGTGGCTCCTTTAGACCAGGTAATATCATTAGCATGGTGTCCAAAATGGACTGGGTGGCCCATTATACTACCCTGTTTGCGGATCCGCGGTGGGTAGTAAGTAGAGTGGAAGAGCAGCAGCCCACAACTTGGAAATTCACCTTTGATGAACTAAACATCGAGATGATAATAAAAAATCTGAGTACATCTAGAGCTGAAGGGCCTGATGGGCTACCTAATCAGGAATTGAAAAAAATAAAAGCCAATGGAGTAAATTCCTAACAGTCCTATTTGCTCAAATTATGGCAAATAAAAAGATTCCTAGCTCTTGGACAGAGGCAAATATAGTGCCCATCTTCAAAAAAGAGGAGAGGGCGGTGCCTAAGAACTACTGCCCTATCGCCCTTCTAGACTCAATAGGAAAATTATTTGTGACCGCCCTGCTGAGAGATCTTAGATCGTGGGCTAAGAAGAGTGGTGTCCTGGACCAGAGGCACCACTCTAAATCACTTTATTATTAATATATTAAAAGAGAGGGCACTGGAAACAGAAACGTGCCTCTACCTAGCATTTATAGATCTCAAACAGGCGTTCGATGGAGTCATTAGGGAGAAGCTCTGGGCCAAGTTGAGAGCGTGGAATTGTCCTAAGGATTTCGTTGAAGCCATAGAGGCACTCTATACAAATACCTCGGTTTGGATCTGACTCTCAGGGAAAGGCCATCTGTCACAAAAGATCTGTACGTACCATGGCTTGAAGCAAGGATGCGCACTAGCCCCCCTCCATTTCTGCTTTTATATTGTAGACTTGTATGACACACAGAGGGATGGCAT
The DNA here is from genome assembly GCF_040938575.1 of Ambystoma mexicanum. Classification (NCBI taxonomy): domain Eukaryota; kingdom Metazoa; phylum Chordata; class Amphibia; order Caudata; family Ambystomatidae; genus Ambystoma; species Ambystoma mexicanum. The sequence continues at coordinate 719,883,997 of NC_090934.1, forward strand.
TGCTTTCCCCCAAAGAATTAGTTGGGGATCAGTGCGTTGGATACTTTTTGATGATGACTTGGTCTTTTAGACTTAACACCTATTGGCCTTCAGCACAGGATCCAGGCCTCTAATTCCTATTTAAGGTAGAATGGCAAAAGAATGAATGTAGCAAAGTCCAAGGTACTCACAATGAAATTGGCCCATAAAAAGAAAACTGAGAAAGTTACGTGGAGAGTGGACACTGAGCCACTTGAAATAGTGGAAACCATGACTTATTTGGGAATTGTTATAAACCGAAATGTTAATGATCAGGGGCATCATACACAGCTGAGATCTAGACTAACCGCACTAACAAACCATGGAAGAGCTTTTCATAGGAAGTTTGGGAGATTCACAATGATCCCCATTATTTCCTTCTATAAACTGAAAATTGCACAAGTTCTAACATATGGATCTGCTGCCATTTTTCATCTGCCTTGGGACATATGGGAGAAACTAGAGGGTCAGTTTTGGCGGCCGTTGTTGCAATTTCCCAATGCTGCACCGATGAGTACAATCAGACAAGAACTGAAGCTTCAATTCCCAGAATCTCTGGTTCAATGGAAATCAGTGGCCCTATACAGAAAGTGCAGGTATGAAACAGCTATCGCCCCCTTTGCGATTTTTGATCCCGATTGGGGAGGTCGGGATAAATATGTAAATCAATGGAAATTGAAGGTGGAAAAGATTCTTGAACAGAAGGATATCAGTATAAGTGATCTAGCTGCTAATCCATGCAAGGTCAAGCGTAAATTGCAAAAATTGGATTGAATAAGCATGCTGGAACAATGTGAGCAAGCAAATTAAGTTGCTTGAGAAATGATGAAAAGAAAGGCTTGAACTCACTTCCAAGATGTCTGCAGCAGTTTCCGTCTCAGCATTATCGCGATATGCTTCTCAGATGCAGACTAAATTGTCTAGCCACAGGAGAAGTTTTGTGGGCTCAGAAAATGGCAGGCATGAAAAATGCACAATGCAGTTTCTTTTAGGGAAAAGATACTGTGGAGACGTCGTGCCATTGAGTAACGGTTTGTGACTCCCTAAAAGAAATCAGAACATTTTACCTTGCTGAATATGGAATAGACAATAGTTCATTGAGTCCAAATGATTGGTGGGCTTGGGTAATGATGGGAGAAAAGACTAATTTAGTATTCACGGTTTTGAAAATGATTCTCTGGAAGATCTCTGCCCCTGCAGTCTATTGAAAATCATCATGAAACATATCTGGTGCCTGTATTTTTTTACTCGTACATAACTCAGTCACCATTGGGAGAATCCCCTCTACTGTTAAAATCAGGATACTTCAGGTCACATCTAAAAAAAAAAGCAGCTGACCCAAATGACCCTGCAAATCTTGGCCAATCTTAACCACTGTTCTAATCAGAAAAATACTGAAAACATTTCTATTCAGCCAACTCCAGGAATTCACTGAATCAAATAACATGCTTAATGAGGCACAGCATGGTTTTAGACCAGCAAGGAGCACATAATCAACCATGTGCTCAATGTGGGACACCCTTAAAAGCAATGCAGATGGCACCCCTGCGAGTGATCTCATTAATCTGGATATCTAAGTAGCTCCTGACACCACTGGCAACAAGATTCTTTTAAAAGAGACAGGGAGACATTAGAATAAAAGAAGTGGCTCTGCGCTGGATTACCTCCTTCTCACCAATAGAACCAAAAGCAGTATTATGGCCCCCTACTGATCCCAGCCATGCCAACTGGACTGTAGAGCTCCCCAAGCTGTGCACCATGACCCCTCCATTTCAACATTTACATGAAACCCTTATTGAAACTCATTAGCCTAGGTAGTCTACAAATCCAAATAACCTGACACTCAAATTATCTACAAGCTGGTAGCTAGCATTTCAACTGATCTTCCAGACCTAAAAAGATGCATCACAGACGTGGACAAATGGATGATGTAAAATAGACTAAAACCCAAGCCTTCTAAAACAGAAAATCATGCTTTGCATCGCATCCCCCTCAAACACCTCCTCATCCACGATAAGGAATCTCAGACCAACAATGGATAGAATCCTCAAGATAATTCCACTGAGAGCTGTTGTTAGAAGCTGTTTTTTTATCAACTTTGCATGCTGCAACACATATTACCATGCCTCTTGTTCTCTCATAGGACCATGGATATAATATCACTAGTTCTAATAAACTATATCACTTTTATCTTGAACTCCCAGAATACTGCATGACAAATCTTCAAAGAACACAAAAAGCGTTAGACAGGCTGCTGCTCAGGATGAAAAGATACAAACACATTAAACCTGCATTTTATATGCTACCTTGGCCCCCCATAAAACAAAATAATAAACTTCAAAGCCCTGTCCATTGCCCACCAGGCTTACTATAGACGGGCCCAGCTTCCTTCACAGGGATATTTCAGCATAACACACCCATCAGGTGCATTGCTTGACATTTAGATCAAGCAATGCTGTTTGAGTCCTTGTTCCTGACTTTAAAAGAATAAGACAAGGAGGACCGTCTTTCTCTACATTGTCCAACAAACATAGGTAATTCCTACTCAAACATCTTCACATGGAAGCACACCAGCAAATGTCCAGGAAACAGATCAAAACACGACTTGTCAAGTGAATTGGATATACAACAAAGAATCTAGAGCAACCCAACTGGAACTGACAGCTTCCATATTTTGCTACTCAAGAGAATAGGCTTCTAGACGAACAAACAACTCCCTTCTAAAGAGACCAGTTGGCCGTATCACTAGCTTTAAGAAACTGTATCTCAACCAGGGTCTCCTCACTCAGTTGCTTTTGGCTCCTCATTTTCACACTACTTCTGAACACTACCTCCTTATACAGAGCAAGGTAACCAGAAGCGAACCGGAAGAAATTTTGAACACTTACCCATTCCACTTGCAAACTTTCCCTCTCTTACTAATGTTTCCTGCCACACTATCCACTGATTTATCTTGTGTATGTGAAGACCAAAATACCTTTCTGTTTAATTAAGTACTGACAGAGAACTGACTGTATTTTATTCAGAATACACCATTAACAATTTAAAAACAATACAATAATCAATATGTCTCACACATTGAATTTAAACAATGAAAGCATTACATCTTCTAAACAGTATAAGACAAGCAAAAAATGTTAAAAGTTTCTATAGACTTTTAGAGAGACCTATCTATTTTTAAAAACGCTGCTTTAACAAATGTATCTGTGTAAATGCTGGGGTTTAGATTTTATGAAGTTGTTTAATGGGGAAATAAATATGGCAGTTTTAAAAAAGAGATCTAGTTGCCTTGACTATGAAAGCATGAAAAGCAATAGTATGAATTTAAATTAATTAAAACATTTGGTTGCTGTTCATGGTGTGTGCCAGGCTGAAAGTGTGATTGTACAAATGCAATCTCGGAATATAAAGGATTACTCTAATGGTGCGACTGAACGGCTCACATTTAAGGGGGCATAGGAGATGGCTTGCAAACATTAGGCTTTGTTTGTGTGAATCCGGAGATACTGTAAGTATGTGACATTTTATGTTGCTTTGCATTCACTTGATTGATATCCGAATGACTGTAGTTTAGGGATATTTATTAAGCACAATATTAGAACTACAGCTGAGGCAATTACATTTCTTTTAAGCATTAATGATATTAATGTATTAATGAATATGTTTGACTTTGTTAAAGCAGTGTTTTAAAAAATGTATAGGTCTATTTAAATGTCTCTTGAAACTTCTTACTGTTTGGAAATTTGAATGTTTTGATTGTTTAAATTCCATTTTAAGGACTATATTGATTATTGGATTCTCTATACATTGTTAATGGTGCAAGGCAAAAAATACATGTTTCTCTATCTGTTGTTGGTGTGATTTTGACCCCAGCCTGGGGAATGAGGGAACCAAGCATCCATGATGTCTAAACCCTAAAAGAAACCTTATACCAAATCTATTTTGTAATACCATTGCCAATAAAATGCAATTACAATAATACAGGACAGTTTAAGTTGTCATCTTCATAGATACGCTGAAAACTCTGCGTAGCTATAGATAATGAGGTTGTCCAAACCATGTCCTGGAGTCATGAGGTGCCATTTATGGCCAAAATCTGAGAGAAAAAAGTCAACGTCCATTGGCAGATGCTCACATAAACTGAAATAATATGGATATATAGTTGTTTATTTTAATTGATGCATTGGCATTTATGTATTTTGGCCATATATTGAACATATCTGTCCAATAATTGATTCATGTGTTATGTGTAAGGAATGCATGTTTTATATTTTAACCTGTACAACTCATGGTGTAGTGAACAGTGGACAAATTAATAGAACTAGACTTCCTTATATTGCCTTCGTAAGAGTGGAAACCCACAAAGTTGTATTTATTTTTTGAGTGAAATCCTCACTTGAGTGAAGTTTAAAAGGCAATAACCTGATTCCTTTTCACATAACTGTACATTTAGAGAAACATTATCATAGTAACTAAAACCTTGTAGTAGTGGTGAGTAAAAAACTATTTTGCATAGGCTGAGTTTTAATATCCACTTTTCGGCAGAAGTGAAATGGGTGCACTAACTCACACAAAGTAAATCTTAATTAGAGAAAGTACCTTTTAAAGTTATGTCATGTGATTAAACTATTTCTTAAAGCATTCTTTTTTAAAGCAATAATATTTCTTCTTAATGGCTTTTTTATCTTTGTTGTATTTGAAGATGTAAATTCTATCACATCGGTCTGAACATATTTGGTGCATGTAAACCGTTGACTGGAAACATTGCAGTAAAAACACATTACCATTATATAAAATCAGCCAGTTAAGTTTCCTGGACTGCACAAATTGTGTAAAATCCACCAATTAAGTAAGAAACTATGAATCGTGTACATTTTGAATGGACTCGATTTCTTTCATGAACTGCATAATAATTCACACGAGGAACGTGAGAAAAAATAAAAATGTCATGATGCGTGTACATTTTTAAGTTCCATGTCCTTCGAATGTTGGATTATTGGCTTTCTGTTTAAATAGATTTGGGCTACTGGCAGTGGAATCTATTTATGTTCAGGCTCCCAGTTAAGTCTGCATTTGCTTCTTTACTTGGACGTCTAAGTAATTGACTTGGAATGTTTTTTCCTATTGGGTTTCTTTAGTAATTAACCTTTATGGTCATATAATACTTAGATGGGCCTTTAGTGTTCATGTTCTATGCGGAATAGTAGATAATTAATCATACGGGTATTTGAATTTAAAGTATTGGATACTAATCACAAATATCCTTGGGGAATTTAACTTTTAGGCAATTAATTTGACCGGTCATTTTGAATTTTCAATTGGTGGTGAGTCAGGAAAAGAGACAGCAAACTCTCAATGGTGATGGAAGATGTTTCCTTTACTGCATATCTCAAAATACAGATTGTTTCACTTAATGTGTGAAGCCAAGTTTATTGTGTGTCATTCTTCACACATAATGAAACAAAGTTTAATGTGCAATTACTTTCTCTTTTCTGCTATGAAAAAACATGATTCCCCCAGAAAACACCAAAGGAATGTGTTATCTTCTTCTGTACCGCATTGCAGTTTGGGATGAATACATTCAAAACCATGAAAAAAAGAGAAACAAACTCAGAAAAGATGTGCTTCTGAAGGTAGGGGCTTAAACCACAAATCAACGAGCAACTGTGTGGTCATTTGGCTGAGCATCTGCTTTGGAATGAGGAGATGTGATTTCAAATAGTTCCATTTTCAATATAACAATTGCTTGTTTTTTTCAATCACCGAATAAGGAAATTTATATCACCATCATTTCAAGGTAAAGCTTGTGTTATATAAGTGTACACCATTTTGTCTTTTTTTTATGGTAATACAACGCGGGCAAATGGAAATGTCAGAAATGTTCACTCCACTTTGTTGCAGTTCTCTCTCAATGATTTGGCATTGTTCTAAAGACACAATTAACATCTTCTTTTGAAAAAAGAAGGTAGTTAAAGTGAGTGAGCCAACTTTATTTCACCCAAAATCCAACAATTTAAACCCTTTTGTCTGTCTTAGGCGGATTACTTTTTGCTGTTGAATGTACTCCTATCGGTCTTCAAAGACTACTGAATGTGTTTACAATTTACATGAATAAACATGCTTTAAGTGTAAATCCAAACAAATCAAAATTTATGCAGTTTACAAAGTCTCTAAAAAAGACCTCTTATCAATGGAAAATTGATAAGAAGGTAATTGAGAAGGTCGATTCACTCATCTATTTGGGTTTCTTTCTATCCTCCAAATCAAGCCAAGTCAGCCTGTTTGAATGGTTGAAGAAGTGTGCCCACAACCTGACTAATCAATTGGTAAAGGTTGATCAGAAATATGGCAGCTAAACTTTAAAGCAAGTCCTAAGATTCTCTGAATGTAAGATCATATCAAAACTCCTGTATGGAGCCGAGATATATCCATTAGTACTGGTAGATTATTTACCCACTTTGGAGGGCTTGATTTGGCGGAGAGTGCTTTGGCTGCCAAACTGCATACCAATAGGCGCTTTGATATGATATGATAGGTTATTTATAAAGCTGTTAATACCCAGAAGTTTCTAAACGCAGACCAGGGTATCGAACCTGTGGTGCTCCATGATGTCTTGCTTCCAAGGCGAGCACATTGCCCCTGAGCTAACCTCCCGAGACCGGTACGACCTTAGCATTGTGTCACTATGTGCTCGGGCATTTTGGAAAATTGTATCACTTAGAAGGAAAATATTGTTTCCCTCTGTGGCATCCCTATTTGCAGATTGGAATACTATGCTTGAGGTCCAGGAAAGCACATGGCTTGGGGAAGTCCACTCTTTTTGTATTAAACTCTTGACCAAACTGGGACCTAAGGGAGAATTCAATGCATACTAACAAATAACTATTTGATTCAGATTGGATTTGTTTGTTTTTTTGTTTATTAATTTGTAAAGTGCACCTCACCCGTAGGTATCTGGGCGCATTGCAGTACATTACACAGAAGATTCTGTTGCACACAAAGATAGTTGCACACAATTGTCATACATTATGTGATAAGCGAGATAGGATACAGTACGATACGCAAGCAATGCTGACACTAGTACAATAAAATGTGAGACTAATGCTGGAGTGGACTCATGGGCACTGGAAAGCTGAGGAGGTTAAATTTAAATGTCATTAGAAACTAGCCAGTTTCTGATATTTTTCCTGAAGCTTTGGAATGTCTGGTCAATTCTTAGGTGGATGGGGAGAGAGTTCCAGAAGTGAGTGGCTTCAATAGGAAAGCTGATACCACCCGCCTTGTTTAGATTACATTTGGGAGCTACAATGCAGCACAAATTGATTGTTCTGGTTGGACGTATTGAAGATTTTTTCATAATTGTTCTGTTAGGTACTGAGGGGCAGCATTGTTTAGACATTTCTGAGTGATGCAAACAATTTTGAGCTGGATTCTGTTCTTAATGGCTAGCCAATTGTGATGTCTTCTGGCCTCGAAAATATGTTGTCTCTTTGGTATGCTTAAGGCTGTTCTTATTGCGTTGTTTTGCAATGTTTGAAGGTTGTTCAGGATCTGTTTGTTGGCACCTGCATAGAGATCATTACAATAATCTAGTTTGGATATGATTAGGGCTCTCGCTAGGGTGATGCAGCTTTTGGTAGATAGGTAGGGTTTGCATGCATGTAACAGCTTGCATGTGTATTCTGTTGAAGAGGCCATAGTGTTAACTTGTTTACTCAAGTTCAAAGCCGAGTCCAAATAGAATACTAATGTTTTTATTTATTTGGCGACTTTGATGTTAATGCCATCAATCTTAAATGAGATGTCTTGAAAGCCAAGTTTGTTCAGGTTAGCTGGGGTTCCTAAGTTCAAGATCTCAGTCTTGTCTTCATTTAAACAACGGCCGTGGGCCGCCATCCATGCCTGAATGATTGAATATATTTTATTAATCAATGCCAAGTCTGTCTCGTTATCACCCGAAAGGGGTAGGAGTCACTGTCTGTCATCTGCATAATTGGTGTAGGTGACACCCAGATGAGCCAAGTCATCAAACACAGGCTTGGTAAATATATTGTACATGGTTGGTGAAACGCATGAGCCTTGTGGTACACCACAAGTAATAGGAGAAGGGTCGGCAGTGGGAGACTGGCAGAAGACTCTCATTGACCTGTTGTTAAGAAAGGATTGGATCCAATCTGTGGCTGCTTGGGAGAAATTGGCTGCAGTGGACAAGTGTTTGCAAAGCACTTTGTGATCTACCAAATCGAAGGCCGACGATCAGTCTAGTAAGAGTAATAGGGCACATTGTCTGTTGTCTTTGAGTTGGTCAATTTGCATTTTCAAATCAATTAGTGCAGTTTCACTGCCAGAAAGAGGTCTGAAACCCGATTGTCTTAGTCTTAGAAGGTTATAAGTCTCCAAATACTGCTGGATTTGGAGGTAAGCCACCTTGTCAGTTATTTTGAGTAGAAATGGGACTGTGGTGATTGGCCTATAGTTCGTTGGAATAAAGGGGACCAATAATGCTTTCTTTAGCAATGGTAGTACCCATGCATCCTTCAGATTAGTAGGGACATTGCAAGCATGGAATGAGGCATATATTAATTTAGTTATAAATGGTGCCAAGTCTCTAGCCGCATCTTTAATGATTTGTGCCGGGTAGCTGTCTCCTTGGCATGTTGATGGTTTGAGTGAGGCAATGATTTTTTCCACCTAATAGCTAGTGACTAGAGCGAATTTGAATTCCTGTAGCAATTTGTGAGGGTGTTTTTGAGGGTGGTCAACGGTGTGTAGTTTGGAGAGGTTGAGCCTCTTTGCTGCAATTTTACTTTGGAGAGTGGCAATTTTGTCGGATAAGGCATTTTGTATGTTAGTGCACCATACTTTTTCCTTGGTGCATGAATCCTTAGGAGGGATAGGGGATTCCATTTCCCTCAGAATCACAAAAAGTTCCTTAGTATTGGAACTGGCTTTTGTTCATTCTGTCGTTATACATTTCTCGTTTGGTTAGTAATTTCTGCTTTGTACTTGGTCGATATTACGTTTAAGTTATGTTTATTTTCGTTAGATGGCATTTTTCTCCAAAAGACTTTCAATTTTCTCTTCTATGCTCGAAGGGCTTTTAACTGAGGTATGAACCACGACTTAAGGTGGGCTCTAAGTTTGTCCTTTTCACATTTGAAGTGGAGCGATTATATCTAGTGCTTGTGTGATGGAGGGGTTATATATGTCAAGGTCCAAGGACTCTGGTGCGGAGTTCAGAGTGGGAAGCAAGAGTGGCAGAACCTTCTCAGCTGTAATGTTCCTTTTGTTCCTGGTAGGAAGCAGTGGAGCTATCAGTGTTGTTATAGGGGTCTCTCATTTGGCTATGGTAGTGAAGGATACTAAGAAATGGTCAGTCTAAGTCTGTGGTTCGATAGAGGTAATGGCTGTCTCGCAGTTAAGATCTGCGACCAATTCTAATATTCTGCCTTTCTCGTGGCTAGGCTGGTTAACTCTCTGCATAAGCCCTAATTCAGTAAGGGTGTCCAATATGGTTTTGGCGTGTAAGTCATTAGGGTCGAGGGATCCCAGGTTGAAATCGCCTATTAGTGGAATTTGCGATGTAAGTTTAGTGTTCGAGGAAAGTATGGTAGATATGTCTTCCTCAAAGGATCCTATGGGACCTGGAGGTCTGTAAATTAAATGTACAGTTAGTGTACTTGAGTTAGATGTAGTTAGTTTAGCTGTGAGTAGTTTGCAGGATTTTACACTAGGTGAGGTGAATATTCGGAGCCCTAGGCTTGACTTTACGATGATGGCAATGCCGCCTCCTTTTGAGGTAGCTCTGTCTGATCTCACCATGGTATACGTGTCAGGAATGGTCAGTAGCAAGGACGGCCCTGCCGCTGCATGGAGGCAAGTCTCAGAAATTGCAAGGAAGTCAAGTTCCCCTGTGCTAATTATGTCTGCTATATCTGTGGCATGGGCGACTACAGATCTAGCATTTATTAAAGCCGCTTTGATACAAGGGCTGGTGGTATGCGACAATGTCGGGCATACCTTCTTATGGTTGGCTCTTATTTTTTTCTTGTTGCTAGTTTTAGGTGATGGGTTGTTTGTCAGCAGTGGGGTGATTGGTTTATTTAAAGGTGTATTCTGCATGGGAGAGTGCCTAACAAGTCTGGAACCGAGCCTGCTGTTTCTTCTATAGAGCATGGCATATTGGGGGTGGGTTTGGTGGCATATAGCTTGATCCATTGGCTAGGGGTTAAAGTGTCTGCTGGTTCACTAGGTCTAATTGCGTAGGTAGTGTGAGACTTGGAGCCGGCATTTAGTTAAGGTAAGAACAAAGTCAGCTTGATAGTTATATGTGGTGGGTAGTTTCCACAGGGTGGGAGAAATTCGGTCGGTTGAATCCCCCAGGAAGTGGGGAGTGTCGTGGCCATCGTTAAGTTGTAGAGTTGTGGCTGGGGTCAGTAGGTCACTTTGCAGTAGTAGCAGGTGGCCACTAGTGTGATCAGGAGGATGGCTGTATGGTGGTAGGAGGTCTGCATAGTCTGTGTGGACTTAGCAAATTTGCGTATAGAGAAGAAAAAGCTATGCGTGTGTAACTCTAAGAGTGCCTTGGCCAGGCAGGGGTCTGAAGTCAGAAAGGTGAATATTTCTAAATTCTTTGTGGGGGCAAAGTTAGCAGATGGCTCCTAATTCCTCTGAGCTTCCGCAACCGCCCACAAAGATCCTGAATAATCCTGTTGGCGACCTGAGATAGCCTACTCTGCGTGGTGATTTGGGGAAAGGAGCACCTCAGGTGTCTGAAGATCTCTCTTTTAGAGGGTGTTTCCATTTGGTACACCTTACTTTCCCCAACAAACCCGAGATGTAGACGGCAGTGTCCTGGCGGCAAGATGGCCGTCGCCTGACACAGTAAACTGTATGGTGTGTGTAGCTGCAACGGGGGACACTGATCGAGGGCCGATACACCCTGACTCTGATAGAGAGAGCTGGTACGCCGTACCCACCTCACTGTGAACTATCTTGCAGCAGGTGACGCCAGAGCTGGGAGCTGTCCAGATTGCGAACAACCGACATCCGCACACGAGAGTAGGTGACCGCGGGTGCAGTGGGTGCAAGACGGACGAGTGCAAAGTGGTAGCCCAGATGCCTTCATATGAAATTAATGACTGTGACCCGGTGGGGTTCAGCGCCGTACAGCCAGCTCGACGTGCATCAGTCTGCCACAGAGGATACTGGGCTCAAGAGTGCCTAGAGCGCTGACTTTGTGGGCCCCAACAGAAACACTGAACTGTACGGGACCCGTTAAAGCACCCAGAACCTGGACATCTTGATCAGATTAAGGATCGGGCACAAGATGAAAACCAGATGTGAGGAAACGCTAGGCATTTTGAATGGGGAAGAGAATTGATGACTCTGTGGCCTCACGTCGTTTATAGCCGGCCCACTTTATCTCTGGTACAACTTCCACGACTCGCTGGCAAAAGCTATCTGGCTTTACTTTACTTTACAGCATTTGTATCGTGCAACTAAGGGACTCAGAGGCTTTAGGGCACACAATCTGGAGACAGACAAATACATATAAGACAGAAATTATAGCAAAAGCCTAGACCCACAAGGGCCTGAGTGTTAAGATGGATAGAAGAGGTGAACTAAAAGAATAACAACATTTTACATTTTTTCTTGAAGACTTCTGTTGATTAAGTTTCTCTTAGGTCAAGCGGAAGGGCATTCCACACCCTTGGAGCAGCATTAAAAAATGCCCCTTTCATTGCTTTAATGGAGTTACAAGTGGGTATCTTCAATTGATGCATGTTGTTAGATCTGAGAGATCTGGCATTAGATTTGTCAGTGAACAACTCCTTCTAGTACACCGGCATAGGTCCAACACAACATTTGTGAGTGACCAGAAGCAAGTGATACTGTACCCTGGATTCCACCGGTAACCAATGCAAACTCTGCCTAGCCTCCGAAACGTGATCTCTCCATTTAAGGCATGTAACCACTCTTGACGGCACTGTTCCGAATCACCTGAAGATGGTACATTCAAATTTCGAAATGTCAATCAGAAGGCTACTACAATAATCAATTGTTGACCCTACATTGGCCCTTGCAATTATCTCAGCATTCTTCTGAGACATAAATGGCCGGAGGTAGCTAGCAATTTTATGTAGTAGGCTGAAGAGAAGACCAGACTAACCTGTACCTTCATAGTTAAATTTTGGTCATGTTCTACGCGTAGGGTTTTCACATTCTTTTTAATGGCAATATTGCAATTCACAATCGAAAAGCATTCATAAGATGTTCCTAACTTCTTCATCTTGTATAAGGTCAAATACGTTATTGATGTTGAGTTCATCCTCTCCATGTAATCCTGTCAGAGTGATGACAAATTGATTGTCGCCCACATGATTTGTGAAAGCAATGCCCTTCTCCTCCAGGAGATCAAAGAAGGGCACCGTAAAAATATTATAGAGGAAGAGGGTCACACAAGCACCCTGGGGGACTCCATAAACCAGGATAGCTGGCGTCGCCTCTGCCTCTCCACTATACACTCTGCACTGTCTATCACTCAGATAGGAGGTGATCCACGTGCAGCGCTATCTGAAAGATTTGCCACTTCCTTCAACCTAGTGATTAGAATGGAATGATCCACCAGTTCAAAAGCCGTGGATAGATCTAATAACATGAGGAGCGAGGCCTGGCCTTTGTCCATAGAATCAAGTAACTTGCTGAAGCGGAAAGATTACAGTTAACCCGACGTGTCACGCTATGCAGATGGAGATAAGCTATCGGTAACGTGTGAGGTTAGTGCCTATCTGCAGTAGTCTACTATAGTGCATACCAGAAATACCCTGATGGAAGGGGCACATGTTGGAGAGGGGGAGACAGATTGTGACATGCACCAGTAGACCACAAGATTCATAAACCTGGATGCTCTACAGTGCACAAGCAAAATCACTGGTGACCATGATAGGCAGGCAGCCAAAAATGGATAAGTATGCAACTCAGGTACCGTACCCACAAAACACCATGGGGGTATGGTCTCCAATGCTGAAAGGCAGTACAACATTCCAGGATGTCCCTTTAATCTAAAATCTAAACTATCGCAGAAGAATTTAATCCCATGAGGGCAGACACGCATAAAGTTGCTAAAAAGCAGAAAGCAACCAAACTCAAAGTTGCCACAACTGAAGGGCTGGTGCAGCCACTTAACAGGTAGGACGCTGTGCTGCTGCAGATGACCAAGATACCAGAGACAATGGTAGAATATACTGAAGGCTGCTTGAGGCGATATAACCTACGTGTGATAGGCCTTCCAGCGGGCAAAAAGGTAACTCCATGGAATTGTTCATGGAGACAAGGCTACAAGACAAGATGGGATCAAAAGGACTCTCAAAATGGTTTGCAGTGGAGCGAGCACATAGAGTCCCTGCACAAAAGCCTTCACCCAGAGCCTGACCTAGACCGGTGGTGGGCATGAACTTTAAACACTGGGACCTGAAGCGCGTATGACAACAGATACAGAATTTTGATTAAATAAAATGTGTCTTAAGAGAGAATGGAACCCGATACGTGTTACTCTGTGTGGCCAGATTGAAGATAACCAAAGGTGACAAGCACCAATTTTGTAATTCCCCGGAGAAGACATGGCAATGGTGGGAAAAAGAAGGAGGATGGTCAGCTACCTCACCCAGGAATAAATGAGGTGGGGCCCACCTAGCTGATGAGAACCATCCAAGATCTGGGGAAGGAGAGAGGAATCCCAGTGTTCCTTGGACTGAGAGAATCACTGGGACAGAGAATGTGCCCATACAGACAGGTGGTGAGGAAGCACCTAAAGGGGTTCCCCTCACGTTACAGGGGTCAACGTGAGGGGAATCACGGAGAACAGAGACTGATGGGTGTGGCGGGACTACACTGCTACACTCTCAGGCGATGTGACACCTGCTACTGGAGAGACTGAAGCTGCACCCACAGGAGGACTCACATTGTTTAAACAGGTTGCAAGGGAGGAGCTAGAGAACCACCTTCTACACTAACCACTACTTATCTTAATGCTCAATTTTGTTGCGAGGGGTCACTGAGGTGCCAACAGTAGCCAAATACTCCCCTTGTGGGAAGACAGTTGAGTGTTGAGTACTTAAACTACAGTACCCTACTCTTGATGGGTATGCACCCAGGAGCTAGGGGAGTGAGTAGTGCGAAGGGGGATGAGAGATGGGATTGGGGAAATAGGGATGAATCCGAGTTTGAGATTCTGAGATCGGGACAGTATGGTTTGGACTGAAATTTGGTGGAATGGTCGGGCAATAATGGTGGTGAAATGGGGCGATTGACAATGTTGACATGGAATGTGCAAGGGAGGGGGTGCGCCACTAAGGGATGAGAAATTCTTGGATATCTAAAGAGATGTGGGGCTCCGATAGTGCTCCTACAGGAGACACATCTTACCACAGCTTGGGAAAGTAAAGTTGAGTCGGGGCAGGGAGGTACATGGCACCACTTTCTTTTCTTACTCCAGGGGGTTATTAATATGTATAGCCAAGGGGTTCCCCTGCAGATCACCAAAACTATGCAAAAGGAAGATGGTAGGACACTTGTGCTGCTAGGGGTGTTGAACAGGAGAGAAATCTGTCTGGATAACTCCTACACCCTAATATTGGCAATGATACTTATGTCCCAGAAGTGCTCTGGATAATAGGGGGCATGGTTATGGAGAGTCCATATGAAGGGGCTTCAATTGCCTACTGGACCCCTAACTAGATATGTCAGACCCCAAACTATCATACAGAACACTTACCTCCAAGTCTCTGAATGATATTATGTGGGACCTTGACCTGGTATATGAATGGAGGGAGAAAAACGAGGACACAAGAGGATATTCCTTTGTTTCCTATCCTTACTATGTTTATTCACAAATTGATTATATTTTGGTGGGAAGAGGTCAGTTTGAACACTTTGAGGATATTAAATATCTGTGGAAAACAATATTGCACCACGCCCCTGCAATAGCCAGAATGATTTGGGGGAAGCTTGTTGGCACAATTCCCAGATGGAGATTGAGAGCAGAATCATTGACGGATAAGATATACATGAAGGAGTTCAGTCAGACCATTGAAGTGTACTTGGAGTTCAATCAAGGATCAGTGGGGGATTTCGGGACAGTCTGGATGGGGATTATGGTTACCATCAGGGGGAGGAGCTTGGCCACAATATGTGGAATCCGCTGCACACTTCAAATGACCCTGAAAGGGGTAGATGAGCAAATAATGACACTTCAGGATAAAATGACAAGGGGAATAGCATGTGGGGCTGAACTCCTATGGGAACCCGTATTGTGGAAACAAGCACAGGAGTGCCTGGAGAAGTACGATTACACCCAATATAAGGCGAGGATCGACAGAGAGGATGATAAGGTGGGATACCTTCTAGTTTGGATTTTCAGGAGGGAAGAGCCACAGTGGCTCCTAACCTAAATGGTATCTGAAGATGGAGGATTGGTTAGGAAATAAAGGGGCATAAATGAGGTCATCCATAACTACTACAACAATTTATTATGAAACGGGGACTCTGCAGATGTGGATGATATCTTGGAAGGCCTGGAACAGCTTCCCTACCCAGGCTGAGCAGGATTTCCATAAACACTATGGAGGAACCAGTGACAGAAGGGGAGAATTGAAAGGCTATAGATTATCTAGAGAATGGGAAAACACTGGGGGGGGGGTAGCCTACCGGTGAAATTATTCAAAACCTACTCTGATGTACTGGTGCCCAAGCTATGGTTACTTTATGACGCTGCCTTTCATAGAGGGAGCCTCCCAATCTCTATGAGGTAAGCTATTATAGTGTTGCTCTTAAAGTGTGGGAAGGAGTTATAATGCTGTGAGTCGTTTTGTCTGATCTCATTGTTAAATTTAGACACCAAAATTCTGTTCAAAGTGATAGCCAACAGCCTACTGAAGGAAACTTTTCATCTAATCCATCAGGATCAATGCAGCTTTGTATGGGGGAGAAATACTACTGTGAACCTACGGAGGTTCCAATATATTATACAAAGGGAAACAAAAGAGTTGTGGGGGTGGGGCCCAGAACAGGAGAGCGCACACCTGAAAGTCAAAAAGTGATTAGCACAGTTATTGGTTTAGCTGCGGTCTTGCGGATGGTAAGGTGATCTCCCACTATCACCTGGACTAAATTGAATTTTAATGTGTAACCATCAGCACAGGCTGCGCTTGTAACCTGGTGTAAACTCACTGAGTGTGATAGTTTATAAATGGGATGGGTGGGGAATATTCACAAAAAGGCACAACTAATTTGTAATTGAACAAATTTATGGTGCAAAGTACAAAGTTGTTGTGTCATTCACATAGATAATAGTGCATAATAAAACAATGTTTCAGAAAAACCAATAGAACCATCTTGGTACATGCGGAAACATATTACATGTGAAGACCTTGATACTGAAAACAAATAAATGCCAGGCTGTGCCTGAGAAGAAGTCCATATAAAATATGCCAAAATATACAGGTAATGTCAACCAATACAAAGAAAAGTAGAAAATAACATCCAAATGCCAAGCAATTCAGAAAATGCCAACACGTGTTTCAACCTATGAGGTCGTCATCAGGGCATATGGGTACATATGAAGCATTGAAATTGAATGCTGATGCTGAACCTAGACTGAGTTCAAACTGGAAATCTGTCAGAGTTGGGAGAAGGGTGTCGGAGCAAGGAACGGTCGGAAATGGGAGAGAAAAGAAAAAGAATGGCATAGTGTTAGATTGCTGTGTGCACAATAGAACGTTAGAGGTAAGTGTGTAGGCTACAAAGAGTAAAGCATACCGTATTGAAATATTTCTCAGAAAGCTCATAGTCAAGCTATTGGAAAATTGTGGCAGCGGATGATTCCCTTATTCATCTAACTGATAGTTTCTGTATGCTGTAAAATATAAAAAGCAAATGGAGCAGATTTAGTCTATTGACGAGTGCTCTCTGACATGTTAAAAGGATAGTTTAACAGTTTTAAATAACATGTAAAGTGAACTAAAGGCAGATATTACCTTCAAACAGGACAAGTTGTGATGTATTTTGCTTTGCAGCGGTACCGTAGCTGTGGCAATGGTGCGATGCAAGAGGGCGTGTTTGATTATTTTAACCGGAAATCTAGCCGCAATCTGTGAAATAAATGACACATCGTGTTTGTATGGGATGGGTTTAGGATACAAACAGTGTAATATACCTAATGTGAAGAAGTAGGGAAAAAGAAAGAAATGCTTACCGGCTTGGTGATATAGCGCGCTCAGTGGCAGGCAGTTTCTCACTGTAATCAGTCACAGTGCTAACGGGTTACTGTAGTAACCTCGTCCGGGTCGGTCAGGTGATCGAATCACCTGACCTGGTTGCTAGGACACTTAAACCAAGCCGGAAGGCAGGGAAATGCTGATCTATTCGTGAAGTATAATGGAATTAGGAACTAGCGGTCTGGTAGGACAGAAAGACTAGCATTTGTTATCGCTAAAAGAAAACTCATAATTAGTAAATAATCAAGTATTATTTGAAAAGTTGAATCTAAAAAAATACATATTTAGAAGCGTCTACAAATGCAGAGACAGCTTGAAACTAGCTGTGTATTGGTTTTGACTGCAAGGTGTATGTTAGGTGGGCTTTTTCCCATAATCACTCAGATGATGAAAAAAGTGTATATTTAAAGCCAAACTTGACTTAAGCGAAATGAAAATTAGTGTCAATTGATTACATCAAGCGCGGTTATTTACCTGAAAGTTTCTGTCATTGGTAGTTTTGTTAGGGCTGTGGGATGTTTGGTTGCCAGCTGCCAGGGATTACTATTTACAGGGATCCGGAAATCCAGATGTGTGTTAGCTGTCGCGTGTCAAGAGACCCTTGACACGCGACATGCGTTATGACATCCGTCCCACTATTGAATGTATTGGCTCCCCAGCGCAAGCACACACTATAATTAATCTGTCTGTTGTCTCTTGTAATCAATTGACACTAATTTTCATTTCGCTTAAGTCATGTTTGGCTTTAAATATACACTTTTTTCATCATCTGAGTGATTATGGGAAAAAGCCCACCTAACATACACCTTGCAGTCAAAACCAATACACAGCTAGTTTCAAGCTGTCTCTGCATTTGTAGACGCTTCTAAATATGTATTTTTTTAGATTCAACTTTTCAAATAATACTTGATTATTTACTAATTATGAGTTTTCTTTTAGCGATAACAAATGCTAGTCTTTCTGTCCTACCAGACCGCTAGTTCCTAATTCCATTATACTTCACGAATAGATCAGCATTTCCCTGCCTTCCGGCTTGGTTTAAGTGTCCTAGCAACCAGGTCAGGTGATTCGATCACCTGACCGACCCGGACGAGGTTACTACAGTAACCCGTTAGCACTGTGACTGATTACAGTGAGAAACTGCCTGCCACTGAGCGCGCTATATCACCAAGCCGGTAAGCATTTCTTTCTTTTTCCCTACTTCTTCACATTAGGTATATTACACTGTTTGTATCCTAAACCCATCCCATACAAACACGATGTGTCATTTATTTCACAGATTGCGGCTAGATTTCCGGTTAAAATAATCAAACACGCCCTCTTGCATCGCACCATTGCCACAGCTACGGTACCGCTGCAAAGCAAAATACATCACAACTTGTCCTGTTTGAAGGTAATATCTGCCTTTAGTTCACTTTACATGTTATTTAAAACTGTTAAACTATCCTTTTAACATGTCAGAGAGCACTCGTCAATAGACTAAATCTGCTCCATTTGCTTTTTATATTTTACAGCATACAGAAACTATCAGTTAGATGAATAAGGGAATCATCCGCTGCCACAATTTTCCAATAGCTTGACTATGAGCTTTCTGAGAAATATTTCAATACGGTATGCTTTACTCTTTGTAGCCTACACACTTACCTCTAACGTTCTATTGTGCACACAGCAATCTAACACTATGCCATTCTTTTTCTTTTCTCTCCCATTTCCGACCGTTCCTTGCTCCGACACCCTTCTCCCAACTCTGACAGATTTCCAGTTTGAACTCAGTCTAGGTTCAGCATCAGCATTCAATTTCAATGCTTCATATGTACCCATATGCCCTGATGACGACCTCATAGGTTGAAACACGTGTTGGCATTTTCTGAATTGCTTGGCATTTGGATGTTATTTTCTACTTTTCTTTGTATTGGTTGACATTACCTGTATATTTTGGCATATTTTATATGGACTTCTTCTCAGGCACAGCCTGGCATTTATTTGTTTTCAGTATCAAGGTCTTCACATGTAATATGTTTCCGCATGTACCAAGATGGTTCTATTGGTTTTTCTGAAACATTGTTTTATTATGCACTATTATCTATGTGAATGACACAACAACTTTGTACTTTGCACCATAAATTTGTTCAATTACAAATTAGTTGTGCCTTTTTGTGAATATTCCCCACCCATCCCATTTATAAACTATCACACTCAGTGAGTTTACACCAGGTTACAAGCGCAGCCTGTGCTGATGGTTACACATTAAAATTCTATTATACAAAGGGTGCATGACTTATAGGAGGAACTAGCCATGGTATTGCTAGATGCTGTCAAATCCTTTGACTCTGTAGTGTAGGACTGGCTTTTCAGAGTCTTGTAACAGTATGGGATGGGTCCGAACATGATGAAGTGGATATGATTGTTATATCAGGAACCACTGGCAAGGGTGAAGACAGGTAAGGAGTTTTCACCAAGGTGGCAAGTGGAGAGAGGCGAAGGGCAGGGTTTCCCCGCTGTCTCCTATCATTAAAATGTATTAGTTATTGAACTTACATAGCGCAATGTACGCCAGAAGGCATCTTGCTGCTCAGCAGTGTAAGGAGAAAACCACCATGTGAAAGAAATTAGAATAGAAGGGTTTTACCTCTCACCTAAAGGACAAATAGTCCTTGTTTTTCCGCAATGACAAGGTGAGCGAAGTCCACATTTTAGCTGCCACTATAGAGAAGGCACAACCACCTCTGCAAAGAAAATTAGCCTGAGGGACAACCAACAGAAAAGCATGGGAAGAACACAGGACCTGAGTCATGACATAAGGACAACATGTTTGCTGGAGGAATTCTGCACCATTCCCATACAAGGAACAGTGGACCAAACAGATGGACTTAAAAGAAATCCGCTTGGCAACTGGAAGCCAGTACAAAAGGCAGAGAATGCGGGTAGCATGTGTATAACGAGGGGTCAGAATGGTGGCCATGGCTGCAGAGTTCTGAAGAGCTTGCAGCCAATGAGTGAGGTAAGAGGGCTGACCTAAATAAAGTACATTACAATAGTCGAGAGCAGATAGAACCAAAGAGGCTACATCACCACTTCCTATACTTCCAAGCTTATCACACAAAGTCATCAATTCTTGACACCATAAAACTGAATAACTCTAGCTCGGGCCATCATTCTGTCTAAATTTGACAATTGCAATGTACTATTGCTAGGCGCCTCAAACACTAATCTGGCCAAACTACATCTCTTGCAAAACAAGGCACTAGGGGCAACTCTGGCCATAAAAAAATCCAACCACATCACAAAGATTAGAAGGGATGCCCACTGGCTCCTAATCAAAGCCATAATAATTTTCAAAACACTTTGTATTACCCATAAGTGCCTTAACAAAACAGCTCCCTTATACCTCAACAACGTTATCACCCTCAAGGAGAATACAAGATTCCTTAGATCTAGCACTAATACACAACTCTTCATCCCAAGATACCAACTCTCTAGGGCAGAGGGAAATAGCTTCCCCATACTGGCCCCTAAAATATGGAACGCACTCATTGCGAACACCAGAAACAAACCATCCCACCAGAAATTCAAGAACATGTTAAAAACCTGGCTTTTCAACAAATACTAAACTATCCTAGTAACTTGCCTGGACCCCTTTCGTACAATATAAATAAGTTTAATTTATTAATGTAAAACGTGTATTCCCATCTGTAACCAGAGAATCCCTTCTACTGTGTGACTGATTAGACCTTCACCCTATAACCAGATACATAAGCATTCTGTAACTTACACCGTGATACCTCTGGGTTTGGGCGTATAACAATATAAATAAATAAATAAATAAATAAATACATACATACATACATACATACATACATACATACATACATACATACATACATAAAAAGAGGTGCCCTGAGTTGGAGAGACAGGAAAGGAAGAACCTTTCTGAGTTGTAAGCCTATAATGGCCTTGCTGACACATTGCGGCAACTTCAGGCTCCACATATAGAGTGGCAGTGATCTTGACTCCATGGTCATTTACCATCACAACAGGGGTGGGAAAAGGACCAAGGGAAGGGGGTCAGAAAGGAGGGGTCCACAGAGCAGCCAGCCATTGCAGGATGGCCTACCACCAATTACTTGGTTTTATCCCTTTTCAGCATCAGTCACTTACTCCTCATCCATTCCCCTATGGCTGTAAAACAAGCTCTAAATCTGGATGCAGTGTTGGGCGAGGAGAGGTCCAAACGCACGATGATTTGAGTATCATCAGCATAAAGGTAACATAGGAAGATGTGGGAGGAGACGAGTCTGGCTACAGGCTGAACGTATACGTTAAACAAAATAGGCAAGATGGCAAGCCCCCGTGGAACACCACATGTGAAGGAGGAAGGAACAGAATGAAAAAGGAGGGAAAGAAAGTGACTGAGCGCAGTCAGAAAGAAACGAATGGAACCAGGAAAGAACGGCACCAGAGATGCCTGCCCTGGCAAGGCACGCAAGCAGGTTCGAGTGAGGGATAGTATCAAAGGCGGCGGAGAAATCAAGCAAAATGAGAAATCAAATGCTGCCCTGGTCCTGTAGCCACACCAGATCATAAATAACTGAGACAAGCACATGCTTGGTGCCGCGACCTGGGCTAAAGCCAGACTGCAAAGGATCAAAGAAGGCAGAATTTTCAAAAAAAGAACTGAGGCAGGGAACCACAAGTGACTCTAGCATTTGAGAGAGAAAAGGAAAGAGAGATATAGGACACTAGTTAGCCAATACAGAAGAGTCCAGGGAATTTTTTTGAGGAGAGGAATGCCAAGAGAATGTTTTAAACTAGCTGGAATGAGGCCACTACTAAAAGAAGCATTACTAGTCTCTGTAAATAAAGGAGCAACCAAAGGCATGATTTTCTTTATCACAGGCACAGAGATAGAATCCATCTTCGTAGCAGATCTAAGTCTAACTGAGGCTGCAGTAATATCCTGAGAGGAAAAAACCTCATTCTGTTTGCCCTTGCATTAGCACCCTTAGTGAACACATTTAGGGAACAATTTTGAGACACAGGTATATTACTAGATGGCAAATCACACATGATTTCTCTGTTCACAGATGAAGCTCTCGTGTATGTATAAATCCCACAGCTACATATTTCATGTATGCTGGAAGTGCTAGAGAACCTTGGGAAACTGTCCGGATTCAGGATCAATATGGAGAAGTCGTTAATCTCCCCACTGGGGAAGCTGGTCAAAGATCTCCCAGAGGTAGGACTACGATGGGAAACTGTCCCCTTTAGGTACTTGGGCATACAGGTTGGTAAAAAACTCCCTCATTGGGTAAGACTGCGATTTACAAAATGATGATCCAATCAAGACTACGGGCCTCATTACGACCCAGGCGGTAAGTTACCGCCTGGGTCGTACCTTTACCACCATGGCATAAACTACGTTTACGCCATGGTGGTTGGCGGACTTACCGCCCCATTCCGAGGTTGGCGGGGCGGTAAGTCCCCAATCCCCATTTACCCTTCCCCATTCCCATTTTTGCCCCATAGGAGTGGGGAAGGCGTTAATTACGCCACCGTAAATTACGGTGGCGTAATTAACAACAAGGTCCCTTAGCGCCATAGATTTTAACACCTGCTAAAAGCAGGTGTTAAATCCTCCATGGCGCTAAGGGACCTCGGAATCAGGCGGTAAGGGTCGGCGCTGTTTACGCCGCCGTAAACCCCTTACCGCCTGGGTCCTAATGAGGCCTTACAATCTCTATTTGCCAATATCGCATACATGATCCAACCACCTTTTTTTAAGTTATTGGATAGCAAAACATTTAGTGGGCTGGGGATGACACAAAGAAGTAGCACTTGGTACTTTACGTAGGAAGTACAAGGTTAGAGGACTAGCCCTCTGTAAGGGTGCAGAAGTACGAGACTGATACAAAGGTGGCATACTGGTTGCTATTAACATTTATTTGGTTGAAAAGAAAAGAGTAAAACCTACCTATCTCTAATGCTAAAATGGGTTTTATTTCCTCAAATAATAAACTAAGGAAGTTTTCGGAATGTCCAAAATCATAAATGTCCACTTTTGCGTCAAAATCCTATTTCCTCCCCTTACACTTAAACACATCTAAGAATAAAATCACTGCTGGGTCCAGAAGAATGTCTACCTTCTTCTGGACAGAGGATATAAAGTTTCCTGAAAAACCGGGTGGAATGTCTTCCTTCCCCTTTTTACTTTCTCAGTGTCCAACAACAGGGGGTATGGTTCCCTTCTCCTGGTTTCTTTCTTTCTCAGTGCCTGGAGGAAATTACTTCCTTTCCCCTGGCTTCCTTCGGAATGTCTAACAACACCAGGGGGTATCATTCTCTTCCCAAGGTTTATTTCCCAGGCGTGGGTCTCAGAGCTCAGTCGGCAGACCTGATTCTCTCCTTCATCAGGTACTGCGACAAAGAAGAGGGATGGTGCTTCTACTGCTTCTTGAAATATCTTGTTGACTAGCCTGCCAGATATTTGTGTGGTTTCTTCTCTTCCCCTGCTCCTCGCACAATAGACCTGGTTCACTAACCTGCTAGGTACCATCTATGTCTTTCTTTCTGTGATTTGCATCTTTTACTGCTTTCCTGATCCCAAACCCTCCTTTCTTAGCTTTCTCCAAGATTTTCTACTTGCCACCTTCTTCTTAGCTCTCCTTCACCTTTCCGGCAACCGGCATGCCTTTTGACATGGTCTGCATGGAACCTGATCTGTCCTTGGCATCTGCAGTTGAGCAGGGGCTTCTTCCAGCTCTCTGGGACATCTTGTCGTGTGCTGCAGCTCTGCGATTACCCTGTTTCTCTGGGCTGCATGTTTCTCTTTTCCCACTCTTCTCAAGCCTCAGGGACTCCAGTTGTTACACTCCACCAGCGGTTATGCTCACCTGGTCTCTGCAGAGGCATTGGGGCCCGGTTGCAGCCCTCCCTGAACTTTAATCACCCCCTTCAGGCCTCTCCCTCAGTAGAAAAGCTGTGAGAAGTGGTACATGGTGATACTGCTCCTGCATGGAGATAAGAGTGTGTGAGTGTGCCAATCTGTGATTGTTGTACCTCTCGAACCCTTCACCCCAAAGTTCGTTTCTGTGAGCATAGACCAGCCCATAAAGCTTACCTGTGAATTATGGAAGATAAGCTCTCCATCCTCCTACTTCTGGGAGTGGTGCGTCGAATGGGATCTAGTTCCTTCACTGATCCTTGATAAGGATTAGTCCAGTACAGCTGCGACTATGCTTCTCCTTATGATTGGTAAGTCTTTCTTGTGCTCTTGTGATGCTGTTCGTTTTGTTCAATGACTTTATATGTTGCTTCTATTTATGCCTGCAATAATGTCTCTCTTCTGTTTTCCTCCCTTAAATGGAAATGCGGCCTCAATGCAGCTGTGAGACGCGAGAGGCAGCCGGATGGAAGATGGATGCTACCGCAATGTTCGACAGCAGGTAAGTTTTGGTTTAAGAAAAAGCGCAAAGAAAGGCAAAGCACAACCTTAAACTGGCTGTTTTTTCGATGTCTAACCTTGTCTTCTGTTTTTCCTTGCAGGTGCTGCTGTCGATGATGGAGTGTGTCAATCAGCGGTGCCAAGATGAAGATTACGGCGTTCCGGAAAGTGTAAAGATGAATACTTGGTTCACTGAAGAGATGGACAGGTAAGAACATCTTCCCCCAGTTGGTAAGTATGCTGGCAGGAAGCAGGATGTCCAGGAAGCAGAATCTCCAAAGGTAAGTCTGGCCTCAGGCGACTGTGAGCGTTACGCTGCTTGCAAGTGCAGAATAACGCAAAGTGTCTGTCTTGAGGATTGGGGCAGTTTATATAGCTGAGATCGTGGGCACGCCCATTAGGGCCGGTTTACCAGCCATACCCTGCCACTCCTAGAGAGAGAGCACGTACGAAGGCAATCCATTAGCAGCCACACCCAAGAATATACTTGGGGCTGCTTAATGGATGGAATGTTCAAGGTTAATGCATCCTGCTTAATGGATGGAATGTTCAAGGTTAATGCATCTGAAGTGCTATGTCCATAATAAAAGCTTTTTGGTGTTAAATGGATTTTCTTGTCTACTTTTGATCAAAAGGCACCAGGACACTGTCCACCCATGTCTCCTGTGCATGCGACCCATGCATGCCTGTGCCCCTGACTTCATGACCATGACACCAGCTCGGTAAGTATTCACGCCACTCTGGATCAGCTGCGGAGCATCCTACACCCACCTCAGCCTCCTATTCTGCTCTTCTACTTCCTGTCTCATTCGGCTTCTCACAGTTCCTCCTGAGAAGGCTTGACTTCATGTTAAGTCCTTCTTCCCTTTTTATATCACAGATACCAATAGATTGTCCATATTGACTAGTCCGCTCCTGCCGGTTCGGTGGGGTGCTCTTTGGCACTCTGCGGTTCTTCTTCATCTCAGTCAAAATATTGTTGTTCTCTTCTTGGATACTGGCATTGTTCTTCATCCCAGTTTTGTTAGAGGTTTCACGTGTGTAACCATTACTATTCCTCATCTCAGTATAAGGTAGTGATATGGAATGGTCTACCTTGCACATATAGATGGAGGTATGGAGGTATGGAGGACTATGTTACTCTGCATAATGTGTGTAATAAAGAGGTGGGTGAATACTGCGCTCTCCTTAACAAGTCCTCCCTCAGCTTATAAGGGGTTTCCCTACCTATGCAGTTCTCTCATGATGTACTACCCCCAGGGGGCCTATTGGACTGTGACTGCACCACCCTGGCCCCATGGGAAGAGTCCCTCCTATGGGATAAGGGACAGCATCTAAGGATTCATCATTTCTCCCAGACTTCGAGCAGTTCTTTCTGGCATCCCAATTACAATATGATACCAGATGGGATATCAGAGATGTGGGACCTGACAAACTACTCATGGGGGAATCCCAGAGACACTCCACAGGGATTGGATCACTCTGTAGAGAGACAGGAAGGTTAAAGGCATCCTGTATAAAGTGGGTATCCGACAAGTGTGCGGCAGGATTAGTACTAAGCTGAGAATAGGGGAGAATGACAGTCCAGACATACCCTAAGGGCAGATGCAAAGGTACCTGCAGTAATTGGGGATATTGATGATGCTACATGCATGGTTGCAGGATGCCGGTTGGTAGGAGACCTATTAAAAAGCAGGAGGCCATTACACTTTGTGGAATGGGCCAAGAAATATCAGATGCCCGAGGGACAGTTCCTGAACGTTGCACGGTTGACAAAGGTAGTAGCAACAAAGTGTAACTCCATAACAGAGGAGCTCCCGACTATCTCAATCCTTCCCACTATACTAACAATTGGTACTGAAGAACATTCGATCATTGGCAAAGCCAACCAGTGTAATCCCAGGGACCCTAACCTTATAGGGAAAGAATGAAACAAATCCCATAAGGAGTCAGTAGCAGAGATATATGTGTTAAAGAGCTGTGGGTCTAACACACAGACCTATCTCAGACCCACAAAGGTTTTTATCACCCTCAATCCCCCATCTCTACAGAGCCTTATTTGTACATGTGTGTTTTGATGGAAAAGCGAAATAAGCTTAACCAGGGTGGGGGCACCACTCATGCTAGTAGTTTAGACCATCACTTTGCCTTATAACTCTATCAAATGCACAAGACATTTTCATGGACAACATATAGACAGTCCCGATGGTATCATATAGAGCTGAAGCTCAAACCTGCACCAATATAGTGCCATTAGAGAAGTACCCACCCATTTCCGGAAGCCCACTTGGTTGTCATTCCGAATTTTTAACCTATCCACCCATGTTTTGAGTTCTTTCAGTGCCACTGGTGCCAAGATGTTACTTGTGGTGTTCAAAAGGGTGATCGGTCTATAATTTGTACGGTTTGACCAATCCCCTTTTTTATAAAAGGGGATGATGTAGGATGACTTCCAAGTGGATGGCAGGGCATCCATATGGATAATTCTGTGAAATAGAGTATGTAGAATAGTTAACCAAATGTCAGGGTCTTTCTTTAAGGTAATATGGGCTAAATTGTCTGGACCGGGAGCCCTAGATGATTTGCTCTTACAAATAAGATTGTGTATGTCTGCAGCCTCCAAAGAGATCCATGTCAGAGCCCCTGAGATATAATCAGGTAAGTTAAGAATTGAATTATATTTTCGATCAGCGTAATTTGAGCATAGTAAGCAACCCATATCGCTTCCTCAATTATATCCCGATCTTTCGATGACTCCATTGTTGCCAGCGGAATTAGTTTCCACAATTGAGATGCATTTACATGGTTTACAGCTTGCTAACTATCATTCACAAAAAGCTGGAACTTTATTCTCTTATTGTAAGGCCTTTAACACTGGCATTTTTTGGCAATAATGTAAGTATTCACATCCAAGAATTTGCAACGTAGATTTCTAATAAGAGACTATTTTGTGTTTTTTGCATTTGCCACTTGTGAAAAACGAGAGGGTGTTTCACTGACTAGACCCTGGGGATTCCTTACTCAGGTGGCCAGGGCATGGTCATTGCCTCTGGATCCAGACTGTGAGGGCAAGACATGGTATCCCCCCTTTCCCTATGCACATGTCCCATCCTATTTTACAGGATATTCTAACTTCCCAGGTCCCCCCTTTCCTAAACAAACACTGAGCTGAGGAAGAGGAGGTCTAAGGCAGAAAGCAGCACCACCCATGCAATACATTGGACATGTCCCACTAATAAGATCAGGCAGGGTCAGGCACTTGATCTTACACACATCTGGTACCTATTAGCTCTTCCCACATGGTTAAAAGGTGGAACACTGAAACACACTCTGTGCAAGGTGAGGCATGAGAAGGAGCAGTTCTTCCAGGGCAGCGGCAAACCAGGCAGAGTGGAGCGACAGGCTGAGGGACTGAACTGAGGTACGGAGAAACCTTGGATACCCCCGGCGAGAGATCATTACCTCCGAAGGGCCTTGAAGGTTATGCAAGGAAGCCCAGCTGGAGAGAAGAGACTAACCACTTTTGTGTTTCACGGATACCAGCCATCCTCCTGGGTGAACAGCAGAGTTGGGGTGATGCAGCAGCAGTTGTGGTATCAGCCTTGACTTCAGGATCAAAGCCGCGAAAGGCAAAAACAAATTAACACAGCCAGTGAGTTGATGGAAGCAATGCAATTCCGGTCTGTGTTAAATTAAACTTGACGGCAACAGTATCCGACTAATGAAGGTTGTGTGTGTGTTGATAAGACACAAGAGAAAGCAAAGCTTTGCAAAGAACTGTAAATTAAAGATACTAAGTAACAGAGTAATCCGGCAAAAGAAGATAGCCAAATTGAAAGTCTCTGTGAAATGTCTGATGCCGTAAAAGCATCAGGAAGAGAAAGAAACTGAGATGCAATATTGAACTGCTAGGTTGGATCCCAGCAGAGGGAAACCTGGATGTGAGAAATGTCTTTGAACTTTTAGGTTTGATCCCAGCATAGGGAAACCTGGATGTGAGAAATTTCTTTGAACTTTTAGGTTTGATGCCGGCAGAGGGAAACGTGGAAGTGAGAGATGTCATTGAACTGTTAGGTTTGATCCCAGCAGAGGGAAACCTAGATGTGAGAGATATCATTTACATTTACCAAGAAGCCTTGGTGTAGGAGACAAAAAAATGACATTTGTGGAAAGAAGGTTGAAGTGGGTATGCAGAGGTAAGAGCAAAAGCCTCTCAGTTTCATCAGTCTTCGACAGTGGAAGAGAAGTGAAAGAGGCTTGAGCCTGACAGAGGGTAGCCTATGAAGGTGTGATTGTAGGTTGGGCAAGGGCACCGCCACAAATTGTGATCGAAAGGTTTGAGCCCGGTGGAGGGGAACCTATAGTGAATTGTGGTAACCAGAAGGAAACAAAGTTTTGTTGAACTGTGTTGAATTTTCGTGGAAGGCCAAGTGGGCCTTGGTTCATAAAACATACTGCATACTTGTGTCCAAAGCCAGAGTGTGTCGCAAGGTCCAAGTGTGCCACCTTACCCCATGCCACAAAACATGGCGAAGGGAATTTGCTCATCCATACTGACATTTCTTTTGAACACTGATTTTCCTTTTTGCATTACACATTCCTCTTACAGTTTTATTGTATTAGAAAGAGGGCAGGCATTAGGTTTATTAGTATAGGCAATGTTATTTTGACTAAAGACTGACTAGGACTGTATTTACTTTTTGTTTGATGATCGAGAATACTCCCATCTTAGTTATAGGGCAAAATAGGAGTGTTCCAACCCCTTTCAAACCATCAATAAAGGTTTTTAAACTTGCAGTTCTTGTGTCAGTGTCTACATGTGATAACCATGCATCCCTCACACATCCTAATGTCAAAGTCATGGGTATTGGCTTTAGAAGCTAGACGGATTCTTTTACCTGTCGGCTTCTGCATGCATTTCCTGATCATTCATCCTTTAGACAGAAAACAAACCATGTTCCTAGGTAGTAAAGTACAATCTACCTACTTCTTGAGTACGTTTTAATAATACATTGTGATTCCATTTCACCATAGTACTCCTCTTGTTTTGTTCTAAAAACTATAGTCAAAAAGATGAGTCGAGGCTATGGTTTTTTACTGAAATTATGAACCCCAGCAGTGAATGATTGCTTACGTTCATTGACTTTATTGTCAAGTCTGAACATTTAGGTGCTAGAGAAGCAGAAACAAAAACATGATTGATCCAGAAATATGCAAGTACTCTGTTCCATGTGTACACATTAGATGAGGAGTCAAACCCTCTAGCAAACATTCAAAGTTTCAAAGAAATGTCTCCATACATTCCACCTGGATGCAACCTTTCTAGCCTGCAAAGTTACATTTGTTTAGTCAAATATGTCAGCTGGAAGGGCAGAATTAAAGTTTCCACAGACTGAAATGCTGTCCGCATAGCCAACTCCTAACCTGGTCTCTATAACGTTTCCAGTGGCTAACTGAATATCGCAGAGCTGGCTCTTTGTAGGGTTCCAATACAGATGTATAACTAGCAGTTGCATGTTCCATTCATGGAAATCGAGCCCTGTGGCCAAAATAATGCTTACAGGTGAAGCAGAAAGTTAGGCACGTACCATCAATCTTAGATCGATCACTATGGCCAACCCTCATATGATCTCCCTGATGTGCCTTTGATGGCTTCCCGAGACAGTACATGGTACCCATATAGGACTACAAGGGAGGTCAGCATAGTTTCTTGTAATATCTAAATATCATGACCCCAAATTGGAAAATTACAATTAGCCATCTCAGTGATATTTTGAAAGCCGCAGCTGTTCCACAAACAACATTTTAAAGGCCTACTGTAAGGCCTGACTGTCATTCGTTAGGTAGATGGTTCTGACAAATTGCCTTCAGTAGCCATGACCATCCAGTCTCATGCTGTTTTATCTTTGACAGCCCCCCCTATATTTATTTATTTTATTTATTCCATTTGTAAAGCACACATACAACCCAAGGGCATTGAGGTGCTGTAGCAGGTGCAAAGCACTAGACAAGCTAGTGTTGAGCAGGCATAGTTACTTAGAGAGACAAGGCAAAGTATGTATAGCATGGAGCCAGTTGTCATATAAACATACAGAATCCCAACCAAATGGCAAAAATCCTATAAAGCACAGTCTGAGGTTAGTGTTGGACAGACATAGATACATACGGATACAAGGTGAAGTAGGTATTGCCTGAAGGCAGTTGTCATATAAACATACACATTCATCACCTTATCCTAGAAAACAAAACCTTAGGGCAGTGGTGAAGGAGATAGTTAATGGCGAAGCAAACAACCTGTGATGGGGAGTTCAGGTTTATGCGAAAAGCTGAGTGTTTAATGCTTTGCAGAAAATCCAGTCGGATTTCTCTGCCCTCAAGTATGGTGGGAGGTCATTCCAGAGCTTGACAGGAAGGTAAGGGAAGCTGGAACCTTTGGCTTTGCATCTTTTCACTTTGGGAACGATAAGCTTGTCAGTGTAGGGGGTCCTAGTGGGTCTTGAAAAGTGTCCATTGGCAATTCTTTTGGAGCAGTAAGGTGGTGCTGTGCTGGAGAGGCACCTTTGAGTAATGGATAGTGTTTTGAAGATGATCCGCTTCTGAATGGGGAGCCAGTGTGCATCTCTTCTAGCACTGGAGATGTGCTCTCTTTTTTGGATGTTCAAGGCTGCTCTCAGGGCGTTATTCGGGATAACTTGAAGTTTGAAGATGTTTCTGGAAGAGGTGCCATTGAATAGTACATTACAATAGTCTATCTTGGAGCCAATGATTGTGTGGGCAATGTTAGGCAGTTATTTTTCGAAAGGAAGAGTCTGGCTGTGTTAGGGCCTTTGTAGCATACGCTGCTGAGGAGGTAATTACATTTACTTGTCTGATCATGGCGAGTGAAGCATCTAGATAGACCCCTAAGGTCTTTATAGTGTTAGAGATGGAAATTGAGCAGTTGTCAATCATGAATGCAGAATACTGAATGTTGAGGTTCTTTAGGGCGCTTGTAAGGCCGACAATAAGGATTTCTGTTTTGTCGCTGTTGAGACAGAGATGATTGGCAGCCATCCAGGTCTGGATTGTGAAATAGATCAAGTTCAGGCTGTTGGAATCTTCTATGTAGTTGCCAGATAGAGGGATCAGGATTTGAGTGTCATCGGCATAGTTAGTGTATGCTATGCTGAGAGAATCTAAAACGTGGAGGAGGGGCCGGGTGAAGATTTTTTAGAGCATAGGGACGATGCAGGATCCTTGTGGCACACCACAGGTGATGGGAGATGGAGAGGCATTGGCGATCTCTGAGAAAACCCTCATGACTCTTCCATTCAGGAAGGTTGCTATCCATGTAGTGGCTGATGGTGAAATAAGAGCGCAAGTGGGGAGGTGGTGGCAGAGGAACTGGTGGTTGACCAGGTCAAAAGCTGCAGATAAGTCTAGGAGGAGGAGCAGGGCTGACTTGCCATCGTCCCTGATCTAAGTCGAGCAAGACAAATTCTGTGACATGCCTAGGGTGAAATCCAGACTGGTGCATTCCTAGGATGTGGTTGTTCTCTGGGAACTGCTGAACTTGTAGGTAGGCAGGTCAGTCCAATATTTCTAGAAGGAAGGCGACAGTGGTGCTGGGCTGGTAGTTTGTGGCAACGGCTGGATCCAGAGTAGTTTTTTTTCAAAAGAGGGAGAACCAAGCTTCTTTGAGGATGGCTGTATTGGTACTTTGAGTGAGGGAAGTGTTTATTTTGGTGGTGATGATGGGGGTCAGTATGTTGGCACAGTCTTTGACGAGGGGTGTAGAGCAAATGTCGCCTTTGCTTTTTGATGGTTTTAGGCTATTAATCAGTTTGGTGACCTTGGTTTCAGGGAGGTGTCTGAAGACGAACTGAGTAGTGGGTGACATGGGGTGGGAGCGGGGCACTTGTTGGTAGCAGTCATGGGTACTATATTGAATGTCACTTGTTGAGATAGGATCTTCCGATTTAAGGTGTCAATTTTGCCTAGGAGTGTTTCTTAAATACTAGAGCACCAGGTCTTGTCTTTAGTGATGGTTGAGGGGGGAATTGCAGGGGATTCAAATTCTCTGTATATGGAGAACATTTATTTTGCATCTGACTTGGCATTCCTAATTCTAGTGTTGAAAGAGTTGGACTTAGCTGTGATTATGGCTCGTTTGCATTGTTTGCAAGCTTCGGCGAAGTCCTGTTTTGTAGAGAGGTTGGGTTCTTTTAGCCAAGTTAGCTGTGCTTGTCATTTCAGGTTGCGTAGTCCTAATAGGTTAAGGGTAAACCAGGAATTGGAATCCCTGACCAACTTTGCTTTGCGAGGTACTAGAGGGGTTCATGTGTAACTGCCTTAGTGAGGATTGAAGTGTAGGTATCCACTAGTGACATAGTATCAGTGGCGAAGGGAGCCTGGAGGCGGGGAGTGTTGATCAGGGGTAGGATATTGTCTCTGGTGAGCTTCTATGAGCTCCTTGCGACAGCAGGAGGAAAAGGTTAGATAGTGCTATAGGGTTGTTTGGCTGTGTGATAGAGAAATGTATAATATGGTGATCAGCCAACGGACAGAGTGTGTTGGCGCTTGTGGAGATTTGGTAGTTGTGCTCTGCGACCCAGTACATTGTGCAGCCTTTATTGTGTGTGGGATTGGTGATGCTTTGAGTAAAAGCCAGTGTGTTGAGTGTGTCAGATAGTGATTTAGAGGGTAGATCATTAGGGTTGTGGAGGCCCAGGTAGAGGTCTCCTAACAGGATTATTCTCCAGGAGGCTTTGAGATTATCCTGGAGAATGTGAAGTATGTTTTGATCAAAGTTTGGTTAAGGGCTAGGAGGGTGATAGATGAGGTGAATGGTGATTGTATACATAGGGGAAGGTGAGAATTTGAGAGAGAGAAGATCAATGTTCCCATCAATGGATGTGTGAACTTGTATGAGTGGAATGGATTCTCTTGCCATCAGGGTGACTCTGCCTCCTCTGAAGGTGGGTCGGTAATTCTGTAGGATGATCAATCCTGTGGGAATAGCTAAGGCTAGGCCAGGGTCGGAAGCTTTGGAAGCCAGCTCTCTGTGATGGCTAGTGTGTCAAGGTTGTTATTTGTGATGAGGTCCTGGATATCAAGAGCATGGGCAGGGAGGAATAGAGTGTTGATCAAGGCACATGTTGGGAAGTGCTGAGGGGCAGTGTACAAGGTGACAGAGGCATGATCAGGTGTAAGGGCTTCAATCAAAGGGTCTAGGAGGGGAGGAGGGGTGGTATCTGTTGTTGGGGTGATGTTTGATTATGGAGGATGCTGTGGATTTCGGTGGAGTCCTTTGCGAAGATGGGAGGAGGAGAGGAATAGCTAGGGGTAGTGTGTTGGTGTGGGAGTTGGTTTGAGGGGGGAGCTGGAGCTTTGAGTATTTAGGGCTAACCTTCTGTTTTGAAGGCATTGACCGATATGTTGATTATGGTGTTTTAGTCCTGGCTTCGGCACTGTGATTAGGGGTAACCCCTTCAAAGTCATCTGAATAAATGGTTGTGCGCATCTGAGGCGTGAGCTCCTGGAGTGGGTTTCCTGTGGAATAGTGTTCTCAGATAAGTTGCAGAGTCGAAATGAGGGTTTATTATGTTTTGTGGGATGGGAGGTGTGCTGACTGCTATGCTTGAGGGTGCAGGTCTCAGATCCTTGAAGGAGCGTGGGAGGGTTGTGGGCAGGCAGTAGATAATACAAGTGTTAGTTGATGGCCGTGTGTGTGTAGTGAGTGCATAGTGTGCATTTTTGGTAGTGCATGCAGTCGCTGGGCTATGTCGTGGGAGTACTGCAAGGGTGTTTGGTATGAAAGTGTGGGTGATCGGCATCAACTTAAGGCAGTTGCTCATTGTAGTCGTGGGAGATTTGCAGTGTGCGATGCCCGTGTTCGGCGTGACATGATAGTTATGGAGGGGTGGAACAGCTATGTGTGCATGCGTGATCGTGCAGAATCCTGGGGATTGTAGTTGGCTTGGGGCGAATCGAGCCGAGCAGTCCTCAAATGCAATCACTGCTCATTGAGCGGGGCATGAGAAATAAACAGCAGATCCCAGCGGTGGCGTGATATTGCAGGTGGGAGGAAGAGTGTCCCTACTGTATGGGTTTATTTTTTCAAGGAGGGCCGAACTTTGTCGTGGTGCAGCTCTGCAACGAATCGCACGTGCAGCAGGGTGAGACAGCACCAACTTGCGTTCCACTGTAGCCTTTGTCCATTCTAATGAGGACTCTAGAATGGGAGGGAGGAAGCCAGTTGGTGGGGAAATTGGCATAACCTTGTGGCAGTAGATGCAAATGTGCACCGAGATTACTTGTGCTACAACATTAGAAAATAGCTCTAATTCCACAATATGTTCTTTTTATGATTTGAGCGCATGTGCATCAGCGGGTTGAGAACCATCCCTGATACAGTATGATTGCCGATATAGTGTATATTCGTTCTAGGCAAATCGCGTGATGGGTACAGTACAGGTTCACAGAATAAACTGTGAATATCATTAGCAGGAAATACAGTAGGAGATGTCAGAGCTGGATTGAGGAAGGCGCTGGGCGGTGGGAGAGGGATGCCTGTGTGGCAAGAAAGGTGAACATATACATGTGGGATGAATAGATTTTTAACGGACATGCAGCCTTTCGTTGTGTAGCAGGCAGGGCTGGCATAGGAATCTTGTCTAACTGCGTTGGACTGATCAGCGGTACTAACATGAGCAGTTCTGCACATGCTCTTGTCAGTGCTTACAGGGCAGGCACATGGCAAGTAACATTTGAATGTGTTTTACTAAGGAGGTTATTGGAAAGCCCTTATGCTGATCGGTCACACTATACTAACAATTGGTACTGAAAGAGACATGGTATGGAGGCTATCCGGTGCCCTAGAGGAGAGTGTTATATCCGGAAAATGGGCAAGGGTCCTCCAATAATTCAATGGTTGCAAGATTTACAGAGATGGGTGGTGGTGGAGCACCTGATTGTGCATCAGCTAGGGAGGGGAAGGGAAGGACATAACCAAGAACTGGCCTGGGGCATGCTCCTCAATGATTTACAAACCTCCCCCAAGGAGAGCGAGGGAAAGCAACCAGGACTTTGAGAAAAATCAGTGGACTCACCAAAGGGGAATCCATAAACAGAAGGGATCAGCATCACATGCCACACGAGTTTGTATAAGGTCACATGGTATGGACTAGAACACACACTATGGATCTCTTACGGGTTAGGGTTGGGGAAAGGGGAGGGAAGGGGAAGTATTAGAAACTGAATTTGCTATATTATCCTTCATGGTTTATTTCTCATTGTTCTTTGTATGATTCAAAAGTAAAACACATTTAAAAATATATATATATTTCTCAATTTTATATACATTAAAGGCATTTCATTTTCAGCAAATGTTTTCTAAATTGTTTTTAATTATTCATAATGTACTTAATTTATGTGTTTTAAAAATAATTTTTATGTAAGTTTAAAACCTTGTTTTCTGCATTGTTGCTTTTTTCAATTGACATATTTTTTAGTTCAAAAGCTTATCAACATTCTTAAAATCTATTAATATGTATACTTTTTAAACGTAAGGTTTGTTAATGATATCTATCTAATGATAAACTATTTTCTCTTTTGTGTGACTTTTTTAAATACATGGTTTGGATTGTTATTTTGAAACCTTTTGAATAATTAGAATATTTATACACGTTATGATTTTTTCATGCTTTCAAAAATCTTTCTTCTTAATTCCCTATCATTCAGGACCTAGTATTTTTTATTCCCCAAAAATGTTGCAAATTTTGTCAGATTCAAAATTGCCCAATTTCGCAAAGCCGTACATGTATCAATGCTTGCCACCCTACACTGTCTCCCTTTTTCATTCCTTCATCCTCATGGCTTCCAATCGCTGGATCTCTGGGATTGAGCCAAGGGCAGCAAAGATACAGGGTATACAATTGTGGCATAACTAGTCTCCTATGTCTGTGGTAAGTTGGCACTCCTTGAAATCACTGTTAGCAAAGTGCTGCGCCAAGGTTCCCATATTTCAAAACTCTCACACATTGTCATATATCTCATTCTATTATCACACACACACCTACGATTTCACAATGGAAATATATGGCTCACTCAAACACGACCCATTCTAAACTGAACTGTGCAAACCGATCCACATATCACCATCAGTAGCTAACAACATAAAGATGTAATCGCTGACCCCTGAGAAGAAATTAAGTACAAGTGGCCCATAGTCTTCCAAAGTATCTAGTCTAAACTTGGGGAGTAAACCATTTCAATCACACAGACACCATGCTTCTAACCAAACTGGTAGCACTATCAAATGTGATTGGGGAGGACCAGAGAAAACACCATGTGGCTATTGACCCAACACATTAAATCAAACAGAAGCACTAAGCAACCATGTGAATGGCAGATGCTAAGATGTACAAATACCCTAAACATAAAAACAAATCTTTTAATTTGCCATTTCCAGATAATGTTGTAATTGTTTTGTAATAAAAGCCATATCAATGAAAAATGAGGCTAACTTTAAAAATGTGTGTTGGTGATTGGTGTAGTTATGTAATTATTTGAATTCATGAAAAGATGTGGTCGACATCAAATTATGATGATTGCTAACACATCAAAGAAATCTATCAATTTTGAATTCCGACTGTGTAAGAAGGAGCCATTTTCCACAGAGTGAGAGGGTAAGCCATGGGGAGGGACAATTAAATGGAAAAGCAAGACATCCCCTTGTGAACTTTGGGGGATGCCTTTGGGTGAAGGGTAAAGGAAGTATAATGTTGGTAAAAAAAAGACCCAGGCAGGTATTTTCCTGATGTTTTATTGTAACAAAGAAGAATTAGCAAGAACATGCAATAGAATTCAGGAAAAAGCAGATACGTAAAAAACAGTGCCAGCTAAAATGGCAAATAAAAACAAAACAATATCAAAGAAGCAAGAATTAAGCAAATTACTAATTGAGGACATAAATGCAAATAGATCAAGTCAAACCACTTTAAAAGCCAAAATACATATTTAAGTTCAGCAATTAATTATAGGAATGGTAACACTTAATTTAAAAAGTAGAGGAGCAGTGCTCCCAACCGCTACCTCCCACTTCGACCACTGTAAACTTGGACAACAATAACCACTGAGGGACAGTGGGAAAGAAGTGCAGTGGGAGAAATAATGTTCAATGTTCAAGCGGAAGTGATGAGGAACACTTTGATAATACAAGAGATGAGGTCTATATCTGATGCTCATTTCTAGCTATACAAAATCTTCTATGCGGTGTCCTCCAATTCACCAAATTGGCCACCGATCAGAACGTCTAAGTACATGGATATCCTACAATAAGACATCACTAGATATCATCACCAATATGATCAATCTGTCATTTGAAAAACTAATGACAGAGCTAACAGATAAAAGAGGTCATTCACTTGAGTTGCTTTTTGGCTCAGTGCTCAAGCTGAAATTATTTGAAATGACATTAATATATTGGTGGGTCAATTTAAACATCTCTTGCCAGAAACCTGATACTGACCTGTACCACAAATTAATGATTCTGACTGATTGATACAGACCCCTCAGGAATGTGATCAATATAGACCTTCAACAAATCCCTCTTATTGGCCACTCAATAGTCAATCCTCTAACCTCCTTTGAAAATATTTGTATCTATTGCATGCCAAAATCAGCTGAAAAGGAAGTGTCAATGTGGAGGCTGAAACATGTGCTAGAACAAGGCAACACGCCTTACAAAATGCACACAGTATATCAAAACATGTTCACGTGCAATGCAACCACCATATTAATGTAAATGACCGGTGCTTAAAAAAGCGTTGAACAGTTTCAAATAGGCAAAATATTAACAAACCCAGCCAAATGAAGAAGATAATGGTGTTATCTCAAAATATTGTGGATGACCTCCTGATTTCATTAGCAAAATATAAATATACCAACAAAAATGTCCCAAAAAGCTGTGACAATCTAGCCAGTCATGACAAAAACTGCAATGGGTACATTAGTTGAAGCCTTAATGGACGGTGATTGTGCATAAAAACCACCAAAACAAAAAGATCAAGGAACTCCACTAGGCAGGAAAGGATGATAGTAACACGTTTTTTAAACCTCCTTTAATTTTAAACCTCCCATTCGAAGTCTAAATCGATGAAAGGGAGAAGTCCGACAGCTTCATCTTCAAGAACTGGCCATGTTCCATGAGTGCCAGTCTTACTTAACACCCACGGAAGGACCAAATATTACTGAAAAAAGTATTGAGAACATAGGATGAACTGATGAACTGATCAGTGGCCCAACAACACGGATAGAGTTCTCCGCTGCATGCCACATCTTGGCCCTTACCATTCTTCATTACCAAATCGAATGGGTTGCAGTCAGATCGTATGGATGGCTTAATTCCCCAAGGATTTGCATTGGTGGCATGGGCCATCTAAAAGCTAAGCCCAGCAGTGAAGCCGTTGACGTCATCATAGGGGGTATATTTATATCATATGGGCAGGGTTTTGTCTACAGCCTCTATACATTTGCTGCCACTTCCATATTAATGACAGTTAAAATGTAAGTAACACTCTCTGCGAGGGTCTTGCCATCACACCCTTTGCTATCGGAGGCCCAGACTGGGAGACACAGTGCTGACATCTTCCTCAAAATTAGGGGGCTTAATCCCTCCCTATCCAGGGGCTGCCACTGCCCATGCCAAGCGATGAAACATTGTCTCCTCTCAAATTCCCTATTGATCACTTTTGACAGGAACAGGAACTGAACTCCAGCCTCATGACTAGTGTCAGGTTTTCTTAGGATAGCTTAGGATAGCACTATCTTCTAGCTTATCGCCCAATGGTAGTTTTCAAGTGTTCTACATTTAAAAAGCTCATCCTACCTTCTCCTTTCATGCTAGTAAACCTCTTCTCTCTGTGCTACCTGTCTCTCCACTTGATTGTTGTTCTGCTCTTCTCTTTGGTCTTCCTGGCTGTCAATTTCCCCTGTATATTCTGTATATTAATTCCTCTCTTCATCTTCTTCTGTCTCTCACCTCCATTTTCTCTGCTTCCTGCTTTGCTCTCACTTTTTGTTGCGTGACTTTTGAATCCCAGCTGCTCCTTCATTTCCTTTGTATTTTCTTCAAATGCATTCACAAACTGGCTCCACCATATTGTTCTTCTTTCGTTCCTCTTTCCCCTTTACCCTGCACGCCTCATATCTCATACGCAGTTTTTTGGGGTCTGTACCCCACCCGCCATGTGCCCAATCTCAATTCCGTTCCATCACTATGCCTGTTCCCAAACACTGCAGCAAGCATGACGAAGAAACAAAATTCAAATAGAGAATGGGGGATTTGCGGGGGTCACAAGTGATTACCGTCCTCCTGGAATCAAGCTTTAAAGTATCTTCTATCCCTTTAATGTGGTCATGGAATTGTATTATTCAGGTCAATTGTTTCCCCTATATATGTACATAGCTTTGGCGAAAGCGCTATATAAATGAATCCACCCTACTTTGTCCCATTTGGAGCGCTCTTCCTCCCCTTCTCACCGTACCCATCTTCTCTGCTACACCCTGACATGACTTGTAACCCTTGGCTGCGTCCACTCTATAAAGTGATTCCCAGGTTGCACTTTAGAGATCCAATACACAGACATATACATGCATATATTTAAATCCCATACATACATGTATGCCTTTCTCATTTATCTCATTCTCACTTGGGACCCTGAAGTGGCTGATAAGCAAAATATATCCCAATTAAATAAAGAAAGCGCCTGCAGCGATTAATTAGAGAAATCCACAACATGTCCTCATCATGCTCCTGTTGAAGTCATCGGACTGTATCATTTCCTGTCAAGTTCTGCTGTCGTTTTTTGCTCCTCTTGCCAACTGTCTGACAGTCTAAATGCACTAATCTATGAATATATTTAAAGAAATATACAGCTGGGTCGCCAGTGGTAGCAGGATTGTGCCTTCCCTTTCCTCTTTCCCCACGTTATCCATTCTAACACGTCGTTGCCTTTTTATCGTGCACGCCATGTATAAATATTAGCTCCTTAGTACACCGATGAGTTGAAAAATTGAAAGCATTCGGTTGGGAGGCCTGAAAAAAGCAGAGAAAAACAGCCACGCGTCCATGACGGCAAGCATGGGGTGATCTTTAGATATCCAGGAACGCATCGCTCCTGTCCTAAATGGCGCAGGGACTGTCTGCACATGTCAGTGTGTACCTTCTCTTCCCGTGTCCGATACTGCGTATTCTGTGGACCGAGTATCCAAAATGGATGACAGGTTATCAGAAACATTTCAGAAATCTCAGGAAAAGAAACCTGCAATCTCCATCTCATCTCTGTTTCATGGTGGTCAGGAAACCTCTGCTCTGGAGTGCGTTTGATTCTTTGATGATTCTCACTGATTTTGAGGCTGTATTAAAATCTAAAAAAAAACAACCCTATACAAAAAAATTATCCTATTCTTAGATCAGTGAACAAGTTTTTTCTTTAACCATTGCAGTTTTGAATATCTGTATTCAATACATCCTTTGTGCTCACGTTGCTACTGAAGAAATCAACCCAGGAGCCCAGAGAACTTGCCAACGTTTACCTGATAAAAGCTCTTCCTTTCCATAGCAAAGCTAATATACAGAGGTGTGAGTTGACATTTTAGAACCCTCTCAA
Source organism: Ambystoma mexicanum (assembly GCF_040938575.1). Classification (NCBI taxonomy): domain Eukaryota; kingdom Metazoa; phylum Chordata; class Amphibia; order Caudata; family Ambystomatidae; genus Ambystoma; species Ambystoma mexicanum. The sequence goes on from NC_090934.1 coordinate 719,925,384, forward strand.
TTACCATCACATGCTTTGCTATCTTTCTTCTATATATATAAAAAACGGAAAATCTGTTTGTATTATTGTTTGTTCCTCATACAATTCCAGACTGTTTCACCAATCTGCACCAAATTTTGCACACTTACCTGTTAGGACAGTGACCTGTTAGGACCCTCTGGATGTCACTGGTTACATTAATCGTGGATACCCTGTTCCCCAGATTTCAGCCCCTGCACACATGAGACGTTTTCCTTGAAGCAGTGAAAGGGACCAGGAAAAGCTCATTTCAAGCGTCTGGATGCAAGAGGCAGAACTTCAAGGTGTTGAAAACCAACTTTCAAGGTCCTAGGATGCACCATTTCCGAGATATTTGCACTGCAGCACACAAAACATCAATGTGGTCACAGAAGGACGCCAGGAACAAAACTTGAATGTTAAAAAAACACCTTTCAAGGCCCTGGGACAGACCATTTCAATGCACCTCAACATACTGCACTGCGCAACAGTGAGGCGGCAGGTGGACGAGCACACAGAAGGTCCTGTAACGCTACAGCACACCAATTCTAATCTTCCCTCCACATCTACTCCCTGATTGTCAACAATTGAAGAGAGTGTCATCATGTCTGTCTACAGAACCTGTGCACAGTACCAGCACGTTTTGCTAGAGTATCCATAATTTCTTCCCATGGTGTTGCACTGACATAGCTGCCCTCTAGGTGGCGAATGAGGCTATGAACATGCTGGATAGAGAGAATTATTTTTTATCATGCTGCTGGTGTCCATTTTCTCATCTGCCTTCATGAAGCATCGCCACTTTTAAGTCTAGATGACTCCTTTCAGCTCACGCTCTCTCTACCAGTCAGCTGCACATGATGGACTGCATCCTTTTTTTGCACCAATGCAAACGATTTTAAGTTTGAGCTTTTAGGTGGTGCTTGAGCGCCACCTCCACGTCAAAACTATTGCTTTGTGCTAAGATAGGAGGGAGATGGGTTATATGGAAAAATCCCTACTGCAGGCCACATCAAAAAAGCTTTTTTTTTTTTTGATGAATTTTGTGTGCCCTACAACGGGGGAGATTTTAACAATTTCAGGGGGTTTCATCACCTCAAGCCTTCTAGGAAGGCTCCCCGACGTTGCCTTCTCCCGTGCTGGCAGGATTTCCTTTACCTTGGGGCGTTTCACACCTAGAATAGCCTTTCGATCCCCAGCCCCCTCCCTTCCCCACCACAAGCGTCAAACACACAACACAGACACATACAACTCTCAAACCTAGCTGCTTCTCTCTGCGCCCTGTGTCTTCTTGCAGGCCTCCCCTGATGAGCCTTTCAGCTCCTGCGCACACTCCTGTGTGTTATGGGGCTGGGCTCAGGGGGAACGGCCTTGGCGGCCTTTAGTTTGCAGTATCGTTTGACTCTATACTTGTGAAAGCGCACTTGGAGAATCTCAGACTTGCTCTGGCCCTTCTAAAGTTCAGGAATGAGTTCGCTTTGCTCAATCTAGCACTCACTTTCTCTGTTCATAGCCACACAGCCCAGAGATCCCACCTCCACACGTTGCTCCAATGCTGATCCTGCCTTTCGAAAATTCGGTCTATTTTCTTCTTGCTGTAGTAACCATTACCTGTGGCTTGCCCTCCCAATGTCTACAGCATTCTTTTACTTCCCATGGCTATGTTTGCTCTCAGTGAATTTTCTAAATGACGCCAGATCATACCACTCACAGAGAGATGGGAGTCACATATGTGACTGTTTTTCTTGCCTTGAAACTAGCTGGACCTATTTCATTGAGACTGTCCCTTCCAGATCGAGGTCTCCTATGAAGAATGCGTGGTGTCCTTCTGTTAAACCTTCTCAAAAATGTATTCCACAACAAAATGTAGTTACTGGGCCTCATTATGAATTGGGTGGGCCTTTTTAACAGAAATAACACCAGTGGTAAGTATCAGCTCCATTGGTGGTATTTCTGCAGGTCTGCCCTATACAGAGTTCACCACTGGTAGTAGTGGTATTTCAGGAATGCCTCCAGTAGTATTCCCTAAATAACATTTTCACCAGTGGTAACTTCTGGAGTACCTTTTTATTGTCCATTTCCACGTTCAATGTGATATTGGCAATGGATAATGTACAGTAGTGTGTCTGGCCCTTTTATGCATGAAAAGTTAAGGTGGCATGGGGGCATAGAGAGGCCCACATTTTCACTCCTTTAATATGAACCATTCAGGGAAAGAAATCCCTTCAGTACAGTAAAAAAAAGGCAGATTTTCTTTTTTTTGAGGCGGAGTTACAAATAGGAGAATTTGCTGGATTAAAATCTGCCTTATTTACTACATGCAGTATTCTCTTAGAAATCCATCAAAAGAAAGTATATGTTCCTCCCAACCCTGAAGTCGGTGAATTGTACATTCTGCTATGTTTGGCAAATACCACCAGATTGACTGTTACCCCCAACTTGTTGATGTGGGGCTTTATCAGAGCATAACCGCACAGGGAGTCTCTCTAACGATACTATCTTCACTTGTGCCTTTAACCTGGTCCTCTGGCTGTTGCCACCTGTCATTGGGGTTATTTTTTTCTTAGCTAGTGGAAGCCATTATTAACCACCTCTCTGCCGCTCAGAATGCTTGGAATGCAGTCAATGACTCCTTGTTTTCCTTCCTCCCTTTTTACTATCCCCTTGCATGCCTTGGTGATTTCCCAGCTAGACTGTTATAATAATATTCTTACAGATCGTGCTTTGTCCCTTCTTCTTGGAGGTCTGTTCTGCAAAGAGCAACTTATGGATAGGCTAGTCCACAGAAGTTTAATCAAATAATATTCATTCTGTTCACCCTTCTCTGGCTTCCCCATTCACTTGATATGAATTCATTTAAATTCTGCTTCTTCGCTTTCAATGCCTTCATCGTCTGTCATGTATATGGCCGACGATTTGGGGACTGTGCTAAATTAACATAGCACAGGTGCTGTGCAATCTACATGGCGTTGAACTAGGGCAAAAGTCTTAGAAAAATGTAATGCTGTAATGCAAATGAAAGGGTTCACACACAATTGTATTGCGTCATTCCCACGTGAATGTAATATGGGCAAGGTTTCCAGTACTTACATGGCTGATCCACAGCACGAATTCCTGTAATTAATTGCCTTGTGTAAAGTGCGCACAGCAGGCCTTCACTGCCATCGCTTTCTTCGGAGCGCCTTTCCTGTCAGCATCAAGCTCTATATCTTACTAAATTTTGCAATGTGCTTGAAACTTATTTTGTCTCTTTATATTTTTATATCTTTTAAATTGTATTTTCTATTCCATCTACCATCTAACCTTGGCTGTGCCCAACTCGTGCTTTTGGTTTACACATTGGGCCTCATTACGACCCGTGCGGAATGGGTTAATGGTTCCGCTAATGGATGCGGACCCGTTAACACCATTCCGCACGATTACGAGGTCACCTCGCGTGACCCGGTAAGGACGCCTGGCAAAACCAGGCGTCGTTACCGGGTCCCGCGAGGGGACCAGGGAGCTAACAACGGGCCGGTCCTAATCAGCCCGTTGTTAGCTCCCTCTCCCATTCCCATTGAGCCCTCTGGGGGCTCAAATGGGAATGGGGAAGGTCCGGGCCCAGGTTCCCTGAGGGAGGAATTACCGGGCCCTCCGAACTTGGAATGACCCAGTAATTCCTCATTCAGGGAACCCGGTAAAGGAGCCCGGTTTGGCGGCAGCCATGGAGCTAATAGCTCTATGGCTACCGCCAAACTCGTAATAAGGCCCATTGACTTTAATGTATTTAACAGCAACCCTTTGACTCCTTAATGCCTTAATGTTAGGGGCTGAGCTTGTATTTTTTCAAAACTAAATAAATACTTGTCCTCATCAGCCTATGCTATTGGTAATGAAATAGCTCTCAGTATAATTAAACCATATAAGGAAATATACAATAATACATTTTGCAGAAAACATATTTACGTGATTTAGATAACAGACTTGAGCTGCCTGTATGTATTTGCATTACTAGTTGTTATCTTTGGCAATGGAGTACACCAGTGACTGTCCATTTAAAGTGTTTGTGCTCTCACTTTGAAGTGTGTTTAATAATGTCATCATATTTATTTTTACACAGTGGGCTGGACAAACAGCTACCGTCGAAAGCCATGGCTCATGCAATTCCCTGAAAGGTCCTCCATCCCCTTGAGGGAAACTCACAAGGACTTTAATATCAAGATGGCGGCTATAAAGTTCAGCAGAGAGGGAATAACTGAAGACGACACCTCTTTCGGGTTAACCTATTCGTTCTCAACGGATGAAAGAACTTCAGCCAAGTGTCTTTTGTTTCCAATGTTATTTTGTTTGCTAATATATATTTTTTGTTCTGAAAGAAGACATCACCGAAGCTGGAAAAATGAATTATGTTGCATGCTTGTTTTAATCTCGTTATTTTTTTACTCATTTCAAATACGTGTAAAGAACCTGTGTTGTTTTGTTATACATTGGTTTAACATCACATAACATGGCATTGTTAAACATTACATTTCTTGTTCTGTATGTAGTGTTAAAGTATTCTGTTTCATGTCTAATTTTGGAGAACAAAGATACACCACATAATGAAACATACCATTTAGAACAAATTAATTTAGGTATATAATAGTTAGTGCATGATTAATTATTAATTTGCAGACATTACTTTAAGAGGTATAATTTCATTTAGGTTTCTTAATTTTATAAACATTATACCATTCTTCTAAACACAAGTAATGCGTTCAGTGACTTATTTCTATAGCTCTAGTATGTAAAATCTCAAAATTGTTCCTAATAAAATGATGTAACTTATGCTAACATGTGTATTATTCATTGGGCAGGCATGCATTAAAATGCACTTCTACTGATCCCTCAATTCACCCATCTTTCTACTCTTAACAGCCAGTCATCAATCTAGCCAACCACAAATCCATTACCTCACAATGTTTTATCTCTCTATATAATTGTAATGATATAGTTTCTCGATTGGGAGCAAATTGAGACCTTTCAATGCAGCAGTGATATGGTCATATCTCCCCTGTGTTCGGAATATCAATTCCATATTTTGAGGAAATCCAGCATTTAAGAAGTGACAGTAATTGAAGCAAGAGATGACTACAACGAAGACAGTTGTAACTTTCTGAGGGACTTCAGGAGTTGGAGCATCTCTTTAAGCAAGTGTTAATGGAAAAGGTCATTTTGGAGATTGTTTTCTTTGGGCTGAAGGAGAGGTCATTGTTAAATCAGACATGTACGATTCTCGCTTTATTAACAGATTTAGCTGGGAGGCCCAAGGAATTGGGCCAGGTGAACGCGAAGGGCAGATGTCAACAAGGCAAATGAGGAAGATCTTTGTTTCAATTATATCCATTTAGGAAAAGATACTTTGATTGCATCTATAGTTGAATTGTACAATCAATGTGCTGTGCAGTTTCCAAATTCTGCTTCAATTTTGTTTGTTTGTTTATTTATTTGGTAATGCGCACCAAACGCTTAGGTAGCTGGGTGCAAGAGGACAAGTAAACGTAAAGCTTAGTTACAGTACATGTAAGGTACATATGCATACATACAAGAAATATTATTTACAGCCAACTCCAGGTTTCAGTCGAGTGGTAGGAACTGGGGGACACACAAAGTATAATACATATTGAAGTCGGATTAGAGAAATGAGTAGCAAATACAGTGAGTGTGATGACGCATAACAAGTGTCAGGGAGGGGATCAATCTAGGTACAGGACGGGGCAAGATGGGAGTCATTAGTTCGTAGCCATTTAAGTACATTGCATCTAAATTTGGGGTAGGGTTGTTCCATTCTGAGATCTGGGGCAAGAGCATTCCAAGATTGTGCTGCTTTGACCGGGAAACTGGAACAACCAGCCTTGGTACGTTTCAATATATGGATCTCAAGAGTGTGGGCGTTAGCTGATCTCAATGGGGCGAGTAACGATTCTCCTGTTTATTGTTTCTGAAAGATATGGAGGTGCTAGGTTGTTCAGGTCTTTAGACGTGAGGGAAACTGTTTTAAGGAAGATCCTGTCGTTTATTTTTAGCCAGTGCACATCTCTTCTGGATTGAGAGATATGGGGCCTCATTACGAGGCCGGCGGTAAGGGGTTAACGGCACCGGTAAGGATGCCGCTGCCGTTAACCCCCTACTGCTGCATTCCGAGGTCCCTCAGCGGGTCCCACTAAGGCTGGCTGGTTTTACCAGCCGCCATTAGCGGGAGCCGCTAAGGGACCAGGGAGCTAATAACGGGCCCGCTATTTGCGGGACCCTTATTAGCTCCTTCCCCATTCCCATTGAGCCCTATGGGGGCTCGAATGGGAATGGGGAATGGTTTTCAGAATGGGGACTAATCGGGTCCTCCAAGGTTGGAATGACCCGGTAAGTCCCCATTCCGTCTACCCGGACCCAGACACGACTTTGGAGGCAGCCATGGTGCTAACAGCACCATGGCTACCTCCAAAGTCGTAATGACCCCCATGGTCTCTGTTAGGGATATTTAACGCTGCTCTTAGGGCATTATTTTGCAATCTTTGAATTTTATCCGTGACATATTTATTGGCCCCTGAGTACAAGACATTACATTCTGGACATTATGAGAGCACTGGCCAAGGTAATACAGCTAGTTTCGGAGAGAAACGATCTGCAGGCTCGGATCAGTTTGCAGGTGTAGACTGTTGAAGATGCAAGTGAGTTCACTTGTTTCTTAAAGGTGAATGTGGAGTTAAGGTAGAAACCTAAATTTTTAACAGTGGGCATCACCTTGATGGAATTATTGTCAATATTGAAGGAGGCATAACTAGGGCTAAGTTTTTTGATGTTCGTCTCAGATCCTAGAATCAGTATCACAGTTTCATCGTCATTCAGGCAGAGGCCGTGGGATGCCATCCATGCCTGAATGAGGAGGTATTTCTTATTTACTAAGGCTGTGTCCTCAAGGAAGTTGCCTGAAAGGGGAATAAGGCTCTGGTTGTCATCTGTATAATTTGTGTAGGTGACACCCAGTCTGTCCAATTTACCAAACAGAGGCTTAGTAAAGATGTTATACATAGTGGGTAAGACACAGGATCCATGTGCTACTCCGCACAATATTTGAATAGGGTCAGCGAAGGCTGATGGGGAAAAGACTCTCATTGTGTGGTTAGCTAGAAAGGACTGGACCCAAGCTATGGCGTCCCCTGAGAAATGGGCAGCCGACCATAGGACTGCATGGTCCATAGGTCCAAGAGAAGTAATGTAGCTGTTTTCCCGTTGTCCTTCAACTCGTCAATTTGGGTCTTGAGATCTAGTAAGGCTGTTTCTGTGCCAAGAAGAGGGCAGAAGCAAGATTGACGGAATCCTAATAGGTGATGGGCTTCCAGTTATTTCTGAATTTGAAGGTACGCTACTCTGTGAATAATTTTAAGCAGGAAAGTGACAGTAGTGATAGGTCTGTAATTGGTCGGGATGGTGGGGTCTAATGTTTGTTTCTTAAGCAAGGGGAGGACCCGTGATTCTTTAAGATTATTGGGCACTGTATTAGTCTTGAAGGAGGCGTTGATAAGTTTGGAGATAAAGGGGGCTAGGTCTCTGGCAGCATCCTTTATGATTTGGGCTGTGCAGCTATCGGCTTTACTATTTGTTGGTTTTAGGGAGAATATGATTTTCTCCGTCTCGAGGATCGAGATTTTGTTGACGCTGAAGGGTAAGGTGGATGTATCCCAAGTAGGTTGGGGATATTGCTGCTCAGATGGGAGCACCAAGGCCTTTTTGTTAGCTATTTTGAGTTGGAGGGATGCAATTTTATTTGACAACACATTTTGTATTTTGCACCATGGCTTATCCTTAGGGACGTTATCTGTTGGAGGGATCAGGGATTCCATTTCGCGAAGGATAGAGAAGAGTTCCTTGGTATTGGACATAGCCCTGCAAATTCTGTCATTGAAGGTGTTCTTTGTGGTGTTAATTATTTCTTTTTTGTAAAGTTTGGAATAGTCAGTTAGATTGGCTTTATTATCGTCAGTAGGGGAGTGACGCCAAATGGATTGAAGCTTTCTTTTTTGTAGCCTTAATTCTGTGAGTTGGGGTGTGACAGGCATTGAGATGAACTTTCTGTCTACCTTTACAGAGTTTGACGGGTGCAATAATGTTCAGAGCCTTAGTCATGGCATTATTGATGACCTCCACTAATAAGTTGGGATTGGTGTTACTGTCCAGGTTGTTGATAGGAGGAAGGAGGTGAGGAAGTAGTTTTTCCACTGTAATATCCTTTTTACTTCTAGTTGGTAATGGGGGTGCCATAGCAATGGTTTTAGGGCCATGGAGAGCTAGATTAGTGGAGAATGTAATACCTCCTCATTCAGGCATGGATGGCATGAATGGTGGTCAGTTCATGGTTGCGGGACAATATCAGTAATGGTGACATTGCAGTTCAGATTGGCTACCCAGTCGAGGGTCCTGCCTTTGATATGGGTACGGGAGAGGACCTTTTGTCTGAGCCCATAATCCTTTAGTAGAGCTGCTATATGTTGGGCATGTTTATTGTCCAGGTTGTTGAAGCCAAGATTAAAGTCCCCCAGCAGCAAGGTTTGTGAGTGGTCTTTACTATTATTGGCTAGAAGGTTAGTTATGTCCTCCTCAAAAGTTCCTGGTGGACCCGGGGTCTATATATCAGGAAGATAGTTAGTGTACAGTTGTTGGATAGTGCAAGTTTAGCTGTGAGTATCTCGCATGATGAACAGGATGGTGATGTGGCGAGTCTAACAGGTAGATTGGTTTTAGATACAATAGCTAGGCCGCCGGCTCTAGCGTTAGGCCTGTCTGCTCTGATTATCTGGTAACTATCGGGTACAACAACCATGAGGGTTGGTCCAGCTGCCTCATGAAGCCAGGTCTCGGTTATGGACAGCAGGTCCAGGTTCTCATTAGTTAGTGTGTCGTCAATTTTTGTGTAGTGGACCACCAATGATCTGGCGTTGATGAGCGCTCAAGATAGTGTTAAGGTACTACCAGGTTTGAAGGTGGAGTGGTGTTTAGTTGCTGGTGTGTTAAGGCTTATGGGATTTTTGGGAGTAGTAACGGCATGTGCAGAGTTCAGATTAATGGGTTTGCTCTCCTTCATTTGCCTGGGCATGGGGCGGCTATTTATGCTATTTAATTTTGGCTCATAGAGGGGGGACAGTCTTGACCTAAGTCTCAAGTTTCTATCCTTAGGTGGGCAGGATGAGATAATGGCAAGGGCCATAGTGGCAAAGAGACCCATTGTGAGTAGGATGGACTGGGTCCTGAGTGTTTTACTAATTTTCAGGAGTGGATAGGTCAGGTTAGCGCAGGGTAGGCTACTCAGACAGTGGCAGAATAAGCAGGTTTCAATTATCACAAGGTAGGCTGTTTCCACTATCCACTATTCCCAGTATGGGCTAGTTTCGCGTTCACAGAATATGCTGGTTTCAGCTATCACAAGGTAGGCTAGTTCCACTATTCACAGTAAAGGGTACTTTCACAGAATATGCTAGTTTCAGCTATCACAAGGTAGGCTTGTTCCACTATTCACAGTAAAGGGTATTTTCACAGAATATGCTAGTTTCAACTAACAGAGGTGGGCTAGTTCCTCTTTTCATAGTAAAGGCTAGTTTAACTTTCACTGAGTGTGCCAGTTTCAGCTGACACAGAGAAATAGTCTAGTTGCATTATGACAGAATAGGCTGACTTCAACTTAGCATCGGGTAGGTAGGCCTATTACAATTACTCATAAAGTAGGCTGCTTCAGGTCAGATATGGTAAGCAAATTTCAGTTAAACGTAACGGGTCTGTGTGTATGCAGACTAGGCAGGCAATGGGTTAAACATAACACATATTAGAATAGGTAATAGGGTAATGCATATAAAGTCAAACAAGAGTAATATATTGTTACATTAGGGCCTGGGAGGTGGGGAGATCATCAGATGGGGAAACGAGCTGTGGGAAACTTTGGGCAAACTTAAGGGGAAGAGAGAAGCTGCTAGGTGTTGACAACAGTGGTTTGCACCGTTATTACTTACAGTTCTTTGACTCGGCAGAGAGTTCAGGCGGCAGCATGGCCAGCTTAAGACCAGATGCCTTTGGGCGAGTTCCATGCAGCGTGTGGGCCATGGCAGAGCAGGCCTCAGTTACGGTGGTTACTGGCAGACAGGTAGAGTGTTACGGTGATCTATCTAAGGCTCCACGTGGTTATGCTCTGTTGCAGGAGCGGAGATGGCGATTATTGCCTGTAGGTAGTCGGAGGCAAAAAGGAAAGGTCTTGCATGACTTGCAGGAGGGGTGGGGAGCTGAATAAGTTTCAGGCCTTAACGCACACTAGTGGGTGCTGGATGCAGAAGTCAGGTAGGCGGACAACGTGCAATGGTCGGGCCACTCGCGTTGGACTGTGATGGGAGTAGTCTGGAGAGTGTTTGGGACCGTTTTGGTCCGGACAAGTCCAGACAGGTGTAGGCCTTTGTCTAGATGGTCCTTCGTCATAGGGGGCACGGCTGGCGCCTTACTGTTTGACTAAGCCGCCTATCAGCATGCGTGCACTTGGTTGCCGAGCGACCTGAGTAAACAAATTCCGGATCGGGATGCATCGGCCATCTTAGGCATCATTTTGAATTTCTAGTGGCTTGCTCTTCGTGGGCAGTAATGGTGGCGTGGGTCTCCAGGACAGCTGCCTGGGTGCGCAGCTCACCTGCAAGGTGATCAGTTGTGGAAGCGCAGGTCCGGGGGTGGGCTGCAGCAGTTGCTGGCAATCTCTGGTGCTTGGGATCGGAAGTATAGCTGCCCCTGCAGCTTTCGAGGCTCCGGTCCATCGAAGAAGGGTGTTTGGGCTCCTGCCCTACACGAGAGGGGGCCAAAGTTTAAAATGTAGCTGAATGTTATCAGGAAGCCAGTCATGAAAAATTCTAGGATGGAGGTTAGAGGGCTCCTGTAAAGGTTAGAGGTTTGGAGAGAGGGACACGCTCTGGGGGATACCACAGGAGAAGATCACAGTGCTGGAAAGAGAGGGTCCAATTTTAACTTGATGAGTCTGGTTGAGGAGGAAGGAAGGAAGGAAGGAAGGAAGGAAGGAAGGAAGGAAGGAAGGAAGGAAGGAAGGAAGGAAGGAAGGAAGGAAGGAAGGAAGGAAGGAAGGAAGGAAGGAAGGAAGGAAGGAAGGAAGGAAGGAAGGAAGGAAGACGATCATAAAGGTAAAAATGGCACAGTTAAGAGAAGTACTTCCTTCCCCTTTTGTGATAACTTGAGTAGAGTGAAGGCTGAACTATCGAGGGGTGTGAATTTGATTCAGTACAACCCAAACAGTGAAGTATATCAGTCCAATATAAAGGTATGTCCATTCAATGTTCTGTACAAATATATACTTTAATTAAACACACCATAGACCAGACTAACTAAATAGAAAACACTACACAATGCCCACCCCTGAGGAAAGTACACAGAATCGGCATAGATATCAAGAAGTAGCACGCTGCGTCATGAATCAAATGTTGTTTGATTAATTGAATCTGATTTGAAAGCAGTTCCAACAGTCTGATGCAATGAAAACCAGGGTCCTGGCTATCTTGACTCTCAGGATGCATTGACTCCCAAACCAGGGTTATAAGGAGCATATTGGTCCTTGTCCTCAGGATCCCAAACACCGAAGAGTATGGCACACAACTGCAGGGTTCCTTCAACACGCTGAGGTGCTGGCTGCCATTGCGACTGGCATTGAGGTAAGTCTTGTCCCAATTAGCAGTTCCCTCCCACTGGTCCCTTTGGGTGGTTAGTGGAAGTGGCCAGAGCTTCACCTGCCTAGGACACTCAGTCTTCAACTCACTGGCTGGAAAGTTCAACACTCCCAACAGAGGTCCAACACATTTTTCCTCAGGTTTTTCTTCAAGAGTCAATCGAAGAAAGCGTGGCAGACCCCTTCTTTTGAAGACAAAAGTCCATAGGTGATTAGGCTACAGTTAGCCTGCTTTAAGAGTCCAGTCCCTGTTCTTAGAACACGTGGGCTTTGCTTTCAGACAGAAAGTGGAACATGCAGGAAGGAAAGATAGAGGCAGTGAGAAACAAGATGGTCGAACCTTTTTCCAGGTGGAAATAGTGACCTCTGTTGGCACTAACCCTGCCAAATTCCCTTTTCAATTGTATCAGAGGCCCTTATTGTATGAAGCACGTTGGTGTGAGGCTAAGCCTTTTGTGTATGAGTTTGGCCTTTATTTCCTGTTCACAAGACAGCTTCCTGTGGAGTTAAATACAACAAAGGAGTCCCAACAGGAAAAAAACAAGAAGTGTCTTCCATTGAATTACATCACTACATGTGCGGGGGAATCTAGGCATTAGGTAGTATTATTTTACACATATTACAAGTCCTTATGTTTGTTCTGTATATTATTAGGACAAAGCACACTTGTGGTCAATCTCCAAAATGTGTATAAACTTCACATTTATTCAGTAAAAATCAAGGTAATCTCATAAAAAAGCACATACACAAATTGTTGTACACAGAAAGATATGCTAGATGCATTTGTGGCAAAAAAACAAGAAAAACATCAAGGTTTAGACACAGTGCAGGAATACATATAAAGAAACATACAAAAAATTGTCAACATGTCCTATGAATAACATTAAGGCTGAAACCATCTACAAATATGGCATACATAGATTTACCAACCCAATGTAGTTCAAGCAAACACACAGAATTTTAGCAATCTAGCTGAGACATAGGGTCTCATTACACGGATGGCGGAGAACCATGGCGCTATTAGCGCCATGGTTCATGCCGGTAAAATACCGGCACCGCCTTGGTGGAAAGGGGAATTACTGCCCCATTCCAAGGTTGGCGGGGCGGTAATTCCCCCTTCCACCATTGCCCTTCCCCATTCCCATTTTTGCCCCATAGGGCATAATGGGAATGGGGAAGGCGCTAATTACGGTACCGCAAATTGCGGTACCGTAATTAGCTCCCTGGGTCCCTTTGCGGGTTGGTTTTTAACGCCTGCAAAAAGCAGGCGTTAAATCCCCCAACCCGCAAAGGGACCTCGTAGTAAGGCAGTAAGGATTTACCGGTACCGGTATTTTACCGGTACCGGTAAATCCTTACCGCCATCCGTGTAATGAGGCCCATAGAGTTACTGTTGTAATATTCATAAGACACTATGGATTATACAGCAAGTTGGAATGAAGAATAGAAATACTTGCTTTCAATCTTTTGCATTTACTTTTCATGAGAAGCCTTTCAATATTTCTCATCATGACGTCAATGTCCACTTCACTTTATGATATACATTAGAATGGTTTAGGCCAGGGAGTTTCACTGGTAAACAGTTGCTTTCCTTACAAACTGTAGAATGCCCACATTTTTGGCATCCTTCTTTGGTCAGCCAGGCTTCCAGTGTTGAAAAGTAGGCCTCAGTCAAATGTAATGAAAGGTACTTTCATGCCTTTGAATTTTGCATGCGAGGCCCTTTTTGTACTCTTAATTTTAAAAAGTGCACAGCATTTTGATTTGTGGCAGTGTGGCGAGCGAAATGCTGCCATTTCTCTATCAGTCAACAATGTGCCTATCCAATACCTATCTGTAGTCTGGTTTCATTTTTCACAGGTTCCTTGCTTCAATTACAAAAGAACATACATTTGAATTCACTAGGCACATTGGCGGTGTTGAAGTTTTGAGGCTGGGCTTTCATTCTACCCGGGGGCCTTCCCATGACAAGAAGGTATTTCTGCACAGTTTGGGCCTAACATGGCCTTTCAGTTTATTTGATCCTGGGGCTGCCATTAAACCCAACAAGTCCCCCCTGCTCTTTTGTCAGGGTGACACTCCTGGGAAAGAGCAGAGAAGAGTGCCGTCTAGATTTGCCTTCATTACATTCATCCATGTTATCTCCATCCCTTTGGTCAAGAACAGCCCATCATGGGTGGCTTGACTTTCCTTTCACCTCTGGGAGTGGGTGATCTGGTCTCCATCTTTTGAGGTTCTGGGGTATGGAAGGGGTCTCCTTCCTTCCTTTTCTTCTCTTGCCCCTTTCCTTCCCATTTTCCAGTGCCCTTCCTGCACCCCACTTCACCCAATCTCCAGGCTGGAAAGGAAAGCATTAGTGGATCTAAAGAGAGAATTAAAAATAATAGTTATGCATTTTTGTTGAAAACTTTATTCCCTGGAAAATAATACATATAAATTGAGTCACAACATTGCATATAAATTGTGACAACATTTATTTACTTTCACATTTGCGAGACCATCCTTCTTTAATACTTCTGATGAATATTAATTAAATTACTCACCTGTTATTTATATTTTAGTTTCCATCTGGGTTTTTGATCTTACCTTTGCATGTCAGATGGTTCCTGTGTTCTAACGTTAGTGGGTTCCTCAATCACTCTTGGAGCTTGCCTGGGATGACAGCTCTTTAACTGATTGATGTGGACCCTTTTCCCTTCCATCTGTTCTCCTTTTTGGACGCAGATATTACAGGGAAAAGGTGAGATTTTGTCTGCAATCTTAAAGCTACCATGCCAAGCCTGAAGACATTTCTGTTCCCTAGACTTATTCATCTGATAATTGTACAGGTAAACCTTGTCAACTACCTCATATTCCTTTTTCGTGGTCTTTAGATCGCAGTACAATTTCATTCCTTCAGCCAATTTCTCTAAATTGCACTGTGCATAAGAAAAGACATCATGAGATGCTTCTTTAGGTACTGAATGTTCTCATAAGAGGTGAACGAGATAATCAGTGTCTGCTCCTGAGTTCTATAGAGGAGATGCTGAGGTAACACAATTTTGTTGTCTGGTCATAAATTCAAATGGAGACGTTTTGGTTGCAGAAGATGGTGTAGACCGAACAGCCATTAGGACAAGCAGTAATTGAAGGACCCAACTGCATCCAGAGTCAGTCACAAACCCAGGCTGTAGGCAATGTGAAGATTTCTTTTTACCCAAAGAATCTCCCACACCTTAGTCATCACCTGACTGGTAAACAGACTTTCTCAGTTCGACTCAAGATGGCCGAAAATGAGAGATGTCATTGATCATTAGTGCAGCAGTTGTCTCCACCTTACAATTTGGGGCAGGATGACATCGGCTTGGAAATATGACCAAGGCAATGTCATTCCCCTTTTATGTAGGAAAGCTCTGTGCGTGAGGG
Organism: Ambystoma mexicanum; assembly: GCF_040938575.1. Classification (NCBI taxonomy): domain Eukaryota; kingdom Metazoa; phylum Chordata; class Amphibia; order Caudata; family Ambystomatidae; genus Ambystoma; species Ambystoma mexicanum. The sequence continues at coordinate 719,940,499 of NC_090934.1, forward strand.
CAATGGGTTGGAATTGAGCATACACAAGACGCCCCTTTAGATAAATGCTGAGGTCCTGGCCCATGTAGGACCATTATGCAACCTCACAAATTGTTATATGTAAACTTCTTTGACCGGTAGTGGCCTCGTCATGGGTGTGATTCAACACCAGGCTGTGGAATAAAGCAAGTACCACCCACTGGTGACATCCAGACAGGGATCTCCGTACCAACAAACTGTCTTGGATTTAGATAATTTTGGAAAACTTCATCAACACCCGAAGATCCTTTTAACTGGTATAATCCAATTCTGTTAGAGGAAAACTTGCTGGGTCTTCAACATAACAATAACATGTTCCAATAATCGGGTCCTCTTTTTGTGCAGTGATCAAATCTGCATCCGGGGCATCTTGACATCATTGAGCAGTTGAGGGTTCACTGTTGGCATGTGTTTGCCACCTGGTTGCAGCTGTGATTTGAAGTTCATCCAGCAGGGATTCTGTGTCCATGAAATCATCTGCACATCTCCAGTCTTAGCCACTTCATCAGCCAGGTTGTTCCCAATCATATATGGACCCTCCAGTTTGGAATGACCTCTAATTTTTTTCCAATATATGGTTGTCCAATTAGAGGTCACCAGATCGGCAATAGACTGGATCAGTTTAGCATGTTTTTGTGGTTTGTTGTTAGCAGAAAGCATGCCTCAATTCTTCAAGTTTATCAAGTATTCCACGAACCCATACCTAGTTAATTACTAGTTTGTTTAGTTGACGGTGTACTGCACTGTGGATGGCTTGATGTACAGCCATCAATTTTGTCACCTGACTACTTCAGTGTCCAGTTTTGTAACCAGCAGAGGGCTCCAGGTTATCATTCACCCAGGCATTCCCAATGCCAGGAATTAGCTCTTTTTCCCCGTTATTGTCAACATGGTAGGAGCATCCATCCACATAAATTATGGGTATTCCCTGACATGTGTTTTCTTCATAGACCTTGTGCAGTGATGTTAAGTACGCCTCCATGCTGTTATTAGTGATTAGACTTTCATCCTGGAGACAGTTTTCTTTAGCACAATCATGCAAGTCTGCCAATCTTTGCACTAGAGGCCATACTTGACCTCCACAGGAAAGCCTTGCATGTGCAGGATGTAATTCTGAAATTACTTGCATTCTCTGGCCATATCCTGTCACCTCGTAAATAGTGCATGCGTTGGTGAGGAAAATCTATGATGATGTGCTCACCCTGGATAAACTGGAGGTCATTCTTCAATGCCCATACCATTGCGAAGAGTGCCTTTTCACAATCGTTGAATTTTTCCTCCATAGAAGACAATGTTTTGCTTGTATACAAGAGAACTTTGTTAACCTTGCCGTGCTTTTGGTACAATACCGCTGTTAGGCAGGTATCTGAAAACCCCATCGTCAAGAAGAAATCCTTATTGTTAATGGGGAAAGCCAAGCAATGAGTTTGGGAAAGACTTCTTTTCAGTTCTTTAACTACCTCAAACTGTTCTGGACACCACTCCCACTTGGCACCAGCCTTTAATAAATTAACGAAAAAGGTCAAGTGCAGAGTTTCCTGTGGTATTAATACTTTGGGGACCCGCTCGTGTGGTATCAAGAAACAAACATAACAGCTCCCATTAACATTCTTTTTCCCCACTAAGCTCATGCTGCATACCAACTATTACTTAACTCTGGATGGTGCACATCTTCTATTTTGTCCAACCCATGTCCTCGGTACTGATCATATTTAGCCCTTCTAACTTGTCTTTTGAACAACAAAATGTGGAACACTAGGAGAGAAACTATTATTGCAATTAAACTATTATTGCAATTATGTTGGAAAACACATTAGAAAATAATGATAACATGAGTAGATTTGTAAGCTTCCCCATGCATTGCTGGGTGACAAGTGCGTCATTAACAGATGCATGATGTTGTGTATAATGGACTGCAGCCGCAGTATTATTAATTTCAGTTACATTTGCATCATTGTCATGTTTTAAAGGACCCAAAGGGCCATTAGTAAAAGATCCATTAGTAATATTTGCATTTGTTTTTCCCCCTTTTATATGACCACTCCATGTAAAACTACACCCTAGATATATTCCTTATCTAAACCATAGAAATAGCAAATAAACCAGCTGCCAAGTGCATAACACATGTACACATGGAGGAAAACACTGTTATGAGAGAATATTCCCAAAAGCATGACTATTGCTTTTAATAAATTGAGTTGTTAGACCCATGTACATCAATTGCAGAGTAGAAAAAAAGATAAAGAGAGGGAGAGAGAGAGGGGAAGAGTATGAGAGAGAGAGTGAGAGAGAGAGAGAGAGAGCTATTGTGTGCAAATAGTGCTTAGCAGCAGTTGTAGGACCTTTGAAAAATAAAACCAAGGACACCCCGGGAAGGAAGCAGTAGTCAATATGCAGTCATACATGTTTCTTCAGTAATACCAGCAGGAGAAGAGGGTCAGAGTGTAGTGCGCAGCTTGTACTGTTAGCATTTTCCTGAATGTGGGCAGGTGGTGTGGCCAGGGTGCTTTGCAAACATCAGACAGATGCACCCAATATCGCAACTCACAAACTTTCACAGCAAGGGGTGTAGTAAGGATGACCTCAAAGGGGCCGTTATGTCTAGACTCACTCCACCGGCAGATAAAGTTCTTAACATAGACCCAGTCCCTGGGAAGAGCTGGGGAGGAGCTGACATTTGTTGAGTATCTGGTTGTCTCTTAAGTCCTTGATGGTGCTATCTGTTGAGAGATAAATTGTATTGTTTTTGTTAGGGCACATAAGTAACTTCCAAATGTGTCCCCTATAATAGGCACAGCCCTGTGAGCATCAGATGCTCTCCTGATTGGAAATAGGGGTGTGTGCATACGCTGCCCCATTACCACATCATGGGGCGATAAATGGTGATTGTTACAGGGTTGCATGCACATTCTAAACAGAGCAAGGGACAAGCAGTGCACCCAGTTCTTGTTTCACGAGGTGCAAATCTTCAACAATTTGCTTTTTAGAATGCAATTTATCCTGTCCACAACTCTGTTGATATGGGGGTGGTAAATTGTACACATCCGATGCTTGATGCCTAATAATGCTCTGATCTCTTTGAAGAGCTCATTGAAAAAGTGTGTGCCATTGTAAGACTGTAGTACTTCACATACACCCCACTGAGGGAAAACCTTTATGACTGAGAACTTGGCTGCACATTTTGCATCAGGGTGTTCGTAAGGAACAGCCACCACCCACCGTGAGCAAAGACACACAACTACTATTAGGTAGCGAGACCCGTTACACCTTCCACCCATGTCCACATAGTGAATATGTAATTCATGGAATGGCCCAGTAGGGTGGGGCAGTGTATCTCAGATTGCTCTGAGGGTTCGACCAGTTCTGTAAGTCTGACAGGTAGTACAGTTAATAACCATTTTAGTTACTGCGTCCTGCAGATTGGGGACAAACCAGTCTTCCTGTATATCTGCAGCAATATGTTGTTTCGACACATGGGAAGGATGATTCTGCTGGTCAAACGCAACTATCAGCGATTTGTGTGGCATAACTACTTTGGCCGATATCTCTTGTCACCACAATAAATCTTTAGGGGACTGCATGCCTTTCCCATTTTTACCTATAGATCTTTCTCCTTGCGCGGAGCCCATCCCTGCAACTCGCGGCTAGATACACTTGTGTACAGGCGCGTTATAAATGACTTATCATATCAGTTGTGCAATTGGTAAGGAATTATAGGAGTCTGGCAGCTGTTCTCAGCTCTGCGCTACCACTGGGTACTCAGAAACACTTGGCACAGTAAATATACTCCTAGCTTGGCCACTGCGTCTACGCCAGCATTACCGAGTGAGACCTCGTATGTGTCGTTAGTATGGGTGGTGCATTTCACCACCGCCATTTAGGAGGGCTGGGACAGTGCTTCAATCAATTTATCCAGCAGTGCTGCATGCTGTACCACAGACCCTTCACCCCAACTAAAACCGCTTCTCTTCCAATGGGCAAGGCCTTTGTGCACTCTGGTGGTGATATAAGCCAAATCAGAATAGATGGTGACATGGCACCCTTGAGACACTAGAAGTGCCTCTATAAGCACTATAGGTTCTGCTCTTTGGGCCAAATAGTGCATGGGTAGTCTTTTCTGTACCAGTACCTCATAGATCCCATCTACTAGGCAGAACACTGTCGCTCTAATATGCCTCTAACCATTCCCTGATCGATAGTTGCTGATCTGTCAATGAAAAACATCTGGGGCGGGCTGTCCCTCGCTTTTTGAATGTCTTCCTCCTGTCCCTCAAATGTCACACAGTCATGCACTGCAAGGTCTTCCTCTGTGCACAAATCTGCCCAAAAGGTGGCAGGATTAGCAGTTTTGCACCTCACTATATGAATGTTCGGTGTGGGCAGGATGAACTCATACGCGGATGCCTGTGTTGTAGTCAAAGTTGATTTGGAGCATTCCAAGATGGCAAACACCAGTGCTCCACATACAGTGTTACAGAACACCCCATAACAATTGTGGAGCTTTCCGCAATCGCAAATGAAGCTGGAGAAAGCGCTTGTTCGCACTGGAACTGGCCCGACATCACAGAATATAGCACTCCACTGTAGCAGGTCAAAGGCTTGTGGCCCATCACGCTATTTTGTGTAGGTACTGCATTCATAAATTGGCCATTGGAATGTGAAAACAGATAACACTCTTGGGTGTGATGAGGGGTAGCTAGCACTGGGGCAGTGGAAATTACCTCCTTCAGATCAGTGAAGCTGGCAAGCATGTCTTCTGTCCATGCAATCTTATGGTTGGTTTTCTGAGCATCCTTTAGGCCCTGCAACAGGGGCCTGGTATACGCAGCATAATCCTAAATCCATGCTCTGCAGTAGTTACACAAACGTAGAAAGTTCTGCATCTCTTTGAAAGTTTTGGGCTGGGGAGTGCTACGCACTGAGGCAGCACGATCGGGTATAATTTTCTTCCGTGGACAGATATCAGCTGGCCCAAATAGAGAACTTCTTGGAGGCAATATTCCAGCTTCTCCTTGTCTACCTTGTACCCCTTGCATGTCAGTAGCTGCAGGAGGGTGATAGAGTCCCTCTAGCAATGCTGCTGGCTGTCACTACACACCAGCAAATCGTCAACATACTGAATGATGGCACTGGGAACTTGAATGTTCCCTAAGTCAGCATGCAATATCCTGTTGAAGATGCTGGCGGACTCACAGTACCCCTGAGGCAATCTCTGTGTGTTCAAAGTGCTGTGAATCAGGGTTCAGGGGTATGGAGAAGAAGGCATTTTCTCAGGTGCACCACTCTGAAGTCATTTAGAGTGCAGAGGTCATGTATCATCTTCCAACTCCTCCCTTTTGCCTTTTTGATTGGATAGCTAACCCTATTGCATGGGGAGGTGGAGTGCACTATTATTCCTTTATTCAGAAGTGCCACAATGGTGTCCCGCATGTCCTCCTCCACCTCTTTGGACAGGGGATACTGTTTAGCTCTGGGCAACACCGCACCTGGCTTGAAGGTTATTCAGACCAGTGCCACTCACTGTAATGGGCATTAGTTGTCCATAATCTCTCTGGGACCCGCTCTAAGTCACTTTTAGTGAAGGAGGCGGGGCGACAAGCGCCATCATGTGAAAGGGGATACAGATTGCTAACACAATCTCTCCATTGTCAACCCGATCCTCAAACAATTCTGCATCTGTCACTTCTTTGAGGGGCACCGCTTGGGTCAATGCACAGTAGGCCACTCGCACCCATCAGAGTCCATGCCCACCACCACACATTTCGCTGACACACCCAGGCACTTTAAATCTAGGGACAGTATTGTTCCTGCCACAAGCTCGCGGGTCACCATGGACAGGAAGGTTAAATCTGACATGGCAAAACGCCTTACCAATCTGGGGCACTGCATCAAGCAATACTGTTGTCCCATAAACAAACATGTCCGAGTCCACAGGGATGCCGTGGACCACCACCTTCCCTCCTCTGGCCTGTGTGATGACCATTGCCCTCAAGGCTCACATGTCTGGGTGGCACATACTGCCCTGTGGTCCTTAAAGGAGATGGTCATGTTCAATTTGCTCAACAAGTCCCATCCCTACAAATATATCGGGGTGGCCTGTGAGTACAGTAAGGGTGCATGCACGATTTTCCCTCCTATTTTGATAGCTACCTCTTCTGTTTAGGGAACCGTTGCAACAGCCCTGGTGAATCCTTGCTTGTCGAGAGTTACACCTAATATTGGGAAGTTTCGCTCAGTGGTGCATGATTTAGTGGCACCTGTGTGAACCATAAAGACGAATTGCTTATTACCTATCTCAGCGCCCACCAAGAGTTCCTCATCAGGGTGGGTATTCATGGACAGGACTGGGCATGCAAGAGCTTTCTGTTGGCCGTCTTAATCAGGGTATGTATTGGTACCTGAGAACGTAAAAGGGTTTCCTTCCATGATGCTTACCCTTTGGTAAGGTGCTACCGTTCCATTTGGCACTGCATTGGAGGCAGGCATTTAGCCTCTGTACATGGTGTACATGGCGTTCTCCTGGGCCGCTGGTGGTTGTGCACTAGGTGGTGCTTGTGCCTGCATGTGTGGGGGGTTTGGTGGCATCTGACTGTAAGCCTGGTGTATTTTATATGGTATGTAGGTGAACCTCAGGGTGGGAAGGAACATGGCTGTGGCAGTGCAGGGGCAGGTTGATTGTATTGGTTATACCCCGCTCCCTACCTGTTTTTACACTCTCTACAGCTCCAACACACATTTTCACTCTTCCCCCTTGAAACCATCCTCTTCCTCGCTGCTTAGTGCCATTCAATATACTGATGCAGGGGGGTGCCACCCCACTGCCCCTGTCCTCCACCTGGCCGAAACACTATTATGCTCACATCTGCGCGAGCTGCAGCCTGCTCTGCCGAGTTTCTCAGTATTCGCCTTCACTGCTCCTCCATTTTAGCTGGTTTGTTCTGCACCAGTTTTGCTTCCTCTTCCTGCAACCTTTGAGCTAATTCCTTTTCTCGTTATTTAATCCTTTTACAATGGTGTATAATTATAGTCTGAATCTTCGCCCACCCCTTTGCCTCTATGCCCACTATCTTGTCAAGTGCTTTCTGAACTTCCTTAGGCAATCCCATCTTAATAACAAAGTAGAAAAGAGGAACTGATCATTCCCACTGGTTACCAGTCTCCGCTCTCCACATCTCCTGTACTTTTAGAATGTACACAGTTGCGTCTTCATCATTCCCCAATTTTACTCCATCATAGACTGCAAGTCCGGTCTATCAGTGTACACCCACTGCAGTATATCCCACACTTGACTATAATATTGTTGAAAGGGGCTCCATTGTGCGCGTCATCATGGATTTTCACTCCTGGATACACTACCTTGATCCACATGTCCCCAGCCTGATCTCCCACAGTTGCAACTAGTAAACCTGTCATGTCTCCTACCACCAAAGGGATTCCTGCTGACTGTTTTTCAAATGCAAATATCCACTTCTCCACTTCCTGGCCTCTGCAGTGAGGGGCAGGAGCATTTTATTCAACAAAAATTCATATCCATTTGAACCCATGGCACATAATGCAACCTTCCAATTCACTTATGGAATAATGTCAGTTACGTGCCCACTCCCCGCCTAGCTTTCTGTCCACTGCGTCCCTATTTCCTTACCACTGCTACCCACCAAAATCTGTTCCTCAATAGCTCGCCCCACAAGCTTTCTATTCTTGCTGTCATTTCTGGAGCCCTTGTGCCTCCCCTTCCTCTTCCTCAAACTCTTCCATGATGTCCCATCCTTCTTCTTGCACCTCTTGATGTGCTTCCCTGTCCGACCTCACTGTCCCATAGCCTGCACTTTCTGCCCCTCAATCGATACACCGTGCTTCTCAACACGCACATCCTTTATAGCGGTACTATCAAGTCTAAACAAAAAGTCTCCAACCATCCACTCGTACAACTCACACCCAGATTTGCTCTCCCCTTCCTTTATTGACCTCAATCGTGCCACTTGTGCCTGGGATGCCGCTAATGCCTCTAACCCCTTCCAAGCTCTCTAATTATACAGAGCTTCTACTTCTACATCCCCTCACCACAACTTCTCCCCTTACTCGGAAATGTTCCCACACTCCTGTTTTCCTCCTCGTCATCTCCTAAATAATAAAAATGATAATAAATAAAAAATACAAAACTCGCCACGTGGCCTTTCACACTCTGGGCCTCATTACGACCCAGGCGGTAAGTTACCGCCTGGGCCGTGACTTTACCACCATGGCGTAAACTACGTTTACGCCATGGTGGTTGGCGGACTTACCGCCCCATTCCGAGTTTGGCGGGGCGGTAAGTCCCCATCCCCATTTACCCTTCCCCATTCCCATTTTTGCCCCATAGGGCATAATGGGAGTGGGGAAGGCGTTAATTATGCCACCGTAAATTACGGTGGCGTAATTAACTCCATGGTCCCTTAGCGCCATGGATTTTAACACCTGCTAAAATCAGGTGTTAAATCCGCCATGGCGCTAAGGGATCTCGTACTCAGGCGGTAAGGGTCGGCGCTGTTTACGGCGCCGTAAACCCCTTACCGCCTGAGTTGTAATGAGGCCCTCTGCCTTCAAATACACATACTGTGTCTACCCACTCACTCTTGCCCCTGTTGTTGTCACTCGCAAGAGGTGTTCTTACATCTGCATGTTCACCCGAGCATCTTTGCCATGGGGTCCTTGGTATTTCTCAGTCATTCCATTTTGTATACCAGCTACATTCCAGTGGAGCAGTTGAACGCCGTAACAGAGACATTTCAATTTGCCTTACGAAGGCATGTCAAGAGACTTGACCCAAATGGCCTGAGGCTTTGCCCTAGTATTATTGCACATGCAAAATAATCCAAGCAAAATACATGGTCTTTCACCCCATCTTTGCCATGGGGTCGCATATGACGACCTGTGCCTTCCTAGGAGCCGCGCCCGCTCCAAAGATCAGACTGGAATTCTGTTAAAACAGCTCCTGGACACCACTGTTGGTTGCACGTTTGGGACTGGTCACTGCAGGTGGTTTGGCCCCCTCCAGAGTTGCGGCCTGGAAGCCTCTGTCTTCACAGGGGTCATTGGGAACATGTCAAGGTCACCAAAAATGTAGAGAAAACCCTCAAAGTTCACATCAGAAAAAATTCAACCCACTAGGAAAAAATGCCCAGCAAGGTTTCGTTTCCACAGGCATAAAGGAGCACTAGCAAAGTACTCTGCTGCCACAGAACTTTCTGGCAAAATCAGTATGAGCAACACTTTATGAAGGCATACAGCATCATCAGTGATGTAAATTACATACTGTACAAATCCAAATGGCTGGTTGGTGAGACCATATACATAGGCTACCTGCTCCATAAGGGATGCCAGGCCATTAGTCCCAGCCCCTTCTGTCAATCTTCTTCCACGTGGGCTCCTCCTTGCGCATCATCTGGCAAGAAGCTATAATTAATTGGTCATTATGCGAAGAAAAACTATACATGCTCTAACCTAATGTGCACCTGGTACTGCATACAAGGGCTAAGAGGATACTTCGAGGTCATTGTATCTAACAGACTACAGCTCGATTCCAGACACGTCGCACCCGTGCAAAGCTCCCCACCCTCGATTTAGATTTGTTTTTTTTGCCCCTCTCGGCACCTAGCATCACAAATCACGTGACCTATGGTAAAGGCAAGTGGTCCCTGCTTTCTGATCTTTTCTGATCGATTGGGGGTCCACAATCAGTGGCCTTGGGCTGACTGGTACCTTGGAATGCTGGGGGTCTTGGGACTGGGGGCCTTCTGGGTGCTATTACTTAGAGCTGGTATGGGGGAGGTCGGAGGCTAGTGCCCTCCTTCTCATGGGATCGCTTCTTGCAGAGGGCTCTCAACCACCTCGTGTCCTTGCAGGGCACATTCATCCTGGGATACAAATGCTGGCAACATGCGACAATGAAGGGTCTATGAATCTCTGCAGCTCTGGCCTTTCTTACCAGTGCCCAAGCTACAACCTATTCCTGCATGCATACACTTAGTTCCATGTGTGTGGATCGGACCTGCGGCCCTGGCTGCAGAGCAAAGTTAGGCCACAATTTTCAATATGGCTGCTACTATCTAAGATGCAGTTTGATTCCATATGTACTCTAGAGTAGAAGCATGCACCACCCTCCCTGCATTATAGCCCCTTTCAACACCCCCCTCTCCCACGTAACCTTCCCAAGTGCCTACTGCACACTTCTAGGCCCCTGGCTCATTCAAAAGTGCTTGAGGGTCTGGGAAGGACGATAGTCCCTCCTTCCCAACACCCGAGTCTTTTGAAGGAGTCGTGCCCCAGAAAATACTGTAAGTTGCACCCTGATACCTTGTGGCCCTCTCTGGATGGGGCCCAGAAGTGCCTACATTCTACTTTATCTCGCCAGATTGGCACACTTTGTAATGAATTCTGGGAACGGAGCATGGGAACGGAGCAATGATAAACAATATGAATCAGGATTGGTTTCAACCCTACCTTCCCACTGTAGCTTAGAATGGTTGTGAAAACTGGTATGCGTGTCTGGCACATGATGTGGGAGATGTTGTAAATACTTTACCATCTGCACGTCTGGCCCCAGCGTGTCCTTTCTTGAATGTGTAGATTGACTTCAGGCAGCTCCCCACATGTGTCAATTATGAATATTGTTTGGTCATTGGTGATCTATTTACAATGTGAATGGAAGCTATCCCTGTTAAAGGGTTCATTGCATTATTTGGTGAAAAGCCTCCTCACTGACTTCATAAACAGATATCGTCTCCCCATTGTCGTTGTCAATGATAGTGGTTCCCATTTCACAGCACAACTATTTAGGCATACATGTAGGGCACTTGGTATTTCTCAGTCATTCCATTTTGTATACCAGCTACATTCCAGTGGAGCAGTTGAATGCCGTAAAAGAGACATTTAAATCTGCCTAACAAAGGCATGTCAAGAGACTTGATCCAAATGGCCTGAGGCTTTGCCCTATTATTATTGCACATGCAAAATAATCCAAGCAAAATACATGGTCTTTCACCCCATGACATCTTAACGTGATGCCCTATGCATCTTAGTACATCCCCTCCAGTAGCTGTGAACTGTTTGAACACAGTTGGATGGGAGAATGTTTTAACCTATTCCATGTCGCTTACGAAGACTATTCAATTCCTCCAGTTCTCCAGACGTACGTTGAAGATTCACTGTCAAAGCCACATTCTGGACCCTACCACTTTCTCCAACAAGGAGATTATGGGCCTGATCACAAGTTGGTTGGTAGCCCTTAAATGCAGCAGTAACTGTGTTACCGCTGCATTTAAGTGTCCGCCCAATCTTGTGTCTGGCTTTTTTACCCCCAGCTCATAGCTGGGGGTAAATACGCCAAAATAATTCCCATTTTTGGTGCAATTACCTCCAGTGGTATTACTGCACGGTAATTGAGCTGAAAATTCCCCATTGGGTCCAATGAATGGGGAATGGGGACTAACAGTTAGCACCCAACCCGTGATACGGCAGTAATGCTGCCAGGCGGGTGTGCGCAAATGCTAATAAAGTTGGGCGGTATCCCAGCTGGGATACCTCCCAACTCGTGATCAAGAACCATGTGTGTTTGAAAATGAATCTGAGAAAGTTGCCTTTGCATCTCATTTGCATTGACACTACCAGGTCCTACTTACCACCCAGATTGCTGTCAGTTGTCAGAGTATTCCGACTTAGGTCCATGCCGCCCACCGCCAGTAAATTGGACCTCCACCAGAAACATTTGGAATGACTGCAACTTCACTGTGTCCAATTCCCTGATTGGCACTAGAGAGGATCTCTGCCTGCTCCTCTCCGTTCTCCTCTTTACGTTAATGCAGCAATATTTTTTTATTTTTATTTGTATTTAATATGCATATAACAATTACAGTTTTACAATTACATGCATAAAGCATGTAGAATCACAACTTATTCCCCAGAGACTTCTAAAATAAAATCACGCATCTTCATCAATCACAGATTAAAATATCACTGTAAAAACATCAGTACACCATTTGATAATTCTGTTAAAAGCTCTAAAATCATCACATAAAGCTTCATCATGTAAAAAATTAAATTCATATCATTTCTGGCCATAAGTCTCGACCAGATTTCAGACATATTGCACTTATACGTATTGTTATTGTACTTCATTAAATATTTCCTGCATATTTCATCAAGGCTTTCACATTCACATATTATGCGATAAGCTGTTTCCAGTGTATTTACCCCGCATATTCTACAATATCTAACATCTTTCTGAATAATATTTTTCGCACCTAAAATTACTAGTATGTTACAGATGTTAAATTTTTTTTATTTTACATTTATAAAGCGCTCACACAGCCCGCAGGCATCGAGGCGCTGTTGCAGGAATTGGTTGTTTTTCTTAGTTGCGTATTTTTTTTTGTCTTAGTTACGTATTTATAACACGCTTAAACACCCAGAGGTTTCTAAACGCGGACCCGGGGATCGAAACTGTTGTTGCTTCGTGTCGTCCTGCTTACAAGACGCGCACGCTGCCGCTGTGCTATCCTCCCGGGACGATTAAATTTAAACTTTAAATACCAACGAATCGTATTGCACTCTGGCTATGCATACTGGTAGCTGCGTTTACCTTCCTTGGAAGTCAGATGGTTTAGGAAAAGACTGCTATTTACTTTTTCCGCCAGGTTTACTATCGTCTGTTCACAGTCTATTTCACAGATTCGTTTTTTTTAGTTTCTGCTTAATTTGAGGAATAGAGAACAGCAACCAGCCATCATTGTCATTTTTTGTCCACTTATCATACACCTTTCTCCACCTATTTATGTTAACAAAATTCATTTTAGTGGTTGAGCAGCAATATTGTTCCATAACCTTTATCACAAAAGTGCCATTAGTAAGTCTGTTCAATTTCACATATAGCATGGCCACCATCAATTCAATACGACTATTCACACTTATCAGTCCACATTCCAGCAGTATGTATTCGTTTGGAAGGTTTTTTGGCCTCCTCAACAGTATCCTCAACACTTTGGCTTCAAATGCTTTCAACGCTTTCTTAAAATAGCTTCCCCAAATTTCAGCACCATATAATACACCAGTTATAATTTTGGCGGAGTATAGTGTGACCACAGTGTTCACAGAGAATTTCCTTGGTTGCCAATAAATTTTCTTAGCGCCATTGTGGCTATCATACATTTACGCTTTGTTTCACACCAATGTTTTTTCCAGCTAAGCTTATTATCTATAACCACTCCCAGGTATTTATTTTCATTCACAACCACAAGCTGTCTTGTTTCTATCATCCATTTTGTCCTTTGGTTTCTAATCAGATATTTGGAATTAAACTTCATTACTTTTGTTTTCTCAATGTTGACAACCAAATCATTCTCTTTTACAAACTTTACCAATTCATCTAATTTTACTTGTAGACCTTTAGTTGTATAATCAATCAAGACAAGGTCATCGGCGTAACCTAGCCAACCAAGTTTGACTGTGCCTTTCTTGATATTAAATGTCTGACTATTGCTAACCTCATTTAAAAAGTCTGCCCGGTACAGATTGAATAAAATGGCCGCTAATGTGCAGTCTTGTTTAACTCCACGTATCGTTGGTATGTCTTCTGATAATCTCCCTTTTAAGTCAAGATGAACACAAACCGACGTGTCGGTATAAAGCAGTTGTATCACATACAATAGCCCAGGCGGGATTCCCCAATGTTTAAGCTTGGCCCATAACTTGCTTCGTCTGATAGTATCAAATGCCGCTGAGAAGTCTATAAACCCAACATATACAGACAGCCCACGGACCTTACGCGAGTATTCTGGTTGGTTGGTTGGTTTATTTATAGGGTAGCAGAGTAACAAGAATACTTAGAACTTGGTTATAGGTTACAGGTTACAGTGTTATCACATGTTGGTATTATATGTTATATACAGTAATTACATTATATACAATCTTTACTTTACAAATAGGTGCATATTGTAAACAGGAGATGCATTATGTACGTTTTACATGATAGAGTGGCAGTTACTATATATACAATGTTATGTGTTGTTGATGATCCCGCTCTCAAACCAGATTGTTTGTCAGGCAGGACTCCGCATTTAATAATCCATTGATTTAGATTTTTTAACACAATCTTTGCAAATATTTTTGCCGGAAAATCTAGCATAGCCAACATCCTATAGTTAGCAGTGTCTTTATGTGGGCCTTTCTTGTATGTGGGCAGTATAATGCTTTTCTTCCATGACTCTGGCAACTTACTTTGGCTTCCAATCCCCTGAAATATAATTAGTAGTACCCTGGCCCATAGTTCTGGGGCTTGCTGTAGCAGGGCATTACAGGTACTATCTTGTCCTGCTGCTCTTGACTTGGGCAGTTTTTTAATTATGTTTACTAATGATGTAACAGTCGATGTACATTTCCACATCATAGCAACATTCACATTTCCATTTTCCATTTTGTTCGCTTGTTAGCGTTCCCAAAGTGCCTTTAACATAGTTGACCCATCCACTCTCTGGCACACAGTTAATTGGAAGAGTAGTTTCTTTTTTACAGTTTATGATATCCCACATTTCTTTACTGTTCCTAGTTTCCGAGGCTTGTGCTAATGCCAACCAAGTTTCTTCATGTTTCTTCATGTTTCTTTTTCTGGTGGTTTTTCAGCCAGTATTTATACAGCCTTTTAAGTACCTGTATATTATTTGTTGCGTTTATAGCCTTTTCCTTTATTCATTTGTGGATATTATCTCTGAGCCTTTTTTTTCCTTATGTATCACGTTATCAAAGCTCTTATGATGCACCAGATTCCATTTTTCTCTGATAGTTTTATGAGTTCTTTTTTTCGTGACAGAAATTTGTATGTTTTCAGCCATAGATTCAAAGTCACTAAGCATTTCAATCATATTGTCAAGATGGCTGTTTTCAAATTTATTTAGAACATTTTCTAGTAGATGTGCTGCAATCTCATTCCCTTTCTCTATATTAGGAGGGTTCCATTTTATACGATTTCCTGCCTCATTTACCTCTATATCTCGATTCCTTTGGTAGCATTGGTGTCTACCTGTTTGTCTATAAAACAGAGATATAGAGGCAGATGATCGCTTTCTTCCCTGCACCTAATGCAGCAATACTGAGACAAGACTCAGAGCTGCTTCAACTTTTCAAGTTCTTCTGCTCTAGACGAGGCTCGACAGGCATCTTAAGCAAATTATGGAATTGCACCACCAGGAAGTGAAGTAACCGATTGAAATGAGAACAGTTACAGCCCATTTCTGCTCCCCAAGTATCTGGCCCTCGAGTTCATCAAAGATACAACCTTTGTTCAAACAGATGACAATCTTAAGTCTGAACTGTGTGCTGCCACGTTGTTTGACAGATTTTGTATTCAGTGTTTGAATGCATTGTGGCTCCTCTCGATTGTGTTGAAACTGGAAAGGCCTCTCAGAGGAGCTGCACATTTTTTTTTAGCTCATAATTCTTCTTGTTTTATATCTAAAACTAAATTACCATACTGTCTTTGTTTGTGATTGACACCCCAATTTTGATTTGGGTATGTAGTCTCCTGTGAAAAAACAGAACTACCTTTCACATTCAACTGTTTTGTTTTGGCTTCGCTGATTTCTTTCTTTTCGGTTCTCAAGACTTCAAAACCATTTTGAAAACTGGTTGACTTTTAACGTTACCTGACTGCATTCAATAACAAGAGAACTATCAGCGAATACAATCATTACATTATGGATTTTATCATAGAACAATAATGATGTTTTTACACCTTTTGATACTGTGTGTTGCAATAAGAGTCACCACCTTTAATAGCACCTGCCACGAATAAACAGATGTGCATGCATCTACGTGGGATAAAAGCAACAATATTGGCCTGCATGCAATGTGGAAGTATGCCTGCAGTCGGAATGTGTCCTTTTGCTGGGTCTGTGCTCACCTCCCCCATGATTTGGCTTCAGAATTTCCTATTGCTCCTGTTCCTTTTAACTGGTTTGACATTTGCAGTGAACGTAGACTGGTTCCTGGAACAAAAGGTCCAGAGTCCTGCTCTTCTCATTACTCTCAGTTGAGATGTTCAGGTCCTCCACATTTCCCCTTCCCAAACCAGCTTCCAAAGAAACCTGCTGGAATGCATCTGTCCTTTTGCTATAGCTCTTTTCTGCTATGCTGATTAAGGTTCTATATTTCTGGGTATGAGCTGATGCAAGTATTACTTGTCAGCTTGCACTAGTCTAGATATAAACAATGCTAACCTTTGACATAGGGAAACAATGTTGCCTTTTCCTTTGACAAAGGGAAACAATGTTGCCTTTCCCTTTGACAAAGGGTTCTGATTTGTCAAATCCAGGTAAGTTGCCTATCACAGAACTTATCATCTGTGGACTTTAGCTTATTCATGGCTACCGATAGATTGGAATAGACACTTATGCAGGATATATGCTACCTGCCTTTATACACTTATCTGAATTGCCATTCCCACCGAGAAGAAAAAGAGAATCCGGTTGAGAAACCTTTATTTATAGCATCAGATCAAAATGAATTGTGAGAACATCTTCAGGTTGTCCCTATTATTTTATTCATTGGGTATTTATAATGTGCCTATACACAATGTGTTTCCTTATTGGAGAGACTAGTCAATGGCCCTTTGGCTGATTACGTAAGAGCAAGTGACCATGCACACTATGGTACTGCAAAATCATCGAATGGCCTTTGACACCATATTGGCCTATAAGGATGTGTCTGTACTCTTGAGGAATCAGAATTTTGCACATTCATCCCAAATTACAGAGATAACATCACCAACATTATTGGCTCATATGAGAAAGACTCTGGGCATAGTACACCAAGAACATTCTTATCCTGGCTGCTCTTTCTGGTCCTGGTTGTCAAGTTCAATTGTCTCACTGGGAGCCTCCATGTTATTTAGGCTATTGCTGATTTTTGCATTTCTGATGGTTTGTTTTGCCTATTCCTGGTGGTAAAAGGTTTATTGAATAGATTGGAAAAGAAAACACTGAATGCATTAAATGTTAAAGAGGAGCTTTTTTGTGATGAGGAACTCTTTCTGATCATACTTAGCTATATTTGAGCTGTTTCCACAGAATGGTTGAAGATGTAAGACTAGGGATACTGCTCTCAAAGTGGGGATGTTTGTTGTGGAAAAATGTAAATTTAAACAGAAGAATATTTTGTAATCCAAAGAAAATAGAAAAGAGTGAAACTACTGTACTATACCATATAGCCATGCACTGGATTAGGTCAGTTTGAGGAAACCATTTTGAAAATATACATTCTTGCTTTCAAGAAGGACTTCCTCTCTGACACACAGAAAGGAAAATATGTTCAATTGCCTATTATCCAATCCCCTAAGCTTTATTCAACCTTGCTCCCATTCTTTAATTCACAGTGCTGCACAGGCGTATTCCACTTCCAACAGATTTCCGGTAAAAGGCTGTCCATTCAATCGTGATTGTACACAACTGCAGTGAGAACATTTCAAAGTTTTAGGGAATATACAAAAGAGTGTTGAAATTATTCCTTTTAGTGTCTGGAGACACTGTGAAGATAATTATTTGAACCGGAGGAACTTCTTTAAATGAAGTCATACATACTTACATTCTTTTACATTCTTTTAAGTTATAATAATCTTTAGTAGGATTATAAGGAAGGATAGTAACAACATAATCAGTACCATACAGAAGCCAATTAGACAAAGAGTCTTGGAAGAAAACATGAAAAACAATCAAGCAAAACTGTCGAATAAGAGGCTGGGAGAGAAGAACCAGGTAGGTTGAGGTGATAACCAGATATAGACCCAACCAAGTAATAGAACACAATCCATATCTGCAATATAAATGGATAAATAGTGGACAAGCAAGTGGACTAACAAGGGGATGATGACGAGAACAAGAGGAAGGAAGAGAGGCAAAGGAGCATATCATAATGGAGTGAAGTAAGCTTTGGAATTAAATTACAATGAAAACCATGCAACAAAATTGTGTAAATCCATTTGAAGAAGAGAGGATGGTACAACAATGCAAGAAAGAGCATAATGGGACCGCAGAAGAGCCATGAGACGTTGAGCAAAAGTGATCCAAGTAACGAATAATGAGAACTCGTTTAGCACTATATTTGTGAGTAGTATCAAGATAAATGTCCATGCAATGTTCCATTCTTTGCACATGACAAATGTTCCACTATCCCTTCACGGAAGCATTTTGCAAATTCTTCCAATTGGTAGTGACAGGTTTAAGGACCAGAGCAATAAGGAGGTCATATAGTTTAGCTGCATCCTATAAATCAATAGAACCAATGGCATCGCTACCAAAAAAACATTTAGAAACGAAAGGGGAACATTGACATCAAAGATTAAATGGAGAAATCCCCACACTTCCTTATACTTACATTCTTTGCTATGCACATGGACGTCAATATATTGGGAAACCTATATAAACTGACAGAGATACAGAGGGAGGGATCCTTCAAGATCAATCAGGTTTTCAGAAGCTGTCATGTTTATGTTACTCTGGAACCTTTTCTGATGCTGCTATTAAAGTTGTATCAGACTAACGTCACCTAAACCTTGAAGTCCTGTCTGAGTTTGTTCTGATCAATGCCCTTCTGGTACATATAAATCCTTATCAGGTAAATACAATCATGCTACTCCTCTTGACTTCTTGAGTCCAATTTCTGCATGACAGTGTGGAAAACCTCATTTGCCTACGCCACTGGTTCCTAAAAACTATAATGCTTAGCACCACTTGAGCAATGTAATTATATTTGCACCCACCCCCAAATGCAAAGCCCTCTCATTTTGGAATGTTTTCCCCACACTCCGCAGGTGCCTTTTATATTTGCCTGAGCAGGTAGGAACACAAATGTATGCATGACAATGTGTATTTGGCAAACAAGTAACACACTGTGAGGGCAGTAGACATACGGGAGTCTTCATGAATAGCACAAGCCCCATAGGCAATATAGTAGATGTGCTATAGTAGATGCAACTACAAGAAAAATAATCACTTTGACAAATGAACAAATGACTCACCTGTTCATGGTTAAGGCTGAATCAGTCCCCCGTTAGGTAAGGTAGGTCTCTGCTTTGCCTCTAACCTACCCTGGATTAGGGTTTTTAATTTTCCTAGGCATCATGTGCCCTTTCCTTTCCCAATGCCAGTAGGATTGGTTAAAAGAATGCCAGTTTGAGTAGGCAACCAATACAAGAGGGAGATTCTAAGATAGCCGTGGGAGGAACGAGGGATAAATTAAACTCAGTGAAGGACCTACTCTAACAAAACTTAGCCCAATCTCTATTCCAATTCTCACTCTCATTGCCCAGCCAGGGCGGTGTTTTCAATAAAACTCAGTCACAACAATTTTTAAATGACCCATCATACTTCTTTGTTCTTTTTATGGCATTTGCCTTCAAGAACTGACTCTTCAGGGATGTTGGGTTAACCTTGAAACTGCTACCAGATCAAGTACAGTACCATACCCTTCTTGCATCTTGCCTTTGGCTAGGAATTCCCTCCTCAACCTAGGTATTTGTCTATAAGATTCCACCATACCCTATGCTCTCCCTGTCCCACCCCCTACCGCACCTCGCTGCGCTAAAATTGCACGTTTCATAAGTTGGGCTGGTCGCCTTCCAGCTGCCACCAGTGCCCACATCTCCACATCATGATGGAGATATCCTGTTGCTGTGAAGCATTTTCAGTATGTGCCCCATAAAGTGACAATCGCTAATGAACCAGTACCTTTTAAGCTTAAACTTTGAGGTCTGCCTTATATTGATAGGTGGCAAGCTCATCACGTTAGCCCCTAAATCTGTCACTCAACCCAGAACACACCCAGAAGATGTGATATGGCATACCCAGGGCCAGGAACCAGTCTACTTCAGTTCAAACCACTCCATAGGGTTCACGGCTGTGCTGCACAAAGAGCGAACATATTCACAACAGTCATTTTAGGCCAGCTTCAGGGTTCCCTCAGAACAAAGGAACCCTGAAAACAAAATGGCTAAAAGTAAGAGTTGAAAAAATACATTGGTACCCAAATTATCTACCAAAATGTTACCAATGCAGAATATTGATGTGCACCCCTGGTGAGCCCAACATTTAAAAAAAACAGTTGCCACTAGACTACCCACTAAAACCAATGTAGGGTG
Organism: Ambystoma mexicanum; assembly: GCF_040938575.1. Lineage (NCBI taxonomy): Eukaryota > Metazoa > Chordata > Amphibia > Caudata > Ambystomatidae > Ambystoma > Ambystoma mexicanum. The sequence continues at coordinate 719,960,675 of NC_090934.1, forward strand.
ATATAATCACTTGAGGGCACAAATGGGAAGGGAATTGCTAAGAAGGCAATACTAGGCATAGGAGCCTTATGGGAGATTCAGAACAATATACTGTCAGTGAGTGAAAAGGGTTGCATTAGCAAGGGGAATTGAGTCTGACCACCAAAAACAGGGCAGTGATCCAAAAAATGAGAATGGGAACAAATAAAAAAATAAAGGGGACCCTAAAAAGGTCCTACAGAATTCTCAAAAATTAAATTCTGTTCAAATAATAATGAATCAAATATTTCAAAGCCTAGCAGCTCAAGGTTTTAGATATACCACATCAAAAACCAAACTGCAAGTACAGAATCAATATAAGGACCTTGGACCAATTATTCAGCACTTATTGGAGGATGTTTACCAGAGACTTGCCAGCTGAATTAATCTGAGCAACCATCCTATAATTGAATGGATTAGTTTGGGAAACCTTCTGAAAGAATGGTTATTTTTTCTACTCATAAAGCTGGACATATTTTTGAGTGAGATGATCACTGCATCAACGGATGTCAGAATTAAATATCCATGGCCAATTATTTGGACAGATCATGTGGCAATCACGTTCGATATCCTGTAATGCAGACAATAATTGTCCAGAGACTAAGATTAACTTTTTAAAATAATAAAATCACTCTTGGAGGCTTGTTATAAGAGAAGCATTTCAAGACAAAATCTAAAGTGAAATTACATTTACTCCAGTAGTATTTGTGTGTTATAAAGTGCAAACCTAGTGTGTGCTGTCATCATCCTGCAATTCAAGTTAGAATTACTCTCCCAGAACATATGCATGGAGTAGGATAATTTAGCACTCGGAAAAACACAGTTGTCACAAAGGAAAGGAGAAAAATGGTTGGTTGTTTCATGTTTAACCAACAACATCCAAAGGTTAGAAATCAGGAGAGACACTGGCCTCGTGGTCCGGCTTCAGACATTCAATTTAATAAATAACTTTGCTTTCATAAAAATCTATTCCTTAAGCAAAATGCTCCTATCTTGCTAATTGATTCAAAAGACAACCATAGTTAACAAGTAACTGCTCTTTTCTTATCAACAAGTCAAGCAAACCAATCGCTGCATCCACAACTGTAACCCTTCCCAATTACCAGTAGACAATTTTGAAGGCTATTTTTAAGGAAAAATCGAGACTATTCGAGCAAATATATGAAGACATCGCCCAAGTCATTCTAGAACCAAAGAAGTTGAACACGTGCTGCAATTAGCTAAAGGCTCTGGCTTCTCAGCCGATGTTCTTCACCGGACACTCTCAAAAACAATGCTGCCATTGCCTGGGTCTTTCCCTTATCCCTGACTTACAGAGTGGTTCCTAAACTCTGGAAAGCACAGGTGGTTCATCCTCGCCTAAGAAAAAATATATGTCTGAATCCAACCCAATGAGCCGAACACTTTGTGTGCAATAGCCCAACTGCCATTTATTGCAAAAAACTGAAAAGGTTACAAAACTCTTAAGTATCTATATTGAGGAAAATTGTTTATTAGATCAGGCCCAATTAGGCTTTAGCCCAACAAGAAATACGGAAATGTTGATTACAACCATACTTGATCAGCTCAGAGAGGAAGTGGGTGGTGGCTGAGCTGCTGCACTCTTTCTCTTGCACGAGTCAGTGGCCTTTGACACAGTGGACTACAGAACTTAACTGGCAAGGTTGAAATCCAGTGGTATTGGTGGAACAGTGTTGGATTGATTGGTGACACAATTGGTTCATATTGTGAGGTGCCACAGGGGCCATCCTTGTCATATTTAAAATGTAACCTTTGTTAAAGTATTTTTAGATAAGATCATTCGGCAGGATGGTTTCCTTTATGGGAATCATGCCACTCACATTCAGATCATGGTCAAATTATCAGAACAAAGACCTACTGGACTCAAATGTAAGGAATGTCTTTTGATGACTAAAGGCCTCATCACAAGTCCGGCGGCATTCCGGTGCAAATACTGCTAAGTGGAAATAGCGTTAATGTCAGGTCGTGCAGCCGTATTAATGCTGCATGAAAACCTGGCGTGAACGCGTGCCCCACTTTGGCCATAACACTATTAATGCCTTCCAGTAACTGTGCCAAATTAAGGCTCGCCGGTGAAATATTGGCGCTAATGGCGCTACCGCCGATGCCCCTAGCGCTATTACCACTGCCAGAAATTGTGTCATTGCCGGAATGGGGAACATGGCGGTGGCCATCTTGAAAAAGTCAATCCAACAAGAATCTTGCACATCCTGCAGCCATCCGGACCTGAAAGACAGCTAAAATGTCACAGGAAGGGATCCAAGGCAAGGTGCCAGAAAATCACCTACTGAAATGAAAGTTCAGTGAGGGAGAACTTTTGGTCCTCAGTGAAGAGGTTGTGGCCCACTGCAAGGAACTGTATGGCAGTAGGCAGGGAAAAACAGGCCAATGCAGGATAGCCATCTGACATGCCATCAGTCAGGAGGTGCCTGACGTGTGCAGCATACCCCTTGACAGGCAGGACTGTAGAAAGCGCTGGAATGACCTCACAGTCAGGGTATGTGGACTCCTGACCCAACACTGCCAGGAGTCCCTGGTGACTGGAGGTGGCAATGTGGAACTACTAGTGCTGATTGCCTGGGAGGAAGAAGTGCAGCATGGCCCTAGACATTGAGGGCATAGAGGGAGACAGATGTGCAGAGCTGAGTGCCAGAAGCCAAGAGGCAGGAGGTGAGCCAACCCCCCACAGCACAAATCCATGCACAAATGTCAGCCTAGCACAAGATGCCCCAGTGGACACGGACACATGTGAGCAGGCCCAGAAGCAGGGCAGGCCAATCAGTGTGAGGTGATGGGGTTCCACATCAGCAATCCTCCACAGCAGTCATGGGGCAGGTCACCAAAGGCACCCTTGAGCGTCACAGCAGTGGGAAGGGGTGGCAAGTGACCTAACCAAGTGCCATGCACACCACACCACTGCTAGTGCACCCTGTGCCAGCGGGATTGTGGTGCGTGAGTAACCATGACAACCATGGCTTTGTCTGCCCCCAGAAGGGTGAGAGGGCTGGAGCACTTCCCTGTCCTCTACGACCACCACCGACGAGATCGATCCCCTACAGCAGAGCAATCCATGATGCCTGACCTGCACACATCCTGCATCCAGCATAAATAATATATATGGTGAGGGTATTCACTTACCATCTAGCCCCATCGATGCCTACAGTCCCTTCAACTTGTTCTTCTGTGGCCCAACGAGCTTTGGTAGTGCATTTGCACACGTTGCCTCCTAAGCACCACCAACGTGTCCCGATTTCCGGCCTGACCCCAAAATGGCGGTCGCGATGCGGCACGGAAACGAGGCAGCCATCAGTTGCTAAGCAACTATATTTTCTTCAACCAATCCTCACCGCCGGTAGGCGGAAGACGGCACTCGGAAGAAGGCCCGAAGAAAAAGGCCCAGTTCCACCCCTGTTCGCCCGGGGGCGTCAGGGCGAGGCAACCTCTTCTTGGCCTGTGAATGTTCTCCGGAACAACTCTTATGTCTGCACTCCTGACACGTTCATTCGCTCCTGTCGATACCCGTAATACAGAACTGCACTCCAGCCGTACTCTACAATGCTTTGCTAAATTAGCAACTTCGAACTACTTGGCTCAAATGCGTGCACAAGTCTGCCATCACCTGGTAAGATACTTCTGCCGCCGCGCTTCCTCTGTGACCACCAGTGTTGACATTTTAGTAACTACCCTGCACCGTGCTACTGGTGACATGTTGTGCCTAGTGGATAGCACCTCTTTCATACTCTATATCACGCACGTGTTACCCGCGTATTGCGTTGCTCAATACCAGTAAGCCTCTCAGCCCTTCAGTATTAGCACTGTTCGGCCTCATGCAACACACACTATTGATTCTTATTGTGTTGTGTCAATATTGTATTATGCTAGCAGATTGCTGTTCCTACTTGATCAGAGGAGAATAATATTGATCACATATGCATGTCTAATAATAATATGCCTGCCTAACTTGATACCACCAGGCGCAATCCTATTTTGCCTCATATATCTGTGCCCATACCCTACTGCTCACCTGACTCCCCGCGCTCGTTTATGCTCCATGCTAGCATACTGGTTTCTCTTATATAGTAGGGTCACCGTGCCTCTAGTGGTCGGTTGCCAGATCTATCTAGCCGTATATGCACCGTGCCAGCCCAATCAATTTTCGTTTATTGTACCTATTTATCCCACCGATTGAATGCCTCATTTAGCCTATTTGTGCCTTGCCTGTGAATACCTCATTTAGCCCATATGTATCTTACCTTTGAATGCCCCACATAGCCCATATGCGCCTTGCCTTTGAATGCCTCATTTAGCCCATATGTGCCTTGCCTGTGAATGTGTCATTCTGCCCATATGTGCCTTGCCTGTGAATGCCTCACTTAGCCCATATGTGCCTTGCCTGTGAATGCCTCACTTAGCCCATATGTGCCTAGCCTTTGAATGCCTCATTTAGCCCATATGTGCCTTGCCTGTGAATGCCTCACTTAGCCCATATGTGCTTTGCCTGTGAATGCCTCACTTAGCCCATATGCGCCTTGCCTGTGAATGCCTCACTTAGCCCATATGTGCCCTGCCTGTGAATGCCTCATTTAGACCATATGTGCCTTGCCTGTGAATGCCTCACTTAGCCCATATGTGCCTCGCCTTTGACTGCCTCATTTAGCCCATATGTGCCTTGCCATTGATTGCCTTTTGCCATTGAACCTAGGTGTGCCAACAAACCAGCCCCCTATGACTAACTACCATACCTACCATCACTACAAAACTAGCTAGTCCTAACCTATCACCATTAGTCTCAGGCACCTACGTGCACATGTCTTGACTCGTTGGAACCTGTTGTATCCATTATTGTACTACAGCATCATAGTTGCTACTCTACTCTCTATCACCATGACCCTAGAATACCACACGGTGTCTTCCTCCTTGGCGTCTAACCCTATCCCACACACGCTGTCTAACATAGTCATTAATAACCTTACCACTTCTCTACCGAATAACATTAGCACCAGAGGTGAAACCATCACCTCCCTCCCACGCGCTTTACTAGACAGAAATCTTAAACTCCGCGCAAGACTCACATAACTATATGAACCACCGAGAAGAACCATACCACCAACTAACCTAAAAACAAACTACCCACAAAAACCTCACCAGACTGTAATAACAAATGCCACTAAAATTAAAAGACAAAAGTACAAGTTCATAGACACCAACTCAACCACCCCAGCCAAGCGAACATGTCTAAAGAGACATTAGTACTCAGAGGAGCACTCCTCAATGGGAGATCCCTTGTCGCACATGCCCTCGACATAGCTGACCTTATTACAGAAAATAATCTGGATTTCCTGGCAGCAACTGAGACCTGGCTACACAATGCAGCTGGCCCACCATTAATGTTAGCCATTCCAGAAGGTTATACCATAACAAGTCAAGATAGGGACGGCTCACGAGTCGTGGAATCGCCATTATCTCTAAATTGAGCCTCTCTCTCAGAACATCCCCTCTTCAAATCCTACAATCTTGTGAAAATATCTCGGTTACATTCCAGATAAACAACATACAAACTCTCACAATTCACCTAATATATAGACCCCCAGGTCCTCTCGGCACCTTTGAGGAGGACTTGTATAGTCTAATCAGCAACAACCTTAGACCTACCTCCCAGCTTCTATTATTAGGAGATTTTAACCTTGGCTTTAATGATCCTATGGACAAACAAGCCTCAGATATAGCCAATATCATCAATGCCTCAGGCCTGTCTCAGAAAGTCAACAAACCCATTAATTCTAAAGGGAGAATACTGGACTGGATAGCGGACGACAATTGCACAGTCTCCATCACCTCCATCTCGCCTCAATTATGGACAGATCACTCACTCGTGGCCTTTAACTTATCTACAGTCAGACCCTCTCCTACGGTCTCACGGCTAGCACCACCATGCCTGACTAGAAATAAAAAAGCATTACAGTGGAAAAAGTCATCCCTGCTATCCAACCTACGTTAGACGCTCTACCTGACAATCTAGACCCTAGTACTCTAGTCCAAGAATATAATAAGAATATGCTCAACACACTGGACAAAATTGCCCCGCTCAAACTTAGAAAATGTAAACCTTAACAAATGGTTCACGCCCCAATTAAGAGACTTACGACTTCTAAAAAGAAAAAGTGAAAACTCGTGGAGACTATGTCCTTCAATCGAAAATAAAGCAAAATTAACCTCCATTTCCTCACACTTCAAAAAAGAAGTGCACCTTGCCAAAAAGAATTCCTATGATGAACGGATCACTAACTCAAACTCTAGCATGAGAGAACTCTTCTCCATACTGAAAGAATTAGAGTCACCACTAGCCACACCAGATTTAGTTACCAAGGATAAGACTTGGTGCGCAGACATCCAAAATGCGCTAGTAAACAAAATCCAAACCAAAATACAACATAAAAAAGATATGCTCAATCTACAGTATTCCCCCAATACCTCAACATACAGTGACTCACCTGAGGCAAACAACAAATTTCACTTCTCCAAAACTTCTCCTTTAGAAGTAGAAAAAATTATTCTCTCACTCAAACCGTCCAATTGTAAGGGCGACATCTGCCCAGCACAGTTAATAAAAGATGCTGCCAGAGACCTTTCACCATTAATTTCAAAATTAATTAATGCCTCCTTCACATCAGGTACTATCCCAGCTAATTTAAAACACTCCTGGGTGCTCCCACTTCTCAAAAAACAGACCTTAGATCCACTCATCCCGACCAACTATCGCCCCATTACCACTGTGCCATTCCTCCTTAAAATATTGGATAAAGCCGCCTATATCCAGATACAAAAACACCTTGATCTGCACAAGCTCCTAGGAGCTAGACAATCTGGCTTCCGTCCATTACATGGAACGGAAACCGCCCTAATCGATTTAAAGACTCAAATCGATGAGCTGAGGGATGGAGGGGGAACAGCACTCCTGCTCTTACTTGATCTCTCAGCTGCATTGGACTTGGTCGATCATAAGGTCCTTTGCAGGCACCTGGACTCTGCTGCCCACTTCTCTCCTGAGGCCATCAAATGGTTAGAATCTTTCCTCAGCGAAAGACCAATGAGAGTATTTTCCCCATCGACTGCTGCTGACCCTAACCCCATATTATGTGGCCTTCCCCAGGGTTCCTGTGTCTCGCCAACCTTGTACAATATCTTCACCAAACCCTTGTTCGACGATTTGGCGATTTGGACCTTCTGGGTATCACCTACACTAACTACGCAAATGATACACATAGGAAGGACTCGGAGTTGGTGAACAGGGTATATCTCGTTGTTCAAGCATGGATGGCCACACATGGCTTGTGCTTGAACGACCACAAGACGGAGTTGATAATCTTGGGAACACACATAAATACCGAAAAACTAGGCCAGGAATTCTCATCCTTTAACATCGATGGAAATCCTATTAGGGTCTCCAAGGAAGTAAAAACCCTTGGTTTCTACTTGGATTCCACACTTTCATTTGACAAACAGCTTAAATCATTGGCTTCCACCACCGCCTATACCTGCAAACTGATAAGAGCAGGTAAGCCCTTCCTTTCTAACAATAGCTGCATGATCCTGGCCAGAGCACTTATTCTCTCCAGGATTGACTACTGTAATGCTCTCTACAGTGGTGCTAATAAATCAACCATCCAGAAACTACAAACGCTCCAAAATAACGCCTTGCGAGCAGCGCTTGGCATAAATAAAAGAGCACACATTTCCGCCACCAGACGTCATCACAAATGGCTATCCACAAACCACAAAATACAATTAAAAATGATCTCCTTGACACACAAAGCTCTCAACAATGCCGCCCCAAGCTACCTCATGAACAAAATACAGAAAAAAACCTCTATCAGACCAACCAGAGCTACCAACACCAACTGTCTAGTACTACCTAGATTTAAACTAACTACGATTGGTGGCAATAGCTTCCCTGTGAAGGCTGCTAAAACCTGAAATCTACTACCAAATAACTTAAGAGCAGATCAACCTTACCCATTATTTAGAAGGAACGCCATCCAACATTTTATCTCTAATGACCACTAGTTACCGGTCCACACTATTTCCCAGGCATGACACTGGTCCCTGTTTTCCTGCTGAACTATGATATGTTACCTGCACCATCTCCTATGCAATTCGCTGACTTTTACGACACCGGTCTTGTATAATTTGTATATTATTACTGTATCTTGCATAATTTGTATAGTATTATTGCATCTTGTATAACTTGTAACTTTGTAAGCTTTGCATTATCCTACCTGTTGCACCCTTCTACCCACGGGTCTGGAGCGCATTACAAATAAAATAAACAAACAAACAAAACCTTTCAGCAGTCACACCAACATGTTGCATGCCCAGTTGGCCTGCCCCATGTTGGCATGACAGGTGCGCCACATTGAAATATATGCCCCCTACACTGACCTGGTCTTCGCTAGCCAATCACTCTACACCACAGTGCAATACTGCTGGCTGCACAGCAGCGTGCCATAGAATCATACCAGTGCCATAGACAAAGTTTCCCCACCCACTCCCACAAGGTGTGTGCCACTCGGGGAGGGCATATGGGGGCATGATGGACCACAAACATGCATGCTATATATCAGCTGCCCCAGAATGGACATCCTGCCCTCCCCACACACATGCCAAAGATCAATTGGCCATGTGTCACACACACATTGCTGCAACCATTCCCACAATGCTGGGCCCACATACAATGTCCCCTGACCAACCATGCCCATCTGCCCAAATACATGGGGTCCCACTCTGTACCATATCAAATGTGTCTTGCGTGCCAACACACATGGAAGAGCTGTACCTGACAAAAATTCATATGTCCCCTACAGGCACTCACACATCACTAGAGGAATCGGGGTAGGATGAGGGGCAGGCCCATCTGGAAGTAGTGTCTTCTGTCCCTCAAGGCCAGCCAACACCACCGCAAAAAGGCACACACAAGCTACACCTAGGCATATGGACTGCCATGAAACACCATGTCCCAGCAAGGCCAAGCCTGCTGGTGGCATTGCTGGCCCTACAGCAACACCAGAGGCCACCGGGAGCACCCCAAAGCCTACTGCACCCACTCCCACAGCTGCAGTGTCCGAGACAGAGGCCATGCCTCCTGGCAGGGTGACTGGTGCATCACAGGGAGACATCAGCCCAGTGCCAACGCCTGTTGAAGGGGCACAAACCCCCAAGAGCCCTCACTGACGCCAGTGTGCTGAGTCACCTGAGCAGGACGTGGACATGCCATCTTATGGCACCCCGGCCTACAGCCCAGAGCCACTGCACAGCCCCCTCACATTCAGCACACACTACCAAGCAACACCATCCTTCAGAGGATGGATGAAATGGAGAGGTGACAGAGGGAGATGGAGGCCATTGGGCACACCCATTCAGAACACCTCCAGGCGATCTGTGACTGCCTGCAAGGGGCCACCTGCATGATTGTGCGAGCCATGGGAAGGAACCAGGCAGAGGCAGCTGCCAGTACAGCCGCCCTGACCGTGTATGGGCAGAGTGTCAGGGAGATGACTGAAGGGGTCTCGGCCCTTGCAGAGGCCATTCGTCAGAGAACGGAAGTCACACTCCAGCACATCCGGGGGCCAGGGTTTATGCCCTCAAGTTCTATGACACCCACCGAGGGGTCGCATCCGAGCACACCCCGGCCCCAGCACCAATTGGGTCCCAGATCACCAGGGCCTGTCATGGGGAGAAAGAGGCCCCGGAAATAACAATGTGACACATTTTGCCCTGAGTGGCCATGCTGAGGAGTTGGTGGTGGGAGAGGTGAGTGAGGATAGTGTGCTGGTAAGTTGGTGATGAAGGAGGGAGGTGGGACAGTGTTTTGAGAAGCTGGTAGTGGCAGGGGGAGGGAGGATATTTGGGGAACATCATTCTATTAAAACCATTGAACTTCATCAATGAGAGGACATTGCTGAATGTGTCATAGTAATGTTTATTAATAGAGATGAGCATCCCACAGTCGTGCATGGCTTGGGCCATGTGCATGTGTCAGAAGAAATTGTCTATTAGTCCCTGGTGAGCCAGTCTCCCATCCCTCACATCACCACTGGCAATGCATTCATTTTCCTCTGCCACAGCAACTGCATCCACATCCTCTGGGGTGACATGTCCACATCAAGGGGTAGCTGAACATTTCACTTCAGGCAGATATTGTGCATCATAGCACCCACAAGCACAATTCTACCCACTTTCTCTGGAGCATACATCAGTGCTCCACCAGAACGGTCGAGGCAGCAGAAACATGCCTTCAGGAGGCCAAAGGTATACTCAATGCACACATAGGTCCTGCTGTGAGTGTGATTGTAGGCAATATCTTGTTGTGTTAGTGGATCACGCACAGGGGTCATTAGCTAGGGCAACTGCGGGTATCTGGAGTTACCTGCATGGGGGAAGCACAGTCATTAATCAAAGTGCAATGTGTGGGGGTGGCCTTACACAGGATCAGAGCAAAGGAACATCAGGTGCATGCATATGGAGCTTGATTTCTTGGCATGTGTGTGTACAATGTATGTGCATGCTGTGCCACTCATATCATGCATTGTTTTTACTTTACATGCACCCTGTTCCCTTTCAGCAGATGTTAAAAAAGATGTCTGTCGGTGACATGTGCACCTGACATGGTGGCTGTCTTTTGGCAGTGTATTTCTCCCATGCATGTGGCATGCTGGGTTTCTCATCGGCCCTCCCTAGACACCTGGTGCAAGTGGCTCGCCATTGCGGCTGGGCGCACATGGGTGCATGACTGTGCTACTGGCAGGGTTGATGTGTGATGCAATGTTGCAATGTGATTGGGTTGTGCGTGTTGCATTGTGGTACCTGTAGTTATGTTTGTGTTTGTAGTTGTTACTGTTAATCAGCTTCCCCATCGAGGTATTTCGACATGTGCATGCTGCATGGGCTATAATGTGACGTTGGTGCGGGGTGTGGTTCGGTACGACTTTTGCATTTGTTTGTCATGCCATGTTTTGTGTAGTTATTCGCACCCCGCCCCCCCACCCCAATTTAGTCAGGTGCTTCGCAGCTCATGCGTGTAAGCAATTTTACTCACCCACTATCCACATCCGTTGTCCTCTGTGCCTCTCCATGTATCCTTGCAGTGTTTTGTTCCGTAGGACCTTGGAATCGTGGGTAGATCCAGGGTTGTGAGCACAGCAGTGGGTGATATACAGGCTGGGGTCCCAGGTCACCTGTACATTCACAGAGTGGTAGTGCTTCCGGTTACAGTACACTGTTTTCTGAGCCTGGAGGGCAGCCAACCCAACATGGTTACAGTCCAGGGCTGCGATGACATTTGGTGTTTGGGCAACAGCATATAACTGTGTCCTCATGGCATTGACCTGGGCTGGGGTGGTAGGCAATAGGATGTGGCATTGCACATACCACAAGAGAGATTCAAGCAACTGGGCCAACACTGCACAGAATGTGGGCTGTGTCATGCCATGCATCATGGCCACCGAGTGCTGTAAAGTGCCAGTTCTGAGGAATTGTAGGATGGACACTGGCTTCGAGAAGTGGGGGCAAAGCTGTCCGGATGTTGATCCTGCACCCTATGTCATCCTGCATGGTGGTGAGCAGCTCAGTTATGGTCTCCCTGTTGAGGTGGTACACAGTAACCAACTGGCTGTCTGTGAGTGTCCATGGTGACGGCCTGACCCTTGGGATCGGCGCATACCTTGCTTGGGTTCTACTCGGCCCCCTCACCCTTCTACTCCTTGTAGCCCGACCTGGTGGTCCAGCATCTCTACTTCCAGGTGCAGTATAAGCAGCTGCATGTCTCAGCTAACTGTGACTAGTGGCAGCATGGTGTTGGAAACAGTGTTTGGGTGTGCCTTATGTAGACTCAGGAGTGGATTGGAATCACCTGTGGCTTCATTTCTGCCACCTGGGTTCATTTACCTCCACCTGGTGGCTGAAGCTAATTGTGCTGCGTTTTTATCGGTATTAGCACTCGTTTCTGTGCTAATACAAGCGTGCATACTTGTGGTTGTGCTTCGTGTTAAGGGTGCAGATTATGCTGGCTGTAATATACCCAGCGCTTGCAGTGCTGGCAGATTTTACAGTCAGCGGAATTTGAGCCGGCTCCTGATCTGGCAGAGTGGTATTGGCAGTGCTAATTCCATTACCGCCAATTTTAGGGGTTATCGCCCAACGAGGCACTAAGTCTTGGATGGATGTACATTTTCAGAAAATCAATCCAGAAAACTGAAATGGTGGCGGCAAATGCCAAGTTGAATTTATTGAATTCCATGTTGAGGTCCTCTTTCTTTAAAACTCCAGTAGTTCGGAAACTGGGCATTGTCATGGAAGAAAATGTGTCCTTGGAGCCATAACTAGCCCGGTGGTTTATTTCAACTAAGAAGACTGAAACATATGCTGCCCTTGTTTCTTTTGGCCACAGCGTGATAGTTTTAAGCGCCATTATACTTAAAAAATAATGTCTATTTGAGAGTGCTAAGGAGACTTCTCTAGATTACAATGAGTTTTAAATTCAACTGCCAGACTGCTGTTGAGAATTCTAAACATAACATATTTCTCCAGGCCTTGAATCATTACATTGTCCACGGTTTAGGGACATTATTGTTTTTAAAGCCATGCGGAGGCTGCTGAAGGCCATCTATCCAGTTAAACAAAACATTCTGTCACCCCACTTACTATCTGGACAAACTGAAGATAAAAATGCCAGGCTTAGCTGGTTATCCCAAAGATCAAGAGCCCCTGATTTGTTTGAAGGTTGTTTACTTTTCGTGCTGCCAGTATCTGGAACTCCTTAACCCCCACCTTGAGACAAGAGGGCAATCTATTAAAAACGTTTTTAATTCAGCAACTTAATGTTGTATTCATTGTGCTGGAGCTCTGAAAAGACAATCATTATGCATACTGTTCCAGTGCCATTGATGCCCTTTGGTGAGTTGTGGGCTTTGTGAAGGTCTACAACATAACATAGCAAGAGTGGGGCTGGTACAGTCCCATTGAAGAATTCAGGATGTCACCCCCTGGAAGCAGCAAGTCATAAAAAGAAGCTCCCAAACAGCAGATCACCGATCAGCATTATTTGTTTCGGAGGTAGGTTCAAGGGCATTATGCCCTTGGGCTCGAAAGTGGTTTAACCTCAGAAGGGTCATTACTGCTTCATAATGTGTGATGACAAAAGCATCCACCTTTCTTTGTCTGAAATACAGATGAGCTTGTATGGTTCGTCTGTCATGTCGGAAAAAGCAACACAATCCACCGATTTGATCCAACTAGTCAGATTCCTGAATTGGAGAGAGCTTTGGACCTATGGTTACCAGTCCTAATTGCTATTGCCCACCAAAATAGCTGACACTATTACCCAAAACTGCTTGATGTAAAGTAACCCATTAGGTATTTTCCAAAACTTGAACAGACAATTAGATGTTTGTAAACCTGATTAGATTTTCATACATTGCTAATTTTAGCAGCCACTTGCCATGCTAACATTGAATTTCTTAGCCACTTTCTAAACGTGTTTCTTTTTACTCCAAAAATGTATATCGCCCATTAAGAGCTCTTCAATTCTGGGCTATCTAAGATACTTGGTCAAGATCTCCTTTTAACGTAACAGTTGTTAGTTCCAAGTATGATATGATATGATATTTTATTTGTATCGCGCTCGTACACAGGTGTTTCAGAGCGCGACTAGGCAAGGGAGGAGAAACAGGGGAGTTTCGGCCTTGTTGGACCTCCCCAGTGAGGTGCTGCTTGGTTCTTTATGGTGCAGCGAGCAAGGAACCCACGTCTGGGCATACCCTCTCTCACATAGTGAGACAAACTGTGACCACAAAAGTGATGGGTAGAAGGTTTTGAATGAATCTGTACCACTGGCACTGTTCTGGGTAACCTTCCACACCACCGCTTTTGAGCCCCTCTGCGCCGTTGCACAAGGGGTCCAGCCATATGCAAATCAGTCAGGTACTGCCACCAATGGTAGCAGCCCAGCCCGAACTGCTAGGCCAGGTCCCCTCGGCACAGAAACACAAGCAACCCCTGACATGTTTCGGCCTTGTTGAACCTCCCAGTGAGATGCAGCTTGGTTTCCTATGGCGCAGCGAGCAAGGGATCCACGTCTGGGCATTCCCTCTCTCACATAGTGAGACAAACTGTGACCACAAAAGTAATGGGTGGAAGGTTTTGAATGAATCTGTACCACTGGCTTTGCTCTGGGTAACCTTCCACATCACCGTTTCTTAGCCTGTCTGTGCCATTGCACAAGGGGTCCAGCCATATGCAAATCAGTCAGGTACTGCCACCAATGGTAGCAGCCCAGCCCAAACTGCTAGGCCAGGTTATCTCTGCATGGAAACACAAGCAACCCCAGACAGGTTTCGGCCTTGTTGGACCTCCTCAATGAGGTTCAGCTTCGTTCCCTATGGTGCAGCGAGCAAGGGACCCATGTCTGGGCATACCCTCTCTCACATAGTGAGACAAACTGTGACCACAAAAGTGATGGGTGGAAGGTTTTGCCTGTGTGCACCATTGCACACGGGGTTCAGCCATATGCAAATCAGTCAGGTACTGCCACCAATGGTAGCAGCCAAGCCCGAACTGCTAGGCCAGGTCCCCTCTGCACGGAAACACAAGCAACCCCAGACATGTTTCGGCCTTTTTGGACCTCCTCAGTGAGGTGCAGCTTGGTTCCCTATGGCGCAGCGAGCAAGGGACCCACGTCTGGGCATACCCTCTCTGACATAGTGAGACAAACTGTGACCACAAAAATGATGGGTGGAAGGTTTTGAATGAATCTGTACAACTGGCAGTGCTCTGGGTAACCTTCCACACCACTGTTTTTTGGCCTGTCTGCGCCATTGCACAAGGGGTCCAGCCATATGCAAATCAATTAGGTACTGCCACCAATGGTAGCAGCCCAGCCGGAACTGCTAGGCCAGGTCCCCTATGCACGGAAACACAGGCAACCCCAGACAAGTTTCAGCCTTGTTGACCTCCTCAGTGAGGTGCTGCTTGGTTCTATATGGTGCAGCGAGCAAGGAACCCACGTCTGGGGATACCCTCTCTCACACAGTGAGACAAACTGTGACCACAAAAGAGATGGGTAGAAGGTTTTGAATGAATCTGTACCACTGGCATTGTTCTGGGTAACCTTCCACACCAACGCTTTTGAGCCCATCTGCGCCGTTGCACAAGGGGTCCAGCCATATGCAAATCAGTAAGGTACTGCCACCAATGGTAGCAGCCTAGCCCAAACTGCTAGGCCAGGTCATCTCTGCATGGAAACACAAGCAACCCCAGACAGGTTTCGGCCTTGTTGGACCTCCTCAGTGAGGTTCAGCTTCGTTCCCTATGGTGCAGCGAGCAAGGGACCCATGTCTGGACATACCCTCTCTCACATAGTGAGACAAACTGTGACAACAAAAGTGATGGGTGGAAGGTTTTGCCTGTGTGCACCATTGCACACGGGGTTCAGCCATATGTAAATCAGTCAGGTACTGCCACCAATGGTAGCAGCCCAGCCGGAACTGCTAGGCCAGGTCCCCTCTGCACGGAAACACAGGCAACCCCAGACAAGTTTCGGCCTTGTTGGACCTCCCCAGTGAGGTGCTGCTTGGTTCTTTATGGTGCAGCGAGCAAGGAACCCACGTCTGGGCATACCCTCTCTCACATAGTGAGACAAACTGTGACCACAAAAGTGATGGGTAGAAGGTTTTGAATGAATCTGTACCACTGGCACTGTTCTGGGTAACCTTCCACACCACCGCTTTTGAGCCCCTCTGCGCCGTTGCACAAGGGGTCCAGCCATATGCAAATCAGTCAGGTACTGCCACCAATGGTAGCAGCCCAGCCCGAACTGCTAGGCCAGGTCCCCTCGGCACAGAAACACAAGCAACCCCTGACATGTTTCGGCCTTGTTGAACCTCCCAGTGAGATGCAGCTTGGTTTCCTATGGCGCAGCGAGCAAGGGATCCACGTCTGGGCATTCCCTCTCTCACATAGTGAGACAAACTGTGACCACAAAAGTAATGGGTGGAAGGTTTTGAATGAATCTGTACCACTGGCTTTGCTCTGGGTAACCTTCCACATCACCGTTTCTTAGCCTGTCTGTGCCATTGCACAAGGGGTCCAGCCATATGCAAATCAGTCAGGTACTGCCACCAATGGTAGCAGCCCAGCCCAAACTGCTAGGCCAGGTTATCTCTGCATGGAAACACAAGCAACCCCAGACAGGTTTCGGCCTTGTTGGACCTCCTCAATGAGGTTCAGCTTCGTTCCCTATGGTGCAGCGAGCAAGGGACCCATGTCTGGGCATACCCTCTCTCACATAGTGAGACAAACTGTGACCACAAAAGTGATGGGTGGAAGGTTTTGCCTGTGTGCACCATTGCACACGGGGTTCAGCCATATGCAAATCAGTCAGGTACTGCCACCAATGGTAGCAGCCAAGCCCGAACTGCTAGGCCAGGTCCCCTCTGCACGGAAACACAAGCAACCCCAGACATGTTTCGGCCTTTTTGGACCTCCTCAGTGAGGTGCAGCTTGGTTCCCTATGGCGCAGCGAGCAAGGGACCCACGTCTGGGCATACCCTCTCTGACATAGTGAGACAAACTGTGACCACAAAAATGATGGGTGGAAGGTTTTGAATGAATCTGTACAACTGGCAGTGCTCTGGGTAACCTTCCACACCACTGTTTTTTGGCCTGTCTGCGCCATTGCACAAGGGGTCCAGCCATATGCAAATCAATTAGGTACTGCCACCAATGGTAGCAGCCCAGCCGGAACTGCTAGGCCAGGTCCCCTATGCACGGAAACACAGGCAACCCCAGACAAGTTTCAGCCTTGTTGACCTCCTCAGTGAGGTGCTGCTTGGTTCTATATGGTGCAGCGAGCAAGGAACCCACGTCTGGGGATACCCTCTCTCACACAGTGAGACAAACTGTGACCACAAAAGAGATGGGTAGAAGGTTTTGAATGAATCTGTACCACTGGCATTGTTCTGGGTAACCTTCCACACCAACGCTTTTGAGCCCATCTGCGCCGTTGCACAAGGGGTCCAGCCATATGCAAATCAGTCAGGTACTGCCACCAATGGTAGCAGCCCAGCCCGAACTGCTAGGCCAGGTCCCCTCTGCACAGAAACACAAGCAATCCCTGACATGTTTCGGCCTTGTTGAACCTCCCAGTGAGATGCAGCTTGGTTTCCTATGGCGCAGCGAGCAAGGGATCCATGTCTGGGCATTCCCTCTCTCACATAGTGAGACAAACTGTGACCACAAAAGTAATGGGTGGAAGGTTTTGAATGAATCTGTACCACTGGCTTTGCTCTGGGTAACCTTCCACATCACTGTTTCTTAGCCTGTCTGCGCCATTGCACAAGGGGTCCAGCCATATGCAAATCAGTCAGGTACTGCCACCAATGGTAGCAGCCCAGCCGGAACTGCTAGGCCAGGTTCCCTCTGCACGGAAACACAAGCAACCCCAGAAATGTTTCGCCCTTGTTGGACCTGCTCAGTGAGGTGCAGCTTGGTTCCCTATGGTGCAGCGAGCAAGGGACCCACGACTGGGCATACCATCTCTCACATAATGAGACAAACTTTGATCACAAAAGTGATGGGTGGAAGGTTTTGAATGAATCTGTACCACTGGCATTGTTCTGGGTAACCTTCCACACCACCGTTTATTAGCCCGTCTGCGCCATTGCACAAGGGGTCCCAGCCATATGCAAATCAGTCAGGTATTGCTACCATTGGAAGCAGCCCAGCAAGAACTGCTTGGCCAGGTCCCCTCTGCATGGAAACAAAAGCAACCCCAGACATGTTTCGGCCTTGTTGGACCTCCTCAGTGAGGTGCAGCTTGGTTCCCTATGGCGCAGCGAGCAAGCGACCCACGTCTGGGCATTCCCTCTCTCACATAGTGAGACAAACTGTGACCACAAAAATAATGGGTGGAAGGTTTTGAATGAATCTGTACCACTGGCTTTGCTCTGGGTAACCTTCCACACCACCGTTTCTTAGCCTGTCTGCGCCATTGCACAAGGGGTCCAGCCATATGCAAACCAGTCAGGTACTGCCACCAATGGTAGCAGCCCAGCCTGAACTGCAAGGCCAGGTCCCCTCTGCACGTAAACACAAGCAAACCAATACATGTTTCGGCCTTGTTGGACCTCCTCAGTGAGATGCAGCTTGATTCCCTATGGCGCAGCGAGCAAGGGACCCACCTCTGGGCATACACTCTCTCACATAGTGAGACAAACTGTGACCACAAAAGTGATGGTTGGAAGGTTTTGAATGACTCTTTACCACTGGCATTGCTCTGGGTAACCTTCCACACCACCGTTTTTTAGCCCGTTTGCGCCATTCCACAAGGGGTCCACCCATATGCAAATCAGTCAGGTACTGCCACCAATGGTAGCAGCCCAGCCCGAACTGCTACGCCAGGTGCCCTCTGCACAGAAACACAAGCAACCCTTGACATGTTTCGGCCTTGTTGAACCTCCTCGGTAAGGTGCAGCTTGGTTCCCTATGGCGCAGGGAGCAAGGGACCCACATCTGGGCATGTCCTCTCTAACATAGTGAGACAAACTGTGACCACAAAAGTGATGGGTGGAAGGTTTTGTATGAATCTGTACCACTGGAAGTGCTCTGGGTAACCTTCCACACCACTGTTTTTAGCCCGTCTGCTCCATTGCACAAGGGGTCCAGCCATATGCAAATCAGTCCGGTACTGTAACCAATGGTAGCAGCCCAGCCCGAACTGCTAGGCCAGGTCCCCTGTGCACGGAAACACAAGCAACCCCAGACATGTTTCGGCGTTGTTGGACCTCCTCAGTGAGGTGCAGCTTGGTTCCCTATGGCGCAACGAGCAAGGGACCCATGTCTGGGCATACCCTCTCTCACACATTGAGACAAACTGTGACCACAAAAGTAATGGGTGGAAGGTTTTGAATGAATCTGTGTCACTGGCTTTGCTCTGGGTAACCTTCCACACCACCGTTTCTTAGCCTGTCTGCGCCATTGCACAAGGGGTCCAGCCATATGCAAATCAGACAGGTACTGCCACCAATGGTAGCAGCCCAGCCGGAACTGCTAGGCCAGGTCCCCTCTGCACAGAAACACAGGCAACCCCAGACATGTTTCGGCCTTGTTGGACCTCCTCAGTGAGGAGCAGCTTGGTTCTCTATGGCGCAGGGAGCAAGGGACACACGTCTAGGCATACCATCAATCACATAATGAGACAAACAGTAATCAAAAAAGTGATGGGTGGAAGGTTTTGAATGAATCTGTACCACTGGCATTGCTCTGGGTAACCTTCCACACCACCCTTTTTTAGCCTGTCTGCGCCATTGCACAAGGGGTCCAGCCATATGCAAATCAGTCAGGTACTGCCACCAATGGTAGCAGCTCAGCCCAAACTGCCAGGCCAAGTCCCCTCTGCACGGAAACACAAGCAACCCCAGAAATGTTTCACCCTTGTTGGACCTCCTCAGTGAGGTGCAGCTTGGTTCCCTATGGCGCAGCGAGCAAGGGACCCACGTCTCGGCATCTGCACAGAAACACAGGCAACCCCAAACATGTTTCGGCCTTGTTGGACCTCCTCAATTAGGTGCAGCTTGGTTCCCTATGGCGCAGCGAGCAAGGGACTCACGTCTAGGCATACCATATCCCACATAATGAGACAAACTGTCACCACAAAAGTGATGGGTGGAAGGTTTTGAATGAATCTGTACCACTGGCATTGCTCTGGGTAACCTTACACACCACCGTATTTTAGCCCATCTGTGCCATTGCACAGGGGTCCAGCCATATGCAAATCAGTCAGGTACTGCCACCAATGGTAGCAGCCCAGCCCGAACTGGTAGGCCAGGTTCCCTCTGCACAGAAACACAAACAACCCTTGAAATGTTTCGGCCTTGTTGGACCTCCTCAATTAGGTGCAGCTTGGTTCCCTATGGCGCAGCGAGCAAGGGACCCACGTCTGGGCATACCCTCTCTCACATAGTGAGACAAACTGTGACCACAAAAGTGATGGGTGGAAGGTTTTGAATTAATCTGTACCACTGGCATCGTTCTGGGTAACCTTCCACACCACCGTTTTTTAGCCCATCTGCGCCATTGCACAAGGGGTCCAGCCATATGTAAATCAGTAAGGTACTGCCACCAATGGTAGCAGCCTAGCCCAAACTGCTAGGCCAGGTCATCTCTGCATGGAAACACAAGCAACCCCAGACAGGTTTCGGCCTTGTTGGACCTCCTTAGTGAGGTTCAGCTTCGTTCCCTATGGTGCAGCGAGCAAGGGACCCATGTCTGGGCATACCCTCTCTCACATAGTGAGACAAACTGTGACCACAAAAGTGATGGGTGGAAGGTTTTGCCTGTGTGCACCATTGCACACGGGGTTCAGCCATATGTAAATCAGTCAGGTACTGCCACCAATGGTAGCAGCCCAGCCGGAACTGCTAGGCCAGGTCCCCTCTGCACGGAAACACAGGCAACCCCAGACAAGTTTCGGCCTTGTTGGACCTCCTCAGTGAGGTGCTGCTTGGTTCTTTATGGTGCAGCGAGCAAGGAACCCACGTCTGGGCATACCCTCTCTCACACAGTGAGACAAACTGTGACCACAAAAGTGATGAGTAGAAGGTTTTGAATGAATCTGTACCACTGGCATTGTTCTGGGTAACCTTCCACACCACCGCTTTTGAGCCCATCTGCGCCGTTGCACAAGGGGTCCAGCCATATGCAAATCAGTCAGGTACTGCCACCAATGGTAGCAGCCCAGCCCGAACTGCTAGGCCAGGTCCCCTCTGCACAGAAACACAAGCAACCCCTGACATGTTTCGGCCTTGTTGAACCTCCCAGTGAGATGCAGCTTGGTTTCGTATGGCGCAGCGAGCAAGGGATCCACGTCTGGGCATTCCCTCTCTCACATAGTGAGACAAACTGTGACCACAAAAGTAATGGGTGGAAGGTTTTGAATGAATCTGTACCACTGGCTTTGCTCTGGGTAACCTTCCACATCACCGTTTCTTAGCCTGTCTGTGCCATTGCACAAGGGGTCCAGCCATATGCAAATCAGTCAGGTACTGCCACCAATGGTAGCAGCCCAGCCCAAACTGCTAGGCCAGGTCATCTCTGCATGGAAACACAAGCAACCCCAGACAGGTTTCGGCCTTGTTAGACCTCCTCAGTGAGGTTCAGCTTCGTTCCCTATGGTGCAGCGAGCAAGGGACCCATGTCTGGGCATACCCTCTCTCACATAGTGAGACAAACTGTGACCACAAAAGTGATGGGTGGAAGGTTTTGCCTGTGTGCACCATTGCACACGGGGTTCAGCCATATGCAAATCAGTCAGGTACTGCCACCAATGGTAGCAGCCAAGCCCGAACTGCTAGGCCAGGTCCCCTCTGCACGGAAACACAAGCAACCCCAGACATGTTTCGGCCTTTTTGGACCTCCTCAGTGAGGTGCAGCTTGGTTCCCTATGGCGCAGCGAGCAAGGGACCCACGTCTGGGAATACCCTCTCTGACATAGTGAGACAAACTGTGACCACAAAAATGATGGGTGGAAGGTTTTGAATGAATCTGTACAACTGGCAGTGCTCTGGGTAACCTTCCACACCACTGTTTTTTGGCCTGTCTGCGCCATTGCACAAGGGGTCCAGCCATATGCAAATCAATTAGGTACTGCCACCAATGGTAGCAGCCCAGCCGGAACTGCTAGGCCAGGTCCCCTCTGCACGGAAACACAGGCAACCCCAGACAAGTTTCAGCCTTGTTGGACCTCCTCAGTGAGGTGCTGCTTGGTTCTATATGGTGCAGCGAGCAAGGAACCCACGTCTGGGGATACCCTCTCTCACACAGTGAGACAAACTGTGACCACAAAAGTGATGGGTAGAAGGTTTTGAATGAATCTGTACCACTGGCATTGTTCTGGGTAACCTTCCACACCAACGCTTTTGAGCCCATCTGCGCCGTTGCACAAGGGGTCCAGCCATATGCAAATCAGTCAGGTACTGCCACCAATGGTAGCAGCCCAGCCCGAACTGCTAGGCCAGGTCCCCTCTGCACAGAAACACAAGCAATCCCTGACATGTTTCGGCCTTGTTGAACCTCCCAGTGAGATGCAGCTTGGTTTCCTATGGCGCAGCGAGGAAGGGATCCACGTCTGGGCATTCCCTCTCTCACATAGTGAGACAAACTGTGACCACAAAAGTAATGGGTGGAAGGTTTTGAATGAATCTGTACCACTGGCTTTGCTCTGGCTAACCTTCCACATCACTGTTTCTTAGCCTGTCTGCGCCATTGCACAAGGGGTCCAGCCATATGCAAATCAGTCAGGTACTGCCACCAATGGTAGCAGCCCAGCCGGAACTGCTAGGCCAGGTTCCCTCTGCACGGAAACACAAGCAACCCCAGAAATATTTCGCCCTTGTTGGACCTGCTCAGTGAGGTGCAGCTTGGTTCCCTATGGCGCAGCGAGCAAGGGACCCACGACTGGGCATACCATCTCTCACATAATGAGACAAACTTTGATCACAAAAGTGATGGGTGGAAGGTTTTGAATGAATCTGTACCACTGGCATTGTTCTGGGTAACCTTCCACACCACAGTTTATTAGCCCGTCTGCGCCATTGCACAAGGGGTGCTGCCATATGCAAATCAGTCAGGTACTGCCACCAATGGTAGCAGCTCAGCCCGAACTGCTACGCCAGGTGCCCTCTGCACAGAAACACAAGCAACCCTTGACATGTTTCGGCCTTGTTGGACCTCCTTGGTTAGTTGCAGCTTGCTTCCTTATCGTGCAGCGTGCAAGGGACCCACGACTGGGCATACCATCTCTCACATAGTGAGACAAACTGTGACCACAAAAGTGATGGGTGGAAGGTTTTGAATGAATCTGTACCACTGGCATTGCTCTGGGTAACCTTCCACACCACCGTTTATTAGCCCGTCTGCGCCATTGCACAAGGGGTCCCAGCCATATGCAAATCAGTCAGGTATTGCTACCATTGGAAGCAGCCCAGCAAGAACTGCTTGGCCAGGTCCCCTCTGCATGGAAACAAAAGCAACCCCAGACATGTTTCGGCCTTGTTGGACTTCCTCAGTGAGATGCAGCTTGATTCCCTATGGCGCAGCGAGCAAGGGACCCACCTCTGGGCATACACTCTCTCACATAGTGAGACAAACTGTGACCACAAAAGTGATGGTTGGAAGGTTTTGAATGACTCTTTACCACTGGCATTGCTCTGGGTAACCTTCCACACCACCGTTTTTTAGCCCGTTTGCGCCATTCCACAAGGGGTCCACCCATATGCAAATCAGTCAGGTACTGCCACCAATGGTAGCAGCCCAGCCCGAACTGCTACGCCAGGTGCCCTCTGCACGGAAACACAAGCAACCCCAGAAATATTTCGCCCTTGTTGGACCTGCTCAGTGAGGTGCAGCTTGGTTCCCTATGGCGCAGCGAGCAAGGGACCCACGACTGGGCATACCATCTCTCACATAATGAGACAAACTTTGATCACAAAAGTGATGGGTGGAAGGTTTTGAATGAATCTGTACCACTGGCATTGTTCTGGGTAACCTTCCACACCACAGTTTATTAGCCCGTCTGCGCCATTGCACAAGGGGTGCTGCCATATGCAAATCAGTCAGGTACTGCCACCAATGGTAGCAGCTCAGCCCGAACTGCTACGCCATGTGCCCTCTGCACAGAAACACAAGCAACCCTTGACATGTTTCGGCCTTGTTGGACCTCCTCAGTGAGGTGCAGCTTGGTTCCCTATGGCGCAGCGAGCAAGCGACCCACGTCTGGGCATTCCCTCTCTCACATAGTGAGACAAACTGTGACCACAAAAGTAATGGATGGAAGGTTTTGAATGAATCTGTACCACTGGCTTTGCTCTGGGTAACCTTCCACACCACCGTTTCTTAGCCTGTCTGTGCCATTGCACAAGGGGTCCAGCCATATGCAAACCAGTCAGGTACTGCCACCAATGGTAGCAGCCCAGCCTGAACTGCAAGGCCAGGTCCCCTCTGCACGTAAACACAAGCAAACCAATACATGTTTCGGCCTTGTTGGACTTCCTCAGTGAGATGCAGCTTGATTCCCTATGGCGCAGCGAGCAAGGGACCCACCTCTGGGCATACACTCTCTCACATAGTGAGACAAACTGTGACCACAAAAGTGATGGTTGGAAGGTTTTGAATGACTCTTTACCACTGGCATTGCTCTGGGTAACCTTCCACACCACCGTTTTTTAGCCCGTTTGCGCCATTCCACAAGGGGTCCACCCATATGCAAATCAGTCAGGTACTGCCACCAATGGTAGCAGCCCAGCCCGAACTGCTACGCCAGGTGCCCTCTGCACAGAAACACAAGCAACCCTTGACATGTTTCGGCCTTGTTGAACCTCCTCGGTAAGGTGCAGCTTGGTTCCCTATGGCGCAGGGAGCAAGGGACCCACATCTGGGCATGTCCTCTCTAACATAGTGAGACAAACTGTGACCACAAAAGTGATGGGTGGAAGGTTTTGTATGAATCTGTACCACTGGAAGTGCTCTGGGTAACCTTCCACACCACTGTTTTTAGCCCGTCTGCTCCATTGCACAAGGGGTCCAGCCATATGCAAATCAGTCCGGTACTGTAACCAATGGTAGCAGCCCAGCCCGAACTGCTAGGCCAGGTCCCCTGTGCACGGAAACACAAGCAACCCCAGACATGTTTCGGCCTTGTTGGACCTCCTCAGTGAGGTGCAGCTTGGTTCCCTATGGCGCAACGAGCAAGGGACCCATGTCTGGGCATACCCTCTCTCACATAGTGAGACAAACTGTGACCACAAAAGTGATGGGTGGAAGATTTTGAATGAATCTGTACCACTGGCATTGCTCTGGGTAACCTTCCACACCACCGTTTTTAGTCCGTCTGCGCCATTGCACAAGGGGAACAGCCATATGTAAAACGGTCAGGTACTGTTACCAATGGTAGCAGCCCAGCCTGAACTGCAAGGCCAGGTCCCCTCTGCATGTAAACACAAGCAAACCAATAATGTTTCGGCCTTGTTGGACCTCCTCAGTGAGGTGCAGCTTGGTTCTCTATGGCGCAGCGAGCAAGGGACCTACGTCAGGGCATACCATCTCTCACAGAATGAGACAAACTGTGATCACAAAATGGATGGGTGGAAGGTTTTGAATGAATCTGTACCACTGGCATTGCTCAGGGTAACCTTCCACACCACTGTTTGTTAGCCCGTCAGCGCCATTGCACAAGGGGTCCAGCCATATGCAAATCAGTTAGGTACTGCTACCAATGGAAGCAGCCCAGCTCGAACTGCTTGGCCAGGTCCCCTCTGTACGGAAACACAAGCAACCCCAGACATGTTTCGGCCTTGTTGGACCTCCTCAGTGAGGTGCAGCTTGGTTCCCTACGGCGCAGCGAGCAAGGGACCCCCATCTGGGCATACCCTCTCTCACATAGTGAGACAAACTATGACCACAAAAGTGATGGGTGGAAGGTTTTGAATGAATCTGTACCACTGGCATTGCTCTGGGTAACCTTCCACACCACCGTTTCTTAGCCTGTCTGCATCATTGCACAAGGGGTCCAGCCATATGCAAATCAGACAGGTACTGCCACCAATGGTAGCAGCTCAGCCGGAACTGCTAGGCCAGGTCCCCTCTGCACGGAAACACAGGCAACCACAGACATGTTTCGGCCTTGTTGGACCTCCTCAGTGAGGTGCAGCTTGGTTCCCTATGGCGCAGCGAGCAAGGGACCCCCATCTGGGCATACCCTCTCTCACATAGTGAGACAAACTGTGACCACAAAAGTGATGGTTGGAAGGTTTTGAATGACTCTTTACCACTGGCATTGCTCTGGGTAACCTTCCACACCACCGTTTTTTAGCCCGTTTGCGCCAATCCACAAGGGGTCCACCCATATGCAAATCAGTCAGGTACTGCCACCAATGGTAGCAGCCCAGCCCGAACTGCTACGCCAGGTGCCCTCTGCACAGAAACAAAAGCAACCCTTGACATGTTTCGGCCTTGTTGAACCTCCTCGGTAAAGTGCAGCTTGGTTCCCTATGGCGCAGGGAGCAAGGGACCCACATCTGGGAATGTCCTCTCTAACATAGTGAGACAAACTGTGACCACAAAAGTGATGGGTGGAATGTTTTGTATGAATCTGTACCACTGGCAGTACTCTGGGTAACCTTCCACACCACCGTTTTTAGCCCGTCTGCTTTATTGCACAAGGGGTCCAGCCATATGCAAATCAGTCCGGTACTGTAACCAATGGTAGCATCCCAGCTCGAACTGCTTGGCCAGGTCCCCTCTGTACGGAAACACAAGCAACCCCAGACATGTTTCGGCCTTGTTGGACCTCCTCAGTGAGGTGCAGCTTGGTTCCCTATGGCGCAGCGAGCAAGGGACCCCCATCTGGGCATACCCTCTCTCACATAGTGAGACAAACTATGACCACAAAAGTGATGGGTGGAAGGTTTTGAATGAATCTGTACCACTGGCATTGCTCTGGGTAACCTTCCACACCACCGTTTCTTACCCTGTCTGCACCATTGCACAAGGGGTCCAGCCATATGCAAATAAGACAGGTACTGCCACCAATGGTAGCAGCTCAGCCGGAACTGCTAGGCCAGGTCCCCTCTGCACGGAAACACAGGCAACCACAGACATGTTTCGGCCTTGTTGGACCTCCTCAGTGAGGTGCAGCTTGGTTCTCTATGGCGCAGCGAGCAAGGGACCAACGTCTGGGCATACCATCTCTCACATAATGAGACAAACTGTGATCACAAAAGTGATGGGTGGAAGGTTTTGAATGAATCTGTACCAATGGCATTGCTCTGGGTAACCTTCCACACCACTGTTTGTTAACCCGTCTGCGCCATTGCAAAAGGGGTCCAGCCATATGCAAATCAGTCAGGTACTGCTACCAATGGAAGCAGCCCAGGTCGAACTGCTTGGCCAGGTCCCCTCTGCACAGAAACACAAGCAACCCCAGACATGTTTCGGCCTTGTTGGACCTCCTCAGTGAGGTGCAGCTTGGTTCCCTATGGCGCAGCGAGCAAGGGACCCCCATCTGGGCATACCCTCTCTCACATAGTGAGACAAACTGTGACCACAAAAGTGATGGGTGGAAGGTTTTGAATGACTCTTTACCACTGGCATTGCTCTGGGTAACCTTCCACACCACCGTTTTTTAGACCGTTTGCGCAATTCCACAAGGGGTCCACCCATATGCAAATCAGTCAGGTACTGCCACCAATGGTAGCAGCCCAGCCCGAACTGCTACGCCAGGTGCCCTCTGCACAGAAACACAAGCAACCCTTGACATGTTTCGGCCTTGTTGAACCTCCTCGGTGAGGTGCAGCTTGGCTCCCTATGGCGCAGGGAGCAAGGGACCCACATCTGGGCATGTCCTCTCTAACATAGTGAGACAAACCGTGACCACAAAAGTGATGGGTGGAAGGTTTTGTATGAATCTGTACCACTGGCATTGTTCTGGGTAACCTTCCACACCACCGTTTCTTAGCCTGTCTGCGCCATTGCCCAAGGGGTCCAGCCATATGCAAATCAGACAGGTACTGCCACCAATGCTAGCAGCCCAGCCGGAACTGCTAGGCCAGGTCCCCTATGCACGGAAACACAGGCAACCCCAGACATGTTTCGGCCTTGTTGGACCTCCTTAGTGAGGTGCAGCTTGGTTCTCTATGGCGCAGCGAGCAAGGGACCCACGTCTGGGCATACCCTCTTTCACACCTTGAGACAAACTGTGACCACAAAAGTAATGGCTGGAAGATTTTGAATGAATCTGTACCACTGGCTTTGCTCTGGGTAACCTTCCACACCACCGTTTCTTAGCCTGTCTGCGCCATTGCCCAAGGGGTCCAGCCATATGCAAATCAGACAGGTACTGCCACCAATGCTAGCAGCCCAGCCGGAACTGCTAGGCCAGGTCCCCTATGCACGGAAACACAGGCAACCCCAGACATGTTTCGGCCTTGTTGGACCTCCTTAGTGAGGTGCAGCTTGGTTCTCTATGGCGCAGCGACCAAGGGACCCACGTCTGGGCATACCATCTCTCACATAATGAGACAAACTGTGATCACAAAAGTGATGGGTGGAAGATTTTGAATGTATCTGTACCACTAGCATTGCTCTGGGTAACCTTCCACACCACTGTTTGTTAGCCCGTCTGCGCCATTGCACAAGGGGTCCAGCCATATGCAAATCAGACAGGTACTGCCACCAATGCTAGCAGCCCAGCCGGAACTGCTAGGCCAGGTCCCCGCTGCACGGAAACACAGGAAACCCTAGACATGTTTCGGCCTTGTTGGACCTCCTCATTGAGGTGCAGCTTGGTTCCCTATGGCACAGCGAGCAAGGGACCCCCATATGGGCATACACTCTCTCACATAGTGAGACAAACTATGACCACAAAAGTGATGGGTGGAAAGTTTTGAATGAATCTGTACAACTGGCATTGCTCTGGGTAACATTCCACACCACCGTTTCTTAGCCTGTCTGCGCCAATGCACAAGGGGTCCAGCCATATGCAAATCAGACAGGTACTGCCACCAATGGTAGCAGCCCAGCCGGAACTGCTAGACCAGGTCCCCTCTGCAAGGAAACACAGGCAACCACAGACATGTTTCGGCCTTGTTGGACCTCCTCAGTGAGGTGCAGCTTGGTTCTCTATGGCGCAGCGAGCAAGGGACCAACGTCTGGGAATACCATCTCTCACATAATGAGACAAACTGTGATCACAAAAGTGATGGGTGGAAGGTTTTGAATGAATCTGTACCACTGGCATTGCTCTGGGTAACATTCCACACCACCGTTTCTTAGCCTGTCTGCGCCATTGCACAAGGGGTCCAGCCATATGCAAATCAGACAGGTACTGCCACCAATGGTAGCAGCCCAGCCGGAACTGCTAGGCCATGTCCCCTCTGCACGGAAACACAGGCAACCACAGACATGTTTCGGCCTAGTCGGACCTCCTCAGTGAGGTGCAGCTTGGTTCTCTATGGCGCAGCAAGCAAGGGACCCACGTATGGGCATACCATCTCTCACATAATGAGACAAACTGTGATCACAAAAGTGATGGGTGGAAGTTCTTGAATTAATCTGTACCACTGGCATTGGTCTGGGTAACCTTCCACACCACTGTTTGTTAGCCCGTCTGCGCCATTGCACAAGGGGTCCAGCCATATGCAAATCTGTTAGGTACTGCTACCAATGGAAGCAGCCCAGCTCGAACTGCTTGGCCAGGTCCCCTCTGTACGGAAACACAAGCATCCCCAGACATGTTTCGGCCTTGTTGGACCTCCTCATTGAGGTGCAGCTTGGTTCCCTATGGCGCAGCGAGCAAGGGACCCCCATATGGGCGTACCCTCTCCTACATAGTGAGACAAACTATGACCACAAAAGTGATGGGTGGAAGGTTTTGAATGAATCTGTACCACTGGCCTTGCTCTGGGTAACATTCCACACCACCATTTCTTAGCCTGTCTGCGCCATTGCACAAGGGGTCCAGCCATATGCAAATCAGACAGGTACTGCCACCAATGGTAGCAGCCCAGCCGGAACTGCTAGACCAGGTCCCCTCTGCAAGGAAACACAGGCAACCACAGACATGTTTCGGCCTTGTTGGACCTCCTCAGTGAGGTGCAGCTTGGTTCTCTATGGCGCAGCGAGCAAGGGACCAACGTCTGGGAATACCATCTCTCACATAATGAGACAAACTGTGATCACAAAAGTGATGGGTGGAAGGTTTTGAATGAATCTGTACCACTGGCATTGCTCTGGGTAACATTCCACACCACCGTTTCTTAGCCTGTCTGCGCCATTGCACAAGGGGTCCAGCCATATGCAAATCAGACAGGTACTGCCACCAATGGTAGCAGCCCAGCCGGAACTGCTAGGCCAGGTCCCCTCTGCACGGAAACACAGGCAACCACAGACATGTTTCGGCCTAGTCGGACCTCCTCAGTGAGGTGCAGCTTGGTTCTCTATGGCGCAGCAAGCAAGGGACCCACGTATGGGCATACCATCTCTCACATAATGAGACAAACTGTGATCACAAAAGTGATGGGTGGAAGTTCTTGAATTAATCTGTACCACTGGCATTGGTCTGGGTAACCTTCCACACCACTGTTTGTTAGCCCGTCTGCGCCATTGCACAAGGGGTCCAGCCATATGCAAATCTGTTAGGTACTGCTACCAATGGAAGCAGCCCAGCTCGAACTGCTTGGCCAGGTCCCCTCTGTACGGAAACACAAGCAACCCCAGACATGTTTCGGCCTTGTTGGACCTCCTCATTGAGGTGCAGCTTGGTTCCCTATGGCGCAGCGAGCAAGGGACCCCCATATGGGCGTACCCTCTCCTACATAGTGAGACAAACTATGACCACAAAAGTGATGGGTGGAAGGTTTTGAATGAATCTGTACCACTGGCCTTGCTCTGGGTAACATTCCACACCACCATTTCTTAGCCTGTCTGCGCCATTGCACAAGGGGTCCAGCCATATGCAAATCAGACAGATACTGCCACCAATGGTAGCAGCCCAGCCGGAACTGCTAGGCCAGGTCCCCTCTGCACGGAAACACAGGCAACCACAGACATGTTTCGGCCTTGTTGGACCTCCTCAGTGAGGTGCAGCATGGTTCTCTATGGCGCAGCGAGCAAGGGACCAACGTCTGGGCATACCATCTCTCACATAGTGAGACAAACTGTGATCACAAAGGTGATGGGTGGAAGTTTTTGAATGAATTTGTACCACTGGCATTGCTCTGGGTAACCTTCCACACCACTGTTTGTTAGCCCGTCTGCGCCATTGCACAAGGGGTCCAGCCATATGCAAATCAGTCAGGTACTGTTACCAATGGAAGCAGCCCAGCTCAAACTGCTTGGCCAGGTCCCCTCTGTACGGAAACACAAGCAACCCCAGACATGTTTCGGCCTTGTTGGAACTCCTCAGTGAGGTGCAGCTTGGTTCCCTATGGCGCAGCGAGCAAGGGACCCCCATCTGGGCATACCCTCTCTCACATAGTGAGACAAACTGTGACCACAAAAGTGATGGGTGGAAGGTTTTGAATGAATCGTTACCACTGGCATTGCTCTGGGTAACCTTCTACACCACCGTTTTTTAGCCCGTCTGCGCCATTGCACAAGGGGTCCAGCCATATGCAAATTAGTCAGGTACTGCCACCAATGGTAGCAGCCCAGCCGGAACTGCTAGGCCAGGTCCCCTCTGCACAGAAACACAGGCAACCCCAAACATGTTTTGGCCTTGTTGGACCTCCACAGTGAGGTGCAGCTTGGTTCCCTATGGTGCAGCGAGCAAGGGACCCACGTCTGGGCACACCATCTCCCACATAATGAGACAAACTGTGATCACAAAAGTGATGGGTGGAAGGTTTTGAATGAATCTGTACCACTGTCATTGTTCTGGGTAACCTTCCACACCACTGTTTTTTAACCCGTCTGCGCCATTGCACAAGGGGTCCAGCCTTATGCAAATCAGTCAGGTACTGCCACCAATGGTAGCAGCTCAGCCCAAACTGCCAGGCCAAGTCCCCTCTGCACGGAAACACAAGCAATCCCAGAAATGTTTGCCCTTGTTGGACCTCCTCAGTGAGGTGCAGCTTGGTTCCCTATAGCGCAGCGAGCAAGGGACCCACGTCTGGGCATACCATCTCTCACATAATGAGACAAACTGTGATCCCAAAAGTGATGGGTGGAAGGTTTTGAATGAATCTGTACCACTGGCTTTGCTCTGGGTAACCTTCCACATCACTGTTTCTTAGCCTGTCTGCGCCATTGCACAAGGGGTCCAGCCATATGCAAATCAGTCAGGTACTGCCACCAATGGTAGCAGCCCAGCCGGAACTGCTAGGCCAGGTTCCCTCTGCACGGAAACACAAGCAACCCCAGAAATGTTTCGCCCTTGTTGGACCTGCTCAGTGAGGTGCAGCTTGGTTCCCTATGGCGCAGCGAGCAAGGGACCCACGACTGGGCATACCATCTCTCACATAATGAGACAAACTTTGATCACAAAAGTGATGGGTGGAAGGTTTTGAATGAATCTGTACCACTGGCATTGTTCTGGGTAACCTTCCACACCACAGTTTATTAGCCCGTCTGCGCCATTGCACAAGGGGTGCTGCCATATGCAAATCAGTCAGGTACTGCCACCAATGGTAGCAGCTCAGCCCGGACTGCTACGCCAGGTGCCCTCTGCACAGAAACACAAGCAACCCTTGACATGTTTCGGCCTTGTTGGACCTCCTTGGTTAGTTGCAGCTTGCTTCCTTATCGTGCAGCGAGCAAGGGACCCACGACTGGGCATACCATCTCTCACATAGTGAGACAAACTGTGACCACAAAAGTGATGGGTGGAAGGTTTTGAATGAATCTGTACCACTGGCATTGCTCTGGGTAACCTTCCACACCACCGTTTATTAGCCCGTCTGCGCCATTGCACAAGGGGTCCCAGCCATATGCAAATCAGTCAGGTATTGCTACCATTGGAAGCAGCCCAGCAAGAACTGCTTGGCCAGGTCCCCTCTGCATGGAAACAAAAGCAACCCCAGACATATTTCGGCCTTGTTGGACCTCCTCAGTGAGGTGCAGCTTGGTTCCCTATGGCGCAGCGAGCAAGCGACCCACGTCTGGGCATTCCCTCTCTCACATAGTGAGACAAACTGTGACCACAAAAGTAATGGGTGGAAGGTTTTGAATGAATCTGTACCACTGGCTTTGCTCTGGGTAACCTTCCACACCACCGTTTCTTAGCCTGTCTGCGCCATTGCACAAGGGGTCCAGCCATATGCAAACCAGTCAGGTACTGCCACCAATGGTAGCAGCCCAGCCTGAACTGCAAGGCCAGGTCCCCTCTGCACGTAAACACAAGCAAACCAATACATGTTTCGGCCTTGTTGGACCTCCTCAGTGAGATGCAGCTTGATTCCCTATGGCGCAGCGAGCAAGGGACCCACCTCTGGGCATACACTCTCTCACATAGTGAGACAAACTGTGACCACAAAAGTGATGGTTGGAAGGTTTTGAATGACTCTTTACCACTGGCATTGCTCTGGGTAACCTTCCACACCACCGTTTTTTAGCCCGTTTGCGCCATTCCACAAGGGGTCCACCCATATGCAAATCAGTCAGGTACTGCCACCAATGGTAGCAGCCCAGCCCGAACTGCTACGCCAGGTGCCCTCTGCACAGAAACACAAGCAACCCTTGACATGTTTCGGCCTTGTTGAACCTCCTCGGTAAGGTGCAGCTTGGTTCCCTATGGCGCAGGGAGCAAGGGACCCACATCTGGGCATGTCCTCTCTAACATAGTGAGACAAACTGTGACCACAAAAGTGATGGGTGGAAGGTTTTGTATGAATCTGTACCACTGGAAGTGCTCTGGGTAACCTTCCACACCACTGTTTTTAGCCCGTCTGCTCCATTGCACAAGGGGTCCAGCCATATGCAAATCAGTCCGGTACTGTAACCAATGGTAGCAGCCCAGCCCGAACTGCTAGGCCAGGTCCCCTGTGCACGGAAACACAAGCAACCCCAGACATGTTTCGGCCTTGTTGGACCTCCTCAGTGAGGTGCAGCTTGGTTCCCTATGGCGCAACGAGCAAGGACCCATGTCTGGGCATACCCTCTCTCACATAGTGAGACAAACTGTGACCACAAAAGTGATGGGTGAAAGATTTTGAATGAATCTGTACCACTGGCATTGCTCTGGGTAACCTTCCACACCACCGTTTTTAGCCCGTCTGCGCCATTGCACAAGGGGAACAGCCATATGTAAAACGGTCAGGTACTGTTACCAATGGTAGCAGCCCAGCCTGAACTGCAAGGCCAGGTCCCCTCTGCATGTAAACACGAGCAAACCAATAATGTTTCGGCCTTGTTGGACCTCCTCAGTGAGGTGCAGCTTGGTTCTCTATGGCGCAGCGAGCAAGGGACCCACGTCAGGGCATACCATCTCTCACAGAATGAGACAAACTGTGATCACAAAATGGATGGGTGGAAGGTATTGAATGAATCTGTACCACTGGCATTGCTCAGGGTAACCTTCCACACCACTGTTTGTTAGCCCGTCTGCGCCATTGCACAAGGGGTCCAGCCATATGCAAATCAGTTAGGTACTGCTACCAATGGAAGCAGCCCAGCTCGAACTGCTTGGCCAGGTCCCCTCTGTACGGAAACACAAGCAACCCCAGACATGTTTCGGCCTTGTTGGACCTCCTCAGTGAGGTGCAGCTTGGTTCCCTACGGCGCAGCGAGCAAGGGACCCCCATCTGGGCATACCCTCTCTCACATAGTGAGACAAACTATGACCACAAAAGTGATGGGTGGAAGGTTTTGAATGAATCTGTACCACTGGCATTGCTCTGGGTAACCTTCCACACCACCGTTTCTTAGCCTGTCTGCATCATTGCACAAGGGGTCCAGCCATATGCAAATCAGACAGGTACTGCCACCAATGGTAGCAGCTCAGCCGGAACTGCTAGGCCAGGTCCCCTCTGCACGGAAACACAGGCAACCACAGACATGTTTCGGCCTTGTTGGACCTCCTCAGTGAGGTGCAGCTTGGTTCCCTATGGCGCAGCGAGCAAGGGACCCACGTATGGGGATACCCTCTCTCACATAGTGAGACAAACTGTGACCACAAAAGTGATGGTTGGAAGGTTTTGAATGACTCTTTACCACTGGCATTGCTCTGGGTAACCTTCCACACCACCGTTTTTTAGCCCGTTTGCGCCATTCCACAAGGGGTCCACCCATATGCAAATCAGTCAGGTACTGCCACCAATGGTAGCAGCCCAGCCCGAACTGCTACGCCAGGTGCCCTCTGCACAGAAACAAAAGCAACCCTTGACATGTTTCGGCCTTGTTGAACCTCCTCGGTAAAGTGCAGCTTGGTTCCCTATGGCGCAGGGAGCAAGGGACCCACATCTGGGAATGTCCTCTCTAACATAGTGAGACAAACTGTGACCACAAAAGTGATGGGTGGAATGTTTTGTATGAATCTGTACCACTGGCAGTGCTCTGGGTAACCTTCCAAACCACCGTTTTTAGCCCGTCTGCTTTATTGCACAAGGGGTCCAGCCATATGCAAATCAGTCCGGTACTGTAACCAATGGTAGCATCCCAGCTCGAACTGCTTGGCCAGGTCCCCTCTGTAGGAACACAAGCAACCCCAGACATGTTTCGGCCTTGTTGGACCTCCTCAGTGAGGTGCAGCTTGGTTCCCTATGGCGCAGCGAGCAAGGGACCCCCATCTGGGCATACCCTCTCTCACATAGTGAGACAAACTATGACCACAAAAGTGATGGGTGGAAGGTTTTGAATGAATCTGTACCACTGGCATTGCTCTGGGTAACCTTCCACACCACCGTTTCTTACCCTGTCTGCACCATTGCACAAGGGGTCCAGCCATATGCAAATAAGACAGGTACTGCCACCAATGGTAGCAGCTCAGCCGGAACTGCTAGGCCAGGTCCCCTCTGCACGGAAACACAGGCAACCACAGACATGTTTCGGCCTTGTTGGACCTCCTCAGTGAGGTGCAGCTTGGTTCTCCATGGCGCAGCGAGCAAGGGACCAACGTCTGGGCATACCATCTCTCACATAATGAGACAAACTGTGATCACAAAAGTGATGGGTGGAAGGTTTTGAATGAATCTGTACCAATGGCATTGCTCTGGGTAACCTTCCACACCACTGTTTGTTAACCCGTCTGCGCCATTGCAAAAGGGGTCCAGCCATATGCAAATCAGTCAGGTACTGCTACCAATGGAAGCAGCCCAGGTCGAACTGCTTGGCCAGGTCCCCTCTGCACAGAAACACAAGCAACCCCAGACATGTTTCGGCCTTGTTGGACCTCCTCAGTGAGGTGCAGCTTGGTTCCCTATGGCGCAGCGAGCAAGGGACCCCCATCTGGGCATACCCTCTCTCACATAGTGAGACAAACTGTGACCACAAAAGTGATGGGTGGAAGGTTTTGAATGACTCTTTACCACTGGCATTGCTCTGGGTAACCTTCCACACCACCGTTTTTTAGCCCGTTTGCGCAATTCCACAAGGGGTCCACCCATATGCAAATCAGTCAGGTACTGCCACCAATGGTAGCAGCCCAGCCCGAACTGCTACGCCAGGTGCCCTCTGCACAGAAACACAAGCAACCCTTGACATGTTTCGGCCTTGTTGAACCTCCTCGGTGAGGTGCAGCTTGGCTCCCTATGGCGCAGGGAGCAAGGGACCCACATCTGGGCATGTCCTCTCTAACATAGTGAGACAAACCGTGACCACAAAAGTGATGGGTGGAAGGTTTTGTATGAATCTGTACCACTGGCATTGTTCTGGGTAACCTTCCACACCACCGTTTCTTAGCCTGTCTGCGCCATTGCCCAAGGGGTCCAGCCATATGCAAATCAGACAGGTACTGCCACCAATGCTAGCAGCCCAGCCGGAACTGCTAGGCCAGGTCCCCTATGCACGGAAACACAGGCAACCCCAGACATGTTTCGGCCTTGTTGGACCTCCTTAGTGAGGTGCAGCTTGGTTCTCTATGGCGCAGCGAGCAAGGGACCCACGTCTGGGCATACCCTCTTTCACACCTTGAGACAAACTGTGACCACAAAAGTAATGGGTGGAAGATTTTGAATGAATCTGTACCACTGGCTTTGCTCTGGGTAACCTTCCACACCACCGTTTCTTAGCCTGTCTGCGCCATTGCCCAAGGGGTCCAGCCATATGCAAATCAGACAGGTACTGCCACCAATGCTAGCAGCCCAGCCGGAACTGCTAGGCCAGGTCTCCTATGCACGGAAACACAGGCAACCCCAGACATGTTTCGGCCTTGTTGGACCTCCTTAGTGAGGTGCAGCTTGGTTCTCTATGGCGCAGCGACCAAGGGACCCACGTCTGGGCATACCATCTCTCACATAATGAGACAAACTGTGATCACAAAAGTGATGGGTGGAAGATTTTGAATGTATCTGTACCACTAGCATTGCTCTGGGTAACCTTCCACACCACTGTTTGTTAGCCCGTCTGCACCATTGCACAAGGGGTCCAGCCATATGCAAATCAGACAGGTACTGCCACCAATGCTAGCAGCCCAGCCGGAACTGCTAGGCCAGGTCCCCGCTGCACGGAAACACAGGAAACCCTAGACATGTTTCGGCCTTGTTGGACCTCCTCATTGAGGTGCAGCTTGGTTCCTTATGGCACAGCGAGCAAGGGACCCCCATATAGGCATACACTCTCTCACATAGTGAGACAAACTATGACCACAAAAGTGATGGGTGGAAAGTTTTGAATGAATCTGTACCATTGGCATTGCTCTGGGTAACATTCCACACCACCGTTTCTTAGCCTGTCTGCGCCAATGCACAAGGGGTCCAGCCATATGCAAATCAGACAGGTACTGCCACCAATGGTAGCAGCCCAGCCGGAACTGCTAGGCCAGGTCCCCTCTGCAAGGAAACACAGGCAACCACAGACATGTTTCGGCCTTGTTGGACCTCCTCAGTGAGGTGCAGCTTGGTTCTCTATGGCGCAGCGAGCAAGGGACCAACGTCTGGGAATACCATCTCTCACATAATGAGACAAACTGTGATCACAAAAGTGATGGGTGGAAGGTTTTGAATGAATCTGTACCACTGGCATTGCTCTGGGTAACATTCCACACCACCGTTTCTTAGCCTGTCTGCGCCATTGCACAAGGGGTCCAGCCATATGCAAATCAGACAGGTACTGCCACCAATGGTAGCAGCCCAGCCGGAACTGCTAGGCCAGGTCCCCTCTGCACGGAAACACAGGCAACCACAGACATGTTTCGGCCTAGTCGGACCTCCTCAGTGAGGTGCAGCTTGGTTCTCTATGGCGCAGCAAGCAAGGGACCCACGTATGGGCATACCATCTCTCACATAATGAGACAAACTGTGATCACAAAAGTGATGGGTGGAAGTTCTTGAATTAATCTGTACCACTGGCATTGGTCTGGGTAACCTTCCACACCACTGTTTGTTAGCCCGTCTGCGCCATTGCACAAGGGGTCCAGCCATATGCAAATCTGTTAGGTACTGCTACCAATGGAAGCAGCCCAGCTCGAACTGCTTGGCCAGGTCCCCTCTGTACGGAAACACAGGCAACCCCAGACATGTTTCGGCCTTGTTGGACCTCCTCATTGAGGTGCAGCTTGGTTCCCTATGGCGCAGCGAGCAAGGGACCCCCATATGGGCGTACCCTCTCCTACATAGTGAGACAAACTATGACCACAAAAGTGATGGGTGGAAGGTTTTGAATGAATCTGTACCACTGGCCTTGCTCTGGGTAACATTCCACACCACCATTTCTTAGCCTGTCTGCGCCATTGCACAAGGGGTCCAGCCATATGCAAATCAGACAGATACTGCCACCAATGGTAGCAGCCCAGCCAGAACTGCTAGGCCAGGTCCCCTCTGCACGGAAACACAGGCAACCACAGACATGTTTCGGCCTTGTTGGACCTCCTCAGTGAGGTGCAGCATGGTTCTCTATGGCGCAGCGAGCAAGGGACCAACGTCTGGGCATACCATCTCTCACATAGTGAGACAAACTGTGATCACAAAGGTGATGGGTGGAAGTTTTTGAATGAATTTGTACCACTGGCATTGCTCTGGGTAACCTTCCACACCACTGTTTGTTAGCCCGTCTGCGCCATTGCACAAGGGGTCCAGCCATATGCAAATCAGTCAGGTACTGTTACCAATGGAAGCAGCCCAGCTCAAACTGCTTGGCCAGGTCCCCTCTGTACGGAAACACAAGCAACCCCAGACATGTTTCGGCCTTGTTGGAACTCCTCAGTGAGGTGCAGCTTGGTTCCCTATGGCGCAGCGAGCAAGGGACCCCCATCTGGGCATACCCTCTCTCACATAGTGAGACAAACTGTGACCACAAAAGTGATGGGTGGAAGGTTTTGAATGAATCGTTACCACTGGCATTGCTCTGGGTAACCTTCTACACCACCGTTTTTTAGCCCGTCTGCGCCATTGCACAAGGGGTCCAGCCATATGCAAATTAGTCAGGTACTGCCACCAATGGTAGCAGCCCAGCCGGAACTGCTAGGCCAGGTCCCCTCTGCACGGTAACAAAAGCAACCCCAGACATGTTTCGGCCTTGTTGGACCTCCTCAGTGAGGTGCAGCTTGTTTCCCTATGGTGCAGCGAGCAAGGGCCCCACGTCTGGCCATTCCCTCTCTCACATAGTGAGACAAACTGTGACCACAAAAGTGATGATGTGGAAGGTTTTGAATGAATCTGTACCACTGTCATTGTTCTGGGTAACCTTCCACACCACTGTTTTTTGACCCGTCTGCGCCATTGCACAAGGGGTCCAGCCTTATGCAAATCAGTCAGGTACTGCTACCAATGGAAGCAGCCCAGCTCGAACTGCTTGGCCAGGTCCCCTCTGTACGGAAACACAAGCAATCCCAGAAATGTTTGCCCTTGTTGGACCTCCTCAGTGAGGTGCAGCTTGGTTCCCTATAGCGCAGCGAGCAAGGGACCCACGTCTGGGCATACCATCTCTCACATAATGAGACAAACTGTGATCCCAAAAGTGATGGGTGGAAGGTTTTGAATGAATCTGTACCACTGGCTTTGCTCTGGGTAACCTTCCACACCACCGTTTCTTAGCCTATCTGCGCCATTGCACAAGGGGTCCAGCCATATGCAAACCAGTCAGGTACTGCCACCAATGGTAGCAGCCCAGCCTGAACTGCAAGGCCAGGTCCCCTCTGCACGTAAACACAAGCAAACCAATACATGTTTCCGCCTTGTTGGACCTCCTAAGTGAGATGCAGCTTGATTCCCTATGGCGCAGCGAGCAAGGGACCCACCTATGGGCATACCCTCTCTCACATAGTGAGACAAACTGTGACCACAAAAGTGATGGTTGGAAGGTTTTGAATGACTCTTTACCACTGGCATTGCTCAGGGTAACCTTCCACACCACCGTTTTTTAGCCCGTTTGCGCCATTCCACAAGGGGTCCACCCATATGCAAATCAGTCAGGTACTGCCACCAATGGTAGCAGCCCCGCACGAACTGCTACGCCAGGTGCCCTCGGCACAGAAACACAAGCAACCCTTGACATGTTTCGGCCTTGTTGAACCTCCTCGGTGAGGTGCAGCTTGGTTCCCTATGGTGCAGGGAGAAAGGGACCCCCATCTGGGCATGTCCTCTCTAACATAGTGAGACAAACTGTGACCACAAAAGTGATGGGTGGAAGGTTTTGTATGAATCTGTACCACTGGCATTGCTCTGGGTAACCTTCCACACCACCGTTTTTAGCCCGTCTGCTCCATTGCACAAGGGGTCCAGCCATATGCAAATCAGTCCGGTACTGTAACCAATGGTAGCAGCCCAGCCCGAACTGCTAGGCCAGGTCCCCTCTGCACGGAAACACAAGAAACCCCAGACATGTTTCGGCCTTGTTGGACCTCCTCAGTGAGGTGCAGCTTGGTTCCCTATGGCGCAACGAGCAAGGGACCCATGTCTCGGCATACCCTCTCTCACATAGTGATACAAACTGTGACCACAAAAGTGATGGGTGGAAGATTTTGAATGAATCTGTACCACTGGCATTGCTCTGGGTAACCTTCCACACCACAGTTTTTAGCCCGTCTGCGCCATTGCACAAGGGGAACAGCCATATGTAAATCAGTCAGGTACTGCTACCAATGGTAGCAGCCCAGCCTGAACTGCAAGGCCAGGTCCCCTCTGCACGTAAACACAAGCAAACCAATACATGTTTCGGCATTGTTGGACCTCCTCAGTGAGGTGCAGCTTGATTCCGTATGGTGCAGCGAGCAAGGGACCCACCTCTGGGCATACCCTCTCTCACATAGTGAGACAAACTATGACCACAAAAGTGATGGGTGGAAGGTTTTGAATGAATCTGTACCACTGGCTTTGCTCTGCGTAACCTTCCACACCACCGTTTCTTAGCCTGTATGGGCCATTGCACAAGGGGTTCAGCCATATGCAAATCAGACAGGTACTGCCACCAACGGTAGCAGCTCAGCTGGAACTGCGGGGCCAGGTCCCCTCTGCACGGAAACACAGGCAACCACAGACATGTTTCGGCCTTGTTGGACCTTTGGACCTCCTCAGTGAGGTGCAGCTTGGTTCTCTATGGCGCAGCGAGCAAGGTACCAACGTCTGGGCATACCATCTCTCACATAATGAGACAAACTGTGATCACAAAAGTGATGGGTGGAAGGTTTTGAATGAATCTGTACCATTGACATTGCTCTGGGTAACCTTCCACACCACTGTTTGTTAGCCCATCTGCGCCATTGCACAAGGGGTCCAGCCATATGCAAATCAGTTAGGTACGGCTACCAATGAAAGCAGCCCAGCTCGAACTGCTTGGCCAGGTCCCCTCTGCCGGAAACACAGGCAACCCCAGACATGTTTCGGCCTTGTTGGAACCCCTCAGTGAGGTGCAGCTTGATTCCCTATGGCGCAGCGAGAAAGGGACCCACCTCTGGGCATACCCTCTTTCACACCTTGAGACAAACTGTGACCACAAAAGTAATGGGTGGAAGATTTTGAATGAATCTCTACCACTGGCTTTGCTCTGGGTAACCTTCCACACCACCGTTTCTTAGCCTGTCTGCGCCATTGCACAAGGGGTCCAGCCATATGCAAATCAGACAGGTACTGCCACCAATGCTAGCAGCCCAGCCGGAACTGCTAGGCCAGGTCCCCTCTGCACGGAAACACAGGCAACCCCAGACATGTTTCGGCCTTGTTGGACCTCCTCAGTGAGGTGCAGCTTGGTTCTCTATGGCGCAGCGACCAAGGGACCCACGTCTGGGCATACCTTCTCTCACATAATGAGACAAACTGTGATCACAAAAGTGATGGGTGGAAGATTTTTAATGAATCTGTACCACTGGCATTGCTCTGGGTAACCTTCCACACCACTGTTTGTTAGCCCGTCTGCGCCATTGCACAAGGGGTCCAGCCATATGCAAATCAGACAGGTACTGCCACCAATGCTAGCAGCCCAGCGGAACTGCTAGGCCAGGTCCCCGCTGCACGGAAACACAGGAAACCCCAGACATGTTTCGGCCTTGTTGGACCTCCTCAGTGAGGTGCAGCTTGGTTCCCTGTGGCGCAGCCAGAAAGGGACCCCCATCTGGGCATACCCTCTCTCACATAGTGAGACAAACTGTGACCACAAAAGTGATGGGTGGAAGGTTTTGAATGAATCTGTACCACTGGCATTGCTCTGGGTAACATTCCACACCACCGTTTCTTAGCCTGTCTGCGCCATTGCACAAGGGGTCCAGCCATATGCAAATCAGTTAGGTACTGCTACCAATGGAAGCAGCCCAGCTCTAACTGCTTGGCCAGGTCCCCTCTGTACGGAAACACAAGCAACCCCAGACATGTTTCGGCCTTGTTGGACCTCCTCATTGAGGTGCAGCTTGGTTCCCTATGGCGCAGCGAGCAAGGGACCCCCATGTGGGCATACCCTCTCTCACATAGTGAGACAAACTATGACCACAAAAGTGATGGGTGGAAGGTTTTGAATGAATCTGTACCACTGGCTTTGCTCTGGGTAACCTTCCACACCACCGTTTCTTAGCCTGTCTGCGCCATTGCACAAGGGGTCCAGCCATATGCAAACCAGTCAGGTACTGCCACCAATGGTAGCAGCCCAGCCTGAACTGCAAGGCCAGGTCCCCTCTGCACGTAAACACAAGCAAACCAATACATGTTTCCGCCTTGCTGGACCTCTTCAGTGATATGCAGCTTGATTCCCTATGGCGCAGCGAGCAAGGGACCCACCTATGGGCATACCCTCTCTCACATAGTGAGACAAACTGTGACCACAAAAGTGATGGTTGGAAGGTTTTGAATGACTCTTTACCACTGGCATTGCTCTGGGTAACCTTCCACACCACCGTTTCTTAGCCTGTCTGCGCCATTGCACAAGGGGTCCAGCCATATGCAAATCAGTTAGGTACTGCTACCAATGGAAGCAGCCCAGCTCGAACTGCTTGGCCAGGTCCCCTCTGTACGGAAACACAAGCAACCCCAGACATGTTTCGGCCTTGTTGGACCTCCTCATTGAGGTGCAGCTTGGTTCCCTATGGCGCAGCGAGCAAGGGACCCCCATGTGGGCATACCCTCTCTCACATAGTGAGACAAACTATGACCACAAAAGTGATGGGTGGAAGGTTTTGAATGAATCTGTACCACTGGCTTTGCTCTGGGTAACCTTCCACACCACCGTTTCTTAGCCTGTCTGCGCCATTGCACAAGGGGTCCAGCCATATGCAAACCAGTCAGGTACTGCCACCAATGGTAGCAGCCCAGCCTGAACTGCAAGGCCAGGTCCCCTCTGCACGTAAACACAAGCAAACCAATACATGTTTCCGCCTTGTTGGACCTCTTCAGTGAGATGCAGCTTGATTCCCTATGGCGCAGCGAGCAAGGGATCCACCTATGGGCATACCCTCTCTCACATAGTGAGACAAACTGTGACCACAAAAGTGATGGTTGGAAGGTTTTGAATGACTCTTTACCACTGGCATTGCTCTGGGTAACCTTCCACACCACCGTTTTTTAGCCCGTTTGCGCCATTCCACAAGGGGTCCACCCATATGCAAATCAGTCAGGTACTGCCACCAATGGTAGCAGCCCCGCACGAACTGCTACGCCAGGTGCCCTCG
Source organism: Ambystoma mexicanum (assembly GCF_040938575.1). NCBI lineage: Eukaryota > Metazoa > Chordata > Amphibia > Caudata > Ambystomatidae > Ambystoma > Ambystoma mexicanum. The sequence continues at coordinate 720,004,494 of NC_090934.1, forward strand.
GCACAGAAACACAAGCAACCCTTGACATGTTTCGGCCTTGTTGAACCTCCTCGGTGAGGTGCAGCTTGGTTCCCTATGGTGCAGGGAGAAAGGGACCCCCATCTGGGCATGTCCTCTCTAACATAGTGAGACAAACTGTGACCACAAAAGTGATGGGTGGAAGGTTTTGTATGAATCTGTACCACTGGCATTGCTCTGGGTAACCTTCCACACCACCGTTTTTAGCCCGTCTGCTCCATTGCACAAGGGGTCCAGCCATATGCAAATCAGTCAGGTACTGTAACCAATGGTAGCAGCCCAGCCCGAACTGCTAGGCCAGGTACCCTCTGCACGGAAACACAAGAAACCCCAGACATGTTTCGGCCTTGTTGGACCTCCTCAGTGAGGTGCAGCTTGGTTCCCTATGGCGCAACGAGCAAGGGACCCATGTCTGGGCATACCCTCTCTCACATAGTGATACAAACTGTGACCACAAAAGTGATGGGTGGAAGATTTTGAATGAATCTGTACCACTGGCATTGCTCTGGGTAACCTTCCACACCACCGTTTTTAGCCCGTCTGCTCCATTGCACAAGGGGAACAGCCATATGTAAATCAGTCAGGTACTGCTACCAATGGTAGCAGCCCAGCCTGAACTGCAAGGCCAGGTCCCCTCTGCACGTAAACACAAGCAAACCAATACATGTTTCGGCATTGTTGGACCTCCTCAGTGAGGTGCAGCTTGATTCCCTATGGTGCAGCGAGCAAGGGACCCACCTCTGGGCATACCCTCTTTTACACATTGAGACAAACTGTGACCACAAAAGTATTGGGTGGAAGGTTTTGAATGAATCTGTACCACTGGCTTTGCTCTGCGTAACCTTCCACACCACCGTTTCTTAGCCTGTCTGGGCCATTGCACAAGGGGTCCAGCCATATGCAAATCAGACAGGTACTGCCACCAATGGTAGCAGCTCAGCCGGAACTGCGGGGCCAGGTCCCCTCTGCACGGAAACACAGGCAACCATAGACATGTTTCGGCCTTGTTGGACCTTTGGACCTCCTCAGTGAGGTGCAGCTTGGTTCTCTATGGCGCAGCGAGCAAGGGACCAACGTCTGGGCATACCATCTCTCACATATTGAGACAAACTGTGATCACAAAAGTGATGGGTGGAAGGTTTTGAATGAATCTGTACCACTGACATTGCTCTGGGTAACCTTCCACACCACTGTTTGCTAGCCCGTCTGCGCCATTGCACAAGGGGTCCAGCCATATGCAAATAAGTTAGGTACGGCTACCAATGGAAGCAGCCCAGCTCGAACTGCTTGGCCAGGTCCCCTCTGCACGGAAACACAGGCAACCCCAGACATGTTTCGGCCTTGTTGGACCTCCTCAGTGAGGTGCAGCTTGGTTCTCTATGGCACAGCGAGCAAGGGACCCACGTCTGGGCATATCATCTCTCACATAATGAGACAAACTGTGATCACAAAAGGGATGGGTGGAAGGTTTTGAATGAATCTGTACCACTGGCATTGCTCTGGGTAACCTTCCACACCACTGTTTGTTAGCCTGTCTGCGCCATTGCACAAGGGGTCCAGCCATATGCAAATCAGTTAGGTACTGCTACCAATGGAAGCAGCCCAGCTCAAACTGCTTGGCCGGGTCCCCTCTGTACGGAAACACAAGCAACCCCAGACATGTTTCGGCCTTGTTGGACCTCCTCAGTGAGGTGCAGCTTGGTTCCCTATGGCGCAGGGAGCAAGGGACCCCCATCTGGGCATACCCTCTCTCACATAGTGAGACAAACTATGACCACAAAAGTGATGGGTGGAAGGTTTTGAATGAATTTGTACCACTGGCATTGCTCTGGGTAACCTTCCACACCACCGTTTCTTAGCCTGTCTGCACCATTGCACAAGGGGTCCAGCCATATGCAAATCAGACAGGTACTGCCACCAATGGTAGCAGCTCAGCCGGAACTGCGGGGCCAGGTCCCCTCTGCACGGAAACACAGGCAACCACAGACATGTTTCGGCCTTGTTGGACCTCCTCAGTGAGGTGCAGCTTGGTTCTCTATGGCGCAGCAAGCAAGGGACCAACGTCTGGGCATACCATCTCTCACATAATGAGACAAACTGTGATCACAAAAGTGATGGGAGGAAGGTTTTGAATGAATCTGTACCACTTGCATTGCTCTGGGTAACCTTCCACACCACTGTTTGTTAGCCCGTCTGCGCCATTGCACAAGGGGTACAGCCATATGTAAATCAGTCAGGTACTGCTACCAATGGTAGCAGCCCAGCCTGAACTGCAAGGCCAGGTCCCCTCTGTACGGAAACACAAGCAACCCCAGACATGTTTCGGCCTTGTTGGACCTCCTCAGTGAGGTGCAGCTTGGTTCCCTATGGCGCAGCGAGCAAGGGACCCCCATCTGGGCATACCCTCTCTCACATAGTGAGACAAAATGTAACCACAAAAGTGATGGGTGGAAGGTTTTGAATGACTCTTTACCACTGGCATTGCTCTGGGTAACTTTCCACACCAAAGTTTTTTAGCCCGTTTGCGCCATTCCACAAGAGGTCCACCCATATGCAAATCAGTCAGGTACTGCCACCAATGGTAGCAGCCCAGCCCGAACTGCTACGCCAGGTGCCCTCTGCACAGAAACACAAGCAACGATTGACATGTTTCGGCCTTGTTGAACCTCCTCAGTGAGGTGCAGCTTGGTTCCCTATGGCGCAGGGAGCAAGGGACCCACATCTGGGCATGTCCTCTCTAACACAGTGAGAGAAACTGTGACCACAAAAGTGAAGGGTGGAAGGTTTTGTATGAATCTGTACCACTGGCATTGCTCTGGGTAACCTTGCACACCACCGCTTTTAGCCCGTCTGCTCCATTGCACAAGGGGTCCAGCCATATGCAAATCAGTCTTGTACTGTAACCAATGGTAGCAGCCCAGCCTGAACTGCAAGGCCAGGTCCCCTATGCACGTAAACACAAGCAAACCAATACATGTTTCGGCCTTGTTGGACCTCCTCAGTGAGGTGCAGCTTGATTCCCTATGGCGCAGCGAACAAGGGACCCACCTCTGGGCATACCCTCTTTCACACATTGAGACAAACTGTGACCACAAAAGAAATGGGTGGAAGATTTTGAATGAATCTGTACCACTGGCTTTGCTCTGGGTAACCTTCCACACCACCGTTTCTTAGCCTGTCTGCGCCATTGCACAAGGGGTCCAGCCATATGCAAATCAGTCAGGTACTGCCACCAATGGTAGCAGCCCAGCCGAAACTGCTACGCCAGGTGCCCTCTGCATAGAAACACAAGCAACCCTTGACATGTTTCGGCCTTGTTGGACCGCCTCGGTTAGGTGCAGCTTGGTTCCTTATCGTGCAGCTAGCAAGGGACCCACGACTGGGCCTACCCTCTCTCACATAGTGAGACAAACTGTGACCACAAAAGTGATGGGTGGAAGGTTTTGAATGAATCTGTACCACTGGCATTGCTCTGGGTAACCTTCCATACCACTGTTTTTTAGCCCATCTGCGCTATTGCACAAGGGGTCCAGCCATATGCAAATCAGTCAGGTACTACCACCAATGGTACCAGCCCAGCCCGAACTGCAAGGCCAGGTGCCCTCTGCACAGAAACACAAGCAACCCTTGACATGTTTCGGCCTTGTTGAACCTCCTCGGTGAGGTGCAGCTTGGTTCCCTATGGTGCAGCGAGCAAGGGACCCACGTCTGGGCATACCCTCTCTGACATAGTGAGACAAACTGTGACCACAAAAGTGATGGGTGGAAGGTTTTGAATGAATCTGTACAACTGGCAGTGCTCTGGGTAACCTTCCACACCACTGTTTCTTAGCCTGTCTGCGCCATTGGTCAAGGGGTCCAGCCATATGCAAATCAGTCAGGTACTGCCACCAATGGTAGCAGCCCAGCCGGAACTGCTTGGCCAGGTCCCCTCTGCACAGAAACACAAGCAACCCCTGACATGTTTCGGCCTTGTTGAACCTCCCAGTGAGATGCAGCTTGGTTTCCTATGGCGCAGCGAGCAAGGGACCCACGTCTGGGCATTCCCTCTCTCACATAGTGAGACAAACTGTGACCTCAAAAGTGATGGGTGGAAGGTTTTGAATGAATCTGTACCACTGGCATTGTTCTGGGTAACCTTCCACACCAACGCTTTTGAGCCCATCTGCGCCGTTGCACAAGGGGTCCAGCCGTATGCAAATCAGTCAGCTACTGCCATCAATGGTAGCAGCACAGCCCGAACTGCTAGGCCAGGTCCCCTCTGCACAGAAACACAAGCATCCCCTGACATGTTTCGGCCTTGTTGAACCTCCCAGTGAGATGCAGCTTGGTTTCCTATGGCACAGCGAGCAAGGGATCCACGTCTGGGCATTCCCTCTCTCTCATAGTGAGACAAACTGTGACTACAAAAGTAATGGGTGGAAGGTTTTGAATGAATCTGTACCACTGGCTTTGCTCTAGGTAACCTTCCACACCACCGTTTCTTAGCCTGTCTGCACCATTGCACAAGGGGTCCAGCCATATGCAAATCAGTCAGGTACTGCCACCAATGGTAGCAGCCCAGCCGGAACTGCTAGGCCAGGTCCCCTCTGCACGGAAACACAAGCAACCCCAGAAATGTTTCACCCTTGTTGGACCTCCTCAGTGAGGTGCAGCTTGGTTCCCTATGGCGCAGCGAGCAAGGGACCCACGTCTGGGCATACCATCTCTCACATAATGAGACAAACTTTGATCACAAAAGTGATGGGTGGAAGGTTTTGAAGGAATCTGTACCACTGGCATTGTTCTGGGTAACCTTCTACACCACCGTTTATTAGCCCGTCTGCGCCATTGCACAAGGGGTCCAGCCATATGCAAATCAGTCAGGTACTGCCAGCAATGGTAGCAGCCCAGCCCGAACTGGTACGCCAGGTGCCCTCTGCACAGAAACACAAGCAACCCTTGACATGTTTCGGCCTTGTTGGACCTCCTCGGTTAGGTGCAGCTTGGTTCCTTATCGTGCAGCGAGCAAGGGACCCACGACTGGGCATACCCTCTCTCACATAGTGAGACAAACTGTGACCACAAAAGTGATGGGTGGAAGGTTTTGAATGAATCTGTACCACTGGCATTGCTCTGGGTAACCTTCCATACCACTGTTTTTTAGCCCATCTGCGACATTGCACAAGGGGTCCAGCCATATGCAAACCAGTCAGGTACTGCCACCAATGGTTGCAGCCCAGCCCGAACTGCTAGGCCAGGTCCCCTCTGGACAGAAACACAAGCAAACCCAGACATGTTACGGCATTGTTGGACCTCCTCAGAGAGATACAGCTTGGTTCCCTATGGCGCAGCGGGCAAGGGACTCACGTTTGGGCATACCCTCTCTCACATAGTGTGACAAACTGTGACCACAAAAGTGATGGTTGGAAGGTTTTGAATGACTCTTTACCACTGGCATTGCTCTGGGTAACCTTCCACACCACCGTTTTTTAGCCCGTTTGCGCCATTCCACAAGGGGTCCACCCATATGCAAATCAGTCAGGTACTGCCACCAATGGTCGCAGCCCAGCCCGAACTGCTACGCCAGGTGCCCTCTGCACAGAAACACAAGCAACCCTTGACATGTTTCGGCCTTGTTGAAACTCCTCGGTGAGGTGCAGCTTGGTTCCCTATGGTGCAGCGAGCAACGGGCCCACATCTGGGCATGTCCTCTCTAACATAGTGAGACAAACTGTGACCACAAAAGTGATGGGTGGAAGGTTTTGAATGAATCTGTACCACTGGCATTGCTCTGGGTAACCTTCCACACCACCGTTTTTTGCCCATCTGCGCCATTGCACAAGGGGAACAGCCATATGTAAATCAGTCAGGTACTGCTACCAATGGTAGCAGCCCAGCCTAAACTGCAAGGCCAGGTCCCCTCTGCACGTAAACACAAGCAAACCAATACATGTTTCGGCCTTGTTGGACCTCCTCAGTGAGGTGCAGCTTGGTTCTCTATGGCGCAGCGAGCAAGGGACCCACGTCTGGGCATACCATCTCTCACATAATGAGACAAACTGTGACCACAAAAGTGATGGTTGGAGGTTTTGAATGAATCTGTACCACTGGCATTGCTCTGGGTAACCTTCCACACCACTGTTTGTTAGCCTGTCTGCGTCATTGCACAAGGGGTCCAGCCATATGCAAATCAGTCAGGTACTGCTACCAATGGAAGCAGCCCAGCCCAAACTGCCAGGCCAAGCCCCTCTGCACGGAAACACAAGCAATCCCAGAAATGTTCGCCCTTGTTGGACCTCCTCAGTGAGGTGCAGCTTGGTTCCCTATGGCGCAGTGAGCAAGGGACCCACGTCTGGGCATACCATCTCTCACATAATGAGACAAACTGTGATCCCAAAAGTGATGGGTGGAAGGTTTTGAATGAATCTGTACCACTGGCATTGCTCTGGGTAACCTTCCACACCACCGTATTTTAGCCCGTCTGCGCCATTGCACAGGGGTCCAGCCATATGCAAATCAGTCAGGTACTACCACCAATGGTAGCAGCCCAGACCGAACTGGTAGGCCAGGTGCCCTCTGCACAGAAACACAAGCAACCCTTGACATGTTTCGGCCTTGTTGGACCTCCTCAATTAGGTGCAGCTTGGTTCCTTATCGCGCAGCGACCAAGGGACCCATGTGTGGGCATACCCTCTCTCACATAGTGAGACAAACTGTGACCACAAAAGTGATGGGTGGAAGGTTTTGCCTGTGTGCACCATTGCACACGAGGTCCAGCCATATGCAAATCAGTCACGCACTGCCACCAATGGTAGCAGCCAAGCCCTAACTGCTAGGCCTGGTCCCCTCTGCATGGAAACACAAGTAACCCCAGACATGTTTCGGCCTTTTTGGACCTCCTCAATGAGGTGCAGCTTGGTTCCCTATGGCGCAGCGAGCAAGGGACCCACGTCTGGGAATACCCGCTCTCACATAGTGAGACAAACTGTGACCACAAAAGTGATCGGTGGAAGGTTTTGAATGAATCTGTACCACTGGCATTGCTCTGGGTAACCTTCCACACCACTGTTTTAGCCCGTCTGCTCCATTGCACAAGGGGTCCAGCCATATGAAAATCAGTCAGGTACTGTAACCAATGGTAGCAGCCCACCCCGAACTGCTAGGCCAGGTCCCCTCTGCACGGAAACACAAGCAACCCCAGATATGTTTCGGCCTTGTTGGACCTCCTCAGTGAGGTGCAGCTTGTTTCCCTATGGCGCAACGAGCAAGGGACCCATGTCTGGGCATACCCTCTCTCACATAGTGAGACAAACTGTGACCACAAAAGTGATGATTGGAAGGATTTGAATGAATCTGTACCACTGGCATTGCTCTGGGTAACCTTCCACACCACCGTATTTTAGCCCGTCTGCGCCATTGCGCAGGGGTCTAGCCATATGCAAATCAGTCAGGTACTACCACCAATGGTAGCAGGCCAGCCCGACCTGGTAGGCCAGGTCCCCTCTGGACAGAAATACAGGCAACCCCAGACATGGTACGGCATTGTTGGACCTCCTCAGTGAGGTGCAGCTTGGTTCCCTATGGCGCAGCGGGCAAGGGACTCACGTCTGGGCATACCCTCTCTCACACATTGAGACAAACTGTGACCAGAAAAGTGATGGGTGGAAGGTTTTGAATGAATCTGTACCACTGGCATTGCTCTGGGTAACCTTCCACACCATCTTTTTTTAGCCCGTCTGCGCCATTCCACAAGGGGAACACCCATATGCAAATCAGTCAGGCACTGCCACCAATGATAGCAGCCCAGCCCGAACTGCTAGGCCAGGTGCCCTCTGCACAGAAACACAAGCAACCCTTGACATGTTTCGGCCTTGTTGAACCTCCTCAGTGAGGTGCAGCTTGGTTCCCTATGGCGCAGGGAGCAAGGGACCCACATCTGGGCATGCCCTCTCTCACATAGTGAAACAAACTGTGACCACAAAAGTGATGGTTGGAAGGTTTTAAATGACTCTTTACCACTGGCATTGCTCTGGGTAACCTTCCACACCACCGTTTTTTAGCCCGTCTGCTCCATTGCACAAGGGGTCCAGCCATATGCAAATCAGTCCGGTACTGTAACCAATGGTAGCAGCCCAGCCCGAACTGCTAGGCCAGGTCCCCTCTGCATGGAAACACAAGCAACCCCAGACATGTTTCGGCCTTGTAGCACCTCCTCAGTGAGGTGCAGCTTGGTTCCCTATGGCGCAACGAGCGAGGGACCCATGTCTGGGCATACCCTCTCTCACATAGTGAGACAAACTGTGACCACAAAAGTGATGGGTGGAAGGTTTTGAATGAATCTGTACCACTGGCATTGCTCTGGGTAACCTTCCACACCACCGTTTTTAGCCCGTCTGCGCCATTGCACAAGGGGAACAGCCATATGTAAATCAGTCAGGTACTGCCACCAATGGTAGAAGCCCAGCCTGAACTGCAAGGCCAGGTCCCCTCTGCACGTAAACACAAGCAAACCAATACATGTTTCGGCCTTGTTTGACCTCCTCAGTGAGGTGCAGCTTGGTTCTCTATGGGGCAGCGAGCAAGGGACCCACGTCTGGGCATACCATATCTCACATAATGAGACAAACTGTGACCACAAAAGTGATGGGTGGAAGGTTTTGAATGAATCTGTACCACTGGCATTGCTCTGGGTAACCTTCCACACCACTGTTTGTTAGCCCGCCTGCGCCATTGCACAAGGGGTCCAGCCATATGCAAATCAGTCAGGTACTGCTACCAATGGAAGCAGCCCAGCTCGAACTGCTTGGCCAGGTCCCCTCTGCACGGAAACACAAGCAACCCCAGACATGTTTTGGCCTTGTTGGACCTTCTCAGTGAGGCGCAGCTTGGTTCCCTATGGCGCAGCGAGCAAGGGACCCCCATCTGGGCATACCCTCTCTCACATAATGAGACAGACTATGACCACAAAAGTGATGGGTGGAAGGTTTTGACTGAATCTGTACCACTGGCATTGCTCTGGGTAACCTTCAACACCACCGTTTCTTAGCCTGTCTGCACCATTGCACAAGGGGTCCAGCCATATGCAAATCAGACAGGTACTGCCACCAATGGTAGCAGCCCAGCCGGAACTGCTAGGCCAGGTCCCCTCTGCACGGAAACACAGGCAACCATAGACATGTTTCGGTCTTGTTGGACCTCCTCAGTGAGGTGCAGCTTGGTTCTCTATGGCGCAGCGAGCAAGGGACCAACGTCTGGGCATACCATCTCTCACATAATGAGAAACTGTGATCACAAAAGTGATGGGTGGAAGGTTTTGAATGAATCTGTACCACTGGCATTGCTCTGGGTAACCTTCCACACCACCGTTTTTTAGCCCGTCTGCGCCATTGCACAAGGGGTCCAGCCATATGCAAATTAGTCAGATACTGCTACCAATGGAAGCAGCCCAGCTCGAACTGCTTGGCCAGGTCCCCTCTGCACGGAAACAAAAGCAACACCAGACATGTTTCGGCCTTGTTGGACCTCCTCAGTGAGGTGCAGCTTGGTTCCCTATGGCGTAGCGAGCAAGGCACCCACGTCTGAGCATACCCTCTCTCACATAGTGAGACAAACTGTGACCACAAAAGTGATGGGTGGAAGGTTTTGAATGAATCTATACCACTGGTATTGCTCTGGGTAACCTTCCACACCACTGTTTATAGCCCATCTGCGCCATTGCACAAGGGGTCCAGCCATATTTAAATCAGTCAGGTACTGCCAGCAATGGTAGCAGCCCAGTCCAAACTGCTAGGCCAGGTCCCCTCTGCATGGAAACACAAGCAATCCCAGACATGTTTTGCCCTTGTTGGACCTCTGCAGTGAGGTGCAGCTTGGTTCCCTATGGCGTAGCGAGCAAGGCAGCCACGTCTGAGCATACCCTCTCTCACATAGTGAGAAAAACTGTGACCACAAAAGTGATGGGTGGAAGGTTTTGAATGAATCTGTACCACTGGCATTGCTCTGCGTAACTTTCCACACCACCGTTTATAGCCCGTCTGCGCCATTGCACAAGGGATCCAGCCATATGTAAATCAGTCAGGTACTGCCACCAATGGTAGCAGCCCAGCCCAAACTGCTAGGCCAGGTCCTCTCTGCACGGAAACACAAGCAACACCAGACAGGTTTCGGCCTTGTTGGACCTCCTCAGTGAGGTGCAGCTTCGTTCCCTATGGCGCAGCGAGCAAGGGAACGACGACTGGGCATACCCTCTCTCACATAGTGAGACAAACTGTGACCACAAAAGTGATGGGTGGAAGGTTTTGCCTGTGTGCACCATTGCACACGAGGTCCAGCCATCTGCTAATCAGTCAGGTACTGCCACCAATGGTAGCAGCCCAGCCCAAACTTCTAGGCCAGGTCCTCTCTGCACGGAAACACAAGCAATCCCAGAAAGGTTTCATCCTTCTTGGACCTCCTCAGTGAGATTCAGGTTCGTTCCCTATGGTGCAGCGAGCAAGGGACCCACGTCTGGGCATACCCTCTCTCACATAGTGAGACAAACTGTGACCACAAAAATGATGGGTGGAAAGTTTTGAATTAATCTGTACAACTGGCATTGCTCTAGGTAACCTTCCACTCCACCGTTGTTTAGCCATTCAGCGCCATTGCACAAGGGGTCCAGCCATATGCAAATCAGTCAGGTACTGCCACCAATGGTAGCAGCCCAGCCTGAACTGCAAGACCACGTCCCATCTGCACGGAAACACAAGCAAACCCAGACATGTTTCGGCCTTGTTGAACATCCTCGGTGAGGTGCAGCTTGGTTCCCTATGGCGCACCGAGCAAGGGACCCACATCTGTGCATGTCCTCTCTAACATAGTGAGACAAACTGTGACCACAAAAGTGATGGGTGGAAGATTTTGAATGAATCTGTACCACTGGCATTGCTCTGGGTAACCTTCCACACCACCGTTTTTTAACCCGTCTGTACTATTGCACAAGGGGTCCAGCCATATGCAAATCAGTCAGGCACTGCCACGAATGGTAGCAGCCCAGCCCGAAATGCTAGGCCAGGTCCCATCTGCACGGAAACACAAGCAACCCCAGACATATTTTGCCCTTGTTGGACCTCCTCAGTGAGGTGCAGTTTGGTCCCCTATGGCGTAGCGAGCAAGGGACCCACGTCTGGGCATACCCTCTCTCACATAGTGAGACAAACTGTGACCACAAAAGTGATGTGTGGAAGGTTTTGAATGAATCTGTGCTACTGGCATTTCTCTGGGTAACCTTCCATACCACTGTTTTTTAGCCCGTCTGCGCCATTGCACAAGGGGTCCAGCCATATGCAAACCAGTCAGGTACTGCCACCAATGGTTGTAGCCCAGCCCGAACTGCTAGGCCAGGTCCCCTCTGGACAGAAACACAAGCAACCCCAGACATGTTACGGCATTGCTGGACCTCCTCAGTGAGATGCAGCTTGGTTCCCTATGGCGCAGCGGGCAAGGGACTCACGTCTGGGCATACCCTCTCTCACAGAGTGAGACAAACTGTGACCAGAAAAGTGATGGGTGGAAGGTTTTGAATGAATCTGTACCACTGGCATTGCTCTGGGTAACCTTCCACACCACCTTTTTTTAGCCCGTCTGCACCATTCCACAAAGGGAAGACCCATATGCAAATCAGTCAGGCACTGCCACCAATGATAGCAGCCCAGCCCGACTGCTAGGCCAGGTGCCCTCTGCCCAGAAACACAAGCAACCCTTGACATTTTTCGGCCTTGTTGAACATCCTCGGTGAGGTGCAGCTTGGTTCCCTATGGCGCAGCGAGCAAGGGACCCACATCTGGGCATGTCCTCTCTAATATAGTGAGACAAACTGTGACCACAAAAGTGATGGGTGGAAGGTTTTGAATGAATCGGTACCACTGGCATTGCTCTGGGTAACCTTCCACACCACCGTTTTTTAACCCATCTGTGCCATTGCACAAGGGGTCCAGCCATATGCAAATCAGTCAGGTACTGCCACGAATGGTAACAGCCCAGCCCGAACTGCTAGGCCAGGTCCCCTCTGCACGGAAACACAAGCAATCCTTGACATGTGTCGGCCTTGTTGGACCTCCTCAATTAGATGCAGCTTGGTTCCTTATCGCGCAGCAACCAAGGGACCCATGTGTGGGCATACCCTCTCTCACATAGTGAGACAAACTGTGACCACAAAAGTGATGGGTGGAAGGTTTTGCCTGTGTGCACCATTGCACACGAGGTCCAGCCATATGCAAATCAGTCACGCACTGCCACCAATGGTAGCAGCCAAGCCCGAACTGCTAGGCCAGGTCCCCTCTGCATGGAAACACAAGCAACCCCAGACATGTTTCGGCCTTTTTGGACCTCCTCAATGAGGTGCAGCTTGGTTCCCTATGGTGCAGCGAGCAAGGGACCCACGTCTGGGAATACCCGCTCTCACATAGTGAGACAAACTGTGACCACAAAAGTGAGCGGTGGAAGGTTTTGAATGAATCTGTACCACTGGCATTGCTCTGGGTAACCTTCAACACCACTGTTTTTAGCCCGTCTGCTCCATTGCACAAGGGGTCCAGCCATATGAAAATCAGTCAGGTACTGTAACCAATGGTAGCAGTCCAGCCCGAACTGCTAGGCCAGGTCCTCTCTGCACGGAAACACAAGCAACCCCAGACAGGTTTCGGCCTTGTTGGACCTCCTCAGTGAGGTGCAGCTTTGTTCCCTATGGCGCAGCGAGCAAGGGACCCGCGACTGGGCATACCCTCTCTCACATAGTGAGACAAACTGTGACCACAAAAGTGATGTGTGGAAGGTTTTGAATGAATCTGTACCACTGGCATTGCTCTGGGTAACCTTCCATACCACAGTTTTTTAGCCCGTCTGCGCCATTGCACAAGGGGTCCAGCCATATGCAAACCAGTCATGTACTGCCACAAATGGTTGCAGCCCAGCCCGAACTGCTAGGCCAGGTCCCCTCTGGACAGAAACACAAGCAACCCCAGACGTGTTACGGCATTGTTGAACCTCCTCAGTGAGGTGCAGCTTGGTTCCCTATGGTGCAGCGAGCAAGGGACCCACGTCTGGGCATACCCTCTCTCACATAGTGAGACAAACTGTGACCACAAAAGTGATGGGTGGAAGGTTTTAAATGAATCTGTACCACTGGTATTGCTCTGGGTAACCTTCCACACCACCATTTTTAGCCCGTCTGCGCCATTGCACAAGGGGTCCAGCCATATGTAAATCAGTCAGGTACTGCCACCAATGGTAGCAGCCCAGCCCAAACTGCTAGGCCAGGTCATCTCTGCACGAAAACACAAGCAACCCCAGACAGGTTTCAGCCTTGTTGGACCTCTCAGTGAGGTGCAGCTTTGTTCCCTATGGCGCAGCGAGCAAGGGACCCATGACTGGGCATACCCTCTCTCACATAGTGAGACAAATTGTGACCACAAAAGTGATGGGTGGAAGGTTTTGAATGAAGCTGTACCACTATCATTGCTCTGGGTAACCTTCCACACCACCGTTTTTAGCCCATCTGCGCCATTGCACAAGGGGTCCAGCCATATGTAAATCAGTCAGGTGCTGCCACGAATGATAGCAGCCCAGGCCAAACTGCTTGGCCAGGTCCCCTCTGCACGGAAACACAAGCAACCCCAGACATGTTTTGCCTTGTTGGACCTCCTCAGTGAGGTGCAGCTTGGCTCCCTATGGCGCAGGGAGCAAGGGACCCACGACTGGGCTTACCCTCTTTTACATAGTGAGACAAACTGTGACTACAAAAGTGATGGGTGGAAGGTTTTGCCTGTGTGCACCATTGCACACGAGGTCCAGCCATCTGCAAATCAGTCAGGTACTGCCACCAATGGTAGCAGCCCAGCCCAAACTGCTAGGCTAGGTCCTCTCTGCACAGAAACACAAGCAACCCCAGACAGATTTCAGCCTTCCTGGACCTCATCAGTGAGGTGCAGGTTCGTTCCCTATGGTGCAGCGAGCAAGGGACCCACGTCTGGGCATACCCTCTCTCACATAGTGAGACAAACTGTGACCACAAAAGTGATGGGTGGAAGGTTTTGAATGAATCTGTACAACTGGCATTGCTCTAGGTAACCTTCCAATCCACCGTTTTTTAGCCCGTCGGCGCCATTGTACAAGGGGTCCAGCCATATGCAAATCAGTCAGGTACTGCCACGAATGGTTGCAGCCCAGCCCGAACTGCAAGACCAGGTCCCCTCTGCACGGAAACACAAGCAACCCCAGACATGTTTCGGCCTTGTTGAACATCCTCGGTGAGGTGCAGCTTGGTTTCCTATGGTGCAGCGAGCAATCGACACACATCCGGGCATGTCCTCTCTAACATAGTGAGACAAACTGTGACCACAAAAGGTATGGGTGGAAGGTTTTGAATTAATCTGTACCACTGGCATTGCTCTGGGTAACCTTCCACACCACCGTTTTTTAACCCGTCTGTGCCATTGCACAAGGGGTCCAGCCATATGCAAATCAGTCAGGTACTGCCACCAATGGTAGCTGCCCAGCCCGAACTGCTAGGCCAGGTCCCCTCTGCCTGGAAACACAAGCAACCCCAGACATGTTTCGGCCTTGTTGGACCTCCTCAGTGAGGTGCAGCTTGGTTCCCTATGGCACAGCGAGCAAGGAACCCACGTATGGGCATACCCTCTCTCACATAATGAGAGAAACTGTGACCACAAAAGTGATGGGTGGAAGGTTTTGAATGAATCTGTACCACTGGCATTGCTCTGGGTAACCTTCCACACCAATGTTTTTGAGCCCATCTGCGCCATTGCACAAGGGATCCAGCCATATGAAAATCAGTCAGGTACTGCCACGAATGGTAGCAGCCCAGCCCAAACTGCTAGGCCAGGTCCCCTCTGCACGGAAACACAAGCAACCCCAGACATGTTTTGCCTTGTTGCACCTCCTCAGTGAGGTGCAGCTTGGCTCCCTATGGTGCAGCGAGCAAGGGACCCACATCTGGGCATACCCTCTCTCACATAGTGAGACAAACTGTGACCACAAAAGTGATGGGTGGAAGGTTTGAATGAATCTGTACCACTGGCATTGCTCTGGGTAACCTTCCACACCACCTTTTTTTAGCCCGTCTGCGCCATTCCACAAGGGGTCCACCCATATGCAAATCAGTCAGGCACTGCCACCAATGATAGCAGCCGAGCCCGAACTGCCAGGCCAGGTGCCCTCTGCACAGAAAACCAAGCAACCCTTGACATTTTTCGGCCTTGTTGAACATCCTCGGTAAGGTGCAGCTTGGTTCCCTATGGCGCAGCGAGCAATGGACCCACATCTGGGCATGTCCTCTCTAACATAGTGAGACAAACTGTGACCACAAAAGTGATGGGTGGAAGGTTTTGAATGAATCTGTACCACTGGCATTGCTCTGGGTAACCTTCCACATGACCGTTTTTTAACCCCTCTGTGCCATTGCACAAGGGGTCCAGCCATATGCAAATCAGTCAGGTACTGCCACGAATGGTAGCAGCCCAGCCCGAACTGTTAGGCCAGGTCCCCTCTGCACGGAAACACAAGCAATCCCAGACATGTTTCGCCCTTGTTGGACCTCCTCAGTGAGGTGCAGCTTGGTTCCCTATGGCGTAGCGAGCAAGGGACCCACGTCTGGGCATACCCTCTCTCACATAGTGAGACAAACTGTGACCACAAAAGTGATGTGTGGAAGGTTTTGAATGAATCTATACCACTGGCATTGCTCTCTGGGTAACCTTCCATACCACAGTTTTTTAGCCCATCTGCGCCATTGCACAAGGGGTCCAGCCATATGCAAACCAGTCAGGTACTGCCACCAATGGTTGCAGCCCAGGCCGAACTGCTAGGCCAGGTCCCCTCTGAACAGAAACACAAGCAACCCCATACGTGTTACGGCATTGTTGGACCTCCTCGGTGAGGTGCAGCTTGGTTCCCTATGGCGCAGCGAGCAAGGGACCCACGTCTGGGCATACCCTCTCTCACATAGTGAGACAAACTGTGACCACAAAAGTGATGGGTGGAAGGTTTTGAATGAATCTGTACCACTGTCATTGCTCTGGGTAACCTTCCACACCACCGTTTTTAGCCCATCTGCGCCATTGCACAAGGGGTCCAGCCATATGCAAATCAGTCAGGTGCTGCCACGAATGGTAGCAGCCCAGCCCGAACTGCTAGGCCAGGTCCCCTCTGCACAGAAACACAAGCAACCCCAGACATGTTTCGCCCTTTTTGGACCTCCTCAGTGAGGTGCAGCTTGGTTCCCTATGGCGTAGCGAGCAAGGCACCCACGTCTGAGCATACCCTCTCTCACATAGTGAGACAAACTGTGACCACAAAAGTGATGGGTGGAAGGTTTTGAATGAATCTGTACCACTGGCATTGCTCTGGGTAAATTTCCACACCACTGTTTATAGCCCGTCTGCGCCATTGCACAAGGGGTCCAGCCATATGTAAATCAGTCAGGTACTGCCACCAATGGTAGCAGCCCAGCCCAAACTGCTAGGCCAGGTCCCCTCTGCATGGAAACACAAGCAATCCCAGACATGTTTTGCCCTTGTTGGACCTCTGCAGTGAGGTGCAGCTTGGTTCCCTATGGCGTAGCGAGCAAGGCACCCATGTCTGAGCATACCCTCTCTCACATAGTGAGACAAACAGTGACCACAAAAGTGATGGGTGGAAGGTTTTGAATGAATCTGTACCACTGGCATTGCTCTGCGTAACTTTCCACACCACCGTTTATAGCCCGTCTGCGCCATTGCACAAGGGATCCAGCAATATGTAAATCAGTCAGGTACTGCCACCAATGGTAGCAGCCCAGCCCAAACTGCTAGGCCAGGTCCTCTCTGCACGGAAACACAAGCAACACCAGACAGGTTTCGGCCTTGTTGGACTTCCTCAGTGAGGTGCAGCTTCGTTCCCTATTGCGCAGCGAGCAAGGGAACGACGACTGGGCATACCCTCTCTCACATAGTGAGACAAACTGTGACCACAAAAGTGATGGGTGGAAGGTTTTGAATGAATCTGTACCACTGGCATTGCTCTGGGTAACCTTCCACACCACCGTTTTTTAACCCGTCTGTTCCATTGCACAAGGGGTCCAGCCATATGTAAATCAGTCAGGTACTGCCACCAATGGTAGCAACCCAGCCCAAACTGCTAGGCCAGGTCCTCTCTGCACGGAAACACAAGCAACCCCAGACAGGTTTCGGCCTTGTTGGACCTCCTCAGTGAGGTGCAGCTTCGTCCCCTATGGCGCAGCGAGCAAGGGACCCACGACTGGGCATACCCTCTCTCACATAGTGAGACAGACTTTGACCACAAAAGTGATGGGTGGAAGGTTTCGCCTGTGTGCAGGATTGGACACAGGGTCCAGCCATCTGCAAATCAGTCAGGTACTGTCACCAATGGTAGCAGCCCAGCACAAACTGCTAGGCCAGGTCCTCTCTGCACGGAAACACAAGCAACCCCAGACAGGTTTCGGCCTTGTTGGACCTCCTCAGTGAGGTGCAGGTTTGTTCCCTATTGCGCAGCGAGCAAGGGACCCACGTCTGGGCATACCCTCTCTCACATAGTGAGACAAACTGTGACCACAAAAGTGATGTGTGGAAGGTTTTGAATGAATCTGTACAACTGGCATTGCTCTAGGTAACCTTCCACTCCACCGTTTTTTAGCCCGTCTGCGCCATTGCACAAGGGGTCCAGCCATATGCAAATCAGTCAGGTACTGCCACCAATGGTAGCAGCCCAGCCCGAACTGCTAGGCCAGGTCCCCTCTGCACGGAAACACAAGCAACCCCAGACATGTTTTGCCTTGTTGCACCTCCTCAGTGAGGTGCAGTTTGGCTCCCTATGGTGCAGCGAGCAAGGGACCCACGTCTGGGCATACCCTCTCTCACATAGTGAGACAAACTGTGACCACAAAAGTGATGGGTGGAAGGTTTGAATGAATCTGTACCACTGGCATTGCTCTGGGTAACCTTCCACACCACCTTTTTTTAGCCCGTATGCGCCATTCCACAAGGGGTCCACCCATATGCAAATCAGTCAGGCACTGCCACCAATGATAGCAGCCGAGCCCGAACTGCCAGGCCAGGTGCCCTCTGCACAGAAAACCAAGCAACCCTTGACATTTTTCGGCCTTGTTGAACATCCTCGGTGAGGTGCAGCTTGGTTCCCTATGGCGCAGCGAGCAATGGACCCACATCTGGGCATGTCCTCTCTAACATAGTGAGACAAACTGTGACCACAAAAGTGATGGGTGGAAGGTTTTGAATGAATCTGTACCACTGGCATTGCTCTGGGTAACCTTCCACATGACCGTTTTTTAACCCCTCTGTGCCAATGCACAAGGGGTCCAGCCATATGCAAATCAGTCAGGTACTGCCACGAATGGTAGCAGCCCAGCCCGAACTGTTAGGCCAGGTCCCCTCTGCACGGAAACACAAGCAATCCCAGACATGTTTCGCCCTTGTTGGACCTCCTCAGTGAGGTGCAGCTTGGTTCCCTATGGCGTAGCGAGCAAGGGACCCACGTCTGGGCATACCCTCTCTCACATAGTGAGACAAACTGTGACCACAAAAGTGATGTGTGGAAGGTTTTGAATGAATCTGTAAAACTGGCATTGCTCTGGGTAACCTTCCACTCCACTGTTTTTTAGCCATTCTGCGCCATTGCACAAGGGGTCCAGCCTTATGCAAATCAGTCAGGTACTGCAACCAATGGTAGCAGCCCAGCCTGAACTGCAAGACCACGTCCCGTCTGCACGGAAACACAAGCAACACCAGACATGTTTCGGCCTTGTTGAACATCCTCGGTGAGGTGCAGCTTGGTTCCCTATGGCGCACCGAGCAAGGGACCCACATCTGTGCATGTCCTCTCTAACATAGTGAGACAAACTGTGACCACAAAAGTGATGGGTGGA
Organism: Ambystoma mexicanum; assembly: GCF_040938575.1. Lineage (NCBI taxonomy): Eukaryota > Metazoa > Chordata > Amphibia > Caudata > Ambystomatidae > Ambystoma > Ambystoma mexicanum. Next base: position 720,023,431 of record NC_090934.1, read on the forward strand.
AGGTTTTGAATGAATCTGTACCACTGGCATTGCTCTGGGTAACCTTCCACACCACCGTTTTTTAACCCGTCTGTTCCATTGCACAAGGGGTCCAGCCATATGCAAATCAGTCAGGTACTGCCACGAATGGTAGCAGCCCAGCCCGAACTGCTAGGCCAGGTCCCCTCTGCACGGAAACACAAGCAACCCCAGACATATTTTGCCCTTGTTGGACCTCCTCAATGAGGTGCAGGTTGGTTCCCTATGGCGTAGCGAGCAAGGGACCCACGTCTGGGCATACTCTCTCTCACATAGTGAGACAAACTGTGACCACAAAAGTGATGTGTGGACGGTTTTGAATGTATCTGTACTACTGGCATTTCCCTGGGTAACCTTCCATACCACTGTTTTTTAGCCCGTCTGCGCCATTGCACAAGGGGTCCAGCCATATGCAAACCAGTCAGGTACTCCCACCAATGGTTGCAGCCCAGCCCGAACTGCTAGGCCAGGTCCCCTCTGGACAGAAACACAAGCAACCCCAGACATGTTACGGCATTGTTGGACCTCCTCAGTGAGGTGCAGTGTGGCGCAGCGAGTAAGGGACCCACGTCTGGGCATACCCTCTTTCAGATAGTGAGACAAACTGTGACCACAAAAGTGATGGGTGGAAGGTTTTAAATGAATCTGTACCACTGGCATTGCTCTGGGTATCCTTCCATACCACTGTTTTTTTAGCCCGTCTGCGCCATTGCACAAGGGGTCCAGCCATATGTAAATCAGTCAGGTACTGCCACCAATGGTAGCAGCCCAGCCCAAACTGCTAGGCCAGGTCCTCTCTGCACGGAAACACAAGCAACCCCAGACAGGTTTCGGCCTTGTTGGACCTCCTCAGTGAGGTGCAGCTTCGTCCCCTATGGCGCAGCGAGCAAGGGACCCACGACTGGGCATACCCTCTCTCAAATAGTGAGACAGACTTTGACCACAAAAGTGATGGGTGGAAGGTTTCGCCTGTGTGCAGGATTGCACACAGGGTCCAGCCATCTGCAAATCAGTCAGGTACTGTCACCAATGGTAGCAGCCCAGCACAAACTGCTAGGCCAGGTCCTCTCTGCACGGAAACACAAGCAACCCCAGACAGGTTTCGGCCTTGTTGGACCTCCTCAGTGAGGTGCAGGTTTGTTCCCTATTGCGCAGCGAGCAAGGGACCCACGTATGGGCATACCCTCTCTCACATAGTGAGAGAAACTGTGACCACAAAAGTGATGGGTGGAAGGTTTTGAATGAATCTGTACCACTGGCATTGCTCTGGGTAACGTTCCACACCAATGTTTTTGAGCCCATCTGCGCCATTGCACAAGGGATCCAGCCATATGAAAATCAGTCAGGTACTGCCACGAATGGTAGCAGCCCAGCCCAAACTGCTAGGCCAGGTCCCCTCTGCACGGAAACACAAGCAACCCCAGACATGTTTTGCCTTGTTGCACCTCCTCAGTGAGGTGCAGCTTGGCTCCCTATGGTGCAGCGAGCAAGGGACCCACGTCTGGGCATACCCTCTCTCACATAGTGAGACAAACTGTGACCACAAAAGTGATGGGTGGAAGGTTTGAATGAATCTGTACCACTGGCATTGCTCTGGGTAACCTTCCACACCACCTTTTTTTAGCCCGTCTGCGCCATTCCACAAGGGGTCCACCCATATGCAAATCAGTCAGGCACTGCCACCAATGATAGCAGCCGAGCCCGAACTGCCAGGCCAGGTGCCCTCTGCACAGAAAACCAAGCAACCCTTGACATTTTTCGGCCTTGTTGAACATCCTCGGTGAGGTGCAGCTTGGTTCCCTATGGCGCAGCGAGCAATGGACCCACATCTGGGCATGTCCTCTCTAACATAGTGAGACAAACTGTGACCACAAAAGTGATGGGTGGAAGGTTTTGAATGAATCTGTACCACTGGCATTGCTCTGGGTAACCTTCCACATGACCGTTTTTTAACCCCTCTGTGCCATTGCACAAGGGGTCCAGCCATATGCAAATCAGTCAGGTACTGCCACGAATGGTAGCAGCCCAGCCCGAACTGTTAGGCCAGGTCCCCTCTGCACGGAAACACAAGCAATCCCAGACATGTTTCGCCCTTGTTGGACCTCCTCAGTGAGGTGCAGCTTGGTTCCCTATGGCGTAGCGAGCAAGGGACCCACGTCTGGGCATACCCTCTCTCACATAGTGAGACAAACTGTGACCACAAAAGTGATGTGTGGAAGGTTTTGAATGAATCTATACCACTGGCATTGCTCTCTGGGTAACCTTCCATACCACAGTTTTTTAGCCCATCTGCGCCATTGCACAAGGGGTCCAGCCATATGCAAACCAGTCAGGTACTGCCACCAATGGTTGCAGCCCAGGCCGAACTGCTAGGCCAGGTCCCCTCTGGACAGAAACACAAGCAACCCCAGACGTGTTACGGCATTGTTGGACCTCCTCGGTGAGGTGCAGCTTGGTTCCCTATGGCGCAGCGAGCAAGGGACCCACGTCCGGGCATACCCTCTCGCACATAGTGAGACAAACTGTGACCACAAAAGTGATGGGTGGAAGGTTTTGAATGAATCTGTACCACTGTCATTGCTCTGGGTAACCTTCCACACCACCGTTTTTAGCCCATCTGCGCCATTGCACAAGGGGTCCAGCCATATGCAAATCAGTCAGGTGCTGCCACGAATGGTAGCAGCCCAGCCCGAACTGCTAGGCCAGGTCCCCTCTGCACAGAAACACAAGCAACCCCAGACATGTTTCGCCCTTTTTGGACCTCCTCAGTGAGGTGCAGCTTGGTTCCCTATGGCGTAGCGAGCAAGGCACCCACGTCTGAGCATACCCTCTCTCACATAGTGAGACAAACTGTGACCACAAAAGTGATGGGTGGAAGGTTTTGAATGAATCTGTACCACTGGCATTGCTCTGCGTAAATTTCCACACCACTGTTTATAGCCCGTCTGCACCATTGCACAAGGGGTCCAGCCATATGTAAATCAGTCAGGTACTGCCACCAATGGTAGCAGCCCAGCCCAAACTGCTAGGCCAGGTCCCCTCTGCATGGAAACACAAGCAATCCCAGACATGTTTTGCCCTTGTTGGACCTCTGCAGTGAGGTGCAGCTTGGTTCCCTATGGCGTAGCGAGCAAGGCACCCATGTCTGAGCATACCCTCTCTCACATAGTGAGACAAACAGTGACCACAAAAGTGATGGGTGGAAGGTTTTGAATGAATCTGTACCACTGGCATTGCTCTGCGTAACTTTCCACACCACCGTTTATAGCCCTGCTGCGCCATTGCACAAGGGATCCAGCCATATGTAAATCAGTCAGGTACTGCCACCAATGGTAGCAGCCCAGCCCAAACTGCTAGGCCAGGTCCTCTCTGCACGGAAACACAAGCAACACCAGACAGGTTTCGGCCTTGTTGGACCTCCTCAGTGAGGTGCAGCTTCGTTCCCTATGGCGCAGCGAGCAAGGGAATGACGACTGGGCATACCCTCTCTCACATAGTGAGACAAACTGTGACCACAAAAGTGATGGGTGGAAGGTTTTGCCTGTGTGCACCATTGCACACGAGGTCCAGCCATCTGCTAATCAGTCAGGTACTGCCACCAATGGTAGCAGCCCAGCCCAAACTTCTAGGCCAGGTCCTCTCTGCACGGAAACACAAGCAATCCCAGAAAGGTTTCATCCTTCTTGGACCTCCTCAGTGAGGTTCAGGTTCGTTCCCTATGGTGCAGTGAGCAAGGGACCCACGTCTGGGCATACCATCTCTCACATAGTGAGACAAACTGTGACCACAAAAATGAAGGGTGGAAAGTTTTGAATGAATCTGTACAACTGGCATTGCTCTAGGTAACCTTCCACTCCACTGTTTTTTAGCCATTTTGCGCCATTGCACAAGGGGTCCAGCCTTATGCAAATCAGTCAAGTACTGCAACCAATGGAAGCAGCCCAGCCTGAACTGCAAGACCACGTCCCGTCTGCACGGAAACACAAGCAACCCCAGACATGTTTCGGCCTTGTTGAACATCCTCGGTGAGGTGCAGCTTGGTTCCCTCTGGCGCACCGAGCAAGGGACCCACATCTGTGCATGTCCTCTCTAACATAGTGAGACAAACTGTGACCACAAAAGTGATGGGTGGAAGGTTTTGAATGAATCTGTACCACTGGCATTGCTCTGGGTAACCTTCCACACCACCGTTTTTTAACCCGTCTGTTCCATTGCACAAGGGGTCCAGCCATATGCAAATCAGTCAGGTACTGCCACGAATGGTAGCAGCCCAGCCCGAACTGCTACGCCAGGTCCCCTCTGCACGGAAACACAAGCAACCCCACACATATTTTGCCCTTGTTGGACCTCCTCAATGAGGTGCAGTTTGGTTCCCTATGGCGTAGCGAGCAAGGGACCCACGTCTGGGCATACTCTCTCTCACATAGTGAGACAAACTGTGACCACAAAAGTGATGTGTGGACGGTTTTGAATGTATCTGTACTACTGGCATTTCCCTGGGTAACCTTCCATACCACTGTTTTTTAGCCCGTCTGCGCCATTGCACAAGGGGTCCAGCCATATGCAAACCAGTCAGGTAATGCCACCAATGGTTGCAGCCCAGCCCGAACTGCTAGGCCAGGTCCCCTCTGGACAGAAACACAAGCAACCCCAGACATGTTACGGCATTGTTGGACCTCCTCAGTGAGGTGCAGCTTGGTTCCCTATGGCGCAGCGAGCAAGGGACCCACGTTTGGGCATACCCTCTCTCACATAGTGAGACAAACTGTGACCACAAAAGTGATGGGTGGAAGGTTTTGAATGAATCTGTAGCACTGGCATTGCTCTGGGTAACCTTCCACACCACCGTTTTTTAACCCGTCTGTTCCATTGCACAAGGGGTCCAGCCATATGCAAACCAGTCAGGTACTGCCACCAATGGTTGCAGCCCAGCCCGAACTGCTAGGCCAGGTCCCCTCTGGACAGAAACACAAGCAACCCCAGACATGTTACGGCATTGTTGGACCTCCTCAGTAAGGAGCAGTGTGGCGCAGCGAGTAAGGGACCCACGTCTGGGCATACCCTCCCTCACATAGTGAGACAAACTGTGACCACAAAAGTGATGGGTGGAAGGTTTTAAATGAATCTGTACCACTGGCATTGCTCTGGGTATCCTTCCATAGCACTGTTTTTTAGCCCGTCTGCGCCATTGCACAAGGGGTCCAGCCATATGCAAATCAGTCAGGTACTGCCACCAATGGTAGCAGCCCAGCCCAAACTGCTAGGCCAGGTCCTCTTTGCACGGAAACACACGCAACCCCAGACAGGTTTCGGCCTTGTTGGACCTCCTCAGTGAGGTGCAGCTTCGTCCCCTATGGCGCAGCTAGCAAGGGACCCACAACTGGGCATACCCTCTCTCACATAGTGAGACAAACTGTGACCACAAAAGTGATGTGTGGAAGGTTTTGAATGAATCTGTAAAACTGGCATTGCTCTAGGTAACCTTCCACTCCACTGTTTTTTAGCCATTCTGCGCCATTGCACAAGGGGTCCAGCCTTATGCAAATCAGTCAGGTACTGCAACCAATGGTAGCAGCCCAGCCTGAACTGCAAGACCACGTCCCGTCTGCACGGAAACACAAGCAACCCCAGACATGTTTCGGCCTTGTTGAACATCCTCGGTGAGGTGCAGCTTGGTTCCCTATGGCGCACCGAGCAAGGGACCCACATCTGTGCATGTCCTCTCTAACATAGTGAGACAAACTGTGACCACAAAAGTGATGGGTGGAAGGTTTTGAATGAATCTGTACCACTGACATTGCTCTGGGTAACCTTCCACACCACCGTTTTTTAACCCGTCTGTTCCATTGCACAAGGGGTCCAGCCATATGCAAATCAGTCAGGTACTGCCACGAATGGTAGCAGCCCAGCCCGAACTGCTAGGCCAGGTCCCCTCTGCACGGAAACACAAGCAACCCCAGACATATTTTGCCCTTGTTGGACCTCTTCAATGAGGTGCAGGTTGGTTCCCTATGGCGTAGCGAGCAAGGGACCCACGTCTGGGCATACTCTCTCTCACATAGTGAGACAAACTGTGACCACAAAAGTGATGTGTGGACGGTTTTGAATGTATCTGTACTACTGGCATTTCCCTGGGTAACCTTCCATACCACTGTTTTTTAGCCCGTCTGCGCCATTGCACAAGGGGTCCAGCCATATGCAAACCAGTCAGGTACTCCCACCAATGGTTGCAGCCCAGCCCGAACTGCTAGGCCAGGTCCCCTCTGGACAGAAACACAAGCAACCCCAGACATGTTACGGCATTGTTGGACCTCCTCAGTGAGGTGCAGTGTGGCGCAGCGAGTAAGGGACCCACGTCTGGGCATACCCTCTTTCAGATAGTGAGACAAACTGTGACCACAAAAGTGATGGGTGGAAGGTTTTAAATGAATCTGTACCACTGGCATTGCTCTGGGTATCCTTCCATACCACTGTTTTTTTAGCCCGTCTGCGCCATTGCACAAGGGGTCCAGCCATATGTAAATCAGTCAGGTACTGCCACCAATGGTAGCAGCCCAGCCCAAACTGCTAGGCCAGGTCCTCTCTGCACGGAAACACAAGCAACCCCAGACAGGTTTCGGCCTTGTTGGACCTCCTCAGTGAGGTGCAGCTTCGTCCCCTATGGCGCAGCGAGCAAGGGACCCACGACTGGGCATACCCTCTCTCAAATAGTGAGACAGACTTTGACCACAAAAGTGATGGGTGGAAGGTTTCGCCTGTGTGCAGGATTGCACACAGGGTCCAGCCATCTGCAAATCAGTCAGGTACTGTCACCAATGGTAGCAGCCCAGCACAAACTGCTAGGCCAGGTCCTCTCTGCACGGAAACACAAGCAACCCCAGACAGGTTTCGGCCTTGTTGGACCTCCTCAGTGAGGTGCAGGTTTGTTCCCTATTGCGCAGCGAGCAAGGGACCCACGTATGGGCATACCCTCTCTCACATAGTGAGAGAAACTGTGACCACAAAAGTGATGGGTGGAAGGTTTTGAATGAATCTGTACCACTGGCATTGCTCTGGGTAACGTTCCACACCAATGTTTTTGAGCCCATCTGCGCCATTGCACAAGGGATCCAGCCATATGAAAATCAGTCAGGTACTGCCACGAATGGTAGCAGCCCAGCCCAAACTGCTAGGCCAGGTCCCCTCTGCACGGAAACACAAGCAACCCCAGACATGTTTTGCCTTGTTGCACCTCCTCAGTGAGGTGCAGCTTGGCTCCCTATGGTGCAGCGAGCAAGGGACCCACGTCTGGGCATACCCTCTCTCACATAGTGAGACAAACTGTGACCACAAAAGTGATGGGTGGAAGGTTTGAATGAATCTGTACCACTGGCATTGCTCTGGGTAACCTTCCACACCACCTTTTTTTAGCCCGTCTGCGCCATTCCACAAGGGGTCCACCCATATGCAAATCAGTCAGGCACTGCCACCAATGATAGCAGCCGAGCCCGAACTGCCAGGCCAGGTGCCCTCTGCACAGAAAACCAAGCAACCCTTGACATTTTTCGGCCTTGTTGAACATCCTCGGTGAGGTGCAGCTTGGTTCCCTATGGCGCAGCGAGCAATGGACCCACATCTGGGCATGTCCTCTCTAACATAGTGAGACAAACTGTGACCACAAAAGTGATGGGTGGAAGGTTTTGAATGAATCTGTACCACTGGCATTGCTCTGGGTAACCTTCCACATGACCGTTTTTTAACCCCTCTGTGCCATTGCACAAGGGGTCCAGCCATATGCAAATCAGTCAGGTACTGCCACGAATGGTAGCAGCCCAGCCCGAACTGTTAGGCCAGGTCCCCTCTGCACGGAAACACAAGCAATCCCAGACATGTTTCGCCCTTGTTGGACCTCCTCAGTGAGGTGCAGCTTGGTTCCCTATGGCGTAGCGAGCAAGGGACCCACGTCTGGGCATACCCTCTCTCACATAGTGAGACAAACTGTGACCACAAAAGTGATGTGTGGAAGGTTTTGAATGAATCTATACCACTGGCATTGCTCTCTGGGTAACCTTCCATACCACAGTTTTTTAGCCCATCTGCGCCATTGCACAAGGGGTCCAGCCATATGCAAACCAGTCAGGTACTGCCACCAATGGTTGCAGCCCAGGCCGAACTGCTAGGCCAGGTCCCCTCTGGACAGAAACACAAGCAACCCCAGACGTGTTACGGCATTGTTGGACCTCCTCGGTGAGGTGCAGCTTGGTTCCCTATGGCGCAGCGAGCAAGGGACCCACGTCCGGGCATACCCTCTCGCACATAGTGAGACAAACTGTGACCACAAAAGTGATGGGTGGAAGGTTTTGAATGAATCTGTACCACTGTCATTGCTCTGGGTAACCTTCCACACCACCGTTTTTAGCCCATCTGCGCCATTGCACAAGGGGTCCAGCCATATGCAAATCAGTCAGGTGCTGCCACGAATGGTAGCAGCCCAGCCCGAACTGCTAGGCCAGGTCCCCTCTGCACAGAAACACAAGCAACCCCAGACATGTTTCGCCCTTTTTGGACCTCCTCAGTGAGGTGCAGCTTGGTTCCCTATGGCGTAGCGAGCAAGGCACCCACGTCTGAGCATACCCTCTCTCACATAGTGAGACAAACTGTGACCACAAAAGTGATGGGTGGAAGGTTTTGAATGAATCTGTACCACTGGCATTGCTCTGGGTAAATTTCCACACCACTGTTTATAGCCCGTCTGCACCATTGCACAAGGGGTCCAGCCATATGTAAATCAGTCAGGTACTGCCACCAATGGTAGCAGCCCAGCCCAAACTGCTAGGCCAGGTCCCCTCTGCATGGACACACAAGCAATCCCAGACATGTTTTGCCCTTGTTGGACCTCTGCAGTGAGGTGCAGCTTGGTTCCCTATGGCGTAGCGAGCAAGGCACCCATGTCTGAGCATACCCTCTCTCACATAGTGAGACAAACAGTGACCACAAAAGTGATGGGTGGAAGGTTTTGAATGAATCTGTACCACTGGCATTGCTCTGCGTAACTTTCCACACCACCGTTTATAGCCCTGCTGCGCCATTGCACAAGGGATCCAGCCATATGTAAATCAGTCAGGTACTGCCACCAATGGTAGCAGCCCAGCCCAAACTGCTAGGCCAGGTCCTCTCTGCACGGAAACACAAGCAACACCAGACAGGTTTCGGCCTTGTTGGACCTCCTCAGTGAGGTGCAGCTTCGTTCCCTATGGCGCAGCGAGCAAGGGAACGACGACTGGGCATACCCTCTCTCACATAGTGAGACAAACTGTGACCACAAAAGTGATGGGTGGAAGGTTTTGCCTGTGTGCACCATTGCACACGAGGTCCAGCCATCTGCTAATCAGTCAGGTACTGCCACCAATGGTAGCAGCCCAGCCCAAACTTCTAGGCCAGGTCCTCTCTGCACGGAAACACAAGCAATCCCAGAAAGGTTTCATCCTTCTTGGACCTCCTCAGTGAGGTTCAGGTTCGTTCCCTATGGTGCAGTGAGCAAGGGACCCACGTCTGGGCATACCATCTCTCACATAGTGAGACAAACTGTGACCACAAAAATGAAGGGTGGAAAGTTTTGAATGAATCTGTACAACTGGCATTGCTCTAGGTAACCTTCCACTCCACTGTTTTTTAGCCATTCTGCGCCATTGCACAAGGGGTCCAGCCTGATGCAAATCAGTCAGGTACTGCAACCAATGGTAGCAGCCCAGCCTGAACTGCAAGACCACGTCCCGTCTGCACGGAAACACAAGCAACCCCAGACATGTTTCGGCCTTGTTGAACATCCTCGGTGAGGTGCAGCTTGGTTCCCTCTGGCGCACCGAGCAAGGGACCCACATCTGTGCATGTCCTCTCTAACATAGTGAGACAAACTGTGACCACAAAAGTGATGGGTGGAAGGTTTTGAATGAATCTGTACCACTGGCATTGCTCTGGGTAACCTTCCACACCACCGTTTTTTAACCCGTCTGTTCCATTGCACAAGGGGTCCAGCCATATGCAAATCAGTCAGGTACTGCCACGAATGGTAGCAGCCCAGCCCGAACTGCTACGCCAGGTCCCCTCTGCACGGAAACACAAGCAACCCCAGACATATTTTGCCCTTGTTGGACCTCCTCAATGAGGTGCAGTTTGGTTCCCTATGGCGTAGCGAGCAAGGGACCCACGTCTGGGCACACTCTCTCTCACATAGTGAGACAAACTGTGACCACAAAAGTGATGTGTGGACGGTTTTGAATGTATCTGTACTACTGGCATTTCCCTGGGTAACCTTCCATACCACTGTTTTTTAGCCCGTCTGCGCCATTGCACAAGGGGTCCAGCCATATGCAAACCAGTCAGGTAATGCCACCAATGGTTGCAGCCCAGCCCGAACTGCTAGGCCAGGTCCCCTCTGGACAGAAACACAAGCAACCCCAGACATGTTACGGCATTGTTGGACCTCCTCAGTGAGGTGCAGCTTGGTTCCCTATGGCGCAGCGAGCAAGGGACCCACGTCTGGGCATACCCTCTCTCACATAGTGAGACAAACTGTGACCACAAAAGTGATGGGTGGAAGGTTTTGAATGAATCTGTAGCACTGGCATTGCTCTGGGTAACCTTCCACACCACCGTTTTTTAACCCGTCTGTTCCATTGCACAAGGGGTCCAGCCATATGCAAACCAGTCAGGTACTGCCACCAATGGTTGCAGCCCAGCCCGAACTGCTAGGCCAGGTCCCCTCTGGACAGAAACACAAGCAACCCCAGACATGTTACGGCATTGTTGGACCTCCTCAGTAAGGAGCAGTGTGGCGCAGCGAGCAAGGGACCCACGTCTGGGCATACCCTCTCTCACATAGTGAGACAAACTGTGACCACAAAAGTGATGGGTGGAAGGTTTTAAATGAATCTGTACCACTGGCATTGCTCTGGGTATCCTTTCATAGCACTGTTTTTTAGCCCGTCTGCGCCATTGCACAAGGGGTCCAGCCATATGCAAATCAGTCAGGTACTGCCACCAATGGTAGCAGCCCAGCCCAAACTGCTAGGCCAGGTCCTCTTTGCACGGAAACACACGCAACCCCAGACAGGTTTCGGCCTTGTTGGACCTCCTCAGTGAGGTGCAGCTTCGTCCCCTATGGCGCAGCTAGCAAGGGACCCACAACTGGAAATACCCTCTCTCACATAGTGAGACAAACTGTGACCACAAAAGTGATGGGTGGAAGGTTTTGCCTGTGTGCACCATTGCACACGGGGTCCAGCTATCGGCAAATCAGTCAGGTACTGTCACCAATGGTAGCAGCCCAGCCCGAACTGCTAGGCCAGGTCCTCTATGCACGGAAACACAAGCAACCCCAGACAGGTTTCGGCCTTGTTGGACCTCCTCAGTGAGGTGCAGCTTGGTTCCCTATGGCGTAGCGAGCAAGGGACCCACCACTGGGCATACCCTCTCTCACACAGTGAGACAAACTGTGACCACAAAATTGATGGGTGGAAGGTTTTGAATGAATCTGTACCACTGGCATTGCTCTGGGTAACCTTCCACACCAACGTTTTTGAACCCATCTGCGCCATTGCACAAGAGGTCCAGCCATATGTTAATCAGTCAGGTACTGCCACGAATGGTAGCAGCCCAGCCCAAACTGCTAGGCCAGGTCCCCTCTTCACGGAAACACAAGCAACCCCAGACATGTTTTGCCTTGTTGGACCTCCTCAGTGAGGTGCAGCTTGGCTCCCTATGGTGCAGCGAGCAAGGGACCCACGTCTGGGCATACCCTCTTTCACATAGTGAGACAAACTGTGACCACAAAAGTGATTGGTGGAAGGTTTTGAATGAATCTGTAGCACTGGCATTGCTCTGGGTAACCTTCCACACCACTGTTTTTTAACCCGTCTGTGCCATTGCACAAGGGGTCCAGCCATATGCAAATCAGTCAGGTACTGCCAGCAATGGTAGCAGCCCAGCCCGAACTGCTAGGCCAGGTCCCCTCTGCACGGAAACACAAGCAACCCCAGACATGTTTCGGCCTTGTTGGACCTCCTCAGTGAGGTGCAGCTAGGTTCCCTATGACACAGCGAGCAAGGAACCCACATATGGGCATACCCTCTCTCACAGAGTGAGACAAACTGTGACCACAAAAGTGATGGGTGGAAGGTTTTGAATGAATATGGACCACTGGCATTGCTCTGGGTAACCTTCCATACCACTGTTTTTTAGCCCGTCTGTGCCATTGCACAAAGGGTCCAGCCATATGCAAACCAGTCAGGTGCTGCCAGCAATGGTTGCAGCCCAGCCCGAACTGCTAGGCCAGGTCCCCTCTGCACGGAAACACAAGCAATCCCAGACATGTTTGTCCCTTGTTGGACCTCCTCAGTGAGGTGCAGCTTGGTTCCCTATGGCGTAGCGAGCAAGGGACCCACGTCTGGGCATACCCTCTGTCACATAGTGAGACAAACTGTGACCACAAAAGTGATGTGTGGAAGGTTTTGAATGAATCTTTACCAGTGGCATTGCTCTGGGTAACCTTCCATACCACAGTTTTTTAGCCCGTCTGCGCCATTGCACAAGGGGTCCAGCCATATGCAAAACAGTCAGGTACTGCCACCAATGGTTGCAGCCCAGCCCGACCTGCTAGGCCAGGTCCCCTCTGGACAGAAACACAAGCAACCCCAGACGTGTTACGGCATTGTTGGACCTCCTCAGTGAGATGCAGCTTGGTTCCCTATGGCGCAGCGAGCAAGGGACCCACGTCTGGGCATACCCTCTCTCACATAGTGAGACAAACTGTGACCACAAAAGTGATGTGTGGAAGGTTTTGAATGAATCTGTACTACTGGCATTGGTCTGGGTCACCTTCCATACCACTGTTTTTTAGCCCATCTGCGCCATTGCACAAGGGCTCCAGCCATATGCAAACCAGTCAGGTACTGCCACCAATGGTTGCAGCCCAGCCCGAACTGCTAGGCCAGGTCCCCTCTGGACAGAAACACAAGCAACCCCAGACATGTTAAGGCTTTGTTGGACCTCCTCAGTGAGGAGCAGTGTGGCGCAGCGAGTAAGGGACCCACGTCTGGGCATACCCTCTCTCACATAGTGAGACAAACTGTGACCACAAAAGTGATGGGTGGAAGGTTTTAAATGAATCTGTACCACTGGCATTGCTCTGGGTATCCTTCCATAGCACTGTTTTTTAGCCCGTCTGCGCCATTGCACAAGGGGTCCAGCCATATGCAAATCAGTCAGGTACTGCCACCAATGGTAGCAGCCCAGCCCGAACTGCAAGACCAGGTCCCCTCTGCACGGAAACACAAGCAACCCCAGACATGTTTCGGCCTTGTTGGACCTCCTCAGTGAGGTGCAGCTTGGTTCCCTATGGCTCAGCGAGCAAGGGACCCACGTCTGGGCATACCCTCTCTCACATAGTGAGACAAATTGTGACCACAAAAGTGATGGGTGGAAGGTTTGAATGAATCTGTACCATTGACATTGTTCTGAGTAACCTTCCACACCAACGTTTTTGAGCCCAAATTCGCCATTGCACAAGGGGTCCAACCATATGCAAATCAGTCAGGTATTACCACCAATGGTAGCAGCCCAGCCCAAACTGCAAGGCCAGGTCCCCTCTGCACGGAAACACATTTAACCCCAGACATGTTTCAGACTTGTTGGACCTCCTCAGTGAGGTGCAGCTTGGTTCCCTATGGCACAGCGAGCAAGGGACCTACTCTGGGTATACCCTCTCTCACATAGTGAGAAAAACTGTGACCACAAAAGTGATGGGTGGAAGGTTTTGAATGAATATGTACCACTGGCATTGCTCTGGGTAACCTTCCACACCACCGTTTTTTAAGCCGTCTTTGTCATTGCACAAGGGGTCCAGCCATACGCAAATCAGTCAGGTACTGCCACCAATGGTAGCAGCCCAGCCTGAACTGCTAGGCCAGATCCCCTCTGCACGGTAACAAAAGCAACCCCAGACATGTTTCGGCCTTGTTGGACCTCCTCAGTGAGGTGCAGCTTGTTTCCCTATGGTGCAGCGAGCAAGGGCCCCACGTCTGGCCATTCCCTCTCTCACATAGTGAGACAAACTGTGACCACAAAAGTGATGGGTGGAAGGTTTTGAATGAATCTGTACCACTGGCATTGCTCTAGGTAACCTTCAACACCACCCTTTTTTAACCCGTCTGTGCCATTGCACAAGGGGTCCAGCCATATGCAAATCAGTCAGGTTCTGCCACCAATGGTAGCAGCCCTGCCCGAACTGCTAGTCCGGGTCGCCTCTGCACGGAAACACATTTAACCCCAGACATGTTTCGGCCTTGTTTGACCTCCTCAGTGAGGTGCAGCTTGGTTCCCTATGGTGCAGCGAGCAAGGGACCCACGTCTGGCCATACCCTCTCTCACATAGTGAGACAAACTGTCACCACAAAAGTGATGGATGGAAGGTTTTGAATGAATATGTACCACTGGCATTGCTCTGGCTAACCTTCCATACAATTGTTTTTTAGCCCGTCTGCGCCATTGCACAAGGGGTCCAGCCATATGCAAATCAGTCAGGTACTACCACCAAAGGTTGCAGCCCAGCCCGAACTGCTAGGCCAGGTCCCCTCTGGACAGAAACACAAGCAACCCAGACATGTTAAGGCATTGTTGGACCTCCTCAGTGAGATACAGCCTTGTTCCCTATGGCGCAGCGGGCAAGGGACTCACGTCTGGACATACACTCTCTCACATAGTGAGACAAACTGTGACCACAAAAGTGATGGTTGGAAAGTTTTGAATGACTCTGTACCACTGGCATTGCTCTGGGTAACATTCCACACCACCGTTTTTTAGCCCGTCTGCGCCATTCCACAAGGGGTCCACCCATATGCAAATCAGTCAGGTACTGCCACCAATGGTAGCAGCCCAGCCCGAACTGCTACGCCAGGTGCCCTCTGCACAGAAACACAAGCAACCCTTGACATGTTTCGGCCTTGATGATCCTCCTCAGTGAGGTGCAGCTTGGTTCCCTATGGCGCAGCGAGCAAGGGACCCACATCTGTGCATGTCCTCTCTAACATAGTGAAACAAACTATGACCACAAAAGTGATGGGTGGAAGGTTTTGAATGAATCTGTTCCACTGGCATTGCTCTGGGTAACCTTCCACACAAACGTTTTTGAGCCCGTCTGCGCCATTGCACAAGGGATCCAGCCATATGAAAATCAGTCAGGTACTGCCACCAATGGTAGCAGCCCAGCCCGAACTGCTAGGCCAGGTCCTCTCTGCACGGAAACACAAGCAACCCCAGACAGGTTTCGGCCTTGTTGGACCTCCTCAGTGAGGTGCACCTTCGTTTCCGATGGCGCAGCGAGCAAGGGACCCACCACTGGGCATACCCTCTCTCACACAGTGAGACAAACTGTGACCACAAAATTGATGGGTGGAAGGTTTTGAATGAATCTGTACCACTGGCATTGCTCTGGGTAACCTTCCACGCCAACGTTTTTGAGCCCATCTGCGCCATTGCACAAGGGGTCCAGCCATATGTAAATCAGTATGATACTGCCACGAATGGTATCAGCCCAGCCCAAACTGCTAGGCCAGGTCCCCTCTGCACGGAAACACAAGCAACACCAGACATGTTTTGCCTTGTTGGACCTCCTCAGTGAGGTGCAGCTTGGCTCCCTATGGCGCAGGGAGCAAGGGACCCACGACTGGGCTTACCCTCTTTTACATAGTGAGACAAACTGTGACTACAAAAGTGATGGGTGGAAGGTTTTGACTGTGTGCACCAATACACACGGGGTCCAGCCATCTGCAAATCAGTCAGGTACTGCCACCAATGGTAGCAGCCCAGCTAAAACTGCTAGGCCAGGTCCTCTCTGCACAGAAACACAAGCAATCCCAGACAGATTTCAGCCTTCCTGGACCTCCTCAGTGAGGTGCAGGTTCGTTCCCTATGGTGCAGCGAGCAAGGGACCCACGTCTGGGCATACCCTCTCTCACATAGTGAGACAAACTGTGACCACAAAAGTGATGGGTGGAAGGTTTTGAATGAATCTGTACCACTGGCATTGCTCTGGGTAACCTTCCACACCAATGTTTTTGAGCCCATCTGCGCCATTGCACAAGGGATCCAGCCATATGAAAATCAGTCAGGTACTGCCACCAATGGTAGCAGCCCAGCCCGAACTGCTAGGCCAGGTCCTCTCTGTACGGAAACACAAGCAACCCCAGACAGGTTTCGGCCTTGTTGGACCTCCTCAGTGAGGTGCACCTTTGTTCTCGATGGCGCAGCGAGCAAGGGACCCACCACTGGGCATACCCTCTCTCACACAGTGAGACAAACTGTGACCACAAAATTGATGAGTGGAAGGTTTTGAATGAATCTGTACCACTGGCATTGCTCTGGGTAACCTTCCACACCAACGTTTTTGAACCCATCTGCGCCATTGCACAAGGGGTCCAGCCATATGTTAATCAGTAAGGTACTGCCACGAATGGTAGCAGCCCAGCCCAAACTGCTAGGCCAGGTCCCCTCTTCAAGGAAACACAAGCAACCCCAGACATGTTTTGCCTTGTTGGACCTCCTCAGTGAGGTGCAGCTTGGCTCCCTATGGTGCAGCGAGCAAGGGACCCACGTCTGGGCATACCCTCTTTCACATAGTGAGACAAACTGTGACCACAAAAGTGATTGGTGGAAGGTTTTGAATGAATCTGTACCACTGGCATTGCTCTGGGTAACCTTCCACACCACTGTTTTTTAACCCGTCTGTGCCATTGCACAAGGGGTCCAGCCATATGCAAATCAGTCAGGTACTGCCAGTAATGGTAGCAGCCCAGCCCGAACTGCTAGGCCAGGTCCCCTCTGCACGGAAACACAAGCAACCCCAGACATGTTTCGGCCTTGTTGGACCTCCTCAGTGAGGTGCAGCTAGGTTCCCTATGACACAGCGAGCAAGGAACCCACGTATGGGCATACCCTCTCTCACAGAGTGAGACAAACTGTGACCACAAAAGTGATGGGTGGAAGGTTTTGAATGAATCTGGACCACTGGCATTGCTCTGGGTAACCTTCCATACCACTGTTTTTTAGCCCGTCTGCGCCATTGCACAAAGGGTCCAGCCATATGCAAACCAGTCAGGTGCTGCAAGCAATGGTTGCAGCCCAGCCCGAATTGCTAGGCCACGTCCCCTCTGGACAGAAACACAAGCAACCCTTGACATTTTTCGGCCTTGTTGAACATCCTCGGTGAGGTGCAGCTTGGTTCCCTATGGCGCAGCGAGCAATGGACCCACATCTGGGCATGTCCTCTCTAACATAGTGAGACAAACTGTGACCACAAAAGTGATGGGTGGAAGGTTTTGAATGAATCTGTACCACTGGCATTGCTCTGGGTAACCTTCCACATGACCGTTTTTTTAACCCGTCTGTGCAATTGCACAAGGGGTCCAGCCATATGCAAATCAGTCAGGTACTGCCACCAATGGTAGCAGCCCAGCCCGAACTGCTAGGCCAGGTCCCCTCTGCACGGAAACACAAGCAATCCCAGACATGTTTCGCCCTTGTTGGACCTCCTCAGTGAGGTGCAGCTTGGTTCCCTATGGCGTAGCGAGCAAGGGACCCACGTCTGGGCATACCGTCTCTCACATAGTGAGACAAACTGTGACCACAAAAGTGATGTGTGGAAGGTTTTGAATGAATCTTTACCAGTGGCATTGCTCTGGGTAACCTTCCATACCACAGTTTTTTAGCCCGTCTGCGCCATTGCACAAGGGGTCCAGCCATATGCAAACCAGTCAGGTACTGCCACCAATGGTTGCAGCCCAGCCCGAACTGCTAGGCCAGGTCCCCTCTGGACAGAAACACAAGCAACCCCAGACATGTTACGGCATTGTTGGACCTCCTCAGTGAGGAGCAGTGTGGCGCAGCGAGTAAGGGACCCACGTCTGGGCATACCCTCTCTCACATAGTGAGACAAACTGTGACCACAAAAGTGATGGGTGGAAGGTTTTAAATGAATCTGTACCACTGGCATTGCTCTGGGTATCCTTCCATAGCACTGTTTTTTAGCCCGTCTGCGCCATTGCACAAGGGGTCCAGCCATATGCAAATCAGTCAGGTACTGCCACCAATGGTAGCAGCCCAGCCCAAACTGCTAGGTCAGGTCCTCTTTGCACGGAAACACACGCAACCCCAGACAGGTTTCGGCCTTGTTGGACCTCCTCAGTGAGGTGTAGCTTCGTCCCCTATGGCGCAGCTAGCAAGGGACCCACAACTGGGCATACCCTCTCTCACATAGTGAGACAAACTGTGACCACAAAAGTGATGGGTGGAAGGTTTTGCCTGTGTGCACCATTGCACACGGGGTCCAGCTATCGTCAAATCAGTCAGGTACTGTCACCAATGCT
The DNA here is from genome assembly GCF_040938575.1 of Ambystoma mexicanum. Lineage (NCBI taxonomy): Eukaryota > Metazoa > Chordata > Amphibia > Caudata > Ambystomatidae > Ambystoma > Ambystoma mexicanum. Next base: position 720,041,847 of record NC_090934.1, read on the forward strand.
AGCAGCCCAGCACAAACTGCTAGGCCAGGTCCTCTCTGCACGGAAACACAAGCAACCCCAGACAGGTTTCGGCCTTGTTGGTCCTCCTCAGTGAGGTGCAGGTTTGTTCCCTATTGCGCAGCGAGCAAGGGACCCACGTCTGGGCATACCCTCTCTCACATAGTGAGACAAACTGTGACCACAAAAGTGATGGGTGGAAGGTTTTGAATGAATCTGTACAACTGGCATTGCTCTAGGTAACCTTCCACTCCACCTTTTTTTAGCCCGTCTGCGCCATTGCACAAGGGGTCCAGCCATATGCAAACCAGTCAGGTACTGCCACCAATGGTAGCAGCCCAGCCCGAACTGCAAGACCAGGTCCCCTCTGCACGGAAACACAAGCAACCCCAGACATGTTTCGGCCTTGTTGGTCCTCCTCAGTGAGGTGCAGGTTTGTTCCCTATTGCGCAGCGAGCAAGGGACCCACGTCTGGGCATACCCTCTCTCACATAGTGAGACAAATTGTGACCACAAAAGTGATGGGTGGAAGGTTTGAATGAATCTGTACCATTGACATTGTTCTGAGTAACCTTCCACACCAACGTTTTTGAGCCCAAATTCGCCATTGCACAAGGGGTCCAACCATATGCAAATCAGTCAGGTACTACCACCAATGGCAGCAGCCCAGCCTGAACTGCTAGGCCAGGTCCCCTCTGCACGGTAACAAAAGCAACCCCAGACATGTTTCGGCCTTGTTGGACCTCCTCAGTGAGGTGCAGCTTGTTTCCCTATGGTGCAGCGAGCAAGGGCCCCACGTCTGGCCATTCCCTCTCTCACATAGTGAGACAAACTGTGACCACAAAAGTGATGATGTGGAAGGTTTTGAATGAATCTGTACCACTGGCATTGCTCTAGGTAACCTTCAACACCACCCTTTTTTAACCTGTCTGTGCCATTGCACAAGGGGTCTAGCCATATGCAAATCAGTCAGGTTCTGCCACCAATGGTAGCAGCCCTGCCCGAACTGCTAGTCCGGGTCGCCTCTGCACGGAAACACATTTAACCCCAGACATGTTTCGGCCTTGTTTGACCTCCTCAGTGAGGTGCAGCTTGGCTCCCTATGGTGCCGCGAGTAAGGGACCCACGTCTGGGCATACCCTCTCTCACATAGTGAGACAAACTGTCACCACAAAAGTGATGGATGGAAGGTTTTGAATGAATATGTACCACTGGCATTGCTCTGGGTAACCTTCCATACCATTGTTTTTTAGCCCGTCTGCGCCATTGCACAAGGGGTCCAGCCATATGCAAATCAGTCAGGTACTGCCACCAAAGGTTGCAGCCCAGCCCGAACTGCTAGGCCAGGTCCCCTCTGGACAGAAACACAAGCAACCCAGACATGTTAAGGCATTGTTGGACCTCCTCAGTGAGATACAGTCTTGTTCCCTATGGCGCAGCGGGCAAGGGACTCACGTCTGGACATACACTCTCTCACATAGTGAGACAAACTGTGACCACAAAAGTGATGGTTGAAAAGTTTTGAATGACTCTGTACCACTGGCATTGCTCTGGGTAACCTTCCACACCACCGTTTTTTAGCCCGTCTGCGCCATTCCACAAGGGGTCCACCCATATGCAAATCAGTCAGGTACTGCCACCAATGGTAGCAGCCCAGCCCGAACTGCTAGGCCAGGTGCCCTCTGCACAGAAACACAAGCAACCCTTGACATGTTTCGGCCTTGATGATCCTCCTCAGTGAGGTGCAGCTTGGTTCCCTATGGCGCAGCGAGCAAGGGACCCACATCTGTGCATGTCCTCTCTAACATAGTTAAACAAACTATGACCACAAAAGTGATGGGTGGAAGGTTTTGAATGAATCTGTACCACTGGCATTGCTCTGGGTAACCTTCCACACGAACGTTTTTGAGCCCATCTGCGCCATTGCACAAGGGATCCAGCCATATGAAAATCAGTCAGGTACTGCCACCAATGGTAGCAGCCCAGCCCGAACTGCTAGGCCAGGTCCTCTCTGCACGGAAACACAAGCAACCCCAGACAGGTTTCGGCCTTGTTGGACCTCCTCAGTGAGGTGCACCTTCGTTCCCGATGGCGCAGCGAGCAAGGGACCCACCACTGGGCATACCCTCTCTCACACAGTGAGACAAACTGTGACCACAAAATTGATGGGTGGAAGGTTTTGAATGAATCTGTACCACTGGCATTGCTCTGGGTAACCTTCCACACCAACGTTTTTGAGCCCATCTGCGCCATTGCACAAGGGGTCCAGCCATATGTAAATCAGTATGATACTGCCACGAATGGTATCAGCCCAGCCCAAACTGCTAGGCCAGGTCCCCTCTGCACGGAAACACAAGCAACACCAGACATGTTTTGCCTTGTTGGACCTCCTCAGTGAGGTGCAGCTTGGCTCCCTATGGCGCAGGGAGCAAGGGACCCACGACTGGGCTTACCCTCTTTTACATAGTGAGACAAACTGTGACTACAAAAGTGATGGGTGGAAGGATTTGACTGTGTGCACCAATACACACGGGGTCCAGCCATCTGCAAATCAGTCAGGTACTGCCACCAATGGTAGCAGCCCAGCTAAAACTGCTAGGCCAGGTCCTCTCTGCACAGAAACACAAGCAACCCCAGACAGATTTCAGCCTTCCTGGACCTCCTCAGTGAGGTGCAGGTTCGTTCCCTATGGTGCAGCGAGCAAGGGACCCACGTCTGGGCATACCCTCTCTCACATAGTGAGACAAACTGTGACCACAAAAGTGATGGGTGGAAGGTTTTGAATGAATCTGTACAACTGGCATTGCTCTAGGTAACCTTCCACTCCACCGTTTTTTAGCCCGTTGGCTATTGCACAAAGGGTCCAGCCATATGCAAACCAGTCAGGTGCTGCCAGCAATGGTTGCAGCCCAGCCCAAATTGCTAGGCCACGTCCCCTCTGGTTAGAAACACAAGCAACCCCAGACATGTTACGTCATTGTTGGACCTCCTCAGTGAAATGCAGCTTGGTTCCCTATGGCGCAGCGGGCAAGGGACTCACGTCTGGCATACCCTCTCTCACATAGTGAGACAAACTGTGACCACAAAAGTGATGGGTGGAAGGTTTTGAATGAATCTGTATGACTGGCATTGCTCTGGGTAACCTTCCACACCACCTTTTTTTAGCCCGTCTGCGCCATTCCGCAAGGGGTCCACCCATATGCAAATCAGTCAGGCACTGCAACCAATGATAGCAGCCAAGCCCGAACTGCCAGGCCAGGTGCCCTCTGCACAGAAACACAAGCTACCCTTGACATTTTTCGGCCTTGTGAAACATAATCGGTGAGGTGCAGCTTGGTTCCCTATGGCGCAGCGAGCAATGGACCCACATCTGGGCATGTCCTCTCTAACATAGTGAGACAAACTGTGACCACAAAAGTGATGGGTGGAAGGTTTTGAATGAATCTGTACCACTGGCATTGCTCTGGGTAACCTTCCACATGACCGTTTTTTAACCCGTCTGTGCCATTGCACAAGGGGTCCAGCCATATGCAAATCAGTCAGGTACTGGCAGCAATGGTAGCAGCCCAGCCCGAACTGCTAGGCCAGGTCCCCTCTGCACGGAAACACAAGCAACCCCAGACATGTTTCGGCCTTGTTGGACCTCCTCAGTGAGGTGCAGCTTGGTTCCCTATGGCTCAGCGAGCAAGGGACCCACGTCTGGGCATACCCTCTCTCACATAGTGAGACAAATTGTGACCACAAAAGTGATGGGTGGAAGGTTTGAATGAATCTGTACCATTGACATTGTTCTGAGTAACCTTCTACACCAACGGTTTTGAGCCCAAATTTGCCATTGCACAAGGGGTCCAACCATATGCAAATCAGTCAGGTACTACCACCAATGGTAGCAGCCCAGCCCAAACTGCAAGGCCAGGTCCCCTCTGCACGGAAACACAAGCAACCCCAGACATGTTTCGGACTTGTTGGACCTCCTCAGTGAGGTGCAGCTTGGTTCCCTATGGCACAGCGAGCAAGGGACCTACGTCTGGGTATACCCTCTCTCACATAGTGAGAAAAACTGTGACCACAAAAGTGATGGGTGGAAGGTTTTGAATGAATATGTACCACTGGCATTGCTCTGGGTAACCTTCCACACCACCGTTTTTTAACCCGTCTTCGCCATTGCACAAGGGGTCCAGCCATACGCAAATCAGTCAGGTACTGCCACCAATGGTAGCAGCCCAGCCTGAACTGCTAGGCCAGGTCCCCTCTGCACGGTAACAAAAGCAACCCCAGACATGTTTCGGCCTTGTTGGACCTCCTCAGTGAGGTGCAGCTTGTTTCCCTATGGTGCAGCGAGCAAGGGCCCCACGTCTGGCCATTCCCTCTCTCACATAGTGAGACAAACTGTGACCACAAAAGTGATGGGTGGAAGGTTTTGAATGAATCTGTACCACTGGCATTGCTCTAGGTAACCTTCAACACCACCCTTTTTTAACCCGTCTGTGCCATTGCACAAGGGGTCCAGCCATATGCAAATCAGTCAGGTTCTGCCACCAATGGTAGCAGCCCTGCCCGAACTGCTAGTCCGGGTCGCCTCTGCACGGAAACACATTTAACCCCAGACATGTTTCGGCCTTGTTTGACCTCCTCAGTGAGGTGCAGCTTGGTTCCCTATGGTGCAGCGAGCAAGGGACCCACGTCTGGGCATACCCTCTCTCACATAGTGAGACAAACTGTCACCACAAAAGTGATGGATGGAAGGTTTTGAATGAATATGTACCACTGGCATTGCTCTGGGTAACCTTCCATACCATTGTTTTTTAGCCCGTCTGCGCCATTGCACAAGGGGTCCAGCCATATGCAAATCAGTCAGGTACTGCCACCAAAGGTTGCAGCCCAGCCCGAACTGCTAGGCCAGGTCCCCTCTGGACAGAAACACAAGCAACCCAGGCATGTTAAGGCATTGTTGGACCTCCTCAGTGAGATACAGCCTTGTTCCCTATGGCGCAGCGGGCAAGGGACTCACGTCTGGACATACACTCTCTCACATAGTGAGACAAACTGTGACCACAAAAGTGATGGTTGGAAAGTTTTGAATGACTCTGTACCACTGGCATTGCTCTGGGTAACCTTCCACACCACCGTTTTTTAGCCCGTCTGCGCCATTCCACAAGGGGTCCACCCATATGCAAATCAGTCAGGTACTGCCACCAATGGTAGCAGCCCAGCCCGAACTGCTAGGCCAGGTGCCCTCTGCACAGAAACACAAGCAACCCTTGACATGTTTCGGCCTTGATGATCCTCCTCAGTGAGGTGCAGCTTGGTTCCCTATGGCGCAGCGAGCAAGGGACCCGCATCTGTGCATGTCCTCTCTAACATAGTGAAACAAACTATGACCACAAAAGTGATGGGTGGAAGGTTTTGAATGAATCTGTACCACTGGCATTGCTCTGGGTAACCTTCCACAAGAACGTTTTTGAGCCCATCTGCGCCATTGCACAAGGGATCCAGCCATATGAAAATCAGTCAGGTACTGCCACCAATGGTAGCAGCCCAGCCCGAACTGCTAGGCCAGGTCCTCTCTGCACGGAAACACAAGCAACCCCAGACAGGTTTCGGCCTTGTTGGACCTCCTCAGTGAGGTGCACCTTCGTTCCCGATGGCGCAGCGAGCAAGGGACCCACCACTGGGCATACCCTCTCTCACACAGTGAGACAAACTGTGACCACAAAATTGATGGGTGGAAGGTTTTGAATGAATCTGTACCACTGGCATTGCTCTGGGTAACCTTCCACACCAACGTTTTTGAGCCCATCTGCGCCATTGCACAAGGGGTCCAGCCATATGTAAATCAGTATGATACTGCCACGAATGGTATCAGCCCAGCCCAAACTGCTAGGCCAGGTCCCCTCTGCACGGAAACACAAGCAACACCAGACATGTTTTGCCTTGTTGGACCTCCTCAGTGAGGTGCAGCTTGGCTCCCTATGGCGCAGGGAGCAAGGGACCCACGACTGGGCTTACCCTCTTTTACATAGTTAGACAAACTGTGAATCCAAAAGTGATGGGTGGAAGGTTTTGACTGTGTGCACCAATACACACGGGGTCCAGCCATCTGCAAATCAGTCAGGTACTGCCACCAATGGTAGCAGCCCAGCTAAAACTGCTAGGCCAGGTCCTCTCTGCACAGAAACACAAGCAACCCCAGACAGATTTCAGCCTTCCTGGACCTCCTCAGTGAGGTGCAGGTTCGTTCCCTATGGTGCAGCGAGCAAGGGACCCACGTCTGGGCATACCCTCTCTCACATAGTGAGACAAACTGTGACCACAAAAGTGATGGGTGGAAGGTTTTGAATGAATCTGTACAACTGGCATTGCTCTAGGTAACCTTCCACTACACCGTTTTTTAGCCCGTTGGCGCCATTGCACAAAGGGTCCAGCCATATGCAAACCAGTCAGGTGCTGCCAGCAATGGTTGCAGCCCAGCCCAAATTGCTAGGCCACGTCCCCTCTGGTTAGAAACACAAGCAACCCCAGACATGTTACGTCATTGTTGGACCTCCTCAGTGAAATGCAGCTTGGTTCCCTATGGCGCAGCGGGCAAGGGACTCACGTCTGGCATACCCTCTCTCACATAGTGAGACAAACTGTGACCACAAAAGTGATGGGTGGAAGGTTTTGAATGAATCTGTACGACTGGCATTGCTCTGGGTAACCTTCCACACCACCTTTTTTTAGCCCGTCTGCACCATTCCGCAAGGGGTCCACCCATATGCAAATCAGTCAGGCACTGCCACCAATGATAGCAGCCAAGCCCGAACTGCCAGGCCAGGTGCCCTCTGCACAGAAACACAAGCTACCCTTGACATTTTTCGGCCTTGTGAAACATCCTCGGTGAGGTGCACCTTGGTTCCCTATGGCGCAGCGAGCAATGGACCCACATCTGGGCATGTCCTCTCTAACATAGTGAGACAAACTGTGACCACAAAAGTGATGGGTGGAAGGTTTTGAATGAATCTGTACCACTGGCATTGCTCTGGGTAACCTTCCACATAACCGTTTTTTAACCCGTCTGTGCCATTGCACAAGGGGTCCAGCCATATGCAAATCAGTCAGGTACTGCCAGCAATGGTAGCAGCCCAGCCCGAACTGCTAGGCCAGGTCCCCTCTGCACGGAAACACAAGCAACCCCAGACATGTTTCGGCCTTGTTGGACCTCCTCAGTGTGGTGCAGCTTGGTTCCCTATGGCTCAGTGAGCAAGGGACCCACGTCTGGGCATACCCTCTCTCACATAGTGAGACAAATTGTGACCACAAAAGTGATGGGTGGAAGGTTTGAATGAATCTGTACCATTGACATTGTTCTGAGTAACCTTCTACACCAACGTTTTTGAGCCCAAATTCGCCATTGCACAAGGGGTCCAACCATATGCAAATCAGTCAGGTACTACCACCAATGGTAGCAGCCCAGCCCAAACTGCAAGGCCAGGTCCCCTCTGCACGGAAACACAAGCAACCCCAGACATGTTTCGGACTTGTTGGACCTCCTCAGTGAGGTGCAGCTTGGTTCCCTATGGCACAGCGAGCAAGGGACCTACGTCTGGGTATACCCTCTCTCACATAGTGAGAAAAACTGTGACCACAAAAGTGATGGGTGGAAGGTTTTGAATGAATATGTACCACTGGCATTGCTCTGGGTAACCTTCCACACCACCGTTTTTTAACCCGTCTTCGCCATTGCACAAGGGGTCCAGCCATACGCAAATCAGTCAGGTACTGCCACCAATGGTAGCAGCCCAGCCTGAACTGCTAGGCCAGGTCCCCTCTGCACGGTAACAAAAGCAACCCCAGACATGTTTCGGCCTTGTTGGACCTCCTCAGTGAGGTGCAGCTTGTTTCCCTATGGTGCAGCGAGCAAGGGCCCCACGTCTGGCCATTCCCTCTCTCACATAGTGAGACAAACTGTGACCACAAAAGTGATGGGTGGAAGGTTTTGAATGAATCTGTACCACTGGCATTGCTCTAGGTAACCTTCAACACCACCCTTTTTTAACCCGTCTGTGCCATTGCACAAGGGGTCCAGCCATATGCAATTCAGTCAGGTTCTGCCACCAATGGTAGCAGCCCTGCCCGAACTGCTAGTCCGGGTCGACTCTGCACGGAAACACATTTAACCCCAGACATGTTTCAGCCTTGTTTGACCTCCTCAGTGAGGTGCAGCTTGGTTCCCTATGGTGCAGCGAGCAAGGGACCCACGTCTGGGCATACCCTCTCTCACATAGTGAGACAAACTGTCACCACAAAAGTGATGGATGGAAGGTTTTGAATGAATATGTACCACTGGCATTGCTCTGGGTAACCTTCCATACCATTGTTTTTTAGCCCGTCTGCGCCATTGCACAAGGGGTCCAGCCATATGCAAATCAGTCAGGTACTGCCACCAAAGGTTGCAGCCCAGCCCGAACTGCTAGGCCAGGTCCCCTCTGGACAGAAACACAAGCAACCCAGACATGTTAAGGCATTGTTGGACCTCCTCAGTGAGATACAGCCTTGTTCCCTATGGCGCAGCGGGCAAGGGACTCACGTCTGGACATACACTCTCTCACATAGTGAGACAAACTGTGACCACAAAAGTGATGGTTGGAAAGTTTTGAATGACTCTGTACCACTGGCATTGCTCTGGGTAACCTTCCACAATACCGTTTTTTAGCCCGTCTGCGCCATTCCACAAGGGGTCCACCCATATGCAAATCAGTCAGGTACTGCCACCAATGGTAGCAGCCCAGCCCGAACTGCTAGGCCAGGTGCCCTCTGCACAGAAACACAAGCAACCCTTGACATGTTTCGGCCTTGATGATCCTCCTCAGTGAGGTGCAGCTTGGTTCCCTATGGCGCAGCGAGCAAGGGACCCGCATCTGTGCATGTCCTCTCTAACATAGTGAAACAAACTATGACCACAAAAGTGATGGGTGGAAGGTTTTGAATGAATCTGTACCACTGGCATTGCTCTGGGTAACCTTCCACACGAACGTTTTTGAGCCCATCTGCGCCATTGCACAAGGGATCCAGCCATATGAAAATCAGTCAGGTACTGCCACCAATGGTAGCAGCCCAGCCCGAACTGCTAGGCCAGGTCCTCTCTGCACGGAAACACAAGCAACCCCAGACAGGTTTCGGCCTTGTTGGACCTCCTCAGTGAGGTGCACCTTCGTTCCCGATGGCGCAGCGAGCAAGGGACCCACCACTGGGCATACCCTCTCTCACACAGTGAGACAAACTGTGACCACAAAATTGATGGGTGGAAGGTTTTGAATGAATCTGTACCACTGGCATTGCTCTGGGTAACCTTCCACACCAACGTTTTTGAGCCCATCTGCGCCATTGCACAAGGGGTCCAGCCATATGTAAATCAGTATGATACTGCCACGAATGGTATCAGCCCAGCCCAAACTGCTAGGCCAGGTCCCCTCTGCACGGAAACACAAGCAACACCAGACATGTTTTGCCTTGTTGGACCTCCTCAGTGAGGTGCAGCTTGGCTCCCTATGGCGCAGGGAGCAAGGGACCCACGACTGGGCTTACCCTCTTTTACATAGTGAGACAAACTGTGACTACAAAAGTGATGGGTGGAAGGTTTTGACTGTGTGCACCAATACACACGGGGTCCAGCCATCTGCAAATCAGTCAGGTACTGCCACCAATGGTAGCAGCCCAGCTAAAACTGCTAGGCCAGGTCCTCTCTGCACAGAAACACAAGCAACCCCAGACAGATTTCAGCCTTCCTGGACCTCCTCAGTGAGGTGCAGGTTCGTTCCCTATGGTGCAGCGAGCAAGGGACCCACGTCTGGGCATACCCTCTCTCACATAGTGAGACAAACTGTGACCACAAAAGTGATGGGTGGAAGGTTTTGAATGAATCTGTACAACTGGCATTGCTCTAGGTAACCTTCCACTCCACCGTTTTTTAGCCCGTTGGCGCCATTGCACAAAGGGTCCAGCCATATGCAAACCAGTCAGGTGCTGCCAGCAATGGTTGCAGCCCAGCCCAAATTGCTAGGCCACGTCCCCTCTGGTTAGAAACACAAGCAACCCCAGACATGTTACGTCATTGTTGGACCTCCTCAGTGAAATGCAGCTTGGTTCCCTATGGCGCAGCGGGCAAGGGACTCACGTCTGGCATACCCTCTCTCACATAGTGAGACAAACTGTGACCACAAAAGTGATGGGTGGAAGGTTTTGAATGAATCTGTACGACTGGCATTGCTCTGGGTAACCTTCCACACCACCTTTTTTAGCCCGTCTGCGCCATTCCACAAGGGGTCCACCCATATGCAAATAAGTCAGGCACTGCCACCAATGATAGCAGCCAAGCCCGAACTGCCAGGCCAGGTGCCCTCTGCACAGAAACACAAGCTACCCTTGACATTTTTCGGCCTTGTGAAACATCCTCGGTGAGGTGCAGCTTGGTTCCCTATGGCGCAGCGAGCAATGGACCCACATCTGGGCATGTCCTCTCTAACATAGTGAGACAAACTGTGACCACAAAAGTGATGGGTGGAAGGTTTTGAATGAATCTGTACCACTGGCATTGCTCTGGGTAACCTTCCACATGACCGTTTTTTAACCCGTCTGTGCCATTGCACAAGGGGTCCAGCCATATGCAAATCAGTCAGGTACTGCCACGAATGGTAGCAGCCCAGCCCGAACTGCTAGGCCAGGTCCCCTCTGCACGGAAACACAAGCAATCCCAGACATGTTTCGCCCTTGTTGGACCTCCTCACTGAGATGCAGCTTGGTTCCCTATGGCGTAGCGAGCAAGGCACCCACGTCTGGGCATACCCTCTCTCACATAGTGAGACAAACTGTGACCACAAAAGTGATGTGTGGAAGGTTTTGAATGAATCTATACCACTGGCATTGCTCTGGGTAACCTTCCATACCACAGTTTTTTAGCCCATCTGCGCCATTGCACAAGGGGTCCAGCCATATGCAAACCAGTCAGGTACTGCCACCAATGATTGCAGCCCAGCCCGAACTGCTAGGCCAGGTCCCCTCTGGACAGAAACACAAGCAACGCCAGATGTGTTACGGCCTTGTTGGACCTCCTCAGTGAGGTGCAGCTTGGTTCCCTATGGCGCAGCGAGCAAGGGACCCACGTCTGGGCATACCCTCTCTCACATAGTGAGACAAACTGTGACCACAAAAATGATGGGTGGAAGGTTTTGAATGAATCTGTACCACTGTCATTGCTCTAGGTAACCTTCCACACCACCGTTTTTAGCCCATCTGCGCCATTGCACAAGGGGTCCAGCCATATGCAAATCAGTCAGGTGCTGCCACGAATGGTAGCAGCCCAGCCCGAACTGCTAGGCCAGGTCCCCTCTGCACAGAAACACAAGCAACCCCAGACATGTTTTGCCCTTATAGGACCTCCTCAGTGAGGTTCAGCTTGGTTCCCTATGGCGTAGCGAGCAAGGCACCCACATCTGAGCATACCCTCTCTCACATAGTGAGACAAACTGTGACCACAAAAGTGATGGGTGGAAGGTTTTGAATGAATCTGTACCACTGGCATTGCTCTGGGTAACCTTCCACACCACCGTTTATAGCCCGTCTGCGCCATTGCACAAGGGGTCCAGCCATATGTAAATCAGTCAGGTACTGCCACCAATGGTAGCAGCCTAGCCCAAACTGCTAGGCCATGTCCCCTTTGCATGGAAGCACAAGCAACCCCAGACATGTTTTGCCCTTGTTGTACCTCCGCAGTGAGGTGCAGCTTGGTTCCCTATGGCGTAGCGAGCAAGGGACCCACATCCGGGCATGTCCTCTCTAACATAGTGAGACAAACTGTGACCACAAAAGTAATGGGTGGAAGGTTTTAAATGAATCTGTACTACTGGCATTGCTCTGGGTATCCTTCCATACCACTGTTTTTTAGCCCGCCTGCGCCATTGAACAAGGGGTCCAGCCATATGTAAATCAGTCAGGTACTGCCACCAATGGTAGCAGCCCAGCCCAAACTGCTAGGCCAGGTCCTCTCTGCACGGAAACACAAGCAACCCCAGACAGGTTTCGGCCTTGTTGGACCTCCTCAGTGAGGTGCAGCTTCGTCCCCTATGGTGCAGCGAGCAAGGGACCCACGACTGGGCATACCCTCTCTCACATAGTGAGACAAACTGTGACCACAAAAGTGATGGGTGGAAGGTTTTGCCTGTGTGCACCATTGCACACGGGGTCCAGCCATCTGCAAATCAGTCAGGTACTGTCACCAATGGTAGCAGCCCAGCACAAACTGCTAGGCCAGGTCCTCTCTGCACGGAAACACAAGCAACCCCAGACAAGTTTCGGCCTTGTTGGACCTCCTCAGTGAGGTGCAGGTTTGTTCCCTATTGCGCAGCGAGCAAGGGACCCACGTCTGGGAATACCCTCTCTCACATAGTGAGACAAACTGTGACCACAAAAGTGATGGGTGGAAGGTTTTGAATGAATCTGTACAACTGGCATTGCTCTCGGTAACCTTCGACTCCACCGTTTTTAGCCCCTCTGCGCCATTGCACAAGGGGTCCAGCCATATGCAAATCAGTCAGGTAATGCCACCAATGGTAGCAGCCCAGCCCGAACTGCAAGACCAGGTCCCCCCTGCAGGGAAACACAAGCAACCCCAGACATGTTTCGGCCTTGTTGGACATCCTCAATGAGGTGCAGCTTGGTTCCCTATGGCGCAGCGAGCAAGGGACCCACGTCTGGGCATACCCTCTCTCACATAGTGAGAAAAACTGTGACCACAAAAGTGATGGGTGGAAGGTTTTGAATGAATATGTACCACTGGCATTGCTCTGGGTAACCTTCCACACCACCGTTCTTTAGCCCGTCTTCGCCATTGCACAAGGGGTCCAGCCATACGCAAATCAGTCAGGTACTGCCACCAATGGTAGCAGCCCAGCCTGAACTGCTAGGCCAGGTCCCCTCTGCATGGTAACAAAAGCAACCCCAGACATGTTTCGGCCTTGTTGGACCTCCTCAGTGAGGTGCAGCTTGGTTCCCTATGGCGCAGCGAGCAAGGGACCCACGTCTGGGCATTCCCTCTCTCACATAGTGAGACAAACTGTGACCACAAAAGTGATGGGTGGAAGGTTTTGAATGAATCGTTACCACTGGCATTGCTCTAGCTAACCTTCAACACCACCGTTTTTTAACCCGTCTGTGCCATTGCACAAGGTGGCCAGCCATATGCAAATCAGTCAGGTTCTGCCACCAATGGTAGCAGCCCTGCCCGAACTGCTAGGCCGGGTCGCCTCTGCACGGAAACACATTTAACCCCAGACATGTTTCGGCCTTGTTTGACCTCCTCAGTGAGGTGCAGCTTGGTTCCCTATGGCGCAGCGAGCAAGGGACCCACGTCTGGGCATACCCTCTCTCACATAGTGAGACAAACTGTCACCACAAAAGTGATGGTTGGAAGGTTTTGAATGACTCTGTACCACTGGCATTGCTCTGGGTAACCTTCCACACCACTGTATTTTAGCCCGTCTGCGCCATTCCACAAGGGGTCCACCCATATGCAAATCAGTCAGGTACTGCCACCAATGGTAGCAGCCCAGCCCGAACTGCTAGGCCAGGTGCCCTCTGCACAGAAACACAAGCAACTCTTGACATGTTTCGGCCTTGATGATCCTCCTCGGTGAGGTGCAGCTTGGTTCCCTATGGCGCAGCGAACAAGGGACCCATGTCTGGGCATACCCTCTCTCACATAGTGAGACACACTGTGACCACAAAAGTGATGGGTGGAAGGTTTTGAATGAATCTGTACCACTGGCATTGCTCTGGGTAACCTTCCACACCAATGTTTTTGAGCCCATCTGCGCCATTGCCCAAGGGATCCAGCCATATGAAAATCAGTCAGGTACTGCCACCAATGGTAGCAGCCCAGCCCGAACTGCTAGGCCAGGTCCTCTCTGCACGGAAACACAAGCAACCCCAGACAGGTTTCAGCCTTGTTGGACCTCCTCAGTGAGGTGCACCTTCGTTCCCGATGACGCAGCGAGCAAGGGACCCACCACTGGGCATACCCTCTCTCACACAGTGAGACAAACTGTGACCACAAAAGTGATGATTGGAAGGTTTTGAATGACTCTGTACCACTGGCATTGCTCTGGGTAACCTTCCACACCACCGTATTTTAGCCCGTCTGCGCCATTCCACAAGGGGTCCACCCATATGCAAATCAGTCAGGTACTGCCACCAATGGTTGCAGCCCAGCCCGACCTGCTAGGCCAGGTCCCCTCTGGACAGAAACACAAGCAACCCCAGACGTGTTACGGCATTGTTGGACCTCCTCAGTGAGGTGCAGCTTGGTTCCCTATGGCGCAGCGAGCAAGGGACCCACGTCTGGGCATACCCTCTCTCACATAGTGAGACAAACTGTGACCACAAAAGTGATGTGTGGAAGGTTTTGAATGAATCTGTACTACTGGCATTGCTCTGGGTGACCTTCCATACCACTGTTTTTTAGCCCGTCTGCACCATTTCACAAGGGGTCCAGCCATATGCAAACCAGTCAGGTACTGCCACCAATGGTTGCAGCCCAGGTCCCCTCTGGACAGAAACACAAGCAACCCCAGACAGGTTTCGGCCTTGTTGGACCTCCTCGGTGAGGTGCACCTTCGTTCCCGATGACGCAGCGAGCAAGGGACCCACCACTGGGCATACCCTCTCTCACACAGTGAGACAAACTGTGACCACAAAAGTGATGATTGGAAGGTTTTGAATGACTCTGTACCACTGGCATTGCTCTGGGTAACCTTCCACACCACCGTATTTTAGCCCGTCTGCGCCATTCCACAAGGGGTCCACCCATATGCAAATCAGTCAGGTACTGCCACCAATGGTTGTAGCCCAGCCCGACCTGCTAGGCCAGGTCCCCTCTGGACAGAAACACGAGCAACCCCAGACGTGTTACGGCATTGTTGGACCTCCTCAGTGAGGTGCAGCTTGGTTCCCTATGGCGCAGCGAGCAAGGGACTCACATCTGGGCATACCCTCTCTCACAGAGTGAGACAAACTGTGACCATAAAAGTGATGTGTGGAAGGTTTTGAATGAATCTGTACCACTGGCATTGCTCTGGGTAACCTTCCATACCACTGTTTTTTAGCCCGTCTGCGCCATTTCACAAGGGGTCCAGCCATATGCAAACCAGTCAGGTACTGCCACCAATGGTTGCAGCCCAGCCCGAACTGCTAGGCCAGGTCCCCTCTGGACAGAAACACAAGCAACCCCAGACAGGTTTCGGCCTTGTTGGACCTCCTCAGTGAGGTGCACCTTTGTTCCCGATGACGCAGCGAGCAAGGGACCCACCACTGGGCATACCCTCTCTCACACAGTGAGACAAACTGTGACCACAAAAGTGATGATTGGAAGGTTTTGAATGACTCTGTACCACTGGCATTGCTCTGGGTAACCTTCCACACCACCGTATTTTAGCCCGTCTGCGCCATTCCACAAGGGGTCCACCCATATGCAAATCAGTCAGGTACTGCCACCGATGGTTGCAGCCCAGCCCGACCTGCTAGGCCAGGTCCCCTCTGGACATAAACACAAGCAACCCCAGACGTGTTACGGCATTGTTGGACCTCCTCAGTGAGGTGCAGCTTGGTTCCCTATGGCGCAGCGAGCAAGGGACCCTCGTCTGGGCATACCCTCTCTCACATAGTGAGACAAACTGTGACCACAAAAGTGATGTGTGGAAGGTTTTGAATGAATCTTTACTACTGGCATTGCTCTGGGTAACCTTCCATACCACTGTTTTTTAGCCCGTCTGCGCCATTTCACAAGGGGTCCAGCCATATGCAAACCAGTCAGGTACTGCCACCAATGGTTGCAGCCCAGCCCGAACTGCTAGGCCAGGTCCTCTCTGGACAGAAACACAAGCAACCCCAGACATGTTACGACATTGTTGGACCTCCTCAGTGAGGTGCAGTGTGGCGCAGCGAGCAAGGGACCCACGTCTGGACATACCCTCTCTCACATAGTGAGTCAAACTGTGACCACAAAAGTGATGGGTGGAAGGTTTTAAATGAATCTGTACCACTGCCAATGCTCTGGGTATCCTTCCATACCACTGTTTCTTAGCCCGTCTGCGCCATTGCACAAGGGGTCCAGCCATATGTAAATCAGTCAGGTACTGCCACCAATGGTAGCAGCCCAGCCCAAACTTCTAGGCCAGGTCCTCTTTGCACGGAAACACAAGCAACCCCAGACAGGTTTCGGCCTTGTTGGACCTCCTCAGTGAGGTGCAGCTTCATCCCCTATGGCGCAGCGAGCAAGGGACCCACAACTGGGCATACCCTCTCTCACATAGTGAGACAAACTGTGACCACAAAAGTGATGGGTGGAAGGTTTTGCCTGTGTGCACCATTGCACACAGGGTCCAGCTATCGGCAAATCAGTCAGGTACTGTCACCAATGCTAGCAGCCCAGCACAAACTGCTAGGCCAGGTCCTCTCTGCACGGAAACACAAGCAACCCCAGACAGGTTTCGGCCTTGTTGGACCTCCTCAGTGAGGTGCAGGTTTGTTCCCTATTGTGCAGCGAGCAAGGGACCCACGTCTGGGCATACCCTCTCTCACATAGTGAGACAAACTGTGACCACAAAAGTGATGTGTGGAAGGTTTTGAATGAATCCATACCACTGGCATTGCTCTGGGTAACCTTCCATACCACAGTTTTTTAGTCCATCTGCGCCATTGCACAAGGGGTCCAGCCATATGCAAACCAGTCAGGTACTGCCACCAATGGTTGCAGCCCAGCCCGAACTGCTAGGCCAGGTCCCCTCTGGACAGAAACACAAGCAACGCCAGACGTGTTACGGCCTTGTTGGACCTCCTCAGTGAGGTGCAGCTTGGTTCCCTATGGCGCAGCGAGCAAGGGACCCACGTCTGGGCATACCCTCTCTCACATAGTGAGACAAACTGTGACCACAAAAATGATGGGTGGAAGGTTTTGAATGAATCTGTACCACTGTCATTGCTCAAGGTAACCTTCCACACCACCGTTTTTAGCCCATCTGCGCCATTGCACAAGGGGTCCAGCCATATGCAAATCAGTCAGGTGCTGCCACGAATGGTAGCAGCCCAGCCCGAACTGCTAGGCCAGATCCCCTCTGCACAGAAACACAAGCAACCCCAGACATGTTTTGCCCTTATAGGACCTCCTCAGTGAGGTGCAGCTTGGTTCCCTATGGCGTAGCGAGCAAGGCACCCACATCTGAGCATACCCTCTCTCACA
This sequence comes from Ambystoma mexicanum, assembly GCF_040938575.1. Taxonomy (NCBI): domain Eukaryota; kingdom Metazoa; phylum Chordata; class Amphibia; order Caudata; family Ambystomatidae; genus Ambystoma; species Ambystoma mexicanum. The sequence continues at coordinate 720,059,113 of NC_090934.1, forward strand.
TAGTGAGACAAACTGTGACCACAAAAGTGATGGGTGGAAGGTTTTGAATGAATCTGTACCACTGGCATTGCTCTGGGTAACCTTCCACATGACCGTTTTTTAACCCGTCTGTGCCATTGCACAAGGGGTCCAGCCATATGCAAATCAGTCAGGTACTGCCACGAATGGTAGCAGCCCAGCCCGAACTGCTAGGCCAGGTCCCCTCTGCACGGAAACACAAGCAATCCCAGACATGTTTCGCCCTTGTTGGACCTCCTCAGTGAGGTGCAGCTTGGTTCCCTATGGTGCAGCGAGCAAGGGACCCACGTCTGGGCATACCCTCTCTCACATAGTGAGACAAACTGTCACCACAAAAGTGATGGATGGAAGGTTTTGAATGAATATGTACCACTGGCATTGCTCTGGGTAACCTTCCATACCATTGTTTTTTAGCCCGTCTGCGCCATTGCACAAGGGGTCCAGCCATATGCAAATCAGTCAGGTACTGCCACCAAAGGTTGCAGCCCAGCCCGAACTTCTAGGCCAGGTCACCTCTGGAAAGAAACACAAGCAACCCAGACATGTTATGGCATGGTTGGACCTCCTCAGTGAGATACAGCCTTGTTCCCTATGGCGCAGTGGGCAAGGGACTCACGTCTGGGCATACACTCTCTCACATAGTGAGACAAACTGTGACCACAAAAGTGATGGTTGGAAAGTTTTGAATGACTCTGTACCACTGGCATTGCTCTGGGTAACCTTCCACACCACCGTTTTTTAGCCCGTCTGCGCCATTCCACAAGGGGTCCACCCATATGCAAATCAGTCAGGTACTGCCACCAATGGTAGCAGCCCAGCCCGAACTGCTAGGCCAGGTGCCCTCTGCACAGAAACACAAGCAACCCTTGACATGTTTCAGCCTTGATGATCCTCCTCAGTGAGGTGCAGCTTGGTTCCCTATGGCGCAGCGAGCAAGGGACCCACATCTGTGCATGTCCTCTCTAACATAGTGAAACAAACTGTGACCACAAAAGTGATGTGTGGAAGGTTTTGAATGAATCTGTACCACTGGCATTGCTCTGGGTAACCTTCCACATCATCGTTTTTGAGCCCATCTGCGCCATTGCACAAGGGATCCAGCCATATGAAAATCAGTCAGGTACTGCCACCAATGGTAGCAGCCCAGCCCGAACTGCTAGGCCAGGTCCTCTCTGCACGGAAACACAAGCAACCCCAGACAGGTTTCGGCCTTGTTGGACCTCCTCAGTGAGGTGCACCTTCGTTCCCGATGGCGCAGCGAGCAAGGGACCCACGTCTGGGCATACCCTCTCTCACATAGTGAGACAAACTGTGTCCACTGGCATTGCTCTGAGTAACCTTCCACACCGCCTTTTTTTAGCCCGTCTGCGCCATTCCACAAGGGGTCCACCCATATGCAAATCAGTCAGGCACTGCCACCAATGATAGCAGCCCAGCCCGAACTGCTAGGCCAGGTGCCCTCTGCACAGAAACACAAGCAACTCTTGACATTTTGCAGCCTTGTTGAACAACCTCGGTGAGGTGCAGCTTGGTTCGCTATGGCGCACCGAGCAAGGGACCCACATCTGGGCATGTCCTCTCTAACATAGTGAGACAAACTGTGACCACAAAAGTGATGGGTGGAAGGTTTTGAATGAATCTGTACCACTGGCATTGCTCTGGGTAACCTTCCACACCACCGTTTTTTAACCCGTTTGTACCATTGCACAAGGGGTCCAGCCATATGCAAATCAGTCAGGTACTGCCACGAATGGTAGCAGCCCAGCCTGAACTGCTAGGCCAGGTCCCCTCTGCACGGAAACACAAGCAACCCCAGACATGTTTTGCCCTTGTTGGACCTCCTCAGTGAGGTGCAGCTTGGTTCCCTATGGCATAGCGAGCAAGGGACCCACGTCTGGGAATACCCTCTCTCACATAGTGAGACAAACTGTGACCACAAAAGTGATGTGTGGAAGGTTTTGAATGAATCTTTACTACTCGCATTGCTCTGGGTAACCTTCCATACCACTGTTTTTTAGCCCGTCTGCGCCATTGCACAAGGGGTCCAGCCATATGCAAACCAGTCAAGTACTGCCACCAATGGTTGCAGCCCAGCCCGAACTGCTAGGCCAGGTCCCCTCTGGGCAGAAACACAAGCAACCCCAGACATGTTACGGCATTGTTGGACCTCCTCAGTGAGGTGCAGTGTGGCGCAGCGAGCAAGGGACCCACGTCTGGGCATACCCTCTCTCACATAGTGAGACAAACTGTGACCACAAAAGTGATGGGTGGAAGGTTTTAAATGAATCTGTACCACTGGCATTGCTCTGGGTATCCTTCCATACCACTGTTTTGTAGCCCGTCTGCGCCATTGAACAAGGGGTCCAGCCATATGTAAATCAGTCAGGTACTGCCACCAATGGTAGCAGCCCAGCCCAAACTGCTAGGCCAGGTCCTCTCTGCACGGAAACACAAGCAACCCCAGACAGGTTTCGGCCTTGTTGGACCTCCTCAGTGAGATGCAGCTTCGTCCCCTATGGCGCAGCGAGCAAGGGACCCACGACTGGGCATACCCTCTCTCACATAGTGAGACAAACTGTGACCACAAAAGTGATGGGTGGAAGGTTTTGCCTGTGTGCACCATTGCACACGGGGTCCAGCCATCTGCAAATCAGTCAGGTACTGTCACCAATGGTAGCAGCCCAGCACAAACTGCTAGGCCAGGTCCTCTCTGCACGGAAACACAAGCAACCCCAGACAAGTTTCGGCCTTGTTGGACCTCCTCAGTGAGGTGCAGGTTTGTTCCCTATTGTGCAGCGAGCAAGGGACCCACGTCTGGGAATACCCTCTCTCACATAGTGAGACAAACTGTGACCACAAAAGTGATGGTTGGAAAGTTTTGAATGACTCTGTACCACTGGCATTGCTCTGGGTAACCTTCCACACCACCGTTTTTTAGCCCGTCTGCGCCATTCCACAAGGGGTCCACCCATATGCAAATCAGTCAGGTACTGCCACCAATGGTAGCAGCCCAGCCCGAACTGCTAGGCCAGGTGCCCTCTGCACAGAAACACAAGCAACCCTTGACATGTTTCAGCCTTGATGATCCTCCTCAGTGAGGTGCAGCTTGGTTCCCTATGGCGCAGCGAGCAAGGGACCCACATCTGTGCATGTCCTCTCTAACATAGTGAAACAAACTGTGACCACAAAAGTGATGGGTGGAAGGTTTTGAATGAATCTGTACCACTGGCATTGCTCTGGGTAACCTTCCACATCATCGTTTTTGAGCCCATCTGCGCCATTGCACAAGGGATCCAGCCATATGAAAATCAGTCAGGTACTGCCACCAATGGTAGCAGCCCAGCCCGAACTGCTAGGCCAGGTCCTCTCTGCACGGAAACACAAGCAACCCCAGACAGGTTTCGGCCTTGTTGGACCTCCTCAGTGAGGTGCACCTTCGTTCCCGATGGCGCAGCGAGCAAGGGACCCACGTCTGGGCATACCCTCTCTCACATAGTGAGACAAACTGTGTCCACTGGCATTGCTCTGAGTAACCTTCCACACCGCCTTTTTTTAGCCCGTCTGCGCCATTCCACAAGGGGTCCACCCATATGCAAATCAGTCAGGCACTGCCACCAATGATAGCAGCCCAGCCCGAACTGGTAGGCCAGGTGCCCTCTGCACAGAAACACAAGCAACTCTTGACATTTTGCAGCCTTGTTGAACAACCTCGGTGAGGTGCAGCTTGGTTCGCTATGGCGCACCGAGCAAGGGACCCACATCTGGGCATGTCCTCTCTAACATAGTGAGACAAACTGTGACCACAAAAGTGATGGGTGGAAGGTTTTGAATGAATCTGTACCACTGGCATTGCTCTGGGTAACCTTCCACACCACCGTTTTTTAACCCGTCTGTACCATTGCACAAGGGGTCCAGCCATATGCAAATCAGTCAGGTACTGCCACGAATGGTAGCAGCCCAGCCTGAACTGCTAGGCCAGGTCCCCTCTGCACGGAAACACAAGCAACCCCAGACATGTTTTGCCCTTGTTGGACCTCCTCAGTGAGGTGCAGCTTGGTTCCCTATGGCATAGCGAGCAAGGGACCCACGTCTGGGAATACCCTCTCTCACATAGTGAGACAAACTGTGACCACAAAAGTGATGTGTGGAAGGTTTTGAATGAATCTTTACTACTCGCATTGCTCTGGGTAACCTTCCATACCACTGTTTTTTAGCCCGTCTGCGCCATTGCACAAGGGGTCCAGCCATATGCAAACCAGTCAAGTACTGCCACCAATGGTTGCAGCCCAGCCCGAACTGCTAGGCCAGGTCCCCTCTGGGCAGAAACACAAGCAACCCCAGACATGTTACGGCATTGTTGGACCTCCTCAGTGAGGTGCAGTGTGGCGCAGCGAGCAAGGGACCCACGTCTGGGCATACCCTCTCTCACATAGTGAGACAAACTGTGACCACAAAAGTGATGGGTGGAAGGTTTTAAATGAATCTGTACCACTGGCATTGCTCTGGGTATCCTTCCATACCACTGTTTTGTAGCCCGTCTGCGCCATTGAACAAGGGGTCCAGCCATATGTAAATCAGTCAGGTACTGCCACCAATGGTAGCAGCCCAGCCCAAACTGCTAGGCCAGGTCCTCTCTGCACGGAAACACAAGCAACCCCAGACAGGTTTCGGCCTTGTTGGACCTCCTCAGTGAGGTGCAGCTTCGTCCCCTATGGCGCAGCGAGCAAGGGACCCACGACTGGGCATACCCTCTCTCACATAGTGAGACAAACTGTGACCACAAAAGTGATGGGTGGAAGGTTTTGCCTGTGTGCACCATTGCACACGGGGTCCAGCCATCTGCAAATCAGTCAGGTACTGTCACCAATGGTAGCAGCCCAGCACAAACTGCTAGGCCAGGTCCTCTCTGCACGGAAACACAAGCAACCCCAGACAAGTTTCGGCCTTGTTGGACCTCCTCAGTGAGGTGCAGGTTTGTTCCCTATTGTGCAGCGAGCAAGGGACCCACGTCTGGGAATACCCTCTCTCACATAGTGAGACAAACTGTGACCACAAAAGTGATGGGTGGAAGGTTTTGAATGAATCTGTACAACTGGCATTGCTCTCGGTAACCTTCCACTCCACCGTTTTTAGCCCGTCTGCGCCATTGCACAAGGGATCCAGCCATATGAAAATCAGTCAGGTACTGCCACCAATGGTAGCAGCCCAGCCCGAACTGCAAGACCAGGTCCTCTCTGCACGGGAACACAAGCAACCCCAGACAGGTTTCGGCCTTGTTGGACCTCCTCAGTGAGGTGCACCTTCGTTCCCGATGACGCAGCGAGCAAGGGACCCACCACTGGGCATACCCTCTCTCACACAGTGAACAAACTGTGACCACAAAATTGATGGGTGGAAGGTTTTGAATGAATCTGTACCACTGACATTGCTCTGGGTAACCTTCCACACCAACGTTTTTGAGCCCATCTGCGCCATTGCACAAGGGGTCCAGCCATATGTAAATCAGTCAGGTACTGCCACCATTGGTAGCAGCCCAGCCCAAACTGCTAGACCAGGTCCTCTCTGCATGGAAACACAAGCAACCCCAGACAGGTTTCGGCCTTGTTGGACCTCCTCCTTGAGGTGCACCTTCGTTCCCGATGACGCAGCGAGCAAGGGACCCACGTCTGGGCATTCCCTCTCTCACACAGTGAGACAAACTGTGACCACAAAAGTGATGTGTGGAAGGTTTTGAATGAATCTGTACCACTGGCATTGCTCTGGGTAACCTTCCATACCACAGTTTTTATCCCGTCTGTGCCATTGCACAAGGGGTCCAGCCATATGCAAACCAGTCAGGTACTGCCACAAATGGTTGCAGCCCAGCCCGAACTGCTAGGCCAGGTCCCCTCTAAACAGAAACACAAGCAACCCCAGACGTGTTACGGCATTGTTGGACCTCCTCAGTGAGGTGCAGCTTGGTTCCCTATGGCGCAGCGAGCAAGGGACCCACGACTGGGCATACCCTCTCTCACATAGTGAGACAAACTGTGACCACAAAAGTGATGGGTGGAAGGTTTTAAATGAATCTGTACCACTGGCATTGTTCTGGGTAACCTTCCACACCACCGTTTCTAGCCCGTCAGCGTCATTGCACAAGGGGTCCAGCCATATGTAAATCAGTCAGGTACTGCCACCAATGGTAGCAGCCCAGCCCAAACTGCTAGGCCAGGTCCTCTCTGCACGGAAACACAAGCAAGCCCAGACAGGTTTCGGCCTTGTTGGACCTCCTCAGTTAGGTGCAGCTTCGTTCCCTATGGCGCAGCGAGCAAGGGACCCACGACTGGGCATACCCTCTCTCACATAGTGACACAAACTGTGACCACAAAAGTGATGTGTGGAAGGTTTTGAATGAATCTATACCACTGGCATTGCTCTGGGTAACCTTCCATACCACCGTTTTTAGCCCATCTGCGGCATTGCACAAGGGGTCCAGCCATATGCAAATCAGTCAGGTGCTGCCACGAATGGTAGCAGCCCAGCCCGAACTGCTAGGCCAGTTCCCCTCTGCACAGAAACACAAGCAACCCCAGACGTGTTACGGCATTGTTGGACCTCCTCAGTGAGGTGCTGATTGGTTCCCTATGGCGCAGCGAGCAAGGGACCCACGTCTGGGCATACCCTCTCTCACATAGTGAGACAAACTGTGACCACAAAAGTGATGGGTGGAAGATTTTGAATGAATCTGTACCACTGTCATTGCTCTGGGTAACCTTCCACACCACCGTTTTTAGCCCATCTGCGGCATTGCACAAGGGGTCCAGCCATATGCAAATCAGTCAGGTGCTGCCACGAATGGTAGCAGCCCAGCCCGAACTGCTAGGCCAGTTCCCCTCTGCACAGAAACACAAGCAACCCCAGACATGTTTCACCCTTGTTGGACCTCCTCAGTGAGGTGCAGCTCGGTTCCCTATGGCGTAGTGAGCAAGGCACCCACGTCTGAGCATACCATCTCTCACATAGTGAGACAAACTGTGACCACAAAAGTGATGGGTGGAAGGTTTTGAATGAATCTGTACCACTGGCATTGCTCTGGGTAACCTTCCACACCACCGTTTATAGCCCCTCTGCGCCATTGCACAAGGGGTCCATCCATATGTAAATCAGTCAGGTACTGCCACCAATGGTAGCAGCCCAGCCCAAACTGCTAGGCCAGGTCCCCTCTGCACGGAAACACAAGCAACCCCAGACATGTTTTGCCCTTGTTGGACCTCCGCAGTGAGGTGCAGCTTGGTTCCCTATGGCGTAGCTAGCAAGGGATCCACGTCTGAGCATACCCTCTCTCACATAGTGAGACAAACTGTGACCACAAAAGTGATGGGTGGAAGGTTTTGAATGAATCTGTACCACTGGCATTGCTGTGGGTAACCTTCCACACCACCGTTTATAGCCCATCTGCGCCATTGCACAAGGGGTGCAGCCATATGTAAATCAGTCAGGTACTGCGACCAATGGTAGCAGCCCAGCCCAAACTGCTAGGCCAGGTCCTCTCTGCACGGAAACACAAGCAACCCCAGACAGGTTTCGGCCTTGTTGGACCTCCTCAGTGAGGTGCAGCTTCGTTCCCTATGGAGCAGCGAGCAAGGGACCCACGACTGGGCATACCCTCTCTCACATAGTGAGACAAACTGTGACCACAAAAGTGATGGATGGAAGGTTTGAATGAATCTCTACCACTGGCATTGCTCTGGGTAACCTTCCAAACCACCGTTTTTAGCCCATCTGCGCCATTGCACAAGGGGTCCAGCCATATGCAAATTAGTCAGGTGCTGCCACGAATGGTAGCAGCCCAGCCCGAACTGCTAGGCCAGGTCCCATATGCACGGAAACACAAGCAAGCTCAGACATGTTTTTCCCTTGTTGGACCTCCTCAGTGAGGTGCAGCTTGGTTCCCTATGGCGTAGCGAGCAAGGCACCCATGTCTGAGCATACCCTCTCTCACATAGTGAGACAAACTGTGACCACAAAAGTGATGGGTGGAAGGTTTTGAATGAATCTGTACAACTGGCATTGCTCTAGGTAACCTTCCACTCCACCGTTTTTTAGCCATTCTGCGCCATTGCACAAGGGGTCCAGCCATATGCAAATCAGTCAGGTACTGCCACCAATGGTAGCAGCTCAGCCTGAACTGCAAGACCAGGTCCCGTCTGCACAGAAACACAAGCAACCCCAGACATGTTTCGGCCTTGTTGAACATCCTCAGTGAGGTGCAGCTTGGTTCCCTATGGCTCAGCGAGCAATGGCCCCACATCCGGGCATGTCCTCTCTAACATAGTGAGACAAACTGTGACCACAAAAGTGATGGGTGGAATGTTTTGAATGAATCTGTACCACTGGCATTGCTCTGGGTAACCTTCCACACCACCGTTTATAGCCCGTCTGCGCCATTGCACAAGGGGTCCAGCCATATGTAAATCAGTCAGGTACTGCCACCAATGGTAGCAGCCCAGCCCAAACTGCTAGGCCAGGTCCTCTCTGCATGGAAACAGAAGCAACCCCAGACAGGTTCCGGCCTTGTTGGACCTCCTCAGTGAGGTGCAGCTTCGTTCCCCATGGCGCAGCGAGCAAGGGACCCACGACTGGGCATTTCACATAGTGAGACAAACTGTGAGCACAAAAGTGATGGGTGGAAGGTTTTGCCTGTGTGCACCATTGCACACGGGGTCCAGCCATCTGCAAATCAGTCAGGTACTGCCACCAATGGTAGCAACCCAGCCCAAACTGCTAGGCCAGGTCCTCTCTGCACGGAAACAGAAGCAACCCCAGACAGGTTTCAGCCTTCTTGGACCTCTTCAGTGAGGTGCAGGTTCGTTCCCTATGGCGCAGCGAGCAAGGGACCCACGTCTAGGCATACCCTCTCTCACATAGTGAGACAAACTGTGACCACAAAAGTAATGGGTGGAAGGTTTTGAATTAATCTTTACCAATGGCATTGCTCCTGGTAACCTTCCACACCACCGTTTTTAGCCCATCTGCGGCATTGCACAAGGGGTCCAGCCATATGCAAATTAGTCAGGTGCTGCCACGAATGGTAGCAGCCCAGCCCGAACTGCTAGGCCAGGTCCCCTATGCACGGAAACACAAGCAAGCTCAGACATGTTTTGCCCTTGTTGGACCTCCTCAGTGAGGTGCAGCTTGGTTCCCTATGGCGTAGCGAGCAAGGCACCCATGTCTGAGCATACCCTCTCTCACATAGTGAGACAAACTGTGACCACAAAAGTAATGGGTGGAAGGTTTTGAATTAATCTTTACCAATGGCATTGCTCTGGGTAACCTTCCACACCACTGTTTTTAGCCCATCTGCGGCATTGCACAAGGGGTCCAGCCATATGCAAATCAGTCAGGTACTGCCACCAATGGTAGCAACCCAGCCCAAACTGCTAGGCCAGGTCCTCTCTGCACGGAAACACAAGCAACCCCAGACGTGTTACGGCATTGTTGGACCTCCTCAGTGAGGTACTGATTGGTTCCCTATGGCGCAGCGAGCAAGGGACCCACGTCTGAGCATACCCTCTCTCACATAGTGAGACAAACTGTGACCACAAAAGTGATGGGTGGAAGATTTTGAATGAATCTGTACCACTGTCATTGCTCTGGGTAACCTTCCACACCACCGTTTTTAGCCCATCTGCGGCATTGCACAAGGGGTCCAGCCATATGCAAATTAGTCAGGTGCTGCCACGAATGGTAGCAGCCCAGCCCGAACTGCTAGGCCAGGTCCCCTATGCACGGAAACACAAGCAAGCTCAGACATGTTTTGCCCTTGTTGGACCTCCTCAGTGAGGTGCAGCTTGGTTCCCTATGGCGTAGCGAGCAAGGCACCCATGTCTGAGCATACCCTCTCTCACATAGTGAGACAAACTGTGACCACAAAAGTGATGGGTGGAAGGTTTTGAATGAATCTGTACAACTGGCATTGCTCTAGGTAACCTTCCACTCCACCGTTTTTTAGCCATTCTGCGCCATTGCACAAGGGGTCCAGCCATATGCAAATCAGTCAGGTACTGCCACCAATGGTAGCAGCTCAGCCTGAACTGCAAGACCAGGTCCCGTCTGCACAGAAACACAAGCAACCCCAGACATGTTTCGGCCTTGTTGAACATCCTCAGTGAGGTGCAGCTTGGTTCCCTATGGCTCAGCGAGCAATGGCCCCACATCCGGGCATGTCCTCTCTAACATAGTGAGACAAACTGTGACCACAAAAGTGATGGGTGGAATGTTTTGAATGAATCTGTACCACTGGCATTGCTCTGGGTAACCTTCCATACCACCGTTTATAGCCCGTCTGCGCCATTGCACAAGGGGTCCAGCCATATGTAAATCAGTCAGGTACTGCCACCAATGGTAGCAGCCCAGCCCAAACTGCTAGGCCAGGTCCTCTCTGCATGGAAACAGAAGCAACCCCAGACAGGTTCCGGCCTTGTTGGACCTCCTCAGTGAGGTGCAGCTTCGTTCCCTATGGCGCAGCGAGCAAAGGACCCACGACTTGGCATACCCTCTCTCACATAGTGAGACAAACTGTGACCACAAAAATGATGGGTGGAAGGTTTTGAATTAATCTGTACCACTGACATTGCTCTGGGTAACCTTCCACACCAACGTTTTTGAGCCCATCTGCGCCATTGCACAAGGGGTCCAGCCATATGTAAATCAGTCAGGTACTGCCACCATTGGTAGCAGCCCAGCCCAAACTGCTAGACCAGGTCCTCTCTGCATGGAAACACAAGCAACCCCAGACAGGTTTCGGCCTTGTTGGACCTCCTCCTTGAGGTGCACCTTCGTTCCCGATGACGCAGCGAGCAAGGGACCCACGTCTGGGCATTCCCTCTCTCACACAGTGAGACAAACTGTGACCACAAAAGTGATGTGTGGAAGGTTTTGAATGAATCTGTACCACTGGCATTGCTCTGGGTAACCTTCCATACCACAGTTTTTATCCCGTCTGTGCCATTGCACAAGGGGTCCAGCCATATGCAAACCAGTCAGGTACTGCCACAAATGGTTGCAGCCCAGCCCGAACTGCTAGGCCAGGTCCCCTCTAAACAGAAACACAAGCAACCCCAGACGTGTTACGGCATTGTTGGACCTCCTCAGTGAGGTGCAGCTTGGTTCCCTATGGCGCAGCGAGCAAGGGACCCACGACTGGGCATACCCTCTCTCACATAGTGAGACAAACTGTGACCACAAAAGTGATGGGTGGAAGGTTTTAAATGAATCTGTACCACTGGCATTGTTCTGGGTAACCTTCCACACCACCGTTTCTAGCCCGTCAGCGTCATTGCACAAGGGGTCCAGCCATATGTAAATCAGTCAGGTACTGCCACCAATGGTAGCAGCCCAGCCCAAACTGCTAGGCCAGGTCCTCTCTGCACGGAAACACAAGCAAGCCCAGACAGGTTTCGGCCTTGTTGGACCTCCTCAGTTAGGTGCAGCTTCGTTCCCTATGGCGCAGCGAGCAAGGGACCCACGACTGGGCATACCCTCTCTCACATAGTGACACAAACTGTGACCACAAAAGTGATGTGTGGAAGGTTTTGAATGAATCTATACCACTGGCATTGCTCTGGGTAACCTTCCATACCACCGTTTTTAGCCCATCTGCGGCATTGCACAAGGGGTCCAGCCATATGCAAATCAGTCAGGTGCTGCCACGAATGGTAGCAGCCCAGCCCGAACTGCTAGGCCAGTTCCCCTCTGCACAGAAACACAAGCAACCCCAGACGTGTTACGGCATTGTTGGACCTCCTCAGTGAGGTGCTGATTGGTTCCCTATGGCGCAGCGAGCAAGGGACCCACGTCTGGGCATACCCTCTCTCACATAGTGAGACAAACTGTGACCACAAAAGTGATGGGTGGAAGATTTTGAATGAATCTGTACCACTGTCATTGCTCTGGGTAACCTTCCACACCACCGTTTTTAGCCCATCTGCGGCATTGCACAAGGGGTCCAGCCATATGCAAATCAGTCAGGTGCTGCCACGAATGGTAGCAGCCCAGCCCGAACTGCTAGGCCAGTTCCCCTCTGCACAGAAACACAAGCAACCCCAGACATGTTTCACCCTTGTTGGACCTCCTCAGTGAGGTGCAGCTCGGTTCCCTATGGCGTAGTGAGCAAGGCACCCACGTCTGAGCATACCATCTCTCACATAGTGAGACAAACTGTGACCACAAAAGTGATGGGTGGAAGGTTTTGAATGAATCTGTACCACTGGCATTGCTCTGGGTAACCTTCCACACCACCGTTTATAGCCCCTCTGCGCCATTGCACAAGGGGTCCATCCATATGTAAATCAGTCAGGTACTGCCACCAATGGTAGCAGCCCAGCCCAAACTGCTAGGCCAGGTCCCCTCTGCACGGAAACACAAGCAACCCCAGACATGTTTTGCCCTTGTTGGACCTCCGCAGTGAGGTGCAGCTTGGTTCCCTATGGCGTAGCTAGCAAGGGATCCACGTCTGAGCATACCCTCTCTCACATAGTGAGACAAACTGTGACCACAAAAGTGATGGGTGGAAGGTTTTGAATGAATCTGTACCACTGGCATTGCTGTGGGTAACCTTCCACACCACCGTTTATAGCCCATCTGCGCCATTGCACAAGGGGTGCAGCCATATGTAAATCAGTCAGGTACTGCGACCAATGGTAGCAGCCCAGCCCAAACTGCTAGGCCAGGTCCTCTCTGCACGGAAACACAAGCAACCCCAGACAGGTTTCGGCCTTGTTGGACCTCCTCAGTGAGGTGCAGCTTCGTTCCCTATGGAGCAGCGAGCAAGGGACCCACGACTGGGCATACCCTCTCTCACATAGTGAGACAAACTGTGACCACAAAAGTGATGGATGGAAGGTTTGAATGAATCTCTACCACTGGCATTGCTCTGGGTAACCTTCCAAACCACCGTTTTTAGCCCATCTGCGCCATTGCACAAGGGGTCCAGCCATATGCAAATTAGTCAGGTGCTGCCACGAATGGTAGCAGCCCAGCCCGAACTGCTAGGCCAGGTCCCATATGCACGGAAACACAAGCAAGCTCAGACATGTTTTTCCCTTGTTGGACCTCCTCAGTGAGGTGCAGCTTGGTTCCCTATGGCGTAGCGAGCAAGGCACCCATGTCTGAGCATACCCTCTCTCACATAGTGAGACAAACTGTGACCACAAAAGTGATGGGTGGAAGGTTTTGAATGAATCTGTACAACTGGCATTGCTCTAGGTAACCTTCCACTCCACCGTTTTTTAGCCATTCTGCGCCATTGCACAAGGGGTCCAGCCATATGCAAATCAGTCAGGTACTGCCACCAATGGTAGCAGCTCAGCCTGAACTGCAAGACCAGGTCCCGTCTGCACAGAAACACAAGCAACCCCAGACATGTTTCGGCCTTGTTGAACATCCTCAGTGAGGTGCAGCTTGGTTCCCTATGGCTCAGCGAGCAATGGCCCCACATCCGGGCATGTCCTCTCTAACATAGTGAGACAAACTGTGACCACAAAAGTGATGGGTGGAATGTTTTGAATGAATCTGTACCACTGGCATTGCTCTGGGTAACCTTCCACACCACCGTTTATAGCCCGTCTGCGCCATTGCACAAGGGGTCCAGCCATATGTAAATCAGTCAGGTACTGCCACCAATGGTAGCAGCCCAGCCCAAACTGCTAGGCCAGGTCCTCTCTGCATGGAAACAGAAGCAACCCCAGACAGGTTCCGGCCTTGTTGGACCTCCTCAGTGAGGTGCAGCTTCGTTCCCCATGGCGCAGCGAGCAAGGGACCCACGACTGGGCATTTCACATAGTGAGACAAACTGTGAGCACAAAAGTGATGGGTGGAAGGTTTTGCCTGTGTGCACCATTGCACACGGGGTCCAGCCATCTGCAAATCAGTCAGGTACTGCCACCAATGGTAGCAACCCAGCCCAAACTGCTAGGCCAGGTCCTCTCTGCACGGAAACAGAAGCAACCCCAGACAGGTTTCAGCCTTCTTGGACCTCTTCAGTGAGGTGCAGGTTCGTTCCCTATGGCGCAGCGAGCAAGGGACCCACGTCTAGGCATACCCTCTCTCACATAGTGAGACAAACTGTGACCACAAAAGTAATGGGTGGAAGGTTTTGAATTAATCTTTACCAATGGCATTGCTCCTGGTAACCTTCCACACCACCGTTTTTAGCCCATCTGCGGCATTGCACAAGGGGTCCAGCCATATGCAAATTAGTCAGGTGCTGCCACGAATGGTAGCAGCCCAGCCCGAACTGCTAGGCCAGGTCCCCTATGCACGGAAACACAAGCAAGCTCAGACATGTTTTGCCCTTGTTGGACCTCCTCAGTGAGGTGCAGCTTGGTTCCCTATGGCGTAGCGAGCAAGGCACCCATGTCTGAGCATACCCTCTCTCACATAGTGAGACAAACTGTGACCACAAAAGTAATGGGTGGAAGGTTTTGAATTAATCTTTACCAATGGCATTGCTCTGGGTAACCTTCCACACCACTGTTTTTAGCCCATCTGCGGCATTGCACAAGGGGTCCAGCCATATGCAAATCAGTCAGGTACTGCCACCAATGGTAGCAACCCAGCCCAAACTGCTAGGCCAGGTCCTCTCTGCACGGAAACACAAGCAACCCCAGACGTGTTACGGCATTGTTGGACCTCCTCAGTGAGGTACTGATTGGTTCCCTATGGCGCAGCGAGCAAGGGACCCACGTCTGGGCATACCCTCTCTCACATAGTGAGACAAACTGTGACCACAAAAGTGATGGGTGGAAGATTTTGAATGAATCTGTACCACTGTCATTGCTCTGGGTAACCTTCCACACCACCGTTTTTAGCCCATCTGCGGCATTGCACAAGGGGTCCAGCCATATGCAAATTAGTCAGGTGCTGCCACGAATGGTAGCAGCCCAGCCCGAACTGCTAGGCCAGGTCCCCTATGCACGGAAACACAAGCAAGCTCAGACATGTTTTGCCCTTGTTGGACCTCCTCAGTGAGGTGCAGCTTGGTTCCCTATGGCGTAGCGAGCAAGGCACCCATGTCTGAGCATACCCTCTCTCACATAGTGAGACAAACTGTGACCACAAAAGTGATGGGTGGAAGGTTTTGAATGAATCTGTACAACTGGCATTGCTCTAGGTAACCTTCCACTCCACCGTTTTTTAGCCATTCTGCGCCATTGCACAAGGGGTCCAGCCATATGCAAATCAGTCAGGTACTGCCACCAATGGTAGCAGCTCAGCCTGAACTGCAAGACCAGGTCCCGTCTGCACAGAAACACAAGCAACCCCAGACATGTTTCGGCCTTGTTGAACATCCTCAGTGAGGTGCAGCTTGGTTCCCTATGGCTCAGCGAGCAATGGCCCCACATCCGGGCATGTCCTCTCTAACATAGTGAGACAAACTGTGACCACAAAAGTGATGGGTGGAATGTTTTGAATGAATCTGTACCACTGGCATTGCTCTGGGTAACCTTCCATACCACCGTTTATAGCCCGTCTGCGCCATTGCACAAGGGGTCCAGCCATATGTAAATCAGTCAGGTACTGCCACCAATGGTAGCAGCCCAGCCCAAACTGCTAGGCCAGGTCCTCTCTGCATGGAAACAGAAGCAACCCCAGACAGGTTCCGGCCTTGTTGGACCTCCTCAGTGAGGTGCAGCTTCGTTCCCTATGGCGCAGCGAGCAAGGGACCCACGACAGGGCATTTCACATAGTGAGACAAACTGTGACCACAAAAGTGATGGGTGGAAGGTTTTGCCTGTGTGCACCATTGCACACGGGGTCCAGCCATCTGCAAATCAATCAGGTACTGCCACCAATGGTAGCAACCCAGCCCAAACTGCTAGGCCAGGTCCTCTCTGCACGGAAACAGAAGCAACCCCAGACAGGTTTCAGCCTTCTTGGACCTCTTCAGTGAGGTGCAGGTTCGTTCCCTATGGCGCAGCGAGCAAGGGACCCACGTCTAGGCATACCCTCTCTCACATAGTGAGACAAACTGTGACCACAAAAATGATGGGTGGAAGGTTTTGAATTAATCTGTACCACTGGCATTGCTCTGGGTAACCTTCCACACCACCGTTTATAGCCCATCTGCGCCATTGCACAAGGGGTCCAGCCATATGTAAATCAGTCAGGTACTGCGACCAATGGTAGCAGCCCAGCCCACACTGCTAGGCCAGGTCCGATCTGCACGGAAACACAAGCAACACCAGACAGGTTTCGGCCTTGTTGGACCTCCTCAGTGAGGTGCAGCTTCGTTCCCTATGGCGCAGCGAGCAAAGGACCCACGACTTGGCATACCCTCTCTCACATAGTGAGACAAACTGTGACCACAAAAATGATGGGTGGAAGGTTTTGAATTAATCTGTACCACTGGCATTGCTCTGGGTAACCTTCCACACCACCGTTTATAGCCCATCTGCGCCATTGCACAAGGGGTCCAGCCATATGTAAATCAGTCAGGTACTGCGACCAATGGTAGCAGCCCAGCCCAAACTGCTAGGCCAGGTCCTCTCTGCACGGAAACACAAGCAACCCCAGACAGGTTTCGGCCTTGTTGGACCTCCTCAGTGAGGTGCAGTTTCGTTCCCTATGGAGCAGCGAGCAAGGGACCCACGACTGGGCATACCCTCTCTCACATAGTGAGACAAACTGTGACCACAAAAGTGATGGATGGAAGGTTTGAATGAATCTCTACCACTGGCATTGCTCTGGGTAACCTTCCAAACCACCGTTTTTAGCCCATCTGCGCCATTGCACAAGGGGTCCAGCCATATGCAAATTAGTCAGGTGCTGCCACGAATGGTAGCAGCCCAGCCCGAACTGCTAGGCCAGGTCCCCTATGCACGGAAACACAAGCAAGCTCAGACATGTTTTGCCCTTGTTGGACCTCCTCAGTGAGGTGCAGCTTGGTTCCCTATGGCATAGCGAGCAAGGCACCCATGTCTGAGCATACCCTCTCTCACATAGTGAGACAAACTGTGACCACAAAAGTGATGGGTGGAAGGTTTTGAATGAATCTGTACAACTTGCATTGCTCTAGGTAACCTTCCACTCCACCGTTTTTTAGCCATTCTGCGCCATTGCACAAGGGGTCCAGCCATATGCAAATCAGTCAGGTACTGCCACCAATGGTAGCAGCTCAGCCTGAACTGCAAGACCAGGTCCCGTCTGCACAGAAACACAAGCAACCCCAGACATGTTTCGGCCTTGTTGAACATCCTCAGTGAGGTGCAGCTTGGTTCCCTATGGCTCAGCGAGCAATGGCCCCACATCCGGGCATGTCCTCTCTAACATAGTGAGACAAACTGTGACCACAAAAGTGATGGGTGGAATGTTTTGAATGAATCTGTACCACTGGCATTGCTCTGGGTAACCTTCCACACCACCGTTTATAGCCCGTCTGCGCCATTGCACAAGGGGTCCAGCCATATGTAAATCAGTCAGGTACTGCCACCAATGGTAGCAGCCCAGCCCAAACTGCTAGGCCAGGTCCTCTCTGCATGGAAACAGAAGCAACCCCAGACAGGTTCCGGCCTTGTTGGACCTCCTCAGTGAGGTGCAGCTTCGTTCCCTATGGCGCAGCGAGCAAGGGACCCATGACTGGGCATTTCACATAGTGAGACAAACTGTGACCACAAAAGTGATGGGTGGAAGGTTTTGCCTGTGTGCACCATTGCACACGGGGTCCAGCCATCTGCAAATCAGTCAGGTACTGCCACCAATGGTAGCAACCCAGCCCAAACTGCTAGGCCAGGTCCTCTCTGCACGGAAACAGAAGCAACCCCAGACAGGTTTCAGCCTTCTTGGACCTCTTCAGTGAGGTGCAGGTTCGTTCCCTATGGCGCAGCGAGCAAGGGACCCACGTCTAGGCATACCCTCCCTCACATAGTGAGACAAACTGTGACCACAAAAGTAATGGGTGGAAGGTTTTGAATTAATCTTTACCAATGGCATTGCTCTGGGTAACCTTCCACACCACCGTTTATAGCCCGTCTGCGCCATTGCACAAGGGGTCCAGCCATATGTAAATCAGTCAGGTACTGCCACCAATGGTAGCAGCCCAGCCCACACTGCTAGGCCAGGTCCGATCTGCACGGAAACACAAGCAACACCAGACAGGTTTCGGCCTTGTTGGACCTCCTCAGTGAGGTGCAGCTTCGTTCCCTATGGCGCAGCGAGCAAAGGACCCACGACTTGGCATACCCTCTCTCACATAGTGAGACAAACTGTGACCACAAAAATGATGGGTGGAAGGTTTTGAATGAATCTGTACCACTGTCATTGCTCTGAGTAACCTTCCACACCACCGTTTTTAGCCCGTCTGCGCCATTGCACAAGGGGTCCAGCCATATGCAAATCAGTCAGGTACTGTAACCAATGGTAGCAGCCCAGCCCGAACTGCTAGGCCAGGTCCCCTCTGCACGGAAACACAAGCAACCCCAGACATGTTTCGGCCTTGTTGGACCCCCTCAGTGAGGTGCAGCTTGGTTCCCTATGGAGCAAAGAGCAAGGGACCCATGTCTGGGCATACCCTCTCTCACATAGTGAGACAAACTATGACCACAAAAGTGATGGGTGGAAGGTTTTGAATGAATCTGTACCACTGGCATTGCTCTGGGTAACCTTCCACACCAACGTTTTTGAGCCCATCTGCGCCATTGCCCAAGCGATCCAGTCATATGAAAATCAGTCAGGTACTGCCACCAATGGTAGCAGCCCAGCCCGAACTGCTAGGCCAGGTCCTCTCTGCACGGAAACACAAGCAACCCCAGACAGGTTTCGGCCTTGTTGGACCTCCTCAGTGAGGTGCACCTTCGTTCCCGATGACGCAGCGAGCAAGGGACCCACCACTGGGCATACCCTCTCTCACATAGTGAGACAAACTGTGACCACAAAAATGATGGGTGGAAGGTTTTGAATTAATCTGTACCACTGGCATTGCTCTGGGTAACCTTCCACACCACCGTTTATAGCCCATCTGCGCCATTGCACAAGGGGTCCAGCCATATGTAAATCAGTCAGGTACTGCGACCAATGGTAGCAGCCCAGCCCACACTGCTAGGCCAGGTCCGATCTGCACGGAAACACAAGCAACACCAGACAGGTTTCGGCCTTGTTGGACCTCCTCAGTGAGGTGCAGCTTCGTTCCCTATGGCGCAGCGAGCAAAGGACCCACGACTTGGCATACCCTCTCTCACATAGTGAGACAAACTGTGACCACAAAAATGATGGGTGGAAGGTTTTGAATTAATCTGTACCACTGGCATTGCTCTGGGCAACCTTCCACACCACCGTTTATAGCCCATCTGCGCCATTGCACAAGGGGTCCAGCCATATGTAAATCAGTCAGGTACTGCGACCAATGGTAGCAGCCCAGCCCAAACTGCTAGGCCAGGTCCTCCCTGCACGGAAACACAAGCAACCCTAGACAGGTTTCGGCCTTGTTGGACCTCCTCAGTGAGGTGCAGTTTCGTTCCCTATGGAGCAGCGAGCAAGGGACCCACAACTGGGCATACCCTCTCTCACATAGTGAGACAAACTGTGACCACAAAAGTGATGGATGGAAGGTTTGAATGAATCTCTACCACTGGCATTGCTCTGGGTAACCTTCCAAACCACCGTTTTTAGCCCATCTGCGCCATTGCACAAGGGGTCCAGCCATATGCAAATTAGTCAGGTGCTGCCACGAATGGTAGCAGCCCAGCCCGAACTGCTAGGCCAGGTCCCCTATGCACGGAAACACAAGCAAGCTCAGACATGTTTTGCCCTTGTTGGACCTCCTCAGTGAGGTGCAGCTTGGTTCCCTATGGCATAGCGAGCAAGGCACCCATGTCTGAGCATACCCTCTCTCACATAGTGAGACAAACTGTGACCACAAAAGTGATGGGTGGAAGGTTTTGAATGAATCTGTACAACTTGCATTGCTCTAGGTAACCTTCCACTCCACCGTTTTTTAGCCATTCTGCGCCATTGCACAAGGGGTCCAGCCATATGCAAATCAGTCAGGTACTGCCACCAATGGTAGCAGCTCAGCCTGAACTGCAAGACCAGGTCCCGTCTGCACAGAAACACAAGCAACCCCAGACATGTTTCGGCCTTGTTGAACATCCTCAGTGAGGTGCAGCTTGGTTCCCTATGGCTCAGCGAGCAATGGCCCCACATCCGGGCATGTCCTCTCTAACATAGTGAGACAAACTGTGACCACAAAAGTGATGGGTGGAATGTTTTGAATGAATCTGTACCACTGGCATTGCTCTGGGTAACCTTCCACACCACCGTTTATAGCCCGTCTGCGCCATTGCACAAGGGGTCCAGCCATATGTAAATCAGTCAGGTACTGCCACCAATGGTAGCAGCCCAGCCCAAACTGCTAGGCCAGGTCCTCTCTGCATGGAAACAGAAGCATCCCCAGACAGGTTCCGGCCTTGTTGGACCTCCTCAGTGAGGTGCAGCTTCGTTCCCTATGGCGCAGCGAGCAAGGGACCCATGACTGGGCATTTCACATAGTGAGACAAACTGTGACCACAAAAGTGATGGGTGGAAGGTTTTGCCTGTGTGCACCATTGCACACGGGGTCCAGCCATCTGCAAATCAGTCAGGTACTGCCACCAATGGTAGCAACCCAGCCCAAACTGCTAGGCCAGGTCCTCTCTGCAAGGAAACAGAAGCAACCCCAGACAGGTTTCAGCCTTCTTGGACCTCTTCAGTGAGGTGCAGGTTCGTTCCCTATGGCGCAGCGAGCAAGGGACCCACGTCTAGGCATACCCTCTCTCACATAGTGAGACAAACTGTGACCACAAAAGTAATGGGTGGAAGGTTTTGAATTAATCTTTACCAATGGCATTGCTCTGGGTAACCTTCCACACCACCGTTTATAGCCTGTCTGCGCCATTGCACAAGGGGTCCAGCCATATGTAAATCAGTCAGGTACTGCCACCAATGGTAGCAGCCCAGCCCACACTGCTAGGCCAGGTCCGATCTGCACGGAAACACAAGCAACACCAGACAGGTTTCGGCCTTGTTGGATCTCCTCAGTGAGGTGCAGCTTCGTTCCCTATGGCGCAGCGAGCAAAGGACCAATGACTTGGCATACCCTCTCTCACATAGTGAGACAAACTGTGACCACAAAAATGATGGGTGGAAGGTTTTGAATGAATCTGTACCACTGTCATTGCTCTGGGTAACCTTCCACACCACCGTTTTTAGCCCGTCTGCGCCATTGCACAAGGGGTCCAGCCATATGCAAATCAGTCAGGTACTGTAACCAATGGTAGCAGCCCAGCCCGAACTGCTAGGCCAGGTCCCCTCTGCACGGAAACACAAGCAACCCCAGACATGTTTCGGCCTTGTTGGACCCCCTCAGTGAGGTGCAGCTTGGTTCCCTATGGAGCAAAGAGCAAGGGACCCATGTCTGGGCATACCCTCTCTCACATAGTGAGACAAACTATGACCACAAAAGTGATGGGTGGAAGGTTTTGAATGAATCTGTACCACTGGCATTGCTCTGGGTAACCTTCCACACCAACGTTTTTGAGCCCATCTGCGCCATTGCCCAAGCGATCCAGTCATATGAAAATCAGTCAGGTACTGCCACCAATGGTAGCAGCCCAGCCCGAACTGCTAGGCCAGGTCCTCTCTGCACGGAAACACAAGCAACCCCAGAGAGGTTTCGGCCTTGTTGGACCTCCTCAGTGAGGTGCACCTTCGTTCCCGATGACGCAGCGAGCAAGGGACCCACCACTGGGCATACCCTCTCTCACACAGTGAGACAAACTGTGACCACAAAATTGATGGGTGGAAGGTTTTGAATGAATCTGTACCACTGGCATTGCTCTGGGTAACCTTCCACACCAACGTTTTTGAGCCCATCTGCACCATTGCACAAGGGGTCCAGTCATATGTAAATCAGTCAGGTTCTGCCACCAATGGTAGCAGCCCTGCCTGAACTGCTAGGCCGGGTCGCCTCTGCACGGAAACACATTTAACCCCAGACATGTTTCGGCCTTGTTTGACCTCCTCAGTGAGGTGCAGCTCGGTTCCCTATGGCGCAGCGAGCAAGGGATCCACGTCTGGGCATACCCTCTCTCACATAGTGAGACAAACTGTCACCACAAAAGTGATGGGTGGAAGGTTTTGAATGAATCTGTACCACTGGCATTGCTCTGGGTAACCTTCCATACCATTGCTTTTTAGCCCGTCTGCGCCATTGCACAAGGGGTCCAGCCATATGCAAATCAGTCAGGTACTGCCACCAAAGGTTGCAGCCCAGCCCGAACTGCAAGGCCAGGTCCCCTCTGGACAGAAACACAAGCAACCCAGACATGTTACGGCATTGTTGGACCTCCTCAGTGAGATACAGCCTTGTTCCCTATGGCGCAGCGGGCAAGGAACTCACGTCTGGGCATACACTCTCTCACATAGTGAGACAAACTGTGACCACAAAAGTGATGGTTGGAAGGTTTTGAATGACTCTGTACCACTGGCATTGCTCTGGGTAACCTTCCACACCACCGTATTTTAGCCCGTCTGCGCCATTCCACAATGGGTCCACCCATATGCAAATCAGTCAGGTACTTCCACCAATGGTAGCAGCCCAGCCCGAACTGCTAGGCCAGGTGCCCTCTGCACAGAAACACAAGCAACCCTTGACATGTTTCGGCCTTGATGATCCTCCTCGGTGAGGTGCAGCTTGGTTCCCTATGGCGCAGCGAACAAGGGACCCACATTTGTGCATGTCCTCTCTAACATGGTGAGACAAACTGTGACCACAAAAGTGTTGGATGGAAGGTTTTGAATGAATCTGTACCACTGTCATTGCTCTGGGTAACCTTCCATACCACCGTTTGTAGCCCGTCTGCGCCATTCCACAAGGGGTCCACCCATATGCAAATCAGTCAGGTACTGCCACCAATGGTAGCAGCCCAGCCCGAACTGCTAGGCCAGGTGCCCTCTGCACAGAAACACAAGCAACCCTTGACATGTTTCGGCCTTGATGATCCTCCTCTGTGAGGTGCAGCTTGGTTCCCTATGGCGCAACGAGCAAGGGACCCATGTCTGGGCATACCCTTTCTCACATAGTGAGACAAACTGTAACCACAAGAGTGATGGGTGGAAGGTTTTGAATGAATCTGTACCACTGGCATTGCTCTGGGTAACCTTCCACACCACCGTTTTTGAGCCCATCTGCGCCATTGCACAAGGGATCCAGCCATATGAAAATCAGACAGGTACTGCCACCAATGGTTGCAGCCCAGCCCGAACTGCTAGGCCAGGTCCTCTCTGCACGGAAACACAAGCAACCCCAGACAGGTTTCGGCCTTGTTGGACCTCCTCAGTGAGGTGCACCTTCGTTCCCGATGACGCAGCGAGCAAGGGACCCACCACTGGGCATACCCTCTCTCACACAGTGAGACAAACTGTGACCACAAAATTGATGGGTGGAAGGTTTTGAATGAATCTGTACCACTGGCATTGCTCTGGGTAACCTTCCACACCACCTTTTTTTAGCCCGTCTGCGCCATTCCACAAGAGGAACACCCATATGCAAATCAGTCTGGTACTGCCACCAATGGTAGCAGCCCAGCCCACACTGCTAGGCCAGGTCCGATCTGCACGGAAACACAAGCAACACCAGACAGGTTTCGGCCTTGTTGGACCTCCTCAGTGAGGTGCAGCTTCGTTCCCTATGGCGCAGTGCGCAAGGGACCCACGACTGGGCATACCCTCTCTCACATAGTGAGACAAACTGTGACCACAAAAGTGATGTGTGGAAGGTTTTGAATGAATCTGTACCACTGGCATTTCTCTGGGTAACCTTCCATACCACAGTTTTTTATCCCATCTGCGCCATTGCACAAGGGGTCCAGCCATATGCAAACCAGTCAGGTACTGCCAGAAATGGTTGCAGCCCACCCCGAACTGCTAGGCCAGGTCCCCTCTGGACAGAAACACAAGCAACCCCAGACGTGTTACGGCATTGTTGGACCTACTCAGTGAGGTGCAGCTTGGTTCCCTATGGCGCAGCGAGCAAGGGACCCACGACTGGGCATACCCTCTCTCACATAGTGAGACAAACTGTGACCACAAAAGTGATGGGTGGAAGGTTTTAAATGAATCTGTACCACTGGCATTGTTCTGGGTAACCTTCCACACTACCGTTTCTAGCCCGTCAGCGTCATTGCACAAGTTGTCCAGCCATATGTAAATCAGTCAGGTACTGCCACCAATGGTAGCAGCCCAGCCCAAACTGCTAGGCCAGGTCCTCTCTGCATGGAAACACAAGCAACCCCAGACAGGTTTCGGCCTTGTTGGACCTCCTCAGTGAGGTGCAGCTTCGTTCCCTATGGCGCAGCGAGCAAGGGACCCACGACTGGGCATACCCTCTCTCACATAGTGAGACAAACTGTGACCACAAAAGTGGTGTGGAAGGTTTTGAATGAATCTATACCACTGGCATTGCTCTGGGTAACCTTCCATACCACAGTTTTTTAGCCCGTCTGCGCCATTGCACAAGGGGTCCAGCCATATGCAAACCAGTCAGGTACTACCACCAATGGTTGCAGCCCAGCCCGAACTGCTAGGCCAGGTCCCCTCTGGACAGAAACACAAGCAACCCCAGACGTGTTACGGCATTGTTGGACCTCCTCAGTGAGGTGCTGATTGGTTCCCTATGGCGCAGCGAGCAAGGGACCCACGTCTGGGCATACCCTCTCTCACATAGTGAGACAAACTGTGACCACAAAAGTGATGGGTGGAAGGTTTTGAATGAATCTGTACCATTGTCATTGCCTTGGGTAACCTTTCACACCACCGTTTTTAGCCCATCTGCGGCATTGCACAAGGGGTCCAGCCATATGCAAATCAGTCAGGTTCTGCCACGAATGGTAGCAGCCCAGCCCGAACTGCTAGGCCAGTTCCCCTCTGCTCAGAAACACAACCAACCCCAGACATGTTTCACCCTTGTTGGACCTCCTCAGTGAGGTGCAGCTTGGTTCCCTATGGCGTAGCGATCAAGGCACCCACGTCTGAGCATACCTTCTCTCACATAGTGAGACAAACTGTGACCACAAAAGTGATGGGTGGAAGGTTTTGAATTAATCTGTACCACTGGCAATGCTCTGGGTAACCTTCCACACCACCGTTTATAGCCCGTCTGCCCCATTGCACAAGGGGTCCAGCCATATGTAAATCAGTCAGGTACTGCCACCAATGGTAGCAGCCCAGCCCAAACTGCTAGGCCAGGTCTTCTCTGCACGGAAACACAAGCAACCCCAGACAGGTTTCGGCCTTTTTGGACCTCCTCAGTGAGGTGCAGCTTCGTTCCCTATGGCGCAGCGACCAAGGGACCCACGACTGGGCATACCCTCTCTCACATAGTGAGACAAACTGTGACCACAAAAGTGATGTGTGGAAGGTTTTGAATGAATCTGTACCACTGGCATTGCTCTGGGTAAGCTTCACCATGACCGTTTTTTAACCCGTCTGTGCCATTGCACAAGGGGTCCAGCCATATGCAAATCAATCAGGTACTGCCACGAATGGTAGCAGCCCAGCCCGAACTGCTAGGCCAGGTACCCTCTGCACGGAAACACAAGCAACCCCAGACATGTTTTGCCCTTGTTGGACCTCCTCAGTGAGGTGCAGCTTGGTTCCCTATGGCGTAGCGAGCAAGGCACCCACGTCTGAGCATACCCTCTCTCACATAGTGAGACAAACTGTGACCACAAAAGTGATGGGTGGAAGGTGTTGAATGAATCTGTACCACGGGCATTGCTCTGGGTAACCTTCCACACCACCGTTTATAGCCCGTCTGCGCCATTGCACAAGGGGTCCAGCCATATGTAAATCAGTCAGGTACTGCCACCAATGGTAGCAGCCCAGCCCAAACTGCTAGGCCAGGTCCCCTCTGCACGGAAACACAAGCAACCCCAGACATGTTTTGCCCTTGTTGGACGTCCACAGTGAGGTGCAGTTTGGTTCCCTATGGCGTAGGGAGCAAGGGATCCACGTCTGAGCATACCCTCTCTCACATAGTGAGACAAACTGTGACCACAAAAGTGATGGGTGGAAGGTTTTGAATGAATCTGTACCTCTGGCATTACTGTGGGTAACCTTCCACACCACCGTTTATAGCCCGTCTGCGCCATTGCACAAGGGGTCCAGCCATATGTAAATCAGTCAGGTACTGCCACCAATGGTAGCAACCCAGCCCAAATTGCTAGGCCAGGTCCTCTCTGCACGGAAACAGAAGCAACCCCAGACAGGTTTCAGCCTTCTTGGACCTCTTCAGTGAGGTGCAGGTTCGTTCCCTATGGTGCAGCGAGCAAGGGACCCACGTCTAGGCATACCCTCTCTCACATAGTGAGACAAACTGTGACCACAAAAGTAATGGGTGGAAGGTTTTGAATTAATCTTTACCAATGGCATTGCTCTGGGTAACCTTCCACACCACCGTTTATAGCCCGTCTGCGCCATTGCACAAGGGGTCCAGCCATATGTAAATCAGTCAGGTACTGCCACCAATGGTAGCAGCCCAGCCCACACTGCTAGGCCAGGTCCGATCTGCACGGAAACACAAGCAACACCAGACAGGTTTCGGCCTTGTTGGACCTCCTCAGTGAGGTGCAGCTTCGTTCCCTATGGCGCAGCGAGCAAAGGACCCACGACTTGGCATACCCTCTCTCACATAGTGAGACAAACTGTGACCACAAAATTGATGGATGGAAGGTTTTGAATGAATCTGTACCACTGGCATTGCTCTGGGTAACCTTCCACACCACCTTTTTTTAGCCCGTCTGCGCCATTCCACAAGAGGAACACCCATATGCAAATCAGTCTGGTACTGCCACCAATGGTAGCAGCCCAGCCCACACTGCTAGGCCAGGTCCGATCTGCACGGAAACACAAGCAACACCAGACAGGTTTCGGCCTTGTTGGACCTCCTCAGTGAGGTGCAGCTTCGTTCCCTATGGCGCAGTGCGCAAGGGACCCACGACTGGGCATACCCTCTCTCACATAGTGAGACAAACTGTGACCACAAAAGTGATGTGTGGAAGGTTTTGAATGAATCTGTACCACTGGCATTTCTCTGGGTAACCTTCCATACCACAGTTTTTTATCCCATCTGCGCCATTGCACAAGGGGTCCAGCCATATGCAAACCAGTCAGGTACTGCCAGAAATGGTTGCAGCCCACCCCGAACTGCTAGGCCAGGTCCCCTCTGGACAGAAACACAAGCAACCCCAGACGTGTTACGGCATTGTTGGACCTACTCAGTGAGGTGCAGCTTGGTTCCCTATGGCGCAGCGAGCAAGGGACCCACGACTGGGCATACCCTCTCTCACATAGTGAGACAAACTGTGACCACAAAAGTGATGGGTGGAAGGTTTTAAATGAATCTGTACCACTGGCATTGTTCTGGGTAACCTTCCACACTACCGTTTCTAGCCCGTCAGCGTCATTGCACAAGTTGTCCAGCCATATGTAAATCAGTCAGGTACTGCCACCAATGGTAGCAGCCCAGCCCAAACTGCTAGGCCAGGTCCTCTCTGCATGGAAACACAAGCAACCCCAGACAGGTTTCGGCCTTGTTGGACCTCCTCAGTGAGGTGCAGCTTCGTTCCCTATGGCGCAGCGAGCAAGGGACCCACGACTGGGCATACCCTCTCTCACATAGTGAGACAAACTGTGACCACAAAAGTGGTGTGGAAGGTTTTGAATGAATCTATACCACTGGCATTGCTCTGGGTAACCTTCCATACCACAGTTTTTTAGCCCGTCTGCGCCATTGCACAAGGGGTCCAGCCATATGCAAACCAGTCAGGTACTACCACCAATGGTTGCAGCCCAGCCCGAACTGCTAGGCCAGGTCCCCTCTGGACAGAAACACAAGCAACCCCAGACGTGTTACGGCATTGTTGGACCTCCTCAGTGAGGTGCTGATTGGTTCCCTATGGCGCAGCGAGCAAGGGACCCACGTCTGGGCATACCCTCTCTCACATAGTGAGACAAACTGTGACCACAAAAGTGATGGGTGGAAGGTTTTGAATGAATCTGTACCATTGTCATTGCCTTGGGTAACCTTTCACACCACCGTTTTTAGCCCATCTGCGGCATTGCACAAGGGGTCCAGCCATATGCAAATCAGTCAGGTTCTGCCACGAATGGTAGCAGCCCAGCCCGAACTGCTAGGCCAGTTCCCCTCTGCTCAGAAACACAACCAACCCCAGACATGTTTCACCCTTGTTGGACCTCCTCAGTGAGGTGCAGCTTGGTTCCCTATGGCGTAGCGATCAAGGCACCCACGTCTGAGCATACCTTCTCTCACATAGTGAGACAAACTGTGACCACAAAAGTGATGGGTGGAAGGTTTTGAATTAATCTGTACCACTGGCAATGCTCTGGGTAACCTTCCACACCACCGTTTATAGCCCGTCTGCCCCATTGCACAAGGGGTCCAGCCATATGTAAATCAGTCAGGTACTGCCACCAATGGTAGCAGCCCAGCCCAAACTGCTAGGCCAGGTCTTCTCTGCACGGAAACACAAGCAACCCCAGACAGGTTTCGGCCTTTTTGGACCTCCTCAGTGAGGTGCAGCTTCGTTCCCTATGGCGCAGCGACCAAGGGACCCACGACTGGGCATACCCTCTCTCACATAGTGAGACAAACTGTGACCACAAAAGTGATGTGTGGAAGGTTTTGAATGAATCTGTACCACTGGCATTGCTCTGGGTAAGCTTCACCATGACCGTTTTTTAACCCGTCTGTGCCATTGCACAAGGGGTCCAGCCATATGCAAATCAATCAGGTACTGCCACGAATGGTAGCAGCCCAGCCCGAACTGCTAGGCCAGGTACCCTCTGCACGGAAACACAAGCAACCCCAGACATGTTTTGCCCTTGTTGGACCTCCTCAGTGAGGTGCAGCTTGGTTCCCTATGGCGTAGCGAGCAAGGCACCCACGTCTGAGCATACCCTCTCTCACATAGTGAGACAAACTGTGACCACAAAAGTGATGGGTGGAAGGTGTTGAATGAATCTGTACCACGGGCATTGCTCTGGGTAACCTTCCACACCACCGTTTATAGCCCGTCTGCGCCATTGCACAAGGGGTCCAGCCATATTAAATCAGTCAGGTACTGCCACCAATGGTAGCAGCCCAGCCCAAACTGCTAGGCCAGGTCCCCTCTGCACGGAAACACAAGCAACCCCAGACATGTTTTGCCCTTGTTGGACGTCCACAGTGAGGTGCAGTTTGGTTCCCTATGGCGTAGGGAGCAAGGGATCCACGTCTGAGCATACCCTCTCTCACATAGTGAGACAAACTGTGACCACAAAAGTGATGGGTGGAAGGTTTTGAATGAATCTGTACCTCTGGCATTACTGTGGGTAACCTTCCACACCACCGTTTATAGCCCGTCTGCGCCATTGCACAAGGGGTCCAGCCATATGTAAATCAGTCAGGTACTGCCACCAATGGTAGCAACCCAGCCCAAATTGCTAGGCCAGGTCCTCTCTGCACGGAAACAGAAGCAACCCCAGACAGGTTTCAGCCTTCTTGGACCTCTTCAGTGAGGTGCAGGTTCGTTCCCTATGGTGCAGCGAGCAAGGGACCCACGTCTAGGCATACCCTCTCTCACATAGTGAGACAAACTGTGACCACAAAAGTAATGGGTGGAAGGTTTTGAATTAATCTTTACCAATGGCATTGCTCTGGGTAACCTTCCACACCACCGTTTATAGCCCGTCTGCGCCATTGCACAAGGGGTCCAGCCATATGTAAATCAGTCAGGTACTGCCACCAATGGTAGCAGCCCAGCCCACACTGCTAGGCCAGGTCCGATCTGCACGGAAACACAAGCAACACCAGACAGGTTTCGGCCTTGTTGGACCTCCTCAGTGAGGTGCAGCTTCGTTCCCTATGGCGCAGCGAGCAAAGGACCCACGACTTGGCATACCCTCTCTCACATAGTGAGACAAACTGTGACCACAAAAGTGATGAGTGGAAGGTTTTGCCTGTGTGCACCATTGCACACGGGTTCCAGCCATCTGCAAATCAGTCAGGTACTGTAACCAATGGTAGCAGCCCAGCCCGAACTGCTAGGCCAGGTCCCCTCTGCACAGAAACACAAGCAACCCCAGACATGTTTTGGCCTTGTTGGACCTCCTCAGTGAGGTGCAGCTTGGTTCCCGATGGAGCAAAGAGCAAGGGACCCATGTCTGGGCATACCCTCTCTCACATAGTGAGACAAACTGTGACCACAAAAGTGATGGGTGGAAGGTTTTGAATGAATCTGTACCACTGGCATTGCTGTGGGTAACCTTCCATACCACCGTTTCTAGCCCGTCAGCGTCATTGCACAAGTTGTCCAGCCATATGTAAATCAGTCAGGTACTGCCACCAATGGTAGCAGCCCAGCCCAAACTGCTAGGCCAGGTCCTCTCTGCATGGAAACACAAGCAACCCCAGACAGGTTTCGGCCTTGTTGGACCTCCTCAGTGAGGTGCAGCTTCGTTCCCTATGGCGCAGCGAGCAAGGGACCCACGACTGGGCATACCCTCTCTCACATAGTGAGACAAACTGTGACCACAAAAGTGATGTGTGGAAGGTTTTGAATGAATCTATACCACTGGCATTGCTCTGGGTAACCTTCCATACCACAGTTTTTTAGCCCGTCTGCGCCATTGCACAAGGGATCCAGCCATATGCAAACCAGTCAGGTACTACCACCAATGGTTGCAGCCCAGCCCGAACTGCTAGGCCAGGTCCCCTCTGGACAGAAACACAAGCAACCCCAGACGTGTTACGGCATTGTTGGACCTCCTCAGTGAGGTGCTGATTGGTTCCCTATGGCGCAGCGAGCAAGGGACCCACGTCTGGGCATACCCTCTCTCACATATTGAGACAAACTGTGACCACAAAAGTGATGGGTGGAAGGTTTTGAATGAATCTGTACCACTGTCATTGCCTTGGGTAACCTTTCACACCACCGTTTTTAGCCCATCTGCGGCATTGCACAAGGGGTCCAGCCATATGCAAATCAGTCAGGTTCTGCCACGAATGGTAGCAGCCCAGCCCGAACTACTAGGCCAGTTCCCCTCTGCTCAGAAACACAAGCAACCCCAGACATGTTTCACCCTTGTTGGACCTCCTCAGTGAGGTGCAGCTTGGTTCCCTATGGCGTAGCGAGCAAGGCATCCACGTCTGAGCATACCTTCTCTCACATAGTGAGACAAACTGTGACCACAAAAGTGATGGGTGGAAGGTTTTGAATGAATCTGTACCACTGGCAATGCTCTGGGTAACCTTCCACACCACCGTTTATAGCCGTCTGCCCCATTGCACAAGGGGTCCAGCCATATGTAAATCAGTCAGGTACTGCCACCAATGGTAGCAGCCCAGCCCAAACTGCTAGGCCAGGTCTTCTCTGCACGGAAACACAAGCAACCCCAGACAGGTTTCGGCCTTGTTGGACCTCCTCAGTGAGGTGCAGCTTCGTTCCCTATGGTGCAGCGACCAAGGGACCCACGACTGGGCATACCCTCTCTCACATAGTGAGACAAACTGTGACCACAAAAGTGATGTGTGGAAGGTTTTGAATGAATCTGTACCACTGGCATTGCTCTGGGTAACCTTCACCATGACCGTTTTTTAACCCGTCTGTGCCATTGCACAAGGGGTCCAGCCATATGCAAATCAATCAGGTACTGCCACGAATGGTAGCAGCCCAGCCCGAACTGCTAGGCCAGGTACCCTCTGCACGGAAACACAAGCAACCCCAGACATGTTTTGCCCTTGTTGGACGTCCACAGTGAGGTGCAGCTTGGTTCCCTATGGCGTAGGGAGCAAGGGATCCACGTCTGAGCATACCCTCTCTAACATAGTGAGACAAACTGTGACCACAAAAGTGATGGGTGGAAGGTTTTGAATGAATCTGTACCTCTGGCATTGCTGTGGGTAACCTTCCACACCACCGTTTATAGCCCGTCTGCGCCATTGCACAAGGGGTCCAGCCATATGTAAATCAGTCAGGTACTGCGACCAATGGTAGCAGCCCAGCCCAAACTGCTAGGCCAGGTCCTCTCTGCACGGAAACACAAGCAACCCCAGACAGGTTTCGGCCTTGTTGGACCTCCTCAGTGAAGTGCAGCTTCGTTCCCTGTGGCGCAGCGAGCAAGGGACCCACGACTGGGCATACCCTCTCTCACATAGTGAGACAAACTGTGACCACAAAAGTGATGGATGGAAGGTTTGAATGAATCTCTACCTTCGGCACTGCTCTGGGTAACCTTCCAAACCACCGTTTTTAGCCCATCTGCGCCATTGCACAAGGGGTCCAGCCATATGTAAATTAGTCAGGTACTGCCACCAATGGTCGCAGCCCAGCCCAAACTGCTGGGCCAGGTCCTCTCTGCACGGAAACACAAGCAACCCCAGAAAGATTTCATCCTTCTTGGACCTCCTCAGTGAGGTGCAGGTTCATTCCCTATGGTGCAGCGAGCAAGGAACCCACGTCTGGGCATACCCTCTCTCACATAGTGAGACAAAGTGTGACCACAAAAATGATGGGTGGGAGGTTTTGAATGAATCTGTACAACTGGCATTGCTCTAGGTAACCTTCCACTCCACCGTTTTTTAGCCATTCTGCGCCATTGCACAAGGGGTCCAGCCATATGCAAATCAGTCAGGTACTGCCACCAATGGTAGCAGCTCAGCCTGAACTGCAAGACCAGGTCCCGTCTGGACGGAAACACAAGCAACCCCAGACATGTTTCGGCCTTGTTGAACATCCTCAGTGAGGTGCAGCTTGGTTCCCTATGGCTCAGCGAGCAATGGACCCACATCCGTTCATGTCCTCTCTAACATAGTGAGACAAACTGTGACCACAAAAGTGATGGGTGGAAGGTTTTGAATGAATCTGTACCACTGGCATTGATCTGGGTAACCTTCCACACCACCGTTTATAGCCCGTCTGCGCCATTGCACAAGGGGTCCAGCTATATGTAAATCAGTCAGGTACTGCCACCAATGGTAGCAGCCCAGCCCACACTGCTAGGCCAGGTCCGATCTGCACGGAAACACAAGCAACACCCGACAGGTTTCGGCCTTGTTGGACCTCCTCAGTGAGGTGCAGCTACGTTCCCTATGGCGCAGCGAGCAAGGGACCCACGACTGGGCATACCCTCTCTCACATAGTGAGACAAACTGTGACCACAAAAGTGATGGGTGGAAGGTTTTTCCTGTGTGCACCATTGCACACGGAGTCCAGCCATCTGCAAATCAGTCAGGTACTGCCACCAATGGTAGCAGCCCAGCCCAAACTGCTAGGCCAGGTCCTCTCTGCACGGAAACACAAGCAACCCCAGAAAGGTTTCATCCTTCTTGGACCTCCTCAGTGAGGTGCAGGTTCATTCCCTATGGTGCAGCGAGCAAGGGACCCACGACTTGGCATACCCTCTCTCACATAGTGAGACAAACTGTGACCACAAAAGTGATGAGTGGAAGGTTTTGCCTGTGTGCACCATTGCACACGGGGTCCAGCCATCTGCAAATCAGTCAGGTACTGCCACCAATTGTAGTAGCCCAGCCCAAACTGCTAGGCCAGGTCCTCTCTGCACGGAAACACAAGCAACCCCTGAAAGATTTCATCCTTCTTGGACCTCCTCAGTGAGGTGCAGGTTCATTCCCTATGGTGCAGCGAGCAAGGAACCCAAGTCTGGGCATACCCTCTCTAACATAGTGAGACAAACTGTGACCACAAAAATGATGGGTGGAAGGTTTTGAATGAATCTGTACAACTGGCATTGCTCTAGGTAACCTTCCACTGCACCGTTTTTTAGCCATTCTGCGCCATTGCACAAGGGGTCCAGCCATATGCAAATCAGTCAGATACTGCCACCAATGGTAGCAGCTCAGCCTGAACTGCAAGACCAGGTCCCGTCTGCACGGAAACACAAGCAACCCCAGACATGTTTCAGCCTTGTTGAACATCCTCAGTGAGGTGCAGCTTGGTTCCCTATGGCTCAGCAAGCAATGGACCCACATCCGGGCATGTCCTCTCTAACATAGTGAGACAAACTGTGACCACAAAAGTGATGGGTGGAAGGTTTTGAATGAATTTGTACCACTGGCATTGCTCTGGGTAACCTTCCACACCACCGTTTATAGCCCGTCTGCGCCATTGCACAATGGGTCCAGCCATATGTAAATCAGTCAGGTACTGCTACCAATGGTAGCAGCCCAGCCCAAACTGCTAGGCCAGGTCCTCTCTGCACGGAAACAGAAGCAACCCCAGACAGGTTCCGGCCTTGTTGGACCTCCTCAGTGAGGTGCAGCTTCGTTCCCTATGGCGCAGCGAGCAAGGGACCTACGACTGGGCATACCCTCTTTCACATAGTGAGACAAACTGTGACCACAAAAGTGATGGGGGGAAGGTTTTGCCTGTGTGCTCCATTGCACACGGGGTCCAGCCATCTCCAAATCAGTCAGGTACTGCCACCAATGGTAGCAACCCAGCCCAAACTGCTAGGCCAGGTCCTCTCTGCACGGAAACAGAAGCAACCCCAGACAGGTTTCAGCCTTCTTGGACCTCTTCAGTGAGGTGCAGGTTCGTTCCCTATGGCGCAGCGAGCAAGGGACCCACGTCTGGGCATACCCTCTCTCACATAGTGAGACAAACTGTGACTACAAAAGTAATGGGTGGAAGGTTTTGAATGAATCTTTACCACTGGCATTGCTCTGGGTAACCTTCCACACCACCGTTTATAGCCCGTCTGCGCCATTGCACAAGGGGTCCAGCCATATGTAAATCAGTCAGGTACTGCCACCAATGGTAGCAGCCCAGCCCACACTGCTAGGCCAGGTCCGATCTGCACGGAAACACAAGCAACACCAGACAGGTTTCGGCCTTGTTGGACCTCCTCAGTGAGGTGCAGCTTCATTCCCTATGGCGCAGCGAGCAAGGGACCCACGACTGGGCATACCCTCTCTCACATAGTGAGACAAACTGTGACCACAAAAGTGATGGGTGGAAGGTTTTGCCTGTGTGCACCATTGCACACGGGGTCCAGCCATCTGCAAATCAGTCAGGTACTGCCACCAATGGTAGCAGCCCAGCCCAAACTGCTAGGCCAGGTCCTCTCTGCACGGAAACACAAGCAACCCCAGAAAGGTTTCATCCTTCTTGGACCTCCTCAGTGAGGTGCAGGTTCATTCCCTATGGTGCAGCGAGCAAGGAACCCACGTCTGGGCATACCCTCTCTCACATAGTGAGACAAACTGTGACCACAAAAATGATTGGTGGAAGGTTTTGAATGAATCTGTACAACTGGCATTGCTCTAGGTAACCTTCCACTCCACCGTTTTTTAGCCATTCTGCACCATTGCACAAGGGGTCCAGCCATATGCAAATCAGTCAGGTACTTCCACCAATGGTAGCAGCTCAGCCTGAACTGCAAGACCAGGTCCCGTCTGCACGGAAACACAAGCAACCCCAGACATGTTTCGGCCTTGTTGAACATCCTCAGTGAGGTGCAGCTTCGTTCGCTATGGCTCAGCGAGCAATGGACCCTCATCCGGGCATGTCCTCTCTAACATAGTGAGACAAACTGTGACCACAAAAGTGATGGATGGAAGGTTTGAATGAATCTCTACCATTGGCATTGCTCTGGGTAACCTTCCAAACCACCGTTTTTAGCCCATCTGCGCCATTGCACAAGGGGTCCAGCCATATGTAAATCAGTCAGGTACTGCCACCAATGGTAGCAGCTCAGCCTGAACTGCAAGACCAGGTCCCGTCTTCACGGAAACACAAGCAACCCCAGACATGTTTCGGCCTTGTTGAACATCCTCAGTGAGGTGCAGCTTCGTTCCCTATGGCTCAGCGAGCAATGGACCCTCATCCGGGCATGTCCTCTCTAACATAGTGAGACAAACTGTGACCACAAAAGTGATGGGTGGAAGGTTTTGAATTAATCTGTACCACTGGCATTGCTCTGGGTAACCTTCCACACCACCGTTTATAGCCCGTCTGCGCCATTGCACAAGGGGTCCAGCCATATGTAAATCAGTCAGGTACTGCCACCAATGGTAGCAGCCCAGCCCAAACTGCTAGGCCAGGTCCTCTCTGCACGGAAACACAAGCAACCCCAGAAAGATTTCATCCTTCTTGGACCTCCTCAGTGAGGTGCAGGTTCATTCCCTATGGTGCAGCGAGCAAGGAACCCACGTCTGGGCATACCCTATCTCACATAGTGAGACAAACTGTGACCACAAAAATGATTGGTGGAAGGTTTTGAATGAATCTGTACAACTGGCATAGCTCTAGGTAACCTTCCACTCCACCGTTTTTTAGCCATTCTGCACCATTGCACAAGGGGTCCAGCCATATGCAAATCAGTCAGGTACTTCCACCAATGGTAGCAGCTCATCCTGAACTGCAAGACCAGGTCCCGTCTGCACGGAAACACAAGCAACCCCAGACATGTTTCGGCCTTGTTGAACATCCTCAGTGAGGTGCAGCTTCGTTCGCTATGGCTCAGCGAGCAATGGACCCTCATCCGGGCATGTCCTCTCTAACATAGTGAGACAAACTGTGACCACAAAAGTGATGGGTGGAAGGTTTTGAATTAATCTGTACCACTGGCATTGCTCTGGGTAACCTTCCACACCACCGTTTTTAGCCCATCTGCGCCATTGCACAAGGGGTCCAGCCATATGTAAATCAGTCAGGTACTGCCACCAATGGTAGCAGCTCAGCCTGAACTGCAAGACCAGGTCCCGTCTGCACGGAAACACAAGCAACCCCAGACATGTTTCGGCCTTGTTGAACATTCTCAGTGAGGTGCAGCTTGGTTCCCTATGGCTCAGCGAGCAATGGACCCACATCCGGGCATGTCCTCTCTAACATAGTGAGACAAACTGTGACCACAAATGTGATGGGTGGAAGGTTTTGAATTAATTTGTACCACTGGCATTGCTCTGGGTAACCTTCCACAGCTCAGCCTGAACTGCAAGACCAGGTCCCGTCTGCACGGAAACACAAGCAACCCCAGACATGTTTCGGCCTTGTTGAACATCCTCAGTGAGGTGCAGCTTCGTTCCCTATGGCTCAGCGAGCAATGGACCCTCATCCGGGCATGTCCTCTCTAACATAGTGAGAACAAACTGTGACCACAAAAGTGATGGGTGGAAGGTTTTGAATTAATCTGTACCACTGGCATTGCTCTGGGTAACCTTCCACACCACCGTTTACAGCCCGTCTGCGCCATTGCACAAGGGGTCCAGCCATATGTAAATCAGTCAGGTACTGCCACCAATGGTAGCAGCCCAGCCCAAACTGCTAGGCCAGGTCCTCTCTGCACGGAAACACAAGCAACCCCAGAAAGATTTCATCCTTCTTGGACCTCCTCAGTGAGGTGCAGGTTCATTCCCTATGGTGCAGCGAGCAAGGAACC
Organism: Ambystoma mexicanum; assembly: GCF_040938575.1. Taxonomy (NCBI): domain Eukaryota; kingdom Metazoa; phylum Chordata; class Amphibia; order Caudata; family Ambystomatidae; genus Ambystoma; species Ambystoma mexicanum. The sequence goes on from NC_090934.1 coordinate 720,096,601, forward strand.
CACGTCTGGGCATACCCTCTCTCACATAGTGAGACAAACTGTGACCACAAAAATGATTGGTGGAAGGTTTTGAATGAATCTGTACAACTGGCATTGCTCTAGGTAACCTTCCACTCCACCGTTTTTTAGCCATTCTGCACCATTGCACAAGGGGTCCAGCCATATGCAAATCAGTCAGGTACTTCCACCAATGGTAGCAGCTCAGCCTGAACTGCAAGACCAGGTCCCGTCTGCACGGAAACACAAGCAACCCCAGACATGTTTCGGCCTTGTTGAACATCCTCAGTGAGGTGCAGCTTCGTTCGCTATGGCTCAGCGAGCAATGGACCCTCATCCGGGCATGTCCTCTCTAACATAGTGAGACAAACTGTGACCACAAAAGTGATGGATGGAAGGTTTGAATGAATCTCTACCATTGGCATTGCTCTGGGTAACCTTCCAAACCACCGTTTTTAGCCCATCTGCGCCATTGCACAAGGGGTCCAGCCATATGTAAATCAGTCAGGTACTGCCACCAATGGTAGCAGCTCAGCCTGAAATGCAAGACCAGGTCCCGTCTGCACGGAAACACAAGCAACCCCAGACATGTTTCGGCCTTGTTGAACATTCTCAGTGAGGTGCAGCTTGGTTCCCTATGGCTCAGCGAGCAATGGACCCACATCCGGGCATGTCCTCTCTAACATAGTGAGACAAACTGTGACCACAAATGTGATGGGTGGAAGGTTTTGAATTAATTTGTACCACTGGCATTGCTCTGGGTAACCTTCCACAGCTCAGCCTGAACTGCAAGACCAGGTCCCGTCTGCACGGAAACACAAGCAACCCCAGACATGTTTCGGCCTTGTTGAACATCCTCAGTGAGGTGCAGCTTGGTTCCCTATGGCTCAGCGAGCAATGGACCCACATCCGGGCATGTCCTCTCTAACATAGTGAGACAAACTGTGACCACAAAAGTGATGGGTGGAAGGTTTTGAATGAATCTGTACCACTGGCATTGCTCTGGGTAACCTTCCACACCACCGTTTATAGCCCGTCTGCGCCATTGCACAAGGGGTCCAGCCATATGTAAATCAGTCAGGTACTGCCACCAATGGTAGCAGCCCAGCCCACACTGCTAGGCCAGGTCCGATCTGCACGGAAACACAAGCAACACCCAACAGGTTTCAGCCTTGTTGGACCTCCTCAGTGAGGCGCAGCGAGCAAGGGACCCACGACTGGGCATACCCTCTCTCACATAGTGAGACAAACTGTGACCACAAAAGTGATGGGTGGAAGGTTTTGCCTGTGTGCACCATTGCACACGGGGTCCAGCCATCTGCAAATCAGTCAGGTACTGCCACCAATGGTAGCAGCCCAGCCCAAACTGCTAGGCCAGGTCCTCTCTGCACGGAAACACAAGCAACCCCAGAAAGGTTTCATCCTTCTTGGACCTTCTCAGTGAGGTGCAGGTTCATTCCCTATGGTGCAGCGAGCAAGGGACCCACGACTTGGCATACCCTCTCTCACATAGTGAGACAAACTGTGACCACAAAAGTGATGGGTGGAAGGTTTTGCCTGTGTGCACCATTGCACACGGGGTCCAGCCATCTGCAAATCAGTCAGGTACTGCCACCAATGGTAGTAGCCCAGCCCAAACTGCTAGGCCAGGTCCTCTCTGCACGGAAACACAAGCAACCCCTGAAAGATATCATCCTTCTTGGACCTCCTCAGTGAGGTGCAGGTTCATTCCCTATGGTGCAGCGAGCAAGGAACCCAAGTCTGGGCATACCCTCTCTCACATAGTGAGACAAACTGTGACCACAAAAATGATGGGTGGAAGGTTTTGAATGAATCTGTACAACTGGCATTGCTCTAGGTAACCTTCCACTCCACCGTTTTTTAGCCATTCTGCGCCATTGCACAAGGGGTCCAGCCATATGCAAATCAGTCAGGTACTGCCACCAATGGTAGCAGCTCAGCCTGAACTGCAAGACCAGGTCCCGTCTGCACGGAAACACAAGCAACCCCAGACATGTTTCGGCCTTGTTGAACATTCTCAGTGAGGTGCAGCTTGGTTCCCTATGGCTCAGCGAGCAATGGACCCACATCCGGGCATGTCCTCTCTAACATAGTGAGACAAACTGTGACCACAAATGTGATGGGTGGAAGGTTTTGAATTAATTTGTACCACTGGCATTGCTCTGGGTAACCTTCCACACCACCGTTTATAGCCCGTCTGCGCCATTGCACAATGGGTCCAGCCATATGTAAATCAGTCAGGTACTGCCACCAATGGTAGCAGCCCAGCCCAAACTGCTAGGCCAGGTCCTCTCTGCACGGAAACAGAAGCAACCCCAGACATGTTCCGGCCTTATTGGACCTCCTCAGTGAGGTGCAGCTTCGTTCCCTATGGCGCAGCGAGCAAGGGACCCACGACTGGGCATACCCTCTTTCACATAGTGAGACAAACTGTGACCACAAAAGTGATGGGTGGAAGGTTTTGCCTGTGTGCACCATTGCACACGGGGTCCAGCCATCTGCAAATCAGTCAGGTACTGCCACCAATGGTAGCAACCCAGCCCAAACTGCTAGGCCAGGTCCTCTCTGCACGGAAACAGAAGCAACCCCAGACAGGTTTCAGCCTTCTTGGATCTCTTCAGTGAGGTGCAGGTTCGTTCCCTATGGCGCAGCGAGCAAGGGACCCACGTCTGGGCATACCCTCTCTCACATAGTGAGACAAACTGTGACCACAAAAGTAATGGGTGGAAGGTTTTGAATGAATCTTTACCACTGGCATTGCTCTGGGTAACCTTCCATACCACCGTTTATAGCCCGTCTGCGCCATTGCACAAGGGGTCCAGCCATATGTAAATCAGTCAGGTACTGCCACCAATGGTAGCAGCCCAGCCCACACTGCTAGGCCAGGTCCGATCTGCACGGAAACACAAGCAACACCAGACAGGTTTCGGCCTTGTTGGACCTCCTCAGTGAGGTGCAGCTTCGTTCCCTATGGCACAGCGAGCAAGGGACCCACGACTGGGCATACCCTCTCTCACATAGTGAGACAACTGTGACCACAAAAGTGATGGGAGGAAGGTTTTGCCTGTGTGCACCATTGCACACGGGGTCCAGCCATCTGCAAATCAGTCAGGTACTGCCACCAATGGTAGCAGCCCAGCCCAAACTGCTAGGCCAGGTCCTCTCTGCACGGAAACACAAGCAACCCCAGAAAGGTTTCATCCTTCTTGGACCTCCTCAGTGAGGTGCAGGTTCATTCCCTATGGTGCAGCGAGAAAGGAACCCACGTCTGGGCATACCCTCACTCACATAGTGAGACAAACTGTGACCACAAAAATGATGGGTGGAAGGTTTTGAATGAATCTGTACAACTGGCATTGCTCTAGGTAACCTTCCACTCCACCGATTTTTAGCCATTCTGCACCATTGCACAAGGGGTCCAGCCATATGCAAATCAGTCAGGTACTGCCACCAATGGTAGCAGCTCAGCCTGAACTGCAAGACCAGGTCCCGTCTGCACGGAAACACAAGCATCCCCAGACATGTTTCGGCCTTGTTGAACATCCTCAGTGAGGTGCAGCTTCGTTCCCTATGGCTCAGCGAGCAATGGACCCTCATCCGGGCATGTCCTCTCTAACATAGTGAGACAAACTGTGACCACAAAAGTGATGGGTGGAAGGTTTTGAATGAATCTGTACCACTGGCATTGCTCTGGGTAACCTTCCACACCACCGTTTATAGCCCGTCTGCGCCATTGCACAAGGGGTCCAGCCATATGTAAATCAGTCAGGTACTGCCACCAATGGTAGCAGCCCAGCCCAAACTGCTAGGCCAGGTCCTCTCTGCACGGAAACAGAAGCAACCCCAGACAGGTTCCGGCCTTGTTGGACCTCCTCAGTGAGGTGCAGGTTCATTCCCTATGGTGCAGCGAGCAAGGAACCCACGTCTGGGCATACCCTCTCTCACATAGTGAGACAAACTGTGACCACAAAAATGATGGGTGGAAGGTTTTGAATGAATCTGTACAACTGGCATTGCTCTGGGTAACCTTCCACACCACCGTTTTTAGCCCATCTGCGCCATTGCACAAGGGGTCCAGCCATATGCAAATCAGTCAGGTACTGCCACCAATGGTAGCAGCCCAGCCTGAACTGCAAGACCAGGTCCCGTCTGCACGGAAACACAAGCAACCCCAGACATGTTTTGGCCTTGTTGAACATCCTTGGTGAGGTGCAGCTTGGTTCCCTATGGCTCAGCAAGCAATGGACCCACATCCGGGCATGTCCTCTCTAACATAGTGAGACAAACTGTGACCACAAAAGTGATGGGTGGAAGGTTTTGAATGAATCTGTACCACTGGCATTGCTCTGGGTAACCTTCCACACCACCGTTTATAGCCCGTCTGCGCCATTGCACAAGGGGTCCAGCCATATGTAAATCAGTCAGGTACTGCCACCAATGGTAGAAGCCCAAACTGCTAGGCCAGGTCCTCTCTGCACGGAAACAGAAGCAACCCCAGACAGGTTTCGGCCTTGTTGGACCTCCTCAGTGAGGTGCAGCTTCGTTCCCTATGGCGCAGCGAGCAAGGGACCCACGACTGGGCATACCCTCTTTCACATAGTGTAACGCTCACCTGATTCCCACGGAAGCGCTGACCCAAACTGGACTGCTACAGTTGCTTCTATGACTATGATGAGGCGTAGAACTCGGAAGACGCTCTGGGCAGGACCTCCGAATATTGACTGTCTAGCTTGTAAGGTGAGTTTTCTGCAGGTGGAAGAAAAAGGGGTAATTATAAGCTGGTTGGATAAGTTCTCCCACCAATCTACTGCTTTTCCCACTTCTTGGTTCTCGACTGGTCTCCACGAACTCTCACCTTTGGTTTAGTAAAGCCGAGCTCTCCATCCTGCTTCTGGTGCAGGGGCGCGTGGAATCCAGTTACGTCACTGGATGATTTCAGTGTTTAGGCTCAGTGTCCTTTTGTGGCTTGTAATAGTCCTTCAGGTGCCGAGGAGCTGTTGGCGACACCACCACTGCTGTGCAAGAAGAGGCTTGTGAGTATAGAAGATCTGAGGCCGCTTCTGAAGTAGCACCCTTTTATAATGTCCTTTTCTGTCTTTCAGGTGCCAAGATGCTGTGGGCGATGCCGCTGCTGTTGCACGTGCGGTGGCACGTAAGTATAACTGAATTGTGGCCGTTTCCAAATGGGCGCCTCTGATAATGTCTTTTCCTTCCTTTCAGGTGCCGAAATGCTGAGGGCGATGCTGCCGCTGCTGCACGTGAAGAAGCGCGTAATTATAACTGAGTTGCGAACCCTTCGGCTCGGACACCACTAACAATGTCTTTTGTCTTCCAGGTGCTGGGATGCTGCCGAAAGCGAAGGCCGCGGTAAACTCCGGTGTGATCACGGATGGATAAGGTAAGCGAGCGCAGCTGCGAGCGTGTTGCCCGTTTTCTAACCTTATGTCTTTATTTGCAGGTTGTCGGAGACTGGACTCTTGTGGCTGAATTCTGGTGAGTAGATGTTCCTGTGCCTTTTCTTCATCCACAGGTTGCTGCTCGAGAAGCTGAGGGTGTGTCTGGACCTGGAATGCAGGAGCCGACTCGGTGAGCGTCCTGCTGCTGTTGCAGAATAACGCAGAGCACGTGAATTCTATCGGGCATGGTTTAAATAGTGGAGAAGTGCTTTGGTGCGTATTCTTCCTCCAGCCTCACCCAGAAAAGAGTTCCAGTGTCAGAGGATTAGCATCAGCCCCACCCAGGTAAGAAAAAGAGTTCCTGTAACAGAGGATTGGTCCCTCCCAGCCAGTGGCTGGGACTTCACCCAGCTTGGATTGTTCTAGGTGAGTATGCAGCATGGTCTGCCACAGGTAAGTCCACCCAATCACTACTGCACAATTTAAGAATATGAGCCCGGCGCCCATGGCGCCGGGACTGTGGTTCCTTATGAGCATGGCGCCAGAGGTGCCAGGACATGGTCCAAAGGGCCCCTGTAGGGGTCTGCTGGAACCGGGGGTGTGGATGATGAGCCTGCTTCCGGGGACGCTGGGCCAGTCTTGGCTCCTCGGGAGTAGCGCTCATGACACATAGTGAGACAAACTGTGACCACAAAAGTGATGGGTGGAAGGTTTTGCCTGTGTGCACCATTGCACAGGGGGTCCAGCCATCTGCAAATCAGTCAGGTACTGCCACCAATGGTAACAGCCCAGCCCAAACTGCTAGGCGAGGTCCTCTCTGCACGGAAACAGAAGCAACCCCAGACAGGTTTCAGCCTTCTTGGACCTCTTCAGTGAGGTGCAGGTTTGTTCCCTATGGCACAGCGAGCAAGGGACCCACGTCTGGGCATACCCTCTCTCACATAGTGAGACAAACTGTGACCACAAAAGTAATTGGTGGAAGGTTTTGAATGTATCTGTACAACTGGCATTGCTCTAGGTAACCTTCCACTGCACCGTTTTTTAGCCCATCTGCGTCATTGCACAAGGGGTCCAGCCGTATGCAAATCAGTCAGGTACTGCCACCAATGGTAGCAGCCCAGCCCGAACTGCAAGACCAGGTCCCTCTGCACTGAAACACAAGCAACCCCAGACATGTTTCGGCCTTGTTGGACCTCCTCAGAGAGGTGCAGCTTGGGTCCCTATGGCGCAGCGAGCAAGGGACCCACGTCTGGGCATACCCTCTCTCACATAGTGAGACAAACTGTGACCACTGGCATTGGTCTGAGTAACCTTCCACACCACCTTTTTTAGCCCGTCTGCGCCATTCCACAAGGGTCCACCCATATGCAAATCAGTCAGGCACTGCCACCAATGATAGCAGCCCAGTCCGAACTGCTAGGCCAGGTGCCCTCTGCACAGAAACACAAGCAACTCTTGACATTTTTCGGCCTTGTTGAACAACCTCGGTGAGGTGCAGCTTGGTTCCCTATGGCGCACCGAGCAAGGGACCCACATCTGGGCATGTCCTCTCTAACATAATGAGACAAACTGTGACCACAAAAGTGATGGGTGGAAGGTTTTGAATGAATCTGTACCACTGGCATTGCTCTGGGTAACCTTCCACACCACCGTTTTTTAACCCGTCTGTACCATTGCACAAGGGGTCCAGCCATATGCAAATCAGTCAGGTACTGCCACAAATGGTAGCAGCCCAGCCCAAACTGCTAGGCTAGGTCCCCTCTGCACGGAAACACAAGCAACCCCAGACATGTTTTGCCCTTGTTGGACCTCCTCAGTGAGGTGCAGTTTGGTTCCCTATGGCGTAGCGAGCAAGGGACCCACGGCTGGGCATACCCTCTGTCACATAGTGAGACAAACTGTGACCACAAAAGTGATGTGTGGAAGGTTTTGAATGAATCTGTACTACTGGCATTGCTCTGGGTAACCTTCCATACCACTGTGTTTTAGCCTGTCTGCGCCATTGCACAAGGGGTCCAGCCATATGCAAACCAGTCAGGTACTGCCACCAATGGTTGCAGCCCAGCCCGAAATGCTAGGCCAGGTCCCCTCTGGACAGAAACACAAGCAACCCCAGACATGTTACATCATTGTTGGACCTCCTTAGTGAGGTGCAGTGTGGCGCAGCGAGTAAGGGACCCACGTCTGGGCATACCCTCTCTCACATAGTGAGACAAACTGTGACCACAAAAGTGATGGGTGGAAGGTTTTAAATGAATCTGTACCACTGGCATTGCTCTGGGAATTCGTCCATACCACTGTTTTTTAGCCCGTCTGCACTATTGCACAAGGGGTCCAGCCATATGTAAATCAGTCAGGTACTGCCACCAACGGTAGCAGCGTAGCCCAAACTGCTATGCCAGGTCCTCTCTGCACGGAAACACAAGCAACCCCAGACAGTTTTCGGCCTTGTTGGTCCTCCTCAGTGAGGTGCAGCTTCGTCCCCTATGGCGCAGTGAGCAAGGGACCCACGACTGGGCATACCCTCTCTCACATAGTGAGACAAACTTTGACCACAAAAGTGATGGGTGGAAGGTTTTGCCTGTGTGCACCATTGCACACGGGGTCCAGCCATCTGCAAATCAGTCAGGTACTGTCACCAATGGTAGCAGCCCAGCACAAACTGCTAGGCCAGGTCCTCTCTACACGGAAACACCAGCAACCCCAGACAGATTTCGGCCTTGTTGGACCTCCTCAGTGAGGTGCAGGTTTGTTCCCTTTTGCGCAGCGAGCAAGGGACCCACGTCTGGGAATACTCTCTCACATAGTGAGACAAACTGTGACCACAAAAGTGATGGGTGTAAGGTTTTGAATTAACCTGTACAACTGGCATTGCTCTAGGTAACCTTCCACTCCACCGTTTTTTAGCCCGTCTGCGCCATTACACAAGGGGTCCAGCCATATGCAAATCAGTCAGGTACTGCCACCAATGGTAGCAGCCCAGCCCAAACTGCTAGGCCAGGTCCCCTCTGCACGGAAACACAAGCAACCCCAGACATGTTTCGGCCTTGTTGGACCTCCTCAGTGAGGTGCAGCTTGGTTCCCTATGGCGCAGCGAACAAGGGACCCACATCTGGGCATACCCTCTCTCACATAGTGAGACAAACTGTGACCACAAAAGTGATGGGTGGAAGGTTTTGAATGAATCTGTACCACTGGCATTGTTCTGAGTAACCTTCCACACCAATGTTTTTGAGCCCATCTGCGCCATTGCACAAGGGGTCCAACCGTATGCAAATCAGTCAGGTACTGCCACCAATGGTAGCAGCCCAGCCCGAACTGCAAGACCAGGTCCCCTCTGCACAGAAACACAAGCAACCCCAGACATGTTACATCATTGTTGGACCTCCTTAGTGAGGTGCAGTGTGGCGCAGCGAGTAAGGGACCCATGTCTGGGCATACCCTCTCTCACATAGTGAGACAAACTGTGACCACAAAAGTGATGGGTGGAAGGTTTTGCCTGTGTGCACCATTGCACACGGGGTCCAGCCATCTGCAAATCAGTCAGGTACTGTCACCAATGGTAGCAGCCCAGCACAAACTGCTAGGCCAGGTCCTCTCTACACGGAAACACCAGCAACCCCAGACAGATTTCGGCCTTGTTGGACCTCCTCAGTGAGGTGCAGGTGTGTTCCCTTTTGCGCAGCGAGCAAGGGACCCACGTCTGGGAATACTCTCTCACATAGTGAGACAAACTGTGACCACAAAAGTGATGGGTGTAAGGTTTTGAATTAACCTGTACAACTGGCATTGCTCTAGGTAACCTTCCACTCCACCGTTTTTTAGCCCGTCTGCGCCATTACACAAGGGGTCCAGCCATATGCAAATCAGTCAGGTACTGCCACCAATGGTAGCAGCCCAGCCCAAACTGCTAGGCCAGGTCCCCTCTGCACGGAAACACAAGCAACCCCAGACATGTTTCGGCCTTGTTGGACCTCCTCAGTGAGGTGCAGCTTGGTTCCCTATGGCGCAGAGAACAAGGGACCCACATCTGGGCATACCCTCTCTCACATAGTGAGACAAACTGTGACCACAAAAGTGATGGGTGGAAGGTTTTGAATGAATCTGTACCACTGGCATTGTTCTGAGTAACCTTCCACACCAATGTTTTTGAGCCCATCTGCGCCATTGCACAAGGGGTCCAACCGTATGCAAATCAGTCAGGTACTGCCACCAATGGTAGCAGCCCAGCCCGAACTGCAAGACCAGGTCCCCTCTGCACAGAAACACAAGCAACCCCAGACATGTTACATCATTGTTGGACCTCCTTAGTGAGGTGCAGTGTGGCGCAGCGAGTAAGGGACCCATGTCTGGGCATACCCTCTCTCACATAGTGAGACAAACTGTGACCACAAAAGTGATGGGTGGAAGGTTTTAAATGAATCTGTACCACTGGCATTGCTCTGGGAATTCGTCCAAACCACTGTTTTTTAGCCCGTCTGCGCTATTGCACAAGGGGTCCAGCCATATCTAAATCAGTCAGGTACTGCCACCAATGGTAGCAGCGCAGCCCAAACTGCTAGGCCAGGTCCTCTCTGCACGGAAACACAAGCAACCCCAGACAGTTTTCGGCCTTGTTGGACCTCCTCAGTGAGGTGCAGCTTCGTCCCCTATGGCGCAGCGAGCAAGGGACCCACGACTGGGCATACCCTCTCTCACATAGTGAGACAAACTGTGACCACAAAAGTGATGGGTGGAAGGTTTTGCCTGTGTGCACCATTGCACACGGGGTCCAGCCATCTGCAAATCAGTCAGGTACTGTCACCAATGGTAGCAGCCCAGCACAAACTGCTAGGCCAGGTCCTCTCTGCACGGAAACACAAGCAACCCCAGACAGATTTCGGCCTTGTTGGACCTCCTCAGTGAGGTGCAGGTTTGTTCCCTTTTGCGCAGCGAGCAAGGGACCCACGTCTGGGAATACTCTCTCTCACATAGTGAGACAAACTGGGACCACAAAAGTGATGGGTGTAAGGTTTTGAATGAATCTGTACAACTGGCATTGCTCTAGGTAAACTTCCACTCCACCGTTTTTTAGCCCGTCTGCGCCATTGCACAAGGGGTCCAGCCATATGCAAATCAGTCAGGTACTGCCACCAATGGTAGCAGCCCAGCCCGAACTGCAAGGCCAGGTCCCCTCTGCACGGAAACAAAAGCAACCCCAGACATGTTTTGGACTTGTTTGACCTCCTCAGTGAGGTGCAGCTTGGTTCCCTATGGCGCAGCGAGCAAGGGACCCACGTCTGGGCATACCCTCTCTCACATAGTGTGACAAACTGTAACCACAAAAGTGATGGGTGGAAGGTTTTGAATGAATCTGTACCACTGGCATTGCTCTGGGTCACCTTCCATACCACTGTTTTTTAGCCCGACTGCGCCATTGCACAAGGGTTCCAGCCATATGCAAACCAGTCAGGTACTGCCACCCTAAGGTTGCAGCCCAGCCCGAACTGCTAGGCCAGATCCCCTCTGGACAGAAACACAAGCAACCCAGACATGTTACGGCACTGTTGGACCTCCTCAGCGAGATACAGCTTGATTCCCTATGGCGCAGCGGGCAAGGGACTCACGTCTGGGCATACATTCTCTCACATAGTGAGACAAACTGTGACCTCAAAAGTGATGGTTGGAAGGTTTTGAATGACTCTGTACCACTGGCATTGCTCTGGGTAACCTTCCACACCACCGTTTTTTAGCCCGTCTGCGCCATTCCACAAGGGGTCCACCCATATGCTAATCAGTCAGGTACTGCCGCCAATGGTAGCAGCCTAGCCCGAACTGCTAGGCCAGGTGCCCTCTGCACAAAAACACAAGCAACACTTGACATGTTTCGGCCTTGATGATCCTCCTCGGTGAGGTGCAGCTTGGTTCCCTATCGCGCAGCGAGCAAGGGACCCACATCTGTGCATGTCGTCTCTAACATAGTGAGACAAAATGTGACCACAAAAGTGTTGGGTGGAAGGTTTTGAATGAATCTGTACCACTGGCGTTGCTCTCGGCAACCTTCCACACCACCGTTTTTAGCCCGTCTGCGCCATTGCACAAGAGGTCCAGCCATTTGCAAATCAGTCAGGTACTGTAACCAATGGTAGCAGCCCAGTCCAAACTGCTAGGCCAGGTCCCCTCTGCACGGAAACAAAAGCAACGCCAGACATGTTTCGGCCTTGTTGGACCTCCTCAGTGAGGTGCAGCTTTGTTCCCTATGGCGCAACGAGCAAGGGACCCACATCTGTGCATGTCGTCTCTAACATAGTGAGACAAACTGTGACCACAAAAGTGATGGGTGGAAGGTTTTGAATGAATCTGTACCACTGGCATTGCTCTGGGTAACCTTCCACACAAACGTTTTTGAGCCCATCTGCGCCATTGCACAAGGGATCCAGCCATATGAAAATCAGTCAGGTACTGCCACCAATGGTAGCAGCCCAGCCCGAACTGCTAGGCCAGGTCCTCTCTGCACGGAAACACAAGCAACCCCAGACAGGTTTCGGCCTTGTTGGACCTCCTCAGTGAGGTGCACCTTCGTTCCCAATGGCGCAGCGAGCAAGGGACCCACCACTGGGCATACCCTCTCTCACACAGTGAGACAAACTGTGACCACAAAATTGATGGGTGGAAGGTTTTGAATGAATCTGTACCACTGTCATTGCTCTGGGTAACCTTCCACACCAACGTTTTTGAGCCCATCTGCGCCATTGCACAAGGGGTCCAGCCATATGCAAATCAGTCAGGTACTACCACCAATGGTACCAGCCCAGCCCGAACTGCAAGGCCAGGTCCCCTCTGCACGGAAACATAAGCAACCCCAGACATGTTTCGGACTTGTTGGACCTCCTCAGTGAGGTGCAGCTTGGTTCCCTATGGCGCAGCGAGCAATGGACCCACGTCTGGGCATACACTCTCTCACATAGTGAGAAAAACTGTGACCACAAAAGTGATGGGTGGAATGGTTTTGAATGAATATGTACCACTGGCATTGCTCTGGGTAACCTTCCACACCACCGTGTTTTAGCCCGTCTGCGCCATTGCACAAGTGGTCCAGCCATACGCAAATCAATCAGGTACTGCCACGAATGATAGCAGCCCAGCCCAAACTGCTAGGCCAGGTCCCCTCTGCACGGAAACACAAGCAACCCCAGACATGTTTCGCCCTTGTTGGACCTCCTAAGTGAGGTGCAGCTTGGTTCCCTATGGTGTAGCGAGCAAGGCATCCACGTCTGAGCATACCCTCTCTCACATAGTGAGACAAACTGTGATCACAAAAGTGATGGGTGGAAGGTTTTGAATGAATCTGTACCACTGGCATTACTCTGGGTAACCTTCCACACCACCGTTTATAGCCCGTCTGCGCCATTGCACAAGGGGTCCAGCCATATGTAAATCAGTCAGGTACTGCCACCAATGGTAGCAGCCCAGCCCAAACTGCTAGGCCAGGTCCCCTCTGCACGGAAACACAAGCAACCCCAGACATGTTTTGCCCTTGTTGGACCTCCGCAGTGAGGTGCAGCTTGGTTCCCTATGGCGTAGCGAGCAAGGGATCCACGTCTGAGCATACCCTCTCTCACATAGTGCGACAAACTGTGACCACAAAAGTGATGGGTGGAAGGTTTTGAATGAATCTGTACCACTGGCATTGCTGTGGGTAACCTTCCACACCACCGTTTATAGCCCGTCTGCGCAATTGCACAAGGGGTCCAGCCATATGTAAATCAGTCAGGTACTGCCACCAATGGTAGCAGCCCAGCCCAAACTGCTAGGCCAGGTCCCCTCTGCACGGAAACACAAGCAACCCCAGACATGTTTCGCCCTTATTGGACCTCCTCAGTGAGGTGCAGCTTGGTTCCCTATGGCGTAGCGAGCAAGGCACCCATGTCTGAGCATACCCTCTCTCACATAGTGAGACAAACTGTGACCACAAAAGTGATGGGTGGAAGGTTTTGAATGAATCTGTACCACTGGCATTGCTCTGGGTAACCTTCCACACCACCGTTTATAGCCCGTCTGCGCCATTGCACAAGGGGTCCAGCCATATGTAAATCAGTCAGGTAGTGCCACCAATGGTAGCAGCCCAGCCCAAACTGCTAGGCCAGGTCCTATCTGCACGGAAACACAAGCAACACCAGACAGGTTTCGGCCTTGTTGGACCTCCTCAGTGAGGTGCAGCTTAGTTCCCTATGGTGCAGCGAGCAAGGGACCCACAACTTGGCATACCCTCTCTCACATAGTGAGACAAACTGTGACCACAAAAGTGATGGGTGGAAGGTTTTGCCTGTGTGCACCATTACACACGGGGTCCAGCCATCTGCAAATCAGTCAGGTACTGCCACCAATGGTAGCAGCCCAGCCCAAACTGCTAGGCCAGGTCCTCTCTGCACGGAAACACAAGCAACCCCAGAAAGGTTTCATCCTTCTTGGACCTCCTCAGTGAGGTGCAGGTTCATTCCCTATGGTGCAGCGAGCAAGGAACCCACGTCTGGGCATACCCTCTCTCACACAGTGAGACAAACTGTGACCACAAAAATGATAGGTGGAAGGTTTTGAATGAATCTGTACAACTGGCATTGCTCTAGGTAACCTTCCACTCCACCGTTTTTTAGCCATTCTGCGCCATTGCACAAGGGGTCCAGCCATATGCAAATCAGTCAGGTACTGCCACCAATGGTAGCAGCTCAGCCTGAACTGCAAGACCAGGTCCCGTCTGCACGGAAACACAAGCAACCCCAGGCATGTTTCGGCCTTGTTGAACATCCTCAGTGAGGTGCAGCTTGGTTCCCTATGGCTCAGCGAGCAATGGACCCACATCCGGGCATGTCCTCTCTAACATAGTGAGACAAACTGTGACCACAAAAGTGATGGGTGGAAGGTTTTGAATGAATCTGTACCACTGGCATTGCTCTGGGTAACCTTCCACACCACCGTTTATAGCCCGTCTGCGCCATTGCACAAGGGGTCCAGCCATATGTAAATCAGTCAGGTACTGCCACCAATGGTAGCAGCCCAGCCCAAACTGCTAGGCCAGGTCCTCTCTGCACGGAAACAGAAGCAACCCCAGACAGGTTCCGGCCTTGTTGGACCTCCTCAGTGAGGTGCAGCTTTGTTCCCTATGGCGCAGCGAGCAAGGGACCCATGACTGGGCATACCCTCTTTCACATAGTGAGACAAACTGTAACCACAAAAGTGATGGGTGGGAGGTTTTGCCTATGTGCACCATTGCACACGGGGTCCAGCCATCTGCAAATCAGGCAGGTACTGCCACCAATGGTAGCAGCCCAGCCCAAACTGCTAGGCCAGGTCCTCTCTGCACGGAAACAGAAGCAACCCCAGACAGGTTTCAGCCTTCTTGGACCTCTTCAGTGAGGTGCAGGTTCGTTCCCTATGGCGCAGCGAGCAAGGGACCCACGTCTGGGCATACCCTCTCTCACATAGTGAGACAAACTGTGACCACAAAAGTAATGGGTGGAAGGTATTGAATGAATCTGTACCACTGGCATTGCTCTGGGTAACCTTCCACACCACCGTTTATAGCCCATCTGCGCCATTGCACAAGGGGTCCAACCATATGTAAATCAGTCAGGTACTGCCACCAATGGTAGCAGCCCAGCCCAAACTGCTAGGCCAGGTCCGATCTGCATGGAAACACAAGCAACACCAGACAGGTTTCGGCCTTGTTCGACCTCCTCAGTGAGGTGCAGCTTCGTTCCCTATGGCGCAGCGAGCAAGGGACCCACAACCTGGCATACACTCTTTCACATAGTGGACAAACTGTGACCACAAAAATGATGAGTGGAAGGTTTTGAATGAATCTGTACAACTGGCATTGCTCTAGGTAACCTTCCACTCCACCGTTTTTTAGCCATTCTGCGCCATTGCACAAGGGGTCCAGCCATATGCAAATCAGTCAGATACTGCCACCAATGATAGCAGCTCAGCCTGAACTGCAAGACCAGGTCCTGTCTGCACGGAAACACAAGCATCCCCAGACATGTTTCGGCCTTGTTGAACATCCTCAGTGAGGTGCAGCTTGGTTCCCTATGGCTCAGCGAGCAATGGACCCACATCCGGGCATTTCCTCTCTAACATAGTGAGACAAACTGTGACCACAAAAGTGATGGGTGGAAGGTTTTGAATGAATCTGTACCACTGGCATTGCTCTGGGTAACCTTCCACACCACCGTTTATAGCCCGTCTGCGCCATTGCACAAGGGGTCCAGCCATATGTAAATCAGTCAGGTACTGCCACCAATGGTAGCAGCCCAGCCCAAACTGCTAGGCCAGGTCCTCTCTGCACGGAAACAGAAGCAACCCCAGACAGGTTTCGGCCTTGTTGGACCTCCTCAGTGAGGTGCAGCTTCGTTCCCTATGGGGTAGCGAGCAAGGGACCCACGACTGGGCATACCCTCTTTCACATAGTGTAACGCTCACCTGATTCCCACGGAGGCGCTGACCCAAACTGGACTGCTACAGTTTCTTCTATGACTATGATGAGGCATAGAACTCGGAAGACGCTCTGGGCAGGACCTCCGAATATTTACTGTCTGGCTTGTAAGGTGGGTTTTCTGCAGGTGGTAGAAAAAGGGGTATTACAAGCTGGTTGGATAAGTTCTCCCACCAATCTTCTGCTTTACCCACTTCTTGGTTCTCGACTGGTCTCCACGAACTCTCACCTTTGGTTTAGTAAAGCCGAGCTCTCCATCCTGCTTCTGGTGCAGGGGCGCGTAGAATCCAGTTACGTCATTGAATATTTTCAGTGTTTAGGCTCAGTTTCCTTTTGTGGCTTGTAATAGTCCTTCAGGTGCCGAGGAGCTGTTGGCGACACCACTACTGCTGTGCAAGAAGAGGCTCATGAGTATAGAAGATCTGAGGCCGCTTCTGAAGGAGCACCCTTTTATAATGTCCTTTTCTGTCTTTCAGGTGCCGAGATGCTGTGGGCTATGCCGCCGCTGTTGCACGTGCGGTGGCACGTAAGTATAACTGAATTGTGGCCGTTTCCAAATGGGCGCCTCTGATAATGTCTTTTCCTTCCTTTCAGGTGCCGAAATGCTGAGGGCAATGCTGCCGCTGCTGCACGTGAAGAAGCGCGTAAGTATAACTGAGTTGCGAACCCTTCGGCGCGGACACCACTAACAATGTCTTTTGTCTTCCAGGTGCTGGGATGCTGCCGAAGCGAAGGCCGCGGTAAACTCCGGTGTGATCACGGATGGATAAGGTAAGCGAGCGCAGCTGCGAGCGTGTTGCCCGTTTTCTAACCTTATGTCATTATTTGCAGGTTGTCGGAGACTGGACTCTTGTGGCTGAATTCTGGTGAGTAGATGTTCCTGTGCCTTTTCTTCATCCACAGGTTGCTGCTCGAGAAGCTGAGGGTGTGTCTGGACCTGGAATGTAGGAGCCGACTCGGTGAGCGTCCTGCTGCTGTTGCAGAATAACGCGAAGCACGTGAATTCTATCGGGCGTGGTTTAAATAGTGGAGAAGTGCTTTGGTGCGTATTCTTCCTCCAGCCTCACCCAGAAAAGAGTTCCAGTGTCAGAGGATTAGCATCAGCCCCACCCAGGTAAGAAAAAGAGTTTCTGTAACAGAGGATTGGTCCCTCCCAGCCAGTGGCTGGGACTTCACCCAGCTTGGATTGTTCTAGGTGAGTATGCAGCATGTTCTGCCACAGGTAAGTCCACCCAATCACTACTGCACACTTTAAGAATATGAGCCCGGCGCCCATGGCACCGGGACTGTGGTTCCTTATGAGCCTGGCGCCAGAGGCGCCAAGACATGGTCCAAAGGGCCCCTGTAGGGGTCTGCTGGAACCGGGGGTGTGGATTATGAGCCTGCTTTCGGGGACGCTGGGCCAGTCTTTGCTCCTCGGGAGTAGCGCTCATGACACATAGTGAGACAAACTGTGACCACAAAAGTGATGGGTGGAAGGTTTTGCCTGTGTGCACCATTGCACACGGGGTCCAGCCATCTGCAAATCAGTCAGGTACTGCCACCAATGGTAGCAGCCCAGCACAAACTGCTAGGCCAGGTCCTCTCTGCACGGAAACAGAATTAACCCCAGACAGGTTTCAGCCTTCTTGGACCTCTTCAGTGAGGTGCAGGTTCGTTCCCTATGGCGCAGCGAGCAAGGGACCCACGTATGGGCATACCCTCTCTCACATAGTGGACAAACTGTGACCACAAAAGTAATGGGTGGAAGGTTTTGAATGAATCTGTACAACTGGCATTGCTCTAGGTAACCTTCCACTCCACCGTTTTTTAGCCCGTCTGTGCCATTGCACAAGGGGTCCAGCCGTATGCAAATCAGTCAGGTACTGCCACCAATGGTAGCAGCCCAGCCCGAACTGCAAGACCAGGTCCCTCTGCACGGAAACACAAGCAACCCCAGACATGTTTCGGCCTTGTTGGACCTCCTCAGAGAGGTGCAGCTTGGATCCCTATGGCGCAGCGAGCAAGGGACCCACGTCTGGGCATACCTTCTCTCACATAGTGAGACAAACTGTGACCACTGGCATTGCTCTGAGTAACCTTCCACATCACCTTTTTTTAGCCCGTCTGCGCCATTCCACAAGGGTCCACCCATATGCAAATCAGTCAGGCACTGCCACCAATGATAGCAGCCCAGCCCGAACTGCTAGGACAGGTGCCCTCTGCACAGAAACACAAGAAACTCTTGACATTTTTCGGCCTTGTTGAACAACCTCGGTGAGCTGCAGCTTGGTTCCCTATGGCGCACCGAGCAAGGGACCCACATCTGGGCATGTCCTCTCTAACATAGTGAGACAAACTGTGACCACAAAAGTGATGTGTGGAAGGTTTTGAATGAATCTGTACTACTGGCATTGCTCTGGGTAACCTTCCATACCACTGTGTTTTAGCCTGTCTGCGCCATTGCACAAGGGGTCCAGCCATATGCAAACCAGTCAGGTACTGCCACCAATGGTTGCAGCCCAGCCCGAACTGCTAGGCCAGGTCCCTTCTGGACAGAAACACAAGCAACCCCAGACATGTTACGGCATTGTTGGACCTCCTTAGTGAGGTGCAGTGTGGCGCAACGAATAAGGGACCCACGTCTGGGCATACCCTCTCTCACATAGTGAGACAAACTGTGACCACAAAAGTGATGGGTGGAAGGTTTTAAATTAATCTGTACCACTGGCATTGCTCTGGGTAACTTTCCACACCACTGTTTTTTAGCCCGTCTGTGCCATTCCACAAGGGGTCCACCCATATGCAAATCAGTCAGGTACTGCCACCAATAGTAGCAGCCCAGCCCAAACTGCAATGCCAGGTGCCCTCTGCACAGAAACACAAGCATCCCTTGACATGTTTCGGCCTTGATGATCCTCCTCGGTGAGGTGCAGCTTGGTTCCCTTTGGCGCAGCGAGCAAGGGACCCACATCTGCGCATGTCCTCTCTAACATAGTGAGACAAACTGTGACCACAAAAGTGTTGGTTGGAAGGTTTTGAATGAATCTGTACCACTGGCATTGCTCTTGGTAACCTTCCACACCACCGTTTTTAGCCCGTCTGCACCATTGCACACGGGGTCCAGCCATATGCAAATCAGTCAGGTACTGTAACCAATGGTAGCAGCCCAGCCCGAACTGCTAGGCCAGGTCCCCTCTGCACGGAAACACAAGCAACCCCAGATATGTTTCGGCCTTGTTGGACTTCCTCAGTGAGGTGCAGCTTGGTTCCCTATGGCGCAACGAGCAAGGGACCCATGTCTGGGCATACCCTCTCTCACATAGTGAGACAACCTTGACCACAAAAGTAATGGGTGGAAGGTTTTGAATGAATCTGTACAACTGGCATTGCTCTAGGTAACCTTCCACTCCACCGTTTTTTAGCCCGTCTGTGCCATTGCACAAGGGGTCCAGCCGTATGCAAATCAGTCAGGTACTGCCACCAATGGTAGCAGCCCAGCCCGAACTGCAAGACCAGGTCCCTCTGCACGGAAACACAAGCAACCCCAGACATGTTTGGGCTTGTTGGACCTCCTCAGAGAGGTGCAGCTGGGATCCCTATGGCGCAGCGAGCAAGGGGCCCACGTCTAGGCATACCCTCTCTCACATAGTGAGACAAACTGTGACCACTGGCATTGCTCTGAGTAACCTTCCACATCACCTTTTATTAGCCCGTCTGCGCCATTCCACAAGGGTCCACCCATATGCAAATCAGTCAGGCACTGCCACCAATGATAGCAGCCCAGCCCGAACTGCTAGGCCAGGTGCCCTCTGCACAGAAACACAAGAAACTCTTGACATTTTTCGGCCTTGTTGAACAACCTCGGTGAGCTGCAGCTTGGTTCCCTATGGCGCACCGAGCAAGGGACCCACATCTGGGCATGTCCTCTCTAACATAGTGAGACAAACTGTGACCACAAAAGTGATGTGTGGAAGGTTTTGAATGAATCTGTACTACTGGCATTGCTCTGGGTAACCTTCCATACCACTGTGTTTTAGCCTGTCTGCGCCATTGCACAAGGGGTCCAGCCATATGCAAACCAGTCAGGTACTGCCACCAATGGTTGCAGCCCAGCCCGAACTGCTAGGCCAGGTCCCCTCTGGACAGAAACACAAGCAACCCCAGACATGTTACGGCATTGTTGGACCTCCTTAGTGAGGTGCAGTGTGGCGCAACGAGTAAGGGACCCACGTCTGGGCATACCCTCTCTCACATAGTGAGACAAACTGTGACCACAAAAGTGATGGGTGGAAGGTTTTAAATTAATCTGTACCACTGGCATTGCTCTGGGCATTCGTCCATACCATTGTTTTTTAGCCCGTCTGCGCCATTGCACAAGGGGTCCAGCCATATGTAAATCAGTCAGGTACTGCCACCAATGGTAGCAGCGCAGCCCAAACTGCTAGGCCAGGTCCTCTCTGCACGGAAACACAAGCAACCCCAGACAGTTTTCGGCCTTGTTGGACCTCCTCAGTGAGGTGCAGCTTCATCCCCTATGGCGCAGCGAGCAAGGGACCCACGACTGGGCATACCCTCTCTCACATAGTGAGACAAACTGTCACCACAAAAGTGATGGGCGGAAGGTTTTGAATGAATCTGTACCACTGGCATTGCTCTGGGTAACTTTCCACACCACTGTTTTTTAGCCCGTCTGTGCCATTCCACAAGGGGTCCACCCATATGCAAATCAGTCAGGTACTGCCACCAATAGTAGCAGCCCAGCCCAAACTGCAATGCCAGGTGCCCTCTGCACAGAAACACAAGCATCCCTTGACATGTTTCGGCCTTGATGATCCTCCTCGGTGAGGTGCAGCTTGGTTCCCTTTGGCGCAGCGAGCAAGGGACCCACATCTGCGCATGTCCTCTCTAACATAGTGAGACAAACTGTGACCACAAAAGTGTTGGTTGGAAGGTTTTGAATGAATCTGTACCACTGGCATTGCTCTTGGTAACCTTCCACACCACTGTTTTTAGCCCGTCTGCGCCATTGCACACGGGGTCCAGCCATATGCAAATCAGTCAGGTACTGTAACCAATGGTAGCAGCCCAGCCCGAACTGCTAGGCCAGGTCCCCTCTGCACGGAAACACAAGCAACCCCAGATATGTTTCGGCCTTGTTGGACTTCCTCAGTGAGGTGCAGCTTGGTTCCCTATGGCGCAACGAGCAAGGGACCCATGTCTGAGCATACCTTCTCTCACATAGTTAGACAAACTGTGACCACAAAAGTGATGGGTGGAAGGTTTTGAATGAATCTGTACCACTGGCATTGCTATGGGTAACCTTCCACACCACAGTTTTTTAATCCGTCTGTGCCATTGCACAAAGGGTCCAGCAATATGCAAATCAGTCAGGTACTGCCACCAATGGTAGCAGCCAATCCTGAACTGCTAGGCCAAGTCCACTCTGCACGGAAACACAAGCAACACAACACATGTTTCGGCCTTTTTGGACCTCGTCAGTGAAGTGCAGCTTGGTTCCCTATGGCGCAGCGAGCAAGGGACCCATGTCTGGGCATACCCTCTCTCGCATAGTGAGACAAACTGTGACCACAAAAGTGATGGGTGGAAGGTTTTGAATGAATCTGTACCACTGGCATTGCTCTGGGTAACCTTCCACACCACAGTTTTTAGCCCATCTGCGCCATTGCACAAGGGGTCCAGCCATATGCAAATCAGTCAGGTGCTGCCACGAATGGTAGCAGCCCAGCCCGAACTGCTAGGCCAGATCCCCTCTGCACGGAAACACAAGCAACCCCAGACATGTTTCGCCCTTGTTGGACCTCCTCAGTGAGGTGCACCTTCGTTCCCGATAGCGCAGCGAGCAAGGGACCCACCACTGGGCATACCCTCTCTCACACAGTGAGACAAACTGTGACCACAAAATTGATGGGTGGAAGGTTTTGAATGGATCTGTACCACTGGCATTGCTCTGGTTAACCTTCCACACCAACGTTTTTTAGCCCATCTGCGCTATTGCACAAGGGGTCCAGCCATATGCAAATCAGTCAGGTACTACCACCAATGGTACCAGCCCAGCCCGAACTGCAAGGCCAGGTCCCCTCTGCACGGAAACACAAGCAACCCCAGACATGTTTCGGACTTGTTGGACCTCCTCAGTGAGGTGCAGCTTGGTTCCCTATGGCGCAGCGAGCAAGGGACCCACGTCTGGGCATACACTCTCTCACATAGTGAGAAAAACTGTGACCACAAAAGTGATGGGTGGAAGGTTTTGAATTAATATGTACCACTGGCATTGCTCTGGGTAACCTTCCACACCACCGTGTTTTAGCCCGTCTGCGCAATTGCACAAGGGGTCCAGCCATACGCAAATCAGTCAGGTACTGCCACCAATGGTAGCAGCCAAGCCCGAACTGCTAGGCCAGGTCCTCTCTGCATGGAAACACAAGCAACCCCAGACAGGTTTCGGCCTTGTTGGACCTCCTCAGTGAGGTGCACCTTCGTTCCCGATGGCGCAGCGAGCAAGGGACCCACCACTGGGCATACCCTCTCTCACACAGTGAGACAAACTGTGACCATAAAATTGATGGGTGGAAGGTTTTGAATGAATCTGTACCACTGGCATTGCTCTGGGTAACCTTCCACACCAACGTTTTTGAGCCCATCTGCGCCATTGCACAAGGGGTCCAGGCATATGCAAATCAGTCAGGTACTGCCACAAATGGTAGCAGCCCTGCCCGAACTGCTAGGCCAGGTCGCCTCTGCACGGAAACACAAGTAACCCCAGACATGTTTCGGCCTTGTTGGACCTCCTCAGTGAGGTGCAGCTTGGTTCCCTATGGCGCAGCGAGCAAGGGACCCACGACTGGGCATACCCTCTCTCACATAGTGAGACAAACTGTCACCACAAAAGTGATGGGTGGAAGGTTTTCAATGAATCTGTACCACTGGCATTGCTCTGGGTAACTTTCCACACCACTGTTTTTTAGCCCGTCTGGGCCATTCCACAAGGGGTCCACCCATATGCAAATCAGTCAGGTACTGCACCAATGGTAGCAGCCCAGCCCAAACTGCTAGGCCAGGTGCCCTCTGCACAGAAACACAAGCATCCCTTGACATGTTTCGGCCTTGATGACCCTCCTCGGTGAGGTGCTGCTTGGTTCCCTTTGGCGCAGCGAGCAAGGGACCCACATCTGCGCATGTCCTCTCTAACATAGCGAGACAAACTGTGACCACAAAAGTGTTGGGTGGAGGGTTTTGAATGAATATGTACCTCCGGCATTGCTCTTGGTAACCTTCCACACCACCGTTTTTAGCCCGTCTGCGCCATTGCACACGGGGTCCAGCCATATGCAAATCAGTCAGGTACTGTAACCAATGGTAGCAGCCCAGCCCGAACTGCTAGGCCAGGTCCCCTCTGCACCGAAACACAAGCAACCCCAGAGATGTTTCGGCCTTGTTGGACCTCCTCAGTGAGGTGCAGCTTGGTTCCCTATGGCGCAACGAGCAAGGGACCCATGTCTGGGCATACCCTCTCTCACATAGTGAGACAAACTGTGACCACAAAAGTGATGGGTGGAAGGTTTTGAATGAATCTGTACCACTGGCATTGCTCTGGGTAACCTTCCACACCACAGTTTTTTAATCCGTCTGTGCCATTGCACAAAGGGTCCAGCCATATGCAAATCAGTCAGGTACTGCCACCAATGGTTGCAGCCAAGCCTGAACTGCTAGGCCAAGTCCCCTCTGCACGGAAACACAAGCAACACAACACATGTTTCGGCCTTTTTGGACCTCATCAGTGAAGTGCAGCTTGGTTCCCTATGGCGCAGCGAGCAAGGGACCCATGTCTGGGCATACCCTCTCTTGCATAGTGAGACAAACTGTGACCACAAAAGTGATGGGTGGAAGGTTTTGAATGAATCTCTACCACTGGCATTGCTCTTGGTAACCTTCCACACAACCGTTTTTAGCCCATCTGCGCCATTGCACAAGGGGTCCAGCAATATGCAAATCAGTCAGGTGCTGCCACGAATGGTAGCAACCCAGCCCGAACTGCTAGGCCAGATCCCCTCTGCACGGAAACACAAGCAACCCCAGACATGTTTCGCATTTGTTGGACCTCCTCAGTGAGGTGCAACTTCGTTCCCGATGGCGCAGCGAGCAAGGGACCCACCACTGGGCATACCCTCTCTCACACAGTGAGACAAACTGTGACCACAAAATTGATGGGTGGAAGGTTTTGAATGAATCTGTACCACTGGCATTGCACTGGGTAACCTTCCACACCAACGTTTTTGAGCCCATCTGCGCCATTGCACAAGGGGTCCAGCCATATGCAAATCAGTCAGGTACTACCACCAATGGTACCAGCCCAGCCCGAACTGCAAGGCCAGGTCCCCTCTGCACGGAAACACAAGCAACCCCAGACATCTTTCGGACTTGTTGGACCTCCTCAGTGAGGTGCAGCTTGGTTCCCTATGGCGCAGCGAGCAAGGGACCCACGTCTGGGCATACACTCTCTCACATAGTGGGAAAAACTGTGACCACAAAAGTGATGGGTGGAAGGTTTTGAATTAATGTGTACCACTGGCATTGCTCTGGGTAACCTTCCACACCACCGTGTTTTAGCCCGTCTGCGCCATTGCACAAGGGGTCCAGCCATACGCAAATCAGTCAGGTACTGCCACCAATGGTAGCAGCCCAGCCCGAACTGCTAGGCCAGGTCCTCCCTGCACGGAAACACAAGCAACCCCAGACAGCTTTCGGCCTTGTTGGACCTCCTCGGTGAGGTGCACCTTCGTTCCCGATGGCGCAGCGAGCAAGGGACCCACCACTGGGCATACCCTCTCTTACACAGTGAGATAAACTGTGACCACAAAAGTGATGGGTGGAAGGTTTTGAATGACTCTGTACCACTGGCATTGCTCTGGGTAACTTTCCACACCACTGTTTTTTAGCCCGTCTGCACCATTCCACAAGGGGTCCACCCATATGCAAATCAGTCAGGTACTGCCACCAATGGTAGCAGCCCAGCCCAAACTGCTAGGCCAGGTGCCCTCTGCACAGAAACACAATCATCCCTTGACATGTTTCGGCCTTGATGATCCTCCTCGGTGAGGTGCAGCTTGGTTCCCTTTGGCGCAGCGAGCAAGGGACCCACATCTGAACATGTCCTCTCTAACATAGTGAGACAAACTGTTACCACAAAAGTGTTGGGTGGAAGGTTTTGAATGAATCTGTACCACTGGCATTGCTCTTGGTAACCTTCCACACCACCGTTTTTAGCCCGTCTGC
The DNA here is from genome assembly GCF_040938575.1 of Ambystoma mexicanum. Taxonomy (NCBI): domain Eukaryota; kingdom Metazoa; phylum Chordata; class Amphibia; order Caudata; family Ambystomatidae; genus Ambystoma; species Ambystoma mexicanum. The sequence continues at coordinate 720,121,762 of NC_090934.1, forward strand.
GCCATTGCACACGGGGTCCAGCCATATGCAAATCAGTCAGGTACTGTAACCAATGGTAGCAGCCCAGCCCGAACTGCTAGGCCAGGTTCCCTCTGCACGGAAACACAAGCAACCCCAGACATGTTTTATCCTTGTTGGACCTCCTCAGTGAGGTGCAGCTTGGTTCCCTATGGCGCAACGAGCAAGGGACCCATGTCTGGGCATACCCTCTCTCACAGAGTGAGACAAACTGTGACCACAAAAGTGATGGGTGGAATGTTTTGAATGAATCTGTACCACTGGCATTGCTCTGGGTAACCTTCCACACCACAGTTTTTTAATCCGTCTGTGCCATTGCACAAAGGGTCCAGCCATATGCAAATCAGTCAGGTACTGCCACCAATGGTAGCAGCCAAGCCTGAACTGCTAGGCCAAGTCCCCTCTGCACGGAAACACAAGCAACACAACACATGTTTCGGCCTTTTTGGACCTTGTCAGTGAAGTGCAGCTTGGTTCCCTATGGCTCAGCGAGCAAGGAACCCATGTCTGGGCATACTCTCTCTCGCATAGTGAGACAAACTGTGACCACAAAAGTGATGGGTGGAAGGTTTTGAATGAATCTGTACCACTGGCATTGCTCTGGGTAACCTTCCACCCCACCGTTTTTAGCCCATCTGCGCCATTGCACAAGGGGTCCAGCCACATGCAAATCAGTCAGGTGCTGCCACGAATGGTAGCAGCCCAGCCCGAACTGCTAGGCCAGATCCCCTCTGCACGGAAACACAAGCAACCCCAGACATGTTTCGCCCTTGTTGGACCTCCACAGTGAAGTGCAGCTTGGTTCCCTATGGCGTAGCGAGAAAGGGACCCACGTCTGGGCCTACCCTCTCTCACATATTGAGACAAACTCTGACCACAAAAGTGATGGGTGTAAGGTTTTGAATGCATCTATACCACTGGCATTGCTCTGGATAACCTTCCACCCCACCGTTTTTTAGCCCGTCTGTGCCATTGCACAAGGGGTCCAGCCATATGCAAATCAGTCAGGTACTGCCGCCAATGGTAGCAGCCCAGCCCGAACTGCTAGGCCAGGTCCCCTCTGCACGGAAACACAAGCAATCTCAGACATGTTTCGGCCTTGTTGGACCTCCTCAGTGAGGTGCAGCTGGGTTCCCTATGGCACAGCGAGCAAGGGACCCACTTCTGGGAATACAATCTCTCACATATTGAGACAAACTGTGACCACAAAAGTGATGGGTGGAAGGTTTTGAATGCATCTATACCACTGGCATTGCTCTGGGTAACCTTCCACACCACCGTTTTTAGCCCATCTGTGCCATTGCACAAGGGGTCCAGCCATACGCAAATCAGTCAGGTACTGCCACCAATGGTAGCAGCTCAGCCCGAACTGCTAGGCCAGGTCTCTGCACGGAAACACAAGCAACCCCAGACATGTTTCGGCCTTGTTGGACCTCCTCAGTGCGGTGCAGCTTGGTTCCCTATGGCGCAGCGAGCAAGGGACCCACGTCTCGGCATATCCTCTCTCACATATTGAGACAAACTGTGACCACAAAAGTGATGGGTGGAAGGTTTTGAATGAATCTCTATCACTGGCATTGCTCTGGGTAAGCTTCCACACCACCGTTTTTTTAGCCCGTCTGCGCCATTGCACAAGGGGTCCAGCCATATGCAAATCAGTCAGGTACTGCCACCAATGGTAGCAGCGCAGTTAAAGACTGCCTGAGGCTTGCACACCGTATTGCCCACCTCTGGTGAGATTTTTGATTGGTCGCAGATGGTGGAAAACAGCAAGCCCCATGGTAGCCAGTAGGTGATGCTGGCCCCCTTTAAAGTCTGTGTTTAAGGCCTTGTGATATTACCCCTGTCCAGCCCTGTCAGTCACCACCAGACGGTCCTATCCAGTATGTAACACACTATGCTACTAAACATAAGTGCAAAATCACACTAAAAATGTCACATGAATTGCCCATCTCGTGCAATATAGCACCACTACACTTTCTGCCCGATGCCTGGCAGTACCAGACCACCTTCTTTAATATTATAAAAGCTGATGCCACAGCACCTATGAGTATTCCTTGTTCCACTAGAAATAGGAACTTGTGACTCGCATCTCAGCTAGTCTTATGCCACAATCACCTATAGAACACTAGCCCTTTACCTCTCATGAGGAATGCATGCCTCGGATCAAGAGCCACTACACCCATACTGCGCAATTCCAGTGGCGGTCCTATCCATAATTGAACCACAATTGAACCATGAACGCACGCACTGGAGCTACCTGGGCTGTCCCAATCAAGCTTAAAGCATCAGATGCACACTCCAGCCTTGCAGCTCCAGAGCTCCTAATCTCTGACACACCTTCAACAGCCTCTGCTCCTCATACCTGTCAATGCACCCCCAGTTCAGACAACAAATGTATGAGCAAAACTGCACTCACCACCTGATTCAAACTCTGTAATCCCAACATCACAGTCAATAAAAGTGTTGTGTGAACCTTTGCCCTGTACCAGCATGCCCTTTGTCTGAATCAGACTCAGTTGATGCCTTTACCAGCCATAGCCCTGAATGCCCTGACAACAATCAACACCACCACTCACCTATTGTTGCTGCCCTGTGTAGTCTGGAGCCCGCAGCCACTGGCACCATGACTGCCCCATATATTTTGAACCCAATTGCTTCTGCACTCACTGATGTCCCATGAATTCAGTAGCTCATTGCCCAAGGTTCCGCTGCTGCCCCAAGTACTTTGATGCCTACTGCAACCAAATGTGCTGCTGCCCCATGCATTTTGAAGCCTAATACCTCCAAATGTGCTGTGGCCCATGTATTTTGAAGCCTACTGCCTCTAAATGTGATGCTGTCCCATTTATTTTGAAGTATGTTGCCTCCAAATATGCGGCTGCACCATGTATTTTGAAGCATACTGTCTCCAAATGTGCTGCTGCCCCATGTATCCTGAAGCCTACTGCCTCCAAAAGTGCTGCTGCTCCATGTATTTTGAAGCCTACTGCCTCTAACTGTGCTGCTGCCCCATGTAATTTGAAACATACTGCCTCCAAATGTGCTACTGCCCCATGTATTTTGACACCTATTTCCTCTAAATGTGCTGCTGCCCCACGTATCTTGAAGCCTATTGCCCCTAAAGGCACTGCTGCCCCATGTATTTTGAAGCCTACTGCCTCTAACTGTGCTTCTGCCCCATATATTTTGAAGCATACTACCTCCAAATGTGCAGCGGCCCCATGTACCTTGAAGCTTATTGCCCATTCTTTTACTGACGGCATTTGTACTTTGGAATTTATGTCCCCATAGCTCATTGCTGCACCATGTATTCTGGAACCCTCTCCCCTATATCTAGTAACAGCTAATGCATGTTGGAGACTGTTGCCCCAGGTAAGACCAATGCCTTTTGCACTTCAGAGACTGCAGCCCTGGTACTTGCCAGGGCCACCAGCACTCTGGAACTGCCAGCTCCAGTAATCATAATGCATGCATCTGGCAAGCCCACCCTCACTGGTGACACTAATACAGATGCAACAGCGCATCTTAAGGGAGCACTCATCAATGCAAGATCTCTCATTGCCCACGGCCTCAACATATCCAATCGTATCACATCTAATAACTTTGACCTCATAGCTATCACGGAAACGTGGCTACATTCAGCCGCTGGCCCATCCTCCTCCATTGCCATCCCAGACAGCTATACTATTTTCAGGAAATACAGACTGGTCACAAAAGATGGTGTAGGAGCTACCATTGCTAAAAATCACTTGCCCATCAGAGAAGTCTCATACTAAGCATTCCAGCCAGGAGAATTGCTTTCAATAAAAATTTCCCTTTCGGCCACGGCCACCATAACTATCCAACTTATCTATAGACTTCTGGGTCCATTGATAACCTTTGAGGAAGATATTGCACAACTTCTCTCAAGTGACACCAAGCCATCGTCCAGAATCATCCTTTTGGGCAATGTAAATTTGGGTCTCAATTATCCTACCAAGGACCACGTAGTTGCACTAGCCAACACCATGAAAGCTTTAGGCTCTACCCATCAAATTAAAAGCCCCACACATGACAAATGTCACACATTAGATTGGCTGGCAGATATCAACTGTAATACTAACATCCTCTAACGTTCCTTGTCTGTGGTCAGATCATAATGTTATCTCCTTTACCATCCTGAGGATTATACAAAGGGATGCCATACTGCAACTCGTAACGGCCTCCCTCATAAGAAATATTTGCAACATCACCTCAGATAACATGCTCCCATTGCTGCAACCCCTAACAGGCTACTCATAATCAACTAACAACCCTACCTCAGTGGTTGAATTTTATAACTAAACTCTCCTATTGGCTATTGACAAGGTAGCATCCGTGAGTAAACGCAAACCTAAACCAGTCACTCAATTGAACTCCTGGTACACCCCAAACCTTAAAGCTCTACACTCCACAAAGAGAGCATGGAAAAAAATGCCTTCAGAAGGAAACAAAGAGCTTTTCTCCTTTCTGTTCAAAAACTACAAACAGGCCATTCTCTAAGCTAGAATCTATACCTTTTACCTCTTAAGAAGCCTACACTAGACCCCAACACCCCCCTCTCATCAGTAGCCTATTTATCTTCCAACAAGACTGCTTGGATAGAGTCCTTTTTATCTAACCGAACAATGAGGGTGTTGTCCACCTCTGTAGATGCCCCCAACCCCAGACACCTGTGGAGTTTCCCAAGGCTCCTGTGTCTCCCCGACACTATACAATATTTTTACTAAGCCTCTCTTTGACCCCCTTGATGACTTGGCTATGACCTGCACAAATCATGCGCATGTTACCCATCACTTTGCTGATCAATACCTCCTTCTCAACTGGTAATGTACCAGCTAATCTAAAATATGCTTGGGTCCTCTCCCTTCTTAAGAAGCCTACACTAGACCCCAACACCCCCACCGACTACTGCCCCATCACGACAGTATCTTTCCTAGAGCAGTTTATCTGCAGGTAGAAAAGTATCTGGAAACTAACAACCTTCTTGGCCTTCCCCAATCCGGCTTCCATCCTGGTTACGGAATGGAATCTGTTGTAGTGGACCTAAAAATCCAAATGGATGAAATCAAAGATATTGGCAGCATGGCCCGCCTCCTTTTACTCAACCTCTCAGCGGCCTTTGATTTGGTGAACCACAACACCTCTGCCAACTCCTCTCATCAGTAGCCTATTTATCTTCCAACGACACTGCTTGGATAGAATCCATTTTATCTAAACGAACAATGAGGGTGTTGTCCACCTCTGTAGCTGCGCCCCAGCCTCAGTCACTTGTGGAGTTTCCCAAGGCTCCTGTGTCTCCCCGACACTATACAATATTTTTACTAAGCCTCTCTTTGACCCCCTTGATGACTTGGCTATCACCTGCACAAATCATGCGCATGTTACCCAAATCCTCTTGCCTATCTCCGGGACCTATGACACGGACTCTAACGTACTGAGTGAAATTTACCAAACAATCCATGCTTGGATGGCAGACATGGGCTTTGCTTAAATGATGAGAAACTGAGTTGCTCCTTATAGGCACGCAAACTCGGCTAAACAAACTTAATGGATCTTACAAATCCTTCATCATTGACGGGAATCTTACCGCCGTCTCAGAAAAACCTTGGGGGTGTACCTGGACTCTGCTCTATCTATAACTAGACAGGTAAATGCTATTATATCTGCGGCAGCATACACTTCTAAACTTATCAACGCCTGTAGCCACTTCCTGACTTCAGACAGCTGCATCACGATTGCTAGAGCATCGATACTATCCAGCATAGACTATTGCAATGCCCTCTTTGCAGGCTCAAACACTCGCAACATCAAAAAACTACAAGTCGGACAAAATAATGGCCTGTGAGCCACTATAAACATTGCCAAAAAAGACCACATCTCCTCTGCTAGACGGAATGCCCACTGGGTTCCTGTTCACAATCGTATTATATTCAAAACTCTTTCTCTGACTCACAAAGGTCTGTCAAACACTGTCCCCGGACATGTCCAGATAATTCTCCAAATCGCAATCCATCAGACCCACTTGGGCTGCCCACTCGCACCTACTCACATTCCCAGACTGAAATGGCAGAAAGCAGGAGGCTGCAGTTTCCCAGTGGTGGGGGCTAAACACTGGAATGCCCTTCCGCTGTCACTAAGATCAGAAGCTTTCTTCTGGTCCTTCTGCAAAAGCCTCAAAACCTGTCTCTTCACTCAAGATCTGCCAAACTAGCAGAGTTCTAGCAACTTACTATCTATGTACTACATTTCACCTAAGTGACTGTTAATCTATGTATGTATCACTGACCTGCTGTAAACCTGCGCCTAGATGCCCTCAGGTTTTGTGTGCCATACAAATGACAAAATATATAATTAATAAATAAATACAAAAACAAGAATCAGATGTATAACAGGCCATACCAGGCCTTGGGTCCCAGAGTAGGTTTTATCCTGCCACAATGGTATATGGCAATCAGGCAAGGCCAAGGTATGTAGATAGGTTAATTGAAAATGGAAGTCAACCAAGGGAACAGTATCAGTAAAATGAGAGACAGAATGCAGCCTATTGCCGTGCCCTTATGGTGAGACCTCTCCACAGGTAGCATGGACAGAGGATGGTTACCCCACAGTACCCGCCTCCTCTGTCCCGGTAATTAAGGGGAAACATATACAGAAATCAGTCTCCAGAAAGCAGCCAAAACAGACCTGATGAATTTGAATTTCAGCAATACCGGACTAAAGCACAGAGGGATGAGTATAGGGATATGGACAGATTCCAGTGCTTAGAGGCAGAAGTGAACATGTTGTCTGAGCAGATAGGAAAACTGTATGCAGTGAAGAGGAAGCAGCTGAGTGACATTGCACAGAACAGTGACAACTGACTAGCCAGCTAGCCTTCCCACAATGAAAGCAGAACTGACAATGATCACAATTAAATGACCACATCAAATTACCTAGAAGTGTAAAACCAAGAAAACAATTAAATAAAAGTGACCTTGAAAATAAAGACACTCACAGGAAGGGAGTGTGGTTTAATTTAGAGTTGAACCAAATCATTCTGGTGTGTGACGATGTGAGAGGGGAAAACAGAAACATACAGGAAAAACCCAAAGAGCAAAGGGTCAGAAAACAATTTAAAAAGAACATTCAACTTGAAATGAATTAAATAGTAGGTGAAAAAAGAAAGGTTTTTGTTACCTGTCAATTCTAAAAGTTCTAATATGTTCACAGAAAGGAAAACATTGCAAAAGAAAGGTATGGATGAGTTCCCTGAGGAGTATTTCAAGCCACAGATGTTCCATGAGGCAGAAACAACAGGTGTGGTACAAGAAATAGGTAAGCTTTTCAAACAAGATGTTCTGCAACACAATGTTAATGAGAATACAAAACATTAGTGCCCAAGGGTGAAAGTACATGAAAGGGACCCAAATGATGAGGAAAAAGCAGAAGGGGAATGGGATGAGAACACAGGTTGTCCCGATAGAGAAGGGGGCAATCGGTGGAAAAGATCCAAATGAATCCTCAGGACAGAACAATAAAGAGAGAAATTGAAAAATAAAAAAAGGCAAAATAATTTGGGTAAAAAGTAATTTCATATGCCCTTTGCTTAGCAAGAATCCAGGCAGGCCTGAAGAAAATAAACCATGAAATTAGCAACAATTCACACTTCATTTGCATACTTAAAGAATATAAGGACAGGTATTATTCCCCTGTTACCAATGAAGAGAAATGTAATGTTTTTGCAATGGTGGACACAGGCACGCCGGCAACTGTGATGTCAAGGGAACTTTTGGACAGCATAAGTGAATGGAGACCCCTGCAAGACATGCTGAAATTGAGAGAGACTGAAGGCCCAGTTCATAATTATAATACAATAAATACAAGAAAGAAATACAAGTGGAAGGTACAAGTGGAAAGTGCCTCTGAAGTTGACATCAAGGTAGGCAAGCATAGAATGAGACTGGAGGTGGTGGTCACACCCATTGAAGGGACCCCATTCCTGTTAGGAACAAATTGCCTTAAGAGACTGTCACCCCTCATTGATGGGAGAAATGGGGTGTTGTGGGCTTTGGCCAAAAAAAACCTGAAACTTAAAAAAGTAATGAGCCAGATTAGCAGTGCAAAAGAATGTTGCACCATTGTTAAATCAGAGAAAGCAGTTGAAGTGTATCTTCAGAATTGCTGTATTCCTGGTGTCACTGTCATTCTCATGTGCCAGGGTGAAATTCAAGGAGAAAAAAGAAAACCAGTCATTTAAGATCCATTTGGATCACAACGAAAAACTGGCAAGCAAAGATAGATGAAAACACATTGCAGTTTTACTTAAGTGATGAAGATTGTAAAAAAGGTGAGCTTTCAGAACCAGAGCAGGAAAGATATACTTCAACAGTTGCAGAAATACACATGAAGGAAGATCAGGCCTGGATTCCCACACATGTGAAAATGGCATCGAGAAATGATTGAAGCAATGTTGGCCATAGAGCAGGAAAGGAGTTTCATCATTGAAAATGTGTTCAAACAAATGCTTGACAGAGAAGAGGTACCAAGTTTTAAAATAAAAAAAAACAACACATTTTTGGTCTAGATGGCCCTGATTTGGGACAGAGAATGGTTGGAAGTTGCATGTCGAGAATCACAATAGGGTCCAAAAGCATTCATCACAATATATGGATTGCAAGTGGAACTAAAACTAAATTATATTTGGGATATTACATCATGCACAGAATGTGTATAGTTTTAGATTTCCTGAATCAAAAGGTTATATCTAGGCTGAGCAGAGCGGCACCTGCATTTAAGGACAGAGGGCAAGCTTACCATTGTGCACAAATAATGCAATATGCAATTGATCTATGGGTAAAGAAGGATGTAATCTTTCCTGCTTTCACAAGGCAATTCTAAATAGCATTAATGTACCGAAAGGGGCAATGGATGAAAGGGCCCAATGCCTTCCTGTGTCTCAATGAATGCATGAGACAGCAGGGTGAGGAAGGCGAATATACACCATTAGTAGAAATTGGGGATGGCCCCATTCAAATGCTGGTGACAAGAGTTGTCAAGACATTCACTTGGAGGAAGGTCCACCATTTGGGGTGGCAGTGCAAGAATCACACTACACTGCTGATTTAAACAACCCAGTTATTGAAAAGATTCCTGAAAGTTATGTCACCTCACAGGGTGAACTGCCTCAGTCTTTGGATTCAATGCCAAAGGGGATTTTTTAAATTCAGGCAGCATGCCCTTATGAACCAAAAGATATGATTTGTTATCATGAGGATGTTTGCAACCGGTTTCAGGTGGATTAACATGAGGAGGAAAAATACAAAATTGAAGTAGAGGCTGAAATGCCAAGATATTTGAGGGCAGTGTCTCTCAAAAGGAATACTGCCACACGGTTAGAAGAAAGTACTGAGTTTCCTCCTTTAGAGGATTTCCCAGAAATCTCTAAGATGGTAGAGAACAAATTAGAGTTGTAGATGCTTGCACCAACCAAGAGGAGAAAGATCACTTGACAAAAATATTCATTTCATTCACCAAGATATTTACCAAAGACGCCTATGATTGTGGGTGTAGTGATTTGCATGTTGCTAGACTGCCAGAAGGGTATGGTATGGAGCCTGTATTTGTGCAACAATATAGGCTACCCTTGGCCTGTTAGGAGTCCCTGGCAAAAATAATAAAACATTTAGAGTCCAGAAGAATCATTAGACCTATCCAAAGTACCTCCAGCACCCCTATATTAGGTGTGCAAAAGACCAATGCTCAATGGCGTTGTGTGCAGACTTGAGCAAACTAAATAAGAGGCTACCTGTGTTAAGGTGGCCTCTTCCATTTATTGATCAGGGCCTTGGCAGATTCAAGGGTAAAAGATATTTACTACTTTGGATCTTACAGCAGGGTATTTGTGTGTGCCCCTAGCCGAAGATATACAACATCTGTTTGCCTTTTCATTTGGTTGACTATAGTATGCATGAAATCATACTCCTTTTGGGTATATCAATAGTGGGAGTAAGTTTTGGATATTTCTGAACAAAGCTCTCCCAGATGCATCTGAGTGAGGAACTGTTATTAATGTGGATGATGTCTTGATCAAAAATGAAGACATAAAAAGCCACTTCACTGAAATTAGACATGTGCTTAACCAATTGCAAAAGGCTGGGCCAAAGGTGTCATTGCAAAAAGAGCAGTGGGACATGAAGTGACAGAACAAGGGTTTAACCCACAAAAGAAAAAAAAGTTGAAACTATCCAAAAATGTAAAGACCCCACAAATCTGAGGAGTCTGAATAGTTTATTAGGGGTGTCAAGTTGCAACAGGAAATGTATTGAAGATGATGCAGGAATCACATAACCATTGAAAACATTATTGCAGCAGGAAGTGCTCTGTAAATGGAGAAATGAACAATGTGAGGTGGTAGCCAAGTTGACAGATTGTCTGATAATAGTCCCATGTTTAGCTGATCCAAAGAAGAACCAAGATTTCTTTATAGAGAAATGATTCACAGATCAGTGTATGTCAGCATTCTTATATCAAAAACATGATTCAAATACTAATACCATTGCATATGCCAGCAAAGCATTGTCACGGTAGAAAGCACATTTAGTGAATGTGAAAAGGCACTGTTGACCACTGTGTGGGCACTGCAACATGCCCACCCCATTATTCAGGGGGAATGGGTAATTATTTAAACAAATCACCAGCCCCTGGAATTTTTGCAGAGGAAAAGAATCAGATCATGGAACTTAGCTCACATTATGGACTTTGGCATTGCAAGGTTTCCCAGCGGAAGAGAGATATGGATAGAATTAAAAGAGCCCAGTAGCTCAAGGGCTGGCAGACTAAAATGACTGTGCAGCTGTGGGTGCCACAGATGATGCAGAGTTAGAAACACATTTGGCTGAATTTAAACAATCCCCACACAATGCATTCAATGAAGAAGCATGCAGGGATCTCCAAACCGTCTATGTGGATGGATGTGCATACCACAGTGGGGGTGTGGGGGGGGTTCTGCAAAAAGACTGGCGGCAGGAATAGGCAAGGTGTGGGTCAAATGTAATGGCATCCCAAGAGTAAGCATGAGGTTTGGTTCCAAAAGCAGTCAACTTGCAGAATTGGTTGCCATCTATAAGGCAATATCCTCAGCAGTAGAAAATAATTTTGAGGAAATGTTTTTAGTTACCGATTCTGACTATGCCCAAAAACAGTTTTGTGGAATACCTACCAGGGTGGACATGGAGAGGAATGGTGATATGTAACAAAAAGCCACGTAAACATGGAAAATGGATTCGAGCCATCGATAATCTGTTTTCGGAGAATGACATGATCATTCTGTGTAAAGCTTCTTCCTGTGCCCTTTGGCCAACTGAGGGCAAGGGTAGTGCCTGTGACTGAGGGCGACGCCCCTCCTGCATATCGACTGATAAGCCATGCCATTTGGCTACATTGTGCAGTACACATGCTGCAACAATATTTTTACAGACTACTAGTGGGGCATACAGCAATAACCCACCAGAGTGATCTAAGGAGGGAAACATGACTTTAGTACCCCATATGTATGCTCCACTATACCCCTTGTGGTTACATGTACAGCAGTGTATCTTACCCCAGCTGGTGTGGTATTCCTGCATGGGATCATCATGAACGGTGATAGTGGATAGGCACTGGCCCCTACAAACGTTTACATGGTTGTTATTGGCACTTATTGTCATGGTCTTTTGTTCAGTGTGTGATGTGCATGCATGTGCGTGCCAGTTCATACTCACCATTGAGTCAGGTGTTGCCATATTTTCCTGATGCCAGGTCCTAATTGAGTGTTGACTGGCAGTAAATGTAGCTTTCATGCGTGCTGCCAGGGAAATTGGCATTTGCTTGCATGAACACTTCATTTGTGTCACTGACAACCTACAAGTTAATGGAATGCCAGTGCTTGTGATTTCTGTATATGTGCACTGTCGTTCGGGGGGGCCGTAGCGCAACATGTGTATAATCTTTGGCCCCAAGTACATGTGGAAAGTGTGCAACCGCATAGAAATCCTGGCACACTCTCTGGTTTTCCTCCAGTGTTCTCAACATATATATGTGCCTTTGCAGACATGCACGTGATGTAATGCAGGCCAAGACCTGGTGGACGGCGGTATTGTGTGGCCTGTGATATCCCACCAACTATGGCAGTGGTGCGCTGAAATGAGCCAGTGGCAGTGATGCTAGGTCGTGCTCCCACTCTCTTACAAGGTTTAGGATAATATGGGGTGGGAACAGGTACCTGGCATACACCTGGTCATCAGGCAGCCCAAACAGAGTGGTGCTTGTAGCAAACACCCGGGGCCTGCGAATCCTCCTCCTTCTTCTGTGTCCATGGATGATATTTCCCACTATTGCAGCATTTATCGTGGCTGTGCGATGTTGGTATCGTGTACATAGTGTGCTTTATATGCATTGGATCCCTTGCCTATTGAACTTTACGCCTGCTATCATGTGTTGGTTGGATCACAGGGTTTGCATGTGACTTTTCCTGACGTGAGGTTGCGTGTTTTAATCAATTAATTTGTTTGGGTTTTCTGTTAATTGGGCATGCCATTGCTTTGCGTGTCCCGTCCCTCAACTCTCCCACATTATTCCTCATTCTGCGTCGATAATGGGGTATATGCATATTGTAGCACACTTTTTTTGTCTCTGTGCAGCAGGCCCCACCCACGCTCTACAAGGAGTCTTGAGCAATGCGCTCGACTGCACGCAGAGATGTACTGGACCAAAACAGAGTCCATGCAAGGTCTGGAAAAGTCCCACAAAGTCGATTCCATGAATCAACGAGGGGTGATTTTGCGCGCACAATGGCCTGCAAAGTCCCTATTTTCCCCACAGAGCATTCAATTAATCAGGCCCTAAGTATTTTTTTGTGGTCTTTCTTTTTACAATTTCAGGAGATGGAACTGTCTTTCACAGTGGGGGCAACGGAAAGGAAAAGAAATGTTGACTATTACGATTTATTGTCTTGTTTTCCTTTTCCTTTTGTCCCATCTCTATCTTTCTTCACTTCTCTGCTTTTCAAGTGTCTGGTCTGGGGTTTTTGTATATGGCTGGGGAGAGAGTTAATATGCAAACCCAGTAATTGATAATAAGGGGACAACAGTTAATGCACCCCCAGCCGCTATGCACTCCATGTCACAAGCTAAGAGAGAAGTGTCACACTCTGATTTGTTTTTGGGCCAAGCAGGGGGTCAACCTTACACTGACTCTGGGAATATCTGGTATGATCACATGGAAAAACTGGGGTGTTAAAGGTGCAAAAGATGAAGGCCCTCATTACGACCCTGGCGGAGATCCATGGTGCAATTTGCACCATGGACCATGGCGCAGAGCTGCCAACTCCGCCATGGGGGTTGGCGGACTTACCGCCCCATTCCGACCTTGGCGGGGCGGTAAGTCCCCAATCCCCATTTACCCTTCCCCATTCCCATTTTTGCCCCATAGGGTATAATGGGAGTGGGGAAGGCGTTAATTACGCCACCGTAGAATACGGTGGCGTAATTAACGAGGGGTCCCGTAGCGCCATGGATTTTTCCGCCCGGAAAATCCGGGCGTAAAAATCACCATGGCGCTACGGAAAGTCCTAATCTGGCGGAGAGGTACGCCATGCATTACGCTGGCGTAAACCCCTCTCCGCCAGGGTCGTAATGAGGGCCGAAGTGTTTATTTCACCTGGCACTCTGTGATGTTACAAGTCTTTTCCAGAGTCAGACAACAACTGTACAGTGGGTGGAGGAAGGAGAGGTAGTGCATGATGGCAACTACCTAAGGATGAAGAAGATGGCAGAGAACCCCGGCATGAGGGACATGGTGTTGCCCTTTCGAGAGGGAGGTACTGCAAAGGGGGAGGTCACATTCACAATACATGATACACAGATGTGCCTCAATGAGTCAGGGCATTCCAGACCCTGGTGTAGGACTCACCAATTGATCCACATGAAGGGGCAGTTTTCTTCAGAGGTGAATGGATCTAGGGGATGATGAGCTGCAGGGCAAAGGGTTTGGAGGTATCTGGGCCTGAGACGACAACTGCCATTAACGCATCCTATTTGAAAACATGGAAGGGGAATGTACATGCCCTCACTTGGATAACAAAAAACAAAACACCTGTAAAAATAGAACCACTCACACATCCTTCTTTGTCTTTGAGAGCACTAGGCACCATTTACCTGGGAGAGAAAGTGGAATGGCCCAAGACAATAGAGCTACCCGACATGCGAGAAGGGATCTCTGCCACTATGGACCTTGGGCGGGCCTGTGAGCCCAACACCCATCTCCAGTTGCCACCACATTGGGCTGGCTCATTCTCCCTCATTGCACTGCCCACCCTAGCCTTGGTAGTACCTCATTCAGATGTTGCCCCTCTTAATGATCACTCTGTACTAATGGCTTGCCTACTAAGAATGATATCGGACATGTGTGGCCTAGGTGTGCCATTGAAGTACTGTTGAATGCTAGGTATGCACACTTGCATCCTAGGGAATTTTTCACAAACATTTCGAGTGATAGCTCTGCTGGTGCTAACATGGTGCAGTAAGTAGTATCCCAGAACAACAGTAGAAGAAGTAGGAGGGAGGGAGAATAATTATGCATCTCGGAAATTGTCAGAATTATTGCATGAGATACCAACAGAGTTTAGATTATTTTCTTTGACTGATACCTTTTTTGCATCTCTTTTAGCACCAGGTATCCAGGCTGCTTCAAATGCCAAATGGCTCCAAATCACCAAGTGGGAGCTTTTTGCAATTAGCAAGTGAAACAGAGAGGGGCTTGAATTTGATACAAGAGGAGATTAGGGCAGTGAGATTGACGACCATGCAAACAGGCATGTCTAGGACCTGTTGACAGCTATGGAAGGAGGGGTTTGCACAAAAATCGGTGCCAGCTGATACACCCTAACACAAGATAACGATGAATGAAATGGTAGTTTAACAGCAGCCAAATATGCTTTGCATAAATTGCATACGAATATGGATGATGAATCTAGCAAGGACATCAAGGAACATTGATACAATGCTATTTTTTAATGGGTACCCGTGTGTTTGGCTCATCTGCTAAAAGTATTGGTCTGTGTCCTCGTAGGAGTGCTCATCGTTCTTTGCACCACTCAAGTAGAACTGCGTTGTAGTGCACAGGTGGAAGGGAAGCTGGGGAAGAGAGTAAGGGGTACATTTGGGAGCGGGGGCAGATGTTTAGTTTGGCAGATAGGAAGGAAGACAGGAAGTGGGGAAAAGGAATGCTAGGTTGCTAGGGATGAGAAAAATGGTTGATAGCGCTTGAGAGGAAACACTACAAAACATCAATTGTGGCGTCAGCCCTTCCAGAATTACTTAAAAGGTATATCTGGCAGGTTGTTCATGATAATAAAAATGTTTCTGATTAAATGTGCTGAAAGCACAGCATATTTTCACCTATTCTGAGATCATGAGAAGGCCCTTTTTAGCTGATTTCTGCATAACTTGCATGTAGGGATAATTAGCGCACACAATTCAACTGTGCACACATTTTCGCAGTGCCACTGACTTCAAATGCGGTAAGGTGCACTTTGCAAAAATTGTGGTAATGTCGTTCTGGATGTGTGGCTTAGTGCTGATGTGTGGTATGATTTGGGAGCTAGATCAGCGCAGGGTAGTGTAGGCTACTAACAATTAACATTACTGACTACTAATATGAATAATAACTAACCGTTACCAAAATAATTCTAGTGGCTATTAGTAATTAGAATGGGGTTATTTAGGACATAGTCCAGCTGCAGGCTAGGGGGTGTATGAACTTGTATTTTGGCTTAGAAAATGAATATACACATTGTAAGGTGAGCTGCAGTGTGCTTGGGGGTAGTGGGAAACAGCAGAACATGCACTAGAAAGAAACAACTCTTTCTTTAAACAGGAATGCTGAGATGATGCAATAAGCTGCTCATGTATGTGGCCTGGAGAAGAGGGCTGCATAGTCATCACAGTGAAGAAGCAGAAAGAGTTTGGAAAATGACTAGGGTGTTAGCTAAAGGGGCGGCAGTTTCGGTTGATGTCATCATGACAGGAGGCAGGGAAGAAGGTGGTAAAATGATATGGATTGTGTAGGAAAATATAGGTAAGGGAACGGATGCATAAGAGGGTTAAAAGACAGAGAAGTGTCGGGCTAGAAAGAGAAAGATTGGGTGAAAGAAGAAGAAGAAAGAGGGGAGAAGACGAAATTTTAATGATTTCGACTGGCTGGCTGGGAATTGCAGTCTGAGTTTTGTCGCTGAGTCAGAAGCGAGGCTGCAGAGAGGAGGTAGATGAGGCAGATCATTGGAGCTGGCAAGGAGCAGAGTGGGAGAGAGACTGCTTGTGCGCTGCAAACATGACAGAAGTCAAGATTGCTAACCTTTGAACATATGCAGAAATGAAACTTGATGGATTGGCAACTTGGACCTCTGACACGATCTCGGGTTGGAGAGAGAGGATTGTTTCCGATCTCGGGTTGGAGAGAGAGGATTGTTTCCGAGATAGATAAGGAATCTCAGATGAGCTATTTGCAGAGGAAAATGTTTTACAAACCATTCCATTAAGTCTCTTCCATGCCGAGAACGATCAGGGGCAAACAGATTGTGCAATATGTCTGGGTGCAAAGGCTTGCTTTGCTTTACACACGTTTATTGGCCTTACAACAAACTAATCTGTGCTCATGACAAGATTATGATGTGAGAAAGTTCTTCATTCAGAGAATTCGAAACAGGATGAGCTTTGTGTGCAATTGCAGGCCATGTATGATGCTGTAGATACGCAGTTGGTGCAGAGAGAGAGAGAGATAGCTTCCTGAGGGAAGGAGAAATGATACATATGAAAACGATTTGGGGAGGGCGTTCAAAAAGATAGAGACATTGCATTATCAGAAGTGCAGGCACTCGGAAAGTGTGGTAGTCAGTCATCTAGGGAATTAAAGGCACTTGAGAATTAGGTATTTGGATTGAAGGCTGAACATAATAAAAAGCTGGAAACAGTTGACCATTTTAAAAAGCAAATTATAGAAATGAATGAGGTAATAGCCAAACTAAGGAAAGAAAACTCTGCACTCTATAATGAAACACAAGGGCTACATGCACTGTGTGGGGAAATGAGATGACAGATTTCGAATTTGGATACTGCAGACTGGTTCTATTAACCCTAAGAGCAGCTGGGGATTACTTTCACTGAAGCTGGGTCCAGCCACAGGGCCTCATCACGACTTTGGCGGTAACCCTTAAATCCGGCGGTCGCGCTATTAAGGGTCCGCCAAATCAGGACTTCGGCAGATTTCGCTCTTAGCCGGGGGGTAATCTGCTGAAAATTTGTGCTAATACCGCCGGCGTTACCGCCAAAGTCGTGATCAAGCCCACAGTCTGGCAACCATTCCAGCTTACGCTCATTTGGCAAGTGCTGGACACACTCCAATGCTGAAGGGCAGGTCTGCTTACTCAGAGCAGAGAAAAGGGGGCAACATCAGGTGCCATATAACACATTAAAAAACATGAAAAATAAAAAGCGTTTGATCAAACAATTCAAAAAAGATTTGAGTATAAGCATCGAGCAATACCTCATGGATGTTATTGAGTTATTTCAGACATTGGACACCTTCAAGGCTCGGTTCGCCATATTCTTTCACCTTGCTATGGAAACCAGTTCTGCTAGCTTCTTATAGGGTTTAAATGAACAGGGAAATGCACCATGGGATGACTTTGAAAGAGAAATTAGGAAACAATTCTCACCATATCACTACATACAAGATGCCAAAAAATCAGCCTATAGCATGACAGCTCAGGTAGATGATTTTCGGTGCCAGTTCTTGCAAAACCTGAAAAGAGTCTTTCAATGTTTTGATGTGGTCTGTGATATTCAATCAGCAGAATTCAAAACCACTTTTGTTGATGGATTGCAACCAGAAATAGTCAATTTGCACGTCAGTTCACTAGAGACCAAAGTTAAGAAAGGATTCTCAAGTAGGCAATTAAAATCTATGAAGTAATCTCTCATGAGAAAAATGAGGGTAGCAATAAGGAATCAAAGAAAAAAGCTAAAGAATCTACCCCTACAGAGATAAAGGGCCTCATCACAAGTTTGGCAGTAACCCTTAAATGTGGCGGTAGCGCTATTACCGCTGCATTTAAGGGCCTACCAGATCATGACCTTGGCGGATTTCACCCCAGCTCTCAGCTGGGGGGAAATCCACAGCAAATTTGTTGATTTTCAGCACGTTTACCGCCGGCGGGAAATCCGCCATTGGTAATAGCGCAAATTTTCCCCATTGGGCCCAATGTAGAATGAGGAATTCCCGAATGGGCCCAATGGGGAATGGGCAATAACCGTTCCGCCAAACCTGTGATCCTGTAACGCTCACCTGATTCCCGTAGAGGCGCCGGTCTTGACTGGGCTTTTACCGTATCTTCAAAGGTGATGTGTAACACACGGCCGGCTCTTTGGGCTGGACCTCTGTGCACTATATGTCTGGCTTGAAGGGTAAGATGTCTGCAGATAGAAAATGTGGGATTAATGAACTGGGTTATTGAATGTCTCTCTCTTCTTCCCTTTCTCTTCTCCTGTAGAACCCCAAAGGTTAACGCTCTCACCTTAGGTAAGTGAACGCCGTGCTCTCCATCTGCCTCGAGGCAGGGTGCTGTAACCAGTTTCTTCACTGGATAAGGGGAGCAGGCCTCTTGACTTCAGAGAACTGCTGTCCGTCGTTTACTGCACGAACGGTAAGTTTCGAGTAATTCTAATGTCTTTAAAGTCTTTAGTAATGATGTCTCTTGTTTTGCAGGGTTCCGGCGATGGCGGATGGCGGGCTGAAGTGAGTTGAAGATGGAGCCCGTGTGATGAATAGAAGCGCCTGGAAGCACGTAAGTAAGCGCTTGTTGCTTGCTTCACGATGCGCTCTAACTGTCTTTTTATTTTGCAGGTACAAGTTCGGGGCGGCTGCAGGGTGCCGGAAAATACCCACTGGGTTAGATGTGGAAAGGAGTAATGGCACGTGAGTATTAAAGTTCCCCAATGTCTTTAAACACACCTTGTTTTGTCTTTCAGATGCGGGATGCAGCGCCGAAGGCCTCCGGAGCGGGCGAAGAGTTGGTAAGCTTTTGTCTTTCAGATGCCGGAATGCAGCGCGAGGCGTTGGTGACAGCCGATGGACCAGGTAAGTGAAGAGCTGTCACTGAAGACCGTAATGCTAACCTGTTCTTTCTTGTCTTTATAGCTGTTGCTGAAGACTGGATTCAGAATGGTAAGCCTTTTTCCTTAGGCCCAGGATCAGATACAGAAGACACGATGAGCGTTCTGCTGCTGAGAATGCAGAATAACGCAAAGCAAGATTCATCCATCGGGTGTGGTTTAAATAGCCTCCTGTAGTGCTTAGGTGTCTCCTTCCACAGCCACGCCTAGGTAAGAAAAGAGTTCCTGCTTTCCAGAAGAGTTCCAGTGTTCTGAATCTAGGGAGTGGCTCCTGCCCCACCCAACAGGAAAAGTAGTTCCAAACAGAAGAGGATCAGAGACTCAACTGGCAGGCAAGTAAGCAGCATGGTCTGCTGCAGGTAAATCCACCCAAGCATTATGAGCCCGGCGCTTCCAGCGCTGGGACTGGGCATATTTATGAGCCTGGTGCCACTGGCGCCAGGACTGGGTCCAAAAGGTCTATATTGGGACTGGTTGGCACTCGGAACCTGGGTTATGGATCTGCTTCCAAGGGAGTTGGGAAAACCCTGACCTTTTGGAAGCAGAGATCATGACAGATCCGGCGCTAATAGCGCCGGGGGTTTGGCGGTAGGGCTATTAGAGCCGGCGCTATTAGGGAGCACTCATCAATGCAAGATCTCTCATTGCCCACGGCCTCAATATATCCAATCTTATCACATCTAATAACTTTGACCTCATAGCTATCACGGAAACATGGCTACATGCAGCCGCTGGCCCAACCTCCTCCATTGCCATCCCAGACAGGTATACTAGACTGGACACAAAAAGGGGTGTAGGAGCTACCATTGCTAAAAATCACTTGCCCATCAGAGAAGTCTCATACTAAGCATTCCAGTCAGGAAAATTGCTTTAATAAATATGTCCCTTTGGGTCAAGGCCACCATAACTATCCAACTTATCTATAGACTTCCGGGTCAATTGATAACCTTTGAGGAAGATATTGCACAACTTCTCTCAACTGACACCAAGCCATCGTCCAGAATCATCCTTTAGGGCAATGTAAACTTGGGTCTCAATTATCCTACCAAGGACCATGCAGTTGCACTAGCCAACACCATCAAAGCTTTAGGCTCTACCCATCAAATTACTAGCCCCACACATGACAAATGACAGACATTAGATTGGCTGGCAGATACCAACTGCAATACTAATATCCTCTAACGTTCCTTGTCTGTGGTCAGATCATAATGTTATCTCCTTTACCATCCTTCCTCACAAGAAATATTTTCAACATCACCTCAGATAACATGCTCCCATTGCTGCAACCCCTAACAGGCTATTCATAATCAACTAACAACCCTACCTCAGTGGTTGAATTTTATAACTAAACTCTCCTATTGGCTATTGACAAGGTAGCACCCGTGAGTAAATGCAAACCTAAACCAGTCACTCAATTGAACTCCTGGTACACCCCAAACCTTAAACCTCTACACTCCACAAAGAGAGCATGGACAAAAATGCCTTCAGAAGGAAAAAAATAGCTTTTCTCCTCTCTGTTCAAAAACTACAAACAGGCTATTCTCTAAGTTAAAAGCTCTACCTTTTACCTCTTAAGAAGCCTACACTAGACCCTAACACCCCCCTCTCATCAGTAGCCTATTTATCTTCCAACGATACTGCTTGGATAGAGTCCTTTTTATCTAACCGAACAATGAGGGTGTTGTCCACCTCTGTAGCTGCCCTCCAGCCTCAGTCACCTGTGGAGTTTCCCAAGGCTCCTGTGTCTCCCCAACACTATACAATATGTTTTCTAAGCCTCTCATTGACCCCCTTGACGACTTGGCTATCACCTGCGCAAATCATGCGCATGTTACCCAAATCCTCTTGCCTATCTCCGGGACCTATGACATGGACTCTAACGTACTGAGGGAAATTTACCAAACCATCCATGCTTGGATGGCAGACATGGGCTATGCTTAAATGATGAGAAAACTGAGTTGCTCCTTATAGGCACGCAAACCCGGCTAAACAAACTTAATGGATCTTACAAATCCTTCATCATTGACGGGAATGTTACCGCCGTCTCAAAATAAGAAAAACCTTGGGGGTGTACCTGGACTCTGCTCTATCTATAACTAGACAGGTAAATGCTATTATATCTGCCGCAGCATACACTTCTAAACTTATCAACGCCTGTAGACACTTCCTGACTTCTGACAGCTGCATCACGATTGCTAGAGCATCAATACTATCCAGCATAGACTATTGCAATGCCCTCTTTGCAGGCTCAAACACTCGCAACATCAAAAAAATACAAGTCGTACAAAATAATGGCCTGTGAGCCACTATAAACATTGCCAAAAAAGACCACATCTCCTCTGCTAGACGGAATGCCCACTGGCTTCCTGTTCACAATCGTATTATATTCAAAACTCTTTCTCTGACTCACAAAGGTCTGTCAAACACTGTCCCCGGATACTTGTCCAGATAATTCTCCAAATCGCAATCCATCAGACCCACTTGGGCTGCCGACTCGCACCTACTCACATTCCCAGACTGAAATGGCAAAAAGCAGGAGGCTGTAGTTTCCCAGTGGTGGGGGCTAAACACTGGAATGCCCTTCCGCTGTCACAAAGATCAGAAGCTTCCTTCTGGTCCTTCTGCAAAAGCCTCAAAACCTGGCTCTTCACTCAAGATCTGCCAAACTAGCAGAGTTCTAGCAACTTACTATCTACGTACTACATTTCACCTAAGTAACTGTTAATCTATATATGCATCACTGACCTGCTGTAAACCTGCGCCTAGATGCCCTCAGGTTTCGTGTGCCATACAAATGTCAAAATAAATAATTAATAAATAAATAAATAAAAAACAAGAATCAGATGTATAACAGGCCATACCAGGCCTTGGGTCCCAGAGTAGGTTTTATCCTGCTACAATGGTATATGGCAATCAGGCAAGGCCAAGGTATGTAGATGTAGGTTAATTGAAAATGGAAGTCAACCAAGGGAACAGTATCAGTCAAATGAGAGACAGAATGCAGCCTATTGCCGTGCCCTTATGGTGAGACCTCTCCACAGGTAGACCATGGTCAGAGGATGGTTACCCCACATTAACCGCCTCCTCTGTCCCGGTAATTAAGGGGAAACATATACAGAAATCAGTCTCCAGAAAGCAGCCAAAACAGACCTGATGAATTTGAATTTAAGCAATACCGGACTAAAGCACAGAGGGATGAGTATAGGGATATGGATAGACTCCAGTGCTTAGAGGTACAAGTGAAAATGTTGTCTGAGCAGATAGGAAAACTGTATGCAGTGCAGAGGAAGCAGCTGAGTGACATTGCACAGAACAGCGACAACTGACTACACAGCTAGCCTTCCCACAATGAAAGCAGACATGACAATGATCACCATTAAAGACCACATCAAATTACCTAGAAGTGTAAAACCAAGAAAACAAGTAAATAAAAATGACCTTGAAAATGAAGACACTCACAGGAAGGGAGTGTGGTTTAATTTAGAGTTGAACCAAATCATTCAGGTGTGTGAAGATGTGAGAGGGGAAAACAGAAATACACAGGAAAAACCCAAAGACCAAAGGGTCAGAAGACAATTTAAAAAGATCATTCAACTTGAAATGAATTAAATAGTAGGTGAAAATAGAAAGGGGTTTGTTTCCTGTCAATTCTAACAGTTATATGTTCAAAGAAATGAAAACGTTGAAAAAGAAAGGTATGGATGAGTTCCCTGAGGAGTATTTCAAGACACAGATGTTCCATGAGGCAGAAACAACAGGTGTGGTACAAGAAATAGCTAAGCTTTTCACACAAGATGTTCTGTAACACAATGTTAATGAGAATACAAAACATTAGTGCCCAAGGGTGAAAGTAAATGAAAGGGATCCAAATGATGAGGAAAAAGCAGAAGAGGAATGGGATGAGAACACAGGTTGTCCCGATATAGAAGGGGGGCAATCGATGGAAAAGATCCAAATGAATCCTCAGGACACAACAATAAAGAGAGAAATTGAAAAACAAAAAAAGGCAAAAGAATTTTGGTAAAAAGTAATTTCATATGCCCTTTGCTTAGCAAGATGCCAGGCAGGCCTGAAGAAAATAAGCCCTGAAATTAGCAACAATTCACACTTCATTTGCATACTTAAGTTACCACTGAAGAGAAATGTAATGTTTTTGCAATGGTGGACACAGGCACGCCGGCAACCGTGATGTCAAGGGAACTATTGGACAGCATAAGTGAATGGAGACCCCTGGAAGACATGCTGAAATTGATAGGAACTGAAGGCCCAGTGCATAATTATAATGGTGAAGAAATACAAGTGGAAGGTGCCTCTGAAGTTGACATCAAGTTAGGCAAGCATAGAATGAGACTGGAGGTGGTGGTCACACCCATTGAAGGGACCCCATTCCTGTTAGGAACAAATTGCCTTGAGAGACTGTCACCCCTCATTGATGGGATAAATGGGGTGTTGTGGGCTTTGACCAAAAAAAACCTGAAACTTAAAAAAGTAATGAGTCAGATTAGCAGTGCAAAACAATGTTGCACCATTGTTAAATCAGAGAAAGCAGTTGAAGTGTATCTTCAGAATTGCTGTATTCCTGGTGTCACTGTCATTCTCATGTGCCAGGGTGAAATTCAAGGAGAAAAAAAAAAACAGTCATTTAAGATCCATTTGGATCGCAAGGAAAAACTGGCAAGCAAAGATAGATCAAAACACATTGCAGTTTTATCTAAGTGATGAAGATTGTAAACAAGGTGATGGTCAGAACCAGGGCAGGAAAGATATACTTCAACAGTTGCAGAAATACACATGAAGGAAGATCAGGCCTGGATTCCCACACGTGTGAAAATGGCATCGAGAAATGATTGAAGCAATGTTGGCCATAGGTGCAGGAAAGGAGTTTCATCATTGAAAATGTGTTCAAACAAATGCTTGACAGAGAAGAGGTACCAAGTTTTAAAATAAAAAATAACACATTTTTGGTCTAGAAAGCCCTGATTTGGGACAGAGAATGGTTGGAAGTTGCATGTCGAGATTCACAATAGGGTCCAAAAGCATTCATCACAATATATGGATTGCAAGTGGAACTAAAGCTAAATTATATTTGGGATATTACATCATGCACAGAATGTGTATAGTTTTAGATTTCCTGAATCAAAAGGTTTGATCTAGGCTGAGCAGAGTGGCACCTGCATTTAGGGACAGAGTGCAAGCTTACCATTGTGCACAAATAATGCAATATGCAATTGATCTACAGGTAAAGAAGGATGTAATCTTTCCTGCTTTCACAAGGCAATTTGAAATAGCATTAATGTACCGAAAGGGGCAATGGATGAAAAGGCCCAATGCCTTTCTGTGTCCCAATGAATGCATGAGACAGCAGGGTCAGGAAGGCGAATATACACCATTAGTAGAAATTGGGGATGGTCCCATTCAAATACTAGTGACAAGAGTTGTCAAAACATTCACTTGGAGGAAGGTCCACCATTTGGGGTGGCAGTGCAAGAATCACACTACACTGCTGATTTAAACAACCCAGTTATTGAAAACATTCCTGAAAGTTATGTCACCTCACAGGGTGAACTACCTCAGTCTTTGGATTCAATGCCAAAAGGGATTTTTTAAATTCAGGCAGTATGCCCTTATGAACCAAAGGATGTGATTTGTTGTCATGAGAATGTTTGCATCCGGTTTCAGGTGGATTAACATGAGGAGGAAAAATACAAAATTGAAGTAGATGCTGAAATGCCAAGATATTTGAGGGCGGTGTCTCTCAAAAGGAATACTGCCACATGGTTAGAAAAAAGTACTGAGGTTCCTCCTTTAGAGGATTTCCCAGAAATCTCTAAGATGGTAGAGAACAAATTAGAGTTGTAGATGCTTGCACCAACCAAGAGGAGAAAGATCACTTGACAAAAATATTCATTGCGTTCACCAAGATATTTACCAAAGGCGCCTATGATTGTTGGTGTAGTGATTTGCATGTTGCTAGACTGCCAGAAGGCTATGGTATGGAGCCTGTATTTGTGCAACAATATAGGCTACCTTTGGCCTGTTAGGAGTCCCTGGCAAAAATAATAAAACATTTATAGTCCAGAAGAATCATTAGACCTATCCAAAGTACCTCCAGCACCCCTATATTAGGTGTGCTAAAGACCAATGCTCAATGGCGTTTGTGTGCAGACTTGAGCAAACTAAATAAGAGGCTACCTGTGTTAAGGTGGCCTCTTCCATTTATTGATCAGGGCCTTGCACAGATTCAAGGGTCAAAGATATTTACTACTTTGGATCTTACAGCAGGGTATTTGTGTGTGCCCCTAGCCAAAGATATACAACATCGGTTTGCCTTTTCACTTGGTTGACTACAGTATGCCTGAAATCATGCTCCTTTTGGGTATATCAATAGTGGGAGTACGTTTTGGATATTTCTGAACAAAGCTCTCCCAGATGCAGCTGAGTGAGGAACTGTTAATAATGTGGATGATGTCTGGATCAAAAATGAAGACTTAAAAGCCACTTCACTGAAATTAGACATGTGCTTAACCAATTGCAAAAGGCTTGGCCAAAGGTGTCATTACAAAAAGAGCAGTGGGACATGAAGTGACAGACCAAGGGTTAAACCCACAAAAGAAAAAAAGTTGAAACTATTCAAAAATGTAAAGACCCCACAAATCTGAGGAGCCTGAACAGTTTATTAGGGGTGTCAAGTTACAACAGGAAATGTATTGAAGATTATGCAGGAATCTCATAACCATTGACTACATTACTGCAGCAGGAAGTGCTCTGTAAATGGAGAAATGAACAATGTGAGGTGGTAGCCAAGTTGACAGATTGTCTGATAATAGTCCCATGTTTAGCTGATCCAAAGAAGAACCAAGATTTCTTTATAGAGAAATGATTCACAGATCAGTGTATGTCAGCATTCTTATATCAAAAACATGATTCAAATACTAATACCATTGCATATGCCAGCAAAGCATTGTCTCGGTAGAAAGCACATTTAGTGAATGTGAAAAGGCACTGTTGACCACTGTGTGGGCACTGCAACATGACCACCCCATTATTCAGGGGGAACGGGTAATTACTGAAACAAATCACCAGCCCCTGGAATGTTTGCAGAGGAAAAGAATCAGATCATGGAACTTAGCTCACATTATGGACTTTGGCATTGCAAGGTTTCCCAGCGGAAGAGAGATATGAATAGAATTAAAAGAGCCCAGTACCTCAAGGGCTGGCAGACTAAAATGACTGTGCAGCTGTGGGTGCCACAGATGATGCAGAGTTAGAAACACATTTGGCTGAATTTGAACAATCCCCACACAAGGCATTGAATGAAGAAGCACGCAGGGATCTCCAAACCGTCTATGTGGATGGATGCGCATACCACAGTTGGGGTGTGGGGGGGTTCTGAAAAAGACTGGCAGCAGGAATAGGGAAGGTGTGGGTCAAATGTAATGGCATCCCAAGAGTAAGCATGAGGTTTGGTTCCAAAAGCAGTCAACTTGCAGAATTGGTTGCCATCTATAAGGCAATATCCTCAGCAGTAGAAAATAATTTTAAAGAAATGTTTTTAGTTACCGATTCTGACTATGCCCAAAAACAGTTTTGTGGAATACCTACCAGGGTGGACATTGAGAGGAATGGTCATATGTAACAAAAAGCCACTTAAACATGGAAAATGGATTCGAGCCATCAATAATCTGTTTTCGGAGAATGACATGATCATTCTGTGTGCAGCTTCTCCCTGTGCCCTTTGGCCAACCGAAGGCAAGGGTAGTGCCAGTGACTGAGGGCGACGCCCCTCCTGCATATGGACTGATAAGCCATGCCCTTTGGCTACATTGTGCAGTACACATGCTGCAACAATATTTTTACAGACTACTGGTGGGGCATACAGCAATACCCCACCAGAGTGATCTAAGGAGGGAAACATGACTTTAGTACCCCATATGTATGCTCCACTATACCCCTTGTGGTTACATGTACAGCAGTGTATTTTACCCCAGCTGGTGTGGTATTCCTGTATGGGATCATCATGAACGGTGATAGTGGATAGGCACTGGCCCCTACAAATGTTTACATGGTTGTTATTGGCACTTATTGTCATGGTCTTTTGTTCAGTGTGTGATGTGCATGCATGTGCGTGCCAGTTCATACTCACCATTGAGCCAGGTGTTGCCATATTTTCCTGATGCCAGGTCCTAATTGAGTGTTGACTGGCAGTAAATGTAGCTTTCATGCGTGCTGCCAGGGAAATTGGCATATGTTTGCATGAACACTTCATTTGTGTCACTGACAACCTACAAGTTAATGGAATGCCAGTGCTTGTGATTTCTGTATATGTGCTCTGTCGTTTGGGGGGGCCGTAGCGCAACATGTGTATAGTCTTTGGCCCCAAGTACATGTGGAAAGTGTGCAACCACATAGAAATCCTGGCACACTCTCTGGTTTTCCTCCAGTGTTCTCAACATATATATGTGCCTTTGCAGACATCCACGTGATGTAATGCAGGCCAAGACCTGGTGGACGGCGGTATTGTGTGGCCTGTGATATCCCACCAACTATGGCAGTGGTGCGCTGAAATGAGCCAGTGGCAATGATGCTAGGTCGTGCTCCCACTCTCTTACAAGGTTTAGGATAATATGGGGTGGGAACAGGTACCTGGCATACACCTGGTCATCAGGCAGCCCAAACAGAGTGGTGCTTGTAGCAAACACCCGGGGCCTGCGAATCCTCCTCCTTCTTCTGTGTCAGGGGCCGTAGCGCAACATGTGTATAGTCTTTGGCCCCAAGTTCATGTGGAAAGTGTGCAACCGCATAGAAATCCTGGCACACTCTCTGGTTTTCCTCCAGTGTTCTCAACATATATATGTGCCTTTGCAGACATCCACGTGATGTAATGCAGGCCAAGACCTGGTGGACGGCGGTATTGTGTGGCCTGTGATATCCCACCAACTATGGCAGTGGTGCGCTGAAATGAGCCAGTGGCAATGATGCTAGGTCGTGCTCCCACTCTCTTACAAGGTTTAGGATAATATGGGGTGGGAACAGGTACCTGGCATACACCTGGTCATCAGGCAGCCCAAACAGAGTGGTGCTTGTAGCAAACACCCGGGGCCTGCGAATCCTCCTCCTTCTTCTGTGTCCATGGATGATATTTCCCACTATTGCAGCATTTATCGTGGCTGTGCGATGTTGGTATCGTGTACATAGTGTGCTTTATATGCATTGGATCCCTTGCCTATTGAACTTTACGCCTGCTATCATGTGTTGGTTGGATCACAGGGTTTGCATGTGACTTTTCCTGACGTGAGGTTGCGTGTTTTAATCAATTAATTTGTTTGGGTTTTCTGTTAATTGGGCATGCCATTGCTTTGCGTGTCCCGTCCCTCAACTCTCCCACATTATTCCTCATTCTGCGTCGATAATGGGGTATATGCATATTGTAGCACACTTTTTTTGTCTCTGTGCAGCAGGCCCCACCCACGCTCTACAAGGAGTCTTGAGCAATGCGCTCGACTGCACGCAGAGATGTACTGGACCAAAACAGAGTCCATGCAAGGTCTGGAAAAGTCCCACAAAGTCGATTCCATGAATCAACGAGGGGTGATTTTGCGCGCACAATGGCCTGCAAAGTCCCTATTTTCCCCACAGAGCATTCAATTAATCAGGCCCTAAGTATTTTTTTGTGGTCTTTCTTTTTACAATTTCAGGAGATGGAACTGTCTTTCACAGTGGGGGCAACGGAAAGGAAAAGAAATGTTGACTATTATGATTTATTGTCTTGTTTTCCTTTTCCTTTTGTCCCATCTCTATCTTTCTTCACTTCTCTGCTTTTCAAGTGACTGGTCTGGGGTTTTTGTATATGGTTGGGGAGAGAGTTAATATGCAAACCCAGTAATTGATAATAAGGGGACAACAGTTAATGCACCCCCAGCCACTGTCCACTCCATGTCACAAGCTAAGAGAGAAGTGTCACACTCTGATTTGTTTTTGGGCCAAGCAGGGGGTCAACCTTACACTGACTCTGGGAATATCTGGTATGATCACATGGCAAAACTGGGGTGTTAAAGGTGAAAAAGATGAAGTGTTTATTTCACCTGGCACTCTGTGATGTTACAAATCTTTTCCAGAGTCAGACAACAACTGTACAGTGGGTGGAGGAAGGAGAGGTAGTGCATGATGGCAACTACGTAAGGATGAAGAAGATGGCAGAGAACCCCGACATGAGGGACATGGTGTTGCCCTTTCGAGAGGGAGGTACTGCAAAGGGGGAGGTCACATTCACAATACATGATACACAGATGTGCCTCAATGAGTCAGGGCATTCCAGACCCTGGTGTAGGACTCACCAATTGATCCACATGAAGGGGCAGTTTTCTTCAGAGGTGAATGGATCTAGGGGATGATGAGCTGCAGGGCAAAGGGTTTGGAGGTATCTGGGCCTGAGATGACAACTGCCATTAACGCATCCTATTTGAAAACATGGAAAGGGAAAGTACATGCCCTCACTTGGATAACAAAAAACAAAACACCTGTAAAAGTAGAACCACTCACACATCCTTCTTTGTCTTTGAGAGTACTAGGGACCATTTACCTGGGAGAGAATGTGGATTGGCCCAAGACAATAGAGCTACCCGGCATGCGAGAAGGGATCTCTGCCACTATGGACCTTGGGTGGGCCTGTGAGCCCAACACCCATCTCAAGTTGCCACCACATTGGGCCGGCTCATTCTCCCTCATTGCAGTGCCCACCCCAGCCTTGGTAGTACCTCATTCAGATGTTGCCCCTCTTAATGATCACTCTGTACTAATGGCTTGCCTACTAAGAATGATATCGGACATGTGTGGCCTAGGTGTGCCATTGAAGTACTGTTGAATGCTAGGTATGCACACTTGCATCCTAGGAAATTTTTCACAAACATTTCGAGTGATAGCTCTGCTGGTGCTAACATGGTGCAGTAAGTAGTATCCCACAACAACAGTAGAAGAAGTAGGAGGGAGGGAGAATAATTATGCATCTCAGAAATTGTCAGAATTATTGCATGAGATACCAACAGAGTTTAGATTATTTTTTTTGACTGATACCTTTTTTGCATCTCTTTTAGCACCAGGTATCCAGGCTGCTTCAAATACCAAATGGCTCCAAATCACCTAGTGGGAGCTTTTTGCAATTAGCAAGTGAAACAGAGAGGGGCTTGAATTTGATACAAGAGGAGATTAGGGCAGTGAGATTGACGATCATGCAAACAGGCATGTCTAGGACCTGTTGACAGCTATGGAAGGAGGGGTTTGCACAAAAATCGGTGCCAGCTGATGCACCCTAACACCCGATAACGATGAATGAAATGGTAGTTTAACAGCAGCCATATATGCTTTGCATAAGTTGCATACGAATATGGATGATGAATCTAGCAAGGACATCAAGGAACATTGATACAATGCTATTTTTTAATGGGTACCCGTGTGTTTGGCTCAGCTACTAAAAGTATTGGTCTGTGTCCTCGTAGGAGTGCTCATCGTTCTTTGCACCACTCAAGTAGAACTGCGTTGTAGTGCACAGGTGGAAGGGAAGCTGGGGAAGAGAGTAAGGGGTACATTTGGGAGTGGGAGGGGAAGATGTTTAATTTGGCAGATAGGAAGGAAGACAGGAAGTGGGGAAAAGGAATGCTAGGTTGCTAGGGATGACAAAAATGGTTGATAGCGCTTGAGAGGAAACACTACAAAACATCAATTGTGGTGTCAGCCCTTCCAGAATTACTTAAAAGGTATATCTGGCAGGTTGTTCATGATAATAAAAATGTTTCTGATTAAATGTGCTGAAAGCACAGCATATTTTCACCTATTCTGAGATCATGAGAAGGCCCTTTAACTGATTTCTGCATAACTTGCATGTAGGGATAATTAGTGCACACAATTCAAATGTGCACACATTTTCGCAGTGCCACTGACTTCAAATGCGGTAAGGTGCACTTTGCAAAAATTGTGATAATGTCATTCTAGATGTGTGGCTTAGTGCTGATGTGTGGTATGATTTGGGAGCTAGATCAGCGCAGGGTAGTGTAGGCTACTAACAATTAACATTACTGACTACTAATATGAATAATAACTAACCATAACCAAAATAATTCTAGTGGCTATTACTAATTAGAATGGGGTTATTTAGGACATAGTCCAGCTGCAGGCTAGGGGGTGTATGAACTTGTACTTTGGCTTAGAAAATGAATATTCAAATTGAAAGGTGAGCTGCAGTGTGCTTGGGGGTAGTGGGAAACAGCAGAACATGCACTAGAAAGAAACAACTCTTTCTTTAAACAGGAATGCTGAGAGGATGCAATAAGCTGCTCATGTATGTGGCCTGAAGAAGAGGGCTGCATAGTCATCACAGTGAAGAAGCAGAAAGAGTTTGGAAAATGACTAGGGTGTTAGCTAAAGGGGCGGCAGCTTTGGTTGATGTCATCATGACAGGAGGCAGGGAAGAAGGTGGTAAAATGATATGGATTGTGTAGGAAAATATAGGTAAGGGAACGGATGCATAAGAGGGTTAAAAGACAGAGAAGTGTCAGGGTCTAGCAAGAGAAAGATTGGGTGAAAGAAGAAGAAGAAAGAGGGGAGAAGACGAAATTTTAATGAGTTCGGCTGGCTGGCTGGGAATTGCAGTCTGAGTTTTGTCGCTGAGTCAGAAGCGAGGCTGCAGAGAGGAGGTAGATGAGGCAGATCATTGGAGCTGGCAAGGAGCAGAGTGGGAGAGAGACTGCTTGTTGGAAATCATCTACATCTCAGGCCAAACTTCACTTTACAGTATAAATTCAAAACAAGAAAGAGGAATGAAACAGTTAATTAGTATAATCCCTAGTCTGACTTGCGAAGTGCTAAATTGGGATAAAATATAAACAGGGGACACAAACAAATGAAGGGCAACTATGTTTTCCTCTGCGAAGGGATAGATTCCGCAAGAGTAGTGGGGGCTGCGAATTTGACCACCAAGGTTATATATTAAAGAGATGTGCATTTCCTGACAAATGCTGTTGTATAAATAATCTTGCTAACAGAGAAGGGAAGCCTCTGTTGTGGTGGGGGTGTTTAAAAGGGGCATTGAAGTAGGTTTGCTTCACTGAGCTGTATGTGGATCTATTTACTAACTTTATCATCATTCCAGAAGTGGTAAATTGTATGCGAGGCTGATTTTGCTTGCAAAGAATAGACTGTTTTTGTTTCTTGCATTGTTGAATATGAATGTTGTTTTGTTCCTTCATTTCCTCTGATTGTAAAAGGCACATCCAAGGGGATGCATTGCTACTTTTTATCCTTCTCGTTTTCATGTGAATGTTTCATTGTGTGCTGATGTTTTCAAATGAGCATATAAAGTATGTGATAAAAAAACTTATGTGTGATAGTTCATTTCTAGCGTGGCCTGGTATATTTTGCACATACAATAATGAGCCTGATTTGTTAGTTAATTTGGTGATCCTATACAACTGATGCAAGATTTAGTGCGCAGATTTTGGCTAGCTGCAATTGCTCGGTGTGGCCTTTCGTAGTGTGGTCATACTGCATCGTGCTGGGTGCACTTTAAATTACATTCATATTGTGTTTCTTCTGTTTGAATTGCTTCAGTGACATTGTGCTTAGGATAGTGATTGTGCTGGGGGCACTTTCAATTTTTCTCATGTGTTTTAGTGGCATTGCGTGAACATAAGTGCGCTGCAAACATGACAGAAGTCAAGATTGCTAACCTTTGAACATATGCAGAAATGAAGCTTGATGGATTGGCAACTTGGACCTCTGACACGATCTCGGGTTGGAGAGAGAGGATTGTTTCCGAGATAGATAAGGAATCTCAGATGAGCTATTTGCAGAGGAAAATGTTTTACAAACCATTCCATTAAGTCTCTTCCATGCCGAGAACGATCAGGGGCAAACAGATTGTGCAATATGTCTGGGTGCAAAGGCTTGCTTTGCTTTAAACACGTTTATTGGCCTTACAACAAACTAATCTGTGCTCATGACAAGATTATGATGTGAGAAAGTTCTTCATTCAGAGAATTCGAAACAGGATGAGCTTTGTGTGCAATTGCAGGCCATGTATGATGCTGTAGATACGCAGTTGGTGCAGAGAGAGAGAGAGATAGCTTCCTGAGTGAAGGAGAAATGATACATATGAAAACGATTTGGGGAGGGCGTTCAAAAAGATAGAGACATTGCATTATCAGAAGTGCAGGCACTCGGAAAGTGTGGTAGTCAGTCATCTAGGGAATTAAAGGCACTTGAGAATTAGGTATTTGGATTGAAGGCTGAAAATAATAAAAAGCTGGAAACAGTTGACCATTTTAAAAAGCAAATTATAGAAATGAATGAGGTAATAGCCAAACTAAGGAAAGAAAACTCTGCACTCTATAATGAAACACAAGGGCTACATGCACTGTGTGGGGAAATGAGATGACAGATTTCGAATTTGGATACTGCAGACTGGTTCTATTAACCCTAAGAGCAGCTGGGGATTACTTTCACTGAAGCTGGGTCCAGCCACAGGGCCTCATCACGACTTTGGCGGTAACCCTTAAATCCGGCGGTCGCGCTATTAAGGGTCCGCCAAATCAGGACTTCGGCAGATTTCGCTCTTAGCCGGGGGGAAATCTGCTGAAAATTTGTGCTAATACCGCCGGCGTTACCGCCAAAGTCGTGATCAGGCCCACAGTCTGGCAACCATTCCAGCTTACGCTCATTTGGCAAGTGCTGGACACACTCCAATGCTGAAGGGCAGGTCTGCTTGCTCAGAGCAGAGAAAAGGGGGCAACATCAGGTTCCATATAACAAATTAAAAAACATGAAAAATAAAAAGCGTTTGATCAAACAATTCAAAAAAGATTTGAGTATAAGCATCGAGGAATACCTCATGGCTGTTATTGAGTTATTTCAGACATTGGACACCTTCAAGACTCGGTTTGCCATATTCTTTCACCTTGCTATGGAAACCAGTTCTGCTAGCTTCTTATAGGGTTTAAATGAACAGGGAAATGTACCATGGGATGACTTTGAAAGAGAAATTAGGAAACAATTCTCACCATATCACTACATACAAGATGCCAAAAAATCAGCCTATAGCATGACAGCTCAGGTAGATGATTTTCCGTGCCAGTTCTTGCAAAACCTGAAAAGAGTCTTTCAATGTTTTGATGTGGTCTGTGATATTCATTCAGCAGAATTCAAAACCACTTTTGTTGATGGATTGCAACCAGAAATAGTCAATTTGCACGTCAGTTC
This sequence comes from Ambystoma mexicanum, assembly GCF_040938575.1. Classification (NCBI taxonomy): domain Eukaryota; kingdom Metazoa; phylum Chordata; class Amphibia; order Caudata; family Ambystomatidae; genus Ambystoma; species Ambystoma mexicanum. The sequence goes on from NC_090934.1 coordinate 720,156,234, forward strand.
ACTAGAGACCAAAGTTAAGAAAGGATTCTCAAGTAGGCAATTCAAATCTATGAAGTAATCTCTCATGAGAAAAATGAGGGTAGCAATAAGGAATCAAAAAAAAAAGCTAAAGAATCTACCCCTACAGTGTTAGAGATAAAGGGCCTCATCACAAGTTTGGCAGTAACCCTTAAATGTGGCGGTAGCGCTATTACCGCTGCATTTAAGGGCCTGCCAGATCATGACCTTGGCGGATTTCACCCCAGCTCTCAGCTGGGGGGAAATCCACAGCAAATTTGTTGATTTTCAGCACGTTTACCGCCGGCGGGAAATCCGCCATTGGTAATAGCGCAAATTTTCCCCATTGGGCCCAATGTAGAATGAGGAATTCCCGAATGGGCCCAATGGGGAATGGGCAATAACCGTTCCGCCAAACCCGTGATCCGGCGCTAATAGCGCCGGGGGTTTGGCGGTAGGGCTATTAGCGCCGGCGCTATTAGGGAGCACTCATCAATGCAAGATCACTCATTGCCCACGGCCTCAATATATCCAATCTTATCACATCTAATAACTTTGACCTCATAGCTATCACGGAAACATGGCTACATGCCGCCGCTGGCCCATCCTCCTCCATTGCCATCCCAGACAGGTATACTAGACTGGACACAAAACGGGGTGTAGGAGCTACCATTGCTAAAAATCACTTGCCCATCAGAGAAGTCTCATACTAAGCATTCCAGTCAGGAAAATTGCTTTAATAAATATGTCCCTTTCGGTCAAGGCCACCATAACTATCCAACTTATCTATAGACTTCCGGGTCAATTGATAACCTTTGAGGAAGATATTGCACAACTTCTCTCAAGTGACACCAAGCCATCGTATAGAATCATCCTTTAGGGCAATGTAAATTTGGGTCTCAATTATCCTACCAAGGACCATGCAGTTGCACTAACCAACACCATCAAAGCTTTAGGCTCTACCCATCAAATTACTAGCCCCACACATGACAAATGACACACATTAGATTGGCTGGCAGATACCAACTGCAATACTAACATCCTCTAACGTTCCTTGTCTGTGGTCAGATCATAATGTTATCTCCTTTACCATCCTTCCTCACAAGAAATATTTTCAACATCACCTCAGATAACATGCTCCCATTGCTGCAACCCCTAACAGGCTATTCATAATCCACTAACAACCCTACCTCAGTGGTTGAATTTTATAACTAAACTCTCCTAATGGCTATTGACAAGGTAGCACCCGTGAGTAAATGCAAACCTAAACCAGTCACTAAATTGAACTCCTGGTACACCCAAACCTTAAACCTCTACACTCTACAAAGAGAGCATGGACAAAAATGCCTTCAGAAGGAAAAAAGAGCTTTTCTCCTCTCTGTTCAAAAACTACAAACAGGCCATTCTCTAAGTTAAAAGCTCTACCTTTTACCTCCTAAGAAGCCTACACTAGACCCCAACACCTCCCTCTCATCAGTAGCCTATTTATCTTCCAACGACACTGCTTGGATAGAGTCCTTTTTATCTAACCGAACAATGAGGGTGTTGTCCACCTCTGTAGCTGCCCTCCAGCCTCAGTCACCTGTGGAGTTTCCCAAGGCTCCTGTGTCTCCCCAACACTATACAATATGTTTTCTAGGCCTCTCATTGACCCCCTTGACGACTTGGCTATCACCTGCACAAATCATGCGCATGTTACCCAAATCCTCTTGCCTATCTCCGGGACCTATGACACGGACTCTAACGTACTGAGCGAAATTTACCAAACCATCCATGCTTGGATGGCAGACATGGGCTATGCTTAAATGATGAGAAAACTGAGTTGCTCCTTATAGGCACGCAAACCCGGCTAAACAAACTTAATGGATCTTACAAATCCTTCATCATTGACGGGAATGTTACCGCCGTCTCAAAATAAGAAAAACCTTGGGGGTCTACCTGGACTGTGCTCTATCTATAACTACACAGGTAAATGCTTTTATATCTGCGGCAGCATACACTTCTAAACTTATCAACGCCTGTAGCCACTTCCTGACTTCTGACAGCTCCATCACGATTGCTAGAGCATCGATACTATCCAGCATAGACTATTGCAATGCCCTCTTTGCAGGCTCAAACACTCGCAACATCAAAAAAATACAAGTCGTACAAAATAATGGCCTGTGAGCCACTATAAACACTGCCAAAAAAGACCACATCTCCTCTGCTAGACGGAATGCCCACTGGGTTCCTGTTCAAAATCGTATTATATTCAAAACTCTTTCTCTGACTCACAAAGGTCTGTCAAACACTGTCCCCGGATACTTGTCCAGATAATTCTACAAATCGCAATCCATCAGACCCACTCGCACCTACTCACATTCCCAGACTGAAATGGCAGAAAGCAGGAGGCTGTAGTTTCCCAGTGGTGGGGGCTAAACACTGGAATGCCCTTCCGCTGTCACTAAGATCAGAAGCTTCCTTCTGGTCCTCTGCAAAAGCCTCAAAACCTGGCTCTTCACTCAAGATCTGCCAAACTAGCAGAGTTCTAGCAACTTACTATCTACGTACTACATTTCACCTAAGTAACTGTTAATCTATGTATGCATCACTGACCTGCTGTAAACCTGCGCCTAGATGCCCTCAGGTTTCGTGTGCCATACAAATGTCAAAATAAATAATTTATAAATAAATAAATAAAATACAAGAATCAGATGTATAACAGGCCATACCAGGCCTTGGGTCCCAGAGTAGGTTTTATCCTGCTATAATGGTATATGGCAATCAGGCAAGGCCAAGGTATGTAGATGTAGGTTAATTGAACATGGAAGTCAACCAAGGGAACAGTATCAGTCAAATGAGAGACAGAATGCAGCCTATTGCCGTGCCCTTATGGTGAGACCTCTCCACAGGTACCACATTACCCGCCTCCTCTGTCCCGGTAATTAAGGGGAAACATATACAGAAATCAGTCTCCAGAAAGCAGCCAAAACAGACCTCATGAATTTGAATTTAAGCCATACCGGACTAAAGCACAGAGGGATGAGTATAGGGATATGGATAGACTCCAGTGCTTAGAGGCACAAGTGAAAATGTTGTCTGAGCAGATAGGAAAACTGTATGCAGTGCAGAGGAAGCAGCTGAGTGACATTGCACAGAACAGCGACAACTGACTACACAGCTGGCCTTCCCACAATGAAAGCAGAAATGACAATGATCACCATTAAATGACCACATCAAATTACCTAGAAGTGTAAAACCAAGAAAACAAGTAAATAAAAATGACCTTGAAAATGAAGACACTCACAGGAAGGGAGTGTGGTTTAATTTAGAGTTGAACCAAATCATTCAGGTGTGTGAAGATGTGAGAGGGGAAAACAGAAATACACAGGAAAAACCCAAAGACCAAAGGATCAGAAGACAATTTAAAAAGAACATTCAACTTGAAATGAATTAAATAGTAGGTGAAAATAGAAAGGGGTTTGTTTCCTGTCAATTCTAACAGTTATCATATGTTCAAAGAAATGAAAACGTTGCAAAAGAAAGGTATGGATGAGTTCCCTGAGGAGTATTTCAAGACACAGATGTTCCATGAGGCAGAAACAACAGGTGTGGTACAAGAAATAGGTAAGCTTTTCACACAAGATGTTCTGTAACACAATGTTAATGAGAATACAAAACATTAGTGCCCAAGGGTGAAAGTAAATGAAAGGGATCCAAATGATGAGGAAAAAGCAGAAGAGGAATGGGATGAGAACACAGGTTGTCCCGATATAGAAGGGGGGCAATCTGTGGAAAAGATCCAAATGAATCCTCAGGACACAACAATAAAGAGAGAAATTGAAAAACAAAAAAAGGCAAAAGAATTTGGGTAAAAAGTAATTTCATATGCACTTTGCTTAGCAAGATGCCAGGCAGGCCTGAAGAAAATAAGCCCTGAAATTAGCAACAATTCACACTTCATTTGCATACTTAAAGAATATAAGGACAGGTATTATTCCCCTGTTACCACTGAAGAGAAATGTAATGTTTTTGCAATGGTGGACACAGGCACGCCGGCAACCGTGATGTCAAGGGAACTATTGGACAGCATAAGTGAATGGAGACCCCTGCAAGACATGCTGAAATTGATAGAAACTGAAGGCCCAGTGCATAATTATAATGGTGAAGAAATACAAGTGGAAGGTGCCTCTGAAGTTGACATCAAGGTAGGCAAGCATAGAATGAGACTGGAGGTGGTGGTCACACCCATTGAAGGGACCACATTCCTGTTAGGAACAAATTGCCTTGAGAGACTGTCACCCCTCATTGATGGGGTAAATGGGGTGTTGTGGGCTTTGACCAAATAAAACCTGAAACTTAAAAAAGTAATGAGTCAGATTAGCAGTGCAAAACAATGTTGCACCATTGTTAAATCAGAGAAAGCAGTTGAAGTGTATCTTCAGAATTGCTGTATTCCTAGTGTCACTGTCATTCTCATGTGCCAGGGTGAAATTCAAGGAGAAAAAAAAAAACAGTCATTTAAGATCCATTTGGATCGCAAGGAAAAACTGGCAAGCAAAGATAGATGAAAACACATTGCAGTTTTATCTAAGTGATGAAGATTGTAAACAAGGTGAGGGTCAGAACCAGGGCAGGAAAGATATACTTCAACAGATGCAGAAATACACATGAAGGAAGATCAGGCCTGGATTCCCACACAATTGAAAATGGCATCGAGAAATGATTGAAGCAATGTTGGCCATAGAGCAGGAAAGGAGTTTCATCATTGAAAATGTGTTCAAACAAATGCTTGACAGAGAAGAGGTACCAAGTTTTAAAATAAAAAAATAACACATTTTTGGTCTAGATGGCCCTGATTTGGGACAGAGAATGGTTGGAAGTTGCATGTCGAGAATCACAATAGGGTCCAAAAGCATTCATCACAATATATGGATTGCAAGTGGAACTAAAGCTAAATTATATTTGGGATATTACATCATGCACAGAATGAGTAAAGTTTTAGATTTCCTGAATCAAAAGGTTTGATCTAGGCTGAGCAGAGCGGCACCTGCATTTAAGGACAGAGGGCAAGCTTACCATTGTGCACAAATAATGCAATATGCAATTGATCTACGGGTAAAGAAGGATGTAATCATTCCTGCTTTCACAAGGCAATTTGAAATAGCATTAATGTACCGAAAGGGGCAATGGATGAAAGGGCCCAATGCCTTTCTGTGTCTCAATGAATGCATGAGACAGCAGGGTCAGAAAGGCGAATATACACCATTAGTAGAAATTGGGGATGGTCCCATTCAAATACTAGTGACAAGAGTTGTCAAAACATTCACTTGGAGGAAGGTCCACCATTTGGGGTGGCAGTGCAAGAATCACACTACACTGCTGATTTAAACAACCCAGTTATTGAAAACATTCCTGAAAGTTATGTCACCTCACAGGGTGAACTACCTCAGTCTTTGGATTCAATGCCAAAGGGGATTTTTTAAATTCAGGCAGTATGCCCTTATGAACCAAAGGATGTGATTTGTTGTCATGAGAATGTTTGCATCCGGTTTCAGGTGGATTAACATGAGGAGGAAAAATACAAAATTTAAGTAGATGCTGAAATGCCAAGATATTTGAGGGCGGTGTCTCTCAAAAGGAATACTGCCACATGGTTAGAAAAAAGTACTGAGGTTCCTCCTTTAGAGGATTTCCCAGAAATCTCTAAGATGGTAGAGAACAAATTAGAGTTGTAGATGCTTGCACCAACCAAGAGGAGAAAGATCACTTGACAAAAATATTCATTTCGTTCACCAAGATATTTACCAAAGATGCCTATGATTATGGGTGTAGTGATTTGCATGTTGCTAGACTGCCAGAAGGGTATGGTATGGAGCCTGTATTTGTGCAACAATATAGGCTACCCTTGGCCTGTTAGGAGTCCCTGGCAAAAATAATAAAACATTTAGAGTCCAGAAGAATCATTAGACCTATCCAAAGTACCTCCAGCACCCCTATATTAGGTGTGCTAAAGACCAATGCGCAATGGCGTTTGTGTGCAGACTTGAGCGAACTAAATAAGAGGCTACCTGTGTTAAGGTGGCCTCTTCCATTTATTGATCAGGGCCTTGCACAGATTCAAGGGTCAAAGATATTTACTACTTTGGATCTTACAGCAGGGTATTTGTGTGTGCCCCTAGCCGAAGATATACAACATCTGTTTGCCTTTTCACTTGGTTGACTACAGTATGCATGAAATCATGCTCCTTTTGGGTATATCAATAGTGGGAGTACGTTTTGGATATTTCTGAACAAAGCTCTCCCAGATGCAGCTGAGTGAGGAACTGTTAATAATGTGGATGATGTCTGGATCAAAAATGAAGACTTAAAAGCCACTTCACTGAAATTAGACATGTGCTTAACCAATTGCAAAAGGCTTGGCCAAAGGTGTCATTACAAAAAGAGCAATGGGACATGAAGTGACAGAACAAGGGTTAAACCCACAAAAGAAAAAAAGTTGAAACTTTTCAAAAATGTAAAGACCCCACAAATCTGAGGAGCCTGAACAGTTTATTAGGGGTGTCAAGTTACAACAGGAAATGTATTGAAGATTATGCAGGAATCACATAACCATTGACTGCATTACTGCAGCAGGAAGTGCTCTGTAAATGGAGAAATGAACAATGTGAGGTGGTAGCCAAGTTGACAGTTTGTCTGATAATAGTCCCATGTTTAGCTCATCCAAAGAAGAACCAAGATTTCTTTATAGAGAAATGATTCACAGATCAGTGTATGTCAGCATTCTTATATCAAAAACATGATTCAAATAATAATACTATTGCATTTGCCAGCAAAGCATTGTCACGGTAGAAAGCACATTTAGTGAATGTGAAAAGGCACTGTTGACCACTGTGTGGGCACTGCAACATGACCACCCCATTATTCAGGGGGAACGGGTAATTACTGAAACAAATCACCAGCCCCTGGAATTTTTGCAGAGGAAAAGAATCAGATCATGGAACTTAGCTCACATTATGGACTTTGGCATTGCAAGGTTTCCCAGCGGAAGAGAGATATGGATAGAATTAAAAGAGCCCAGTAGCTCAAGGGCTGGCAGAGTAGAATGACTGTGCAGCTGTGGGTGCCACAGATGATGCAGAGTTAGAAACACATTTGTTCTGAATTTGAACAACCCCCACACAAGGCATTCAATGCAGAAGTATGCAGGGATCTCCAAACCGTCTATGTGGATGGATGTGCATACCACAGTGGGGGTGTGGGAGGTTCTGAAAAAGACTGGCAGCAGGAATAGGGAAAGTGTGGGTCAAATGTAATGGCATCCCAAGAGTAAGCATGAGGTTCGGTTCCAAAAGCAGTCAACTTGCAGAATTGGTTGCCATCTATAAGGCAATATCCACAGCAGTAGAAAATAATTTTAAAGAAATGTTTTAGTTACCGATTCTGACTATGCCCAAAAACAGTTTGTGGAATACCTACCAGGGTGGACATTGAGAGGAATGGTCATATGTAACAAAAAGCCACTTAAACATGGAAAATGGATTTGAGCCATCGATAATCTGTTTTCAGAGAATGACATGATCATTCACTGGAATAAGATACAAGGCCATTTAAAAGTACCAGGGGAAGACAAAGAGGGAAAGGACAAAGCAGATCAGTTGGCTAAAATTGGGTCAGTGATGGGGGAGTTACTTCCCATTGAACATCTGCTCAGTGAAATCCATGTAGATGTGATAACACTCTCCAAATCTCATGGAACAGTTGATCAGCGTCTGGTGCAGTGTAGTTTTGATACACCTGACCAGGATTTTATCATGGCTCAAAAAGAAGACCCCATTTTAGGTCTGCTCTACAGTTATGTGTTGGATGCAGAGCAAAATTCTTTAACAGAGGAGGACTGCAAAGAGAGAGAGAGGAATTGAGGGTGTTGTTAAAGAATTAAAAGAGACTTCAATTGAGAGATGGACTTTTAGTTGGAGAATCTGTGTCAGGCCAAATCAAATGGGTGGCTCTCTTGTTACTGAGGGGATTGATGTTAAATCATGCTCATTGTGTTAAAATAGAAGGACACAGGGGTTCACAGAAAACATTGAAAATGTTAAAGGAACATGTCTATTGGCCTAAGATGTGGAGCTGTATGCTCAGGGAGGTCTAATGTGCGCAGTTTCAGACTGCCTCTCCAACACATAGAGCACCATTAATGAAAAGAGGTCTGACACTACCATGGTCAAATTTTCAAATAGATTTTATTGGACCAGTTCAAAGATCAGCATGGGAAAACAGATATATGCTGACAGTGACATGTTTAACGTGGAAATGGTTGGAGTGCATTCTGGCACCTCGCTGCAGTGCGCAAACAGTGGCCACATTGCTAGTAAGGCATATTTTCTCTAGGTTTGGTTTGCCTCAAAGAATAGAATCAAACTGTGTAAGTCATGTTATTAGTTCAGTGATGACTAAGCTACGACACAGTTTGGGAGTGAAAAGGAAACTGCATACTTCCTATTGGCCATCTTTTTCTGGTGGTGTGAAACATTGCAGTAGAACAAGGATTGACATTTTGAAAATGTGTGTGGCTGAATCAGGGTCCAGTTGGGATTTGTGACTTCCTTTGGTCCTGATGGCCATTAGAGGGACACCATCAAAGTCCACAAGTCTCAAATTATGACAGGCAGGAAAATGGTTTTGCCACAGCACTTATTGTACTGGACTAATGAACAAGTCCTAGTAAATGCATCCACAATCCATGACTATGTGGAAGATTTGAGAAAGCACTTTCTGCATGCATTTGCATTTGCACAGTGAAATGCCAAATCATGCTGTGACAAGAAAACATCTGTGAGGGAATAGAAGTGGGAGACCAAGTCTTCAAATTCAATTTTGCAAAAGGCAACAATAAGAATGCCAAATTTCTAGCATCCTGGCGTGGTGCGTACAAAACTGTGGACAAGATTTCACCTGCTGTCTTCAGGATCATGGTGAAGGAAGGAGATCTGGCTGTGGAACAATGTGTTCACGTGAATCAGATAAATCCGTTCCACCCGAAACAAGAGATTAAAAGGCTGGAACAGGCTGGAAAAATCAGAAGGGAGTAAAAAATGCAGCTGTCCATAAGTAATTCCTGCAGGCTAGCATTTTTATTTTGAAGGGATTCATCAGAGCAGGTAAGAAGGTGTGCATGAAAGTATGAATGTAAATTGTAAAAAAGAGATACAAAATGAATGAAAAGTAAATGTTTTACTGAGATGTTGTATAATACACATATTTGTTTCCAGGTGGTGCCAAAGGAAAACGTTGTATTTGTATGTTTTTTAATGCACATATTTATTTGCAGGTATTTGCAAAGGCAAGTGAAATTAAAAAAAAAGTATTTTGTTTGATACTTAACCTTTCTGTTCCTCTTCCGATTTAGATTGCTTACTCATTTCAGTCACCAGCGCCTCTGGAGCCGGGTGTCGATGGAGGAGGCCCCTGGACCGGAATCCCCTGCACTGAAAGGGAAAAATGAAAGAAAAAAGACTTGAGGGAGAGAAGGAGGAATCCAGATGATGGCAGAGAATCACATGCATCATGGCGGAAGACATAGTGTCCTTTTATTCAAAAACATTTTGACGGTGGTGTTATTCTTGACCTTGATATGCGATGAGCCAGTGAACTGTCAAAAGCTTGCACGGATCATGCAGAGAGGTGGCAATAATCCAAGAGAAAATTGCACTTGAAATGGGGAGTGCAGTTCCATTACATATAGATGTAGAAAGAATCGAGATAGGTTTTCTGTTGTGCATCCCATATATCATTCCCCAGTTGATTTATCAAACTAAATTGGTACATAATATGGGTTTCTTGCAGGGGGACAAATATATCAAAATTGTGACTCCTGAAATGGTGGCTTTTCAAACCAGGGGGCTCTGCTTGCATTTAGTCTGAAAATTGAAGACTTGTGTGACATCTATGGAGCAGAGATACATATGTCTGTGGAATCCGTTTCTACCTGATGCAACAAGCGCAATTTGTGGGTTGCGGGTAGATCATGGTATTGATTAAGGGTGTCTATAAGTAACCCAAAACCCGATGAGTTGGAAAATTCCAAATTAATTAAGCACAGGTGGCTGGTCAGTACTTGTGCATCAAATTGTATGGTGACCCACCTCAATCATGGTTCATTTCTTGTCAAGCCATTGAAGTAAAATGTGTTTTAGATGACTGTTCCGAAAGAAACAGTGGTGACGTTTTAAGGGATTTAACATTATTTCATATGGATGGGTACCTACGGGAAGGTAAGATAGAAAATATTCAACTTTTCCAGAAAGATACATTTCCCATAGATCCCGATATTGAGTATTTGTTGAGGCATAAAAATGTGCACACAATTAAAATAAATATGCACGAGAATAATATCACTACGAGTGATATGGGTTTGACAGAGGGCGATGCTTACACATGGGGTACTTAGACAGAAAAGGAATTGGTGATGATCATAGCTGTGGGCCTAGTGTCCATCTTGGTGTGGTTAATAGTGCTAACGGTCATATTATACATGGTGATGTTCACATTAGTGGCTGTTGAAAAAGGGAAAATTCAGTTAAGTGGAGCACAGGTATTTTAAGGCCCATGTTAGTTCAAATCTAGTGAAAAAGTCAAATCTATTATGAAGGATCATTTGTTTTCTCATGCTCGTGTTTCTGTAGAGGACTTTGTTTATTCATGTCCTTACCGAAACAAAGGGGGTATGATGTAGGGATAATTAGTGCACACATTTTTAAATGTGTATTAATTTTAGCAGTGCCACTGACTTCAATTGTGGTAAGGTGCACTATGCACAAATGGTGATAATGTTGTTCTAGATGTGTGACTTGGTGCTGATGTGAGGCATGATTTGGGAATTAGCTCAGCGCAGAGAAGTGTAGGCTTCTATAAATTAACATTACAGACTACTTATCTGGCTAATAACTAACCGTAACAGACTAATTCGACTGGCTACTATTAATAAGGCAGGGAAGTAAGTGGCTTAAATTATATGCATTTTGTAGGAAAGTATAGGTAGGGGGACGGAAGCAAAAGAGGTTTTAAAAGACAGAGAAGGAGGAGAGTCATGCCTGGCCAGTGAAAGACTGGGTGCAAGAAGATGAAAGAGGGGAGAAGAGGACATGTTGATGAGTTTGGCTGACTGACTGGCTCGGAACTCTGGAATTGCAGTTTGAGTTCGGTAGCTGAGTCAAAGGCCAGGCTGCAGAGAGTAGGGAGACGGGGGAGATCCTCTGAGCAGGAAGGAGCTGAATGAGAGACTGCATGCTTCTTTGAAGACATCACTTACGCAGGTCAAACTCCACTTTTCAGGGATTTTGGTGTGTATTAGTTCAAAACAAGAAAGAGTAATGAAACTGTTAATTAGTATAATCCCTGGTCTGACTTGGGAACTGCTAAATAGGGATAACATATAAAAACGGGACACAAACAACTGAAGGGCAACCGTGTTTTCCTGTACAAAGGGAAAGATTCTGCAAGAGTGATAATGCCTGCGACTTTTACTACCAAGGTGAAAGGGGCCCCTAGGGGTCCCTCGTGATATGGAAACAAGGCAATAACCATACACGAAAAGATGCGCCAGACACAATGTTCAAATTCCCAATGCTAGGGTTTATTGCCAGCAAAATAAGTCCCAATTGGCCAATTCTGGTCTCATGCCCCGCAACGTGAGTTTCCTAGACCTCGAGGGACGCAAGAGAGCGAATTGCGTACATCAGTTTCATATATACAAAATGCATATCATACAATCAGCTATGTCATGTTTAACACCCTCCTTTATTAAGTTTCTTTGAACTCGGGATGACGATGGACATTTCCGACGGGTATGACAATTATGACACTTTCGATGTCTATTCTAGTAACAATGTGCAATTTAGAAAGTGCGGAGGCATCTTTTAATTGTTGAACAGAACACTGTGGTTCTGTTCTTGGAAGCAAGCTCCACACGGGGGAAGAGCCACATTCCATGCTTTGCTATCTATGAGGTGCTATTCGTGTCCTGGCAGCCGACACGCTCTACAGGGTTTTGCGAAGGGGGGCCGTAGGAAGAGCATAATTCAAGCCTTTAGCTGTTTTATTCTAACATATTCTACCATTGTACGAGACTGGCTGGCAGCTGTGAAGTGATTAAATGCCCTGCAGCTCTCCCTCAAGGCTACAGAGAGGGAGCGTGGGCATTCCTTTCTGGGCTACTCATGAGGAGTTTTCAACAAACTCCTCAGTCCCGCGACCTTGCCCTTTCATATTCAGACAACAATGTTAACAGTTGAGCAGAGTAAGCAGAATCCGCAAGAATTGCAAGCTGCAAAGCAGTATTAGACAGAAAGCAATGAGCAATGGTTAACAAGCAAAATGGCGATTCTTGCTACGTTTAAAATGGCCGCTTGTTGGTCAAGCATAACAGTCTATATTTCTATAATTCGGTGCATAAGACGGTTGGCCTACGGCCATCAAGTTACGTCTGTCATTCAAATGAAGGGTATTCACTTTTCCAGATTGACAAACCCTCCTTTTGGCCGTATGCCAAACGTCTTATTCATTCATTGTATCCTCCTCCGATGAGGATAAGTCTGGGGTATGTATGTCTGAATCTTTCATGCTATCATGAGCATCATCTTCATCATTAATGTCTATAGCCATGAATTGTTTTACTGTTTTTGTTTCATCAGTGTCTCTGTTATTCCGGCCATCCGTTTGTTTTCCTCTCGACACCATGTTCATACATCCCTTAGTACATCCATCAGTTATTTCAGTGCAAACTATTGGTAAGCATTGTATGCAACAGCAACATGTTATGAATATACCAAGTACCACCATTAGTATCGAAATTAACTTCCATCCCCAAGACCGCAATAATCCCCAAAACCAGGATCCGATCCCCCAACCCCCTTCTTCAGTAGAGAGTGTGGAACTTAGGACATGTAATTTCCGGATTGCTTTAAATATCGTAGGGGAGTAATCATCTATATACACACAGCATGCAATTTTTACGAGTTTTCAAACTCCCCCACGATTAACTAATACTATATCGAGAGCCATCCTGTTTTGGAGTGCCATTAGTCTTATTCCTTTTTCTTCTAACGTCATATTCAATAAAATATCCGTTGTTGAATCTATTGTATTTTTTAATATTCTAGACAGTTTTCTTATATTGTAGGAATTTTCTATTTGGGACAAGAATGGTATAAATGATTTGGCTATATCTATTGCTATCATTCCATCCTCGCTACTCCTTTGAGTTCTACCTTTTGTTCGTCTGGCTACTTCTGCTGTCTCCAAGAGGAACACTCCTGGAAACAGTAGACCTAGGTAGCATGTACCTCCCCAGTTCCTAGGTAACCATGGATATGCTTTTTTCCACATATAAAGTGAACAGGGTCCCCTACGTACACAGGTTCTATTTCTTGCTTTAAAACCACTGTGTTCAGGCAGTTGCTAAACGTTCCTACTTTATAGGAACCCTTTTTCTGTAAACATAGGGGAGCAGTTTCGGGGCTGTGATCCACTGTATAGGCAGGGGGCACAGCATCTTTATTCCACTCATCCCTCATTCGAAATGTCATTACTGATGTTTCTTCTGCTGGCGGGGTTGGTCTATTCTGCCCATGTAATCTATCTACTTTTGCTGTCTTTCGCGTATTCTTCCCCATGGGATCTGGTGAAAACACGCAAGCTTTGTGGAATATGGAACAACCCACAGGTCTCATGATCACTTCCTCAAATTCATTCATATTGGTCTCATCTAGCTGACCCGTATTACTCTTGTTCCATTTCCCAAAGAACATTGCACTCAATGATACTTCACATGAATAAACGAATGGTAACGGTTGTACATACCAGCCTATCCCTTTCCCACCGTGCTGTGGTAAATGGGCACAAACCCAGCAATATTTTTTCTTTAAAACCGCATGGGTCATGTTCATGATGAGCAACAATGTATTGTTGCCGTATCCTTCTCTATGGGCCTCATTACAAGTACTCCGGTCCGGAATTAACACTGCCGGTAAAACCATACCGGCACCGTTTCCATGTCCGCGCAATCATGACCCGCGGCCCCGGTAATAGCACCACCCTAAACCGCCACCGTGGAAATAGGGTTCCCCTTAAGTCCGTCTGCACGGAAACCCCTCCGTTACCGGCAACACGAAACACCGTGAGCATCACAACTAGCGCGGACACGGAAATACTGGGAAAAAAATGGCGGAAATACCGTGATCACGGTGGCGGAACCGCCGCCACCGCGAACATGGCGTTATACACTGCCTGCTGAACTGAATCAGGGCACAGGTGCACCAAATCAGCCCAGCTGGACCTAGCAGGCCACTGGGAGCCTACAAAAGGGCCACACCCAGCCCAACACAACACAGAACCATGCAGGCAGCAGGTCTAGTAGCACTGGGACTGGGCCTACTCAACCAACAGGCAGTACTGCACATAGTGGCAGTAAAGGCGCAGAGGATGAGGCGTAGGCGGAGGAGGCACAGGCGGCAACCAGCCAACCCTGCAGCTATGGCAAACCCCATTGCCCAGCCAGCCCGACCCCGCCGCCAGCCACCAATACCACGCATCAGGGCCTCACCCTGGAACCTCACCCCAGGACAGATCCACACCCTATACCGGCTGGACCGTGCAACAATCCTGCACATCACCGCCATGATTGAGGACAACATCAGCAGCCTAATTGACACCCCCACCGCCATCCCCCCCCTCTTGAAGGTTGTCTCAGTTCTGCATTTCCTTGGCACTGGCACCTATCAACACACGGTTGGTGAGCTGCACGGCATATCACAACCGTGTTTCTCAAAAATCCTGGTACAGGTACTGGATGCCCTGTTGCGCCATGTGTCGGAACACATAGCCCTACCCCGCACCCTCCCCGAGGTCATTGCCACCAAGTTGGCCTTCCATGCCATAGCAGGCATGCCAAATTGCATAGGCGCAGTTGACTGCACCCACGTCGAGCTGACAGTACCACATGCAATTGAGGCGGTGTTCCGCAATAGGAAACAGTATCACTCTTTGAATGTCCAGATGGTTTGTGATGCCATGCAACTGATTACACACTGCTGTGCACGTTTCCCAGGCTCATCACATGACTCAATGGTACTGCGGAATTCCACGTTGCCACGGTACATGGAACGCTATGCCGGACAAAGCACATGGCTATTGGGTGAGTACAGCTGACGATGCTACAACCCAGTCGGAGTGGTGTGTGTGTGTCCAGGCCAATGAGCATTGTGAGTGTGCCGCTGTGACCGCAGATGCATCACCCCCCTTCCATCTACCAAATACACAGCGGATGCCAAACATCATGAAGGAAGACATGACAGGGCACCACAATGTGCCCGTGCACACGCTGCCACAGCCAATTCCGTCACTGTCCCATGAACCCTGTGCCACTGCAGACACCCACCCTCAATTGAAACACTGCCCCAAAAAGCACGAGAGGCGTGTAAATGAGACGACGTGTATTTACTACTTCCGTACAGTGGAGTCACTCTGCCATGTGTGGACAGCACTGCACCATGACATGCACACAATCAAATGTCACCCGCAGGGCACAGTAAACATGCAAGTTAATGTGTAGGCCCATATGCAGTCAGCGACATACCTCGTGATGGCCAAAACATACCTCCAGACACTGCATGGTACATATGCATGAATGAATGATGATACAAGAATGCACAGCAGCAGATGAAGACATGATGCCACAAACACTGACATGTTCCCCCATCTACATCCCATGTAGGTGATGCGGGATATGCACTCACGCCATGGATGATGACACCTGTACGGAGACCAAGGAACAGGCATGAAGAGGCATACAATAGGGCACATATCCGCACACGTGGAATGATTGAGAGGACATTTGGACTGCTGAAGGCCCGTTTCCGCTGTCTGAGCAGATCTGGCGGATCACTGCTGTACAGCCCAGTGAAGACGGGCAAAATCATGCTCGTATGTGCCATGCTGCACAATATATGCCTGCGCAGGAACATCCCAATGCCACCAGACGCAGATGAGGAAGATGGGGATGGGGATGGAGATGGGGATGGGGATGGAGATGGGGATGGGGATGGAGATGGGGATGGGATGGCACCGCCTCCCCCTAGGGGTCCACATGATGGCCAGAGAGCACGGGATTCCCTGATTCGCATTTACTTTTGAGTCACAGCACATTCACAGAAATGCACAAACATGGTGACGACAATGAATTAATAGTTGCACTGCAAAATAAATGATCAATGTCCACACATGTATGTCTTGATTTGAAATGGTGATGTATTGATGTAATAACAACAGGGAAGAAGGTGCATTGGTTAGGGAAGCTGTACACCCGGGGCCACCCACCACCCAAACGTGCCCACCCCCACCCAGAGCCCATTGTCCAAACCCCCAAAACTACCTACCCCACCACCCAAACGTGCCCACCCCCACCCAGAGCCCATTGTCCAAACCCCCAAAACTACCTACCCCACCACCCAAACGTGCCCACCCCTCTCACACCCTTGTAGTCCACATGTGTCCTGCACTGCCCCACACACATGCCATCACTTCCGTGTGCGCTTCTGTGCAACCTTGCCCGAGGGACCCGTTAGCCTACTCGAGCGCCTCCTCGGACTGGCAGTAGTGGAGCTGGATGGGGTGGTTGTGTTTGATTGGCCAGAATCAGGGATTGAGGGCATCCGTGCCAGATTTGCCTGTTGGCCAACCAACATGGCCTCTACAAGCCTGGAGGTGTGGTCGTTGCCCTCCCGCACATGGCGTGCAAGGGTTACTATGGTGCTCGCAAAGCGTCCAATGGACCTCGACAGGCGACGCACTGAGGCGCTGTAGCTCTCCCTCTGCAGCCTAGATTCCTCTAGCTGCCTCTCCACCAGCTGGGTGAGGGTAGCCTGCTGGTCCTCCATCCGCTGCATGCGGGCATTCAGTTCGGCCATGGATGGGGTGGGCGACCTCATGGGACTCCCCAGTGAAGTGGGGCTGAACCCCAGCTCATGGAAGGAGCCCAGGTCTTCCAATGTGGGCATCTCCCCCTGTGGCCCCGTTTCCGAGTGCTCTTGCGGGGCACTGTTATCACTGCAGGCCGCCCCCTCTGCAGTGCTGCTGCCTTCGGTGTTGTGTTGGGTGGCCATGATAGGTTCCCGTGGCACCTGTCTAGACTCAGCCAGTGTGGAGACGGTGGGGATGTTGGTGGTGGTGGTGTGCCGCACATCTGTAGTGGCTGGTAATGTGGCCAGAGGTGCAGAACTGCCGGCAGCATCCTCCTGTGTGGTGGCGGTGGCTAGTGTACTTGCTGATGCAGATTGGCTGGCCTGTTGTGCAGTATCACTGTCACTTGAAACGGCTGTGGGGACACAAAGGGCATGCAATTAGTGTTGTTGTGGTGGCAGATGGGTGCATCACATGCGTCATTAAGATTGTACATTGAATAGTGTTAGTCACATGCATCTGATTGCTGGTGTCTGCATTCAGTGATATTGGTTGCCATACGGATCATGATGGGTCCTTTGGCCCACACATGCACTGCCTGGGGGGGGGGGGTTGTTAATGGGTCCTTTGGCCCACACATGCACTGCCTGGGGGGGGGTTGTTAATGGGTCCTTTGGCCCACACATGCACTGCCTGGGGAGGGGGGGTTGTTAATGGGTCCTTTGGCCCACACATGCACTGCCTGGAGGGGTTGTTAATGGGTCCTTTGGCCCACACATGCACTGCCTGGGGGGGGGGGTTGTTAATGGGTCCTTTGGCCCAGTACTCACAACTGCATATTTACATGTGGCATTCATGTTTGGGCACTTACCGGCATCTGCAGGTGGGCTCACTCCTGCCTCAGCCTGCCCAATCCCATGGATTCCCTCTAGGTGGGGGACGCTGCTGCAACGCTCCTCCCATGCTTGCAGCCTCAGTGGGGAAGGGGGTCCTCCGCCTGTCCCACTGCTGCGTTGGCGGTGCGTGGAAATGAGGTTGCGTACCCTCAGCCTCAGGTCGTCCCAACGCTTGTGGCAGTCCTTCACGCTCTTCACTGCCACGCCCACGGCGGTGCACTTGCGTGCAGCTTCGGCCCACACCTCCTTCCTCCGCTGCTGTGTGGCACGCCGTTGGTCGGCGCTGAACAGCATCTCAGCATTGTCCACAATGTGCTCTACCAAGACGGTTAGCTCCGCCTCGCTGAAGCGCTGTTTGCGCTGCCTCTGAGCAGGAATCCTGGCAGACATGCTGGTGGTCCCTTTTGGCTTCTCAGAGTTAGGATTGTGCTTGTGCTGGCTCTGGATGGCAATGGATTGTGCTTTTATATGATGGCCGCCTCTCTGTTTCCTGTTTTGGCGATCATGGTATTTCCGGTTCCGTGTCCGTGGCGGCGGAGGCGGAAACGGGTTTTGCGCCACTTGTGGCTTCGTTATTTCCATTTCCGTGGGGTTTTCCGTGACGGTGGTAACAACGTTTCCGAGTCCGTGTGGTGCGCGCGACCGACAGCGTGTAATCGGACGGTTTTTCCGCACCCTTGCGGACACGGAAACGTTTTTACCGCCGTCACGGATTTTGCACGGTCCCGGACTGGCAGGTTGTAATGAGGCCCTATGTCTTTCTTCCATTGGGGGCAAAGTACCAGTGATTACATGAACCGGGCTTTCAGTAGCTGCTTTTGGCAAAAGTGTATCTAATGGGTGCACGGACTCCAGGAACCATAGTGTAATAGATGTTATTGTTGGTACTACCATACTTAAGAAACACAGGACTAATGTCCAAATCAGTACCTTATTCCTTTTAGCATGCTTTTTCCCTAAATTTACAGTCTCTAAATCTATCATCTTTTCAGCAGGGGTGCAGGAGGAGGCTGAAACCGGTCTTGATTTGTTCTTCATCGTCCCTCTTCTTGCTGGCAAAGTTCGTCGCAAAAATGTCTCTCGTTCTTGATGCCAGAAAAGTTCAACGAAAATGTCACAGTTCAATTCTGCCAGCCCTTTCACAGCCTAGATCACCTATCCACTCCGAGCAAGATTAGTTGTGTTTTTTTTTTTCTCCCACTGCTCAGACGATTTCTGAACAGTTCTTTATTGATAGAGTACTTATGTGCGTCCAGCTTGTCCTGCTCTGACTTAGGACACATGTACTTTTATAAGCGCATTGAGGAGCCGTGAGTCTTGAATTGTCCGACTTGCACAACTCTCACACTTCTCTCCTCTACGCCCCTGGCTCCTTCTCCGTCCGTGAGTGGAACCAAAGGCAAAAGAAAAGCACCAAAGATCTGTGGATTACTTTGCCTGTCGAGGCCGCAAATTATACCATTTCACTCCTGGTATTGTATGATCCGTGAATAGTGCCTTTGCACTTCCAGTATCAGGCTCAGTGTCAGCCTGCGGCACAATGATGGGTAGCGATGAGCGCCGTGGCAATGATGTAGTTTCTTTCTTTGGCTTTTGTGCGTTTGCAGAAACTGGTGGGCGCCAAAGGGGTACTCGTGTTGTTTCTGCTCGTGTTTGCAATGCAGGGTTTGTGTCGCTCGGCAGTGATGTTGTTTCTGCTGAGCAACGTTGGGGCACTTTTCGCCCTTTCCCCTTACTAGCAGCCTCTTCAGGCTCTGTTTCGAGTTTCACTTCTCGCTTGGACTTTGTTTCAACTTTCAATTCTCGCTCAGGCTGATTCTGTGGCAGTGGACTGGCAACAGTTTCTTTCGTTTCTGAGACCGTTTCCTTTCTCTGGTCGTCGGAAGTTGTCAGCAGTCCTGGGAATCTTTTGGCATGTGTCGCATGGATCCATGCCTTCCGTCCGTCCACTCGAATGGCCGTTTGCATCGCCAAAAGTACTTGGTAGGGGCCGCGCCACTTGGGTGCTAATGCTGTCTTCCGCTCAAAGTTCTTTATTAAGACCCAGCTTCCAGGCTCCAGCGAGTGCCCCGGTCCGGTGTATCGCACTGGTAACGCCTCCTGCACCTGCTGATGAATTAAACGCAACTTCTGCATTAAAAGGCCATAGTACGTGCTTAACATAGGATGCTCGACCTCACATAATCTTTTGGGCTGCGGTGCGCACCATACATTTGCCGGTCTCCCCATTATAATTTCATAGGGGGAGAGCCCAGTTTTAGCCTGCACAGACGTGCGCATGCACAATAGCGCTAGGGGTAATGCATCCACCCAACTCAACTTGCTCCCAGCAAAGATTTTAGCTATCTTTGACTTTAAGATACCGTTATGTCTCTCAACAAGCACGGCAGAACTGGGATGCCTGGAACTGTGGAATCGTTTCTCTATCTGCAGACCTGCACAGATCTGTAGTACTACTGCGCCCACAAAGTGTGGGCCGTTGTCTGACCACAGGACACGGGGCAACCCAAACCGGGAGAAATACTCCTTCAACATTACTTTTGCCGTTGACATGGCAGTACAGTCTTTTAAAGGATATGCCTCCACCCACTTGCTGAATGCACAAATCACCACTAACACATATTTGTAGTCTGGCACCTTTCCATTTCTATGAAATCAAAATGGATCACCTCAAATGGCATAGAGAGTGGGCCAAAACTACCTACTGGAGTCACGGTTCCCTTCCCTACATTGTGTTGCAGGCACGTAATACAATTCTGCACTAGCCTTTCTGCATTCTTTTTTATGTGCTCAGTTTTCCATACTGTGGATAAATGCTGTACCATCTTCTTCGCGCAAATGTGGGTAGGGCTATGCGCCATTGTAACTATTGCGGTTACGTAACAATTTGGCAATATCCAGTTCTTGGTCTCTTTGTCCACCCAACATCCCTCCAAATCTAACTCAGCAGAGCCCTCAGCCCACCCCTGAATCTCTTCGGTTGTGGCCTCAGCCTGCATTTCTTTGACTGTGGCAACTCCATTCTCTATCATACAAGATACTTCCTCAGTCTGTACTGTCATCATTTTATTTCCCAAATCTGTGGCTGTTTGCTTCGCAATCCTGTCTGCAAATGCGTTTCCCTCTCCCACTTTACATGTTACTTTTTTATGCGCCTCGCATTTCACTATAGCTAGGCGCTTTGGAAACGTGAGTGCAGACAACAATCGCACAATCAAAGGGCCATGCTGAATCCTGGCCCCGTGTGATGTCAAGAATCCCCTCTCAGCCCAGAGTCGGCCAAAGTTATGAACCACGACAAAGGCGTACTGGCTGTCAGTATAAATATTCACGTTCAAATTCTCAGAGAGTTCGCAGGCTCGGGTCAGTGCTATTATTTCTGCGGCTTGTGTCGAATTGTAGGGGATTCTTCTGCTTTCTACAACACTCTCTAGGGTAGTAATTGCATATGCGGCCGTTGATGTGCCATCAGGTAAATTAAAACAAGAGCCGTCACAAAATAACTCCCCATCTGGCTCTTTCTGTGTGATGACGCTCAAGTCAATTCTTCCCTTTGTTTCTTCTTCAGTGACCATTAAACAATCATGGGGTGGTGATTCGTTGTCACCAATTTCTGCTATGGGCAGTGGCATTCATTCTGCAGGATTCAATGCGCTACACCTCATAATTTGGATGTGGGGTGCAAACAAGATGAGCTCATATCTTGTTAGTCTAGCCGAGGTGAGGTGTTGCGTCTGTGTCCTATTTAATAGAACTTCTATAGCATGTGGCACCATCAGAATTAAAGTGTGCCCCAATACCATTCCTTCCGTTTGTTTCACTGATGCAGCAGCCGCTGCGACGGATCGCAAACATCGTGGTAGTGCGCGCTACAGGGTCCAGCGTGGAAGAATAATAGCCGCACAGCCAATTTCTTCCACCTTGTTCCTGTGTCAAAACCGCCAATGCACATCCTTCACTCTCGCTCACAAATAGTCTAAAGATCTTTTTATAGTTAGGAGTGCCTAAAACTGGCGCAGCACACAATGTAGCTTTCAATTGCTCAAACGCTTTCTGACATTCCTCATCCCACTGCAAAGGCATCACTGCATCCTTTTTAGTTAACTTTATCATCAGCTTCACAATGAACGCAAAATTACTGATCCACTGCCGACAATAAGAGGCCATGCCTATTACAGCTCTCACTCCTTTTTGAGTCTTTGGAATAGGCATACTAGAAATACTTTCTATGCGTTCTGGTGTTAATCTTCTCCCTTCTTTCGAAAGTAGGTAACCCAAATAAGACACCTCCTTCTGATTATACTGGAATTTCTTCAAACTTGCCTTGTGACCATGGGTCGTTAAGTGTGTCAATAGTAATATAGTACTTTCTTTGCAGATCTCTTTTGTGTCAGCAGCTAATAACAAGTCATCTATGTACTGCAAGAGTACGCAACCTTTGGGTAATTCTAGCATGTCTAGCTGCTCTTTTAGCGCTCTGATGTAAATGCTCAGGCTTTCTGTGTATCCTTGTGGAATGCGTGTGAATGTGAATGATCGACCTCCTAGAGTGAACGTGACCAGATATCTACTGCTTTTATCCACTGGAATGCTAAAGAACGTGTTCTTCAGATCAACTACACTAAAGTATTCTGCAGTGGCCGGTATCATTGTTAGTATTGTTGTGACATCTGGGACCAAAGGGAATTGTGGGTCCACCACTTTGTTCAATGCGCGCAGATCAATTATGAAACGATAGGGTACTTCATTGCCTCCTTTCTTGTAAACTGGAAGAATCGGGCTGTTGCACGTGCTACCTGCAATTTCTTCAACCACCCCCAATCTCAACCACCCCCAATCTCACCAGGTCAGTAACAATACTTTTTAATCCCTTCTCACCTTCAACAGAAATTTTATACTGGGGAATTTGTGGTAATGTAACACCTTCTTTCAAAGTTATTTTTGCTGGCTCTATTTTCAAACCTCCTACATCGTTATCATGCATTGCCCACAGACAGGTTGGTACTCTACTTAGCTCTTCTGGTAACGCTTTTGACATAAATTCCGTCACCGGTGCATCGTGAGGCCACATTGTGAGGAACACCCCATCTGCCGTACAATGTATAGCTGCCCCCAATTTTCTCAACAAATTTAATCCTAGCAAGTTCTCCCCACAATTTTCTGTCAGAAGAAATGGACATTGTTCCGTAAATGGTCCTATTGTAATTGGGACAGCTTCGGACATGGGGTTAATTACTGGTGTACCTGCGAACCCTACAGAAACATTCTTTTGCCCCGACAGTGGGATCTCCGGAACCAAGTGGTGGTCTATCGAACACTTCTGTGCCCATGTATCTACAAGGAAACGGTGCTCCTTCTTCCCGACTCTCATTTCTACGTAGGGTCCTCTCTGATTCACGGGAATAGACACTGGTTCCGACCCCGGCCGTAGGCTGTCCTATCGCGAAAATAACACATCGTCCGATGTGTAGTCACCGCTGCTGCTATAAAACGTATTTGGCTGTGTATCAAAAATATTCCAATTTCCCCTTCGGTGTCCTCCACTCTTATCATTTCTTTGTTGGCCCTGCCCGCCCTGATTTTGGTTAGAAACACTTTGGTTCAATGCCTGGTTCTGTTGCGCTTGGTTTTGACCATAGGATTGGTTTTGAATACCTCCATTGGTATATCCCTGCTGCTGCTGCATGCTATTTCTGCTTGGGCCATTTGACCCCTGATGTCCTCTATGAGGCCTTCTCTGACCAAACCCACCTCTATTCTGTAGGTGCGGGCATTTCGCTCGCCAGTGTCCTTCCTCCTTACAGTACGCACATTGATTTACTCCCAATGACACCCCGTGCATATTATTCAAATTTCCTCTGCCTTGTGCATTTCCTCTACCACTATTGTATCCAATGACCTGCTGCAGTAACACCCTCGTTTTTAAATTTACTCTATCCTTCACCTCTCTTTCTTTCGCCACATTTACCCTGTTCTCGTAATATTGGGCTATGTGTAATATCTCACTCACCGGTTTTGCTGCCCAGGAACTTTCCGACGTCATTAACATATCTTGAATTGGTGATATTAGTCCCCTCACATATTTATCAACAAATAGCCTTTTCCCCGACTCTGTGCTCACATCCTGCCCACTGAAGTCTGTGAATACTCCTTCAAATCTATTGAAATAATCCGTTACTGGCTCATCCTTGCCCTGTACACATGTAGTTAATTTGTCCCACTGAATCCTTTTTTCTGGAATTATTTCCCTCAATCTCCACATTATCCATTCTGGTAGATCTGCCATGCGGGTTCCCGGATTTTCCCCTACTTTTCTATTTTTGTCCTCCAATAGTAACTCCGCCCATGTGGCGCCAAAAGCCCCCACGTCATCTACCGTCCTCATCTGTTTCCATATATCTGCTGGCAAAATGACTGGGATAATCAAATCTATATCGCTCATAGTAAGCACTACTGATCTCAGGGTTGACTCTACTTCCTTGTAGAAACCTGCTGGATTCTTTCTTATATCGGGAATCGTCTTTTATAGTATTCACCTCTTGCCTGGAAAAGGGGACATGCACATACTGGGTGGTTAAATGGGCTGGTGTTACCTGCGCTCCTACTGTACCCGTCGCAGAGATCTCTACTTTTGGTGCAAACGTGGGCGGGACCTCTCTCGTTGGAAATGCCCCACTCACGATCCCTCCCGCTTCTCTTAGGTTCAATAGTATTCCTAAGTCCAGTGATAGGCCGGTTTCTCCTGTACTTCGCTCGAATGCTCTCTTGTATACCGCTAGTATCTCAGGTGGGCTGGCCTTATTATTTTTTATATCCTTCTCTATCAAATGTTCAGCCATCGATTGCAGTGCCTTTCTTTTCATTGGCATGGAATATTCATCAAATATGTCATGTATGACCATTGTTGGGATACTAGGATTCGACACCCACTTTATCGCTTCTCGTATACACACTTTCAGCTTGTCGCCCCTCTGTACAGATGACATTGAATGTCTCCGCTGTATGTATGATTCTACCGTCCCTCTCCCATCTCTTCTAATATCCCAAACCCTGTATCCAGGTGCAGCAAACATTTCGGCATATTCATTATCCAACTAATTTTTAAGATCAAAAAGTCCATTCACATGTTACTTCTTCATCTTTTATTCTACAACATGCTAATTGGTTCAAATCTAACAATCGTTGTGGCAGTAATTTGTCAAGTAACTTTTTCCATTCTCCCCCCAAAAATTTCCCCATGCATTTCAACACTACCTGTCTCTCGTTATTTCTTCAGTACCCATACAATGAGGCCAATGCTGCCGTCCCATCGTTTCCTTCTATGTACATTTCTGCCTCTTGCCGTAATTCAATCTTTCTTTCTTTGCTGATCGCGCTTCGAGTTACCCGTCCAAATCCTGTTCCTTCAGCCCCACCTCTCGCCTCCCCGGTTTCAATTTCGACTTCGGGAGGGGCGGATGGTGCTGAATCTGTCTCTGGAGCGGGAGGTGCGGATGGGACAAGTGATACAGGTGGCATCTGTGAAGGGCCTTCCTGGGTGCTGGAAAATTGTGTGTCTGCGGTCTGCGCTTGTGGGAGGGCTCGAGCTGTGGGTGGGGCTTGGGTTAATGCTTGCGTGAGGGGAAGTGCTTGGGCTACAGGAGGGGGTATGAGAGCTACTGGTTGGGCCTGTGCAGTCACTACTGGCGTGTTTGGTTTCGATTCTGGTTTTGAGCCTCAACCCGTAGTTAACAAATGTTCCATTAACTCGTCTGCTATGTGTAGTTCCCGCTGCGGGTATACTCCTTGTATGTTCATTTGCTCACGTCTCCCTTCTCGTCTTTGACTTGCCGTCCACTCCTCCTCCTCCTTTTCTTCTGCTACCTCAAGCTTCGATTTGTGCCTACGCGCATGCTTCTCTCTACTCCTAAATCGGAGCATTGCTTCCCTCCTCCAATCTTTGACAGTCTCAAAAGCTGCGGGTCTCGCTTTTTTCCTAATCAGCACCCTTTCTAGGTTATCTATCCTTGCAATCTCAAAGCTACCATTAATCGGCCACTGATGGTCGGGTTGCTTTCTAGTTTGCCTATGCCAAATTTCACAAAATATTATCGCACCCACACCATATTTTGCATACATGTCATAAGCCGGCGTTCCCCTAGGCGGTGCACTTTGGCCATATTCCAAGGACTGTCTACCGCAGCTGAAAAGCCCCGCTAAAGTGGACAGTACTCCAGGCATGTTTTTTTTTAACCTTCCCCTTTGGTTAGCTAACCTTTACCTGGCGTTTGAATTTGCAAAATCAACACTCTACCAAAAATCAGGTTTTTATTTGAATCGGGGAATGACTCACCTGATAAAACAAGTCGCCTGTCCTAACACAACCTCTCCCAACGTCGTGTCTGCGCTTCTCTGGCTTCTGCCTCGTCTCGGGACCCTCGCCTCCTTGGCCCTCTGGCCCGGTACGTCGATCAGGGATCAGATGTGTGCAGATCTGTGGAAGGAATCTCTCCTCACATCTACAGGGCGCCCCGTACACCTCTTGATCCCGGTTTGATCGTCCCGTCCTCGCCGTTCTTCCGCCTTTACTCCGTTACAACGTATACGATGGGGCAAGTGGGGGAGGGTCCCTATTCGGGCGCCATCTTGAAAGGGGCCCCTAGGGGTCCCTCGTGATATGGAAACAAGGCAATAACCACACACGAAAAGATGCGCCAGACACAAGGTTCAAATTCCCAATGCTAGGGTTTATTGCAAGCAAAAATAGTCCCAATTGGCCAATTCTGGTCTCACGCCCCGCGACGTGAGTTTCCTAGACCTCGAGGGACGCAAGAGAGCGAATTACGTACATCAGTTACATATATACAAAATGCATATCATACAATCAGCTAGGTCATGTTTAACACCCTCCTTTATTAAGTTTCTTTGAACTCGGGATGACGATGGACATTTCCGATGGGTATGACAATTATGACACTTTCGATGTCTATTCTAGTAACAATGTGCAATTTAGAAAGTGCCGAGGCATCTTTTAGTTGTTGAACAGAACACGGTGGTTCTGTTCTTGGAAGCAAGCTGCACACGGGGGAAGAGCCACATTCCATGCTTTGCTATCTATGAGGTGCTATTCGTGTCCTGGGAGCCGACACGCTCTACAGGGTTTTGCGAAGGGGGGCCGTAGGAAGAGCATAATTCAAGCCTTTAGCTGTTTTATTCTAACATATTCTACCATCGTACAAGACTGGCTGGCAGCTGTGAAGTGATTAAATGCCCTGCAGCTCTCCCTCAAGGCTACAGAGAGGGAGCGTGGGCATTCCTTTCTGGGCTACTCATGATGAGTTTTTAACAAACTCCTCAGTCCCGCGACCTTGCGCTTTCATATTCAGACAACAATGTTAACAGTTGAGCAGAGTAAGCAGAATCCGCAAGAATTGCAAGCTGCAAAGCAGTTTTAGACAGAAAGCAATGAGCAATGGTTAACAAGCAAAATGGCGATTCTTGCTACGTTTAAAATGGCCGCTTGTTGGTCAAGCATAACTGTCTATATTTCTATAATTCGGCGCATAAGACGGTTGGCCTACGGCCATCAAGTTACGTCTGTCATTCAAATGAAGGGTATTCACTTTTCCAGATTGACAAAGGTTATAGATAAAACAGATGTGCTTCTTCTGCCAAATGCTGATGTGTAAATAATCTTGCGAAGATAAAACAGAAGCTTCTGTTGTGGTGGGGGCATTTAAAAGGGACATTGAAGTGTTTTCACATCACTGAGCTGTATGTGGATATATTTTCTGTACTTTATCATCAGTCCATAAATGGTAAATGGTAAGCAAGGCTGATTTGGCCTGCAAAGTACAAGCCTGGTGTGCATCGAAGCATGGAGGTGGCCATCTTGGAAGGGTCGAGTGGGCCTCCAGACCCAGTACTTCTTCCATGGCAGATGGTGGTGGAGGTCTTCCTGTGAGGATGGGGGGATATGTGTCTTAATGAGACTTGCAGAGACTGCTGGTCAAGGCCTTGTGTGTTTTGGCCTTCTGTGGGGGCCGGTTTCACCTGCCGGCACAGGGGCTTGGAGGGTTCAGGTTGGTTCACCAGCCAATCAGAGTGCTAAAGGCCCAGAGCAGCCTGGGAGGCTGGTGTGCATCGAGGCATGATGGCAGCTGTCTTTGAATGATCGAGTGGGCCTCCAGACCCAGTGCTCTTCCAGGGCAGGTATGGGTTATGGGGTTCCCAGCCCCTCTTTGGAAAAGTCCAGTCCCTGGAATATCCACAGGTTGGTGTTCTGATGTTCTTGGATGTTCCTTAGGTTAGGGGTTCTGTGCTTGGGCAGCCTTAGCATGCCTTTAGTGCCCTGGCTGAGAGGTGGTTTAGTCAGTGGAATTAGAGAAAAGATATAGGGGAGAGGGGCACTACTGGTGTAACAAGAGTGCACCTGGATTGTATAATTTCCCTAAGGTAATGAATGTCATACACTTAACAACATAAATATATCTTCTGGTGCAGCAGGGTATAGTCTCTAGGCCTCCAGAGACTTAATTTCAAAGACACAACTATACCCAGCCCGTTGTTGCCAACAGGTAACCCTCTTGCATCTTAAAGGGACCAAAGTCTTCTAATGAGTTTTGTCGGTACAGGCAGGTGGTGCCGAGAAATCACAACCACACAACCCACCATTAAGTTTATATGTATCAAAGAAATATCAATGGCGCTGTTAAATAAATTCACTCTGGTTGTAATTTAGAATGTAATGGTGTCTAGGTGATAAGACCATCGATCAACACAACAAACAAAATAAAGACATCATTAGAAAAGCATAATTAGAAACAATGATTCATGAACACAAAGTTTTGTACAAATCCAGAGGTGACATCCACCCATTCACCCTGATATTAAACAACCTCAAATGTAATTGGTATTGTATTTGTAAAACCACCTTGTGTATAACAGATCATACGTAATTAACTTAAATACAAGTCAAATTAACCAAAAAGCTCCAATATAAAACAAAATTGCCAACGTGTTTCGGATTACAAATCCATCCTCAAGGCTTTGAAACTCAATGTTCGAATCATTTCCTTATTGGAATAATCATAAAGTCAGCTGAGCTGAACACCTAAAAAAACAACAGGTAAATTAGCTGAGTGTGATAATTAAGCTCTGAACATAAATCATTCTTCGTATAAGGTACTTCAGTTCAATAACCTCCAATCTCATACTGAAATGCTCAGTGAAGTATGGACCCAGTGTGATAAGGAAATTGTATAAATAAACATCATTCAGTGTAAATATGACATCTCTGCTGAAAATAACAACCACAATCCCTAGTCACATGGTTCATCGTGATAAACAGGCCAAGCGGGGGGCAGGGGGGTCAGAGGGCCGACTAAGCTGTTACATAGGTCAACTTGATCTACCACTCGAGACAAAAGGACAGAGAGCTACCTTAGAGTGTCAACTGGTCAAAAAGGTCAGATTAGTCAGATTGTCCCAATTTCTGAAAATCAGAGACAGATAAAACTCCCAGAACTAGATCGCTGTATCCCCTAGGGGATGGTACGTAACTTCATGGGTGGGCATAACCCCCCCCCCCCCACGATTGTGACGCTGTAGCAGGACAGATGTTTGCAAGGCCATGATGGCGCACAACACTAGTGAGGCGGGATGCCCAAACTCAACCCACCCCATGGGACTGTTGCCTAGCATGTACCCTAAATGCCCAATCAATCACAGATGCAGTATGCCATAGCACACCACCCGCGCTTACGTAATCTGTAGGCGTGCTTTTCCCTAGCTGACCGTCTGTGAAGTGTGCAGCCAGATTCCAGTGTGTATATGGGGTTGCCATGACACCCAGGCACATGCACACAGGTGTTCAGGTCCCATGTTCCGCCATATTGGCGTGCGACATATGCATATGTAAAGGCTTCAAGATACTTATCATCAAGACACTCATAAAGACGAGCTTCTAACGATGTTTGATGTAGCAAGGAATCTACTACCTGTGCCACTAACCTGGAATCCTGTGTTAATATTCAAGCTCTCAGGGGTGAGCAAGATTAAATAAGAGCAAAGAGCCCTAGTATCAAAATGACAGGGCAGACTAGCAATACCAGTATTGGCCTATGTGGCCAAAGCAATTGGGCATGGAATTTTTCAGTCAGGTTTTAGACAACAACATGGAACGGAAACTGTGGTCATTGACCTCAAAGCACAAATAGACGCCTTGAGAGACAATGGTAAAACAACACTATTACTGCTGGTTGATCTCTCGGCGGCTTTCGACCTGGTCGACCATAAGATTCTCTGCAACCAGTTGGGCTCTACCGTTTACTTCTCATAAGAAGCTATAGGATGGATTCAGTCCTTCCTTGACAATAGAACAATGCGGGTCTTCTCACCCTCAGCAGCCGCGGACCCCATACCCATCACCTGCGGTGTGCCACAGGGCTCTTACATTTCTTCTACTCTGTACATCTTTACAAAGCCCCTTTTTGACGATCTAGATGGCCTGGGTATCACCTACACTAACTATGCGGATGATACACAGATCCTCATCACGCTGATGGGAGATTACAAGGATATGGCCTTTGTGAATAGAGTGTACCTCATCATCCAGGCATGGACAGCCTCTCATGGTCTATGCCTGAATGATGACAAAATGTGACTCCTCATTCTCGGCACCCCTGCTAACAATAGACAACAATGACATCACAGTAGCCAAGGAAGTCAAAACCCTTGGATTCTATCTAGACTCTACTTTAAACTTCAAAAAACAAGTCAACTCCATGGCCTCAGCTACAGCTTACACCTGCATGCTAATCAGAGCAGCCAAGCCCTTCCTTTCACCTAATAACTGCATTACCTTAGCAAGAGCCCTTGTCTTATCCAAACTGGATTATTGTAATGCTTTATATGTGGTGAGTAATACATACATTACCAATAAGATCCAGATTCTCCAAAATAATGCCCTGAGAGCAGCACTAAGCATCCCTAAGAAAGCCCACATATCTGACATCAGAAGATCCAACAACAGGCTCACTACAAAAGATAACATTCTTCTCAAAACAGCATCCCTGACACATAAATGCCTACACCAGGCTGCCCCACAATACCTCATTGAAAGATTCTCCAGACAATCCTCCAATCGCCCTTCGAGAAAAGCCAACACCAACCTCCTACTAGTGCCCAGATTTAATCGCATAAAGACTGGTGGAAGCAGTTTTCCGGTCAAAGCTGCCCAATAAAGGAACTCACTCCCACCAACACTAAGAGAAGACCTATCCTATCTTCGCTTTAGATCCAACCTTATCCACTGGATCAAGAAAAATGACATTTGACACCTTACTACATTCAGACAACACTATGTGCCCTATCTGTATACACTGTATACATTTGTTTTCTTGATGTAACCTGCCTTTTATTATGTATATAATGTATGCTACTCTACAGCAATGTAACCCAAGCTGAACAACCTTACTGCATTAATGTGTATATAATGTATGTTACTTTACAGCAATGTAACCGAAGCTTAAAAACACTCTTTTGCCTTTTGATACCCCCGGGTCTAGTGTGTATTATAAATATTAAAACAAACAAACAAACAAACAAGAACCTTCACCCACCTCTGGTTTGTTCTCTGGGGCAGTCTGTCTCACTAAAAACTCCATAGGGGTAATGGTTAAGCCTTCACTCCACCCCTCTCTAGCTGTTTGTTGCCTCTGCCAGCTATGGTCCAGTGAAGAACTTTGGTCCCCACCATCAACCTTCCTCTGGGGAAGTCTCTTGGCTTAGGAGCACTTACCCCATATGGGGGGGGGCGGATGCCTAGTAGTGGCCATTTGAGCCATTGTTAGTCATTTTGATGATTTATGAGCACACTTGTGCGCAGATGTTACACATTAAATAATTATGAAATTTTTTTAAATACAAGCAGTTTCGAGCTTTTCCTCCGTGCAGTTTTCATTGCGGTGGCCTCTAAATAGTCCTAGTGTTCGTCCAGCAAGATATGTCTTAGCGAGTATGCTATTACCTATATCTATTTTATAGATACTTGACCATTCCAATATGGAGGTCAGTTAGCTGGAAAGATTTTGGGGCCGATTCATGGAACAAACGTGCGCCGAAAATCTTCGCGCAAGCAGGCGCAAGCAGGCGCAAGCGGAAAAAAACAGGCGCATGCGCATGCGTGCGATTCATGGAAGTCCCTGCGCGTGTTCACCGCGGGATGTGCGCCAAACCCATGCATGGCGCACAAGTCACTGCAACATCGCGAAAGGCGTGCGCGACGCGCACAGTGAAAGCGCACAACCTCAGCGCACACACCAGAAAGTGGGCGGGACATGGGGCGTAACGCGCGG
This sequence comes from Ambystoma mexicanum, assembly GCF_040938575.1. Classification (NCBI taxonomy): domain Eukaryota; kingdom Metazoa; phylum Chordata; class Amphibia; order Caudata; family Ambystomatidae; genus Ambystoma; species Ambystoma mexicanum. The sequence continues at coordinate 720,188,401 of NC_090934.1, forward strand.
AATGGGGAACAACACGGGAAAATAAGGGCGTAACTGGGGATGTACTGCAGGGAAGCAGACGGAACGCCCACACGCACTCGAACCACACGTATTCATGGAATCCAATAGGGCAAAGCCACGCACAGGCAAAGACACGCACAAGCTGAAACACGGCCGCCACACGAAGGCAGGCGGTAGAGTCCCAGCGCATCAAAAAAGTGGCACGCGGGAAGTCAAATACGCGATTGAGCGGGGTACGTGGATCTCAGGGGTGCGCGAGAAATTCTACACGCGATTGGCCTGGGTATGTGTATTTCAGGGGTGCGCGTGAAGTTCCACACGCGAATGGGCTGGGTACATGTATTACAGGGGTGCGCGAGAAAATCTACACGCGAATGGGCTGGGTACGTGTATTCCGGGGGTGCGCGTGAAGTTCCACACGCGAATAGCCTGGGCGCGTGTATTTCAGGGGTGCGCGTGAAGTTCCACACACAAATAGCCTGGGCGCGTGTATTTCAGGGGTGCGCGTGAAGTTCCACACGCGATTTCAGCAGGGTACGTGTATTTCAGGGGTGCGCGAGAAATTCTACACGCGATTGGCCTGGGTACGTGTATTTCAGGGGTGCGCGTGAAGTTCCACACGCGAATGGGCTGGGTACGTGTATTACAGGGGGGCGCGAGAAAATCTACACGCGAATGGGCTGGGTACGTGTATTCCGGGGGTGCGCGTGAAGTTCCACACGCGAATAGCCTGGGCGCGTGTATTTCAGGGGTGCGCGTGAAGTTCCACACGCAAATAGCCTGGGCGCGTGTATTTCAGGGGTGCGCGTGAAGTTCCACACGCGATTTCAGCAGGGTACGTGTATTTCAGGGGTGCGCGAGAAATTCTACACGCGATTGGGCTGGGTACGTGTATTACAGGGGTGCGCGAGTAATTCTACACGCGATTGGGCTGGGTACGTGTATTACAGGGGTGCGCGAGTAATTCTACACGCGATTGGGCTGGGTACGTGTATTACAGGGGTGCGCGAGTAATTCTACACGCGATTGGGCTGGGTACGTGTGTTCCGGGGTGCCGTGAACTTTCACACGCGATTGGTTGAAATCCACGTGTGTTCTGTCATCACGTGCAATGAGGGATACACCCTCGCACGTCACGTCACAGACGCGCTCACGCGCTGAGGGCCTTTGGTCCAATGAAAATGCGTATGCGTGCAGACGCGCTTACGCGCTAAGGGCCTTTCCTCGAATTACACGCTGACGTGCAGATTTTTCACGTGCCAAATCACTCCGTATCAAGCTGGCCACGCGAATACACACGGAAGACCATGCTCCTGCCCAGAAGGCCGAATCACTGCCCCCCAGTGCCCCGAGCAGCCTCCCACGTGCCATCTGCTGCTGCCTGCCTGCCTGCCTGCCTGCTGCCACCGTGCCCTGCCATTTGGTGCCTGCACATCAGCCATCTGCAGGGGTCCAGTTGCTGTGTCCACCCCTGCTGGAACAGTAGACTCCCGACTGGGATACCATCGCTCCACAGCCCAGCCCCAGGACCCAGTTGCCCACCCACGCCTGCCTCGGGGGTCGCCATGTCGGGGCAAGCACCATCTGAGACCAGTGGCGACCCCCAGCCAGAGAGGCAGAGGGCCACCAGCTTCAGTGAGAAGGAAGTTGGTGTCCTGGTGGAGCATGTCCTGGGGCATTATGATGCCCTCTTCGGAAGACCACGCGCCAACAAGGAAGGACGGGAGAGGATCTGGGACGATGTAGTGGTTGCCATCAACGCGGAGGGGGTGGCAACCCGCGACATCAAGCACATCAAGAAGCGCTGGGAGGACTTGAGGTCCAGGACCCTCAATAAGGCCCGGCGCCTCGCGGAGGGGGGCCGGGCACGCCTGAGTGACATCCAGATGAGGGTCCTGGAACGCGTAGACCCAGCGCTCCACGCCCAGATCCTTCGGAGGCAGACCCATCTGGAGTTGGCCGGTAAGTGGCCAAGCATTGCTGTGTGAGACAGGGCATGTTGCAGTGTGCTGGTTGTCTGATACCTGCCTGTATGTGTGACATGGGCCATGTACGTATGTGTGTGTGCAGGGACATCATGGTCAGGCATGTGAGTACAGTGATGTGTTCTATTGCAGCATGGGGGGCTCTGTGCGGAATGGACACATGGAAGCATGGCAGTCTCTGTTCCTGGACATGGGTGGGGGTGAGGGATGGGTGCTGGTCCCATCTACACGTATGGTGTCCATGTGTGTGTGTCTGACCTGCGTGTCTGTGACTTGTAAATGCCATGGATGCATGACACATGTCTGTGACAATGTTCAGATTCACTGATGCAGCCTAGTCATCCTTGTATCCACTGCGTCTGTGATGTACGAGGCCAGATGGATGGAACTACGGTGAGGTGTGTGCATGTGATGGCAAGACCCATGATGCATGTGAGTTTAAAACCAACATTGTATGAATCATGAGTCCCTTGGTCATGTATGCCAATGTCCATGGCATGCGCCATGCCTGTTACTGTATGTGTTTTGCCTGCACTGACCCATGTGTTGTGGAGGGACATGATGGAAGTGATGTATGACAGTGCCACTCATCTGCTGTTGCTTCCTGTCTAGGGGACCATTGTACAGTACCCTGATGCTTGTGTTCTATGTCTCCCTCTACACAGTGGCAAGTGAAGAAGAGGGCGGAGAAGGCGCTGTGGAGCAGAGCGGCGGGGATGCCGCCACGGCAGCAGCGGAAGGGGTGGGTGAGCCCCCACAGGGGCTTGCACCGGCGGAAGACGGCGTGGAGACATCCAGGTTGGTGGTTTCCACAGAGGGGGAGGAGGCCGCTACTGAGCCACACATGGGGCCTGGTGGGGGCATCCCCGCTGGTGCAAGTGGTGCAGTCCAGGGCCAGGGGCAGGAGGCAGCACAGGTCGCCGTGGAGGTGCCTGTGCATGTCACTGTCCCTGACACTGTGACTGCACCACCATGCACCAGCAGGGATGCCCCATCCCAGGCCCGTCCGCAGGTAGGGGAGATGTCCATGTCATCTGACACTCCTCTACCTGCGGACCAGGGGACCCCTGGCCGTGTGGAGAGGGTCCTGATTGGTGTCGCGTTGCGCACGGCTGGCATTCGTGATGAGGTGCATGCTTCCCGGGAGGAGCATGCACATCATCACGAAGAGCACCGTGCGTACGTGAACCATTTGGGAGCCGCCATGGTCGGGGGTTTCCTACATGTGTGTGGCCTTCTGGCGACCCTCTCCTCCTCTGTGGGGGCTATGCGCCAGTCGTGCTCCATGCCGTCTTCCGGCCCAGATGCCACCAGGGCCCCCTGTGGACCTGCCCCGACCAACGCAGCCAGCTCGGTGGGGACCCCATCCCTGCCACAGTCGGGAGTCGAAGGTCCAGCAGGGGTGGACACACCAGCAACTGTCCCCCTGCAGATGGAGGATGTGCCGGCATCATCTGGCAGGGCACGTGCACGACGGCATCGGTGGATTCCATCAGCCTGGATGCCGTCGTGCTGGCAGAGGCAGTGGCGTCGGAGGCAGCAGCAGGCTCGACGTGGGAGGCATCATGGCTCGGGGCCATCAAGATCAGAGGGGCAGGCATCGGCCGGAGGGCAGGAGAACCCTGGGATGGCAGTGTCTTCCGTGTGGGAGCAGTTGGTCCAGCGGATAGGTGCGGAGCGGCAGCGGGCGGAAGAGGAGCGGCTCACCATGGTCAGGGCGGAGTTCTCCATGCGTCGGGCGTTGAGGCGGGCTGAGTGCCTCGAGGAAGCTCGCAGGGAGTTTGAGGTGGACACGGGGTTGACCCTGCGAGACCTCGGGGCCAGGACAGAGTCCCGCCTCCGGGACATCGACATGGAGTTCGATGATGCCCTGGCCGGCAACATCACAGAGTGAGCCGCAGGACTTGCCCGCTGCCATTGTATATAGTTATATAGTTAGTGGTAGGTTTCCTTTGAATTTTTTTTTTTTATTTGGTTGCGATTGGACAATGCGCCACTTTTTTGTATATAGTTCAGTTTTTAGTTAGTTGACATAGTTAGGTTTCATTTGGTTGGGCTCATGGACCCGGGATTGTCTTGTAAATGGTTCTTCTATGGATTTTTTGATTTTTTGGATTTTTTTCATGGACATTCATCTTCTTTTTGTTGTTTTTCTTTGTGGTTTTTCTCATTTCATTTCCATTCTAGTTGATTTTCAATACATTTTTACTTTCATCCTTCAATGTGTCGTATCATCTCATTGCTTTCATGCATGTCATGTTGGGTGTTTTAACATTCACTTGCAGCCATTGTGTGTGACAGACATGTGTTCATTTGCATTATTTACATTGGGTGTGTAACATGTAATTGCCTTTGATATGTGGGTGGATGTGATAGTTGGTTGGGCCTTTTGGCAGGGGAGGATGGCCATTACGGACATGATTGGGGATTGTTGGGACCCAGGTGCAGGGGGGCATGGATGGGACATGGGCGAGGGCCTGGTGGAGGGTGCCCCGCAATGCTGGGGGGGTGGGGGTGGTGGGGGACATGAGTTGGACATGGGTGGGGGCCTGCTGGCAGGTGCCCCACAGTGCTGGGGGGTGGGGGTGGTGGGGGACATGAGTTGGACATGGGTGGGGGCCTGCTGGCAGGTGCCCCACAGTGCTGGGGGGGGTGGGGGACATGAGTGGGGGCCTGCTGGGGGGTGGGGGTGCAAGGGGACATGGTTGGGGGCCTGCTGGCAGGTGCCCCACAGTGCTGGGGGGTGGGGTTGCAGGGGGACATGAGTGGGGGCCTGCTGGGGGGTGGGGGTGCAAGGGGACATGAGTGGGGGCCTGCTGGGGGGTGGGGGTGCAAGGGGACATGTGGCTTGGCTGGGGGGCATGCCCATGGTGGATGTGCTGCCTGCGGGACATGACCAGGGGTGCAGGGTAGTCCCCTGTGGTGTGGGCTGCCTGCAGAGGTCGTGGAGGGGGTAGAGGGGAGACCTGGGAGGACCCACACTGGCAATTCACCTCTTCAACTTCCCGCACACCCACGTAATACACTGCCCCACTCGCACAGGCCCAATCGCGTGTAGAATTTCTCGCGCACCCCTGAAATCCACGTACCCAGGCCAATCGCGTGTAGAATTTCTCGCGCACCCCTGAAATACACGTACCCTGCTGAAATCGCGTGTAGAATTTCTCGCGCACCCCTGAAATACACGTACCCTGCTGAAATCGCGTGTAGAATTTCTCGCGCACCCCTGAAATACACGCGCCCAGGCTATTCGCGTGTAGAATTTCTCGCGCACCCCTGAAATACACGCGCCCAGGCTATTCGCGTGTGGAACTTCACGCGAACCCCTGAAATACACGTAGCACGCTCCCCCAGGCCCGATTGCGTGAATCAGTTCACGCGAATCCCTGAAATACACGTAGCCCGCTCCCCCAGGCCCGATCGCGTGAATAAGTTCACGCGAACCCCTGAAATACACGTAGCCCGCTCCCCCAGGCCCGATCGCGTGAAAAAGTTCACGCGAACCCCTGAAATACACGTAGCCCGCTCCCCCAGGCCCGATCGCGTGAGTGACTTCACGTGAACCCCTGGAATACACGTAGCCCGCTTGCCGTGCTGGTACAGGGTTAGCTCAGCCCTTTGCGCTGGATTGGGGATTTTGATGGCTTTTCCCTGCGCGGAAGGCGTTCTTGGGGGCGTAACTGCCGCTGCTGCAAGGTCGCTGCGCCACTATGCGCCACGGCTGGTTTTGGTGGCTGGAATCCATGAATACGCTGTGCGCGGAAATGGGTTTTGGCGCACGCGGCTGGCGCAGGGATTCGCACGCGCACACTGTGCGCCAGCCGCGTGTGCCACATGTGCGCCGAATTCTATGAATTGGCCCCTTTATCTCTTGCACTTGTAGCAGTCACACGACCGCAACGCACGTGATGTGAAACGCACAGAGGCGCTCTGTAACTGCTTTTTGGTTTTATACTCCATGATGTGCAAGCCGCATTTGGATTTTAAAAGGTCTGAGGAAGCCTGAGCATTCAGGCGGAACGCGTGACTTTTCATCCACCCGTGGGGTGAGTGCTTTGTGATAACTTGCGTCTGTCACAGGGGTGTAATATTTAACCCCTGTTTTTATAATGAGCTGTATTATGCTTAAATAAAATGACATTTTAGACTAGCTAAAGTCTTGTGTGCTGGGATATTTATTGCATATGCCTGCTGGGCGGTTTTTTGGAGTGCTACAACCATGCAGGGGCTTGTGCGTTTTCTTTATATACACGAATTTGGCTAAATTCGTTTTCCTAGCACCAGCCACTAAATGATGGAGAGCGCCATCTTTTAGCCAAATTGGTTCACCATATATATATATATATATATATATATATATATATATATATATATATATATATATATATATATATATATATTCAGTAAAAAAAAACTTTGTTAAAGGGACGTTATGGTTAAGTTGCCCTACTAAAAACCCGTAAAATTCATTAAAAAAAGTTACAAACGTGACATTATGGTTCAAAGTAAAACCGAAGCCCCCCTGAAATTCGCCAGATATGGTAGGCTAAGCAACCATACCTGCCGGCCCCACTGTGCACTGCTAACACTAGCACCCAGGACATGAAGAATGGCATCACAAATGTCATTGATAACATCACTGATGATATCACATGTGTCGCCCCTTTGTTTTTGTTCACTGCCATATATATATATATATATATATATATATATATATATATATATATATATATATATATATGTATATATATATATATATATATTCAGCAAAAACATTTTTTAAAGGGATGTTATGGTTCAAAGTAAAACCGAAAATCTCTTGACATTCGCTTGTTATGGTAAGCTAAGCAACCATAACTCACGCCACCTACGTGCATTGCTAAGACTAACACCCAGGACATCAAAGATGACATCACAAATGTCATTGATGACATCACTGATGACATCACATGTCTGGCTCCCTCTTTTTTTCCTTTAGTGATATATCTTGGCCAGTAATACTTAGGAACAAAAAAATCTAAAAGTACTATATTTGTAGACTTACACTTCAATTATGTTCTTACAGTAATTCATTTGGGGTTCACTCTTAGCATATGAAACATATACGTAGGGAGAATACGCACTTGAAAGATACCAATGCTTTCTGTGTGTGAAGACAATCAGTAACGTTATCAACACTTTCTTATTGGTCTGCTGTTTTTTTTATTACTGTAGTTTCTGTGGATATGCTCATATTTGTATTCACATTACTCTCTCTAGGGTGCAGGCACATCATGTGCTAGTTATTCAAAGGGAAGTAGTAGGTTTGAAGCAGAACAATCTTTTCTATGCATAAAAATAATCAGGTAGGTTATGAAAAATGTCTGGTTCTACTGCTGCTTTTTTGCGTACTTCACTTTCACTGTATATACTCATATTTCTATTTGTTGTTATGTCTTTGTGTTTTGTGTATAATAATGAAATTATATAGGAAGTGGGTTTCATTAGCTACTTATAACATGTTGCACAGTACACAAAACTCTAATAAGAAAGCATTTACCATTTCACTATTTAACATGGGAAGATTATGAATATTGCACCTTCATCATGTATGTTGCATACAATGCTTATGTCTATACATGACTACATTATTACACTGTAAAGAACTTCATAATAGAATGGTATTTATGTCAATGCATTGCTTAATGCACCACATAGCTCATGTCATCTATTTCAATGACCCTTGACAGTTCTTTTATCAACATTATAATAAGACTCCCTTGTGGTGACTTTTTATGAAAAGTACATGCACATGTGATGTCATCCGTGCTATCATCAATGACATTTGTGATGTCATCTTTGATGTCCTGGGTGTTAGTCTTAGCAATGCACATAGGTGGCGCGAGTTATGGTTGCTTAGCTTACCATAACGAGCGAATGTCAAAGGATTTTCGGTTTTACTTTGAACCATAACATCCCTTTAAAAAAGTTGTTTTGCTGAATATATAAATATATTCAGTGAAAAAACGTTGTCAAAGGGACGTTATGGTTCCAAGTAAAACCGAAAAACCCTTGAAATTCGCCAGTTATGGTAAGCTAAGCAACCATAACTCGCGCCACCACCGTGCACTGCTAAGACTAACACCCAGGACATCAAAGATGACATCACAAATGTCATTGATGACATCACTGATGACATCACATGTGTATGTACTTTTCATGAAATATGTGTACAAGGGATTCTTATTATAATGTTGAAAAACAAGTTTCAAGGATCATTGCAATAAATATCATACCCTAATTAGTGCATTGAACGATGCATTGATATAAATAGCATTCAATTATGGGGTTCTATCTAGTATACTAAGCTACTCATACAGAAACATAACATTGTGTGCAGCGTACAAGATGAAGGTATAATATTCGTAATGTTAATATGTTGAATAATGAAATGATAATTGTTTTTTTAATAGATTTTTGTGTACTGTGAAATATGTAATAAGTAGCTAATAAAACACATGTATTACATAATTGCATTACTATAGACAAAACACAAAGACACAAGAACACATGCCAATATGGGAATATACAGGGAAAGTGAAGTTAGCAAAAAAGCACAAGTAGTAGCAGAAACAATTCATAACTTAACTGATTATTTTCATGCAAATAAATTATTGCTCTGTTTCAAAGCTGCTATTTACCCTATGTATATGTATCACTTGATGTGATTTGACCCTAAGGAAAGTAGTGTGAGTACAATGTATACAAATATGATCATATACAGGGAAAATAAAGCCATAAAAAAAACAAAAGAACTATCAGAAATGCTCATTAGTCTATTGATTATCTTTATGCACAAAAAGGATTGCTGTCTTTCAAGCTTGTGTCTTCTCGTATGTATATGTTTCATATGATGTGACTGGACTCTAGGGGAATTACTGTAAGAGCCTACTTGAAGGATACGTCTACAAATAAAATAACATTTTTAGTTTCTGACTGTTACTGATGAAAACCATGTGGCCTAGACATGTCAGCAAAAGAAAAAAGAGTGAGCCAGACATGTGATGTCATCAGTGATGTCATCAATGACATTTGTGATGTCATCTTTGATGTCCTGGGTGTTAGTCTTAGCAGTGCACGGTGGTGGCGCGAGTTATGGTTGCTTAGCTTACCATAACTGGCGAATTTCAAGGGTTTTTCGGTTTTACTTGGAACCATAACGTCCCTTTGACAAAGTTTTTTCACTGAATTTCATAGGTTTTTAGTAGCGCAACTTAACCATAACGTCCCTGTAACACATTTTTTTCACTGAATTTCATAGGTTTTTAGTAGCGCAACTTAACCATAACGTCCCTTTAACAAAGTTTTTTTACTGAATTTGATAGGTTTTTAGAAGCGCAACTTAACCATAACGTCCCTTTAACAAAGTTTTTTCATTGAATTTCGTAGGTTTTTAGTAGTGCAACGTAACAATAATGACTTTCACTTTATATACATATCATATGGGACTGACTGAATCTCTTTTACTGTACTTGATGTCCGCGAACTCATTTAATATTCGCGGACATGTTCGAAGAACAGTACCACTACCTAAAAAACTCTGGGTGGGTATGTTTGATTGTTATATCATAACATAGGAACATTTAACAAATTTTAAAAAAAGCACACAAACACATTATATGTACTAATACATAATAAATGTAACCCATATATACAACACACTAACCATTCATTTAAATGCACTATATTCTAAAATGGAATAGACCACAAGAAAATAAATTGGCTTCCAACATAATTACCTCACAAACACAACAGAAGTGAAAACAAGAGCAGACCCACTGAGTACATAGGACATATCTTACCTGAAATAGTAAGTGTACTTAATTTTATTCATATATTTATAAACCTTCTGTATTAGATAAAAAAATATATTATCTTTTTTTTTCTCTCACAGAAATGTCTAGTACTCTGGAATGGCTAGAGGAACATTTCCCACATGAAGAAATGTCACAAGATAGTGAAACTAATGGTAAACACTTTATAATATAAACCATTTAAATATTATTTTGTATACATTTAACATATATATATTTTTTTTGTACAGAGCATAACAAAATAGAAACTACCTCTGAAGAAGCTGTTATGGAAAACACGCTTGACAACATAAAAGAAAAAATTGATTTATTGTTGACCAATTTTAATAATTTGAAAACTTTTGTTGAAGATCATTTTAAAACAAAAACGTCATACCATTGCCCCACATGTACTTGTCCCCCCTCACCATATCCCAGTCAATTATCCCCAAACCCTCTCCATAACCCAAAACGTTTTGATGAGACTTCCATCCCTTCTTCACCTAATAACAATCATGATGAAACCCCTAATTCTCCTGTTTTTGTTTCTGTTTCTGCCTCACCTTCTCTGTCATAAATTATTAATATATGTTAAATAAAGTTTAATTTTTATATTGTGTTGTAAATAGTTTCGTTTTTTTTAAAAAAAACAATGTAGGTGTCCGCGGAGAGTGCAGGTGTTCTAAAATGTTCGTAAATAAATGAAAATGGAGGTGTCCTGAAGAACACTATATCTGTTCGTACTGTTCGCTAGCAAGATTAAACTATTCTAAGAACACACGTGATGTCCTGAAATGTTTGTAAAAAAAAAAATGTAAGTGTCCTAAGGAACACTATATCTGTCAGTAGTGTTCGCTAGGAAGTTCAAACTGTTCTAAGAACATACGCGGTGTCCGGAATTGTTCGTAATTAAAGAAAAATGGAGGTGTCTTAAAGAACACTATACCTGTCCGTACTGTTCGCTAGCAACTTGAAAATGTTCTAAGAACACAATTGGTGTCCTGAAATGTTCGTACATAAACGAAATTGAACGTGTCCTGAAGAACAGTATATCTGTCCTTACTGTTCGCTAGCAAATTTAAACTGTTCTAAGAACACACGCAGTGTCCTGAAATGTTCGTTTCACGTGTGACGCAATTTTAATTAGTTCAGGACCCGAACAGTGTCCGTAGAACATCAACACACATGCGCTAGCCAATCTCCCTACATTTAGTGTCCTGCGGACATGCGCTTCCTTCGCGGACTTGTTCGCGAACGGATCATATGACCGCGCCCACGCTGATCACGTGTTCTGAATGCGGACACTGTTCGGGTCCCCGAACAAATTAAAAGTACATTTTCAATGAATCCATAATATTTTTCAATAAAATCTCACCATGGCACAAGTCCCACATAGTAATCCTGAGGTTCTACATACCTTTTGAAACTTTTCAAACTTTTTTTTGTGTTCGATCTGTCCGCGGACAGCGCGCATGTCCGTGGACCGCGCACAAGCACCCCTATAAAAGACCATGCCCTAGAGCTTATTCTCATTGTGTTTCTGGCTATTCTTCAAAACACAGCGATTTTTGCTGCCAACTGCAGATTTCCATCGCATCTTTGATGGCATCCCTGGCTGCTGAACTGCCACCTGGTGCTGCACTTGCTTCAGCACCACCCCCACCCCCTCCACCACCACCTCCCCAAGGGCCTGAAGAGGGGAACAGGAGTGAGGATGCAGAGGAGGAAGAAGAGGATGATGAGAATGAGGTAGAGGAAAACCCTACTACCCGCACTAGGCGTGAGTCTTGGGTGTGGCGGTTATTTACCATTCATGGTAATGTTCCTAAGGCTCGTGCGAACCGTGTTACCTGCAATGAGTGCAAAATGATAGTCGTCGGAAGCACGGTAAGTACAGCTTTGGGACCACTACTATGAAGCAACACCGGAGGTCATTTCACTCTGGGGCTATTCGCAGGGTTGTACCTTGCGAAGAACGTAGCAGGTTGATTTCCTCTACTTCATCCTCTGTTTCTGATCCTGTCACCACAAGGACCACCTCTGTGGGACAGCGTCTTCCTCAAGCTGCCTCACAGGCCATACAGAATGCTGATGACCCTTACCTTTTGAGGGTCACAGTTGTATGTATGTACTGTGACACAGTACTCTGCAGGGGGGAGCGACTTCGTAGTGCTTTTGAGACGATCGTCTCAGAGCACGAGAAGATCTGCTCACTACCCAAATAAAACCCACCCTACATCTTCCTCTCTCAGCTCGCCCTTTCTTATCCCTGTAGTTGGTGTCCCCCCCTTTACCTTCCTTTCCCCTCCTCTCCTAGTGTGTCGTGTATAAAAAATAAAAAAAAAATACAAAATATCAAAAATCAAAAAAAAAATAAGGCTCTTTTCAGAGCCGCCTTTCACGGTTAAAAAATAGAAGTGAAAATAAATGAAGCAGGGCCCTTTGTGTTTTTTAGAAGTCCACGGACAGTTCGCAAACATTTAAAAAATTGGGTTGCTACCCCATCACAAACATTGCAATTTTCTCTGGGAAGAAGTGGTGGCTCTGAAAAGAGCCTTTGGGTGGTGTTTGTAAGTCAAAAATTATAAATGCTTAACACCTACTTCAAAATGGTTGTTGTAATTCCAAAAAAGGTCGCAATGCATTTTGTACATTTCTCAGAAAAATCTGATTGCCAGCATAAGTAAGATGGACTCCATCTCTGCGAAAAATGTATGTACTACGAAACATAATATTTTCATTGTGAAAAGAGGACATGCCAAAATCTCTTAGAAAGGCACAAACAGCCTTATTAATATTGCGCCTTGCTTTTTCCGTTTGTGGACCAAATGAAGAAGAACGAAGCCACATTTGTCTCTGCGCAATCCGTGAAAATATCACTTGAGAATTAGGAAACATGTCCATAACCTTCCCAAGTCCTTCTTTCATAGCAAATTGCAAAAAAATTCCAGTCCTAAACTGTTCCCTCCACAATGAATTACAATTATGTATGGATGTTTCTCTGTCTCCAAAGTAGCACAGAGAGGTAGCAAGTCCAACCACTTAATTCCACATACTCCATGCCAGTGTACTTCCACATGTGGGAATCCAAGATCTACAGCTACTCCACAGCTTTCTGCATGCACCTTCAACCAATGTATCCAAACAATCTGTTTTCTGAAACACACAGCCATAGCTATCTTTTGTTCTCTCAGCAAAAAGAGTATCTGAGAAACTCTCTCCTGGCACAACACACCCACTAAACTTTCCTGACCAATCCCTTTCAGTGCTTATTCACATTTGCATGACTTCTGAACCCAAAAATCCCCGGATGTAACTCCCGATGTCCGCGAACTACCGCCATGTCCACGGACATATCGTAACATGAACAGCCCTTCTACCATTTCCACTTCACTCTCTCTGCCATTCCCTCATTGGATGTAGCTAAAAAATCACATGACCATGCACCAATCACATTCAAGACCTCTAGATCTAACTGCATCATCATAGATCAGCACTGCAAATGTACCGTGAATCTCTCTGAGTACAAGTGTCATATCATTGGCAAGCACCATCTACCAGAAATACTGTACAAGTCTCCAAGATTTCTACTTGCAGCTCCATGCATATCCATATGCATGAACACAAACTTCAGGTATGCATATTTTCTGTACAGTAGATGAACACATTTTCAAACAGACTTTTAGCTTGTGTAATCTGTAAAATGAATTTACTCTATTTTTTTCAATATCCTAAAATCAACTATCACTTATAAACCTTTATACTATTTACTTTCTTTATACACACACACTCAAATCATGTTAAACTAACATTTTTTAAATGAAATATATAGACTACATATATTCAAACAAAATTGCATGCAAGCACAATCTGTTTAAATATTTAAAAAAATACTTATACAATTTCATATTTTTTTGTTTTTATTTATTTATTTACTTAATTACTTTAATTTAGACATGACATTGAGGAGTTATTACCTAGAACAGCTTACTTACAGAAATAGTAGTATTCACTGATATATTATAAATTTCACAAGACATAGTAAAGATATTTTATTTTGCTACAGTTAGTCATTCAATAAAATTTGTTCATTAAGAACATATCATATGTACTGAACTGATGCAATGTATCTTATGTAAATAAATTAGTTTAATGGTTTTAAAGAAGGCACTGAGGATTTCAATTAAAAAAATCAATATCTAAATTAAAAACAGCGCTATATACAAACAAAGTTACTAATTTGAAGCTTTTACAATTGCAGTGAAGACCAGTCTACTGAAAAGAAGCAGCTGAATTCGAAGAACAAAGAAGAACTAAGAAGTTACCTGTTAATTTAAGAAAAAAAGTAAGTAAAATATCACCATAATATTTGTATTATTAATCAAACATACTATAACATTAATACAAGCTATTTTGGTGCCTAAAAATAGAGATTGTGTACCATTTTGTCCAAAAATCTCCATGTCTTAAACAGCGATTTACAGCCAGAATGGCCCACAAATTCCTATTTTTGGACACACAAATTACCCAACTGAACCGCTACAATTTTTATTTTATAGAACAAACAACTGTTTTAATTGTATACATTAGATTTACTATTTGTACTTTTCCACACCAGTAGTTTACTTTTTTTTGTCATCTGAACCCCAGTTTAGTAACACATAAATTCAAGAATACCTATCCCTACTAGTTGTAGTTCACAATGCACAATCACACACCATTACATACATCTTTATCATCTTACTCAAAACTCATGCACACAGCACACATACATTCCAGAACACCCCAACCCATATCTTCTTTATTTTTTTCAACAGACCCTAAAGAATGCCTACCAAAAGTCAAGTCTGTAGAAAGCAACGCAAAAGTAGAGCAAATGAAAATAAAAGTGTCCAACATAAGCATCCATCTCTAGCAGAATTTGTAATAAAAGTTGAAACAAAACAGCTAATACAGTCATTTAGTGAAATACAAGAAGTTTCAAGTACAAAAACTTTGCCTCCTCTATCAAAATGTAAAACAAACCAAAAAACAATTAACAGAAAATCAGCTATCACTACAGATAAAACTACTTCTTCAAATTTTAATATAGTGCAAAGTAAGCATACCAAGAAAAATATTTTAGCCAAAATGTACCGTCACAAAGTCCTTCAAAATCTTATAAAAACAGGAGAGAAATCAGGTTCAATGCTTAAAACCTATTGTAGGAAATTAATCTTAGAAGCGTTGATGGACAGTGCAATTCTTCTGAAAAGGAAGTTATTTATTTTACTGTGAAACAAAATGAAACCACTAACAAAACTAATAACTAAATTACAAAAAAGACTTCTCAATAAGCGAAATGTCAACAGAAAGAACTTCTTAAGTATCTGCGAAGGTGAATGGAATCACACTACGAGCACAGAACCATATTTTAATGAAGAAGCATACAAACAAAAGCAAACAAATACAATTGCCATACATAGCAGTGGTCGAGGTTATGAAAAAGTGAATAATACCATAATGGAACAAGAAGTACTCCTTACAAAAATATGCCCTGAAAACTTAGAGTTACCCCTCCTTTCAACTGAATCAGAACGTCTAGTGTACAAATGGCCATGCACGTCAATGTGTAACATTCCCAAACAATGTTTCAAATCTTTACGCCAATTCCTCAATAAATATGTAAAAAGCAAAGACAAAATCAAAATTAAATTACTGCAAAATTTGGATACCTGTCCAGTGCGCAAGTACACATGACTACAAGGACATTCATTGGCCTGCATTACAGGACCTACTTGTAAAACCACTTTCCATGATATCAAAAGGCTATCAACACATCATTCAACTATAAGAAATCTAGTCTATAAACTGTACTATACTAAAAGTCCTGCTTTAGCACTAGCAAAGTTAAATAACATCCTTCTACATGGTACAGCAAAAGACCTACTTGAAGAAATTCACTATATCCAGAAAAAATATTTTGGAAGTGAAAGCCATTTGCAGAATGAAATAGCTTTAAACCAATTAAGCAACAATTCTACACATGGCAACTCTTTGCTAAACACATACAAAAAAGAAATACTAAAATTTAAAAGTACATTCGGCTGAAGTACCAAACCATGTATGTGTATGTTGCCCTAGAAATTTTTATAAAAGTAACACAAAAACTGTAGACCTATCATACAAAATAGAAGACAATGAAGATTCTAAATGGTTTGAATTAGCTCTCTACCTTGTAGCAGAAAACAAATATGAAATAACTGAGCCCTTAATACTTTGCAGTTACTGCACTAAAAAACTTGACAACAACCAAACTCCTTCACGTGCTATCACAAATAATTTGGAATTATACCCAGTACCAAAACCCCTACAACAACTTAATTTATATGAGAGCATCATAATTCAAACAGTACACCCATTTCAAGCAATAGTACGCCTTCAACCAAAAACAGCAAAATTACATCCTTCTGAATTGGTAAAAGGCATTCGTAGAAAAGTTGTTTATTTACCATTAGATGTAAAAGAAAATGTGCATACTCTAGGAGTGCACCGTCCAATACAGCAATCTTTAATTATCTTAGTAAATGGAGTACCTACAAAAGACAAAAAAATATAGCAACAGCTGGTAGATTTATATAAAGTTAGACAAGCCTTTCAATATCTTAAAGAGAATAATGAATATTACAAAGAAATTAATATTGAAGAAAACTTGAAAGATACAACTGAAATAATTCAAGAAACACAAGAAGCTGGTCAATTTGAGCTACTAGATCCTGCTACAATATCAAATACTTTAGACATTATACAATTCATCCGTTGCACTGTAATGACACTGTAGAAGATGCACTGGAAAGATACCAAATCCGTCAAACAAAAGGATCGCCAATCAGCATATGGGAAAAAAGTATAGAAGCACATGCTTTTCCTCTACTCTTTCCTACTGGCAAAGCAGGAAGGTATGATGATAGACATGATTCAAATATCAGCTTCAGAATACCGCTCATTACGGATGCATTCTGAAGATCCCAGATTTAGACAAAATGTGGAACACATATTCCACCTACTCTTTGAAAGTGAACTAGCAACTTTATGTTACGGAGTTGCACACATATTAAAATCAGGATCACACTTTCAAAATATGACAGCTACACAATTATTAGAAAAAGTGCAACAAAAGGATGAGGTTTTACAATCAAATATTACAAATCTATTAGCAAATATGCGTGGTACTAAAGAGTACTGGTTTCGACGTCATGGAGATGTACGTTGTATGATCAGAAACCTTGGCCCACCCACTTGGTTTGCTACATTAAGTTGTGCAGAATATGCATGGGAAGATTTACATGATTTCCTACGCATATCAAATAAAAACAAAACAAACATAGATATACTAACACCTGGAGAACTTTTTTCTTTGGATCCTGTTAATGTTTCAAGATATTTTCACCATCGCTTCATTGCTATGCTACATTTTATTTGTAATAAAACTGTTCCTCCCCTTGGAGAAGTGCAACACTTCTTTTGGAGAAAAGAATACCAAGCCAGAGGAGCACCACATATCCACATGCTTTTATGGATTAAAGATGCTCCTAAATTTGGTCAAGACAGTGATGCCACTGTTTTACAGTTTATTGAAAAATATGTCACTTGTGAAATTCCATCAGAAGCCACAAATAGTGATCTTCATGCACACATTTTACAATTTCAAAGACACAAATGTGGAAAATATTGTTGTCGCAAATACAAAAACAAAGGTAAATACTACACCAAATGCCGACTTGGTTTCCCTAGACCAGTTACAAATGCAGGTCAAGTGAACAACCTCATGTCTTCAGTTAGACATAGTGTTAAAGGTAAGTCACCTAAAAATACATATTACATAAAAAGAAAAGAAGAAGAAAAATATATCAATGATCATAATGCAATCATTGCCCACTTATGGAATGCAAACATAGATGTGCAGTACATTGCAGACAATTCTACTGCAGTTGCACGATATGTCACAGCATACTTAACTAAAGCAGAAAAGACAGAGCTCCAAGACCTCTGGAATGACCTGTCATCAGATAAAACAGTATCTCAGAAATTATACAGCTTGGGCATAAAAATGGTCACCCATAGGGAATGTGCATCATATGAAGCAGCTGATCGTTTAACTGGTACTGCATTGTATGGTAAATCTGAAAATATAGTATGGCTAAGTCTTGGTCCAGCTAAATCTAGAAAAAGAGTTCTAAAATCATATGAAGATATAGAAACAATAGCCAAACAGAAGTAATACGTTGGAAAACATGTGTCTATACCCCATAGCCCAAAACTACACATACAAAAATAATATGAAACCTGATGAAAAAAAAGGTAAATATAGAGTGACAAACTGTGAAGGCAGTTAAGTTAAACTCACTAAACCAAATTTAATTAATCATATCAAATTGTCATTAAAGACTCCCAACATAAAGAAGTATATTACATGTCCCTGCTACAACTCTTCAAACCATGGAGAAAAGAAGAACAATTACTAGATAACTATGACTCATATGAGGATGCTTTCAAAGCAAATGAAAGCACTATAACTGATGTAAACTTTACACAGTACAAAACAATGTTGCACAATGAACAGCAACACAAAGAACAACTCCAACCCCAACTAGATAAGGACACTCCTGACAGTAGTCAACCTTCTGTAACAGGAAGTCAAGAACCACTGGGAGAACCACTAATAATAAATTAGGCAGAATTAGCTATGATAGAAGTAGAAAACACCATGTGTCAGTATGAAGATAAGGAAGACTTAACTATACTACAATCAAAACTAAACAATGAGCAAAGTAGCATTTTTCAAGAAGTAACAAAACAAATTGCACATGGTGTAAAACATGAAAATAAAGAATGTTCCTGCCATAATTATAAACCTATACTACTGTACGTCAGTGGTGAAGCTGGTTCTGGCAAAGCATTCCTAATCAAAATCATTAGTAAGTTCCTTCAACAATTGACAAACAACAAACTGTCAGCTGTTGTCACTGCCCCCACAGGTTTAGCTGCCTACAAGATAGGTGGTGTTACATTACACCGATTACTACTATTACCAGTAGAACACCAGAACAAATTAGACTATTACAAACTTTCAGCAGAAGCTGCAATGGAATTACGCAGAGTATTGAAACAAATGAAAATGCTACTAATAGATGAAGTGAGCATGGTCTCCAACCTGATGTTAGCTTTGATTCACCTCAGATTACAAGAAGTACTCAAAACATACTATGAAGAGCTCTTTGCAGGAAAACACATTATTGTTTTTGGAGATCTGCTTCAATTAACACCAGTAAAAGGTGAGCCTATTTTTAAAACATTAGGACACAAACTCTGCCGTAAAACTGTTGGCAGCATTGGAAATGTCAACCTTTGGCAACATTTCCAATACAGAGAATTAACAGAAAACATGCGGCAATCTGCAGATCTCACTTATGCCAACATTTTAAAAAGTATCAGAGTTGGTATACTTTCTAAAGAAGCAGAAGGAATATTGAGAACCCGGCACATTAATGCACTTTATGGCGATAATGCATGTGCTACAGATGTTATGGGACAATTAGCCCACAAAAATGTCAATTGTATGGCCTTAATGCCAACTCTTGCAAGCTGTTTCAAAATCAATGAAATCATGCTAAGTAAAGAAATGCAACCAATCATGGAAATTAGCGCCACAGACAAACTAGATGTACATGGTATGACACTACCCATGTGTGACCAAGCCACAACAAGACTAAATAGTTTAGAAAAATCAATCTCAAACACAGCAGGCTTAGAAAAGATATTAAAATTATCCTTAAATTGCAGAGTAATGCTTAAACGTAACCTTGACGTGGACCAAGGACTAGTTAATGGAGCACTGGGTACAGTTGTTGGCTTTCAAACATACCCACGCGACAACAAAATTCAGTTTGTCAATATATTCTTTGCCAAACTTTCAGAAGTAAAAAGGATAGGACGCTCAACAGCTAGATTCCTTCTCTTCAAAGATATGTATGTACGCAGAGAACAATTTTCTCTAACTGTTGCATACGCAGTCACAATTCATAAATCACAAGGTCTTACCCTAGACAAAGCAATGATAGATATTGGTAGCACAGTCTTTAAAGAAGGCATGAGCTATGTAGCACTATCACGCTTACCTACACTTGATGGTCTATTTCTAATCAACTTTGATGCAAGTAAAATAAACGCTGATATTCCTTGCATTTTAGAATACAATAGACTTCGCTCACTATACACCCCCCACCTAAACACATATTCTGTTCCACAAAAAGTAAAACGTTATAAAAGAAAAATAAATCAAACAGAAATGCAACACGATGTCACTGCAAATCCTCCAAAGAGAGTAAAAGAAACTAATACTTCATCAAGTACCACAAGCAAAAAAGAATGAATTAGGGAAAGTAAACCAAGTACTTCTTTAAAGAAGGAAGACAAACTCCAAAAAAGCAGTTAGATACAGAACTACCTGGACCATTTAAATTCTCAAATATAGTTGTTGTAAGTTGCTACGCAAATGTAGCAATGAATATTCTATTTCAATTACCACCAATTGTTGACAACATTTACTTACACAGTACAGACCCATTGTGTTTGCAAATGTTAGTACTTCACAGAAATGCAGCAAACAATCTTGACAACACGTATAGTGTTTTTGGAATAAGACAACAATTGGACTACTGTGCTGGAATGGTGAAATTCACAATAAATTCACAGGAAGATCCACAAGAATTTCTAATGTACTTACTACAAGTACTAGAAAACAAAAACATACCTATAAATGAAATCTTTCAGATCTCATACATGTGGAAACATACATGCACTCTCTGCAACAATGTGACACAAGAAGAAATCCCCAATGAACGCTTCATATATATATCAATACCAAATTGTGAATCCATTCCATTTCAGCGACTTGTACAAAATGCAAACCATGGTAGATTATGCTCTACCTGCCATTCAGATAATCGCTCCACGTTAGTAATACAAACACATAGTAAATACATAACACTAATGCTTCTACGTTACAATGCAGATGGTACCAAAAACAACTGCAAGCTGACTGGATTCACACATGGTCAAATATCACTTGGTAAGAAAACCTTCACAACAATAGGTATAATCTACTACGCAGGAGCCACAACCAATTCAGGGCACTACACTACATATATAAAAAAGAAATGTGGATGGTTTGAATGTAATGATAGTACCATTACTCTAAAGCAGAGATTACCATGAAATCTTACAAACGCTTATTTGATGTTCTTAAAACCAAAATTTGATAACTAAACTGTATTGAAACTCTAAGTAAACTTGTGTTAAAAAATATAAACTGTTAGAATACTCCAAAAGCTATCTAACTGCTCAAAGATTCTACAACAACTAATCAGATAAATGAATACCACTAAATTAGACCAAAGAATACACAGTTAGAATACACCAATTGGTATCTAACTGTCACAAAATTTAACAATATCCAAATAGATAAATCAATACCACTAAAATATATCAAATAAATAGACAGCTAGAATACGCCAATTGGTATCTAACTGCTCCAAAATGTTATAATATCAAAACAAATAAATAATATGTTACTGCTCCAAAAAAATACAACAAGCCAAAGTATTAAGCATTAGCCAGAAACAACAAGTGAACACTGAAAACAAACAAACAAATAAACTGTAGCATAACATAAAAAGGTTTTTTTTTAATCCAACATGGATTTTTTTTTCTCCCACAGACAGACCCAATGATTTTAGCAACAAATACAGAAAATGAGCAAATTGCACAGTACTCTGATTTGTAATCTACTAAATATGAGGGTCCAAAAAATAAAAAAAAAGTATATTGAATATACAATGCAATAAGTCATTACAAAATACTAATACTAACATGCTATTTTCTTTTATCACAGAAATTAACAAGAAAAAGATGGACTCCCGTTACTAGACCAAACAGTAAGTATACAATAATAAGGAGAACCATAGCAGCATATCACATCCATAGTATCTAATACCTTTGTTCCTTATACATTTGTTTTTCACCCAAAGTTATAAGCAAATATGAATGTGATATGCTGAGGTGGTTGTTGCCAGGGCATACAGTCTTGGGTGCATGGCACCCAAGACTGTATGCCCTGGCAACAACCATCGCAGCATATCACATCCATAGAGTCAAACATTTCAACTATGGTCTATGGAAACTTTTAATGTCTGTGGACTTAGAACACTTTCAACTTGCCAGCGAACAATACAGACAGCGTTTTCAGGACACCCCCTACGAACATTTCAGAACAACGCGATAGTTCTTAGAACACTTTCAACTTGACAACGAACAATACTGACAGTGTCCTCAGGACACTCCCATTTTGTTTATTTGCGAACATTTCAGGACACTGCGAGTGTTCTTAGAACACATTCAACTTGCCAGCGAACAATACGGACTACGCCTTCAGGACACCCCTACGAACATTCCAGGACACCGCGAGTGTTCTTAGAAACGTCTTCAGAACATCCCCATTTTGTTTATTTGCGAACATTTCAGGACACCGTGAGTGTTCTAAGAACCCATTCAACTTGACAGAGAACAATACGGAGAGCGACCTCAGGACACCCCCATTTTGTTTATTTGCAAACATTTCAGGACACTGCGAGTGTTCTTAGAACACATTCAACTTGCCAGGGAACAATACAGACTACGCCTTCAGGACACCCCCTACGGACATTCCAGGACACCGGGAGTGTTCTTAGAAACGTCTTCAGAACACCTCCATTTTGTTTATTTGCGAACATTTCAGGACACTGCGAGTGTTCTTAGAACACATTCAACTTGACAGAGAACAATACGGACAGCGTCCTCAGGACACCCCCTACGAACATTCCCCGGACACCGCGAGTGTTCTTAGAACCGTCTTCAGAACACCACCATCTTGTTTATTTGCGAACATTTCAGGACACCACGAGTGTTCTTAGAACACATTCAACTTGACAATGAACGATACGGACGGTGTCCTCAGAACTCCCCCATTTCGTTTACTTGCGAACATTTCAGGACACCATGAGTGTTCTAAGAACACATTCAACTTGACAGAGAACAATACAGACAGCGTCCTCAGGACACTCCTATTTTGTTTATTTGCGAATATTTCAGGACACTGCGAGTGTTCTTAGAAAACATTGAACTTGCCAGCGAACAATACAGACTACGCCTTCAGGACACCCCCTACGAACATTCCAGGACACCATGAGTGTTCTAAGAACCCATTCAACTTGACAGAGAACAATACGGACAGCGACCTCAGGACACCCCCATTTTGTTTATTTGCGAACATTTCAGGACACTGCGAGTGTTCTTAGAACACATTCAACTTGCCAGGGAACAATACAGACTACGCCTTCAGGACACCCCCTACGGACATTCCAGGACACCGGGAGTGTTCTTAGAAACGTCTTCAGAACACCTCCATTTTGTTTATTTGCGAACATTTCAGGACACTGCGAGTGTTCTTAGAACACATTCAACTTGACAGAGAACAATACGGACAGCGTCCTCAGGACACCCCCTACGAACATTCCCCGGACACCGCGAGTGTTCTTAGAAGCGTCTTCAGAACACCACCATCTTGTTTATTTGCGAACATTTCAGGATACCACGAGTGTTCTTAGAACACATTCAACTTGACAATGAACAATACGGACTGTGTCCTCAGAACTCCCCCATTTCGTTTACTTGCGAACATTTCAGGACACCATGAGTGTTCTAAGAACACATTCAACTTGACAGAGAACAATACGGACAGCGTCCTCAGGACACTCCCATTTTGTTTATTTGCGAACATTTCAGGACACTGCGAGTGTTCTTAGAAAACATTCAACTTGCCAGCGAACAATACAGACTACGCCTTCAGGACACCCCCTACGAACATTCCAGGACACCGGGAGTGTTCTTAGAAACGTCTTCAGAACACCTCCATTTTGTTTATTTGCGAACATTTCAGGACACCGCGAGTGTTCTTAGAACACATTCAACTTGACAGAGAACAATATGGACAGCATCCTCAGGACACCCCCTACGAACATTCCCCAGACACCGCAAGTGTTCTTAGAAGCGTCTTCAGAACACCACCATCTTGCTTATTTGTGAACATTCCAGGACACCGCGACTGTTCTTAGAACAAATTCAACTTGACAATGAACAATACGGACAGTGTCCTCAGAACACCCCAATTTCGTTTATTTGCGAACATTTCAGGACACCATGAGTGTTCTAAGAACACATTCAACTTGACAGAGAACAATACGGACAGCGTCCTCAGGACACCCCCATTTTGTTTATTTGCGAACATTTCAGGACACTGCGAGTGTTCTTAGAACACATTCAACTTGCCAGCGAACAATACGGACTACGCCTTCAGGACACCCCCTACGAACATTCCAGGACACCGGGAGTGTTCTTAGAAACGTCTTCAGAACACCTCCATTTTGTTCATTTGCGAACATTTCAGGACACCGCGAGTGTTCTTAGAACACATTCAACTTGACAGAGAACAATACGGACAGCGTCCTCAGGCCACCCCCTACGAACATTCCCCAGACACCGCGAGTGTTCTTAGAAGCGTCTTCAGAACACCACCATCTTGTTTATTTGCGAACATTTCAGGACACCGCGAGTGTTCTTAGAACACATTCAACTTGACAATGAACAATACGGACAGTGTCCTCAGAACACCCCCATTTCGTTTATTTGCGAACATTTCAGGACACCATGAGTGTTCTAAGAACACATTCAACTTGACAGAGAACAATACGGACAGTGTCCTCAGAACACCCCCATTTCGTTTATTTGCGAACATTTCAGGACACCATGAGTGTTCTAAGAACACATTCAACTTGACAGAGAACAATACGGACAGTGTCCTCAGGACACCCCCATTTTGTTTATTTACAAACATTTCAGAACAACGCGATAGTTCTTAGAACACTTTCAACTTGACAACGAACAATACTGACAGTGTCCTCAGGACACTCCCATTTTGTTTATTTGCGAACATTTCAGGACACTGCGAGTGTTCTTAGAACACATTCAACTTGCCAGCGAACAATACGGACTACGCCTTCAGGACACCCCTACGAACATTCCAGGGCACCGCGAGTGTTCTTAGAAACGTCTTCAGAACATCCCCATTTTGTTTATTTGCGAACATTTCAGGACACCGTGAGTGTTCTAAGAACCCATTCAACTTGACAGAGAACAATACGGAGAGCGACCTCAGGACACCCCCATTTTGTTTATTTGCAAACATTTCAGGACACTGCGAGTGTTCTTAGAACACATTCAACTTGCCAGGGAACAATACAGACTACGCCTTCAGGACACCCCCTACGGACATTCCAGGACACCGGGAGTGTTCTTAGAAACGTCTTCAGAACACCTCCATTTTGTTTATTTGCGAACATTTCAGGACACTGCGAGTGTTCTTAGAACACATTCAACTTGACAGAGAACAATACGGACAGCGTCCTCAGGACACCCCCTACGAACATTCCCCGGACACCGCGAGTGTTCTTAGAACCGTCTTCAGAACACCACCATCTTGTTTATTTGCGAACATTTCAGGACACCACGAGTGTTCTTAGAACACATTCAACTTGACAATGAACGATACGGACGGTGTCCTCAGAACTCCCCCATTTTGTTTACTTGCGAACATTTCAGGACACCATGAGTGTTCTAAGAACACATTCAACTTGACAGAGAACAATACAGACAGCGTCCTCAGGACACTCCTATTTTGTTTATTTGCGAATATTTCAGGACACTGCGAGTGTTCTTAGAAAACATTGAACTTGCCAGCGAACAATACAGACTACGCCTTCAGGACACCCCCTACGAACATTCCAGGACACCATGAGTGTTCTAAGAACCCATTCAACTTGACAGAGAACAATACGGACAGCGACCTCAGGACACCCCCATTTTGTTTATTTGCGAACATTTCAGGACACTGCGAGTGTTCTTAGAACACATTCAACTTGCCAGGGAACAATACAGACTACGCCTTCAGGACACCCCCTACGGACATTCCAGGACACCGGGAGTGTTCTTAGAAACGTCTTCAGAACACCTCCATTTTGTTTATTTGCGAACATTTCAGGACACTGCGAGTGTTCTTAGAACACATTCAACTTGACAGAGAACAATACGGACAGCGTCCTCAGGACACCCCCTACGAACATTCCCCGGACACCGCGAGTGTTCTTAGAAGCGTCTTCAGAACACCACCATCTTGTTTATTTGCGAACATTTCAGGATACCACGAGTGTTCTTAGAACACATTCAACTTGACAATGAACAATACGGACTGTGTCCTCAGAACTCCCCCATTTCGTTTACTTGCGAACATTTCAGGACACCATGAGTGTTCTAAGAACACATTCAACTTGACAGAGAACAATACGGACAGCGTCCTCAGGACACTCCCATTTTGTTTATTTGCGAACATTTCAGGACACTGCGAGTGTTCTTAGAAAACATTCAACTTGCCAGCGAACAATACAGACTACGCCTTCAGGACACCCCCTACGAACATTCCAGGACACCGGGAGTGTTCTTAGAAACGTCTTCAGAACACCTCCATTTTGTTTATTTGCGAACATTTCAGGACACCGCGAGTGTTCTTAGAACACATTCAACTTGACAGAGAACAATATGGACAGCATCCTCAGGACACCCCCTACGAACATTCCCCAGACACCGCAAGTGTTCTTAGAAGCGTCTTCAGAACACCACCATCTTGCTTATTTGTGAACATTCCAGGACACCGCGACTGTTCTTAGAACAAATTCAACTTGACAATGAACAATACGGACAGTGTCCTCAGAACACCCCAATTTCGTTTATTTGCGAACATTTCAGGACACCATGAGTGTTCTAAGAACACATTCAACTTGACAGAGAACAATACGGACAGCGTCCTCAGGACACCCCCATTTTGTTTATTTGCGAACATTTCAGGACACTGCGAGTGTTCTTAGAACACATTCAACTTGCCAGCGAACAATACGGACTACGCCTTCAGGACACCCCCTACGAACATTCCAGGACACCGGGAGTGTTCTTAGAAACGTCTTCAGAACACCTCCATTTTGTTCATTTGCGAACATTTCAGGACACCGCGAGTGTTCTTAGAACACATTCAACTTGACAGAGAACAATACGGACAGCGTCCTCAGGCCACCCCCTACGAACATTCCCCAGACACCGCGAGTGTTCTTAGAAGCGTCTTCAGAACACCACCATCTTGTTTATTTGCGAACATTTCAGGACACCGCGAGTGTTCTTAGAACACATTCAACTTGACAATGAACAATACGGACAGTGTCCTCAGAACACCCCCATTTCGTTTATTTGCGAACATTTCAGGACACCATGAGTGTTCTAAGAACACATTCAACTTGACAGAGAACAATACGGACAGTGTCCTCAGGACACCCCCATTTTGTTTATTTACAAACATTTCAGGACACCGCGAGTGTTCTTAGAACACATTCAACTTGACAGAGAACAATATGGACAGCGTCCTCAGGACACCCCCATTTTGTTTATTTGCGAACATTTCAGGACACTGCGAGTGTTCTTAGAACACATTCAACTTTTCAGCCACAACCCCATTCATATTTGCGAACATTTCAGGACACAGCGAGTGTTCGACAATGTCTTCAGAACACCCCCATTTTGTGTATTTGCGAACAATTCAGGACACCGCGAGTGTTCTTAGAACATATTCAACTTGACAACGAACAATACGGATAGCGTCCTCAGGACACCCCATTTTGTTTATTTGCGAACATTTCAGGACACTGCGAGTGTTCTTAGAACAGTTTCAGTTTGCTTGCGAACAAAACGGACACATATTGAGTCCTCAGAACACCCCCCATTCAGTTTATTTAGAACATTTCAGAACACCCGTGATGTCCTCAGACAAATCAAACACAAAAAGAACGTCTAACAGATAAAAAACACAACTTTCATCCTATCTCATACACTCCCACCCTCCCCAAACACTCCTACACACCAACACACTCTACTAAATACAAATTTTGAACAAAGTTTCACCGCGCTGTCTGCGGACGACCGCGAATTCAAGATGGCGGGTGCTACCGAAAATCTGACGCGCTTCACGCTCCACGCCGTCCAATCAGCGAACACGTTGCATGTCCGCGAACATCACGCAAGCCGATTGGCCAATCAGGACACTGTCCGCGGAGCGAACAGGGAAGTCCGTCCGCGGACCGAACACAGATATCACACATTTTTTTTACCTACTTTTTGGTCATTTTAAAAAAAACTACTGGACGGAAATGTCACCAAATTTGCAAAAGCACGCTTTTGGGACCAAGCCGCTGCTCCTGGTCCAAATTTGGTGAAAATCCGTCCAGCGGTTTGGCCTGTAGACGCAAGCAATTTTTTTTTTTCCCATTCAGTCTATGGGAAAAAAAAAAGTTTTGGGACCCCCCTATAACTTTGCCCCCCCTGGACGAATCCTCACCAAACTTTGCAAAGAGATCCAGAGTGACCCAAATACTTTTTTTGCAAAGTTTGGTGAGGATCCGTCCAGGGAGAGCGAAGTTATAAGCCGCCCAAAAAGTGCTCTTCCTATGGAAACACCAACTTAACCATAACTACATGGCCACTACCGTGGCCATGTTATATATATATATATATATATATATATATATATATATATATATATATATATATATATATATATATATATATATATATATATATATATATATATATATATGGCAGTGAACAAAAACCAAGGGGCTACACATGTGATATCATCAGTGATGTCATCAATAACATTTGTGATGCCATTCTTCATGTCCTTGGTGTTAGTGTTAGCACTGCACAGTGGGGCGGGCAGGTATGGTTGCTTATCCTACCATAACTGGCGAATTTCAGGGGTTTTTCGGTTTTAATTTAAACCATAATGTCACATTTGTAAAGTTTTTTTTAGTGAATTGCACAGGTTTTTAGTAGAGCAACTTAACCATAACGTTCCCTTAACAACGTTTTTTTCGTGTGAATTTTACGGGTTTTTAGTAGGGAAGCTTAACCATAACGTCCCTTTAACAAAGTTTTTTTTTTACTGAATTTCACAGGTTTTTAGAAGGGGAACTTAATCATAACATCTCGTTAATAAAGTTTTTTTTACTGAATATACACTTTCATCATGTGATTTTGGGAGATATGTAGTATAATTTCCTTTATAACCATGTAACATAGAACATACTGAGCCTCCTCGCTAATGATATTTGAAAGTCACGGACTGAGCGCCTGTCTGCGGACGGGCGCGGACGATGTCAACAGTACCCAAACAGTCAGGGGGTATCTGAAATTGTACTATTGTGTTATATGAAAAATGCACAACTTTGAAAAAGGACACATAAAGACATTATAAGTACTAATACATAAATAGGTGAACCAAAACGTCTGAAACAATAACCATGCATTTAATGACCATGTAGAATGAAATGGATTATACCATAGAAAAAAAGGTATGCCTCCAGCGTAATTACCTCACAGAAGCTGTACAGCCAGGAGCGACAGTAGACGCACACAGTACAACAAAGACAAATTACAACAAAATAGTAAGTGAACTTCATTTTTCTTATATGTGTGTACTTTTTTTGTATAAGGGGCAGAAAAAATAATGTGTTTCTGTTGTT
Source organism: Ambystoma mexicanum (assembly GCF_040938575.1). Classification (NCBI taxonomy): domain Eukaryota; kingdom Metazoa; phylum Chordata; class Amphibia; order Caudata; family Ambystomatidae; genus Ambystoma; species Ambystoma mexicanum. Next base: position 720,217,969 of record NC_090934.1, read on the forward strand.
TTGATAATAATGGTACTCACTACTCTGCATAAGCAAATTAATGTTCAGTATTTTATGGCCATTTAACATATATGTATATTTATTTTTAACAGACCAGGTAAAAAAAGGAGAAAGGCCAACAAATGACACAGAGGAAGACAGGCTGAAAAGGATAGAAGTGAAAATGGACATACTAAATGACAATTTTTTAACAGTTTAAGGCAATTTGTGGAGAAATATGTGAGAGGAAAAATACGATATAACTGTCCCACCTGTACCTGCCCCCCTTCTCCATTTCCTAGTGAACCATCCCCAAAGCTTCAAGAAGAAAATAAACGTTTTGATGAAACATCCATCCCTTCATCCCCTCACAAATCATCCCCTCACAACCAGCTCGTGTTAAACCCTGATTCGCCTATATTTGTTTCAGTATCTGCTTCCCCCTGTATTTCTCTTGATTGATGTGTGTGTGGGTATTGAACATTTTTTTATGTTAGTTGTAGTGGAAGGGTTTGAGGCAAAACATTTTTTTTTAAAAGAGTTAAAATGTCCGCAGACAGCGTGCCTGTTCGAGCTAGCCGTAAGCAATAGAATATGGATGTTGTAACGGCAATACACCAACCCGTACCAATGGCAACCAAGATGGAACTGATCTTAGAACGCACCATCTGTTCAAGTTGTGCATAAATGAACAGAATGGGACGTACTAAGGGCATTATACCTCTCCGTAATGCTCACAAACGACATAAAACATGTTCTTAGAACACACCAGGTGTCTGGGATGTCTGTAAATAAACAAAATGGGAGTGTCCTAAGGACAATATACCTGTCCGTACCGTCCACAGCCAAGATGGAACTGTCTGTAGAACAGGCGCGGTGGCCAGCATGTCTGCAGTCAAACAAAATGGAGGTGTCCTAAGGACACTGTATCTGGCCGTACAGTCAGCAGATCATGTACGCACATGCGCACTATACCCATAAATTCTGCGAACATCGTGCCTGTCCATGTCACTTGTGTCGCACTTTTAATTAGTTTCAGGACCCGAACACTGTCCGTAGAACACCCGTGCACATGCGCATGTCTGTTACTCTGCATTTGCTGTCCAGAGGGCACCCATTTCCCTCGCGGATGTGTTCAGGACGTCATCATGCTAGCATGTGGACTATTTTCTGCAGTTTGTCTGCTTCTGCAACATTTCAAAAGAACTTATACAAACATGGGAAATTATTTGACAGTATAAAATCACCATTTCACATGTCCCATACAATGGCCCTACCTTTGAACGTATTGTTTAGAATTTTTGCAATGCTTTTGAGTGATCAATATGGTCACGAGCCGCACCCCTCCACCCCTATAATTGGCCACACCCCCGAGCTCCTCTTCATTGTGTTTCTGGCTATAGCAGATTGAGTTGTGCTGCCTTTACTGCTGTAGTGAACATTAGCCGACTATTCCTTATGGCATCCATGACTAGTGTTGCTTCACTAGCCTCAGCACCACCCCCAAACCCTCCACCGCCACCACCTCCCCAAGGGCCTGCAGAGAGAAATACAGGTGAGGATGTAGAGAGCGAGGAAGAAGAGGAAGAAGAGAATGAGGTGGAGGAACTGCGCAATACAAGCACTTGCCAAGAGTTGTGGGTGTGGCGGTTCTTTACCGTTTATGGGAACGGACCAAAAGCACGTGCGAACCAGGTCAGGTGAAACCAGTGCAAGTTGGTGCTGTTAGTGCGTCCCATTCTGTTCATTTACGCACAACTTGAACAGATGGTGCGTTCTAAGATCAGTTCCATCTTGGTTGCCATTGGTACGGGTTGGTGTATTGCCGTTACAACATCCATATTATATTGCTTACGGCTAGCTCGAACAGGCACGCTGTTTGCGGACATTTTAACTCTTTTAAAAAAAAAATGTTTTGCCTCAAACCCTTCCACTACAACTAACATAAAAAAATGACCTGGTGCGTACAGCTTTGGTACGACAACCATGAAGCGACACCTAACTTCGTTCCACAGTGCGGACATTCGCAAGGTGGTGCCATGTGAAGAACGTAATAGATTGAGTTCCTCCACAGCATTCTCTGTGTCCTATCCTCTCACCACAAGAGACAATCCTGTGGGGGAGCGCATCCCTCCAGCTGCCTCACAAGCCATTTGCGATGCTGTTGACCCTTACCTTTCGAGGGTCACAATATTGTGTGTGTACTGTGAGGCAGTACACTGCAGGGGGGAGAGTCTTCGAAGTGCTTTTGAGGCTACGGTCACAGAGCACCAGAAGAACTGCTCCCCACCCAACATCTTTCTCTCTGCACCTGCCCTTTCTTATCCCTGTGGTTGGTCTCCCTTCCTTCCCTCCTTTGCCCTCCTCTCCTAGTGTGTCATGTGCTCAAAAGCAATAAACTGGAAAAAAACTAAAATTACAAAAAAGGCTCTTTTAAGAGCCGCCTTTCTCAGTTTAACAATAGAACTATCAAGTGACCATTGTAGGCCCCCGCACATTTTTCAAAAAGTCTGCGGACAGTCGTAAGACGCACAAAAATGGAGGGTGCAAGTGGAGCAAAACCAATGCACTTTTCACTGGGAGTAAGTGGTGGCTCTGAAAAGAGCCTTTTGGTGGTGTTTTGTGTGTTTCAAAAACTGTAGATTGGAAAAAACGGATTACCAAATAGGTAACTATGAATCCAAAAAAGGTTGCAATGCATTTTGTACATTGCGAAGAAAAATCTGATTGCCAGCATATGTGAGATGGACTCCATCTCTGCGAAAAATGAAAGTGCTGCGAAACAAAATGTTTTCATTGTGGAATGAGGACATGCCATGCTAACATCTCTTAGAAAGGCACAAACAGCCTTATTAACATTGCGCCTCACTTTCTCCATTTGTGGACCAAATGCAGAAGAACGCAGCCATATTTGTCTTTGTGCAATACTGGAAAAAACTATTTGGCAATTTGGAAACATGTCCATGACCTTCGCAAGTCCTTCCTTCATTTCAAATTGCAAAGAAATTCCAGAGACATGGCCTAAACTGTTTCCTCCGCAATGAATGATAATTATATCTGGATGAAGCTCTGTCTGTAAAGTAGAACAGAGAGGTACCAAGTCCGGCCACCTCATTCCACACACGCCATGCCAGTGCACTTCCACATGAGGAAATCCAAGATCTGCAGATAGACCACAACTTTCTGCATGCACCTTCAACCAATGTATCCATTAGTCTCCCAAAATCCACATAATCTGTTTTCGAGCACACAGAGCCATGGCTGTCTGGTCTCCTGTCAGGGAAAAGACGTTCTCACTAAATTTCTCCGTTCAGAAAACACCCACTGAACTTTACTGACCAATCCCTACCTTCGCACATTCTCATTTGCATGTGTCTCCACCCCAGAATCCCTGTTGGTAATACGCGCTGCCTGCAAACTACCGCCATGTCCGTGGACACGTAGAAGATCAGCGCGTGACAACTGTACATTTAAATATTATTCCCCTTTTCCCCTTTAAGGTGGGCTCTGAAAAGACCCGTTTTTTGCCTTAGACCTGCTATTTTGTTTTTTTAAAATATTTTTTCTTCTTACTTTACTCCTACAATCATTACAGAACCTTCTCCAAAGCAAGCTTACATTCCAAAAGAACATGGCATTTCCCAAAGAAGATAATGCAACACCATCTGCTTCAAAAGAAGCCACCTTACTGGGAACAATGTTCTTGTGGCTGCAGAAAAACATACCAGTGCGTAACATGAAAGCACGCATGCCGCGATTGATGTTACACCTCCCAATACTTTGACCAGGACAGAAAACAGAACTGTTGTCCCATTTTCCTCTAAGGGGTAACCCAGAAAAAATGACTTTTGCAGTTGGAAAGATGTTCATGACTGCTTGAACCAACTGTTCAAAATCTTCCAACAAAGTACGTGAACTCATGTAGCCCAAATGGCAAGCACGGTAGTGCAAAAGTACCACATGGGGAGTGGTCATCCTACGCATGTCTCTGCAAACTTGGAGAATTGCAATCAGTCTCAGCGCTCCACACCACCTCCACTCCTCTCACATCGAAATTGTGTGCCACATGCCTACGTTCGGAATAGTGCTGTAAACCATGGACAAAAATATTGCCAAGCACCAAAACCCTGACTCTCTCCACCTCTGCCATCTTCAGTATACGCACCGTCTTTCGCCACAAAGCGTTGTCTACGTGCGGCACGTAACTCTTAGCCAGTCCTTTTACCCTTTCCACATCACTCGTGAATCCATTCCCTCATTGGACACAGCTAAGCAGTCACACAACCATCCACCAATCACATTCAACATCTCTACATCTAACTCCGTCATCAAAATTTCGCACTTCAAATGTACTATTGATCACTCTGAATGCAAGTCGCATATCATTGCAAAGCATCTACTTCAAAAACTACTGTGTAAGTGTCGCGGATGTCTACGTACAGCTCCATGCATACACACATGCATGAGTATAAAGTACAGGTATGCATATTTTAATCAGAGAACATGTGCAACCCTTATGATTTCATTTAAACACACTTAAGGCACTAAATCTGCATAGTCATTACATACCAACGCTCCCCCTTTAAGTGCAAGACTTCTGATTTTTCATTGACAAACCGCACTACTTCTTACTGACTCCCGCATAACCTATACATATGTAACAACCCTCCCTATTTAGCGTGAAACTCGATTTTCCATTAGAAAATGTCACAATTTTTTACTGTGTACCGCCTACTTCCAATGCGATCGTATGAGAAAAATAAACACTCCCGATTGCTGTGGTGACATCTCCCTCTGAGGGTCTCCCGATTTTTCAGATTCCTACTTATAATATGAAAGTATCAACATTTTCCCATGTAATAGAATGACCTATTATTTACAAACCTCTCTGCTATGGACAACACAGCTTAATAAAAACAAGGCATTTTTATAAGCTAAAAATTGTACTCATTTGCGAATCACGTTGAACTAACACACTGCAAATAACATACAAAGGCACCACATAGTGAAGTGAAATGCACACATGCGCTGTTTTGAGATATCAATGGAGAATAGTCAGACGAAAGATGCAAAATTAATGTGTACAGTAACATCACTGCTTTAAACACACGTTACTAACTTCTTCTTTTTACAATCGCAGTGAAGACTACTCTCCTGAAAATCAACAGCATCAAACGACATATCCAAAGAAGCCTGTTCATTTCGCAAAAAAAAGTAAGTACAGTACTACCTTTATATTCTTACTGTTTCTTAAAGAGTCTGTGTGGGTTATTTATTTAATTTGCGCACCAAAACAAACATTGATTTCGGAACCATTCTACCCACAAATCCCCATTTATTAAACAAAGAATAACAGGCAGAATGGCTCACAAATCCCTGTGTTTTTGGAACCAAATAACATACAGAAGCCTTAGAATGTTAGTACTAGAAAACAAATAGCTGTTTCTATTCTATACCATTACGTTTACTATTAATGCTTCTCCTCACCAGTAGCTCACTTTGTACTCTCATATGAAGCACATTGTAGTAGTATAGAAACAAAAAAATAGCATTCCCAAATCATTGTAACAGCCCAATGCACATTCACACACCACCACAAAGAGCAACCCCATCAAACTCATGCATGCATGCACACAGCACAAATACATTGTACAACAGACCAAACCATGACTTCTTTTTTCAACAGACCCCAAAGAATGCTTACCAAAAAGCAAGTCCGCAGAAAGGAACGCAGAAATAGAGCAAATGAAAATAAAAGTGTCCAAAGTAATCATCCATCTGTAGCACAGTTTGTAGAGAACGTTGGAACAAAACAGCTAATACAGTCGTTTAGCGAAACAAAGGAAGCTTCAACTACCAAAACTTTACCTCCTCCATCAAAATGTGGCACAAAACACAAAACGCTTCACAAAAAATCGACTACCAGTTCTGCTAACAATGCTCCTATTAATCCTGATATAGTAAAAAGAACCCATAGAAAAAAAAGTATTTTAGCAAAAATGTTTCGCCACAGAGTCCTTAAGAATCTAATAAGAAGAGGACCGAAATCATCTTCAACCCTTAAAACCTACCGTAGAAAATTAATTTTACAAGCTCTCGTGGACAGTGCAATCCTTCTCAAAAGGAAGTTGTTTATATTAGTTTTAAATAGGATGAAACCACTATACTACAAAAGAAACTTATCAATAAACGGAATGTCAACAAAAATAACTTCTTACATATTTGTGGAGGTGAATGGAGTCACACAAAAACCACAGAACCATATTTTAATGAAGAAGCATACAAACAAAATCAAACAAACACAATTGCCATCCATAGCAGTGGACGAGGGTATGAAAAAATCAATAATACCATCATGGAACAAGAAACATTGCTTACAAAAGTATCCCCTGAAAACTCAGAATTACCTCTCAATTCAACTGAACCAAAACGTCCAGTATACAAATGGCCGTGCTTGTCAATGTGTGACATTCCTAACAAATCTTTCAATTCTTTACGTCAGTTTCTCAATCAGTATGTGAAAGGTAAAGACAAAATTAAAATGAAAGTGCTGCAAAGTATGGATATCTGTCCAGTGCGCAAATACACAGGACTACAAGGACATTCATTAGCCTGCATTTCAGGACCTATTTGCAAAAACACCTTCCATGATATCAAAAGGATATCAATACATAATTCAAATGTAAGAAATCTAGTGCATAAAATATGCTATGCAAAAAGTCCAGCTTTAGAATTAGCCAATTTAAATAACACTCTTCTGCATGGTGCACCCAAGTACTTACAAAAAGAAATCGAGCATATCCCGAGAAAATATTTTGGAAGTGAAAGCCACTTACAAAATGCAATAGTTTTAGAACAGACTAGCAACAATTCTAACCTTCTATTACACACATACAAAAAGAAATACTAAAATTTAAAAGTGCATCAGCTGAAGTACCAAACCATGTGTGTGTGTGTTGCTGCAGAACGTTTTACAAAAGGAACACAAAAAATATAGACATAACATACAAAATAGAAGACAGTGAAGATTCCAAATGGTTTGAATTAGCTCTGTACCTTTTAGCAGAAAACAAATACCAAATAAGAGAATCCCTAATATGTTGCAGTTAATGCACTACAAAACTGGACAACAACCAAACTGCTTCACGTGCTATCACAAATAATTTGGAATTATTCCCACTACCAAAACCCCTGCAACAACTCAATTTGTATGAGAGCATCATAATTCAAACAGTTCACCCATTTCAAGCAATTATACCCTTTCAACCAAAAACAGCAAAATGACCTCCCTCTGAATTGGTTAAAGGCATTTCTGGCAAAGTCATTTATTTGCCATTAGATCTAACAGAAAATGTACACACTCTAGGAGTGCAATGTCCAATAGAGCATTCTTTAATTGTCTTGGTAAATGGTGTACCAACAAAAGACAAAAAGATTTGGCAACAACTGGTGTACTTACATAAAGTTAGACAAGCCTTGCAAAATCTGAAAGACAATAACGAATACTACAAAGAAATAAATATTGAAGAAAGCTTAAGGGAAACAACTGAAATAATTCAAGAGTCATCAGAAACTGGTCAATTTGAACTTCTGGATCCTGCTGCAATATCCACTCTTTTGGACCATTATACAATTCATCCATTGCATTCCAATGAAAGCATACATGATGCACTAGAAACTTACCAAATGCGACAAACCACAGGGTCACCAATGAGCATATGGGAAAAAAGTATAGAAGCACATGCTTTACCACTGATATTTCCCACTGACAAAGGCAGAAGATACAATGATAGAATCACTCAGATTACGGCATCAGAATACTGCTCATTACGAATGTATTCTCAAGATCCCAGATTTAGACAAAATGTGGAATACATATTCCACCTACTCTTTGAAAGTGAACTAGCAACACTATGTCACGGAGTTGCACAAATTTTGAAATCTGGAACCCACTTTCAAAATATGTCAGCTACGCAATTAATACAAAAAGTACAAGAAAAAGATGAGGTTTAACAATCAAGTATAACAAATTTGTTTGCAAACATGCGTGGTACATGAAAATACTGGTTCCGACGGCACGGAGACATACGTTGTATGATCAGAAACCTTGGACCACCAACTTGGTTTGTTACACTAAGGGGCCAATTCATAGAATTCGGCGCACAAGTGGCGCACGCGGCTGGCGCACAGTGTGCGCGTGCGAATCCCTGCGCCAGCCGCGTGCGCCAAAACCCATTTCCGCGCACAGCGTATTCATGGATTCCAGCCACCAAAACCAGCCGTGGCGCATAGTGGCGCAGCGACCTTGCAGCAGCGCCAGTTACGCCCCCAAGAACGCCTTCCGCGCAGGTAAAAGCCATCAAAATCCCCAATCCAGCGCAAAGGGCTGCGCTAACCCTGTACCAGGACGGCAAGCGGGCTACGTGTATTCCAGGGGTTCACGTGAAGTCACTCACGCGATCGGGCCTGGGGGAGCAGGCTACGTGTATTTCAGGGGTTCGCGTGAACTTTTTCACGCGATCGGGCCTGGGGGAGCGTGCTACGTGTATTTCAGGGGTTCGCGTGAACTTTTTCACGCGATCGGGCCTGGGGGAGCGGGCTACGTGTATTTCAGGGGTTCGCGTGAACTTATTCACGCGATCGGGCCTGGGGGAGCGGGCTACGTGTATTTCAGGGGTTCGCGTGAACTGATTCACGCGATCGGGCCTGGGGGAGCGTGCTACGTGTATTTCAGGGGTTCGCATGAACTTCTTCACGCGATCGGGCCTGGGGGAGCGTGCTACGTGCATTTCAGGGGTTCGCGTGAAGTTCGACATGCGAATAGCCTGGGCGCGTGTATTTCAGGGGTGCGCGTGAAGTTCCACACGCGATTTCAGCAGGGTACGTGTATTTCAGGGGTGCGCGAGAAATTCTACACGCGAATAGCCTGGGCGCGTGTATTTCAGGGGTGCGCGAGAAATTCTATACGTGATTTCAGCAGGGTACGTGTATTTCAGGGGTGCGCGAGAAATTCTACACGCGATTGGCCTGGGTACGTGGATTTCAGGGGTGCGCGAGAAATTCTACACGCGAATAGCCTGGGCACGTGTATTTCAGGGGTGCGCGAGAAATTCTACACGCGAATAGCCTGGGCGCGTGTATTTCAGGGGTGCGCGAGAAATTCTACACACGATTTCAGCAGGGTACGTGTATTTCAGGGGTGCGCGAGAAATTCTACACGCGATTGGCCTGGGTACGTGGATTTCAGGGGTGCGCGAGAAATTCTACACGCGATTGGGCCTGTGCGAGTGGGGCCGTGTATTACGTGGGTGTGCGGGAAGTTGAAGAGGTGAATTGCCAGTGTGGGTCCTCCCAGGTCTCCCCTCTACCCCCTCCACGACCTCTTCAGGCAGCCCACACCACAGGGGACTACCCTGCACCCCTGGTCATGTCCCGCAGGCAGCACATCCACCATGGGCATGCCCCCCAGCCAAGCCACATGTCCCCTTGCACCCCCACCCCCCAGCAGGCCCCCACTCATGTCCCACTCATGTCCCCCTGCACCCCCACCCCCCAGCAGGCCCCCACTCATGTCCCCCTGCACCCCCACCCTCCAGCACTGTGGGGCACCTGCCAGCAGGCCCCCAACCATGTCCCACTCATGTCCCCCTGCACCCCCACCCCCCAGCACTGTGGGGCACCTGCCAGCAGGCCCCCACTCATGTCCCCCTGCACCCCCACCCCCCAGCAGGCCCCCACTCATGTCCCCCTGCACCCCCACCCCCCAGCAGGCCCCCACTCATGTCCCCTTGCACCCCCACCCCCCAGCACTGTGGGGCACCTGCCAGCAGGCCCCCAACCATGTCCCACTCATGTCCCCCTGCCCACAGGTCCTGACGAAACGCAATCATGGCAGTAATGGGCAGCATACCCAGCACAAACACCCAGCCAAGGATTGCATCCACCCACATAGTAGATGCAATTACATGATACAACCCCAATGGCAAGTATGTAAATGAACACATGTCCGTCACACACACATACACAATGGGTGCAAGTGAATGTCAAAACCCATATCATGACATGCATGAAACCAATGAGAAAATACCACAAATGTAAGTAATAAATATATGTATTAAAGATGAAAATGAAGTAAAGAAAAAAAACACACAACAATGGGGATGACAAAACTAATGGTCCATGTCCGAGAACTAATAGAAAAAATCAAAAAACAAAGGAATCCAAAAACTAATGTAGTCCAAAGCAAAATAATGGGGGGAAAAAATAAGGAAAAACCATTGCCTCATGGTGAACGGAAATATAAATCCAACAAATGTTTTCCAAACATCAAACTATGTACAAGAATATCCCAGGGTCCATGAGCCCAACACCATAAATGAAACCTACTACTACTAACTAATGAAAAAAATATATACAGAAAAGTGGCCATTGTCCGAGCGGTCCAAAAAAAACTTTAAAAATAAAGGAAACCTAACACTAACTAACTAAAGAACTATATACAATGGCAGCGGGCAAGTCCTGCGGCTCACTCTGTGATGTTGCCGGCCAGGGCATCATCGAACTCCATGTCGATGTCCCGGAGGCGGGACTCTGTCCTGGCCCCGAGGTCTCGCAGGGACAACCCCGTGTCCACCTCAAACTCCCTGCGAGCTTCCTCGAGGCACTCAGCCCGCCTCAACGCCCGACGCATGGAGAACTCCGCCCTGACCATGGTGAGCCGCTCCTCTTCTGCCCGCTGCCGCTCCGCACCTATCCGCTGGACCAACTGCTCCCACACGGAAGACACTGCCATCCCAGGGTTCACCTGCCCTCCGGCCGATGCCTGCCCCTCTGATCTTGATGGCCCCGAGCCATGATGCCTCCCACGTCGAGCCTGCTGCTGCCTCCGATGCCACTGCCTCTGCCAGCACGACGGCATCCAGGCTGATGGAATCCACCGATGCCGTCGTGCACGTGCCCTGCCAGATGATGCCGGCACATCCTCCATCTGCAGGGGGACAGTTGCTGGTGTGTCCACCCCTGCTGGACCTTCGACTCCCGACTGTGGCAGGGATGGGGTCCCCACCGAGCTGGCTGCGTTGGTCGGGGCAGATCCACAGGGGGCCCTGGTGGCATCTGGGCCGGAAGACGGCATGGAGCACGACTGGCGCATAGCCCCCACAGAGGAGGAGAGGGTCGCCAGAAGGCCACACACATGTAGGAAACCCCCGACCATGGCGGCTCCCAAATGGTTCACGTACGCACGGTGCTCTTCGTGATGATGTGCATGTTCCTCCCGGGAAGCATGCACCTCATCACGAATGCCAGCCGTGCGCAACGCGACACCAATCAGGACCCTCTCCACACGGCCAGGGGTCCCCTCGTCCGCAGGTAGAGGAGTGTCAGATGACATGGACATCTCCCCTACCTGCGGACGGGCCTGGGATGGGGCATCCCTGCTGGTGCATGGTGGTGCAGTCACAGTGTCAGGGACAGTGACATGCACAGGCACCTCCACGGCGACCTGTGCTGCCTCCTGCCCCTGGCCCTGGACTGCACCACTTGCACCAGGGGGGATGCCCCCACCAGGCCCCATGTGTGGCTCAGTAGCGGCCTCCTCCCCCTCTGTGGAAACCACCAACCTGGATGTCTCCACGCTTCCGCTGCAGCCGTGGCGGCATCCCCGCCGCTCTGCTCCACAGCGCCTTCTCCGCCCTCTTCTTCACTTGCCACTGTGTAGAGGGAGACATAGAACACAAGCATCAGGGTACTGTACAATGGTCCCCTAGACAGGAAGCAACAGCAGATGAGTGGCACTGTCATACATCACTCCTATCATGTCCCTCCACAACACATGGGTCAGTGCAGGCAAAACACATACAGTAACAGGCATGGGGCAGGCCATGGACATTGGCATACATGACCAAGGGACTCATGATTCATACAATGTTGGTTTCAAACTCACATGCATCATGGGTCTTTCCATCACATGCACACACCTCACCGTAGTTCCATCCATCTGGCCTCGTGCACCACAGACGCAGTGGATACAAGGATGAATAGGCTGCATCAGTGAATCTGAACATTGTCACAGACATGTGTCATGCATCCATGGCGGTGACAAGTCATAGACACGCAGGTCAGACACACACACATGGACACCATACGTGTACATGGGACCAGCACCCATCCCTCACCCCCACCCATGTCCAGGAACAGAGACTGCCATGCTTCCATGTGTCCATTCCGCACAGAGCCCCCCATGTTGCAATAGAACACATCACTGTACTCACATGCCTGACCATGATGTCCCTGCACACACACATACGTACATGGCCTATGTCACACATACAGGCAGGTATCAGACAACCAGCACACTGCAACATGCCCTGTCTCACACAGCAATGCTTGGCCACTTACCGGCCAACTCTAGATGGGTCTGCCTCCGAAGGATCTGGGCGTGGAGCGCTGGGTCTACGCGTTCCAGGACCCTCATCTGGATGTCACTCAGGCGTGCCCGGCCCCCCTCCGCGAGGCGCCGGGCCTTATTGAGGGTCCTGGACCTCAAGTCCTCCCAGCGCTTCTTGATGTGCTTGATGTCGCGGGTTGCCACCCCCTCCGCGTTGATGGCAACCACTACATCGTCCCAGATCCTCTCCCGTCCTTCCTTGTTGGCGCGTGGTCTTCCGAAGAGGGCATCATAATGCCCCAGGACATGCTCCACCAGGACACCAACTTCCTTCTCACTGAAGCTGGTGGCCCTCTGCCTCTCTGGCTGGGGGTCGCCACTGGTCTCAGATGGTGCTTGCCCCGACATGGCGACCCCCGAGGCAGGCGTGGGTGGGCAACTGGGTCCTGGGGCTGGGCTGTGGAGCGATGGTATCCCAGTCGGGAGTCTACTGTTCCAGCAGGGGTGGACACAGCAACTGGACCCCTGCAGATGGCTGATGTGCAGGCACCAAATGGCAGGGCACGGTGGCAGCAGGCAGGCAGGCAGGCAGGCAGCAGCAGATGGTACGTGGGAGGCTGCTCGGGGCACTGGGGGGGCAGTGATTCGGCCTTCTGGGCAGGAGCGTGGTCTTCCGTGTGTATTCGCGTGGCCAGCTTGATACGGAGTGATTTGGCACGTGAAAAATCTGCACGTCAGCGTGTAATTCGAGGAAAGGCCCTTAGCGCGTAAGCGCGTCCGCACGCATACGCATTTTCATTGGACCAAAGGCCCTCAGCGCGTGAGCGCGTCTGTGACGTGACATGCGAGGGTGTATCCCTCATTGCACGTGATGACAGAACACACGTGGATTTCAACCAATCGCGTGTGAAAGTTCACGGCACCCCGGAACACACGTACCCAGGCCAATCGCGTGTAGAATTACTCGTGCACCCCTGTAATACACGTACCCAGCCCAATCGCGTGTAGAATTTCTCGCGCACCCCTGTAATACACGTACCCAGCCCAATCGCGTGTAGAATTTCTCGCGCACCCCTGAAATACACGTACCCTGCTGAAATCGCGTGTGGAACTTCACGCGCACCCCTGAAATACACGCGCCCAGGCTATTCGCGTGTGGAACTTCACGCGCACCCCTGAAATACACGTACCCAGCCCAATCGCGTGTGGAACTACCCGCGCACCCCTGAAATACACGTACCCTGCTGAAATCGCGTGTGGAACTTCACACGCACCCCTGAAATACACGCGCCCAGGCTATTCGCGTGTGGAACTTCACACGCACCCCCGGAATACATGTACCCAGGCCAATCGCGTGTAGAATTTCTCGCGCACCCCTGTAATACACGTACCCAGCCCAATCGCGTGTAGAATTTCTCGCGCACCCCTGAAATACATGTACCCTGCTGAAATCGCGTGTGGAACTTCACGCGCACCCCTGAAATACACGCGCCCAGGTTATTCGCGTGTGGAACTTCACGCGCACCCCTGAAATACACGTACCCAGCCCAATCGCGTGTGGAACTACCCGCGCACCCCTGAAATACACGTACCCTGCTGAAATCGCGTGTGGAACTTCACGCGCACCCCCGGAATACATGTACCCAGCCCATTCGCGTGTAGATTTTCTCGCGCACCCCTGTAATACACGTACCCAGCCCAATCGCGTGTAGCATTCCTCGCACACCCCTGAAATCCACGTACCCAGCCCAATCGCGTGTACATTTTCTCGCGCACCCCTGTAATAGACGTACCCAGGCCAATCGCGTGTAGCATTTCTCGCGCACCCCTGAAATCCACGTACCTCGCTCAATCGCGTATTTGACTTCCCGCGCGCCACTTTTTTGATGCGCTGGGACTCTACCGCCTGCCTTCGTGTGGCGGCCGTGTTTCAGCTTGTGCGTGTCTTTGCCTGTGCGTGGCTTTGCCCTATTCGATTCCATGAATACGTGTGGTTCGAGTGCGTGTGGGCGTTCCGTCTGCTTCCCTGCAGTACATCCCCAGTTACGCCCTTATTTTCCCGTGTTGTTCCCCATTCCGCGCGTTACGCCCCATGTCCCGCCCACTTTCTGGTGTGTGCGCTGAGGTTGTGCGCTTTCACTGTGCGCGTCGCGCACGCCTTTCGCGATGTTGCAGTGACTTGTGCGCCATGCATGGGTTTGGCGCACATCCCGCGGTGAACACGCGCAGGGACTTCCATGAATCGCACGTTTGTTCCATGAATCGGCCCCTTAATCGTGCAGAATATGCATGGGAAGATTTACATGAGTTCCTACGCATATCAAACAACAACAAAACCAACACAGATATATTAAAACCTGGAGAACTTTGCTCTCTAGATCCAGTTAATCTGTCAAGATATTTCCATCATCGTGTTATTGCTATGCTACACTTTATTTGTAATAAAACTGTTCCTTCCCTCGGAGAAGTGCAACACTTCTTTTGGAGAAAAGAATACCAAGCAAGAGGAGCACCACATATTCACATGCTTTTATGGATCAAAGGTGCACCTAAATTTGGCCACGACAGTGATGCCACTGTTTTGCAGTTCATCCAAAAATATGTCACTTGTGAAATCCCTTCACAACGGACACATAGTGACCTGCATGGACAGATTTTACAATTTCAAAGACACAAATGTGGCAAATATTGTCATTGCAAATACAAAAGCAAAGGGAAATACTACACTAAATGCCACTTTGGTTTCCCTAGACCAGTTACAGAAACAGGTGAAGTGAACAACTTCATGTCTTCAGTTCGACATAGTGTTATAGTTAAATTACCTAAGAACACGTATTACATAAAAAGAACAGAAGAATCAAAATATATCAATGATTACAATACAATCATTGCCCTCTTATGGAATGCAAACATAGATGTGCAGTACATTGCAGACAATTCCATTGCAGTTGCACGATATATTACAGCCTATTTAACAAAAGCAGAAAAAACAGAGCTTCAAGACCTCTGGAATGACCTATCATCAGAGAAAACACTATTTCAGAAATTGTACAGCCTATGCATAAAAATGCTCTCTCATAGAGGATGTGGCGCCTATGAAGCGGCAGATCGTTTAACCAGTACTGCTTTGTATGGAAACTCAGACAACATAGTATGGCTAAGTCTTGGTCCTGCTAAATCTAGAAAAAGAGTTCTGAGATCATATGAGGACTTAGAAACAATTGCCAGAAATGATCCCAACAGCCAAGACATTTTAAAAAACAATTACTAGACACATACTATCCAAACAGGAATAACAGTTTGGAAAGCATGTGTCTATACCACATAGCTCAAAACTTTGCATAGAAAAATAATATAAAGACTCGATGAAAGCAAAGGTAGATATAGAGTGACAGATTGTGAAGGCAGCTTATTGAAACTTACCAAACAAAACTTAATTAATCATGTCAAATTGTCATTAAAAACTCCTCAACAGAAAGAACTATATTACATGTCTCTGCTACAACTGTTTAAACCATGGAGAAAAGAGGAAGAGATAATAGATAACTATGACTGCTATGAAGATGCTTTCAAAGCAAATGAAAGCGCTATCACTGATGTGAACTTTACACAGTACAAAACAATGTTGCACAATGAACAGCAACACAAAGAAGAACTTCAGGCCCAACTAGATAAGGACACTTCCGACAGTAGTCATCCTTCTGTAACAGGAAGCCAAGTACCACTAGGACAGCCACTAATAGCAAATGATGCAGAATTAGCTATGATAGAAGTGGAAAACACCATGTGTCACTATGAAGAAGATATAGAAGACTTAACTGTACTACAAGAAAAACTTAACAAAGATCAGCGCACCATTTTTGAAGAAGAAACAAAACAAATTGCACATGGAGTACAACACAAAAATAAAGAATGTACCTGCCAAAATTACAAACCTATACTGCTGTACGTCAGTGGTGAAGCTGGGTCAGGAAAAACATTCTTAATCAAAATCATCAGCAAGTACCTTCAGCAATTGACAAACGACAAACTGTCAGCTGTTGTGACTGCCTCCACAGGTTTAGCTGCCTACAACATAGGCGGTGTCACTTTAGACCGATTACTACTCCTTCCAGTAGAACACCAAAACAAACTAGACTATTACAAACTTTCCGCAGAAGCTGCAATGGAACTACGCAGAGTAGTAAAACAAATTAAAATGCTACTAATAGATGAAGTGAGCATGGTCTCCAACCTAATGTTGGCTTTGATTCACCTCAGATTGCAATAAGTACTTAAAACAAAGTAGGAAGAACTCTTTGCAGGGAAACACATTATCGTTTTTGGAGATCTTCTACAATTGACACCAGTGAAAGGTGAACCTATTTTTAAAACCTTAGGACACAAACCCTGCAGTAAAACTGTTGGCAGCATTGGAAATGTCAACCTTTGGCAACATTTCCAATACAAAGAATTAACAGAGAACATGTGGCAATCTACAGATCTCACTTATGCCAACATTTTAAAAAGTATTAGAGTTGGTGCACTATCTTAAGAAGCACAAGCAATATTGAAAAACCGGCACATTCATGCACTTTATGGTGATAATGCATGTGCTACTGATGTTATGGAACAATTAGCGCACAAAAATGTCAATTGTATGGCCTTAATGCCAACTCTTGCAAGCTGTTTCAAATTCAATGAAACAATGTTAAAAAAAGAAATGCAACCAATAATGGAAATTTGCGCCACAGACAAAGTAGACGTACATGGTATAACACTACCCATGTGTGAGCAAGCCACAACTAGACGAAATACCTTAGAAAATTCAATCTCCAACACAGCTGGGTTGGAAAAAATATTAAAATGATCCTTCAACTGTAGAGTAATGCTTAAGCGTAACCTTGACGTTGAACTAGGTAATGGGGCACTGTGTACAGTTGTTGGCTTACAAACATATCCACGTGACAACAACATTCAGTTTGTCAATATTCGCTTTGACAAACTTTCAGAAGTGAAAAGGCTAGGGAGCTCAACTGCTCGATTCTTTCTCTTCAAAGACACGTATGTACGTAGAGAACAATTTTCTCTAACTCTTGCATATGCAGTCACCATTCATAAATCCCAAGGTCTTACCCTAGACAAAACATTGATAAATATAGGAAACACAGTCTTTAAAGAAGGCATGAGCTACGTAGCACTATCACGGTTACGTACACTTGATGGTCTATTTCTAATCAACTTTGATGCAAGTAAACTGAATGCTGATATTCCTTGCATTTTAGAATACAATAGACTGTGTTCACTGTACACCCCCCATCTGAAACAATAACCTGTTACAGAAAAAGTAAAACGTGGTAAAAGAAAACTAATTCAAACAGAAATGTAACACAATCTGATGGCAAATCCTTCAAAGAAAACAAAAGAAGCTAAAACTTCATCAATTACCACAAGCAAAGAAAAACCTATCAAAGAAGGAACAAAAACTAGCTGGTCCATTCAAATTTGCAAATGAAACTGGTGTAAGTTGCTATGCAAATGTAGCAATGAATATTCTATTTCAGTTGCCATCAATTGTTAGCAATATTTACTTACAGAGTACAGACCAATTGTGTTTGCAAATGTTAGTCCTTCATAGAAACGCAACAAACAATCCTGACAACACGTACAGTTTTCACGGAATAAGACAAGAATTGGACTACTGTGCTGGAATGTTGAGATTCACTATAAACTCACAAGAAGACCCAGAAGAATTTCTAATGTACTTACTACAAGTACTGGAAAACAAAAACATACCTGTAAATGAAATCTTCCAGATTTCATACATGTGGAAACATACATGCACTCTCTGTAACAATGTGATACAGGAACAAATCCCAAATGAGCGATTTGTGTATGTATCCATACCTAATTGTGAATCCATTTCAGCAACTTGTACAGAATGCAAGCCATGGCAGATTATGTACTATGTGCAATTCAGACAATCGCTCCACCTTACTAATACAAACACATAGTAACACATAGTAACTACATAATACTTATGCTTCTACGTTATAATGCAGATGGTACCAAAAACAACTGCAAGCTAACTGGATTCACACACGGTCAAGTGTCACTTGGAAAGAAAACCTTTAAAACAATAGGTATAATAGGTATAATCTACCACGCAGAAGCTACAACCAATGCAGGTCATTAAACTGCATACATTAAAAAGAAATGTGGATGGTTCGAATGTAATGATAGCACCATTACTCTAAAGCAGAGATTGCCAGCTAATCTTACAAATGCGTACTTAATCTTCTTAAAGCCAACATTTAATAAATAATGTGTACTTCAACATTACCAAAAAATCAAGTAAAAGACTATAAACAGTTAGCATACGCCAACAGGTATCTAACTGCCCAAGAGTGTATAACAGGCTATATTCTTACACGATCTACTTGCATCCAGCTTTTCCACCCAAATTGTTGCCTTGTGGCGCTACATCGATGATGTGTTTGTAATATGGAAGGGGACCGTCAGTGATTGGCAACTTTTTGTGAGCACCATCAATACTAACACAGTGAATTTATGTTTTACTGAATGCCATAGTACCACAGAGGTAATTTATCTCGATGTGGTGGTAACCCTGGACACATCTGGTTTCCACACAGTTCTTCACAAGAAACTACATACAGGGGAAGGTGGGACCACAAGAAACCTTCCAACACTGGCTTACCCTTGCATGCTACCAGTTGTCATCCGGGGCCATGTAAACGCAGCATTCCCTACGGCGAATTTATTCGCTACCGTAGAAATTGCACCGATGTGGTTGCATTTGATCAGCACTGTGCTCGAGCAGCTACCGACTTTTTGCATCTTTGACATTAACTTCTTCTTTTTTTGGTCAGCCATGTACTGTGTGATTTTATATGTGTTCCTTGTTGTCATTCCGGCTCTTGTATATTACATCTTTCGAGGTTGCGATTGTTTCTTTTTAACGATGCTGATACTTTGCAATTGTTGCAATTTTTGACTCCGCAATAATGGCCCAGCATATTTGTACATTAGTATGCTGCTTGCACTTGCACTTTATTACTATTTTTAACAGGGCCATCATTCTGTCTCTTGCATTGTTTTAGATTTGTACACTGCTACCTCGTTGTAGCGCATTTGCGCTATGCAACTATGCTGCTAAATTACATGCACTTGCACTTTATTCCATTTGCCTGAATGCTGCTATTTGCCTTGTTTACACATATTGCTATTGTCACTTTCATCTTGCAATTTTGCACACTGTTTTTAATATCTTATTATGCCTCATCCATCGGCATTAGCTATGTATATCTACGTCCTATGATGCTCCAGATTGATTTAATTTATTCTTTAGTGTTTTTTGTTTGAGGGTGTGTTTATTTCCATTTTTATATAATGGTTTTATTCATTAGGAGCGGATGTGTAAAATATTTTTTTTTGACTGTGTCAGTACATCATTGATTCCAATTCTGTACTACTACTGTTGCTTATATTTGGTGGTACCCTGGAACCATGGCCCTGCCCTACATGGAAGACGTGCTCCCGATTTTAACTCATGGTCATTTTGCCATGATTCACATTTCTATGCACTTACTGCAATTTTTATTGTGGCGCCACTTGGCCTTTAATTCTGCTTTTTTTGCCATTCCTTTCCAATATGGCCGCCGTCTTTTCCATTTGTCCAGGTACCCATGTTTTTCCAGAGAAATAGTAAAAAGACTTTCTTTGTCAAATTATAAAAGTGCTCTAGTCCTTCCTCTCTTCACGTGAACAAGCACTCAGTTGAGTGTGAAACGTGTTGTGTGCGGGTCGTGTGTACTAGGCGTCCTGCCTCTGTTTTTGCCGCTACTCCCCAGCCATATTTTGTGTATTTTTAGGTCACATTAAATACTTTAAGACCTTTATTTTCTTTGTGAGCTGTGCTATGTGTGTTTCCTCATGGATTTTGGTCTTTTCATTGACCGCGGAGAGTGCGGTTCACTTTCTCCTCTTTTTTGTTCTATATATATATATATATATATATTTTGTTTAACTCATTATTGTTTTTGCAACATTCAAAAACAAACAACAATAACATAACAAACAGAATAGCACTTTCTGTGGGGAGTCTCTCATGGTGTGACTGTTCCAGTGTGTCTCCATATCTGTGTGCACTGTTCTTGGTTAACTCTTCCCTGTTACATGTTTCCTCTTCATAAGTAACTGGTACCTGACAGTACCCTCATGGCTAGTTCAATGCATTAGTAAGGGCGTTCTTCCTGGTCTCTTGCATTTCCGTTTACACTTCCTGTCACGCTGTGGTCATCTGTGTCATTCCTCTCCCTATGTCCCAACTGTTCCTGTACCAGTGTGTTCCAGGCTCATATCCTATCACTGCTCTCTCTCATCCCTGTTTGCACCGCCCTGGTCCATACGGGTGTCTCTGCTTGTGCCCACCTCTTCATGTCGATCCACCATGCTTCTGTGTTGGGCCCAGCATCAGCTTTTCACACCATCGCTATCCGGCGCATTGCTAGGATGCATATCAAGTCTTTCATTTTGGCTATATGTGTCCTTTGCTTGCCTCCTCTTGGAAACAGCCCTAGCAAATAAGATTCCAGCAACCACACCTGCATTTACATTCTGGCCCCCACCACCCTTGCCTTAATTCCATACAAGAGCTTCATTATTACCGGGCAAGCCCAGAACATATGGATCATGTCTGTGCTTTCTTTTGCACATCTAGGGCTGCTTTGAGTGTCTTTATTCCCCATTCTAGATATTATTTTTGGGGTAAGATATGCTCTGTTCGTGACGTAAATCTGCGTCTGCCTGAATCTCACATTTCTGGAGACCTTTTTTGTGTATTTCAGGACCCTCATCCATTCCTGGTCAGTGAAGGACTTCTTGGAGTTCGCCTCCCATTGTTCTCGTACTTATAGTTCCTTTATGTTTTGCTTTTGCATGAGCTGTTCATAAATGCTGGACGTTGTGTGTCCTCCTTCAGAGACATCATAACATGCATCTAAATGTGCGCATATGTCGCCTTCCTCGGTTAGATCCAGCCATCTCCTTCTTATCGTCAGGACCATGCTGTTGTACAGCATGTATTGGCCATTGTGTATTCCATAATCCTCTTTCAGGGTGTTAAATTCCACCCACTTTCACAAGTCCCCAACCTGTGCCACACCTTTGGCTCCCCAGTGTGTCTGATATACCACCAGGACTTCCGGTCTGGTGCACGCCAACCCCGCCAGGGGAATATGCAAGGAGCATGGATCCTGGGTGCCTTGTATTTTCCACGCCTTCTTACATAAGGTTATCCCCAGTCTGACCAGGGTGGGAAGAATTTTGGTCCAGGACTTCTCTATCCAGATTAGTTCTCGTAGGTAGCAGTGCCGCAGTGCTGCTGGAATTGCAGTCTATGGATGTGTTATCTCCCAGCCATCGGAAAACAAATTGCAGCTGCCCTGCTAGGTATTATCTTTCGTAGTCTGGCACTTTGATTCCATCCGCCTGGTTGGTAAAGTGTGTAGGGCTAATCTGTTTCTCCCTCCTCCCCATAGGAATTCTCACACTATCGTGTTTAATTTCTTAAAGAATGTCCCTGGAATGTTATGCAGTATGTTTGTGAAGTGGTATAGCAGATGGGGTTGTACTGTCATTTTCAGCAGAGCTGCCCTCTCTATCATCCCCAGTGACAGTGTCTTCCAGAACTTCATGGTCTTCACCGTTCTCTCCAAAGCCGCTTGTGTGTTGGCGTTGTGCATGTCTGCGGGGTCATGGTGTATATCTATACCCAAATAACGGAAGCTGCATGTTGCCCATGTGAGTCCCAAGTCTGGCAATTGTTCTATGGGAACCCGTCTAAGTTCTGATAAGGAATACAAAGAGGACTTTTCTCTATTTTTAGAAATGCCTGATAGTCTAGCGTATGCATCTATTGCCTTCAGCAGATCAGGAAGGTTCACTCTGGGGTTTGCAACATAGAAGAGCATATTGTCAGCATACAATGAGACTATATGTGTAATATTATCTATTTGTATCCCTGTGTCTTTATATACTGCTCTCAGCTCCAAGCCCAATATGTACAGCATCGGGGACAGCGGGCATTCTTGTTTCGTGCCTCTGTATATCCTCCAGGCTTCAGAGATGTGTTTTCCCATCTTAACTTATGTCCTTGGGTCTTTGTACAGCAGCTTAATCCATCTAAGAAAACCTTCCCCTATACCAAAGTGGGCCAGTGCGCTCAATAGCCAGTTCCAATTCACAGAATCGAAGTCCACAACCACGTCTAAGGATGCTATTGCACATTCTTCCTGTCTTCCATTGATTTGGTCCACCATGTGGTGTAGCCTCCATAAGTTCCACCTTGTGTTACGCCCTGGAACATAGCCCGTTTGGTCAGGGTGCACCAACGTGTGAATGACCCTTTTGAGCCTGCTAGTGAGGGCGCTGTCAGGATTTTGCAGTCCTGGTTAATCATGGAAAGTGGCATGTAAGAGCCACAGTCTAGAGACGACTTCCCTGGTTTAAGAATAGGTATTATTAAAGTTTCAACCATGCTGTCTGGTAGTTGGCCCATTTCGTACGCCTCCTCATATGCATCTAACAGTTTGGTCGTTAGAGTGGTTTGATATTTTTTGTAGAACGCCCCGGGTAGCACGTCGGGTCCTGGGGTCTTGGCAGTTGGGAGACTGTCTATTATAATTTCCATTTCTTATGCTGTTAAAGGGGCCTCGAGTATCTGGGCCTTTTCTTCGTTTAGTTTTGGAAGTTCAATTTGAGTTAGGGCGTCAGCAATGTCTGAACTATCTGCCTCGTGAGTGCTTTAGTATAGAGTCTTAAAGAATCTCGAGAATACTTGATTAATTCCCTCCTGAGTCCTCACCTCCTCCCCTGTCTCATTTTTTATCACATTGATTGGGTCTTTTTTAAATTCTTGCTTGGTCACCCAGGCTGAAAGTCTGCCCGCCTTATCCCCCTCTGCATGCAATCTTTGTGTGTAAATCCCATAATTTAAATTCCCCAACTTCTCCCAGGTGGTGCTACACTGTATTCTAAGGGATACGAGTTCTGCTGGTTCCTCCCCATCACACCTGCTTTTGATTCCTCCCATTCTATTTCTTGTTCAATCTTCCCAAGAGCCGCCAGAACCCTCCCTTTAAGTCCCGCTGTCTTCCCGATCGCTGCTCCTCTGACAACCACCTTGAAGGCATCCAACAAAGTTCCAGCATTATCTACACTACCCGTGTTAAGTTGAAAGTAATCTATTGTGTCCTGCAAGTGTTCCTGGAATTCCTCCTTCATTAGTGCCTCTGCCCTTAGTCGCCATGTCGGTATGAGGGCCTTGCTATGGGTATACGCCCAAGTTGCAGTCAGCGGGGCGTGGTCTCAAAGTGTCCTTGCTCTGAGGTGTACACTTGTGAATTCCCCTACTGTCTCGTTGACTGTAAAAACATAATCTATACGTGTGAAGGTGCCATGCAGAGCGCTATAGTGTGAGTACCCTCTGTGTCTGCATGCAGTCTCCACCAGACATCATCGAGTTTCAGCTGATCCAGAATCATCTTCAGTGCTTTCACCGGTGGTGCTGGTTTTCTGTACTTATCGTCCGATCTGTCTAGGAGCGGGTCCAACATACAGATAAAGTCCCCTGCCCAGATGAATGCCACTTCCCTGTATGGGGCAAGCCGTGGTGCGAGTTTTGTGAAGTTGCGTCCTGGTTCGGGTCGCATGTGTTTACAAAGCACACTGCCTTATTTTCCAGCATTCTCTGCACTAGCACCCATCTGCCCACCTTGTCCTGTTTCTGTGTTATCAGCTGAAAAGGGACCTCTGGGTGATCCACGTCAGCACTCCTCTGGCATAGGTGGAGTAGGTCGAACTAAACATTTGCCCTCTCCATTTTGTCGCTATCTTGGAGTGCTTTTCTCTTGTCTGGTGGGTTTCCTGCAGCATTGCTACTTTAACTGTTGATCTGTTGAGCCAAGCATGTACTCTTAGCCTCTTAACATAGTCATTCATCCCACAGATGTTCCAGGTGGCTATTTATATTTATTCTGAGCTCATCTCACCAAGTCTAGTTGTGGGTTCATACCCATGGGCCTTCTTTAATACCTTTGCTTGATTCCTTGTCTCTTACCCTTGTGTCATATGATCTACTTTCCCCAGCGGTGTTTTGCTTCTAGTTTCCCATAATGTCTCTGTTCCATTCAGCTTTTGCAAGATTTTTATAGCCTAGAGGTGTACCGCAAAGTTTTTTGCCTGTGCCTCGTATTTTTCCACTTTGTGCCTTCATGATAATCTGTGCATGTGAGGTTCTCCCCACTTCTTGTGCTATCTTCCTACGAACGAACATTAACTATAAACAAACACCCAGCCGCCCTCCCCCTGCTCAGGCTCTGCCACTTCTCTTGCGCTGCCCCCGTTGCTTCGGGCAGGCTCGCTGCAGCGTGATGCATTGAAACTGGCATCTTTGACTTGTGAAAGTCCTTGGGCGTCTCTCTCCTGGCGTTCACTAGAGGTAGGCTTGGGGTTTCCTGCTCCCTTGTTTCCATTCGTACATCATCTGGTCTGTATCTCATCGGTGTGTCTCTGGTGTTAGTGTTCGTTCCATATTTTCTCACTGCTTCGTTACTGGGGCGGGTTCCTATTATTGTCTTCATTTCTAGCTCTCAGTTGGGGGATTCCCTGCTGATCCATCCATGTGTGGGCCTCTTCCATCGTCTCGAAGAAGTATGATCTGCCATCCCGTATCACTTTTAATTTAGCAGGGTATAGCAGCATATATTTCACGGTTGCTGTTCTTAGGCATTCTTTGGTTGGTCGGAATTGTACTCTCTGTCTTTAGACAAGTGCTGTATGGTCCGGGTAAATCGAAATCTTGGAGGAATTCCTGGTAATCGCCCCTCCCTCCCTTGAGAATGTTAGCATTTTCTCGCAATCTTTAAAATTCATAATTTTGGCGATCATTGGCCTTGGGGGCGCTCCCGGCTGGGATTTTTTGGTCCGGGCCCTGTGGGCTCTCTCCACTGCAAAGCCTTGGGACAGCACTCCAGCACCAACCTTTTGCAGCTGCAGGTTTTCTATGTAATTTGCTGGATCTCTGCCTTCATATCCCGCTGGCAGTCTGACAATCCAGATGTTATTTCTTTCAGCTCTTCCTTCTGCATCTTCCACTCTGTGCTCAAGGGTTCTTATTCGTTCGAGCGCATCTGCCATGTGGGTCTGGGCCCTGGTGATGTTTGATGTAATGTTCTGTACCTGCTGTTCCGCCGTGCTTACCCAGTCTGTTAGGGCCCATAAATCCTGCCTAAGAGGCTCACGTCTACCATGACTGTGTCCAGTTCATGTTGGCGGGACCATGCGTGGCAAGCGTCTGCATGACCCTGCTCAGCTAATAGAGGCAATCATGCAGCCAGTAAGGGTTCAAGCACTACATGACATGTATCACAACATTGCCTACTTTGTGTTGTGAGACATTGATACATATTAAAACTGATTTAAAAAGGACGAGCAACCGCCCTAGGTATATTAAAAAAAACACAAGGAAATGAAACGCAGAAAGGACAGAAATAATTTCTGCTGTCGAAAGTATTTTAAATTACTTAAACTATTTGAAAAAAAATTATACTCACATGATTCAATGCATCATTTTATTTGGAAGATGCATGGTATCTTTCCTATTCAAAGATGGCTGCTAGTTTCGGCTTGTTTCCAGATAGCTTCCTTAGAGACAGTCATCCAAGATGGCTACCTCCATGGAAGGATGGCGCATGTCACCAAGGCAAGGAGAGAGCTCCATTGACTTGTGGTGTTCCACAGAATTTCACATAACATTCTGTCCTTAACACATACATTCCGCTCAGGAAATACTCTTGGATACCTAGAAAGCCGTTAACAGAATGCAGTGTCATCTAGAAAACTTAGATCCAATCGGAAAAGTAGTCTCTCGCAGTCATGCATTAAATTAAAGAATGTTGGTGGGACGAGCTTTGACTACTGTGCTCCAGAGCTTTGGAATAAGCTCCCACCTAATCTGTGGGAGTCTATGAATCTTGGCAGCTTTAAGAAAGCTATAAAGACTTACCTCTTCAACTCACATGATTAGTCTTCTTCTCACTGTTTTTCTTTTGGACCTCCTGGAAACTCGAATTTTTGTTCAGTATTGATGCACTTCATGTTGTGTTTGTTTTGTTTAATTTTGTGTGTGACTAGTGTGTGTTTTGGTACACTGATGCTGTTCCACGTTTCCCTGTAAATTCTGCTTTGCTATATTCAATTAGATGTTCAACACATTTTTAGTAACACATGTGGTATCAGATATCTTCTTCAAACACTTGGGGCCCTATTCTCATGTAGGTGTTAAGTCCCGAAAAGGATGTTGAAAGGCTTAACAACCTTTTCGGTACTTAAGACCTATTCTGAAGTTGGCGCATTCCTCCGAAGTCGGAAGGAATGCGCCAATTTCGAAATATATGTAGCGGTTGCTGGGATGGGTTGGAAACCAACCTAGCAGCCGCCACATTCGGAAACTGGCTTTTTGGAAGCCTATTTTTGTGGCACTCCGCCAGTTTAATATGTGCGCTAAACATGTGCACAAATACGGTACCCTTTGGGTGCCGTTAAACTGGAGGAGTGCCATAAAAAAATCGGAGCCAATGCATGTGAGCAGCTTGAGGAAGGCAGGGAATCTGCAGTGCTGTCCACGCATGCAAAGCTATGTGAAGGATTTGCAGATGTCTCTATTAGGATACATTTAAATATTGAAACGTATCCTAATAGAGACATTTCTGCACCTGCTTCATGCAATGGGATTCCTAAACGTGGGTTTGCATGGGTGGACGGAGGACTTGAAACATTTGTGATGGTGTCCCAATATTAAAGCAAAAATGGCAGCACGGGCCGAATGTTCTGCTTTGGGGAACATGTGGGTGGCAAAATAGGTTGCTGCAAAGAAGAGGCACAGGTAACACAGCCCTATGGGGATATGATATGATATGATATGATATGATAGGTTGTGGTTTGTAAGCGCGGACCCGGGGATCGACCCCTTGTTGCTCCGTGTCATCTTGCTTCCAAGGCGAGCACTATGCAAACAAGCAATGCTGATGGACCCTGAGGCAAACATGGAGTAAAAGGGCAAACACACAGGGCAACGTAAAAAGATGGCAGCACAATCTTGTGTGTAGCTAGCAAGGGCAAATGGCTGGCAGCTGGCAAGAGGAGGTTTTGGGGGTACAGCAGTACTGCCTTGGATAGAGGCGGAACATCCCTCTGTCTGTAACAGTAGTTGAGCATGGTGGCAAGACAGGCATTGCTAAGGAAGGATGGGGTGAAGGGAGGGGTAAGAACGCAACAGTTCTGTACTGCTGTGATGTGGGTGCTCACACATTGCAGTGTTCTATGTGTGGGTGTTGTGTAGGCCAGAATGGGCTTAGATGTTTGAAAGTGTTAACTTGTTGAACCTGTTGCTGCTACTACCTGCATACTTTCTAATAACAACTTCTCTGTTAGGTGTAATTGAAATTTTGCTTTTCTACTCTGCTGGTGCTACATGAACAGTGACAGTTGGACAGCAATCAATAGTATTGTCATCTTCAAGTAACTGCAGTGTATCGTGCAGTTTCAAGAATTATGTCAACTGCTGCCGTAGCATACGCATTAGCTCACCGCAAGCGTACCAATGGTCAGGAACCTGTGCCACCCCTAGTGGAGAATGTGCAGTCTGAGCTTCCACCTCCCAGACAACGCAGAAGGCGGTCAAATAAAGAGCGTATGTATCACACTAGGGTCAATATGTTCAACATGTCGGCTGAACATATTATTCAGCTGTACCATTTGGATGGTGATGCAATAATATATTTGATGGAGCTTATAAAAGGGGTCTTGGAAGGAAGCACCAATAAGAGTACTGCAATACCACCTTTAGTGAAAGTACTGGCTGTGCTGCACTTCTGTGCTAGTGGATCCTTCCAAGGCACTGTTACCATGGCAGCTGGTATGTCGCAGGAAAGTTTCTGCAAAATTATGTAGGTGGTAATGGCGCCACTGCTGCGGCACAAAAGCAAGTTCATTGCTTTCCCACTTACACCAAATGAACTTGCTGAAGTAAAATCTGGCTTTTTTTCCATAGCTGGCTTTCCAAACGTTGTAGGGGCCATAGATTGCATTCATGTGCGCATTGTTCCCCCATGTGAAAGGGAGCAAATATTTAGGAACCGCAAAATGCACTATTAATTGAAAGTTCAAATGACCTGATCTGCAGATTTGAAAATCACACACTTCTATGCCAACTTCCCTGGATCTGCACATGATACCTTCATTCTACGTAGTAGCAGTTTGCCATTGGTAATGAGTGGATTGTCTAATGACAGAAACTGGCTACTTGGAGATGGCACCTACCCCTTAAAACCATGGCTACTGACACCAGTCTTGAATGCAAGTTCTGCACCTCAGCAAAAGTACAATGCTGCACATATAAGGACAAGGAACATAATTGAACGTACATTTGGGCTCCTGAAAAGAAAGTCGATTAAGGTGTTTGCATGTGTCTGGAGGTGATCTCATGTATGCTCCAGACAAAGTTTGCAAAATTGTAGTGTTGTGCTGCATGCTGCATAACCTGGCCATTCAGCGGCAACTGCCGGATCCAGAGGATGTAGTATCGGAGGAGGAGGAAGATGAGAACGAAGTACATGTCCACAATGCCGACCTTGAAGATGATGGACGGAAATTTAGCACTGAAGTCATTCGCAATTTCTTCCTGTGACATTTTGATTGCTAACGAGTGCAAATTCACAACGTATTTATGTGTATGCATATGTTACGTGTTTATGTTAAACATTTGTATTAAGTGGAAGCCAGACTGTCACTCCTTTTTAAACGTTTATTCACAACTGTTAACACACTAAACTTCAAGGAATAAAAGTTTGAACATCTACATCACATTTGTTTCCTCATTTCCTTCAACTTCTTGAACTATGCACTTCTTAAAGTATGGTCAACATGACCAAAACATACAATGTGAAATGTTCACCTGAAAACAAACAACAAAACCGGTAGAACTTTTCTCAAGATGCACTTATTTTTTGGTTTGTTCATGCTTACGTTTACATTGTCTCTGAGGCCGACTGGCCTGTGCAGGCACATGCACTTCACTGATGTTGGAAGTGCTTGGTTGAATTATGAATTTATCTCCTGTGTGGGCCTCCACTGCAACTGGCTCAACCATCCTGGCCGACACCAGGGATTATTCCTGTTCCTGCACTCTCAAGAAATTTGTCAATGTTTGCAAGCACAATGCATTGGCCTTCACTGTGTCAGTGCACGTTTACACTGCCTGCGTCAAAGCCTTTATAATTTCCCCATTCTGCTTCTGCAATTCAATGGTCATATCCACACTTTTCGCTAATACTTCTGCCACACTATTGATCGATGTGCACAGGGTACTTATGTTTATTTGGATGTCATTTAAGACACATGTTGCACATGCCATATCCGCATGTGCAACTGCATTCCCCTTCTTAAGAATGCTCAGCTGCGTCTTGAAGTGAATACGCATTTGCATTAGTGCTGCATTTTGGTTCTCTTTGGCAGCTAAAAGGCGACAGTCATCATCAATGGCCTGTCCTTTTGTTACACTTGGCTCTTCAACCATCAGAGGCGGCTC
Organism: Ambystoma mexicanum; assembly: GCF_040938575.1. Lineage (NCBI taxonomy): Eukaryota > Metazoa > Chordata > Amphibia > Caudata > Ambystomatidae > Ambystoma > Ambystoma mexicanum. The sequence goes on from NC_090934.1 coordinate 720,247,983, forward strand.
GGTGAACTGTGTTTCTTCCACACAGGAGTACTCAGTGCCTACATCATCCACTACAGTAGGTATGGTCACTGCAGCACTGTCGCCCTCAAAGTACTCGTAAAGAGCAATTTCAGTTGTGCCTTCTAAGTCAGTTGATGCTGCCAAAGTGTGATCTTCCTCAGGTTCTTCATGGATAGAATGCTGTAAGTTGTTAACAGTCTCTGATGCCTGAATTCCTGTCCACAAAAAGACATGTTGTTATAAATAATTGAACCCAGGGCCTTCTCTGCATGCTGAAATTCTACAAAAATGCATGTTATTAGAACACCTATCGCCTTCATTCCCGTCACAAATGTACAGTGGTGGATGAGTGGTCGTCTTGACCTGCATTACATACCAACGTCTGTAGAGGCAGTGAACCCCCGCTACCCCTGTCTGCCTTCTCACTGTTACACATTCTTTGACCAACATATACAACTGTTCCCTACCATGGAAGTTATGGAGATTTCGATGCCACATTCAAGCCCTCCCCACCGTCCCCGCCAATAGCACCTGTGCTGCACTTCACCTGCACAAACCTGAACATACCTGCTACACAAGTGATCACTACCAATCTGATTTACCCAACATTTTGGAGGGCCCATGCAATTGCAAGGAACATGTACACACATCCTCTGCACATGCCCAGATGTCACAAGAATGTCCAATTACCTGTGGTCAGTGTGTCCATGCCTCCTACGCCTTCAAGGCTCCCTGAGTCCGACTGCAAGCACCGTCAATTCAATGGCCAAATAATTAGGCTCTAAGGGCTATCCTCCCCGTGCCCTTGCTGTGTTCTTTACTCTGTATGTACTTTTCCCGAACTCTGCGCCTCACATCATACCAACGTTTATTCATTTCATCCACTGTACGCAGTGTATTGGACACAGCACTGACTTTGTTTGCAATGCTTTCCCAAAGGCTATTCTTCGCGGAAAGTGGTGTCCGGTGTGCCATTGCTCCAAAAAGTACCCTTTCTTGGCAAGTACTTCGTCCACTAGTACCCCCAGGGCTGCATCTGTGAACTTCACCTTAAGTTTGTGGCCTCTAATGTGCTCATCTAAATGTTGCTCAGCCATCATGACAGTATCCAATTTACTCACACCTTTTTTTGCAACTCCTTGCTCTTCCCTTACTGCAACAGTGTCAAAAAATGCACTGCTGGACTGCACAGTTTACACAGAAAGTACCATGTGCACACACACAGTACACATGTAATGTTAAATGCAGAACATGTCCACAAAACACACAAGCTACAAGTAGAACAAGATATGTAGCAAGACAAAAATTATGCCTTTCACATGTTCCACTAGCTGCGCCGTGCTTTCTCCTGTGTTTGTTATCTGCATAGAAGCATGTGATTTTCCATGTGCTTCCCTACTATATGGCCTTTTGTCCACAACAACACTTCCAGACCTTGCTGCCAGACCTCTGGAATCCCTTTTATGAGCCTCTGCACTGTCCTTTATGGCCTTCTGTTTTTTTTTCCATCTACCATGCGTTTACAAAAGGAAGCTTTCACTTCTATTTGTAAACAGTGGCACGTGTGATTTCTTGGCAGCATTTTTGTAAAATAATCAGGGGGTAATTCATAGAATTTCGCGCACAAGTGGCACACGCAGCTGGCGCACAGTGTGCGTGTGCGAATGTCTGCGCCAGCCGCGTGCGCTAAAATCGATTTCCGCGCACAGAATATTCATGGATTTTAGCCTCCAAAACCAGCCTTGGCGCGGAGTGGCGCAGCGACCCTGCAGCAGCGCCAGTTATGCCCCCAAGAACGCCCTTGCACAAGGAAAAGCCATCAAAATCCCCAATCCAGCGCAAAGGGCTGCACTAACCCTGGACCAGTTTACAGGGCTGCAAACAGCAAACGCCAAGCGGGGAACGTGTATTACTGGGGTTCGCGTGAAGTTTCACACGCAATAGGCCCTGTGCGAGCGGGGTACTTGTTTAACTGGGGTTCGCGTGAAGTCTCACACGCGATTGGATCCGGGTACGTGTATTACGGGGGTTCGCGGGATGTTTCACACGTGAAAGGGCCTGTGCGAGTGGGGTACGTGTATAACTGGGGTTCGCGGGAAGTTCACATGCGATTTCAGCAGGGTAAGTGTATTACGGGGGTTCTCGGGAAGTCTCACACGCGATTTGATCCGGGTACGTTTATTTCGGGGGTGAGCGGGAAGTTTCACACGCGATAGGCCCTGTGCGAGCGGGGTACGTGTATTACTGGGGTGCGCGGGAAGTTTCACACGCGAAAGGGCCTGTGCGAGTGTGGTACGTGTATAACTGGGGTTCACGGGAAGTCTCACACGCGATTTCAGCAGGGTAGGTGTATTTTGGGGGTGTGCAGGGAGTCCTACACGTGAATTGGCAGTATGGGTCCTCCCAGGTGTTCCCCCTACACCCTCCACTGCCCCTGCAGGCAGCCCACACCACAGGGGACTACCCTGCACCCCTGGTCATGTCCCGCAGGCAGCCCATCCACCATGGGCATGCCCCCCAGCCAAGCCACATGTCAGCTTGCACTACTGATCACCAACGCATGTCCCCCTGCACCCCCACCTCCCAGCAGTGCAGGTCACCTACCAGCAGGTCCCCACTCATGTCCCCCTGCACCTCCACCCCCCAGCAGTGCAGGGTACCTGCCAGCAGGCCCCCACTCATGTCCGCTTGCACCCCCACCCCCCAGCAGTGCAGGGCACCTGCCAGAAGGCCCCCACTCATGTCCCCCTGCACCACCACCCCCAGCAGTGCAGGGCACCTGCCAGCAGGCCCCCACTCATGTCCCCCTGCACCCCCACCCCCCAGCAGTGCAGGGCACCTGCCAGCAGGCCCCCACTCATTCCCACTCATGTCCCCCTGCACCCCCACCCCACAGCAGTGCAGGGCACCTTCCAGCAGGCCCCCACTCATGTAGCCCCCACCCCCCAGCAGTGCAGGGCACCTGCCAGCAGGCCCCCACTCATGTCCCACTCATGTCCCCCTGCACCCCCATCCCCCAGCAGTGCAGGGTACCTGCCAGCAGGCTCCCAATCATGTCCGCTTGCACCCCCACCCCCCAGCAGTGCAGGGTACCTGCCAGCAGGCCCCCACTCATGTCCCCTTGCACCCCCACCCCCCAGCAGTGCAGGGTACCTGCCAGCAGGTTCCCAATCATGTCCCACTCATGTGCCCCTGCACCCCCACCCCCCAGCAGTGCAGGGCACCTGCCAGCAGGCCCCCACTCATGTCCCCCTGCACCCCCACCCCCCAGCAGTGCAGGGCACCTGCCAGCAGGCCCCCACTCATGTCCCCCTGCACCCCCACCCCCCAGCAGTCCAGGGCACCTGCCAGCAGGCCCCCACTCATGTCCCCCTGCACTCCCAGCAGTGCAGGGCACCTGCCAGCAGGTCCCCACTCATGTCCCCCCCACCCCCCAGCAGTGCAGGACACCTGCCAGCAGGCCCCCACTCATGTCCCACTCATGTCCCCCTACACCCCCATCCCCCAGCAGTGCAGGGCAACTGCCAGCAGGCCCCCACTCATGTCCCCTTGCACCCCCACCCCCCAGCAGTGCAGGGCACCTGCCAGCAGGCTCCCACTCATGTGCCCCTGCACCCCCACCCCCCAGCAGTGCAGGGCACCTGCCAGCAGGCCCCCACTCATGTCCCCCTGCACCCCCACCCCCCAGCAGTGCAGGGCACCTGCCAGCAGGCCCCCACTCATGTCCCCCTGCACCCCCACCCCCCAGCAGTCCAGGGCACCTGCCAGCAGGCCCCCACTCATGTCCCCCTGCACCCTCAGCAGTGCAGGGCACCTGCCAGCAGGCCCCCACTCATGTCCCCCTGCACCCCCACCCCCCAGCAGTGCAGGGGACCTGCCAGCAGGCCCCCACTCATGTCCCACTCATGTCCCCCTGCACCCCCAAACCCCAGCAGTGCAGGGCACCTGCCAGCAGGCCCCCACTCATGTCCCCCTGCACCCCCAACCCCCAGCAGTGCAGGCCACCTGCCAGCAGGCCCCCACTCATGTCCCCCTGTCCCCAGGTCATGACGATCCTCAATCATGGCCCTTATGGCCAGCCTCCCCAGCCCAAAGACCCAACCAAGTTTTGCATCCACCCACATAGAAAAGGCAATTACATGATACAACCCCAATGGCAAGTATCTAAATGAACACATGTCAGTCACACACACAAGGGTGCAAGTGAATGTGAAAACCCATATCATGACATGCATGAAACCAATGAGATAATACCACACATCGAAGTATGAAGAAAAAAATGTATTAAACACAACATGAATGTAATCAAAATCCAGCACACAACAATGGGAATAATAAAAGAAAAGCTGCATGTCCGTAAAACAATAAAAAACAAGAAATCACAATCCAAAGAAATCCAAAAGAAATGGTGTCCCAAGTCACAGTCCAACAAAGCAAATCCAAGGGAAAAAAGAAAGTGAAAACCATTGCTCCATGGTGAAAATAAAAAAAAAAGAGAATAATTCAATGGTGAACTATGTACAGGTGAACAATCCAGGGTCCATGAGCCCAACTGATGAAATGAAACCTATCAAAAATACTACCTAATAAAAAACTATATACAAAAACATGGTGCATTGTCCAAGCGCAACCAAAATAAAGAAAAAACGAAAGGAAACCTAACACTATCTAACTATATACAATGGCGGTGGGCAAGTCCAGCGGCTCACACTCTGGTGTCCCGAGCCAGGGCATCATCGAACTCCATGTCTATTTGCCGAAGGCGGGCCTCTGTCCTGGCCCCGAGGTCTCGCAGCGAGGCACTCATGGCCTGTTCCAACTCCCTGCGAGTTGCCTCGAGGCACTCTGCCCGCCTCAAAGCCTGACGCATGGAGAACTCCGCCCTGACCATGGTGAGCCGCGCCTCTTCCGCCCGCCGCCACTCCGCCGCTCCGCACCTATCTGCTGGCCCAATCGGTGCCACACGGAAGACACTCCCATTCCTGGGTCCTCCTGCCCTCTGGCCGATGCCTGCCCCTCCGATGTTGATGGCCCCGAGCCATCATTGCTCCCACCTAGAGCCTGCTCCTGCTGCTGCTGTCCATGTGCCGTGTCTGATGGTGCCTGCACATCCTCCATCAGCTGGTCTCCAGTTGTGGTGTCCACCCCTGCTGGGCCGCCGACTCCCGACTGTGGCAGGGATGTGAGCTCCACCAAGCTGGCTGTGTTGGTCGGGCCAGGACCAAAGGGGGGCCTGGTCGAATCTGGGCTGGAAGACAGTGTGGAGAACGACTGGCGCATAGTCTCCACAGAGGAGTAGAGGTCTGCCAGAGTGCGCGACACATGTATGAACCCATCAACCAGGGCCCATCCCAGCAGTGCCACGTCACGACGCTGCTCTCCGTGATGGTGTGCATTCTCCTCCCAGGAAGAACGCACGTCATCAGGAATGACACGCGTGCGTAACGCGACACCAACCAGGACGAAGCCCAAACGTTTGTGGGACCCCTCGTCCGCAGGTAGTGGAGAGGCAGATGACATGGAACTCTGCCCTACCTGCGGACAGGCCTGGGATGGGGCTTCCCTGCTGGTGCATGGTGGTGCAGTCACAGGGTCAGGGACAGCGACATGCACAGGCCCCTCCGCACTGACCTGTGCTGCCTCCTGACCCTGGCCCTGGACTGCACCACTTGAACCAGTGGTACTACCCCCACCAGGCCCCATGTGCGGCTCAGTAGCGGGCTCCTCCTCCTCTGTGGAGACCACCAACCTGGATGTCTCCACACCGTCTTCCACCATTGGAATCCCCTGTGGGGGCTCACCCGGCCCTTCCGCCACAGCCGTTGTGGCAGACGCAGCACCAGCCCCCTCACTCCCGGATGATGGTAATTTCTGGGAGGGTGGCTGGGCCTTGCGTCGCCGCCCAGTGGAGGCATCCCCGCCGCTTGGCTCCACAGTGCCGTCTCCGCCCTCTTCTTCACTTGACGCTGCGTAGAGGGAGACACAGAACACAAGCATCAGGGTACAGTACAAAATACCCTAGACAGGAAGCAGTAACACATGAGTGGCACTGTCAAATATCACTTCCATCCTGTAATTCCACAACACATGGGTGAATGCACACAACACACATGCAGAAACAGTCCCGGTGCCTGCAATCAACATCAACATCCATGTAGAAGGGCCCCTGTAAATCAAGATGTTGCCTTCAAAGTCACATGCATCCATGGCATTTCAAAGTCACACACACACTTCTCAGGCACACACACACACATGTGCACCATACATGTACATGACATCAGCACCCATTCCTCACCCCCCTTCATGTCCAGGAACAGAGACAGCCATGCTTTCATGTGTGCATCCGCATAGAGCTCCCCATGTTGCATTAAAACACATGCACCAACCATGTGGTTCACATATAACTGGTCTCACATGCATGACCATGATGTCCCTGCACACACACATCCATACATGGCCTATGTCACACATACAGGCAAGCATCAGACTACCAGCACACTGCAACATGCCCTGTCTCACACAGCAATGCTTGGCCACTTACCGCTCGACCCCAGACGGGTCTGCCTCTCAAGGATCTGGACGTAGATCGCTGGGCATATGCGTTCCAGGACCCTCATTTGATGGTTCGACAGCTGGCCCCGGTGCCCCTTGGCATCCGCTGCCTTAGCGAGGCGCTGGGCCTTGTTGAGGGTCCTGGACCTGAAGTCCTCCCAGCGCTTCTTGACATGATGTAAGTCACGGACTGCCACCCCCTCCGCGTTGATGGCAGTCACAATGTCCATCCAGATCCTGGTCCGTCCTTCATTGTCGGCGCGTGAACTTCCAAAGAGGGCATCATACTGCCCCAGGACTTGCTTCACCAGGACACCAACTTCCCTGGCACTGAAGCTGGTGGCCCTCTGCCTCTCTGGCTGGGGGTTGCCAGTGCTGCCAGATGGTGTTGTGCTGGACATGGCAACCCCAGAGGCAGGAGTGGGTGGGCAACTGGGTCCTGGGGCTAGGCTGTGGAGCAATGAAATCCCAGTCTGGAGTCTGCGGTTCCAGCAGGGGTGGTCACAGCAACTACACCCCTGGCTGACGTGCAGGCAGCAAATGGCAGGGCACGTGGGCAGCAGGCAGTCAGGCAGCAGCAGATGGCAGGTGGGAGCTTGCTTGGGGATCTGGGGGGCAGTAATTTGGCCTTCTGGGCAGGAGCGTGGTCTTCCGTGTGTTTTCGCGTGGCCAGCTTGATATGGAGTGATTTGGCATGTGAAAATATTGCACGTCAGTGTGTAATTCGAGGAAAGGGCCTTAGCGCGTAAGCGTGTCAGCACATGCACGCGATTTCATTGGACCAAAGGCCCTTAGCGCGTAAGCGCGTAAGTTACATTACGTGCGCGGGTGTTTCCCTCATAGCACGTGATGACAGAGCACACATGGAAAAACTGCACGTACGAGTGTCATCGCCTTAGCGCGTAAGCACGTAAGTTACATTACGCGCGCGGGCGTTTCCCTCATAGCACGTGACGAGAGAGCACACGTGGAAAAACTGCACGTACGAGTGTCATCGCGTGTAATTGGAGGAAAGGGCCTGCGTACACGCATATCTGACATGTACGTGTGGGCTGGATTAAAAGCTACATGTAGGACGCCATTTCCTTGTACGTGCTTTTCGTGGAGAGCGAGTGGGTGAAATCTGTACTTCTTGTCGGTTCACACCCGATTACTTCACAGCGTTTCTAGTTCGTACTCCCTGTTATCTCTGACAGCTCTTTTCAGATTTTTTGTTGGGCCTGTTTCCTCAAACAGAGTTCACTTCTCCCTTTGTCCTGTCACCTCAGACAGTGTACAATTCTTCTTTTGGCAGGGGTGTTGCCAACGCGCACACGCACGTATTTTTCACGTTCTTTTTCCAGGCAGACGGTGAGTTCCGCACGTACTTAGCAACTGTGCTTGCCCGGTGTGTCGCGTTCCCCTTCAGAGGTCATTGTAGGCTGCGTGTATTACGCGTACGCTTATTTTTGTGTTTCTGGGTGCCACAGCGTAGTGCGAGTTCATTTTTTCATGCATGTGGTCTACGAGGGGTTGCGTGCACGTTTATTTTTGATTTTGGGCTGCCTGTGCGTTGCCTGACCCGTCATCTTCCCCCAGGGGTCACAGCCTTGTTAGAGCACTAGGGTACGAATTCCATCTAGTATCCTACCCCTTTGACCCCCAATTGCCCAGGACAATAGTTTACTACAACTCCCATACGCACAACAACATCAGTGCCATGGTTGGGAGGCAACCAAGCGGTAAGGGAGGCAAAGGTGGCCGACCTTCAAAAGGTGGGCATGGTGGCCGTGGTAGGGGACGTGGCAGGGATTTGCAGGGTGCCCCTATACCCCATGTGTGGAGGAACAATCAGGGACACCCATGCCCCCCCCCCATGGTTGAGGGAAACGTGGCTGACACCATCCCAGCTCAGCCCCTGTTGGACCAGCCCATTGTGGCACCTGAACTGGCACAGGATGACTCCCAGGCTGACTTCCAGGTCAGCAAGTCTAGGCCACGTGTGGCTGTGCAAGTTGTTGTCACGAAGCCACGTGGATCTGGGTCAGCTATGTCATCTGCTGCCCCAAGTATGCAGGGTGGGGAGGCTGCAGGGGCAGCTGTAGCTCCATCCGCCCCAGCTCTAACTCTCCCAGCCAGGACAGTGTCAGTCCAGGTCCATCAAACTGACGTTCCCCCTGCCAACATTACCCTGCAACCAATGCCTGCATCAAGACCTATGGTCATTGTTCATTCCCACACTCCTACTACCCAGTCCACCGGTGATTCTGCCCCTACTGACCAGAGCGGCGTAAGCCACTCTGGCTCCGCTCTACCTTTAAAGAAGAGGAAGAAGGGTGCTCTGGCACGACAGGCTGAGACCCCAGACACGGCTACACACTCTGGCACGTCAAGGAAGCCATGCTTTAATGAGGCGGAACTTGATGCACTTGTGTCCTATGTGTCGGCACATAGCCGCAAATTGTTGGTGACTGCAGGGTGCAAGACCACACCTGGTCAACGTAGGGCACACTGGCAGACCATCGAGGACCGCATAAGTGCCCTTGGATTTGTGAGGCACACAGCTGATGATTGCTACAAGCGGTGGAATGACCTAAAATGCAGAGCAAAGAACAAGCTGGCCTTAAATCATGCCGCTACTCTGGTGACTGGCGGTGGGTCTCCACAAGAGGACAACAAATTCACTGAACATGAGTCTGCTGCTGGGGCCTTCGTCACAGAGGAACAGATCCAAGGTGTGGGAGAACTACCTGATTATGATGCATTGTCTGGTGAGTGCCCATGCATGTGTGTGTAATGCATGCGTATGTTGTTTGGGTGACGGGTTCTGATTTAGTGCCAGGTGAGGGTGTGTGTGCCTTGGTGGTATGGTTCACCCATGTGCTACATCCAAAACATTCAGCGGCCTTGGATTTGGGTGTGACAGTATCCCTTCTGCCCACAGTAGTAATTTAGCACAACATTACGGCAGTTGCCCTTGAAGTGGCATCTTGCAACAACATTGTTTGTATTTTTCAGTGTTCGTTCAGGCTGATTGTTTCAATTCTCCCACTTTTGCTACGCATTCCTCAGCCCTATTGTCATATTTGTGACATGCTTCTGTCATTGATGAACCCCACATTGGCCCACATGTGTTACCTTGTTAGGTGAATGATTTGACCATTCAGGCTGATTGAGTATTGGCATGATCACATACATTTTTGGGGCCTGTTTGAATGTGGAACATGATAGTTGTTTCCTGTCATGTTGAAGTGCACAACCATTGATGTGTACATCGGCCTGCAATCACTGTATTTTTGTACACTGGATATGTTGCAGTGTGTGGCACATGCGTATTTTGTCACACTATGTAGCATTTTTCATCTCATCATGTCCATCTCACATGGATGGCTGACAGTACTCATTTACTGACATATAGATGTACTTGTGGAATGTACCATGGCTATGGTACATGCCATCTGTGTGATGGCATGTGTCATGTATGTGTATTGGACATGCCACTCACAGGCCAATGTGTGATGGCAGTGCTACCCAGCATGCAGCAAATGTGTTGCTCTTCCATCTTGGTGTCATCAGTGTCTGCCTTTTGCCTCCCCTTCCAACTCAGTGACAGTGCATGCATGGGAGGGTTATAGTCATGTGGGACATGTGTAAATCATGTACTGGTTCTGTAGCTTGTCAGGCCTATTTGTGTGCTATGGTGCTAATGCCTGTTTCCATTTTTTGTCTTTCATGTTTTTGCAGGGGATGACGCACTTGATGCTGTTGAGGTTGAGGAGATGGTGCAGACCAAGGAGGAATCTCAGCCACGACCGGGCACCATTGGGGGACGTGGTGTGGTGGTGGGCGAGAACCCAATCTTGCTGCAGACCATTCTGTCCAGGGGTGTCTCTGAGTGCACCTCCCCAGACCTCTATTCAGGTGCTGATTCGGATGACGAGACCTATGTGCCGTCGCAGGTAAGTGTTTCTGGCAGGGATTCTGTTCTATCCAACCCACCTGCACCAGGGGTAGAACCCTTTATGGGGATGTCAGTGTTGGTAAATCCGCCTTTGGCGGTTACGGATGCAGGGTCACACTCCACAACATCTGATCCTGTTCCTGGGACAGCAGATCAGAGGGGGAATGCAGTCCTGCAGCCTCAGGCAGTGCCGGCACAGCAAGGCGCAGATCGCCTTGCCCCAAACAGGTGTGGTGCCCGCCGACTCGGTGGCCGTACGCCACCAGGCAATACCGTATGGGACCAATCCATGTACGGTATGGCAAGCCAACAGGCAGCATCAGTTGAGATGATGGCTCTCAGCTGAGATGCAGGCAACTCGGGAGGAGATGCGGGCATCACGTCAGGTGCTGCATGGGGATCTCCACACTATAATCCTTCAGGACAAGACCTTCCACACCCGCATGCTTGCTGCCGTGGAGGACCATAATAGGGCTTTGCATGGGCTGCCTCCCATAGCACCACCACCTCCTGTTGCAGCAGCAGAGGGTGATGAGAGCGACAGCAGCAGTTCTCCCACATTGGCATAGCCGTGCAGGCCATGAGCCCATGGAGGTGTTTTTTTCCCAACATCCACACAGGTGGCTGTTGGTGCGCACCCTGTCCTCGGACCTCCTGGGTGCCCCCCCTCTCTGGTCCCCACATGGCCATTTTTGATTTTTGATTTTTGATTTTTGATTTTTGATTTTCTTTTACAGTGTGTTGCCTTGTGTGGCTCCCGTGGGCATCCACTGTATTCCGGCTGGGCACATGCAGGCTTGTCCTGATTTTTAGGTTAGATGCTTGGGTTCGTGAGACACACACCCCTCCTGCTTCCCGTTTCCATGGGCTTGCAAAGGGTGTGCCCAAGTGACAGTGACTTACACAGTGACGTTGGACTCCCATGAGTTGTGTGGGCAGTCTGTAGTCAATACTGTGTATACATTCCTAGTGGATATTGTTGTTGTATTGTACACTGCATGGTGTATTGATATGTGCTTGTGCATCCATGTCTTCCTCCTAATTTGCAGGTTCATTCCTCATGTCTTCACAAGGCTGTCTACTTTGGAGATGGAGTTCATGTTGTAAGCAGTGCACTTACACATTTGCGTGGCAGCAACACTGTACAGTTGGAAGGGGTCGATCTGCTGGCATAATCAGGCTGTAAGACTACCACTACTTTAACTTAGTACTGTCATGTTTTTGCTATGTTTGAGGTTGTGTAGCTGCATTGTATTGTTGGTAAGTATTTGGTCATGTGTGTTGTTAGTTCTACATTACTGGGAGCATATTGTGTGTGCCCAGTTTCCTTTAGGGACACTGTACGTTGTGACACTTGTGTCAGGTTTTGGGGATTGCTTTGTTTGTTCTCACATAGCATGACAAGCCATGGTGTGTTGGGTGGCGGTGCTGTGCAGGGGTTGGGTGACATGGCACTGTTGTCATGTTGTATTTTGCAAGGGGGTAATGCATTTAGCAGCATAGAAGTGTGTCTTTTGATGACACAGCATTGGTGGTGTTTGTGTAGGTAGGGATGCACACAATGTAACACTTCCAGGTGACCAATCTCAGGCTGGTATGGTTGTGACAGTTGACTGTCCCTTATGTCATCATCATTGATTGTCAGATGGTATGTGCCAGGGCTGTGTGCACTCCACAGGGGTGTGATTTTAGGTGAAGTAATTAGCCACCAGCTGCGTACGGGCTGCCTCACCCCATGCCCTTTCCCCTCCCATGCACAGCGAGCGTGCATGTGGTTGGGGATGTGGGGGCACCACCATGTCCATGGGCAGGCCCCGGCGTGTTGCAACGTTGTGCAGGACACATGCTGCCACTATGATCCTGCACACTACTGGGGGAGCGTATAACAGCTGCCCGCCAGAACGGTCAAGGGAGCGAAAGCGTGACTTGAGCACTCCGAATGTGCGCTCCACTATGCCCCGGGTTGCAATGTGGGCTGTGTTGTATCTTACCTCGGGTGGCGTGGTGGGGTTCCGAATTTGCATCATCATGTGGGTGCTCAGAGGGTAGGCACTGTCCCCTGGGGAGGTGGTGATGGGTATCATTAGTTGGGTTGTGACATTACTCAGTATCTGACATGCATGCATGTGCTGTGGCATTTATACTCACCGAGCAGCCATGTATCGCCATGCCGCCCAGCTTCTAGGTCCCGGTTTAGGTTTGACATTCTGTAAATGAAACTGTTGTGGGTGGACCCTGGATAGTTGGCATATACTGAGGTGATGATTCCCTTGGCATCACATACTACCTGGACGTTGATGGAATGCCAGTGCTTGCGGTTTCTATAGATGTGCTCTGTTGCCCTGGGTGGACATAGAGCCACATGGGTGCAATCAATGGCACCTAGGACTTGGGGGAATTGTGCCACCCCGTAGAAATCCTGGACGGCAGCCTGCCTTTCTGCAGGTGTTCTGAGCAGGTATATGTGCCTGCGGACTGATGGACATGCAGTCATGATGGCCAAGACCTGGTGTTGGCAGCGTGACTGCGTGGCCTGTGACACCCCCCCCACTATAGCACTTGTCCGCTGAAATGATCCAGTGGCCAAGAAGTGCAGTATATTGAGGACCTTCTCCAGGGGGCTGAGTGCTTGGGAGCACAGGGTGGGTGATGTGAGGTCATCCTCCCAATCACTCTCCAGGTCGAGTATTATGTGAGGTGGAAACATGTACCTCACATACACCTGGTCATCAGGCATCCCAAAAAGGCTGGTTCTGTGTGTGAAAATTCTGAGCTTGACTATCCTCCTCCACCTCCTGCGGTATCCCACGACCACTGCTGCTAGGAATGGTATATTCATCCTGGCGTCTGAGCTTGTTTGTTGTTTGCGTGCACTTTTTTGCTGCGCGGGTCCACGTACGCCTGCTTCTTGCTGGCGTATGTGTTTCCGGATTAGTGCATCTTTTTTGGCGCACGCGTTAGCCCCTTTCGAATCCATGAACACGTGTTTTGAACGTGCGCATGGGCGTTCTGCGCATTTGCCTCCTGTACTTCCCCCGTGACGCCCACATTTTCACGCGTTGTTCCCCATTCCGCGTGTCACGCCCTGTTCCTCCTCCTTTTGTTGTGTGCACCGCGCTATGTTCGTTTTAGATGTGCGCGTAGCGCACGCTGTTTGGAGACATGAGCGCCAGCATGCGCCACGCAGAATTTTGGCACACATCCTGGGATTTACACACGCACGGACTTCCATGAATCGCTGTGTGCGGGTTTCGTTGTGATTTTTGCACTGGCACTGCGATTCGCACGCTTTTGCACACTTTCGCACGCTTGTGCTGAAAATTTCAGAGCACATTAATTCCATGAATCGGCCTGTCAATCTGTTGTTATTTTAGAAAAATGCTGCCGAGATTTGATTGCGCCCGTAACCCCTTCAAACAGGCGCAATCCACATAAATCACTGTCGTACTCTCCGAGGATGCCCAGGCCCACTTGAGAATAGCAGTGGAACCTGGGCGTCCTCTTTTGGAGCAGTGAATCGTGCTGTTTAGCACCTTCACTGCGCCAAGATGAGAATATGGGCTTTCGTATATCCTCATGATTAAGGACATGCATGAGATAGAGGTATATGACTTTGTAATGCCCCAAATGCTTAGTGGTAATCCTTAGAGAAGTGAGTCCATCTCTCCCTCGTCGCAGTCCTGCACATGTTCATAGACTGACTTGATTGGATGATATTAGATAAAGAATCTTTGATAATGATCGGGAGGTGTGGTGAGGTGAGTGCCACTTTGTACCCTCCACTATGGGAGGCGGGGTTTGATGCATACATTGGTAACGTTTCTTTGATTTTGTTAAAAAGGGAGGATTATAATTAGGGATATTAGTAGGTAAGAGGCAAGGGTATCCATCTCAAGGAAGGGACATGCTCTATTACCAGTGACTAAAGGCACTGACAAGGAAGCGTAGGACCTGCTGTAATGAAGAATACTGGTAAGAAACAGCGTTTTCTTCTTTGGTTCATTTTCAGTGACACCCATTTTTTTTTAATATTTTCAACAAAAATGCTGTTTATATCCTTAAATTTGCATGTTTCCCAAGTGTCAGAACACCCTTCAGCTACAAGAAACTTTGCACATATTTGAACGTTGTTACTGTTTGGAAAACATGTCCTATAATTTGTTCGTGTTTAGATGTGTGGGAGACATATCTTATCCAGAAGTTCCCTGTTCTGGCCGTTAGACAAGAAAGTATAAAACTGCAGTGCATGCAGGGACATGTGGCAGGAATCCGTTGGACCCAACTAGCAGGGTTAGTTCTATGATTGGTTGTCCAAAACTCTTAGAGCTATTCAGTAGTTCTAAATGACCCACCAAAGTCAAACCCAACCAATTAAAGCCACCCCAAGTTTCATCAATCATTTGAGCTGCCCTCAAATCCTATATTATGTAGCGGGTCCACCAAATCCCAACCAAAGGATATCATTTGACTCCCTAAAGAGGCCATAGCTAGGTTCGCATAGGCTTGTTACTCACACATTAATTCTGCAGGTTCCTTCTATCTTTTGAATGATGGGCCAGTATCTTGAAAGACAGGTCTCTGACTTGAGTGGCAGCTGCACAAATCTGTTTGAAAGCTTTCATTGCAGGCTTGGATCAAAAAGGCAATCTCAGCCTTTCATATGCGTTACGTCAAAAAAATGCAATACCTCTATTTTAGCGGATATATCTGCTTATGTTTGGACTACAAATGAAAGAATATTGAAATGCAAAACACTTGACCATTAATTTGACTTTTAATATCGCAATATGTTTTAATGCTAATATGTTGTTCCTATAATATAAATTACCATGGTAATAAAAATGACAATACGATTTTTTTAAAGAAATCATTTGAATGGTCAGAACTTAAATATATATCTATTGGTGCTAAGCCTTTAAATAATATGTCTATTGAAGTCCAATGATCTCATATGAAAACTTATAAATACTAAATATACTAAATTGAATCACATTTTGCTTTAAAGGGTATTGTGGCACATTGTCTAATATATTATCTTCATGAAACTGAAGCACCTGTATCTCAAAAAATGGATTCTAGACAAAGAATGTAGAAGCCTCTGTTGTGATTGTAATGATGAGATTACCATCGCTGAAGGAATTTCTTTTTGAAATGTGATTGGGTTTCCCTATTATCTGTCTTTGCCATTCCTGGCTGTTTCTCATCAGTTCCCCCCAGAGTCAAGGGACGCTGCTGCCAGAGAACCTGCATCCTAAATGCCACTGTTTGTTAAGGATGCCTGACTAGAAAGCACTTCTGAAAGGGTAGAGCAAGCCATGCAGGGATTCATTGTATGAATAATGTATGTGCTCATGCATTACGCATTGGAACGTCCTGATGGAATTCTCAAATAGTACTTCTTCTCAAGGAGTTTGCACAGCAGACCAAAATGGCAGTTCATTCACCTGTCGCCATCTTCGGCTCACAACCGCCTAAAACAAAACCGTGACTACCCAAATATGAGTCTTGAAGCTGTCGGAGTTAACAATTTTCTAATGTGCTTAAGGGGATTTATATTGGTCTATAGGATAAAGAACACACTAGCAGTACATTCACAATGAAGCGCCCAGTTACACTCCTGATCCTTAATGCCACACTGTCGGTCATGTATTTATTTTTGTTTTTCCTTTGATATATTTCAAACATGTTAATTACCGTTGATTTTCAGAAGATCCATCACACTGTGTATCTTTTTATAGTTTGTCTTAACCACAAATTTCGATTGGCACAGTGCGTTACAGGGGTATTATTGTAGGTGGAATTTAAAGAGTGAGGGACAGCACACGTGTCCAGTGAGAAAGCAAGGTTTGAATTTGCACATGGACAGGGGCCGCACATGGATGGAAAGCATTCCGGGCCATAAAGGCTTGCAGATGTTATTATCATTTGTCTTCATATGCAAACATATAAATATCTTTCATATGATATGAGATTTTGGAAGAATGCGTGAGATAGACCTGGAGGGGTCCATGGCAGCATGCACTATGCAAGAACCTGGGCAATGTTCAAAACAAAAAAATAATTATACAAAAAATAAAACTATGCTATGCGGCTGCTTCAGCTGTTCAATCCACGTATATAGTCGGAAAATCTAGGCCAACTTTTTTGAGGAGGGGAGCTGCGCGGATTAGGTACAAGCAATTCTTTAAGTGGGAAAATGAATCGGGGGGGGGGGCACTATGGAATCACAAAAGTATGTGTTTGGAGGAGTGGCTTTATAAGTGCAGGTGTGGCCTAAAGCGTAATGGGCATGGCCTGAAAACATGCAAGTAAGAACAGAACGTCCCTAATTGGTATAGCCTATGTAGCTGAGCACAACTCGTAAATTCCTACCTAAATGAATCTTCTTTCAATGAAAATTAAATCTAAACGCAAACATACTATTTATAGCATGCTTAACATGGGAAATTAGCTGGGGCAAAGTCAGGGCCTTTTAACTATTTCAGTTGAAATGGGCCCCCAGACTCGGCAGGCCCTGCGTATCTGCCCCTGGTTGGCAATACACAGCAACATGACATTTAGGGGCTGATTCATGGTCATTTTTGCAGAGTGAATCAGCACTTTATGCATCATTGTGCATGCAAAACCCCCTTTGTCGATTAATGGAATCGACTTTGCAGGCCTTTTCCGGACATTGCGCGGACTTTAAGGTTTAGAACGTCCCTGGGTACAGTCAATCGCGACTTTAAGGTTTAGAACGTCCCTGGGTACAGTCAATCGCGATGCAATGGTCTCCACGCAGAGTGTGGGTTTTGCCTACGCAGAGGTCTAAATAGGGGCGGAACATGCAGAATGAGGAAGAACAAGGGAAATTGTGGGCGTATCTATGGATGGCATGCACAATCAAATTCCACTGCCACAACTGCGCAAAACCAAGCGTATTCATGGATCTGACTGCACAACGTCACGTCAGGGAAATCAGCACGCAAAACTTGTGATCTCACTGCCACCTGAAGGCATGTGTAAAGTCCCATGCGCATAGGAATCACTGTGCAAAGGTAAAGGCTGATCAGGAATTGGGTGTGTGTGTAAGCAGTTGGGGTGCCGATTGAAGTTAGAGGTGCGCGTATGCAGAGTAGTGGGGTGCAGCCACGGTTTGCAGGGATTTGCATGCATATTTACTGGCGACTGACTATAGTTGGGAAAAATGGTGCACATGTTGAGGGGGTGCTGTGGATAGTTAAGAGGGAACCTACGCAGTGTCGCTGGGGAACTTCCTTGGTTTATGGGGAATGCAAACAGTATTCCCGTGGTGTATTACTTCTGGGATGAGATGTGTGCAAAGGTCGGTATACATGCTGGAATTGCTATGCATGGTGGCGTGGCGTGTGCGTTCCGATTGCTACTTGCACATAGGGTTACTTTGTGGGAAAAATTCCATGAATACGCAGAGCGCGCAGAAAATCCTATGCAAGCAGGGACACGCAAAGTTGTTTTCAGCACGCAGGCTTTTCGGGGTCATGTCATTTTTCCATGAATCCAACCGTTAATGTGTGCTTTGCACGTGCACTGTAGCAGTTGCCTTTGCTGGCTGCTGTCAGCCTACTCCAAGACTTTAAATGTGTGCTTTGGAGAGTGCATGTTACAGGCTGCCTTTGGTGGTGCCCTGCATCCAGCAGCATTGATATCTGAGCAATTACCAGCTCTTCAGTGGACCTTCAACGTTTCAGCTCCCTGTTGGCTGCCTGCCCGATGATGATCTCTGGCGATTACCATGCACGCTGCATTTCATTGTATCCATTATTATTTAAGCAACCCACAGGTGCTTCAGAGCACGTTGCAAATGGGGTGGGGGACAAACATTTGAGTGAAATGGGCCCCCCCAAATACTCAGTCTGCCCTGTAAATTATCAATATCTTTGGCCGTGAAGTATGTCCAAGGATACTTAGCTTAAGATCATAAAGTAGGTCCCCCCTTATCATGCACCTGTCCACTTGTTACTTCAACGTATTCAGCATTCCGCGTGCGCCGCTATGGCTAGGAATGAAAGAAGGAACATTTAGGATCAGTAGGGACTGATATCCCTTATATAGGACATTGGGTGAACACTGTGAAAGCACAATAGAGGCAAACATACATTGAGCCCTGTCTTGGTAACAACCATTGGTGGTAGAAACATGTGCCACCATAGAGGCTTTCAAACAAATTAAACCCTTTTTGAAACTCCACTAACAGTGTCAAACTGAATGCCTTGAAGTAACAAGTGGACAGGTGCATGGCAAGGGGTGACCTACTTTATGATATTTCTAACCAAGGTTTAAAGATACCTTTGGTCAATCCCCCAAGCGACAGTCCTTTTATAAACCGATAGTACTTAAGTAAAAAGTGCAGGGTGACGTAATATCCTCAAGGTTACTTTGTATTATCTTAATATATGTCAGCACATATATCAGGCTTTTTAAAACAATACATAGCCTTTGTTTGGGATTTGGGAGAAGTTGGCTTAGGAAGTTAACATGAGGATCTATTCAATATAAAATGACTATAGGGCTAAGCAGGTAGTGTGGCATGGCATAGAATATGGAAGAAAACTACATAAAGTCTCAGTGGCTCCTGGCACTCTCTGTTAGTCTTGCAGTCCCAGGTCCTTTTGCCCTCTCTTGTACATCTGACAGAAACCGAGGTATGAGGCCCATGAAGTGCTGTACTCAATGGGCTACCAGATGTTTTTTTCCCCTCCCCTTAGAGCCCAGTGGATGTAGTCACCAGGAAGCAACGGAGATTACTTACAGTCAGGGCCAGACTTAGGGCAGGGAGGCCTGGCGACCGCCCGGGGTGCCATTAGCCACCCGCCACGCTGGCTCCAGGGAGTCTTTCAAGGTAGTGGGAGAAGGCACAGCAGGCGCTCTATTGAAATTAATTGCTCCCCGCTCTCTGGAGCAGAAGACCTTTAATAACAATAGGGCGCTGATGCTTTTTCGTCAGCGCTTACTGAAACAGTTTTGTTTCAATTTCCGTTTTGCTGTTAGGGGGCGCTAAGGCCAGCCCTGCATACATTGCAACAGAACTCACCTTAGGCTGGGTTGGCAGTGTTCATATTTTCCAGCTGAGATGGCTGAAGCCATCCACAGCTACTCACCAGGGTTGGTGCAAGGATTTTGCCACCCTAGGCAAAACCTAATTTTGCTACCTCCACTACCAACCACATGTGTTCCTGATAATACAATCTCCTTATAGCATATGTGTACTGTCCACTTCACTTGGATGGCTTGCCCGTGACGTTCACAAGCTGCTGTTTCTCCATCATGTTTAGAGATTTTCATAACAAGATACAATTAGATCTCTTTCGCTTACAGACACAATATATAATGTACTGGCTGGAGTAGAAACTTTGACCAGATCAAGAATGATTAGCAATGCAAATAGGCAGAATCATGAAAAATCTATGACATCAGTACAATTAGAAATAATGACCTTCAAACATGCCCTTCCAACACCACCCCTACCTCTCCTTTACACCCACACACACGCTTGCCTCTGTGAGGCAGTTGGTGGGCTATTGTGAGTCACTTATTTACAATATGTAAGTGTATATTTAAAGAATATTGGAAGGAGTGTATCGCTTCCTGTATCGCTTCCTTCCACAAACCCACTGGCTATATCTACGAGCACCCCAGATTTGGAATTGGAACTCTGTCTATGCTTCTGCCCTGCCTTCAGCTGCACCCATTAAGCCTCCACTAAAGTCAGGGGGAACATCGCTGCTCGAGTCAGTACCAGTAACAGGGTGTTAGTAACTATCAATAGTTTTGTTACCATCACTGCTAGTTCTGGGTGGTGGGCCAACCCTCAAGATCTCTTTCCAGGTATCAAGGGTGTCAGAGAAATACCATTTGCTCGACTGCATTCACCGGCGAGTGGGTGGAATTCCTTTCACGCCTGAGAGATAGAGAGGGAAACTGGAGTGTGCAAGCCCCTTCCATTCCCAACAGTACCTAAAGCATCATCTGGTGTTTCAGGGAATCCACCTGATGCAAATTCTTTATCCAGGCTGATTGGCACCAATGGGCTGCCATAAGGGCCAGATATGAAAATGGGGCAATGCCTAATGCCTCCGGGCCCGGTCGCCACCAGAAGAGTGAAGATGTAGTGAAATAGGGGCTTTAGTGCACTATGCACCTTGGAGTTTTAAACAATGTTACTGGCCCACTGTTGTTTAAAATGTCCCATTTCTCATAAACCGTCCAAAGTGTTACTCCTGGTACTACTCAGTTAGTTGTGTAAAGTCATTAATTGTGGTTCATGAATGTGTGCCACACTGCTTCCTTAACTCACTAAATAGATAGTTCACTGGCATAAACAGTGACATCTTTATTCACAGACACGAAAGACAACACTTGCAGCAGAAGTGGAAAATTCCCAGACATACACGAAAAGGTACAATATGGGTATCAAAGCAAGTAACCCTCAGACAAAAAAAACGGGAACCATCTGGAGAGCAGCATTGGAAATCTCCATCACACACTGGACAGGTACTTCCTGGTCTGGAATGCAGCAAGCTACTATCACACACCAAACAGGTACAGTATGGGAAGAGTCATGTCCAAATTCCTTCACAGGCACCCATAAACCACAGTCTAGGCATCAGAGCTGTAAAGATTACCAAAGTACATGCTTTTCTCACAAATACAGCACATACAGTTATAGTATGAATTGGACCAGGACACACTTCTCTCACAAACAGAACAGGTACAGACACAGAAAAGGCAGTACACGGACTGACCTTACTCAAATGGATACAACATAGACCAGGATATTGAAAGCATTCCTCAAAATCCACCAGGTACTGTATTGACAGAGCCAGTGGATGCTTTCCACAAACATGTACAGCATGTCCAGGGTTAGTACAAGCTTACCAAAACACATACAGGATGGGGAGGGTGAGTCTGAAAGTGAGTCTGAAAGTCCATCACAAACAGATGCAGCATTTATTCAACAAGAGCACACTTCTCTCACAAATGATTCAGCATGGTCAAGTGGAAGCTACCTCACAAAATAGTCAATGCAAGCACCCCTCACAAACAAGTACAGGTATAGAGTGGACAGGCCAGTGCATGTTTTCCTCACAAGAGGGTACTAATACAGCATGGGCAAGTCTATTACATGTTTCCCTAACAAATGGGTGCATGGACATCATGGGTAGGAGCCAGGCATACAGAATGTGCACGGAACAGACAAACATTGCTCACAAACAAGTACAACATGGGCGGGGTCAGTGCAGGTTCTGTGCAAACAGGTACTGGCACAGCATGCCAGGGACAGTGTAAGTGTCAGTCAGAAATATGCATAAATGCAACATTGGCAGAGCAACTGATTACAAGGGCATGTGCACACTGAAATGGGTAAAAGTATGCCCAAACAGGGGCAGTCTAAGCTTCTCTCACACACTGGTACATGTGCAGCATGTGTAATGCCAGTGCTGGTTTTCCACCTAACCTAGTACAGGTGCAGCATGGTCAGATCCCGAGCAAGCGCCTTCAACAGACAACTTGCACAGTATAGGCAGTGACCGTTCAAGTTTCACTTGCAAAGAACAGGTACAGCATGAGCTCTAGATCCATGTAGAGTAAACCAAAAAGAAGACAATGTGAACTTGCGTCCAGGGGCACTACTGTATGACTAAATTGAAGAAGTACGTTTTTTTCTTGTCCTGTGTTGATAATTTAAGTTAGGTACAACTATTTATATAGCAAGAGCGTATTGTCTCCAGGCCCAAGGAAACCAATTTGTAAAAACACATCGCTATCCGGTTGTCTCCAACAAGTAACCCCTATGCACTCTATTGGGGTACAAAGACCTCCTAAATTTGTTTATGGTAAGTGTCCATACTGAAATGTATGGCACGGTCATTCAATAGTTTATTGATCTTTACAGTACATTCAACCACAAAATAAATTGTCAATGCATTCAACCATAAAATACATTTTCTGTACACCTTGTGATACAATGCGGTTTCTTTACTCAAATTTACATTGAAAGTTAAAAATTAAAATAAAACATGAACATACCATGCTTTGTTGCATGGTGAAGAACACATTTCCTTTTACAAACATAAAACAAATTCAAGAAAACACTTCATAAATACACTGAGTGAAGTTTTCACCAACTACCTATGAACCTATTGTTCGTATCATTGTTATCCAGTCAACAAAGTTGTGGTTCCATATTCAAAAACCAAATTTAATTCTTGAGTCTATCACTATACAATTTGAGTTTCAATGTTAGCCGACACGATTCGGATATAATCCTTCTTCAGGGATTTTTCAATTCAAAATGTTGTCTTCCAAATTAAATCCACATTCATCTGTATTCCTACAATTAACCACAACATTCACTTTAGTAAGGGTAATACTTTGATACTTATGTCACTATTATTTTATAGAATATTACTGGCAATAACCTCTATTCCCGGTTATGTCTTCCAAAGTGTTAACCTTAGCGGTAGTTTTCTAAAGTATCTAGATTCTCAATCTTACGTGTCCTGTTAACAGTATACATAACACAATTAACAGTGTTGCTGAAATTATTCATATAAACATGCCTCTCTATTTTATTCCAACCAAACACATGTCTTGATTTACGTGAATATGTGTATAAAGTCCAATATCCCAATATTCTGATTTGTTACTTTCCTGCTATGATGTTAGTCATCAACGCCAGATCGGTTAGGTCATTCATCTCATGCTTCGCAAGTAACTACAAACACAGTATTACTATTTACTCATAAGCACCATGGGCTCAGATTTCAGGTGTGTGTAACTCATGGTCTTGAGCATCACAAAGATATACCGTAGCAACATCTATGGTAACACCCTCCCAATTTTGTCGAGTGGTGACTTAAACAGTCTGAATATGGAAAAGATACGGGAATGTTGCTTCCCTCTGCACTACCTAATATGGCGATTCGCCACGAACATATGGGGTAGATTTAGAAACTAAATCAGGTCTTGCCATTGTGTCATTTTGACTTCCGTGTGGAAGCCATTACGTCCCTCACCATATCCTTACTTCTGCATTCTATTTTCTAACGTTTCACAGTGTTGCCGTGAATGTATACATATCCACGGTTAAACACACAGATATATTTATTTTATTTATTTTTTATTTTTAGCATTTTTAAAGCACTCACACAGCCCACGGGCATGATGCGCTGTTACAGGAATTGTTTGATTTTAATTGCGTAATTGTTTCTTTTTGTCTTAGTTGCGTTATTTATAACGCGCTTAAACACCCAGAGGTTTCTAAGCAGGACCCGCTTCGTGTCGTCTTGCTTCCAAGGCACGCACGTTGCCACTGAGCTATCCTCCCGGGAAATATGCACGCTTTTTAGCAAGATATATTAAGGCGTTATCTTTGCTCTTATTAATCTTACCATGTCAGAGCCACGGTTTCCTCTTAGTGAGCTGGAACGAACGACTCAAAAGCCAAGCGTTTCCACTACTGCGCTGAAGTACACATACTGGGCCTCATTACAACTCAGGCGTTAAGGGTTAACGCCGTCTTTAACCCTTAACGCCTGATTCCGATTTTAACGGCTGCTTTTAGCAGCCGTTAAAATCCATGGTGCTAACCTGCCATGATGCTAATTACGCCACCGTAATTTACGGTGGCATAATTAGCGCCTTCCCCACTCCCATTATGCCCTACGGGGCAAAAATGGGAATGGGGAAGGGAAAATGGGAAATGGGGATTTACCGCCCCACTCACCTTGGAATGGGGCGGTAAATCCGCCATCCACCATGGTGTAAACATAGTTTACACCATGGTGGTAAAGTTGGCGCAATTAGCGCCTGGGTCGTAATGACCCCCACTGTCACTATGGAGATTGCGCGCATGCGCACATCTCAAGGTAGCATAAATGTAAAGCCAACTTGCTGGAGGATGATTGTAATTACCCATATTCAGACAGGAATCATCCCATAACTTGGAATTTTCTTACGTGTTGCATAATGATAAGCTACCACCCTCGATATAGGTGTCATTTGAATGTTACTGCAGATGTTCATATCCAAGTCGGGGACTATAATACGGTCGCTGATCAATGATAGCGGCCTCAGGACCCCTTCTCGGAATGAATGACACTGTCCCATATAGCCACCAAGAGTATCACACAAAGTTATATGATCAGAGGATTGTTGGCATCCGGACTGCCACACCCCTGTTGAAGGTGGTGTCTGTGCTGCACTTTCTTGCCACAGGCACATTCCAGCACACTGTCGGAGCTGCAAGGCATCTCCCAGCCAGCATGTTCAATTGTGCAGGACCTGGATTCCCTCCTGCGTCACGTGTACCAGCACATTGCCTTACCAACGACACAGGCACAGGCCAATGCCACCAATGTCCACTTCCATGCCCTCATGGGAATGCCAAATGTATTGGGAGCAGAGGACTGCATACATATACAGCTAGGGGTTGCCCATGCCATAAAGGAGGTGTATCAAAACAGAAAGTTGTACCGCTCTTTGAATGTGCAGGTCATCTGAAATGCAGACCTGTCAATCGCACACTGCTGCGCACACTTCCTGGGATCAACCCATGACTCCATGGCCCTGTGTAATAGCACGCTGCCTGCGTACATGGCATGTTATGATGGTCAGAGGACCTGGCTATTGGGTGAGTAAAAGCATCAACACACTCACCAAATAGCATGTGCACCAGGGCATGGGGGGTATGTTCACTCTCACCAGTGCATGGCCCACAGGCACCATGCCAATGAAGGGACACATTTGATACGCAAGAGTGGGTGGACACAACTGGCATCTAACACAGGTGTCAACAGATGGACACCCCACCACAATCTGGGCATGGACGGATGGGCCCAAGAGGTACCAGAATGCATCACTGCCATGTCACAAACAAAGCACACCCCGACTCTGCCCCACCCACCCCCACCCTTGGGAGTCAGACCCTACACATGGCCTCACCAGCATTGCCTGTCACAGGGTGCAGCAAGGTGAATGTGGGCCTGCAAGAGCACGAACCCAGATGCATGTATCACACACCGGCATATCAATATGTATGCACTGCACAGTCAACTCAATAAAATCTCCCTCCCTGTGTCCCATTCCATGCAGGTGATTGTGGTTATCATCTACTACCATGGCTGATGACCCCTGTGAGAGATCCATGGAGCCACAAGGAATTAGCCTACAAACTGCTCACATTAGAACAAGGATGACAAGTGAGCAGACCTTCGAACTGTTAAAGGCACATTTTCGTTGCCTTCACCGCTCCGGTGGGGCACTGATGTACAGGCCAGTGAGAGTGAAAGTGAAAGTGGGGAAGATAGTCCTGGCCTGTGCCATGTTGCACAATATGTGCATCAGGCAGAACATACCCCTGCACCCGGACATGGACATGGCTCTGGCAGATGATGACAATGATGGTGAGGTGGATGCAGCAGCAGACATGCCACAAGACCATCACAGTGAAGTCAGGAATGGGTGTGAAGCTCACCAGGAACTCATTGAGAACTACCTTTGAGTACACAACACCTGCACGCGACCCATGGCATACACTGCACGTGATGCTGTGCAAAAATAAAGCACACCCCTACACAAATTGAATGTCCAGACTTTAAATCATTTGCATAATCATGTGTATTGTGGATTAAACAAACTTCAACAAATGTGTGACCACCCACACCTCCCCAAATAACCATCCCCAACTAACCCACCCTACCACCCCATCCTCAACTAACCCTCCCATACACACCCTCCCAGGAACACCCCACTAGGTTGCATAAGTGTCACAGGAAGTCTTGAACTTGCTCACTTCCGTGGCCTCTTGTGGTGATCCTGACAGGTGCAGGCATCAGTGCTGCAGGCCGTTTTGTTCAAAGCTCGCAGGCGTGGTGATGGTTGAGGGGTGGTCGGAACCTGCCATGTCCCTGCGCTGCAGGGCCGCCTGCAGGGAGAGGGTGAGGGACTTGGCCAGTGACGAGATGGCCTCATTCCCCTCCTGGACCCTTTACGCAAGCATGACAATTGCACATGATGAGTGGGCCAGGGCATGTGCACAGCGCCGGCCGGTGGCCTGCACACTCTCCCGCATCATCTGGGTTTCCTCCAGCTGCTGGCGCATCAGTCCTGCCATCTCCTCATGCCTTTCCTCAATGCAACAAATGCATGGATCCATGAATGTGATGCTGGGGATCATTGGTGGAGGTGGGCTATGGAGGCTGGTGGTAGGGGGTATGTTTTGATGACCCCTCAGGGGTGTACCCACCTTCCTGCCTGGCATTGCCCTCCGTTGAGGTGCTGACATATGTGGGATGCTGGCAGGGTGTCGGGGTGTAATGGCTGTCTTGCTGGCCCACGTTGCAGTGCGTCAGAGGCAGCCGGCTGTGCCTCCATGGGCAGAGCTGGTGTTGTTGCAGGGGCAGCTTCCTGTGGAGTTGCTGCAAGGGGTCCTGGCTGTGGAATTGCTGCAGGGGCAGCTTCCTGTGGAGTTTCTCGAGGGCCTGCTGGTTGTGCCTCCATTGGCGTAGGAGGTGTTGCTGATGGGGCAAGCAGCTTGTGCACTGGTACCGTGGATTGTGTGGCCAGTGTTGGTGTGGCCTTGGCAGTGGTCTTGCGGGGAGCACTCTCCTCTTTTCTGTGGGTTGCCGTGAGTTGCTTGGTCCATCTTGCTCGCTGTCAGACAAGGTGCCTGTGGGGGTGAGATGGGCATGTTGTTATTCAATTCTGATGCATCCTATGGCCTTGCAACATGCAGTTCAGACATTTGTGTGACATGATGCCTGTGCATGGAGTTGTTCAGTTCATCCAGTGGACATATGTGTGGGGCCTATGCAGATTTCTTTCCAGGTGCGATGGAAGGGTGCTTCTGAGGGGGTATAGCTGTAAATTGGACTCCTTGGCACGGTCTATAATGTGCAGAGATGATGTGAGGGTGGAGTCAAAGATCACCCCAGGGTTCTTGGCCAAACATGAGGGAGAAGACCCATGGAAGTTGGCCAGTGAGTGGGTGGGATACAGGGCAAAGAGGTCACAATGAGTAGCTCCTCTCTCCTAATGGCATTGAGGCGGTGTTCGTTGGCAGTGCGCAATTCATGAATGGAAATGAGGCTGTCATGCATGGGGGTGAAAGGAGGGGAGGTTTTGGATGTGTGCTTGAGGGTGAGGTGTATGTCGTCAGCATGACATTGGAAGTGAGGATGGAGAGAAGGTGGAGATGAAGTGGTGCAGAGGGGCAAGGTAGTTGTTGAGGAGCCATGGCAATAGGATGGTTCCCTGAGGGTTGCCACAGGTAGTGTGTGAGGTGGAGGAGGAGCAAGGGCCCAGTTGTACTTGGGAGGATCAGTTTGACAGGAAGGCGGTCAACTATGCCATGGCCCCGTCCATCAGGACATCTATGATATGTGCATGCATGTGAGTGTTTTGCAAGGGACATTGTTTGTGGTGCATGCAAGCCACCTTGGAGGGTGTCAGCCTTGCATATGTGTTGCTTGTCATGTTGTCACTTTGTGCACATGGCCAGTACTCTTGTGGGCATATGTGTGTTTGGATGTTTGAGGAGGATATGCTTGTCTACCCTTGGCCAATGGCCATGGTTCGTGGGACAATCTATGAGTTGGATGTGGTTTGGTGGCATACAGTTGGACATGTCTCTGTGTAGGGTGTGCTGCATTTTCCTTCCCACTGTGTATTGGTGTGGCACGTTGTACTCACCACCCTCTCCATGTGTCCCGGTACTGGCCTCCGCTGCTGCCACTCCCTCAATCCCTTCGAGGTGCAGCACACTGCTGCATTTCTGCTCCAAAGACATGAGTTTTATGGGTGAGGCCGTCCCACCACCAGTGGCTAGGCATTCCTTCCTGGGGGCCGACAGAAGATTGTGGACCCTCAGGCGGAACTCTTCCCACAGGTTATGGCAGTCAGCTATTGTGCGTGGCACAGCTTCCACAACTGACACCTTCTGCGCCACTTCCTCCCAGGTGGCATTTTTCCTCAGTTGTGTCCTGAGGCAAACAGCTCACTTGCATGTTTCACCATGGTGTCAGTGAGTATGTTCAGCTACTGCACTGAGAAACGTGGCTTCCACTGCCGCACTTCAGGGACCCGATATGCTGCTGACAAGCTTCTAGTTCTGGCAATAACATTATTTCTGGTGCCAGTGTTTTCGTTGCCAGTGTTTCCATGAGTGACACGCCAGTAATGGTGCCACTGGCATTTTTGCAGCCACTTGTGCCACTTGTATTGTAGTGACAGGAGTGTATGAGTTTGAGTTTTTGCAGTGAGAGGTCTGTGAAATGCTGTGAGGTATGTGGAACCCTGGACACTTGGAGGTTCCAGGAAAGTCAGTTCGGGACTTGGAGATGAGACAGGTGTCAGAGTGGATGCATGCTACCATCTCTCCCACCTCTACACTGCTATGAAGATTAAGTTACCTGGGCCAGTCTGGTTCCTGCTCCTTGTCCAATTACTTGGCCCAGAATACATAATTTTGGCGGCGAGGTATCTGGATCAGAACACTCATGAAAGGGGGAGAGTGAAGTTGTTAGAGTGAAAAAAGAGAAACCTGATGCCTGGTTATCGGAGTGAAGAAAAGAGAAACCTGATGCATGGTTATCCATTCCATATAGTAGCATAGACCAGGTGACGCTGACGGATCTTCAGTTGAGATGCCATTTAAGTAAGAAAAAGGCAGAGGCATCTTTGGAGTTTAAATGTTCCACGAGAGCCATTCTGTGTGCACCCAGAACTTGAGTGGTGAACCACGATCCGAAAGTAGGTGGCTGAAACCCTCACAGGTCTTGAGCATCTCTGCTGTTTCAGAAGAAACTAATCAAGGGTTGTGTGGTAGATGGAGTTACTGCCGTTGCGCTGGTGTGCTCAGAGAGGGGCATGCTGGGCTTTGAAGTCCCTCAGTCAGGGGATGGCTGTTGGAGCATGTTGAGGTGAGTTTGAGACTGTTTGCCCAGGAGAGCACATGAGCAGAACAACCCTGGTGTGTCAGATGGAAGCTGAGGACTACAAGAGAGATGTGAGAGTAGTGCGCTGTTACGCACTTGGACTCCAGGGCTACATGTGGTCGTGTGCCATTGTAGCCGTCATGAGCAAGGAGCTCAGTGCGGTCCGATTACCTTCAGGCAAACAATTACGTCAGAGTGCAGCAGTGGGGTCCAGTGGCTAAGAAACTGCAGAATGTTCCGCTCGGAACTATTAATTGAAGTTCCAAGCTGCCGAGGAGGATTAAACTGGAAACGCTGACAAAGTGCTTGAAGAGAAGCCCCAGCAACGTGACTGGTGCTTGATGACAAGTAACTGGAAGTGAGAGGAGATGCTGGTTCCTGGGTGCCCAGAAGGGAAGCCTTTGTTTATTTTAACTGCGCACGCTGTTTTACATTGGGGATATTATGCCGTCCACGCGCGTTGCCGTTTTAGAAGGAGGAGTGCCATCGATCTTCAAGCTGCTTTGAAATTGATAGCAAGTTATATGGTTAATTATGCTGGCATATTAGATTATGCCTGTCACGCCTTTCCTTTCAACTACGTCTGCTGATCAGACACAGCAACAACAAAAAAAGTAACTTTGGAGTTGTTGTTTTTTTAAAAATCACAGCCAGGTTTACCATTTATTGCCTCATTTAAGGGGATTGACTGCTTCTTTAGTGCTCTGCAACAGTGATGTCACGTTTGCTTGCATAGAACATTATGATTATTTTGAAGACAATATATGCAGAAACAAATTGGAAGTAATTGCTGTGCTAATGATGAGCAGTGAAATGCAGTTAAGTGCTAATGGTTAGCAGATGAGAAGTTAGAAGTATGCTTTAATGAAGTTATTTATTTATGGAAAAGAGATACACGGAATCAGTAAATGTAATGTATTTACACATAATTTAGGAGTGATATGCAGTGATGATAACAGTGTTTTAACGTTTTTTTATGAAGGTAATGTGTGCAAAATAGGAGTTATAAACGCATTTAGCGCTATTGAGTAGCAATGAAGATGCATAGTAATATTTAGTAATGATGCTATTATTATGAGTGTTGACTCACATGCACAGTGTAAGGGTAATGCAATTTTATTTTTTGGCACACAATTTCAAAATTGTTTTATTTCAATGCAGGCTGGGATGTCAAGCATTGTATGTTGTTATGCACCAACAGAGCAGTGCCTGATCACCACTACTCTATTTGGTGTTTTCTCACATCCCAAAGAAATCAGTTAATTTTGCCTCAAGGGGTAATGTGCATGACGTTTTAGAAAAATTGCATTTATTTGTAAGTATTTGAAATGTTGTGCAATTTGTGATGTGCATGTTTTGTGGTGAAGAGTGAGTGAACGTGTGTGCATTTAGATCATAACATGTTAATGTAGTTTATGTAGTGGCTCACATGCTGGCCAGATGTGTTGCCCACATGAGAATCAACTGTTTAGAGTGTCAGTAGATTTATAATTCACTAGAGGTGAAGCTTGAGGTGCACATTGTGAGAGCATCCAGGTTAGAGTTGGTGTCAGTAGATTAATGATTCACTAGAGGTGAAGCTTGAGATGCAAGTGTGAGAGCATCTAGGTTAGACGTAGTTACATGTGTTGCGTGTTTAATCAGAGTGGCCACGTATGGGGATGCGTATATATGGGAGCATCCAATATAGTTGTGTGATGAGTCGTAGGTTTGATCAGAGTGACCTAGCTAGTTGAAGAGCAGAGTTGGGGTTTTGTGTTGGCAATTTATTTAGTGATGTTGGATTAGTATTCCACTATTTAGGAGAGGGATTCGAGTTCCTACTTAACGCACAATTCTACCAGCGTATTGAGGTGTTTTAGTGAAGTTATGCAGTGGCATGTGTTACATGTTATACATTGCTAGGTTGCAGTTGTATACACTGGTAAGAGGTTATTAGACATTCCAATTTGTTGTTTAAATTGTTTTAACATTTTAGTTGATTTTTGGGCAAGCAATTCCTCAATTGCTTTGTGCTTCGATTTAATTTGCACAGTACGCTTGTGAACCTCACACAGGGTCTGTGTATCTTCACACCATGTCGGTTTGGTTGCGTATAATTTGTTCAGTGTGTTCTTTGTTTTGTAAGTTAGTTTTCTATCCATTTTCATTCTTTGATATGTGTTCTTGTGGGAGAAAGGATGAGGTGCAGATTGTTGTGGATGTTGTGAGTTTTTGTTTAGGTTAGATGGATGCCTAGGACGTCGTTTTGGCCTTTGAGTTTAGCCCCGGTGGTGGGGTTAGGTTAGTACTCAGGTGTGGCAGACTTGTTGCCAGGGAGTGGCAGTACGTGTTAGAAGGAGTTTCAGTTTCTTTGTGATGGTTGAGTTTGTAGGTTTGTTTTATTGTCCTTGTGTGGCAAGCTTGTGCTTGATAGTGGCAGTACGAAGACCCTGGCCTGGCAGGCCAGGGTAGAAGCAGTTTCAGTTTTGTTGTGGTTGTTTGTCCTGGCATGTGAAGGAGTATTCCTCACAATTGTTTTAGGGAATGAGATGTGTAGTGACCAGAGTGTATGAGTCTGAGTGTTTGCAGTCAGAGGTTTGTGAGAATGCTGTGAAGTATGTGGAACCCTGGACACCTGGAGATTCCTGTAATGTCACTTAGGGACTTGGAGATGAGACAGGGGCCAGATTGGATACATGCTACCATCTCTCCCACCTCTAAACTGCTATGCTGTAACTTGAAGATTAAAGCATCCTGTTTCTATTTGCAACTTACCTGGGTCAGTCTGGTTCCTGCTCCTTGTCTTATTACCTGGCACAGGATACATCACCACTCTGTCGCGAGTATGCTCCTCTCTGTGACAAATTCATTTCTGTCAGCTCATTATGCTAATCATGCTTCTTCCTGGTACTCTCAGATCTCTCAGCAGCCTTTGCTATTGTCAATCACTCTCTTCTACTTGCATCACTTGCTTCTCTTGGCTTCAAAAACTCTGTTTTTTTACTGGTTTAGTTTCTATCTCTATAATCGTACCTATTCTGTTCCTTCACTTTCCATCTTCAACATTATTACCTCATTGTTTTGTTCTCGGCCCCCTTCTCTTTTCCCTATATACTGTTCTGCTTGCTTCCATTAAATCCTCGTTTGGACTATCCCACCATTTTTACACCAATGACACACAACATTTTCTTTGTTTCTCATCTTTCACTCTGGCTGTCCATGAGATTATCTCATCCTGCCTCCTTGCCATCCAGTTCTGGATGTGCAACGACTTTCTTCATCTCAGTAAAGTACTCTTTTTTCCAGCTTTCTTCATCCATTCCCCTCACCCTACGTTCATCTCTTCCCCCAAACTCTCTACCTTTCTCACTCTCTGCTCGCAACCTTGGTGTATACATTGATTCTTCCCTACTTTTTCGGCTCACGTTTCTGCTCTTTCTCTTTCATGCCGATTTCATCTTTTCAACCTCTGAAAAGCTAGACCTTTTATTTGTTTTTCTGCTACTAAACTATTTGTTTCTCCTCTTATTTTCTTCTCACCTTTTTTACTGTTGGGATCTTCTCCTTGGCCTTCCAACTTCTCATCTTGCTCCTCTTCGCTTGATCTACATCTGCTTCATCCGCCCTCTCTTCTGCCTCCCAATGTGGGAAACTATTTCTCCATCTCTAGCATCACATCACTGGCTTCCTTTTTAAACTCTCTTCCTCTTCAATTTCCTTTCTTTAAATCCCGTCATAATCTTACTTCTCACTCATAACTTTCTAGTCTTCAGCAGGTTCACTTCGCTCTGAGTCATTAAGACACCTTATTGTCTCTTGCCCTCCCTGTGCCTCTTCTCGCTTTCGCTCTTTCTCCTTACTTGCACCTCTCCACTGGAAAGCGTTTCCCCTTTCTCTTCGCTCTCTCTTGTCCTACTCCCTGTTTTTCTCGTGCTTCAAGGAATACGTTCTTCGTCATTGATTGGATATTTACACTTTATTTCTGTACCCACAATTCTTTGTGCAGCGCTTTGGTGTAAACCACTAACAAAATGCAAATAAAATACAAACAAATACAAACTGTTGTTAAACGTGCATGAGGCCTCTATGCCTACCCATCTCCTTCCTCCCCCTGCCAATGAGGTGTACTTCATCTGGCCCTTGCTCGGCTGCCACACATTCGGGACTGTTCTGCTATGGCTCTTTACTTACCTGTGTTGAGTGCCCTGGTTTTGACCACTTTGTCATAGCAACATTTCTACCTGCTAGGCCTCTGTGCTTTTATTTGATC
Organism: Ambystoma mexicanum; assembly: GCF_040938575.1. Taxonomy (NCBI): domain Eukaryota; kingdom Metazoa; phylum Chordata; class Amphibia; order Caudata; family Ambystomatidae; genus Ambystoma; species Ambystoma mexicanum. Next base: position 720,281,683 of record NC_090934.1, read on the forward strand.
CAGAACATGTACTGTACTGCTCAAAAACATTTGTCAATAGGCAATAGCCCAGCTTCCACTACCAATATAGAGACTCCTAGAAATGCGAGCCCTGTGATTTGCAGTAGGGCACATCCTAATTTCAGGGGGACCATTTATTTAATTTTGCATTTATTGTTTTCTTGCTAGGCGCTTATACAGAAAGTAAAATACCATTTCAAAGCACCGAAAGGGTAAGGGGGTGGGCAAGGGAATGAAATACATTACATAGTACAATAATTAATAATAGCAGTGGGGATAAGCAGGAAGGACGAACCTACTATGCCTTGTGAATATTCAGAACGTGTAAATCATGAAAGCAAAGGGGAAAAACCTGCTCTTTGGTGCACCCTGCTGGCAAGCACCCTAGGCAGTCACCTAGTTCGCTTAGTGCTTGCACCGGCCCTGCCAATCACCTTACTTTATGTTGAGCTTCTGCTATGCCTCCAAGACCCGCAAGTTTCTGTGTATTCTAACTCACAATGTGCACATCAGTGCACATGGTGCATACAGAAGAGATGGGGTTGGGTGCGGCGCTGGTCAGTGGAAGGCATATAGAGGCCTGGCAGTGTCCCCTGCTGGTATATGTCCCCACTAACCTCAGGCCACTTAAAGAGTTGGGTGCATAGTTATCATATTCAATAAAAGGGACTGTCCAGGCATAGGTATGATTTAATCTGAATCAATAACTCTTAGTCCCTCGTGTCATCCTACTCCTTGTGGTGTCTCGTCGTCCCAGAGAGGCACCTGCCGATAGTGTAACAGACTAACATAAAAATGTATTTGGCTCTCTGACCTTTCCCTTTGTGTCAGGGGGGAGTATAGGAGTCCAGAACATCATATTTCTTCCTTTTTCCTGTCTCTAACAGACTGGTATTCTTGCTGCAAGTATGTGTGTATAACGATTTTTATGGTTACTTCATTATTATAGGTATAAGTGCACAGGGCTGCGGACTGTGTGTAAGCCAGTTATAGCCATATCCAGAGAACACAAGTCCTGCTTAAGTCACCCTGAAGATTTGAGCAGCGTCAAGACTGAACCCCCCCTCCCATGACTAAGGGCCTTACTCGTCCTGCCCCGAAAGCCAGGGTGGCCACTCATACCCTTTGTCCATGTCTCATCCAATGCAGAAGTAAGACAGTTAAGGCTGTAAACAGAATCACAAACCCACTAGCTGGAACCTCCAAGATGGACGCACTACAAAAGTAGGTACATGCTTGGCCATCTGGTTCTTTCCTATGATTACATTGCCACAAGAACATACCAAGTATCACATGTAGATGGAGTCAGACAGAAGAAGGATGACCAACTACACATTAGAGAGGATTCATGGCAGTGTAGAAGAAGGGGTAACCCATTCTGTTGCTCCCGCTGACATCCCAGGGACAGATAAGAGCACCCAAAAACATGACTTCCATGTGTGGTTCCACTCACACACAGGCAGAGTAGGAGTCCCAGTGATGCTCCAGCTACATTGATATCTCCGGGCCCAGAGAAGTGGCAGCTGGCCCTACCGTTCCCACAGAAAGCACTCTGTGAGATGTGGACCATTATTCTAGAGACAGTGAGTACTGCACTAACTGACAGACACCACCCAACCACAGCCACCATTCCAACAGACCCACCCGAGATACCAACTCAGAGAGGAACTAATGGCACTCTGGAGTGTAAAATGGCTGGAAGGTATTGTGACGAAAAATTAATGCACCACCTTTAAGCCTTTTGCCCGTATGAATTAAGAAGGGCAGTTATAACAGAAGTGGTTAAAATAGAGAAATACCCTACCGTTAGGCATAGAAAGGGTTTGTAGTGTTAGCTTCTTTGCCATTTGTAGAATATGAATACACATAGACGTGTTTCAGAATGAGTTCTGATCATAGTGTTGTGCTGTTTTAGAGAAATGCATTGTGATGTGTAATGTGTTTTGATAAATATTAAAATATGTATATTTTTGATAACTACATGGTTATTCACCCTTATTTGGTTAAGGGGTGAACATGACTAAGTCACATGCATCTAGGGTTACTCACTCTTAGCAGAAAGGGAAGGAAGCTGGTTTGTGGGATTCTTTAGATTTTGTGTTCCACCTTTAAGAGGGACAGACCTGAAGCAGGGGTTCGGGAGGCGGGAGGAGGGAGAAGGGGAGGGACAGGGGAAGGAAGAGGTCCTTTGTAAAGAGATTTCAGAAGAAGTAGCCACCCATCTAGTCTTCTCCAAGACATATGTGATGGTCGGCATTCATGTTATGAAGCTCCTGCATCTAGCATATGTGGTAAGTAATCATGGGAGAACTGATTTGAGTCAAACTCGAATATCCCATAGTTCAGCGCGTCGACAAGGTCGATCTTTTTGAACATTTGGGGAAGGTTGCGCTTAAAATATGTGAGCTGGTTCACCAGTTGAAAATGCTGTAAACAAGTTTGCAAAGTCCAAATGATGTCAGACAAAAGAAATCAAATCTGTTTCAAGTCTAGATACAAGCAGTCGTCACACTTTTTGAAAGCCTGCTGCAAACCAAATACAAGGCTTTCAAAATCTTTACATGATGACTTATTCTTGTCTAGCCTTACTGCCAAAAAGAACACCTACCAGTAATGAGCCTTGAAACTGACTTTATCATATCATTAATTTCCTGGTAAGGGGATAGTTGTCACAGGTACATTGTAAAGAAACATTGCAAAGGAAACCAGGTTGCCACATTATATAAGCAGTGTGCTAGGTTTTCTTGCAGTTCACAGCTTCCTTTGCAAGTGTGTTAGTGCTGGCAAAGCTACAAAATCAGAGATGCCAACAAATCCATGTTATTCAGGAAATATGCAACCGGTTCTGTTGATTTCCTTCTGAAAGTTGCAGCTGTGGATTTATAATGAATAAAGACAAAAGTACACGTCCCAGAAAAGCAGGAATCAGTAAAGCATCTCCCAAATCATATGGAACATGCTGACATATGTGCAAAAGATGGTGACGCGTGTTCAGTAGTTTTGGCGGCGCAATGGGAAACATTCCTCACCATACATTTGCTCTCTTACGTTCATGCCCACGGCACATTATTTCATGCATGGGTGGGGCAAAGGCTGCATGCAGAAGGAGAGGGAGTTGTGCTATATGAATGTAGCCTTCCTTCCTAGTTCCCTTTGGTAATATTGTACAGTATTGTAAGGATCCTGTGCAGCCATGTGGGTGCACCATGTAGATCATGTCTTCAAGTGCAGGAAGGAAAGCACATTCTCTCACCATTCGGAAGTCAGAGAAAGGGTCAAAGCTGGCTTGAGTGATAACCCCTAATTTTGTAGCAGGAACAAAATTAATGTTTGCTTACTGCTGTACAACAATACAACCTTCGTATTACTCTTCACAGTTTAAGGTACACAACAAACATTTAGATAAAAAGATGCATCTTCCAAGTGATCCCCTTTGCTAGCACTCCAAATCCCAAACAGATGAGTTACTCTTCCCTCATCACCTGACACAAATATGGCTGAAATAATGCTCAGGCACAACTATTGGGACTCTGCTGCTGATGAAGAAATCCTGGGAGAGCAGGGTGTTTAGTCCTGTGGCTTGTTGTGTCACTGCATCAAGTTATGGCTCCTGAAGATGCCTTAGCAGGGAGCTCCAGGCAACAGTTAGGAACAATTATTGTTTCAAAAACTGCATATAGTCCACCCATACGTTCACTGGTTTCCATCCATTTGTTATTTGCTCTATGTTAATTCTGCCCTTCTGCTAACTCTGGTGATAACGCTCAGTGGTTTATTTCATAGGCCTGAATGGTGGCAGAGATTATCCTGTTTTCAACCATTCTGGAGTCGATAAAGGAGTAACACTGACTGGAAAAGAACTCATAATACGGTGCCACGAAACAAGTGAGCTTTGGTGTGCACTGCATCAGTATATCCAAACTATTGCTCTTCACACTTCATGCATTAGGACACACAAAACATACCCGGGACGCATCTCCCCATAGCCGTTCCCAAGGTACGACCCTAAGAAGCGTGTTCTTCTCCAGCTTTACCTTACTTATTTATGATCAAAACTCAAGCACAATGCAGGCAGAAACCACCAAACAAGCAGCTTGAGGTACTCGGAATATAGTTAAGCAAATAATCCCTGATGAAGCCTTGCATGTTTCTTTTTGATTGTGACATTGATTTATACAAGTAAACTTTGCACAAAGCAACCAATAACAGAACAAATACAATTATCTAAATGTCAATGCACACTTAATAATGTTCGTTTAGCAAGCTAAAACTGTTAATTTTTAAAAGAGAGAGCTTATAACATGAATAATAAAATGCATTGATAAATTGATAATGCTAGTTCAGAAAATATTTCGAAGGTGCTTAAAGTGAGATGGACAATAAAAAAAAACACATGTACGAGAGATACATTGAAGTAACATTCATAAACGACAAGATCCACCGACCATCTGATAGCAATAATGTTGAGTCTGTATAAAAATAGGAGTACTGCGATTGTTAATGGGATTTCATTCCCATTAGATAGACGCAACCAAAAATCAAGTTCCAAGATCCAATCCTCCGAATTAACAAAGGTGCCAAACAAAGTAACTCGAAAATTGTGTAGAGCTGAACAATCAATCACCAGATGTTTTAAAGTTTGCCTAGTTTCCGGTTGCCCACAGAAACAGCAATGGTTTGCTAATATAGACAGTTTAGAGCGCAGGGCCAAAATGTATCGCTTTGGAATGAGTTTCAATCTAAACTGCAAGAATTGTGACCTCCAACAGGCATTTGGGAATTTGCTAAAGTATCACATGAGTGTTTCCAGGTGTATAACTAATTTAGGGAGATGATTATAATTTGTATAATGCCTATTGATTTCGATTGCGTCAACCCAATCGTTTGTAAAGAGCCTTTTCTTCATCCCTATAGGACTGCACAGTTATGTTTCAGCAGTTTCATAAATACTCTTTGATCTAACTTCACTCCTGGTCATAAAACCGTAAATTACACCAGCTTTCAGTTGTAAAATAATATCTCTGAAGTCACAGAACAACAAGTTATCAGGGGGTAAAGAAATAGTCTATAAAAAGATAACATTTTCCATTTCAGCCAACCATGTGGTGAAGTCAGACCCAATTCTTATTGGATCATCGAAATCGGCACACAATTTGGAAGGGCAGGAGTTTCAACCAATTTTTCCTTACACATTTTATCAGTAAGTGGTAGCAGGACAGATGAGAAATCGCCTGTCCGCAAAGAAAGGATGGTACTATTTTAATCTGGAGTGCTTTTTGTTAATACGTTTAATTTGAGGAATTAGTGTGGTGACTTTCTCCTGCAGTCTTTAAAACATCGTTTTTACCAAGGTGAGGCATCAAGAAAGGAGCGCAAACATTTTAATTGTGTCACTGTTTCAATTGGAGTGGTGCCGATTGTCCCACTAAATTTATATGGCTTTGTTGACCTGCCAACAAATCAAGAATTTTTGTTTTACTCACCTTTATTCATGCGTGCATGTATTCAGTCTGCCTCCTCCCATAGGGACGTCCTTTGGGGGTAGCCAGGGTACCCCCCTCTTCCTCTGCTACCCGTAGACCTGTCCTTGCTACCCCTGGGCAACTGGACAAAGAGGCAGTGCCAAGAGCAGATGTCTGTGTTGTACCTGAAAAAGGTGGTTGTAAATGCAGCTACACGTGCCACGGCTTTTTTCACCTGGAATCTAAATGTTATCTGAAGAAATAACTGAGATGCTGAAGCCGCCATCACTAATGGGTTGACAGTCCCTTAGTGAAGAATGCCTGAATGGTTGGGTTCAGAGGTGGGGCTGTCGTGCAGCTCATACCTAGTACAGGAAGGGTATGGGGGCTAGGTCTAGCTAGTTGGAAATGGGTAAGAGCAGCCTGCAGTACTCAGTGACAGCACAGCATGAATGCAAATCTCATCAGTGTTTCGCATTGTCTGCTTTGCACATCCAGTGAGTCACTGGGCTTGTGGTGAGAGGGTTGTGCCCCAGTGGCTTCTGCCACCAATCCTGCCTCGGCACTGTGTGACCTCACTCAGATGTGCCAGACCTGCATCAGAGGTACACTGAAGATAGACACAAGGTTAGATAATTAATTTACAAGAAGTTGGCCTCTGCGTTTGATTTCTCAAGCAAAACATATTTATATTTGAAAGGATAGCTCAGGGGTAACACACTTGCTTTGGGAGCAAGAGGATGCAGTGCATTGTGTTTTCAGTTCCTGTTCCAGTTCTTAGAAGCTGGAGGAGGCTGGCACTAAGCAAGATATAAAGGACCAAAGAAAATAATAAAATTTGATGTTTCTAGGGGTGATGTCATGGACCTGCTGCTGCTGTTTACATTTTAAAATAAAAAATAAAAAACTGCAATTACTGTGACCTGCAACACATCTTTCCCCTCTATCTCCCATCTAACAAAAAATGGTGGGTTACTTACCAGATAAGCAAAACAGAAAGGTGATGGCTGGAAGGTTTCAGATCATTCATAACCACGGGCACAGCTATGGGCAACCCTCCAGACCATCGTTTTTCTGGTTGGACTTGTGTTGGTCAGTTGCTGTTTCCAGTCTGTGGCCAGACACTTGTCAGGCACTGGATGTCTGTGCTTGGGGGTTTAGGCCTCTTCGAGATGTTCTCTCTGTTTACAGTTTAGCATGAGTGAAGTACAATAGTCCACGTTATTGTATTGGACGTCTGCTTACATTCACAGTCATTGGGCCTGTAGACACTGATATTAACGCTACATATGGTGAACCATTCTTTTATGAAATGTATATCATACTACAGTGATATTGCAACCATATTTTTCTTACTGTACTGAGGAACAATGCTATGTGATGCCACTTCCGGTTTGTCAAGCAGTGAAAGGTTGTGTGCCATCACTTCCTGTGATGGCACGTGGGGTGGGGTCAAGTGACATCACTTCCTGTGATGTCATCAGAGGTCAAGGGCCACGTGATGTCACTTCCGCCACCCCTGGCATTTTGGTGAAATGACGTCCCTGTCCTCCCAGTCTTTGAGATGCCTTAATTTACTTAATTTTGAAGCTCAAACAAGAGATACAATGTCTATACAAACAAAGGTGGAAGAGGAGAGTAGAGGGTCTTGCTCGTTCCTTGAATCATTATCTTCTCCTGCATGGCAGAGGAATTTGGGCATACTATACCACGCGAAAACGTCTTCTCATAGACAAAGATGCTTCAACTTAAAGGGAGTTCTCACCCCTTATGTACTCACCTTGCCACATTCGATTGGTCCACTAGTAGGCTTTTGCATCAATGCAGTCCTGGCTGCTGTGACAAGACCCTTTTCTTTGTGATGTATTTTCCAGAGTGTTTTTTCTTTAAGTAGTGGGAAAGGGGCACAGGAAGTGTGCCCAAGAAATGACAAGATGGTGAAACCCCTGGCTCACCTGTAGCTGATCTCCTGACCTACTCTAATTCCTCCCTCTACTCTGTAGGCCTTACATCAACGAGACTCCACTAATGATCACCCTAATGGTGCTGCTCCATTGTCTTATCAGGGATTGCCTTTAAGGTACTGGTTCCAAGTCTTATCAGAGAGAACAAAAGGGGCTTTCTAGCGCTGGATCCAAATGGTTTGTTTTGGGTGAAACTCAGCCTCCCAAAAGGGTGCATAAAATCTGTTAAATGTGTCACTACTTTTCAGCATAGAATTACCAGTACAGTTGTGTTTTAGAAAGAAAAAGGCTTAGGCTGCTACTCCCTCACAGATGGCTTTGGGTCACAGTATGACTGGCGCAGTGTCCTGCCGACGTAGTACATTGAAGAACTGGTAAACCTTCGGATCTGTATAAAGATGAATTGCGGGTTATGATGCCCTTTTGCTGTACAAGGAGAGAAAAATAAAAGACATTTATTTTTGGCATAACAACGATTCTGTTATAGGTTGTTGTGGCTCTGATGGTGTAAATTGAAACGTGAGAGAAAAAAGAAAACACTGAAGAATGGAGGTTTGAATAAAATATCCGAAACACCGGTATTTTGTCCAAATGTTCTGGAATAAATGTAGCAAATTAACCCAGTCGTAGAAAATGTGGAAAGTGCTTTTTTGGCATCATGAAATACATATTGTTTTAAAGCAGTACTTATGTTACCTATATTATCACACTGAAACAAAATTGAATAGTTTCTTAGCGAATAGGAGCAGAGGCGCCACCAAGGGGTGCCCAAGGGGCCAAGGGGGGCAACGGCCAGCCTTAGAAAAATGCCCCCCTGACCACCTCCCCCCCCCCCCGCCCGCCTTCCAGTTATGTGCTTGTTTTGGTGTGCCACCCCAGTCACCTCATCAGGCCACCCCTATGAAAAATGTCTGGGGACGCCACTGAACAGGAGTTATTTACCAACTCATTGTCTCATTCCAATGGCTGAATATCGTTGTGAAAAGCACTCATTAGAGGACAGGTCCATGCTATTTGTCTTTTTCCTCCAATTTTGATGCGTCTTCAGTCATGGCAGAGACGCATGAAGGATTCACCACATGAATGTGGTGAGAGGTATTGGATGGCAACATCCCGCCTGGTTCGTGCGGCTTTCACCGCAGCATACAATCAATCAGTGGTGATTTGTGCTGTTCTCGTGTGCACAGCAGCGATCCCCAATGACAGAGTTCAATGCACTGTTTCTTTAGCAGATTCTTCTGGTTTCTGCAGCCACAGGCTATCCAAGCGCAATCTGCTGACATTGAACGATTCCTGGGCGACCCTGCGCGACCCTCTCAGTATGCGCAAAGTCAATTCTGTGATCACTTTTTTTCCCTTGGACATACGTGTGTAGATTGCAGTATGATTTTTAAACCCCTGCTAGTCCACTCATCCCTTCAGGTTTACAAGATGAATCCACTGAGTATCATTAAGTCGGTCAATAATAAGAGCTATCAGTATAGTGCTTAGAAGTAAAATACATTTTCAAGAAGCACTATATAAAAAGTGAAATTAATAATACTGACTTAAGGAGGTTGAATTGCTGAGACCTCACTGCCCACATTTCAGCCTGTGATCCACTGGCTGTACAATGATATGTGTTTCGGGTCTGTTAAAACATCTTACTTGGTACTGGGACATGACAAGCACCTCACACTTCCTCTTTTTAATCACCTTCCAAAGGATCACAAACCCCCTTGAATATAGGGAAGGGAGTTCCAAGGGCCCGTTAGCATCTTTTGGAGAAGTGCACCCACGACGTCTGGCAGTGTGCAGGATTATGCACACATCCCTAATGGGGTTTCTATGCTTTATTTCCTCAATTTAATGAAATGTAATTTTATTTCGTGACAGGCAGGTGCAACCATTGCAGAAGAGAGAGTGATGCATTTAAATATAGATTAACACATACCTCATTCGGTACATGAATCCCGTACTGGACTTGTTACCTCATATACAAACATGCTTTGTCAACGCTAGGGACCCAATTCATAGAAGAAGCGCAAAGACCCTGTAAAGTACTTTGCACGCAAAGCATATTTGCACTTATCTGCAAAGGTATCATTTGCGCATTCTGTGTATTCATGGAATTATAACCACAAAGTACCAATAGGTGCAAAGAAAATTGAGTAGTGCCCGGAAAGCCCACAGCACGCCCCCACGAAAATCGAAACCAGTGCAGATATCAACCTTTGCGCCTACCTCATTCCCACCATCATGCATCCGGCTATACTTCAGGCCATCCCCCGCAACCAAGGCAGCACCACGGCGACACTGCATATGAAACCCGTTAACCCAGAACTGCACCACGTTAATCTGCATACCATTTTGCATAAGTCAAGGCAGCGCCCATTAAACCTGCGTACGAACCCTCGTAATTCAAGGCAGCACCCCGCTAATCTGCATACAATCATCCCTAACTCCAAGCGGCAGCTCAACTACGTGCCGTGACCCCTAAATTGCTATGTTAACGTTACCTTTGCGCATTGGATCCTATGCGCAAAGTACTTTGCGCCTGCTATCATGTGGCTGTGAGTTCACAATGTTTGCGTGTGAGTTTTCCCGACTTGAAGTTGCGTGTTGAAATTTTGTTGGGTTTGTGCTTGACTGGGCGTGCAATTTCTTTGCATGCTCCATCCCTCAACGGGAGAATGGGGAATATGCATGTTCCGCCCACTATTTATTCCTTTGCATAGACCTGTTCCACACTTTGCATGGGGCATCGCAGAAGCACTCATCTGCACACAAAGACGTGACAGACCCACGCAGAGTCCCCATGAATCCGGCCCTAGTACTTCTCACTACACCCCCTCAGGTTACCAGTTGTGGGTAGATATGTGTTATTGCATTATCTGAGAAAAATATGAAACATGCCCCAATTTCTATGACAAATATTGTCAAGATCTGATAGAGAAAAACTGAGGAAAAATCCAGGAGTTGCCCAGGAAAAATCTGCAAACTGTACATTCTCCAGGTACAGGTCATTTATTCTAACCAGGGATGTAACTGACAATGGGGCGTATTACAAGGCTGGCAGTGCATGGACATCATTTCGGGGTCGCCAGGGGTCTCAACTGCGACCCCAGCGGTATGCCTTGCTACCCCTGTGGTCTCCTTTGCTACCCCTAAAAAAAATGCAAATATATATATATATATATTTTTTTTTATTTTTTATATTTATTACGTTGAGGCTCATGGGCTGTGGCCAGCAGCATGTGGCTCTTTGTTTCTGGAGTGGCTGGTTTTATGATGGCTGTAGCCGATAAGATAGCTCCGTGGGTTGGGTGCTGGCTGCTGCAATGTGTATGTGATCTTCAGGTTGCAGGTTCGACTCCCATTAAAGTCATCTCAGCCTTTCATCCTGCTGAGGTTGATAAATGAGTACCAACACAGGTTGGGTGATATTGTATGTATATTTGTTCTATATGATGCGCTTTTAACCGTAAGTGCTAGATAATAATAACACATGATTATCGTTTGGCCTTGGATGTCTGCTTGCATTCACAGTGATTTGGTAATATGGGACTATACGCATTGATACTAACAATACATAAGGTGATCCATTCATGTATGAAATCTATATCACTTTACAGTGATATCGTAACCATATTTTCCATAGTGTATTCAGAAACAATGCTATGTGATGCCACTTCCTTTTTTGTCATGGGTTCAAATGTCATATTACATCGCTTCCTGTGATGTCACTTCGGTTGGAGTCAAATGACATCACTTCCTGTGATGTCGTCAGAGGTCAAGGGTCGTGTGATGTCACTTCCGCTACCCCTGTCATTTTGGTGAAATGACATCCCTGCGGCAGTGTGGTAAATAAAAGTGGCAGTAATTCCATTACCAGCACGTTTTTGACAATGATAGAATTACCAACATTTTCACCACACTGCCAAATTCCAGCTTTAGAGGAAAATTGGAGGATTCAACTCCAGCTAAACCCACTATAACACCAAAAACCTGTCAATTTAAATCGAAAATATTCATGGAGTCCTATAGACACCACAAATGAGCTGCCCACTGCCATACTACCACTCGTAATACCGTGGCAAGACCACCCGACAGAGTGTCAGTAATGGCGAATGAGTTTGCTGCTAAATCGGCAGATGTATCTCTGATTTACAGCCAAAGTCATAATGAGGCCCAATGTATATTCTATGTAAAAAACAGGTCCGTACAAATGTGTGGGTTTCCCATTTTGGATGAGTGAATGGCTATGGGTCCTGATTTAGTTCAAGTACACATAATTCACCCAGCTTTGTTGCGATGCTGTTACCAAGTTACAGGGACGTTCGGGAGGATGTAGGCCACAGCAACAAGTACCTGTTATTAATTTCAAAGGAGAGACAATTTAAAAAAATGGGGGCACGTAAAACAGCAATTCTTAAGAGCAGTTGAGAGGTGTAAGTAGGAGAAGGTTTTGTAAAATATGATTTTTAACATCATCTTATGGTCCCTGCTGCTTGGTAAATTGACATGCCTTCCACGTCAGTGCTGCATTACGTTTTCCTGGTGTTATCATCTATATGATTGTTTATGGCCTCCTTTGTTTGTGTTGTTAAATTGCACAGGAAATATGTCCCCTATCCATAATGAGCAAGCACATTCTGCCCTCTTTTCTTCATCTATGGTGAATACGATGCAGCTTACTGAGACCAATCCATAGTGGCCGCCAAAAGCGGAGTCAAGTTACGCAGACCGTTTAGCAAGGACCAGTGCTGTTTGCTGAATACTGCTTGAAAAGGTCTACGTTTTGCTTTCATGCTGCCAGACATGTTTTTTTCTCCCATTTGTGATGCAAGTAGAACTACTTATATTTAATTTATATTTGTTGAATTATGATTGAATTGTGCATTTAAGTGCATTCATTGTTTCTTTGCTACTTGTACAGTCAGGTGTCACATGTGGTTAATATGTGTCACTGTGAAGTATGGCACAAGTAATGCATGGCGAAATGCTGATAATTACTGTTTGTGCCACACAAATGATGCAACATTGCACATCCCATGCTAAAACAGGTTATACGGTTGAAGAGGGAGATGAGCACTATAAAGAAGAAACATGCAACTTCCTGAAAATGAGCAAAATGTTATCTCAAAGTCGGAGTTACTGTGTAACTTGGCTCTACAGTAGTAGAATGGCTCCTGAAAGAGCTTCTTTGGACTACCTTTCCTAGTGCATTGATAGGTTTTCCATATAAGTATTTTTATATCATTTTTTAAAAGTGCTAAACGTTGCTTTAAATTGCGTACGTTTCGTTTCCATGTTGCCAGGTAGAGTGATGTTTTTCACTTTATTTTCTGCTAGTGGACCTGTCTATATTTTGGAGAGATTCATTGCAATGTGCTTTTCAGGTCATTTTTTGTTTCCATGATGTTTGTATAGTTCAATAACACATGTGGTTAATATGTAGCACTGTGCAATCTGGCACAAGTAATGCATGACTAAACAGTGACTAATATTTTTTTCTGACTACAAAAACAAGGAAACATTTTCCTTCACCAATCCCATACTAAAACTGCTGATACAGTTAAAGAGTGAGACGTGCAATGTAAAGAAGAGCCTGCAACTCCCTGATAGTTAGCAAAACAGTTCTTGTAGGCATGTGATAGGCCATTTTGTAAATGACTGGGCAAAGGCCCAGAGGCAAGTGTGAGAGGACTGACAAGGGTTCAGGGGACCTGTGAGACTCTGAGGTACACGAGGCAGCCAGTCAGCAGACTGTGTGGAAAATGAGGGAGAGAGGGATAGAGAGGAGTGAAAGGTTAGCAGGGTAAAGGGAGAGAGAAGGAAGAGGAGAAGACAAATGTCTTAATGCTGTTCCGGAACTTAAGGAGATCAGGCTCAAGATAGAGTGCGGCAGGGAGGCTATTCCAGAGGGAGGCCCCTGCACAGAATAAATATCTCCCTCTGAATCGCTACTTGGAGAACCGGCTCACTAGCAGAAGGTTGGAGGTAGATGAGCGGAGGGCTCGGAAAGGACAGTATTTAGGAAGGCAGTGTTGCAGATAGGTACGTCCCAGGCCCCAGAAAGCCTTGTGGACAATGCAGAGGGTCTTGAATTTGATCCTTGCAGCAACCAGAAGCGCAAGTGGAGGGCTTTCAGTGACTGAGAGATGCAGTCCTTGGGCCTGAGGCCAAGGATAAGTCACGAGGTTCTGTTCTGGATGAGTTGCAGAGGGTGCAGAGCAGAGGCAGGGAGGTGGTGAAAGAGGCTGTTGCAGTAGTTCAGCCTTGCGCGAACCAGGGCTATAGAGACAGTGAGCCACTGGGGGAAGTTGGGAAAAGGAAGAGTACCTCTGAAGAGGTGTAGATGGTAGTTGGACTTAATATAGATGTCCGAAATGTGAGTGGAGAAGGAGAGAGTGGAGTTGAAGTTGACCCAAGGTTTTTTGCCTCGTAGGTGGGTGCGGGTGCAGGGCCAGTGGAGGCCGGCCCGAGTGAAAGTGGGAAAGTAGGAGCAGGAGTCCCAATGCCAACGATCTCACTCTTATTGGCGTTGAGGCAAAGATTGCAGCACACCATAACTGAATTTGTGGTTCTATAAAATCTAGTAGTAGCACATGCCTTTAGCAGTCTACTATCACACATGGATAATTGGTGGCATTGCACAGTCTAGCACAAGTAATGTAGCTGCATGAATAAGTGTTCCTTGGACTTGATCCTACTGACAGTACAAGAACTCTCAAAAGAACTTGATAAACTCACCAGTGAAATATCCAAAAAACAACCAGAACTCACTAATGCAGTAACAGCAGCAGACCTTGAAAAGATCCTGGAAGACATTAACAGCAACATATCAGAATACAGAACAGAGTTAGAGAACAAGAAATTAAGAGCATTCCGTAAAGACACCTATGACTACCTAAACAACGAGGTATATAGTTGGATGGACAAATATAGACAAAACAAAACACCCAACAATTCGACAGTTCTTCGGACCAAGAGAGAAGTGGACCTGAAACAACTGATAACGACCAGCCAGGTGGAGGAGAAGGAGCAAGCACCAACAATAGAAACTCACCAGTGAGACATCCTACCATCACAAGCACCATTTTTCTATGAAGAGGAGCAAGAGTCAAAGCATCAGGAGGGGCGTAGAAGGAGGCACACGTCGCCTGAACACGTAACAGAACCCCAAGAAAACTTAGTAATCAACCTATCAGATCAACTACTAAGTGACACAGAGAATATGTTATTACAAAAAGGACTAAACTGTGTTCATACCTACAGTGCTAATCTCTTTGAGAAAAAAATAGAGTTATTCAAACTTTCAAGAAACTGAGACTAAAAACATTTTTTGCCTCCATTGACAATGACAAACTGGTAGAATAATTAGAGGATCCAGAGTTTAAAGAATTTAAGACCAATAGTTATACCACCACTAAGTCATCCAATCATAGATCTTTTCCAAAGGATGGTTAATGCCGACCTCAAGAAATGATCCTATGCACCACCGAAAAGGAGCAAGTTTCAAAGAAAATATTTAAATATTGTTAAAAACATGTTCTCTGATGAGAGAATGACATTCAAACCAGCAGACAAAGGAGGAGGATTTTGTTCATTCTCAAAGAAGAAGAATGTGCTAATCAACTAGCAGACCAACTAACATATGCTCCAATAAATTCAAATCCAACACCGGATATACAAAGAAATCTGGAACACTTATTGAAGATAGCAGAAGAAAAAGAATGGATAAACGATAAAACACGCCACTTCCTCACATTCTTTCACCCAAGAGTACCAGTATTCTACATGCTACCTAAGATACACAAAAGACTGGTTAAACCTCCAGGGAGACCGATTGTCTTTGTGACCAACAGTATTCTTCAACCATTGGGAACCTATCTAGACTACTTCTTGCAACCAATAATCCAAGCCACTGAAACACACATCAAGGATACCACACACTTCCTCAACATCTTAGATAAATTACAAATACCAAACATCATCATTCTCTTTACAGCAGTTGCATGAAGTCTCTATACCTCTATACCCCATGACCTAGGACAGGAAGTGGTAGAGTGGCTACTTCTATGCACTGTGGACATGCAAGCATCCAAAGAATTCCTAATGACACCAGTGGACTTCATTGCTCAGAATTCATACTTCAGATTTAAAAAACAATACTACATCCAAGTAAGCAGAACATAAATGGGGGCAACTTTGGCCCCAAGCTACACCAACATATTCATGGACAAGTTTGAAACGGACCACACCATCAACCACGCTATCTGGCAGAAGCATTTACATTACTGGGGCTGATCAATCAATGATGTATTCGGCATTTGGCAAGGCACAGAAGAACAATTCAATACATATGAGAAATACCACAACACCATAGATGACCGTATCCAATTCACAACAACCAACAGTCACAACAAGGTCAACTTTCTAGATGTTACCATCAAAAACAGGGACTCTGAATTGACAACAACGCTGTATCAGAAACCAAGCGATCGCAACAATCTGTTACACAGACTGAGTTTTTTTCCACCCAACACCATAAGAAGGCTACCATACAGCCAATTTCTACGAGTCAAGAAAATTGTACAGGATGAAATCGAATGCACCAGATTACTGAATTAAATTGCTAAAAGATTTGAACAAAGAGGATACCATGAGGAAGAAATCAAGAGTTCCTTACTTAAAACTGACACCATCATCAGGAAAACTATACTGGAGAAAGGAAAAACCACCACGCAACCTCCTTTAATATATGTAACAAAATTCTCGACGCAAAGTAGCAAGATCAAAAAGATTGTGGAAAAACACTGGCACTTCCTATCCGATGATCGAACTTTGGGAAATATCTACACCACACCACCTATGTTTGCTTACACGTGCACCACAAATATGAGAGACATGCTAGTAAGAAGTTACACAAGGGAACCCCACAAGAAACCAAAGAGACGCTTCACATACCCGTTTCTAAACTGCACAAATTGAAATATGGTACAAAAAGGAGATATATTTCATCCAAACACTGCCAAGAAAATGTATTTGAAAACATTCACAACATTAAACACCTCAAATGTGATCTACAGCATCAAATGCCCATGTGGGAAGTATTACGTCGGTAAAAAGGCCTTTGGGAAAGCCAAAATACGCTGGAACGAACACTGATCAAATATCCAGACAGTGAACAACAAATCGCCATTCGCACTACATTTCAAAAAGACACTACACAATATTTCACAGGTGAAATTCCAAATATTAGAGCCCATAGAAAATATGGACATCAACAAACTTCTTAACCAAAAAGAAACTTATTGGATAGAAAAACTGAATTCCCTACACCGAGGGGGTATGAATGAAGAGTGCAACTATGTATGTTTTCTTTAACCCAACCTGGTTTGAAAGACATTTTCACAGTACAGTGTATATTGGTGAACGCTAATGAAAAAAATTCAACTGATGATCCCGACAAAAAAGCAGTCGCATTCTGTCCACACCATCAACGGATCTATTTAATATAAAGAAGCCTCAGTCAGAGAGATGCAGAGCACTTCCAAAAGGTGAACCATGGGTTCTCTATTTTGCATACTGAATTCTTGCCATCAATCACAATTAACTTTCTCTATTAATTCTATCAATTCCTTCCATCATTCCACTTTGAGAACCTGATCTCTAATCTTCGTTCTTCATAATATGACCAAAATCCATGAAATAGCACTGATGCGCTATGTATTCATTTTGCTTTCACACCATGTAAAGATCTATGTATGTTTAAAACATTATTGCGAAGTTCACCCAATCCAAAATGGCTGCCAGCTTGCGATGACATCATAACATCAATGACATCATCACGTTACGCATGCCGGCACTCAAATGAAAAAGAGCAGGACAGACAGGTAGTCGCATCGCTGCAAACCTGGTGTCCTGCCAGAATACGCAATGCACAACAAGGCAAACTGAAACTCTGTCCAAGTATTGCCAACTTTCCATAGAAAGTATGATATCTGAGCTCTAAATATTAATGTGGACCTTACCATCAATAGTAATATTTTGACATGCCTGTTACCTGATTATGGATTCTTGGATTACACAAACGAATAAACATTAAGGTTTGATATATATCTAACTTCTTATGAAAGTACTGTATCTGTGTTCTAATAATCAAGTGATTCTTAAGACACCACAATATCAGTGATTTACCAATGTATTGCAGATACATCTGAGGGTACCAGACCAAAAGAGATTTATATTTTGGCTCAAAACAAGTAAAGACGTAGAAGCCTGGTAAATATGAACGCACAACATAAAAGTCAATTTAACATGAAACATATAAGAATGATATCAGTTTAGCAATATGTTTACATTAAATATGGTCTTTTGCACATGTTTTTTCTGTTTAGAATTGTACATTGTAATTCTACTTGTTTATTTTTAAAGCGCTTATACACAGGTGAAGTGCTTCAAAGTCCTTCAAGGCCGGAAGGGAACAAGGGGATATTGGGCCTCATTACGAGTCCGGCGTTAACCGAGGCGGTAAAACTGCCTGGTTAACGCCGGACTCGTATTACCATTCCGCCTCCGTGATTCCCGGAATTACCGGGGCATCACAACCCCGGTTTTCCGGGAATCACGGAGGCGGAATGGTGTAAATCCCCATTCCCATTGAGTCCTATGGGACTCAATGGGAATCGGGATCATGGAAACACCGGCAGCATCTTGTAATGCTGCCGGTGTTTCCTCGTCCGCCTGCAGGCGGGCGGTGTTAAACCCGCCAGGTCAGACCTGGTGGAAACATCACCTCCCGCCTGCAGGGGTCGGGATCAGGCGGTCCGGAAACAACGGTGGCGGCGGGTTTACCGCCACCGTTATTTCCGGACCGCCACGGTCGTAATGAGGCCGTCTTCATTCTTGGGCGTTGAAGATTCAGAATGATCTAACAGCAATAACTAGCTTACTAGGCCATGGCATTTCTACTAGTATAAGTGTGTGACAAAGAGTGTGGGGAGAAGTGGGGGTGGGGAGGGAGAGGAACATACAAGACAAAAGGTTGGTCATCAATGCTCCTATGCATGCAGTCACAAAAGCTAGGGAGACGAGATAGAGGAAGACAGGACAGACAAACATTCAAGGTCCTGCAAATGTGAGACAGAAGTGTGATGGAGGGGTGAGGGACAAGTGCACCCAGTCCAGCAAGGGCCAGGGTTAAGTGCAGAGT
Organism: Ambystoma mexicanum; assembly: GCF_040938575.1. NCBI lineage: Eukaryota > Metazoa > Chordata > Amphibia > Caudata > Ambystomatidae > Ambystoma > Ambystoma mexicanum. The sequence continues at coordinate 720,300,309 of NC_090934.1, forward strand.
GGGTGCCACTCTCATGGAACATATTCTGAGTGCAGTAATGCGAGGCAGAGTGCGGAGGCCCAGAGAGAAGTGCAGGACTGGTGGGGGAGCCTGGGCCCTGTGAGGCTCTGGAAGTGCACCAGGCAACCATTAAGCTGACAGCTAACAGGTTGGGTATGAGAACGAAGGAGGGAATTAGGAGAGAGGAGAAAGGAGGTTAGCAAGGGAAAGGGAGAGAGAAAGAGGAAGAAAAGAGGAATGTCTTGAGGAGTTTCCGCAGCTTAAGAAGGTCAGTCTCAAGACGGAGAGCGGCAGGTAGGCTGTTCCAGAGGGAGGCACCTGCAGAGGATAAGGATCTACACCCACATATCTGTTTGGAAAGGCGGCTCACCCACAGAGAGTTAGAGGAGGATGACCAGAGGGCTCTGGAAGGAGAGAGGGACTTGAATCTGATCCTTGCAGCCACGGGGAGCCAGTGGTGGGATTTCATCACTGTAGAGATGCAGTCCCTGGGATTGAAACCAAGGATAAGTCTCACGTTTCTGTTCTGGATAAGGTGAAGAGGTCGAAGAGTAGAGGTGGGAAGATTGAGAAAGAGACTGTTGCAGTAGTCCAGTCTGGAGAGAACCAGGGCTCTGGAGACAGTGAGCCTCTGCGGGAAGGTGAGAAAAGGTAGAATACCTCTGAGGAGGTGCAGCTGTTAGTGGGACTTTGTGGACATGTCTGAGATATGAGAAGAGAAGGAGAGAGTAGAGTCGAAGATGACCCACAGATTTTTTGCCTCACTAGTGGGTGATGGTGCAGAACCAAGGGTGGTCGGCCAGAGTGAAAGTGGGAAAATGGGAGCCGGTGTCCCTATAAGAACGATCTCTGTCTTACTGGCATTAAGTCAGAGATCATTAGGTGTTGGGGTTTTACTTGTAACCATAACATCCCTTTAACAAAGTTGTTTTCTCTGAATTCCATAGGTTTCTATTAGTGCAACTTAATAATAATGTCCCTCTAACAACATTTTTTCACTGAATTGCATAGGTTTTTACCAGTGCACCATTAATGTGCAGTTTCTTATATTATACTCACCCGCAATGTAGCAGCTCCAGAGTCCTCGGCAGGGACGTCATTTCACCAAAATGCCAGGGTTAGTGGAAGTGACATCACATGACACTTGACCTCTGATGACATCACAGAAAGTGATGTAATTTGACCCCACCCGAAGTGACACCGCGGGAAGCGATGGAACACCACATTTATTCCTTGACAAAACAGGAAGTGGCATCACATAGCATTGTTTTAAGTACACTATGAAAAATATGGTTACAATAGTACTGTAACGTGATATACATTTCATATAAGAATGGATCACCAGGCAGAAAAAAAATGCTAAAACTGCAATATCCGAAAAGCAAAATACATAGTTCCGAAATGGATGATTATTCTACTCTAAATGCTTTTTGGAGAATTTTGTCTGCATTGTGAATTTCAGATGTTTAGGAACAGACTAAATCAGTGACTCACCCCTGAAGTGTGCCTGAAATAAACCTTTAATGAGTCTAGCAATTATTGTATGGAATTCCAGAAAGACAAATAGCTCAAATAGCCACATTGCATTGGCCACAGCCCAGGAGCTTCAATTTGTAAAAAAAAAAAAAAAAAAAAGAAACATATTCTGTTTTCTTTTTTTTCTTTTTTTAAATTTTTGTAAAATTTTTTGATTCATTTTTTAATTATTTGTATTTGGTGTAAAATCACCTTTACAAACTTACAAACATGAACATGGAAAAAAAAAATTACATATAAAAAAGAAACAGCGCATAATAGAATAAGAAAAACCTATAAAAACTAAGAACAAGTTGTGTTACGAAACATCTTGTAACACTTTACAGTTTCACAAGGAACAGAGTCCCATCACTAATTATTAACATGTTCCAAGACATAAAGATGCCTAAAGGCTTAAATTTAAACCAATCAGGCCTAAAGTTAACGTGACATAGCCCAAAGTAACTTATGGATACCTCATATGATGAAAATGAACAAAACACATAGGTACATTTCCAGAGATCGCAATAGTTTGAACACAAGAGAAGCATTACATTCAGATAGTACATAGTAGACTTGCACACGTTAACAAAAATGTCATGGATCTATGAGCATCTATGTGCGCGAAGAACACATGAGCAAAAGAGGACACTGTTCTTGCCTATCTGCTTCAGAACATGCAAGAGTTGGTCTACCAAAGTAATCCTCAAAAATGTGCAACCTGGTCATTCTTCAAATTCATTTAGTTTTGCCTGAATGAGATGTAGGAAACGGGTAAGTGAAATGATTAGAGACTTACTCGCCCCCCACATACAACGTATACACAATAAATTACGTGAAGAGATTGACCCCTGGCAACCCCTAAATGACATCCCTGGTCCTCGGATAGTACAAAAGTCTGTGGACATCACATAGCATTCACAAAGCCCAGACGCACATAAATGTTCTAGTCTTCACTCAACAAACACATATACACAAAAACGTTACTTATGTTTACTACACCGACATATACCGTTTTGTTCAAATTCATCATTTGAAAATGTAGAAACTAATTTTCCATTCAACACACAAAATAATGAAATGCACCACGCACAAACCATAACTGTACACCTCATATTATCACTTCAGTACAACTCTTCATACAGACTCACAAACACCAGGTGATCATTCCAAAACAACCTCTTACAAAATAGCAACTATACTGTATTTATTTCTGTGTTATTACCATCATTATATAAACATTTATTATGAGCAAAAAACGCTCTTATTTTTATTTTCACCAAAATGGCAAACACACTTGAGTGGTTGGAAGAAAACTTCCCAAACGAAGAAATTAGTGATAATAACATCTCTAATGATAAACAATACATCTTTTAATATAAACAAATGATGTAATTTATACAGTACTCAGTCAAATAATAATTTATTTTCTTCTTATAGCACATACTTTACATGAAGAAACAACACCCACATTTAATTATGGAGAATCCAAAGAATCACAAAGACAATCTCTTTCCCCAATTGTACATAATGAAATCATGATCTTGTCTGCAAAGTTGGATGAACATAGCAATGACTTCAAGGAACTTTTAAATAATGTTAAAAATCATGTTCTTCTTGTACCTGTGCCCTTTGCCCCCAGCAATCACCCACGTCAAATTCCAAAATATAAATGAAAGATGCTTTGATGAAACTTCACTCCCTCCCTCCCCTGATTATCATTATATAGACATTTCAAATTCTCCCATTTATGTGTCCCATTTCGATACCCTACCAATTTCATGAATAAATATATTTTGTATACTATAAATATATTGTGTATTGTTCCTAAATATATATTTTTTTAAAACCTCAATTGATGGTCCACGGTTTACCAAATAAGGGGTCCACGGACATCGGGTGTTCTCGCATGATGCACTTTTAATTAGTCGCAGACAGTGCACCAGTTTGCAGACAGCCATGCGCATGCACCCGGCAGTCTCCCACCCAATGGTGTTCATGCATAGCCGTCCCCTGCGTGGAGGCCCAGGGATGTTATCATGTGATGCACCCGTCCGGCGTGACGGTGTGTCTGAGAACAGTGTACATCACCAAGGACAGTTTGAAATTGCATTTTAGGCCAATCTAGGATGTTTCAAGTGGAAAGTTTAACCTTGCAGAGTTCTTAGACCAATTCTTTGTTGATCTATCAACTTTATACAACTTTTCAAGGCCTATTTTTGACTCAGTATCTGTGGACAGTCGTGTGGTCCTTGGACCGTTCCTCTGAAGAGACCCACCCATTACTTTTAGTCATACTCAATCTGGCAGATGAAGACAGAGAACCAAAAAGGAGCAGCTGCTTTGCAGATAATTTTGCATGCAGGGCCATCCCTCCTCCTTCCAAGGGGTCACCACCACAACAACCACCATCTGGAGGGCCTGGAGAGGTGAACAGGTACATAGATGTAGAAAACCATCAAGAGGAAGAGCTGATGAGGAAGTGCCTACCTCCAGCACCCGAGTGAGTCATGGGTGTGGCGGTTTTTCACTATCGTTGGGCGTCTACCAAAGGCTCAGGCAGGTAGGCTGAGATGTACTGAGTATGGGATGTAATCAGTCATGGAAAACCTGGGCTGTACTCCTACAGGACCACCTCCATGCTCCACCATACCAGATCCAACCAATCAGATACTCTGAGAAAGGCTGTTCCTTTCTCAGGGAGAAGCCAGTTGATGGCCTCCACCCCATATTCCTCTACTATTCCTTCCACCACACAGGCTACTCCTGTGGGTCAGAGGATCCTGGTGGCTACCTTGCAGGCCATACATAATGCCATTGACCCTTACCTTTCGAAGGTCACAGTACTATATGTGTACTGTGTACTGTGATGCACTGATCTGCTGGGGGGAACAGTTTTGTAGTGCTTTTGAGGCTGCAGTCAAGGTGCACAAGAAACACTGTCACCTACCTTAAATGTAAGGCCAGCCCAACATCTTCCCCTATCCATATGCCCCTCCATCTCTGTGGTTGGTGCATCTTCCCTCCCTTACCTCCAATCCCTTCCCTCCCCCACCTTACCTTGCCTCTCTGGTAACAAACAAAAAAAGGCAAAAAAATACCAATACAAAAAAAACAGTTCCTTTAGGAGCCACCTTTCACAGTAAAAAAATAGAAGGTAGGGGAGTGAAAATCATTATAATTGTTTTTCGTTCAAAAGTGATGGCTCTTAAAATAACTTTTTTTTCTTTTTGTCTTTTATATATATTATTGGGTTTTATGTACTGAACAAAAAAATTGACCACTGAACTAATTTGTTCAACCTTTCACAAAAAGCGCTTCTAACTTTTTTCTGTTTTTCCTTTTTGTTTACTTCAACTACTAAACAATACTTTAATCCATATTGTATGTGTTCACACAAACTGTTTCAATGCATTTTGATGGTTTTCAAGATAAATCTGCTTGCCCACATCAATCAAATGTACTTCATCTTTTCGAAAAATTTTATATTTTCATTATGTAAAGATGTCATGTCAACATCCCACAAAAAATCACATACACATTGCGCCTTGCTTTTTAATTTGTGGACAAAATAAATTTCAATGCATCCACACCTGTCTCTGAGCTATGTGAGAAAAATGTATTTTCGAATGTGGAAACACTTCCATCAACTTTCCATATGTATCCTTCATTGCAAACTGTTATGACATTCCGGTAACATAGCCCAAACTGTTGCCTTCACAGTGAACTACAATGATGTCTGGATGCTTCAAGTGAACCATATTCTCACAAAATGGGAGGGATTCCACCCACTTCATACTCAAACACCATACCATGAAACTTGAAATACATCCTATCCAAGATTCTCAGACAATCCAAGGTGCTCAGAATACACCTTCAGCCAATGGATCCAAGAGTCTCCCAGAATCCATACACTCTGGTTCCTCAAAGACATAACCATAGCCATATTCAGTACGCTGACCAAACAAAACTCCTGCTACCCTCTCTTCCTGTGCACTACACCCAGGAAACCTGATTGGCTGATCCTCTGATGTCCGCGGACATCCACGACTCTCTGCGTTCTCCACATTCCCCTTTCCATGCCAGGCATCCCTAAAAGACCGAGATGGCATGTGCAGTGTTCACCAACTACTGCATTGTCCGTGGACACATAGTACAGGGCAATACTTTTACCCTTTTTACGTTTATGTTTGTAACACTCCCTCATTGGCTGCTTTCAAACAGTCACACATCCATCCACCAATCACATCCACAAAATCTACATGTAACCCTGTCATCTCAGTTCAACACTTCAGATGTACTCTTGAACTCTCAGGGAACATGTCTCCTGTTACTCACATCCACCTGAATCAAAAACTACTGTAAAACTCACCAAGATGTCTATTTGCAGATTCAACAACATCTGCATATAATAAAACATAGTACGGGTATACTTATATTTTGTGATTATTTTTTTCAACTCTTTTACAAAGGTAAATATAGAGGGTTCCTGACACCCTGTAATAAGCTTCTCAATATGAGTATTCTCTTTTTTGACCACTATCGCAAATGCCATGTATTGCAGCAGTTAGCACCTGCTCACATCAAGTGGCAGGTACTTACAATGCTGTGGGTTTAAAAAAGTTTCTTTTTAGAAGCATTTTCATGAAAGTAAAAAGAAAAAGCATATGTGCATTTATAGCAGCACTGTGTGCAACTTTTTTCTATAAGAAAGGAAACGCAGTTTTAAAAGATTTGTACAACATTTTTAAATGGCACATGGTGGGTGGAAGTTTAATATGTTGGCAGTACATGCATACTAGTCAACATGGTGCATTCCAATCTATAGGTGCTTATCAAATCTTGGGTTTTTTCTTTGCATTCTATGACTTGTAATATCACTTCCCCCACTACACAACTGACTCTACAAGGCCCAGAATGCAAATTAAAAAACCAAAGACTGGAATGCAAGATTCGAAAATGCAACATTAATATGGAATAAAAAAATGGAAAATGCTGTGCATTTAAAAATATTTATTTTTAGGAACATTTTCATCAAACTTAAGAAATGCATATATGCATTTATAGCAGCGCTGTGAGTAGATACAAAACATGTGTACAGCATTTTGAAATGTCACTTAGTGTGTGCAAGTTTAATATCTTGGCAGTACATGCATACTTGCTAACATGACCCGTTGCAATCTGTAGGTGCTTATCTAGTCCTAATTTTTTTCTCTGCATTCTGGTACGTGTAGTAAGTATGCATGTACTGCCAAAATATTAAACCTCCACACACCAAGTGCCACTTAAACATGTTCTACAAATCTTTTCCATCTGCTTGTCTTTCCTTTTGAAAACAACTTTTCACACAGTGCTGCTATAAATGCACATATGCATTTTTTTAGTTTCACGAAAATGCTCCTAAAATGAAACATTTTTAAACGGTCAGCATTTTACATTTTTCATTCAATATAAATGTCACACGTTCCAACCTCACTCATTGCTTCCCTTACACTGTCACTATTCTCCACCTGCTCACACATATTTGTACACTGCCAAAGTATCTATATACATCACTTCAATGTACATATAAAGTACTCTTCTTTCCCAAACTACTATAAGACGCCAAACACTGCTACAACAACAATACACAATTCAATTACCACTGGGCCACAGTATCCCTATTCTTTAAAACACTGCAACATATTACAAATATACTACACCACAAACACATCACTTCTTTCACTAAAATCAGCAGCAAAAAAAAAACTATATCTGCACCTTTTTCTCACAACCATGTTTGCCCTGTTTCTTATAATGTGCCAAACAGCACTACTCATACGCCAATTGTTCTAACAACAAAGTTAACCACCTATAACAAAACTTCATTAACTCTTTTTCCCAACAACTCCTCTTACCTTCATAAATAACAACCATGCTTACTAAAAGGACGTCACCACATATACCCACTAACTTTCTTTTACAATTACAAGAAAGAAGAAGATTACCGAAGACAACTACCAAATAAAGAACACTCTTCACATCCTACAAAGTAAGTACATTAATATAGCATGTATATATCTCTAATTGTAGTAATGTACTTTCACTATATATTAGCCTAGAGTATTCTTTTCGATTCAACATTTATTTCACTCTTACTCATTGAATTACAACATTCACTCTGTCTAATCCCATCTAAACACTGCCATAATAACACCCAATGTTTTACTAAAAACATCATAATTTCCATACTTATTCAATCACACCACCGCTCCCTTACTCACTAACTCAAACCCATCACACCTCTAAAATCTCTTACTCTTACAACCTTCCCGGCCACACCTATCATCCCACTACACAATCACACAGCACTCTATTCATCTCTACATTCACACCCACACATCCATGCATAATACATGCATATACATTCCACAACTTTCAAACCCAAACTTTCTTTTTTCCCAACAGACAGAACAAAATGCCTACTAAAAAGCAACCCCATATAAAAAAATAGAGCAGATAAAACTAAAAACAAACCACATAGTCATCCACCTATAAAACAAATTATAGAAAACTTTAAAACAAAACAGCTAGCAACATCACTCAACAAAACAAAACCAGCCACCGCTAAAAATGCAAGGCACCTCTTGCAAAAATTGAAAGTAAAAAAACAAGTACAAACAAAAGCAGACCTACTAATGAACCTGGCACTATATCTACCAATGTTAACATGGCCCCAGTAAAGTACTCCAAAAAATTTATTTTAAAAACATCTTACCACCAGAGAGTTCCTCACAATCTTGTAAAGACAATGAAAAAGTCACGACCTGTCCTTAAAAACTGCCAAAGAAGACTACTCCTCAAAGCTCTAATTGACAATGCATTTCTATTAAAGAGAAAGTTGTTTGTTTTTATTTTAAACAGTTTGAAACCACTAACTAAATGAATCAATACATTGCAAAAACTGCTTCTACAAATGCTCAATGTCAATATACATACCTTTTCAAACTTCTGTGAAGGTGAATGGATTCACACAGGCAGCACAGTACCATATTTCAATGAAGAGGCGTATAGGCCAGAACAAATAAAAAAATAATTGCCATAGACAGTAATGGCTGAGGGTATAAAATGGTAGAAGACAGCATTATAACAAAAGAAACCCTTACTGATAAAGCATCCCCAACAAAGATTCAACCAAATGTTCCTTTCGCCCAAACAAACCGTGCAGCGTACAAATGGACATCCAGCTCAATATGGAACGTACACCAACAAATCCTTCAAATTTTTATGACAATTCCTCAATCAGTATGTGAAACTAAAATACAAAAGTAAAATGAAACCTTTACAAACCATGGACAACTCAGTGCTCAGCAACACTGGACTGCGGGAACATTCATTAGCTGTCACCACCCTCGCCCAAAACCCCCTCTGGCAAACCCATTGGCCAGGTGGAGTCAGGACTCGGCCTCTAGAGCCTGGCATCCTCTTCAAAAGCCCTCATGGGGCCAGTCCTGGTGCCTATGGTGCCAGGCTCATACACCATGAAAGACAATGTGCTTGGGAACTACTTTATTGTATTGTCAGCCAACATGGAGGCATCCACATAGCTTGGTTCCTAAGAACCAAGCTATGCGGTCTAGTGTTTTGGGTGTGGTAGCCTAGGGACTACTTTACCTGGACTATTTTGTTGGGGCTATTTAAACCACACCCAAGCAAGACAACACGCTTCGCGTTACTTTGCAGCTTGCAACGTGACGCTCACCGTGTCCAGCTATTCCCTAGAACCTCGGAGAAGCAGAACCTGCAAGGAGACAAAAAGAACATCCTTAGCAGCAGCATCTTACCTGCAGTCTTCCTCTTTAAACACTTGCAGCTACTGAGAACAGCTTCCTCGAATCTGCACGCCTCCCGGACAGAACGACCTGAAAGAGGAAGATAGAGGCAACATTAAAGAAAGCAGTAGAGACATTTACAAATTACGAACTGCTCAAAAGGATTACCTGGCTGGTCGCCTCTCGGCTGCCACCACTCCGGACATTCCACTCGTACTGAAGAACACCGCGATCTACAAGGAAGGAAAACACTGGTTAGCAAAGGCAAGACCTTGCAGCGCTGCGCATAGCGCTTACTTACCACATCATAGCGCTCTTAAGGCGCCATCATTTACCAGCGGGGCTCAACCAAGCCAGTTTACCGCGCTGAAGCTCCGCATACCTAAGGGAGAAAAAAAGAGACATTTTTAAATAAAGAAAGGCATGCAGGATAGCAACAAAACTAAAGAACAGCAATAAGACCTACCTGAACAATATCAAACGGGCCGGCGTCAGTGAAGTAACTGGACCGCACTCGCCCAAGAAAGACAACGCACCCCTGCAAAGCAGGCAGGACGGAGAGCATGCCTAATTCTACCACAAGGCAGAACCTTACCCGCAGACCACATCAGGGCAAAACTGAGAAGCATCCCAGCGAGTAACCCGGCTGGGTGGTGTCCCTGTGGATACCAGATGAGTGTAACATTAGCCTGCATTTCAGGAAGTGCTTGCAAAAGCACCTTCCACCACATAAAAATGTTAGCAATACAACATTCCACTACACAAAATCTTGTGGATTGACTGTACTATGCAAAAAGTCCTGTTCTAGAACTCCAAACTTTAAATAACATTCTCCTGCATGGAACAGCACATACAAAAAAGAAATAGCAAAGTTTCAAAACACATCTGCTGAAATACCAGACCAAGGGCTTCATCATGGGTTGGGCCGAGCAGCAAAATGCGGCGGTAACGCTATTACCGCCACATTATTGCTCCACCCAATCCCATGTTCTGGAGAAGGTCGGGGGACAAACCTGCAGCTTTGAGCTGGATGTGATTGCGCTGGCTTTTCGGCCCATTGGCACTATGGGCACTATGACCACTGGCGATATTACCGGCACTGGTGGTAATAGCGGCGAAAAGCCTTAACGAGTCCTATGGACTCTTAACAAAATTATGAATTACAGCCCTTACCACAACTCAGGATCCAGCGCAAATAGAGCCGGACTGAGTTGCTGTAATACTACTTGTGTTGGTGGTATCCCAGTGCAATTACCACCGGGATACCCCCAAGGCTGTGATGAGGCCCTAAGTATGTGTCTGTTGTCATAGAACCTTTTATAAAAAGAGCACGAAAATAATAGATATGGTCTACAAAATAGAAGACAATGAGGAATCCCAATGGTTCCAATTAGCTTTATATCTAACAACAGAAAAAAATACAAAATAACTGGCCCTTCAATGGTTTGCACGTACTGCAATACAAAGCTTGACAATAACCACATGCCATCACATGCCATTACTATCAACTTATAAATCTTCCCACTTCCAAAAGCACATCAACAAGTTAACTTGTATGAGAGCATTATAATCCAAAGAGTACACCTATTTCAGGCTATAATATGCCTTCAACCAAAAACAGCCAAATTGCCTCCATCTGAGTTACTAAAAGGCACTAATGGCAAAGTAGTATCTTTGCCATTAGATATTAAAGAAAATGTAGAAACTCTAAGAGTATGACGGCCAATAGATCAGTCATTGATTGTCCTAGTTAATGGTGTACTAACAAAAGGCAAAACAATTTGGCAACAACTAGTCAACTTAAACAAAGTTAAACAGGCCCTAAAACTCTTCAAAGAAAACAATCAATGCTACAAAGATATAAACATAGAGGAAATCATCCAAATAATTCAAGATTTACCACCAAATGGCCAATTATTCAGACAACATTTTAGACCAGTACACAATTCCCCCACTACACTCCATAGACACCATAGAAGATGCATTAGGAACATATCAAATGAGTCAAGCCAAAGGATCCCCAAATGAGCATACGGGAGAAAAATGTTGAAGCACATTGTTTTCCTATACTCTTCCCTACAGGAACAGGATGAAGATATGATGAAAGATCCATACAAATTACTGCCTCAGAATATCGCTCTTTACTAATGTATTCTGAAGACCCCAGATTCAGACAAAATGTAGAAAACATTTTCTACCTCCTGTTCGAAAGTGAACTAGCAACTCTATGTTATGGAGTTGCACACACATTAAAAACGGGCTCTGATTTTTTAAACATGTCTGCTACCCAACTGCTTCAAAAGATAAAAGACAAAGATGAAGTTGTGCAGTCAAGTATCACCAATCTCTTGGCAAACATGTGTGGTACAAAATAATACTGGTTTCGATGTCACGCTGATGTACGTTGTATATTAAGGAACCTAGGCCCTCTCAGGTGATTTGTGACTTCAAGTTGTGCAGAATATGCATGGGATGACTTGCATGTCTTTTTATGCACTGTAAACCAAAATAAATAGATATAGATATAATAGATATAAAAACACCAGCAGAACTCTGTTCTTTGGACCCTGTCAATGTATCAAGGTACTTTCACCATTGCTTCATAGCCATGCTTCACTTCATCTGCAATACAACTACCCCTTCACTCGGAGAAGTGGAGCACTTCTTTTGGAGAAAAGAATATCAATTCAGAAATGTGTTCAGGAGGAGCCAAGTTCCTCTACCGGAAGTCCCGCCCCCATTTTGCCTATATGTTGGAAACCAGAAATTGCGACATGCACAACACCAGTGATGGTCCCTATACCGCAGAAAGTCCTTGAAAAAAGGTATCCATTGAGAAAACCCTATATGATGTACCAGCGAAGAAATGACAGTCTTCTGAAGTAAGTTGTGGAAGAAGTGTGAAGATGAAACTGGTGACGTCACATGAAGCAGAAATGATGGACCCAGAAGAGATGCCAATGAAGAGTGTATATAGACCTTATATAATCTGATGGCGAAGTAAAGAATTGAGCAACATTTCATGTGCCAAATGAAGAATGCACGTGCGGAAAGCACTGAAGAAAAAGCAAGCCATTTTATAATTGTACAGATGCTGAAACGCAAGTAGATTAAGTAATCATATGGCTGGCTATATGTAGTGAAAATACTGCCGGCGGAGTCACCAAGTCACCAATATATATATATAATCTGGATGTTCCACAACACATTTTAGCAAACTAGGACCCTGTGAACAGAAGGACTGAAAGTGTAGCGCAGTAGAAGAAAACAGCTGACATTGAAGGAAGAAACGAAAAGGCTTGTCTGGCCCGGTGTCAAGGGTTAGTGCAGCCAAGAAACTGGTTATCTATTGGAGAACATACAATGAACGTGAGAAGCAAGACAAGCTCCTTTTGAGGTGCAATGGAAAAACATTAGAGGTGCCAGGCTTTATTCATTTAATATTGTTAAATGCGAAGAAGAAGCTCAAAACATGGTCTCCTGTCACATGGTCAAATTGAAAATAGACTTTGGGTGAGCTGCACCAAGACCAGAAGATAAGACCATGCTCACACTCCCTTTTATTCTCAGGCATAGTTATCCTTTGCACGGCCGAGTTCATTAGACAAATTTGAATGGCAGACAGTAGGAGTGATGATGAATTTTGCGCTAATTGGGTGGGGAGGCATGGTCAATTCCAACCCTCCAGCACCTGGGGTACCAGCTTGTATGCTGCTAGCGAGTGGAATATTCCAGAATGGTACAAGCGTGCCAACCAATTTTAGAGGGCCACGTAGCAAAGAGCTTTATAGTTTGAAGGCCAATGAAATGTTGTGTATTTTATGACACGGAAGATGACTTGCACTAGGGGTGGGCTTAGCTGTCCATCTGACTTTAGAGACCCAATCACACTCCTCTCCCCTATAGAAAGTATACCTAGATGTTCCCCCTAAGACTATCATAAACCCCAGTAAGTTTTCGCTTATTTTACCACGTAGTAAGATGTCATGTATCACAGGTTTCTGCTACAAATATGTGTTTTTTGTCTGTTGATGCCTGTTGTACTCCCTGTTTTAGATACTTGTTAATAAAACAGCTAATGATTTGCCAACTTCCTGAATCGGTCTGATTATTGGTGCGAGAGTAAGGTCTGCATCCTCATCCATCTGATAGAGTGCCACCTCTCAACAAGGGCCTACGGGTTCAGGAGCACTACACATCCACATGCTTTTGAGGATAAAAGATGCTCCCAAATTTGACCATGACATTATTGCCACTGTTTTGCAGTTTATTGAAAAATACATTACCTGCAACATCCCTTCAGAAACCACACATAGTGACCTTTGTATGCAAATCGTACGCTTCCAAAACCATAAGTGTGGCAAATACTGCCAACGTAGATATAATAACAAAGGTAAATACTACACCAAATGTCGCTTTGGCTTCCCTAGACCAGTTTGCAAAAAAGGAGAAGTAAATAGCTTGATGTCTTCTGTTACACACAGTGTAAAAGACATATCCCCTAAAAACCCACACAACATTAAAATGGATGAAGCAGCCTAGTACATAAATGATTACAATGCAATAATTGCCCTCTTGTGGAATGCAAATATAGACATACAATACATTGCAGACAATTCCTCTGCAGTTGCAAGATATGTCACAGCCTATCTCACCAAAGCTGAGAAAACAGATCTAAAATACTTCTCTGATGACATATCATCTGACAAAACAATGTCACAAAAATTGTACAGCTTCAGTATAAAGATGATCTCCCATAGGAAATGCGGTCGCTATGAAGCTGCAGACCGTTTAACAGGTACAGCCTTATATGGCAAATCTGAACACATTGTCTGGCTAAACCTTGGTCCAGCTTCATCCTGAAAAAAAAGTTCTCAAATCCTACCAAGAGAAAGAAACAATAGCCACACATGACCGCAATAGCCAGGACATTTTTAAAAACCAATGTAATTGACACATACGAGCCAAACAGAAGTACTGCTTTGAAAAAAAGTGCCTGTATGACGTAGCCCAACACTACTCCTACACAAAGAATGTCACACCATAGGAGACAGCTGGCAAATATTCACTCTCAACTTTGAAGGAAGCCAAGTGAAACTTACTAAACCCAGCCTAATGAATCATATAAAGTTAACATTTTAATCTCCACAACATAGAGGACTGTTTTACATGGCCCTACTGCAACTTTTCAAACCTTGGAGAATTATTAGGTGACCACATGACTCATATGAAACTGTATTCAAAGCAAATGAAAGCAGTATAACAAATGGCAATTTCAAACAATACAAAGAAATGCTGGACAATGAGCGCCAACAATAGGAAGAAATTGAAGCTCTTCCAGATAAATACACTCCTGAGGGCAGTCAACCTTTCCTTACAAGAATCCAAGAGCCACATCCAGAACCACTAATTTTAAATGAAGTAGAAATAGCCATGATGGAGGTAGAACATACCACATATCAATTTAAGCAATCTGAAGAAGACTTATCAGTGCTCAAATCACAGCTAAATGATTGAACAACTCACCATTGATCTAGAAGTCACTAAAGAAATTGAACATGGTTTTAAACATGAAACTAAAACATGTAGTTGTAAAAATTATAAACCTCTGCTCCTCTATGTAAGTGGTGAAGCTGATGCTGGTGAAACATTCTTAAATTGAATAATCAGCACATTTCTACAAGTCTTAACAAACAACAACCTTTCATCTGTTGTAATAGTCCCTATAGGCTTAGCTGCTCCTCCCAGTAGAGCACTAATACAAATTAGAATGCTACAAATGATCAGCAGAAGCTGCTACTGAGGTACGCAGGAAGTAAGCATGGTTTCAAAACTCATGTTGGCCTTAATTAATCTCAGATTGCAAGAAGTCCTGAAAACCAACTACGAAGAAATGTTTGGAGGAAAATACGTTATTGTTTTTGGAGACCTCCTACGTTGAACACCAGTAAAAGTTCGGCCTATTTTAAAAACATTAGGACACAAGAAACGACGTAACATACTTGGCAGCATTGGAAATGTAAATCCCTGGCAACATTTTTGCTACAGAGAACTAACTCAAAACATGCATCAGTCTGCAGATCTCAACTATGCTATCATTTTAAAAAGCATTAGAACTGTTCTGCTTACTAAAGATCCAACATCCATCTTAAATACTAGACTAATCCATGAGCTATATGGCCAAAGCCCATGTGCTCCTGATTTCATGAAACAATGAACTCAACAAAATATATAATGCATGTTCTTAATGCCAACCCTTGCAAGTTGTAGTCAATTAAATGATACAATGTTGAAAAAAGAAATGCAACCCATATCAGCTCACAGACAAACTAGAAGTGCACAGCATGACACTCCCTATGTGTCAACAAGTAACAGCACAACTAAATAGCTGAGAACAATGTATCACCACAAGGCTGGAGTAGAAAAAGTATTAACTATGTGTCTAAACTTCCAGGTAATTCTAAAACGTAACCTTGACGTAGAACAAGGTTTAGTCAATGGAGCAAGTGGTACAGTTGTTGGCTTCCAAACATATCCACCTGACAACAACATTCAGTTTGCCATCATCCACTTTGACAGACTTGTAGAAGTTAAATAAATAGGCTGCACAATTGAACGTATCCTTCTTTTCGTACGCAGAGAACAATTCTCTCTTTCTCTTGCATGTGCTGTCACTGTTCACAAACTCCAAGGTCTAACCATATATCATGCATTGATTGACATTGGCAGAACATTCTTTAAAGTAAGTATGAACTCTGTAGCATGTTTGCATCTGCGTACACTCAATTGTCTATTCCTAGTTAACTTTGATACAAACAAAGTCAACGCTGGCATTCCTTTTATCCTAGAATACAACAGACTATGGCCCTCATTACAACCTTGGCGGAGGACCATGGTGCTACCATGGTCCATGCCGCTAAGGTTGCAATTCCGCCATGGTGGATGGCGGAATTACCGCCCCATTCCAAGGTGAGCGGGGCGGTAATTCCCCATTCACCAATGGCCCCTTCCCCATTCCCATTTTTGCCCCATAGGGCATAATGGGAATGGGGAAAGGCGATAATTACGGCACCGTAAATTACGGTGCCGTAATTATCGCCAAGGTCCCTTTGCGGCATGGCTTTTAACGGCTTCAAAAAGCAGCCGTTAAAAGCCATCCCGCAAAGGGAACCTTGTAATCAGGCGTTAAGGGTCGGCGCCGTTTACGGCGCCGTAAACCCCTTAACGCCTGAGTCGGAATGAGGGCCTATGTGCACTACAAACCCCGTCTGGATGTTTACCCTGTACCTCAAAAAAAGAAAACCTTTCAAAGAAAACTAATACAAACAGAACCTATAACAGATCTCCCTATAACAGATCTCCCAACAATCCGGCTAAAAAAACAAAGAACAACTACTGCTCCATCAAATAATAGAACCACAAAACTGTCTAGTCCAAAATCAACTGGACATCCATCAAAATTCAAAGAGACAAATGTCGCTTCTCAAAAAGCAACTGTAGGCTCATCAAAGGAAACAGAGGCACAACTCTCTGGTCCATTTAAATTCTGCAACACAACTGGAGTAAATTGCTATGCACATATAGCAATCAATCTTCTCTTCCAATTGCCACTGATTTTTCACAACATTTACTTAAATGGCTCAGACCAGTTGTGTTTGCAAATGCTTGTCCATCATAGAAATGCCACAAATAATCCTGTCAGACCCTACAGTGTCTCAGAAATAAGGCAAGAATTGGAATAATGTGCGGGAATGGTTAAATTCACCATAAACACAAAGGAAGATCTGTAAGAATTCCTAATTTACTTAGTACAAGTACTGGAAATCAAAAACATCCCTATTAATCAAATCTTCATGATTTCATACACATGCAAAAATGCATGCACTGTCTGCAGCCATGTTTCACAAGACCACATCCCTAATGAACAATTTGTGTATGTATCCATTCCATTTCATCATCTTCGGCACAACGCAAATCATAGCATATTATGCCCTTTTTGTAATTCAGACAATCGTTCCGACATACAAATATACTCACATGGCCAATATGTGATACCAATGCTTCTAAGGTACAATGCAGATAGTACCCAAAACAACAGTAAGCTTACTAGCTTCACACAAGGCCAAGTATCTCTTGGCAAGCAAACCCTCACAACAGTGAGCATAATCTACCACACTAGTGCAACAACCACTTCAGGCCACTATAGTGCACATGACAAAAAACAAAGTGGTTGGTTTGAATGTAAAGACACCTCTGTTACTCCAAAACATAGGTTACCAGCAAATCTAACAATGCCTACTTAATATTCAGTTCAGTTCAATAAGCTTTATTTCGACAAAAAAGTCATACAAGAATGCATCGATACAACATCATACAATACATAAAATTAACATATTTCATTAATCTTGCAAATTTGCATAACGATATGATTATTGAGCATTCACCAGTTGCTTCTTTGATCTTATTCTCCATGACCATATAAGATATTTACTAGTGTCAAACACTGCTGGAGAGTTTGAGGTATTTAAGCAAATTGCCATGGCGTCCCCGATAGTCCTGCAGCCACGGATATGAAAAAGTGGCTTTAAGAAGCGTTTCCTTAGTGGCAATGTGACTGGGCACAACATGAGAAAATGCTTCAAGTCCTCATTTGCATTATTAAACATTGGGCACTTAGTAGAGGCATCATTGTGCCATTTATGTTAAAAAAATGCTATAGACAATGTGCCAAACCAAAACTTTATGTGCAATGAAGTTTCAAATTTACGATTTACATAATCAAGGTAACCCTTGTATCCTTCCTGGGTTTTAATATTAACATAATGTGCCAGAGACGACAACCAAGAGTTTTCGCAAAAATGTCATGCTTAGCCTTAGCAAGAGCAGCACCTTTTACCATATCTTTAGAATGCGTGGAAATTGAACTTGGGTTGCTCCAATAGTCCCCGAGATCCATGTACCCCAAGAATTGCTTGATGTGTACAGTCCACTTCAAGGACAGACCACTTGAGGCGGTGCCCCCTGACTGTGATAGGACATCCACCAATGCATCTCCATATTTGTCAAGATTTTCATTGGACCACCACCGAACCCAGAACAACACCAGGCGAAGCTGGCTGATATGATATGATAAGTCATTTATATCGTGCCTGTACACATGTGTTTCTAGGCGCAACAAGACAAGGGAGGGAAGACAGAAAGCCTTGTGGACGATGCATAGAGTCTTGAACTTGATCATTGTAGCCTCTGAAAGCCAGTTGAGAAATTGCAGGGCTGGGGAGATACGGTCACAGGCTTGAGGCCAAGGACAAGCCTTGCAGTCCTGTACTGGATTAGTTGCAAAGGGCAGAGAGTAGAGAAAGGCAGATTGAGAAAGAGGCTTTCGCAGTAGTCCAGCCTAGAGAGAACCATGGCTCTGGAGACAGTGAGCTTCTGGGGTAAAATGAGAAAAGGAAGAATACCTCTGAGAAGGTGCAGCTAGTAGTGGCCCTTCTTGGCAAGGTCCGTGATGCGAGGAGGGAAGGAGAGAGTGGAGTTGAAGATGACAGCAAGGTTTTTTGCCTCGCAGGAAGGTGAAGAAAGAGGGCAAAAGGAGGGCGGCCAGAGTGAGAGGGGGCAAGGGGGAACAGGGGTCCCAATGAGAAGGATCTCTGTTTTACTGACATTAAGGGAGAGATTGTTGGAGACACACCATTCCTTAATCGTGGATAGAAAGTCAGGAATGAGCGAGAGAGGAGAGGAGGCTGAGGGGAGGCGGAAGGAGAGCTGAGTGTCATCCACATAACACTGAATGTTAGAGGAGAAGGTAGAGATAAGGTGGGCCAAAAGGGCCAAGTAGACATTGAAGAGCCAGGGTGAGGAGTTAGAGCCCTGAGGAACACCATATGTAGAGAGATAGGTGGTGGAGAGAAAGGATCCAGGTTAGACCTGGGAGGGTAATTCCTGGATGAAGGAGGCCAACAAGGACAGGGCCTGATCCATGATGCGTGGGTTCTCATGGAGACAAATGATCAGGATGGCATGATTGGTTATGTCAAAAGCAGAGGAGATATCAAGGAGGATGAGGACAGATGGAAGGCTAGAATCAAAATTAGAGAGCAGATCTTGACAGGTGTTCAGAAGAGAGGTTTACGTGCCCCTGGCTGTTATGAAGCCAGACTGATGGTCATGGAGACAACCAACAGATTCAGTGTGGAGAGTAAGCTGGGAAATGGTAGGCTTTTCCAGGAGTTTGCCCAGTAAAGGATTCATAGAGATCAGGTGGTAGTTTGCCGGACAGGAAGGCTCAGCAGAAGACTTTTTCAAGAGGGGGTGCTCAAGAGAGTGCTTGAGGGAGCAGGGGAAGGTTCCATTGACAAAAGAGTGATTGCAGAAATAGGCTGGATCAAGGGTGTGAATTTGGTCCTTGATGGTTCTAGGGGAGCAGAGGAAAACCTGCTTGGACTACACTTTCATAGATCGGACTTGTCTACAAACATTGGCAGGAGTGGTCAGAGAGAAAGAGGGGAAAGGAAGAGGAGCGGAAGAGGTGACCAGAGAGGGGCCAGGAGAAGTAGAGGGATAGGATGAGGAGAGAGAGGACAGGATGTCCTGAGTTTTAGAGGTGAAATGAGATGTCAGAGCTGTGCAGAAGGCCTATGGGGGGGGGAGAGGTGGAGACTGCAGAAGGATTGGCCAGTTCCTTACAGATTTTAAAGATTTTGGCTGTGTTGTTAGCGGCCACATAAATGCAGCTTGGATGTGGGCTCTCTTCTTGTACAGGACAGAGAGTCTCTATTGCCTTTGGAGCAGGCTGCAGGCCAGTTTTTCAGAGGATGAGCCTGATACCCTCCCCTTCCTCTCAGCCACCCTACACTTGCGTTTCAGGTTGGTGAGATCAGAGACATACCAAGAGTTGTATTTGGAGGTAGGCTTCATGCAGATTCTCATGACAGGGGCAAGGCCATACAGAGTTTTGGAAATAGAAAGATGCAGGTTAGAGAGGGCTGTGTCAGAGCGTGCGTCAGCCGCAGGTGTAGGAGGGGCAGAGAAAGTAGTTGTGAAGGCATTCACTGACACAAGCTTCATGAGCCGTGTGACTGAGAAGGTAGATGGAATTGCTGGGGTCGGATTTGCCTGGGGGACATAGTGCTTCAGGTGAGAGGAAAGCAGAAAGTGGTCAGTGCAAGATAGAGGAGTGGTGACATGGTTAGAGAGGGTAGTGTCTGAGGAGATGAGAACATGGTAGAATGGAAAGAGAGAGACTGTTGCAGAGGTTGTGGAAGAGCCCCAAGGAGGAATTAGAAGCATCTAGCATATGGTTGTCTCCAAGGAGGAGGAGTTGAGAGGTAGAGGAAAGAAGAAAAGAGGAGAGGTCATCCCGCTCAGAGAGGAAGAGGGTGACCTGGCCAGGTACCCTGTAGTTGGTGGCCACAGTCAGAGAGAGGCCAGGAGAGATAGAGAGCCTACAGTCCAGACATTCAAAGGAGGAGTAGGCCTGCATAGGAATGACAGAGGCAGGGACCCACTCCTGAAAGATCAGAGCTACTGCACCTCCGGGATAGTTGTTTCTGGGTTTGGAGAGGTTCTTGTAGCCATCAGGACGAGTGTGTCAAAATTGTGACAGAGCTGGCCATGAACCATGTCGCGCTGTGAGCGAGGACATCCAGGTCAAGTTCTTCAAGGATGTGGCAGATGTCAGAGAAGTGTTTGACAGCAGAGCGAGAGTTCAGAGTAGTGACGTGGAGCAAGTTGCCACATTTGAAAGACTTCTGTGTAGGGGTACAGGCTTGAGGTACACCCTACGGAGATGGTGGAGGGGCCCAAGGGTTGGTAGAGGAGGTAGAAGGAGATGGCAAGTTAGCCGGAGAGGGTGAGGAGGGTGCCAGAGAGGTAGTGGTAGAAAGAGTTGGCGGAGCAGCCTCAGAGGTAATGGTATGAGTAGCAGGGAAAGGGAGGAAGTTCATAAGTTGCGGGAAGCACCTATCAAAAAGGAGGGGATTGGGCTGAGGGCCCTGAACCAAGATGGTACCATTCAGATAGACATTAACAATGGTCTTGGAGGAGTGGAAGGAGGCCAAGAGGACCTCCCACCGAGTGCAACCATTAATGAGAGAGAAGGAAAAAGGGGAGAGAACAGAGACAATATGAGGGGTCCATAGGTCTGGAGAGGGAACGACAAAGAGGATGTTGGTAAGAGTCTGTCTGGAGGAAGCACTGATGAAGATATCAGCAATAGGGAGGCCTTGGAAGGAGCACAAGATGTCGCTCTTGAATCTCTTCCTTCCTGACATAATGAGAGGGATAGGATAGGAGATAGAGATAGAGTAGCAGTCAGAGAAGATAGAGGAGAGAGAGAGCACCATAGAAGATGCAAGGAGGAGGTCGGAGGAGGAAGAAGCGAAGGAGAGAGAGGAAGAGATGCTCAGCCAGTGCCGCACAACACAGGATGCACAGAGGTGGGAGGGATCACACAGAAGTGCACACACTGAAGGGGCAAACAGGTACACTGAACAGTACCGACGGTACCCCCAGCAGGCAGGGGGTCCTAAAGAGTGGGAGAGAGCCTAAAACACATGAACACAATACAGTAGCAATCACAATGGGGACCACAGTTAGGGGGGTGTCCTGGAGAGTGGGAGAAGGCCTGAAAGAACCCAAGATCACAATACAATAGCAGTCAAAATGAGGGACATTGAGAAAAGACAAAGAACACAAAGTACGGCTAACGTTGGAAGGGGAAAGCTTAAGATTGCGCAAGAACAGAGCACTTAAAGGCTGGGATGTTTAGTAGGGAGCAGTAGTGGCTGCTCTCCCTAACCTGACCTATTTTAAATTTCTGCGGTTGCACTGCATGATTGCACTATGCGCCATAACCCCTTCGCCGCCCAACACCTGTGTCGCACAACACTGTGGCCTTGCCCTACAATGGCTTTCCTGCAGACGGGCCGATCCTCGGTTCTTAAAGGTTTGGATGTGTGTACAAAGGTGCAACATATTAAGTGTCAACAGGCAGTGTCTCCTGTGCACCTGCGTCGCACAACACACCAGCCTTGTCCTGCAAGGGTTTTGCCGTAGAGGGTCCGATCCTTGGTTCATAAAGGTTTGGATGCTTGTACATAGTGTGAGCAACATGAAAGTGTCTCCCTTGCTAGTGCCGGGCGTTCTGTCATCCAGGTGGCCAAGACACAGCCATCGCTATAGGATCCAGTTCCTGGGGATGGACCAGTGAGGGAGGATCATCTGGATGGGAGTCCTTGGGGAGTGGAAGTGGGACACTGATGGGTGAGATGTGGTATCCCCCTTCTTTTAACACCTTTTCCCCAGCCTACCACATAGGATATTCCAAAACACTGCCACCCCCTTTTCCGACACAAACACTTTCGTACTACAGGAAAATCAACGGACTAACACCTGACCCGTTTACCTGACATGTCCCAATACAAGAGACAGGCAAAGTCAGGCAATTGACCAGAATCACACACACACATCTGACGGCTCTTCCCACATGGATAAAAAGTGGGAACAAGAGCACAGGACAAGCAAGGCAAACAGCAAGACGTGAGAGCTAACTCAGCACGGCAGTTCAAGAGGAGGAGAAAGATGGAGCATACCGAGGGGGTGACAACGAGAGAGCAACCTTGCCCTTTCTGACCAATGCCCATGAGACATCTGCAGACTGAATCATAAGCCCGCGAACAATAGCGAACAATAGCCTGTGTTGCAGCAGATGTCAACGGTACACAAGACCCTCCTCTGCTAATTGCCAAGCCGGGGAGAGACGCTTGTCTCTTTGGTACCAACCTTGACTCCAAAGAGAAAGAAAGCCAATCGATTCATCACAGCCAGTGAGTCGAGAGGAGAGCCGAAAAGAAACCAAACTGTGTTGAATGAAACGGCTAAATTTGAACTGTGAAAGGATTAAAGAGCGAGTGATGAAAAAAGGGGGAAATCAGCAACAGAGGAGTCCGGCAACACTTGGCTGCTCCAGAAGGAAACACAGGGTGATTACCTGATGGTACAAGCTACCATAACCAAAAGGCCTTGGGAAAAGTCAAAAAGAGGTTAGAGGGGTCATACAGGGGTCTTGTAAAATCCTCTGTACAGTTGAAAGTCTTTGACCGACTGTGAAGAAAAGGGAAATGAATCCCGCTTGGTGAAATTAGCGCATGAACAGTGTGTTGCAAAGGTTGGCAAGAGTGAACCCTGTAGAAGAATGCTAACAAAAGGGGCGAAGTCTAAAGCCCTGAAATACCGTGAACTGTTTAGCAAAAGTTGGCAAGAGTGAACCCAGCAGAGGGATGCTAACAAAAAGGGGTGAGGGCTGAAGTCCCTATGAACAGTGTGTTGACAGGAGTGAACCCGACTGAGGGATGCCCACAGTGAACAGTTTTGCAAAGGTTGACAAGAGTGAACCCGACAGAGGGAGGTCGACAAAAAGGGGCAAAATCTGAATACCTGTTTAAAAATACATTAAGATTTGTGAATGCAAGAAGTATTGTAAAACCAGGGAAAGTGGATTGTCCCCCTTGGCATTGGGATCCGAGTCCAGCAGAGAGAGACCCCAAAAGAAAGACCTGAGCCCGATCGAGGGAAGCCTAGGGGTCTGAGCCTGAGAGAGGGAGAGCCACGGGGTGGAAAGCCATCACCCAAATGTACATTTGGAAAGGAACTTTTGGTTTGTTTGTTTTGCTGAATACATCAGGCCCTTGAAGGCAAGAGACGTTTACTGAAAAGATACAACCATCGAAGAACCTGATAACTGGTGCGGAACTCTCGACTCGTTCTGGGAAAGCTAAAGTAAGTGTTGTGCTCAGGAGATCCACCTTGTCCCATGCACAAAATGTGGGAAGGAAGACTCCTGCCAATCACATCCTGACTTATTATTTGTGAACACTTCTTTCTTTATTGAAAATTCTATCCCATACTCTTTCTATAATTAGTTGTACGGATTTGGCAACAGTTTTTTTTAGTATAGGCCTTTTACTTTGTCATGACGCCACAAGGTCTGCCTTATTTTTCATTTGATGGTCGACAGTTACTCCCATCTTGGAATTCGGATTAGGTTAGACGTTTTTCCACCCTGCATTTACAATTTAATAAGCACCCTTGAACTTTGATCACTTGTGTCTGTCTTTACTGCTGCCACCATGAGTTCCTTACAGTAGGTGCAACTTATTATGTGTCGACGGGCAGCGTTTCCTGTGCAGCTGTGTCACACAACACTGGGGCCTTGTACTGCGAGGGATTCTTTTTTTAGAGATGGACTCCATCCCCTACATGCCAGTTTCTAGTAGCATTGGCAGGTTAGACAAGCAGGAAGGTCCTCCAAAATATGTTCTTTAGATATTTATATTCAGCTATTGCTGATAAATGGGTGTCCATCTGCCCCCATAACTCCGCCCCATAGATAGCAGCCTGTCTTGCCTGGGCCATATATGCTTCAATGAGACTCGAACTGCCCCACTACCATGTTCGGCATTAAAGTAAGCTATAGCCCCACCATATCTGCCAAGAGTGATCCTCACTTTCTCCAATCGCATTGACCAACCACATGATGCCCTCACTGTAACCTCCAAATAATCATAGGAGGATACTTCTTCTATTTTGCCCTCTTCCAGGGCCAATTTAAGGCCCTTGCATTTCCTCCTGCTGTTAGTATTAAAAACCATAGATTTAGTCTTGGTTACATTGAGTGATAGGCCATTTTTCTTACAGAAATTAACAGATACGTCCAACTTCTTGCAAACGCCTGTAAGTGTTAGTGATAGCAATACTGCATTGTCAGGACTGGTATCCTGTCACCAGATAACATTGACGTGTCAGTCTGGAGACCAAGAGAGACCAAGAGCTCCTCAATGATGCCATTAGTAAAAATGCAAAATAGTTTGGGGGCCTGAACACACCCTTGGTGGACACCGATTTCAATTTGAATACTTCTAGAGGTCCTACCATTAGTTCCCCACCAAACCACCACTGTTCTACCTGTGTACAAACTCTGAATAGCAGTCAAGAGGGCAGATGGGACATCAAACCCCCTGAGTACCCCCCAGAGGCAGTGCCTGAGTACAGTACCAAATGCAGTGTTCAGATCTACTTAAACGGCATAGACGCTGACGTTCCTGAGAGCTGCATATTTATCAGTAACCCACCATAACCGCAAGCTTTGGTCAACTGTACGAAGACCCTCACAGACTGCCGGTGATTGATAATCTGGTTGCTATTTGCCCAGACATGTAGATGAAACAGTAGAGCCCTAGGAAAGGTTTTCCCTCCTGCATCTAACAATGACATTGGTCTATAGTTAGAAGGCCTTGTCTCTGGAGCATTTCTTATGGATCAGAACCACTAAGCACTGGTCCAGGACACAGGCACCACGTTTTGACTCAAAATGGCATTCAATAGTTTTGATAGATACAGGACCCAAACAACAGGCTTGTTCACTTAAAGGTCTACAGCGACCCTATCAGGGTGGCTGCCTTTCCCTGCTTTTGGCACAATAAAGCTCTTCAGACCTCTTCACAGGTCAATACCATCGGTGTATAATTAGACTCACCTCCATGCATTGCAGGTGCCCCCTCGAGGATAGTCACCGCACCACTACAGACCTCATCAACACCATAGAGTTTGCTGTAGTATTCCACTCAAGTTTGCTCTGTGACACAACCCTGCAGCGTAATTAGTCCAGCTCTGTGCTCTGTCCCCATTAGGCCTCAAAACCCCTTAGAATTCCCCTTACTAATAGCATTGCGTAGAGAGCTCCAGGTATCTCCTCGCCATGCCCTCTTTTAATCCCTGAGTAACCTTCGATATTAAACACTAGCCATCCTTAAGCCTTGGCTATTTGTTGATATTTCATACCTGACTTTGCTAATTAATCGTCCCTTAGCCTGTCTACACTCCTTATCGTACCAAGGAGAAGAAGTCTCACTTGACTTATGTATTGTTTTTGAGGGCTTTGTGAACCAGGACCCCACCTTTGCTATTATGCTCTTGTGCAAAGTTACTAATTCAGCTGCATCGTTGGGGTCTATCATGGCCACTTCGTTCAAGGAAGGGACAGTATCATAATAATACAGAGGCAGGGATTTTCTGTAAATTAAGCTTACCCCACCTGATGATATGCCTGGCATGTCCGTGTAACTCCAATTGGACAACTCCATCCTCGGTACTGAATGTTCTTCCTGACAAAATCTCTCATAAATGCTTGCTCACCTCCATAACTAGGGGTTGATGATCACTGTTGATCCTTTGGC
This sequence comes from Ambystoma mexicanum, assembly GCF_040938575.1. NCBI lineage: Eukaryota > Metazoa > Chordata > Amphibia > Caudata > Ambystomatidae > Ambystoma > Ambystoma mexicanum. The sequence continues at coordinate 720,326,869 of NC_090934.1, forward strand.
AAATTTGGAAAGTCTTCACTAAGTGCCAGGTCTCAATGTTCACAAAAATGTCATCAATCTTGCTAGTAACCTGACTATTTTCAAAGGTTGGTAAGGCTGGTGCATCGCTCGGAAATCGCCCATTACAGAGCCTTAAATTGGCTGCCATTAGGAGGATGGCTGCCTCATCTGCATTCCTGCGTTGTCAAGGTGACAGGCTGCATTAACCTGCCCTATTCCCCAGCGGCTATCCTCATCATCCATGATGTGAGTTGTGCCATGCATGGGCTCAAACTGGAGGTTAAGATCCCCCATAGCCAAGATCTTCAAGTGGCCAGAAGATGATAGTCTCCAGTTCAGGACCCTGTCTGCCATACTACCAATTAATTCTGCACCCCGCCTGGCAGGATCCTGTTGTAGAAATTAATCAGCAGTATCATGGAATCGTCCGTCAGTTTAAGCTGTATTTCGAATAAGTCAGGCGAGACAGTATTCACTAGCCTGGCCGACTTGTACAGGGCTACATCGACCAATGTGACAAGCCCCCCGGTAGGGTGACCCTTCCCTCCTTTGAGTGCCGGGACGGCAAAAGGGTATTACCCTTGATGTGGGGGCCCTCAATGCCCCCTGTTTCCTGGAGGCATATCACCCGATAGCCTCGAATTAATTCAAGTCAGTGATTTTCGGTCATGTATTGGTTTACCCCGGCTACGTTCCTCGAAAGGACCCGCACCCCAGAATCGATCTGTGCGGGCCTGCACAAGGATTTTGGTTGGGCATGTCGCGAACAGCCTCTGAATCCAGCTCCAGCTCATGTAAAAGTCGGGCTTGGTTCTCTTCATGCCTAGGTGGCTTGGTCCATCTGTACCAATGGAATATGTCAGGGCCCCTGCTAAGCTGCTTTAGCATATGCTGGATCCCAGTAGTGGGGATTTGGCCAACCCTGGGTCCCTCTCCGCATTGGGCACCAAAAGTGGCTCTGGCTTCTGCACTAAATCGAGAAAAGGAGGCCTGGTTGCGACATTTAGAACCGATGGTGCCAGCTAATGGGATGCCAGGACTCCGATCGTTCCCCATCTCCCCTATAATTTCTGGCATGCCTACGCTAGTGCTTTCAATGAGCCACGTCAGCGCCAACATTTTTATGGAGATCGCTAATCCATTTGGAGGCAATGACTGCTGTTCCATTTCCAAGAGGCCCTGTTTCATTAAAGGATCCCTCATCTGAATTCTAATGCCATCCGCCTTGTGTGGTCCCATCAGTTTTTCAAAAAAAGCAATATCACTTTGTATGATCGAGATACATCCTCTCTTTGCTCTCAACCAGTGTGTGCCCACATTAATAAGGCCTTTGCCCTGCTCCTAGTTTGTGTCCCCGAGTTTAGGGACATTCATTAAAAAAAATAGTATGGCCTATTTATACCACCATTATTGTTCCTATGCGGGGGAACGTATCTTGGGCATCAATGCTGGCCGATCCTGCACATTAGTATTTGATCTTAACAACCCAGGCGGAAGATTGAGGGATAAGCCTTTTTTCACCTGCACATGCTCTTGCTGGATGAGCACATTTGAGCTACATATTATAGGATCAGACCCTATTCTCTGTTTATCTGGCCCACCTTCCGCTACCACTCCCTCAGTCACGCTCACAGGTAGGCGAGGTATGCCTGGCGGATATGTGGGTATGCATAATATCAGTCCCTCAACCATCTTGGACAATCTATTGAAATCGTTTTTTAATTCCTCCTTCTCCTTCTGCAACAATGCTATAAAGTTTAAAGCACATTTACAGCCCTCACACCCACGAGGCCCTACATCACTCCATAAATATATATCTTGGTCGTCCTCCCCACACTTAATAATAGAGAGCACGGTGTGGGTTCAGGCTGGAGCACAGTGGTTACAATATCAGCAGTATTGTCACATTGGGTAATCAGAGCCTCAAATCTATTACTCATGGCGTCATCTGGAGGGTAACTAATCCTGGTTGTTGCCTCTTGATCCACCTCCCGTAGAGTATTGGTCCCTTCCTCCCCCTCTGCCCCGGCACCCAAACCAATAGCTCTAACTGGGGGAAAATGATCCTCCACTGTTATATGGTCGGACATTCCTTTTTCTTTGGACAATTTTGGACTTGATACCCGGGCAATATTTTCCCCACCTCCACAAGTGCAGTTAGGATTACCTTGTGAATACCCATTCTACCATTACCAAGCGCTTGCATCTCATCGATGCTGAGCTTTTGCTTAGAGTCCAACCTCCCCCTACAAACCGTGGGTACCACCTCTCGCCATTTCAATTCTTTCATCCCTGTTTGGGACACTACAGTTGGAGGTCACTTTCATGCCCCGGGGACCCCTTTTGACAGCAGCTTTCCTCCCTTTAACTGGTCCTTTACTATTAGGGTCAGTGGCGGGCGGGAAACATATCTCAGGTAAAATGTGGAAATATGTAAAAGTTAGCAATGCCAAAGTTAAGTTTTAACATATTATAAAAATCTAAACATAACACAAAATAAATCCAACAATGCTGAAACTTTAACTCCCCTTAAAGTTTTGAATTGTTGTTAATAGGTTATTGTGTTAATATGTGAATAGTATGTTTTGTTTTGTTTTCAGAGTGACGATGTGCTATGCGTGTGAATGCTGGTTGTTTTTTGGTGTGACATCTGTAATAAGGATGTTAGTAAGCACGTATGTTGTTTGAGCTAATCATTTTGTTTGAGCTAGTGATTTTAAAAAGCGTGGGTGTATGTTTTGAAGACATTTAATTTAAGGTGTATAGTATTCATGTTTTTTTTAATGGTAATGTTTTGTTCATTTATAATATATTGTACATTTTCAACATGTATAGATTTGATCATTTTATAGATCTTAATTGTTAATTTAAAAAATTTCCCCACTGATTTGCCTGTTTTTAAGGGAATATTGTATACATTGTGTGTGAGTTTTGTTGACAGATGTGCTTGGATCTGTGAGGAAGTCCTGTGTCTGTGCATTGGGGTAGTGCAGACAATGGTCAAGGGGTGGAGTGCGACCACCCAGGATTTGTGCTTGGCTCGGAGGAGGTACATGGGGACCCCCAGACCACCCACCTGATCCCTAAACTAGTGCAGATTACTGTTACTGACACCACATCCTTAATCACCATGCCCCTTTAACGGATTCTCATATGCCTGGGACAAGCCCATAAATTAATGTCCTTTTACATGATGGTTCCCCTTTGTGGGAGTCTATGTAAAAGGAGCCATCTGAAGGCCTTATGGAAACTGCTGAACCCAGTGTCTGCTGCTGTCAGTATACGTGAGATATAACGAGAGAGTTTAGCCATCATTTTGAGATTATAACTTTCAAGACGTTGCAGTGCCTCAAATTGTCTTGGTCTGCGTCACCACATACTTCTGCGGAGACACACTCCAATCAGGTGAATTCAATATAGAGGAACTCTGTTACAGCACAGTAAACCCATGCAGGTGTCCCCACACATGGGTAAACAGCCCAATGAGAGTGACTAGGCCAATATAAAAGGAAAGGGCACTTTGGCGTGTGTGTGGATGGGAAGAGTTGGTGCACAAGGTGTGGAGGTTTCTGGTGAGAGGTGGATGAGGTGGAGCAGAAAGAAGTGGTGGATGTAGAATGGAGAGAGGCAGTGGGAGAGAGAAGGAGAGAGAAAGGAGGAGCTAAAATTACATTGGAGGCCAGAATAAACATCAAAGAGGAAGGTGGAAGGAGGCAAAGAGAGGTGGGGAAGGGAATGAAGAGAATAGGTAGAAGAGAAATTCAGGAAGAAGAGAACACCAAGGAGGTGGAAATGAGAAACCAGAAGGAGGTTGGAAGGTGACACAAGGAAGAGGTTGGAGGAGAGATTAGGGAGGGCACATCCATGATGAGGGAAGGGGTAGAGTTGGAATGTTAACAAGAATACAAAGAAGAAAGGCACAGAGGATGTTTGAAGACACTTTAAAGCTGGATATAGTATTTAAGAAGCAACAGGAGAGGAGACTGTAAAGAGATTGATGGGGAAGACATGGGAAGGATGCTACAGAAAGAAGTGGAGGGGATAAGGAGGAGTGAAATCCGATGCCTGATAGGGGTGATCCTGGGTATGAGCATGTGGCAAAGGGTTGAAGAGATTCAGGGGTAGAGCCAGACTGGAGAGCACATGATATAAAGGAGAGGTACCCGTAGGTATGAGAGTGATGCCTCTCGAGGAGGAAGGTGAGAACTGGGTGTTGAAAGCTGAAGTAAATCTAGATAAACTCAGGTGTGAGGTTTACTCCTCCTGCTTCTTTCCCAGTTCACCCCTGTAGCACATGCAGGGGCCAAAAGCCCAGCACAAGGGGTTACTCCAGAAAAGAGAATGAGAAGCAGGGGACCAGAATAATAGGTGGGTATGTGCTCCTCAAATGTATGTGTACAGGTTTATTGGTGTGTGCAGATTATTTTTGCAAATTATGAATATATGATTTTAATACTGCATACTGTGGGCTTGGTAATGTACTGATTTAGTATTGGATAATGTTTTAACCAATGAAGATAGCTGATGCCTCCTATTGTGTTAATGTTATCTTTGTGATAGAATGTGTGGGTGGATTATTATAAAAGTATACAGAGGCGTTGCTAGGGTGAGATGAGGGGGGTATAGCCCCGGGTCTTTTGGTTGTAGCCCCGGATAGAAGCTAGAAAGGTTAGCTACCCCCAGCCCCGACAGTCCCAAAATTAGCATAGCCCCAGATCTTTTCTAGACCTAGCAACACCCCTGAAAGTACACCTACCCAAATGTGGAAGTAATGCAATGTGACCAATCAGGCTTTACATTTAATAAACTGCAGTTCCAAATGTGTTTTTGATTGGTATTTTGAAAGCTGCTGGCATTTTACTTTAGCTAAGTGGATGTATATGAGTCTCGGATGGTACAGAACAACAGCCATCTCTGTGGCAAAGATGTAGGATCCTCAGTCATGCTAAGGGGTGGTGGTGTGAATCATGTACTGATTGGTTGACAAATGCACATGTCCCAATGAGGCTGTGTGAGGATGAACAAAGCCACTGTCCCAGGTGCAGGTCTACCTGCCTACATGACTTGCATTAGATCATGAAGGTGGGTGTAGCCACCCGACCACTGGAATAAGGATCATGTGACTGCTAACTCTGCAGTTTTAGTGCTCCAGTGACATCTAGCTACTCGCAGGTTTCCCAGAGCATAAGGCTCCAGTGTTGCTAAGAGTTAACAGAATCAGCATCCTTGACCGCTCTCTGGGATGAGGCATGTGTCTCCTGATACAACCCTGCTTTTGTGGTGCTTTCAGACTAGAAGGGAGTCTGACTCTCCAGGTATAGTGACAGTGCCCGAGGGCATTGGCTCTCCGAGTACCAGAGTCTCTCTGAAGTTTCTGTGACTGGGCACTTCCAGTGTTACCTCTGTCAGATCAATATGGGCATTGGGTTTTCAGTCTTCACCTGTGGTATTGAAATCAACGCTATCAGTGAACAATCGTCATGCTCTGGTTGCATTGTGCTTTCCTCTTCCTTCACGTGTAGATATTCTGATAGATGAACACCTACGTCAGGGCGCAACCATACCTTGAAGGTCGGTAGTGATTGAAGGACTGGTATGACCGACAGGTCTGTCAGTGGAGAACAACCTCCGGTGTTATCTTGGGATTGGTGGAGGTATGAGCATGTGGCAAAGGGTTAAAGAGATTCAGGAGGAGATACAGTTTGGAGAGAAGAGGGCAGAAGGTGCAGGAGAGGTGCCCTTTGGCAGAGAGTGTAGCTGACTCTTGAAGAGGAAGACGAACATGAATTGTTGGGGAATAATGCCATGGCCCTGAGACAAGGGAGAAAGCTGAAGTAAATATTCTAGATAAAATAAGGTTGTCAGGCTCTGGGTGGAAGTTATGAGGTTTTGTCAAAGACTGTCCTGCCCCAGATTCTTTCTTGTCCAGTTCATCCTTAGCATGTGGAATATACAGGGCCCAGAGGCCGAACACAAAGACTCACCCCAGAACACTGGATGAGAGGCAGAGGTCCAGAATGTTAGGTGGCTATGTGCTCCACAAATGCCTGTGTATTGTTTTGTTGGTGTGTAGAGATTATTTTGCAAATGATCAGTGTATGCGTTTTATACGGAAAACCATGGAAGGGTCTAGACGTATGGTGATGCATTGATTTAGTATTGGGTAACATCGTAACCAATCAAGATGGTTGATGCTTCTTGTTTTGATAATGGTGTATTTGTGATCAGGGCTGGACTGGGAACCAAAGTGGCCATGGACATTTCTTTCAAAGTCGCTCTGTGTTTCACTGAGCAAAATGCAATTGATATTGATTGATATTGATATTTTATTTGTATCATGCTCATACACACGTGTTTCAGAGCGCAACGAGACAAGGGAGGGGAACAAGGGAGGAGAAAACAACGGTCTTACTAGGCCTTGTGCCATTGAGAACACAGAAGTGCGGGGGAGACGGAAGGGGAAAGTGCAAGGGAGTGTGGAGAGGTGGAAAATGCTGACCAAGGGATAAAAACAACAACTGGTAGTGCAGCCAGCAAGGTGGCAAGTGCAAGGTTTAAATCACAGCCAGGGGGTGTCTGTTAAGTGCAGGTAAGGGGACTGTAGGGTTACAAATACAGACCCAAGTGCAAGGGTTGACAGCAGGCAGTGTGGGTGTGTGGCTGGGTGGGCAGGGACCTGGGCCTGAAATCAGAGGGTAGCCAGGTGCAAGGAGCTGAAGCAGACAGATCAGCAGAGGAGAGGAAGAAAGAAGGCAGAAGCAAAGAGGAAGGTTTTGAGGTGCTTCTGAAACCCGGGATGGTTCTCCTCAAGTTTCAGAGTGGCAGGGTGGCTGTTCCAGATGGAGGCCTCAGCCGAGGAAAGAGATCTACCCCCAACTCGTTGCTTGGTGAAGCAACTGACCCTGAGGGAGTTGGAGGTGGAGGAGCAAAGAGCTCGAGTGGAAAGGTATTTCCAGAGGGAGACTTAAAGGTATTTTGGCCCCAGACTCCAGAAAGCCTTGTGGACAATACAAATGGTCTTGAGTTTTACCCTTGAAGCCCCTGGGAGCCAATGAAGAGATTTCAGGACTGGAGAGATACGATCCCAGGGCTTGAGGCCAAGGACAAGTCTTGCAGTCCTGTTCTGGATGAGTTGCAGAGGGTGGAGAGTGGAAGCAGGAAGATTTAGAAAGAGGCTGTTACAGTAGTCTAGCCTAGATAGAACCAGAGCTCCAGAGACAGTAAGCTTCTGGGGAAGCAGAGGAAAGGAAGACTACCTCTGCGGAGGTGCAGTTGGTAGTTTGACTTCTTAGAGACGTCAGAGATGTGAGGGGAAAAGGAGAGTGTGGAGTCGAAGATGACCCCAAGGTACTTAACCACACAGGTAGGAACAGGAAAAGGGCCAAGGGCGGCCGGCCAAAGAGTGATAGGAAAGGAGGGTGCAGGTGTACCAATGAGGAGAATCTCTGTTTTACTGCCATTAAGGCTGAGATAATTGGCGGCACACCACTCCTGGATGGCAGACAGCCAGAGATGAGGGAGGGAGAAGAGGTGGCAGAGGGAAGCCTGAAAATGAACTGAGTGTCATCCACACAGCACTGAAAGTTGAAGCAGAGAGCAGCAATGCGGTGGGCAAAGGGTGCCAGGTATTGGTTGAAAGACAAGGAGAGAGGTTAGACCCCTGGGCAACACCAAAGGTAGAGAGTGAGATGGAAGAAAGGAAGGACCCAAGTTGGACCTGGGAGGGTCGATCAGAGAGGAAACAGGACACCCAGGCCAGGGCCTGATCGGTGATACCCAGGTCATCATGGAGACGGTTGAGCAGGATGGCATGGTTGACCGTGTCAAAGGCAGAAGAGAGATCGAGTAAGATGAGGACAGTAAGATGAGGACAGAAGGGAAGAAGGGATGTTGGAGTCAAGGTTGGAGAGCAGGTCTTCACAGATGTTCAGGAGAGCAGTTTCCATGCTTCTGGCAGCTCTGAAGTCAGACTGGTGGTCATGAATTCCAAGAGTTTGCCTAGGAAAGGTGTGATAGAAATTGGGTGATAGTTAGCTGGGTAAGAGGGGTCGGCTGTGGGTTTTTGAGAAGAGGGTGCACAAGAGAGTGCTTCAGTGGGGAGGGGAAGGCTCCAGAGGTGAAGGAATAGTTACAGAAGTCGGCCAGAGCTGGAGCAAGGGTGTCAATGTGGTCCTTGATGATTTTTGCCGAACAGGGAAGAACCTGTTTTGACGAGACTTTCATAGATCAGACTTGTCTGGAAATCTCATCGGGGGAGAACAGAGGAAAGATGAGGAGGGAGAAGAGGTGGCTGCAGGGAGGCCACAGGTTTCAGAGAGAGAAGGGGGGAGGGGGGAGAACGAGGGGTGGACAGGATGTTCTGTTTTATTTAGATGAAATGAGAGGCGAGGGCTGTGCAAAGGGCCTGGGAGGCACCAGGAGAGGTAGATACTGCAGCAGGGTTAGCCAGCTCCTTGCAGATTTTAAAGAGTTCTGCCAAGTTATTACATGCCGCAGAGATGCAGGCTTGAGTATGGGCTCTCTTCTTAGTGTGGACAAGGAGCCGGTATTGTCTTTGGAGCAGGCAGCAGGTCAGTTTGTCAGAGGATACACAAGAAGCTCGCCATTTCCTCTCAGCCACCCTACACTTGTGTTTAAGGGTAACTAGGTCAGAGTTGTACCAAGAGTTGCACTGGGCTTTGGGCTTCAAGCAGATCCTCATTACAGGGGCAAGAACATCAAGAGTACCAGAGATAGAGGAGTGGCGCGTGGAAAGGACTGTGTCAGGATGTTAGGCATTCCGAGGTGGAAGAGGGGGAGAGAAATTGGTAAAGAATGCCTCAACAGACGCACGCTTCATGGGTCGGATGACCGCAAAGGAAGGTTGAATTATTGGAGTTGGCTTAGTCTGAGGTGTAGCGAGGGAGAGATGGAAAGAAAGGAGAGAGTGATCACTCCAGGAGAGAGGAGTGGTCAGAGGGATAGAGAGGGGAAGGTCTGAAGAGATCAGAGCATCCAGAGTCTCTCCTGCCGAGTGAGTTGTATCAGAAGGGAGAATAGAAAAAGAGAGAGCATCGCCGAGGTCGCGAAAGATTCCAAATGAGGGGCAGGAAGCATCCAGATGGATGTTGAAGTCTCCAAGAAAGAGGAGTTGAGTGGTTGAGGCGAGGAGGGAGGATGAGAGGTCCTCCCACTCAGAAAGGAAGGAGGCGATCTGACCAGGTGGCCGATAGATAGTAGCCACGGAAAGAGAGTGGTCAGGAGAGAGGGAAAGCCTACAGACAAGGCATTCAAAAGAGGAGTAGGCCTGCATAGGAATGGCAGAGGCAGGAATCCACTCCAGGAAGATCAAGGCTACACCACCTCTGGAACGGTTGGCTCTGGGCGCGGAGAGGATATTGTAGCCATCAGGGAGGAGAGTGTCAAATCTTATGACCTGTATTGCCTATCCTTGCCCTTTGCTAGAAATCAAGTACCTATGTGTGGTACTTTTATGGTGATTAAACATCAGTGAATTTACACAAATGAGAATGAATGCTTTTTAAGAAGGTATACCCTACTTTTGAAACAGATTAACCCTTCTTGGGCATCAGGGTGTGCGGCCCACACTGACGGACCATTAGCATAGGTCTCTCTTCTTTCGCTAATACGGAGAAGGCTATCATCCTTAAAGGACTTCCAGGGAGGGGTTCAAATCGGAGGTACGGCCTACGGAGGTGTAGAATTATCTGGGTCTAATTGTATTTAAATAAACTTTTATTTTTACAATACATAGAGCCTCATCACGAGTTGCGCGCTAACCCCGGCCGCCGGGGCTATTAGCCCTACCGCCAAACCCCCGGCGCTGTTAGCGCCGGGTCATGGGTTTGGTGGAACGGTAAGTTCCCATTCCCCATTGGGCCCATTCGGGAATTCCCCATTCCCTATTGGGGCCAATGGGGAATTTTCACGCTATTGCCGCCAGTGGGTTTCCTGCCGGCGGAAATAGCGCTGAAAATCAGCAAAATTCCAGCGGATTTGCTCCCAGCTCAGAGCATTACCGCCGCTTTTAAGGGTTACTGCCAAACTCGTGATGAGGACCATAGTGTTTCAGTGTTTCTTTGGACCATTTCTATAACAATTTCGTCTGTACTGATTCTACATCCCTCGTTCCCTCCTAAAATAAGCCTGACTGCTCTTTCTATGCTACCATGAACTCAGGTGGTACAGCCTTATACTAAGAGTGGAGTCTTGTACTGCCTCAGTTGAATGGTTTTACTAAGCCCTTAGTTGGACTACAGAAAAACTGTCCTAACACTGGTGGTGGCAGTAGTGCGTTGTGCATGGTATAATTCAGCAGTGTGTCCAATACTCTGTGTGCACTGTGACTATACTGATGGATCAAATTAAAGCCAGTACTTTGCGCCTTACTTGTACTTTGTTTACAGTGAGTAACATGAATAAGGGTCAAGGGATCCATGCAACCCTGTGCACAAGACCCAAGTATATACTTCAAATACAGCTAATATTTCTCAATGTAGACAAAACAGTACACTCAGAGTACACCCAAAGGGTTTCAGTGAAGACAGTCCTGTACCCAACATGTACACTATGAGTGCACTGAATGAGTTTCAATTAATCCGGCACTATGTGCGTTCTCTAATAAGTGTGTTCAGTAAAAACTTGTCAGCAAAGGGCATATATGGGTGACATTCCTCCTATCAGGAGAGGCGGGTATTAGGGCTTCAGCTGTTTAGCATACAAAACTACAGCACAAAGGTAGAATTAACCAAATACTTTCCATGCTGTGGATCTGTTTGCCCCTCTGCCTTCGCTACAGCATGCCAACAGGCGATGCATAGTGTCCACTTCTGTGTTTCACTGGCAATGAAGAGTGCATCAATAAACTGAAATGCACAGCTCCTGTTTTTCACAAACTGAAGCAAGGTCTGATATGACTAAATGCACCTTGGCATGCTCCCCCCCCCTGCTCCGAAAATAAAACATTGTTGGCCACTCTGGCCCGCTCATACCAATGAAGGAGCGCTGCTTTCCAGTGTTTTAGTATATAAGGCTTGCTTCAGTTGGAAAGGAAAGTAGACTTATCTGTCATTCCTGGAGCTTGAAGAGGGCCTGGCAGGAAGATGATGTCCCATTGCACCAAAGAGCTGTGATCTACTGCCTGGACTTGACAGGCCACTGGTTGCTGATCTATGATGCCACACAAACGGCCAGAGGACCAGAATGCCAGGGCCTGGTGCCCAAGAAAGCTCCAAACACACATTTCATGTTTAAAACATGTGATTGTGCTCAATGTAACACTGTTCGACTATCTCATTCACCAGATGACCTGAATCATATAACCCTTCTAAAAATACATAATATCTGAATTTGCCACTGTAATTTGAGTCATGCACAGGCAACAGTTAAAGAGACCAACAATCTGGCTTCCTTCCAAACCGAGGCTAGTGTTGCCAGGCTGCAGTTTTCAGTGTTGCTAGTTGGTGAATTACTACATGGCTGTGGGCTGGGTTTCTCTTCATTCCAGTGGCAGGTACTTTGGCCATGCGCATAAGCTGCTGCTCGTCAGTCCATGTATAACTGCACTCCTGGTGCAGCGAGTGTGCATGATGAGTCCGCCCGTTGCTGTTTATGAGCAGATTAGCCCACCCAGAACAGGGCGCCATATAGCAAATAAACGCCCTCCCTTTGCAGCAATTGTTTTCATAAAAGAGATGGGGTTTATCACTTTTATACCTGTCCCTTTCTCACTAACTTGATAATATCTCGCTTTTCACCATCTTTCACCATCGCACCATCTCTAATTTCTCTGGTCACAGCCTAACCTTGTTTTTTTAGCCCTGTTCTCTTAATTCTCCCTCACCACCTGCCTCTTGCCTTGTGAATCTCTCCCCTAAGTACTTTTCTTGTTGCTGTCTTTGCCTCTTTTACAGTGGCAACCTCTGGCCCTCTCTCTCTCAACTACTTTCCTAGTCCCGGCTCTACTCCCAGCCAATGTTACTAAAACTCCTCAAATTCTATCTCCTCCTTGCATGGTAAGTTTTTGCTCTCTCTATCACGCCTTCTTTGTTTACTCCACATTTCTTTCACTCACTTCTCTTTCTCTGTCCCTTCCATTGCATGTGTCTGTCTTTTTCTCCACTCCCTCGTTCTAGTTCCTACCTTTTCTGCCTTGTCCGTTCTCTCTGTCTCGCTCCTTTTCTCTTGTTTCTCGTCTACCTCGCGTTTCTGCCTGTGTGTGCCTCTCATTTCATTCCCCAATCCCCTCATTCTCATGATCTCTTTGTCCCGGCACATTTTTCTCTGCCATTTCGATTACATTGATGGGCCAGTCTCCATGCCTGCACTGGGACGAAGTCTGAGACTTCTCTGCCATCCATCCCATCAACACCCAACACACTTTGCGGTTGCCCCCTTCTTACAAGTCTGCTTACAGATAAGCTGATGAAAGGTGAGAGGGCACCGCATACTCATGTCTGTCTCTATGTGCATGCCAGATCTGCACTCACCGTGAACTATGCGTGCATTTTCCATCAATACGAAATGGCCTTTTTTATGTCAGTGTACATGATGAGAGGTGCTACTTGTGAGTGCCATTTCAAGAGTGCTTATTTTACGTGAGAGGGTCCTAGAGGTATGAGAGGCAATGACGTAATTGTGGGGGTCACGAGGGGTGACATGTGGGACCTCTGGGTAGTCCCTTGCGACACCAATTATTTAAAACATAAAAAAAATATTTTGGAAAAAAAGAAACGGAAGCTTCTGGTTTAGTGGGGGCACTCACAGCTCCTGCGTTGCGGGGCCCCGCCACACCAGGTCTGTGGGGCCCCCGGCCCAGTCCTCAACCGTCAGGGTGAAGGCTGGGCTGGGGCGGCGCTCAGTAGGGGTTGGCGTTGGAGCTTACAGTGACACGTGGCACGTCACATGCCACATTCAGCTGCAACCTTCTCCCTCAGCTTCCTCGCAGCTCACATACAGGAACCAGGAAGCTCTCGCAGCTTCCTAGTTCCTGTTTGTGAGCAACACCGAGGAACCGAGGGTCGCCTGGAAGGACGGACTGAAGCTGCAAGAAAAAGGTAAGTAGGCTTTTAAAAAGTAAATGTGATGTGTATTTTGCATGGGTGAAGTGCCTGTCAGATGTATGTATGTGATAGGTGGGTGAATGAGAAGTAATATGATGTGATATGTGTTTTTCAATGTTCTGGGATGGTTGATGTGTGCCTGTGTAGAAAATGCAATGAGTAGATGTAAGAGAAGCTGTGGGTGACTGGTGGGTGAATGAGTATGAATCTGATGGTGTGTTTTTGAATGTTCTAGGTGGGTGAGTGTGTGCCTGTGTAGAGAATGAAATGGGTGCAGGTAAGAAAAGGTTTATGAGTGAGTGACTGGCGGGTGAATTAGTATGGATGTGATGGTGTGTTTTTGAATGTTCTGGGTGGGTGGGTGTGTGCTACCTGTGCAGAGAATGCAATGGGTAGAAGTAAGAGAAGGTTAAAGTGAGTGACTGGTGGGTGAATGAGTATGAATGGGATTGTGTGTTGTTGAATGTTCTGGCTGGATGGGTGTGTGCCTGTGTAGAGAAGGCAATGAGTGGATGTAAGAGAAGGTGTGAGTGACTGGTGGGTGAATGAGTATGAATGTGATGGTGTGTTTTTGAATGTTCTAGGTGGGTGAGTGTGTGCCTGTGTAGAGAATGAAATGAGTGGAGGTAAGAAAAGGTGTATGAGTGAGTGACTGGCGGGTGAATTAGTATGGATGTGATTGTGTGTTTTTGAATGTTACGGTAGGGGTGTGTGTCTGTGTAGAGAATGCAATGAGTGGATGTTAAAGAGGGTGTGAGTGAGTGAGTGAGTATGAATGTGATGGTGTGTTTTTGAATGTTCTGGGTGGGTGAGTGTGTGCCTGTGTAGAGAATGAAATGGGTGGAGGTAAGAAAAGGTGTATGAGTGAGTGACTGGTGGGTGAATTAGTAAGGATGTGATTGTGTGTTTTTGAATGTTCTGTGTGAGTGGGCAGGTATGTGCCTGTATAGAGAATGCAATGGGTGGATGTAAGAGAACGTGTGAGTCAGTGACTGGTGGGTGAATAAGTATGAATGGAATGATGTGTTGTTGAATGTTCTGGGTGTGTGGGTGTGTGCCTGTGTAGAGAATGCAATGGGTGGAGGTAAGAAATGGTGTATGAGTGGGTTACTAATGTGTGAATGAGTATGAATGTGATGGTGTGTTTTTGAATGTTCTGGGAAGGGGGGGTGCCTGTGTAGAGAATACAATCGGTGGATGTAAGAGAAGGTGTGAGTGAGTGACTAGTGGGTGAGTGAGTATGAATGTGATGGTGTGTTTTTGAATGTTCTGGGTGGGTGGGTGTGTGCCTGTGTAGAGAATGCAATGAGTGGATGTAAGAGAAGGCGTGAGTGAGTGACTGGTGGGTGAATGAGTATGAATGTGGTAGTGTGTGTATGAATGTTGTGGGTGGGTGTGTGCCTGTGTGGTGAATGCAGTGTAAATGCATGTGAGAGGGGATGTATGGATGAGTGACCGGTAGGTGAAAGGGGATGCATGCATGCATGTGTGTATACGGCCATGGGAGACTGGGGATCACTAGAGCATTTTTGAGACATCCTTTATTGACTTTGCATGTTTTACTGGTATTTTTGGGCAGAACCATGATCATGAGTGTCATAACCTGGCTAGACTGACATTTTGGTTACGTTAGTCCAGCCACTGCTTACTGTGGCTTGCCATGTATTACTCTACATCTTTTAAAAAGCAATCATGATAAGTAGTGTTACCTCGCTAGACTGATGTGTTGGCGTAGCGGCCTGTATATTGTTTACCATAGCATGACATTTTGTTAACTGAGCATATATGATGAATCAAGCATGATAAGTGTTCTTATTGGTCTAGATTGGCTAATATTGAAACCCGTTTGTACAGGATTTCATATTGTGATATGTCACTTTTAATGGCCAAACCAACATGAGTAAATTCTTACATAGGAGGACTGGTATATATTAGCAAAACCAGTTTTGTGGCCAGTGCCAGTAATGATACTATAAAAAAAATCTTAAAGCGAACATCAGCATGATCTTATATGGGAATACTAGCATAAATTCGTGGAGTCAGCATGGACATGTATGGGTACAGCCATCATGAACATTTATTTTATACTGGCATATATTGCATGGACCAGCATTCTAATGCATTGGGAAATGCCTGCGCACTTTTAGTGACTCGCATCTATTGTACTTTCTTTTAATGATTTACCCTACACTCTACAAAACCGATTATTGGACTTTTACCCAAATTGTTGGCCTTTTACCAACATTTTAACAGAAGGTGTGCTGTGTTAAGCACCATCTTAACCCATTATTCAAAACATTTTCTATGTGCAGGAGGGAGAATCCTCCCAGACTCCCCAAAAACCCATTTTCATTAGTTTGTGCTCCCTCGCTATGCTCGATCGCAATCGCATGCTTGTGGCAAATATTTACCCTACAAAAAAACAACACACCAGCCACCACTGGTGGCTGGTATATGTGTGGACCAGGCACTGCCTCCTTCTTTATACTCTACATGAAACATGTATGCTTTGATTAAAAAACGTATTTTCTTCTTTCACTTGCACAAGTGCATGCCCCTGCAGCGGCATAATCATCATGGACATTGCGCACACATGGTGGTCCGGGCCAGCCAGGTGTGTGGCGTGCCCTGTGCTTTGTTAAGGATCTTGTGGGGCCCATGGTAGGCCTCGCAGGGAGGCCCCAAAATGCGGTGCTATGTTGTCTCACAAAATGGTAGTGTGCAGTGCGCGCCCTGATGTCTGCCAGTAAGCATCCGGGTGAGAAGCAACATTTGTGTGTTTTCAATTTAAAATAACTGTGCAGTGCCATAGATTTATATGTGCAGCAATGATATTAGATGAAATGGTGGGGGCTTTGTAAGTCCTCTGGCTCCCAGTATTACGCTAAAATAATAAAAACTATGGAGTGTCTTGGGTATATTGAAATATCCTTTCACAGGTATTATACTCCAGCAAAGAAAACATTATCAGGTGCACTCCCCTATGTGCACAAAGGCCAGTCTAACAGGTTTCTTCTATTGTAGTGCACACCTCCCAAGGTCAGTGCTTATTTGGCTTGTTCAACACAGCAACGTCACAGATAACGAGTACTTATGTGTCCATTGTCCTATAGATGTTTCATACACTTGTTGTAGCCTGCTTAAGAGATTTCATTTACCCTGTTACAAGTACTGCATTATGTATGTTTTACATATAGACTCCACATCGAATATGGAAAATGATATTCCTCAAATATGTGATAGTGGACAAATTAGGCTTCCCACTGTGCCTCGGTTCTTATATCTGGCTGAAATGAGAGCGCCTGGAAACCCGGGTGCTAGATGCATCTGAAAAATCTGAAGGTCATTTGCAATCAGGACGTAGGGTCAAATGACATCACTTCCTGTGATGTCACATCCGCTACCCCTGGCATTTTGGTGAAATGATATCCCTGATGAGGGCACACCACCCTAGTGTGTGGCTGTCTGTACCTGCTTGCCAGTTCTACACACACATTTGCCATTAATACAGAATTACCTTTTTATGTCAGCATACGTGATGAGAGGTGTTTCTTATAAGTGCCATTTAGAAAGTGGCAATTTCATGTGAGGCAGTCTAGTAGCTCACTGGTCGCTGTGAGGACCTCACTATTTCATGAAGATAAACTAAGGAAATTGCTTAGCTCTCAAACCTTTGTGTTGTCAACACCCAATTTCCTTTGTGGCGGGTGTTAGGCAGAATCATATGCAGTACCCTTTGGAAACACCACACACAATTAAGACTAGAAGTGACAGTACAAATTCACCTTTGGTACAAGCCTGTACTACACAGTAAAGTGGTAGCGATGGCTGAGCAGACAGACTTATCTCAAGGGTAAAGTGAGCAGTATCAGAAGTTAAACAAAGGACAGCAATTAATATGGTTCAAACAAACACTGACTCAAGGTTTCTGAGTAAAAGAATATACATTTATTTATACATTCATTTGTAAAACAGCTCACTAAAGTAAAGCAGCAGAAAATCACAATCGTAATACACTACACAGCACCCAATGAATTCTGGACAAGTTAAGCTCAAAATGAAGTGTGAGCAAAATGACACTCCAGCAATTTAAAAGGGAGGGGAAGACAAGGTTATACAAAATTAAGCAGCACCAACAAGTAAGTAGGCAGGGCAATCTAGAAAAGGCTTGCTACAATGAGGATTCAAATCAATAGGCCTGGGCCAATGTTAATGGTTAAGAGTCTTTGCAGAGCATCACACAGTTCAGAGTAGTTAGCAAATTCGTCTTTGCCAAAAGTTCGAAACGAAGTTGGTCAGAAGAAAAGTTACTTAAAAGAGTAGAGAAGGGCAAGCCCTTAGATTGGCGAAAGATTTAAAACACTTCCACCACGGTCGGACGGGACGGAATGAACAACCGGGTTTGAACATTACTTTAGAAGAAGAAGAAGAATGATGTAGCTGAGGCAGAAGTTCCTGGCAGATCCTGCAGGCTCACGGTTACTTTGCTCACGGACTGACACAAAGAAGGAAGACTGGAGGGTCCTGCACTGCCCAGGGAAGAAACCAGCAGCAGAGCAAAGAAACGAATAATAGGTGCGTTCCTTAAAAACCAAACGTGGTCTGGTCCTCCTGGCTCACCGGTTCACTGCAGCTGTGCACAGCGAATTTGACCAGGGGATGGAGGCTTTGCTTGGTGTTTGGCAAACTGGTTGGTCTCACCAGCTCAAGGGAAGAAGATTCCTTGCAGATCTTCTCTGTCGTCGAATTTGGAGATTCAGGCCCGCAGCAGTGCTTCACCGGGAGGTTCAGTCACGGTAGTGGTCCTCTTCTTTCAGCTTCTCTTCGGTTCTCTCGATCCAGTGGTGACTCTGCCTTCCAAGTCCCAGAGACCTGCTTTTTATGCAGTTTTCCCCCATTCACACAGCCTGGCTGTCAATCACACAGCAGGGTGGCTTTCGTGGCGGGACAGTCACCTAGCCAAGCAAACAGGATTGCCACTTGGGTCTCCAAGGAGACCCTGTGTAGGGGGCCTAAAACCCCTCCCTCACAGTCAGCCCACGCAGACTCTTAGGCACCTAAGGAGGGCTTCTGTGCAGAAGCCTGCCAAAGGATGGCGGACAAAGGAACCAAACCTGGTTTGACGCGCAGAGTAAAACACGAGAAAGAACCTTACAAAAAGAAATGGTGAATAAACCCAACCAGAACCAAATAAACGTAAATGGGGTCCAGCGGATTTAAGTTTGAGGCTACTAACTTAGCGTAAAACAGTACCAAAGCTATTTACATAGTCCGCAGTAGGAAAAAAAGGGTAGATACCACTGCCACCAGCCAATTCTTTAAGAAAGGGGAACAAAATAATGCTCCATGGGAGCCAGACAAAAGGGGATATCTATTAACCCTTTGCAGTACTCTATGGAAGATAGTGTGTACTGGGTCTGTGAATTTAAAAAGACTAATAAAGTCAATGGCAAATTTACATGTTCTAGGAGACAGTAGTCAGTTCCAGAAAATGGAGTTTAAATTGGGAAGTCTGAAAAAGACAACCCTGTGTCACTGCACTAAAGGTGCTGTGTGACACACAGTAAAAAGATGATGCCTTTGGAGTAGGTGAAGATACACAGTCTATGAACACAAAATGTTAAACACACAGCAAAACACATGTAAGAGTGGGAAAACAAGCTCAAACTCTTACCAGGTGAAAAAAATAAATCCTAGAAATCCAGCAAAGCTGCTGAGGGACTTAGTTGGTAAGGGAAATTAGCAATTCTGGAGAATTCTCCTTTGGAGTGAATGGGTGTATAGTTCGGCGGGTGAGTCAGCTGAGTGCAGGGTGGGTTACACCCACCAAAAGTGGGTGAGTTGGAGCTATGAAATCGAAACTATGTTTCAAGTTTACTTTTCCTTCTCATCTCAGCTACTCAGTTGAAAATCAGGGTATCTGGCAGAACCAGTGAGCCAATGTAATTGGGATAGCCGCAGCAAACCCACAATGCTGATCCTTGGGGCAGGTCAGTCAAGGCACTACCCAGAGCAGGGGAATCCTCTAGGGCACCATTACAGCACCAGGAAAGAACCTTTTCTTCAGGAAGGAGCAGGCCCTATGAACTAACAGCCAGCTCAGAGAAAAACACTGAAGAGAAACCAAAGGTCTGGTATCCAGTAATTCACTCGAATATAAAGCATCGAATCAAACGCCTCGAAAAAATAAATTTTTGTAGGTAAAAGTTTTTTTTTATTAAAATGGGTTTTAAGGGGTAAAAAAAACAGGGGTTCGGGGACCCCCATTAAAAAAAATGAAGAAAAAAATGAATTTTTTTGATGCATTTTGTTTTTAGGCTTTTGCATTCGACGCTTTGGATGTCGAGGCTATCACTAGGAACCCAAAGGTCTCATTATGAGTTTGACCCAAAATCAGCAGTAACTCAGCCATGGTGGAATCAGCGTTACTGCTGTATGCATCAGCAGAATTAATGCCGAATTACAACGTGACAGGCAAGGGGACAAACCAATGGCGGTAACTATAATTCCGCCGAGCGGAGTTACCACCGAACAACCTGTGTGATGATGTTATTCCACCAAAAATCAGCAAAATTACTTTTATCACCATGGGGGTCAGCGGAATAAGATATTTGTCATCACTATATAAGGAATCAATGCGGTGGACATTTTGGAAATCACAATGCATTGAATATCTCGAGACAGGAGTGCCATCCATACACCCAGCAAAGTGCAACCATGTCATCTGGAAAGGGCAAAGGCAGGGTGCCCGATATGAGGTTGCAGAAACCTATATTCATTGACAGGAGCTCACCGTGTTGGCAGAGCAAGTGGTTGCCCACTCTGACGAGCTGTATGGTTCATCAAATAGGAAGTTCAGCCAACAACCCAAGAATGCCATATGGGTGGAAATCCGGGACAAGGTGGTGGCCGTAAACCTTGCAACTGACACTGTGGGAGAACATGCTCAGTGGCATCATTCACATGGTTGGGGTCGAGGGTGTGGGCACCGCCGAGGTAGGAGCCAGCAGCCAAGCTGAATCTGGTGAGTACCACAGTGATATATTGACCCATAAATGGACAACCCTGCAGGCATCCACGAACACCCACATTGCCATGCAAGCAAGCAACATGAACCCCAGCAAGAATTCACCATCCATGTGAGGTATCGTGCCAGAATGTCATGATTCAGTGGGTACAGGGTCCATGCACAGGCAACATAGCCATCATGCAACCATGTGACATGTCCATGCCCATGGATGCACAACAGTGGATAGTTGCGTCACAGCCACTAGCCCTTGACTGCAATGCCCCATGTAGCTAAACATATTTGACAACATGGCCACCCGACCCATGCCCAACCAAATGCACTGCACCCACTTGACTGCACCACTGGATACCTGTCACCAACAGTCCTGACGCACCACTAGACAGGACAACCTGTAGCTCAAACCATCCCAGGGAGGCACAACCAAAGCAAGCTGGCCAACCCACACCTGGCCGGCCAGATGCAATGCATGCTATGTACACAGTGGGTGACACATGACACCTGCCCCCCCAGGCGGCCCAACACACAGTGACAACATAGTGAAAGGGACAGTGAATGTTGATTTGCCGTGCATCCCAATACCAAAGTGGTAATGCAAATGTCCATTTACCCCAAAAGGAACACAAGACACCCAGAAAACATAACCGTGGAGGCTGGCCCCTCCAGGTCACATGCACCAATCACTGCCAGCAAGCAGCCAGGCCAAGGCAGTTCGGGAGTAGGAGTGTGCCACCGAAAAAAGAGGCACCAGGCCATCAAGCCATTGATGGACACTCCAGTCATCCAACAGACATGCCCACGAGGCCACCACAGATACCAATTGTGCAATCAGTGTCACTGGTGACAAGCCAGGACACAACTACAGCTGGCCCGTCTGTGGACGCACAGGTGGGGCAGAGTGTTTTGATGACAGCATGCAATCAGAGCACTGCAGGCACAGCAGATGAGCAGTATGAGCGTGCCTCCCGTGCATCCAGCCAGCTACATTCCCCTATTGGCCATTTTTCACCTGAGTCTTCCCCCATGCAAAGCCTCTCCCCACTGCACACACCACCGTGTCATTGTGCATCCCGCTGTGCCTTACGCTATGCAGAGGAGTCAATTGACGAGCAAGCAAGGAATGCTCGCCATCAAGGGCAGCTTGAGGAACATGACAGTGACAACCATGGGAGTGCCTGTCCCACACTCCAGACCATCTGAGAGCATCCGGACTAGTTGGAACAGAGGCAGGCGGATATGCATACCATTGCACAGGAACACTTCTGGCATGCTGATGCCAGGGGTGCAGGAGCTGGCTGAACAATTGTCCTCATCCCATGAGTCCATGGCCAGAGCCATACACCTTCCCATTGACCACCTACGGTGGAGCGTGCAGGGGAGCTCACAATCTGCTACCCCTACTGAGGGGTCAGTGGCAAGCACCCCACCCAGGTGCTCACAAGAGCATGCCTCAAATGCTGTTAAGCCTGCAGACAGGGGGAATAAGCGCAAGCGCTAGTGGGAGTAGTACTTGGGGCTGGGGGTGGAGTTTGGTGTTGGGGCTGGGGGCGGGCGCTGGGGATTGGTGTTGGGGCTTGATGTTTCCTTGTTGACAGAAATAAATACACTTGAATCGTGATCTGCTTGAGGGTTTTCAGTCAATGCAATTTAGATATATGCATTCATTGCTTGTATGGGCATCATGTTTCTAGAGTAAAACAAATGTCCATGAGCTCCTGATGTACAATCCGACCTTCCCTTACATCCCCACGTATGTCCTGTGGTGCCCGGTTCACTCCTCCATAGTCTTCCTCATCAGAGCTACAGGGTTCATTGTCCTCATTTGAGGGCATTGCAATATTCCTACATATGCACATGTTGTGCCACATGGCACAGACCAGTATGATCCACTTTTTTCGAGGCTGTACATCAGTGCACTGCCTGTGTGATGTAGGCACCTGAACCTTGATTTCAGAAGGCCAAATGTCCACTCAATGCATGTCCTGGTCCTCCTCTGCATCTCATTATAGCCTATCTCCTGTGGTGTAGCAGTTTCCAGCATCACCTGCAAAACATGAATGGACTGCGTGAGGCATGGTGGTGTGTGGGCCGGGGAGCAAATTAATGGCCATTATGTGTATACCACTATGTGCATGACTCAGTGGTTGGCCACAGTGCACCTTTTGTGCATCAAGGTTTATGGGACTTGGGCAAAATGGTTCCTTTTCAGTCATTCATGTTATGGTAGTCAGCAGTCATGTGGTGTCTGTCACTGCTGTGACATTGGCAATGCACTGGTCAACTATGGTGTCATGGGTTGAAAGTAGGCCTGATTGCGTGATGATGCCTTGCATGGCTAGTTACCCTGTGTAGTGACATGATTAAAGTCTGTGTCTTGGGATGGGTCAGTCAGGGTACTTAGCCTGTTCAGTGTATTCATGTCGTTACATCATGGTACTTGTAGTTCATTCAGTGTACTATTGTTTACGTGCCCCAAGTGTGTGTGTCAGTGCTTTTGGCAGTCAGGTCTGAGTGCTATTTACCCACAAACCAGGTGTGATGTCCTTTGTGCCTCTCCATGTACGAAGGTAGGGTGATGTTGTGTAGAATCATTGAGTCATGTGTGGTCCCAGGATACCTGGCACAGCAGTGACTAATGGTGAGGTCTGTGGGATGTTCTTACCCACTAGGCTCTGCCCTGCAACCTCACTGTGTGCTGCTTTCATCAGAAACAACAGAATGGCCGCCAAAAAGCCATATGCGTGCTAAAAACCTCGGAGAAGTGCGCAGGGAAACCGTAAAAAATCGGTCGCCAATATACCTTGTCTGTGTCAGTGGTAGAACAGGAGGCCACACTACCAAAACCTGTCATTGGGCTGCCCACAGGGTGAAATGGAACTACCTGAAAAGGCAGTGCTGCGTTGCCAGGAAAACACAGAAGTGCTTTAAAATCTGTTTTTTCTTGGCTGTTGAAATTACAAAATAATGGTTCCCCAAACATCAGAAAAGATCGAACATCCTTGTTGGGTGTTAACCATTAACTTATCTAAGGAATCCCCATAAGCACAATGTCAGGAGAAGCACAATTCATCACAAAAATATCCACATTCAAAAAGGTGCTTGCCTGGGAAAATATGTCAGAATATGGGTGCAGTACCGCCGCTCGCCTGTGTTAAAGCTGTCATTTACTTATACTGGCAGTTTAAAACTTGTGTCTTAAAATCAAATTATGGAAAAGAAGATACTTGCCATCAAAAGCAATATAGGTTGCTACTATGCCATCTCTATGTTTTAAAAAGACTGCAATTAAGAGATCTGTGTGTATATTTGTTGACAATGTAAAGTTTATTTAGAAAAGACAATTTTAAACCAAGTGTTTTAAAGTGAACTGATGTCAGCCACAACACTTCAAAGGCACATTCCACAGTTTGCCCCAAACAAAGGTGCCTTCCTTTTGCTCTCTGCCCAGGAACTGTCATTTAGATGTTAATGAAAGGAGGAGGGGATTTTGGTCTGCATCTCTGGGAGAGAGACAATAGGCTTCCTGGACTGAAAGGGAATGCAAATGTGGGTGTCAACAGAAACCAACTGCCAGCAGGAAGAGGCCAGGAGTGCTCTGGACCCAGAAAAACCATGGAGGCAGGACCAGACAGATTTGCGTATCTCAAACTCAAGAAAATATCTTTTTGAAAAAGACTCATAGAGAACTGTGCAAAATTTGTAAAAATCTGTAAATTATAGGTTGTTGACATGAAAATTCTGCTCACAGTTTGAAACTACTCTGAACTCTGTGCGATGTTCAGAGACAGGACTACTGGAATTTTGATGTTTTAGCAATTGTGATAACGCTAGAAATATGAAATTTCACAGGATTATGCCCAGGTGTCATGCGCATATATGTAGAAACATTTGTACAAATCTGTCATGGGTACCCAACCAAAAGCCCGAAAAACTGTAAAATTGGAACTAAAGCTCTCACCGAGATGGAACTCGGACGGATACGTGCTCTACTAAATCTATGATGTAAATATGTATTGCTGTCAATTTGGTTGTATTGTAAATATGATTTATGTGAAAAATAGATTTAGTGTACAGAAACAAAGGGGAGGTACTCCCTGGATTGTAAAATACTGCATCATCATGAAACCATGTGTTCCTTCTCACATCAGGAGAGAGGACCGACTTTAACCAATAGGAGTCGTATATGGTATGCTTAGTATAATTCAGCCTACCCACCCCTTTGGGAAATACATAAATAGGGACAGGTTAGGACCTAGAGAGAGACACATATTCATCCATCAACTGATTTACTGGCAAAGCGCTCTGCAGGAGAAACCCAGATCCAAGACTCCAGAACTTTGAAAGCAGAAGGCCCAATTCCAAAGCTGAACCCTTCTCAGCTGGCCTTTAAAATCTTTAAACCTGATTTACTCCAGACTTCCAAGGGGCACACCAAAAATTGAACAGCCTGGCTGTGCTGTTACTGTTTCTTGCCAAGAACTCTTGCTATAATCCAGAGATCCAAACCAGTAGAGCAGATCCAGTCCAGAGGCTGTGCAGTGTCCAGAGTGCCGTGCTGAGTGCAGGAGTGAGTGCCTGAATCCTGTCCGGTGGGCTAGCAGAATTCCAGTCCAGAACCTTTGATCAGATCTTTGACGGGCCTATTCCAAACCATAGTTCTGAGTCCATAGCATAGAATTGTCCATAACCAGTATCTTATCCTTGAGTAATCCTATCCAAACTCTTCTATCATATCCAGAACTGCATTGAAGAATCTCTTTTGTTTTCCTGAATCTTTCTCTCATCCATATAGTCCTTTGATAATAGTAGTGGTAATATCATCTTTGCGCTAATATATTTGCTGAAGAAACACAAGTGTCCCGGCGGGCAAAAGTCAGAACAGAGGCACCGCTGATCAGTTGGCTGTACCGTTGGGCATCTTGTATCTTCATAGCCTCCCTAGTGTAAAGAAAATTCCTGTTTTTAATATTCAAAAGCACGTCTTTCATTTGTAAATCTTGACTCTTTTTGGAAAAAATCGACCTCTACTAAAACCTTCAAAACTTCCATACCGTACATGCTAGAAACAAAATTTAAGTGTCAAATTGAAGCTAACATCCTCAGCTTTCCGGCATTCTTATAGTTATCCCCAATCGCGTTTCTCGCACGCGGAAATGTTTGCCGCAAATCTTTCGTTTGGCTCAATTTCATCATGTGTAAAACAGCTATTCTTTGCATCCGACCTCAGAATTCAGTTTTCAATCTGCTAGTTATTCAATCACCATTGCTGGTGTTTACCTGAAACTATACAAAGTGGCTCCCACTCATTTTGGATCCGATTTAGTGATTTAAATCAATTTTTCAGTGTTTTTTCCCATTACTTCAAAGCCACATCCAAAAGCATTTGACCTGTTTTGAAATCATTCCTGTTTCTCTATACTTGCTGGGGGGAATTGGGATTGAAACTGTAGCTGTTGAGTGTTTATCCCTGAAACCTGTGTTCTCTCCTTCCATCTCTTTATACTGCATATGGGGGGGAATTAAGTAGTGTGCAGGGGGAAAGAGTTTCATTGCATTTGACTGAACCCACACAAAGCTATTATTCTGTGCTGCATTATTTTTCCTCTCCATACTCCTTCTGACTAAAGAGATTGTTGATTGTTGTGACATCACCCCAATGGTGATCATTGTATAAATATTAAATAGTGTGATATATATTATATATATATTGTTCAAATTCATAAAATAAATCTTTTAACTTTGCAAAACAGCCTGCTTCCTGGTTCATTGAGACCGGGGGGATTCAAAGAGAGGGGCGTGATATAAGGGTACATCATTCAGAAATAAAAGAACTTATAGACAAAAATATATAATTAAGGGTTCCAGCCGTGCATCACACGCTAGGAATTGACTTAGGTGGAGTGCTGGGTTGAAATCACTTACAGGTCGGCATTGCAGGTCATCTGTACATTCAACGAATGCTATTGTTTCTGATTGCGGTATGCCTGTTCTGTTGCCTGAGGGGATATCAGCGCCAGATGGGTGCAATCCAATGCCGCAGTGGTGTTGGGGAAATGGGCAAAGTTGCAGAACCTTGCCTTGGCTGTATGCACCTGTGCCTGGGTGATGGGCATGTAGATATGCAGATGTGCATGCCTCATTAGGGCATCCAGGACTTGGTCCAGCACCTTATAGAAAGTGGGCTGTGGCATCCCATGCAATGTCCCAACTGTGTGTTGGAATGCACCTGTGCCACAGAAATGTTGGACTGCCACTGGCTTCAGCAGGGGGGGGGGGCTGTTTTGATTGGCAATGGCACTCTGCAGTTCTGCCTGTGTCAGGATGAGAATGTGGCGATGGTTGGATGGTCCAATCAGTATAAGGTGACTAATTGGCTGTCCATGGGAATGGGTGGACATGTGATAAGGGTGCCCTCCACAGCATGCTTCTCCTGTGCCTGTGCTGCACCTGTCTCCTTCCTTGCTGTGATCCAGCATGCTGCTGTAGCTGGATGTAAAGTAGCAGGTTGTGGATTCCGTAATCTACATCTGCTTGGGACTGCTTGTTGCTTGGATGTGTGTTGTGGGTAGCTGGGTAGTCTGTTGCACCTGGGCCTTTATTTATGACACCTGTATGCATTTATCTCCACCTTTTTTGTGGAGGTAATTCTGCTGTGTTTTTGGTAGAATTTCCCCCGATTTATGGAGGTTATTCTGTTGTATTTGGACTTGCAATGTGGCAGTAATGGGTTTTTGTTTTTGCCAGTGATTCCATTGGCAGAATTATCCCCGGTGCTGATTCAGCTCATTCTTGGCGGATTTACCGCTGGGGGTAAATCCGCGGGAGATAATTTGCCAGTGGAATGACTGCCGATGTATTGCCCACTCGTAGTTATCACCAATTTTACCACTTACTGCCATACTCGTAATGAGCCCAACGAGATGTAAGGCCTTATTACGAGTTTGGCAGTGCAGGAAAAAAGTGGAGGTAATTCCAGAACATCAATTTATCCTGCACCACCAAATTGCAGGTTTTGGTGGAATTACCACAGGTGGAATTACAAGTGGTAATGGTAATTCCACCAATGTTTGGAGGAAAAGTGGAGGGTGTACCTCTAGCATGATACTGGAGGGGAATCCTCCACTTTTCCTCCAAAATATTGGCATAATTACCACTCGTAATTCCACTGGTGTTAATTCCACCTAAAGTCCCCAATGGAGTCTTATGGACTCCAGAAAATGGGAAGTTATACTGCCTACCAGCACTCATGATCCCATGGTAAATCTACGGGATGAAGTGGTGGTAACTGTATGCTCATTTGGTGGTATCTCAGAGGATTTACCTCCGAAATACCTCCAAACTCGCCATGAAGCCCTCCGTAACTGAAAAGTGCATCTCGAATAGGAGAACCAGAGCATAACCCATCAGATTTAATGCAAACTTGCCATCACCTGACTCTGATCCATCCCTAATAACCTATCAGGAACTTTCCTCATGTACCATTGACCAAACTGGGCCTATTTACGACCC
This sequence comes from Ambystoma mexicanum, assembly GCF_040938575.1. Lineage (NCBI taxonomy): Eukaryota > Metazoa > Chordata > Amphibia > Caudata > Ambystomatidae > Ambystoma > Ambystoma mexicanum. The sequence goes on from NC_090934.1 coordinate 720,354,466, forward strand.
TGGCGGAAATCGAAAAACGATGGCGGAAATGCAATACCGTCATCGAATAGCGCTCGGTGCGACTATGACCCGTCACCGCAAAGTACGATGCCATTAGCGACACCGTAGTGAACGCCAACGCTAACTGCACCAAGTACGCGCGCGCGCCATGCCAAACCGTAAATACCACCATGGCGCAACGGTACGCGAATTCCGACCCTAGCGGACATGTACCTAACGCCATCAAGCACGGCGGAAAGTACGATTCCGCCATGGTGAGAAGTACGGCATCGCGAATCAACCGTAAACGGCCCCACTGAGTGCCTGTACACCGCTCCCTGCACACAAAGTACAACTCCCCGTAGGTGCAATGAAGTCACAATGCAACCAGTGAAATGTACAAGTCACCCATGCATGCCAACGAACAAAAGAATCACAAGAGGGGCCAATGGGAGCTGCAGGGCACAGATGGCACGAATACAGAAGCCATTCCAATGGACATGACCACAGTCCCCCACCAAGAAACGCACGCAAACACAGGCACCTGTGACCAGCAATATTCCGAAAATCACATCATTCCACCAGTCCACCTGGCTGACCGGCATCTGTTACACAAAACCCAATCCCCCGCCCCTGAGCATGACAACATTCAAACAGTCATATTGGCAGCCCCCATCCCTGACCTCACTGGGCTTCATAGGCAAACGCGCCCAGCACAGTACCACGCAACTAAACTCCGAAGCTGGAACCCAATGCAGATCTCCTCACAATACATCGCTCCCCAAATAGGAATATGCCACATCACTTGCAAAGAAGAACGCTACACGGCCCATATCAGAATAGAAATTTAATGCACAACAAAATCACCAAGCCCATACAGCCATTAGGCCATGAACTCCAAAACACATTTCACCATTGTGGGCTGCATCCGCAAGAAATGACCAGCTACAACTTGTGTGACGCCCTGTTCCATCATGGTACACAGAGCCACATTCACGTACGAAAAGGCAACATGGAAGCGCACAGAACCGCAGGGCCGTCCCAATGGGGAGGCACTAGTCCAGCTGAAAGGCCGAAATGTTGCTCCGAGCCACTAGTACTGCGTAAGGGCATGTGGCCCATTGGCGATCGTCCCATAAGATCGTAATGCTGCTCCACTGATTAACACGAAGCAGCAGGTGTCGGGAGTAAAAGCCATCTGCAGGAGTGGCATACAGATGGCAGTGGCAAAAGGGGAGGAGATACCTGTCAACCAAAAGAAAAGAAAAAGAACAGAATGGCCATCAGAACTACATTCGAACAACTCACTTCAATGATCACACTAAATCCACAGCCATATGCATGCTAGCCCACTCCAAAGGATCATCACCACCCCAAAACCACTTGCGACTCATAACCATCTATATCGAGGTGCAAACACCATCACAAACGAGTGTACCTGTGCATGCGTCTGTGAAAACAGAATCCATCAGATGGGAATGTTAACGTGCATGGACACAAGTGTCTGAAGGCGCGTCGAGACAGGGAGGGCTCAACAAGGCCAGATAGACGATGGTCCCACTATGGCAGCCCTGCATCACATAGCGCAGGGGAGGCGGACAGATTCCAAGAAGCCCTGTACATGGCAAACTCTGTATCAAATCATCTGCCCATGCATCCATTCATCATTCCCTCATCCCGGTATAAAAACGCCTGAATATTTACTCACATAACATTAGAAATATCCATTGAGTCTGTGCGTTATGCAGCCTTCAAAATCCACAGTGCCCCAGCCCGTAATTCCAGTGTTGTGAAGTAACATGTATTTGGGAACGTCCGGCCTCATCGCCCACGTCGCTATTGCGCATCCCAAACTATTCATATCAATCATTGCATCCTCGCCATGGCCCCTGTCTCAAGGACATTGAACAATAGAACGTTATATTTGCAGTCAGACCTGTGGGCATCTCCTCGCCGCTAGCTGAAAACCGAAAGCGCCGCCCTTCGAATTCCTCATTTGCAACATCACGTCGAAAAGGCATCTGTGGCCGTTTGAAATCACAAATTAATCCATCTAGTGCGGCTGTGTGTGAAAATGGCAACTGCCTTCACCCACAAATGGGACGCCCCGCCCGTCGGTGCAACTCGGTACAGTGATGCATGAGGGCCCACCGTTACTCGAGTACTACGTTCCACTGACCCTTCACAAGTCTGTTCGCGACTGCAAAGATTGTATGTGAAACAATGGGACCATAGCCGAATGTACATATCAACCAATGTTACACGGCCATCGGGTACAAATACATGATTGCAATAGCAAGATGCCATTCCTCGAATTGCAGCGTTGTGTGCGGGACGTGCTCGGCCAAAGGGGAGAGCAGCTTGCACAGGTGGAATGAATCACCACAGGTGGAGGCCATACAGCCTGAAAACACATAAATTGCACACCCAGTCTCCTCCCACAATCACACCCACTCCGAAATGCTACCGGCAGGACTCGCGATGTTGGCCCTGGGGGACCTGATAGCACTGCAAGTACTCCAACTCCAAGAAGAAGACGAACACCAACTACAACCGGCCGCACGGAGGAGACGCAGGAGGAGGAGGAGGCCAAGGCAGGGCCAGCAAGGGCCGCCAGCACAGCCACTACCACCACGCAGGCAGCCCGCAATCCCACGCCTCCGAGCACATCCGTTCAACCTCACTGATGAGCAGATCCACACCCTCTACCGTTTGGACCGGGACACCATAGCCGCCATTGTGGACATGACACAGGCTGACCTTGTCAGCATGATAGATAGCCCAACCGCCATCCCACCCCTACTGAAGGTGGTGTCTGTACTCCACTTCCTGGCCACAGGCACCTACCAGCACACAGTCGGACAGTTGCATGGAATTTCTCAGCCACTGTTCTCACGGACACTATTGCAAGTGCTCGATGCCCTCCTGCAGCACGCAGACGACTACATCTCTCTACCACGCTCGGAGCAGGAAATTACCAACACAAAAGTGGGATTCCATGCACTTGCCGGCATACCGGGTTGCATTGGTGCCATCGACTGCACCCATGTGGAATTGGTCATCCCACATGCCATGGAGGCCCAGTACCGCAACCGTAAACAATTTCATTCCCTGAATGTACAAATGGTGTGTGACTCCAACAGGATCATTACACATTGTTGTGCCCGATTCCCTGGATCAACCCATGATTCTATGGTCTTGAGGAACTCTACAATACCACGCTACATGGAGCGACACGCAGGGAACAGATCCTGGCTACTCGGTGAGTCTCATTTCATGCATGATGATGTGGGGTATGTGATTCGGCAATGACCTGGCAGGAAGGGGGGGGGTGTGCGTACGTAGCAATGGCATTCCACATCATACGTTTATCGTCCACATACAGGTGATGCTGGATATCCACTGAAGAGATGGCTCCTCACACCAGTCCGGAACCCACGGGACCAGCATGAGGAGGACTACAACCATGCCCACTCACGTACCCGTGTAGTCATTGAACAGGCATTCGGCCTACTGAAGACTCGTTTCCGCTGCCTCAGCAGGTCTGGCGGGGCACTCCTGTACCGCCATGAGAAGGTTGCAAAGATGGTCATGGCATGTGTCATGCTCCACAACATGTGCGTACGTAGAAATGTGCCCATGCCCCCTGACGCAGAACTGCAAGCACCTGAAGATGGTCATGATGAGAGTGGGGATGTGGCAGCACCTCAAGGAGTCTGCGAGGCACCGGAGGGCCGTGACATTCGTCAGCATCTCATTGATGCATGCTTCTAGCACTCACGCCTGGTGGCTGATACATGGACACGGTACTCGTGGCACTGTGTGTGTCTGGTACATGCACAATATGGACTGTACGCCTATGATGGCCTAGTACACAAAGATCATTGTCCACACATCTCATTGGTTGATCGTGCATTGTTTATGGCATATGTGATATCATGTTGAACACCCTATTGACCCGCCACCCAAGTGAGCCCAACACACCCCCTCCACCCTCCTACCTCCCCCCCGAACACCAGTGTCCAAAGATGCTCATTGTCAGTGGGCAGTCGCTATTGCAAGCCCCCTCTGCGGGTATCAGGGGCACCCCTGCCTGTGGAGCGCAGGTTCCTCCCAGATCTACGTTGGGGGCTGCCCTGGACGGAACTTGCAACGGATGATGTCTCTGCCTGCTCACGTCCATGCATGTCCCTAAGGGTTTGTGAGAGCTCAGTGAGCACACGGCGCACTGCGGCAAGTTCGGCACATACGTCTTTGGACGTCGCATGCAGTTCCCCCCTCAGGCTCTCGGTGCTTCTCTCCATTTGGACTCTCAGGCTCTCGGTGCTACTCTCCATTTGAACTCTCAGGCTCTCGGTGCTACTCTCCATTTGTGCCCTTAGTGTCTCTGTACTTCTCTCCATTTCTGCCCTCAGTGTCTCAGTTGATGTTTCTATGTCTGCCTTAGTGCCCCCACATTCATCGGCATGGTCCTTGAGGAGCTTGGCCAGTTGCTGCTGTTGCACGATTAACTGGTCGAGGGACTGTTGCCTCTGCTGGGCCATGGCCATTTGCGGTGGTGTCACAGAGGGGCTGGTGACCTCATGTTGCCTTGCCACAGGGCTTGTGGGGGATGGCCAGTCGTCGTCTTGTGGGTGCCCCTGCGTGGTATCCTCATGTTGTACGGGATGGGACAGACAGGGGGATTGGGACAGGTCATGGATGGATCTGACTTCGACATCCCCGTCTTCTGTGTCGGAGCATGCTGCCATCAATGGGGTGTCACCTATGGTGCTGCTGCCACCAGAGGCAGTGCCTTCTGTGGCATCCATTGGGGGGACCTGTGGTGGTGGTGTTGTGGGCATGCTGGCTGCTGGGGTGCCTGTTGATGTTCCCTCCTCTGTGCTGCCACCTGATTTGTGCTGCTGCCGTGTCTTGATGCGTGCAGCTGAGGTGGAGGGTCTTTGGCCGTTGGTCTTGGCCCTCTTTGCAGGTGTGCTGGTAGGGGTGTCCTGATGCTCGTCGTTTGGATCGGACCCTGTGGTGGAGTAAAGGAGTGCGAGGGTTATTAATGGGTCTGTGGGAATTGGAATGGCATTGTATCACATGCATTGGGGTGGTACCTGGGGGTGATTTGGGTCGGGGCCTTGGAGGTGCTTTCATTTGTGTGTGGAGTGAGGGTGCAGTTGTTTGGCAGCCTGCAGTTAGGGTGTGCCTGCTGCACGTGTAGTGGGTGTTTTAGGGGTTTTTAATTATTTATGTATTTATTGTGAGTTTTAAAGTGCGCTATCAGGCCAATGTGTGTGGACGTTCTCCTGGACATGTGTTCCTGTTGCACTATGGGGACACATGGTACTTCACATGATTGGAAATTGTGGATTTAGCATTGTTTTATTTGGGCCACCTACCTGATTCTTCGGATGTCTGCACTCCTTTCTCCATCCCTCCGACTCCCTCTATGCTCTCCATTCCAATGGTGGAGGCACAGATTTCTTCCCAGGGGGTCAACTTGATGGGTGATTCAGGACCTCCCCCGGTGGCTGTGGCAATGTTGCGGTTGGCAGAAAGTATGCTACGGACGCGTATCCGCAGGTCGTCCCATCGCTTTCTGCATTGCTGTGGGTTGCGGGGTGCGGTCCCCACCGCACTTACCCGCTGTGCCACCAGAGCCCATATGGCCTTCTTGTTCGCAAGTGCCGTCCTGGTCATTTGCGTGGAGAAGACGACGGCAGCATTCTCCTGGAGGGTCTCTGTTAGCACGGTGAGTTCCTCACGGGAGAAGTGGACCTGCCGCTTGCGGTCGCACGCTTTCTTCGCTACTTTTCCCATTTTTCTTGGTTTCGCTAGGGTGGATGACGGGTTGGGGTGTGTTTCAGGGTAGTGTTTTTAGTGGTTGTGTGGATTTTGTGGTTTTATAGGTGTACGGCGGGATGTTTCCCGTTCCGGGCCCATGTTTTTACTTCCGTTTCCGTATATTTACGGTCACCGTACTTTCCGGTTGGCGCTCACTGCGGTGTCCACTAAGATGGGTGGCGGTATTGCACCTAGGGCGCCGTACGGCGGCGGTGTGGGCCGTTTTGGGGTCATTTCCGCCATCGCGGACTTTGCACTTCCGCCATGCCGTGGTGCTCGTGCCCGATGGGTCGGAATGGGCCGCACTTTGCTCCATCGTGCAATGGCGGAAACGCTATTTACGCTGTGGCGGTCCGGTCAGTCACTTTCCGCCAGGGTCGTAATGAGGGCCACTGTCACTTCCCACAAACAGAGGAATTCAGGGATCTCTCGCAGTGGAGATCAGCCTCATCAAATGCCAGCCCATTGCAGCTTTGCAATCAGTGCAGCCAGCCACAGCGCATTATTTCATTTCAAACCAATACCAACTCATGGGCATCCGCCAGACACTTTGCTTCTTCCGTTCAATCGGTTGACTTGGATTAGCCACTCAGCCGCTTGTGCTGCACTCGCATACACTCCTCTCAGACCAATGCAAAGGGGCATGTGCACTTGTGAGGACTCCAAACCAGGGCACGTGCAGTGCAAATGTCTGCAATGTGCAGGCACAATGTCATGGACAGAATGACCACACTGTCACCAAGTCTGGATGCCCCCGTACCGAATCACACTATGAACCACTATAGCCTGCATTTTCTATCATGAGGTACTACTGATTGACTCGCTTCACCTGCCTGGTGCCATCCCCCCTGAACACAGGAGGTTACCAGCTGAGGAGAACAACAACTCTCAAAGATACTTAAATTAAAGTGATACAATATATCAAAGCAGAAAAATGACATTAAATCGTAGAGCATTTCACTTGGGAAGCAGGTGCTTTGGTCATTCATCTATGCATCTTTCCACTGAAAAAAAGAGGCCCCAACCATGTGCATAGGAGCAGGTGGATGGATTTTCTCTAGCTCACATTCCATTACCACCACCATACTGGAACGGCAGGATAAGGGCTATATGTGGAACTCCATGTGGTATGCAGAGACAATATGCACTCAGACAACCGTATTTACCCTTGCACTGAAAGTGTGGAAGGATGCTGTATGGAAGGATGTCCGCATGCACCATTGGACTTCATGGATCACTGACTGAAATCTGACGTGGGAAAAGTGATGTCATAAAGAAGATATACAAAGACATGCTGAAACAATATGAGAATACTGAAGAGTGATGATGTAACTGAAGCAATAAGAGAAACATGTACAACATGACAAAGTAATCATGAATGCAAAATACAGTGAAGTAACTTACTGACCAACAAGTGTAAAGTGCAGATACATAGAAGCTTGCTATTGAGGCATATGTATCGTGGCAATGACGGCCATTATTGGAAAATGGATGCCGGCTCGTGTAAAAATTCAATTCAACTACCTGAGAAGCCATCTGGGTTGGAGAGTCAGGAGACACTGAAGAATAGCTTTGTGTGCAAAACAAAGAGAAGTTGATGTTGGCATGGGATCAAGGAGGCTATTTTTAAGGTATAGCTGCAAAGCACAAAGGGAGGCAGACGGATGAGTCATGGACATGCAATATATGTCTTTAAGATTAAGGAAGAAGAAAACATCTGCAAAGCCAAGTATTAGACAATTAAAAGTGTATACACTCTATGCAAGGTAGAGTGAGCACGTCTCTAGAGGTCAAGAGGAGCAATGACACCCAGTATAATCAAATCAAATTGTTGAATCATCAAAGTCTGGGTAGTAGGCCTGTCACACCTACTTTCTGACTTGATCTAAGAACCTGGGTTTTGATTTCCTTACGTGCTGCTAGCCAAGTCAAAAGTCCAAGAATACCAACCAATTAGTTGGTATATGGGGCAACCTGCTATACAGTATTGCAGACTAATCAGCTGCCATTTTGTATGTTATATTTGGTACTATACATATGTAGAGGTAGTTTGAGGGTTGTCTTACAGATAAGAGACAGCCAATGAAGTACTAACTCATATACCTTCTATAAGTAGACATGTTTTTCTTATCCAATCCCTCCCGCTAATAGGTTTTATGTTTTACCACATAGCAGGATGTCATAGATTTCGCATATTGGGGTATAAAACCCCTGTGTAATCAATTTTGTGTGTGAGTGTTCAAGCATCAGTCCAATATCTGCAAGATGGCCGTGCTTTAATAAATTAAGACTAAAGTAGTACTTTGCCATATTCCATGAGTCTGTCTAGTTATTTGGCTTAAGATCTTTATTCATAATTCCATTTAGCACAATATATGTTTCAAGGTGCTAGAGCATATGTTGGTGTAGAGGATGGTTCAAGTTTAATCAACCTAGGCCCGGATCCAGAGTCTCTGACTTTTGGCTGCACCTGCCATTAGCCAGAATACTGCAGAGATTCCTGTGGAGAATGGTGTGCAATATGCAATAAATCACGTGAACAAAGATATGGTTGGCAGGTTTCCCTTTGACAAAATTCCTGTCCTGTCCCTTCAGGTGCCCAGTGAACGGAAGGCAAACTAGTCGATTGAGGGAGAGTCGATGCCTAAGAACTCAAGCTGAGCCACAGACATAAGTAGAACATTGAAAGTGGCAAAAATAGGGTGAGGGACTGTATTGTAAATAGTATATATATATGTATAAAGGTAACAGGATTTTTGGGGATTATAAAGATAAAAGTAGATACCTCGATTCCCGGTTGAAATGGGATGGAAGGATATGCACTAAAAAGATTCTGAATAGGGGTTTTAAGAATACCTAGGGCAAAGCCAACAAGAAGAGTGCATATCAAACTTGAAAATGGTGCAAAAATGAGATGAGAAACATTTAATAAAGATAGTACAGAAAGGTGTACACAGGGGAACATGTATTGAAGTGCACATGTGTGGGGTTATGAATATGTTAGTGTAAATCATGTGGTGTGTTTAAACTAGTAGATATAAAACGATAGTAAAAAATATAGTTCTTTTTTAGATTTTTGTCAAAAGATTGACATCAATCAGAAGAATAGAAATAGAAGGTAATTATTAAACAAATAAAGAAGAGATTCTTAAATTATCAATGATAAAACAATGAGATATTAAAGATTGATAGAAGGTATGAAGGAAGGAACAAAAAGAACAATGTTGTGTAAAATATTTAGATTTTCAGATAAATAGCAATTATTGGTGCCTGCTCAAATTGATCAGTGTGGTATAATTGATAATATAAGGAGAAAAAAAAATCGGGTATGTATAGATAGTCGAGATCGACTTGTCATCATGGGAGACACTCCTCTTCTACACGTATGCGAGACATTGACAAGATGCATAGCTAAGATAAGAAAATATCATTCGGAATGGATCCGAGACACAACTAATGGGACACTTGTTTTTTGGCTTCAGGACGGTTTGATCCTTTAAAGGAATTGAAATTAGTGGCAGGGTATGTTAATCTGACATTTGAACCCCCTGCTTATCACAGTGATGGAAGAGAACAAAAGCAGAGAACGCAAATATATATTGACATGCGATTAAAGTAAACAGTGTGATGAGAGAAAGGCTATAACCTAATTGGGTGTACTTGTGAATTGCTCTTCCAAAGAGAAAAGATGGATAGAAGGTATTAGAGGTAAATGCTTGCGCTTGGCAAATTAATCAATTCTAATCCTAAAGAAATTGGGGAAATGTACTCTAATCCCGGCAGTGGTGTTCTTTAATCAAAAGGTCACACCAATTTTAATATATGGTGCTGAGACAGCTATCACAATTCCAACAGAATGTTGGGATCAAATTGAAGGTCAATTTTAGAAAAAGGATTTACATCTACCTCAAGCTCTCCCTATATCTGCCATACAATTTGAATTAGGGCTGCAATCCCTAAAATCCATGATCGAATGGCGCAAAATTGATCGGTATCGGAAATGCATTGAAAAAGAGGAATTAATGCCCTTTGAGATATTAAAAAATAGAGATAACACCAAAACAGATCGAGTGATTGATAAATGGAAAATGTAATGTCAAACTTATATTGACACTCTTAATCAATTCAAAGAAACTTTATTATCAAATCCAGATAAGATCAAACTATGTAATAAAAGGCAAGACTGGATAAACACTCAGGTGAAGAGAGATATGTAAAAAGTGTCTTTAGACCTTTCTCATGAAACAAGATCTTTGAACCAACTTACGAGATATTTAGAAAAGTTCACAAGTCTTAAACATAGAGAGGCGTTTATGCGTCTAAGATTAAATATTTTACCGAGTACAGAGATTCTTGCAATTAGAAAGCAAATCAATGAGGATGAGCCCACATGTAGATTCTGTGCAATTAGTGGCAAAGTGGAATCCACAAAACACCTGGTAATAGATTCCGAGAGTCTTGCAGCTGAAAGACAGATTGACTAGAGTAAAGTGATTGCAGATTATAGCTTGCTAATTGTGGGTGAGTGGTGGGCCTTACTATTAGTGGGTGAAAAACTCAAGATGATCCTAACAGTAATGAATTACTTAATAGATGAATTAAAATGATAAGTTCCACTACTGTTCAGAGGCACTAATTGTTGAGTGGGAGTCAGAGGTACCATTTTTGTTTGCTTTGTTTTCTTCGATTTGCCATATTTCCTTTTGCAATTGAGAGCTAAAAGTTATTTTAAAAAATAGTGGCAGATGTGTAATTTTCATGAATTGTGTACTTGTAATGTAATTTGGAGATTTTAAAACAGTTGTTCTAAAAAATGTTTGTATGTAATCTTATGAAAGGTTTGTAATAAACCAAACATAATTAAAAAAAAGAAAAAAAAAAGAAAGGATAGACAAGGTAAACTGATGGAGATAGAGGAGGAAGCAGAGAAGCAGAAAGAAATAATGGACAAAGCTAAGGAAATAACAATAGTGCAGAATGGATGGATGGGAGGACAGATATTGCTCATGCTGGATGATAAATGCATTGATGGAGTTTGAGAAAGAGAAGAGAGAGAAGAGCGGGAAAAGAATGAAAAGGAAGAAGAGATAACATATAAAGAAGGGAAACAACAAGAATGCAAGCAAAGGGGAGAACAAAAAAGACACAAGGCAAGAAAAGAAAATGAGAGATTAGAAGAGAAGAGATGAGAAGAGGTCGAAGTCCAAAGAATGCAAGAACCTAGGTTGCAAAGAAGGCAAGAGAAAGATGAATTAAGGAAGATGAGGTGAAGGGAAGTAGAAATGAATAGAAGTAGGGGACTAAAAGATGATGAGATAGATTATTGATGTCATAAAATTATAGTGCTGATTGAAGCACGAGAATAATTTAAGGAAGAGAGAGTGTCATGACCGCCGTGTAGGGAGCTGCAAGGGGTACCAAAAATGCCATCATGGGCTGATGTGCGAGATACAGAAGGCATAGAGAAAAAAACTTGGGGATTTATATAGGCAAATGAGGGATAGAGAATGGTATAGAACCCAAGAGAGTGTAGAAGGATCTCTGTCGAGGGAAATTGAAGGTAGTCATAACAGACAAGCATAGAACACTGCCTTTAATTAGACTCAATCTTGATGACGTGGATAAATATAACAGTCATACAATCTGGGGCATAATAATGTCAGATGAAGAAAGAGAAGAAAACGAGAGAGAGCGGGGGGAGGGCACATGCTAATTTTCAAAAGAATCGAGTGTAGAGAAAGGGGTAAAATGGTCAGATTTAGAGGACCCCAAAGAAATGAAACCAGAGTCAACACCATACACTGAGCTACCACAAGCACAATAGTGCAGTGCTGGGGATATATGCCTGCCTTATGTAAGATGATTAAGGGCACTACCAGTATGGAGACAAATGGGCAAAACTAGCCCTGCCTGGAAGATGAAAAGTCTAGACCGGTATGATTACGGACCAGGGTTTTCACAATTCCTATTATTAGAGAAAGGGGGGAGGACGACCACAATATATACCGTGGCCACAAATGCATAAAGATAATTTAAGATGTAAATTATAGAGTTTACCTTCCAGCGCAGGAATTAGAGAGGATGACATCAAGAATGACATTGGCTATAGGTGACATAAGAGGCTTGTTAGCAGTGATTGTAGGGGAGAGAGCTGACAACATTTGGAAATGAGCAGGATATGCACGTGTGACTGCACAAAACATGACACAATATGGAGCGTCATTTAATAAATGCTGAGCTGACATTTGGCGGGCGCTCAGAGTACAATACCCTGATATATCAGACATGGGTGCCATTATGACTAGGAAAATGAGGAAGGATGAAGACCCTGTTGCTTGTATTTAAGATATTCAAGAGAGGTGGCGCCTTGAGACGTGTGGACCATAGGATAAAACAGTAACATTATTTTGTGTCAGGAACTGCCTGAGCTAGTGCAATGGCAATTGAAGAACAGGAGTGAATGGAAGTGAACCCATGGCCAGAAATACAATTGACAATTCTGCATCACTGCCGATTAATGCAGGAGAAGAATAAGAAGAAAGCTGAGAATAGAAAGCAGGAGGAAGCAAAGTTAGTCCAGAAGAAGTTGTCAAAAATAGCCATAGATGGAACAGTATTGTCGAGTAATGAAGGAGGGTTGACAAAGGAGATGCAGTCAGTGCAGCAAAGCAATATAGTGTAACCCACTGACCAGAGTGGGTATAATTTCTGACCAAGGGGAAGAGGAAATGGGCCTACAGGACTAGGACAAGGTTGATTTCAAAACCCTCAGGGAAGAGGATTTATTGGTGGACAGCCCCAACAATGCTAGAATTGCAGAAGAATAGGACACATAGCTAGAACATGTAGAAGCGGAGGAGGCATGCAGCACAATTGGAAAGCTCCAAGAGTGAGGATGGGCTATGCTCCACAATATAATACAGAACCACAGGAATATTATGGCCAAGATCACACGCATGTTCAGACAGATGCACCACAACCACAACAAATGCAGCAAGCGCCATTACAAATTCAATCGCCACATGGGCAATCACAGCAAGAACCCATGCAAGAACAACAGATACAAACTCAGCAAGCACTGACACAACAGGCAATGGTGCCACAATGGAATATGACTACAGGAGCCCAGCAAGTACCTGCATCCAAATTTGGGAGTGTGATTGTGGTAGACGGAAATTGTTTCACAGGTACAGCGATGCATTTATATCCACAATAGGACTGACCACATTGCAACTTGATGTGTTCAGTGCTATCAGTTACACCATACCCACAAGAGGAACAAAGGGTCAAGGCGACGATAGGAGGCAAGACAATTTCATTTGAACTGGAGGCTTCCAGCCCTTTAAGATGAGGTAGCAATACCCTTGAGATGAATGGGGATGCAGAAGTTACTCAAACATCAATAATTGAAACGACACAGGCTGTTGGCAAAAGGATAACTGTTTTCTTATCAATTATCTAAAACAGGAAGTACAAGGGACATTAACGGACGTCTCAGCGTAAGATCTCTCAATGTATCTTTAAAAAAAGCATTCTTTTATAGCAAAAAATCATCATGGATGACGTTGACCTATGTATTACTAACGTCATCCTACGTGGCAAACTACAAAAACCTAGTGGCAATTGTGTTAGGTCCTTAAGGAACCTCTAAGTATACGAGCCATACTCATCTAAAAGAGTGAAGAAAAGTGAAAGGATTCTTAACATCAGGTGGGTCAACTAAACCTTCCCCTTAAACAGGTCACTACGAACATCACTAAATGCACAACGTCCCATTGGCCAAACAAACTATAGGACCCTTAATCACTGAGCCCACAACAATTGGTTGGCACTCTAACCTCCATCAGTACTTTTCCACCTATGTTAGCAGCACACAGACTGGACTTCCAGGTGCTGGTGAGCTAGTCTTCAACCATAGCTTCCCACAATTAGCACATTCATCTATCATCACCTCCATGATCTGCTGTCAATTAAGGCTTTGAACTTGTCCTCGTGAGTGTTATTTTGCTCTGAAGAATTCAGGGGAGTAAAGGCACGCTCTGCCCTCATGCGTAGGTGTCACTGTCATGTTCGTCCAACTTCATCCTTCCACGTGACAAAATTGAGGCCTAGTGTATTTAAAATAACATATTCTAATAGACTTCTGATGTCTTACTTGTTTTTGTCCATGCCTCCTGAACACGAGTTTCGTTCTTTCACATGATTTGTATCCAATGTTATCTCATCCCAGCCTGATACGACCATGGCTTCTTGGCTCATCCAGTCTCGCCTTTCTGAGACTCACTTTGTAATTCACATGTTTTTTAACTGTGACACGCTGAAAAAGAGGCCTTCCTTCCCTGGTCCAGATCTGCTATAATACGTAGAGAAACACTAATTTTTTACTCACTTCAATATATGTATGTATAGGTTGGTGCATGCCGCAATCTATTCACTATTTCTTTGCATCCATACATGTGTAAAATATCTTGATATCCTCATTATTTCCTTAGCATACGCTTCTTCATCTTGATCCCAAGATGTCACTTATCTTCTATACTTTCTTGATGCCTTATAGAATATCTGCATTCTCTTGTCTCTGCATTCTTCTTTGCCATTCATTGGTCTTGCTTGCTCCGGGATTTCATTCAAATGGCCATCATACTGTCTTGTATGCAGGTATGGTTTCGTCAATGGGAACCTTGCTTCCAGGATTCTCTTTGGTATCAGTATTTTCACTGGTACCGCACATGTCTCACATTCTGATTCACAACATTTAGGCAATATGGGTGAGGTGGTTGAGGGGGGGGTACTTAGCTCCTTCTCTACACTCCACCTTCTGGGCGATTCATCCAGCACTCTCCCATCATCCTTCACATCTAGACATCCTTGTCTGAAGAAATGCTTCTTTGGGATCCATATCTTTATGACTGCCTTCAGACATCCAGCTGATTTCACATGCGCATCCTTGTTCCAAGTCATGGGCATGCACGGTCCACATGGCTACAATAGATCCACATTCCCACAGACTTCTTATGGTTCTTTGGATACAGGAACTTCATTCCCTCAGATGTATTTATGTTGGCCTTCACAAAGTCTTGATTTCCTCATCTGTCAAATCTCTGACCTTCCATCCTGATTTAACATCAATCATGATTTTCATCCCAATGGCTTTCTTTGCTGTCTTCTTGCATTGTGTGATTATTATCTTGATCACACAAAATCCGAGCAACACCAACACCATCAGGGATCCAAGGAACTTGAACATGTCTGGCATCCATTGTGGAACCCAAGAAAAGAGTGATCCAAACCAGCTGTCATCAGCAATGTCTTCCACTTCGTCTATCATCTGGACGTGTAGCTTCATTAGCATTTCCATGGCCTCTGTCAAGGTGCCATTCTCGTCATCCTGAGAAGGTATGAACGTTCAACATGATTCTCCGATTTTTGCACAAACACCTCCATCCATAGCTGTGATCATGTCCAGCACATATCTATTCTGAAGAGTCATCAGTCGTATGGCTCTCATCTCTTCTCTGATAGCATTGAATCCCTTCATGGTATTGTTGATTGTCTGCAGCAATTCCCATATGGTAATCTTCAGCCATTTGGTATTTGCTCCAACCTGGATTCTCAGCATGAAGATCAATGTGAATACCGACGAAGTCTGGCTGAACAGTCTGTGCTCATACGGAATGGAGTCAAAAGCTACTATTGATTTGGCTGAGAAATAGTTCTCCCTCTTCATTCCATTAATCTGCTCTACAGATCTCTTTTTCCTCAGGTGAGCATCTGCTTTCGGGAACTTTCAAGGTTCAAATCACTTTTAGGAATTACCAACACTGGAACATGACCATTCACTATTGAGCATACTCCTCCCTAGTATGTGGGTAACTTCATATACACTCTAGATCCACAAGACCAATAGTGGTACATAATCACTACTGTCCCAATGCTCATTCCCTGTGGCTCAAAGATTTGACTACAGTTCTGATTCTCTCCAGCTTTTCTTGAGCCATTGTTTCTGAAGCACAGCTTTGCAATCTCCAAAGGCACTTTCTGCAAGGGTCCTCCTCTGTCTTTGACCCAGGGCAGTAAAGTTTCAACCTTAAAGCCTTACACAGGGTTTGTGCATTCTCAATCGTTGGCTAGTAGTGATTCATAACTGCCCAGTCTCTGCAGATCACTAAACCTTCATCCCAGCCATCTGGTGATAACAATGTTCCCCAAATCTGCCTCTGGCCTCTGTTTTTCCATTTACGAATGTCTTCTGCAGATTTTTCTGGACTCTCAAGTGTTCTATTTACTTCCCTTCTGATTCCAGCTCCTTTTACCCCAGGCTATGCATATCTGATCATGTGATTCTTAGTATGATCTCTTATCCTTGTCTTTGTATCCTGCACATAGTCGTCCTCATCTGGATCTGTCCATTCAGTTGCCCATTTGAGAAAGGCTGTTCGACCCATGAACTGGCCTCTTGTACGACGACAGAATGCCAAGTGTGATATGCAGTGTGTAGTTAGGACATCTATTTTAATAGCAATGAAGATCTTAGACTTCCCCATGCTATAAGGCAGGAGTGCACATACAAAGCATTCCTCCTTTGAGGTCCTTCTTCCCACTTCTTTCATATGCTGGTACCATATGTTATTCCCCAAGTGTGCTGTACTATCCAGGTAATCATTTATCTCATGATCATCCTCCCTAGCATTTCTCTTAGGTCTTGTTCTTTTCTTATGAGCCTCTATAATTATCTCATGAAACATGTTAGCATAACTCTTCCTTATTGGACCAACCATAGGAACATTTGTTAGTGAACTGGGTGTTTTTACATGTGCTACCTGTATAGGTTCACTCCTAGAAAATCTTTTCCTTTGTCTCTCCTTTCAAGCCTGTTTCTGGTGCTCAAGGACAATCTCTACAACACTTTTTTCTAAAGAAAGATGTCTGGTGACATTCGTCATAGACCCAGGCAATTTTACTCCATCTACTGGAATAGGGATGATTACATAGGGTCTTGGTTGCTTAGTAGTTGCCACATCTGTACCCTTCTCATGTATAGGAGGATACACAGGATTCTTTGCTCCATTTGAATCTAAGTAGTAAGCAGTGCATACTGTAAGTGAGTGCAGTATCACTATGAACAAAATACAAGTGTAAATCACACACAAATAAGACCATTTACAACAATAGCTTCTTGCACATCATGGACGTCTCTCGTGATCTGCCATGATGATGTTGCTATTGATGCTGCTCATTTTTACTCTTTAAAGAAGGAAAAATAGACTTTAATCGGGCAACATCATGCACTACTTCTAGAAGCTGCTGAGTCTGCTCCAAAAGGTCCCTCAATCAGCTTCAGCTGGCTATACAATGATGAACAAAAGTTCCCAGTGAAGACCACAAATTGGCCTTTTACCAGAAGACATGAAGATTCTTCTTCAGCATAAAACAAAGTTCCTTAACAAGTAGACTTTTTGGATCATCTCTCTCGAAAGTCTCATTCAGTTCTCAGTATTCTCTCAGAGTACCGGTTCACTTGTATTATAATGTCTCTCAGTATTTCATTAAGTGAAGCATTGTTCCTCGGATCCCTCAGGAACGTTCAAACATCAGTTTGTCTCCCAACAAGATGCGGGTATTCTTCAATCAGATAACGGAACACCAAACTGACGGGTCTATGCGCATTATCCACTGGTAGGGGCATTTGCGTTTTCCCCACTGTACTCAGGAAGCTGAAGAATTTGTTCAATGATAGCTGCAAGCAATCTCCTCACGATTGGACCCTTCTTAGGATCTTGCAGGAACAGAAGAACACTAGTAGTTCTCCCCACAAGCACAGGGCATACGCGCAAAATGAAAAGACAAACTGCAAGAACGATCAATGAAACATTGTCATTGGGCACAACCATGCGTGCCTCCGAAAAGAAATTCAGTGAGAAAGGAATCAGGAACTGTTCCCTCTTCCAGTCGTTGAAAAGGAACTCCAAATCCGGCATGCTCTCCTTTATGATCAAGACTTAAACATGTCTCAGTCCAATTTCAATAAACTCCAGTGGCTCAAGAACAAAGAGCTTCCCTTAACTCATTTTTTAATGACTGAAAAGAGTGTCCCGAAATAAGCCACAGTCCAATGTACTCTTTATCTTTATTCAAAAGCTTCTGCGTCCTTCTTCCTCATCATAGACCTAGTCTGCACATGCTGTGGTTCTCCTTTCGATGCTTGCTTCCGATGCGGGTGGAGGTGAAGGGGTTCTGCAGCATAGATGTTCACATCTCCAAGGAAAATCCAAGAACATCTGCCTTGCACTTTGACTGCAGATGGTGTCACGTCCTCCACTATGAAGGGGCTGTTAAAACTAGGCTTGTGCTACCTACTAGTGAAATTGCAGAATAGGACTGTATCTCCAGGGAAAAGTTTGGGAAGACATAATCTTTCAATTCCGGTTGTTGTAACATCTCCTTCTGTTTTCTGCGCTGCCCCATACCCGTTTCGCTTGAGCTGATCTGAAATGACAGAGATACTTGAAGTCATACACATGAGATAATCACCTAACTCCTTTCCTAACATTTCTGTTGTTGTCTGGGCATCACTTCTAGTTCTAGACAGAGGTTTGGGAGGTGTCCTCATTCACCTCCCTGTCACTATCTTGGGGGGGTAAGATGGTGGTCTGAACCTGGTTGATTTCTAAACACACATAATGCCAGTGGTAGACAATGCAACCATCCTTTCTTCAGGGTAAGCTTCAATTTGGCTATTCTCTCTTTAAGCAAGCCATTGAGTCTCTCACAGATCCGTTCACTTGTAGGTGATACACCGATGAAAACTTGTGCTTTATTCTAAGCAACAAGCCTATCTGTTCAAAGTCTTCATTAACAAAATGAGGGCCATTATCTGATCTTAATACTTCACATATACCCCATCTCCCCATCTAGGAAACACTTTTCTTACTAAAGATGTTGCTGCACAGGTGGAATCTGGGTGTATACAAGGTCCAGCCTCAATCCACCTCAAGAAAGGTCATACCACTACAATCATGTATCTATATACATTACATACTTGCAGCATGTCAACATAGTCAAAATGAAAATGCTGAAATGGTCCATTAGGTCTGGGAATAACTGCTCTAATTGTGCGCAATGTGTGCCCAGCAGTAAACTTTTGACATACGATACAATTTACTACATAAAATGCAACGTGTTCTACTATTTCTGGAACAAACCAATCCTCTGCAATAGTTGCAGCGAGGCTCTATCTAGTAACGTGCACAGGGTAGTGTAGCTGTTCAAACGCCACCCTTAGTAAGACTACAGGCATCGCTAGTTTACCAGTGCTGTCTTGTTGCAACAATGCTTCCACGGGGTTCAAAGAACACCCTTTCCGCGTCCACAAGTCTTTCTCATCTTGAGTCACTTCCCCTTGAATCTCTGCCAATTGAGTCCTTCACAAGTTATTATAACACTCAGGCACACTCATCATCACCACCATGCTTTCATTCACATCAGGCGTATCAAACAGCATAATAATATCTGTACATGTAACTCGATTTGCTTCCTGATCTGGTTTTTGATTTCCACGTGAGATAAAGTCTGCTCCCTTAGTGTGTGCAGCACATTTAATTACAGTGATGGCTACAGGGAGTTGTAGTGCTCTAATAAGCCTGTCAAATAAGGCTGTGTGTTGCACTGGAGTGCCGTCCACTCAGAAGTAGCCCCTCCTTTTCAAACATGCTAGCCCAGTGTGTACTGTTGACATCACATAGGCAGAGTCACTGTTCACTGTTACTTCCTGGTCTGCGTGTCTCTCGAGCACGATAATCAGCACCACTAATTCTGCAGTCTGTGCTAAAAAGTGAGACGGTAATCGTGCACTTATTAGTACTTCAAACTCTCCATTGGCTGTATGCTTCACCACAGCAGCACCTGTATATATTTGTCCTTCATTTTGATCGATTCTCGAAGAACCGTCAATAAAAAGAATCTCCCTGGCTGCCAATGCATTTTCCTTCACCCTGGGGGGTACGCCATAGAATTCCTGATAATTCGAGCAGTCATGTGCATGCTCCTCCTCTGCCAGGGGTTCTGCTACAAACATGTCAGGATTCAGTATTCTGAATCTGACTATTTTAATCCCAGGATTCGATATGACTACCTCATAGGCAGAAGCCCTTTGATATGTCAACGTTCCTTTATGTTTTTCCAAAATGGCAAACAATGCATGTTCAACAAATAACATCATGGAACACCCCATCACTATGCTGGCAACTTTCTCAATGGCGAACGCGGTGGCAGCCAACGACTGTTTTGCACGGAAAGTGACCCCTCATTACTGGGTCTAAAATCCCAGTGTAATATGCAAGGGGCTTGTACCCCAACGTCGTTCTCTGCATGAGTACTGCTGTCATAACAGTGCCATTCGTGTGCAAGAACAAAAATAATTCCTCAGCATAATTGGGAATCCCTAAAACTGGAGCTGTGCAAATTGCCTTTTTCAACTTATCAAACCCTTCTTCCATCTCCTCATTCCAAACAATGTTTTCCTGATTTAACTGTGATTTCTTCAGAGTGTAACGCTCACCTGATTCCCGCAGAGGCGCCGGTCTTGACTGGGTGAATGCCGTATCTTCAACGGTGATGTGTAACACACGGTTGGCTCTTTGGGCTGGACCTCTGTGCACTGTATGTCTGACTCGAAGAGTAAGATGTCTGCAGATAGAAAATATGGGATTAATGAACTGGGGTTATTGGGTGCCTCTCTCCTCTTCCCTTTCTCTTCTCCTGTAGAACCCCAAAGGTTAACGCCCTCACCTTAGGTAAGTGAACGCCAAGCTCTCCATCTGCCTCGGGGCAGGGTGCCGTAACCAGTTCCTTCACTGGATAAGGGTGCAGGCCTCTTGACCTCAGAGGACTGCTGTCCGTCGTTAACTGCACAAACGGTAAGTTCTGGGCGCTTCATATGTCTTAAAAGTCTTTTGTAATGATATCTCTTGTTTTGCAGAGTTCCGGCGATGGCGGATGGCGGGCTGATGAGAGTTGAGGATCGAACCCGCGTGAGGAATAGAAGCGCCTGGAAGCACGTAGGTAAGCGTTTGTAGCCTGCTTCACGATGCGCACTAACTGTCCCTTTTATCTTGCAGGTACAAGTTCGGAGCTTTAGAGAAGCTGAAGGGTGCTGGAATACCCACTGGATTCGGCGTGGGAAGGAGTAATGGCACGTGAGTAATAAAGTTGCCCAATGTCTTTAAACGCACCTTCTTTTGTCTTTCAGATGCGGGATGCAGCGCCGAAGGCCTCCGGAGCGTGCGAAGAGCTGGTAAGCTTTTGTCTTTCAGATGCCGGAATGCAGTGCGAAGACCTCCGGAACATGCAAAGAGTAGGTAAGCCTTTGTCTTTCAGATGCCGGAATGCAGCGCGAGGCGTTGGTGACAGCCGATGGACCAGGTAAGAGATGCGCTGCCACTGAAGACCGTAGTGCTAACCTGTTCTTTCTTTGTCTTTACAGGTGCTGCTGAAGACTGGATTCCAGGATGGTAAGCCTTTGTTTCCTTAGGCCCAGGATCAGAAGCAGAAGACACGATGAGCGTTCTGCTGCAGAGAATGCAGAATAACACAAAGCAAGATTCATCCATCGGGTGTGGTTTAAATAGCCTCCTGTAGTGCTTAGGTGTCTCCTTCCACAGCCACGCCTAGGTAAGAAAACTGTTCCTGCTTTCCAGAAGAGTTCCAGTGTTCTGAACCTAGGGAGTGGCTCCTGCCCCACCCAACAGGAAAAGTAGTCCCAAACAGAAGAGGATCCGGGGTTCAACTGGCAGGTAAGTAAGCAGCATGGTCTGCTGCAGGTAAGTCCACCCAAGCATTATGAGCCTGGCGCTTCCAGCGCTGGGACTGGGCATCTTTATGAGCCTGGTGCCACTGGCGCCAGGACAGGGTCCAAAAGGTCCCAATTGGGACTGGCTGGCACTCGGAACCGGGGTTATGGGTCTGCTTCCAAGGGAGTCGGGCAAGTCCTGATCTTTTGGAAGCAGAGATCATGACAGCACCCCCCCTCAAGGCCCCTCCCAAACCGGGCTTCTCCGGGGGTTTGGGCTTGTTAGGAAATGTTCGATGAAATCTTTTGATTAGACGAGGCGCGTGGACATATTCTGCAGGTTCCCAGGATCTTTCTTGGGGACCGTAGCCTTTCCAGTCAATCAGGTAAAATAGTTTAGATTTGGAGATCTTGGAATCCAGGATGCTTTTGACTTCAAACTCGAGTTCTCCATCAACTAGAATAGGTTTTGGAGATGTAGTTAGTCGGGTTTGAGGTTGCACGGGTTTTAATAGAGAGACGTGGAAGACCGGATGTATCTTCATGTGAGGGGGCAAGTCCAACTTGACCGCTACTGGATTTACTATGGTAGTGATGGAATAGGGACCAAGGTATCTTGGGTTGAATGTGCGTGGTCCTTTTAGAGGTAGATATTTGGTGGATAACCAGACTTGATCTCCTACTTGATATTGGGGGGCTTCCTTCCGATGTTGGTCTGCTCCTTTCTTGTATTGTTCTTTAGCCCTTTGAAGGTGAGAAACGGCTTCCTTAAAGGCTTGGGTGATTGTAGAATGCAGGTGGTCTACTGCTGGTGTTCCAAGATCCAACTCCGAGGTTCGAGGGTGACTACCGTATAAAAGAAAAAACGGGGTCTTCCCAGTTCCCGAGTGGACAGAGTTATTGTAGGCATATTCGGCTATCCAAAGGATATCTTTCCAAGTTTTTTCAGTTTGTTGTAGCATGCAGCGCAAATACTGTTCCAGAGTTTGATTGGTCCTCTCGGTTTGTCCGTCGGTTTGAGGGTGGTGGCTGGTCGAAAGTCTCACATCAATTTGAGCCGACCGACAGCAACTTCGCCAAAAATGAGAAATAAATTGACTACCTCGATCCGAAATTAGAACTGAAGGAAAACCGTGCAGTCGGACGATGTTTTCGAGAAATTCTCGGGCCAGAGTTGCTGCTGTTGGTAAGCCTTTGAGTGGAATGAAATGCGCCATCTTGGAGAATAGGTCCACGATTACTAGGATCGTATTGTATCCGGAGCATGGAGGTAGATCAGTGATGAAGTCCATAGAAAGCGTATGCCAAGGGCGAGGCGGGATGTCAATAGGGCGTAAGAGGCCGGCTGGTTTTTCCTTTTGACTCTTGTTTTGGGTGCATACTCCACAGGACATTATAAAGTCTCTGATATCTTTTTTCCAAGACGGCCACCAGAAGTAGCGCTTGATCTTTTCCGAGGTCTTGGTCATACCGGGATGTCCTTCCATTAAAGAATCGTGATAACAAGAGATTACCTTTTTCTGTAAATCTGTGCTGGGCAGGTATAACCGTTCTTGGAAATATAATAGGTTGTCCTTCACCGTAAAGTCCTTTCCCTGCAGATGCCAATTCTGTATGTCTGCTGGAGTTACCAGTAGCCTGGCTTTATCCTTAACTTCCTCTATGGATTGTGTGGCGATTACACCTATAATTCTTTGTTCGGGAATGATAGGTACAGGTTTAGGATTGATCAAATGTTCTTCCACTCCCATCCGAGAAAGGGCATCAGCTTTACCGTTTTTTGTACCAGGTCGATAGGTAATTATGAAGTCAAACTCGGCAAAGAATAGTGCCCAACGGAGTTGCCTAGAGGATTGAGCTTTTGCGGTTTTCAAATATTGCAGGTTTTCGGTGATCTGTAATCACAGTAACGGTGTGTCGGGCCCCCAGAAGATAATGCCGCCAAGCCTTAAAGGCGGACTTGATAGCTAGAAGTTCCTTATCAGTAATAGTGTAATTGATTTCAGGAGGCGAGAATTTGCGGGACCAAAATGCCACGGGATGCAACTGATTGGTTACTGGGTCCTTTTGTGATAGAACTGCCCCCATGGCAAGGCTCGAAGCATCAGTTTCAACGATGTAGGGGAGTTCTGGGCGAGGATGTTTTAAGATCGGTGCACAGATAAATCTAGTCTTCAAATTCTGGAAAGCTTGTTCCGCCTCGGTAGACCATCCATTCAAAACGTTTGTTTTTCTGTAACAAGGCGGTGATGGGCTGGACTATTCGAGAGAATTCGGGGATAAACCTGCGGTAAAAGTTAGCGAAGCCTAACATGCTTTGAACACCTTTTACGGAGGATGGCGATGGCCATTTGAGAATTGCATCGACCTTCTTTGAATCCATACGCACTCCGCTAGGTGATAATATGAATCCCAAGAATTCAACTTCAGTCACGTTGAAAACACATTTTTCCAACTTAGCGAAAAGTTTGTGTTGACGCAATCTCTCGAGGACCATTTTCACATGTTTCCGATGTTCAGTTTCCGGTGAAGAATAAACGAGGATGTCGTCAATGTAAACAACAACACACACATCTATGAGCTCTCTGAGGACATCGTTCATAAAATATTGAAAGGCGGCCGGGGCATTGCAAAGTCCGAAGGGCATGACCTGATATTCAAATAGCCCATACTTGGTGCGGAAGGCCGTCTTCCATTCATCGCCCTCTTTTACACGTACCAAGTGGTAGGCTCCTCTAAGATCCAGCTTTGTATATATGCATGCTTTTCTGACTTGGTCCAGGAGTTCAGGGATCAAAGGTAACGGATATCTATTCTTAACGGTGATCTGGTTCAGGGCGCGATAATCTATACAAGTTCTAAGGTCCCCTTCTTTTTTTGGAACGAAGAACAAAGCTGAGGAAGCAGGGGACTTGGAAGGACGAATAAACCCATTCGCTAGGTATTGATCCAGGTATTGTCGGAGGTGAAGATTCTCAGGCTCGGTGAGGGCATAAATTCTACTACAAGGAGGAGTAGATCCAGGTATCAGGTCTATCTGGCAGTCATAAGACCTATGAGGAGGTAGAGAGTTAGCCTGATCCTTCCGAAAAACATCTTGGAATTCTAGGTATTCAGGAGGTAACTGGGGAGCCTCCGAGGAAATTGCTGCCAGTGCAACACCAGGTCGAGGGTGACAAGTAGAGACACATTCTGGAAACTGAACCGTTCTTGCTCGCCAATCGATCTGAGGATTGTGCTTCTCTAACCAAGGAATTCCTAGAATAATCTGGAACTGAGGGGCCTTGATCACATCGAACACGATCTTCTCATGGTGTCCATCTTGACTTACTAGCGTCACTTCTTGGGTGGTATGCGTTACTGGTCCGGAGGCTATCTCCGTACCATCCACCGTAGTAATGACGTCCTTTACAGCCTTTGGACAAAGAGTCAGATTCATCCTCAAAACCATTTCATGATCCACATAATTGCCAATGGCACCGCTGTCGACGTAAGCTTCAATCGCATGTAATCGATCCGGATGTTCAGGGCTAATGAGGACCATAGGTATCACGAAATGCGAGGTCACGGAACTGGTTTTAACGCTCGGCAAGAGGACCTCTATTCTTGTCGGGCGAGGTCGTTTCCCTGCTCAGAGTTTGTGACCCTGGTAACTGCAGCTCCTACTGCCTTCTTGGCTGGTTTCACCGGACAGTCTCGAAGAAAGTGCCCCGAGTTTCCGCAATAGAGGCATAATTGCAGCTGTTTTCTCCTTTCCCGCTCCTTTTGTGTTAGTGGTCCTTTCAGGCCCCCTATTTGCATGGGTTCCCCGGAGTCTACTCCTTTGGTAGGAGTTGGTGGTTTGGAAAATACTCGAGCATCAAACTTGGAACGATCGGCCTTCCTGTTCTGCAGTCTGTGGTCAATTTGAACGACTAAGTCAATATAGTCCGAACAGTCTTGCGGGGGATTCACTACTTGCGCTAACACATCTTTGAGCTCTCCATGTAGACCTCTATAAAACAGCGTAATCCTTTTGTCCTCAGGCCATCGAGTTTCCACTATCAGTCTGTTGAAAGACGCAATATAAGCCAAAAGGTCTTGATTACCCTGTCGCAATGAAAGGAGCTCATTGTCCAAGGCCTGCCCCTGTGAATGTCTTGCAAACAGTTTTTCCATACTGAGCTGAAAAGCTTGAAAATCATGGAGAACCGGATCATCTTGATTAACTAGAGGGATCGACCAGTCTGCCGCATTGCCACTAAGGTACGAAAGCACGAAAGCTACCTTAGCTTGATCAGTTGGAAAGGCTGCTGGCCGGCTTAAGAAGTGCAACCGGCACTGATTAATGAATACTGCAAACCTCTTTGGGTCACCAGAAAATCGTTCGGGCGGAGCCAGAGGTACATTCCCAGGTAGGTTGATCTGCACTGGGTTCGTAGAGGATGTTGAAGGAAGATTTGCCCCTGATGCGGGTAACGGAGTTTGTCCGTCTTGTGACTGTAGCAATTGTCTAGCGAGATCGTCTGTTCGCTCCTTGGAAATAATCAGTTCCCTTCTTAGAGCATTCGTTTCCTGAAGGGCTGCATGCACTTCTGCTCTTAGTTCCCCAAGTAACTGGGCTAGTTGGTCGGTATCCGAGGTTTCCATAGCGCCTGGGTGGGAGTTTTGCGGTAGGCTTTGTGTTCTGTAACGCTCACCTGATTCCCGCAGAGGCGCCGGTCTTGACTGGGTGAATGCCGTATCTTCAAAGGTGATGTGTAACACACGGTTGGCTCTTTGGGCTGGACCTCTGTGCACTGTATGTCTGACTCGAAGAGTAAGATGTCTGCAGATAGAAAATATGGGATTAATGAACTGGGGTTATTGGGTGCCTCTCTACTCTTCCCTTTCTCTTCTCCTGTAGAACCCCAAAGGTTAACGCCCTCACCTTAGGTAAGTGAACGCCGAGCTCTCCATCTGCCTCGGGGCAGGGTGCCGTAACCAGTTCCTTCACTGGATAAGGGTGCAGGCCTCTTGACCTCAGAGGACTGCTGTCCGTCGTTAACTGCACAAACGGTAAGTTCTGGGCGCTTCAAATGTCTTAAAAGTCTTTTGTAATGATATCTCTTGTTTTGCAGAGTTCCGGCGATGGCGGATGGCGGGCTGATGAGAGTTGAGGATCGAACCCGC
Organism: Ambystoma mexicanum; assembly: GCF_040938575.1. NCBI lineage: Eukaryota > Metazoa > Chordata > Amphibia > Caudata > Ambystomatidae > Ambystoma > Ambystoma mexicanum. Next base: position 720,381,215 of record NC_090934.1, read on the forward strand.
GTGAGGAATAGAAGCGCCTGGAAGCACGTAGGTAAGTGCTTGTAGCCTGCTTCACGATGCGCACTAACTGTCCCTTTTATCTTGCAGGTACAAGTTCGGAGCTTTAGAGAAGCTGAAGGGTGCTGGAATACCCACTGGATTCGGCGTGGGAAGGAGTAATGGCACGTGAGTAATAAAGTTGCCCAATGTCTTTAAACGCACCTTCTTTTGTCTTTCAGATGCGGGATGCAGCGCCGAAGGCCTCCGGAGCGTGCGAAGAGCTGGTAAGCTTTTGTCTTTCAGATGCCGGAATGCAGTGCGAAGACCTCCGGAACATGCAAAGAGTAGGTAAGCCTTTGTCTTTCAGATGCCGGAATGCAGCGCGAGGCGTTGGTGACAGCCGATGGACCAGGTAAGAGATGCGCTGCCACTGAAGACCGTAGTGCTAACCTGTTCTTTCTTTGTCTTTACAGGTGCTGCTGAAGACTGGATTCCAGGATGGTAAGCCTTTGTTTCCTTAGGCCCAGGATCAGAAGCAGAAGACACGATGAGCGTTCTGCTGCAGAGAATGCAGAATAACACAAAGCAAGATTCATCCATCGGGTGTGGTTTAAATAGCCTCCTGTAGTGCTTAGGTGTCTCCTTCCACAGCCACGCCTAGGTAAGAAAAGAGTTCCTGCTTTCCAGAAGAGTTCCAGTGTTCTGAACCTAGGGAGTGGCTCCTGCCCCACCCAACAGGAAAAGTAGTCCCAAACAGAAGAGGATCCGGGGTTCAACTGGCAGGTAAGTAAGCAGCATGGTCTGCTGCAGGTAAGTCCACCCAAGCATTATGAGCCCGGCGCTTCCAGCGCTGGGACTGGGCATCTTTATGAGCCTGGTGCCACTGGCGCCAGGACAGGGTCCAAAAGGTCCCAATTGGGACTGGCTGGCACTCGGAACCGGGGTTATGGGTCTGCTTCCAAGGGAGTCGGGCAAGTCCTGATCTTTTGGAAGCAGAGATCATGACACAGAGCTTGCAACAAGGGCCTTATGTATGAATTGCAATCAAAGACCCATGCTCTTACATATTTACACAGTCCCACAAATCTCTGCATGTGCTTTATCATGAGTGGCTTCAATGTTTTTCAAAATAGCCTCAGCCCTCTCAGGAGTAACAATCTTTCCCTCATGCGAAATTAGCTGGCCTATGTACAGCACTTCCTCTTGACAATACTGCAATTTCTCCTTCTCTACTTTATATCCTGCAAGAATAACCATTATTTGAACTGAATCGCGTCTGCACTCTTCCTATAAGGTGCTAGAGACCAATATGCCATCCACTTATTGCAGCACAACACTTTTCAAATCTATATAGTCTGTAGGACTCTATTGGGTCCTGGGGTAAACAAGTGCTTTTCAGACGACTTTGTCTGAATGTAAATGATGTCAGATCTTGCAAAGGATATTAAATAAGATTGTCACAGGATTAGGAACTAGAGGGAACTCTGCCTCTACAATCTGGTTAATCAGTCTTAAATCTTGAGTTAAATGCCATGAACCCCTTTCCCTTTTTTATCAGATAAATCGCTGTATTACATGGTGACTCTGATGTCACTAAGATGCCCTGCTCCATCATAGCAGATATTGGGCCTCATTACGAGCATGGCGGTCTGGGAACTACGGTACCGGTAAGCATGCCGGTACCGTAGTTCCCGTACCGCCATAGTACGAGCTCTGCTCATGGGTGCCGTCTCACTCGCCAGGTTTTTCGTGGCAGGTGTAACGGCACCCGTGAGCAGAGCACGTTGGATGCACCGGCACAATTCTGAATGTGCCGCTGCATCCGACGTCCCCATCCGATGGGAGGTCCTTGATTCCGGCACCCGCAAATGGGCAATTACCGGGTCTGCCAAACTCAGCATGAAACTTTTCTTGACACTCGCGGGTGCCGGAAAAAATGCAACTGCAGCAGCAACCGTGCCATTTATAATGGCACAGCTACTGCCAGAGTTGTAATGAAGCTCATCATCTTGAAAATACCTTCATCTGGATCTCGAGACATAGGATACTGTTGTGCTCGAGGTAAAATTGCTCCTGGTTTCAGTTTAATCTTCACTTCCCCAGCTCCCTTCAGTAGGCCTACGTCTTAGCGGCCTGTTGTCCATAATGAAACTGGCTATTTTGCCATGTCATCATCAAACTACTCAGGGCGCTTCTGTGCTAGCATCATTTTTTGAGGAACCTCACATTTGATTGCTCTCACCCAATAAGTAATGCTCATCTCAAATACTACTTTGTCATCTGATGGATGATATCTGAACATATCCTAATCAGTGACATCATTCAATCTGTAACCTTCCCCAGTGGCAATCACTGTGCACCATCGTCTGCCTTCATGATCATTTCTATCAAGCAAAGTCATTTCTCCTCACACCATGGCTGCTTGTAATTCCAAAGGAAAGATTTGCCCTTCCTCTTCATCCATAGGTATCTTTGGCCTGAATAAGAATTCATCATGTATTCTCATAGTTCTGCCTGCTAAACCTGGCAGCCATGTCAATAGAATGCATACCCCATAGTGAAAAACTTCTGGTTCTAACGGTACTCCTCGCATGACCACTATTCCTGCAAATGCCATCATAAATTCACTCACGTTTAAATAATGCATGTCATGATGCCTACCTCCAAGGAGCCAGGCCCAGCCCAGCAACCACAGAGGCAGACATCATTTTCCCCAAGGACGTCTCAGCGGGCCCAAGTTGGGGCCTTTTGGACGCAGTCCTGGCGCCTTTGGCGCCAGGCTCATTCTGGACCCCAGTCCTGGCGCCTTAGGCGCCAGGCTCATAAAGCAAGATATGTGTGTAAGTGTTTTAATGTGCACTTACCTGAAGCAGACCGTGCTGCTACATCCAGGCCCTCTTGAGGACTGAATGGGACTACTTTATCTTTTGGACTACTTTATCACTCGGGTGTGGTCTGAGGAAGAATACATACCTGAGTGGAAGGATACATACCTGGAACTACTTTACAGGCTATTTAAACCACACCCGAAGAGCAGCACATGCCTCCCGTTGTTCTGCATCTAGCAGCTGGACGCTCACCGTGTTTGCTCCTGCATTCGGACTTCTGCCACGCCTGCCAGCATCCTGATCACCTACAAAGGAAGAGAAAGAGAGAATAGGAGAAGGAAAAGACTTTACCTGCAAGAGGCGCATTCCGGAGTCAGCTCGCCGACGATCCTGCAAAGGAAGACACTTAATTTAAAAGCACATCGCATCGACCGCCGCAGCGCCGCATTCCACTCACCTTCACAGGGCGCCTCCATGTTCAGCAGCGATCACCCGGATTCGCAGCCACGCTTCCACGCCTAGGGAGAAAAAGACAAGAGCAAAGGTGAGAGAGAGAAGGGAATGAGGAAACCTAAACCTCCATGTTAAGACTTACCTGTTGGGTCATTCCCTCTTCATTTCGGGTCCGCGCCGCATCCAGGCGTTTCCGGACCCCGGCCCCTATGGGGAAAAAGACATTAGCGTCAATGAGCGAATGAAAAGACATTACCCAAAAACGCTCATCAAGACTTACCTGATTTCTACAGGGATTGCACCTCGCATCTCGGGTCGGTGCCTTTTCCCCGGCATTCCGTACCCCGGCCCCTATGGGGAAAAAGACATTGACATTAGCATATTGATGCAAGGACAAAAGGGGAACCTTTCAAGGAACTTACCTGGAAGCCAAGCAAGTTTGGTTCTCATAAAACCAAGAATCCAGTGAAGTAACTGGATACCAACGCGCCCCTGCATCAGAAGCAGGAAGGAGAGCTCGCCCTTCAAGACCCTAAGAAGGATACTTTTGCAAGCCGGACAAGCAGGAGTTGAGAGTCCGGTCCAGTCCATCTTCTGAGCCCCGCGCAACACCTTAGAAGAGGTCACAGCAGCACGATCCTGGCCAGTGCCTCCGTGGGAGTCAGGTGAGCGTAACAGAACGCGAAGCCTACCCACAATTTCCCACCCGGGCGCTATGGAGACTTCTGAGACAGACCAGCTGGCCCAGCTGTTGGGGGAATTAAAGGCAGAGGTACACTCAGCTCGCCAAGAGACTAATGCCCTCAAAAGAGAACTCATTCTCTCCAAGGAACAAACTGATGACCTGGCCAAACGATTGCTACAGAGTCAGGCTGGACAAATTCCTTTACCTAGTCCCGGGGGAATTTCCACTTCGTTGGGTTCGAGTAACCCTGTTCAGATCAATCTGCCAGGATCCATGCCTTTAGCACCGCCTGAACGTTTTGCGGGGGACCCAAAGAAATATGCCATTTTTATGAACCAATGTCGCTTACATTTTATATGCAGACCAGGAGCCTTCCCTGATGATAGGACCAAAGTGGCCTTCGTGTTATCGTACCTAAGTGGCTGTGCTGCCGATTGGTCTGTTCCCATGGTGAACCAGAACAATCCAATTCTCCAGGATTTTCAGGGCTTTCAGGCCAGCATGGAAAGGTTGTTCGCTCGACACTCGCAGGGACAGGCCCTTGACAACGAACTGCTATCTCTACGACAAGGTAGTCAAGATCTTTTGTCTTATATAGCCTCCTTTAACAGACTGGTGGTGGAAACCGGATGGCCTGAAAATAAAAGGATCACTTTATTTCACCGGGGTCTGCGCGGAGAGCTAAAAGACATTCTGGCCCAAGTAGTGAATCCACCCCAAGGCTGCGCAGAATATATTGACTTTGTGGTACAACTGGATCACAGACTTCAGAATAGGAAAGCAGATCGGTCCAAGTTTGAAACCCGAGTACCGATCAGAACCCTCGTAAACCCCAGGAATACCGAAGCTTCGGTACCTATGCAAATAGGGGGAGTTAAGGGGCCGTTAACTCAGAAGGAACGTGAGAGAAGGCGACAAAAGCAACTATCCCTCTATTGCGGGGCTTCCGGTCACTTTCTTCGTGATTGTCCGGTAAAACCTCCTAGGAAGGTGGTTGGTGCCTCTGACAACAACTTAATGGAACCTGTTTCGGGAAACGACCTGGCTCGACAAGCGTAGAGGTCCGCTTGCCGAGCTTGAAAACGAACTCCCTGACCTCGCATTTTGTCTTGCCAATGGTGCTCGTGGATCCAAAAAAGCCCCAACGGTTGCATGCCATCAAAGCATACGTCGACAGCGGAGCTATCGGAAACTATGTGGACCGCGAATTGGCCTCCAGGATGAACCTTCCTCTGCATCCAAAAATAAACCAGGATGTCATTACTACGGTTGATGGTACCGAAATAGCCTCTGGGCCGGTAACGCATTCCACCACAGAAGTGACACTTGTGAGTCAGGATGGACATCGGGAAGCAATAGTGTTTGATATAATCAAGGCTCCACAATTTCAAGTAATCCTCGGAATTCCTTGGTTAGAAACACACAATCCTCGAATAGACTGGCGAGCAAAGAGAATAACTTTTCCAGATTGTGGTCCCACTTGTTACCCTAGAAATCCAGCTATTGGTTTAGCCACAGTAACCCCCGCCACTGTTCAACTACCGGCAGAATACCTTGAATACCAGGACGTTTTTCAGAAAGAACAGGCTAACACGCTACCCCCTCATCATTCTTACGATTGCCAGATCGATCTAGTTCCCAATGCTCAACCGCCGTGTAGTAGGATTTACGCTCTCACTGAACCTGAAAACCAGCATTTGCGTCAGTATTTGGATCAGTACCTTGCCAATGGCTTTATTCGCCCATCAAAGTCCCCGGTCTCTTCCGCTTTGTTCTTCGTGCCTAAAAAAGAAGGAGACCTTAGAACTTGTATTGACTACCGCGCTTTAAATCAGATAACGATAAAGAATCGTTATCCCCTGCCTCTGATCCCTGAACTTCTTGATCAAGTAAAAGATGCTCGTATATACACCAAGTTAGATCTCCGGGGAGCTTATCACCTAGTGCGAATAAAAGAAGGTGATGAGTGGAAGACAGCTTTCCGCACCAAATACGGGCTCTTCAAATATCAGGTTATGCCCTTCGGTTTGTGCAACGCGCCTGCAGCTTTTCAATTCTTCATGAACGATGTTCTGCGAGAACTTATCGATGTTTGTGTCATCGTATACATCGACGACATCCTGGTGTACTCATCTTCTGAGTCAGATCATCGAAAACATGTTCGAGCAGTTCTAGAGAAATTGCGCCAGCACAAACTATTTGCCAAGCTGGAAAAGTGTGTCTTTCATACCACTGAGGTTGAATTCCTCGGATTTGTTCTGACTCCTAAAGGAATTCGAATGGATTCACGAAAGGTAGACGCCATCCTCAAATGGCCATCTCCCGGTTCAGTGAAAGGGGTTCAGAGTATGCTTGGCTTTGCCAACTTCTATGGAAGATTCATCCCAGAGTTTTCACGAATAGTCCAACCCATTACTGCTCTTTTACGTAAGAATAAACATTTTGAATGGACTCCAGAGGCCGAACAAGCCTTTCAAGACCTAAAGACCAAATTCACTTCCGCACCTGTGTTGAAGCACCCGCGTCCTGATCTCCCGTATATTGTTGAAACTGACGCATCCAGTTTAGCCATGGGAACTGTCCTGTCGCAAAGGGATTCAAAAACTAACCAGCTACACCCTGTAGCCTTTTGTTCCAGGAAATTCTCAGCTCCTGAAATTAATTACGCAATTACCGACAAAGAGTTACTGGCCATTAAATCTGCTTTTAAGGCTTGGCGTCATTACCTCCTTGGTGCAAGACACACCATCACTGTAATTACGGATCACAGAAATTTGCAGTATTTAAAGACGGCCAAAGCCCAATCTTCACGACAACTCAGATGGGCTTTATTCTTTGCAGAATTTGATTTTGTAATTACCTATCGCCCTGGCTGCAAGAATGGCAAAGCGGACGCCTTATCCCGGATTGGCATGGAAGAACCCAATTTGTGTTTAGAACCTGTGCCGATAATACCTGAACAAAGAATCTTAGTTTTGACTTCATTGCAAACCATCGAGGACGTTGAAACTCGAGTCAAACTACTTTTTGACCCTTCAGCCTTACTGGAATGGACTCAAAAGGGTCCCCAATTCACCGTTAAGGATAACTTACTGTACTTCCAAGAGCGGTTATTTCTGCCAAGTAAGGAATTGCAAGAACTAGTTATTGCTCATTATCATGAATCGTTAATGGAAGGACACCCTGGTATCGCTAAAACGGAAGAAAAGATCAAACGCCAATTCTGGTGGCCTTCTTGGAGAAAAGACATAAAGTCTTTTGTGATGTCTTGCGGAGTTTGCGCCCAAAATAAAGGTCAAAGGAACAGACCAGCCGGCCTACTTCAACCCTTGGAGATTCCACCGCCACCTTGGCACACCTTGTCTATGGACTTCATTACGGACCTGCCTCCGTGTGGTGGTTACAACACTATCCTAGTAATCGTGGATCTGTTCTCCAAAATGGCCCACTTTATCCCTCTAAAAGGATTGCCTTCAGCTTCCATCCTGGCCAAGGAATTCCTGGAGAATATAGTTCGAATACATGGTTTCCCTTCCGTACTAGTCTCAGATCGTGGAAGTCAATTCATTTCCCATTTTTGGAGGAAGTGTTGCCAACTAGCACAAATAGATGTGCGATTATCCACCAGCCACCACCCCCAGACCGACGGACAAACCGAGAGGACAAATCAGACTCTCAAGCAATATCTTCGGTGCATGTTGCACCAATCCGAGTACAATTGGAAAGACATTCTTTGGATCGCAGAATATGCATACAACAATTCTATGCATTCCGGAACCGGTCAAACTCCTTTTTATACTTTGTATGGTCACCATCCTCGAACCTCTGACCTAGATCCACCTCTGACCCTGGAAATGCCCGCAGTAAATCATCTGCATTCCACAATAACCCGAGCCTTCAAAGAAGCTACAACTCATTTACAGCAAGCCAAGAAAAAGTACAAAGAAAACGCTGATTTGCACCGAAGTAAAACACCGCCTTACCAAGTAGGAGACCAGGTTTGGCTAGCAACTAGACATTTATCTCTCAAGGGCCCACGAAATTTCAATCCCAGATTCATTGGGCCTTACCCCATCAAAGCCATAATCAACCCAGTGGCCTTTAAACTGGATTTGCCTTCCAACATGCGTATTCATCCCGTTTTTCACGCATCACTTTTGAAACCGGTACAACCAGGAACCCGACTGTCCAAGCCTCCAGATCCTATTCAAATTGATGGGGAATTAGAATTCGAAGTGAAAGACATTTTAGACTCCAAAATGTTAAAGTCAAAACTCTTCTATCTTGTTGACTGGAAGGGTTATGGACCTCATGAGAGATCGTGGGAGCCTAGTAACCATATTCACGCACCTCGATTAATACGAAGGTTCCACCGTAGATTCCCGAACAAGCCAAAACCCCCGGAGGAAACAACCTTGGGAGGGGCCTTGTGGGGGGGTACTGTCATGATGCCTACCTCCAAGGAGCCAGGCCCAGCCCAGCAACCACAGAGGCAGACATCATTTTCTCCAAGGACGTCTCTGAGGGCCCAAGTTGGGGCCTTTTGGACGCAGTCCTGGCGCCTTCGGCGCCAGGCTCATTCTGGACCCCAGTCCTGGCGCCTTAGGCGCCAGGCTCATAAAGCAAGATATGTGTGTAAGTGTTTTAATGTGCACTTACCTGAAGCAGACCGTGCTGCTACATCCAGGCCCTCTTGAGGACTGAATGGGACCACTTTATCTTTTGGACTACTTTATCACTCGGGTGTGGTCTGAGGAAGAATACATACCTGAGTGGAAGGATACATACCTGGAACTACTTTACAGGCTATTTAAACCACACCCGAAGAGCAGCACATGCTTCGCGTTGTTCTGCATCTAGCAGCTGGACGCTCACCGTGTTTGCTCCTGCATTCGGACTTCTGCCACGCCTGCCAGCATCCTGATCACCTACAAAGGAAGAGAAAGAGAGAATAGGAGAAGGAAAAGACTTTACCTGCAAGATCCGCATTCCGGAGTCAGCTCGCCGACGATCCTGCAAAGGAAGACACTTAATTTAAAAGCACATCGCATCGACCGCCGCAGCGCCGCATTCCACTCACCTTCACAGGGCGCCTCCATGTTCAGCAGCGATCACCCGGATTCGCAGCCACGCTTCCACGCCTAGGGAGAAAAAGACAAGAGCAAAGGTGAGAGAGAGAAGGGAATGAGGGAACCTAAACCTCCATGTTAAGACTTACCTGTTGGGTCATTCCCTCTTCATTTCGGGTCCGCGCCGCATCCAGGCGTTTCCGGACCCCGGCCCCTATGGGGAAAAAGACATTAGCGTCAATGAGCGAATGAAAAGACATTACCCAAAAACGCTCATCAAGACTTACCTGATTTCTACAGGGATTGCACCTCGCATCTCGGGTCGGTGCCTTTTCCCGGGCATTCCGTACCCCGGCCCCTATGGGGAAAAAGACATTGACATTAGCATATTGATGCAAGGACAAAAGGGGAACCTTTCAAGGAACTTACCTGGAAGCCAAGCAAGTTTGGTTCTCATAAAACCAAGAATCCAGTGAAGTAACTGGATACCAACGCGCCCCTGCATCAGAAGCAGGCAGGAGAGCTCGCCCTTCAAGACCCTAAGAAGGATACTTTTGCAAGCCGGACAAGCAGGAGTTGAGAGTCCGGTCCAGTCCATCTTCTGAGCCCCGCGCAACACCTTAGAAGAGGTCACAGCAGCGCGATCCTGGCCAGCGCCTCCGTGGGAGTCAGGTGAGCGTAACAATGCATACCTGGAGTTGAGCACACTATGCCTTTATCATTGAATGAAATCATCATGTTCAACTTGGTCATTAAATCTCGACCTAATATATGAACAGGTGTCTGCCTTGAATATAACAACGGCACAGATATGTCACACTCTCCTATAGAAACGGGCAATTCTTCAGTAAAAGGAACTCTGCTTGTAGCTCCTGTGGACCCATGAGTATTCATGGCATTTCCAGACATCGAAATGTCCCCTCTCATATACATGAGCATGTTGCACCCGTGTCTACTAAAAACAAAAAAAGATTTGCCTATACTGATGTCAACCTTTGGTTCCTGTTGAGGCTTACGTATCACAGATAGTATGGAACACTTCAAGTCTCCCAGTGAGCTGTCCTATTGTGGATACCTTCTCATCCCCGTACCTGTGAAAGGATTTCCTCCTTCGACAGTAACACCCCCTATTCTAGGAGTCATTAACTGACCTGTGTTTGTGTTCTGCTGTATCTGCATGGGTGACTGCTGTGACTGCCCTCGTGGCAGATTCATTGTTGCCTGAGGTGTTTGAAAGTCTTGTTGTATTCTCGGCGCTTGTGTCTGCTGCACTGTTTGATTCTGAGCAAACCCATTTCCATTCTGCTGCGAATGTGCAGGCGGGTTTGTAGTCCCCCCTCTTGAGAACTGCCCATTCTGCACCAATCCTTGACTTCTACACGTATGAGCAAAGAGCCCACACATACCACACGTCCAAAATGTAGGAGGAGGTCTCCTAATTTGCCCCTCCTACATGCCTTGACTATCATTCTGTGTGTTTTGAAACCCACTTTGATTATTCTAGAAGCTTCCCTGATTAGTCTGCAAGCCTCTACCTCGAAAGCCTCCCCTTCCTGTGGTTCAAATCCACTATTATTTTGATCAAACTGCCTTTGGTTTTTCACTTGTAGCATGTTCGCTGCTTGCTGTGAACCTGATCCATCTCCACTAGTCTTCATTGCCCCTTCGATGGCGTATTTTGACAGTTTCCTCTGCACTAACTTTGCCTCTTCACCTTTCCTAGCATCGTCTTTCTTTCGATTCTTTTCTTGCAAATCTCTGTAATAGTGTGCAATGGTCAGCTGTATTTCTAACCACGGCTTTGCTTCCATGCCCACTAATTTCTTGCTCTGCTTTTGCACTGACGCTTGCAGCCCTTGGCACAATATATGATAAAATACAGGTATGGATTTCCCACAAGCCTCGCGTGTCTCCAAAGCCCACTGCTCTTGGAAATTCTGAAAGTAAACAAGAGGATCATCCCCTTCCTCCATCTTTTTTGCCATTATAGCTCCCACATCGGACGTGTCTGGTTACAATACTCAAGCGCTTTCCAGACCGTTGCCCTACAATTATTGAACGGTGCTTCATCATGAGCAGTGTTTACCGTGGTAACACTAGAATAACTTTCTCATGACCAAACATCATCAGCCCTTTCCCCAAGGATAGCAATCAGGAGACCTTTAATGTCCCCTATAGCTAACGTGTTTCCTCCTGTCATTTTCTCTAACTCATGTATCCATTTCCCAGCATCAGAAGTTAAACTCAGGAGTTTATACCTTAAAGTATCTTTATCCATTTGCGGCCAAGGTATATACTGTGGCCTAGCTCCTCATTTTTCTAACAAAGGAAACTGTGAAACCCCAAACTCACATTTGTCTCCTATCGTCTGTCCACAGCAGGGACAATGGTTCAGCTCAGCCTTCTACCTGGCAGTGACCTTAGCCTGTTCACATAAGGTGGTGAATCCCCCCTCTCCCCATGGGATGGCCATCTAGGTGGATCTAGCCGTGTCAATCATTCTGACGCCCGAGATTTGGGTAGGTCTAGATCTGACCATCTTACTTCCTTATACATTGAAAAACACCCTTCAGGGCCACATGCGTTGTCTTCCTCTTCCCCATGGAAGGTTGCTCTGTCCTCATCTGACATATCCTGTCGGCCAACTCGTGTGACTTCGCTCCTCTTCGTCTCTATTCAGAGTCAGTCTATCTAAAGACAGCTCCTTTAGCTCAAAACTACATGAGGTTTCCTCTTTATCGTACAGCTGCGTACTCTCAAATAGATCATTTTTACACTTCCCTTGCAGCACTTTCTTAGTCCTCATATCATGATAGACTTTATCGATAGTGTTCCCAATGCTTCTAGAGTCAAACTCATCCTCTAGATTTGCTCTAGACAGATCTTCTATTGGCTCATGTGCTGTGAAGAACTCTTCTATGTCTTCCCATGCCACTATTGGATATGGATCTATTAATTCCTCTTCCACAAGTTCAGGATCGCATGCTCTCTGCCTCCTCTTTCGTCCTAGTTCATCGTCAAATTCTCTTTGCTTTCTTCTTGCTTCCACTCTTACTCTTTTTATCTTGCTCGTCTCGATTGTCTTACGTCCTCGATGCTCTTACCATCAAGTTTGACCAAAATCTGACCACCCATCCATTTGTTCTGTATAAGTGCTAACTCATCAGTCTTATCTTTTTTTTCTTTCCATCTCTTTATTTCCCATCTTATATCTAAGGATGTACTTGGTCGTTCACTTCTCTCCTTATCACATCTCTCCTTGTCCCTCAGGAACTTCGAGATTACATCCCTCTCAGTATTTTTCTCTGGGCCCTCGGTGCTGCCTTGCGGAGGTTACTCATATGCCGGGTTACTTTACCCTGTCGCTGATTTATGCTCCATTAATGGTATAACCCATCATCTTTTTTACTATTGCTATCTGCTTCAGGCTCGGCAGGGGGAGCAGAAGGCTCATCACCCTCCTCTCTCCATATATTGTGTATCCAATCTAAAGGAGGTGGCTCTTCTCTCTCCTCCTGGTACATTTTCCAGAGCTCCAAGCTCGCTAATCGCTTGTCTAACTTTTTTCCCGTATATGCAGCATGCAAATATGTCATCATGTGCTGCAAAACTGCCTTCCATAAGGATCACCCTTGTGCCAATGGCATGAACATTTTGTCTGCTGTTCCTTTAACACATTCTGTACTGTACTGCTTAAGTTTGGGTGCGTGCTTGGATAACTGTTTGCAGAGATGTGCAAGCAGAGTAATATCCTCCATTTTTGACACGTCACTCTTGACTGTCAATATTCACCTTTACTCTTTACAAATTTCAAAAGAACGTTTCAGAAAAACAAAACAATTAGAGCGTGCACTAATCGTTGCAGGCTCCAAACCATCTATATCACGTTTTTTTACTTTAATCCACATTTTCATTAAACACCATCAGTTCAATATTAACAAATAAATAATGTATTCTCAAATCATGTGTTTTCTTTTCATATTTATCAATTCCTGTATTGTTTTTTTCACCATATTCAGTCACATAAGACAAACAGACAGACGGACATACTCGACAGGCCACATATATATCTCAGGCTTCTCTTCAAGACTTATCCTACCCCTAAAGAAATACCCCGATTGAGATGTGAATCGTTCTCTTTAAACTCGTCTTTAACCAAGTTCTTAGTATACGTCACCCATCAATAGGACTCTAGAAATGATTCCTTCTGTTACGTCTGTACAACGAAGGAAACTTGGGCGTCCTCTTTATCATGGCCTCTCCTCAGGATACCTCTTAATTGCTTGGTCTCTCCTCGAGTTAGTTACTCAATAACTCAATTGCTTTGTCTCTCCTCAAGTCAATTACTTAATATTCAACTCTCATCGTTCTGAAGTTACTTTACCCCAACCTCCCTCTGTTACTCATTTTTCCCTTATCACTTTCTTCACCCACTGCCCATTCACACTTTTGCCACCTCACTCAATTTTTACTCACCATTCGCTTTTTTGACTTCTGACTCTCGGGATCATCCGTCTCTTTAGCAGCCTCTTCAAGTTTCCGTTCATGCAGCCTCCTGTAGATGCCGGGAGGGGATTCCGTGGAAGCCGTGGGACCCATCTCACCCTTGCTTGCAAGACTAAAGTTTAAAATATATTTCTGCTATCTAAAGGGAGTTTCACGTCCTTTCAGCCGAATGGCAGAGGTTGTGCGATATTTTATGGACCCTAAAGCCTATTCTCTGGATAGATATCAAACCATCATCTCGGATACCACATGAACTGGAGGCTTCTAGCCCTTTAAGACAAGGTAGCTATACCTTTGAGCTAAATGGTGATGTAGAAGTTACTCAAAGATCAGTAATTGAAATGACTAAGGTAGTTGGCAAAAGGAAAACTGTTTTAATATCAATGATCTAAAACAAACAGGGAGTACAACGGACATCAATGGACGTCTCAGCGTAAGATCTCTCAATGCATCTTAAAAAAAAGCATTCTTTCATAGCACAATATCGTCATTGATGACGTTAACCTATGTATTACTAACGTCATTCATCCTACGTGTCAAACTACAAAAACCTAGTGGCAACTGTGATAGGTCCTTAAGGAACCTAAAAGTATACGATCCATACTCGTCTAAAGTGATAGGTTCCTTAACATCAGGTGTGGCAACTAAGCCAACCCCTTAAACAGGCCGCTATGAACGTCACTCAATACACAGCATTGCATTGGCTACACAAACTATAGGACTCTTAATCACGGGGCCCCCAACAATTGGTTGGCACTCTAACCTCCGTCAGTACTTTTCCACCTACATTAGCAGCACGCACACTGGACTTCCAGGTGCTGGTGAGCTAGTCTTCAACCATAGCTTCCCACCAATTAGCATATTCATCTATCATCACCTCAGTGGTCTGCTGTCAATTAAGGCTTTGAAATTGTCTATTGGTGTGTTCTTTTGCTCTGGAGAATTCAGGAGAGTGAAGGCACGCTCTGCCCCATGCATAGGTGTGACCATCATATTCATCCAACTTCATCCGTCCACGTGACTGAAGACCACAAAATTGAGTACTAGTGTATTTAAAATACTATTTTCTAATAGATCTCTGAGGTCTTCCTTGTTTTTGTCCATGCCTCCTGAACAGGAGTTTCGTTCTTTCACATCATTTGTATCCAATATCTGCTCACCCCAGCCTGATACTACCATGGCTTCTTGGCTCATCCAGTCTCACCTTTCCTTCCCTGGTCCAGCTCTGCTATAATACGTAGTGAAAACATTAATTGTTTACTCATTTCAATATATGTATGTAGAAGTTGGTGCATGCCGCAATCTATTCACTATAAAGCTAGCCTCAAGAATACTTTGTCTGCTTGTGTTTCTTTGCATCTGTACACGTTTGTTTGTTTGTTTGTTTATTTATTTGCAGTGCGCACCCAATCCAAGGGTAGCAAGGCGCAGAGGCATCATGAGGATTGTAAAGCTTAGGTTACAGCGAGCGCAATAGATGGAATCCAGCTCGGGTTACATAGCTGGAAACATCAAAAACAATTAGAACCAATACAACAGGTTATAATTACAAGGAGATATACACAATGTACAGGTTATATAATGTGTCTAAACATAAATGATAAGTGGATATACACAATTTACCGTATTTATAGTATAGCGCAGTAAGGTAGAACATTAAGTGTCATGTTCCTTGAGACAGAGGATGGTGTTGGATCTGAATTGTGGGTATGGAAGGTCTTCCCTGAGGGATGGTGGTAGGGAGTTCCATAATTGTGCTGCTTTAACAGGAAAGCTGTTCCCTCCAGACATGGTGCGTTTGAATCTTGGCACTAGAAATAGGTTAGAGTTGAACTTTCTAGAAGGACGGCAGGATGCCGGTCTAGTAATCTCGTTATCAAGTATTGAGGGGCAGCTTGCTGGAGGCATTTGTGGGTCAGAGAGACAGATTTGAGGAAAATGTTGTCTTTCGTTGAAAGCCAATTGACAGATCTTCTAGTCTCTGCGATGTGGGCTTTCTTCGGGAGGCTCTGAGCAGCTCTTAAAGCATTATTTTGTGAGATTTGAATTTTGTTTGTGATGTATTTGTTGCTGCCTACATAGAGAGCATTACAATAGTCCAGCTTGGACAGGATCAAAGCTATGGCTTGGGTAATACAGTTAATGGGTGAGAGGAATGGTTTGGCCGCTCTAATAAGTTTGCAAGTATAGGATGTGGCAGATGCCATGGCATTGACTTGTTTTTTCAAGGTAAGTGTGGAATCTAAATAGAAGCCAAGGGTTTTGACCTCCTTGGCTACTGTGATGTTGTTATTGTCTATTATAAAGGAGGAGGAGTTTTGGCCTAGTTTATTAATGTTGGGTGTGGTGCCTAGGATGAGGATTTCTGTTTTGTCATCATTCAGGCATAGACCGTGTGAGGCCATCCATGCCTGGATGATGAGGTACACTCTATTTACAAAGGCCAAATCCTTGTCATAATCCCCCGTCAACGGGATGAGGATCTGGGTATCATCTGGATAATTTGTGTAGGTGATACCCAGACCATCTAGATCATCAAAAAGGGGCTTTGTGAAGATGTTGTACAGTGTGGGGGAGACACAAGAGCCCTGTAAAAACATTTTATAACTTCATTTTTTCTGTAGCATAAGCTTCTTCATCTTGATCCCAAGATGTCACTTATGTTCGATACTTTCTTGATGCCTTATAGAATATCTGCATTCTCTTGTCTCTGCATCTCTTCTATGTACGTCAGCTCTGCTTTGCATGATGTCACCATTCTTCTTTGCCATTCATTGGTCCTGCTTCTTCTGGGATATAATTCAAATGGCTATCATACTGTCTCGTATGCAGGTATGGTTTCCTCAATGGGAACCTTGCTTACAGGATTTTCTTCAGTATCAGTATTTTCACTGGCACTGCACGTGTCTCACACTCTGGTTGCCAACATATAGGCAATATGGGCAAGGTGGTTGAGGTAGAAGTACTTAGCTCCTTCTCTACACATTTCTTGTGGACACTGGCGCAACTCGTTCCTATTTCCGTGAGGGAAATACCCATTGTCAGGTGTTGCTATGAATACACAGGCATTCTCTTGTGTGATGAATTTAGTTCCTATTATAGACGAATTACTAATCTCTATAGAAGAACATGTCTATGTTATTATTATATTCTAAGCAAACGCCAGTTAACATATTTGGGCGCGACTTAATGACAAAACTTAACATGACAATATATTTTACTGATGAAGGAATAGTGTGTTCCACTCCAGGAAAACATTTTATGAATGTGAGAGAGTTTATATAGCCCTTACAGGCCAGAAAGCATTACGAGGGGTACCTTTAGACCAAGAAGTATTTCTACATGGAGACATGGAGAGACAGTATTATTATCATGGTTTCCCAGATTAATAGGTACACTATTAAGAATACCTAATGAGTTTTTGTTCAGACCAGAAATCCCTATGGATGATGAAGAAGGCCAGATTATCCCCTTGGAGTTAGACCCAGCAGTGGTCAAAGAGGAAAGGCTGGTTCTTCATGGGACAGATGATAAGGGAAGAGGATGGAGAACAGTGTTAGCCCTCAGTGAAGGATACAGACTGACAGATTTCACAGACAAGTAGTTCTTTAATGATGAATATTCAGATGATGAATTAGTATTTTTCATAAGTCTCACTTATTGGATACAAGTAGAGAAAAGAGAAATACCACAGAGAATGGTGTTGGTACAAAAGACACCTTCATTTTTTCAGGAAGATTCAGAAAAAGTGCCAAATATTTTATGGGCCACATGTCTTTATGATGTGGGTCTATTAAAGGGAGTAGGAGCAGTAAAATCTAGCTTAAACTAGGAGCACTTTTGCCACATGCAAAGTAATACCATATGTCGAGAGAGGTGGATAACGGAATATTTGAGACCATTTATGCTTTGATAAAGCAAGGAATATTGGTATCATCCGATTCTCCATGTAACACATCTGTGTACCCAGTGATAAAATCGATGGGAGGGAGGGGGTTGCAGAGATTTTTTCAGGACCTTCGCCCACTAAACATTATAGTCGAATCTGAGTTTCCTTTAGCTCCAAATTCTCTGACAATATTGTGCAACATCCCATCTAAGGCCAAATATTTTACAGTCATAGATTTAAAAAATGCGTTCTTTTCAATCCCCCTTCACAAAGACTCAAAGGATTCGGCTTGCTTTTCGTAAGGAACGATCCACCTGAAACATACTCGATTACCCCAGGGATACTATGAGTCCTCTTCAATGTTTAATAGAGTCCTCGGGATGTTCAATGTTCATCTCAAAAGTCCAATTGTCTGATATGTGGATGACATGTGGATGACATTACCGTGTGCAGTGAGACAGAAAAACGATATAGCGACGATTCAATTAAACTCATTACTATTCTTTCAGAGAAAGGATCAAAAGTGGACAAAGAGAAGTTACAATACTGTCAGGAAGAGGTCTTGTATGTAGGACAGTTGATTTCTCATGAAGGGAGGAAAGTGAAACCCGAGAGAGGAGAATCAATTATGAAGACCTCAGAACCTAAAACAGGGAGGGAAATGCTACCATTTTTAGACCTATACAACTATTACAGGGACAGGGTTTTCGATTACAGTACTTATATACAACCACTTTTAAGAGGGCTTAAAGAAGCACAGGCGGGCCCGAGCAAAATAATATAGACCAGTGAAGAATTAGAAGAATTAAAAAAGCGATCAGTACAGCCCCTGCATTGGGAATTTCAGATTACCATGAAGAATTGTATTTATTTTCCCGCTCAAATGGAGAAGTCATGACAGCAGTCCACAACAAATAACGACATTAGGACATGGACACAAACCATTAGCCTATTATAGTAGGATTTTAAATCCAGTTATGAAAGGGCATTATCATTGTGAGCAATATTTAGCTGCTGCTGCATTCTCAATTAAAAAAGCTTTAAGTATAACAATGGGGTGTTCAGTAACATTATTTGTTGAGCATGCATTATTTGTGATTTTAGACAAACCTAAGAGTACATTGACCACACAGAGAGCATCAGGATATGAGGTAATAATATTGAATCCTGCAATTAAAATTGTCAGATGTAATACAGTGAACCCAGCAATGTTTATAGCTGAACCAGTAGGACAGGATGATTATGTACATGATTGCACAATGTATACTGAGAATTATAATGAAATTCCCCAAGCTAAAGAAAATTCCCTTGGGAGGTGGGAAGTTTTTTTTTATTGACAGTTGTTTAATAATTGATCAAACAACTGGCCAAAGGCACACTGGATTAACAGTAGTAAAGCTGAGAGGGTGAATATGAGCTAGTGACAAGCACGAGATTGCCTCTACACTGCTCATCATCGGCTGCAGAATTAGTGGCACTTATCGCTGTGCTCAGAAATTTGAAGATGGGGAAGTGACGGTGTACTCTGACTCTGCCTATGTGACGTCAACTGTACACACAGGTCTGTCATGCTAGAAAAGGAGGGGATTCTTCCACACAGACAGCACCCCAGTGCAACATGCAGCCCTATTGGATAAACCTGTTGAAGTACTACACTCCCATTGACTGTCGCAGTCGTAAAATGCACAGCACATTCTAAAAAGACAGATTTAATTTCTCACAGAAACAAAGTCACAGATTTAGAAGCCAAAAAGGTTGCCTATTTTACAGCCATTTCTAATTTTGAAATTGAAACTGTTAAACGAATGACACGACGATGCATGTTGGTAAAGGAGAGCTTTAACATGTTGTCCGATCTATGGAACAGGGGTGTTATATATTCCACAATGAGGCAATTTCGAGACAGGCTAGAACTGAAAAGCCAGTTATGCCTCTAGCATTATTATGGGTAGCATTGGAGCAACTCCACTACCCCACACGTGACTCGAGAGAGTCTAGCTGCAACAATTGCAGAAGAATGGTTCTCGCCAAATCTATTAGAGCATGTGGTACAGTTTATTGTAAATTGCATTGTGTGCCAGAAATGTACTGCAGGGCACAATTTGCGAACAGTGAGAGGAGCAATTCATTGAACCAATGGCCCATTTCATCACCTACATATAGATTATGGAGACATGGTGCAGACATGCAACAGTTACAGATATATGCTGTTCGTGGTATGTCTTTTTCTAGATGGATCAAGGCAGGTCCATGCACACAGCCTGATGCCACATGTGCTGCCAAGTTCATTGAAGTGTTTTCAAAATGGGGTGTGTGTGAGGTTTTGTGAATGAGCTGTTTGAACAAACAGTTCTCCTATTGGGCATTACACACAAGTTTTCTTCTGCTTATCACCCACAGGTGAATGGTGTCTGTGAGAGATTAAATGGATTATTGAAGGAAAGAACAGCAAAGATAAAGATAACCTTGAAGAAGGGATGGCTACATTGCATACCCGTAGCCTTATACACACTAAGAAATCAGCCTGGCTCAGATCACAATCTAACTCCTCATGAGTTGGTGACTGGGCACCACATGAGAATGCCCCTTGCTCCTCCAACTAGGTTAAAAATTGATGCACATAGTGTAGCAAAGACATTAGGTGATGAGATGCATGATTACCTAACAACAATGACTGTAACTGTTTCATGTCTCAACAGGTCAAGAAACCTCAACCCCTTCTGCAACTACCCACTGTGAAGCAAGAGAAGATGTTCTGTGTATGCAGACTCGTTCTATGGCCAAGAGCAAAGGCAAGGGAAGTAAAGAATACAGAAGCACCATGTACTAAAGTCCAATATCTTTTAACATTTGACAAGGAGTAAATAGACTTGCAGTTATCTTGGAACTTTGTTAAGACAAGCTGATGAAACTTTGCATTAAAGTAACAGAGCTGAAAGAAGAAAAGTACACATCATCTTTATGTTACAGATTGCAACATTTTACACACATTCCTGAATGCTATTTTTTCCTACATGTTGCAGTCTTATCCAACTTGAATAACAAGATACACTAATATCATAAAGTGTTTGGGAAATTCTAAGAATAACTATATTATTTGTAGGATAATTGTTGCAATCATCTTGTAGTTTTTTTTATATAAAGGTGTGATTCATAGAGACTTACAGAATTGCATTTCAATAGTTTGAGCAAAAATGGGGAGGTTTCAGAATATAAAAGGCTCATTGCCATCAAGAAATTCGATGAGCATTAGTTGAATAATAATTGTGATATCATGCTGTGTTATGGTATATATTTTCCTCCTGATCTTTATGGCATTTAGACCTGTTATAAGAAATAATACAGACATAAAGGGGAACAATGAAACTGTTACTATTGCCCCTGATGAAATCACAAATTGTATCCTTTATAATCTTACAAGGCATCTATTTTGTTTTAACATGGATATTGGGGAAGATGATGAAGATATAAACACAAATCTTGATAATTTGTCTCATTTAATGAATAATCTGTGGTATCAGCACATGAAGGAGGTGGGAGAGAGAACATCAGATGAAGAATGCTATGTCTGTTCTTTAATACCTTATGCCATAAATGCAGAAAGGACATGTATTGCCATAGAGATGCCTGCACATGATGAAATGTGTCTTAGCCATCTAGCAGTGTGTACAACCAGAGGATAATTTGAAGGAAAATGGGCAACCATACGATGGCGCTCAAGAGGAACATTTCCATATGAAGATACTTATATAAAGACAAAAAGGATGGAAGGTGGGATGGGGTGGATGAGCAAAAAACGTATTTATCCATCCCTGATTGGAGAACAAGCAAAAATTGTCAAAATAAAGAGGATGGATTGTTCAGATATGACTGAAAGTTCAGGACAGCCCTGATGCTTGGAAAGCCCTCAGCTATTGGTATATGGGCATTTTGACAGTAGTTCCAGATTGGAAGGTGGACTTTTATCTTACCCTGCATATTTATGACAGATGCCTAAAATCATGGGCCAAGTATTCCAAGTTACTAACATGTGTCGACAATGAAGCGGGATCAGTATCTATAATACCATTGAAGAATGAAACAACATGTTGGAGAGAACAGTGAATGTGGACAGACACGCGAGGTCCCATGGATGAATGGAGGAACTGCTGTACTGATGGACCGATATTGGGCCTTTGAATCCAGAGCCTACATGCAGTTGCCTAAAAATTGGGGAGCAATATGTTCCATTGTATTGATACATGTTCCAGCACTAGTGATCCCTCAAAGTGATCTCAATATCAATGAATTTCCAAAGATGACTGAGCACCAGAGAAGGAAGAGATTGCGTATTATTCACCGGCTGAAAAGGGAAAAACAACTACTTTTCATTTAAATCATTAAAGGCTTAGGAAGACATTCCAGATGAACACAAACTGTTCAGCAAGACAGCAATGCTAATGACATCTATATTCATGCCAGGACTGCAGGCTGCAGTGAACGCCAAATGCTGTCAATCACTAGATGGGAAATGCTTCAGACGATTAATGCAACAATCAAAGGATTCAATGAAATCAGAGAAGAATTGAGAACTATCAGACTGATGAATCTCCAGAACAGGTAGGTCCTGGACTTAATTACAGCAATGGAAGGAGGCATGTGTGCCAAGGTTGGGACTTCTTGCTGTACATTCATACCATCTCAAGATGGAGAAAATGGAACTGTGACAGAAGCAATATGTATGCTGACAACCATGCATACAAAGATGGAAGATGAAACTTATCAGACAGCAGGAGATGACTGGTTCTCAATTCTATTGTCATGGATTGCAACCTGTGTTGCCAATGCGGAGGGGGTGACAAAGATATGGATTCTAAAGAAACAATCATACAAAGAGATGATGAAGGAGAATGACAAACACAATGAAGATAGGACTGTGGCTGAGAACTCGACCAGAGGAGGGCATGTAGATGTGTAGGTAGATGTATTTTCCCTAGCTCCCTGCCCCTCACTGCCATCATACTGGAACACCCGGAGAAGGGCTACAGGTGGGACTCCATGAGTTATGCCTATACCTCATCGAGTTTATGAGAGATGATATACACTCAGACAACCATATCGAATGATCCCTTGCACTGAAAGTATGGAGGGATGCCATATGGATGGATGCCAGCACGCACCATTGGACATCATGGAGCACTGAGTGAAATCTGATGTGGGCAAATTGATGTCATAAAGAAGTTATACAAAACCATGCTGAAACGATATGAGAATACTGAAGAGTGAGGATGTAACTGAAGCAATAAGAGAAACATGTACAAAATGATAAAGTAATCATGAATGCAAAAGGAGATAAAGTAACGTACTAACCAGTAAGTGTAAATACGCAGTAGTGCAAGGTAGAAAAGATGCATAGAAACTTGCTATAGAGGAATACATATTGTGTAAAGGATGGCCATTTTTGGAAAATGGACGCTGTCTCATGGAAATACTTAATTCAACTACCTCAGAAGCTGATCAGGGTTGTAGAGATGCTGGAAGAACAGCTTTGTGTGCAAAACAAAGAGGAGTCGATGTTGACTTTGGATCAAGATGGCTATTTTTATGGAATAGCTGTAAGGAACAAATGGGAGCAGATGTATGAGTCATGGACATGAGATATATGTCTTTAATTTTAAGAAAGACAAAAACATCTGCAAGAGTCAAATATTGAACAATTAAAAGTGTATAATGTCTATGCAGGGTAGTGTGAGAAAGTCTCTAGATGCCAAAAGGAGCAATGACACCCAGTATAATTAAATCAAATAGCAGTAAATAAAAGGCTGAAATGGACACATTTGTGGTCTCGTCACATGTGACCCAGAAGTCAAAAACAAGGGGTATTCATTAAGCCTCGAATGAAGATAGTGATATGCTTTCACTCCTTTAAATGTCCTAGAATAGAGAACAGGCCGCCAGATCAACTACAGATGGGAAACTTTGGCTCATGGACAAACTGATAAGAGATAGTGGACTAATTGGGAAAGTAGGTTGTAATCTGATGTGATCCAAGAAAATGGGTTTTGGTTTCCTTATGGGCTGCTAGCAGAGTCAAAAGTCCAAGGTTGGGTGAGAATGCCAACCAATCAGTGGGTCTGTGGGGCAACCTGCTATACAATGTTGCATAGCTCAATCAGCTGCCATTTTGTATGCTATAATCAGTATTATACGTATGGTGAGGTAGTTCGAGGGTTGTCTTACAGATAAGTGACAGCCAATGAAGTGCTAACCTGTATACTTTCTCAAGTACTCAATACTTTGTCCCTGGAGGATAGCTCATCGGCAGCGTGCTCGACTTGGAAACAAGACGACACGGAGCAACACAGGTTCGATCCCTGGGTCCGCGCTTAGAAACCTCTGGGTATTAAGCGCGTTATAAATAACCTATCATATCATATATCATATCAAGTAGATTTGATCCCCTAATCCAATCCCTCCCGCTAATAGGCTTTATGGTTTGCCACATAGGATGATGTCATAGATTATGCATATTGGGGTATAAGATCCCTTAGTAATCGAGTTTGTGTGTGATTGTGCAAGCATCAGTTCGATGTTTGCCAGATGACCCTGCTTTATTAAATTAAGAATAAAGTAGTACTTTGCCATATTCCTTGAGTTTGCCTGGTTATTTGGCTTAAGATATTTATTGGTAATTCCAACTAGCACAAGCGATGCTTCAATGTGTGTAAGGAAGATATGTACATGGTATCAAACAGTAAAACAGACATATATGATCACAGTTCAAGGATGTTTATTGAAATTCAATTGGGTTTAAAAATACCTATCTAATCCTAAATCTAAAGATGGGAGCGAGCTACACCGTCAAATAATAATAACGCAGTCCTAGTGGTGTCTTGTCAAAATAAAAGGGCCTATACTAATAAACTTATTGCCCATCCTTACTTCTAAATACAAATACTGTGGGAAACAATGTTATGCAAAAGAAAAGTGTTCAAGAAATAATATGTCAGGATATTCAAGCTGTTGGCTTCCTTTCACCATGATTTCAGCATGGGACAAGGCAGCACACTCAAGCTTAGCACAGTCTCTGGCTTCTCCAGCATGAGGATGCTGTTCAAGACTTCAGCATCAGGACCCTCTGTGCCAAAGTCTCTTTGTCATTCAAAGTTTCTTATTTCAGAGGACCTAATGCAGTACGACAAAACAGTAAAGTTCCTTTCTTCTTAGGATTTTCATTTATCCAACTTCTCGGGTGATTTACTGTTCAGCCTGGGTCCTATTCCACCAGACTCAGACCCTCTTTAACACAAAACCTTCAATTGGTCTACCTCTGCCGGGCTCGGATCAAAAACATGTACTTCGCCATACTTTCTCTATTTCATCAAAATCAAAGACTTTCGACTCTGCACCGCATTTTGCTTGAACCGTCGCAGGACCACTTTGATTCACATTTATTAATTCTCTTCCAATGGGTCTCCCTCCACTGGGCTCGGACCAAATTTATCTACTGTTGGTAATGGTAATGTTTATTTATAAAGCGTCAATACACAAGGCAAGTGTTACAAAGCGCTCAAGGAGAGTGGGAACATGGGGAAAGAGTTGAATCTGAGCCCTTGAAATTCTGAAATGATAATAGTTTGCACAGGCAGAGTAAGTGCATATAATACAATTACAGTTAGACACAGCAAATAGGCTTGGCAGCAACTCTGCAATTTTACAAGTGCAATTGTGGGATGAAGACAGGGGAGAGCAGACAGACGATCTTCCGGCAACAGTACATTTGGATCGTACAAGTGCGCAGATGGAAACAGGGAGGGGGAGGTCCAAGTTCACCTAGTTGGTGGAGACTGGGGTAAGTGCAGAGAGAGCCACTCTCTTGGGTCATTTCTCAAGTGTAGTGACAGTGGGGCGAGTGCAGATACCTGAGGCCAGTGCAAGAGAGGACTGGAGGGGGTGCCCGGGACCTGTGGGACTCTGAGGTACACCAGGCGGCCAGTCAGTCAGCTGTCAGGAAGAGGAGGGGGAGGTAGGTTAGCAGGGTAGAGGGAGAGAGAAGGCAGAGGAGAAGGGGAAGGTCTTGCAGAGTTTCCAGAATTTAAGAAGATCGGGCTCAAGATGGAGGGCTGCATGAGGCTATTCGAAAAGGAGGCACCTGCTGAGGATAAGGATCTCCCTCCAAATCTCTGCTTGGAGAACCGGCTTACTTGCAGAAGGTTGGAGGTAGATGAGCAGAGGGCTCGGGAGGGACAATATTTAGGTGGGCAAGGTTGCAGATAGGTAGTCCCAAGCCCGAGAAAGCCTTGTGGACAATACAGAGGGTCTTGAACTTGATACTTGCATCCACAGGGAGCCAGTGGAGGGATTTCAGTGCCAGAGAGATGCGGTCCCTGTCTTTGAGGCCAAGATAAGTCTTGCAGTTCTATTCTGGATGAGTTGCAAAGGGCGCAAGGCAGAACCAAGGAGGTTGAGGAAGAGGCTGTTGCAGTAGTCCAGCCTAGACAGAACCAGGGCTCTGGAGACAGTGAGCCACTGGGGGAAAGTGAGAAAGGGTAGAGTACCTCTGAGAAGGTGTCGTTGATAGTTAGACTTTTTAGAGATGTCCGAAATGTGAGAGGAGAATGAGAGAGTGGAGTCAAAGATGACACCAAGGTTTTTACCTTGCAGGTGGGTGTGGGCACAGGGCCAAGGGAGGCCAGCCTGAGTGAGAGTGGGAAGGCGGGAGCTGGGGTCCGAATGAGAACGATCTCAGGTTTACCGGCATTAAGGCAAAGGTCATTTGTCACACACCATGACTGAGTAGCGGACATCCAATCAGATACTAGTGAGGGGGGGAGGCAGCTGAGGGTAGCCCGAAAGATAGTTGCGTGTCATCTCTGTAACACTGGAAGTTAGAGGTAAAAGTGGCATTCATACATGTCAAGGCAGCCATATAGATGTTGAAGAACAAGGGGGATAAGTTATATCTCTAGGGAATGCCACAGATCGAGAGAGCTATGGTCTAGTGAAATGCTCCAAGTTCCACCTGGGATGGGCGGTTGGAGACAAAGCAAGTTATTACTTCTCAGCTGGATACCTTACAGAGACCTTCGATTGAGCACCCATGTGGTGCCGAACCACTCCATCAAAGGTATTGTAGCTTGTTTTAAAGTTTAATCACTCAGCAGCAGTTTAACTTCACTTGTGTCTCTTATCACACGCATTTTGACAATGTTAATTCCAGAGCTTGCCATACATTGCTGCTACTTGCACCCTTGGCTTCAACACAGACCAGTATTGTATCTCCCCAACTCACTGGCTGTGTTGACTTCACAGATGCTGCTCGTTAGGGAGAATTCTCTGGAATGGCTAATTTCCCTTACCTGTGCAGTTCCTCAGCAGCTTTGCTGGATTTCTAGGATTTATTTTTTCAGCTGGTAAGAGTGTGAGCCTTTTTTCCCACTCTTACATGTGTTTTTGCTGTGTGCTGTACAATTTTTACTCATAGACTATGGAGTCTCACCCACTCCATAGGCATCATCTTTTTACTGCGTGTCACATAGCACCTTTAGTGCAGTGACACAGGGTTGTCTTTTTAGACTTCCCACTTTCATTGGCTTTACTAGCCCTTTTAAATGTACAGACCCAGTACAAACTATCTTCCAATAGAGTACTGGAAGGGTTAATAGTTATCCCTTTTTGTCTTCTTCTCAAGGAACATTATTTTGTTCCCCTTTCTCTAAGATTTGGTTCTTGGCAGTGGTATCTACCATTTTTATTCTACCGCAAGCTATGAAAATAGCCTCGGTAACGTTAGAGGCTATGGTGGTAGCCTCAAACTCTAACCCGCTGGACCCCTTTTATTTTATTTTGGTTCCGGTCCGGTTTATTCACCATTTGTTTTTGTAAAGGTCTTTCTTGTGTTTTACTCTGCGCGCCAAACCAGGTTTGATTCCTTTGTTCGCCGTCCTTTGGCGGGCTTCTGCACAGAAGCCTTCCTTAGGCGCCTGAGTTTCTGGGACGACAGGTTGTGAGAAAGGGGTTTTATGCCCCCTGAACAGGGTCTCCTTGGAGACCCAAGTTGCACTCCAGTTTGATTGGCTAATTGGCTGTCCTGCCAGGACAGTCACCCTGCTGTGTGATTGACAGCCAGGCTGTGTGACTGATGGAAAACTGCTTAAAAGCAGGTTTCTGGGACTTGGAAGGCAGAGTCGCCACTGGAACGAGAGAACCAACGAGGAGCTGAAGGAAGACGACTGCTGCAACTACTGGACATCCCGGTGAAACCCTGTTGCAGGTCCGAATCGCCCGAAACTCAGACGACAGAGAAGATCTGCAAGGAATCTTCTTCCCTTTAGCTTGGTGGGACCAACCAGCTCGCCAAACACCAAACGCCGGCCTCCCTCTCCTGGTCGAATTTGCTGTGCATCGCTGCAGTGAACCTTATAGCCAGGAGGAACGGAACCTGTTTGGGTTTTAAGGTGCGCACCTTTTATTCGATGCTTTGCTCTGCTGTTGGCTTCTTCCCTGGGCAGTGCAGGACCCTCCAGTCTTCCTCCTTCTTGTCACCACAACAGTCGCTTCAGCAACTCTGAGCCTGCAGGAACTGGCAGGAACAATCGCCTCAGCTACAGCATTCTTCTTCATTTAAGCTACTGTCCAAATCCTGTTGTTCGTTCCGTGCGACCGTGGTGAAAGTGGTTGAAATCTTTCGCCTCTCTGAAGGCTTGGCCATTTTCTTCTCCTTTGAATAACTTTTTCTCTGACCAACTTCATTTTGAACTCTTGGCAAAGACTTAACGGCGAACTACTCTGAACTGTGTGATCCTCTGCAAAGACTCTGAACCATCCTAGTTGCAGTAAGCCTTTTCTAGATTGCCCTGCCTATCACTTGTTGGTTTTGTTGATTTTGGATAACCTTGTCTTTTCCTCCTTTAAATTGCTTAAATGTTGCTCACACTTCATTTTGAGCTTAACTTGTCCAGAATTGATTGGGGCTATTGTAGTGTATTAAGATTGTGATTTTCTGCTGCTTTATATAGTGAACTGTTTTATAACTGATGGTTTCAATAAATGTATATTCTTTTACTCAGTAACCTTGAATCAGTGTTTGTTTGAACCATAGTAATTGCTATCCTTTGTGTAACTTCTGATACTACTCACTTTACTCTTGAGATAAGTCTGGCTGCTCAGCCATCGCTACCACTTTCCTGTCTAGTACACCAAAGGTGAAATTGTACTTACACTTGTAGTCTTAATTGTGTGTGGTTTTCCCAAAGGGTACTGCACATGATTCTGCCTAATACTGCTATGTTCTTGGAGCCAAGGACGGCACCACGCGGATGGTGATCCTCCCTGCCTTGAGTACTGACACGGGAGGGACCCGGGTATCTCCGGCACACAATGCATGATTCTTCAGCCTGGTTTCCTGGTCTTATGCTTTCTCTTCTCGAGGTCTCTGGAAAGTAATGGTTCTTTGTCGAATAGGTCACAGGAATTCCATCCTTGCGACCCCCTTTGGTTTTGCCGGCATTCCCCTCTTGCTCAGCTGCCGTCTCAAAACTGCTGTTTCCTCGCATGCTTTTCCTTGCACAGAGTGTGCTCTCATGATCCGCTTTTATCCATATGGGGGAGTGTAATGGAAGTCAGGTGTGAGTGATTGTCGATAATTGCCTTTCCTTGCCTGACTATAGTATAGATTCTCATAGGTTTCCCAGGGGTTAAGGCTTCAGTGTTGCCTGGTGGTAACACAATTAGCATTCTTGACTTGACAGTCCTTTGGGATGAGGCATTTTTCTCATGACCCATCCCTGCTTTTGTGGTACTTTCAAGCTGGATGGGAATGGGACTTTCCAAGTTTAGTGAAAGTGGCTGTGGGTTATGTTCCTTTTCAAGTGGCATTGGCTGAGTAGCAGAGTCGCTCTGGATGTTCTGTGACTGAGCACTCCTAGTGGTGCGTCTGTGTCAGCAAATGTCAGATAAATATGGGCATTGGATGTTTATTTATTTATGTATTTATTGTTTATTTATGCAGTGCTTATATACAGGTGAAGTGCTTCAAAGCGCTTCAAGGCGGGAAGGTAACAAGGGAATACAGTAATCATTCTCAGCCCTTGAAGATTCCGAATGATCTAAACAGAAGAACTAGCATACTAGGCCTGACGACATTTCTCCTAGTGCAAGTGCATAAAGTGGTAAAGTTGAGACCAAGCTTGGGGGGCGGGGCAGTGAAGGGTGGGACAGTACAGGCGAACTTACTGGTCCTAGTACATTTAGGTCATGCATTCGTACAGGTGAAGGTACAGAGATGGGGAAGGCGGGGGGGACAAAGAGTCCGGTCACGGAGGTCCTGGGTTAAGTGCAGAGAGGTTGCCCTGCTCAAGGAGCGTAAACTGAAAGTGCAGTATTGTTGAACAAGTGCATCGACTTGGAGGCAAATGCAAAAGACTGGCGGGGGAGCCTGGGACCTCTAGGCTCTGGAGGTGAACCAGGCAATCAGCTAGCAAGAACTGAACAGAGTTAGGTAGGAGAAGGAGGGTAGGGAGAAAAAAAAGGAGGTCAGAAGGGGAGAGGGAGAGAGAAGGAAGAGAAAAGGAATGCCTTGAGCAGTCTCTGGAATTTAAGGTGCACCGGCTTATGTTCAGTCTTCTCCTGTGGGTCTGCAAGCCAACACTGCCAATGTACTTGTTTCAGGCTGAGCTTCAATTGTACTTTCCTCTTCCCTCACTTAGAGGACATTCCGATTGATGAACACCTGCATCAGGGCGTAACCACGTAACCATACCTTAAAGGTCTGTGGCGATTGAGGGACTGGGATGACCTCCAGGACTGCTGGTGTAGAAACAAACTCTTGTCCCGCTCCAAGTCCATTTTTGGCCATCGCCAGGCATCCACGGACTGGGGGTGTGGAATATCCGCTTCATGCAGTCTAAAACAGGTTGTCTATGTATTGTAGTGTCTTGCAATGGAAATACGCTACAAATCCCCATTTTTCACACAGGAGGGTTCACCTCAAAAGTTAAATATTATCACAGCCAGCTTCCATGGATGCACATTGAGTACCAGAGCATAGACAATCATGGCTGTCGACCTGAACGTATTGGGCAGCAAAGGAACAGAATCTCTGCAGCATCGACATCCAGATAGAATATCCATTTGCAGGTTTAACTCAAACAGGACGCTCTGCTTTTCTGGGACCCAATAACTAGAGGCAGAAAAATGTGTAGGCTTCACTCCTTGTGGAGCACCGGATGGGCATCTGTGCTTCAGGGGTCAGGCAGATGAGCCACACAACCAATATATATTTGGGTTACTTTTACTTTGCAAATTGTTTCATCGAATTCCCACCCTCATTTGGATCATTTCCATCCAATGGGGGTGAGTTGGGCTGTGTGTTGGGTACTGTAATCCGTCTTCTGACAACATATATAAAGTATGTTACATATGACATGACACTACAAGTAATATTCAACTTTTTCACTATGTGAATATAATGGGAGTGATGTTGATTTTCCTCCCTCTGCACTGTAGAAAATAGAATATCCTTTACTCCAAGTCTATAAGTCAAACAAAAGGTTCTGTTGTTGAAACGAACATCTCTGATGCTCAAACTCAAGTCTATGTGGTTCAACAAATGGTATGAATTCTCCGAATTTTCGCTTATGGGGTTTGGGTTTTCGGAACTGGGCTAGATGAGTGGATCTGTGATATTGAAGGTATAAAGAACCTAGGGATGGCATCTTTAAATCCATATGTTGATGACCATGAGGTCACTTCATCAAACTACCATACCACTGCAGAATATTCCATTAAGCAAAATCTTTAGTAAAATAATTGCAGTGCAGATTGTTTCCAAAACATAGCTGTGAGGGCAGGGTACATGTCTGTCTCTAATGTAGTTATCAGCCTGAAAGTACTAAGCTGTAAGTATCTTCAATCTTCCCAGTCATTGTTTCTGATTTCCCTGATGATTGTTTGTCCAGTTCCGGCCTTCAGCCTGTGTGCTTTTATCCGCAGATCATTGGCAGACTAGCAATTCCTAATTCAATAGAATTTAAATAGTTGCTTTCAAGGTCCCTTAAGCATGATTCATAAACATTTAAAAGAACAGAATACGCATACAATCCGAACATGTTCCAAGCACAAATAATGAATTAAGAAATGTGTCACACCTTTAGATTTTAGCCTGCTAGTAGCTAGATCCCTGATACAAATATGAGAATCAACACAACCCTATATAATGTATAATATATTTTTTAATGATGTGTTAATGAAGTTGGCTCTCTCTTTGTCAAAAAGTAATTCACAAAGTTGAAATAAGAACACAAAATGATGATTACAAAACACCTTATATCATTCCATTCAATGAGATTAACATGTTCAATGTTCAATGAGCACAAGATAAAAATGTCACCCATCTAATGCAAGCCTTTTATAAATAACTCATGTAAAGAAGTCCAATGCTTGGCTTTGTGAGCCGGCAGGGCAATGACCTTAGGGGCCAGGGCACCACTTGGTCTTCAGGATAGTGAACTCAGGGTCTATGGGTCTCAGGGTATATGCATTGCATCTTTGTTACAGCTCCCATAATCCACTGGGACCTGAATCAGAAGTTACATATTCTAACCTCTGTAGCCATGCTCAGAGCCCAGGTAGGCACCCTGAAAGATGCTGCTAAGAACAATAGGTCAATGTGATCAGAAGGTTCTTTCAGAGATCATTGAAAATATACCTGCAGCCACTACACTATACAGGCCCAGTTAAAACCAATGGGACAAGTGGAGGGGACTCTTTAAGGGAACTGAGTAGCAGTGTGCCCGCTGAGCCAATTTTGCCTGCACACTTGGCTCCCCTCATGTTGGAGGCAGTTAAGCAGCCACAAGCTGAACCTCAGAAATGAAAACTACCATTAGGTCAGAGACTATTCCTAAATCAGCAATCTGAAGAGAGAGTTGGGAACTCCAAGATGGTGGACATAGCTCCTGAGGCTATAGTCTAATAGTCAATAAAGACCCACCCACGCCAAGAGAAGTAGAAATCTGAGCCGCCCAATAGCAACTCTACACAGCTGAGCTCCCTTACCCCAAAGAGAGACTGGAAAGAGGGGCCAAGGCACTATAGAAATTAAGACTCCCAGTCTACCAGTGTGGGAGTTAGGAGGAAGGAGGACAGTGGATGGAGCAGGAGAATGAAGGGGTTTGGAGAATGCTGGTGGTAGGAGTGTGTGAGTAGTGAGAAGGAGCTTGGAGACAGAGACAGCAGAGCTGGCCCTGGTGGAGAATGTCGAGAATAAAGGAGCAGGAACTTATATCAGAAAAGGTGCGAGTTGTGTAAATAGTATCTAAAGGGTAGGTGTGGGTGTGTAAGAATGTCAGTTGGAGAGCTCAAAAGAAGACTGAAGGTTTGTTGTGGTTACTGGAAGCTGGAGAGTCATTGAAGGAGGTTGGAAAGGAGCAGGATAAGGAGTTTGGAGACTTGGTGGAAAGGATAGAAGGTTTGTTAGAGGAATTGGTTGTAGGAGGGATGCACGAGAGTATGAAGAAGAAGACTGAGGTGATAGAAGAGATCAATATAGTGGTACAAGGGGAGATTATGGAGGACGAGAGTCATAAGGAGGTGATAAGAGAACCCAAGTAGGTGGAGGCAGAGAATGCAAGGAGGAGGAAAGAGAGTTTTCAGGAAAGATTGACATCATTGAAGAGATGCAGTGTAGGCATGAGGAGGGTGAGGATCAGAAGAATAAAGGAAATACAGAGAATGAGGAGGATGAGGATGTAGGAAACGACTAACTGTGTTTGAGGAAAAGAGAGAGGGAGATAAACTGACCAAAGAAATAAAAGGGAGACAAATGAAGATGGTAGTTATAGGAGGAACCCATTAAAACATTGGTATGAGGTGAGTGAAGCACACTGACTCATTTTGGAGGAGATCATGAACAAGAGCTGGTTGGTTGGGTATTTGAGGAGGAGAGTGATGTAGTTTCAGTTTTAGAGATGGAAAGGCGGAAAAGGGGGAGCATATTAGGAGGTGCAAGGGGATCAAGACAAAGGATGAAAAGGTTAAAGAGCTGGAAACAGAGAACAGTAGTCGGACTGGGAGAGCTATATAGTGGAAGGAGATGTTTAGGATAATGCAGGTACCCAGGCATTATTAGGAGGTATGAGAGGGTCCTGGTGAGCTTCGGCAGGTTTTAGAGGCAGGAGGAAGAAAGATCCAGTGGGAACGTGACGAGGAGGGAGCTTAGCATACAATGGGGACTGGGTTGGGGTGGCCAGAAGCAGTGACAGCTTGGAAACCCCACCAGAGATTCTCAGTATGCTGTCAACGTGACCTATGCCAGCCCCTATACACAACAATCTGTGAAGCTGTCTTCCAGTGGCACAGAACCAACTGTTTTGAATTGTTATAACTAGGATGCATTAGTGTGGGGGAACCCCTTTAAACCTGCACTGGGAATGAACAAGGAGAAAGAGAGAGAGAATGAGAGAGAGAGAGAGAGAGAGAGAGAGAGAGAGAGAGAGAGAGAGAGAGAAAGAGAGAGAGAGAGAGAGAGAACGATTATTATTATTACTTTTATTAGTTGCACCCACCCTATTTCTTGTTTTGCCCCAACCTGTGCATCAATCCCAAATAAACCTTTGTTGTTCGCTTTATGTATTCAAGTCTGGCTTTCTGTTGATTTCTAGTGGCATACCTGACACTCACTCATTTTATGGAAACAGAAGATGTAGAATTGCATAATACAAAATCATCTTTTAATGACTCTGTTCCACTAAAATTCCAAAAGGGAACAAACCATGTTCTTCAAATATCATTACAAAAGAGTGCAGAAAAACAGAAAGTGAACTATAGTTTGCTTGGTTGTAGAAAAAAACAAGCACTTATCCCAGGATGAGCAAGACCAGTTTTCAGTAAAGTCAGCAAGAAGTCATAGATAGAGCCTAAACTTCACTCACAATGTTTTTTTGTCATGTGGAATCATATTCAAATTAAATTTGTCTCTGGCTCAGGGAGTCCTGGTGGATAAAAGAATAAATATCAAAGGAACAAGCATGACTCTTGCCAATCATGTCAGATATTGTCCAGTCATAATGTGCAAATTTCCCATCAAAGTGCATTTGGCCCATAAGCGCAGTCTCTCGTAGAAGTAACTCAGGGAAGGTCAGTAGCACCAACATATTGTTTGCTTGATGGTACCATTATCAGTTCTCTTCCCCTGAATATACTGCATCTTTATGAGTTTGGTGGTATTTTGGCAAAGAATCTGCTTAATTACCATTAAACTCGTTTACCGTTACTGCCACTCTATCCCGTGGACTTACCACAGGATTACAAGTTGTGGAAGGGCAGTGCAAAACCCCTTTTTTGGATTATATAGGACTCCATGATGATTTTGGTGGAATTACTCCTTACAGTAATTCTCCCGCAATAATTATGCTGCCGTAATTCTGTGATTTTTTAAGGAAAGGTGGAGGAATTACTTCCAGCTTTCTGCTGGAGGTAAATCCTGCACTTTTCTTCAAACTGGGTGATGCAGTAAAAACGGCGGTACCACTGGACCAAGTGGCAGCAACACATTTTCTGCCAAACTCATAATGAGGTATGTGCTGAAGCAAAACCTTATAAACAGTTGCCATGAGGCATAATTCTAAATGCAAAGGAATGGTGGCTATACTAGATGGTACGTATAATACATTCTTAGAAAAATGATTTTCTGCTGGTGCCAGTGAGGCAAGGCAATATGAGCCCTGTTAGGGAGAATTCTTCAGAATGGCTATTTCCCTTACCTACTTAGTCCCTCAGCAGCTTTGCTGGATTTCTAGGGTTCATTTTTTTCACCTGAGCCTTTTTTCCCACTCTTACATGTGTTTTGCTGTGTGTGTTTAACATTTGTATGTTCATAGATTACTATGATTACTAGATTTTATGCCATTACTTCCCATGTGGTGGTATTCTGTTGTGGAGACTCACCTACTCCATAGGCATCAACTTTTTACTGTGTGTTACACAGCACCTTTAGTGCAGTGACACAGGGTTGTCTTTTTAAGACTTCCAACTTTTAAACTCCATTTTCTGGGACTGACTACTCTCTCCCAGAACATGAAAAGTTGCCATAGACTTTATTAGTCTTTTTAAAAGCACAGACCCAGTATAAACTATCTTACACAGAGTACTGCAAAGGGTTAATAGTTATCCCTTTTTGTCTGTCTCTCATGAAACATTATTTCTTCCCCTTTTTTTAAGATTTGGCTGGTGGCAGTGATAGCTACCCTATTTTTCCTACCGCGGTCTATGTAAATAGCCTTGGTACGGTTTTAGGCTAAGTTAGTAACCTCAAACTTAAATCCGCTGGACCCATTTACTTCTATTTGGTTCTGGCTGGGTTTAGTCGCCATTTCTTATTGTAAAGGTCTTTCTCGTGTTTTACTCTGCGCGCCAAACCAGGTTTGGTTCCTGATTTCACCGTCCTTTGGTGGGCTTCTGCACAGAAGCCCTCCTTAGGCGCCTGAATGTCTGAGGGGGACAGGGTGTGAGGGCGGGGTTCGAGACTCCCTGCACAGGGTCTCCTTGGAGACCCATGTCGCACTCTGTATGATTGGCTGTGGTGACTGTCCCGTCAGGACAGCCACTCTGCTGTGTGATTGACAGTCAGGCTGTGTGAATGGGTTAAAAATGCATAAAAAGCAAGTCTCTGGGACTTTGAAGGCAGAGTTGCCACTAGATCGATAGAACCGAAGAGAAGCTGAAAGAAGAGGACCACTACCACGACTGAACCTCCCAGTGAAGCCCTGCTGCGGGTCCGAATCTCCAAACTTCGACGACAGAGAAGATCTGCAAGGAATCTTCTTCCCTTGAGCTGGTGGGACCAACCAGTTTGCCAAACACCAAGCAAGGCCTCCCCCACTGGTCGAATTTGCTGTGCACAGCTGCAGTGAACCGGATAGCCAGGAGGACTGGACACTGTTTGGGTTTTAAGGAACGCACCTTTTATTTGTTGCTTTGCTCTGCTGCTGGTTTCTTCCCTGGGCAGTGCAGGACCCTCCAGTCTTCCTACTTTGTGTCAGTCCGACAGTCGCTTCAGGAACCGTGAGCCTGCAGGATCTGCCAGGAACTTCTGCCTCAGCTACAGTCTTCTTCTTCATTTAAGGTACTGTTCTAACCCGGTTGTTCATTCCGTCCGACCACAGTGAAAGTGTTTGAAATATTTCACCAGCCCGAGGGCTTGTCCTTCTCTACTCTTTTAAATAACTTTTCCTTCGACCAATTTCGTTTCAAACTCTTGGCAAAGACTTAACTGCGAACTACTCTGAACTGTGTGATCCTCTGCAAAGACTCTGAACCATTAACATTGGCTCAGGCCTATTGATTTGAATCCTCATTGTAGCAAGCCTTTTCTAGATTGCCCTGCCTACTTACTTGTTGGTGCTGTTTAATTTTTTATAATCATGTCTTTCCCTCCCTTTTAAATTGCTGGAGTGTCATTTAGCTCACACCTCGTTTTGAGTCTAAATTGTCCAGAATTGATTGGGTATTCTATAGTATATTAAGAGTGTGATTGTTCTGCTGCTTTATTTAGTGAACTGTTTTACAAATGAATGTGTAAATAAATGTATATTCTTTTACTCAGAAACCTTGAGTCAGTGTGTTTGAACCATAGTAATTGCTTTCCTTTGTGTAACTATTGATACTGCTCACTTTACTCTTGAGATAAATCTGGCTGCTCAGCCATCGCTACCACTTTACTGTGTAGTACAGGCTTGTACCAAAGGTGAATTTGTACTTGCACTTGTAGTCTTAATTGTGTGTGGTGTTCCCAATGGGTACTGCATATGATTCTGCCTAACAAGCCCCATAATTCACTTCCATCTAAGATGGCAGAACCTGCTTAGGCCTTATAGAGAGATCAATAGCAGCGAGAATGCCATTGCTTCCCATGTGGTGGTATTGTGTTGTATTTACTGCAGGAATACTGCCAAACTTGTAATGAGGCACAAAGGGCCATCTGTGCATTGGGTTAGGGTGAGGATGCTCTTATGTCCTCCAGCTACTATCTTGGTCAAACCTCATACCTAGGTAATGTGAATGGGATAATTGTTTGACATAAGACCCATTAAGAGATACCATCATTCTAAATAGTTTGGAGGCATGGCATACCATAATCGCAGCCTCTGATGTGTTCATTACTGAGGCACAGTCCATACAGAAGGACTAGACTGTTTTGCTTCCTCAGTCCTATTGGCGTTTTGGAAATGACCACAGCGTCCTCAAGAAAAAGAAGAATCCCCCTAGCTTTTCCGTATTCCAATTTCGATCATCAGCCTCGGGATTGGTTATGGAAATAGCCACATTTTTAATGTATAGCAAAATGAAGAGTGGGGCCAAGACACAACCCTAGCAGATTCATGTGTTAATAACAAAAGGTGCAGATATTTGCTCTACCTGGCCCTATCTTACTACTGCTACATTGTCACTTTCAAATCATATAATTGGGAATCGGAGCTCAGATGGTACAACAATATTAGAAAGGACTATCAAAAATCCTGGCCTATCAAAGCTATTGCAGCAGGGGTAGGCAGGGAAACAAAAGAGGAAATCATTTTCAGAGTGACCGCATATTACACATCTTCAGCAAGCTGAACCCCTTTCATATGATAACATTTGGAAATAAAATAGGTTACCACACAAAAGAGGCCCAGGGTGCAGAGGCCTGCTTTGAAATCTCGAGAGTTCCCTATAGGCCGTTCCCCTTCTGTATAAGACACCATCCTCAAGTCCATAAAAACTCTCTATATATCCCACTCACTTATACTAACCCATTTTTCGAGCATCATGGGCAACCAGAAAAGCTGGTTGATCACCCCCACCTCCCTCCTAAAATCAGTCTGGAATTCATAGATCAAGTTGTTTTCACTAACCCCAAACTCCTGGCGAGCAACTAACAGTTTCCCATAAACCTTGGCAAGGCTTTTTATCAAAGAGTTTGGTTTGGTGATAAAATGTGACCCCCTTCATGTGAATTAGTACTGCCTCGGCCAATTTCAAGGACCCTGGAAGAAGATCAGATGTATTAATGACATTTAAAAGTAAAGTTAGAAAGAGGACCCAGAGGATGGTAGGTTCCTCTCTAAAATGATGATGGGTAATATGTCTAAAAGTGGGGCTTTGCCTGATTTCAAGAGTGATTCAAGAGTAACTGCAATCTCTCGCTCAATGAACACCCGAGAGGATGCATGCTGTACTGGAGTTCTATCAACCCCCACAAAGATCGGATTTGATTTATACGCAGTACCTTTATAAATGTCACTGAAATGATCGAACTTGGCATGTTCTGTGATGAACATATAAGTGGGTGCTGATCCTGGACCCAGGGTAGGGGCCCGTGCCCACTACACACACTCACTGTGGCCAGTCTCACTTCTAGGACCCTGCAGCTACCAACCATAGTCTGTTGCATTGAGAACAAAGATAATACTCATGTGGATGTTTACCCTTTGCCTGCCGCCTGGGGGTGCTAACATTTTCAATGATTTAACATTAATGCAGCGCAGAGGTCAAATGTTGGCACACAAAAATACCCCTGTCCTCTGTCGCATTGCCCATCAGAAACAATTTCCCAACCGCCACCCAGTTGCTGCACCTGGAAACCCAGTAACTGAAATCACTACCACAGGTAAACCATGAGACATACTGGTACAGCCAAAGGCTGCAAAAGGCCTTGAAACCTTCCGACTAAACATTTCTGAAAAACATTCTGAAAACCATTGGCAGAGGCACACCTTGAACTTTGCACCATTGCTATTCTTCAACAGATCCAAAGTTCAAGTAAAACCAAGGCCACAATACTTCAAATGCATCTCAAATGGACGTCTGTACTGACAAGGCCTGGCTTTATATATTGGGGAAACCACAAACGTCCTTCCTACATCAAAGAATGATGTAGGTGAACAAAAGGATAGCCAACCATGACAGAACAGCCAATTTGAAAAACAATGATAGCCCAAAGACTCAGACCGCATATGCAGAGAAGTCTTAATGTTAAGTGCAGGAAGTATGCTTGCTTTATGCTAGGCTGTGATCATGGTAGCCCCATATTTGTTGCAAATTGGAGATCACTTCGGCTTCGGGAAGGCTCTCAAAACCTGGCTCTTCCCTTCGACAGCCTGCCAGACTCAGCCCTTCTTCTGGATGAATTATTGCTCACCCCCTGAAGGGAATGCGAGGGCAACTGAGGAGTCGACAAGCGGGGACATATCAACTCCACCATTGACTGGATCTCAGTTAAGCCTCTGTGATAATCTCTGCTAGAGCGTCCTAAACATGTGTCGGTCTTTCTTCAGTGTATCTTCAAGCATGCCATCACCACGAAACATAACCTTAGCCCACCTGGGCACAGCCATCCCACCTTCATATTACTCAATAAACACTACTCGATTACACACAACCAAAATGAGCATCACCACCTCCAATAGAATACAGCTGAGACCCATGCACAATTCGGACCAGCCATTCATAATCTGACCCTTCTATCTCTCCCACTCCCTTGACAATTTTCACGCACCCATTCTCTACATTTATAACCGTGGGCTGCTAAGGCACCAAGCCACTCCCTACCCTCCTCGTGCTGTCTAATAATGCACACAACCATTTTAGAAATCCTTTCTTCACCTCTCACATCCCTGACTACTGTCTTCTGAAGGGCTTTCATCCCCACAGCGCTTCGAGGCCATACCAATGCCAGTAGCTGCTATACAAATGCCATATAACATAACCACTGGATAGGGCTAGCAACTTTTGGTTTTTTACTAGAATTCTCACTATTCCTCTTATAACATACAAAAGTGTGCATTGAATAGATTATTTATCCTAAATTATATCTCTGACAAGAAGTGATCGTTATGTTCTCATTAGCCTGTGTAATAATCCATCTGTTAGAAACTCACAGACCCCAACATTACAGTATGGGCATTTTTTGTTTTATTTTTTTTCATATGATACAGTTAATACAAACTTTACGCACATTATATAAAACAAACAAATCTAATAATATGTACAACATATTAGCACTTCTAATATCATATAGGTACATTATATTAATGTATTTCACCCCCCCCCTATGGGTAAAGGCAAGTGGGAGCTCACAGGAAGAGATTACCCCTGAGGGTACAAGGACTCCAGTTCCTGTGTGGAACTCCCAAAAGCTGTGCACACTGTGGCCTGCATGGTATGCTCTAAAATATCTGAGACTTTTAAACATCAAGACTGAAATGAAGAAACACGTACTAGATGTTATTAACACATGGAAAAAGAGCAAGTGCCTTTAAATCAAGATATCCAAACCACTGGGACGAGTATGTTAAATAATGTGCACTCAATGAGTAACCTGGAGCGAGAGGAGTGCTTACGCAGGCACAGGAAGGCCTCGAGCTGCATAACACATAAGGAGAGAGAGAAATGCATGTGCAGGCACAGTTGCATGACACCTGAGGAGAGAGAGGAACGCAAACACAATCACAGGAAGGCCCCATGCTGTGTAACACCTGAATAAAGAGCAGGCATAGTAGGCGGAAGCCAGGAACCCTGCGAGTTTCAAACTTCCATGAAAGTGAAGAATAGGATGCTAGAGCCACAGCGAATCCCCAGCATGAGAAGCCGACAGGGCAGAAGCCTGGAAGAAAGTGGTGGCAAGACTATGAGGGATACATGATGGACAGCCGATCCACAAACCATCACCAACACCACTGCAAGCATAAAGTAGCACACTACCGTGTCAAGACATCTAGGAACTGAGACACCGTAAGAAGGATTAAAACACTGATTAAGAGAAATTGACAGTGGTGTGGGACAAGAAAGAAGGTCCCCTTGGAACAGGGCTCTTGAAGAGGTTTTCCTTCACAGTTCAAGGTAACGGGGAGAATGGGAATAACGGAAGGCCAAGAGGGAATCATTATAATGTACAAGCAACTCGTCTCAGTAGAAGTCAGGTGGCAAAGTTACACCTGAAATTGATTAACTTAAAACATTGTGAAACACGAGAAAAGAACAGTGGATAACAATACCCTGGGAAAAGGGGAAAGAAACTCGATATTCTGTGCAAGAAGAACATTATATAAAAGAGTGTAAACATTATGAGTCAGAGTTCAGAGGAACTATTCAATCAAACTATTTACAATTTCAAATAGATCAGAACAAGCAGAACTATAAATGCTGAGGATGGAAAGCCTAATAATAATTTCCATGGACACGCTGAAACCACCAACCAAGAATATAGATCTTACAAAAGATCCCCAAAAGGGATTGCCAAGGAGGAGAGAACAGTCAAAAGTCAATTTGAGTTACAGAGACTGATTCAAGTAATCATGAGAGACTATTTGAAAATGAGGCATCAAGGAAGAATCCTACAGACCAGGTACTAAAAGTACCCTCAGGAGAAGGGAGTAATTCGCCTGACCTAAGTTAGTTGTCATAGTGGTAGGGTCAGTTAGGGTAATTTTGGACTGTGAACTTATTTCTTTGGACATTCAAGACTGACTGACGAGCACCTTAGTTAGAAATATTTCATTTATTCATTTATAAGGCTCAGAAGTCTGCAGGCATCAGGGCGCACCAACATAGACACAAGTGAGACAGACACAAAGCAGGCGAGACACCAAGAGCTCCAGCAGGATTAAAGAGCCAGAAAGGATGTATTCAAAGAGGAACGTTTTCACCCTACAATGAAAGTTGAGATGCTTTTCCTCAAGTCTCAGATTAGAATGAAGGGAGTTATATATTTAGCTGACACAACTGGAAAGAATTTACCTAGGCCATTGGTCCAATTGAAACAAAAAGATGTTACTAAACCCATCTCGGAGGAGTGCAGAGATCTAATCGGGACATAGGGAAGAATCATGGATTTTAGGTAAGCAGGGGAGGTGCCATAAAGACAGTTGTGTGCCAATATGGCTGCTTTGAAGGATATACAAGCGGTGATGGGAAGCCAGTGGAGTACTTGCCTACTCTTAGAGATGTGGCTCTGCTTCAATTTGTTTTCCGAAATACTAACTGCATTGTTCTGGGAAATTTGAAGTTTAGTCAGGCATTTCTTACTAGCTCCAATCAAATGTGAGTTACAATAATCAAGTATAGACAAGATTATGGCACGAGCAATAGAGCTGCAGTTTTTTTCAGATAGCAAGGGCTGGGTCTTCCTCAGCTTTTGGATATAATAGGAGCAGTTTTAGACACTTGGTTTACGTGAAGGTCCATTAAAAGAGATGAATCCAGCTACGGGCCAAGCATTTTAACCTGGAAGAGGGGAAGGATTGACACCCAGTGGTGAATGGAAAAATAATGGTCAGAGTCTCAAAGGTGTTTTCTGGGGGATGTGAGCTCACCCCTGGGAGGACATCAGTGCAGCATTGCGTGGTCAGGGAGCATAACAAATATGAAACTATTAAATAAGAACTTACCATTTCTAAGCCCATGGACAGAGCAGAGCCGAGTTTCATGTTTACATATTTTATTACTATATCCAAATGTCTGTCTTTTTGTGCATCTAACAGGAAGTTTAGGTCACAGCGAAAACCCATAATGAAAAAAGCACCGAAAGCAGCTTAGTTCACGGTGGAGGGATACAGAGGTACACCAAAAAGTGAAAGCGTGTTTCAAGTAAGCAGAATAGCAAATGTGTAATAAATAACTCAGTACTGAATTCTGTAGATTTGAGCGAGTGCAGGAGAAGACGGCTGGCACAATGCCATAGTCTGGTGCAGACTGGCAAAGACTGCTTGCCCCAGAAGCGCCGTTGCAGAAGAACCAGGAGATAGAGAAATATTGCTCGGAGACATCTGGGTAATGTAGTTCAAAAGGACTGCAAAAACAAAAGTTACAACAACAGAAATAATGAGAGTGTGCTTTCTCTCTGCTCCCTACTTGGGCCACAAGCAACAACAAAAAAACGCCCAGGTCTTTATGGAGCCTGGTTGGACCTGTTGCAGGCCTTTGACACTATTAAAAAGGAACGGCTATTGAGGAAATTAGAATTGTCGGGAATGCACATATCACTGCTTAACATTCTAATTTGTATGCATAATGATTCGCAATTCAAAGTTAGGCTGAATCATACGGGTGATTTATCGAGGGCAGTCAGAACTGAAAGGTGAGTCAAGCAAGGTTGTATTGTTGCTCCAACACTATTTAATCTTTATTTGGCCAATCTGGACCAAGCCTTGGAATCCCACTATTTGGGTAGTCCTAAGAATGGCGCGCTGTCCATAAATTGGATTGCATACGCTGATGACATAGTTCCCCTAGATCATTCGACATTTGGACTCCAAAGCCTGCTGAATGCTTTAGCCGAAGACAACACAGATGTCCATTCTGGTCAACAATACTGTGCGTCCTGCGCACAAATATATGTCTGATACGAGATCTTATATAAAAAGATGCCGTGAAGCAGTCAGCTATTTACACTCCGCCGGCTGATGAATCGTGGTTTCTTAAACGTGCAGACTAACAACTGGCCGGGACTCTGGTAGGACCCCTCTTTCATTTGTCGCGGGAGGATAGCTCAGCAGAAACGTGCTCACCTTGGAAGC
Organism: Ambystoma mexicanum; assembly: GCF_040938575.1. Taxonomy (NCBI): domain Eukaryota; kingdom Metazoa; phylum Chordata; class Amphibia; order Caudata; family Ambystomatidae; genus Ambystoma; species Ambystoma mexicanum. Next base: position 720,425,155 of record NC_090934.1, read on the forward strand.
AAGACGACTCAAAGCAACACAGAGCAACACAGGTTCAAACCGCGGGTCCACGCTTAGAAACCTTTGGGTATTGAGCACGTTATAAATAACCTATCATAACATATCATTTGATGCACTTTTGTCCGGATGCCCCTTTAATACATCACAGAGGTAACCGACTTCAACACATCATGGAGGTGACCCATTAAATGAAGGCACTAGACCATGATCCCATAGTGCAGGCTAGTCACTGGTTCTCCTCACTTTTTCACTTTCCCCTTTTCCTCCCCCTCCCCAGTTAGGTGTAACTACAAGGAGACCTACGCTAGTACCTTTGAGTTATTGTACCAGAAATGGTAATGGGATCTAAAAGTCCACACGCTGATAACACGCAACTACTTATGAGTCTTTGTGTTTTGCAGGGAGTAGACTCATCCCTCTGTTCCCTACCTTATGTTTTCCATTAGGAAACTGAGGTGTCACCTGGATCACACTGAAGGTCCATGGAAGAAGTGAAACCCATGATAAGAACTGTTAGTCCTGAAGAAGATGACCCAAATCACTATGGTTATCGAAACCGGTCGACCCATCCATGCATGAGCTTTCTCATGTAGATGACCATGTCTAACTCAAGAAACGTGCACACATCATAAATAATTTGTTCTATGACTGGATAGGATTCCAGCCTCTAGGTTTTTCGCTTGCCCTTTTCTGAGGTCACATTGTTTTACATGCTCAGAACAGGTTTTGAGATTACAGGATTACTGCCTGAATTGGTGATTAAAACGTAGAGAGAAATTCCAGACAGCAATACCCTTTATGTCACTCATGAAAAAGGCATAGTCTAATGTTTATTGTACTTATTTAGGGCCTCATCACAAGTTGGGCGGTAATGCCGGCGCTATTACCGCCGGTGCTATTAGCCCTACCGCCAAACCCCCCGGCGCTATTAGCGCCGGATCACGGGTTTGGCGGAACGGTTAGTGCCCATTCCCCATTGGGGAATTCCTCATTCCCCATTGGGCCCAATGGGGAAAATTGGTGCTATTACCAACGGCGGATTTCCCACCGGCGGTAATAGCACCGGAAATCAGCAAATTTGCAGCAGATTTCTCCTCAGCTCACAGCTGGGGGGAAATTCACCAAGGCCATGATCTGGCAGAACCTTTAAATGCAGCGGTAATAGCGCTACCACCGCATTTAAGGGTTACCACCAGACTTGTGATGAGGCCGTTAGTAACCTATTACTTGTATCTGACCTTTTTTAACAATATAATTTTTAGGTGGATGTGTATAGTTGTTGGATAGGGAGAAACTTCCTGCTATCCCTTTTAGATAGGCAGCACACCATCGGACCCCTAGGGAGTGATTCTTGGGATAGGGACAGGGTGTTCTTCACAGTACCAGTAGGTACAGCCTGTATGTGTGTTTTGTTTAACAAGAGAGAGTGCCGTTGTTGCTTTTCCTCTGTTAACAACTTTCTCCGAACACTGTTCTTTGTGTTACCTTAATGGACACCGTACATCAGTGTCTAGCCAATAAAAAGTACCTGGGCTCAAACTCCTGTATAGATGGCAGTGAGACCCAGTATGGATATCTAAGATGTTCCTGGGGGTGGGCCCCACTGCTGGAGGAGATGTGGGCAAAGGGCAGACTGCTGGCACATGTGGTGGGGATGTGATAAGGTGCAGAGGTATTGGAAAGAGGTGTTGGGATGGATAAAGGCACTGGAGGGAATAGAGAGAACCCTAGACACCCTACTGGTAATGTTCTGTATGGAAACAATAGAGGGAGAATGGTTTAGACTCCCACACATGCCACACTACCTGCTGTTAGCGGCTAGGGCATGCCTGGTTGGGGGCTGGAAAAGAGAAGAACTCCCGAAAGAAAGGGATTGGGCCTCAAGGACACTAGATCGGTACAGGATAGAGGAGATCATTAGAGAACTAAATGATCAGATTCTGGCGAGGGCTATAGAATGGGCGGCCTTCCTTGCAAAATATGACCCTGAGAAACCATGACTGAAAGGGGGAAGGGAAGATAGGAGGACTGAGGAGCCTGGCACAAGATGGGGGATCTGAGGACCTAGAAGAAATGCAAGATAAAGGAAGGGGGAAATGACAGCACAGCACATTATGAAGGGATAGGAGTAAGAACACAAGGTGAATGTCCCAATTTAGACCCAGACAATGAAACAGGAACCCCAAGGGAGCACATGGTAGGGACTTTTTTTTAACAAGCAATTTGATGAACTAGAACACAGATCTCAGGGAAACTACTGAGGTGGCAGCCCTGGAGACATGAGTGACCTAAGGATAAAGGAGACGGGGGAAAGACGAAGGGTGGTTGGGGGGTGAGGTAGGGGGTGTATCAATTTCGTGTTGGTGGGAGGGAGAAAACGGAATACGTACCTGGTGAATGTATGTGATGTAACATGGAAGTTTATTAAGTATGTTATAACAATGCAAATTCACCAAAGAAAACATATTGGGGAAAAAAAAGACTTAGGGGGTCAATACGAGGTGGGTGATAAGGGATTACCGGCACCGGTAAGGACACTGGTGCCGGTAATCCCTTACCACCCTATTCTGAGGTCCCTTAGCAGGTCCCTCCAGTAACGCCTGGTCTGACCAGGCTTTATGGACGGGACCGTTAAAGGACTTCAGAGCTAATAACGGTACCGCAAAATGCTACTTCCCCATTCCCATTGAGCCCTATGGGAGCTCAAATGGGAATGGGGAATGTTTTTTTCAATGGGGACTTACCGGTCCCTCCAAGGTCGGAATGGACTGGTAAGTCCCCATTGAACCAACCCGGAGGCATAACCGGTATGGGAGGCAGCCATGGAGCTAATTCCTCCATGGCAACCACCATACTCGGAATGAGGCCCTTAATCACAACATATATCCGGATGTATTCTGCGAGAAACCAGGGAGAGTGCACAGCACTTATCATTGTATCTGAACTCCAAAGGGAGAAGTGGTACATTTGAAACCATATTGACTCCCAGAAGCACATAGACAGATAGTAGTTGAGGAAGTGAACACAATGCTATGGGTAAGTATTATCGAACCTTCTTCAAGCCCATGGTCCTCCCCTATTGTGTTGGTCACAACATCTGATAATTCCTGTAGGTTTTTCATACACTTCTGAAAGGTGTATGGCAGGAAAGGTCCTTCATGGCCCCCCTCCCCTCCATTTCTCCCAAGCATTCAGACTATGACTCGTCCAGCAGCCACCCGTGTGACTATGGCCAGGGATGCAGGATGACTGTGGACCGACACATGTGGCTGCAATGCTCATGTTAGGCTGGTACCAGACTCCATTTTGTGATACACCCAGACTCCATTTTGAACATAATAATTTAGGCCTCATTGGCACAAGCAGTCTGCAGGGCTGCAGCTCTCCCCTCCGGACCGTGCACAGCGAGCCCGGCACTTCCCTCACCCTCCTCCCCTTGGTGGCTCTGCTGCAGGCCTGTTCACACGGGAGGCTAGGCGTGAAGAAGCTACATTACAAACACTGTACCCTTCACCTTCCGCAGTCCATCATTGACCTGCAGATGACCGGGCTGAAGCTGGGGTCTGAGAAAAACAAGCTGCCTCCATAAAACTTATCCTGTCCTCTCGCAGCCCCCCACATTCATGACATATTCTGTGGATAACCCTCAACCCTGTTCCCCGTTTGAACCGCCAGACATGTATGCTAAACCCGTGTGCCACCCTGTTTCACCCGGTTTATAGTCATAAAACCGAAAACAAAAATCCCGAATACAATAATCTCGAATCCAAAATCTCGAAAAAAAAAAAGTCTAATTTTTTTTTAATGACGTTTTTTGTTCGAAATGGGGGGGTTCCCCCCCCAACCCCCCTTTTTTCTATTTTTTTTTTATTTTAACCCATTTTTTTTACTTACCTGACCCCAAAAAAGCATATAATTAAATAAATAAAAAATTCGACTTTTTTTTTTTCGGGATTTTGGATTCGAGATTATTGTATTTCGAGATTTTTTTTTCGGTCTTTTGACCGACCACCGTTTCACCCATGCAGCTAAGCCATTTGAAGGGACGATAAATCTGCTTCGAGTCCATGAGATTGATTGTACATATTGAAATAAGATGGCCCTCACCCATCCCTGATCGCACACGAAATTCTGAAGTGTATGTTTGAGCCTTTTCAGTACAAATCAGGGATTACTGCTGCTGCACAATACACAAAGCAAAGTATGATATCCATCTATACTCTATGATTTCCTAAAAATGTAGAATTTTACATGTATTCAATTAAGTGTTGCAATATGTATGGTTTCAATGTAATGGATGCTGACTGTATAATAGAGTGTCCTCTGTAGCATTTGTTTGCCCTCTGAGTATTGAGATATGCACATCATATTATAAGCAGAACATTGCAGACTTTTCCCTGCACCAATGCACACACTAACCTATTTCTACCTCAATTGAATGCAAGCTTTATGTGTGTGCCCCTCACAATGTAGCGAATATACGGGCCAACATGCTAAGGGGCCGTTTCTCCCCTCACCCCTCTCAGGTACAACCGTGTGCACAGCAGCCTGCCACCTACCCTCCCCCTCTGGCCTTCCTAGGATTCGAAGCCTCAGCCCTGCAAATGATATGATACTACAACTATAACCTCTCATCCCTTTCGTTGAGCCTGTACCAAGCATGCAACCCCCTTCAGCCCCCGTATGATATGATATGATATGGCATTTGTAACGCGCCTATACACAAGTGTTTCAAGGCGCGAATTGGCCAGGCACCCCCAGATTCTGGTTAGTGAAATATGGGCAGTAAGTAATCTTAATCTTAATCGTAATGCTTTTTGAAGTAAGAGTGCATGCCCCTCCTGAAGTGTACCACCCCAGCTCACCCCTGACCCCCTGTGTGGCAATATATTCTTCTCACACTAACGAATAATAAATAATTGCCTTAGGAGATCTAACAGAATGATTGACGAATGTGACACCATAATTTTATGAGCAATTTTGCCACTTGGACACATGTGTTCTCACTTTTATTGTTCCTGTCAAACGTTTAAAAGTATGTCTCTCATGCGTTAACTTATATAGATGATGGTCAAAGTATGTGTGGCCACAAGGACAACAGTTATGGAGCATAAATTGTAACAGCTCGAACTTCCTCTGACTCATCACTCCACACAGATGAGCCCAGCTGATCCAAAGACCCTGCACTAGCACCACGTGGATTTCTGCCAATCATGGTATACCGCACGTATATACCACATAGTAGCTAAGCTTCGCCACCCAATCCCCACGACTATGTGCCCCCTATAACTTACCTCACTAATGACGTTATTTTGTAATAAATATGAATGTCTTTCTGATATGCGGCAGAGCGCTCTCTGAGTTTACAGAGTTCTCTGCTCGCCCTATATTGGTTTAGATAAACTTTTACCTGTTTACCTCACCCGCACTTGGTCTTGGTCTCATTTCCATCTAGGATGTGTCCATTATTGACTCTCATTGTGGAGTTTAAATGCCTTTCTTGGGGGACTCTCACGTTCAAAGGTCAACGCCATTTCTGACTGTGATGCCTAGCCTATGCCGCGCATCAACAAATTGATTGATAAACTTGGAAATGCCACCTTCCTATCAACCTTAGATTTAACTAAGGTGTACTGGCAGGTCCCAGTACATGGACCCGATAAGGAAAAGACAGATTTCTCAATGCCCCTTAGACTATTCCAGTTCAAAGACATCCCTTTTGGCCTACACGGGGCCCCCACCACTTTTCAATGGCTTATGGACAGGATATTACAGCCCAGCTATGATTTCTGTGGGGCTTATATTGATGACATAGTCATTTATAGTAAGATTTGGGAAGACTATCTCTTTACTATTATGCAGAGGCGTTGATAGGGCGGGGCTGGGGGGCTATAGCCCAGGGTCTTTTGGTTGTAGCCCCGAATAGAAGCTCACGGCTACAATCAAAAGGCTATAGCAAGCCCTGAGTCCTGCCCGTCCCAGCATTAGCTTAGCCCCTGATCTTTTCCAGACCAAGCAACACCCCTGCTATTATGAGAGCCTCAGAGAAGCCAACTTAACTTTCAATCTATCCAAATGTAAGCTGGCTCAATTAGCCGTGAAATACCTCTGCTGTTTGTAGGGAATGTCAGTGTCCAGTTTCAACAAGAAAAAGTGAAAGCCATTCTAGATACTGCCATGCATAAGACCAATAGAGACCTCAGCGCATTCTTAGGATTAATCAATTATTACCATAGGTTTATCCCTACTTTCTTGACAGAACAGCTATGTTGACAGACAAATTAAAGAACGCCAAACCCCAGAAGATTTATTGGACTGACGAGGACGATGTATGTTACAATAGCTTAAAACAAACCCTGTACTAGAACCCGATCCTCAATGTAGTAGAATGTTCAGAAGAGTTAGTGCTACGAACTGATGCATATCTTAGTTTAGGAGCAGTTTTTTTCACACGTTTGTGATGGATTAGAACACCCGATCCTATTCACTAGTCAAAAACTCTTCCCACATGAAAAAGATCACTCTGTATTAGAATTAGAGGCCCTTGCCATCAAATGGGCCTCACACATCTAAGATACTGGGCCTCATTCCGAGTATGGTGGTAGTCATGGCGCAATTTGCGCCATGACTGCCTCCCATACCGGTACCGACTCCGGTTTGGTACAATGGGGACTTACCGGTCCATTCCGACCTGGTCAGAGCAGGCGTTATGGAAGGGACCCGCTAAGGGACCTTGTAGTAGGGCGGTAAGGGATTACCGGCATCGGTCTCCTTACTGGTGCACGGTATCCCTTACCGCCCTACTCGTAACGAGGCCCACTATCTTCTAAGAAGGGAGTTCACACTCGTCACAGATCATTCTCGATTATTGTGGATAAGCCAACAAAAGGACTAACCCTCAAGTCATGCAATGGTTCCTATACCTGCATCCCTACTGTTTCTTTGTGGAGACTCAAAAAGGATAGCGACCAAGGGAACGTCGATTTCCGTTCTCGGTTTCCCTGTGAAACAGATGCGACTACACTGCATAGGGGAATGGCATCCAGGAAACCATCATTCAGGTGGCCAGGACACAGCCATTGCTTTTGGATCCAGTTCCTGGGGGTGAACCAGTGTTGGAGGATCACCTGGGTGATGGCTCTGCAGGGAGTGAGAGTGGGATACCGAATTGTGAGATGCAGTATCCCCTTCCCTGTAACACCTTTACCCCATCCTGCCAGGTGGGATATTTAGGAACTCTACCCCCATTTTTACAACACAAACACTTTCACAAGTACAGCCTGCTAGGAGAGAAAACAGACTAACAGCTGAGCAGTATAACTGATGTGTCCCACTACAATGGTCAGGTGAGGTCAGGCAATTACTGACGATCACACACTCCTGACATCCATTAAACTTCCCCACATGGACAAAAGGCAGAGCACGAGAGCACACTCTGAGCGAGGCAACACACAGGAGGAAGCCACAGTTTCGAGTTGGCAACCGAACGAGAGAAGAAAGACAGCAAAACAGAAGGGGATCAAAAGGAGGGAAGTTCCCTTGACCTTTTCAACAAGGAAACCTTACTTTCCAGAAACCTGGAGAATAGAAAGCTTAAGACCAGGAAACCAGGCTGAAGAATCCTGCATTGTGTGTCAGAGATACCCGCGCCCTCCAGCATCAATAATCAAGGCAGGGAGAAGTGCCAGCCTCCGTGGTACTGTCCTTGGCTCCAAGAACAAAGCAGTGTCAGTGAATCAACACAGCCAGTGAGTTGGGGAGACCGATACAAGACCGGTCTGTGCTGAAGCCAAGGTTGCAAGCAGCAACATTGCATAGTGCGCGCTGGATCGAACATCGTTAAAATGTGTATGATGAGAGAGGCAAGTAAAGTTGAACTGCTGATGAGTGAATTATATTTAGCAGTAAGATAAAATACCTTTGACAGAGTGGTCCAGCACCGCGTGGGTGCTCAATAGAAGGTCTGTATAAGGTATCCAACTGTGAAGTGGCAACAGTGAAAGTGAGGAAAAAGTTAGATCAAGAAGAGAACGAGCAATTATGAATGAAAGTGGTCCTGTGACAGGTCGAACAAAATCCAGCGCACAGTCGAAATTCTTCAATTTTGATGAAGTAGAGAAAATTTGGAAAAGTAGATACATTTGGTCTGAGCCTAGCAGAGGGAGTCCAATTGAAGGATTTGTGTTAAAGTGGGTCTGAGCCCGCCAGAGGGGGGTCCAGTGTGAACAGTAAATTATCTAATAAGTTGCACATGTGAAATCCTGAGAAGAAATGCACTTTAATGTTTGTCATGTTACAATAGGACCTCTGACAAAAGAGACTATGAATGGAAAAGAGACTTTGGTACACAAGGCCCTGATGTTAAGGTTTTGAACTGCATCCTCGTATTAAAGAAGCCAGAGAGTGTGCTAAGGTTGAGTGTGCTGCCTTGTCTTGTGCTGAAAACGTGGGGAAGAGAAGCCACCGGCTTGGATACACTGACATATAATTTCTTGACCACTTTTCTTTTGCATAACATTGTTTCCCACACTATTTGTATTTAGAAGAAAAGATTGGCAATAGGTTTATTAATATGGTACCTTTTATTTGACAGACTCGACTAGGACTGTGTTATTATTATTTGACGGTAGTAGCTCGCTCCCATTTTTCGATTTAGGTTTAGACAGGCATTATTCAAACACAATTGAAGTTCAATAAGCACCCTTGAACTGTGATCACTTGTGTCTGTCTTACTGTTTGTTTCCATGCCTTCCTTACATATGGTGTCAGTGGTGGGATGCGACTCAGTTGAGACAAATTGGGGAACCCTAAAATTCCTGAAGCTTAGTCATAGAGCCTTAAATTCCTCTATTGTCATGAAAGAATCCATAGGCTTTGATATCTATAGCAGCAGAGAAGCTACTATCCCTACAGGGAAAAGAGGAATGATTCCCAGAGACGTATTCCTAATACCCCCTCCTGGGTTTTATATAAGATTGGCTCCATAGTCTGGGCCGGCCTGTAAATTTGGTCTGGATGTCCTAGTGGGCTTCATAGATCCTGATGTCCAGGGAGACATAAAGGTTCTCCTACAGAACCATGGCGAAACTCCATTTGAAGTAAATCGTGATGACAGAATTGCACAAGGAATTCTTGAAAGGGCTTTATTTCCCTGTTTTATAGAGAGTGAGTAGAAGAAAGAGAGAGGTACCTTAGGCTTTGGAGAAGCTGATGAACCATCTACCACTCAGTTAAAGAGGGAAGAAGAGCCTACCATCCTTCTTGATCTAGCCTTTGCCCAGCGAAATGATCCAGCACTCCCAGAGGCTTTGTTGCAGGTGATTCCTGAAGGGGAAGGATTAGAGAAGGGAAGTCCCTTTTTCTTCCTAAAGCAGGGATTACTGTATAGTACCGAAACCTCCAGAGAAGTCCTAAGTAAAACTCAATTAGGAATCTCCAAAACCCATCAGAAGATTGTGCTAGAGATTGCACATTCTCATTTGACAGGGGGACACTTAGGACAATCTAAGACCCAGGCCCACATCAGTGGGAAGTTTTACAGGCCAGGTATCAATGCTGATATAAAGAAGTTCATTCAGATATGTGAATTACCTCAGACAACTAGTAGGCATATTCCCTTGCCTGCCTCTCTGAATGCTTTATCAATATTAGAAGTCCCTTTCTCTCGAATTGGGATGGATATCATTGGACAGTTCGAAACCTCTAGACTGGGTAACAAATATGTCCTGGTAATCATTGATTATGCTACCCGATACACAGAGGCGTTCCCCATGAGGAACAACACAACCCAACAAATTTTAAAACATCTATTGCCATATTTTTCCAAGTTTGGTTTCCCAAAGTAAATTCTAACGGATCAGGGATACAATTGTATGAGAAAACTTAAGGTTGACGTCAAGGAATTGCTCCATATTTCCACCTTCAGAACCTCAGTTTGCACCTCCAAATGGATGGAGTGGTAGAAAGATTTAAGAAAAACACTTAAGATGATCCTAAGAAAGATGGTAGACAAGGACGGGAAAGACTGGGATTACATGATTCCCTGGGCCCTATTTGCAGTAAGAAAGACCCCTCAGGCAGCCACCAGATTCTCTCCTTTCAAACTACTTTATGGTAGAGAACCAAGAGATGTCCTAGACATGCTCCGGTAGACCTGGGAAGAATGAGAAGAGGCACCAATTCCACTCTCACAAACCGCTACCCGATTGCGAGAGAATATGAAACTTGTTCAAAATCTAGTCTAAACTCACATGGAAAAAGCCCAAGCACAATAAAAGTCAACATAAGACAAGAAGATAAACTTAACATCATTTTCAGTAGAGAAAAAAGTTTTAGTCCTCCTACCTACCTCTGAAAATAAACTTGCCTTAAAGTGGCATGGGTCATATGAAATACAAAAGCAGATTGAACCTGTACCTATGAAATAGCCCAACCTGACAGGAAACAAAAGACGAACCTATACCACCTAATTCTCTTAAAAGAGTGGAAAGAAAATCCTTCCCAGCCACTGCCCTGATACTGTCTTGTTTGGTACCATAGGAAATAGATAATTTCGAATTCATTCCCCAATAGGTCTAGTTAACAACAAGAAGACTTAAAAGACTTAATCACAAAATTCCCGATGTATTCTATGAGAAGCCAGGGAGAGTACACAGCACTTATCATTATTTCCGAACTCCAAATGGAAACATGGTCCATTTGAAACCATATAGACTCCCGGAAGCCCGTAGACAGATAGTGATTGTGGAAGTGAACAAAATGCTAAGGGCAAATATTATCAAACGCTCTTCAAGCCCATGGTCATCCCCTATTGTGTTGGTCACAAAACCTGATAATTCCTGTAGGTTTTTCATAGACTTCCGATAGGGCAACGCCATCTCCGACTTCGATGCCTATCCTATGCCGCTCATCGATAAATTGATTGATAAACTCAGAAATGCCACCTTCCTATCAACCGTAGATGCAAACAAGGGGTACTGGCAGGTCCCAGTACATGTATCCGATAAGGAAAAGACAGCTTTCTTGACACCCCTGTGACTATTCCAATTGAACGTCTCCCCTTTTGGCCTGCACAGGGCTCCCGCCACTTTCCAACGGCTTATGGACAGGATAATACAGCGCTACTCCGATTTCTGTGGGGCTTACATTGACAACATAGTAATTCATAGTAAGAGTTGGGAAGACCATCTTTTCCATATCTTTACTATTATGAGAGCCCTCAGAGAAGCCAGCTTTACTGCCAATCCATCCAAATGTAAGCTGCCTCAATCAGCCGTGAAATACCTTGGCTTCTTTGTAGGGAATGCATGTCCAGCCTGAACGAGAAAAAGTGAAAGCCGTCCTAGATACCCCCACGCCTAAGACCCAGAGAGACCTCAGAGTATTCTTAGGATGAATTGGTTATTACCGTATGTTAATCCCTAATTTCTCAGACAGAACAGCTAGATTGACAGACAAATTAAAGACTGTCGACCCCTAGAAGATTAATTGGACTGACGAGGATGATGCAAGTTACAACAGCTTAAAACAAACCTTGTGCTAGAACCCGATCCTAAAGGGAGAAGAATTTTCAAAAGAGTTTGTTCTACAAACTGATGCCTATCTCACAGGGTTAGGAGCAGTTTTGTCACAAGTTTGTGATGGATTAGGACACTCAATCCTAGTCACTAGTCGAAAATTCTTCCCACGTGAAAAAGATTACTCTGTGTTAGAATTAGAGGCCATTGCCATCAAATGGGCCATCATCCATCTAAGATACTATCTCCTAGGAAGGAGGTTCACACTCATCACAGATCATTCTCCATGAGTGTGGATAAGCCAACAAAAGGACTCTAACCCTCGAGTCATGCGATGGTTCCTAGACCTGCAAGCCCTTCCTCTCCCATTATGGAGCACCGACGAAAAGGTAACGATCAAAGGAACTCTGATTTCCTTTCTCGGTTTCCCTGTGAAACAGATGCGGCTACATTACATAGGGGAAGGGCATGTGAGAAACTAGAAAGTGTCTCACCCTCTAGTCCCCGAGGATCTGTCAACCAGGTGGCCAGGACACAGCCATCACTTTTGGATCCAGTTCATAGGGTGGACCAGTGTGGGAGGATCACCTGGGTGAGGGGCATTCTGGGAGTGGGAGTGCGACACGGAATGTTGAGATGCGGTATCCTCATCCTTGTAACACCTTAAGCCATTCTACAAGGTAGGAGACTCAAGTAAAGTTGAACTGCTGAGTGATTGAACTTTAAAATCAAAATAAAATACCTTTGACAGAGTGGTCCGGCACCATGTGCGTGCTGAATTGAAGGTCTCTGCAAGGTATCCAGCTGAGATGAGGCAAAAGCGCAAGTGAGGAAAAGGTTATATCAAGAAGGGAAAGAGTAGAAGTGGTCCTCTGACAGGTCGAGCAAAATTCTGCATACAGTCGAAAGTCTTTGATTTTGATGAAGTAGACAACATTTGGAAAAATAGAAACATTGGGTCCGAGCCCGGCTGAGGGAGACCAATTGAAGGTTTTGCGTTAAAGTGGGTCTGAGCCCAGCCGAGGGGGACCCAGGGTGAACAGTAAATCATCCGAGAAGTGGTACATGTGAAATCCTAAGAAGAAAGGAACTTTAATGTTTGTCGTGTTACATTAGGCCCTCTGAAATAAGAGACTTTGAATGGCAAAGAGACTTTGGCACAGAAGGCCCTGATGTTAAGGTTTTGACCTGCGTTCTCATTCTAAAGAAGCCAGAGAGTGTGCTAAGCTCGAGTGTGTCACGTTGTTCCATGCTGAAAATATGGGCAAGGGAACCCAACAGCATGAATGTCCTAATATATCATTTCTTGAACACTTTTCTCTTACATAACATTGTTTCCCACACTATTTGTATTTAGAAGTAAGTATTGGCAATAGGTTTATTAGTATGGGCCCTTTTATTTTAAAAGACTTGAGTAGGACTGTTTGATTATTATTTGATGGTTGTAGCTTGCTCCCATCTTTAGATTTAGGATTAGATGGGCGTTTTTCAAACCCAATTGAAGTTCAATAAACACCCTTGAACTGTGATCACTTTTATCTGTTTTACTGTTTGATACCATGCCTTCATTATGTAAGACTCGGTGCATTTGATTAAGCAATTAGCACATTTCATACTCGCTTCATGCCAATACTTGTGTGATCTAATAAAACAAGGTCGTTGCGCAGCCAATCCATTGTATACGTTGCCCCACTATTTTTGGAGGGAAAACATTAATTTGTTTTAAGATCAGAGGCGTATCCAAACAATTTGCTTGGATGGTTTCCGAGTGCTAGCTGAAAAATGGTGCTAGTATAAAACAATTGAACCAGTTTAAGTAATCCTAAATTAATTAATTTAGACCAAAGCAATACTCTATCAACTTTATCAAAAGCAAGGCTGTATAGTGTGGTCTTTTAGTGCTCAACCACAGCTACCCTAGGTGAATCAATGAGGCTACAAATCCCTGTATGATATGATATGATATTGCATTTGTAACGCGCCTATACACAAGTGTTTCGAGGCGCGACAAGGCAGGGAGGGGGGAACAAGGGGAAGACAGACAACGATCCTACTATGCCAGGTAACATTCAGACCGCGCAAGTGCAGGGGTAGGGGGAAGGGAAAAGTGCAAGGGAAAGGGGAGGGGGGAAGTGCAGTACAAAGTAAGTAGAATAAAATATAAATAAATAGGGCCAGCTGGTGGCAAGTGCAAGGTAAGTGCAGACAAGTGCTGGGAAGGGGGGGGCTGTAGGGATACAGAGACAGTCCCGCAGTGCAGGGGTTGCTAGGGAGGCAGTGCAAGTGGAGAGTGGCTGGGCCCAGGACCGAGGTCGGTGAGAGTGGCCCAGTTGCAGATTCAGTGCAGTTTCAGTGAAGAATTTAGCTGGGGAGAGGGACAGAGAAAGCGGAAGCAAAGAGGAAGGTTTTGAGGTGCTTCCGGAACCAGAGATGCTTCTCCTCAAGTTTCAGGGAGGCGGGAAGGCTGTTCCAGAGGGAGGCCCCTGCCGCAGAGAGAGATCTACCCCCAGCTCGTTGCTTCGAGAAGCGGCTGACTCTGAGCGAGTTGGAGACGGATGAGCGAAGGGCTCGGGAAGGAAGATATTTAGGAAGAGAGAGTTGAAGGTATTTAGGCCCCAGGCCCCAGAAGGCCTTGTGGACAATGCAGAGGGTTTTGAACTTAATCCTCGCAGCCACTGGGAGCCAGTGTAGAGATTTCAGTCCTGGAGAGATACGGTCCCTGGGCTTGAGGCCAAGGACAAGTCTTGCAGTTCTGTTCTGGATGAGTTGCAGAGGGCGGAGAGTGGAGGCAGGCAGATTGAGACAGAGTATATCCTCTTTAGTATGTCACTCATGCTCTAAAGAAAAGTCTAGAGGTACTAACTTAAAAAAATGCTAGTTTTCCTCCTTTGGCAGCTGGGTGTGACAAAATGAAGTCAGAGCGGGTTCGCAAATCTGAGCTCTTATGAATTTTGCTATGCAAAGTGAAGCGTTTTTTTAGTGTATGAAGCTAATCAGATGCACTTTCCACATATGCTCTGTTCTAAAAAGAGAATGGGCCTCATTATAATTTTCACGGTATCCTGGTAGTAAATCTGCCAGGATACTGGCAAATGGACCTACCGTTTCCTCAGGCGCCGGAAAAAACGATGAATCCCCATTCCATGGAGTCCCATAGGACTCCTTGAGGGGATTTGCTGGTATTTCCAGCACTGGTAATACTGGTGCTGAAAATACCGGCTGTTTTATGCCAGTGGGGGCCTAAGTTACCTCCAGCTCTTGGCTGGAGGTAAGTCAGGTTACCCCACCAGCATACTTGTACTCTGTCAGTCCGGTAAAGTGCTGGTATACGTAAATACTGGTACTTTTTTTTTACCAGACCTGGAGGTCAATATCAGTAATTCCTACAGAGCTGGTTTCAAGCTTTGCGTGCATATAGCACAATCACTATGCTCATTTACTGGCTGCCTGTTTACTTCTGCTGTCCAATGACTACAGGAGTGCCTACAGCTGAAATGTGATAAATGTCCAACTTTCAGATACAAACGTTTTCTGCACTTTGAATGTTCACATGCATGCAGAAACTGTTCAGCAGTTACTCATGCTCATCCCTACGATTTAGATGCTTACTGATGCCCTTAGCTTATACATAACGTATTAAAAGATAGCAGACAGAATAGCATTATTTGCAAGTCTGCTAAAAGTAAACTCATTTTTCGCAGCTATGTTTAGCAGCGTTGTATGTTTTATTTAGAGGTTGCATAGCGCATACGTTGTTTTTATTTTTGGCATACCTGTTGTCAGTAGTAGGCATAGAAACAAAGTTAGGAACATGCCACATTTGTATTTTTGAAAATGTTATGACATGTTATACTTATAGCTTTTATACTGTACACATGACAACTGACATGGGCTGGTTAGAGGTTTGTTGAGATAATGATGTTTTGTGCCCTCAACTCGGGACAGCAAGACCATGGTCTGTGATAAATGGGAAGTGGATAAACATGAACAAAGGATAAGGGAAACAGGTGCAGGATAGAACTCATACAGTCAATCAAATGAAAGGTACTAAGGGGTTGAAGAGCAGGGTGTGTGATTGTGGTAGAAGTGACCATTGGTTGTAGATCCGAAATAAAAGCTGTAAAGCCTGCATGTGATGCTGAGCAATATTCTGTGAGGGCTGTTCTCAGTACAGTGATGTCTAGGTACTAGAATGTGTCAGTGCAATGTTGTAAAATGGACACAAGTTGTGCTCAAGTATTTACTTGCAGTTCGGAGACTTGTTCATCAGCCCATTTGTAAACTGTCCTGTAGATTACCTGGTAAAGTAAACTTTAGACTATAATCCTGGGGTTGCAAATCTGAGAGTTGGCTGTGGAAGTGACTGTGGGGCACACCAAAGGGGAAGAAGGAGGGGAAGTAGGGAGAACGGTGATCCTTCAGGAGCCGTATCTGCTTGGCAACTTGAGCGATGGACTTGACTGATAAATGCAAGGTGATGTGAAAACGTGTTCTGCCTTTCTTGGGAATAGTCATTCAAATGACAGAAACAAGTGCCTATCTATAGTGGAAACATATACCCTGAGTGCCCTATTCAGAGACTCTTTAAAATGATGCATGCAACTGTGTGATATAAAGATTGGGTGGGATGAGATATTCAGATATCTGTTCTTCTGTATAAAGTGACTGTCTGGCACTCTTCTGTGTGCAATGCACGAATGATGCAAGTTATCTTTGGCTCAGCGGTGGCCAGACTTTTAGGCCTTCCACAATGAGGGCGAGTTTTGAACTGTTGCTCCTGGGCACTTCTGGGAGTTAATCTGCATAATGCAGTCTTGTCTGCCCTCCTCTACCTGGGTTGCCGTTGCCTTGTCCCGTTAATAGAATCTGGCATGAGTATCTCAGGGATGAGGATTCTGCTTATCACCTTACATTTGCAGGTCGTATGTGGGTGTTTTGGACCTTTCCATGGACTGAGTGCTGTTCACATGTATTATTTGTATATTTTATGTTTTGTCGAATGCTGACTATCACCTTCTGGCTGCTTGAAAGCACTTGTCAGCCTTTGAAAGGGCAACAAGATACTAATGTGAAACAATGTAGCAAAACATGACACAAGCTACCTGAAGTAACACATCATAACCAGCTAGTGTAGCAAAACCACAATAAAATGACAGAAGAAGCAAATCGTGTTTCATGGTCAACTTACAAAATTCTAGTGTATTGGGAGATTTGTAACCTCTTACAAATTAGGGGCTGAGATGAATTATGGATATGGAAGAAGAAGAAGAAGAAGAAGAAGAAGAAGAAGAAGAAGAAGAAGAAGAAGAAGAAGAAGAAGAAGAAGAAGAAGAAGAAGAAGAAGAAGAAGAAGAAGAAGAAGAAGAAGAAGGACAAAAAAAAAAGAAAATGGCAGAACTTGACTGGATTGAGACTCTTGAGCGTGCAGCTGTGTCAAAATCAACCAGCCACTTACCCCCCACACTTGAGCAAACTAAATTCTGACCCAAATTATATGGGAAAATTCCCCAGTAAACAAGTCAGAAATGTTGTCATGAGGGCGCGCTTAAATCTCCTCGAAACTAATGAGATCTTGCCAGTCCGAGGACAAAGCAAGTCAAGCAAATGCCGTTTCTGTCACAATGTAGAGGAGATTGAAGCCATCCGTCATCTGTTACTCAATTGCCCCAGAACGAAGCCCATTGGGGAAAAGTATCTATTGCCCCATTTGTCTACCTCCTATACGCAAGAAGAAGAGTTGTGGTGGGGCAGACTAATGAGTCGCGAAAGGACTACGTGGACGATTGCCACAGCTCAGACTTTGAAACAGATCTTGGCCTCCTAACTCAGCATTCAAAACTTTATTCATCTCTTCTCCTCTCTTCTTTTACGACTTCTTTGTTGTAAAAATTATTAATTTGATTGAACCAAATTAAAAAATATATATATATGGATATAGTTGTATACAATTCAATAAAGGTACTTTCCACATCAAACGCGCTGGTTAAACATAATTGTCTACCTATCTTAGCCTTCCACTCATTGACTCATTGGCTGAGCTGATCAAATGGCACAGCTGCTACAGACCCTTTCCCTTTGAAGTGAACTGTCAGCCAATGGGCAGGACTGTATGATTTTCATTTGAAATAAGCCCTGCTAGCAGGGAGGGGCAGGCGTGGATGGGGCCATTGCAGAGGAGACTCTTTGGCCTGCATGAGACAGAGGTAGGAAATACGTGCAGAGAACGAGGAAGGAAAGTTACCCAGAAAGGGATACTATCATCACTTTCTGTGGCCCCATTCATTTTCCTGCCGATGTAGGACTCTGGGTATGACACTGCAAAACAGACTATACTTGCCAAAGTAATTATGGTTGTCTAGTGACAGGAGGCTTGTAGCCAGACCAATCCCCTGTCAGGATTCAATGATTTATGGAGTAAGCAACACTTCCACCTGTGAATCATCTTTGGAACATTAAGAAGCATATGACTTGGAATCCTATTGGAACTGACCTAGTTTAAAGGGCAGTGCCAGGGCTGAAGATAAGCATCCTGAAAGTGAGAAGGACCCGCTTCTTTAACAATCTCTAAAGGATTGCCTGCTCTAAGGGTAACTGGTACCATATCTACTCCTAGGGAGAAAACCTGGGTCAAAGTTCTGTGTATTGGTGTCATATATTAATAAGGATAATAATCTGATCAAACGAATTATATTGATGAATTAAACTGGATTTCCCATATTGAAAAAATATATGGTAAAAGTGAAGGTAAATCTCCATCGCTTGAATGTTGGGTGAGGGAGAGAATGTTTGAGATCAGAAGTTAATAAAATGAAAAGATCTAGAGTGGCAGACCCAATTGATTCAGTAGTCTGACTTAGAAGGGAGAGCCCAATGTGTGGGTAGTACTCTTCCATGCCAAACCTCTTTAATACCTGAATCCTGACATGAATCACATACATATCACACATTATACCCATCTTTAAAAAGGGTGATAGGGGTTGGACATGTTATTACAGCCCTTCTAGACTCTTGTAGTAAATTGTTTACTCAGATTTTATTAGACAATCTAACTGAACGGGGAGTGGAAACTGGGAGACTAACAAAATGTCAAACAGGATTTAGAAAGCAGAGGGTACTACGTTAAACAGTTTCAAGTTAAACTTATTACAAAGACAGACCTGGTGGAAAGCAACCCCTCACTTTATGCAGCGTGCATTGATTTGACTGCTGCTTTTGACAGGGTTGACAGAGAGATCCTATGCAATAAATTACTAAATTGGGGTGTGCAGTAGATGCTGAAATTGATAATGCTTCTCTATGGAAACATGAGGATCCAAGTAATACAGAACGGGAAAGGTGCACTCTGCATTGAAATTGTAGAGTTTTAAGGGCCTAAGACAGGGATGCGTATCGCCTCCTTGCTTATTTCACTTAAATATATATATTGCACCTTAGCATAACTATACATGGCACTCACTCTTAACCACCTAAACTGGGTGATCTTCGTATTGGATGGTTAGCTTATTATTATGATCCTATTAACATTTTCTTTTGTCCTGAATACTTCGGCAGACTATAAAACAAAATAAAATTGCAAGTTAATCCAAGAAAATCGGTAGTCATTAGCTTTGAGAAGAGACATAAGGTGACTAACTTTAACTGGAAATTAGATGGGGAAGCTATCACTCAAGTGACAAGCTTTCTATATCTTTGCATTCCTATCTTAAATACACATGGCAAGTTACGTCTCTTTGACCGATTAAGGATAAAACCATCCCTCTTGCTGTGCAAATGGGTAAGATAAATAAGAACTTCTGTAAATGGTCTTTGATTCTGTTGGTACCCTTCTATCAGACTAAAGTGATCCAAAGTCTGATTTTTGGATTGGAAGTAACCCATTGACACAATTGGACACAGACAGAAAGAAAAGCGGGTATTGTATGGGAAAGAAATTTAAATGTGCCTCCTGTCTTCCCATTGTGATAATAAGGAATGCATTAGGGTTGTTTTATTTGAAAACTTTGATTTTGTGGAAAAAAGTGAGGATTGATGCAAAAAATGTACAGGCAACTAAGCACTCGTATTTCAATTCGACCAGGCTTTTACAGCAGAAAACAAACACATTTTTATTTGGAATCAGGATCTAGTTAAGAAAACATTATTTGCTGAGTAAACCGAGTTTCATGGCCCAAGGATGCACTGTTTCCAAGATGTTTGCACCGCAATGCACTGCAGTGTGCCTGTGTGAAGGGACAGGAGGGGAGAGCGCACAGAAGGTGCCAGTACACTTCTTGGTAGTATATATATATATATATATATATATATATATATATATATATATATATATATATATATATATTTCCACTGACGAAATTTTGAAATTCAATAAAAAAGCTTTGTTAAAGGGATGTTATGGTTAATAGTAAAACCGAAAAACCTCAGAAATTCGCCATTTATGGTAAGCTAAGCAACCATAACTCGCACCACCACCGTGCACTGCTAAAACTAACACCCTGGACATCAAAGATGACATCACAAATGGCATTGATGACATCACTGATGACATCACATCTCTGGGCCACTTGTTTTTGTTCACTGACATATCTAGGCCACACGGTTTTGTTTACTCACAGTTAGAATATTAAAATTCAAAAGGTGCTATATATCTAGACGGTAAACTTGTATGTTTTTAAAGTACTTTCCTTAGGGTTTGGTCTCTGCTCATGGTGCACATACATGGGGCAATAAGCAGGACTCAAACACACAATTAATTTGTATACATGAAGATGAACTTTAATGTTATTAACATTTTATGGTGATGCTGTTTCTTTCTTCCTTACTTTAGTTTACCTGTATGTGCCTCTGATTTGTATGCATTGTGGGTCTTCATACGTATTGTTTGTACTAGCACACGTGTGTAGTAAGTCTTGGATTGTCAGCTATTTATTACACTTTTAACATTACTCAAAACTCTGATAAGGTAGCATTCATTATTTTAATATCCAAATAACAAGATCAAAAATATTGTACTTCTATGGTGCATGCTGCAGCCACTACCTATGTTTATGTATGATTAGGTTCCTGCATTAACAACAACACTCCAATACAATGTTTTGTTTAGATGAGTACATTCTTTATTAATAGATTAAGTAGTTCATGATAGGTCTCCTGATCACCACTGACATCTTCTTACTAACATTATAAACGCAGGCCCTTGGAGGGACTTTTCATAAAAAATGATCTCACATGTGATGCCATCAGTGATGTCATCAATGACATTTGTGATGTCATCTTTGATGTCCTGGGTGTTAGTCTTAGAAGTGCATGGTGGTGGCGTGAGTTATGGTTGCTTATCTTACCATAACTGGCAAATTTCTGAGGTTTTTTCGGTTTTACTTGTAACCATATCGTCCCTTTAACAAACATTTTTCACTGAATATATATCAGTGATTCCATGTTACCTGGCGCCCTATTCAAATTGGAATAACTTGCGTGAAAGATATCACACCAACTACACAAGCCTTAATACAACAAAGATGATGACCTTTCAGATACAAGGTGGGGCCTGACCTGTCTTTACAACCAGTCAGTGTCTCAAGGTTGATCAGTGCGGAACCAACCAATCAAAATCCCTAGTGCTAGGCTGTCCAGTACATATTATGCTAACAAATAGACTATTATAGATTATGGGCCTCATTATGACTCTGGAGGTAGCCGTGCCTGTAAATACCGGCAGGGCTGCTGCCGGAGTCATGAATTTTCCGATGCCTGGGAATGGGCAATAACCAGGGCATTAATTGCCCATTCCCGGGACCTGGAAAATATTATTCCCCATTCCCATTTGAGTCCCATTGGACTCAATAGGAATGGGGAGGACGGATGCCCATGAATGGTGCCGGTGCATCTTTCGAGGTTTGCGAGTGGGTGCCTTTCCGCCCACCAGATCAGACCTTACGGGCTGCTAGGCACTCACTTGCAGAACTCGTAGTTTGCCGCTCACCGGTACCGCTGTTTCCAGACCGACAAACTTGTAATGAGGCCCTATGTCTTTCTATAACTTTAGAGTTGGTCTCCGGAGGAGCCATCAGTTTGTTGTTATCCAGTTCAAAGTTGATCCCTTATATAATGTATATTTAGTCAATCCCCTTAACCAATCCCTAGTCCCCATAGTTTTTGTAAACTGACGTTATGTTATGACTTCATTGATGACACATTCCTAGTATTAAAGCAACTGTTTTTGATAAGCACGTTGAGAGCTTGAGATTTGTATGCGTGTATGCTGTCCCTGCTTTATTTTGATGTCAATAAAGCTGGGTTTTGCCTTGCACTTTGTCTATGCCTGTTATAGTGTTGGTATGATCTAGCACCAGAAAGCTGCATCCTTTCGGTGACTTCCCATACCATCTCAACAGATGGTAGAAGAGGATGGTTTGCTAGAGGCCTTGGATTGTTGAGGGATCCCTGCCATGCCCAAGCACTATGGAGGTAGCCCGTGGAGAGCAGAGCATCACGTTGTAGGAGGTTTTGTCTTTTTGGATCAAATAAGGAATTTGGCGGTATTTTCTTACCGTGATATTTTGGAGGTAAACTGGCAGTAAACTGGCTTTAACACTAGTTCAATATTACCCTATTTTGATGATAATATAGTGTTAGCTTGTGTAGTGGGTCATTTTTAGTGGTATCTTGCTTTTGTGGTACTTTCAGAATTACCTTATTTTTGTGGTATAGTGGTGAGCATATCTTTTTATACTACCGCCTCATCATAAAACAACACTTTCCCCTCTATTAGAATATCTCTTAGTCGCCTGTAGAGAACCCCCCAGACCTATCGCATTTTCAGGGAACACAGTGAGTTTATTCTGAATGCCACCTATTGTATATGGCTTGTATTACTGGTTTATTTACATCAAGTAACCAATGTGTCTTATCTGACGCTGCCTTCTTTTCCACATGCAAAGAAGGACTCATTCACACCCACACACCCTTCTGTCTTGCTTATTTGTATACGTTTACTCTTATTCTAAACATGTCCCATAGGATAAATGAGGAAGCAAAACTCTTTACCACATTGGTGTAACATTATGGTCACCCATTGACTCTTTCCCCTAACACAGTGAACATGGGAGACGTAAAATAAAACCAATAAAATAGTTCCAGCTTTGCTTTCTGTTACAATATTTTTATGTTATACACAATTCAACTTACCAACAGCAAGCATAACCTTGTCTCCTAAAACAAAACACAGTGAAGAGAACAAGCATATAGCAACATGTAAATTTCTTTTAGAATAAATGCATCAATAAGATATCAAAATAAAACACATCGCAAATGAACTCAGTGTGTATCATTTTGTTATCCAGTGCAAACATGCTTAGAGAAAGATGACATTTTTCTTTTTTACAGTTACCTCCATACACTGCCTTTCACATCTCATACATGCCCACGCTCCTCATCTTTGACTGACTCACCAAAATGGGTGAATTCTGAAGCACTTGTCACCGGAGCCTTATCTATGGGAACCTCCCTCGTGCAATGGGAACACAGCCTGTACTGCCTCAAAATGATTCAAGGTCAGGCAGCTCCCACTCTCTTTTATCTTCAAGACTGCAGCCACAGATCTCCCATCCCTGGAAGTCACCGTTCGCACTCAAGTTCCGAACAGCTCTGAACTTTTCATCTCACTTGCCCATTAAAAAACTCTCCCTGTGTATCAAATACAATTACATCAGCTGTACCACCTCTCTATTCCTACCAATCATCGTGCAAGAATGTTTTGTAAAAAACCCTCTCTGTTCCAGAACAATGAAAGCTTCAGGCAAATGTATACCTTTGGCTTCCTATTGCACATGTTTCTGCTCTTCATGAAAAAATGGAATGCTTCTCACTGTGGTCGCGAACTGCATTACAATGTTAGAGGGAGTGGGGCAGTTATTATATTAGTAATATAATTAGTATATGGTTAGTTAAGTATGTATTTCTAATGCAGTTTTACGCACATGAAAACATCCAAATTGTCACTTCTGAACTTTAAAATGACTGGCATGTTTCTAAAACATTTTGCTAAATTTTTGCTGAAAAACTGTGCCTGGCACCCATTTCAAAATGGCTGCATTTCTATACTGCATACTGCCAATAAACTAAATGCTTTTAAAAATAATGCCTGCTGAAAAACTGTGCCTGGCACATATTTCAAAATGGCTGCATTTCCAAACTGTATACTGCATACTGCCAAAAAAATCCCCAAATATATCCTTACATATCCTCCTTTTTCCGATAATTCTGGCTAACAAATCCATAATTGGAGGAAACCCGTGTTATTTCAAAATGTATGTTTCACAAGACATCTCTCTTTTTCCATTGTTGTTAGACGAATCACGGTTGAAAAAATAGCATCTTAATAAAATGAAGATTTAAATATTTCACAACAAACCATTGCTTAATCATAAAGCAAAAGTGAAGCAGATCCCAAATAAAGCCTATCAGTCCTCACATACATGTGCATGTGCATGGATAATGAAACATTGTATGTGCATATTTGCAACCGAAGTGTCCATATATGTTTGTGCCTACAATGGGCCTCATTACAACTCAGGCGTTAAGGGTTAACGCCACCGTTAACCCTTAACGCCTGATTCCCACCTTAACGCCTGCTTTTTGCAGGCGTTAAGTTCCATGGTGCTAAGGCACCTTGGTGCTAATTACGGCACCGTAATTTACGGTGCCGTAATTAGCGCCTTCCCCACTCCCCTTATGCCCTATGGGGCAAAAATGGGAATGGGGAAGGGAAAATGGGAAATGGGGATTTACCGCCCCACTCACCTTGGAATGGGGCGGTAAATCCGCCATCCACCATGGTGTAAACGGAGTTTACACCATGGTGGTAAAGTTGGTGCACTTAGCACCAAGGTTGTAATGAGGCCCAATGTCTTTTTCAATTATAGTCTCTATATATGTATGAAATAAACATTTCTCATTAGTGTATATGCATGGCAACAAAACAATAAAATAAAACAAATAAATAAAACAAATGGCTAACATGACAAACTAAAACATTTAAATAAAATAAAAAAATCATGGGTTTCCATTGTTTCCATTTTCAAAATTAAGTTCAACTGACTACTGTTCCGTTGATGGCATTTACCATCTTCATGACCTCATGATCTTTCATACTCGCATCCTCTTCAGTGTAAACCCTCCGATTCGGTGCTCATGGGCGTTTCTCTGCAGAAATCATCTCTTTTGGCATCCCAAGCTGTTTGTCTTCACCTTCATAATTCGGTTCGGAGGCTTTCCTGGGGCTTCCTCCCGTGGACTCCAGGGATCCATCATCTCTCGCATCCTCCAGTCCTGCGACCTCCGACCCCTGCCAGGACAATAGTTCGTCACATCTAAATCAAATAGAAAAGTAACATATTAAGTACATAGCACAATACCAATTTTCAGGGTAATTCATAGAATTTCGCAGAAAAGTGTCGCAAGCGGCTGGCGCAGAGTGTCCGCATGCGATTGTCTGCGCCAGGCACGTGCGCTAAAACCGATTTCCGCGCACAGCGTATTCATGGATTTTAGGCTCCCAAACCAGCCGTGGCGCAGAGTATCGCAGCGACCCTGCAGCAGCGCCAGTAACGCCCCCAAGAACGCCCTCGCGCTAGGAAAAGCCATCAAAATCGCTAAATCATCGCAAAGGGCTGCGCTAACCCTGGACCAGTTTACAGGGCTGCCAAACAAGGAACGCAAAGCGGGTAACGTGCATATCAGGGGTAGGCGTGAAGTAATACACGCGATTAGGCAGGGTACATGTATTACAGGGGTACGCAGGAAGTTTAACACGCGATTGGCCAGGGTACGTGTATTACAGGGGTAGGCGTGAAGTTTTACACGCGATTAGCCAGGGCACGTGTATCACAGGGGTACGCGGGAATGATCACACGGGATTTGGCTGGGTACGTGTATTACAGGGGTACACGGGAAGTTTTACACGCGATTTGGCTGTGTACGTGTATTACAGGGGTGCGTGGGAATCATCACACGCGATTTGGCTGGGTACGTGTATTACAGGGGTGCGTGGGAATCATCACACATGATTTGGCTGGGTACGTGTATTACAGGGGTGCGTGGGAATAATCACACGCGATTTGGCTGGGTACGTGTATTACAGGGGTGCGTGGGAAGTCACACACGCGATTAGGCTGGGTGGGTCCTCACAGGTGTTCCCTGTACACCCTCCACGGCCCCTGCAGGCAGCCTACAAAACAGGGGACTACCCTGCACACCTGCTCATGTCCCCCTGCACCCCCACCCCCCATCAGTGCAGGGGCAGCCTCCACCAGGCCCCCACTCATGTCCCCAATCACCCCCACCCCCCAGCAGTGCAGGGGCACCCTCCACCAGGCCCCCACCCATGTCTCCCACCACCCCCACCCTCCCGCCACCAGGGGTACCCTCCACCAGGCCCCCACCCATGTCTCCCACCACCCCCACCCCCCAGCAGTGCAGGGGCACCCACTACCAGGCCCCCACCCATGTCTCCCACCACCCCCACCCTCCCGCCACCAGGGGCAGCCTCCACCAGGCCCACACTCATGTCCCCAATCACCCCCACCCCCCAGCAGTGCAGGGGCAGCCTCCACCAGGCCCCCACCCATGTCTCCCACCACCCCCACCCCCCCGCCACCAGGGGCAGCCTCCACCAGGCCCCCACCCATGTCTCCCACCACCCCCACCCCCCAGCAGTGCAGGGGCACCCACTACCAGGCCCCCACCCATGTCTCCCACCACCCCCACCCTCCCGCCACCAGGGGCAGCCTCCACCAGGCCCCCACTCATGTCCCCTATCACCCCCACCCCCCAGCAGTGCAGGGGCACCCTCCACCAGGCCCCCACCCATGTCTCCCACCACCCCCACCCCCCCGCCACCAGGGGCAGCCTCCACCAGGCCCCCACCCATGTCTCCCACCACCCCCACCCTCCCGCCACCAGGGGCAGCCTCCACCAGGCCCCCACTCATGTCCCCAATCACCCCCACCCCCCAGCAGTGCAGGGGCAGCCTCCACCAGGCCCGCACCCATGTCTCCCACCACCCCCAACCCCCAGCAGTGCAGGGGCAGCCTCCACCAGGCCCCCACCCATGTCTCCCACCACCCCCACCCCCCCACCACCAGGGGCAGCCTCCACCAGGCCCCCACCCATGTCTCCCACCACCCCCACCCTCCCGCCACCAGGGGCAGCCTCCACCAGGCCCCCACACATGTCCCCAATCACCCCCACCCCCCAGCGGTGCAGGGGCAGCCTCCACCAGGCCCCCACCCATGTCTCCCACCACCCCCAACCCCCAGCACTGTGGGGAACCTGCCAGCAGGCCCCCACCCATGTCCAATCCATGTCTCCCACCACCCCCACCCCCCAGCAGTGCAGGGGCAGCCTCCACCAGGCCCCCACTCATGTCCCCAATCACCCCCACCCCCCAGCAGTGCAGGGGCAGCCTCCACCAGGCCCCCACTCATGTCCCCAATCACCCCCACCCCCCAGCAGTGCAGGGGCACCCTCCACCAGGCCCCCACCCATGTCTCCCACCACCCCCACCCCCCAGCAGTGCAGGGGCACCCACTACCAGGCCCCCACCCATGTCTCCCACCACCCCCACCCCCCAGCAGTGCAGGGGCAGCCTCCACCAGGCCCCCACTCATGTCTCCCACCACCCCCACCCCCGCCCGCCACCAGGGGCAGCCTCCACCAGGCCCCCACCCATGTCTCCCACCACCCCCACCCTCCTGCCACCAGGGGCAGCCTCCACCAGGCCCCCACTCATGTCCCCAATCACCCCCAACCCCCAGCAGTGCAGGGGCAGCCTCCACCAGGCCCCCACTCATGTCCCCTATCACCCCCACCCCCCAGCAGTGCAGGGGCAGCCTCCACCAGGCCCCCATCCATGTCTCCCACCACCCCCACCCCCCCGCCACCAGGGGCAGCCTCCACCAGGCCCCCACCCATGTCTCCCACCACCCCCACCCCCCAGCAGTGCAGGGGCACCCACTACCAGGCCCACACCCATGTCTCCCACCACCCCCACCCTCCCGCCACCAGGGGCAGCCTCCACCAGGCCCCCACTCATGTCCCCTATCACCCCCACCCCCCAGCAGTGCAGGGGCACCCTCCACCAGGCCCCCACCCATGTCTCTCACCACCCCCACCCCCCGCCACCAGGGGCAGGCTCCACCAGGCCCCCACCCATGTCTCCCACCACCCCCACCCTCCTGCCACCAGGGGCAGCCTCCACCAGGCCCCCACTCATGTCCCCAATCACCCCCAACCCCCAGCAGTGCAGGGGCAGCCTCCACCAGGCCCCCACTCATGTCCCCTATCACCCCCACCCCCCAGCAGTGCAGGGGCAGCCTCCACCAGGCCCCCATCCATGTCTCCCACCACCCCCACCCCCCCGCCACCAGGGGCAGCCTCCACCAGGCCCCCACCCATGTCTCCCACCACCCCCACCCCCCAGCAGTGCAGGGGCACCCACTACCAGGCCCACACCCATGTCTCCCACCACCCCCACCCTCCCGCCACCAGGGGCAGCCTCCACCAGGCCCCCACTCATGTCCCCTATCACCCCCACCCCCCAGCAGTGCAGGGGCACCCTCCACCAGGCCCCCACCCATGTCTCTCACCACCCCCACCCCCCGCCACCAGGGGCAGGCTCCACCAGGCCCCCACCCATGTCTCCCACCACCCCCACCCTCCGGCCACCAGGGGCAGCCTCCACCAGGCCCCCACTCATGTCCCCAATCACCCCCACCCTCCCGCCACCAGGGGCAGCCTCCACCAGGCCCCCACTCATGTCCCCAATCACCCCCACCCCCCAGCAGTGCAGGGGCAGCCTCCACCAGGCCCCCACCCATGTCTCCCACCACCCCCAACCCCCAGCACTGTGGGGAACCTGCCAGCAGGCCCCCACCCATGTCCAACCCATGTCTCCCACCACCCCCACCCCCCAGCAGTGCAGGGGCAGCCTCCACCAGGCCCCCACTCATGTCCCCAATCACCCCCACCCCCCAGCAGTGCAGGGGCAGCCTCCACCAGGCCCCCACTCATGTCCCCAATCACCCCCACCCCCCAGCAGTGCAGGGGCACCCTCCACCAGGCCCCCACCCATGTCTCCCACCACCCCCACCCCCCAGCAGTGCAGGGGCAGCCTCCACCAGGCCCCCACTCATGTCCCCAATCACCCCCACCCCCCAGCAGTGCAGGGGCAGCCTCCACCAGGCCCCCACTCATGTCCCCAATCACCCCCACCCCCCAGCAGTGCAGGGGCAGCCTCCACCAGGCCCCCACCCATGTCTCCCACCACCCCCACCCCCCCGCCACCAGGGGCAGCCTCCACCAGGCCCCCACCCATGTCTCCCACCACCCCCACCCTCCCGCCACCAGGGGCAGCCTCCACCAGGCCCCCACTCATGTCCCCAATCACCCCCACCCCCCAGCAGTGCAGGGGCAGCCTCCACCAGGCCCCCACCCATGTCTCCCACCACCCCCAACCCCCAGCACTGTGGGGAACCTGCCAGCAGGCCCCCACCCATGTCCAACCCATGTCTCCCACCACCCCCAACCCCCAGCAGTGCAGGGGCAGCCTCCACCAGGCCCCCAACCATGTCTCCCACCACCCCCACCCCCCCGCCACCAGGGGCAGCCTCCACCAGGCCCCCACCCATGTCTCCCACCACCCCCACCCTCCCGCCACCAGGGGCAGCCTCCACCAGGCCCCCACTCATGTCTCCCACCACCCCCACCCACCAGCACTGTGGGGCACGTGGCCAGCAGGCAGTCAGGCAGCCGCAGATGGCAGGTGGGAGCGTGCTCAGGGCTCTGGGGGGCAGTAATTTGGCCTCCTGTCCAGGAGCGTGGTCTTTCGTGTGTGAACGCGTGGACAGCCTGATAGGGAGTGATTCTGCACGTGAAAATCC
The DNA here is from genome assembly GCF_040938575.1 of Ambystoma mexicanum. Classification (NCBI taxonomy): domain Eukaryota; kingdom Metazoa; phylum Chordata; class Amphibia; order Caudata; family Ambystomatidae; genus Ambystoma; species Ambystoma mexicanum. The sequence goes on from NC_090934.1 coordinate 720,454,607, forward strand.
CACACGTCAGCGTGTGAATCGAGGAAAGGCCCTTAGCGCGTAAACCCGTCACCAGCATATGCGCGCCTATAGTCACCTGCACGTGCAGGAAAATGTTGCGTGACACGTCCCAGTGTCAAAGCGTGTGATTGGTGAAAATGGATCTACACGCAGAAGTGACAAAGCGTGTGATTGGAGAAAATGGATCTACACGCAGAAGTGACAAAGCGTGTGATTGGAGAAAATGGATCTACACGCAGAAGTGACAAAGCGTGTGATTGGTGAACGTACACGCCGCGTAAGTGACGCTGTATGTGTGGGCCTGTATATAAGGTACGTGTAGAACACCATTTCCTTGTACGTGCTTTTCGTGGAGAGCGAGTGGGTGAATTCTGTACTTCTTGTCGTTTCACACGCGATTTACTTCACAGCGTTTCCAGTTCGTACTCCCTGTTACCTCTGACAGCTTTTTCTCTTTTTTCTCTTGTACTGGTTTACCTGGGCCTGTTCCCTCAAACAGTGTCCCCTTCTACTGTTGTCCTGTCTTCTCAGACAGCGTACACATCTTCTTTTGGCGGGGGTATTGCCAACCAAACGCGCTCATTTTTCACGCTCTTTTACCTGGCAGACGGTGAGTCACGCACGTATCTAACTTCTGTGCTTGCCCCGTGTGTAGCCTACCCCTTCAGAGGTCATTCTAGGCTGCGTGTGACACACATACGTTCATTCTTGTGTTACTGGGTGCCACAGCGTAGTGCAGGTTTTTATTTCTGCACACGTGGTCTAGGAGGGGTTGCGTGCACGTCATCTCCCTTTTTTGGGCCTCCTGTGCGTTGCGTGACCCGTCATCTTTCCCCAGGGGTTACAATCAGCCGTGCTAGAGCACTAGGGTACAATTACCATCTGGTACCCAACCCCTTTGACCCCCAATTGCCCAGGACAATTGTCTACAGCCACTCCCATACGCACATTAATATCAGTGCCATGGCTGGGAGGCGAGGATTCCGTAAGGGTGGCAAAGGTGGAAGAGCCACAAGTGCTGGCCGTGGTGGATCCGGTAGGGGACGTGGTCGTAACTTGCAGGGTGAGCCTGTCCCCACATGTGTGGAGGACCAGTCAAGGGCACCCATCATCCCCCCCCCTCCCCCCCTCCCCCCCTCCCGTTGAGGCTGAAGTGGCTGACACCATCCATGCTCAGCCCTTGTTGGACCAGCCCATTGTGGCACCAGACCTGGCTGACTCCATGGCTGACTTCCAGGTCAGCAGTGCTACGACACGTGCGCTGGTGCACGTTGATGCTATCATGCCACGTGGATCTGGGGCAGCAAGGTCATCTGCTGCCCCAAGTAGGCAGGGCAGAGAGGCTGCAGGGGCAGCTGCGGCTCCATCCACCCCAGCTCTCACACACCCAGCCAGGACAGTGTCCGTCCTAGTCCATTCTGCTGACATTCCCCATGACACCATTACACTTGAGCCAATGCCTGCACCAACTCCCATGCTGAGTGTGCAATCCCACACACCTGATACAGAGCCCACCAGGGCTCCTGCCCCTAGTGTCCAGAGCGGCGCAGGACACTCAGGATCACCACCACCTTCCAAGCGGAAGAGGAAGAGTGCTCGTCCGGCACAGGCTGATGCCCCAGACACGGCTACACAGTCCGGTCCGTCGAGGAAGCCCAGCTTCACGGATGACGAACTGAATGCACTTGTCCAGTATGTGTCCGGACATGATAACGAGATGGTCATTGTTGCAGGATCCAAGACCACACCTGCACAACGCCAGGCACACTGGCAGACCGTTGCGGACATCGTAAGTGCCCTTGGAATCGTGAGGCGCACAGCCAATGATTGCTACAAGCGCTGGAATGACCTAAAGCGCAGGGCAAAGAAGAAGCTGGCCTCAAGTCATGCCGCAACTCTAGTGACTGGAGGTGGGTCTCCAGTAGAAGACATGGAACTCACTCCACATGAGTCAGTCGCTGGGACCTACGTCACGGAGGAACAGATCTAAGGCGTGGGAGATCTGCCTGATTACGAGGCATTGTCCGGTGAGTGCACATGCATGTGTGTGTCATCCATGTGCATGGTGTGTGTGTGAGGGCATCTGTTTGTGTGCCAGGTGAGAGTGTGTGCGCCTGAGTCGAATGGGTCAGCCATGTGCTTCATGCAATACATCCTGCGCAGCTGCATTTTGCCATTGCAGTATCCCTTCTGCCAACAGTAGACATCTAGGCCAACAGCACCCAAGTAGGCCTTGAAGTGTCACCTTGCCACAACATTGTTGCTTATTTTCCTATGTTCAATCAGACAGATTGTATGCATTCCACCACTTATACTAGGCATTCCTCAGTCCTCTAGTCACATGTATGGCATGGCCATGGTAAAGTGGAGTTACTTTGTTACCTGGATATCATATGTTCACACATGTCCCTGTGCAATTGGACCATATTGGACTGCCAGCTCCAGGTGATAAAGCAGACCTGTTTGAATTAGAAAAGCTATTGCATGTGGGAACTGGACAGAATGAATAAGTGCTGCCCTCCTCTCCATCTACACTCAATAGCAATGGCACATGCCATCTGTGTGATGGCATGTGTGTGTCACCTGGCAATCACAGGGCAATGTGTGATGCCACTGCCAGGCAGCATGCATGAAATGTGTTCAACTTCCATCTTTGTGTAATGAGTGTGTGCCATTTGCCTGCCCTTCATACGCAGTGAGGGTGCATGCATGGGAGGGTCTTAGTCATGTGGGACATGTGTCAATCAAGTACTGGTTCTCTTGCTTCTCAGCCCTCATTGTGTGCCATGGTGCTAATGCGGGTTTCCATTTCTTTGTCATTATGTCGTTGCAGGGGAAGACGCACCTGATACTGCTGGGGTTGTGGAGATGGTGCAGACCCAGGAGGGTTCCGAGGGCCGACCAACCACCAGTGAGGGACGTGGTGTGCTGGTGGGTGAAAACCCACAAGTGCTGCAGGTCGTGCTCTCAAGGGGTGTCTCTGGCTGCACCTCCCCCGAGCTGTACTCAGCTGTTGACTCGGATGATGAGACCTACGTGCCGTCGCAGGTGAGTGTTCCAGGGAGGGAATCTGTTCTGTCCCACCCACCTGCACCAGGGTCGGAACCCTCAATGGGGATGTCAGTGTTGGCAGCTAGGCCTTTGGTGGTTACGGATGCAGGGTCACACTCCGCGACATCTGATCCTGTTCCTGGGCCAGCAGATCAGAGGGGGAATGCAGTCCTGCAGCCTCAGGCAGTGCCGGCACAGCAAGGCGCAGTCCGCCTTGCCCCAGACAGGTGTGGTGCCCGCCGACGTGGTGGCCGTACGCCACCTGGCAATACCGCATGGGAGCAATCCATTTACGGTATGGCTACCCAACAGGCAGCATCATCCGAGATGATGGCTCAGGCCATGGATAGGGTGGCCACTTCCATTGTCCCCCCTGAAAGGCTGATGGAGCGACTAGAGCAGGCAACCGACTCCATCTGCCAGTCACACAGGGAGGACATGTTGGCGTCCAACAGGGACAGGCGGGCGGCACTGGCGACTCTGCAGGAGGCCATCTCCATAGAGTCCCAGGGCCACAGGGAAGCCCTGAGGCAGGAGCTACATCAACTCAGGACGACTCTTGTTGAGCTAGAGGCTTCAACACACCAAAGGACAGAACAGCAGCTGGAGCGTCTCACCCGTACGCTCTCAGCTGAGATGCAAGCAACGAGGGCGGAGGTCCGGGCATCCCGTGAGTTGTTGCATGGGGACCTCCGCACACTCATCCTCCAGAACGAGACCTACCACACCCGCATGCTTGCAGCCATGGAGGAACAGAGTAGGGCCTTGCGTGGGCTGCCTCCCATAGTGCAACCACCTCCGGATGCAGCTGCACAGGGTGATAATAGCGACAGCAGTGATACTCCCACAATAGGGTAGCCGTGTGGGCCATGAGCCCATGGAGGTGTTTTTTTTTCCCAGGATCCACACAGGTGGTTTCTGGTGTGCACCCTGACCTCGGACCTCCTGGGTGGCCTCCCCAACCCCCCCGGGCCCTTTAATGGCCATTTTTGATTTTTTTTTTATTTTTTTTATTTTTATTTTTATATTTTTCCCAAATTTTTTTGGGACAATTTGTTGGCTTCCGTGGTTCCTGTGGGCATACGCTGCATTGTGGCTGGGCACATGCAGGCTTGTCATGTATTAGGTTCAGATGCCTGGGTTTGAGTCACACACACCCCTCCTGCTTCCCGTTTCCATGGGCTTGCAAAGGGTGTGCCCAAGTGACATTGAAGTACATGGTGACATTGGACTCCCACTACATGTGTGGGTAGTCTAGTCAATACTGTGTATACATTCCTAGTGCATATTGCTGTTGTGTTGTACACTGCATGTTGCATTGATGTGTAACTCATCATCTGTGTCTGCCTCCCAATTTGCAGGTCCCTTCCTCATGTCTACACAAGGCCCTCTAGTCTGGAGATGGGGTCCTTGTTGGCAGCAGTGCACCTACAACTCTACATGGCACCAACACTGATCAGTTGGAAGTGGTGGGAGTGCAGGCATATCCAGGTGGTGAGACAACTGATCTATTACATTACTGAAGTCATGTTAATGGTAGTACGTGCTCAAGTTTGTTGTTTGTCCTGCATTACAGTGAGCATTTCAGGTGTAGGAAGTTTCAATTGGGGACACTGTACATCGCAACACTTGTCATGTTGTGGGGATTACTTTGTTTACCTGCACATAGCATGACATGGCACGGTGTGTTGTGTGGCGGTGCTGGGGATGGGTTGGGTGACATGGCACTGTCCTCTTGTTGCATTTAGCCAGTGGGTATTCATTTTGGCTGCTTGAATGTGTTTCTTCACAAAACTGCATTGGTGTTGTGTGTGGGTAGGGATGCACACATTGTAACACTTCCAGGTGAACAATCTCAGGCTGATATGCTTTTCACGGTTGAATCTCCAGACATCCAGGATCAGTGTCAGGTTGAGTCATCATTGATTGTCAGATGGAATGTGCCAGGCCAGTGTGCACTCCACAGGGGAGTGTATACTATGTGAAGTAATTAGCCACTAGCTGTGTACGGGTTGCCTCCCCTCATGCCCTTTCCCCTCCCATGCGCAGCGGCTGTGCATGTGGTTGGGGATGTGGGGCCACCACCATGTCCACGGGCAGGCCCCGGCGTGTTGCAACGTTGTGCAGGACACATGCTGCCACTATGATCCTGCACACTGCTGGGGGAGCGTATAACAGCTGCCCGCCAGAACGGTCAAGGGAGCGAAAGCGTGACTTTAGCACTCCGAATGTGCGCTCCACTATGCCCCGGGTTGTAATGTGGGCTTTGTTATATCTTACCTCGGGTGGCGTGGTGGTGTTCCGAATTGGCGTCATCATGTGGGGGCTGAGAGGGTAGGCACTGTCCCCTGTGGAGGTGGTGATTGGTATCATTGGTGGGGTTGTGACCTTGCTCAGTATCCAACATGCATGCATGTGCAGTGGCATACATACTCACCAAGAAGCCATGTATCGCCATGCCGCCCAGCATCTATGTCCCGGCATAGGGTGGACATTCGGTAAATGAAGCTGTCGTGGGTGGACCCGGGATAGTTGGCATATACTGAGGTGATGATTCCCTTGGCATTACATACTACCTGCACATTGATGGAATGCCAGTGCTTGCGGTTCCTATAGATGTGCTCAGATGCCCTGGGGGGACGTAGAGCCACATGGGTGCAGTCGATGGCACCTAGCACTTTGGGGAATCGTGCCACACCGTAAAAATCCAGGGCGGCAGCATGCCTTTCAGCAGGTGTTCTGGGCAGGTATATGTGCCTGCGGACTGATGGGCGTGCAGTGATGATGTCCAAGACCTGGTGTAGGCAGCGTGACTGGGTGGCCTGTGACACCCCACCCACTATGGCACTTGTCCGCTGAAATGATCCAGTGGCTAAGAAGTGCAGTACATTGAGGACCTTCTCCAGGGGGCTGAGTGCTTGGGAGCACAGGGTGGGTGATGTGAGGTCATCCTCCCACTCACTCACCAGGTCCAGTATTATGTGTGGTGGAAACCTGTACCTTCCATACACCGAAAAGGCTGGTTCTGGGTGTGAATATTCTGGCCCTGACTCTCCTCCTCCTCCTCCTTTGGTAGCCCACTGCCACTGCTGCTAGGAACGGTATGTTCATCCTGGCATCTGGCTTGTTATTTGAAAAGTGCGCAAATTAATGCTTTGCGCGTGTTCTAGGCGAGCGTGTGACCCGCGCACCCCTGGAATCTAGTTCCCAGTCCAATAGCGTGTGGAAATTCCCACGCAGCACGGGATCAAGTGCGCTGACGTACTTGCGTGTGTAAGTGCCCGCGCACCCCTGAAATACACGTACATAGGCCAATCGCGTTACGCGCACTTTTGTCCAATTACACGCGATGACGCACCCCTGAAATACACGTACATAGGCCAATCGCGTGTACGCGCACTTTTGTCCAATTACACGCGATGACACTCTGACGTGCAGTATTTCCACGTGTGCTCCGTCATCACGTGCTGAGTGGGGAACACCCGTGCGGGTCACGTCAGACGCGCTTACGCGCTGAGGGACTCTGGTCCAATAGAATCGCGTATGCGTGCTGACGCGCTTACGCGCTAAGGGCCTTTCCTCGGATTTCACGCTGACGTGCAGGAATTTCACGTGCCAAATCACTCTGTATCAAGCTGGCCACCCGAAAACACATGGAAGACCACGCTCCTGCCCAGAAGGCCGAGTTACTGCCCCCCAGTGCCCCGAGCAGCCTCCCACGTGCCATCTGCTGCTGCCTGCCTGCCTGCCTGCCTGCTGCCACCGTGCCCTGCCATTTGGTGCCTGCACATCAGCCATCTGCAGGGGTCCAGTTGCTGTGTCCACCCCTGCTGGAACTGAAGACTCCCGACTGGGATTACATCGCTCCACAGCCCAGCCCCAGGACCCAGTTGCCCACCCACACCTGCCTCTGGGGTTGCCATGTCGGGCACTTCCACATCTGGCACCAGTGGCAACCCCAGGCCAGAGGGGCAGAGGGGCACCAGCTTCACTGCCAACGAAGTTGGTGTCCTGGTGGAGCATGTCCTGGGGCAGTATGATGCCCTCTTTGGATCGTCCCGCGCCAGCAAGGAAGGACGGGAGAGGATCTGGGCCGACTGTGTGGTTGCCATCAACGCGGAGGGGGTGGCAACCCGCAACGTCCAGAAGATCAAGAAGCGCTGGGAGGACTTGATGTCCAGGACCCTTGTGAAGGCCCGGCGCCTCGTGGAGGGGGGCCGGGGCCGCATGAGTTCCATCCAGAAGAGGGTCCTGGAACGCGTACGCCCAGCGCTCCACGCCCAGGTCCTTGAGAGGGAGGCCCGTCTGGAGTTGTGCGGTAAGTGTCCAAGCATTACTGTGTGAGACAGGGCATGTTGCGGTGTGCTGGTTCTATGATACTTGCCTGTATGTGTGCCATGGGCCATGTATGCATGTATGTGTGCAGGGACATCATGGTAATGCATGTGCGACCAGTGATGTGTGACCCACATGGTTGTTGCATGTGTTGAAATGCGGCATGGGGAGCCCTATGCAGATTTTGGACATGAGAGCATGCCAGTCTCTGTACCTGGACATGGATGGGGGTGAAGGATGGGTGCTGATGCCAGGTACATATATGCTAGCCATGTCTGTGTGCCTGACCTGTGTGTCTGTGACTTGTGCATGCCATGGATGCATGACACATGTGTGTGACAATGCACAGATTCAGTGACGCACCCAACTTACCCTTGTTTCCCCTGTGTTTGGTGTGTTTGGGGCCAGATGGATGTGACTGAGGTGAAGTGTGTGCATGTGATATGCATGAGCCATGATGCATGTGAGTTACATATCATTGAATGTTTCTATAGTCCATTGGACATGCATGGAAATGTCCATGGCATGCACCATGCCTGTTACTGTGTGTGTTTTGCCTGGACTGACCCATGTGTTGTGGAGGGACATGATGGAAGTGTACTTTGACAGTGGTGCTCATCTGCTATTGCTTCCTGTCTAGGGGACCATTGTACAGTAGCCTGATGCTTGTGTCCTTTGTCTCCCTCTACGCAGCGGCTAGTGAAGAAGAGGGCGGAGACGGCGCTGTGGAGCAAGGCGGCGGGGATGCCCCCACGGCTGCAGCGGAAGGGGTGGGTGAGCCCCCACAGGGGCCTGCTACGGCGGGAGACGGTGAGGAGCCATCCAGGTTGGTGGTTTGCACAGAGGAGGAGGAGGCCGACACTGGTGCACACATGGGGCCTGGTGGGAGCATCCCTGCTGGTGCAAGTGTTGCAGTCCAGGGCCAGGGCCAGGAGGCAGCACAGGTCACCGTGGAGGGGCCTGTGCATGTCGCTGTCCCTGACCCTGTGAGTGCACCACCATGCACCAGCAGGGATGCCCCGTCCCAGGCCCGTCCGCAGGTAGAGGGGATGTCCATGTCACCTGACTCCCCTCCACCTGCGGACGTGGGAACCCCTGGCCGCGTGGAGAAGGTCCTGATTGGGGTCGCGATGCGCACGGCTGTGATTCGTGATGCCGTGCGTGCTTCCCGGGAGGAGCACGCACGTCATCACGAAGTGCACCGTGCCGACGTGGCCCAATTGGGATCGGCCATGTTCGGGGGTTTCCTGCATGTGTTGGCCAATCTGACGGCCCTCTCCTCCTCTGTGCAGGCTATCCACCGGTCGTTCTCCTTGCCGTCTTCCGGCCCAGATGCCACCAGGGCCCCCTGTGGACCTGCCCCGACCAATGCAGCCAGCTCGGTGGGGATCCCATCCCTGCCACAGTTGGGAGTCGGAGGTCCAGCAGGGGTGGACAACACAGCAAGTGGACCCCAGCAGATGGAAGATGTGACGGCATCATCGGGCAGGGCACGTGCACGACGGCGTCGGTGGTTTCCATCAGCCTGGATGCCGTCGTGCTGGCAGAGGCAGTGGCGTCGGAGGCAGCAGCGGGCTCGACGTGGGAGGCATCATGGCTCGGGGCCATCAAGAGCAGAGGGGCAGGCATCGGCCGGAGGGCAGGGCAACCCTGGGATGGTGGTGTCTTCCGTGTGGCAGGAGTTTGGCCAGCGGATAGGTGCGGAGCGGCAGCGGGCGGAAGAGGAGCGGCTCGCCATGGTCAGGGCGGAGTTCTCCATGCGTCGGGCATTGAGGCGGGCTGAGTGCCTCGAGGAAGCTCGCAGGGAGTTTGAGGTGGACATGGGGTTGTCCCTGCGAGACCTCGGGGCCAGGACAGAGTCCCGCCTCCAGGACATCGACATGGAGTTCGATGATGCCCTGGCCAGCAACATCACCAAGTGAGCCGCAGGACTTGCCCGCTGCCTTTGTATATAGTTATTTAGTTAGTTAGTGCTAGGTTTCCTTTATTTTTTTTTATTATTTTGGACCGCTCGGACAATGGCCACTTTTTTGTACATATATTTTTCATTAGTTAGTAGTAGGTTTCATTTATGGTGTTGGGCTCATGGACCCTGGTACATTCCTGTATATAGTTTGTTTTTTTGGGAGATACATTTTTTTAATTTCTTATTGTTTTCACCATGACGTAATGGTTTTTCATTAATTTCCTACTACATGATATTTGCTTATTTTTTTTTCATTCCTTTGTTTTCTTGTTTATCACTTTTGTTCTCGGACATGGACCATTTCTTTACTTAGCCACATAGTTGTATGTTTGAAAAGTTAACTTATTTTTGTTATTTAATACATTTTTTATATTTTCTTACACTTGTGTTATTTTCTCATTGGTTTCTTACATGTCATGATATGGGTTTTGACATTCACTTGCAACCCTTTGTGTATGTGTGTGTGACGGACATGTGTTCTTTTGCATACTTGCCATTGGGGTTGTGTCATGTGATTGCATTCACTATGTGGGTGGATGCAATCCTTGCCTGGGTGTTTGTGCTGGGTATGCTGGCCATTACTGCCATGATTGTGTATCGTCAGGACCTGGGGCCAGGGGGACATGTGTGGGGGCCTGCTGGCAGGTTCCCCACAGTGCTGGGGGTTGGGGGTGGTGGGAGACATGGGTGGGGGCCTGGTGGAGGCTGCCCCTGGTGGCGGGAGGGTGGGGGTGGTGGGAGACATGGGTGGGGGCCTGGTGGAGGCTGCCCCTGCACTGCTGGGGGGTGGGGGTGGTGGGAGACATGGGTGGGGGCCTGGTGGAGGCTGCCCCTGCACTGCTGGGGGGTGGGGGTGATAGGGGACATGAGTGGGGGCCTGGTGGAGGCTGCCCCTGCACTGCTGGGGGGTGGGGGTGATTGGGGACATGGGTGGGGGCCTGGTGGAGGCTGCCCCTGCACTGCTGGGGGGTGGGGGTGATTGGGGACATGAGTGGGGGCCTGGTGGAGGCTGCCCCTGCACTGCTGGGGGGTGGGGGTGGTGGGAGACATGGGTGGGGGCCTGGTGGAGGCTGCCCCTGGTGGCGGGGGGGGGTGGGGGTGATGGGAGACATGAGTGGGGGCCTGGTGGAGGCTGCCCCTGCACTGTTGGGGGGTGGGGGTGGTGGGAGACATGGGTGGGGGCCTGGTGGAGGGTGCCCCTGCACTGCTGGGGGTCGGGGGTGGTGGGAGACATGGGTGGGGGCCTGGTGGAGGGTGCCCCTGCACTGCTGGGGGGTGGGGGTGATTGGGGACATGAGTGGGGGCCTGGTGGAGGCTGCCCCTGCACTGCTGGGGGGTGGGGGTGGTGGGAGACATGGGTGGGGGCCTGGTGGAGGCTGCCCCTGCACTGCTGGGGGGTGGGGGTGATAGGGGACATGAGTGGGGGCCTGGTGGAGGCTGCCCCTGAATTGCTGCGGGGGTGGGGGTGATTGGGGACATGGGTGGGGGCCTGGTGGAGGCTGCCCCTGCACTGCTGGGGGGTGGGGGTGATTGGGGACATGACTGGGGGCCTGGTGGAGGCTGCCCCTGCACTGCTGGGGGGTGGGGGTGGTGGGAGACATGGGTGGGGGCCTGGTGGAGGCTGCCCCTGGTGGCGGGGGGGTGGGGGTGGTGGGAGACATGAGTGGGGGCCTGGTGGAGGCTGCCCCTGCACTGCTGGGGGGTGGGGGTGGTGGGAGACATGGGTGGGGGCCTGGTGGAGGGTGCCCCTGCACTGCTGGGGGGTGGGGGTGGTGGGAGACATGGGTGGGGGCCTGGTGGAGGGTGCCCCTGCACTGCTGGGGGGTGGGGGTGATTGGGGACATGAGTGGGGGCCTGGTGGAGGCTGCCCCTGCACTGCTGGGGGGTGGGGGTGGTGGGAGACATGGGTTGGACATGGGTGGGGGCCTGCTGGCAGGTTCCCCACAGTGCTGGGGATTGGGGGTGGTGGGAGACATGGGTGGGGGCCTGGTGGAGGCTGCCCCTGGTGGCGGGGGGTGGGGGTGGTGGGAGACATGAGTGGGGGCCTGGTGGAGGCTGCCCCTGCACTGCTGGGGGGTGGGGGTGATTGGGGACATGAGTGGGGGCCTGGTGGAGGCTGCCCCTGCACTGCTGGGGGGTGGGGGTGATAGGGGACATGAGTGGGGGCCTGGTGGAGGCTGCCCCTGGTGGCGGGAGGGTGGGGGTGTTGGGAGACATGGGTGGGGGCCTGGTAGTGGGTGCCCCTGCACTGCTGGGGGGTGGGGGTGGTGGGAGACATGGGTGGGGGCCTGGTGGAGGCTGCCCCTGCACTGCTGGGGGGTGGGGGTGATAGGGGACATGAGTGGGGGCCTGGTGGAGGCTGCCCCTGCACTGCTGGGGGGTGGGGGTGATTGGGGACATGAGTGGGGGCCTGGTGGAGGCTGCCCCTGGTGGCGGGAGGGTGGGGGTGGTGGGAGACATGGGTTGGACATGGGTGGGGGCCTGCTGGCAGGTTCCCCACAGTGCTGGGGGTTGGGGGTGGTGGGAGACATGGGTGGGGCCTGGTGGAGGCTGCCCCTGCACTGCTGGGGGGTGGGGGTGATAGGGGACATGAGTGGGGGCCTGGTGGAGGCTGCCCCTGCACTGCTGGGGGGTGGGGGTGATTGGGGACATGAGTGGGGGCCTGGTGGAGGGTGCCCCTGCACTGCTGGGGGGTGGGGGTGATTGGGGACATGGGTGGGGGCCTGGTGGAGGCTGCCCCTGCACTGCTGGGGGGTGGGGGTGGTGGGAGACATGGGTGGGGGCCTGGTGGAGGCTGCCCCTGGTGGCGGGAGGGGGGTGGGGGTGGTGGGAGACATGGGTGGGGGCCTGGTGGAGGGTGCCCCTGCACTGCTGGGGGGTGGGGGTGGTGGGAGACATGGGTGGGGGCCTGGTGGAGGCTGCCCCTGGTGGCGGGGGGGTGGGGGTGGTGGGAGACATGGGTGGGGGCCTGGTGGAGGCTGCCCCTGGTGGCGGGGGGGTGGGGGTGGTGGGAGACATGGGTGGGGGCCTGGTAGTGGGTGCCCCTGCACTGCTGGGGGGTGGGGGTGGTGGGAGACATGGGTGGGGGCCTGGTGGAGGCTGCCCCTGGTGGCGGGGGGGTGGGGGTGGTGGGAGACATGAGTGGGGGCCTGGTGGAGGGTGCCCCTGCACTGCTGGGGGGTGGGGGTGGTGGGAGACATGGGTGGGGGCCTGGTGGAGGGTACCCCTGGTGGCGGGAGGGTGGGGGTGGTGGGAGACATGGGTGGGGGCCTGGTGGAGGGTGCCCCTGCACTGCTGGGGGGTGGGGGTGGTGGGAGACATGAGCAGGTGTGCAGGGTAGTCCCCTGTGGTGTGTGCTGCCTGCAGGGGCCGTGGAGGGTGTACAGGTAATGCCTGGGAGCACACAGCCAAATCGCGTGTGGAACTTCCCGCGCACCCCTGCAATCCACGTACCCTGACTAATCGCGTGTGGAACTTCCCGCGCACCCCTGATATCCACGTACCCGGCCATATCGCGTGTGGAACTTCCCGCGCACCCCTGAAATCCACATACCCGGCCATATCGCGTGTGGAACTTCCCGCGCACCCCTGCAATCCACGTACCCTGACTAATCGCGTGTGGAACTTCCCGCGCACCCCTGATATCCACGTACCCGGCCATACCGCGTGTGGAACTTCCCGCGCAACCCTGAAATCCACGTACACAGCCATATCGCGTGTGGAACTTCCCGCGCACCCCTGAAATCCACGTACCCGGCCATATCGCGTGTGGAACATCCCACGCAACCCTGAAATCCACGTACCCTGCCTAATCGCATGTGGAACTTCCCGCGCACCCCTGAAATCCACGTACCCTGCCTAATCGCGTGTGGAACTTCCCGCGCACCCCTGAAATCCATGTACCCTGCCTAATCGCGTGTGGAACTTCCCGCGCACCCCTGAAATCCACGTACCCTGCCTAATCACGTGTGGAACTTCCCGCCGCGCACCCCTGAAATCCACGTACACTGCCTAATCGCGTGTGGAACTTCACGCGCACCCCTGAAATCCACGTACACGGCCATGTCGCGTGTGGAACTTCCCGCGCAACCCTGCAATCCACGTACCCTGCCTAATCGCGTGTGGGACTTCCCGCGCACCCCTGAAATCCACGTACCCTGACTAATCGCGTGTGGTACTTCCCGCGCTCCCCTGAAATTCACGTACCCGGCCATATCGCGTGTGGAACTTCCCGCGCAACCCTGCAATCCACGTACCCTGCCTAATCGCGTGTGGGACTTCCCGCGCACCCCTGAAATCCACGTACCCTGACTAATCGCGTGTGGTACTTCCCGCGCACCCCTGAAATCCACGTACCCGGCCATATCGCGTGTGGAACTTCCCGCGCACCCCTGAAATCCACATACCCGGCCATATCGCGTGTGCAACTTCCCGCGCACCCCGGTATACACGCACACGTTTATTTTTTCTCTCAGCGCGTGTCTGTATTTGTGGGTACCCCTTTGTACGTCATTTATCCTGGAGGGCCACAGTATTGGACATTCATCATGGCTGTATATAGGTGCTATTTGTTGGCGCACCTTTTAACGCACATTTCTTCCAGGCGCAGAGACGCTACCGCCTGCTTTCTTGTGGCGGTCGTGTTTGTGCCTGTGCGCTGGTTTGAGCGTGCGCTTTTTTGCCCTATTCTATTCCATGAATACGTGTTGTAGGCGAGCGTGTGGGCGTTCCGCGCACTTTTACCCTGTGCTTCCCCCGTGACGCCCACATTTTGGCAAGTTGTTCCCCATTCCGAGTGTTACGCCCCGTGTTCCGCCTACTTTTGTTGCGTGCGCCGCGCTATGTGCAATTTTCGCTGTGGACTGTGAGATTTTCGCTGTGGCCTGGCGCACGCCGTTAGATGGCCTGTGCGCCAACGTGCGCCGCGCACTTTCTTATCGCACGTCCGATGGTTTTCTCGCGCACGGCCTTCCATGAATCGATGTGCGCTGCTTTTCGTGCGATTTTCGCTATTCCACTGCGATTTTCGCTATTCCACTGCGATTCGCACGTTTTTGGCCACTTGCGCCGCGCTAATTATTCCATGAATCGGCTTGTTTACCCCTTCTACTACCTGAACAAAAACAAAAATGTGGCCCAAAACATTATGATCCTTTAACTTATTACTTTTGGATGCCTGCAAATAAGCACATGTTATAGAGAAACAAGCAACATAAATACCCCACCTTATTGCACATTTCCAAACCTGCATGTAGAATAACTTTATCACATTGTGCTAGAATAGATTGATTTGACTCAGCACCTTTCTTGAACGCATAGTGTCCGATTTTTGATGTGTTTTTAACATTGCTTTTTCATCTACTACTATACTACTATATTTTTAGTTTCTCATGGAATAAAACACCTTATCATTTTCATTAAGCATACATTATATATAGTCAACAGTTCTTCACTCATTCATTAACATACAAACGTACTGTGTTTTCATCAATCATCTTACTGCTAGCTTTTTTTCTCATGCAGTTAGTACACCTTACCCTTCTCAAAATGTTGTACACCACCGGGTCATCTTATCTATGATTTCGAATGGACCTTGCCATGCCGCAAGAAACTTTGAGTTTTTATGTTTACCTCTCCCAAAATGAAACTTATATACCCGATCACCTATTTTATACTCTTTCACAGATGTCTTTTTATCATAGTAGGAATTTTCACTATCAGCAGCTCTTTCCAAATTTCACTGCGCAAATGCAAATGAATGTTGTAAATGCTTTCTCAATTCTTCCACATACTCGTGAACTGTAGATGCACTCACAAGTGTTTGCTCATGTGTCCTGTTCAATAAATGTTGTGGCAGTACCATTTTCCTTCCTGTCAAATCAAATAGAAAAGTAACATATTAAGTACATAGCACAATACCAATTTTACCCCTTCTACTACCTGAACAAAAACAAAAATGTGGCCCAAAACATTATGATCCTTTAACTTATTACTTTTGGATGCCTGCAAATAAGCACATGTTATAGAGAAACAAGCAACATAAATACCCCACCTTATTGCACATTTCCAAACCTGCATGTAGAATAACTTTATCACATTGTGCTAGAATAGATTGATTTGACTCAGCACCTTTCTTGAACGCATAGTGTCCGATTTTTGATGTGTTTTTAACATTGCTTTTTCATCTACTACTATACTACTATATTTTTAGTTTCTCATGGAATAAAACACCTTATCATTTTCATTAAGCATACATTATATATAGTCAACAGTTCTTCACTCATTCATTAACATACAAACGTACTGTGTTTTCATCAATCATCTTACTGCTAGCTTTTTTTCTCATGCAGTTAGTACACCTTACCCGTCTCAAAATGTTGTACACCACCGGGTCATCTTATCTATGATTTCGAATGGACCTTGCCATGCCGCAAGAAACTTTGAGTTTTTATGTTTACCGCTCCCAAAATGAAACTTATATACCCGATCACCTATTTTATACTCTTTCACAGATGTCTTTTTATCATAGTAGGAATTTTCACTATCAGCAGCTCTTTCCAAATTTCACTGCGCAAATGCAAATGAATGTTGTAAATGCTTTCTCAATTCTTCCACATACTCGTGAACTGTAGATGCACTCACAAGTGTTTGCTCATGTGTCCTGTTCAATAAATGTTGTGGCAGTACCATTTTCCTTCCTGTCAACAACTCATGAGGACTGATATTTGTTGCTTTAGCAGGAGTCGACCTAATGCTCATCATTACTAAAGGTACTCGCAAATCCCAACTAGAACCTGCCTCTGCTACAAACTTCTTTAGTATTTCCAGAACAGATCTATTGCTTCTCTCTACGTTGCCCGAAGAGGCGGGCCAATACGCAATGTGCAACTTCCGTTTTACCCCCAATATCTGCCACACCTTGCTCATTAAGGTGCTCGTGAAATGACTTCCTCTGTCTGACTCTATTCTTTGTGATAATCTAAATCTTGAAAATATGTCATTTACAAGGAATGTAGCCGCTGTTTGTGCACTACAATCTGGTGCAGGAATACATTCTACCCATTTAGACATTAAACATACCACCATCAAAAGATATTGGTTTCCCCTACTTGATCTCTTTACAGGCCCTACATAGTTGATTTGTAAATCTGACCATAGAAGGGTTAAACCTCTTTTCATTAATGGAGCTCTATGCATTGGTGAAGAAGGTTTAAATTGTGCACATACCAGACACTCCCATGTATATAAATCCACATCTTGGGACATGTTTGGCCAGTAAGCATAATCTTTCAATATCTCTAAAGAACCTCTGTATCCTGCAGTTATCACATCATGTGCATGGTGTATCATTAGCCCTCTGAATGAAATAGGCACCACCCACTGTATCTGCCCTGTTATAGATTCCCTGATCATCAGACCATCCTGTAGTTTAATTTGTTCATTGTTCTTCAATAACACTCTCAACTCTTCTTTTCCTGTACAATTATTTTAAGTTAAAGGATTTTGTTCGGGGTAAATCAAATATAATAGACCCCCAATACTGGATCTTCTTTTTGTGCCTTAATCAGAACCTGATGTGGTGTATCATAACTCCATTGCACTACAGGTTGTTCAACTTCTTTTGGAGATTTAGAGTGTGTAACTGCATCTACTTGTATTTCACCAATTAGGTGTTCAATGGGCAACAATTCTCCCATAACAGCCCCAATCTTGGCCAATTGATCTGCTCTATCATTTCCCTCCTTATCCTCTCCTGGTGTTTTAAAATGTCCACAAATTTGTCTCCAGTATATTGTTAAATCATTCTCTGACACTAATTTATCTATAGCTTGAATCATTTTCCCATGTTTGAGTGGCTTTTTGTTATATGTGAGCATGCCCCTTGTTTTCCAGTCAGGCAAATATTCCACAAATCTATTTCGCGCATAATCAGAATCAGTCACCAGCACAATTTCACTGAATTTGTTATCAACTGCAGTAGTAATTGCTTTATAAATGGCTGCTAACTCTGCTATTTGGCTACTCCTAGCCCCAATTCTCATTCCTATACTAGGAATGTCCTCACATCTCAACCAGACGTTTCCTATCCCTGACACCAACTGTTTATTGCTGCCATTTTCAATGTGAAAAGCACACCCATCGACATACACAATTGGCAATTCCTTGCATGTATTTTCATCAAAAGCTTTATGTGGTGATTGTTCAAACTCTTGCAAACTGGACTCCACCTCTACCTCATTTGATACACACTCAGCTGCACAGTCATGTAGATCTGCCAACCCTTGAGCAATTTGGCTCTTTTTATTCTGGCCATATCTCACTTCTACAGGAAAGCCCTGCATTGCAAATGACCATGAAGTTATTCTGGACTGTGCTAAATTGCCTGATCTAATCAGTTTACTCTGTAAAAACTGCAATGGTTGATGATTTGTCTCAATGATCACCTTTTCCCCTTGAACAATGGGATGAAAATGTGGCAATGCTCATATGGTGGTCATAAGAGCCTTTTCACATTCACTGAATTTAGTTTCAACCCGAGAAAATGCTTTACTTGCATAAGCAATAGTTTTATGGTTCAACTCATGTTTTTGAGATAACACTGCTAACATGCACTGCTCAGTGAATACTATTTCTATAAAACAATCTTTATTCTTTGTGGGATAGGCCAAGAATGGTGCCTTTATGAGACATTTCTTCAATTTAGCAACTGCCTCAGATTGCTCCTTTTCCCATTTCCAGGGTGTATTCAGTTCCAATACTTTAGTCAATAGTTGAGTGATTTCAGCATAATTTTCAATAAATGTCCTGTTATATCCTGTCATTCCTAATAGACTTTATAAACCTTTCATGTTTATAGGATCGTTCAACTTCTGTATGGCCTCCACCTTTTTCTTTTGTGGATTTAACCCGTGTTCAGTTAGTTCATGACCTAAGAAATTCACCCTTTTCTTGCACCATTGGGCTTTGGAAGAAAAGCGGGGCAAAGATACTTTGGCACCCGCCTTCTGCAATTGGTCAAGTACATGTCTAATTTCATCAAAATGACTTCTTAAGCTTTCATTTATTATCCGGACACCATCTACATAAACTATGGTCCCTCTTTCTGCTGTATCTGGCATAGCTTTTCTCAAAAATATGCCACATTCGCTCCCACTATTGACATACCCAAATGGTGTTCTGGACCAAGCGTATTGCATTTTATCAAATGAAAATGGAAATGCATTCTGGATGTCTTCTGCAAATGGCACACACCAGTACCCAGCTGTAAAATCTAATGTGGTAAATACCTTTGATCCATGTACCTGAGCAAGGCCTTGATCAATGAATGGCAGCGGCCATCTACACACTGGCACTCTTTTATTTAATTCCCTCAGATCTGCACACAGATGCCGTTGACCATTTGGATTTAATACACCCATAATGGGAGGTAAAATGAAACGGTCTGATAATTCCCCTAGAGTCCAAGTTTTTAATTATCTCTGCCAATGACTCCAAGCATGCCAGTGGCAATCGATATTGGCGCACAAATACTGGATTTTAACCACACTCCTCTGTTAATGGGGCAACATGTAAATCAGTTAGGCCGCAATCATATGCGTCTTTGGCAAAAACCTCCTTAAATTCCATAAATATTTTTCTCAATTGATTCTTATCCTCTTCGCTATCACAGGCATCTGCTAACAGAATCTGCTCCTCTACCATTTTTGAAAATTCCGGGAAATCCTCAAATGGAAAAACCTCTGTGCTTTCTTCCAACTGTGTGTCTGTATGCCTCTGCAGAGTTGCGACTTTTAAATATGTTGCCACATCAGCCTCCAATGTGCTGATTTCCTGTTTCATTTTCATTTAAATCAAATACTATACAATTGTCTTGGTGACAGCACACTGCCTCATTGGAATCATAAGGGTACACAGACTGAATTTTGAACATCCCTTTGGGCTGAGAATCCAAGTATTCTGGCAACACACCCTGTGCATCTACACATCAATCAGGGATTTTTCCAATCACCTATACAATTCTCTTGGTGACAGCACACTGTCACATTGGAATCATAAGGGTACACAGACTGAATTTTGAACATCCCTTTGGGCTGAGAATCCAAGTACTCTTGCAACAAACCCTGTGCATCTACACATCTCTCAGATATATTTCTAATCACCATATTATTGAAATCTGCAGTATAATGTGATTTTTGTATTGCCATTCCTAGCACATAATTCTCTTCTAAATGAACATCTTGACATCCTTTATTATCCACCATGATTTTGACGGACCCCTCCCCAATATCTACCAATGGGGTATATTCATAGTACAGCTCTTGCTGTTTCATGGACTCATTCAAGCACACAAATGCAGCAGAATCCTTCATTTGCTGTCCATTTTTGCGCTTCAGTGTTACAGCAAACTGCCTGGTGAATGCAGGAATCGTAATATCCTTCTTCACCTGTAGTTCAATTGCATATGGCACTAATTGTGCACAATGATAAGCCTTTCTTTTGTCTTCAAAATCGGGCTCAAGCACGACTAGCTGGGACCATACTTTTTGGTTAAGGAAATCTAACACCATACACATCCTGTGCATGATATCATTGCCCAGATAAAAATCATTTTGTGTTCCACTCACTATCCACACATTGTGGTAGATGGTTTTTTGTCCAACATTAATCTTTAGCATGTACGTTCCTGCAATTCGATTTTCAAAATTTGGATCGTCCAATCCAGAGATGTATTGGTTTTTAATTTTAAACTTCGGGATCTCCTTCCTTTCCATCATTCTCTGCATTAGTTTCTCATTAACAAAACTCCTTTCCTGTTCAAGTGCCAAAAGGGGGTTTTATCACTTCAGAATGGCCATTTATTCCAACATGAATCCATGGCTGCTCATTTTACATATGTTTTTCAGCAAGAGAGGTGAAGTGTTTTTCTGTGTCTGCTTTAGTGATGGTGTTCTTTTCTTTTAAATAGAAGTGCAATGTGTGTTCATCTATTTCAGTTTGCCATTTCTTCCTAGGATCCAAATAAATCTGCACAGATTGTTTTTCTTTTTCACTTTGCCTTTTGTCCTGACACATCAAAATAATGGTGACACTAGGCACACAGCTATTCTGGAGACACACTTCCACTGCATCATTTGATTTGGCAACAGTATGGCATTCATTTACACTGCTGTTTTGTGACTTTATTTTCTTAGGCCTTAATGGTTTTTTGGTTAAAGACCACAGAACCCCATTTACCCCATCAATGAAAGGAGACAACCTTTTCAGGTAATCATTTCCCATCAAGAATGGAATTTCACAAATAGATGTGATCAATACTTCCTGTTTCATTCTGTGTTTTCCTATCATTATGTCAACTTCAGTGACACCTTCAACAAGGCACCTCCTCACCGTTAAAATTATGTACTGGGCCTTCACTTTGTCTCACTTTGATCTGATTCAGAGGAGATCTCCCTTCATTGACACTTTTTACCAATTCTTTGGACATAATTGTGGCCTCTGCACCTATGTCAATCATTGCAAATGTATTGCACTTCTCTTCCACAGTAATGGGAACATAATACCTGTCCTCAACTTCCTCCAACAAACACAGAAAGTGCAAATTTTAACTGATTTCAGGACTCACTTTTCTCAGGCCCTTCTCACTCTTAGCTAAGCACATTGGTAAATGAAAGGACATTTTTACCTCCTTATTTTCCATTTCCTTTTGATACACTTTGCCTATCTCTACATGTTCAGAGGTCATTTGGAGTGTGGCCAATTGGTCGCCCTTCTGTCCAGGGATCATCAGAGTTCACACTGCAATTCTCCAACTGAATATGTTTATAAACATCACATGATAGGTTGTCATTTTCTAATCCTGTACATTCATTGGTATTTGGCACGATATCAGCCTTTTTAATTTGTGGCTCAAAGAACACTTCAGGTGACTGATCTGTACCCTCCTTTTTAGTACTTATTTTTCCTGTCTGCATTTTATTAGCATCTTGATTGTCTAGGGAGGGTGTTCTAACATTCACATCTACTCCCTCATCAATTATTCTATCAGTGCATAAGTTGTCTTTCTTAAATATGTCTCTTTGTTCCTTTGGAACTTAATGTTTTTCCCCTTTTCCTTTTTCATTTGTACGGACTTCCAACGTTTGATTCAATGCTAGGTCAAACCATACCTCTTTTTTATATGTGTTCGCAACTTCTGCCTCATATTCATTTGCAGGTATTTTCATGTTTAAATTATCAAGCAGCTCAGGACCATAATGCAAAACCGGCTCGTGGGAATCTGTCTTTTTATCATTGCAGGTGACATGAATACTTAGTCACTTATTATCAGAAGCCATCAGGTCACTTCTATGACCTTCTGCCCCTTCATTTGATGACTGTTTCTCAACTGTAAAGAGTTTTCCTATTTGTTCAGTTACTTGGGCCTCGAGACACTGGAACCTTTCCATTTCTCTAGAATCTTCTCTTTGCGGCCTAGGCCGGCATTGGATGTTCTCCCCCTGGTTAAATCTATTCTGATATCTCTCAGGGGAGTGATTCCTATTTGAATTGGTTCTGAACGCTTCATTCATGTGAGGCGGGGAGCGGGTTGTACCTATTCTTTGGTTTTAATCCCCTGGTGGCAGTGATTGATTTTATTGACGTGGAGCATAGTTCATATTCTGCCTCATGTTCTGTCTCTCATTTTGTGAGTACTGTTCCCTATGCTGATTCCCATTTTCAATAAATCGATCCACATACCGTGCTCTGTCCTGGTTCCCATATATCATGGTGTTGGGGTCCAATCTGCTCTGTGTCCCCAATGTCTGGTAGGGACTATTACTTCTTTGATCTTGATTTTGTCTCTGATAGTTGTTCATGCCTGACATATCGGGCCGATATCCTGCCCGGGGTCTGTCTCCTAGGTACTTAGGACTAATGTAACTATCTCTATTACTAGGATCATGTGACTGAAACATCGGTGCCGAGGGTGGCAACCTCTGTGGCGTACCCCTCTGTTCGGGTGTCATATTATTTGTGCCTGGACTTTGAGCGGACTTAAATGACATTTTAGCCGACCTGATCTCCATTATCATTGCTGAGGATTCTTTAGATTTTGATCTTATTTCTTTAATTTCATCACCCTCTCTACCCTGACAGTAGAGCACTTCATACAGTTTGGTACTTTGGTGCACAATCCATTCAAGAGAGCTCTCACGATCAAACTCGCGGACTAACTGTGATATAATGTCTTTCTGCAAACCATAAAAATAGCCAGTTTTAAACTCATTGGAATTGGGTTTAAAAGATACATCAAAACAGAGGTTCTTTTTAAGTCTTGAAGAAATTGGCGAGGTGATGTATTTGGCCCAGCTGTGATCGTATATGCAGCTTTCTTCACCTCCTGTAATGATTGAAATGGAGAAAAATGATGCCTAACCTCTTTTTCAAATTCTGTTCGTGACATCTTCTCCTGTTTATTCAATCCTCTGATGATGCTCGCTGTGGGAGAATCCAGAGTTAAGTGAAAGCATTGTCTGTATTGTTCATTGGGTATGTTTAGGGCTTTAAATATATCGTGCACCGCGTCTAAGTGGTCCTCTATACATTTCTCCCCTCCGTTTTTGAATGGTTTGATCAGGGCCTTGATTGACTTCATTATCTTGATAGAGCTAATTGGCACTATATTTGGAATTGCTTTACTTTGTGGTTCAACCCTTGTCTCGGTTGTATGACATTGGTGATAACCCCCAATGGGTGAGTTAAACCCCCCTAAAGGCACTGCAACCAAGTCCAGACACCAGCACAGCACATTTAGAAATGGAGTTCACCTCAATCCCATTGAATGTGGTGGCCTGTCGCTTGTCCTGAGACCTGAAATTGCATATCTGCTGTTCCAAATCTTTGCACTTTTTAAGGAGTCGGTCTGCCTCCTTTTGCAGGTAAGTGTTTTCATCACTCATTTTATTAATCATATTTTGCATATCGCTCATCTGCATTTGACATTCATTAAACCTTTTGTCCCGCTTGTCCCTTTCTTGAAACATTTTAGCTATCTCTTGTTCAAGTCTGTAGCTCACCTTCTTTCTTTCTTTCTCTAGATTCTCTCTCTGTAAAACTGGTATTTCTAAAATAGCCTCCTCGTTATCTTGTCTAATGTGTCCTACCAACACTTTCAGGTGTTTGAATTCGTGTTCACTGTCCTCAAGCTCTTTTCTCCTTTGAGACAACTGAGTGTCAAATTCTTTACACTTTGATTGCATGTCTTTTTGACATACCTCCAGTTTTGCTCTTAACCTTTTCTCCTGATCACTAGTACCATCTAATTCGATTTTTAATCTGCTAATTAGCTTGCCATCATTTTCTTGCATTCGCAGAGACCTATTTAAAATGAACCACGTTTTGGCACAGAGCCGTATGAAACAGTCTTTCGAATGTTTGTCAGCAGCATTAAATAATCTCAGAAGACATACCTGAATTATGCTACCTTCTTCAAAAATGCTGTCCAGTGGGTCTTTCTGAACTTCCCCATAGATACGGTCATGCCATTCTGTGGCATCATTTGATGACCATGTTCCATGTGCATATAATTTTGCCTCCAAATATTTCACCAACTCTGGGAATGTGGCATCAATTTGAGACATGCTGAGATTCACTTTCAGTGTCACACTGCTCTCACAAAATGAGTTCCCTTTAATGCACATATGTGGGTGTGGAACACACTTGACACGCCCAGTAGTTGATATACTACTCTTCCCGGCCAACGCACCAATTTTGTAGGAGGTTTTGTCTTTTTACGGCAAATTCGGAATTTGGTGGTATTTTCTTACCATGATATTTTGGAGGTAAACTGGTGGTAACCTGGCTTGACCACTACAGATAGTTCAGTATTATCCTATTTTGGTGATAATATAGTGTTAGCTTGTGTTGGCAGTAATTTTTAGCGGTATCTTGCTTTTGTGGTACTTTCAGAATTACCTTATTTTTGTGGTATAGTGGTGAGAATATCTTTTTTATGCTACCACCTCATCATAAAACAAAACTTTCCTTCTTATTAGAATATCTCTTAGTTGCCTATAGAGACCCCCCCAGACCTATCACATTTTCAGGGAACACAGTGAGTTTATTCAGAATGCCACCTATTGTATGTTGCTTGTATTACTGGCTTACATCAAGTAACCTATGTATCTCCTCTGACACTGCCTTCTTTTCCGCATGCAAAGAATGACTCAGTCACCCACACACCCTTATGTCTTGCTTATTTGTATACTTTTAGTCTTATTCTAAACTTGTCCCATAGGGTAAACGAGGGAGCAAAACTCTTTACCATGTTGGTATAACATTATAGTTACCCATTGACTCGTTTCCCTAACAGAGTTAACATGGGAGATGTAAAATAAAACCAATAAATTTGTTCCAGCTTTGCTTTCTGTTATAATATTTTTATGTTATACACAATTCAGCTTACCAACAGCGAGCATAACCTTGTCTCCTAAAACAAAACACAGTGAAGAGAACAAGCTTATAGCAACATGAAGAAATAAAAATCTTGTATTCAATTCTTTTTAGAATAAACGCATCAAAAAGATATCAAAATAAAACACATCGCAAATGAACTCAGTGTGTATCATCTTTTTAGCCAGTGCAAACATGCTTAGATAAACATGACATTTTTCTTTTTTAAAGTTAGCTCCCTACACTGTCTTTCACATCTCATACATGGCCACGCTCCTCATCTTTGACTGACTCACCAAAATGGGCGAATTCTGAAGCACTTGTCACCGAAACCTTATCTATGTGAACCTCCCTCGCGCAATGGGAACACAGCCTTGTACTGCCTGGAAATGCTTCAAGGTCGGGCAGCTCCCACTCTCTTTTATCTTCAAGACTGCAGCCACGGATCTCCCATCCCTGGAAGTCACCATTCGCACTCAAGTCCCGAACAGCTCTGAACTCTTCATCTCACTTTGCCCGTTAAAACACTCTCCCTGTCTATCAACTGCAATTACATCAGCTGTACCACCTCTCTATTCCTACCAATCATCGTGCAAGAATGTTTTGTAATAAAACTCTCTGTTCCAGAACAATGAAAGATTCAGGCAAAGGTATCCCTTCATCTTCCTGTTGCACATTTTTCTGATCTTCATGAAAAAATGGAATGCATCTCGCTGTGCTCGCGTACTGCATTACAATGTTAGAGGGAGTGGGGCAGTTATTATATTAGTAATATAATTAGTATATGGTTAGTTCATTATGTATATCTATGCAGTTTTACGCACATGAAAACATCCAAATTGTCACTTCTGCACTTTAAAATGACTGGCATGTTTCTAAAATGTTTTGCTAAATGCTTTTAAAAATAAATAATGTTTGCTGAAAAACTGTGCCTGGCACCCATTTCGAAGTGGCTGCATTTCCATACTGCATACTGCTTACTGCCAATAAATTAAATACTTTTAAAAATAATGCCTGCTGAACAACTGTGCCTGGCATCTATTTCGAAATGGCTGCATTTCCATACTGCATACTGCCAAAAAAAATCCCCAAATATATCCTTACAACGTGCAACAGAGAGAGGTTGACAGGAGCCCCCCTGGAGAAAATTCTAGTCTGGTCTCCGCAGAACACCCTGTAGGGTGGAGGGTAGCTGGCTGGTTATGGGAGACTCTATATCGAAGACCCTCAGCAGATCCACAGATGTAAGTATAACATAGGCCTGGCAAAACAGGGAACAGGATTGTTTTGTATATTGCGGAAGAGTAATGAAGAGAAAAGATTGAAGATGAAAAGTTATCTTCTAGAAAGGCCCAGGAAAGATCATGTGGTACACCTCATTATGGGGTAATTATAAAGTGAAGGATAAACTCACCATGAGATGAGAAGATGGCTGTAGTGTTCTTATCTGTGTAGTAGTTGCTGGCACCAGCCTTGTGGTGTAAGATAGTTTCCTTTTGTGAAAAGTAGGGGGTCATGGAGATTTATCCAGGACTTATGCCCCGTGAACAATATTGTTGAGGCAGGGTTCCCATTGGTTCTGAACCCAGCCACAGTATTGTGTAACATCCCGCCAGTATTTCACCTCATTTACTTATCACAGGATCAAGTTGCAACATACATGGTTTCCACAGGGGTATTGGGAGTCACCCTTAGTTTTGGGAGTCGCCATCTTTTTTTTTCATTCTTATTTGAGAGATAACTGCGGGTATACCCGCAGCTACCTGAAAACAAAAAGGGAGAAACATGCCATTGGGAGGTGAACAAATATAGACATGGTATCAGGTTAGAGGTAGGGGGAAGGGGAGCAGCAGACACCAGGTCAAATGTGGGAGATGGAGGTGGGCTAGGGATCAAGTTCAGAGCATGAATGTTTTTCCGTAGCCGCTTATACCGAAGGATAATCGTGGCTACATAAGAAAACGTGAGGGGGAATTGAAGTATGTCACATGGAAACAATGAGTGATGAAGGAATGGGAGAGGGCTGGGGAGGTGAGGAAGCTTCGAGGGGAGTCAGGGGAGCAACCACAGATGGTTGGGTGCACTTGGTGAGTGCCTGGGATGGCAGGCAAGCATTTTCTTAAAATAATTTTTCTCTGATAACCGTGGCTATCCAACAATTACAAAAAACCAAGGCCATCTCTGAATTCATTATTTATATACCCGTGGTTATGGGGAAAAAGTAAAATAAATATATATATATATATATATATATATATATATATATATATACATATATATATATATACATATATATATATATATATATATATATATATATATATATATACGCCTACAGTGAGGTGGCCTGGTCGGCATGCATGAAGGCCATGGCTAGTGGCTAGGTAATGTTGTAAAATATACAATGGGCATGGCCGAAGGCCATGGCTAGTGGCTTGGCAGTCATGGCCAAAGGCCATGGATAGTGGCTTTGTAGTGTTGTAAAATATACAGCGGGCATATCTGAAGGCTGTGGCTAGTGGCCTGACAATGTTGGAATATATACAGTGGACACTACTGGCTTGGTAGTGTTGACCAATTGTTCATCCAGCACATGCATCGAGAGAGTGTCTTGCAGTATTGATTTCGGAAGGCCGGTTTGTCCCAAACTTGACAGAACATGTTGCTGAGTTCATTGTGAATTGTCTGACGTGCTAGCAGTTTACACACTTTGCGAACAGTGGGAGGAGAAATACCCCGTCCTACTGGACCATTTAAACATTTGCATATAAATTATGTAAATATGCTCCAAATATATAGGTACATGCTAGTAGTCGTATGACCTTTTCCCGATGGATTGCAGCAGGTCCAGGCACACATGAAGATGCTATATGTGCTGTGAAGTTCCTTGTACATGAGGTATTTCCAATGTGGGAAGTCTGCAAAGTTGTTTGTTCTGACAATGTACCACATTTTGTAAATGATGTATTTGAGCACATCAAAATTCTTTTGGGTATTAAGCATACATTCTCCTCCACTTACCACTGTAAGGACGACATGGTATCACAAGTATGACACTAACACAAGCGTTAAAAACAAGGGGGTTCTGGGAGTCCCTCTGCCAGACATTAGTCCCAGTTACAAGAGACTTACCCAGAGTCTTTACCTCACTATCTTTCACAGAGGAGGAATATAAAAAAAATCAGTCTTTGTCCTACACTAGGGCAGTCCAGCAGCAAAATGCCAAGCAAGTCTCCTCTGAACAAGAGTACCAAAAGCAACCCCAGACATGTGTTTTGGTCTAGTTGGACCTCATCAGGTGGAGCTGTGCCTCTCTAAGAATAGTGAGCATGGGGTCCACGTCTGGATTCCTTTAGTAACTTAGGGCGAGACCCAAAGTTACTTAAATATGCAAAAAACTAGAAGGGTCCTGGTATTCCCTCTGCCAGACATTAGTCCCGGTTACGAGAGATTTACTCAGAGTCATTAGCCCACTATATTTCACAGAGTAGAAATATCTAAAAAATATCAGTCTTTGTCTTGCCCTAGGGCAGTCCAGCACCAAAACACTTAGCAATTCTCCTCTGAACAAGACTACCAACAGCAAGCCCAGACACGTGTTTCAGTCTGGTTGGACCTCATCAGTAGGGTGAAGTTTTGCCTCTCCAAGAAAAGTGAGAAAGGTGTCTACATCTGGATTCCCTAGTAATTTAGGGTGAGACCCAAAGTTACCTAAATATGCAAAAAACAAGGGGGGGTCATGGGATTCCCTCTGCCGGGCATTAGCCCTGATTATGAGAGGCTTACCCAGAGTCTGACTCTGTCCGGCAAGTGTGCTCAATATTTTCAGTAAAGTTCCGAGCCTTCAAGATGTTGCATTGGTAGATATCAATCAAGTCAAATTCATTCAACCAAATGACTAATTATCCAGTCGGGTGTTGTTTTAAACAACATATGGCAGGCCAAAAGAGACTTGCTAGAACTGCGGTTTGAACTTATGCAGGATCTGTCCCCACAGTCTCTGAACTTTGATCCCCGGTTTCCCAAAGGCCCTTGATTTCATTAGGACTCTACATCGAGTAACAACCAAATCTGCCATAATTTGCCACCATTACATTTCCAAGGGAAAAGAACATCTCTCCCTCAGGTGCTCCATCGTCCATGTCCAGAACCATAACAATCCAAATCCTCAAAATTGATCTCACTGGCAAGATGGAATACCAGAGGATATGTGCACCTCTTGAGTGGATCTCAAAATAATCTGAATACTTTCGGCATCGTTGCCCTACAGGAAACCTGGCTCCTTCACACTCACATATGGGACGGATATCGGATTACAACCGTTGCTGCCATATGTCATGACAAGGGTAGACCAAGTGCTGGCCTCCTGGTAGCAACCAAAATATCATCAGGGTTTTCTATCCAAGCTTGGGCCTCAGCCAATCAATATCAACAATTATTTAAGTTTAGTTATGGCTCCAACTACATCGCATTAATTAATATTTATTGGAACCACGCAAATATGTCTGATAAAAATTTATTTGAGGACTTGAACATGATCTTGGTTTCAAATAACTCAGCCATCTCGTGCATCATTGTACTTGGAGACCTATATCTACATCTTTTGAACGACTGTCTCCCTCTTCATCATTCAACTATTACCAGGTGGTGTACGCTAATGGAAGCTCCCTAATTATGACTAACGGTGCTCTACCCTGAGATTGTCTGGTGCAACCTACCTGGGTTAGAGGCCTACAAAATCCTACAATTGACTTTATTTATGTAGACCGCTCAACCTCGGCTCACGCAATAAGATTTGAAATAATCAAGCAGGGCCAGAGTGATCATGAGATGTTAATGTTCAGAAAGATAAACAATCAAAGGCCATAGCTAAAGATCTACAGCAACTTGGCTTCCAGCAAAAAATCCTCAATCCCACCCACTGCAAAGGGTGCATCCTAGATTGGCTAGGAGACCAGAACTGCGGTGTGAACGTCAGTTCCAATACTCAGACCCCATGGACTGACCACCACCTTATACACGTTTTCATCCTGATCAGCAATAACACACCTAAAACATTCATGCCTGTCCCATCAGCTCTAGCCAGATGTTCACGAAACCTAACCAAAGAAAGGATCCATCCTTACTTACATATACCAGTGCTCAAGCACCCACTTTCCTCAGACCCTTCTGTGCTGGATGAAATCTACAACACTATGCTCAAAACAGCAGTTGGCACCATTGCACCGTTAGAGAACAAGAAAGTGAAAAAAACTCCACGCTAACCGCCTACAGAACTCTAGCAACAGAATACAAAAAAACTATAGTCCTAGCTAAATCCTCATCTCACAACAATAGGATCGCTAACACTACCTCAGAATCAAAAGAGCTGTTTGCCATCTTTAAGGAATTGTCCACAACGGTCACCAACACACAGGATGTCATCAAAAAGACAAATCCTGGTGCATCAGTGTACAAATAGCCATAATTAATAAAATTGAACTCCTACAGAAGAAGATCAGTGATCACCACATTGATTCAAGTACATCATGCCGGCGTTCTATATGATTAGCACGGACACAAGAGAGAAAACCCTTTTCTATTTTAGGGAAGTAACTGAGAGCGATGTATTGGACATCATCCACAAAATCAGACAGTCCAATTGTAAAGGCGATGCCTGCCCAGTAAAAGTCATCAAAGAATGTGCGGACACCTTAGCCCCGTTCCTGAAAACTTTCATTAATGCCTCCTTCAACTCTATCACAGTCCCTGCATGGCTTAAAGAGGCATGGGTTTGTCCACTTCTACACTAGACCCTGAGATAGCCAACAACTACGGACCTAAAACTACAGTCCAATTCCTGCTGAACATTCTGGAGAAAGTTGCTTATACTCAAATCCAGCAGTTTTTGGAAGCAAACAACATCCTGGGCAAGAGGCAATTGGGCTACTGCCTGGGCCATGGGACAGAATCTGCCCTACTTGATCTCAAGATCCAACTCAGTGACATAATGGACAAAGGCAAGGCGGCCCTTCTCCTCCTGCTAGATCTATCAGCTGCGTTTGATCTCGTCAACCATGATACACTACGCAAACAACTCAATAAAGCTGTCCACTTCTCCCCAAAAGACACAGCAGGAAACTCGTCTTTCCTTAAAGGGAGACTTATGAGGGTCTTCTCAGACACTGCATGCACAGCACCCACAACCATACACTGTGGGGTCCCACAGGGTTCCTGCACTGCACCCACTCTATACAACATTTTCACCTAACCGCTCAATGGCTTGGACATTCGTGGCGTAGCATACACAAACTATGCTGATGACACCCAAGTCCTACTCCCTCTAACTGGCTCCTATGAACACGACTCAGCTGCCCTAGCCAACATTTATGCTGCCATCCATACGTGGATGGCAGCAAATGGTCTATGTCGCAATGGAGAAAAAACAGAGATCATCTTGGTAGGCAGCAAAGACACGCTCAATACACTCAACCCCTAGTACAGGACTTTCATTATTGACAATACGCCTATCAATGTATCGCCAGCATTCAAAACCCTAGGGGTTTTCCTTGACTGCTCCTTGGCCATGAAGCGCCAAGTCAGTGCCATTGCATCCTCGGCAGCACTCACCACAAAATCATCAACGCGGTCAAGCCATACTTGTCAACCAAAAACTGCCTCGCAATAGCCAGGGCTACAGTTGGTGCCAAACTCGACAACTGTAATGCCCTACTCCTGGGAACTTCCTCGAAAAACCTCAATAGGTTACAAGTCAGTCAAAACAATTCCCTTAGAGCCACATTGAGCATCCCTAAGTCAAAGAGCGCATTCTATTCAAAACCATGGCTATCACAAACAAGTGCCTCTCCCGACTGCCCCACATCTATCTGAAAAGATTACCCCTAGCACATCTGCCAGACCCATTAGAACACACCATTCCAACCAGATCTACGTCCCCACCTTCAAAAGTGCTAAATTAGGAGGCTCCAGCTTCCAACATCTAGCATCCAAAAATTGGAATGCCCTGCCCACAGCACTCAGAAATGAATCATCATACACAGTCTTCTGTAAAGCGCTTAAAACGAAACTCTTCAACTAGTTATGCTTGGTGGACCTCTCAGCACGCCTATGTAATGTTAAACAGCTAATTTCTAATAACTGCCTTGGCAGCTGACTCGGCGCCACTGTAGCTACGGGCCCATCATGTGATCTTGTTCCACTGTAACCAAGGAACCTGTAAATTTTCCTGTTTCCTGTTGTCATTATTGTCTGCGTTGTCATTATTCTGTACCCATCTCGCAACTAAGTAAGCTTACTACAATGCCCAAGGGCCGTTTGTGCACTTTATACATTTAAATTATTGTAACACTATCTCGGATGTCAATTGCTACTGCGGCCCCTCCCTCTAGATCTCTTTACCCAGGTCAGTTAACTATCAATCAAGGGAGGAATGACTTTCCGTGGATGAATTCCAATTTGGAACAACTCCACAATTGCATCATTCAGAATCAACATTTTCCTGAAGAATTTGTGAGCCATATGGGCGCGCCCTATGGAGCTGCCCTACAATTGGTGTCATACACTCACTCAAAACAACTAAGCCAAATTACAAACAAAAATACTCTTATGAGTATCTCCAGAAGCCTCTTATTTGCTAAACTCAAAGAAGCTAATTGTCCATTGTCCTTATTATCTTTGGTGAAGCTTTTACATTCAAACAGTACCATTCAAGTTTGTCTCTTCTTGGATGGTGCCCTTTCTGCTGCGATTCCAACTTTCAGAGGGCTGAAACAGGGATGCATCATTGCTTAGGCCCTCTTCAATTTTTTTATTAAAGACTTAAAAACAGCTTTGACAGTCTACTAACTGACGCACCCAAACTGGGACCATTCCTAATACCCTGGATATTCTATACGGATGACCTGGTGCTGATGTCAAAGACACCTAAAGGCCTCCAGAGAATGCTGGATGCATTGAGAACGTACGCCCTCACCAATCTTCTATACATCAACCTAGCCAAAACCAAAGTCATGTGTTGCCCCGCTCTCAACCCAACAAGAACACCTTAAGATGGAGTTTGCTTGATTCATTGTTGAAAATCGTACATCAGTATGTTTAGCTAGGAGTTAACCTCAACGACCAGCTCACAGGTGCTCCCTATTTAGCTGCAATAAAGTCCAAAATCTCTGTTGCCATGTCTCAAGCTAAAATCATCCATACTAAATATGAAAGTTCTCATGCTCCACTCTTATTACGTTCTTCTACCAGAAAGCAGATCCTTAAATCCTAAATGGTGCTGAAACGAAACCAATATTATCTGAAACCTTTCGGCTCAAGCTAGAGGGAAAATTTTGGAAAAAGCTTATTTGCCTACCCAAATCAACTCCTCTTGGTTTAATCAGATATGAGATAGGCATGACCTCTCTACATTGTTTATATCATTGGAAACTTTGTATGCTGTATAGAAAATGTCTAATAAGCTCCAATACTAATTAACTGTTACAAGTCTTATCGGAATATGTAAGCTTGTCTAATGATAGATTCATTCTATCCTAGAAATCAACTGTCGTTAAATTGCTTGATGAAGCCCGACTTGCGATTGACCTTTTTCTAAATAACCCCTCCCATGCTAAACAGAAACTCCTCCAACATGATTGGATTAAAACTCAGCAGCAGTGTATTACTTACAAAGACCTCAAAAACAACCCTTTGTTAACAAAACACTATGCACGGTAGAAAATTATTTGGTCAGATGTCCATCCCCAATGCTGAGAACACATGCATGTGATCAAAATTAAATCTTATGAGGTATTATCCCAGTGGAAAATAATCCCCAAAGAACAGAATGTATAATGTTTGTCACCAAACTGCACAATCAGAAATGTTAGAACATTTTATATCTGAATGTCTTAATCTGACTAATCTACGACAATTACATTTCAAAAGTCATTTCCATATCTTCGATTTTGTGATGCCAACACCCTCTGGCAAACTATCTTTTGCACCAACAAAGATGCCTTAAGAATTGCAACCATGAAATATTTGCATGCTTTGAAACTGTCTGAGTCAGAATGATTTTATAGTGTGGAGCTCCTGGCTAAAAAGTAATCTTCTATTAAAACATCCACGGTGCAATGCTCTTGATAGAATCCAATGGCAAATTGAAAGTGGATTGAGCATTGCTCATACTCATGCATTCCATAGCCTTGTGGCCCCATTAAAAGCTCATATCAGTGTGGCTTAGTATTACCAAGCAATTGTCCAATTTGCGTCTCACTACCAGTACTTTCATAAGTCACCTATACTGTTTTGAGCTCATATTCATAGAAAAATGACATTTTTCATGACCTTGAGTATTATTCTAATTTTTATATTTTGTATAAATAGAAATCTAAAGTAATTGTTCATTAATTTGTTTTATGTATAACAAATTGTAAAGTTTGATTCCAATCAGCTAAATAAAAAGAAAAGTTCCCTTCCCCTAACTTATTTCATGTTTCCGGTCTCCCTCAGTCAGGCTCGGATCTTTCACTGATGTCAAAGACTTTCGAATGTGTGTGGCTTTTACCATAGACCTCCGCAGGACTACTTCGACAGTCACTTCAGCTCGCCATGATGTTATTTGCCACAGTGTCTCTTGGTCTTGGTAGTTCCGTACCACAATCAGAAAAGATCAAAGAAATCTTCCTTGTAAAGCAATCACCTTTTAACTTTCCCTTTCGTCTGGGTTTATCTTGACCATTGCGCATTTCAGGTCTCGTTCACTTTGCCACTTTATAACAAGACATCAAACATTTTATGGAGATTTTCGAGAGGGATATTTCCTTTCGTCGGGCCACTCCACTACTCTGTATCGCTGGCTTCACAGTTATCTGTAACTTAACAGTTCACTACTGGTTTGCTTTCTTTCGCATCTCATCAGCATTCAATTGTGAGATACACTGTTGTGGCTTCAATCCTTCCTTGCCACAAACCAGCCTTTCATGTCCAGTTGTGTGCACTCTTTTCTTGTCTCTGCGGCTTTGATTCATGAGTCAAAGTTGATACCACAGGCTTTGCCTCGCCTTCCCAACTCAGTCGTTTACCCGGGAGGGTCGCTGGTGTCTTTGAAACACAATGCAGGTTTCTTCCTGTCTAAGATTTGGCTTGATCCGCTTATCCTTCACAGTTTCCTAGAGGCAACAACCTCCAGCAGGGATCTTCAGGGTTTCCCTACCCTTCACTCTGGTCCCTTGATCGCTCATCCTGCTCTAATGGGTTTGCCTTTGCCCCAGAAAATCTGCTCCTTCTCGTGTCTTACCTTGCTCAGAGTGTGTCTCTATGTTCCACCTTTTATCCATAAGGGGGAGATAATGGGTATTAGATGTATGTGATTAAGGTCAAGTGCCTGACTTTGCCTGACCTGATTAATGGGACATGTCAAATGAGATATGTAAGTCTTAGCCCCTTTACACTCAGTCATCCTCTTCTTCGGCAAAGTGTTTGTGTAGAAAAGGGGGGACCTTGAGCATTGGAGAATCCTACAAAATAGGATGGGCATTGGCATGGGAAAGGGGGGATACCGCACCTCACCCTCGGTTGCCTCACCTCCACTCCCTGAAGATCCCCCACCCAGGTGATCCTCCCGTACAGGTCCAACCCCAGGTTCTGGATCCAAAAGCGATGTCCGTGCTCTGGACACCTGAGAGAGAAATCCCTGGAGACTAGTAAGTGAGGCACCCTTTTGTTTCTCACACCTCCCACATGCAAACAGCATTCGTGAGCACCTCAACAGCCCCCTAAAGAAGTGGATTGCCAAACTAAATGTGACACTAAAAAA
The DNA here is from genome assembly GCF_040938575.1 of Ambystoma mexicanum. Lineage (NCBI taxonomy): Eukaryota > Metazoa > Chordata > Amphibia > Caudata > Ambystomatidae > Ambystoma > Ambystoma mexicanum. Next base: position 720,490,189 of record NC_090934.1, read on the forward strand.
AGGTTGGCTCCATTGCCTTCCTTTGGCCCTATTTGCTTTACGCAATTAGCCCGGCTCTGACTTTCACCTCACTCCACATGAGCTGGTGCCGGGACACTTTATGCACACACCCCTTGCTCATCCCTCTCAAGCTCAAACTGATGCAGTGAGTGATGCTACTGATTAGGGCAAGAAATGCATAACTATTTGATGGCTATGTTGGAGTCTCTGAAATGTTTGACTTGACAGCTTCAAGCTTGGCAGGGGGAGTCGAAAAAGACTGATGAAACAAATGAACAAGTTTATCTGGAAACTGAGCTTAAGCCACCAGTCCTGATCCCTGCTGACAAGGTCTTATGTAAAAGAATTTCTAGACAATGGCACAAGTTGCATTTTGAGTGATCATACCTAGTTGAGGCAGTCACACCAAAAGCAATTAAAGTTCAAGGAAGGTGGGCCTGGTTACACCTCAGTGAGGTTTAACTCTACAAAGGAGAGACCCCATGCCTGCCAACCCTGACGGTGAAGGTGAAGGTGAAGAAGAAGGGAGAAGTCCAGACTAAATCCATGATGAGAAGCAATCAGCAGCAAAAAGAGTAATCACATTGGTTCTTTTATAGACATACAGACATTTCAGTAAACATTAGTTCAACTACGCAAGCATAGCATAAGTGTAATAAGGAGAAATAAGCAATGCACCCTGTAACAATAACATTTACCTCTTTTTTTTCCTATTTGATGGACATGTATGCTTTTCTAGGAACATGAAATGTCTGCCTTGCAATAGTATGTTTTAATATAAAAGCTTACTTTATTTTTGAAAGAAGCTTTCTTGCAATACTAATGCATTTTTTTGTGAACATTCTCACCTCAAAGAGACTGAAAAGAACATTCCTTTGGTGAAAAAAATGGATTTTTTAAATTAGCAATCATGCTTAGGGAAAATGTTTACATTTTGTAGCCTTTATTTTATTATTACATATGGCATTGAGAGAGTTGGTCCTTTATAATGTAGGCAGACCAGTGCACAGAAATAGCACTACTGTAAAGATGACAAGTGTAAATTGGCAACTAATGAATTAAGCATGCAGATTAAAAGAATGAGAAAGAGTGTGTTAGATTATTCTAGGCACTTGAATGAGTATAGAGCTGATTCTATTCACATAAATAACAACATTTATCATCACATGAGCCGATTTGGGGGAAGGCTGTCGGATGAGAGCTTTTTCGTGTGTTCTGTCAAACCCTATGCCTTGACTGCCTCAAAAATATTCATACCTCAAGGAATACCTGAACATAGAGCACATTGCTTGATACACCTTGCACAGTGCCTTACAAGAGGGCAATTTGGAGGACAATCGACTGTTATAATGTTCTTGAATTCAGCTGACTTTGCATATGTAGATAACTATGTGAAGGAAAAACACATGATGGATAATGTTGAAGTACATCCTATAGATAGAATATCTCCTAGCAAAGTTCTAAAATACACCCTAACAAGTCCAAGAGCAGGAGAGGTCCACATTGGGCCGTTTGAAATATTAAAATGCAAAGATGCCCAGGGAAAACAAATGTGTTCTTGTTTTAATAGACGGCAATAACAGATAACTGGTAAAGTACTCTCTCCGGAGGGATGGCTCGGCAGAGTAATAGGATTTGGAGCAGAGGGAATAGTGTCTGCCTCCATAAATATGATAAAAGATGCAGATAAAGTATGCAGTGTGGGATGGAAACAAACTGCCAAACCTTTAACATGGGTAGAGGATGAAGCAGGCTTCTTTCCCATAATACGTATAAGAAATGCTACTTATGTTTTAAAACCAATGGGCCAGTGAATGTTGGCAGCAATGAAGGATGCAAATGCATCATGGATAAACCAGGTATATAATTTGGCACTGCCGTACTCATGGACCACTATTGGGCATGTGGTTGAAAAGCCTATCTGCAGCTTCCTACAAATCAGGGAGCATTATGCTCTCTACCAACAGTAGGTACACCAGTTCTAGTAATAACTTAGAGTAATGGACAGATTGTTAATTTCTCCCAGATGGATGCACACTTAAGGCACAAAAGCTCCCTTAACCTTAAACGCAGTAAAAAGGCAAAATTACTTTTCAACTATAACCACCTTAACAGATTTACACTCAAAAATGGTCGAAGAGGAGAATGAGGTTGAAAATGATGATTGGTTTAGCTACCTGTTCTCATGGATACCAATCTGGCTAGCTAATGCATTGACAGTACTAATAGCCATAGTAGTATTAATACTCCTGCCTTTCTGCATTCTAAGAAAGCAATTCTGCGTTCTAAGAATAGCAATAAATGGCTCCAAAAAGGCAGCTGGAATGAAAATAGTAATAAACCTGAATGCTTAAGTGCATAAGTATAACCAAACAGATGATGTGCTTTGTGCCCAAGCAATGGAGAGTATTAAGACTCCTCCAGGATCAATGTTTACTTGTCCTCAGGACCCTCACAGTTACACAGAGCACTGGGTATATTGTGATTCTAAAGGGGAATGCAGCTATATAACCTGGAGTGTGTACAGTCACATCAGACACACAGGCACCTTGAGGGGGGTGAATAAAATATGGATACCTAAAAACATTATGCGATGGAGGGCATGAAGGAGAGTGTGGTCAAATACTCGACCAGAGGGGGGAGGTTAAGAGGCAGATGCACACGTCATCCATAGCTATTGCCCCTTCCCTAGCCCAATATCACACAATTGCGAGGCGTTCCTCACTAAGGTAACCGTACCACCCATATCCTAGACAGGTATATCAGGAGATGGACACAATTTAAACTGAAGCTAACACAAATAAAACCAAACTAACATTGCGACAACACATGAGCATGCATTAGACACAAATCAAATATGCACTCACTGTGAAGAAAAAGAACACAAGGTCAAATATGCATTTCTACATGAAAGATATTAACATAGCAACTACAAGACGTGAAGAATACTAACACAAGCAATGTATACGCTGAATGCAACATGAACTTCACACAAATATAGCTCACTAACATAAAAATGCAAGAGTAATGGCCAGCCTTCTAAGTAATGAAAAGCTTTGAGGCTTAACAAAATCTTAAAATGCTGAAATAACAAAATGCACATCCATGCAGAGCTCAGATGGCAGCTAGCAACCCAAGCCAAGGTTACTGAGATCTTAGGGAGGATCTGAATGCTTTTGAAAAGGCATGAGATAATGATTACCAGGACGAAAGCCATATTTTCTTGAAATAATTAAAAGAACAGCCAGTGTTTGTAAGCCACGTGCAGAACAATAATAAGTCAAAGACAATACCAAGAATAACTCAAGAGAGTCCCAAATGGTAAAAGGAACCATAACACTTGCACTAAAATTAGCTAAAATTAGAATAAATGCAGGGTGAAAGAATTCCAAACGTGGTCTCATCACACATGACCAATAATTGAAGAACACTGTCTATTCATTAGCATCAAACCCACAGCCTTACACCTCATGCACATTCCCAGACACAAGGTGCCGTACAAGGTCAAATATAAAGGAATTACCATTGGCTCATGGCCTTGAAATGAGGGATGGTATCTTCTTTAATTGAAAGGAAAGTGGTACATGGACCTATGTCCCTCTACTCTTGTCTGGCTCATGTCTTGAGAACCTTTCAGTGGCCCAAGGTTGATCAGTACAGAGCCAACCAATCAAAAATCCCTTATGCTAGGACTACCAGTACGCATTGTACCAACCAATAGACTTTTGTATAGATGAAGTCTTTCTAGTATTAGCAATTTAGAGTGGTCTCGGGAGGATCCATCGTATTGTTGTTATGCAATCTGAGGTTTAACCCTCATAGATTGTGTATATAGTAAATCCATTTAACCAATGCCTAGTCCACGTAGGTTTTGTACACTGATATTATGTTATGATATCACTGATGACACATTCTTGGTATTAAAGCAACAGTTTTTGATAAGCATGTCGAGAACCCTAGATTTGTATGCTTGCATGCTGTCCCTGTTTTATTTTGATGTCAATAAAGCTGGGTTTTGCATTGTGTTTTGTCTATTCCCGTTATTGTGTTGGTATGATCTAGCACCAGAAACTATGCATAGTTTCAGGGACGTTCCAGTATGTCTTACCACTGTCCACTGCTTAAGTATGCCTGCAAGGATTGGCCACTTTCGCCTAACCAATCTGGCCCTTTCTTCCCCATCCAGTGTGTTTATGTGCAGGGAAAAGTCTTTAAAAAGGGGGCTATAACTCCTGCCCACTCTTTCAGTGTGGGCTTGCCACTCCGCATATAGGGTGGTGTAGGAAGTTTAATGTCCCAGTTTGAGGTTTGGGACCTGTTCCTGTGATCCGTCTCGGTAAGTTTTGGGGGAAGGCATTCCTTCCCTCCACCTGTACATCCCTAATGGTCTAAGGGACCGTATATTGATGGTGCAAGCTTTCCGGCATGCACAGTCCTGCTTACCACATGGTTTTCAATTTTTCTCTGGTGGACAGCAGTAGTATCACAGTAGTGTTTCTATCTCTCAGGTAAGTGTTCTGCAAGGCTTTGGTCTTTGTGGGGCTGTGGCAGTTCTTTTCAACTCTTCTTTTCTGTTTGGGGCATGTGGCACTGATGTTGGTTTTCTTGCTTGGATTTCTATGGGGTTTCTTAGCATTACTCTGTGCAATGCGGACCCTACAGTGTTAACTGAGCGTGGTTGGGATTGATCAAAGCCCCCAAATAAACAAAACTGAAGGGCCACGGGAAGCATGGCCTGCAAGCTTTCATCGATGAAAATAAGAAAAACCTACACACAGAAAAAGGGGCTATTAAGTCAGACTTTGGGGGTTTCTGCACATAACACAAGGATGTGTTATGTGAATAGGCTTACCTATCATTACAAAAGGAAAAGCAGCCTTATTAATTCACAGTGGCAGAAGAAATCCAAAGGCTTTTTCACATGAAAAGCAGGATTTAGAAACACTGACACCAAAATGACTTTGCATGGGCATTTGTAGTTTAAAGCAAGACAAGAGAAAATGTTTCTCCTGTCAACATAAAGATTTCAGGGAAAAGACATAGGGCCTCATTACGAGTTTGAAGGTAGCCATGGTGCTATTAGTGCCATGGCTGCCTCCAAAATTGTGTCCGGGTCCGGGTTCTGTGAATGAGGAACTACCGGTTCATTACAACCGGTAATTCCTCATTCAAAAAATCCTTCCCCATTCCCATTCAAGCCCCCAGATGGCTCAATGGGAATGGGGATGGAGCTAATAATGGGCCTGTTAGCTCCCTGGTCCCGTTGTGGGACCCGCAAAGGACATCTGGTCTGACCATACGTTCTGAGCGGGTCCCACAAGGGAACATCGTAATAGGGCAGAATGGGTTTACCGGCACCGGCACCATTACCGGTGCCAGTAAACCCATTCCGCCAACCTCGTAATGAGGCCCATAGTGTGTGTTGACTAAATGTTGTATATATATTATGCTTCACATGCAAAATACTGGCAAACATTTGAAAAGAAAAGCCCACTTTGTTTCCATGACAAAGTTACTGAGGCAGACACTTTTGCTTGCACGGGCAAACTTCACTCTCCCCACTGCCAGCCTGATTTGTGCATCCCAACTGTTTACAATTGCAATACAATGTGGCTTGCCTGAAGACTGGGCTCAGCGCAGTACAAATGGCCCTAGCTTGGGCATGACCGGAATGTAGGGGGAAGGTATTAACATAGGGGCTGCAATCAAGGCTGAAATCTGAAAAATACAGGATAATAGAAGATTTTCAGATCAAGAGGTGGACCCCTTCATATAAGAGGACAGGGTGCCAAATGTCTGCAGTGGGTGATCTCTGTGTTCGGAAATGCATCCCCATTTACTATATGCTTGTGACACTTCAAACAACAAAGAGACTAATAAGAACACAGGCCAAGAGAGTCAGATGGTGCTGAGGGCAGGAGGGCTCCAATTTGCATAACCTAAATATTTTCTATTAATTTAAAAGGATTATTATCATTTAGGTATTTTTCTCAGCAACCATAAGTCATACTTTCTGGTTTGATCTGTCATTTTCTAGGTAATTTCCAAGCGATTTTGTTAATAATATGATATGATAGGTTATCTTTTTGACGCTGTTGATATGATAGGTTATTGATAACGTGCTTAATACCGTGAGGTTTCTAAGCGCGGACCCGGGGATCAAACCCGTGTTGCTCCATGTCATCTTGCTCGCAGACCCAGGGATCGAACCCATGTTGCTCCGTGTCATCTTGCTTGCGGACCCGGGGATCAAATCTGTGTGGCTCTGTGTCATCTTGCTTCCAAGGGGAGCACGTTGTCCCTGAGCTATCCTCCCAAATTAAAATATAATTCATCCACTTGTGACTTAGAGAATTGTAATGGCGAGCTAAAATGTGTTCCTGGCTGCTATAAACATGTCTCAGATTTAGGATTTGGCAAACTGGTTGGGAGTAAAATTAAGAATGTGGAGAGTAAATTACATGTTCATGATTATAATGCTTTTGGTATAAATGGCAGAAAACTGCCACGCAGCCGTGCAACATGATGCAGAAAATTCCCCATGAGTAGCTGAAGTGGAATATATGCATACCCTTGCAAATACTATTAAATTATGAAGTTTTGCTGCAAAACTAAGTTTGCCAGAAAAACTGACATAGAAACAAAAGGGGATTTCAAAGGGAAGTTGCCATATGTCTGTTCCAGACTCTTAAACCTATCCGTAGAGTGAGGCTTTATTTGGGAGGAGAGAGAAGGGTGACTGGCCAATCCTCATTGTGAGAAGATTTGCCGGGCCTGCCCAATGTTGTAAACTTGCTGTTGTCATCACTGGTATATAAAGTGTATGCACTGTGAGGAGAGGGAAGAGCTGCTAAAATTACCACCAGGAGATCTGCTAAATCCTAACATCTGACAGCCACAAGGCAACACCTAAATGAGATTTGGCTGAGATTGCATCTGGGTGGAGCTGTCTTTTGTTGGCAAGGCCTAAAAGCTGACTGGGCCCTATGATGGAGAGCTGGGGACCATCCTGGAGGGTGGAGTGAAAAGACCCCTGCATTGGCCTTCCAGACGGTCATGATATGCTGCTGGCTTTTCAGACCTTTAAACAGAGGTTTTCTATGTAAGTAAAATGTAACCTTTTGCAACCAAAAGGTGGGGGAATCTGCTTTCCGTTTATGGTGGGCGGGGCTGATACTGTGTAGATCCTTAGCCTATTTAACTGAAATAATATTAATTTAATTAATTCCCCTTGGTGGAACAACAAAGCTCACTACCTGTGTGCACTGAAAACTAGTCAGAAATGTAATTGCGAAATCTTTCTGACAGTGGAGGGGGGGGTCAGAAATCCAAAATTCAGAAATCATCCCAATCTTTACCATCCAGCTTCCCCAACACAGGCTTTTAAGTGGAGGGTTGTCAGAAATCTTGGGAGGATAGCTCAGGGGCAACGTGCTCACCTTGGAAGCAAGACAACACGGAGTAACACAGGTTTGATCCCCACATCTGCGCTTAGAAATCTTTGGGTATTAAGCGAGTTATAAATAACCTATCATGTCATATAAAATCCCAAATTGTTAAATCAACCCATTATTTCTGTCTGACTTCCCCAACACAGACCAAAGAAGGACAGTTTGAAAAACCCACTGCTAAATCACCCCACATTTATTTACTTCTATCCTTATAAGCGCACAGGATCACCGAAGTCGTGCATCATTGCAAATGTAAAGTGATGTTATTCAGGGACCATTGTCGATGATCATTTATTTTGAACTTTGTATAAAGTAAAATATTGTGATTTGAGTTTTCCCAAATAGTGTGAATTATTTATGTAGATAGAAGTGTATTGTGTTGTGCCAGGGATAAAGTGGTGTGTGACATTTTAGTGTGATTTTCTATTACCTTTCTTCCAAATAAATGCAAACATATGTCCTGTACACCGGCCTGGTTCTTGCCTCATAGATAGCTGTGGGGAGGTATCCAAGGGTTATGATAGGCATCAGCAATATTGCTGAATAAATCACTGACATTAAACCATGTATTGTGTGACACCTAGATTGGGAAGGGAAGGAACTCCCTGTATTGAGGGTGGCCTCTTAATAAACTGTTACAAACTGGGTGCTCGTGGCTGGGATTTGGCTGGCTATTTTTGACAAAGTGCATTGTGCAGATTATTCATCTTGATGTAGTTGCATTAGATGGAGGGAAAGTCATCTTTCGTTTGTTAAAGTGCAGCAAGGACTTGAACCCTGAGTTCCAGGGTGGTATAAAGGTGATAAATTAAGATTGAGTAAGAATAGATTTTTTGATTTGGCATTGTGAGTGGAAATTAAGCAGGAACAGGTTGATTTGTTCCCCTGCACAAAGGAAATTCTACAAAATTTGCAAAAAGGCCATTGTTAAAAATGAATACAATTGAATTAGATGGTGCCATGAGACATTTCCTTGCTAAGCTGTTTATTCTTGGTGAGTGGACAGAGGCGGATAAAGGGAACTGGCAAGCAAAAGAAATTGAGAATCTAAATGAGGTGCAGAAAGAACTTAAACAGTTGGAAGATCATGCACAGCAGAGCCATGAACTTGAGTTAAAACAATAAAGCCTCATGAAACAATTCAAAAATGAGTTACAAACAAAGCAGCAAGTGAGTGCAGAGTGTGAAACACAGTTATCTGCACTGAAAGATGCACATAAAGAGAGTGTGGACAATTTGAACACATTGCAAAAAAGGTCAATGATCAGACTAGTTATAATGGAGGACTCTTCGATGACCTTATGGCTTTAAAATTACAAATAAAGGAGTTGAAAATGAAAACAGTCAGTTAATTATAAAAGGGGTTATTTCCCAAAATGACTTTGATCAGATATATTCGAAGGTACATATATTTAAACAACAGACAATTCAACCGGTGAAGGAAAAATACCTCTTGAAACAGGAGCATAGAGTCCTTGCACAGGAGGTGCATCAGTTGAAAATGGATGCAGAAAAGTGTCAGTCAGTTTCTCAGGAACTGACTGGAAACAGGCAAGAAAATGGAGATCTCATTGAGCGTTTGAGGCAAGCGGCAGCAGACATGTTACAGACAGTGCAGTGTAGAAACATGCAAGAGAAAATATTGGTGATTTGAAAATAAACCACTTTGAGTATGTGCACACAATGCAGACCGCACAAAACGAAAATGAGTCAAGTCGGAATAAAATCAGGGAATCGCAAGACTAATTAGTGGCCCTGAGTGAAGTGCTCGAGGTCAATAAGGCCCTGGTCTCAGAGTTAAAAAGCCAGATCTCTGAACACCATCAAAGAAATGAGGACAGAGAGAAGCAGGTGTGAGAGTTTGGCAAATGAAACTGAAAAACAAAAGCAGGCATTGATTCACCCTGAGTAATTAGGATAAGGGAAAGGGCCTTTTGATCCAGGGGTGGTTCCCTCCCATGCCAGTTAGCTTCATGTCCTATTGGACGATTATTACTGACCTCATGCTTTCCAACTAACAAGCTCAAGGAAACATGACGCACTTAAAGGTACCCAGGCCTAGCCAAACTGATCCACATGGCCAGTCCTTATCTGATATTGAGGAGTACTCAACTCTGTCACACAAAAGGGAAGGTGGCCGGAACCTGTGTGTCCTCGGAAGTACAAAATAATCCAGTGAGTACTTCAGACCATGAAAACTTCTTTTATGAGAAAATGCGGGAATTGGACTTTAAAAAAAATACATTGCAGAGAGACCACCAGGAGGGGCATATTAAAAACCTCCTTACATTCAGTGAAAGGGGTGAATTCCCCCAGACTGTCTGGAAAGGGAGAGATTACACAGTTGAGTCAGTCTGAGGAACAGCCTGAATATTAATCCTGTGCCAAAAGGTGATTACAGAGGAAATGGTACTGAGAATTCATGGCAACACAGTCAAGAGGAGACCAGACCCTGTCATTCTGAAAGGTATTCCTAGTCTGATAGAGATAAGGAGCACCCCAATAATTGGGAACGGAGTACCAATAGCAAATCTGAGTCAGAAGGTGAATGAGCTCAGGTGCAGAGGAAGAAAAAGACAGGGAAACAAGGAAAGGGTGCTAGTCCAAGACCCAATTAGACGGATGAAGGCCATCAAGAGCTTCATGACCCCATACCATAAAAACGCTAGGTATTCGGTGTGGGAACATTTAGAATTGTATGAAAAATTAGAATAAAAAATGACTTAAATTCTATGGAGTTTGTGAAATGGATGTTCTCTCCAGAGTACTCCAGTTTCTCTTTGGGACCGGAAGACCAGAATCATAATACATGGTCCACCTCTAAGGCAGCAATTTTGAGAAATTTTTCTGCACAATGGAACCCGCAAGAGGCCTGTAAGGCTGCATATAATTTGCAACGTGGGGAAGATCAGGCGCCCAGGGAGTTTTTGCAGGAGTTAAAACAGGCATTTGCTCAGATTTCCCGGCGGGTGAACACAAATAGTAGGGAGTTCATAACTACATATTTTCATGCACTCCCAAAATACATAATGACTCAGTTGGTGCATGATTTTCATGAACACAAGACACTGAATTGGGTGATTGAACAGGCCACCACGATCTATGAGGTCCAGAAGCCCACTTAGAGTAAAAACCCTCACAAAACCCTCAATTCATCTAACACCAATGCAGCTGCAAAGATTGCAGAGGTTAAAAACCACTCCTCCTTTGGATTTGGAGACGGGGGAGGCCTAATAACACTCCTTCTGCCAAGCAGAAAGAAAGTCAGAGGAGACCCTTGGAACCAGCCCAATTGAAGGGTAGTCAGGCAGGATCTCAGACCAATGACCCCCCTGACCCTGCCACCTGTATAAGCCCTAGGCACAAGGGTACCAAACCAATCCTGGAGTATGTATACACTCCCCCGGGTAAAGGGGGGGACCAATCAGGTAAGTACAGCCCCGGGAAACATCCCTCCAAATTTCCCTCAGCAGAGAAGAATCACTCTACCTCCCAAGCTGAACTTTTTCCCCAGATATCCAACGCAACAGAACTTCCAAAATAATCCTCCTCTCTCCCCTCTTCTAGGACAATAGACCCCTAAACCCAGGAGAAGCGAGATTCAGGATGGAAAATTATTAGGAGAATTTCCAGTATCCGGGCTACTAAGGTAGAAGGGACAGTTACCCCTGTGGGGAGTTGAAGAGCAACGACTCGAAACCTTCATACAAACCAGAAAATGTCTTGCAGCTGGAGCGACAGGTCAAGCAACTGACCGATGATCTGGGGCTCCTGCTGAGGGCTCAGTTCAACCCTCCACCTAACCCTGTTTCCCAGAATGCCTCAACAGAAGGACTGATGCCCCAGGGGGAAATAATGGGAGGAAAACTCTGACAAACCACAGGTTCCTGAGGAGGGGGTCAGGGTGGAGGGGAGATGCCAAGCCCTAGAGGAAGCTTTCTCACTCGGAGAGAACACCTAGACACATCACAGCCTGACAGTGAATCTTCTACCTCCGAAATGTTAGTACCCAAAGAGCAAAGGGAAGGTAGGAGAGGCCAAAGAAGAACCCACTTTGTGGAGGAGCTCTAGATCATCCAATTTGAAAGAGAAGAGTCCTTGGAGGACTCAGGAAAGGAAATCTTCTCTTTCAGGAATGGGGGATCCCTTCTATAGACAACCGGGTCCCAAAAGACCCTGAGTGGAACAGGGTAAGCATGGAGACAGACCCAGAACCAGAAACTATTCAACCCCAAAAAGGTGAGCCAGACAGAATTGAAACTGAGGGGGTGTTCTTTACCCATACAGTTTCTGAGAACTACCTGCAGGTAAAGTGGACAGCAAAATATCGGGGGAGAAAGAGGATTCCCCAAATTCACCCATTGTTAGTTGTAAAATTTTCTTTACAGATTCCAGATCTCTGACACAGAAAATTGACCAGGATCACACAAAGTCAGAGTTAATTTGTCCGATCCACTGTACCTTCAACAATCCTGTCCTGGGGACATTCAAATCAAATGGCAAATGGAGACTATGTGCAGACCTGAGGGAGTTGAACAAATGGTTCTACATGTGAAGATGGCCACTTACCTACATCAACCTGGGATGGGCACAGATACAAGGGTCAAAGGTGAACACTGCCATTGACCTGACCAAATTGACTTTGACCAACTGAAGGTGGTCACTCCCCACATTGCAATTAGAAACTCAGAATAAAGGATGTATCCCAGTAGGGAATGAGTCCAGGAGATTGGTTGTAAGAGGCAACAAAGGCTTTATGTAAAAGTCAGCATCCAGAGGACTCTGCTGCCTTGAAAGCGCTCTGCCAAACAATACAAAGCAATACCTTTTTAAAGGATTACAGCATCATGAGTGGCATTTTCCATGTAGTCTACAAGTAATATTTGGATTGGTGAGGGATTAGGTCCCATTATGGAACTGTAGGGCCAGGCTCCACAAGATTGGCTGGCTGGTAGGCATCACATGGGTCAGCTGGGCTGGTCCGTGCGATTTGAAGGTCAATTCGGGTCCGGGAGAGGCGGCTGGTGCTGTCTAACTAATCTACATGCTTTCCCAAGACATGCAGTAAATAATAACTCATAAACTAGACCTTTGGTAAGATGAGAGGCCTATAAATTGTACACACTTATTTACATTATCCCGCCTCAGATCATTGGCGAGGTGAAGGGTGTGAGGGTCTTGCCCTCCAGGTGGATTACTGTGGGGTGAGATTTAACAGTTGTCTGTTCTGGCACTTCAAAGCGGTAGAGGACAGACTGATAGGTGTTAGTTTAAGGCAGACTATATGACAACATGCGATTAGTTACATTGGGGGCACTCTAGGGTGGTCAGCCAGGAAGGGTCACACTTCTGTTACATCAAAAGAAGACAGGAGGGCAAAGGGTTGAATAGGCAGTAACTTTCCAACAGTGGAGGTGAGAGCTGCAGGAGCGGGTTTGTGGAGATGGATGGGCCACAAGCCATGATTCGGCCAGTTCACATGCAGGGCAGTGATCGCAGAGGAAGGATGAAAAGAATACACTGTTTGCTTGCAACAATTCGCACCAGAGCATCCATGAGAAATGGGCTTGGGTGGCACAGGCGCGGGAGGAAAAGATGGGGCTGTCAGTGTTTGCTGTGTGCAGTGCTGCTGAGGGGAAAGGAGGCTTCACAGATACCAGAATGCAGCTTAGTTCAAAGATGGAGTCTGGGGTACACAAATTGGAGTCGAAATGTATCTTGCAGTAGCCCTGCTTATGTATGCATCATGGACTCATCCACTGAGGCCACAGAAGGGCAAGGAAGGTGTCCCTCAACTATTGCAAGAGCAGGTTGTCCCTTTCGTGTTGATTGTATGGGCGGGGGGGGGCGACCTTCTCCTTCCTTATACAACTAAACTCAGGATGGAGGGACGGCCACCAAATATTCCCCTCACAACAATTCCCAGAAAAATCCAACATTTCACCAGGAATCATATTTCCATCGAAGGGACTGCCGATCTAGAAATAATAATTCGGTGATAATCAACTGAAACATCCAGTGATGGAGGGCACACATTGTTTACTGGGGAACGATCTGCTGAGGAGGTTATCACCTCTGATTGACTGTTTAAACAAGGTCCTCTGGCCCCAGACTAACCAGCATATACAACTAAAAATGAGTACCAATTATGTAAGTATGAATGGTAGCTGTCATTTAATTGATCAACTTTCTAAAAAAGTAGAATTCCATTTCATGCATAACCATGTGCCATACATCACTTTCATCTCTATAGGAGAACATACAGGTGATGGGAACCTTTCTCCATTCTTGAAAATCAATCTTCCTCACAGTTGTAAGTGGCAATCCACACTGGAAGGGAACACCCTAATGTTTTACACCAGTCCAAAATCAGAAGAAACCTTGAGTCCCGTGAAACCAGATAAGACAGAATCTGTTCAAAGTCTGATGGACATTCAGAAAAAGAGCGAACAGTTGTTTTTCCCATTCAGTTAAATGAGGGGGAGGAGCCAGTGCTCACCAGAGTATGTCTAAATAAAGGAAGAAGCTTCATTAGTGAAGGATTATTCAGGAAACTCCCAAAAGATCAGACCATTCCCACATTTAAATTGATTGATAAATGGGAAATAGGTCTGGAAGCCCAAATTCCAATCCTCTCCTGCCTAGCAGGTTTAGGCTAAAGATTGCCATTGGCAAAAAAAGCATAGAGCATTATTGTTGGGTCCTGAGAGATGTCCCTTCCACCTTTTATTTGGGCAGTGACATTCTCAACCAATTCGCAATCAATTTGGACCTAATTAATAATAAAGCTTGGTCACGACTGGGGGGTGACCCCATGGGTTTTAACAACACTGAAAAAGCATTTTGGTCAGCTCAATTGCTGTCTTATGTCACTGAAGTTCAAGTGCGAGAAGAGGTTACCATGCCAGGCAGGTGCGACAATTCACTATTCTCCTCAAAATTATGCAAGGACAGAACCTAAAACATCAGAATATAAATTTAAATTCCCATCTCAACACATCAAGGTTTGTATTTAAATCCAACACCTCTAGTAGACCTGTAAACTGACACTTTTTGAATATTGGTGGATAACAGCGACCCTCTAAGTATCACTTTGGGCGCAGGCCCTTTTATTGGAACGGCGGTTGATGCATAGTATTGTTCTATTGATTTAGGTGATGAAATCATGGGCACAATCCCAAACAACTGTTTCAACATCAGTGATGGTATTCCTCAAGAAAAGGTTTTTACTAGGCATGGGGGGAATTTCATGGTGTACTCTTGCTGCCCTACTCTTCCTTTGCATATGGGGTAGAATAGGTGACCTGTCACATTAGGAGGGAGGAGGTAGTGTTCAGAGTCAAGGACCACTACCTCAAATCCCTGGAACCAACTGTCCAGATCAACACCATCAAAAGAGATCTCCCAATCCAACTGGAGAATACAGTTGAAATTGCTAAGCCAAGGTCTTTCCAGGTTTCAAACAGATGGTCGAGGAAACAATCAATCTTGCTTATGCCTGTGAGACCAAGGAGCAAAGAGAAAAGCTAAAACAGGTCTTCCTTTAATTCCAAGATATATTTTCAGTGGACTCATATGACTGTGGAGGCACATCCATTTATTCAACCACCATACCCATGGACCCCGAGATGGCTCTAGTGTTTGTGCAACAATACAAGTTACATCTCGCATCCATGGAGTCACTCACAGAGATTATTAAGAACTTAGAATCCCATGGGATAATTTGTTCGATCCAAAGTACCTTCACAAATCTGGTACCAGGGATACTCAAACCAAATGGCAAATGGAGACTATGTGCAGACTTGAGGGAGTTGAACAAACGGTTCCACATGTCAAGATGGCCACTTCCCTACATCGAACTCTAACTGGCACAGATGCGAGGGTCAAAGTTGAACACCACCATTGACCTGACCAGCAGCTACTGGACAGTACTTGTGAGTAGGGAAAACCATACAAGCTTGCCTTTACCTTCGGGGTTAGCAATACACGTGGACCCGAACCTCCTTTCGATATATAAACTCCGGCAATGAGTTCAACATCATTCTACAAAAGACCATGCATGACTTGGGTGAAAAGGGGAAACCCCATCTATGTAGATGATGTTCTGATCAAGAGCTCAACTGTGGAGGAAAATATAGCAGGGATCCACTATGTTCTGACCCAGTTGCAGAAAGCCAGAGAAAAACTGTCCTTTCAAAAGGCACAGTGGTGTAAGACCTGAGTGAACTTCTTAGGCTCGAGATCATCTCTGAGGGTCTTAATCCCCAGCAAAGAAGGTCAAAAGGGTGGCCTTAATTGCAAGAGAATCATTCAGCCTCTTTAAAACCCCAATGTCCTGCACTGGCTGTGAAAACCTACACCTTAAATACTCCCCAACTCCTAGAGTGTGCATCAATTTTATTGTACTTTATAGACCTCCCTCACTTGTTTCAGACTTTAGCTGTGAGATTACCCAGCAGCTCAATGCACTGAAATCTACTAACTCTTCCTCAATCTTAGTCGGCGATCTTAACAGATGGTATCGAAATCCCCTGGATAAAGAGGCTATTAGCCTCAAAAAGTCTTTAAAAAACATTGACTTTTCAGTCCAGAATAATGAACCTACCACAATAAAGGGCAATAGGTTAGATTGGGTTGTAACACACAACCTTACTAGTCAGAAGTTTTGTTTGAGATCTGTTTACCAGATGCACCTAGCCATAAACATAGTCCTCGTATCAGAACTACGAGCAGCAATTTCAAAAGTATAGGCCCAGAACAGCTAGAACCATGCCTCTGCCAAATAGGTGAATGCTTTCAAACTTGTGACACATGTGAGCAACTGCTACAATACTATACGAATCATATATCAGAGATGGTAAATCAATGTGCCCCCCTTAAATCTAAAATGGTCAGAAAAATTAGCATTCATCAAAGCTGGTTCAACAGCACACTTCAGGACCTTAAGATAGAGAAATGACGACTAGAAAGAATCTGGCAAAAAGATCTCTCACCTGAATCCAAGGAGCAATGGAATCAGGCGAATGTCAAGTATAGAAATTGCATTAGAATCGCTAAACCAGAACACTACAATAAGCCGATCGAGGCCACACCTAATGCAGCCAGTAAGTTCTTTGATATTCTCAAATCCTATGAGAAACCTAAATCCATGTCCCCCCCATACACTCCAATGGAGGAAGACTGTGAGATTGTAAAAAAGGCCTTCGAAAATAAAACTCAAAAAGCCAGAGAAGCCATCATCCTGGCCAGAGTAACTGCCAAGGAATTCCATCTTCCTAATGCGGCCAATTTACAGCCCTATGAATTGGACAATTTTAACTTTCAATCAATCTCAGAGGCTGAGATGGTGAAGGTGCTAGCTAAAATGAAACCATCTTCCTGCGCTGAAAACGTAATCCCTCCCAAAATTATTGTGGAAAACAAAGAACTGTTTGCCCCAGTGCTATCCAAGATAATCAATGCATCCTTCCATGATGGTAAGATTCCTAAAGCCATAAAAAAGGTGACCATCACACCGCTGTTAAAAAAACCAGGCCTGGATCCTAAAGATCCCAATAATATGCGCCCTATCACTAATACCAATTTTGTACTAAAAATCATACAAAATTGCTACAGGACAAATGCAGGCACACGTGGAAGCCAACAACATCCTGCATGAGCAGCAGCCGGAAACCGCAATGTTAGATCTCCAAACACGCAGGCATGCTTTCCATAGTAGATAAGGGCAAAACAGGGATCCTAATGTTTTTGGACATAACCGCCGTCTTTGACCTCGTTGATCATAGATTGCTACAACAAGTTTTGGAGAAACAACAGGGTGATCCAAGGCAGCTCTGGCATGGTTAGCATCCTTTCTCACAGACCGTGTAGCCAGAATACACTGGGAAGAGAAGTTTTCAACATCTACCCCTATAAGCGCAGGTGTACCACAGGGAGCTAGTATCTTCCTCTTCTCTTTAACCTATTCATGAAATATCTATGTGTACTCCTAGAATCCATCGGCGTTCATTTTACTAACTACGCCAATGATACACAGCTGGTGTTTGAATTGGAGGGAGAATATCAATTAGATAAGGAAAAGATTACAACCATCTACAATCTGATAGATAGATGGAAGACAATTGGATGTGCTTGAATAGTAAAAAAAATGGAACTTATGATTTTCGGTTCCTGTCAAGCAAGGGGTAAGCTCGGTAAAGATTTCAAAGAGTTTACTATCAAAGACTCATGCATTAAGGTGGTCCCCCACGTGAAAACACTTGGGATGATGCTGGATGCATCCCTGGGATCAGAATCCCAAACAAACTATCTTCACAAAAATAATGCATACTATATCAGGCTATTGAGAGCTATACGCCCTCTTCTAACAGAAAATAATGTGGCCACAATAGCCAGGGCCATTATAATGGCACGCCTTGACTATGGCAATTCACTGCTGCTGGGAGCTTCTAAAAAATGCATCAGTAAATGCCAGATAATGGAGAATAATGCAGTCTGGGTCATAAAAGGGATCGCCAGAAGAAGCCATGTGACAGCGGCCAGAAGATCCCTCCACTGGCTTAGAGTTGAGGAGAGAATCCTCTTCAAATCCATGACTGTGGTACACAGATGTTTGTATGGAGTGGCTCCATCTTCTCTTAGAGTCAGGTTCACACGATACATCCCTAATAGGGCACTAAGATCCCAAACATTAGGCAAGTTACAGATACCCCAGGCATCCTGAACTATGGGTGCTGGGAAATCTTTTCCGGTTTGAGCAGCTCAGGAGTGGAACAATCTTCCAGTTACCTTGAGAGCAGAGCCAAATCTGTCAATTCTTTGGGAAAAATCTGAAGACTCATCTCGTCAAATAACGTGCCACTCGCTAGCCTCCCACTCTCCTTTCGCCTAACATGAATCTGTCTCTCTGTGACCTGATGCCAGCGGGCTACCGACGCATTACAAAGAAACAAATAATAATAATAATAAAACCTTATTGAAATTAAAAGACCCTATTACTCTGCGAGAATGAAGAAGCCTCCTTGGACTCACTAATTATAGGCAAACGTTCATTGAAGACTACACAGAGGTCACTCGACCCTTGGTCCTTTTATTAAAGGTCAGAGTGAAATGGGAGTGTGGTCCAAAACAAGCCGAGGCAGTTAAACAACTGAAAAGAAGCCTTTCCCAGGCTTCTTGTTTGGCTTACCCTATAAAGAACAAGGAGTTCTTCTTGGAGAGAGGGTTCTCAAATACCTGCCTAACAGCAGTGTTGTATCAAAAGCATGACGAGGTCAACAAAGTAATTTCATACACGAGCAAGACTTTGCCCTCTGTGGAGCAAAATTCAATGACTGCGAGAAGGCACTTCTGGCAAAGGTGTGGGCATTGAAGAATTACTGCCCACTTATCCAGGTGGAGCACATCATTATCGAGACTCCTCACCAACCCTTGCAATATCTACAAAATAACAGAATCCGGGCGGGGAACATTAAGAATTGCTGAATTCTGTCCGTGTAAGACGATCCTGTGGAGGTCAGATATGGCCAATACAAGAAGAGTGCCCTAACGCAAGGGTTGGCTAACTTGCATGATTGTGCTCAAGAAGACTGTCTCAACGATGAAAGTCTAATGACCCATGTAGACATAGTTAACTTCCCCAATCAAGGTCTATGAAGAAGACACATGTCAGGGGATACCCACAGTTTATGTGGATGGGTGCTCCTACCATGTTGATAACAAGGGCGGAAAAGGAACTGGTGGATGGTATTGAGAATGTTTGGCAGTGCAACATGATGCAGAAATGGATGTCATTTTATTAAATTCCTCATGAGTAGCTGAAGCAGAATATGTGTATAGTATGGTGGTTACTAGTAAATTATGAGATTTTGCTACAAAACTAAACTTTGCCCAAAAAACTGACATAGAAACAAAAGGGGATTTCAAAGGGAAGTTGCCATATGTCTGTTTCAGACTCTTAAACCAATCCGTAGGGTGAGGCTGGATTTGGGCAGAGAGAGAAGGATAACTGGCCAATCCTTGTTGCGAGAACTCTTGCAGGCAACTGCCCAATGTTGTAAACTTGATGGTGTCATTACTGGTATATAAAGTCTATGCACTTTGAGGAAAGTGAAGAACTTCTAAAATGACCATCAAGAGGGCTGATAAAACCTAACATCTGACAGCCACTAGGAAACACCAAAAGGAGATTTTGCTGTGATTGCATCTGGGTGGAGCTGTCTTTTGTTGAGAAGGCCTAAAAGCTGACTGGGTCCCATGGTGGAGAGCTGGGGACTATCCTTGAGAGTGGATTGACCAGGTCCCTGCTCTGTTGTTCCATAGGGTCCTGACATGCAGCTGGCTCTCTGGAACTTTAAACAGAGTTTTTCTATGTAACTAGAATTGAACCCTTTGCAACCAAATGGTGGAAGAATCTGCTGGCCTAAAATCCTTTCCTTTTATAGTGGGTGGGAGGTGGAACTGTGTAGATTCTTAGCCTATTTAACTAAACAAATATTAACTTAATTAATTCTCCTTGGTGATACAGCACAGGGCGATTTTTGTTAAAATCCGAAATCAAGAAAACTCATTACCAGAGTGCACTGAAAACTGTAGTCTGTAATTTAACTGGGCAATAATTCTGTTCAGCTTCCTCAACACTGGCCTTTAATTGATGTGTCATTTTTTAGGTAATTTCAAGGCGATTCTGTTAAAATAGAATTCTTCCACCTGCGACTTGTAATGGTGAGCTAAAAGGTGTTCTTGGCTGGTATGAACATGTTCCAGATTTAAGAGTTGGTGATGTGGGATGTTTTAACCCACTAGGCTCTGCCCTGCGACATCTCTGTGTGCTGATGATGCAAAAATCATCAAAATGGCCGCAAAACCCTTACGCGCGCCAAAAACCTATGAAAATTGTGCTTTGAAGCCGGAAAAGATGGCTGCCCAATCTACCTTGGCTGTTGTCAATCGTGGAAGGAGACCTCACTGCTGAAACCTGTCACTGGGCTGCCTACCAAGGAAAAATGGAAACTGCATGAAAGGCAGTGCTTTATTGAAAGAAATCCAGAAATTGCTCTTAAATCCCTTTTGTTGCTGAAAATACAAAATACCGGTCCAAAACATCACAAAGCATCCAATATATTTGCTGAGTGTTACCCGCCACTTCATCTAAGGAATCAATATGAACATACAATGTCAGGAAAAGCAGAATCTATCATCAAAATTTCCACAGTAAAAAGTGTGCTTGCCTGTGAAAATCTGTCAAAATATGGACGCAGTACCAGCGGCCACCTGTATGATAGCTCTCATTAGTTGCATCGGAAGCTTAAACTTGTGCAATTGAAATCAAATATCTGGGAATTAAGTGACCTGTTATCAAAAGTAATATAGGTTGCACCTATTTAATCTCCATGGTTTAGAGACTGGAATTAGTGTTCTAGCTGCTTGTTTAAAGAGTTGTACTCTTATTTAGGAAAGGGACACCTTAGGCCAGGAGGTCAGTTATTTAAAAGATAAGATGGAAGAAAATCACCTGGCCCTCCAGGGACTGCGTGAGCTCCAAAAAGATTACACAAAACTGTTAGAGCACTCCAGGAGGATGGAAGATGCTCTGGCAAAGAGTGACCAGGCCAGTAAGGACAGGACTCAGGAGGTAACCCTCCTTCAGCAAAAACTGGCCCAGTACTCTAAAATGACACAGGAAGCACAGAGAGACAATGAGGCTCTCTGTGAGAAAAATGATAGGCTCCACAGACAGGTAGCTATGCAGTAACAACTGATAGAGACTAGCAAGGCCTTGATAGAAGAACAAAAAGGTCAGGTTCTTGCATGGCAACAGGGAGCAGGGGCTGAGAGAGATGAGGTCCGCTGGGAAAGGGAAATACCTGAGAATAACCTCAGGAACCCTAGTACCAGAGGCTTTTATCTCATCAACCCCATGGACTCTGCCACCCCCATGTCCACTGGCGCACATGAGCCAAGGGCCACGGGGATGGCAGACTTCAATCCAATGAGGAATATGGGGCTCACAGATCAGCACCTCCCAGGAATTGATGGGCGGGCATCTGGGTATGGGTTCCCAAGTGCTAGGGCCATATTCTCGGATCAGGGAGACTCCAATGAGGGTAGGGTCAGAAAAATGCATCCTCAAAAATACCGTTTGCCCGGACACCAGATGGTAACATTTAGTGGGGAACTCCATGAGAGTAGGCCCACTAAGGGCATCCTGGAAACATCTGCCCAGCTAGGTCAGTGGGGGCTGGGGGGATACTCAGCAAATCCTGGGAGCAAGGAGGAATCAGAAGACTCCTCTGAGCGCCACAGGACTCAAGAAACTAGGCCCCCACATTCTGCCAGCCATTCCCAAGCTCGCAGAATCGGAGAGAGCCTAGAAGACCAGGCAGGCACCTCTGGTAGCAGTGCCTCTGAGTCAGAGGATGAGTGGACCAGGGTCACCCGAACCAAAAAAGCCAACAAGGTCAAGAGGGCCTTGCTCAGGGATCCCCTAAAACAAATAAAGGCCATTATGAGCGTCATCACGCCCTATCATAAGAATGCGAAATATTCGGCTTGGGAGTACCTTGAGCTCTTTGAACAAATGATGGAAACTTTCCATTTGAAGGACAGCCAAAGCTGTATTCAATATGTAAAGTGGACCTTCTCTCCCGAGTACTCCAGCTTCTTTGCGGGACTGGAGGATCAGAATCATTCCAGATGGTCCACCTATAGGGCGGCCATCTTGAAACATTTTTCTGTGCACAGGAATCCTTAGGAGGCTCGCAAGGCAGCCTACAACTTGCAATGTGGGGAAGATCAGGCCCCACAAGAATTTGTTCAAGAATTAAAGCATGCCTTTGCGCAGACCACTAGAAAGGTGCGCACTGACAGCAAAGAGTTTGTAAATACTTTCTTCCATGCTCTCCCCAAATATATCATGACCCAGCTAGTGAGGGACTTTCACAAGAAAAGATCACTAGACTGGGTCATTGAACAAGCCACATGCATTTATGAGGTGCAAAAGCCAATGGAAAACAAAAATAATCCAAACAGCCCCAAAACAAATAACACCCCTGCTGCCACCAAAGTGGCCGTGGTGACGGTTGCCCCCATTTTAGATTTAGAGATGGGGGGGCCTAAAAACCTGCCTGAACAGAATCAAAACAACCCCAAACCCAGAAGGCCCTCGGGCCAATCACAAACAGGGAGCCAGGGAGGCAACCCCATTAATGGGACCCTAACTCCCCTGACTACATCAGCCCACGCAACAAGGGCAATAGACCCATCTTGGGTTATGTGTGGACTCCTCCAGCCCAAGGGGGGGGGATCCAACCAGACAGCAGCTAACCCAGGGAACTTCCCTCTCCTCACTTCCCCCAGGAGGGCAGTAATCCCCCAAATATCGGACAGAATTTCTTCCCAAGGTACACGCCAAACTTCATCTGGGTATGCCAAAACAATCCATCCTTCTTTCCCCAATTTCCTAAGCCCAGACAACCCAATCCGGGAGAGGGGAGGCCAAGCGTGGAGGGGTACCCAAACTTTCCTTACCCAGGGTATTTTGTGAGAAGGGATAGCTACCCTTCCCAGGATCAACCCAGGGGAGACATGAGGACCCTGTACCAGCCAGAGCGGGTGTCCCAACTAGAGCGCCAGGTCCATAACATGGCACAGTATCTGGGTTGCATGTTGAGGGCTCAACAGAACACTCAGATGAGCATGGCGGTGCAGAATGCCTCAAATCCAGGACCTGGTACTCCAGAGCAATGACAGGGTAGAACCCCGACAATCCACCAGTTCCCAAGGAGGAGGCACAAGGGGAAGGGGGTATAAAGCCTTGGAAGTAGCTTCCTTCCCCACGTGTAGTAAGCCCCTGGAAACCCAGGAACCAGAACCAAAATTGCCTGCCCCTGAAAGTCTGCAACCCAAGGAGCAGAGAGGGGGTAGGAGAAATAAAGAGCCCAAAAGGACCCATTTTGAGGAGGAGGTACAAATATTCCAGTTTGAAGGAGAGGGATCCTCAGAGGATCCTGGGAAAATGATCTTCTCCTTCAGAGATGGGTGAACTCCTCCCAAAGCAAAATGGGTCCCAAAGGATCCAAATCCAGACTGGGTAGATGTGGGGACTGAGTTATCACTGCCCATCATCAAACCCCAGAATCACCAGCTTCAAAATCCCCTAGTTCAAACCCATCCTGCTGACTGTCTCCAACAAGAGGGGAGCAGACCAGAACCAGAACCAGGGGAACCCAAAACTTCCCCCATATCCAGTTGTCACCTTTTCCTTTCAGAGCCCAAGACTCCAAACAGAATCCTGCCCAAATCACCTTCCTGTCAGTGTCCAAAACCAAGAAACTAACCCACCAGTTGTCCAAAAATGTACATTTTCTTTGCCCCCTGGAGGAAAAGGAGGGAAGATTCTATGCCCCGTCCAAATACAGGGGCAATGTACAATTTTGGCACTGGTGGACACTGGATCCCAAGATACCCTTCTGTCAAAAAGGGCCTTTGATCAACTGAATTCGGGAAGGGGGGAGAAATACCCAATTACTCTCACCCCTCTTCCAGGACAACTTCAGAACTTCGACGGGAAGGAAATTCCCATTGAGGGGACTGCAGATTTGGACATTAAAATTGGGCGACACAAGGTGAAGCACCCGGTCATAGTTGTGACTCCAGAGGGCACCCCTTGTTTACTAGGGAATGACATCCTGCGTAGGTTGTCACCCCTCATAGATTGTTTAAACAAGGTCCTCTGGACCCAGACTAACCGACCGATAAAATTGAAACAGAGTGTCAACCATGTTAGTTTAAACGGCACATGGTTGAACAAAAACCTGACCAAGTAAAATTTCACTTCCAGAACAACCAAATCCCAGACGTGACAGTAATTGCAGTAGGACAACAAACTGGTGCTGGGGGGTCCTCTCTATTTCAGAAAATCAACCTTCCTTCCAGTCTAAGGTGCCATTCTACACTGGAAGGGAACACTCTGAAATTCTTTACAAATTCACAATCAGAAAATCCCACTATATTCCAGAAAGATGAGAAATCAGCTCAAAGCCTAGCTGATTGTCAGAAAATTGGAGAGCAGTGGTTCATCCCTATTCAGTTAACTGAGGGGAAGGACTGTTCTCGCCCGAGTGTGTGCGAACAACGGTAAGAGCTTCATCAGTGAGGCCATGTTCCGCAAACTCCCAAAAGATCCAGCCATTCCCACGTTTAAACTGTTAGACAAATGGGAAATGGATCTGGAAACACCCAATTCCAAACATCTCCTGCCTAGCAGGTGTATGCTCAGAATCTCCATAGGCAACAAGAGCATAGTCCATAATTGTTGGGTCGTGCGAGATGTCTCTGCCGCATTTTACTTAGGCAGTGACCTTCTCAATCGCTTTGCCATTAGTTTGGACCTAATAAACTTCAAAGCTTGGTCCCGATTAGCGGGTAATCCCATGGGCTTTGATGATCCAGAGAAGCATTTAGGTCAGCGCAACTGCTGCCTTATGCAGTTGAAATTCAGATTGGAGAGGAAGTCACCATCCCAGAACGGACCCGACAATTCTCACTGGAAGTGAAAGTTAAAAGAGGACAGAAACTGAAAAACCCTGACGCCTATATTCATCTCAATGCTCATTTCCAACAGCATGGGTTGGGGGTAAACCCAACACCACTAGTCAACATAGAACATGAAACCATTCCAATAAAGGTGGATAACAGCTACTTAAAGAGTATCACTCTAGCCGCAGGCACCATTACTGGAATGGCGGTTGATGAGTGACATTTTTCCATAGATTTAGGTAATGAACTTTTAGGACCAATCCCCAAGGACTGTTTTGACAGTGATAGTGACAATGACGCAACACCAGACAGGATCTTCACCCGGCATGGGGGGAATTTCCTGGTGTACACTTCCTGCCCTCATGGTAAGGAAGATGTGACCTGTGACTTCAGGAGGGATGAGGTAATCTTTAAGGTCCACGATGACTGCCTTCCCCACCTGAAGCCACCAGTCCAAATCAGCACTTTGAATAGGGACTTCTCCACCCAGCTGGAGGAGGCCGCTGAGATAGCAAAACCGGAAGTCTTTCCAGGCTTCAGGCAGATGGTTGAAGAGAGAGTCAACCTAGCTGATGCCTGTGAGACTCTGGAGCAAGGGCAACAATTGAAACAAGTTTTCTTAGATTTTCAAGATCTCTTTGCGGTGGACTCATATGACCGTGGTCGCACCGACATCCACACCACAACAATTCCCACGGACCCTGGCATAACTCCAGTGTATGTGAAGCAATATCGCTTGCCTCTCGCATCAATGGAGTCCATTACTGAAATAATTAAGAACCTTGAGTCCCGTGGGATAATGCGTCCAGTTCACAGCACCTTCAATAATCCGGTGCTGGGGATTTTGAAGCCAAACACCCAGTCGAGACTCTGCGCCGACCTAAGCGAGCTGAACAAAGGGGTCCATACTTCCCGATGGCCTCTTCCCTACATTGACCAAGGGCTGGCCCAGATCCAGGGGTCACAGGTATTCACTGCAATAGACCTGAAAAATGGGTGCTGGACTGTACCTGTCAGTAGGGAGGACCAATACAAGCTGGCTTTCACCTTCGGGGGGGCAGCAGTACACATGGACCCGGACTCCCTTCGAATACATCAACTCCGGCAATTAATTTAACATTTTTGTTACTAAGGCCATGCCCGACCTGGGTGAAAGGGGTAACCTGGCCTATGTAGATGATGTTTTAGTCAAAAGCTCAACTGTGGAGGAACACATAGCAGAGATACGCTATGTTCTGACACAGTTGAGGGCTGCCAGAGCAAAACTCTCCTTTCAAAAGGCACAGTGGTGCAGAACCCGTGTCAATTTCTTGGGGCATGAGATTAATCCTCAGGGTCTCTGTTCCCAGGAAAAGAAAGTGGAAGCACTTCAGAAATTAAAAGACCCCACAACTCTGCGGGAACTAAGGAGCCTCCTTGGACTGACTAATTACAGTAGAAAGTTCATTGAGGATTACGCAGAGATCACAAGACCACTGATCCATCTTTTGAAGGGGGGGGTCAAGTGGGAGTGGGGTCCAGAACAAGCCAAGGTAGTAAGACAACTCAAAAGAAGCCTCTCACAAGCGCATTGCCTAGCTTACCCTGTCAAAAATAAGGAGTTATTCTTGGAGACAGGGTTCTCAAATACATGCTTGACTGCAGTATTATATTAAAAGCATGACAAGGTCAATAAAGTAATCTCCTATGCGAGTAAAAATGTATCCTCTGTGGAGGTAAAATTCAACGTTTATGAGAAGGCACTCCTGGCAACGGTGTGGCCATTGAAGAATTACCACCCGTTTATCCAAGGGGAACACATCATCTCCACACCAGCCTCTGCAATATCTCCAAAGTGACAGAATCCGGGCAGGATATGTGAGTAATTCCCAAATTACTTCCTGGATTCTGTCAATGCAAGGCGTTCCTGTGGAGGTCAGATATGGCCAAAACAAGAAGAGTCCCCTCGCGCAAGGTCTGGCTGACTTGCATGATTGTGCCAGAGAAAACTGTCTCGAGGACAAAAGTCTTAAAATCAAGGACAACATGGAGGCATACCTTAATTCCCCACACAAAGTCTATGAAGAAGACCTGTGTGAGGGAATGCCCACTGTTCATGTGGATGGATGTTCCTACCATGTTGACAACACCGGGGAAAAAGAACTTGTGGCCGACGTAGGGAATACATGGGTGAATAATGCCCCAGAACCCTCCGCTGGGTACAAAATCAGTCCACGAAGTAGTCAAGTGGCAGAGCTGATGGCTGTGCATCAAGCCATCCTCACTGCTGTCCAACATCAACTCCACGAACTGGTCATAATCACAGATTTGGATTATGTACGGAATGGGTTCATGGAGCACCTGATTAACTGGAAAACCAGAGGCATGTTGTGTGCTAATAATAAACCATTGAAACATGGGAAATGAATCCAAAATATTGATGATCACCTCGAATGGGATGACCCTCTACTGGAAAAAGATCATGGGTCATTATAAAGTAGAGGGACCAGACAAAACTGGAAATGACCTAGCTGATCAGCTGGCCAAAATCAGAGATTGAGTCCCTGTTGGGGGAAATCCAGGTCACTGGTATCACTAGGTCCCAACCAAATGGTCACAATGAACTCTCAACTGCACAATGGAGTAAGGAGACCCCATATGCTGTTTTGATTACGGCTCAAAAAGGGGATCCAATAATTGTTAAGTTTTATTAACACACTGAGGACCCGGAGAACTTTCCCCTGACAGATACCAATTACATAGGGAAAGAGGACCTCAGAGTGTTGATGAAATGTCCAAAAATGTTCCGAATCCAAGACGGTTTGTTGGTGAGGAGATCCCTGGCTGGCCATGATCAGTGGGTGGTCCCTACCTCATTCCGAAGCCTGATGCTAAGTCACGCCCATGATGCGGCCACAGCCAGTCATAGGGGGTTTCATACGACGCTTGAAATCTTGAGAGAGGGTGCATACTGGCCACACATGGGCCAGGACCTCGACCAATACTTGAAGGGGCATCTTTTGTGTGCACAATTTCAGCCAACATCCCTCACACACTGTGCGCCTCTCCAAAAGAGGGGGATGACACTGCCTTGGTCAGATTTACAAGTGGATTTTATCGGGCCCGTGATTCGCTCCTCAAGTACATGTTGACCGTGACATGCTTGTTCACTAAATGGGTGGAATGTCTCCCGGCTCCAAATTGCAAGGCAGAAACAGCAGCTGCCCTGATGATCAACCACATTTTCTCGCATTTTTGACTACCCCAAAGGATTGAGTCAGACCGAGGTAGCCACTTCACTAGCGAAGTGATGACAAAGATGTGGGAGATACTTGGGGTCAAAAGGAAACTGCACATTGCCTACCGGCAGCCTCTAGTGGTGGAGTTGAGAGATACAACAAGACAATGGTGAGCATAGTAAAAACATTTGTGGCAGATTCTGGGCCAAGTTGGGACATTCGATTACCTCTTGTCCTGATGGCCATCAGATCTACCCCTTCTTCTGCAACTAAAATGTCACCGTTTGAGCTGATGACTGGACGGAGGATGGTGCTTCCCCAGCATCTGCTCTACAGAACCCAAGAGCAGACTTTGATCAATGCCTCCACAACACATGAGTATGTTCAAAATCTAAGAAAACACCTTCAATGTGCTTTTCCCTATGCTCAGCGAAATGTCGAAAGATCTGCAGACAGTATGAAGACCCACTATGACCTCAAGACTACTAGAAAAGAATACCAAGTAGGAGACCGGGTCTACTTGTACAATTTCCAAAGGAACCTGGTCAAACAGCGCAAATTTCTTCCTTCTTGGTGGGGTCCTTTTGAAATTGTAGACAAAATATCACCAGTCGCCTACAAAATCTGCATCCCCAAAGGCAGTTTGGCAGAAGGGAAAGATAAGTGGGTCCACATCACCCAACTGAAGTGTTGCTATCCTAGGCACACTCTGCAGCAACTAGAGGATTAATCTGGAAACCCAGAGGGGGACATTCCAGACTCCTAGAATTCCAACTATAAAACTATTCCATCTCTTATAATCAGTAATAACTGTAAACAGAAAAGATTGTCATTATATGTCAAATGTATTTGTCTGCCCCACTACATGAATAGTGTTGGGGAACTGTCTACAAATATGCTCTGTTTTGTCATCCTAGAATTTGAAACTAGGGATCCTAAGCACCAAGGAAGACCACTCGGGGACCGGAAGGAAAGACCCAAGAGGCCCGGGGTATCGATCCATACTCTCATCCGGAACCGGCGAGGAGAACCTGTCGATCCAGCACTGATGGGAGAAGCAGACACATTTTTCCACTTGGACCAAAACAGAAAAAAAACTGAACATCCCAATCTCCCGATTTTCCCTTGATGGGCGGTCAAAAGTCAAGACGCGAGGGGGGGCTTGTGGGATATTTTAACCCACTAGGCTCTGCCCTGTGACATCCCTGTGTGCTGATGGTGCAAGAATCATCATAATGGCCGCAAAACCCCTATGCGCGCTAAAAACCTATGAAAATTGCACTTTGAAACCGTAAAAGATGGCTGCCCAATCTACCTTGCCTGTTGTCAGTGCTGGAAGGAGACCTCACTGCTGAAACCTGTCACTGGGCTGCCTACCAAGGAAAAATGGAAACTACATGAAAGGCAGTGTTTTATTGAAAGAAACCCAGAAATTGCTCTTAAATCCCTTTTTCTTGGTTGCTGAAAATACAAAATACCGGTCCAAAATATCACAAAACATCCAATATATTTGCTGGGTGTTACCCGCCACTTCATCTAAGGAATCAATATGAACATACAACGTCAGGAAAAGTGGAATCTATCATCAAAATATCCACAGTAAAAAGTGTGCTTGCCTGTGAAAATCTGTCAAAATATGGGTGCAGTACCAGTGGCCACCTGTATGACAGCTGTTATTAGTTGCATCAGAAGCTCAAACTTGTGCAATTGAAATCAAATGTCTGGGAATTAAGTGACCTGTTATCAAAAGTAATATAGGTTGCAACTATTTAATCTCCATGGTTTAGGGACTGGAATTAATGTTCTAGCTGCTTGTTTGAAAATTGCAAGTTTTATTTTAAACCAAGAAAAATGTAAGAAATTGACAGTGAATTTAAGCTGAACTCAAAGTCACCAAAACCAGTTCCCCCCAACCTCGGCCCAATAAAAGGCATCTCTCCTGCTTCACACCAAAGCCAGGAATTTACACCTTTGTGTTGATTAAATCAGGGGAGTGGATCTTGGGCTGCTGCAGCAGAAGTGGACAATGGACCTTCCTTGGCTGAAAGGATATGCAGATTGTAAAGTGTTAAAGTAGCCTCTGCCAGGAGGTAGAGGGCGGAGATTGCTCTTGAGCTGCAAGATGGAGATGGAGGCGGTGACAGACACTTTTGTTGATTCACAAAGCACAGAAAACATATTTTTGAAAACGATGGATAAAGGACTGTGCAAATTTGTAAAAATTATAGAATTAACAGCATTGTTAATGTGATTTTATTTGTGCATATTTTAAAAGGAGCCAGAACTCTGTGCGATGTTCTGAGAAGGCGCAGTGAAAATTTGAGTTTTGTAGCAATTGTGTCTATGTCAGAAGCATGAAACTTCATACAGTTATTCCCATATTTACTGCGCACATATGTACAAAATTTTGGACAAATTAGATATCGTGTCCCGGACAAAAAGTGCTAAAATTTGTCAAATCCAGACACAAGATCTCACAGCAACGAGGCTTGGAAGAGGGCTTGCTCCACAAAATATGTGATCTATGTATGTTATTGGTATAAAGATTGTACACATGTAAAGATGTATTATATCAAACATAGATTGTATGTGCAAAAGGCAAACAGGAGGATGTTTTGCCTCATAAACCACATCATCATGATGACACTCTGTTTTCTCCTCCAATCAAGGGAGATAGCAGACTGTAGCCAATAGACTACCTAGGGGGTGCGCCTAGGATAATTCAGCTTACCCACCCCTTTATCAAACACATAAATAGAGACAGTTCAGGACTCAGAAAACAGACTGATACACCCACCATCCCGATTTGGTGAAGCACTTTGAAGGAGATTCATCCATACTCCTTGTTCCAGACTACAGAAACTTTGCAAGCAGAAAGGCTCAGAGCATAGCTGAACCACTTTCAGCTGGGCCTAACTTCCAGAACCCATCCCTCAAATTTAAGGGAAAATTGAAGAAGCAGCCAGGCTGTGCTGTAACTGCTTGCCTGCCAAAGAATCATCTTCATGACCAAGGGCAGATTAAACCCCGTCTGGTGCCGTGCTGTGCATACCAGAGAGCCATTGCAGATCCAGTCCAGTCATGCTGTGCAGTGTAGACCAGAGCGCCTTGCTGTCCAGTCCTGCCGTGCGCTGTCCAGAGCGCCTTGCTGATCGCTGAATCAGACCAGTCCGGTGTGCCCAGCAGTCTGCCCAGAAAGTATCCCTGACCAGAACCAGAATCCCTGACGGTTCCATTCAAAACATTGATAGTGAGTATCCATAGCATAGTATTGTCACTAGCCTATGTACTTTCCATAGTCATCCCTATCTAAATCAAATCTATCTTATATCTAGAACTGTATTGTTAGAAATCCTTTTTGTCTTGCCTAAACTCTCTCTCTTATCCTAAAGTCCTTCTGCAATAATATTGTTGAAATCATCTTTGCGCTGATATACTGCATCTGAAGAAGGCAAGCATCTCGTCTGGCAGTTGCCTTGATCAAGTAGCTGAGCATCCGTGTAGTTTGTTTCTTCATAGTCCATCCCTAGTGTAAAGAAACCTTTTTTGTATTTTTTCCATTTTGTCTCTTTCTGAAAAAATGACCTCCACGAAAATGTTCATAACTTCTTCATAATTTATGTTAGAAACAGAATTTAAGTGTCTACTTGTAGCTAACATCGTAATATTTCGAAAGAGCCCCAAACCGCATCTCAACTCCTTATAGTTTTTCCACAATCTCACTTACTGCGCGCTGAAAAGTTTGCTGCAAATGTTTAGTTTGGCCAAAATCTATAACGTGTAAAATAGCTTTTCATTGCACCCGACCTCAAAATTAAGTTTTCAGCTTATCATTGCTAGTGTGGGTCTGAAACCAGATAAAGCAGCTCCCATTAGATTAAATCCCAATTTAGTGTTTTACCTATTTATTCAAAGCCAACTTTAAAACCATTTTGACAGTTTGCCAATCATTCCTGTTTCTCTCTTGTGTTTGCTGGGGGAAATTGGGATTGATATATTTTGTTGAATTCTGCATTCCTGAAACCTGTACTCGCTCCTTCTATTTCTTCATATTGCATATTTGGGGGGATTGAACGGTGTGCAGGGGGAAATTGTTATCACACTGAATTTGATTGAACAAACCCACAAAAGTATTTTTCTCTGTCTTGTTGGTGCTCATCATTACTCCTTGTGATTAAAGAGATTGCTTAGTGCGGCATAACCCCATTGGTGATCATTGTATACCCATTGAAAATAGTGTGATATATATTGTGAAATACATAAATAAATATATTTACTTTGAAAACCAGCCTGCTTCCTGGTTCAGTGTGACCGGGGGGGATTCCAAGAGAGGGGTGTGATATAAGTGGTACATCGTTCAGAAATAAAAGAACTTATAGACACAAATAAATAAATAAGGGTTTCAGTTGTGCATTCCACGCTAGTAATTAACTTAGGTGAAGTGCTGGATTGAAATCACTTACAGTGAACTGATTGAGGGTAAAATTAGGAACATGTAGAGTAAATTACATGTTCATAATTATTATGCTTTTGGTGTGAACGGCGGACAATTGGCCACACGACCGTGCAACATGATGCAGAAATAGCTGTTGTTTTATTAAATTGCCCATTTGGAGCTGAATGTTACGCTCACCTGTTATTCACGGGGACGCCACCCATGTGGGGACTCTGGTACCCTTCTCAGCCGCTCCCAGGTATAATCAGCGGAGAAGTTCTGCCTGGAAAACAAGTGGGCAATGTTGAAGACTGGGCAACTGGGGTAAGAGCCTCCCAACACCCCGTATTCCCGCAGCCCCTCCCCGGACCTTTCCTCAACTTGTTATGGGTTTTGGCGTGCTCTCCGCCCTGCTTTCTTGGCAGGGGCCCGTTGTCCTTTGTGGGCGAGTGCGATCTAGCTACTTCACTGATGCAGGCCCTTTAGAGTCTTTCAGGTAGGTCTTACTACTGTTATACTGTATGCCTTTCTTGGATTTAAATAATGTCTTTTCTCTCTCCTTAGGTGCGCGGAAGTTCGCTGTGGAACTTTGGCTGAATTGGGACTCGCCGGCAGGTGATGGTGCTTCGAGAGCGCCTTGATGCGGTAAGTAGGCGCTATGCACAGCGCTATGATGCCTTGCCTTTGCTAACCTGTTGTCTTTTGTTCCCGTAGGTTGCGGTGCTCACCCGGAGCAAGAAGTCCCAAGGCGATGCTGGTCGATGGGCGACTCGTGAGGTAAGCTGCAGGCACAATTGTAAAATGTCTAATGTCCTGTTTCTCTCCTTTTTGCAGATCTGACGGTCTGGGAGGCTCGCTGTTCCTTGGATGCTGTTTGCAGGAGCGAAGGGCAGCTAGCAGTGGAATCACAGGTAAGCTGCTGCTATTAACGATGTCCTTTGTTTTTCAGATGCTGTTCTTCCGAGGTTCGCAGATGCAGACGAACACGATGAGCGTCACGTTGCAGGATTGCAAAGTAACGCGAAGCGTGCTATCCAAGTCGGGTGTGGTTTAAATAGCATCAAGATAGTAGTCCAGGTAAAATAGTCCCTAGGCTACCACACCCAAAACACTATACCGCATAGCTTGGTTCCAAGGAGCCAAGCTCTGTGGATGCCTCCATGTTGACTGGCACTGCAATAAAGTAGTTCCCAAGCACAAGTCTTCATTAAGTATGAGCCTGGCGCCAAAGGCGCCAGGACTGGCCCCAAGAAGGCCTAGGCAAAGGATGCCTAAGCTTGTTGGGGGCCTGAGCCGAGACCCCCCTGGCCCATGGACCTGCCGGGCGGGCTCTCAGGAAGTGGATCGTGACAGCACTCCATCCCAAGCCCCCTCTCAAGGTGTTCCTTCTGCCTGGCCCTGGTTTAGTTGTAAAGTTGCGATGATATGTTCCGATCAGACGTGGTGCATGCATGTTTTCACAGGGGTCCCAGGATCTGTCTTGGGGTCCAAATCCTTTCCAATCAACTAGGTAGTATAGCCTTCCCCTCAAATACTTGGAATCCAAGATGCTTCTGATTTCGAATTCTTGTTCTCCGTCAATAAGTATGGGTTTTGGTGGTGTCCTAATCCGTGTACCGGGCTGTATTGGTTTTAATAGGGACACATGAAATACTGGGTGAATCTGTAGGTTAGGTGGTAAGTCTAGTTTGACGGCCGCTGGATTGATAATTGCCTTGATGGTGTAAGGTCCTAAGTACCTGGGTTGAAAAGTCTGGGTTCCCTTGATGGGTACAAACTTGGGAGCCAGCCAAACCTTGTCTCCTACCTGATAGTCTGGGGCCTTTTTCCGGTGTTGGTCAGCAAATTGCTTTTGTTTTTCTTTGCGAAAATAAGATGTTCTTTGGCCTATTTGAAAGCCTGAGTGATGTTGGTGTTAAGAGTTTTTACTGCTGGCATTTCCAAACTTGGTGGGACATCTAGTTCTGAGGTACGTGGGTGTCTACCATAAAGGGCAAAAAAGGGTGTTTGTCCGGTACTGGAGTGCAAGGAGTTGTTATATGCGTACTCGGCTGTCCATAATAAATCTTTCCAGTCTCTAAGTTCATGGTGTAACATGCAACGTAGGTTTTGTTCGAGGGTCTGGTTGGTCCTCTCGGTCTGAGCGTCCGTTTGGGGGTGATGGCTAGTGGATAGCCGGACTTCAATTTGTGCCATTGCACAACATTTTTTCCAGAAGTTGGAGATGAACTGGCTACCTCGATCGGAGATCAGGACTGATGGGAAGCCATGTGGTTTTACAATACCATCCAGGAACACTTTGGCTATAGTGGGTGCGTCAAGGAGGCCTTTGAGCGGAATAAAGTGCGCCATCTTTGAGAACAAGTCCACGACTACCAGGATGGTGTTAAACCCTTGACTGGGAGGTAGGTCAGTGATGAAGTTGAGGGAAAGGGTGAGCCAGGGAGTGGGAGGAATGTGCAAAGGTTGCAGAAGACTGGATGTTTTTTGTTTTTGTGACTTGTTTTCCGCACAGACTCCGCAGGACTGAACATATTGGATGACATCCTTACGCCAGGCAGGCCACCAGAAGATCTGTTTTACCTTGGCTAGAGTCTTGTTGATTTCTAGGGTGCCCTTCGATCAGGGAATCATGATAACCTGAAATAATTTGTTGTTGTAAGTCTTTGGTGGGTATATACAACCGATCCTTAAAAAAGGGTAAGTGATCTTTAATGGAATATTGTTCTCCTTGCACTTGCCATGCGAGGAAGGCATCTGGGTTCATGGTTCGTTGAATCTTATCTCTCAGTTCAACTTGGGTTAAGGCCGTAGTAAGGCCCAAGAGCTTGTCTTCCGGTATGATGGGGACTGGATCTGGGGGCGTATATACCAAGTCATCAGTGCCTGTACGAGAGCGTCAGCTTTTCCATTCTTGACCCCTGGTCGAAAAGTGATGACATAGTCGTATTCGGCGAAGAAAAAGGCCCACCGCAATTGGCATGAAGACTGGGCTTTAGCTGTCTTAAGGTATTGCAGGTTTCAGTGCTCCGTGATAACTGTAATGGTGTGTCTGGCCCCAGAAGGTAGTGCCGCCAGGCCTTAAAGGAGGATTTGATCACCAAGAGTTCTTTGTCCGTAATGGCATAATTCATCTCCGGGGGAGAGAATTTCTATGACCAAAAGGCCACTGGATGTAGCTGGCCTGTTACTGGGTCTCTTTGTGAGAGGACAGCTCCCATCACAATGCTGGAAGTGTCCGTTTCCATGATATAAGGAAGATCTGGGCGAGGATGTCGCAGGATTGGCGTGGAGGTGAACCTTTTCTTGAGTTCCTGAAAACCTTTCTCTGCTTCTTCGGTGCAGGCAAATTTTTTGTTATTTTTTCTTAGCAATATGGTGATTGGGTGTACGACCTGTGAGAAGTCTGGTATGAACCGGCGATAGAGGTTCGCAAAGCCCAACATTCTTTGTACCCCTTTTACTGATGTTGGTGATGGCCATTTCAAAATGGCGCCCACTTTATGCAGGTCCATTATGATGCCTCCTGGAGTAAGAATAAACCCAGAAACTCAACTTCAGTGACGTGAAAAAAGCACTTCTCCAGCTTTGCATATAAACAATATTCTTGGAGCTTGGAGAGGACTGAACGGATGTGCTTGATATGATCCTGTTTTGAAGTTGAGTACACTAAGATGTCATCTATGTACACTAGGGCGCAGACATCAATTAACTCTCTCAAAACGTCATTCATGAAATACTGAAACGCTGCAGGAGTGTTGCATAACCCAAAGGGCATGACTTGATATTCGAACAAACTATATTTGGTGCGGAAAGCAGTTTTCCATTCTTCTCCGCTTCTGACCCGTACCAGGTGGTATTCTCCTCGAAGGTCCAGTTTGGTGTAAATTTTGGCATCTTTGACCTGGTCCAGCATTTCTGGGATGAGCCGCAAGGGGTAACGGTTCTTTACAGTGATCTGGTTTAATGCGTGGTAGTCAATACAGGTTCTTAAATCCCCTTCTTTTTTTGGTACGAAGAACAAAGGACTAGCTGCAGGGGACTTGGATGGGTGGAAGAATTCATTTGCGAGATACTGGTCTAAATAAGCCTTCAGATGAAGGTTTTCGGGTTCTGTGAGAGCATAGATTCTGCCGCAAGGGACTTGAGCACCGGGAACAAGGTCGATCTGGCAGTCATAGGGCCTGTGCGGCGGCAGCGTGTTTGCTTGGTCCTTTTGGAATACATACTGGAAATTGTGGTATTCCTCAGGCAAGGTACTAGTCACTCTGAATGTTGCCACTTCAGGAGTCGTAGAGATACCGAAAGCAGGTTTCTGTTCTTGGTAATAACAGGCTGGAGAGCAGTCGCTGGGAAAGGTTAATTTTCTTGCCCGCCAGTCAATCAAAGCGTTGTGAGCAACTAACCATGGCATCCCTACTATGAGCCGGAATTGAGGTGCCTTGATGAGATTGAACGAAATAAGTTCCCGATGTCTGTCCTGGCACAGCAAGTTTATCTCGGCTGTGCGCTGGGTTACGGGTCCGGAAGCATTTTCTGTCCCATCCACCGTGGTTACCTTGTCTGTAGTCCGCTTGGAACACAGGGGAAGCCCCATCTCTGCAGCCAGGTCCTGATCTATATAATTCCCAACTGCTCCGCTGTCAATGTATGCTTCAATGGCATGCATTCTTGATGACCGTTGGTTATTAATTAAGATCACCGGAACTGCAAAGTGTGAGGTCGGTGGCTTTTTTCCCTCACTCGACAAACTGACCCCTACGTTTGCCGAGCTGGGTAGTTTCCCGACTGACACTCCTTCTCTTCATCATTTTCCATGGCTCCTCGGAGGTTTCACTGGGCAGTCCTTCAGGAAATGCTCTGACTTTCCGCAGTACAGACATAGTTGTTGTTGTCTCCTTTTATCTCGCTCTTGTTTTGTTAGCAGGGGTCGTACCCCTCCGATTTGCATGGGCTCCACTGTATTTTCTTGTACTCGAGTTACATTGTCTCTAGGTCGAACGTACACTGGCCGAGGGTCCATTTTAGAACGGTCTGCTTTTCGGTCTTGCAACCAGTGGTCCAGTTGCACAACCAAGTCTATGAATTCAGAACAATCTCTGGGAGGATTAACCACTTGAGCTAGAACGTCTTTTAATTTGCCTCGTAAGCCCCGATGAAACAACGTGGTTCTTTTGTTTTCAGGCCACCTAGCTTCAGCAACCAATCGGTTGAAAGTAGCAATGTATGTTAACAAATCCTGATTCCTCTGTCAGAGGGAAAGGAGTTCATTGTCCACAGCTTGTTCTCGGGTATGGCGAGCAAAGAGTTTTTCCATTTCCCTCTGAAAGTCCCCAAAGTTATGTAATAAAGGATCATCATGGGACACCAATGGTACCGACCAATCTGCGGCACTGCCACTTAGGTATGATAAAACAAAGGCTACCCGTGCTTGGTCATTTGGGAATGCTCCCGGCCTGCAAAGAAAATGAAGGTGACACTGATTCATGAAAGCCGCATATTTTCGTGGATCACCAGCAAACCTCTCCGGTGGTGCCAAAGGAACTGTACCTGGTAACACAATTTGTACCGGAGTAGAGACAGTGGATGACATGCTAGGATATTGCATCAGTGGGTTGTTCCCAGGTAGAGGCGTCTGACCCGCTTGTGATTGCAAGACTTGCCTGCTGATATCTTCGGTACGCTCTTTAGTCACCAATAATTCTCTCCGGAGAGCGTTAGTCTCCTGTCTGGCAGAGTGAACCTCAGCACAAAGTTCTCCCAACAATTGGGCCAATTGGTCTAATTCTGATGTTTCCATGGCGCCCAGGTGGATTGGTTTGGCAGGCTTCGCGTTCTGTTACGCTCACCTGGTATGCAAGGGGATGCCACCCAGCTGTGGGGACTCTGGTACCCTTCTGAGCCGCTCCCAGGTATAATTAGTGGAGAAGTTCTGCCTGGAAAACCTGTGGAAAATGTTCAAGTCTGGGCAACTGGGGTAAGAGCCTCCCAACACCCCGTATGCCCGCAGCCCTTCCCCGGACCTTTCCTCACCTTGTTATGGGTTTTGGCATGCTCTCCGTCCTGCCTTCTTGGCAGGGGCGCGTTGTCTTTTGTGGGCGAGTGCGATCTAGTTACGTCACTGATGCAGGCCCTTTAGAGTCTTTCAGGTAGGTCTTATTACTGTTATACTGTATGCCCTTCTTGGATTTAAATAATGTCTTTTCTCTCTCCTTAGGTGCGTGGAAGTTCGCTGTGGAACGTTGGCTGAATTGGGACTCGCCGGCAGGTGATGGTGCTTCGAGAGCGCCTTGATGCGGTGAGTAGGCGCTATGCACAGCGCTATGATTCCTTGCCTTTGCTAACCTGTTGTCTTTTGTTCCTGTAGGTTGCGGTGCTCACCCGGAGCAAGAAGTCCCAAGGCGATGCTGGTCGATGGGCGACTCGTGAGGTAAGCTGCCGGAAAAAATTGTAAAATGTCTAATGTCCTGTTTCTCCCCTTTTTGCAGATCCGACGGTCTGTGAGGCTCGCTGTTCCTTGGATGCTGTTTGCAGGAGCGAAGGGCAGCTAGCGGTGGAATCACAGGTAAGCTGCTGCTATTAACGATGTCCTTTGTTTTTCAGATGCTGTTCTTCCGAGGTTCGCAGATGCAGCTGAACACGATGAGCCTCACATTGCAGGATTGCAAAGTAACGCAAAGCGTGCTATCCAAGTCGGGTGTGGTTTAAATAGCATCAAGAAAGTAGTCCAGGTAAAATAGTCCCTAGGCTACTACACCCAAAACACTATACCGCATAGCTTGGTTCCAAGGAGCCAAGCTATGTGGATGCCTCCATGTTGACTGGCACTGCAATAAAGTAGTTCCCAAGCACAAGTCTTCATTAAGTATGAGCCTGGTGCCAAAGGCGCCAGGACTGGCCCCAAGAGGGCCTAGGCAAAGGATGCCTAAGCTTGTTGGAGGCCTGAGCCGAGACTCCTCCTGGCCCATGGACCTGCCGGGGGGATTTCAGGAAGTGGATCGTGACACTGAAGTGGAATATATGTATATTATGGCGGTTATTAGTAAATTATCACATTTTGCTGGAAAAACTACATTTTTCCCAAAAAACTAACATAGGAACAAAAGGGGATTTCAAAGGAAAGTTGACATATGTCTTTTCCAGATTCTTAAACCAATCCGTAGAGAGAGGCTGGATTTCGGAGGAGAGAGAAGGGTAACTGGCCAATCCTTGTTGCCAGAACTCTTGCAGGGAACTGCTCAATGTTGTAAACTTGCTGCTGTAATCATTTGTATACATTGCATGCACTATGAGGAAAGGAGAGAGCTGATAGAATTACCATCAAGAGAGCTGCTAAAATGTATCATCTGACAGCCACAAGGAAACATCAAAAGGAGATTTGGCTGAGATTTCATCTGGGTGGAGCTGTCTTTTGTTGGCTAGGCCTAAAGGTTGACTGGGTCCTATGATGGAGAGCTGGGGCCATCCTTGAGACTGGTGTGACCTGACTCCTCCCCTGTCCATCAGAGGGTCCTGGCATGCAGCTGGCTTTCTGGAACTTTAAACAGAAGTATTCTATGTAAGTAGACTTGAACATTTTGCAACCAAAAGGTGGGGGAATCTGTTGGCCTTACATCCTTTCCCTTTTCTAGCGGGTGGGGGTGGAGGGGACTGTGTAGATCTGTATCCTATTTTACAAAAAAAGTGAATGTAATTCATTTCTCCTTGCTTAACACCACAGGTGATTTTTATTAAAATTCAAAATGAGCAAAGCTCATTAACAGTGTATGCCGAGAAATATAGCCTGTAAATTAATTGGGCATTCCTTCTATGCAGCTTCCCCAACACAGGCCTTTAGGTGGAGGGGGGGTCTGAAAACCAAAATTCTCAAATCATCCCAATTTTTACCATCCAGCGTCTCCAACACAGGCCTTTAAGTGGTGCAGATTCTGAAATACAAAACTCTTAAATCATCCCAATGTTTCTGTCCGACTTCCACAACACAGACCAAACTAAGGGGGTATGAAGAACCCACTGCTAAATCACCGTGTTTATTTACTGCTAGCTTTAATGCACACAGAAAAAACAAAATCGTACAGCATTGCAAATGTAAAGTGATTTTATTCAGGGACCAATCTTGATGATCATGTATTTAGAAATGTGTATAAAGTAAAATATTGTGATTTGAGTATTTCCAACCAAATTGTGTGAGTTATTTTTGTAGAGAGAAGTGTATTTTGTTGTGCTACGGAAAATGTGGTGTGTGACATTTTAGTGTGATTTTCTTTTAACTGTCATCCAGATAAATACAAATATATTTCCTGTAGATCAGCCTGGTTCTTGGCTCATTGGTAGCTCAGAGGGAGGGATCCAAGTGGTATGATATGCATCAGAAATAGGGCTGAAAAAAACTGACATGAAACGGTTTATTGTGTGACATCTAGATTGTGGAGAAAAGAACTCCATGGGCTTGATTCATTGAATGTTTTCCTATGGGATTGTGCCATTATAAAACACTTCCATTAATCAGGCCCCATTGTTTAGGGTGGCCTCTCAATAAACCATTACAACATACTGAAATCTGGTTGTCTTGTGATAAACAGCCATAGTGGATTCTAGACCTAGAGCCGCTGCACCCTCATAAAGTAACAGAGGAATAGTCATGGGGCAGCATTTTTAAAGTTCAGTGACCCTTCAATAGTTTTGTGTCAATATTGAGAGGGATGGGGGGCAATCTAACCAAACACTCCCCCAAAGCACTTATATTGCCCCCAAACACAGCACCTAAAAAACAAAATAAAAATGTTTCCTGTTTAAGCATGGAAAAGGAAAAATGTTTATCATTCCCCACTACCCTGTAGTCCCTACCAGACCCTGTGCATTGTGAGGCATGATAAAGTGCCCAGTTGTGAATGGCATCAGCCTGCCCTCCCTGCCCAGTTTTCATGGGTCGACCATTAATCCTTTCTAGATGAATTCAAATAAAGATTTGAAGGTTTATAGGACCTCAATACACTTAAAATTCGTAAGGCTAGTTATCCCAAAAATAGTTTGCCGAAGCCTACTGAAATCTGAAGTTACTTAGCTAAATGGCATAATGGAATCAAACATGGATAATAATATCTGACATTATTGTGCTAAATGGTCGTTGTCCTAATTGGGAATAATGGAACCTAACACTGCAATGTTTTCTGGGCATCATGAATTATGTTAGCCTTGTGGGCAAAATGGAATTTGGTCGGCGTGTGATACTTGAGCATAATGAATGCAACGTAGCTGTGGTAACTGAGCATAATAACGTGGATCCACTGTACTTAATGGCCCTTACTATATAGTGCTTGGCCATGTTGGGCAAAATGTTAATACTATAAAATTGCACGCTTGTCATCATTTGCCAAACCGAATCTTGCCATGCTATGCTACCTGTGCAAAATAGAAACCAGCAACTCTGTCATTATTGGCTTTAATGGAATCGGACACTACTGGACCAGCTGGGTATTATGGAATCTGGAACTGCTGTGGTAACTGGGCATGAAAGAACGAAGTGGAACTTCTTTGCACAATATAAGGCAACACTTCTTGGTAAATTGGGTATAATGAATTCTGGTCAAGCTATTCTCACTATGCATAATGCAACCTGATAGTGCTATAGTCAATGGTCAATAGTCTCCATATGTAAATACCAGAGGCTATCATATTAATAG
The DNA here is from genome assembly GCF_040938575.1 of Ambystoma mexicanum. Classification (NCBI taxonomy): domain Eukaryota; kingdom Metazoa; phylum Chordata; class Amphibia; order Caudata; family Ambystomatidae; genus Ambystoma; species Ambystoma mexicanum. Next base: position 720,532,514 of record NC_090934.1, read on the forward strand.
CTCACAAATATGGGTAGTCCCTGCGCATATGATGACAGCATATGGAAATCAGTGCTTGCACCCAGTTAGCTATTTGATTCCGGTGACTAAATAAAGCCTACACTTGCCGTAGAACATCAGTGAATGCATGATTTCAAGTATATGGCATGTTTCACAAAATGTTCTGTCTAAAACTCTGAATTGCAACCTTTCCATTGATGTCATAAGTAACACTAATAATAAAGTTAGCAAGCAAAGCCCCCAGTTGTTAAGCCTTTTTCGGGGAGCTTTTCCAAAACGTGCAATGATTTGAGTGTAGAATGAGCACTCCCTCGAGGTGAAAAGAAGACACTAGATTAAAAAGCTGCTGTAGTCCCCGGACTGCTCATTAAAATCTTTCTGCTAGATCGGGGAGCATGGGCTTCTTGAACACAGGTCGTATGTTGCTTACACAAAGAAGAGCGGCCGGGGTGCGTTTCCAAACTCGGAAAATGGCTAGCAAAGAATCATTTCTGAATGTGATGCCTGTTTGGCAGCACGGCTTTCTGTGTGTTTTGGTAAAGTGTTTGCCTGAACATACAGAAAAAAAACGATTTCGAATTTAAACTTGTGAAGAGGAACACATTTATATTAAAACAAGACAAGTTTGTGAATAGTAACGGTTTGTATATATAGCGAGCATGCATAAAGTAGTAGCAAAAATCAATTTCTTATTTCCCATAGCATTACACATATTTATATCAAAGTGAGGAGCAGATTAAAGAGCACAGCAGAAAAGTGAGCCACCAAAATGTATTTGTGCTTAAATGGGCGTTAAAAGCAGCAGAACAACATATACAAATGAAAAAAATCAACATTCCTTTCCCATGAAAGATATCAAAGCTTGCCACAGAAAATGACTAATGAAACAACAAAGCATTCCTGAAAAATGATATTTAAGTCACATTTGCATACATTTACATATATTGTCAGCGATGAACACATGTTCTTGTTATTTTTGGGTCACAGCATAGAAAAACGCCTGTTACTTGCTGAATTGACACTTAACACATTGGAAGACCGTGTGAGATGCTGAGGATGTTTGATGTTGGAGAAATAAAAGAAACTCTGCTCTGTCTGGGCCTCATCACCAGTTGGAAGGTAGCCCTTAAATGCAGCGGTAATGGTATTACCACCACATTTAAGGGCTGGCACTATCACGAGTTGGGCGCTAAATGGGCTGTTTCACCTGCAGCTTTTTTGTGAAAATCTCATTTAGCGCCGTGTTTTGGGCGTAAATACCGCCGGCTGTATTAGCCCATGGTATTTGCGCTGAAAATTCCCATGGGAAATGGGGATTTACCATTAATGCCCAACCCATGATCCCGGGGTAAAAGCACTGCACCGGTTGGCACTAAATCTATTACAGTTGGGCAGTATTACAACGGGGATACCGCCCAAGTCGTGATTAGGCATTTTGTACAAATACTAACATTAATCGCTCGTTTATCATTTTGTCCACACATTTCGCGCTTGGTTTTGAACACATCCTACCTTATCTGCCCTAAAAACATATGGTATATTCTTGCCCAATTGTATGTTTTCCCTTCCCCCATCATACCCTGAATTATTTAATGTCACCTCCATACTGCATTATGTACATCAACTCCTATACAAGAGCCTTCCGCTACAATAAACGCGGTATGTAAAGTGGTCGCCTGCTCTCCTCGGAGCAATTAAGATGGAGCCGGCCTTGAATAAAATACTACCAGTGTGAATGCGCCACAAAGATGCCTCAGTTTAAATGTTGCAATAGTTAATCCGTGCGGCAGTAATGCAGTTGCTGCTGTCACAGTGCCAGTCGCCCAGCCCCAGGCGCTGCCCATTTTCCCACATTGTTAGCAGTTCAGTTTATACATACTTTATAACCAACGATGCCTATGGGTGTAAGGTGTGAAAGCACTGCAGAACAGTCTCATCGATGAAGTCCTGCCAGGCATTGCGTTCATGCCCCGCCAAATCTGATTCATCAACCTATTTGAGGATAACAGTATTATCATTATCATTAAACCGTAATGCTGTATTGGTTCAGTTGTGAGGTTTTCTCTACACTTTAACGAATAGGGTCATGCGCGTCTAAGGAAAAGTCCCATCAACGTGTATTAACCTACAGTTTACTGTTGAGCGAAACTATGCATGCCTGACACCCTCAGCATATATATATATATATATATATATATATATATATATATATATATATATATATATATATATATATATATATATATATCCAGAAGACAGTTAAAAAACTTTGCTACTCTGTCAGGAAGACACTCTACGAATTACAAAATGTGGCACTTCCGGTGTAATACCGATCATCGGCTGTCTGTCGTGTTCTGATAACTGTAAACTAGAAAGAAAGGTTATTGTACTGTTCAGTCTGATATGGGAAGTGTTATGAGGTAAGACAACAGGAGACAAGGGGTTAAGGTAGGAGAGGCGCGAGGAGGAAGTTGAGGATCCCGCTGAGGGAAGGGACGGAGTTAGTTCCAGAATAAATGCTAAACCCGAGGGACTGGTCCGTATAACAGGGAGCAGCTTGGACACTTAACAGATGTGGTTGTCTGTGCAAAAGCCGATAAGGCAGAACATTTTTAGCATGCACCATGCTTATGTTCTTACAGAAAGTGGGCATCTGTCTTTATTCCTGCAAAAGAAGCCATAAATTACCCTGTGGTGCCCCCTCATTTTCACTGTGGCATTTTCACTTATTGAAGGCGGGGAATCCTCTATTATGAAACATGATGAGCCAGGATAGAAAGCCACCCAAAAGAGTCTTCAAAAGTAGAGCAGCAAAGTGATGAACATTTTGCACTTCTGGGTTTTGTAGCTTTAGAGGGGGACATTGACTGGTGCCAGCCACCATAGGGAAAGGCACTGGCATTGTCCTAAAGGCTTGCCATGTGCCCCATGTGCAGAGCCTGGATGTGTGACTATCATAGCTCTCAACCTTTCACAACTGCTTGAAGTGTGAGAGCCTGGGTTGGACACCAAAGGTGGAGTCTGGTATCACTGATGTGGCTTTATAGGGAAGTGACATCACAGGAAGTGACATCACAGGAGGGTGTGCACACAAATCCCAATGAATATGAACTAATTTTGGAGCTCCAAAGCTAAGCACTTTTGCATGCAGGCATTGTACAAGGTACATGCAGTTTACCAAAAAAATACAAAACATGTTCATCCAGTAAATTTATTTATTTCCTGAAACCACACCTGCTTTAAAAATAAACATACAAACATACATGTCATCTTCGATTTCTCTCTCTCCTTCCTCCCTCATACTCAGGCCATTGCCAAGAAGACCCACTTTCAGCTTTTGCTGCTGAAAGGAATTCTTCCTTTGCTCACCTTCTCACAGGGACCCAATGTTACCCGTGATCTTGTTCTCTCTAGGCTTGACTATTGCCATAGCCTCCTCCTTAATCTACCTTCATCCACTCGGCAACCCCTCCAGCTAATCCAGAATAGGGCAGCAAGACTTATCCTTGGCCTCAAGCCCAGGGACCGCATCTCACCTGCCCTACAAAGTATTCATTGGCTTCCGATCGTAGCACAGATCAAATTCAAATCCCTCTGCATCATCCACAAGGTTGTCTAGGGCCGGGGACCACTCTATCTGCAACTCTTTCTGAACAAATACTCCTGCGTTCCTCTGGCACCATCTCTTTGCGTGTGAAGTGGTTTGCTAAACAGAGAGCAGGTGGTAGATCACTTTGCTCAGCAGGCTCCCTTCTTTGGAACAGCCTCTCCATCCCTCTTCATCTTGAGCAGGACCTCCTTAACTTCCGGAAAAGCCTCAAGACCTTCCTCTTTACCTCTTCCTGCCCTCCCTCTCCCCCTGCTAATTACACACAATAGCGCAATTGGTGTGCAGGGCCCTTATGCATCCTCTAGGCCCTGAACTGCCACATCTTATCTTCCCTGCTGCTGTCTATCTTCTGCACTTGCCTCGGCTCACCCTCCACCACTGGAGGTTGCACTTACCTTTCTTTATCGCACTTCACCTGCTGCTCTCCGTGATCACCACAGCACCTATCCCATAACCCTCTCCCCTCTGCACTTGCATGTTTTGAACACTCACAAGGAATAGTAGGTTTGTCTTCCCCTCCTCATTGTCTCTTCTTATTTTGTTGTATTTAATCATTTAATCTTTGTTGTAATTACATTGTCTATCATCCCCTATCCCTTCCCTGTTGCCCTGTGAGTGCTTTTAAACAGTATTTGATTCTTGTATAAGCGTCTAAAAAGTGTACAGTAAATAAAATGAATTCTCAAGCCAAAAGCGGCATCCAAATAAAGAAGCCTGTCAGCAGAAAATGGGTGCAGGCATATCTAGGAAATGTAATTGGTGTAACCAACTACTGACCAACAATATTTATGCCAGCACTTTTGAAGACAGTATCAACAGACAGTATCAAAACAATTTGCCAGCAGAAGGAACACACTCAGCTTTTTGGTGCAAGTGACTGCAACCTCTGGAATGCACAACTTTGCCAATTCACTCGCAAGAAGCTAACATATGAGCTCACAAGATCTTCCAACTCGTGACAATGGAATGGACGTAGCCACTGTGGCGAATTAATCAATGACTGACCAAAACTAGATTTATCAGCATCTGTAAAATAACACCTTTTAACCAACAGAAGTAGTACACAGGTTTGTTTTGTTCCAATGGACGTTAAGCTCTGAAATGGAGAACTATCACAAGAAGCCAACTGTGCTCACATGATGTGGAAATACTGGAACAGAGGCAGTTAGTCAATCTGGAGAGTAAAACCTCCATTTTAGAAATTATTCCTTGCAGGCAGATTGCAACTGAACTGCCTTAGGGTTTATGCTTCAGGTTGTATGCACATGTAGCCTTTTTGGCTGGCTCAATCAAATCATTGGTTGGCTTGAATCTGAGGCAAAGTTGTGAGGCTTCATTAGTACATCATTTTACTCATATAATGGACGGTAATGTGCTGGACAGATCTAAGCTACTTCTAAATTTAGATGTGTTCTCTCGTATCATGGAGAACACTCTTTCTTCCTGAGCATTTGAATGAGGCCAAACTAAAATCAGGTGTGCTACTTCACTGAGAGAAGGGAAGAGTTTTAACTTCTTAAACCTCACCCATATTGTGTGCATCCTTTGAAGTGGCTCATGAATATCCTTATTTGACAAATCGTAGGGAATATCTTCATCAGCCAAATCTCGTTGTGAACGTGATATCTGTCAGAATTCTTAGAAATGTGGTTGTACCTGTCTAAAAAGTTTTCAACAGATTCAAAGGAAACTGTCCGCTACCCCCTTATCACATCAACCAGCTGTGCATGTTTAGGAAAGTCTCATTAAATGGCAGTTTTTGCAAAGCATAGGAAGCTGCTGCATCGTAGAATGGCTGCAAAAAAAAAAACACAGCTTGTTTGTGGGAGATATCACCACCTTGCAGCAGTTTTGACAGAGAAGATCAGGTTGATACCCCAATTAATAATAGATTCTCATTTTTTTTTTGTTGGGTCCTGATATTCAATGCTTATTGGGGACTTGGCAGCCTTAATTAAATAAATAAAAACCAAAGTGAAAGAAATCTTGTTGACAAAAGAGCACATTGTGCTATAAAGTAGATGAACCATAGTCTATTCATGCTGTAGAAATTCATTGGTCTGCTCAAAAATGTGCAGTACTTGTGAAAAGAAAAACAGGAATATTTCAGTCATTGGATCACTGAATCGATGTTTCAAAAGCTGAAATTCCTATTGGCAAGATCCTTTGATATAAAATAGATATTATGGCCTGGATACTTCTTGTAAATATCTGACAAAACGTTACCAAAAGTAAGCCACCTTGTGCCAACATACTTCACCAAAGGTCCGATTCATGGAATTACTTGCACGATAAATAGGGACTTTGCACGCCAAACTCCGTGCAAAATCCTGTTAATTGATTCATGGAATCGACGGTGTGGTGCATTTTTTCATACGTTGCAGGGCCTTTGCGCATGTTCGGCACATTTCTGCGAGTGACCGAGTGCTTGCGCGAGACACCACGCAGAGCGTGGGCATGGCTTGCACAGAGAGTAGGGAAGGTGGCAGAACTCTGGAATTGAGGAAGAACAAGGAAAAATGTTGGTTTTATAGGCGACAGGTCGCAGGCAGTCCATTGCACTCCCACTATCATGGAATGATGCGTATTCATGGATCTCACTGTGCAGCCTCTGGGCAGAGAAATGGCCATGCAAAACCCTCTTTCGATCTGCCACCTGGAGGCAGGCATACAGACGCTTGCGCATAGGATTCATTGCACAGAGGTAAGATCAGGTGTTGGATTTAGAGGTGCATGTATGCAGCCGGGGTCCCAATCTAACTTTGGGGTGCGCGTATGCTGTGTAGTGGGGTGCAGAAATGGTTTACAGGGCTTCACTCACAGATTTTCTGAGTTTTACTCAAGTTAGAGATTAATTGTACACATGTTGTCGGGGTGCCGGTACCAGTTGCGGGGGACCCTGCGCAGGGTCCCCGAGATGCAGGTCTGTTTGCGAGGGACCCAACATACTGTTTTAAGCGTGCATGTATATGAGCCCGGGGAGCTCGAAAAGGTAACTGCTTCAGTCTGTTTTGCATGGGGGCATGTCAGAGGTGTTCTAGCTGCTACTTACGTATACGGTTACTTTGCGTGAACAATTCCATGACTATGCGGAGTGTGCAGAAAAATGTCTTAGCACAGGCTCGCACGTGGGATTTGCGGGATCTCTGCTCACAATTCCATGAATCAGGCCCCAAGTCTCTATATGTAATGTCTGTAAAATCACACAACTCATAATATTCCCCTTTTCTCTGTGTGCTTTTATCGAAGTAGTAAAAAACATCTCCTACAAAGTCTTCAACATCAATTTTGGTTTCTTTGCAGAAATCAGTTGAGGCATGGCAAGCCCTATTGTGTAGAATGTGACAACCAGGCCTATGAGAGGAAAAAAAATCAGGAATCTTTTCCTTTGCCCTGGGCATTATCTCATTAAACTTCCCCATGTTCACAGATTCATTATCTGTAGCAAAGCCCACACATTTATACCAGGGTTTTGTCAGTAACTAGAACTTCACCTATCTTAGAGAATGTGGCTTTGGCAGTTCCTGTCTCCTTACCTCCATATTCAGAAACTGTGTTGTAACTCTTTCTTTTTCTATATCAAAAAGATGCATTGTTATGGGGTTAGGTTTTAGTAAACTGCTATCCCCAGAACCTTCACTTGCTAAACAGTAGGGATTTTCCTGCATGTGTTTTACGAGATCAGCCTTTAGTGTGATGGACAGTGCATTATAGAGAATGCATATTTTTTTTGTGCCACCACAACTGAAGTTTTGAGCAATTTGGGAATCTGGACATATAGCCCTCAGTAAAGATGTGGTGTGGTCTGATGCAGGTAGGGGGAGGTTATGGTGACCAAGAAAATTTACCATCTTCACCTCCACAACAGTAACTGATTTGTCCCCAGAGGTTTTAAATTGAGAAGATAAACTGTTGCCCTTTTTCTTTAGAAAGTTCAATGTGTGAAACACGGTTCTTGTGCCTCACAAGACCCCTTCTGCCCATATGATGGATGCCATGTTTGAATCTGCAGTTGTGCTTATGGGACCACTCCAATTTTCCAGTGGCAGCTTCCCTTGCCTTTTCTTGCAGAGTGCAGTCATACAAGTCTGCAGTGCCTGTTTTCTCCATCGGCCATTCCCTACAACGGTGATGCATGATAGCTTTGCTTTTTCAAAGATAGTGAATCATAACCTCTCCTAATGCTGCAAAATTGTGTACATGAGCCTTTCTCTGATTCTGTTGAGCTTGCAGTGTCCAACTCACTTGACATTAACTGTGGCAATAAATCTGTACTGGACTTTACTACTTTTGCTATGTTGTGCCTACCTGTGTGCACATTGCATTTTAGCCTTTACATTGATTTTTTAATATAGATGGACCTGGCTGCTATATTGTGCCTATCTGCTCGCACATTGCATTTTAGCCTATATATGTGATTCTGAAATTTAGACGGACCTTGCTGCTATATTGTTCCTACTTGTTTGTACATGTATTTTCAGCCCAAACTGTGCTTTTTGAACTTAGGTGAACCCCTGCTGCTAAATTACCTCTGTGAGCATGTTGCCAGTGCTGCCTATATCATGCCCAGCTTGCCACACTTACATACTTTACTTAGCCTATGTGTGTCAATATGTGCTGTCTCTTTACTTGCCTCATAGCATTGTGACCATGGTGCCACTGTCTGCTTGCAAACTCTAATATACAGGCACCAGCGTCCATTCTGTGCTCACTCTCTATATATGGTACTCCTACCATTAGCTAGCCCACCTCCTTATAAATTATGTATTAGGCAGCTACTTATACAGTTCTACTGAGGACTATCCTACACGTACTCATCACAATAGATGTCAACATGCTTCACTCTTTGCGTTCCCAGGCATCTGCGATACCCCCGAACGATCCCAAAAAAAACCTAAATGATATGATCACTAGACCATGTAATCTCACCCAAAGAAACCTCAAACTTTGTGCGAGACTCCCCAAAATGTATGAACCCACAGCCAAATCTCTAGACCTCCTCTCTAACAACTTGGCTAGAAACCTAAGAAGTGCCCAGCCTAATACCTAAATATCTCTGCATAACTTGACCAAAACTCAGCACCCACTCCAGCTCAACAGCCTACTCTCTCGAGTCCCCACTACTTGCCCAAAACCCCACAATACTGCGATACCACCCACTGACCCCACACTGCCAGGTATAAGAGAAGTCTCAATAAATGCCCGATCTCTGGTGGCACATGCCACAGAAATAGCCAACCTTATCACTACTGAAAAAATGGACTTCCTCGCCATTACAGAATCCTGGCTGCTGTGGGATGTATTTACCCATGCATCCTAGCCCTACCTCAAAACTGTGCAGTACTGACATGAAAACATCATGATGGCCAGAGCTTCCCAGAAAATGCACAGGGAAATGCATGAAGAATAGGCTGCCATTCATTTTTGCCGATGTTATGGGCACAGAAGGACACTGCCTAAAACCACCATTGGACTACCCGCACAGTAGTCTGAAACCATTGGGAGTGGCAATGCTGATTGCCAAAAGCAAACCCATAACTGTTGGGAATTCATTTTCTTAAATCCCAAAAATGGGTGCAGTACCAGTACTCACCACTATCCAAAAGCCGGCGTTTTAAAACCACTCTGTTTCCCTGAAGGCAAGTCAAAATGCCTATTTTCAAACATTGCAATATGTGCAAAATATTTACTGAACACCAGCAGACATTTGGCAGAATGGAGTGTTGTGTGCCTACAAAATCTGGGAAATGAAGAGCCCAAAACAATGCTTATAACAAAACTGCTATGGAGTCAGCAGTTTAAGTTGCACTGGATTGAAAGACACTAAAAAAAAAATCTAAATGTTTAAATTGACTGAGTGACCTACTTTTGAGTATCACATAGGTTGCAATTGTTTAAATGTCATAGTTTTAAACTTAGAATCAGCCTTCTAGCTGCATATGTGAAAATGTTTAGTTTTATTTGAATGCAGGAACTGGGGAACAAAAAGTGACATTTTATCTGAAACCCGGCTTAAGGAACTGAATTCTGCCTGGCAACTACCCCCATCAGCAGTGAAACTTGAGTCACCACTGTGTTCCCAGGCCAACCTTCCTTTTGCTGCCCACACTAAGGATATGCCATCTATCTGATAATTGAATTATCTGTGCTCTGCAAGAGAGTGAACAAAGCCCTCTTCACTCAGGCAAAGGTTTTTATTACCGCAGTCGTAAATTGTAGCTTCCTCTTGGCAGGAGCTGGGAGGAGCACTGCCTGTGAGAGCAAGCTGGCTTGGCAGAAACTGGAAAGACTGGTTTCCATACCATGTGACCTGGGAAACCACACCCCTTTGGAGCCAGAACATAACTTTAAAAAGATGAATAACTCATAGAGCGGACATGTGAACATTTGATAAATGATACCATAATTCTTGTGATTTTTCTGCCCACATTTTAAGAGGTTTTTCGACCCGGTGGCATGTTCAGGGGGGTTTTAGCGGAAAAGTGGATATTACTCTAAATGTATGCATGTTAAAAATCTGAAACTTCATCAGTTAATGTCCCTACTCCCTGCACACATGTATGTAAAGTTGGGTCAATGTCAGAAATTGCAAAATCAGTTAGAAAGTGAAATATGTGCCATTTCTGAATGCAAGCTCCCAGGAAGAGCAGAGTTTGAACAGGGTATACCTCCTGTAATGCATGATGGGTGCATATGATTTTAAAACAATATGTACCTCTGCAAATATGTATTTGTTTCAAATCTAGATTTGCGTGTAAGTTGACAGGAGGAGTGGACTTTCTGCAGGCTGTAAAATGACATCACTCTGACCCAACCTAGCTCCCCCAATCAAATGATAAATGGAAGTTTGACCAATTAGAAGCTGAGAGAGAGGTAGGGTCAGTGATGCTAGAACACACCCACATTCTAAACACATAAAAGCAGACAGACAGGACAGATAGGGACTTTCCAAATCCATCTGCAGCGGGACGCTCTGCCGGAAAAATCCATACTTACCTCCCTCAACCTCCAGAAAGCCAAACTAGAGACTTCAATCTATCCAGAACTAAGAGAACCAGAGAGAAAGCAGTGCTGTACCCAGAGAGACCCAGACCAGCAGAGAGAGCTGACCCAGATCACTGTGAAGTGCAGAGGCCAGACCAGACCAGACCAGAGTCCAGTCTAAAACCCTGACCGGATCCGTGATGAGGCCCATTTAATTCAAGAATATAGTGTGAGTACCCAGCAGAACTGTGTAGAACCAATCTCTTAGTTTAAATTCATCTAATTCAATCTATTTAACCTAAGTAGAACTGCCTCCTAGCTGTCACCTGTGATTTGCTAGTTGCAAGCTGCACTTGTCATTTTGAGCTTTTGAAATTTGCAAACCCAAAAACGACCTTTATTAAATCGCTCATATCTCCGCGACCGTTTGGGCTAGAGACTTGCAGTAACTTTCCTCTGATAGCTTAGAATCGTAGCTTTGAATCGCACCAAGAACCGCATTCCTACCCCTTATAGTTTTACCGCAATCGTGGAACACGCATTCGTGAATTTTACCGCGATTTGCGAATTTCTTCACATGTAAAATCAGCTGCTGTTTGCCTTCCATTTGCCAGAAATTCGTTTAACCTGCTAACTATCCCTGCCTCATTGCTAGTGTGAGCCTGGACTGATATTAACTAGATACAACTCACCCTGAACCTCTGAAAGGGAATTAAAAAGCATTTCCAGCATATTTCTCATCCATTGCTAACACATATAAAAGCATTTGGGCCTGTGTTTTCAAAACTCCTATCTGTTTTCTTTAAGCTTGCTGGGGTGAACTGATTACATTGATTGCATTTCTGAGAACTGTGTGTTTCCTTCCATTTCCTTGCCTTGCATCAAAGGGGGGGGGAGGGAATTGCCAGAGAAAAGTGATTACATTGTTTTGTTGAAATCATATTGAGTATTTCTATACTGCATTTCATTCATTCAACCTTGCATCCATTTGAACTCTATAAAGCATTTTGTACCACTTTCTTCTTTTGTTCCTATTTACCAGTGTGCTACCTTATCCATTTCATGTCAACTCATTAGTGATTATAAGAAGTGTGCTAGTGCCAGATTCTCCGTTGTTGATCTTTACCATATCAGATTAAGTGTGCTATTCAATTATTAATTTATTATAAAGTATCATATATATATCTATTGTTTAAGTTATCAAATAAACCTTTTAAACTTGCAAAACAGAACTACTTCTTGGCTCAGTGGGGTCAGGGGGATTCCAAGAGAGGGGTGTTATATAGGGGTAGTCATCCAGAACGCATGAACTGGACCTAAAGATATATCAATAAGGGTTTTCATTCAGTATTATAGACTAGGCGTTGACTTAGCTGTAGTGTTGAATTGAATCCTCTTACAAATTGGGGGCTCGAGCCGAGACGTTGGGTTAGATTTACCACTTGTGCAGCTCAATACAGTGTGCTAACTGACGGGATACATACATCCGGTCGGATCACCACGCTGCATTACGCTGTGAAGCATTCCTCAAAAGGGACACTCCAAGAAAAGTTCTGTTCTGCAAAAATAAAATACAAACTTCTGTAAGTCAGGACACAGACCAATCTCTAGAATGACGACCTTAGTAGACATGAAAATAGCCAGAGAGCTCCTCTTGCATAAGCTATTTGTGAGAGGTGAATGGACCGAACAGGGCCAGGATGCGTGGTTGCAGGCCATCACACAACAGGTCACTGAAACAGGGTCAGATATATATAGAGATCAGGGTCCCTTACATGTGGCCCTGAGTGAACTATATATGGCTCCTAAAGCCAAAGATGAACACAATAAGATTGCCAGGGTAGCGGCGTATTTATATTTACATATGGGAGCCGTGCAGGACAAATGTGCTGAAGGCCAAGATCTGGCGAGTAGGCAACTGCTGGCATTACAGAAGGTCCAATCTGACCTGGTCTCTTCTGAGCAGAGGCTGCAGAGGAGCCAGGAGTCAGAAAATGACAGCAGACTGTACATCACTAAAATGAGGGAGGATATGGATGTGCTGCAAAAGGAAAAGTCAGAACAGGATACCAGATTTCTGGCCCTGCAGAAGGAGCACCAAGATAGTTTGGACTCCTTACTGCAGAGCCAGAAAAAGCTGGAGCAACAATTAGACTTTAACAGGGCATGCACGGAGCAGGTAGCCACCCTGCAAAGTCATCTAGATAGAGTGAAGGTAGAGAGCAACAAGCTGATCTTGAAAGACCTGGATACCCAGGCAGAGTTTGATGAGGAGCGCCAAAAAGCTGGTGCCCTTCAACGGCAAAGGGACGACCTGGCGGCACAAATGCAGGCTCTTAGTCAGGAAAGAGACGCCTTAGGCCAGGAAGTCTGCCATTTAAAAAGAAAAATGGAAGAAAATCACCTGGCCCACCAGGGACTGGGTGACCTCCAAAAAGAACACCAGAACTTGCTAGAGCACACCAGGAGGGTGGAGGATGCTCTAGCAAGAAAGGAGCAGGCCAATAGGGACACAGCTCAGGAGGTAACCCTCCTGCAGCAAAGACTGGCCCAGTTCTCCAGGACCAACCAGGAAGCACAGAGGGAAAACGAGGCCCTCTGTGAACACAATGATAGGCTCCAACAACAGGTAGCGATGCAGGAGAGACTGATAGAGTCCAGTAAGGCCTTAACTGAAGAACTGAAGGCACAAATGCAGGCTCTTGCATTGCAACAGGGAGCAGGGGCGGAGAGAGATGAGGTTCGCTGGGAAAGGGAAACTCCGGAGCATAACCTCAGGAGCCCTAGTACCAGAGGCCCTCATACCTCTCAGTCCCTGGACTCTGCCACCCCCATGTCCCCTGGCGCACATGAGCACAGGGCCACAGGGATGGCAGATTACTATCCAGCTAAGAGTATGGGGCTCATAGGCCAGTACCACTCAGGAATGGAGGGGTGGGCATCCGGGTATGGGCACCCAAGTACAGTACAGTTCAATGGGGAACCCCGGGAGAGTAGGCCCATTAAGGGCATCCTGAAAACCTCTGCCCAGTTAGGTCAGTGGAGGGGGTACCCATCAAATCCTGGCAGCAAGGAGGAATCTGAAGACTCCTCTGAACTGCGCAGGACACAGGAGACCAGGTCCCCACATTCTGCCAGCCGTTCCCAGGCTCGCAGAATCCGGGAAAACCTGGAAGAACAGACGGGAACCTCTGGGAGCAGTGCCTCTGAGTCCGAGGAAGAATGGACAAGGGTTACCCGAACCAAAAAGGCCAATAAGGCAAAAAGGGCCTTGCTTAAGGACCCCTTAAAGCAGATTAAGGCGATCAGGAGCGTCATCACGCCTTACCATAAGAACGCTAAGTATTCTGTTTGGGAGCACTTAGAGTTGTTTGAACAAATGATGGAGACTTTCCATTTGAAGGACAGCCAAAGCTGCATTCAATATGTAAAGTGGACCTTCTCCCCGGAATACTCCAGTTTCTTTGCGGGCCTGGAGGACCAAAATCATTTAAGATGGTCCACCTATAAGGCGGCCATCCTGAAACATTTTTCTGTTCACAGAAATCCTCAAGAGGCTCGCAAGGCAGCCTACAATTTGCAATGTGGGGAGGATCAGGCCCCACAAGAATTTGTGCAGGAGTTAAAGCGTGCTTTTGCACAGACCACAAGAAGGGTGCGCACAGACAGTCGAGAATTCGTTAATACATTTTTTCATGCCTTGCCCAAATATATCATGACCCAGCTCGTGAGGGATTTTCACGAGAAAAGATCTTTAGACTGGGTCATTGAACAGGCTACCCGGATCTATGAGGTGCAGAAACTGATAGATAGCAAAAGTAATGCCCAGAAAAACCCCAAAGCCAACAGCACCCCTGCTGCTGCCAAGGTGGCAGAGGTAAAGGTCACCCCCGTTTTAGATTTGGAGATGGGGGGGCCTAAAAACCTGCCTGCACCTAATAATGCTAGGCCCAGGAGGTCCTCGGGTCAGTCACAGACAGGGAGCCAGGGAGGCAGCCCCACAAATGGGGTCCCTCGCTCTCCTGATTATGTAAGTCCCCGTTACAAGGGAAATCGACCCATCCTGGGTTATGTGTGGACTCCTCCAGCCCAAGGGGGGGGATCCAGACAAGCACCTAACCCAGGGAACTTCCCTCCAAACTTCCCACAGGAGGGCAGAAATTTACCAAACCCTGGGCAGAACTTTTTCCCCAGATATCCACCCGACTTTCAGCCCCAAAACCATCCATCCTTCTTTCCCCAATTCCCTGAGCCCAGACCACTGAATCCGGGAAAGGGGAGGCCAAGGGTGGAGGGGTACCCAAATCTTCCCAACCCGGGGTATTACCAGAGGAGGGACAGCTACCCTTCCCGGGATCAGCCCAGGGGAGAAAACAGGGCCCCGTATCAGCCTGAGCGGGTTTCCCAGTTAGAGCGCCAGGTTCAAAACATGGCGCGGGACCTGGGTCACATACTGAGGGCTCAGCAGAACCCTCAGATGGGCGTGCCGGTGCAGAACGCACCCAACTCTGGACCTGGTGCTCCAGAACAATGACGGGGGCAGCACCCCGATAACTCACCGGTTCCCAGGGAGGAGGCACAAAGGGAAGGGGGGTGTAAAGCCTTGGAGGAAGCTTCCTTCCTCACTTGTAAACAGCCCCTGGAAACCCAGGAACCGGAAACAAAATCTCTGGCCCCTGAAAGTCTGCCTCCTAAGGAGCAGAGGGGGGGTAGGAGAAACAAAAGACCCAAACAGACTCAGTTTGAGGAGGAGGTACAGATCTTCCAATTTGAGGGAGAGGGATCCTCAGAGGATCCTGGGAAAAGGATCTTCTCCTTCAGAGAGGGGGGAACTCCTCCCAAAGAAAAATGGGTCCCTAGGGATGCAAATCCAGACTGGGGAGATGTGGAGACTGAGCTACCGCCGCCCACCATCTCATCCCAGAACCAACAGCAAGAAAATCCCCTGGTTCAAACCCATCCTGGGGACTGCCTCCAAAAAGGGGGGGGCAGCCCAGAACCGGAACCAGGGGAACCCACAATGGCTCTGATCTCCAGTTGCCAACTTTTTCTTTCAGATTCCCAAGACTCTCCACAGAATTCTGCCCAAATCTCTTCGCTATCGATGTCCAAAACCAGAAAGTTAGCCCACCAGTTGTCCAAAAATGTACATTATCTGTGCCCCCTTGAGGAGAAGGAGGGAAGATATTATGCCCCGGTACAAGTACAGGGGCAGGGTACAATCTCGGCACTGGTGGACACTGGATCTCAAGCTACCCTTCTGTCCAGAAGGGCCTTTGATGAACTGAATGCAGGAAGGGGAGAGAATTACCAAATTCCTCTCACCTCTCTTCCTGGACAACTGCAGAACTTTGACGGGAAGGAAATTCCCGTCGAGGGGACGGCAGATTTGGACATTAAAATTGGGCGACATAAGTTGAAACACCCGGTCATAGTTGTGACCCCAGAGGGCACCCCTTGTTTACTAGGGAATGACCTCCTGAGAAGGTTGTCACCCCTAATAGATTGTGTAAACAAGGTCCTCTGGACCCAGACTAGCCGACCAATAAAATTAAAACAGAGTGTCAACCATGTTAGTTTAAACGGCACCTGCCACATGGTTGAACAAAAATCTGACCAAGTAGAATTTCACTTCCAGAACAACCAAATTCCAGACGTGACAGTAATAGCAGTAGGACAACAGACTGGTGATGGGGGGTCCTCTCTATTTCTGAAAATCAACCTTCCTTCCAGTTTAAGGTGGTATTCCACACTGGAAGGAAACACTCTGAAATTCTTTACAAATCCACAATCAGAAACTCCCACTCCTATAGTCCAGAAAGATGTGAAATCAGCTCAGAGCCTGGCTGATATTCAGCAAATTGAAGAGCAGTTGTTCATCCCTGTGCAGTTAAATGATGGGAAGGACTCTGTTCTCGCTCGAGTGTGTGTGAACAACGGTAAGAGCTTCATCAGCGAAGCCATGTTTCGCCAACTCCGAAAAGATCCAGCCATTCCCACCTGCAAACTGATAGACAAATGGGAAATGGACCTGGAAGCACCTAATTCCAAACATCTCCTGCCAAGCAGGTGTATGCTCAAAATCTCCATTGGCAACAAGAGCATTGTCCATAATTGTTGGGTCGTGCGAGACGTCCCTGCCGCCTTTTACTTAGGCAGTGACATTCTCAATCGCTTTGCCATTAGTTTGGACCTAGTAAACTTCAAAGCTTGGTCCCGATTAGCGGATAATCCCATGGGCTTTGATGATCCAGAAAAAGCATTTAGGTCAGCTCAATTGCTACCTTATGCAGTTGAAATTCAGATTAAAGAGGAAGTCACCATCCCAGAAAGGACCCGACAATTCTCCCTGGAAGTGAAAGTTAAAAGGGGACAAGAGTTGAAAAACCCTGATGCTTACATACATCTAAATGCTTCTCTCCAACAGCAAGGGTTGGGGGTAAACCCAACTCCATTAGTCAACATAGAACATGACACCATTCTAATAGAGGTGGATAACAGCGACTTAAAGAGTATTACTCTAGCCGCAGGCACCATTATTGGAATGGCGGTTGATGACCGACATTTCTCCATTGATCTTGTAAATGAACTGTTAGGACCAATCCCCAAGGACTGTTTTGACAGTGACAGTGAGGACCATACAACACCAGACAGGATTTTTACCCGGCATGGGGGGAACTTCCTGGTGTACACTTCCTGCCCCTATGGTAAGGAAGATGTGACTTGTGACTTCAGGAGGGAGGAGGTGATTTTCCAGGTTCATGAAGGCTGCCTTGCCCACCTGAAGCCTCCAGTCCAAATCAGCACTCTGACCAGGGACTTCTCCACCCAGCTGGAGGAGGCCGCGGAGATAGCCAAACCAGAAGTCTTTCCAGGCTTCAGGCAGATGGTGGAAGAGAGAGTCAACCTAGCTGATGCCTGTGTGACTCTGGAACAAAAGCAAAAGTTGAAACAAGTTTTCTTGGATTTCCAAGATCTCTTTGCGGTAGACTCATATGACTGTGGTCGCACTGACATCCACACAACAACAATCCCCACGGACCCTGGCATGACTCCTGTGTTTGTGAAGCAATATCGCTTGCCTCTCGCATCAATGGAGTCCCTTACTGAAATAATTAAGAACCTTGAGTCCCGGGGAATAATCCGTCCAGTCCACAGCACCTTCAATAATCCGGTGCTGGGAATATTGAAGCCAAACGGCCAGTGGAGACTCTGTGCCGACCTTAGGGAGCTCAACAAACGGGTCCATACTTCCCGATGGCCTCTTCCCTACATTGACCAAGGGCTGGCCCAGATTCAGGGGTCACAGGTATTCACTGCAATAGACCTGACCAATGGATACTGGACCGTGCCTGTCAGTAGGGAGGATCAATACAAACTGGCTTTTACCTTTGGGGGCCAGCAATACACATGGACCCGGACTCCCTTCGGGTACCTCAACTCCGGTAATGAGTTCAACATTTTTCTACACAAGGCCATGCCCGACTTGGGTGCGAGGGGTAACCTGGCTTATGTAGATGATGTCCTCATCAAAAGTTCATCTGTGGAGGAACACATAGCAGAGATCCGTTATGTTCTGACACAGTTGAGGGCCGCCGGAGCAAAACTTTCCTTTCAGAAAGCACAGTGGTGTAGAACCCGTGTTAATTTCTTGGGGCATGAGATTACTCCTCAGGGTCTCTGTCCCCAGGAAAAGAAAGTGGAAGCACTTCAGAAACTGAAAGACCCCACAACTCTGCGGGAACTAAGGAGCCTCCTTGGACTGACTAATTACAGCAGAAAGTTCATTGAGGGCTACGCAGAGATCACCAGACCCCTGATTCATCTCCTGAAGGGGGGGGTCAAGTGGGAATGGGGTCCAGAACAAGCCGAGGCAGTAAAACAACTCAAAAGAAGCCTCTCACAAGCGCCTTGCCTAGCTTACCCTGTCAGAAACAAGGAGTTCTTCCTGGAGACGGGGTTCTCTAATACGTGCTTGACGGCAGTATTATATCAAAAGCATGACAAGGTCAATAAAGTAATCTCCTATGCGAGCAAAACTTTATCCTCTGTGGAGGAGAAATTCAACGATTGTGAGAAGGCACTCCTGGCAACGGTGTGGGCATTGAAGAATTACCGCCCGTTTATCCAGGGGGAACACATAATAGTGGAGACTCCACACCAGCCTCTGCAATATCTCCAAAGTGACAGAATCCGGGCCGGAAATGTGAGTAATTCCCGAATTACTTCCTGGATTCTGTCAATGCAAGGCTTTCCTGTGGAGGTCAGATATGGCCAAAACAAGAAGAGTCCCCTCGCGCAAGGTCTGGCTGACTTGCATGATTGTGCCAGAGAAAACTGTCTCGAGGACGAAAGTCTAAAAATAAAGGACAACATGGAGGCATACCTTAATTCCCCCCACAAAGTCTTTGAAGAAGACAAGTGTGAGGGAATGCCCACTGTGTACGTGGATGGATGCTCTTACCATGTTGACAACAACGGGGAGAAAGAACTGGTGGCTGGCGTAGGGAATGCATGGGTGAATGAGTCCCCAGAACCCTCCGCTGGATACAAAATTGGTCCCCGAAGTAGTCAGGTGGCAGAATTGATGGCTGTGCATCAGGCCATCCTCACTGCTATCCAGCACCAACTCCACGAACTGGTCATAATCACAGATTCGGATTATGTACGGAACGGGTTCGTGGAGCACCTGGTTAATTGGAAAACCAGAGGCATGTTATGTGCTAACAACAAACCCTTGAAACATGGGAAGTTGATCCAAAACATTGATGATTTGGTCACCTCGAATGAGATGACCATCTATTGGAAAAAGATCAAGGGTCATTCCAAAGTAGAGGGACCAGACAAAACTGGAAATGACTTAGCTGATCAGCTGGCCAAAACCGGGGCCATCCAAGGGGATCTAATTGAGATTGAGTCCCTGTTGGGGGAAATCCAGGTCACTGCTATCACTAGGTCCCAGACAAATGCTCACAACGACCTTTCAATTGCACAATGGAGTAAGGAGACCCCTGATGCTGATTTGATTACTGCTCAGAAGGGGGATCCAATAATTGGTAAATTTTACCAGCACCTTGAGGACCCTGAGAACTTTCCCCTGACGGATACCGATTACATTGGGAAAGAGGACCTAAGAGTGTTGATGAAATGTCCAAAAATGTTCCGAATCCAAGACGGTTTGCTGGTAAGGAAATCCAAAGCTGGCCACGATCAGTGGGTGGTTCCTACCTCATTCCGAAGCCTGATGTTAAGTCACGCCCATGATGCGGCCACCGCCGGTCATAGGGGGTTTCACACAACATTGGAAATCTTAAGAGAGGTTGCATACTGGCCACACATGGGCCAGGACCTCAACCAATATTTGAAGGGTTGTCTTGTGTGTGCACAATTTCAGCCGACATCCCTCACACACCGGGCGCCTTTACAAAAGAGGGGAATGACACTGCCATGGTCAGATTTACAAATCGACTTTGTAGGCCCTGTGATTCGCTCGGCTAGGGGGAATAAGTACATGTTGACTGTGACATGCTTGTTTACCAAGTGGGTGGAATGTCTCCCAGCCCCAAATTGCAAGGCAGAAACTGCAGCTGCCTTGATGATTAACCACATCTTTTCCCGTTTTGGTCTACCTCAAAGGATTGAGTCAGACAGAGGTAGCCACTTCACCAGTGAAGTAATGACAAAGATGTGGGAGATACTGGGGGTCAAGAGAAAGCTGCATATTGCTTATAGACCAGCTTCTTCTGGGGCAGTAGAGAGATATAACCGAACCATTGTGAGCATATTAAAGAAGTTTGTGGCAGATTCTGGGCCAAGTTGGGATATCCGATTACCTCTGGTCCTAATGGCTATCAGATCTACCCCTTCATCTGCAACCAAAATGTCACCATTTGAGTTGATGACTGGGCGCAAGATGGTGCTTCCTCAGCATTTGCTCTACAGGACCCAAGAGCAGACACTGATAAATGCCTCCACTACTCATGAGTATGTAGAGAATTTAAGGAAACACCTCCAACATGCTTTTGCTTATGCTCAGCGGAATCTAGAAAGATCAGCTGATAGCATGAAGACCCACTATGACCTGAAAACTTCCAGGAAGGAATATCAGGTGGGAGACCGGGTCTATCTATACAACTTCCAAAGGAACCAGGCCAAGCAGCGCAAATTTTTGCCTACATGGAAGGGACCCTTTGAGATCGTCGATAAGATCTCCCCTGTGGCCTACAAGATCCGCATCCCCAAAGGCGGTTCGGCAGAGGGGGAAGACAAGTGGGTACACATAAACCAGTTGAAGTGTTGCCATCCCAGGCACGCTCTGCAACAACTGGAGGAATCCTCTGGAATCCTAGCGGGTACTGTCTCAGACTAATTCAGTTCCAATCATAAAACATACCACATCTAGTCTCTAAAATATTGTGATTTGCATGAAACTGTCTCTTAGTTATACTGTTTTTTTATCAAAATAAGAATGTAATGTTTCGTCATGATGAAATGCATATGCTGTCCCACCATCTCAACAGTGGTGGAAAAACGTCTATGAGTAGGTATTGCCGCTCTTCCTTTGTCGTCCTAGGAGAAAGAAGACCTGGAGACGGGCCAAGGAGGACGATCCGGAGACCGGGAGCAGAGACGCAACGGGCCCGGGGTACCGCCCAATCTTCCCATCAGGACCGGCGAGGAGAACCGATCGATCCGACCGGATGGAGGAAAAGATGCTGAACTGTGCCATCTATTGGAAGAAGATGAGGAAACATCCCAGGTCTTGCGAGTCCCATTCGTGAAACCGAATGGCCATCGCAAGAGGGGGGCTTGTGGGATGTATTTACCCATGCATCCTAGCCCTACCTCAAAACTGTGCAGTACTGACATGAAAACATCATGATGGCCAGAGCTTCCCAGAAAATGCACAGGGAAATGCATGAAGAATAGGCTGCCATTCATTTTTGCCGATGTTATGGGCACAGAAGGACACTGCCTAAAACCACCATTGGACTACCCGCACAGTAGTCTGAAACCATTGGGAGTGGCAATGCTGATTGCCAAAAGCAAACCCATAACTGTTGGGAATTCATTTTCTTAAATCCCAAAAATGGGTGCAGTACCAGTACTCACCACTATCCAAAAGCCGGCGTTTTAAAACCACTCTGTTTCCCTGAAGGCAAGTCAAAATGCCTATTTTCAAACATTGCAATATGTGCAAAATATTTACTGAACACCAGCAGACATTTGGCAGAATGGAGTGTTGTGTGCCTACAAAATCTGGGAAATGAAGAGCCCAAAACAATGCTTATAACAAAACTGCTATGGAGTCAGCAGTTTAAGTTGCACTGGATTGAAAGACACTAAAAAAAAAATCTAAATGTTTAAATTGACTGAGTGACCTACTTTTGAGTATCACATAGGTTGCAATTGTTTAAATGTCATAGTTTTAAACTTAGAATCAGCCTTCTAGCTGCATATGTGAAAATGTTTAGTTTTATTTGAATGCAGGAACTGGGGAACAAAAAGTGACATTTTATCTGAAACCCGGCTTAAGGAACTGAATTCTGCCTGGCAACTACCCCCATCAGCAGTGAAACTTGAGTCACCACTGTGTTCCCAGGCCAACCTTCCTTTTGCTGCCCACACTAAGGATATGCCATCTATCTGATAATTGAATTATCTGTGCTCTGCAAGAGAGTGAACAAAGCCCTCTTCACTCAGGCAAAGGTTTTTATTACCGCAGTCGTAAATTGTAGCTTCCTCTTGGCAGGAGCTGGGAGGAGCACTGCCTGTGAGAGCAAGCTGGCTTGGCAGAAACTGGAAAGACTGGTTTCCATACCATGTGACCTGGGAAACCACACCCCTTTGGAGCCAGAACATAACTTTAAAAAGATGAATAACTCATAGAGCGGACATGTGAACATTTGATAAATGATACCATAATTCTTGTGATTTTTCTGCCCACATTTTAAGAGGTTTTTCGACCCGGTGGCATGTTCAGGGGGGTTTTAGCGGAAAAGTGGATATTACTCTAAATGTATGCATGTTAAAAATCTGAAACTTCATCAGTTAATGTCCCTACTCCCTGCACACATGTATGTAAAGTTGGGTCAATGTCAGAAATTGCAAAATCAGTTAGAAAGTGAAATATGTGCCATTTCTGAATGCAAGCTCCCAGGAAGAGCAGAGTTTGAACAGGGTATACCTCCTGTAATGCATGATGGGTGCATATGATTTTAAAACAATATGTACCTCTGCAAATATGTATTTGTTTCAAATCTAGATTTGTGTGTAAGTTGACAGGAGGAGTGGACTTTCTGCAGGCTGTAAAATGACATCACTCTGACCCAACCTAGCTCCCCCAATCAAATGATAAATGGAAGTTTGACCAATTAGAAGCTGAGAGAGAGGTAGGGTCAGTGATGCTAGAACACACCCACATTCTAAACACATAAAAGCAGACAGACAGGACAGATAGGGACTTTCCAAATCCATCTGCAGCGGGACGCTCTGCCGGAAAAATCCATACTTACCTCCCTCAACCTCCAGAAAGCCAAACTAGAGACTTCAATCTATCCAGAACTAAGAGAACCAGAGAGAAAGCAGTGCTGTACCCAGAGAGACCCAGACCAGCAGAGAGAGCTGACCCAGATCACTGTGAAGTGCAGAGGCCAGACCAGACCAGACCAGAGTCCAGTCTAAAACCCTGACCGGATCCGTGATGAGGCCCATTTAATTCAAGAATATAGTGTGAGTACCCAGCAGAACTGTGTAGAACCAATCTCTTAGTTTAAATTCATCTAATTCAATCTATTTAACCTAAGTAGAACTGCCTCCTAGCTGTCACCTGTGATTTGCTAGTTGCAAGCTGCACTTGTCATTTTGAGCTTTTGAAATTTGCAAACCCAAAAACGACCTTTATTAAATCGCTCATATCTCCGCGACCGTTTGGGCTAGAGACTTGCAGTAACTTTCCTCTGATAGCTTAGAATCGTAGCTTTGAATCGCACCAAGAACCGCATTCCTACCCCTTATAGTTTTACCGCAATCGCGGAACACGCATTCGCGAATTTTACCGCGATTTGCGAATTTCTTCACATGTAAAATCAGCTGCTGTTTGCCTTCCATTTGCCAGAAATTCGTTTAACCTGCTAACTATCCCTGCCTCATTGCTAGTGTGAGCCTGGACTGATATTAACTAGATACCACTCACCCTGAACCTCTGAAAGGGAATTAAAAAGCATTTCCAGCATATTTCTCATCCATTGCTAACACATATAAAAGCATTTGGGCCTGTGTTTTCAAAACTCCTATCTGTTTTCTTTAAGCTTGCTGGGGTGAACTGATTACATTGATTGCATTTCTGAGAACTGTGTGTTTCCTTCCATTTCCTTGCCTTGCATCAAAGGGGGGGGAGGGAATTGCCAGAGAAAAGTGATTACATTGTTTTGTTGAAATCATATTGAGTATTTCTATACTGCATTTCATTCATTCAACCTTGCATCCATTTGAACTCTATAAAGCATTTTGTACCACTTTCTTCTTTTGTTCCTATTTACCAGTGTGCTACCTTATCCATTTCATGTCAACTCATTAGTGATTATAAGAAGTGTGCTAGTGCCAGATTCTCCGTTGTTGATCTTTACCATATCAGATTAAGTGTGCTATTCAATTATTAATTTATTATAAAGTATCATATATATATCTATTGTTTAAGTTATCAAATAAACCTTTTAAACTTGCAAAACAGAACTACTTCTTGGCTCAGTGGGGTCAGGGGGATTCCAAGAGAGGGGTGTTATATAGGGGTAGTCATCCAGAACGCATGAACTGGACCTAAAGATATATCAATAAGGGTTTTCATTCAGTATTATAGACTAGGCGTTGACTTAGCTGTAGTGTTGAATTGAATCCTCTTACACTGCATTCAGAAGCCGGCCCAGCAATAATGCTAGCTATTCCTGAGGACTACACTCTTTTAAGAATAGACTGCACTTCCTCTCGAGGCGGTGGCCTAGCCATAATTGCAAAATCTAGCCTAGCACTGAGACTTGCTACCCCACTAAAGATAGACTCTTGCGAATTCCTGACCGCCAAACTAACTACCTCAACTACTCAAACTATATCTATCCACCTTATCTACAGACCTCCAGGCCCTTTAGGATCCTTTGAAGAAGATCTCACTAACATCCTTTCAGATAGCCTCAAAAATACATCACCAAGTCTCCTCCTAGGAGATTTTAATCTTGGCCACAAAGACCCCTTAGATCCTAATGCCACACTAATCAACGATTCCATTGAGGAATTAGGCTTCACCCAAAAGGTAACAGGCGCCACTCACATAAAGGGCAGAACCCTTGATTGGATAGTGGAACACCATTGTGTAACATCTATTAAGGCCATAACACCTTTGTCCTGGTCTGACCACCACTTGATCTCTTTTGCCCTTGAAGCCACAGCCCCCTATCATACCATCAATATAGCTCCTGCTGTTCCTAAAAGGAACAAAAAGAACATTGCAGCTGACAGACTTATTCCTCTGATCGTCCCTACCATGAATTCCCTCCCTGACTCTGCAGACCCATCTACCTTGGTCGAAGAACACAACAAGGTAATGCTATCCGCCTTGGACACCATAGCAACTTTGAAAATCAGAAAATGCAAACAGAAAACACATGTTAATTCATGGTTCTCTCCCCACCTAAAAGCCATTAGACTTGAGAAACGCAAATGTGAACAAACATGGAGATTAAACCCTTCTGATACTAACAAAAACAACCTCACTAAACTAGCCTCCCTATACAAACAAGAAATAATCCTTGCTATACAAGAATCCTACAATTTGCGCATCGCCCAAGCTAAGTCCAATACAAAAGAATTATTTACAATTCTTAAAGAATTGGAAACACCTATCCAAACCCCTGACACCTCCCTTAAGGACAAAACCTGGTGCACTAGCATTCAGAGTGCTTTAGCTAATAAAATAACGACCTTGCAGGCTAAAATTAACAACAAAAAAGAATCCCTCCTCCTCGCCTCTAAATCTAATAATATTACGGCCACTGTGCCCTCGAACACCTCACCCCTCACCCTGTCTGAAATACCTAAACCCCTTTTTAACTTCAAGAAAGTATCAATTCTAGAAGTCGAAAAGGTCATCTTAACTCTCAAACCCTCCAACTGCCACGGCGACCCTTGCCCTGCACAAATCATAAAGGATGCCGCAAGGGACCTTTCCCCATTCATAACCAAACTTATAAATGCTTCATTCTCTTCCGGGACGATTCCCAACAATCTGAAATAATTGTGGGTCCTCCCACTTCTGGAAAAACAAACACTTGACCCAACCATTCCCACAAATTATTGCCCCATTATGACAGTGCCATTCCTGCTTAAAATTCTGGACAAGGTAGCGTACCTCCAAATTCAACAATATTTGGAATGCAACCACCTCCTAGGAGTACGTCAGTGAGGTTTTAAACCGCAACACGGAACGGAAACTGCACTGATTGACCTTAAAGCACAAATAGACACCTTGCGAGACAAAGGTAACACAGCACTACTTCTGCTGCTCAACCTCTCAGAGGCGTTTGACTCGGTGGATCATAAGACTCTTTGCCACCACTTATACTCAGCTACTCACTTCTCACAAGATGCCATAGGCTGGATTCAATCCTTCTTAGATAATAGAACCATGCAGGTCTTCTCACCTTCAGCAGCCGCAGACCCTATTCCTATCATTTGTGGTGTGCCTCAGGGCTCATGTGTTTCGCCCACTCTGTACAACATCTTCACGAAGCCCCTTTTTTGATGATCTAGATGGCCTGGGTATCACCTACACTAACTATGCAGATGATACACAGATCCTCATCGCGTTGACGGGAGATTACGACAAGGATTTGGCCTTTGTGAACAGAGTATATCTCATCATCCAGGCATGGATGGCCTCTCATGGACTATGCCTGAATGATGATAAAACCAAACTCCTCATCCTGGGCACTACCGCTACTCTCAATAAATTAGGCCATCTATATTCTAACTTCACCATATATAACAACAACATCCCAGTAGCCAAGGAAGTGAAAACTCTTGGCATCTACCTAGACTCCACTCTCACCTTCAAAAAACAAGTAAATTCCATGACCTCGGCCACCGCCTACACGTGCAAGCTAATTAGAGCAGCTAAGCCATTCCTCACACCTAACAACTGCATTACTTTAGCAAGAGCCTTGGTATTATCCAAGCTGGATTATTGTAATGCCCTATATATAGGATGCTACAAATACATTACCAATAAGATCAAGATCTTACAAAATAATGCTTTAAGAGCAGCCCTCAACATTGCCAAGAAAGCCCACATATCTGACTTTAGAAGATCCAACAACTGGCTCTCAACTAAAGATAAAATCCTCCTCAAATCAGCCTCCCTAACTCATAAATGCTTACATATGGCCGCCCCCCAGTACCTTACTTTCAGATTCCGGAGACAATCCACTAACCGCCCTTCCAGAACAGCTAATACTAACCTACTTCAAGTGCCTCGATTCAAACACATGAAGACTGGTGGTGGTAGCTTCCCGGTCAAAGCTGCCCAAAACTGGAACTCACTCCCATCCTCTTTAAGAGAAGACTTGCCCTACCCACGCTTCAGATCTAACCTCATCCAATGGATTAAGGAGCATGACATTTGACCTTCTATCACACTGCCATGCCACTGTCCACCACCGCGTATAACTGTATATATATATCTGTATCTGAATAATTGTATATATTGTATATAACTGTTGCTTGATGCTCTGTGCTACCTTTTGCTTATTTGTATGATTTAGGCCAGCACTGTTTATTATTACTTTGTACTGCAATGCACAGCAATGTAACCTAAGCTGAAAAATCCTCTTTCCTTCTCCTGCGCCCTAATACCTTTGGGTCTGGTACGTATTATAAATAAATAAACAAACAAACAAACAAACAAACACTATGTATATGTATATTCAGTAAAAAAACATTGATAAAGGGAGGTTATGGTTAAGTTGCGCTAATAAAAACCTATGAAATTCAGTACAAAAATTGTGTTAAAGGGACAATATGGTTAAGTTGCGCTACTAAAAACCAATGAAATTCAGTAAAAAATATTTGTTAAAGGGACATTATGGTTCCAAGTAAAACCGAAAAACCACAGAAATTCGCTAGTTATGGTAAGCTAAGCAACCATAACTTGTGCCACCACCGTGCATTGCTAAGACTAACACCCAGGACATTAAAGATGACATCACAAATGTCATTGATGACATCACTGATGACATCACATGTGCATTTAATTTTCATGAAAAGTCTGTACAGGGGATTCTTATTATAATGTTGACAAAAAAAGTGTCAAGGATCATTGGAATAGATGTCATGAGCTATGTAATGCATTAAGCAATGCATTGATATAAATAGCATTGTATTATGAAGTTCTTTACAGTATAATAAGCTACTCATGAATAAACATAAATATTGTGTGCAGCAAACATGATGGAGGTGCAATATTCATAATCTTCCCATGTTGAATAGTGAAATGATAAATGCTTTCTTATTAGAGTTTTGTGTACTGTGCAACATGTAATAAGTAGCTAATAAAACCCACTTACTATATAATTTCCTTATTGCATACAAAACACAAAGACACAACAACACATACAAATATGAGCATATACAGGGAAAGTGAAGTACGCAAAAAAGCAGCAGTAGAACCAGAAAGTGTTCATAACCTAACTGATTATCTTTATGCTCAGAAATATTGTTCTGCTTCAAACCTACTACTTCCCTATCACATGATGTGACTGCACCCTAAAGAAAGTAATGCAAATACAAATATGAGCAGATCCAGAGAAAGTACAGTAATAAAAAAAAACAGCAGAACAATAAGAAAGTGTTGATAATCTTACTATTTGTCTTCATACACAGAAAGCATTGCTATCTTTCAAGTGTGTATTCTCCCTATGTATATGTTTCATATGCTGTGAGTGAACCCCAAATGAATTACTGTAAGAACATATTTGTAGTATAAGTCTATAAATATAGTACCTTTTAATTTTTTTTGTTCCTAAGTATTACTGGCCATGATATATCACTAAAGCAAAAAAGAAGGAGCCAGACATGTGATGTCATCAGTGATGTAATCAATGACATTTGTGATGTCATCTTTGATGTCCTGGGTGTTAGTCTTAGCAATGCATGGTGGTGGCGCGAGTTATGGTTGCTTAGCTTACCATAACTACCGAATTTCAGAGGTTTTTCAGTTTTACTTGGAACCATAACGTCCCTTTAACAACGTTTTTTTTACTGAATTTCATAGGTTTTTAGCAGCGCAACTTAACCATAACGTCCCTTTAACAAAGTTTTTTTACTGTATATATATATATCTAAGTATGAAATATCAATGATAAAAAGAGACTTTAGTGATACAAAGGCAGTGAAAAAGAGTTATGTAAGATATATGATAATAAAGCGAGCACTGTAAAACGGTCCACATATGCAGATTTAAGGTACCATTACACACAAAAAATATCATGGGTGACCACACACGGGATAAAATACAATGTATGGACATCTAAAACTACAGTAGGATTGCTCAATTTCTCTCGATTTTCCAAAAGTTTTCTACTGTTTTTCTCCACAGTCTCATGTAAGAAAGTCTGAAAACACGCAGTCAACATAGATAAGACTCCCAAATACTTATTTATTTTTGCATTCATTACAACGCACAAAACCCTTGGGTATCTAGGTGCAAGTTACAGTGAGGGAAAAATAGGGGGTGATGGGGAAGAATTGGGGAAATGCATAAGGATGAGTGATGAGTCTTGTGAGGAACTGTGTTAGTTGAAGAACCAGGTCTTTAAGTTTTTGCGGAAGGTCCAGTAGGCCGGTTCTTTTCAGAGTGCTGGTGGGAGATTGTTCCAGAGTTTGGCTGCCACGACCGGGAAGCTCTTGCCCCCCACCAAGAGGCAACTGAAGTTGGGGATTTTGAGGAAGTAAGAGTGCGCAGATCTAATAGGTCAGACAGGAGAGTATTTCTCCTCGGAGTGAGAGAGGTATGTCAGGGATGTGTTGGAGAGGCATCAGTGGACTATGGATAGTGTTTTGAATTTGATCCTTTCTCAGATTGGTAGCCAGTGGGCATTTCTCCTGGCTTCTGAGATGGGGTCAGATTTGGAGAGACCTACGGCCGCTCTGAGGGCATTTTTTAGGATCGTTTGAAGTTTGTTCAGGTGGCGCTCGGAGGTTCCGGTGATTAAGGTGTTGCAATAGTCGAGCTTGGCTCCTGTAATGGAGAGGAAAGGCGTGGAGAGGAAAGGCTTACTGGCATGTAGCAGTTTGGCGGTGTAGGCTGCTGATGAGGCGAGAGAGATCACTTGTCTCGACAGTTCAAGGTTTGAATCCAGGTAAACGCCAAGGGTTTTGGCTGTCGAGGAGTTGGGGATTCAGTTTCTGTAAATGGTAGACTCCTGGTAGGCTGGGTCTATGTTGTGTAGCGTGGAGTGGGGATCGACAATCAGGATTTCGGTTTTATCATCATTGAAGCAAAGTAGATGAGATGCCATCCAGTTTGGTATGACTTCATACACAGAGTTGATAATGGCTGAGTCTTGAGCATATGAACCAGAAAGGTGGGAAAGGAGCTGCGTGTCATCAGCCTAATTCATGTAAGATATGCCGAGTAGGTTAAGGTGGTCTAAGAGAGGTTTTGTATTAATGTTGTAGAGAGTGGGTGAGAGGCAGGAACCTTGGCGAACTCCACAGGTGACAGCAGTGGAAGCAGCAGAGAAGTCAATGATGTAAATGTGTGAAGATCTGTCAGCTAGCAATTACCTAATCCAGTTGGTGGACGATGAAGAGAAGTTGGCTGTGGAGGCAAGTTGAGAGCAGAGGGTTTGGTGGTCTAATAAGTCGAATGCTGCAGAGAGGTCCAGCATCATCAGGAGGCAAGTTTGCCAGTGTCCTTGTAACGCTCACCTGGTATCCACGGGGACGTCACTCAGCCTGTTCTGACCACTTACGACCTCAAACCCTTCCCTGGAGTCTACTCGACTGGAGACTGGGCCTTGTTTTCTTGGGAAGTGTGCTCTCCCCCCTGCTTTCAGAGCAGGGGCATGTTGATTGATGCAGGCTCGTTTCTGCCTAGTTACTTCACTGGCAAGAGTCCGACAGGTAAGTATAATGAGTCTTTTGAACAGTTCTCTAACTTCATTCCTTTCCTTCCTTAGATGATGGCCGGCGTCCAGGGATGGCGCGTGCTGCTGAGATGAGTAGCGTTGAAGGTGAGTGAGAGTGCGATGCACGATGCGACCCTTTGGTATTTGTATTGAACTGAGTTCTTTTTCTGTGTCTTTTAGGTGCCGCAATGTTTTCAGCGTGGATGCCGGTTATGAAGAAGAAATGCGGTGAGTAAGCGTGGTATGCAGCGCCTCTAGATGTTTCCACGCTAACCTGGAGTGTCTTTTCCCTCTTGCAGATGGATGAGGAGTACCGGAGACAGAGTTTCCCCAGAGCAGCTGGGATTCAGGTAAGCGTTTGAAGCTCGTACAGTCTTTAAAAATAAGCAAAGATTTGCTGAATGCTTACTAATGCCTTTTTTCTGTTCTTTTCCCTTTTCCTTAGGAAACTGCGTGCCGGGATGGGAATGACTCCGTCGAAGATGCCCGCAGAATAGAAGAAGCGATGAATGATGGGCAGAAGCGCCGCAAGGTAAGGCTGTTCCTAATGGTGTTCTTGTTCTTGCAGGAGCTGAGCGCAGAAGAACGATGCAGGCCTACTGGAGACCGATCCGAACACAGTGAGTGTCACGCTGCAGGTGCAGAAAACACAAAGCATGTTTCTCAGCCTGGGCGTGGCTTAAATAGTCTCTGGGTATCCCAGGTGTCTCTGGGCTGAACCACACCCAAAAGACTAGACTGCACATGCAATTCAGCGAACCGAAATATCTGGGGGCATCCATCTTGTCCCCATCAATGCACTACAAGTCCAATCTCCAATGTTATCCTATAGGAGTGAGTGAGTCTGATGCCACAAGCGCCAAGTCTGACTCCAAGTGGGTCTTTGGAGGCATGGAGAGGCCCTTGAGGGCCATGTAGGTGATCGTGGCCTGGCTCCAGCATGACATCTTGGAGGGCTGGAGACATGAGGGGAAGGAATCATGACAGCACTCCCCCCCAAGGCCCCTCTCAAGTTGGCTCTTCTGTCTGGTCCTGGTTTGTTTCGATGGTTTTGATAAAATCGTCTAAGCAAGCGAGGTGCATGAATGTACTCACAAGGCTCACATGTCCTGTCTTGTGGACCATACCCCTTCCAGTCTACTAAGTAGTACAATTTGGATCTGACGTACTTTGAATCCAGGATTTCTTTGACTTCGAATTCTGGCTCCCCGGCGACTACTACTGGCTGCGGTGGCATTGCTACCCGGGTCCCAGGCTGAACAGGTTTAAGGAGAGACACGTGGAACACAGGATGAATCTGCATGTTTGACGGCAAAGCTAGTCTGACCGCCACAGGATTTATCATGAAGGTGACAGTGAATGGACCCAGGTATCTTGGACGGAAAGTTCGGGTTCCTTTAATGGACACATGTTTAGATGCCAGCCAGACTTTGTCTCCCACTTGGTAGTTGGGGGCCTTTGCTCGGTGTTGATCAGCAAACTTCTTTTGGCGATTCTTAGCTTGAAGTAAGTGTTCAGCTGCCCTTTTAAAAGTTTGAGAAAGGGTTGTGTGCAAAGTTTTCACTGCTGGCATTTCCAGGGCTGTAGGAACGTCCAACTCAGAAGTACGTGGGTGCCTGCCATACATGCTATAAAAGGGTGTCTGCCCAGTGCTGGTGTGTAGGGAATTATTATAAGCATATTCAGCTATCCATAATAGGTCGAACCAGCTTCTTTCAGCTTGGTGTAACATGCAACGCAGATACTGCTCGAGCGTCTGATTTGTCCTCTCAGTTTGACCATCCGTTTGGGGATGGTGACTGGTGGATAGCCGGATGTCGATCTGGGCCATAGAGCAGCATTTTCTCCAGAAGTTAGATACGAATTGAGTACCTCGGTCTGAGACTAAAACTGAAGGAAACCCATGGAGCCTTACGATGCTTTCAAGAAATACCTTTGCCAGAGTGGAAGCATTTGGGAGCCCCTTAAGAGGAATGAAATGTGCCATTTTTGAAAATAGGTCCATGACCACAAGAATAGTGTTAAACCCTTGACTGGGTGGTAAGTCAGTAATAAAATCGAGGGACAACGTGTGCCAGGGTGCTGGTGGGATTTCCAATGGTTGTAATAGCCCAGCCGGTTTCTGCTTGGATGACTTGTTTTGTGCACACACTCCACAAGATAGATTGGCCCTCATTACGACCCTGGCGGTAAGTAAAGGACATTACCGGCATGGCGTAATGACCGTGTCCGTGCTTGCCAGTTACCGCTAAAAGCGGCACATTACGACTTCTCAGGCACGAGCATTGCGCCATGCCGGTAATGGAAACACCGCCATGCCGCTAAAGGCATACAAATGCCACTTACCGGCATCGGATGCCGTGCAAATAGCACCTCCGCCACCCTAGCCTTCCATATTAACGGCCAACGCTAATAGCGGTGACCGTAAATAGCAGGAACCGCAATTAGCGGTGATCGCAAATAAGTAGATCCGAAGTTGCGTCACCGCACTAGAACGGGAAAGAGCACAGCGGCCATCTTTTGAAACACAATCCATTGCCATCCTCTTCAACCAGTAGACAACCCACCCCATCCCCTAAACTCCACAAACCTTCTCCTACACCTATCAATCATCAGAATGCCTAAAGTTCTGAAAAAAAACAGAGATCGGCTGCGGCAGGAGCGCTTTTCCAGGGAGGAGTTGAATATGTTGGCAGAAACACTACAAGAACATGCCGACATAGTTTTCTTGACAGAGATGACCAGACCGGCGATAACACGAAAGAAGGCCATATGGGACATGGTAGCACAGAGGGTCAGTGCAGTTGGCACAACACCCCGCAATGCAAGACAGTGCAGAAAAAGGTGGGACGATGTACGGCTCTGCGTAAGGAGTATACTGTCTGCAAATAGAAACCTGGGCATGGCAACTGGTGGAGGAGCTGAGTCACCGATCAAAATGCAGCAGTGGGAGGAGATATGTGCCGCAACCATAGGCACAGAGAGCATAGAGGGGGTCGGAGAAATGGAGAGAGGAGCCCCGACATCAGGTGATGCAGGTAGGTGCCTTAAATCCAGCCATGCCAAACTCACTGAAGTCCAGATTTTTGAGAAGTGCAATGATGCCTAACTGGGTTAACACGACACATTAGCAGAAGACTGCCTACAGGCAGTGTTGATCTCCACCTTGTACACATGCAGTATGCACACCCTTTTTGTAGGCACCCACATGCCTCCATGCTTCTACCACCTAAGAGGGAGACAACCTGTATGTCACTGCCTCCAATGTGCACCATCTAGTAATCAAAATGAATGCAGCCATCACACTGCCTGCTCAATGTCCGCAGACCCATCACTAACCCTTTCCCTCTTTTGGTCCACCAAAGGCTCTCATTCGGACAGTGCCGATGATGACACTGCCACCACACCTGCCAAGAAGGCCAGGCCCGAAGTCCCAACACACCGACCCTCCATCTCTGCTGGATAAAGCAAACTACCACAGCAGCCGAAATCTACCAGCACAACACAGGCCAGGGCACAGATGTGCACCAAGTTAAGCACCACGGTACCACCTGCGACAAACATCCACCAAGTGGTGTCCACTGAAGGCACTGGGTCTGCAGGAAGCAGCACGATTGTCGAGACTGCTGCCACCGCAGCAAGCTCAGACAATGATGTAGGGGATGATGATGTTATTGTGGGTCCCCCCACTGCCCCCTTCTTTCCCCCTACCTGTCCCTATGCAGCCAGCCTGATGATGGCATACAGGGGCAATCCCCTGATGACTCTTGGCCAGCCACTCCATGCCCAGAGGCAGATGTGCAGGAGGGGAGAAGCACAATGGACACGCCACCAGCATTATCCACAGTCCAAAAAAACCAGGAGTCGATGGAAGAAATCATCACGCGCCAACAACAACTGTCCACCTTGTTGACACAGCATGTGGCAGAATGTGGAAGTGCAAGGGCGGAAATGCAAAAATGTGCAGAATCTGTGAAGGCTGCCATAGAGTCCAGCTCCAAAGATATTTGTGCAGAACTGGCCGCTGTGCGGCACATACCTTCGGAGCTTGTGCAAACTATGAGGGACATGCATCCTTGTGAGCAGGCCAGTAGCTCCTCGGCTGCCAGTTCTACAAGAACCAGCCCCGTCCACAGATCGGGCAGGAACCTGCGGCGTACTGACAGGGGTGCACCGGGTGCCGGGAGAGGGGGGTGCCAATAGAGGCCGCCCTGTGGAACGATCACACATGATGCACTTGAGCACTGACATCCACAACATGTTAAGGGGAGTTGAGGGGAAGGGGGGAGTGGGTGTGTTGGGGAGTTGAGGGGGAGGGGGGAGCGGGTGTGTTGGGGAGTTGAGGGGGAGGGGGGAGCGGGTGTGTTGGGGAGTTGAGGGGGAGGGGGGAGTGGGTGTGTTGGGGAGTTGAGGGAGAGGGGGGAGTCGGTGTGTTGGGGAGTTGAGGGGGAGGGGAGAGTCGGTGTGTTCATTCCAATCACTATTTCAATGCACAAATCACGTGTGGACATTGCTCTTTGCGTATGTGTGCTTTATTGGTGAACAGTCCACAGTGTGCATATCCCAGACACACACAGTGCCCCAAGTGCCATCTCCATGTGACACCCCCCGTCCATGTGTGCTAGAAGCATTGGTTAATGAGAGTCTGACGCATGTCACGTCCCTCCTGTGCATCGCTTCCTCCATGAGGTGCTACCCCATCCCCACCCTCATCATCCTCTTCGTCAGGTGGTTGCAGTTCAGCGTCAGGGGGCAGGGGCACATTCCGTCTGATGGACATACTGTGTAGCATTACACATGCCATGACGATCTTTGCCACCTTCTCATGGCGGTACAGGAGTGCCCCACCAGACCTCCTGAGGCAGCGAAACCGTGCCTTCAAGAGGACAACTGTCTGCTCAATCACCATACAGGTTTGTGTATGTGCACGATTGAAGTCCTCCTCATGCCGGTTCTGTGGGTTCCGGACTGGGGTAAGGAGCCACCTCCTCAAGGGATAGCCTGCATCACCTGTATGTGGGCAACAATGTATGTGTCAGTCAGGACATCAGATTGCAAATCATTAAGGTGACACCATGGCATGCATTCATCTTTTACCTTGAACCCCATTTCCATGCACGAATGGAGTCACACGATGTGACCGCTATATGTGTATTCCCCTTATGGACAGTTTTGCATGCCATCAACTAGTGCACGCAGGGAGGCCCAGTACCTTGTGAGTGCCCATCCACTGTGTTAGTCCATAGCAGTTGTTTTGGTGATCTGGCAGATGTCCAGTGATATTAATGCTTTCATCATGGCACCATTGCTGTCAGCCTCATGATGATCTCACTGAGCACTAAAAATGTTGTTATGCAATTCAGTTGGGCCTCTGTGTCAGTGTAGTGGTGTATTGGTGTTCATGACCGCCATGTGACTCCTTTGTGCGCAGTTATGGGGGACTGGCCTTTCAGTTGATGCTGTATGCTGTATATTGGTGCTGTATATTGCCTGAAGTCATTGCATGTAGCTACATTGCGTTGGGGTGGATGTGGTCTGATTTGGTACAGTGCACATGCAGATGGTTGTGGAATGGTTGGAACACAGCTTCATTCACATGGTAGGGCTGATCACATCTAGCATTATGTGGTCAGGTGTCAGCTCAAGTCTGGCCTGCATTAGGGTATGAGCTTTCTCCATTACCTCTGGTACACGCAGCCAGGTAAAGTATGCATCTCTCCCCACCCATGTCAGACAGGTAAAGTATGCATCTCCCGCCCCCCATGTCAGACAGGTAAAGTATGCATCTCTTTCCCAACCCAATGTCAGACAGGTAAAATATGCAGTGGTACGTCAATCACCTACCTACTTCACATTTTCATGGCCATGACATGAGACTCACCGAGTAGCCAGGATCTCGGCCCTGCATGTCGCTCCATGTAGCGTGCTATTGTGGAGTTCCGCAGGACCATTGAATCATGGGTTGAACCGGGGAATCGGGCACAACAATGTGTGATGATCCTGTTCGAGT
The DNA here is from genome assembly GCF_040938575.1 of Ambystoma mexicanum. NCBI lineage: Eukaryota > Metazoa > Chordata > Amphibia > Caudata > Ambystomatidae > Ambystoma > Ambystoma mexicanum. The sequence goes on from NC_090934.1 coordinate 720,569,295, forward strand.
CAGATACCATTTGCACGTTGATTGAGTGGTATAGCTTACGGTTGCGGTACACTACCTCCATGGCATATGGGACCACCAATTCCACATGGGTGCAGTCGATGGCACCAATGCAACCAGGTATGCCGGCTAGTGCACGGAAACCCACGTTGGTGTTTGAGATCTCCTGGGCAGACCGTGGTAAGGAAATGTGGTTGTCTGTGTGCTTGAGGAGGGCATCAAGCACTTGGTTCAGCGTACGTGAGAATAATGGTTGTGAAATGCCATGCAAGTGCCCCACTGTGTGCTGGTAGGTGCCTGTGGCCAGGAAGTGGAGCCCGGACACTAGCTTCAGTAGGGGGGGGTGGCGGTGGGTGTTTCAATCATGCTGACAATGTCGTCGTGTATCATGTCCACGATGGTGGTGATGGTGTCCCGGTCCAAACGGTACAGGGCGTGGATCTGATCAGCGGTGAGGTTGAATGGACTGGCTCTGATGCGTGGGATTGGGGGCTGCCTGCGTGGTGGCACTGACTGTGCTGGTGGGGCTTGCTGGCCCTGTCTTGCCCTCCTTCTCCTCCTGCGTCTCCTCTGTGCTGCCTGTTGTAGTAGTAGTTGTTGTTGTTGTTGTTGTTGTAGCACTTCCATTGCAATCAGGTCCTCCAGCCCCAACATTGCTAGTCGTATTGGAATCATTGTGGAGTGTGACTGGGTGTGGGAAGGGGTGGGGTCTGCTCCTTTTGTACTTGGCCAGTCTGTATTGCCTCCACCTGTGCTGATTGTGTGCACCTGTGTCACTTCGGTACACTGCACATGTCCGTTTACGGTTGATCCGTGATAGCGGTATTAGCACCATGTCGGTGAGGTACTTTACGGCCTTCACAAGGGCGTTAAGAGCATGTCCGCTTGGCTCGTGATTATCCCCACTTTGCGCCATGCCAGTATTTACGGCATGGGAGGTCGCGTGCCCGCGCCCTTGGCACTGTTAGCGGCACCGTTGATTATGGTGCCGCTGATAGCGCTATCTTGTGTCATAATAGGACCTAGCGGTAAACGATGCCGGTAATCCTTTACTGGCATCGTTTTTCACTTACCGCCAGGGTCGTAATGAGGGCCAGTGGATAATGTCTTTAAACCACGTGGGCCACCAATAATTTTGTTTTACCTTGGCTAGGGTTTTAGCGATTCCGGGGTGGCCCTCGATCAAGGAATCATGATAACCGGACATGACTTGTTCTCGTAGTTCTTGGTTTGGTAATGATAAACAATTCCTGAAGTAGGGCAACTGATCTTTTATCATGTAATGTTCTCCTTGTGCACTCCTCGCTTGTAATTGCTCCGGACTCATCAGGTTGTGGATCTCTTCATGTAATTCTTTCTGAGTTATGGTTGCTGTGATTCCTAGGAGCTTGTCACTCGGAATGATTGCTATGGGGTCAGGGGTCTGATACCCTTGTTCTTCCACCCCCATACGGGAAAGGGCATCGGCCTTCCCATTTTTCACCCCTAGTCAAAATATCATCACATAGTCATATTCAGCAAAAAAAAGAGCCCAACGTAGTTGTCGTGAGGATTGGGCCTTTGACGTTTTTAGGTACTGGAGGTTCGGGTGGTCAGTTATTACGGTGATTGTGTGTCTGGCGCCCAAGAGGCAGTGCCGCCATGCCTTAAAGGCTGACTAAATGGCCAGGAGTTCTTTGTCTGTGATAGTGTAATTGAGTTCAGGAGGTGTGAATTTACGCGACCAGAAGGCAACAGGGTGTAACTGGCCCATTTCGGGGTCCTTTTGTGAGAGGACAGCTCCCATAGCCATGCTTGAGGCGTCCGTTTCCACCAGGTATGGGAGATCAGGGCGAGGCTGGCGTAAGATTGGGGCAGATGTGAATCTTGCTTTAAGTTCCTGGAAAGCTTCCTCGGCTTCTGTTGTCCACTGGACCTTTTTGTTGCTTTTCCTTAGCAATGACATGATGGGATGTTGGTCTCCTGCCTGGCTGCATGTACTTTGGAACGTAGCTGCCCCAACACGTGGGCTAACTGGTCGGTTTCTGACGTTTCCATGACGCCCAGGTGGATTTTGATGTGAGGCTTTGTGTTCTGTAACGCTCACCTGGTATCCACGGGGATGTCACTCAGCCTGTTCTGACCTCTTATGACCTCGAACCCTTCCCTGGAGTCTACTCGACTGGAGACTGGCCCTTGTTTTCTTGGGAAGTATGCTCTCCGTCCTGCTTTCAGTGCAGGTGCGTGTTGATTGATGCAGGCTTGTTGCTGCCTAGTTACTTCACTGGCAAGAGTCCGACAAGTAAGTATAATGAGTCTTTTGAACAGTTCTCTAACTTCATTCCTTTCCTTCCTTAGATGATGGCCGGCGTCCGGGGATGGCGACATTCTGCTGAGATGAGTAGCGCTGAAGGTGAGTGAGACCGCGATGCGCGATTCGACCCTTTGGTATTTGTATTGAACTGAGTTCTTTTTCGGTGTCTTTTAGGTGCCGCAATGTTTTCAGCATGGATGCCAGTTATGAAGAAGAAATGCGGTGAGCAAGCGCGGTATGCGGTGCATCTAGATGTTTCCACGCTAACCTGGAGTGTCTTTTCCCTCTTGCAGATGGATGAGGAGTTCCGGAGACAGAGTTCCCCCAGAGCGGCTGGGATTCAGCTAAGCGTTTGAAGCTCGTACAGTCTTTAAAAATAAGCGAAGATTTGCTGAATGCTTACTAATGCCTTTTTCTGTTCTTGTCCTTTTTCCTTAGGGAACGGCGTGCCGGGATGGGAATGACTCCGCCGAAGATGCCCGCAGAACAGAAGAAGCGAAGAATGATGGGAAGAATCGCCGAAAGGTAAGGCTGTTCCTAACGGTGTTCTTGTTCTTGCAGGAGCTAAGCGCAGAAGAAAGATGCAGGCCTAGTGGAGACCTATCTGAACACGGTGAGTGTCACGCTGCAGGTGCAGAAAACACAAAGCATGTTTCTCAGCCTGGGCGTGGCTTAAATAGTCTCTGGGTATCCCAGGTGTCTCTGGGCTGAACCACACCCAAAAGACTAGACTGCACATGCAGTTCTGGGAACCGAAATATGTGGGGGCATCCATCTTGTCCCCATCAATGCACTACAAGTCCAATCCCCAATGTTATCCTATGGGAGTGAGTGAGTCTGGTGCCACAAGCGTCAAGTCTGACTCCAAGTGGGTCTTTGGAGGGATGGAGAGGCACTTGAGGGCCATGTAGGTGATCGTGGCCTGGCTCCAGCCTGACATCTTGGAGGGCTGGGGACATGAGGGGCAGGAATCATGACAGTCCTTGATGGCATTGAGCTGAATTTCCAGGTCAAGTAGGGCAGTTTCCATTCTTTGCTTGGGGCGAAATCATGATTGGTGGACACCCAAGATATTATTCTCCTCGAGATACTGTTGAACATGGTTGTAGGATACATGATCCAGGATCTTCATGAGGAAGGGTACAGTAGTAATGGGTGATCGTTTGTAGGTACAGATGGGTTGAGGGAGGGTTTCTTGAGCAGCGGTAGGATCCACGCTTCTTTTAGGGGGGTTGGAACTGAGTTTGGCGGAGGAGGCATTAATGATGGCCGTGAATATTGGAGTATGTGTCTCGGCACAGTCTTTGATGATCAGGGCTGGGCAGGTGCCATCTTTTCACCTCAAGGTTTTGAGACTATTAATGGTCTTGGTGACATCAGGAATGAGATGAGGTGGAAGTTGAATGGAGCACAGGTGTGGGCAGGTAAGGCGCTGGGGGCTGTGTGTGGTGGTGGTTTAGCTAGCATAGCAAGTTGTTTGGAGAGGATTTTTTCTTTGAGGGAGTTGACTTTTCCAGGAAGGGTGTCTTGGATTTTGTTGCAGCAAGTGCTGTTGACTGTCAGGTCTGGCTGGGGAGGGGAGGGAGTCTCTAGCTCCCAGAAGATCGTGAATAGTTCCCGGGAGATGGATTTGGCATTGTGGATCCTGGAGTTGTAGCTCCTGGATTTTACAGTGTTGATTTCCCGTCCGTAGTCTTTGGCGAGGGGGGTGAAGAGGGCTTTGGAGGCAGGGGTGGGTTTTTTCTCCAAGCTAGCTCTGAAGCATGATTTTTGGCACAGGCTTTGAGGAGCTCATGTGTGAACCTGGTGTTTTTTGTTGTTAGGGTTTGGCTTACCAATGTTTGAGTGGGGCAAGCATGTTGACTGCCTGAGCAATGGATTTCTTATAGTTGTCAACCAGAGCTGCTTGATCTGTCACTGAGGGTGATGGTGAGCAAGGGTATCAATTAGCTGAGCAAGGTTAATGTTGTTGAGATTTTTAGTGCAGCAGGCCAGACCTTCAGGTTTTTCAAGTTGAGCCGGGCTGTGGCGTTTAAAAGGGTGGATATTGAAGGTAATGGTGTGGTGCGCAGACTAGGGGAAAGGAGAGGTGACAGAATTCGAGATGTTGCAATTGAGGTAGCTGATCCAGCCAAGGGTGTGGCCTTGGTCGTGGGTAGGCTTGAGGGATCGTTGCATGAAGGCAACTTGGATGAGAGCAGTGGCTACGCTGGTGGCAAGAGTTTCTGCTACATCGTTGAAGCCCAGGTTGAGATCACCATGGATTACCACTTTTTAATTGGGTTTGATGGAGGAGAAGATGCTTTGTAGAAGGTTATCCTTGAAGGCAAGGCTGGGGGCAAGTCGGACAGTAAACAAGGAAGATGGTGATGAAATTGGTAGGCGAGATCGAGTGCTTATCGAGCATGGATTTGAAACTAGGGATTATTTTGGTGTGCGTGGTCCTGATGGTAAGGGTGTTTTTGAAAATGAGAGCAATGCCACCTCCTGTTTTAGAGGATCTGTCATATTTTAGGATTGCGTAACCCAGAGGAATGGCAATGGAGGGGGCTAGGCTGGCAGCAGGGTTGAGCCACGTTTCAGTTATGGGAAGTAGGTCGAGGATTTCTGCTGCGTGGGCAAGGACTGATCTTGCATTGATTAAGGTGCAATTGATAGGCTTATGGGTTGGTCTGGTGGCAGTGCGCATTCGCGTTGGGCGCAATGACTGAGGAGCATAATGAGGGAAGCGCGGTATGAGCTGTGTGTGCAATCTGAGGAACCTATTCCTCATAAGGGTCGGAGGGGGCATAGCAATAGCGGAACCAAAGGCTAAAGGTTTAGTGGGACAGTGGCAGCATATATGCGTGGGGTGGAGTGGCTGAGTAGCACAGTGTGTGACCCACCGGATGAGCTGTGTGCGCAATCTGTGGAACCTATTCCTCGTAAGGATCAGAGGCGGCATATCTATAGCAGAACAAGAGGCTACAGGTTGAGTGGGACATTGGCAGCATATATGTATGGGTGGAGTGGCTGAGTAGCACAGTGTGTGACCCACCGGATGAGCTGTGTGCGCAATCTGTGGAACCTATTCCTCGTAAGGATCGGAGGCGGCATATCTATAGCAGAACAAGAGGCTACAGGTTGAGTGGGACATTGGCAGCGTATATGCATGGGGTGGAGTGGCTGAGTAGCACAGTGTGTGACCCACCGGATGAGCTGTGAGCGCAATCTGTGGAACCTATTCCTCGTAAGGATCGGAGGCGGCATATCTATAGCAGAACAAGAGGCTACAGGTTGAGTGGGACATTGGCAGCGTATCTGTGCGAGGTGGAGTGGCTGAGGAATATAGTGTTTAACACACGGGATGAGCTGTGTGCACAGTCTGAGGAACCTATACCTCATAAGGATTGGAGGGGGCTTAGCAATAGCATAAGCAGAGGTTTCATGTTGAGTGGGGAATTGTCATCGTATCTGCGTAGGGTGGAATGGCTGAGGAGCATGGTGTGGGACACAGGGGATGAGCTCATGTACGCAAACTGAGGAATCTGTTCCTTGTAAGGATCTGAAGGGGCATAGCGATGGCAGAGCAGTGGGCGTCAGAATGATAGGGGAATAGGTGGGGGTAGCCGAGGCGTGCGTTGGGGGCAGCATGGTGTGGGGAGGACAGATGCACCAGGGTGCTCACCTGCAGACCAAGTGTGGTGGGCATCATTGGTGGCTGGCTCGACTTGCATGGACGGAGCTGAGGGGGCTCTAGAGCTACGGGCTGTTACAGGTCTCGGATCAGATTGAGGTTGTAGCAAGTCACGGTGGTGGCTTTTGGCTGAGAATGAGAAGTGAGGTACTTCGCAGTCATGTTCAATGGTGTCATTGTACCGCGCCTAACATCTGCAGTGCTCGACAACGCGCCGTTGGCCTGCACAGGCTTTGCGACAGAGCATTCAGCATGCAGGTGTTAAGCAAAGTGGAGTTGTAAGTAGAAGCGATGCATAGCATGTAGTGGACGTGGATCGAGCAGTGTGCTCTGCGGACCTGCGGTGCTCAGCACCACTCCGTTGGCCTGAACAGGCTCTGCCACAGAGGGTTTGGAATGCGGGTTTTAAGCACAGCAGAGTCATACATCGAAATGTTGCGTAGCATGTAGTGGATGTGGATAGAGCAGCATGCTCTGCAGACCTGCAGCGCTCAACACCACGCCCTTGGCCTGCAGTGCTTTGCTGCAGAGTGTTCGGCGTGCAGGTTTTAAGTGAAGCAGATTCATAGATTGAATTGATTCATAGCACATAGTGGATTTGGATCGAGCAGCATGCGCTGCAGACCTGCTGCACTCAACGCTGCGTCCCTGTCCTGTGTGGGCTTTGCTGCAGAGGGTTCAGCATGCAGGTTTTAAGTGAAGCAGAGTCATACGTTGAAGCGATGCATAACAAGTACTGGACGTGGATCAAGCAGCATGCTCTGTGGACCTGCGGTGCTCAACATCGCACCCTCGGCCTGTGCGGGCTTTGCCTCAGAGGGTTTGGCACACAGTTTTTAAGCAAAGCATGGTCATGCGTCGAAGCGATGCATAGAAGGTAGTGGATGTGGATCGAGCAGCATGCTCTGCGGACATGCAGCGTTCAACATTGCACCCTTGGCATGCAGAGGCTTTGTCATAGAGGGTTCGGCAAGCAGGTTTTAAGCAAAGTGGAGTTGTACATCAAAGCGATGCATACCACATACTGGAAGTGGATCAAGGAGCGTGCTCTGCTGACCTGCAGCACTCCACACTGTGCCCTTAGCCTGTTCTGGCTTTGCCGCAGAGGGTTTGGCACACAGTTTTTAAGCAAAGCATGGTCATGCGTCGAAGCGATGCATAGAAGGTAGTGGATGTGTATCGAGCAGCATGCTCTGCGGACATGCAGCATTCAACATTGCACCCTTGGCATGCAGAGGCTTTGCCATAGAGGGTTCGGCAAGCAGGTTTTAAGCAAAGTGGAGTTGTACATCAAAGCGATGCATACCACATACTCGAAGTGGATCGAGGAGCGTGCTCTGCGGACCTGCATTGCTCATCACTGCACCCTTGGCCTGCAGGGCTTTGCTGCAGAGTGTTCGGCATGCAGGTTTTAATTGAAGCAGATTCATACATTGTATCAATCCATAGCACATAGTGGATGTGAATTAAGCAGCGTGTTCATTGAACCTGCAGCACTCAAGACTGCACCCTTGGCCTGCGCGGCTTTGCCGCAGAGGGTTGGCACGCAGGTTGTAAGCAAAGCAGAGTTGTACATCGAAGCATAGTGGATGTGGATCGAGCAGCGTGCTCTGCGGACTGGCAGCGCTCAACACCGCGCTCTTGGCCTACGGGGCATTTCTGCAGAGGGTTCGGCATGCAGGTTTTAAGCAAAGCAGATTCAAACATTGAATCGATCCATAGCACATAGAGGACGTGGATCGAGCATCATGCTCTGCGGACCTGCGGTGCTCAACACTGTGTCCCTGTCCTGCGCTGGCTTTACTGCAGAGGGTTCGGCATGCAGGTTTTATGCAAAGCAGAGTCATACGTCGAAGCAATGCGTAGCACTTAGTGGACATGGATCAAGCAGTGTGCTCTGCAGACCAGTGGCGCTCAACACTGCACCCTTGGCCTGTGCAGGGTTTGCTGCAGAGGGATCGGCATGCAGGTTTTAAGCAAGCGGAGTCGTGCATCGAAGCGATGCATAGCACGTAGTAGATGTGGATCGAGCAGTGTGTTCTGCGGACCTGCAGCATGCAACATTGCGTCCTTGGAATGTGCAGGCTTTCCCGCAGAGGGTTCAGCACGCAGGTTTTTACCATGTGATTGATAATGGCCTTTGGCCATGGCCAGCGATTTTTCACCCCCAACGTCACTAAGCCTATGTAAATAACTTTGAAAAAGAAATAAAACACTGGGCCTCATCATGAATCCGGTGATAGCCGTGCCTGTGAAAATGGCACGGTTGCCGCCAGAGTCATTTTTTTCTGGCGCCCGGCAATGGGGAATATCGGGGCATTACAGCCTGGTAATTCCCTATTGCCGGGCGCCGGAAAAAATTACACCCCATTCCCATTCGAGTGCCATTGGATTCAATTGGTCTGGGGAGGACAGATGAACCAGCCCCATTCATCAATGGTGGTGGTGCATCCGTCAAGGTCTGCAAGCGGATGCCGTTCCGTCCGCCAGGTCAGACCTGCCAGGCTGAAAGGCACCCGCACGCAGACCTCGGAGTATGCCGGTACTGTGACAACGGTGCCAGTTCCTTACCGGCACAATTGTTACCGGTTAGGTACACTCGTAATGAGGCTCACTGACTCCTCAAAATGTATAGCCACGGGCATGAAACTACTCCTACCTGCGGTAATCAGTAATCCTTTCTAGCCACAAATATAGGCAAACCGGCTGGATACAAATTCTTTCTTGCCCCCCAGGCCCGCGCCAAGGGCCCCACTCATCTGTGCCAGCTCCCCCCACACCCCAGATGGCCTCCTCACCTACACTGCTCTCTCCCTTTCCCCCCACAACACAAGCTGTTTCTGTGACACAGTTTGCTTTCACATGTTGGCTATTCGAGGCTTTAGCCGAAGCTGCAGAAAAAAGTCCCTAGAACACCCCAAACACCCAAATTTCACTTGGTGCTCAATTGCATGTTTTTTTTTACCTGCAAATTGCTTTTTTCCTGCGTTTTATTTTCCCATATCCTTGGCTATAGCCGCGGATCTCTCTGGCATCGAGAAAAAAAACAAGATGGTGGTTGTTTAATTTCTAAAAACCATGATCCTGCAAAGCACCACGAGAGAAATAACTACCATTTTTTTTAGAAGGGAGCACCCCCTTCTCCATCAAATATTTAAATAACTACTGCACGGAAATCCCCCAAACCGCGCTTGGATCGTGATTCAACTCTTCGTGCCCAAGTTGTTTGGGATAGGGTCCAAATCCATACAGCAGTTTGGGCTGTGTGCTTTGGCAGACATTTACCTTGTTTGGGAAAATGAATGGGAAGTAGGCCAAACTTTTGGATAAAAAAATGTGGGACGCATAATAGCTTTTTAATTTTTTTACAAATATTTATGAAACATTGCAGTCTGGGGAAGTCTGCGCCTCCTTAATCACTTTCGAAATTTCGGTAAAATCTGTTACTCGACTCAAAAGTTATTAATGATAGAATTTTTAGGGGGTTACTATGGGAGTTCGACTCACCTTAACTATGGAGCGGCGATCACCACCCTATAGTTAAGGTGAGTTGGACTCCCATATGAACCTTGAAAAATTTGATTGTTAATAACTTTGTACTTAAGAACACAAAGAAAAAATCAAAGTTACAGCCTACTTACCATTCATTTTCTCAAAGATCAACATGGTCAATTTTTGCCAGACCGCACAGTCGAAAATGCTGGACGAATTTGGCCAGGTCTGAAACTACTTGGACACGAAGCTAAGAAAAATGCAAAAGTAGACAGATTGTTGTGACTTGAGTGTCGTGTAGGCAGAAGAGGCCTCTGTCCCCAAATGCCGCACAGAGAGAACCTAAAGCCACTCTCTGTGCAGCCATTGAGGCCACAGGCGAAGATGTTCAAGTCCGGGACCGTGAACCTCTGGGACCCCACGCTGCTGCAAGAAAATGCGGATTAAATACCAAGCAATAAACAGTAACCACAGTGTTTAGGAAAAACGGAAAGGTCTTACCAATAAGGGTCAAGGAAGAGGTGGTGAACCTAGTGGAGAGGTCCAGGACCCACGTGGACTGAAGTACCCCAAGAGGAGTAGTCCTCAGCTTGTTCGCCTGTTAACAGGAACTGTGGAGCTGTGAGACAAGAAGTCCAAAGAGCCAAGGTGCAAGAAGGAGATCCGGGAGGCAATCCAATAACAGTCCGTGGTCGAGAGCCGAATATCACTATGGAAACAAATCCAAAGGGTAGATCGAAGAAGAGTCCAGTAGAGCAGGCCAGGTCGATTCCGTGAGTAGTCAGTGATCCAAAGGTACGTAACGCCAAACAGGATGCAGAGCACAGCTGTGAATCAACGAGTTCCTGGGTTTCCGTGTTTAAGTACTCGTGCTTCTGATCATGTGATGCGCGGCTGAGTCACGTGATCGGCAAGAGCGTCACGTGACCTTACAGTCCCGCGACACGGAAGCTCAATGCTAGTCCTTCGCGATCTTAGGCGCCAAGGTAACTACCAGTGAAGAAACGGCCGTAGCCTGACAGCAGTCCTGTTAGGACCAGGCGCGGGCACGCGCACAAGGCGTGTGAGTATCCACGTGAGTCCAGGAGAGGAGAGGGAGAAAGGGATGAGTGAGACGGGGGGCGGGGGAGCGCCTTGGGGACCACATGATGTATAGGTGTGTGCGTGGAAGGGATCGTGACAGAACCCCCCCCAAAGGCCCACGACCCGTGGGCAGGAAGGGTGATCCCGGTGGAAGCGAGTCACCAACCGGGGAGCGTGGACATCAATAGCAGAGACCCAAGAGCGCTCCTCCGGGCCATAACCGACCCAATCAACCAGATACTGCAAGCGCCCCCTGCAGACCCGAGAGCCCAGGATGGAGGAAACCTCGTGCTCGTCCAGGGATGCCAAGGACACCGGGGCAGCAGAGGCGCGCAAGCGGGAAGGGGCCGGACATGGTTTGAGAAGGGAGACGTGAAACACAGGGTGGACCCTCCAAGACCCCGGGAGAACCAGACGGTACGTGACAGGATTGATTACCCGGGACACCACATAAGGACCCACAAAACGGGGCAAAAGCTTCCTGCAACCCACTAGCCTCAAGTGACGGGTAGAAAGCCACACCCGGGAACCCACCGAGAAACCCGGGGCCAACAGCCGTTTCTTATCTGCCTGGACCTTCATGGAAGACTGGGCCTCACGGAGATGTAATGCAGTCTGGGCGTGGATAGAGGACAGATCCCTAAAACAGGCACTAGCGGCCGGATTGGTGGAGGCCACGAGGTCAGGGACCGGCAACGTGCGGGGATGTTGGCCATAGAGGACATAGAAGGGGGAGAACCCAGTGGATGCATGAACCGCATTGTTGTAGGCGAATTCAGCGTGTCGGAGGGCACGCAACCAAGAGCACTGCTGCTGCAGGATCAAACAGCGGAGATACTGCTCCATGGTCTGGTTTGTCCTTTCGGTCTGACCATCCGTCTCCGGGTGGTAGGCTGAAGAGAACCAGACATCAATACCCATTAATCTGGTCAGAGCGCGCCAGAAGCGAGAAGTGAATTGAGAACCCCAGTCAGATATAAGGACAGAGGGCAACCCAAAGAGACAGAAGACAGAATCAAAGAACAAGGTGGCCTGGACGGAAGCGGAGGGAATACCCTTACAGGGGATGAAGCGTGCTATATTTGAGAAGGAGTCCACCACCACCCAAATAGTGTCGTAACCCTGTGCCCGAGGAAGTTCTGTAACAAAATCCATGGTTAATGTATGCCATGGTTTCGGAGGCACAGGTAAAGGGAGAAGCAGGCCTAATGGGCGTCCTCTACGGGTTTTGCATTGTGTACAAATGGTGCAGGTATTGACGTAGCAATCCACGTCCCTCTTCTTGCCCGGCCACCAACACCAACGTTTCAGGAGGGATAACGTACGGCATTGGCCAGGATGACCATTCACAGGGGCATCGTGCGACCATTCCATGGCCATATTGCGTGTATCGGCAGTGGGTAAGAATAGGCGGTTCAGCACAAACGGGAGACCATCGTGGAATACCGGATCCCACTCTGATAGCTGGTCGGGATGCAAGGACACCCACTTGCGTATCGCGTCCACTAAGGGAACTGAGGGGGTACATAGACAAATTACCTTAGTGTTGTCTAACAATGTGTCAGGGAATACCGGCAGAGAAACCCCCCCGGGAGAGCGGGACAATGCATCTGCTTTGCCGTGTGCGGAACCAGCCCGATGTCGGATCTGGAAGTCGAATGCCGCGAAGAAAAGATGCCACCTCACCTGTCGACTGTTAAGACATTTTAGGGATGCCAAATCCTGCAGGTTCTGGTGATCAGAGAACACCGTGACTCGATGCTTGGCGCCCAAGAGGTGGTGTCGCCACACGCGGAATGCGTCCATAACTGCTAATAACTCCTTCTCGGTCACGGTGTAGTGTGACTCGGGGGTGGTGAACTTGCGGGAATGGAATGCAACCGGGTGCAGACGACCCGTGGACTGACATGCTTGGGACAAGACGGCACCAAGAGCGAAGGAGGAGGTGTCGGCTTCCACAATAAAAGGGAGTTCTGAGTCGGGATGCTGGAGGACAGGGGCTGTGGTGAAGGCAGTCTTCAGTGCATCAAAGGCCTTCTGTTGTGTATCAGACCAAAGAAAGGGGATGTCAGGGCTGGTTAATGCGGTGAGGGGAGACACGATAGAAGAGAAACCAGAGATTAACCTCCTGTAGAAATTTGCGAAACCCAAAAAGGACTGAAGAGCCTTCAGGTTCGCAGGAATAGGCCAATCCAAAACCGCTTTAACCTTGGAGTGGTTCATGGACAACCCCCCGGGAGTGATACAAAACCCGAGGAAGTCAACGTTATCAACGTGGAACAGGCACTTTTCCGGTTTGGCATACAGCAAGTGTTTTTGCAAGCGTGATAGCACCTCACGAACGTGGCGTACGTGCTCTTCCAGAGACTGAGAAAAGATCAGGATGTCGTCGAGGTAAACCACAACGTAGACATCTAAGATATCGCTCAGGATGTCATTCATAAACCTCTAGAAGGTCGCCGGGGCATTACACAACCCAAAAGGCATGACTGTATATTTGTATAAGCCGTACCGGGTACAGAAAGCGGTTTTCCATTCGTCCCCGGAACGGACGCGGACCAGGTTGTAGGCTCCGCGGAGGCCCAGTTTGGTGAAAATGGTAGCGTGTGTGAGTCGGTCAAGCAAGGGCATGATGAGGGGAATAGGGTACCGATCTTTCCTCGTGATAGCATTCAGGCGTCTATAATCTACGCATGGGCGCAGATCGCCTTCCTTTTTAGGCACAAAAAAGATAGGGCTTGCTGCAGACGACGCGGATGGTCGTATGTGCCCTAGGCTCAAGGCCTTCCGAATGTACTCCTTGAGAGTCGTTTCCTCAGATGGTGAGAGGGAATAGATCCGCCCTGCGGGAATCACTGTGTCAGGGAGTAGATCGATGGGGCAATCGTATGGGCGATGTGGAGGCAGTGTTTCAGAGGAACCACGATCAAACACAGTCGCATAATCCAGGTATACCTGGGGAACATCTGTCGCCACTAGCCCGACTACGTGTTCTGATGGTGTTTCTTGCGGATCCTGCACCGTTAGCTGAGCTATAGCCTGAGCAGGATTGTCGCTGAGTGTGTCTGTGGGAAGACAGAAATGTTGACAGACGTCCGACTCAAAGTGAACCAAACCCAATTTCCAATCAATGAGGGGGTTATGTTCCTGAAGCCAAGGGATTCCCAGTATGAGCCCGAAATGTGGCATGGTAATGAGATCAAAACTTATGGTCTCCCTGTGTCTGGATTGTATGGTCAATAGCAAAGGGGCTGTCTGTTGTTTTACTAGGCCCGAAATCAAAGAAGAGCCATCTACAGCATGTACTGGTTCGGGCCTGGTCTTGGTCAAGGGGGGCAGATTCAATGAACGGGCCAAGGAAATGTCGATATAGTTACCTGTTGCCCCTGAATCGATTATCAAAGTAACAGGATGCGAGACAGACGCTGTGGGCTGTAGAGTGGCTTGTACATGGATGGGCCGGATAGGTCCAAAAGCGGGTGTTGGATTCGGGGTGTGCGTGGTATAGCTCGATCCCGTCCCCGGTACTATGATCGAGCTATCCGAAAACCCTGTGGCTTGAGTGTGGGGCGGCGTGGACATTCCTTAACAAAGTGACCCAATGTGCCACAATAGTAGCAGGCGTTATCTACCCTCCTACGTTCCCTTTCTAGGGGAGATATCGGGCTCCTGACGCCCCCGATCTGCATGGGTTCTTGAGAGGAGTCAGAGGAAGGAACTGCCGTGTGAGGTGTGGAGGACTGAGCGAAACCTGCTTCCGCCCTTCTTTCGGACCTACGTGCGTCCACCTGGAGCGACAAATCAACCAGATCCTGGAATGCAGTGGGTAACGAGGGCACTACCGATAAGGCGTCCTTCATGGGATTACTGAGACCCCTATAGAAGACTACTGCCTTCTTGACCTCGGGCCAGGAGGTTTCAGCGGAGAGCTGGTTAAAACGGGTTATGAATTCAATGAGGGAATCCCTACCCTGACTCAAATCCAGAAGTTCCAGATCTCGAGACTGGACTTTGTGTCTAGTATCAAAAACCCTGGACATCTCGGTGACAAGGAGATCAAAGTCATATAAGGCCGGGTTGTCATTCTCCAACAAGGGGTTGGCCCATGCAGCGGTCATCCCAGCCAGATGGGAAATAGTGAACGCTGCTTTCGTGGTGGAATCTGGGAAAGCCTGATGTCGGCACAGAAAATGCAACTTGCATTGGTTTAGGAAGGTCCTGAATTTCTTGGGATCCCCATGGTATCTCTCAGGGGCTGCCAACGGGAACGGGGTAGGTAGTACCATGGGAACAGGGTTCTGAGGTGGGAGAATCGGAGGTGGAACGGGTTGGGAGACAGGGGGTATGTCTCCGAATTCTGCATCTGGGGGGAAAGGGTGTCTGACACTTTGTATGTTGTCAAGACGTTGATGGATAGCCATGTTGGCTGCTGCCATATCGGCTCATAGCACTGTGATGGCTTGGACTATAGCAGTCATGGGGTCTTCAGCGTTCCCCTCCATTGCCTACACGACAATAGGCTTCACAGTCTGTTGTGACTTGAGTGTCGTGTAGGCAGAAGATGCCTCTGTCCCCAAATGCCGCACAGAGAGAACCTAAAGCCACTCTCTGTGCAGCCGTTGAGGCCACAGGCGAAGATGTTCAAGTCCGGGACCGCGAACCTCTGGGACCCCACGCTGCTGCAAGAAAATGCGGATTAAGTACCAAGCAATAAACAGTAACCACAGTGTTTAGGAAAAACGGAAAGGTCTTACCAATAAGGGTCAAGGAAGAGGTGGTGAACCTAGTGGAGAGGTCCGGGACCCACGTGGACTGAAGTACCCCAAGAGGAGTAGTCCTCAGCTTGTTCGCCTGTTAGCAGGAACTGTGGAGCTATGAGACAAGAAGTCCAAAGAGCCAAGGTGCAAGAAGGAGATCCGGGAGGCAATCCAATAACAGTCCGTGGTCGAGAGCCGAATATCACTATGCAAACAAATCCAAAGGGTAGATCCAAGAAGAGTCCAGTAGAGCAGGCCAGGTCGATTCCGTGAGTAGTCAGTGATCCAAAGGTACGTAACGCCAAACAGGATGCAGAGCACAGCTGTGAAGCAACGAGCACCTGGGTTTCCGTGTTTAAGTACTTGCGCTTCTGATCACGTTATGCGTGGCTGAGTCACGCGATCAGGCAAGAGCATCACGTGACCTTACAGTCCCGCGACGCGGAAGTTCAATGCTAGTCCTTCGCGATCCTAGGCGCCAAGGTAACTGCCAGTGAAGAAACGGCCGTAGCCTGACAGCAGTCCTATTACGGACCAGGCGCGGGCGCGCGCGCAAGGCATGTGAGTATCCACGTGAGTCCCGGAGAGGGGAGAGAGAAAGGGATGAGTGAGACGGGGGGCGGGGGAGCGCCTTGGGGACCACATGATGTATAGGTGTGTGCGTGGAAGGGATCGTGACACAGATGAAGCACTGATTCTCTAGGATGGTCTATTGAAAACCAGTAGGGTGACTAGGTAACTTATTTATTAATTCACACAGTGTGCTACTTTGAACCATAACCCAAGCAAGACACATTGGAACACCTAGGCTTCTGATCAGTGAAAAGTGTCAATTTTATATGGGACCAACAAATAGAAGTCCCACCAAAAACACAAGCAAGACTCAAGTCCTTCCCTGGTTGGACCAGATCTGATACAATGGGGACATAAAACTAAGATGGCATGACATCTTCAGATTTGTCACAAGACATACTATAAAGGAATGTGTAAAGAATTTGAATGCATTTGTTTATGATGCTTTCTAATGTTAAAATGTTTCTACCTTCTTATTATTCACAGTGGTTAAAAGAGTGAGCCCATCAACTGAGCAAAAATGTTCATCCTATGTAGCTAGTTTGGGATAACATCAAAGTCTAAATTAATTTTTCAGATTTAAGAGATAGGGAAATACCACATATTTCACTTTTTAAGAAACAAATGTAAATTATATATTGATTTGCTAGTGCCTGTTCAGTATCTAAGGACATTTAGAGAAATCCATATAGAAGCTGAAACTTTTGCCACATGTAGAAAATTCTAAGGGCCAAGCATCTGGTGTGTAGTTGTCAACACAATAACTCAGTCTGGGTACCAGAAAACTTATCTTGACAGCCCTGAAGCTTAAAAGCGATCAATTTCTCAGCCAATTCTTATAATTTGGATGCCATGTGCAGAGACAATATATATATGGAATTAAAAAATATGTACTTTTCTTTTCAATGTTGAACTCATGTGAAAATGCAATTATAAATTAACAAGCCCAGAGTTTCACCACAGTGACATAGGGGGTAATTACAAGTTTGCCAGTATCCTGCCAGAATTACTGATGGGATACCGGTAAACAGACCTACCATTACCAGCACCTGATATCCGGGATATTCTAGGTGCTGACAATGGTAGTAGTTAAGGTGGCTTTAGCTGTATTTCAAGGGTTTTGTTGCATTACGTTCTCACCTTAACATTCCTACAACTAAACTTTTTCCTTGAATTTTAATTTTTTTGTACAAGATTGGATTAACATCCCTGCAACTAACTTTTTTTCCTTGAACTTCAAGGGTTTTGTTATTACATAGACTCTTGCTGCGTCACTAGCCATCGCCTTCAGCCGTCAGCAGTAGCAACATTAAATAAACATTATTTAAATCCTTTGGCAATCTAGCTTGGTGTGTGACTATAGAGTAATTGCAGACAAGCCAATCTCCCCACCCATGCTGTGAAATGTCCACAGTGAATGGATGCTGCCTCATGAAACATAATTGCACATGATTTCTTAATAATAGAAACATGACTATTTACAAAATGTGTTATCAACGTGTTCATTTTTCTATCATCTTCACTATATCTTTGCAACATAATTAAGAGGTACTTATTAAAAAGTGGATGTTTCAGTGTAGACTGTAAGTTATAACCATAGTCACTGCATTGCATATCATGAAAAGCTTTTGTTACAAGATCAGAAAAATTCACAATTTTCTGATCAGGGATAGGAACATCTAAAAACCTTTTGGAAACATCCCGAGTAGTATGGGCTTTGTTACATTGTGGACATGTATGCTTCCACTCATAAGAAAATCATACATATCTATCTACACTTATGATTACCTGCACTAGCACATCGAAAATAGTCATTACAAATTCTTGACTATCTTCCTGTGTAATTTGGGAAAAATCCCCTTGCAACAGCTACTATACTTGTGATTGATAGTTACAAATCTGTGTTATGTGGTCTTTCATTTACAGATACTTTCATAATTCAATGTTCCACACATAGCTGTTTGTCTACTGTTGAAGCTATTTCTTGCATCAGTAGAGTCATTTGAAACAACATTCACATAACTGCATTTGAACAGCATTTAAAGCATGTTTGGTTACTAAATCTACGGTGGGAATATGTCATATTTGCATGACTTTCCAATATTTTCTTCTTTTGTACACTTAAGTGGAAACATTTTATTTGATTGTAGCTTCACTGATTCCTTATTTTTCCTTGCTAAGTGCTTAGCAGGAAGAGGTACAAGGTCATGGTGAGGAGGACACAGCACACGTAATCTAATGTGTTATTCAATGCAGGATATGGGAGCTGTCACTTTTGCTTCATCAAAGTTTATTGAAAATAAACCTTCAATATTTTTCATACGTGACAGGACTATACATGACATTCTGTCTTTGAACTCTATATGACCAATGTTAGTTTCTGCTGCTTGTAAAGTCAACCCTTGTGATTTATGAAAGGTAATTGCTTATCCTTAAAATGCATGAAGCATGCAGAGGTCCCGGAAATCAAATGAGGTACCTCTACACAAACTTTGCTTGAACATGTTCAATATTTGTAATGTGAGGAAAAGTGTGGATGCAACCACTCATCCCATTGCTCTATTTACTAGACTAATATCTGTGTTCAAGTTCATCTTTAACTATACACATGCATTGATGCACAGTTTTAAAACCGATTCTAGACTTGCTACTTTAGAAATTGAACTATCTAATTGAATTAATCAAGCCTTTGCTATTTTATCCACCTCTAATTGCATAAAATGGTCATCTAAAGCATTGCATGATTTTATCTCTACAATGTATTGATTCCCAGAGAACAGCATTTTAGAGTTGAACCTCTGACCTTGAAGAGTCAACATGACATCAGGCACAGGGCACAGGCACAGTGCAAACTTCATGAAACATATTAGAAATCAGTCCCCCTTTTAAAACTTTTTTCATATACTCATCAAGAATACCTATATAAATCGTATTAAGCATTTCTGCGGGCTCTAAGTCTGCAGATTGCCTCATATTAATGGTAAGTTCCTGGAATTCAAAACAATTTCAAAGGTTAAAATTACCAATGCTACCTATCATTTTTTGACTATCCTTAAATTACAGCATCTTGAAAACTGGTTGACCTTTCACAGCAGTTAATCGTAAAGAAATCTCCTAAAAACAACAATATGTTTGCCTCTAAAGAAAATGTCATAGTCTTCAAGACCTTTTGCTTTCACAAGTGAATGAAAAAGCTACCACCAAGATAAAAACCATGCGTACTTCTTCTACAATCAAGGTTCTGTACTTGATACAAGTTTTAGATATTCTAGTTTATTGTCATGCTCCACTGGTAGCATCAACAATCGATGTAAAGAAACACCTCCTATGTTGAATGCTGCTAAACCTGTTGCAGAAGTTACAGTACATGACAGAGAACTATCGGGTACATGTTGCATCATTGCTCTCAATGCATGAATTAAAACAGATTTGTTTCTCCCCTTCCATTAACATACATCAACAATAGTTTGTATTGGACATAAGAGCATTCATGCTTGTCATGTTGTAAACCGTGCAAGGACCGTTCTTTGATTGATTTTACAATAAAATTCCTTCTGCTCTACATTACGTTTACCTATTAATGTATCATAATTTGCATCTGCAACCTTTGTTTGTTGCATTGCACTTTCTTCTTCATCAGTTGAATAATTGGCTTGGCTAAGACATTTTAACTTCCTACTGCAGAATGTTGACTGTCCTCGGGAGACTCTTTTACCAATTCAGATACCAAAAGTTCTTCTTGAACAAGTTATTTTCCCAGTAACTGTCAATACTGGTCATATTTTGGCTATCTAACTAACTCTTTTTAGCAAAATATGATTGATCAAAAGTTTCATAACTTCCCAGCAAATCACTATCTACATGCCACGGCAAGAAAAACTGCACAATTCTTTTTTCTGTGCAGTTTGGCAAGACAGTTTCATGTGGTTGATTTATTTCTTACTACAAAACCAGTACATCCATCTAGTGTAAACCATCCACTGTCATTGTTTGCTTCAATATTCCAACATAGTAACGTTCTGTTACTTCATACAAAAATGATCCTCCAACTCTGCAGACCTATTTGGATAATAGGTCTCAATCAAGTTGGTTTTAAGCATGTTTGTACTATCAGGTACTCTTTCATCTAACTGCTGACTTTCAATCAAAGGCTTCAATATCCAATTTATTGTAGTAGCTCGGCCAAGACTTAACCATAGGACATTAATGCTACATCCATACAGAGGCAAACGAGTTAGCCAATCTGCAGTTTCATAGCTTCCACACTCTCAATGAGGCAGCATCTTTAGACCAAAGATTAGAAGTTTCTGACTAAGACTTTTATCTGCTGATAAGTCTGCCCATACATCAGCACATTACTCTTTTCAGCTTTTGTCATGTATACTGTAACATATTGAGTAACAACTGTAGTATTGTCTGCAATGTACTGTATATCAGTATTTGCATTCCAAAGCTCAGCAATGACAGGATTGAAATCATTAATGAATTGCCATTCCGTATCTCCTTTTAAATGATATGTATTCCTCTGTGACTTACCAGTAACTTGCTGTCGAACAGATGACATAAGACTACTTGCTCAACCAACTGTCGTCACAGGCCTTGGAAAGCCAAATCAGCACTGAGTGTAGTACTTGTCTTTACTTTTCATATTTTCTCTGACAGTACTTCCCACTCAAGTGTCTTTGAAATCTTTCCACCTTGTTCCGTAGACCAGAATTCACATGCAGAGCAGGGATGAACAAGTAAAATATTTTTCTATAAACTCCATCACACAGACCTTACTTTCTATACCAAACTGATGAGCATCTTTAATCAGCAACAGCATATGTATATGTGGAGCTCTGTGTGCCGGGTACTCTTTCCTCCAAAAGAAAAGCTCCACAGTGCCTAGTGGACCAATCTCTTTATTACATATATAGGGCCTCATCACGAGTTGGGCGAGCGCTGGCGCTAATAGCCCTGCCGCCAAACCCCCGGCGCTATTAGCGCCGTATCACGGGTTTGGCTGAAGGGTTATTGCCCATTCCCCATTGGGCCCATTCGGGAATTCCTCATTCCCCATTGGGCCCAATGGGGAAAATTAGCGCTATTACCGCCGGTGGATTTCCCGCCGGTGGTAATCGTGCCGAAAATTGGCAATTTTGCCACGGATTTCCCCCCAGCTCAGAGCTGGGGGGAAATCCGCCAAAGCCATGATCTGGCAGACCCTTAAATGCGGCGGTGATAGCGCTACCGCCGCATTTAAGGGTTACCGCCAGACTCGTGATGAGGCCCATAGTGTGACATGGCTAAAGATCTGTGATAGAAGAATCATGATACACTTACTGGGTACATAGAACACAATTCTCCTGGTGTCATGTGTTCTACGTCTTCTTTTTGTGGATTACTTTCACAAACCTAGTCTACAAGATCATCCCAACCATACTCAATACAACTTAAAGTCACAAACCAGGTAGGACGGGCCACATTTCTGATCCTGCATCTAACCTCTGAGTGCCTTCTATACCAAGATTCCTTAGTTCCTCTCATTAAGGCAGTAAGTGAAAAATATATTTAATATCAGTGCGTAATTGGGAATTCCTGTACAATGATATTCTGAAGAAGAAATTGGAACCTTCATATCATCCAATCTGCCTCCCTCTCCAGTAGGAAAAAGCATAGGGAAACAAAAAGCTTTTAAACTTTTTTCCCCAGACACTGATTTGTGCACCTTTTGATGCTTTCATTTGGTATAATTCTAAACTGTCACCCATGACTTCACATGAGTGTAGAGGATGAATAATGCAATGTTCAAACAAAACTATTCCTTTCTGCAACAGTTAGACGTTGGTACAGACCTTCACTGCTCTTGCTTGTTGACTCAACATTAAGCATAGACAAGTCTGGTACAGTCTGACTGCTTTTGTACAAATCATTGTGCTCCAGTAGAAATGCTGAAGCCTCTTTCACCTTTTTGATATCTATAAGCTGTTGCCAAATGTTCTTATCTTTTGTGACAACACCATTTACTAAAACAAAAAAATGTATCTGCAATGTCACGCGTCACTCCTAGAGTGTTGACATTTTCTTGTAAATTGAGGGGTAAATACACAACATTGGCTCTCATGATTTGTTAGGCAGTTTAGACATATTTGTTTGCAGGGTAACAATAACGGAAAGCAAGAAAAAACATTTTCAATTTTTGAAGCAAAACAGGATATCATGCACTACCATGTCATTCAAAACACTTATAGGTGGAATACATTTTCTGTTTTAAAATCTACTGCAGTGTCTACAACATATTGTCTTACTTGTGTCAAATCGTTCTTCTTCAAACAAATACAGATAAAGGTATTTCCAAACATCTTCTGCACTGTGTTTAATGTTCTCCTCAAAGTATACTAGTTGTACTTGAGATTTACATACACAAAGGATGTAAATAGCATGAGTGCACATATACCAAATGTAGGTACAAACTTTGAATGTTAAGTGAATGGAAGGAACACCAAAAAACGGACGGGTGAGTGGAAATATAGAGTGAAGGAATACATTGGGTGAGTGCGGATACAAAAGACAGTGGTAGGGTGGTGCGTGTAGGGTACATGGAAATATGATAGTCGTGTGAGAATAAAGACAATAGGAATAAATTCACTGAGTGAATATACACACACACATAAATACGATAAGTGAAAGGACATACATAATCTACTGAAATCACAGTACCAACCCAACACCATTAACCTGTGTAAATATATAAACATAACCATTAGTTGTGCCAGTGCCCATCCCCTAGAACTCAATTTATAGACAAAGCTGAGCGCCTGCACCAGCACTCCTAAAACTTAATTATGCATTGTATCAGGTAAGCAGTATATGCTTTGTTTTGTGTCACTAATAAGACTTTGGGCCTGCATCCTGCTTACACAAATCCATGCCCCTCGTTTCCTCTTTCCTATTTTAGTATCTGGGAAAGATTTTACAAAGCATTCCTGTGCACACTAAAAAAAAGGATCTGCACTTCTGTTTTGCACTTATCGTAAAGAGCTGCTCTGACAGCCTCTGACGTTTGTTCTCAATTTTAAACATGTGAGGTCCTCATAATGAGCCTTCTTGCATACTCATCATAAGCTATAATTGCAAACTCAAGGAATGTGTAATGCTACCATCAGTCACCACCATATATAGTTTCCAAATGATGTGCCATATTTATCTTTATAATTACATGACTTAAGACATTTTTGATTTTTTCACGGCACTGCACATTGAAATGTCAACACAAATGAATGTGTACCGGTTTACATATGGACGATATTGTGTCATTAATAAAATGACAGCTTGATCTGCCACTGCTTACAGCACTATGGGCCTCATCACGAGTTGGGTGGTATTTGGGTTGTAATACTGCCCAACTATATTAGCGTTAGCAACCACCGGTCCAGCTGTATTACCGCTTGATCACGAGTTGGGCACTAACTGTAAGTCCCTATTTCCCATTGGGTCCATTGGACCGAATGCAAAATATTCGGCGTAATTACTGTGCAGTAATGCCACCAGCGGTAATTGCAACAAGAATGGGCAGTTTTTCAGCTTATTTACCCTCAGCTCAGAGCTGGGGGTAAATACACCAGACTCGTGATCGGGCCAACAGTGACTATTACATGTATGGTTCAATTCCACTGCATATGTTACTTTGCTACGTGGATTTTCTGATGGTTATGTTAATGTAAGTTCTAGTACTGCTACTCACAATATCCATGTTCTCTGTATGATAACAAATCTTTCTCTAATACCCCACCAAACTCACAAGATTCCAACCTAAAGAGTATTCAACCCCTTGTTCACCCCTTACCAGAAGGGCACTTTCAACACTGCTGAGGGCTTTGCTGCAATCCTTCTATTTCACGAAAGCATACAGTGGTTCTTCAATCTATTCTATATGATGATGGTTACCTTACACCAGTGTACCCCACCAGGCTGCTTCCTATTTGAGGGAATATCTTAAAGCACTGTGCATATTCTATATAAGGACAGCATTACAACCAAGTCCATACTGCATCTGTTATATGTAGCTCAGTGATCACTGGTGAGGCCCATAGTGTGCCTATTTTTCTTGTGGCAATTCACACTTGCAAACCATTCTGTGACTCTTTTTCATAAAGGAAGATTCCATTAATGAGGCCATTCCTATATTCTTTATGTGTGTAGGTGTAACTGCTAGGAACGATGCTTCAAATTCTGTGGCTCATGCTTACAAAATCTGAGTAGAGGGATAGTTGCTTTACACCAATGCAGGCCACAGGGCTGTATTCCACTTAAGAGAATGCTTTCATGCTAAAAGCAGCAGTGACTTCTTCTGTGCAAGGGAACCTTACAATACTTTATTATATAATGAGATATTAGTGAGGGAAACACTCACGTTTAGTGCCCATTTTGATGAGCACCAGTTGTACAATTTTACTGTACTGTTTCCATTTCTGTATCTAATATATTTGAGTACACATTTCAGTAAATATTGTTCGAATTAAACCTATTGTAAGCTATGCTATTAATGAAGCTCTTCTTAACCTCTTATGCATGTGTGTGTGTGGAAAACAGAGTAGTGTATTAGTTCTACAAAAGGAGGTTAGATCGGCTACTGAAGATGTGTCCCTGTGCGAAAGCACCACAGACCTAAATCTGATCTATTATATTGCAAAATCTGCAGTAGTGACTGGCTGCACAGGGCTAATTATTGAACACTTGCTTTGTAACTGGACTGGCTGGTGAAAACCTTTGGGCCCTCATTACAACCTTGGCGGAGGACCATGGTGCTATTAGCACCATGGTCCATGCCGCTAAGGTTACGATTCCGCCATGGTGGATGGCGGAATTACCGCCCCATTCCAAGGTGAGTGGGGCGGTAATTCCCCATTCACCATTTGCCCTTCCCCATTCCCATTTTGCCCCCATAGGGCATAATGGGAATGGGGAAGGCGCTAATTACTGCACCGTAAATTACGGTGCCGTAATTAGCTCCAAAGTCCCTTTGCGGGTTGGATTTTTAACGTCTGCTAAAAGCAGGCGTTAAACACCAACCCTCAAAGGGACACTTGTAATCAGACGTTAAGGGTTAACGGCGCCGAGGCGCCATTAAACCCTTAACGCCTGAGTTGTAATGAGGGCCTTGTTCTTGTAATTGATGAATTTTATACTACCGTTGGACCATGGATTCTATTAATTGTAATCTTTTCGATGTGTTGAAAGCAACGGGATGGGTTGGTGATACTTTCTGTACCTATGAATTTTACATCTCCTTGGACCATGATTTTTAGCAATTGTAATTTTGTCTACTTTTAACAATTGTGAATCAATGAATGTAATGCATGTGACTGTTTTTATGCTTGTATGGCTCTCAGCTGAATAAAGTTATGTTCAACACGTTGTTCTACATATGCAAAGCTGACATTACTATGCTACATGCTTTGTCTGGTTGTAGTGTTAATGAATATTTTTATACTGCTACTCATAATGTCCCTGTTCATTGTATGATAAAAAAAGTCTTGCTCTGCTAGCCCACCAAACTCACAAAATACCAACCTAAAACATATTTAATCCCTTCTTTATGTCTTCCCAGAAGGGCACTCTTAACACGGTGAGGGCCATGCTGCAACCATTCTGTTTGACAAAAGCATGCACTGGTGATTACATCTATTCTATATGAGAAATGCTCCATTTCTATAGCTTATGCTGAAAAAGTCTATGTTGAAAGTGACCTTACACCACTGTACCTCACAAAGCTCTTTTCTATTTTAGGGAAAATCTTAAGCACGCTGCCTTTACTACATGACGAGAGCAGGCATAACCAAGCCAATAATGCATCTGTTATATGTGGGCTGACATTGCACTGCTGAGGCCGATATTGTTCCTGTTTTTCTGGACGAAATTCACACTTGGAAAGCCATTCTGTGACTCTTTTACATAAAGGTAAATTCCACTACTGACACCATTTCCATGTTCTTTATATGTCTAGATTTAACTGCTAGGACCAATGTTACATCCATTGTATGTGAGGGAAGTGTGCACGGATGAGGTGCATGTGGCAGCCATTCTAAAAGATGAAAGCTTACACTGCTGATTCAATCAATTCTAGATGATGTATGGTTCCACTTCTGTGGCTCATGCTCACAGAATCTGAGAAGAGGGAAGGTTACAATTTGCCAATTCAGGCTCTAAGGCTCTTTTCCACTTGACAGAATATCCTAATGTTAAGGGCAACAGGGAATTCTTCTGTGAGAGGGACCTTACAATTCTGTACTCCATAATGTTATATTTTCATGTAATTTGTTTTATTATTAATATACAGTTTGCCAAACTGGCTTTGTATATTCAATCACATCAAATTTTATGTTAAAACAGTAAAACAACAGAGAGTCTGATACAAGATACACTCTAATATAGTACATAGTACTTTGCTCCTATAGTTTACTCCTATATTAAAATAGACCTCTTAACAACTCATCTACAATTTCTAAACATCTCAAATAAAACTTTAACATATGATATATACATTTAATATTGTTTCCGCCCATTAGCATATCCCATAGGATTAACTTATCATCACAATATATCATATTGTCAAATGACTTTAGATATTTAATGCATAGTTCCCTTAAACTTTCACAATTTATTTCAATGTGTTTTATAGACTCAATTTCAGAGCAACCACAGTCGGCATAATCTAGCACCTCTACATAGACCAATTTTGGGCCCCTTGATCTCAAGCAGGGTTGTTACATTGATTTGTTTAGCAGCAAATATTGCCAAACTATATAACTGTCCGGATAGGCCGTTGTGTAACTAGGAACCTGTTCACTGTCCATCAAATACTGAATAAAAGGCCCACTGTTGACATTCGTTGCCAGCTGCATAATATCAACCTCTCGACTATATGCACAAAGTCTTTGTTTCACCCATTATTTAGATGCCAGTTGATAATCTCCATGGGCTTAATATTCAAAGTCCGATAACCATGTCACATTCTTGATCAATAGTTTACTTAGGGTGCCAAAACGATCAAAGTTATATATCCTCTTAAATGCATTGTCGTATTAGCGAGGTAATGATTCACTTGTACTGCCCATGTTGATGTGCAATATTTATACACACTTGCTCTAATGTGTCCAATTCAGTACCTACAATATTTGGGTAAATATTGTTCTAATGAATTCTATTGTGAACTACCCTATTAAGCAAGCTCATCTTTGTGTTTGTCTGTGTGAACAACTGAGAAGCGTAGTTATACATATGCAAAGCTTACATTACTACCAACCTAAAAAGTATTTAACCCCTTCTTCATGTATTACCAGAAGGGTACTTGTAACACTGGTGAGAGCCATGCGATTTGACAAGAGCTTACACTGGTGATTACATCTATTCTATATGATGAATGCGTCCATTTGTATAGCTTATGCTCAATATGTCTATATTAAGAGAAGGATTTCCTTACACCACTGTAACTCACATAGCTAATTTCTATTTTAGGGAATATCTTAAAGCACAGTGCATATTCTACATGATGAGAGCAGGCAAAATCAAACATACACTGCAATTGTCAAATGTGGGCTGCGATTAGACTGCTGAGGCCCATAGAGTGCCTGTTTTTCTTGGGACAGTTCACTCTTGGAAAGCCATTCTGTGACTCTTTTACATAAACAGAAATTCCACTAATGAGGCCATGCCCATGTTCTTTATAGGTTCCGGTTGAACTGCTAGGGCAATGTTACATGCATCATATGTGAGGGAAGGGTGCTTGGCTGAGGCGCATTCCTGCCACAATTCTATTTGACAAAAGCATACACTTTTACCGGTGTAGCCCATAGAGCTGTTTCTTACTTGAGGGAATGTCTTGAAGCAGTGCTCGCTACCAAAGAAAAATGTTGACCCCGACATATATTTGTTTTTACAAATTAAGCATTGGGTTTACCAAAACAATAACATGGAGCAATCTAAATACTCTTATACATAACCATACAGTAACATGCAGTGCAGGATAAAGACTATTTTCAAACCATAGACATTTTAAAATGACCAAACAAAACTCTTTTCAAAACATTAAAGTGGTTATAAAACCATTTTAAAAAAATGACATGTCTATTGCTCTGTGATCATTTGTTTATTGCTGGCCCCCCTACTGTTCAACTTGTACCTGACTGACTTTTTGGCCCGCCTGTTCAATACTGCAGGCTGCCCTGTCAAGCTTGGTGACACTCCACTGGCAGGCATGTCATACGCAGACAATCTTGTATTAATGGATTGTACAATCAGTGGATTCAAAGCTAAGTTTGACAAATTGATTTGATATGCGGCGGGAAAACGACTTGTCAATCAATATGACTAAGATGAAGGGAATGGTGGTGTCTAGCCGAAAATGTAATCACACAGCACCAGGGTCACAATTGGGACGCATTGAGTGTGTGGAACACTACCCCTATCTGGGCCTTGAATTTTCCAACTGTGGGGTCTACCATAACATTAAAGAGGCCAAAAGAAAAAAAGCGAACACTATGATTGCTGCTATCAGCAAGTTTGCTGAGAGAACAGCAAGGTACTCGATTGAAGGCATTATTATGCTCTACAAGCGGTGTTTCTGCCCAGCCACTGTACAGATTAGAAGCCCTAACTATGAAAGCACTGAAATGGCTTGACATACTTGAAGGGCATTTTTGGCAAAAGATGTTAAACCTCCTGTGTTTCACCCCTATTGACTCTTATGTCTTGAGTTGGGACTTGTTCCACTCAGTAGCCAGGTGCTGATGCAAAGAAGGACTCTGTATATGAAATCCAAAGCTAGCCCGCTCTTTCCCATGCTCAAGATACTAGGGGCTCTTCAGAAGCCTCCTTCATGCAGCAGAAGGAGAGGCAACTTCCGTAATATAAATGAGGCCTGCTTTGCACAAATAAATTGGCAGCCGGATTTTGCAAAGGGTACTGGATTCCCGATGCTAAAACACATCTTGAAAAAAAAAATTGAGCAATGGGATTGGAAACACAATTATGGCCACCTAAGCACCCTGAATAGCTACAAAAATGTCACCAGTCATTCACATTTACCTTAAACCAAAGGTGTATCTGCTCCAGTCCCTGAGTCTGGCCGTCAGCATTTTAATCTTACGATTATGACTTAACAAACTACCTTAGTGGGCGGTGCAGGGGTATTACTTAAAAATACCCTGTAACTAGCATTTTCTGCCGCTTGTGCAAAAAGCAGGACATACCGGAAATGGCTAGACACGCTCTCAAGGAATGTCGTAGGATTGGACCTGTTTGTTGGGGCAGTTTGTTAGCCACTACGACTCAATTAAATCTGATGAATTCTTGGACTATCGCATTAACACTGACCTGGTCATTCTGCATATTGCACTTTATAACGTATGGCGTTGTGTCAACTTGTTATTGAAGAATTAACCAATCAATGAATGGTTTTTAAGTTTTAGTGTTAAGTGTCATGATATATGAATTTTTATTTTATATTTTATGATTCCATTTTACGATGAAATATGGAGATTTTAACAGTATTATAGGAGATGTGCTGTGATTTAATGTATGTATGTAAGTTTGCTCAAAATGTTTGTAAAAGTTTGTATGAACTAATACAAATATATTTAAATAAATAAAAAAGTGTTTATTTTCACTGGAGCAAATATATATATTCTATACCATGCACTTCATTGTATAGCCCACTTCTTCAAACTGAAATCCATTTTCTTTCCTAATGAATAACTTCCAACAATTCTGACTATGTATTTTTTGGATATACAGCAGTGCTGTTTTATTCTCAACAAACACAAAAAGATACAAAAAAGAACTCCCCAATGCCCCATTATGAGCAGATTACCAAATAAAACCTTCAGCAAAACAGTGAGAAACAACTTTTAGATTCCAACAGTTTTCTGTCACAAATAACCACAGCATAACATGGACTACTGCTTGATCACTCTCCTTAAAACACTCAAGTACATTAGAAAAAACCCTGCTTTCAAAATATTAGTTACAACCTTTATAAACTCAAAAACACAAACTCACTTAATAGATCTTATGTGAACCACAGTTCATGTAAAGCATCAAATGAATAAAAATACACTGCCACCCCCTTCAGCTATTCAAAAGAATGCACAGATCTTCGCAACTGCCACAGAGTCAACATCTCCAGAATTACAAATGTTTACAAATTGTGGCTATCATACTTTTCAAAAATCAATATCACAAAAATAGGACTGTAGAACATAAACTACTAAAATGACCAACACATTTTTACTGCTACCTGTCACAGCCAAGTACTCACTTCCAACAGTACCACCAACCAATTGCAAACACCAAAACACACAGAGGGTGCATGCCCCACTCCTACTATTTCTAAAAATTCAAACTTAGAATAATTTTCCTACAAACTGAGAAGGAGACGAGATATCATGACTATTTGTAAAACTGTGTGGCTGATTGGAGGTAGTTAATTCTTTTGGTTACTAACATTTTGTGAAAAAGTAACTATTAACATGGACTTGGATTTGGCTGATTTTAGAATTAAATGGTTTGGATTGCTGGGAATGCAGTGGTCTCCAGTTTGTCCATAATTTATTCAGTCTGAGAAGTACAGGTCAACCGAATGGCATACTGATTCATTGTGGGGGCAATGATTTGGGTAATGTCTGAGGTATGTCCCTGGCTTTAATGATGAAACGGAACTTTAAAAAATTAATGAAACGGTTTCCTCACACCATCTTTATCTTTTCCAATCTTACTCAGAGGCAAAAATGGGAGTGGACCACCAAATTTAATTCTTAAATTGAAAAATCAGGGAGAAATGTTAATAAGGTAGTTTCAACGTTCATGAGAGACCAAAAACAATTACGGATGCCAAACAGCAACATACAGTTCTTCATGACTAATTTGTGTAGACATGACGGAGTACACCTAGCTGATGAAGGAAATGTGGTTTTCCTTGATAACACCAAAGCAGTACTCCAAATGTGTTAAAATATTACCCTCAGTGTACCCAAAAACAGTCTTTTTTGAGGACTACCGATACGATTGCATATATATATATAAATATATATATTACATGGCCCACGGTAGTTATGGTTAAGTTGCTAAACTCATAGGAAGAGCACTTTTTTGGCAGCTTATAACTTTCCTCCCCCTGGACGAATCCTCATCAAACTTCACAAGCAAAGTATATGGCCGGCTCTGAATTTTTTTGCCAAGTTGGGCGAGGTTTCGTGCGGGGGGGCAAAGTTATGGGGGGTGTCCCACATTTTATTTTCCATAGACTGAATGGGGAAAAACATTGCGCACGGTTACAGCCCGAACGGCTGGGTAGATTTTCACCAAATTAGCGGCAGGAGCAGGGGCTTGGGACAGAAAGTGTGCTTTTGTGTATATGATGGAAATCCGACCACTACCTTTGTTGCAAAGAACTGAAATGTACGGCACAAAAAAAATTGTGATATCTGGGTCCGCTCCGTACAGAATGCGTTGGTGGCAATAAAGGAAGGAACGGGTGGGGGAGTGAGAAATGGTTCATTTGACATAGGTTGGTAGGTGGAAGAAGACAGGGGAGTGTCTGCTGTTTTCGCACATACTGCATCAAGTCGCGGTTAGCCAGAGAGGTGACTACTTTGTGTGGTGATTGGAGGCAGGTGTCATAACGGCCCGATAGCTTGTGCCGTGTGCTGTTTGCACAGACCTCTTTACGTGATGAGTGGTGGTATAGCAATTTTAGAAGGGGAATGAAGTGCACATGACACCGATTGTGGGTAGTTTGGCAGTGACACAATAATTAGGGAATGGAAGTGGGGACGGCCTTGGTATGTAATTGAAAGTGTAGAGGGGTGCAGGAGAGAGTGTTCTCTATCTACATTATGGTAACTTAATGTACTATTCTGATTCTAGGAGCTGCCCCACTGCATTTTAGTTAATGTACTATTCTGATTCTAGGTGCTGCCCCATTGCATGTTAGCTAATGCACTATTCTTAATGTAGGTGCTGCCCCACTGCATTTCAGTTAATGTACTATTCTGATTCTAGGCGCTTCCCCATTTTAGTCAATGTTAGGAATTGTCACATCTAGGTACCCCTGATGTATGCCAACTAGCCACCGACTATCATAGTCTGGCCTGCTCCCCACCAGCGCCACTAGAATCCACCACTATCTACAGACCATGATCTTCTGGCTCGCCCTAATCATGTTCCCATTCTGCTTAATACAGGACAACGTACCCTGTAGCAACAATAGCTACATAGCCCACCAGGACGGCCTGGCTAAACTAGGGTGCCCCAGATACCACCCTATCTCATGCCCCACTCCGTTCCTACCCCCCGCATCCCCCTTCCCCTCCACTAACCACCCTCTCACCTCCACCTCCATTGCCATCCATGGCCCACCTACCAACAGCCACCCCAGCCCCATTGCGAAGTCTAACAAAATTAAACTGACCACCAAACCTCCCGCCCGCTTTAAGCCGCCCGGCCTAACCACCCCATCCCTTACTCCCAACCTCACAGCCCGCAATGACAGATTAGGCTCCAGGCTCCCCACCACAACTTCTAGACCCAGCTCCAAACCTTACACCAAAACTAATACAAAGCACATTGCCCCGAACAAGCCCACACCTCCCCCACTAAAAGGCGCCCTACTCAACGTCAGATCCTTGGCTGCCCACCCCACAGAAATTGCAGACATTATCCTTACAAACGACCTTGACTTTCTAGCCCTAACTGAAACCTGGCTTCATGAGGCGTCCGGACCCCATTTATCGCTAGCCATCCCAGACAAATACTCTATCCTCAGAGCACACAGACCAAACACCAGAGGTGGAGGTGTAGCGATCATTTCAAAATCCGCCCTAGGCCTTAGACCAACCGACACAGTCACACTCACATCCTGTGAGTTACTCACAGCCAAACTACAAACATCCCCCACAACCACAATCACCATCCACCTCATATATAGACCCCCAGGCCCCCCTGGGACCTTTGAAGAAGACATCACATCCCTCATCACCGAATATTCCAAACCATCAGCACAAATCATGATCCTCGGAGACTTCAATCTCGGCTACCAAGACCCGAACGATGCACATGCTGCATCCCTAGCCAATGTCCTAACCGATCATGGTCTTACTCAACTCGTTGTACTCCCTACCCACCAAAAAGACAGAACCCTTGATTGAGTAGCAACTCACAATTGCAATACAACTTGCAAAGACCCCCAACCTCTGGCATGGACCGATCACCACATGATCCCTCTTGAGGTCAACAGCAATCAGGCACTGCCCAATAAGCACCCCATGGCACCAGCATGTCCCATCAGGAATAAACGCAACATTACTGCTGAAGCCCTACTACCACTGGTCTTACCTACCCGCAATGCTCTCCCAGCCAACGCTGACCTAAACCTGCTGATTGACACCTTCAATAATTCCATGGCTAGAGCAATGGACACCGTTGCCCCTTTAAAAATACGCAAAGTTAAACCCAAAGCTCATCTGAACTCGTGGTGCACCCCTGAGCTCAAAATACTCAGGAAAGAGAAAGCTAAGGCTCATCACACCTGGAAGACTAACCCCACAGCGGAAAACAAATCCAACCTCACTAACTTATCCTCACTTTACAAAAGCGAGATAATCCGGACCAAAAAAGATGCTTACAACACCAGGATCACTCAGGCAGGATCCTCCACTAAAGAACTATTTAAAATTCTGAAGGAACTAGAAAACCCTATTTCACCTCCAGAAACCTGCCTGAAAGACAAATCCTGGTGCACCAACATCCAGAACGCCCTCAACAATAACATTTTAGGACTCCAAACTAAAATTGAAGACAAACGGCAACAACTCTTCAACAATAAGGTCACCAACCTTAGCCTACCCACACCCAACAACACTAGCGCAGGCTTCTCGTTTATGAAAGTCATCATCCCGGAAGTTCAAAAAATCATCACCTCCCTAAAACCCTCTAACTGTAAAGGAGACAGCTGCCCGGCACAGATCATAAAAGATGCAGCCAGAGAGCTCTCCCCCTTCATTACCAAACTCATCAACCTATCCTTCACCAATAACGCTATCCCCAGCAACTTAAAACAATCATGGGTTCTCCCACTCCTGAAAAAACAATCCCTCGACCCAGCCATACCCACCAACTACAGGCCCATCACCACAGTCCCCTTCCTACTGAAAATCCTGGACAGAGTTGCCTACATCCAAATTCAGGAATACCTGGAATCCAACCAACTGCTAGGAATACCTCAATCTGGCTTCAGACCTCAACACGGAACTGAAACCGCCCTTGTTGATCTCAAAAGCCAGATTGATGAAATTAAAGACAAAGGCAATGTCGCAATCCTACTCCTACTAGACCTCTCAGCGGCCTTTGACCTGGTCAGCCACGAAGTCCTCTGTAATCACCTTGCCACCGCAGCCCACTTCGCCTCCCCTGCCATCACATGGATACAA
The DNA here is from genome assembly GCF_040938575.1 of Ambystoma mexicanum. Taxonomy (NCBI): domain Eukaryota; kingdom Metazoa; phylum Chordata; class Amphibia; order Caudata; family Ambystomatidae; genus Ambystoma; species Ambystoma mexicanum. Next base: position 720,603,633 of record NC_090934.1, read on the forward strand.
TCCTTCCTGGCAAACAGAACCATGCGAGTCTTTTCCACTACAGCTGCAGCAGACCCCATCCCCATCACATGCGGGGTCCCACAAGGATCCTGTGTATCCCCCACTTTGTACAACATATTTACAAAGCATCTATTTGACCAACTGGACCGTCTGGGTGTCACCTTCACAAACTACGCAGATGACACCCAGATACTCCTCACCATCTCTGGTATTTACCAAGAAGACACCGCCCGGATCAACAAAATATTCTCCATCATTCAGGCATGGATGGCCTCCCATGGCCTCTGCCTGAATGATGAGAAGACAGAGCTCCTAATCGTCGGCTCCCCCAACACTCTAACTAAACCTGACCCTAGCTATAACAACATCACCATCGATGGCCATGCCATCCCCATAGCCAAAAGCGTAAAAACCCTTGGTTTCTATCTAGATGCCAACACCAACCTTAGCAAACACACCAATATGACCGCCTCAGCCGCTGCCTATACCGGCAAGCTCATTAGGGCCAGCAGACCTTTCCTATCATCCAACAGCTTCCTTACCCTTCCCAGGGCCCTAATACAATCCAAACTCGATTACTGTAACAGCCTGTACCTTGGTGCTAATTAATCCGTACTCAACAAGCTGCAGGTAAAACAAAACAACGCCTTGCGCGCAGCCCTCAACATTCCCAGACAAGAGCATATCTCCGCTACTAGGAAAGCCTGCAAATGGCTATCCATACGCCAAAAAGTTGATCTAAAAACCATCTGCCTCACGTACAAATCCCTCAATCACCTAGCACCACCATATCTAGCTAATAAATTCACCCTGAAACCTGCCACCAGATCCACCAGATCCTCCAACACTCTTTGCTTATCAGTGCCCAGGTTCCACCTAAAAAGAGCTGGAGGGGTAAGCTTCACAGTGCTTGCCCCCCAAATCTGGAACTCCCTACCGCTCAACATCAAAACTGTCGAATCCTTCCAGATCTTTAGGAAGCAGGTCATCAGCTGGCTTCTAAACAAAGAATAACACCATTAACACCAGACCCGTGCGGTAACTGGTTTAGACACTGTATTTATATTGAAAACTGTATATTGTACGTACTGCAATTGCTCTTGTTTTCTGATCACTGTATACATATGTATATATTATAAACTTGTACGAAGTATGCAACACTAAGATACTTCTCAACGCTGTAACCAAATTCTTAAGCGCCCTTCTACCTCTGGGTTTGGAGCGCCATACAAATAAAATAAACAAACAAACGTAAACAAACTGGTGAAATTTGTGGCTACATAGTTACATGCCGGTGCGCAGGTTGGGTAAGAGAGTTAGTGGTAGTGCTCTGTATGTGGGTAGTCGAAGTTGGTAACATGGTGCAATGGATGGTGCCATTCTGTAGCAGTGACAGTGTTGAAGGCGTAGACTGTTGGGTGCATGACCAAAGGCCATGCACTCAAGAGGCTAGGTCACTGTTGCAAACCGATTGTGGGTACTTTGGCAGTGACACAATAGTTTGGCAATGGAAGTGGGGACGGCCATGGTATGTGAATGAAAGTGCAGTGGAGGTGCAGGAGAGAGTTTTCTCTTTCTACATTATGGTAAGTGGTGCAATTTGTTGCTACATAGATACATGGCGGTGAGCAGGTTGGGTAGGAGTGCTGGTTGTAGTGCTGTGTATGTGGATAGTCGAAGTTGGTGACATGGTGCAATGGATGGTGCCATTTATTAGCATTGAGAGTGTTGAAGGCCTAGACATGCACTCAAGAGGCTAGGAGTTTCCGATACACCTGGCAGTACTGCATTTTGGATTGTGCAGAAGTTAGTGGGTGGTGACCTGTGAATAGTGGGTGTAGAGCATATTTCAGGCGCAATAGAGTAGGAGAAGTGAGCTGCCATGCGTACATGTTTTGTTTTGCAGGTGAGCACAAAGTTATACCATAGTAACATTTGTGATGTGAACTTAGCGATGGTGCTGTGAAAAGAAATGCAGTGTGGGAATTGGGTGTTAGGTTTGCATACTGTTAGTATGGAAGAGCATATGGTAGAAGTGCACCTTCACTGTGCTTGGTAACTATGGTGTGTGCTGAATTGTTAAAGTAAGGTCAATGTGGTCAAAAGTTGCGGGTAGGTTGGTAGGGACACAATATTTTGTGAATGGGTGTGAGTAGGGGTGGTGGAGGTTGTGATTGGGTGCAATGCAGAGCTTCAGTATGTGATTGATGGGTACGTGTACAGGTTGGGTAAGAGTGCTGGTGGAAGTGGTGGGTATGTGGATAGGGGTAGTTGGTGGTATGGTCACATGCATGGTGGCATTACGTTGCAGTACCTTTGTTCAAGGGCCAGCCTATTGGGGGAATCGCCGAAGGCCGTAGGCCATGCATTGAAGAGCCAAGCACTTGAGGAAACCCATGCCCCTAATGCAATCTTGACTTTGTATCTGGTAGAGGGTGGTGACCTGTAAAGAATGGTTGTGGAGTACATTTCAGATGCCATAGAGCAGCAGAAGTGAGGTGCCAGGTGTGTATGTTTGGATCCGCCGATGAGGTCGCTGGTAGGAGATGGTAAAGTTTTGGATGTGTGATTGGAGTTGGTGCAATCAAACGTCATGCAGTGTGGGCACTGGGTGCAGTGTGTGCATACTGGCAGTATGGCAGATGGTATGGTTGAAGGGTAGTTTGTGTGGGTTCTATACCATGCTGTGTGCAGATTTGTTGAAGTAGGGCCAATGTTCTGAAAATGTTGTGGTTAGGTTGGTAGTGACACAATATTTTGTGAACGGCAGCGGGTAGGGGAGATGGAGGCTGTGGTATGTTTGTGGATGCAGCTAATAGCGACCTATTTTCATGAATGGGCTTTTTATGGTGTGAGGGAGTTGGGTTGGAGTGCTGCTACATATGTTAACTTTATGCACAATGTTAGCTGCCCACATGGTTGCATGCATGGATTCATAGTGTTGTGCTGGGTGTGGGCAAGGGTGGACTGTTGTGTGCATGGTGAAAAGTGTGCTGGGTGTGCCGCGGGATCATTGTGGATGCTGAAATAGGGCATCCTGTAGGAAACGTTTGTGGTGGAGGGGCTTTGGAGGGAAAGGGAACATGCTCTCAGAGTGTTTAGCGGGAAATATGGAGTTGTGTATAGAAATAATAGTGTGCAATGCTGAGGTTATTGCAGATGGTGCAATGAAAAGCCACACAGTGTGGGTACTGGGTGCAGTGTGTGCATACTGGCAGTATGGCAGAAGGTGTGGTTGAAGTGTTGTTTTTATGGGTTACATACTATGCTGTGTGCAGATTTGTTGAAGTAGGGACAATGTTGTGAAAATGTTGTGGTTAGGTTGGTAGTGACACATTATTTTGTGAATGGCAGCGGGTGGGGTGATGGAGGCTGTGGTATGTTTGTGGATGCTGCCAATTCCGACCTGTTTTTGTGAATGGGTGTTTTATGGTGTGAGGGAGTTGGGTTGAAGTGCTGTTACCTATGTTAAGTGTATGCAGAATGTTAGCTGCCTACATGGTCACATGCGTGGATTCATAGTGTTGTGCTGGGTGTGGGCAAGGGTGGACTGTTGTGTGCATGTTGAAAGGTGTGCTGGGTGTGCCGCAGGATCATTGTGGATGCTGAAATAGGGCATCCTGTAGGAAAAGTTTTTGGTGGAGGGGCTTTAGAAGGAAGGGGAATGTGGACTCAGATAGTGTAACGGGAAATATGGAGTTGTGTACAGAAATTATAGTGTGCAATGTCGAGGTTCAGAATGTGATTGGTGCAGGCGTTTTTGAAATTGCATATTCGCCAATAGGCGGCACTAAGTTAGTGTTTGAAAGTTCGAGTGCAAAGGGAAGAAGTATTGTGTCTGTTTTACTGGGGTGTGGCCCTAGCTGTAGCTGGAAATGTGCATGTGCCACATAATGGCATTCTGAGAATCGAAGCTTCGCAAATGGAACTGTGGGGATTCTCCAATTAGGATTTGAGGGTGTGGTTGACCGGAAGGGGCAGTGACATATTCACCCAAAGTTCGATGCAGTGAGGTTGGCAGAGATGGACAGACGGTGAGTGCTTATAGTCAGTGACACATTTGTGCAGGATCTGCACAGGTATGCCATGGAAAGAGGCTTCGATACTGACTTTCAGTTGGAAGGAGTGCAGGCTTTTTGGGGCACAGTTTATGAGTGGGGTTTCGGGTGCATGGCTCTCCTTTGCAAATATGTGGCTGCTGTTTGTACTGTAGATGTGGAGATCGTGTATTGTGGAGGGCTACATTTGGTGCACATGTCGTGCTCTCGTTTGCTGGCTTACTTAAAGAAGTTGATGACAGCTGTGATGCAGATATTTCCTACTGCAAAGGTGATTTTCTCATTGATGACACCAAGAGGAGAATGGGAGAATGCTGGTGTAAATTGTGCACAGCAAGAGGTCGGGAGATGTTGGTTAAACAGAAGCATGTGCGACTTTATGTGCAGTGCTGGGATGTTCTGCACTGACTATGATAGCAGTAGTAACCGGCGAGATTTCCAGTGGTTTCAAGTAAATGGCATTTTTTTTACATCCATTGGCAATGCTGTTGTGTTTGCCACTCTGCACGAAGCGTTGCAGAGAATTCTGTAGAAATGTAAGTTAAGCGTTCATGTTCAGGCTAGAAAAATGTGAGGGGCAGAAGCAAACAGACAGTGAGCAAAAGAGAGAAAAATAAGGAAAAAAGACTGTATGAATGTACGTACATAACAAAAACTCAATGAAAAGAAAAAGAACATTTCAGTGTCTTTAGAGCCGAACCTAAAGACACAATCCCCACCCCTGTTTCACATTCCCCCCCAAACACCACCTACACCCCCTGAAACCTCTCCCCCTCCAGTTTGTAGCACGGTAATGCTGCGGATTCCGCTGCACTTTGAGGATTAGATGTGGCATTTTTAGCTCTTTTTAGGATGGCACTTATGGCATTGGCCATGTGGGGCTAAGCCATTGGCCAATGTGGTGGGTGGTTGTGATGTGTGCATAAACACTGTAACAGAAGGTTTGTTGGTACCGATAAATGTAGGAGGCTACGGTGAAAGTGTGCAAGGTAAAGGGCATGCATCCTGTGTGTATGTATGCACTGCAGGCACTTGCTTAACCTTGCTAATATACATGCCCGGCTGCTTTTGTGGGTTCACTTTTCTGACATTTGTAGTGCATGCATTGCAGTGGGAAGACCTTATTCTGAAGTTTACAAGGTACGTGGCAGGCATCATGTTGTTATGAGTGTAGTGTGTGTATTATATGTTATGATGTGCTATAGTATTTTGTGCCATTTGTATCGCGCCTACAAACAATTGTGTGAAGGCGCACCTAGGAAAGGGAGGCGGAACGGAGGCCACACAGAGACATTGATTGCTCTAGGACAGCTGACATTGAGAGTGTGCAAGTGAATGGGAAGGGGGAGGGCAAAGTACAATACAAAATCTAAAAACATGCAACTACGGCCTGTGCTGGCAAGTGCAAGGATAAGTGTAGACATGAAGTGGTGGCTACACTGTTAGGGTTATAGAAAACAGTCCCCAAGTACGGGGGTTGGTAGCAAGCCAGTGGAGGGGTAGAACTGTAGGGAGGGAGGTGGTCTGGGGCACAGATTATAGGGTGAGTAGGAAAGCAGTGCACAATACTTTTCAGCCAGGAAGTGAGTAGGGGAAAGGAGAGGGAAAATAAGAAGCACATGGAGAGGTTTTCAGGTGCTTTCAAACCCTATGATGCTTCTCCTCAAGGTCCAGGGAGACAGAGAGCATGTTGCACAGGGAGGCCGCAGCAGAAGAAACCCACCTACCAACATGTGCTTGCGTGTAGAAGCAACTGACCCTGAGGGAGTATGAGGCGGATGAGTGAAGAGCTGGAGCAAGCAGATATTTAGGAAGTCACAGTGCAAGGTATTGAGGTCCAGGGACCAGAAGGCCTTCTGTATGATGCACAGGGCTTTTAGTTTATTGTTCACAGCCACTGTGAGGTATTGCAGACATTTTAGTCTAGCAGAGATAGGATACCTGGCGTTCAGGCCAAGGACAAGTTGGGCACTCCTCTTACGGATGAGTAGCTGAGGGAGCAGAGTGGAAGCTGGTAGATTTAAAAAGGGCCTGTGGCAACAGTGCAGTGTACACAGCACCACAGCTGTGCAGAGACTGACCTTTTGGAAAGTGACTGTAGGTTACTAAGATACATTTAGTGGTGGCTTTACTGACTTCTTTTTACAAGTTATGTAGTAGGTGAGTTTTTAAACACGTAGTGGTCATTTAGAGGCAGATATCGTGCGCAGAGCCACTTATAACAGAGTTGGGCACATACTGTAAAAAATCTGTCCATACCTTTCTTTTGTGGTGAAGGGTGCTTATGTGGATGAATGTGTATGTATAACTCATGCAATTTTTCACTGAAGTTTCTACTGTATGTGCTTTCCAATAACAGCACACGTGCAGGCTGATTTTGTAATGGTACATATGAAGTCTTGTGGAGAACTAACATTGTAAACTGCTGAAGTCTTGGAGGCTTTGGTGGATGCGTGTGTCAGTACTTAGCAATACCTAAGAAGGGTGTGGTGGGAAGAGGACAGTGGAAAGGGAAGAAGGACTGGTCATGATTTACTGGGGCGCGGCCCTTATGATACTTTGCACATCACACGTGCTACATTCTGCGTTTTTGAACATGCTAGCCAATGGAATTGCGATTGTTGCAATTGTCCAATCAGATGGTTAGAGTGTGCGCCACAGGAAACGGTGGCCATATTTTGTTTAATTACTTTGTGTACTGAGACAGGCAGAGATGTCCAAACGTACAGTTTCATAGTGGGTGATCGCTTTGTGCTAGATCTGCTCCAGTATGCCGTGGAAAGAGGCCTTAATGGCAATTTGAATTTGGACGAAGTGGAGACTTTGTGGTGCGGTGTCGCTGTCCGTACTTGTGACCATTTTCTTGCAGAGTGTAGACGGGTGACCAGTTTTGGTACTGTACACGTTGTGGTAGTGCATTATGGAGCATTGCTTTTGGGTTCCATAGCTTGTGCAAGTGTGTACCATCAACTCAAAAACGATGATGAAAGAAGTGCAGCGTATTTTTGCCACTGCAGAGGTGCTTTTCTCATTTATATCACCAAGTCCAGTATATAACTATCCCAATTAATGTTGTCGGCAGTCAGATGTGGGAAGGTGTCTTATCAACAGAAGCATGTGTAACTTTTTGCGTGCTGATCGGATGTACTCCTGTGACAATGACAACGTTGGTGATCGATATGTGCACCTTCTCAATGAAATGGCATTTCATTGTCGCAGAGTGGCAATGACATTTGGTTTTGCAATCTACAGGCTGCACTGAAGACGGTATTGTTAGAATGTGAGGCGAAGTGCAACAAATAAAAATTATAAAAGCCCAAAAAAATTGTTCATAATGTAGAAGTTGTTTAAAAACTTAAAAACAAAACTGTTTTTTTTTCAGAACCACCACTACAAAGGACATCCCCTACCCTGGTTGACATTTATTCCCCTACTCCCACGCGCACAAACCTGGAAAAGTCAGCGCAAATCGCAGCAGTTGCAGGGTTGTATGTGTAATATATGCCCCTTTTGCATATGGCCACCTTACATTTGGAACTGTGGAGGACACTAAATTGCACAATAAGCTTTCTGGGTGTGGTGTGCACCCACAGACTGTGGTATACAGTATATTTGTTGACCTAAATGCAGAGGGTGAGCTTATGGCTGTGTGTTGTACTAGCCAAAACGTATGCTTTGTGGGTGAATTGTACATACATTACTTGACAGTGCATGGAAACCAGAGTCTGGTGGAAGTTATGTGTGGAGTGTATCATGTGGGTTTGTACGCGTATGGAGAAGCTACACTGAAGTGATTGCTTTTGGTTTGTCTGTGTGAGACTTTGGTGACGCTCTATCACAATGATATTATTGTTGTTGACTGTGGAGGGACAAATGAACACCATGTAACATGATTTTCAGTGCCGTTTATGCTGAGGGAGGCAGTAGGCCAGGTAATACTTGTGTTTCCAATCTCCTGTGTAATTGTGTATCCCATTATGCAGACACCCATGTAGGCACGTTCTTTTTAATTTGGTTCGGAAATGGAGAAAGCGCAGTACATTGTGAAGAAGTGTTTTGTGTCTTTTTACAACTTGTGCCATAGTCGTACTGTACAAACAGTAATCGATGGTTTCACAGCACGAACACTTTTCCCCACAAATACCGTTCCTGTTGATATTACTGCATTTGCGATTTGTACACCACACATTGCTTTGCTGTCCTTTTTGGAAGTATAGGAATAATGTTTGTGCTTGCTGTTGCGCACTTGCGCTCTTGAAAACGCACTGCAATACGCAGAACCATCTGTTTCACCAGCCACACATGTCTACCTGTTTCCACTGCAGTGATTTCCACAGTACCACAGTTCCTTCCATTTAGCATACAGTTATGTGGCGGGTACACGATGCACGTTGCTCTGCCTCCCTTCATTGGCACTTACATTGTGACACTCTGAAAGGAGCTTAATATCATAATCAGCCACAAAAAATATTGCTAAAGGGACGTTATGGTGAAGGTGTGGTACTACAACCATAGCATCATTGTTAAATACATTATGCTAAAGCAATGTTATGTTTATAGTGCCCTAATAAAAATCTATGAAATTCACTAACAAAAAATGTTGTTAAAGTGACATTATGGTTAAGTTGCACTAGCAAAAACCTATGAAATTCAATGGAAAAACGTTGTTACAGGGACGTTATGGTTACAGGTAAAACCGAAACCCCCCAGAAATTTGACAGTTATGGTAAGTTAAGCAACCACAACTCACGCTACCACTGTGCACTGCAAGGACTAACACCCATGAGATCAAAGATGACATCACAAATATCATTGATGGCCAAATACCCCTGTCCTCTATTACAATTCCAACAATCTTGCAAAATGTCTCTATGCTCTTTCCTTAGATGATTAATTTTCTTTTCCCAAAGAGAAAATATTGTGTGCTCCTAGTCAAAAATGTTTGTCAACAAAGTCCACAACTTGAACACATACGTCTCATTTCAAATACTTTATCTAAAGTAGTATTGTACAACCGGAAAACCCTTCTAAGCCAATGCTTTGAAAACACATCACCTATGTCCTCAACATCACTATTAGTCCCATTCCCAAAATACTCTATTCCTCCACAATCTTCTGAGAAATGTGTTTCCTCTCCTTCTGAAATTGCCTACATTTCTGAAATATCCAGCAAAAACAATATCTATAGCCTTGTCAACTCAACAATCTGCTAAAAACACAGCAGTAAATACCACTTTACTTTATGGAAACACTCATAAGATTCTGAGGCAATATAATCTCCAGTTTAATTACACATATAAACATCACTCAAAAAATGACATTGTCGTATATGTTCAATAGCTGAAGAGCACCTGAGGTATCTGACATCCTATTGGCAGCTGCCCACCATAGAAACAATAAAGCCCCAATCAAAAAGTAAATGCAGAGTGAATTTATTCTTTATGTGTATGTACAATGTGACTAACAATAATATTTATAAGTAACACATATCATTCAGCTTATATGTATATCTTGGCTTCCTGTTTTTAAATGTCTGTGCAGCGAGCAAAAGTACTTTAAAGTCTATTATGTCTTCAATTTGTTAAAAATATTTTAAATATATTCAAACAGATGACAAGGTATTTCAATGATCTAAAAGGATTAAGCAACAGCCACCTCAGGAATGCCATATGAATACAATAATGGATGCTTTAAAAAAAATGAAGCACATGTAAATGAATCTTCAAAATTATATGAAATCAATGAAAAAGGACATACAAGAGCTGAGACACATAATAGATAGTAACAATGCAGACAATTGGACTGATGAAGATGTGTCATGTGTAAATACTTAAAGAAAAATAATCCTACAACCAGATTCCACCCAAATTAATATTTTTACAAAAAGCATTGTTTGCATATTTATTTAACTTTTTAAAATGTTTACAATTATATTTATGGTTGATTAATAGAAAGTCATTACATGTTACAGAAACTTCACACAGAGACTGCACTCAATGTTTCTAAAAATAGAGCTTTACAGGACTACATATCACACATATATCTACATATGTATTTTTTTGTTTACATTTTTTAATAGCCCCCGCAACGAAAGACTATATGGAATAGGATCACATGGACCATAAACAATGATTGTAGCCAAGGCTGCTGTCATTACTATCACTGTACCCACAGCTACCATGAAGGATGTGATTGTTTGTTTGTTTGTTTGTTTATTTATTTATATTGCGCACCAGACCCAGGGGTATTCGGTCGTGAAGGCAGAAAGAGGGTTGTTCAACTTAGTTTACAGGTTACAGATTAAACATGGGGGTACAGCTACGGTTAAAATGCTGTAAATATGTATTGTCAAAGAATCACAGATGTATATACAGTAAGTTTACAAGAATGCAGGTATTATCAAGGAATCACAGATGTATATACAGTAAGTTTACAAGAATGCAGGTATGACATAAATAAGGTGGAACAAATATACAAAATATACATGAGATCCTAGATGTTAAAAGGGTGAGGTTAGGCATCATGATCTTTTAGCTATTGGATCAGATTGGATCTGAATTGCCGGTAGGGGAGGTCTTCCCTTAGAGCAGGGGGAAGGGAGTTCCAATATTGTGCTGCTTTAACAGCGAAGCAACTCCCGCCAGATTTGGTGAGTTTGAATCTGGGTACTAACAAAAGGTTGGAGTTAGCTTTTCTTAGGGGACGAGAGGCTGTTTGTCTGGTGAATCTGTATATAAGGTATTGCGGGGCTACGTGGTTAAGACATTTGTGTGTAAGGGATGCTGTTTTGAGGAGGATTTTGTCATTAGTGGTGAGCCAGTTGGTAGATCGCCTGAGGTCTGATATGTGGGCATGTTTAGGGAAGTTTAGGGTGGCTCTCAGGGCATTATTTTGAAGTGTCTGTATTTTGGCGGTGATGTATTTGTTACTGCCTATGTAGAGGGCGTTGCAGTAATCTAGTTTCGATAGGATTAGTGCCCTTGCTAGAATGACGCAATTATTAGGTGAGAGGAAGGGCTTGGCTGCTCTAATTAACTTGCAGGTGTAGGAAGTGGCTGAGGCCATGGCATTCACTTGTTTACCAAAGGTAAGCGTGGAGTCTATGTAGAAGCCAAGGGTTTTAACTACTTTGGCCAGAGTAATTATGTTATTGTCAATTATGAAGGAGTCATAGTTGGGGCCTAGTTTTTTGATGTTGGAGGAAGTGCATAGAATGAGGAGTTTAGTTTCGATGCAGTGAGGTTGGCAGAGATGGACAGACGGTGAGTGCTTATAGTCAGTGACACATTTGTGCAGGATCTGCACAGGTATGCCATGGAAAGAGGCTTCGATACTGACTTTCAGTTGGAAGGAGTGCAGGCTTTTTGGGGCACAGTTTATGAGTGGGGTTTCGGGTGCATGGCTCTCCTTTGCAAATATGTGGCTGCTGTTTGTACTGTAGATGTGGAGATCGTGTATTGTGGAGGGCTACATTTGGTGCACATGTCGTGCTCTCGTTTGCTGGCTTACTTAAAGAAGTTGATGACAGCTGTGATGCAGATATTTCCTACTGCAAAGGTGATTTTCTCATTGATGACACCAAGAGGAGAATGGGAGAATGCTGGTGTAAATTGTGCACAGCAAGAGGTCGGGAGATGTTGGTTAAACAGAAGCATGTGCGACTTTATGTGCAGTGCTGGGATGTTCTGCACTGACTATGATAGCAGTAGTAACCGGCGAGATTTCCAGTGGTTTCAAGTAAATGGCATTTTTTTTACATCCATTGGCAATGCTGTTGTGTTTGCCACTCTGCACGAAGCGTTGCAGAGAATTCTGTAGAAATGTAAGTTAAGCGTTCATGTTCAGGCTAGAAAAATGTGAGGGGCAGAAGCAAACAGACAGTGAGCAAAAGAGAGAAAAATAAGGAAAAAAGACTGTATGAATGTACGTACATAACAAAAACTCAATGAAAAGAAAAAGAACATTTCAGTGTCTTTAGAGCCGAACCTAAAGACACAATCCCCACCCCTGTTTCACATTCCCCCCCAAACACCACCTACACCCCCTGAAACCTCTCCCCCTCCAGTTTGTAGCACGGTAATGCTGCGGATTCCGCTGCACTTTGAGGATTAGATGTGGCATTTTTAGCTCTTTTTAGGATGGCACTTATGGCATTGGCCATGTGGGGCTAAGCCATTGGCCAATGTGGTGGGTGGTTGTGGTGTGTGCATAAACACTGTAACAGAAGGTTTGTTGGTACCGATAAATGTAGGAGGCTACGGTGAAAGTGTGCAAGGTAAAGGGCATGCATCCTGTGTGTATGTATGCACTGCAGGCACTTGCTTAACCTTGCTAATATACATGCCCGGCTGCTTTTGTGGGTTCACTTTTCTGACATTTGTAGTGCATGCATTGCAGTGGGAAGACCTTATTCTGAAGTTTACAAGGTACGTGGCAGGCATCATGTTGTTATGAGTGTAGTGTGTGTATTATATGTTATGATGTGCTATAGTATTTTGTGCCATTTGTATCGCGCCTACAAACAATTGTGTGAAGGCGCACCTAGGAAAGGGAGGCGGAACGGAGGCCACACAGAGACATTGATTGCTCTAGGACAGCTGACATTGAGAGTGTGCAAGTGAATGGGAAGGGGGAGGGCAAAGTACAATACAAAATCTAAAAACATGCAACTACGGCCTGTGCTGGCAAGTGCAAGGATAAGTGTAGACATGAAGTGGTGGCTACACTGTTAGGGTTATAGAAAACAGTCCCCAAGTACGGGGGTTGGTAGCAAGCCAGTGGAGGGGTAGAACTGTAGGGAGGGAGGTGGTCTGGGGCACAGATTATAGGGTGAGTAGGAAAGCAGTGCACAATACTTTTCAGCCAGGAAGTGAGTAGGGGAAAGGAGAGGGAAAATAAGAAGCACATGGAGAGGTTTTCAGGTGCTTTCAAACCCTATGATGCTTCTCCTCAAGGTCCAGGGAGACAGAGAGCATGTTGCACAGGGAGGCCGCAGCAGAAGAAACCCACCTACCAACATGTGCTTGCGTGTAGAAGCAACTGACCCTGAGGGAGTATGAGGCGGATGAGTGAAGAGCTGGAGCAAGCAGATATTTAGGAAGTCACAGTGCAAGGTATTGAGGTCCAGGGACCAGAAGGCCTTCTGTATGATGCACAGGGCTTTTAGTTTATTGTTCACAGCCACTGTGAGGTATTGCAGACATTTTAGTCTAGCAGAGATAGGATACCTGGCGTTCAGGCCAAGGACAAGTTGGGCACTCCTCTTACGGATGAGTAGCTGAGGGAGCAGAGTGGAAGCTGGTAGATTTAAAAAGGGCCTGTGGCAACAGTGCAGTGTACACAGCACCACAGCTGTGCAGAGACTGACCTTTTGGAAAGTGACTGTAGGTTACTAAGATACATTTAGTGGTGGCTTTACTGACTTCTTTTTACAAGTTATGTAGTAGGTGAGTTTTTAAACACGTAGTGGTCATTTAGAGGCAGATATCGTGCGCAGAGCCACTTATAACAGAGTTGGGCACATACTGTAAAAAATCTGTCCATACCTTTCTTTTGTGGTGAAGGGTGCTTATGTGGATGAATGTGTATGTATAACTCATGCAATTTTTCACTGAAGTTTCTACTGTATGTGCTTTCCAATAACAGCACACGTGCAGGCTGATTTTGTAATGGTACATATGAAGTCTTGTGGAGAACTAACATTGTAAACTGCTGAAGTCTTGGAGGCTTTGGTGGATGCGTGTGTCAGTACTTAGCAATACCTAAGAAGGGTGTGGTGGGAAGAGGACAGTGGAAAGGGAAGAAGGACTGGTCATGATTTACTGGGGCGCGGCCCTTATGATACTTTGCACATCACACGTGCTACATTCTGCGTTTTTGAACATGCTAGCCAATGGAATTGCGATTGTTGCAATTGTCCAATCAGATGGTTAGAGTGTGCGCCACAGGAAACGGTGGCCATATTTTGTTTAATTACTTTGTGTACTGAGACAGGCAGAGATGTCCAAACGTACAGTTTCATAGTGGGTGATCGCTTTGTGCTAGATCTGCTCCAGTATGCCGTGGAAAGAGGCCTTAATGGCAATTTGAATTTGGACGAAGTGGAGACTTTGTGGTGCGGTGTCGCTGTCCGTACTTGTGACCATTTTCTTGCAGAGTGTAGACGGGTGACCAGTTTTGGTACTGTACACGTTGTGGTAGTGCATTATGGAGCATTGCTTTTGGGTTCCATAGCTTGTGCAAGTGTGTACCATCAACTCAAAAACGATGATGAAAGAAGTGCAGCGTATTTTTGCCACTGCAGAGGTGCTTTTCTCATTTATATCACCAAGTCCAGTATATAACTATCCCAATTAATGTTGTCGGCAGTCAGATGTGGGAAGGTGTCTTATCAACAGAAGCATGTGTAACTTTTTGCGTGCTGATCGGATGTACTCCTGTGACAATGACAACGTTGGTGATCGATATGTGCACCTTCTCAATGAAATGGCATTTCATTGTCGCAGAGTGGCAATGACATTTGGTTTTGCAATCTACAGGCTGCACTGAAGACGGTATTGTTAGAATGTGAGGCGAAGTGCAACAAATAAAAATTATAAAAGCCCAAAAAAATTGTTCATAATGTAGAAGTTGTTTAAAAACTTAAAAACAAAACTGTTTTTTTTTCAGAACCACCACTACAAAGGACATCCCCTACCCTGGTTGACATTTATTCCCCTACTCCCACGCGCACAAACCTGGAAAAGTCAGCGCAAATCGCAGCAGTTGCAGGGTTGTATGTGTAATATATGCCCCTTTTGCATATGGCCACCTTACATTTGGAACTGTGGAGGACACTAAATTGCACAATAAGCTTTCTGGGTGTGGTGTGCACCCACAGACTGTGGTATACAGTATATTTGTTGACCTAAATGCAGAGGGTGAGCTTATGGCTGTGTGTTGTACTAGCCAAAACGTATGCTTTGTGGGTGAATTGTACATACATTACTTGACAGTGCATGGAAACCAGAGTCTGGTGGAAGTTATGTGTGGAGTGTATCATGTGGGTTTGTACGCGTATGGAGAAGCTACACTGAAGTGATTGCTTTTGGTTTGTCTGTGTGAGACTTTGGTGACGCTCTATCACAATGATATTATTGTTGTTGACTGTGGAGGGACAAATGAACACCATGTAACATGATTTTCAGTGCCGTTTATGCTGAGGGAGGCAGTAGGCCAGGTAATACTTGTGTTTCCAATCTCCTGTGTAATTGTGTATCCCATTATGCAGACACCCATGTAGGCACGTTCTTTTTAATTTGGTTCGGAAATGGAGAAAGCGCAGTACATTGTGAAGAAGTGTTTTGTGTCTTTTTACAACTTGTGCCATAGTCGTACTGTACAAACAGTAATCGATGGTTTCACAGCACGAACACTTTTCCCCACAAATACCGTTCCTGTTGATATTACTGCATTTGCGATTTGTACACCACACATTGCTTTGCTGTCCTTTTTGGAAGTATAGGAATAATGTTTGTGCTTGCTGTTGCGCACTTGCGCTCTTGAAAACGCACTGCAATACGCAGAACCATCTGTTTCACCAGCCACACATGTCTACCTGTTTCCACTGCAGTGATTTCCACAGTACCACAGTTCCTTCCATTTAGCATACAGTTATGTGGCGGGTACACGATGCACGTTGCTCTGCCTCCCTTCATTGGCACTTACATTGTGACACTCTGAAAGGAGCTTAATATCATAATCAGCCACAAAAAATATTGCTAAAGGGACGTTATGGTGAAGGTGTGGTACTACAACCATAGCATCATTGTTAAATACATTATGCTAAAGCAATGTTATGTTTATAGTGCCCTAATAAAAATCTATGAAATTCACTAACAAAAAATGTTGTTAAAGTGACATTATGGTTAAGTTGCACTAGCAAAAACCTATGAAATTCAATGGAAAAACGTTGTTACAGGGACGTTATGGTTACAGGTAAAACCGAAACCCCCCAGAAATTTGACAGTTATGGTAAGTTAAGCAACCACAACTCACGCTACCACTGTGCACTGCAAGGACTAACACCCATGAGACCAAAGATGACATCACAAATATCATTGATGGCCAAATACCCCTGTCCTCTATTACAATTCCAACAATCTTGCAAAATGTCTCTATGCTCTTTCCTTAGATGATTAATTTTCTTTTCCCAAAGAGAAAATATTGTGTGCTCCTAGTCAAAAATGTTTGTCAACAAAGTCCACAACTTGAACACATACGTCTCATTTCAAATACTTTATCTAAAGTAGTATTGTACAACCGGAAAACCCTTCTAAGCCAATGCTTTGAAAACACATCACCTATGTCCTCAACATCACTATTAGTCCCATTCCCAAAATACTCTATTCCTCCACAATCTTCTGAGAAATGTGATTCCTCTCCTTCTGAAATTGCCTACATTTCTGAAATATCCAGCAAAAACAATATCTATAGCCTTGTCAACTCAACAATCTGCTAAAAACACAGCAGTAAATACCACTTTACTTTATGGAAACACTCATAAGATTCTGAGGCAATATAATCTCCAGTTTAATTACACATATAAACATCACTCAAAAAATGACATTGTCGTATATGTTCAATAGCTGAAGAGCACCTGAGGTATCTGACATCCTATTGGCAGCTGCCCACCATAGAAACAATAAAGCCCCAATCAAAAAGTAAATGCAGAGTGAATTTATTCTTTATGTGTATGTACAATGTGACTAACAATAATATTTATAAGTAACACATATCATTCAGCTTATATGTATATCTTGGCTTCCTGTTTTTAAATGTCTGTGCAGCGAGCAAAAGTACTTTAAAGTCTATTATGTCTTCAATTTGTTAAAAATATTTTAAATATATTCAAACAGATGACAAGGTATTTCAATGATCTAAAAGGATTAAGCAACAGCCACCTCAGGAATGCCATACAAATACAATAATGGATGCTTTAAAAAAAATGAAGCACATGTAAATGAATCTTCAAAATTATATGAAATCAATGAAAAAGGACATACAAGAGCTGAGACACATAATAGATAGTAACAATGCAGACAATTGGACTGATGAAGATGTGTCATGTGTAAATACTTAAAGAAAAATAATCCTACAACCAGATTCCACCCAAATTAATATTTTTACAAAAAGCATTGTTTGCATATTTATTTAACTTTTTAAAATGTTTACAATTATATTTATGGTTGATTAATAGAAAGTCATTACATGTACAGAAACTTCACACAGAGACTGCACTCAATGTTTCTAAAAATAGAGCTTTACAGGACTACATATCACACATATATCTACATATGTATTTTTTTGTTTACATTTTTTAATAGCCCCCGCAACGAAAGACTATATGGAATAGGATCACATGGACCATAAACAATGATTGTAGCCAAGGCTGCTGTCATTACTATCACTGTACCCACAGCTACCATGAAGGATGTGATTGTTTGTTTGTTTGTTTGTTTATTTATTTATATTGCGCACCAGACCCAGGGGTATTCGGTCGTGAAGGCAGAAAGAGGGTTGTTCAACTTAGTTTACAGGTTACAGATTAAACATGGGGGTACAGCTACGGTTAAAATGCTGTAAATATGTATTGTCAAAGAATCACAGATGTATATACAGTAAGTTTACAAGAATGCAGGTATTATCAAGGAATCACAGATGTATATACAGTAAGTTTACAAGAATGCAGGTATGACATAAATAAGGTGGAACAAATATACAAAATATACATGAGATCCTAGATGTTAAAAGGGTGAGGTTAGGCATCATGATCTTTTAGCTATTGGATCAGATTGGATCTGAATTGCCGGTAGGGGAGGTCTTCCCTTAGAGCAGGGGGAAGGGAGTTCCAATATTGTGCTGCTTTAACAGCGAAGCAACTCCCGCCAGATTTGGTGAGTTTGAATCTGGGTACTAACAAAAGGTTGGAGTTAGCTTTTCTTAGGGGACGAGAGGCTGTTTGTCTGGTGAATCTGTATATAAGGTATTGCGGGGCTACGTGGTTAAGACATTTGTGTGTAAGGGATGCTGTTTTGAGGAGGATTTTGTCATTAGTGGTGAGCCAGTTGGTAGATCGCCTGAGGTCTGATATGTGGGCATGTTTAGGGAAGTTTAGGGTGGCTCTCAGGGCATTATTTTGAAGTGTCTGTATTTTGGCGGTGATGTATTTGTTACTGCCTATGTAGAGGGCGTTGCAGTAATCTAGTTTCGATAGGATTAGTGCCCTTGCTAGAATGACGCAATTATTAGGTGAGAGGAAGGGCTTGGCTGCTCTAATTAACTTGCAGGTGTAGGAAGTGGCTGAGGCCATGGCATTCACTTGTTTACCAAAGGTAAGCGTGGAGTCTATGTAGAAGCCAAGGGTTTTAACTACTTTGGCCAGAGTAATTATGTTATTGTCAATTATGAAGGAGTCATAGTTGGGGCCTAGTTTTTTGATGTTGGAGGAAGTGCATAGAATGAGGAGTTTAGTTTCGATGCAGTGAGGTTGGCAGAGATGGACAGACGGTGAGTGCTTATAGTCAGTGACACATTTGTGCAGGATCTGCACAGGTATGCCATGGAAAGGGGCTTCGATACTGACTTTCAGTTGGAAGGAGTGCAGGCTTTTTGGGGCACAGTTTATGAGTGGGGTTTCGGGTGCATGGCTCTCCTTTGCAAATATGTGGCTGCTGTTTGTACTGTAGATGTGGAGATCGTGTATTGTGGAGGGCTACATTTGGTGCACATGTCGTGCTCTCGTTTGCTGGCTTACTTAAAGAAGTTGATGACAGCTGTGATGCAGATATTTCCTACTGCAAAGGTGATTTTCTCATTGATGACACCAAGAGGAGAATGGGAGAATGCTGGTGTAAATTGTGCACAGCAAGAGGTCGGGAGATGTTGGTTAAACAGAAGCATGTGCGACTTTATGTGCAGTGCTGGGATGTTCTGCACTGACTATGATAGCAGTAGTAACCGGCGAGATTTCCAGTGGTTTCAAGTAAATGGCATTTTTTTTACATCCATTGGCAATGCTGTTGTGTTTGCCACTCTGCACGAAGCGTTGCAGAGAATTCTGTAGAAATGTAAGTTAAGCGTTCATGTTCAGGCTAGAAAAATGTGAGGGGCAGAAGCAAACAGACAGTGAGCAAAAGAGAGAAAAATAAGGAAAAAAGACTGTATGAATGTACGTACATAACAAAAACTCAATGAAAAGAAAAAGAACATTTCAGTGTCTTTAGAGCCGAACCTAAAGACACAATCCCCACCCCTGTTTCACATTCCCCCCCAAACACCACCTACACCCCCTGAAACCTCTCCCCCTCCAGTTTGTAGCACGGTAATGCTGCGGATTCCGCTGCACTTTGAGGATTAGATGTGGCATTTTTAGCTCTTTTTAGGATGGCACTTATGGCATTGGCCATGTGGGGCTAAGCCATTGGCCAATGTGGTGGGTGGTTGTGGTGTGTGCATAAACACTGTAACAGAAGGTTTGTTGGTACCGATAAATGTAGGAGGCTACGGTGAAAGTGTGCAAGGTAAAGGGCATGCATCCTGTGTGTATGTATGCACTGCAGGCACTTGCTTAACCTTGCTAATATACATGCCCGGCTGCTTTTGTGGGTTCACTTTTCTGACATTTGTAGTGCATGCATTGCAGTGGGAAGACCTTATTCTGAAGTTTACAAGGTACGTGGCAGGCATCATGTTGTTATGAGTGTAGTGTGTGTATTATATGTTATGATGTGCTATAGTATTTTGTGCCATTTGTATCGCGCCTACAAACAATTGTGTGAAGGCGCACCTAGGAAAGGGAGGCGGAACGGAGGCCACACAGAGACATTGATTGCTCTAGGACAGCTGACATTGAGAGTGTGCAAGTGAATGGGAAGGGGGAGGGCAAAGTACAATACAAAATCTAAAAACATGCAACTACGGCCTGTGCTGGCAAGTGCAAGGATAAGTGTAGACATGAAGTGGTGGCTACACTGTTAGGGTTATAGAAAACAGTCCCCAAGTACGGGGGTTGGTAGCAAGCCAGTGGAGGGGTAGAACTGTAGGGAGGGAGGTGGTCTGGGGCACAGATTATAGGGTGAGTAGGAAAGCAGTGCACAATACTTTTCAGCCAGGAAGTGAGTAGGGGAAAGGAGAGGGAAAATAAGAAGCACATGGAGAGGTTTTCAGGTGCTTTCAAACCCTATGATGCTTCTCCTCAAGGTCCAGGGAGACAGAGAGCATGTTGCACAGGGAGGCCGCAGCAGAAGAAACCCACCTACCAACATGTGCTTGCGTGTAGAAGCAACTGACCCTGAGGGAGTATGAGGCGGATGAGTGAAGAGCTGGAGCAAGCAGATATTTAGGAAGTCACAGTGCAAGGTATTGAGGTCCAGGGACCAGAAGGCCTTCTGTATGATGCACAGGGCTTTTAGTTTATTGTTCACAGCCACTGTGAGGTATTGCAGACATTTTAGTCTAGCAGAGATAGGATACCTGGCGTTCAGGCCAAGGACAAGTTGGGCACTCCTCTTACGGATGAGTAGCTGAGGGAGCAGAGTGGAAGCTGGTAGATTTAAAAAGGGCCTGTGGCAACAGTGCAGTGTACACAGCACCACAGCTGTGCAGAGACTGACCTTTTGGAAAGTGACTGTAGGTTACTAAGATACATTTAGTGGTGGCTTTACTGACTTCTTTTTACAAGTTATGTAGTAGGTGAGTTTTTAAACACGTAGTGGTCATTTAGAGGCAGATATCGTGCGCAGAGCCACTTATAACAGAGTTGGGCACATACTGTAAAAAATCTGTCCATACCTTTCTTTTGTGGTGAAGGGTGCTTATGTGGATGAATGTGTATGTATAACTCATGCAATTTTTCACTGAAGTTTCTACTGTATGTGCTTTCCAATAACAGCACACGTGCAGGCTGATTTTGTAATGGTACATATGAAGTCTTGTGGAGAACTAACATTGTAAACTGCTGAAGTCTTGGAGGCTTTGGTGGATGCGTGTGTCAGTACTTAGCAATACCTAAGAAGGGTGTGGTGGGAAGAGGACAGTGGAAAGGGAAGAAGGACTGGTCATGATTTACTGGGGCGCGGCCCTTATGATACTTTGCACATCACACGTGCTACATTCTGCGTTTTTGAACATGCTAGCCAATGGAATTGCGATTGTTGCAATTGTCCAATCAGATGGTTAGAGTGTGCGCCACAGGAAACGGTGGCCATATTTTGTTTAATTACTTTGTGTACTGAGACAGGCAGAGATGTCCAAACGTACAGTTTCATAGTGGGTGATCGCTTTGTGCTAGATCTGCTCCAGTATGCCGTGGAAAGAGGCCTTAATGGCAATTTGAATTTGGACGAAGTGGAGACTTTGTGGTGCGGTGTCGCTGTCCGTACTTGTGACCATTTTCTTGCAGAGTGTAGACGGGTGACCAGTTTTGGTACTGTACACGTTGTGGTAGTGCATTATGGAGCATTGCTTTTGGGTTCCATAGCTTGTGCAAGTGTGTACCATCAACTCAAAAACGATGATGAAAGAAGTGCAGCGTATTTTTGCCACTGCAGAGGTGCTTTTCTCATTTATATCACCAAGTCCAGTATATAACTATCCCAATTAATGTTGTCGGCAGTCAGATGTGGGAAGGTGTCTTATCAACAGAAGCATGTGTAACTTTTTGCGTGCTGATCGGATGTACTCCTGTGACAATGACAACGTTGGTGATCGATATGTGCACCTTCTCAATGAAATGGCATTTCATTGTCGCAGAGTGGCAATGACATTTGGTTTTGCAATCTACAGGCTGCACTGAAGACGGTATTGTTAGAATGTGAGGCGAAGTGCAACAAATAAAAATTATAAAAGCCCAAAAAAATTGTTCATAATGTAGAAGTTGTTTAAAAACTTAAAAACAAAACTGTTTTTTTTTCAGAACCACCACTACAAAGGACATCCCCTACCCTGGTTGACATTTATTCCCCTACTCCCACGCGCACAAACCTGGAAAAGTCAGCGCAAATCGCAGCAGTTGCAGGGTTGTATGTGTAATATATGCCCCTTTTGCATATGGCCACCTTACATTTGGAACTGTGGAGGACACTAAATTGCACAATAAGCTTTCTGGGTGTGGTGTGCACCCACAGACTGTGGTATACAGTATATTTGTTGACCTAAATGCAGAGGGTGAGCTTATGGCTGTGTGTTGTACTAGCCAAAACGTATGCTTTGTGGGTGAATTGTACATACATTACTTGACAGTGCATGGAAACCAGAGTCTGGTGGAAGTTATGTGTGGAGTGTATCATGTGGGTTTGTACGCGTATGGAGAAGCTACACTGAAGTGATTGCTTTTGGTTTGTCTGTGTGAGACTTTGGTGACGCTCTATCACAATGATATTATTGTTGTTGACTGTGGAGGGACAAATGAACACCATGTAACATGATTTTCAGTGCCGTTTATGCTGAGGGAGGCAGTAGGCCAGGTAATACTTGTGTTTCCAATCTCCTGTGTAATTGTGTATCCCATTATGCAGACACCCATGTAGGCACGTTCTTTTTAATTTGGTTCGGAAATGGAGAAAGCGCAGTACATTGTGAAGAAGTGTTTTGTGTCTTTTTACAACTTGTGCCATAGTCGTACTGTACAAACAGTAATCGATGGTTTCACAGCACGAACACTTTTCCCCACAAATACCGTTCCTGTTGATATTACTGCATTTGCGATTTGTACACCACACATTGCTTTGCTGTCCTTTTTGGAAGTATAGGAATAATGTTTGTGCTTGCTGTTGCGCACTTGCGCTCTTGAAAACGCACTGCAATACGCAGAACCATCTGTTTCACCAGCCACACATGTCTACCTGTTTCCACTGCAGTGATTTCCACAGTACCACAGTTCCTTCCATTTAGCATACAGTTATGTGGCGGGTACACGATGCACGTTGCTCTGCCTCCCTTCATTGGCACTTACATTGTGACACTCTGAAAGGAGCTTAATATCATAATCAGCCACAAAAAATATTGCTAAAGGGACGTTATGGTGAAGGTGTGGTACTACAACCATAGCATCATTGTTAAATACATTATGCTAAAGCAATGTTATGTTTATAGTGCCCTAATAAAAATCTATGAAATTCACTAACAAAAAATGTTGTTAAAGTGACATTATGGTTAAGTTGCACTAGCAAAAACCTATGAAATTCAATGGAAAAACGTTGTTACAGGGACGTTATGGTTACAGGTAAAACCGAAACCCCCCAGAAATTTGACAGTTATGGTAAGTTAAGCAACCACAACTCACGCTACCACTGTGCACTGCAAGGACTAACACCCATGAGACCAAAGATGACATCACAAATATCATTGATGGCCAAATACCCCTGTCCTCTATTACAATTCCAACAATCTTGCAAAATGTCTCTATGCTCTTTCCTTAGATGATTAATTTTCTTTTCCCAAAGAGAAAATATTGTGTGCTCCTAGTCAAAAATGTTTGTCAACAAAGTCCACAACTTGAACACATACGTCTCATTTCAAATACTTTATCTAAAGTAGTATTGTACAACCGGAAAACCCTTCTAAGCCAATGCTTTGAAAACACATCACCTATGTCCTCAACATCACTATTAGTCCCATTCCCAAAATACTCTATTCCTCCACAATCTTCTGAGAAATGTGATTCCTCTCCTTCTGAAATTGCCTACATTTCTGAAATATCCAGCAAAAACAATATCTATAGCCTTGTCAACTCAACAATCTGCTAAAAACACAGCAGTAAATACCACTTTACTTTATGGAAACACTCATAAGATTCTGAGGCAATATAATCTCCAGTTTAATTACACATATAAACATCACTCAAAAAATGACATTGTCGTATATGTTCAATAGCTGAAGAGCACCTGAGGTATCTGACATCCTATTGGCAGCTGCCCACCATAGAAACAATAAAGCCCCAATCAAAAAGTAAATGCAGAGTGAATTTATTCTTTATGTGTATGTACAATGTGACTAACAATAATATTTATAAGTAACACATATCATTCAGCTTATATGTATATCTTGGCTTCCTGTTTTTAAATGTCTGTGCAGCGAGCAAAAGTACTTTAAAGTCTATTATGTCTTCAATTTGTTAAAAATATTTTAAATATATTCAAACAGATGACAAGGTATTTCAATGATCTAAAAGGATTAAGCAACAGCCACCTCAGGAATGCCATACAAATACAATAATGGATGCTTTAAAAAAAATGAAGCACATGTAAATGAATCTTCAAAATTATATGAAATCAATGAAAAAGGACATACAAGAGCTGAGACACATAATAGATAGTAACAATGCAGACAATTGGACTGATGAAGATGTGTCATGTGTAAATACTTAAAGAAAAATAATCCTACAACCAGATTCCACCCAAATTAATATTTTTACAAAAAGCATTGTTTGCATATTTATTTAACTTTTTAAAATGTTTACAATTATATTTATGGTCGATTAATAGAAAGTCATTACATGTTACAGAAACTTCACACAGAGACTGCACTCAATGTTTCTAAAAATAGAGCTTTACAGGACTACATATCACACATATATCTACATATGTATTTTTTTGTTTACATTTTTTAATAGCCCCCGCAACGAAAGACTATATGGAATAGGATCACATGGACCATAAACAATGATTGTAGCCAAGGCTGCTGTCATTACTATCACTGTACCCACAGCTACCATGAAGGATGTGATTGTTTGTTTGTTTGTTTGTTTATTTATTTATATTGCGCACCAGACCCAGGGGTATTCGGTCGTGAAGGCAGAAAGAGGGTTGTTCAACTTAGTTTACAGGTTACAGATTAAACATGGGGGTACAGCTACGGTTAAAATGCTGTAAATATGTATTGTCAAAGAATCACAGATGTATATACAGTAAGTTTACAAGAATGCAGGTATTATCAAGGAATCACAGATGTATATACAGTAAGTTTACAAGAATGCAGGTATGACATAAATAAGGTGGAACAAATATACAAAATATACATGAGATCCTAGATGTTAAAAGGGTGAGGTTAGGCATCATGATCTTTTAGCTATTGGATCAGATTGGATCTGAATTGCCGGTAGGGGAGGTCTTCCCTTAGAGCAGGGGGAAGGGAGTTCCAATATTGTGCTGCTTTAACAGCGAAGCAACTCCCGCCAGATTTGGTGAGTTTGAATCTGGGTACTAACAAAAGGTTGGAGTTAGCTTTTCTTAGGGGACGAGAGGCTGTTTGTCTGGTGAATCTGTATATAAGGTATTGCGGGGCTACGTGGTTAAGACATTTGTGTGTAAGGGATGCTGTTTTGAGGAGGATTTTGTCATTAGTGGTGAGCCAGTTGGTAGATCGCCTGAGGTCTGATATGTGGGCATGTTTAGGGAAGTTTAGGGTGGCTCTCAGGGCATTATTTTGAAGTGTCTGTATTTTGGCGGTGATGTATTTGTTACTGCCTATGTAGAGGGCGTTGCAGTAATCTAGTTTCGATAGGATTAGTGCCCTTGCTAGAATGACGCAATTATTAGGTGAGAGGAAGGGCTTGGCTGCTCTAATTAACTTGCAGGTGTAGGAAGTGGCTGAGGCCATGGCATTCACTTGTTTACCAAAGGTAAGCGTGGAGTCTATGTAGAAGCCAAGGGTTTTAACTACTTTGGCCAGAGTAATTATGTTATTGTCAATTATGAAGGAGTCATAGTTGGGGCCTAGTTTTTTGATGTTGGAGGAAGTGCATAGAATGAGGAGTTTAGTTTCGATGCAGTGAGGTTGGCAGAGATGGACAGACGGTGAGTGCTTATAGTCAGTGACACATTTGTGCAGGATCTGCACAGGTATGCCATGGAAAGAGGCTTCGATACTGACTTTCAGTTGGAAGGAGTGCAGGCTTTTTGGGGCACAGTTTATGAGTGGGGTTTCGGGTGCATGGCTCTCCTTTGCAAATATGTGGCTGCTGTTTGTACTGTAGATGTGGAGATCGTGTATTGTGGAGGGCTACATTTGGTGCACATGTCGTGCTCTCGTTTGCTGGCTTACTTAAAGAAGTTGATGACAGCTGTGATGCAGATATTTCCTACTGCAAAGGTGATTTTCTCATTGATGACACCAAGAGGAGAATGGGAGAATGCTGGTGTAAATTGTGCACAGCAAGAGGTCGGGAGATGTTGGTTAAACAGAAGCATGTGCGACTTTATGTGCAGTGCTGGGATGTTCTGCACTGACTATGATAGCAGTAGTAACCGGCGAGATTTCCAGTGGTTTCAAGTAAATGGCATTTTTTTTACATCCATTGGCAATGCTGTTGTGTTTGCCACTCTGCACGAAGCGTTGCAGAGAATTCTGTAGAAATGTAAGTTAAGCGTTCATGTTCAGGCTAGAAAAATGTGAGGGGCAGAAGCAAACAGACAGTGAGCAAAAGAGAGAAAAATAAGGAAAAAAGACTGTATGAATGTACGTACATAACAAAAACTCAATGAAAAGAAAAAGAACATTTCAGTGTCTTTAGAGCCGAACCTAAAGACACAATCCCCACCCCTGTTTCACATTCCCCCCCAAACACCACCTACACCCCCTGAAACCTCTCCCCCTCCAGTTTGTAGCACGGTAATGCTGCGGATTCCGCTGCACTTTGAGGATTAGATGTGGCATTTTTAGCTCTTTTTAGGATGGCACTTATGGCATTGGCCATGTGGGGCTAAGCCATTGGCCAATGTGGTGGGTGGTTGTGGTGTGTGCATAAACACTGTAACAGAAGGTTTGTTGGTACCGATAAATGTAGGAGGCTACGGTGAAAGTGTGCAAGGTAAAGGGCATGCATCCTGTGTGTATGTATGCACTGCAGGCACTTGCTTAACCTTGCTAATATACATGCCCGGCTGCTTTTGTGGGTTCACTTTTCTGACATTTGTAGTGCATGCATTGCAGTGGGAAGACCTTATTCTGAAGTTTACAAGGTACGTGGCAGGCATCATGTTGTTATGAGTGTAGTGTGTGTATTATATGTTATGATGTGCTATAGTATTTTGTGCCATTTGTATCGCGCCTACAAACAATTGTGTGAAGGCGCACCTAGGAAAGGGAGGCGGAACGGAGGCCACACAGAGACATTGATTGCTCTAGGACAGCTGACATTGAGAGTGTGCAAGTGAATGGGAAGGGGGAGGGCAAAGTACAATACAAAATCTAAAAACATGCAACTACGGCCTGTGCTGGCAAGTGCAAGGATAAGTGTAGACATGAAGTGGTGGCTACACTGTTAGGGTTATAGAAAACAGTCCCCAAGTACGGGGGTTGGTAGCAAGCCAGTGGAGGGGTAGAACTGTAGGGAGGGAGGTGGTCTGGGGCACAGATTATAGGGTGAGTAGGAAAGCAGTGCACAATACTTTTCAGCCAGGAAGTGAGTAGGGGAAAGGAGAGGGAAAATAAGAAGCACATGGAGAGGTTTTCAGGTGCTTTCAAACCCTATGATGCTTCTCCTCAAGGTCCAGGGAGACAGAGAGCATGTTGCACAGGGAGGCCGCAGCAGAAGAAACCCACCTACCAACATGTGCTTGCGTGTAGAAGCAACTGACCCTGAGGGAGTATGAGGCGGATGAGTGAAGAGCTGGAGCAAGCAGATATTTAGGAAGTCACAGTGCAAGGTATTGAGGTCCAGGGACCAGAAGGCCTTCTGTATGATGCACAGGGCTTTTAGTTTATTGTTCACAGCCACTGTGAGGTATTGCAGACATTTTAGTCTAGCAGAGATAGGATACCTGGCGTTCAGGCCAAGGACAAGTTGGGCACTCCTCTTACGGATGAGTAGCTGAGGGAGCAGAGTGGAAGCTGGTAGATTTAAAAAGGGCCTGTGGCAACAGTGCAGTGTACACAGCACCACAGCTGTGCAGAGACTGACCTTTTGGAAAGTGACTGTAGGTTACTAAGATACATTTAGTGGTGGCTTTACTGACTTCTTTTTACAAGTTATGTAGTAGGTGAGTTTTTAAACACGTAGTGGTCATTTAGAGGCAGATATCGTGCGCAGAGCCACTTATAACAGAGTTGGGCACATACTGTAAAAAATCTGTCCATACCTTTCTTTTGTGGTGAAGGGTGCTTATGTGGATGAATGTGTATGTATAACTCATGCAATTTTTCACTGAAGTTTCTACTGTATGTGCTTTCCAATAACAGCACACGTGCAGGCTGATTTTGTAATGGTACATATGAAGTCTTGTGGAGAACTAACATTGTAAACTGCTGAAGTCTTGGAGGCTTTGGTGGATGCGTGTGTCAGTACTTAGCAATACCTAAGAAGGGTGTGGTGGGAAGAGGACAGTGGAAAGGGAAGAAGGACTGGTCATGATTTACTGGGGCGCGGCCCTTATGATACTTTGCACATCACACGTGCTACATTCTGCGTTTTTGAACATGCTAGCCAATGGAATTGCGATTGTTGCAATTGTCCAATCAGATGGTTAGAGTGTGCGCCACAGGAAACGGTGGCCATATTTTGTTTAATTACTTTGTGTACTGAGACAGGCAGAGATGTCCAAACGTACAGTTTCATAGTGGGTGATCGCTTTGTGCTAGATCTGCTCCAGTATGCCGTGGAAAGAGGCCTTAATGGCAATTTGAATTTGGACGAAGTGGAGACTTTGTGGTGCGGTGTCGCTGTCCGTACTTGTGACCATTTTCTTGCAGAGTGTAGACGGGTGACCAGTTTTGGTACTGTACACGTTGTGGTAGTGCATTATGGAGCATTGCTTTTGGGTTCCATAGCTTGTGCAAGTGTGTACCATCAACTCAAAAACGATGATGAAAGAAGTGCAGCGTATTTTTGCCACTGCAGAGGTGCTTTTCTCATTTATATCACCAAGTCCAGTATATAACTATCCCAATTAATGTTGTCGGCAGTCAGATGTGGGAAGGTGTCTTATCAACAGAAGCATGTGTAACTTTTTGCGTGCTGATCGGATGTACTCCTGTGACAATGACAACGTTGGTGATCGATATGTGCACCTTCTCAATGAAATGGCATTTCATTGTCGCAGAGTGGCAATGACATTTGGTTTTGCAATCTACAGGCTGCACTGAAGACGGTATTGTTAGAATGTGAGGCGAAGTGCAACAAATAAAAATTATAAAAGCCCAAAAAAATTGTTCATAATGTAGAAGTTGTTTAAAAACTTAAAAACAAAACTGTTTTTTTTTCAGAACCACCACTACAAAGGACATCCCCTACCCTGGTTGACATTTATTCCCCTACTCCCACGCGCACAAACCTGGAAAAGTCAGCGCAAATCGCAGCAGTTGCAGGGTTGTATGTGTAATATATGCCCCTTTTGCATATGGCCACCTTACATTTGGAACTGTGGAGGACACTAAATTGCACAATAAGCTTTCTGGGTGTGGTGTGCACCCACAGACTGTGGTATACAGTATATTTGTTGACCTAAATGCAGAGGGTGAGCTTATGGCTGTGTGTTGTACTAGCCAAAACGTATGCTTTGTGGGTGAATTGTACATACATTACTTGACAGTGCATGGAAACCAGAGTCTGGTGGAAGTTATGTGTGGAGTGTATCATGTGGGTTTGTACGCGTATGGAGAAGCTACACTGAAGTGATTGCTTTTGGTTTGTCTGTGTGAGACTTTGGTGACGCTCTATCACAATGATATTATTGTTGTTGACTGTGGAGGGACAAATGAACACCATGTAACATGATTTTCAGTGCCGTTTATGCTGAGGGAGGCAGTAGGCCAGGTAATACTTGTGTTTCCAATCTCCTGTGTAATTGTGTATCCCATTATGCAGACACCCATGTAGGCACGTTCTTTTTAATTTGGTTCGGAAATGGAGAAAGCGCAGTACATTGTGAAGAAGTGTTTTGTGTCTTTTTACAACTTGTGCCATAGTCGTACTGTACAAACAGTAATCGATGGTTTCACAGCACGAACACTTTTCCCCACAAATACCGTTCCTGTTGATATTACTGCATTTGCGATTTGTACACCACACATTGCTTTGCTGTCCTTTTTGGAAGTATAGGAATAATGTTTGTGCTTGCTGTTGCGCACTTGCGCTCTTGAAAACGCACTGCAATACGCAGAACCATCTGTTTCACCAGCCACACATGTCTACCTGTTTCCACTGCAGTGATTTCCACAGTACCACAGTTCCTTCCATTTAGCATACAGTTATGTGGCGGGTACACGATGCACGTTGCTCTGCCTCCCTTCATTGGCACTTACATTGTGACACTCTGAAAGGAGCTTAATATCATAATCAGCCACAAAAAATATTGCTAAAGGGACGTTATGGTGAAGGTGTGGTACTACAACCATAGCATCATTGTTAAATACATTATGCTAAAGCAATGTTATGTTTATAGTGCCCTAATAAAAATCTATGAAATTCACTAACAAAAAATGTTGTTAAAGTGACATTATGGTTAAGTTGCACTAGCAAAAACCTATGAAATTCAATGGAAAAACGTTGTTACAGGGACGTTATGGTTACAGGTAAAACCGAAACCCCCCAGAAATTTGACAGTTATGGTAAGTTAAGCAACCACAACTCACGCTACCACTGTGCACTGCAAGGACTAACACCCATGAGACCAAAGATGACATCACAAATATCATTGATGGCCAAATACCCCTGTCCTCTATTACAATTCCAACAATCTTGCAAAATGTCTCTATGCTCTTTCCTTAGATGATTAATTTTCTTTTCCCAAAGAGAAAATATTGTGTGCTCCTAGTCAAAAATGTTTGTCAACAAAGTCCACAACTTGAACACATACGTCTCATTTCAAATACTTTATCTAAAGTAGTATTGTACAACCGGAAAACCCTTCTAAGCCAATGCTTTGAAAACACATCACCTATGTCCTCAACATCACTATTAGTCCCATTCCCAAAATACTCTATTCCTCCACAATCTTCTGAGAAATGTGATTCCTCTCCTTCTGAAATTGCCTACATTTCTGAAATATCCAGCAAAAACAATATCTATAGCCTTGTCAACTCAACAATCTGCTAAAAACACAGCAGTAAATACCACTTTACTTTATGGAAACACTCATAAGATTCTGAGGCAATATAATCTCCAGTTTAATTACACATATAAACATCACTCAAAAAATGACATTGTCGTATATGTTCAATAGCTGAAGAGCACCTGAGGTATCTGACATCCTATTGGCAGCTGCCCACCATAGAAACAATAAAGCCCCAATCAAAAAGTAAATGCAGAGTGAATTTATTCTTTATGTGTATGTACAATGTGACTAACAATAATATTTATAAGTAACACATATCATTCAGCTTATATGTATATCTTGGCTTCCTGTTTTTAAATGTCTGTGCAGCGAGCAAAAGTACTTTAAAGTCTATTATGTCTTCAATTTGTTAAAAATATTTTAAATATATTCAAACAGATGACAAGGTATTTCAATGATCTAAAAGGATTAAGCAACAGCCACCTCAGGAATGCCATACAAATACAATAATGGATGCTTTAAAAAAAATGAAGCACATGTAAATGAATCTTCAAAATTATATGAAATCAATGAAAAAGGACATACAAGAGCTGAGACACATAATAGATAGTAACAATGCAGACAATTGGACTGATGAAGATGTGTCATGTGTAAATACTTAAAGAAAAATAATCCTACAACCAGATTCCACCCAAATTAATATTTTTACAAAAAGCATTGTTTGCATATTTATTTAACTTTTTAAAATGTTTACAATTATATTTATGGTTGATTAATAGAAAGTCATTACATGTTACAGAAACTTCACACAGAGACTGCACTCAATGTTTCTAAAAATAGAGCTTTACAGGACTACATATCACACATATATCTACATATGTATTTTTTTGTTTACATTTTTTAATAGCCCCCGCAACGAAAGACTATATGGAATAGGATCACATGGACCATAAACAATGATTGTAGCCAAGGCTGCTGTCATTACTATCACTGTACCCACAGCTACCATGAAGGATGTGATTGTTTGTTTGTTTGTTTGTTTATTTATTTATATTGCGCACCAGACACAGGGGTATTCGGTCGTGAAGGCAGAAAGAGGGTTGTTCAACTTAGTTTACAGGTTACAGATTAAACATGGGGGTACAGCTACGGTTAAAATGCTGTAAATATGTATTGTCAAAGAATCACAGATGTATATACAGTAAGTTTACAAGAATGCAGGTATTATCAAGGAATCACAGATGTATATACAGTAAGTTTACAAGAATGCAGGTATGACATAAATAAGGTGGAACAAATATACAAAATATACATGAGATCCTAGATGTTAAAAGGGTGAGGTTAGGCATCATGATCTTTTAGCTATTGGATCAGATTGGATCTGAATTGCCGGTAGGGGAGGTCTTCCCTTAGAGCAGGGGGAAGGGAGTTCCAATATTGTGCTGCTTTAACAGCGAAGCAACTCCCGCCAGATTTGGTGAGTTTGAATCTGGGTACTAACAAAAGGTTGGAGTTAGCTTTTCTTAGGGGACGAGAGGCTGTTTGTCTGGTGAATCTGTATATAAGGTATTGCGGGGCTACGTGGTTAAGACATTTGTGTGTAAGGGATGCTGTTTTGAGGAGGATTTTGTCATTAGTGGTGAGCCAGTTGGTAGATCGCCTGAGGTCTGATATGTGGGCATGTTTAGGGAAGTTTAGGGTGGCTCTCAGGGCATTATTTTGAAGTGTCTGTATTTTGGCGGTGATGTATTTGTTACTGCCTATGTAGAGGGCGTTGCAGTAATCTAGTTTCGATAGGATTAGTGCCCTTGCTAGAATGACGCAATTATTAGGTGAGAGGAAGGGCTTGGCTGCTCTAATTAACTTGCAGGTGTAGGAAGTGGCTGAGGCCATGGCATTCACTTGTTTACCAAAGGTAAGCGTGGAGTCTATGTAGAAGCCAAGGGTTTTAACTACTTTGGCCAGAGTAATTATGTTATTGTCAATTATGAAGGAGTCATAGTTGGGGCCTAGTTTTTTGATGTTGGAGGAAGTGCATAGAATGAGGAGTTTAGTTTTGTCATCATTCAGGCATAGACCGTGGGAGGCCATCCATGCCTGGATGATGAGGTAGACTCTAATCACAAAGGACAAATCCTTGTCATAATCTCCCGTCAACGGGATGAGGATCTGTGTATCATCTGCGTAGTTAGTGTAGGTGATACCTAGACCATAGATCATCGAAAAGGGGCTTTGTGAAAATATTGTAAAGGGTAGGAGATACACATGATCATTGGGGTACGCCGCATGACATAGGTGCGGGGTCTGCGGCTGCTAGAGGAGAGAAAACTTGCATTGTCCTGTTAGCTAAGAAGGACTGGATCCATGTGACTGCTTCATGGGAGAAGCGGGCTGCCGTGACCAGATGATTGCAAAGTATTGCATGGTCTACCAGGTCGAATGCGGCAGAGAGGTCGAGTAGTAGTAGGAGTGAGGTTGTGCCTTTATCTCTTAGTGTGTCTATTTGTGCCTTAAGGTCTAGGAGTGCAGTCTCAGTACCATGCTGCGGTCTGAAGCCGGACTGTCGAACTCCTAGGAGGTGGTTTAGTTCCAGGTGGTGCTGGATTTGTAGGTAAGCTACTTTGTCCAGGATTTTCAGTAGGAACGGCACAGTGGTTATGGGGCGGTAATTGGTTGGGAAGGAGGGGTCCAGGGTTTGCTTTTTGAGGAGGGGGAGGACCCAGGAGTGTTTCAGGTTGCTGGGTAGGGTACCTGAAGTGAAGGAGGCGTTTATGAGTTTAGTGATGAAGGGTGAGAGTTCACCGGCAGCGTCTTTTATGATTTGGGCTCGACATGGGTCGCCCTGGCAATTGGAAGGTTTGAGAGTGAGGATGACTTTCTCGAGTTCTTTAGTGGAAACTTTGCGAAAGTAGAAGGGGGGGTGGCAAGTGTGGGTGTAGAAGGAGTGGATTTCAGAGTTGGTAATGAGTTCGTGGTAGCCTTGGAGGGGGTGCCTCTGTTGACAGTATTTGGGATAGTTATGGAAGCTTTTTTGTTGTGGATCTTTGCCTGAAGCATTGTTATCTTATTGGCAAGGGCATTTTGTATGCCTGTGCACCAGTCTTTATCCTTGAGGGAAGAGTCGGGAGCTTGGATAGGGGATTCTACTTCTTTTAGGATGGCGAACAGTTCTTTGGTGTTGGATTTGGCTTGAGTGATACGGGTGTTGTAAGATGTTTGTTTTGCAAGGATAATTTCTTTTTTGTAGAGGGTGGCTAGTTTCTTCAGTTTATTTTTATTGATGTCTGAGGGGTCTGATCTCCAAGTTTTTTCACTTAGGCATTTCTTTTGTATGATGTCTTTCAGTAGGGGTGTGAACCAGGTATTTACGTGTTGGTGGGGTTTGCTCTTCCTAATTTTCAGAGGTGCGATAGCGTCTTGAGAGGCAAGCATCACTTCATTGTACTTTTCTACCATGGTGGCTGGTTCAGACTGATCTGAGATGGAATTTAAGGTGGGGAGAATGAGGGGGATAAGGTTTTGAGGGGTAATGTTTTTTTTTATTTCTGGTAGGTGCAGTGGGAGCTAGGATGCTGTTGTTCATGATTGGTTAATCTGCAGGTGCGGGTAATCGCAGCAACGACTGAAGGTTGTACTCATGGCTACCATGAAGGCTGCAGCTATAATAAAATACACAGACAAATGTGCTTTTTTAATACATAATGTATTAAAAGGACCAATTAAGGATTATTGATCCATTTATACAGTCAGTGTTTTTAGTGTCTGCTTTTATAACTGAAACGTTGATCCTGAAAAGGACGTTTTGGAGTAGAGGTAAGAACTGGTAAGGGAAAAACACTAGTATTCACACATATAACAAAGAGTAAAAAAATGAACATTTATTTCGAGTTGTGACATCACATTACCAGGCAGTCCTGTAGATCGGGTGCAGGCAGGATGGGATGAGGTTGGGTGGGTGAAAAAAAAGAAGCCATAGAAATGGAAGGCAGTGGTGCAGTGCGGCTTTTGGTCAGCAGATACCGATGTGCAGATTGTAGACCATGCACTCTCACCCTGTGATGAAAATTAGCCTTCTATAGTGTTCCTCTACACTGTCCCAAGGAGCTGGATCAAAGTAGAGGTTCCCAAAATGTATGATGACTTATTGGAAGGTCCCCTCTGCAGCACCTTCCCACAGAAAAGTACACTGCACTTTCTCAGTCTCCTTCTTACTCCGTTGCTTCTTAACACAAAATTAATGAAAGCTATCAGCAACAGTTTTCTAGTCACACTGCTACTTCCGTGGAGGTAAAACAGAAAACACCCACACCACCTCTTCATCACTGCTTGTCCCAGACATACTTAAATGTGGGACTGAGGAGAAAGAAATGAAACCGTAAAAAAAAACACAACACAAAAATTACTCTACAACTTAAAATAGAAAGAATTTTACAGGAAAAAATAAAAGAAGCTGAAATAAAAAAAGAGCACAAACTACAAATGACTGGACAAAGAACAAAGGCACAGGAACAAGAAAGGAAAAAAAGAATGGAAAAATGAGGATACTTCTCTTTGAAAATTCCTGGAGGCTCCCAAGCAAGTTCACACACCAAGAGACAAAAAGCAAGCAGAAACAAAAGAGGGACGTTCATACGCACATCTATGCCCAGGCCCAACAATGTATTTGTGCCTAAACGGTTGACCAATCACATTGTGCGCTGCGCTTAAGTACCTAAACATGACTTGTACCCACATCAATAGGATACCCAATCAGGTGGTGAAGATCATACATGCCATGACAAGGCCCAATCTGGTGGTGCGGTTCCAAAATGCAGCTATGGCCAGGCTGTATGACTAAATCCACGCATGCGGCATTAACCAATCAGACCACACTTTTCATTGACACGGTTAAGTGTATTCACACCTAGACCGTCAATGATTGAGATTTCACACTCCGCTTACACACCTACACATGACCCGTAACCGCATCGTTGGAAGGCCCAATCAGGTGCTGTGGTTTTTATCATGGCTAGGGCCATGCTGTATGATGAAATACGTGTGTGGCATTGACCAATACGACCAAATGTTTGATTGAGGCAGTTACGTGTCTTTGCGCCTAGACCATCAACCAATCAGACTTTGTGCTCTGCTTAGTGCTCACACATGACCCATAACTGCGTCAATGGGAGGGCCCAATCAGGCACTGCAGTTTCTTAATGCAGCTACGCCCACGCTATATGCGTGCAGCATTAGCCAGTTATGTGTCAAGGTCCATAGGCGCAGCTATGACGATAACCCTCGCATGTGGAATTGGCCAATCAGAATATGCGTTCCTGTACCTCAGTGACACATGACTCATTGCCACATGCATAAACTGTGCCACCTGATGGGCATAACTGTGAATATTCACTGTACCCATGCAAAACTTTCCCTCATTGCTTTTTCTTCTGTGTACTAAGCAGGCTCTCTGTATGGTATCAGAAGATTATTATTAGCAAACTCCACATATTCTCCCATCCATTTTCCCATCCTTTTTCAGATCCCCTTATTCCTTTGTCCTGTGATTTGTTCTGTTTGTCTATTCATTTTTTTTCTATAGTTAGTTGTTTTATTTTTAAACGTTTTTTATTTTAAGTGGCATAGTCCTTTTTCTCATGTCTTTTTCATTGTGTAATATTTCCTCCCAGTTCAGACATTGTTTAACATGACTGAACACGGCAGCAGCAGCATAGACAATGTGATTTGGGTGCCAAACCCATCCCCCTGTTAAAATATTATGCAAATGAAGAAAACGGCAGATAGCTGGAGATATTTCATGGTGGAGTAGCACAACTCTCTTAAAGAAAGTGAAAACATGCAGTGCAAGATTCATAAGAAGAAATTATGCTGACGGCCATCAAATGTCCCGTCTTTAGAGTTTTGGGACATCTGCCCTGATTTAACTTCTGGATTCCGGCCTTCTCATTCTACTGAGACTGCTCTTTTGCATGTCTCTAACTCTCTTCTCTCTGCTCGTCAATCTAATCTCTCCTCTACTCTTATTCTTCTTGATTTATCTGCAGCGTTCAATGCTGTTGATCACACTCTTCTTATTTCCTCCCTTTCTTCTTTGCGTATTACTGGGTCTGTCCTTGAATGGTTCCGTTCCTATCTTCCTAAGCAGTTCTATTATGTAACTTTGACTGGTCTTCCCCACTTACTCTTCTCTACGGTGTCCCTCAAGGTTCTGTACTTTGTGCTCTCCTTTTCTCTCTCTACACTGCCCCTCTGTCTACTCTTTTAATATTTCCTTTCATCTGTACACAGATGATACACAAATTGTTCTCTCATTTTCTTCCTTTGACTCTATTTTGCATTCCACTGTATTATCTTGCCTTTCTGCTGTCCAAAACTTGATGACTTATCATTTTCTACACTTCAATCCTTCTAAGACTGAGGTTCTTTTTTTCCTGGCTTTAACTATTCTGTCTACTGTTGCGCCTCCATCTCTCTTTTTTCCTCTTTCCCCTCTGACCTTTTCCTCTTCTGCACACAATTTGAATCTTTGATCCTTCGCTTTCCTTTAAACTGCATATCTCTTGTTCTGGAGGAGAGGAAATCACTGACGGGCCCATAGGTCAGCGCTCACCCTCTAAAACTTGTAAAACAGGATAGCTGCACAATGTGAGGATGGGAGTGCAGGATTCACTTACTCCAACACGACTCAATAATGAGGACTCAGTAAGTTGGTAAAGGGAAGTCTGTTTAATGACAATTACATCAAACAGAGAAACAAATGGAAATCAGCAGTATTGCGATCACCTGTCTCGCTCCGACTTCCTCGAACGTCAGTCGAACAGCAATTCTTATAGGCAAAAATTGTCATCACTGACGTCTAATTCTATAAAAAATCATCATGCAATATAATTGGTTAGGAAAGGTAACTTAAGTATAGGTGTTATATCTGTATATGATAATAGGGCATGCAAATTGGATAACTCTTATCGGGTGGGCATTTACGCCCATCCCTCTACATCACGCATGATAGACGTCACTACATCTACGACGTCCTATTGGTTACAGTATCTATAGGACTCCAGATAACATGGTCCATTGTGATTGGGCAGGTTACACCCCTAGACATACATTTCCACTTTTAATTAGCAGCATGCAGAATGGATACCCCTGTGCCTGGTGTCCCAAGTTTCACCCTGCCTCCCTTCCATCAATCAGTGTTTTAGGGCGATGTGTCAATTAGTTGGCTAAGGATGGCCTCGAAACTGTAGTCTCTTATCGGGAAAAGTTATGGCATCCTCGGGTCCTGGATAACATTAGACAATGGTACTTCTTCGCGCCTGGATGGTCACGTGTTAGTTCACCATGAATCTGCTTCAGTTTCCAGCTTTTAATGCATTTAATTTTGTTTCAGCCTTGCCACCTGCATGGGCCCCCCTTATCTTGACCTTCATGAGGCAGGCTGGTATGCTCTGAAGTTGGAGTCTTGTGAGCTGACGCTCTCCTCCCCTTCTCTGGTTGATCTCGATTTCCTAGGCATGAGACGCTCTTTGTTGAGTTTCGATTCCGCTCCTTCACTTGCCTTTGGCTGCTTTACGCAACTTGGCCTGTCAGGCCTCTGGCAGCCTGGGTACATTTCTGCTTTTACAAAATGGAGTCGCACTTGTATAATGTGCCTTATTGAGGTAGATATATGGTTGGCGCTTGCCGCACTATCTTCTACTAAGCATTGCAAGCAGTATCGATTTCTTAGCATCTTGCGTTTCAAGCCTATTTACACACGTTTAACAGGTCGGTTGCTTCCATCTTGTCTCTTAGCACCGTTTCCTCACGTTTTAATATTGTATCCTCTCTGTGTCCATTCCATTCATTTTAGTAGTTATTCGTAATGGCGTGTTATCTTCGATAGCTGCTTTTGTTCATTCACGAGTCTGTTCAGGCCCTTGTGTCATTTCCACTGGCCTTCCATTAAGGCTTTTGGGGTCTCTTCGTGGACCGTGTGTGGGTACTCCTCATTTCGTATCAGCGGCTGGTATGGCTGTCTGATAGGGTACCGTGCTGCCCAGGGTTGTCTGGTTATGGGTGCTTCAACCAGTATGGAACTTCTGATGTATACTGGGCAGAGTCCCAGTGCAGCTCTTTGTAGGTTCATTTGCTCTTCATACGTCACATACCTTGGCGAGTACACTCCTGGTACCTCGAAATGAGGGGAAGGGGTGCAGGCGATGTCTGGGACCTCCTCTACACTCCCCTCTCTGGTCGGTTCATCGACACTTCTGCACCCTCCTTTGCATTAATTTTTTTTGATTCTTCGGTGTCATGCTCATCGTCTTCTGCGTTGGTACATGATGGTGTGAATGTGTGAGCCTTTGGAGTCCATATTTTTATCACTCCCTTCAAACTCCCTGCTGTTTTCACATGTTCGTCTTTGTTCCATGTCACTAGCTGACATTGTCCATTTGGGCTACAGTAGATCCATTTTCCTTCATACCTTCTTCGTTTCTTGGCGTATGTGAATTTTGTTCCCTCTGGCGCAAATTTGCTGGCTTTCACAAAGTCTCTTATTTCTTCATCGGTCAGGTCTCTGGTCTTCCATCCTGGCTCGACATCAATCATTATTTTCATCCCTATGGCTTTCTTTTCAGAGCTCCCAGGAACTTGAATATATCTTCCATCCATTGTGGGACCCACGAGAATAGGTCTCCAAAGCAGCTGTCATCGTCCACTTCATCACTTTCATCGATCATCTGGTTTTTCAGGCTTGTCAACATGCTTATGGCCTCTGTAAGGGTTCCGTTTTCTTCATCATGTGATGGTTGTCATGATGCCTACCCCCGGAGCATCAGGCCAGGCCCAGCACCCCCGGAAGCAGGCATCATGCCCTCGGGTAAAAGCCCAGCAGCCCCTTATAGGGACTCTTTGGACTCAGACCTGGCATCCTTTGGCGCCAGGCTCATGCTGGACATCAGTCCTGGCGCCATAGGCGCCAGGCTCATAAAGGGAGGTGTTTTGTGCACTTACCTGATGCAGACCATGCTGCATGCTTCAGGCCTCCCTGAGACCTGAAAGGGACTATTTTTTCATAGGGACTATTTTTCCACTCGGGCTTGGCCAGGGAAGGATACATACCTAGTTGGGGAAGGATACATACCTGGGACTTCTTTGGAGGCTATTTAAGCCACGCCCAGACAGCAGCTCATGCTTCGCGTTGTTCTGCTTCCTGCAGCTTAACGCTCACCGTGTCTGCTCCTGCTCCTGGACTACAGCCACGCCCGTCTTGAACCTGGAAGACCTGCAAGGAAGGAAGAGAAGAGAAAGGTGAAAACCAAGGATTATTTCAAGCTTCTTACCTGCATCCGGAATCTTCTCGCCAGCATCCCTGAAGGAAGACTTCAATTTAAAAGCATCGTGTTGCTCGCTGCAGCGCCACGCTTCACTCACCTGTCCTGTCCTCGAGACATCTCCCGGCTCCATCGCGGCTGTCAGCATCGGACGCCACATCTCTGCACCTAGGGGAGAGAGGAAGAAACAAAAGGTGAGCAGAAGGACACACAGAAGGAAAGCCTGATTAACAGCCATAATACTTACCGGCTTTTCTTCCACATTTCGGGTCGGCGCCGCCCCGTTGGCAGGTACCGTACCCCGGCCCCTATGGGGAAAGGACTAGAGACATTTCAGAGGAATGATAAGGACATCTAGAGGGATTGCCCTCATTACTGCTCACCTCGGCAGGTTAACCCCTCGACGCATCGCCTTCATTCTGCACCTGAAATAAAGGACAGATCACAGGTGAGAAAGACAGCATAAAGGGGGCCTCACTTGAACTTTGAACTTTCATACTTACGGCGCATCGCTCAGGAAAGTCAAGTGGATTTTGCCAGCGCCATTCTGAAAACCAGTGAAGTAACTGGACGAACGCGCGCCCCTGCACCAGAAGCAGGATGGAGAGTTCAACCTTCCAAACCGGGTTTGGAGGAATAGAGAGGAACGGAGGGGGAAGGGGGGTGCTAGCACACCATTCTGCAGACTGTTAATCCCCTTTCTCATCTGCAGAAGGATATTCCTACGGGCCAAGGAAGCACGATTTGGAGGTCCTGTCCAATCGGTGTTCCGGGTCCTGCGCATCACGCCAGAAGAGGCCGCAGTAATCCAGACTAGATCAGCGCCCCCGTGGGAACCAGGTGGGCGTTACAGAACGTGAAGCCTCCCTACAAATTCCCACCCAGGCGCTATGGAAACTTCTGAGAGTGACCAACTGGCCCAACTACTGGGGGAATTACGGGCCGAGGTACACGCTGCTCGTCGAGAGACTAATGCCCTCAGAAGAGAAGTGATTGTAACAAGGGAAAGGACTGATGACCTGGCTAGACAGCTTTTGCAAGGTCAAGCTGGACAAACTCCTTTACCCGGTTCCGGGGGGAACCCCACTCCTGTGGTTTCCAGTAACCCTGTGCTGATTAATCTACCTGCAAACATGCCGCTGGCCCCACCCGAACGCTTTGCTGGGGACCCCAAACGATTCGCCGTATTCATGAATCAGTGTCGTTTGCACTTCCTATGCAGACCCGGGGCCTTCCCTAATGATCAGACCAAGGTAGCCTTTGTGTTGTCATAGCTCAACGGCTGTGCTGCCGATTGGTCAGTCCCACTGGTAACTCAAGATGACCCGAT
Source organism: Ambystoma mexicanum (assembly GCF_040938575.1). NCBI lineage: Eukaryota > Metazoa > Chordata > Amphibia > Caudata > Ambystomatidae > Ambystoma > Ambystoma mexicanum. Next base: position 720,645,364 of record NC_090934.1, read on the forward strand.
TCTTTGTGATTTTCAAGGATTTCAAACAAGCATGGAAAGGTTATTTGCTCGACATTCCCAGGGACAGGCTCTGGATGACGAACTTCTATCTCTGTGACAGGGCAATCAAGACCTTCTATCCTACATTGCAACCTTCAATAGACTAATTGTGGAAACTGGTTGGCCAGAGGATAAAAGAATCACGTTATTCTATCGAGGTCTACGCGGAGAACTTAAAGATGTCCTGGCACAAGTTGTAAATCCGCCCCAAGAATGCACTGAATACATAGACTTAGTGCTTCAGTTGGATCACAGGCTGCAAAAGAGAAAAGCAGATCGGTTCAAGTTTGAAACCCGGGTGTGGGCCAAAACCCACGCTAACCCCAAGGGGGCTGATGCCTCAGGGCCTATGCAAATCGGAGGAGTTAAAGGACCCCTAACTCAAAAAGAACGGGAATGAAGACGACAGATGCAATTATGCCTTTATTGTGGGTCCTCAGGACACTTTCTACGAGATTGCCCGGTTAAGCCACCCAAGAAGGTGGTAGGAGCCGCTGATAAAATCCATGGAAACTCTGTATCGGGAAACGACCACGCCCGGCAAGCGTAGGGGTCCGCTTGCCGAGCTTGAAAACTAACTCTCAGACCTCGCATTTCATTGTGCCAATGGTCCTCATAGATCCGGAACAGCCAAAACGGTTGCATGCTATAAAGGCATACATCGATAGCGGGGCTATAGGAAACTATGTGGATCGAGAATTGGTCTCTAGGATAAACCTCCCTCTGCGTCCTAAAACCAGCAAAGATGTCATCACCACTGTAGATGGAACCGAAATTGCCTCTGGACCGGTAACACATTCCACAGCTGAGGTGACACTTGTAGGTCCGGATGGCCATCGGGAAGCAGTTGTGTTTGATGTGATCAAGGCTCCACAGTTTCAGCTTATTCTCGGAGTCCCTTGGTTAGAGTCACATAATCCTCGAATTGATTGGAGAGCGAAGAGAATAACCTTCCTGGATTGTGCACAAACCTGCTACCCAGAAAATCCAAAAGATTAATCTAGCATCAGTAACCTCTGTCCCCGTGCAACTACCTCCAGAGTACCAAGACTTTCAGGACGTCTTCCAAAAGGAACAGGCCAACACGTTACCTCCCCACTGATCGTACGATTGCCAAATCGATCTGGTGCCCGGTGCACAATCCCCTTGTAGCAGGATTTATGACCTTACTGAACCTGAGAATCTGCATTTGAGACAATATTTATATCAATACCTCGCCAATGGTTTCATTCGCCCGTCAAAGTCCCCGGCATCTTCAGCTTTGTTCTTCGTGCCTAAAAAAGAGGGCGACCTTAGGACTTGTATCGATTACCGCGCATTGAACCAGATAACTGTTAAAAATCGTTACCCTCTGCCTCTGATCCCTGAACTCCTTGACCAGGTGAAGGACGCTTGCGTATACACCAAGTTAGATCTCCGGGAGGCTTATCATCTGGTACGAGTAAAAGAAGGCGACGAATGGAAAACGGCCTTCCGTACAAAATATGGACTATTCGAATACCAGGTGATGCCTTTCGGGTTGTGCAACGCGCCTGCTGCCTTCCAATTCTTCATGAATGATGTCCTTCGGGAACTCATCGATGTCTGTATTATCGTGTATATCGATGACATTCTTGTGTACTCCTCTTCGGAATCTGATCACAGAAAACATGTCAGGGCCGTCCTAGAGAAACTGCGCCAGCACAAACTGTTTGCCAAGCTGGAAAAATGTGTTTTCCATACCACCGAGGTTGAGTTTCTCGGATTCATCCTGACACCTAAAGGGGTCCGAATGGATTCACGGAAAGTGGATGCCATCCTCAAATGGCCATCACCTAGTTCAGTGAAAGATGTCCAAAGCATGCTTGGTTTTGCCAACTTTTATCGCAGGTTTATCCCGGAGTTTTCACGTGTGGTGCAACAAATCACTGCACTCTTGCGAAAAAATAAACGTTTTGAATGGACCGAGGAAGCCGAACAGGCCTTTCAGGAGTTGAAAGCTAAGTTCACGTCCGCACCTATTTTGAAGCACCCGCGTCCTGATCTCCCATATATAGTCGAAACCGACGCGTCCAGCTTAGCCATGGGAGCTGTCCTGTCTCAGAGAGACCCTGAAACCAACCAACTGCACCCTATAGCATTTTGGTCCAGAAAGTTCTTGCCGCCGGAGATAAATTATGCGATTACCGATAAGGAACTATTAGCCATTAAGTCCGCCTGTAAGGCTTGGCGGCATTATCTCCTCGGCGCCCGGCATACCATCACCGTGATCACTGATCACCGAAATTTACAATATTTAAAAACTGCCAAGGCCCAATCGTCTCGACAGCTCCGATGGGCTTTGTTCTTTGCTGAGTTCGATTTTGTAATCACCTACCGCCCCGGTTCTAAGAATGGTAAGGTGGACGCTCTATCCCGAATTGGAATGGAAGAAATAGACACAAACTCAGAACCTGTGCCGATAATTCCCGAACAAAGAATTTTGGGAATAACCACTTTACAAACCCTTGAAGACATTCAAGCACGAGTAAAACAAGTCCTGGACTCTTCAGCCTTGCAGGATTGGATCAAAAAGGGGTCTAATTTTTCAGTCAAGGATGGCTTACCTTACTTCCAAGGACGCTTATTTTTGCCAGAAAAGGAATTGCAAGAACTGGTTAATTCCCGTCATCATGACACCCTGATGGAAGGACATCCTGGCATTGCCAAAACTGAGGAAAAGGTTAGACGACAATTCTGGTGGCCTTCCTGGCGAAAGGATATTAAATCTTTCGTGATGTCCTGTGGAGTTTGTGCCCAAAACAAAGGTCAAAAGACAAGACCCGCCGGTCTTCTTCAGCCCTTAGACATTCCACCAGCACCTTGGCACACCCTGTCACTAGATTTTATCACGGACCTGCCCTCTTGTAATGGTTACAATACTATTCTGGTCGTGGTGGATTTATTTTCCAAAATGGCCCACTTTATTCCGTTGAAAGGATTACCTTCAGCCTTTGTTCTTGCCAAGGAATTCCTCGAGAATATCATCCGTTTGCATGGATTCCCGTCCATACTAGTCTCCGATCGGGGAAGCCAGTTTATTTCTCATTTTTGGAAAAAGTGTTGTCAGCTGGCACAAATCGACGTAAGACTCTCGACCAGCCACCACCCACAGACCGATGGTCAGACGGAGAGAACGAACCAGACCCTTGAACAATTTCTACGATGTATGTTGCACCAATCGGAGGGTAATTGGAAGGATATTCTGTGGGTGGCTGAATATGCTTATAATAACTCGATACACTCTGGAACGGGTCAAAGCCCCTTTTTTACCCTATATGGACATCACCCTCGTACTTCAGACTTGGACTCACCTTCGAGCCTTGAAATGCCGGCAGTGGATCATTTGCATTCTACGATAACTCAAGCCTTCAAGGATGCAACTGCACATTTGCAACATGCGAAAGAGAAATACAAAAAGAATGCGGATCTACATCGAAAGGAGGCGCCTCCGTACCAAATTGGGGATCAAGTATGGTTGGCTACCAAACACTTATCGCTCAAGGGACCTCAAACTTTTAATCCAAGGTATTTAGGCCCTTACTCAATCAAAGCTATAATTAACCCAGTAGTAGTCAAGCTCGATCTACCAGCCAACATGCGGATTCACCCCGTTTTTCATGTGTCACTTTTGAAACCAGTACAACCAGGAACCAGATTAATAAAGCCACCAGACCCAATCCTGATAGATGGAGAGCCAGAATTCGAAGTAAAGAACATTTTGGATTCCAAAATCTTAAAATCAAAGATTTTCTATCTAATTGATTGGAAAGGGTTTGGGCCTCAGGAAAGGTCTTGGGAACCCAGTGATCACGTACAGGCACCTCGGCTGGTAAAAAGGTTCCATCGGAATTTCCCAAACAAACCGAAACCTCCAGAAGGAACGACCTTGGGAGGGGCCTTGGGGGGGAGTGCTGTCATGATGCCTACCCCCGGAGCATCAGGCCAGGCCCAGCACCCCCGGAAGCAGGCATCATGCCCTCGGGTAAAAGCCCAGCAGCCCCTTATAGGGACTCTTTGGACTCAGACCTGGCATCCTTTGGCGCCAGGCTCATGTTGGACATCAGTCCTGGCGCCATAGGCGCCAGGCTCATAAAGGGAGGTGTTTTGTGCACTTACCTGATGCAGACCATGCTGCACGCTTCAGGCCTCCCTGAGACCTGAAAGGGACTATTTTTTCATAGGGACTATTTTTTCACTCGGGCGTGGCCAGGGAAGGATACATACCTAGTTGGGGAAGGATACATACCTGGGACTTCTTTGGAGGCTATTTAAGCCACGCCCAGACAGCAGCTCATGCTTCGTGTTGTTCTGCTTCCTGCAGCTTAACGCTCACCGTGTCTGCTCCTGTACTACAGCCACGCCCGTCTTGAACCTGGAAGACCTGCAAGGAAGGAAGAGAAGAGAAAGGTGAAAACCAAGGATTATTTCAAGCTTCTTACCTGCATCCGGAATCTTCTCGCCAGCATCCCTGAAGGAAGACTTCAATTTAAAAGCATTGTGTTGCTCGCTGCAGCGCCACGCTTCACTCACCTGTCCTGTCCTCGAGACATCTCCCGGCTCCATCGCGGCTGTCAGCATTGGACGCCACATCTCCGCACCTAGGGGAGAGAGGAAGAAACAAAAGGTGAGCAGAAGGACACACAGAAGGAAAGCCTGATTAACAGCCATAATACATACCGGCTTTTCTTCCACATTTCGGGTCGGCGCCGCCCCGTTGGCAGGTACCGTACCCCGGCCCCTATGGGGAAAGGACTAGAGACATTTCAGAGGAATGATAAGGACATCTAGAGGGATTGCCCTCATTACTGCTCACCTCGGCAGGTTAACCCCTCGACGCATCGCCTTCATTCTGCACCTGAAATAAAGGACAGATCACAGGTGAGAAAGACAGCATAAAGGGGGCCTCACTTGAACTTTGAACTTTCATACTTACGGCGCATCGCTCAGGAAAGTCAAATGGATTTTGCCAGCGCCATTCTGAAAACCAGTGAAGTAACTGGACGAACGCGCGCCCCTGCACCAGAAGCAGGATGGAGAGTTCAACCTTCCAAACCATAAGGTGAGCTTAAACCGGGTTTGGAGGAATAGAGAGGAACGGAGGGGGAAAGGGGGGTGCTAGCACACCATTCTGCAGACTGTTGATCCCCTTTCTCATCTGCAGAAGGATATTCCTACGGGCCAAGGAAGCACGATTTGGAGGTCCTGTCCAATCGGTGTTCCGGGTCCTGCGCATCACGCTAGAAGAGGCCGCAGTAATCCAGACTAGATCAGCGCCCCCGTGGGAACCAGGTGGGCGTTACAATGGTACAAATGTGCAACATTATTCTCCGATTTTTGCACAAACAGCTCCATCCATTGCAGTGATCATGTCAAGCACATATCTGTTTTGGAGGGTCATCAGTCTAATTGCTCTCAGCTCTTCTTTGATCGCGTTGAACCCTTTTATAGTGGTATTGATGGTCTGCAATAACTCCCATCTGGTTATCTGCAACCATTTAGCATTCACTCCAACTTGGATGTGGGGCAAGAGTAGTTTTGTGAATACTGTTGAGGTGAGGATGAACAGCCTGTGTTCGTATGGGATTGCATGGAATGCCTCTTCTGATTTGGGAGAAAAGTAATTTTCCCTCTTCATTCTGGATACCAGTTCCACAGATCTCCTTCTTCTTAGATGAGCATCTGCTTTCAGGAAACTGTCTAACTTCAGGTCATTCTTAGGGATCACTAGCGCGGGAACATGGACGTTAGCTAGTGTGCATATGCCTCCCCAATTCTTCGGCAGCCTTATGTATGCCTTGGATCCACATGCCCAGTAATGGTCCATGATAAATGCGGTACCTTGTGTCATTCCTGGGGCTTCAAAGATTCTTCTGCCGTTTTGATTCTCTCCCATCTTCCTTGTGCCATTGTTTCTGAAGCATAGTTTCGGGCTCTCCAGTGGCACTATCAGCAGGGGTCCCCCTCTATCGTCGACCCATGTTAGTAACTTTACTAGCTTTGGCCACAGAGGTTTGCATAACCTCTGCGAATTCTCTATTGCTTCCTTGCAGGCTCCAAGGACCATCCATGTTCGGCAGATTACTACTCCGTCCTCCCATCCATATGGGGAGACCACTGTCCCCCAGATCTGCATTTGGCCTCTGTTCTTCCAGATTTGAGCCTCTTGTGCAGTCTTCCCTTGAACGTTCAGTCTCGGGTTAACTTCCCATCTTATTCCTGATCCTTTGATGCCAGGGTTCTCGTACCTGATCACATGATTTCTGGTATGCGCTCCGTTTCTTGTTTTAATGTCCTGGACTTAGCCATCTTCATCCGGCTAATCCTTTTCGTTGGCCCATATCAACGAGGCGTCTTTTCCCATAAATTGTCCTCTGGTGTTGCACATTGCTACATGTGACATACAGTGTGCTGTAGGGACATCAATTTCTACAACCACGAAGATCTTGGATTTTTCCATGCTGTATGGTAGGAGAGCCCAGACAAAGCATTCTCCTTCCGACTGCTCCGTCCTACTTCCTTCATGTGCTGATACCATATGTTGTTTCCTCTCTGGGTGTCTTGGTGGAGCAGGCTGCCTCAACTGCATCACTGTGGTAGGAGAAGGTTTTGTGTTTCTCTTCCTCTCCTCTTGTTGGTTTTCATAGTGGTTCTCTGGCCGCCATTGGCTCACCATCTCTTCAGCGTGAGGCTGAGTTATAGATCTGGTGCTTGTTTGCAGTACTCGAGCTGGCGTGTTTGTCGTTATAGTCTCTGCAGTTCTATGTTCCAGCTCCTCGTGCAGTTTCTTTGCTCTGACTATGAATGGGAACAAATAGTCTATCAGCATTTGTGTTTTCTCTGGGAATTCCTTTGTGGCTACTTCTGTTCTTTTGAGGGATTTTGCTATGCCCTCTCTCTCTCTCTAGTGGTTCACGTGGCTCCTCTTGAGTACTTCCACTGTTTTCTGGAATAGATTGTTCGGTAGGCAGTCTCCCCTTCTCTGCCTGCTGCCTTCGTTGGAGGCCCTGTAGCCATTGACACTTGCCCTTGTCTGTATGCATCCTGTGTGTGGGTGCGTGCAGTGGTCAGTGCAGCGTTTTCACTCATTCCGTGCTGACCCTGTCTCCAGCTTTTCTCTTCATTTGCTCCTCAAATGTGTCTAAATCATTGCTTATTACACTTAAATTTAATTCGCTACTTTTATCATCAGGTTTTCTTGGGACTGGAATGACTATATAGGGTCTGGGTGCTTTCGTAGGCCCCAGATTTCCATTATCTGGTGGGTGCACTGAGATCGGGACACTTTGTGCACCAATAAAGAAAGCAGTTCTGATTGTTAACGACAGAAAAACAATAATGATAACATTACATATACACATAATCATTCGGAATGACAATTTGCAGCATTTTCTTCCAGGGAAGTGGGGGCGTCCTTCTGTTGGGGGTAAAACCAAGTTACTGTTCTGGGCCCCCATTTTGAATGAGTTCATAGTCAGTTATTTATTCCTTCTCTTGCTCTGGTCTCGTAGTTCGGGAGTTCTTTACTATTAAAGTGACGAGTACTTCTCCAAATGTCCTCCCTCATGTGAGTAACGACGGTAGTCTCTGGGTACTCAGTACAGTTTCTGTGCTAGACTATTGAAAAGGGTTAGGCTAGCAACTTTGGTACATCACATTCATTATACATATCGATAATAGGTGAGGTCCCAACGCACGCCTCGAATTTGCCTTGGTCCTGAGGACATGCTGGAACTTGCTCAATGCGAAAGAAGGAAAAGATGGAACTGCTAAAAATCACACAAAATAAAATGTTGTAAAAATAAAAACAAAAGTAAAAATAAAAGTGAACATATGAAAAAATAGGAAAAAATTAGAAAAATGCAGAAAAATGAAAATAAGATGGTGAAGTTCTTGTGTCCGCTCCTTTCACTCGGTCTCTCGGCGACAAGTTGAAGAATAGTGTCTCTCTCCTCGATCTGCTCCACGGCGGAAGGATGACAAAAAGGATAATAAGAAAAATAGAAGAAAAATAAAAATAACTAGGATCAATGATGTCATAATCCTCTTTTCTACTCTTCTCGAATTTGTCCTTGGGGGAAAGTTTATTGGGATCTCCTCTTCACAAGGCTCTCCTCAGCAGTTAATGAACATAATTACTTCTCAGTTGCGCTATGATGGCTCTCAGGAGCTTGTTTAATTGTGCGTTCTTTACTGGGTCTCTGAGGAATGCGGGTACGTCAACATTGCTGGGTCTACCCACTAGTTCTGGAAAGTTCTCAATGAGGTGAAAGAAGACATGGTATGCATATCTGCTGTCTTCTGGTGACAACGACATTTGCTCTGATTTTCTGGTCTCTAGATCACAGGCCTTTCTTGTGACGAGAACAATCTTTACACTTTCCTGCTGCCTGGATTGCGACCACGTAGTTCAGTTTGTACCACACTCGGTTTAGGAATTTGTTGTTTCTTGGATCTCTGATAAAGGTTAAGGTATCTGTGGTTCTCCCGACAAGTCCTGGGCATTCCTCTATGATGCGGATGAAAAGCGTGTATGTCAGTTCATCAATGATCACTTATGGTGGAAGCATCTGTACCCTTATCACTGTACTCGGGCAGTGCAATGAAGGCTTCCGTGATGACAGTCAGTAGTTGCCAGATTATTTTCTTGTTGGCCGGATCTTGAATAAAGTCTGTGATACTCGTGACTCTCCCTACAAGTGATGGATATGTCTCTAATACTAGCCGGAAACAGGAAAGCACATCCTCTGTGATGTTTCTACTGGGGATACCATAAATTCTGTGAACAGAGTCTCAATACTGATTGCTTCAGGATACTGTGTTACACTCTCAGGCAATGTCTTATTTGCAGTCTATCAGTGTCTTGATTCTTTCTATCACTTGGGCAGGTCGTGCTTTCAAAAGTTCATTTTATCAATGTTGTTATGGCTTTGGATGTACTTCTCTTTACCCTGCAACTGGGATGTACAGAGTGTTCGTTATATCCTCATTCCGCCTTTTCTTGGGGAACCTGTCCAGTTTTATGCCACAACTTGCATCCGGGTTCTTTGTCTTGGTTTTCTGCTCATGCATCCTTCTTCCTCGCCATGGATCTTGTCTGCATGTGCTGAGGTTCTTCCCCGTTGTCTGTGGTTTCTTTACAGTTGGATGCAGCAGGAGGGCTCTCTCCTATATAGGGTTTAATATCATTCAGGAAGATCCATGCCCTTCTGCCCTGGAGCTTGACGGCGGAGGGGGTGCAGTCCTCTACGATGAAAGGGCCATTAAATCTTGGCTCGACCCACCTTTTCCTGGTAAAGTTCTTCACTGGCACGCTGTCACCAGGGATTACGAGGGGCGCATGTACACCTTTCTCTGTGTTTGCTTTAGCACTTCCTGCTGTGTTTCGTGCTCCGCCGTCCCCTTTGCGCCGTCGCTGCAGCTAGCCTGTAATGACAGAGGTGCTGGATGTCATACAGTCAAGGTACTTTTGCATCTCTGTTCCCAGAACCTCTCTAGTCGACTGGGCATCACAACTAGCTCTATCTCGGGGGGGGGGTAAAGGGGTCCTCATCCTTCTGCCTGTAACTATCTCGTGCAGCGTGAGATGATGGTCAGAGCCTGGTTGGTTCTGAAGTGCATACAATGCCAATGGTAGACAGTACAGCCATCCCTTCTTTAATGTGAGCTTCAACTTGGCTATCCTCTCCTTAAGCAAGCCGCTGATCCATTCACATATCCCGTTCCCCTAAGGATGATACGCCGATGAGAACTTGTGCTTTATACCAAGCAACAAGCTAATCTGTTCGAAAACTGAATTTACAAAGTGAGCCCCGTTATCTGATCTCATTACTTCGCACACCCCCCATCTAGGGAATACCTCCCTCACTAAGAACTTGGCAGCACAGGTAGCGTCGGGGGGTGTGTACAGGGACCTGCTTCTATCCATCTAGAGAATGGACACACCACCACAATTAAATACCTGTACCCGTTGCACACTTGAATCATGTCGACATAGTCGATATGCAAGTACTGGAATGGTCCATTTGGTCTGGGGATGATCCCTCTCACTACTTTTAATGTGTGCCCAGCGGTGAATTGCTGGCAGATTATGCAGTTTACCATGAAAAATGCAACATGCTCTGCTACATTCGGTGTTAACCAGTCTTCTGCGAGCGTTGTAGCAAGATTTTGTTTTGTCATATGGATGGGGTAGTGCAGTTGCTCTAACGCTACTTTTAGAAGGGCAACAGGCATTACGGGTTTAAAGAACACCCTCAACGCTTCCACAAATTTTTCTCCTCCTGAGGTGCTTCCCCCTGGAGCTCCATTAGCTGAGTCTGCCCCATATTGCTATAGGCTTCTGGTGTGGCTCGCGCTACCATCATCCTCTCATTGGTATGTGCCACCTCCACGTCCATGATTGTTTCAGTTTTGGATGCCATGCGCTTGGCTTCCGTGTCTGCTTCATGACCGCTATGCCCACTGGGAGCTGTAGTGCTTTGATCAGCCTGTCCAATTAGGCTGCATGTTGCACTGGCATGCCATCTGCTCAGAGGTAGCCCCTACTTTTCCAGTGCACTGGACCTGCATGTACTGTGGACATCATATAGGCTGAGTCACTGTACACAGTTACTTCCTGGTCTGCATGATTCTCAATGGCGAGTATCAGTGCCAGCAGTTCTGCAGCTTGCGCCGAATAGTGAGAGGGTATTCGCGCACTAATGAGTACTCGAAACTCTCCATTCGCTAGGTGTTTTACCACGGCCACGCCTGTATACCTTTGTCCGCCTTCTTGGTCGATTCTCGAAGAACCGTCAATAAAGACGATCTCTCCACTTGCCAGGGTGTTTTCTTTTAACCTGGGGATCTCATCATAGAATTCCTCATAGTTCGCACAGTCGTGTAAAGGTTCTCCCTCTGTGACTGGCTCAGCTATGAATGTAGCAGAGTTCACAGTTTTACATCAAACTATTTTGATCGATGGGTTAGAGATAATCACCTCATAGGCGGATGCTCTTTGAGATGTCAGTGTGCCCTTTGGCTTCTCTAGTATGACGAACAGCGAATGTTTAACATACAATGTCATGGAGAACCCCATCACAATGGATGACGCCTTTTCGATAGCGAATGCGGCAGCAGCTAGATTTTGTTCGCACAGGAAGTGGCCCTTCATAACTTGGTCCAGATTCCCGCTGTAATATGCTAGGGGCTTGTACCCCAGCGAGGTTCGCTGCGCGAGCACTGCCGTCATAAAATTACCATCAGAGTGTGAGAACAGGTCGAATTCCTCTGCATAATTAGGAATCCCGAGAACTGGGGCCTTACAAATTGCCCCCTTGAGTTCTGCAAACTCTTTCTCCATTGCCTCAGTCCATTCAATTTCTCCTTTTGTTGCCTGGGCTTTTTTTAAAGCCTGAAGCAAGGGCTTGGCATACGAGCTGTAGTTAAAGACCCATGCTCTGACATAATTGTACAGGCCTAAGAAGCTCTGAATTTGTTTTATCGTGCACGGCTTGGCCGTGCTCATGATGGCTTCAGCCCTTTCTGGGGTTACCTTTTTCCCCTCATGAGAGATTAGTTGCCCTATGTACAACACCTCCTGTTGACAGTACTACAACTTTTCCTTATCAACTTTGTATCCCTTTTCATCCAGTATAGTCAATAGCTGGACTGAGTCGTGCCTGCATTGCTCTTCAGTGGTGCTGCAGATCAGAATGTCATCTACATACTGCAAAACAACACTGTCCACTGCAATATTGCTTAGGTCCATTTGCAGGACTCTGTTGAAAATAGACAAGGACTCGCAATACCCCTGTGGCAACCTCGCGCTTTTCAGACGCATCTGTCTGAAAGTGAATGACGTCAGATCCTGAGAGTCACGGTGCAGTGGAATTGAGAAAAATGCGTTTTTCAAATCAATCACCGTGAAATATTTTGCCTCGGTGGGTATGTTACACAGTATTGTGGAAGGATTGGGGACTAGAGAGAACTCGGCTTCAACTATATCCTTTAATGCTCGTAAATCTTGGATTAAACGCCAGGACCATCCCTTTGATTTTTTGACAGGGTAAATCACTGTATTGCAACGTGATTCTGACGTCAATAGGATGCCCTGCTCCATCATGGCGGAAATTGTCTTCGCGATCCCTTCATCTGCCTCTCTGGACATGGGATATTGTTGCGCTCGTGATAACATTGCTCCTGGTTTCAGTTTAATTTTCACTTCACCTGCCCCCTTCAGGAGACCTACATCATAGGGTCCTGCAGTATATACTGGGGCAGGCACTTGGGCCATGTCGTCATCAAAGTTTTCTGGACGTACCAGCACCAACATCATTCTCTGTGGCACCTCCCGTCTGATCATTTTGACCCAAAATGTGAGACATACTTCCACTCTCATCTCCTCTAGGTCAGGGTGCTCTTCGAACAGATCGTCATCGTTGACGTCAGTCACTCGATACCCTTCCTCGATGGCAATAATCACACACCATTGTCTGCCTTCGTCATCACATCCTTCGAACAATACCACTTTCCCTCGCACTGCGGCATATTGTATCATTAAGGGAAATACTTGTCCCTCCTCTTCGTGCTGGGTATTCTTGGCCTGAACAGAAACTCATCAGGTGTCCTCATAGTTTTGTCTGTGAGGCCTGGCAGTCCCGCCATAAGCACCCTCACGCCATATGCAAAGACTTCTGGCTCTAACGGTACAGCTCTCATGGCTACACGTCCTGAGTATGCTCTGATCATTTCACACACGTTTGAATAATGCATTCCTGGAGTGGAACACACTATACCATTCTCAGTAAACGAGATGGTCATGTTTAATTTAGTCATCAGGTCTCGGCCCAGAATATTTACTGGGGTCTGACGTGAATACAATAGGGGTACATTCATTTCGTGCTCTCCCACTGAGACTGGGAGTGTGTCTGTAAAGGGAACTCTACTGTGAGCTCCAGTGAAACTCTGAGTATCTATAGCCTCACCGGACAAGGAAAATGTGCCCTCTCGTATGCACGAGCGCGTTGCACCCATGTCAACTAAGAAGGAATATTCTCTCCCTCCTATGGTGACATTCACCCTTGGTTCCCTGTTAGGGTCTGGTGTCACTTATAGGATAGAGCACATCAGAGTCCCCTGTGAGTTGTCCTATTTCATATATAAGTTTGGCCCACTGTATACTTGTTTGTATACTTGTTGATCTCCCCCAGCCCCTGGGTTAACTCCCCCTCCGGAGCTAGTGCCCTGTGACATTTGCGGTGGTGTCTGCTGGGATTGTCCCTGCGGCAAGTTCCCCATGCTCGGTGGTTGAACCACTTGCTGTGCACCTTGCTGCATGCCTGACACCTGCGGCTGCACTGTGTAATTTTGTGCACCGCCCTGTTGCGGGACGGCAGGCTGATTCACCATGCCTCCCCCCATCCCTTGGCTGTATTGCCACATGCCTTGGCTTTTGCACATACGCGCCACATATCCTGACACTCCACACAGCCAACACACTGGCGGTGGTCGGGCCATCTGTCCATCTGGCATAGCTGGACCGCCCATCTGCGCGTTCTGAAAGCCATTTTGATTATTCTGAAATCCTCCCTGGTTACCTCAAAACCCTCCTTGATTACTCTGCCATACTCTTCCTCCAAAACCCCTTCCTCTTGGGTAAAATCCTGCGTTACCCTGATTATTCTGCGATGGGTTGGTTGCTTGTTGTGCGCTTGGTTTTGCTGTGCTGGTGAGCGTGGCTCCCTTGAGAGCATACTTCGAGAGCTTCCTTTGCACCAGCTTCGCCTCCTCGCCCTTACGAGTTGCCTCCTTTTTCTGGTTCTTTTCTTGCAACAATCTACAGTAGTGTGCAATTGTCAACTGTATTTCTGCCCATGGTTTTGCTTCTACTCCTACCAATTTTTTGAGCTGCTTCTGCACCCGTTCAGGCAACCCCAGGCATAATATGTGGTAGAATACAGGGATAGATTTCGTCCAAGACTCATGCGTTTCGAGCACCCACGTGTCTTGAAAATTCTGGATATAAATCAACGGGTCCTCTGACTCTTTCATTTTTTCGAGTCATTATAGCCCCCATATCAGAAGTGTCTGGATGTAGCGTTTGCAGCACTTTCCACACTGCTGCCTTACAGTTCTTAAATGGTGCTCCGTCATGGGAGGTGTTAGTTAGGGTTACCCTAGGATAGCCTACCCGTTTCCATACATCATCTGCTCTTTCACCAAGTATGGCAATTAGGAGGCCCTTGATGTCCCCTATAGCTAAGGTGACACCCCCGTCATTTTCTCTAACTCGTGTATCCACTTTCCGGCTCCCGATGTCAGCATTGGAAGCTTATTTTTAAGGTTCTCTCGGTCCATATGTGGCCATGGAATATACTGTGGTCTGGCTCCCCCCTTTTCTAGCAACGGGAATTGGAATGCCCGGTCCTCCTTCTCTTTCCCCTTAGCTCTCCGGTCTGTCGCCGGGGTGGCATTCCTGCCTTGCCGTCTACCTGGCAATGCCCTTAATCTGTCTGCATGGGCAGGTGCTGATGCCCCCCTCTGACCGTGGGGTGTTCCTTCATGTCGGCCGGACTTCTCGGCAGACTTCGGTGCCCTACTTGTGGAACCGCTAGCGTCTGACCATCGTACCCCTCGGTCCCCTGGGAGCCGTTTTTCACACCGTCTCCCCTCTTCATGTGCCAAATCCTCTGTTTCCCCACCGGAGTCAGATTCTGAATACTCCCAGTTTACACACCTCCTAGCATCTTCTTCGCTCTTCCCAATCTCCAGCCTGTCTAGGGACAGACCCCTGCTCCCACCAATTTGGGTGACATCCTCAGTGTCATATAGCTGAGTGCTCTCTAAGCGCTCATCTTCCATTCCCCCATCGGATATCTGCTCTAGCCCCATCTCATCGTATATTTTATCGATCATTTCCCCGCTGCTTCTGGTGTCGAAGTCATCTTCAATATTTGTCCCGCTTGTATCTGGTACTGCATCACTTGCAGGAAAGAATTCTTCTATGTCTTGCTATTCTACTGTAGGATTGGGTTTAATCACTTCCCGCTCCAAATATTCAAGATCCCGTGCCCTCTGCCTGTGCTTACGTTCTACGTTCTTACGTTCTATTTCCTCGTCTATTTCCTTTCGCTTCTTTGTTTCTTCTCTAGCCTTATCTACTTCCCTCATCCGTTCATTTCTACGTTTTTTTGCCCTTCTACTTTCCTCATCTTCCTGCTTTTTTACTTTCCTTTCATGCACTCTCCTTTCTTCCTCGAACCTTAACATGTTTTGCCTGTACTTTTTATAGGCTGCATACTGTGTGCGACTGAGCAGTATTCCTTGCTCTTCGCGATATAGTTGTTCTCGCCTTAGCCTATCTTTCTTTCTAGTCCTTTCATCTCTTTCTTCCATCCCTTTCTCTCACTCTCTCCTTTGCGTCTCATCAGACCTCTCCCATGGCCTCAAATCATCACTTCCTTTTCCATCCAACTTCAGTAATATTTGACCTCCCATCCATTCGTATTTCGTGAATGCTATCTCATCACCTCTACCTTCTTTTCCTTTACAATTATTTCCCTCTTTGTCCTTATCTGGAGGTGCACAACTCCATGCCCAATCTTTCCCTTTATCTTCGCATCTCTCTTTGTCCCTTGAGACCGCGGAGGCAATATTGTTTTCCTATCCTTTTCCCTTATTATCGTCACTACTGTTCGTAGGCAACTCACATGCGGGGTTGCTATACCCCGCGGCTGCCTTAAGTTCTCTTAGTGGGTAAAGACCCTCTGACTTGCTTCCTTCAATGACTGGCTTAGTATCCAGTCTGTGGGTGGTTCTTCCACCTTCGTTTCTTCAAACATTTTCCACAACTCTAGAACAGCAAGACGTTTCTCTAACTTCTTGCCCGAATATGTGGCGTGTAGGAAGGTAGTCATGTGCCGTAAAACAGCCTTAGAGAGTGACCCTTTCTGGGGCCAAAGCATAAACATCTTATTGGCGGTACCCTTAACCCACTCCGTGCTGTATTTCTTTAGTTTGGGTGCATGCTTGGGCAGTTGCATGCACAAATGCGCAAGCGGGGTAACTTCCTCCATTTTTAATTTCGTCATTAACAGTATTTACACAGTTCTTTAACCCTCCAATGGTATGAGCGAGCACCACATACGCAAGCTCCAATCCAATCTTTTCCCACCAAAATTTATACCAACAATTTACTCAAAAC
Source organism: Ambystoma mexicanum (assembly GCF_040938575.1). Taxonomy (NCBI): domain Eukaryota; kingdom Metazoa; phylum Chordata; class Amphibia; order Caudata; family Ambystomatidae; genus Ambystoma; species Ambystoma mexicanum. The sequence continues at coordinate 720,661,607 of NC_090934.1, forward strand.
CCATCAATTCAATGTCTATTCCCTCTTAGTTACAGAATCACGTAAAGCCAAAATACATTTCAACCAATCATTAATACAATTATTTTACATTTGACATACAACAAGACACATATGACAGACACTCGACATACTAGACGAACACCAGCTGGACACACGTATACCTGCCTTCTAATCAATACCCCGTCATGGGGTGTAAACGAACCCCTTTGATGCCTTCTTTAATCGTCACCGTAGCCTAAATTGTCCCCCCACTGTGGGCTATGAGTTCACGTTTCTTTTGACCACTCTTTAAAGTGCAGGAATAAGGCGAATCCTTACGTTTTTATCTCAGGTCCCCCCTGATAATCCTTACGTTTTTATCTCAGGTGCCCCCCTGATAATACTCACGTTTTTAACTCAGGTGCCCCCGTGATAATCCTTACGTTTTTATCTCAGGTGCCCCCCTGATAATCCTTACGTTTTATCTCGGGTGTCCCCCCGGTATTCACTCTTTATTTCTTATGCTTGAGTCATTACCCCCTATATATATATATACAGTCTTCTCTACTTCTAACTACTTTATTTTTTCTCCGCCGCCCTCCGTTACCTTTCCCCTACTTGCTTTAATGCCTACAACACATTTGCCAAAGTAACGAGTTTATTGTTTCACTCACCGATCACATCTTTTCCTCTCTGGAACTTCGGGATCACTGCCCCTTCCTCTTCCCGCCTTTAAGGTTTTCGTCCGATTGGCTGCCCATGGGAATGAGAAGGGTTATGCTTGAAAAGGTGGGTTCCTTCAGACCCACTGCAGATTTTTGAAATTTTACTCCATCTTTGTCCACGGGGAGCTTCTCAGTCTACTCAGCCGGAATGGCGAAAGGACTCATGATCTTGCCGAAGGCCTAGAGTTACTTTGTGCCGTCGGTCTATTATATAATCAATACTTAATGGCCAAAACCGTCCTCACGCTACCAAGTGTTCTAGAGGAGAGGAAATCACTAACGGGCCCATAGGTCAGCGCTCACACTCTAGAACTTGTAAAACAGGATAGCTGCACCATGTGAGGAAGGGGGTGCAGGATTCACTTACTCCAACACGACTAAATAATGAGGACTCAGTAAATTGGCAAAGGGAAGTCCGTTTAATGACAATTACATCAAACAGAGAAACAAATGGAAATCAACAGCATTGCGATCACTTGTCTCGCTCCGACTTCCTCGAACTTCAGTCGAACAGCAATTTTTATAGGCAAAAATCATCATCACTGACATCTAATTCTATAAAAAATCATCATGCAATATAATTGGTTAGGAAAGGTAACTTAAGTATAGGTGTTATATCTGTATATGATAATAGGGCATGCAGATTGGATAACTCTTATCGGGTGGGCGTCTACACCCATCCCTCCACATCACACGTGATAGACGTCACTACATCTATGACGTCCTATTAGTTACTGTATCTATAGGACTCCAGATAACTTGGTCCATTGTGATTGGGCAGGTTACACCCCTAGACATAAATTCCCACTTTTAATTAGCAGCATGCAGAATGGACACCCCTGTGCCTGTAGTCCCAAGTTTCACCCTGCCTCCCTTCCATCAATCAGTGTTTTAGGGCGATGTGTCAATTAGTTGGCTAAGGATGGCCTTTAAACTGTAGTCTCTTATCGGGAAAAGTTATGGCATCCTCGGGTCCTGGATGACATCAGGCAATGGTACTTCTTCGCGCCTAGCTGGTCACGTGTTAGTTCACCATGAATCTGCTAAAGTTTCCAGCTTTTAGTGAATTTAATTCTGTTTCAGCCTCACCACCTGCATGGGCCCCCCTTATCTTGACCTTCATGAGGCAGGCTGGTATGCTCTGAAGTTGGAGTCTTGTGAGTTGACGCTCTCCTCCCCTTCTCTGGTTGACCTCGATTTCCTAAGCATGAGTCGCTCTTTGTTGAGTTTCGATTCCGCTCCTTCACTTGCCTTTGGCTGGTTTACGAAACTTGGCCTGTCAGGCCTCTGGCAGCCTGGGTACATTGCTGCTTTTACAAAATGGAGTCGCACTTGTATAATGTGCCTTATTGAGGTAGATATATGGTTGGCACTTGCCGCTCTATCTTCTACTAAGCATTGCAAGCATTATCGATTTCTTAGAATATTGCATTTCAAGCCTATTTACACACGTTTAACAGGTCGGTTGCTTCCATCTTGTCTCGTAGCACCATCCCCTCATGTTTTAACATTGTCTACTCTCTGTGTCCATTCCATTCATTTTCGTAGTTACTCGCCCTGGCGTGTTATCTTCGGTAGCTGCTTTTGTTCATTCACAAATTTTTTCAGGCCCTTGTGTCATTTCCACGGGCGTCCCATTAAGGCTTGTGAGGTCTCTTCGTGGACCGTGTGTAGGTACTCCTCATTTCGTATCAGTGGCTGGTATGGCTGTCTGATAGGGTACCGTGCTGCCCAGGGTTGTCTGGTTATGGGTGCTCCAACTGGTATGGATCTTCTGATGTATACTCGGCAGAGTCCCAGTGCAGCTCTTTGTAAGTTCATTTGCTCTTCATACGTCACATACCTTGGCGAGTAGGCTCCTGGTACCTCGAAATGAGGGGAAGGTGTGCAGGCCATGTCTGGGACCTCCTCTATACTCTTCTATTGCTCGCTCCAGTCTCTCTTCCCTTTTTAACATCCGCCATGCTCTCCCCTGTCTCTCATTTCATGCTACTAAACTTCTTATGTTCTGCCTGGTCTTTTTTCATATCCACTACTGCTCTTCTCTTCTTGGCTTTCCTCACATCTTCTTCCTCTTTCGGTCTGTTTATAATTGTTCGGTTCATCTTCTCTTCTCTCTACCTTTTCGCTCCTCTATCACATCTTCTTAACTGTCTATTTCACTGCTTCCCTTTGAATCACATCTTCCCTGCCATTTTCTTTCTATTGTTTTTAAATGTACTCACTTCTTCGCTCCTCCTAATCTTTCTTCTCTAGTCTTGTTCTATTCTCCCTCTCTGACTTTCCAACCACAGAATCTGCTACTTCTGATTGTCCCCAAATGTCCCAGTGCTCCTTCCCATTTCTGATCTTTGGCATCTTAGCTCCTAAACACTGGCATGTTCTCCCTCTCTCTATCCAGCCTTCTTCATCTCTTTGTATTTTTCAATCTAACCTGAAAGCTCTTCTGCTCTCCCTTCTTTCTATTTAGTGACTTTCTGTTTCTCTCCCCTCATTCTGTTTTTAGTTGTTTTTTGCATTACCATGCAAATTTTACCATTTGCTAATATTTTGTAATAGTGCTTTTGGTGAAAGGCGCTTTATAAATTCAATAAATGAAAATAAATGAAATGAAATTAACACCTAATGAGAGTGCACTGGGATGATGTAGACGAGGACTACTGAAAGGCCTGTGAGCGATACAACATTCAAGCTCATGGAACGTACTCTGTTCCGCGAAGAACAGCTGCAACCTCAACACCTTCAACCACCATGGAAACCTCCGGACCATCAAGCTCCACCACTATACCGACCACAACCTCCACTAGGTCCCAACCTCCCCCACTGCTGCTGGCACCGGATCTAAATGGTTGCAAGGTTTTATTCAAACGATGCCACAACTGGATCACAGTGGCAGATGTCACCCTAGATGACTTGGGATGGGCCGTTTCTGAACACCAGTAAGTGCTGATTTGTTTACCACCTTTTATGAAGAAAAGAAACGCTCAAAAAGCAAAAAATACCCCAAAAATGAAAAATTACCTTTTTTTTACCCATAGTTACATGTGTAAACCCTAATGTTCTTCCTGCCCCAGTTCCACCCTCCTCATTCCCTCTGCCCCAAAAAGGCCCTTTTCAAGGCCAGTCTCTCAGTTACAAAATAGACAAAATAAAACACAAACTGCACTAAAAGATCACAACACATCAGGTGATCTAGTATATGCAGTCTGTGTTGCTGAAATGTATTTTCCACAATGATTTCTTTACATCCGCAGGTACTTATTTTTGTTGCTGCGGCTATCAAGGGATCCAGTACGCCTGGGTATAGCCGCAATTAGGTGTGGCGCATTTCAATTGGTGTGCTCGTAGCCTTGGGTACAATCGCCAGTCGTTGCTAGGATTAACTGCGCCTCAAATCTCACCATATCATTGGCTGATGCGGTAACTGCGGTTATGAATTTATGTAAAATATATATTACTTTATGAAATAAAATTAGTCATAGTTCTACACATGTTTGATATTTTTACTCTCATACGTAGTGCATAATATGCACTATATGTGATACAACATTTGTGCGTAATACACCATTGTTGTCTTCACATATAATAATCATTGGGAAGAACTCTAAGGTGGATTTGTGAGGTTAGACAAGAGGGGGTAGGGATGGGTTGGATATAATGAGTGAGGGTATGGTGCACAGCAGTACAGAGGCTGAGGGTACAATGCATGGGCAAGGATACGAGAGGTGGATGAACAAAGCACCCCCCAACACAAATCATTATTCTGCATTTAAAAAAACTGCAGACAACTAGAGATACTTTATGGTGGAGCAGCACCATTCCGTAAAACAGATAGAAAAAACTGCTGTGCAGTATCTGCAAAAAAGGCTATGCCATGGACCATCTAACATCCCATCATACAACACTTAGTCCAAGTCCACTGGGTCGACTTTGATCAGGACTACCGAAAGGCGCATGACTGACACAAGATATAGGCACCTGTGCCGAACTGTTCTTGTGTTCACCTATGGGAAAAAAAAGACAAGGTGGATTGAAAGAAATCATACAGTTTGTCAGACAACTCCTTTACTGTTCGTCATTGCCTTTTCTTCTGACTACTGCCAACAGCTGCTGTGACACCAACCTCTGCACCAGCAACCACCACAGTAACTTCTGCACCATCCACCTCCAGCACCATACATTTCATAACCTCCACTGGCAAACTGTGTTGCAAATGTCACAATTGTTTCATGGTGGGAGATGCCATTTTCTGCCTAGTCAGGCAACTAAACCTTTAACCTCAGAGAAGTTGTCATAACATAATTTGGGTTACTTATTTTAGATTGTTTTAATATTTTTATTTTCAGTGGCATAGCAATATTTCTCATGTCTTTATCAATTTATTTTACATTTTCCTCCCAGAGAAAACTGCAGATAGCTGAGGGTACTTCATGGTGGAGGTGGAGTGAAACTCTACAAGTGCAAGAAAAGAAACCTTTAAACTCAGAAACCTGCACAGAAAAAGGGAAATAGTTGCATATAAATGCTGTTGATTTAAACATTTGTTTTTTAAGGAGAATGTTAGTGAAAGTTAAATAAAAGCATGGAGAATTAGGAGCCTCACCATTCGTACCTTGTTTACAAATAAGGACTCAGCAATAGTAAAACATTTCTACAGTAAAGGTAAGTAGAAGGTGGTGAGAGCAGGTAAGCTATGTTAGCACTACATGTAATCTGATAGTAGTGCCTATAAAATAGTGTAGCTGTATATATAGAAAAACAACGCTACATTTTAGGGATGCCAAATTATGAGAGCATAAGAATCTAGCTCAACTAATGCCTATTTATATCAACAGAGATGGTTTTAATTTAATAGCAACTGAGTAAAACAATCACAATGCACAGCTGTAAGAGCAGTAGTAAAATCTTTCAGATTCTATGAAGTTCAGAAGAATGCACTTTCTAAACACTTTTATAATACTATTAACTGCCACCTGATGTGAGCAGGTGAAAAACAGTGACAATATATGGCATCTGATAGCAGTTGTTAATATAGTTGAGACACAACACTGCAAATAAAACTTTAAATATGCACATATTTACTGGCACTTACATTTACATCAGCCACCAACTCAGCAAGCGTACAGTATGACTTCTGCAATCAAAATGCGAAACGTGCACAAAATCAATACCACAAAAAGAGGACTGCATATATTTTTTGGTATTATTCTTGTTGGCAATTAAGCATTTAGCAAAGATACATTTAAATAAATAGAATTACAAAAGTGATAAATACAAATTAGAGAGGACCTGGTTAGGAGACCTCTACCCTAGTTACGAGGGACCATCATGCACCAGCTGATCTTTGCCAAAGCTCCCTGGTAGACAGACCTACGAAAGAGAATGAAGAGAAGCATCGGACAGCCGTCCACTGTCGACGACCGCCGTTGCCGACCGGAGCCTCAGTGCTCCCTTAGCCTAAGATATTTTTTGATCCAAGGACTCCCTTGCTCATCATCGTCGACCGCTTTTCTCCTGCCGGAGAAAGTCAAGGCTGACTACGACCGAGGAGAATCTGCCGGAGGGTTTCCCGCCACCCGAAGACCGCAGAGACGCCGGACGACTCGACACCCTTACTGGGCCAAAGTTCTTCATTAACTCTTTGCGGCAACGAACACTGGTCGGCAAGGTGCACCGCACACCTCACCTTGCAGGACGTTTCCGTCCGATTGTCAACGAGCACCGCAAGAACCAAAGCTGCTGCTGCAACAACAGTGTACACCCCTTTTTCCTCATGGGAGCTCAAGGATCTGTGGCTCCTGCCTTAAAGGGAGATGCTCAAGAAGGATCCATCGACGACCCGACGTCGAACTCTGCTATTCCAGGTACATTGGGGTTGTAGAACTATTTAGAAGGAAATAAGACTCTTGTGAACACTATATGGACTGGGCTTGTACGATATATCTTTATATATAGGTTGGCAGGTGGGGGGATCCTCCTACAGAACTGTGACCTAGTAGTTAAAGTACTGTTCTGCCTAATTGTTCTAACAGACTGCTTTTCCTCCTGTTTATAGTTGGTTCTCTTTATTACTTGATTTGTGTGACATTTAAACTAGGTACAGTTGATGCACTTTAATGAAATCTCATAGTAATTGTGGTACCACGTAGAACTGTGTATATATTTGCCATGGTTTATAGAGAAAATGTCGAAAACAAAAATGTTGAAAAAAAGAATGTTGAAAAAAAATGTCGAATGACTTTTTTTTGGTTATTTTTTAATGGGGGGGTTCCCCACCGAACCACCCCCTGTTTATTTTTTACAGCTAAACCCAAAAAAACATACAAATAAAAAAAAAACATTCCATTTTTTTTTTTTTTTTTCCCCGACATTTTTGTTTTCGACTTTTTGCAGTCGACATTATAACTGCACACCATTTGCCATTGTAGCTTAACTGAGCACAAAGTGAGTTATTGTGATTGTGTATATAACCTTGAACCTTAATCATAAAAAGACTGTTTTCACTAATACAGTGTGTGGACATTCCTTTGTGAGTGCTTGGGGAATGCACTGTACTTAAGAACCAAACTGCATCACTTCCTGAGAGCTAAGCCTTGGTTGCTCGACAACAATATCAATAATGGAGAATCTTGGCTGGGGTCCTCTGTGCCTCTCCTCTGCCATATAGAGAGCAGGAGTACAGACACCCCCCTCCGGTGCTTTATACTTGTGGCAGCAGTGGGATGCTTATGGTTTTAAGAAACAGTGCTGCACCTTGCCACTTATAAAATATCTACCCTTTGTTAAATTGAGGTTTAGTTGTGTACTAGATTACGACATTACAAGCAATGGAATTTATTGTGAATGGTAAAATTGACTTGGATGAGTTTAGAGGATCTCCAGAGGCAGTTAGACTTTGTGAATAAGTCTGGGGCTGAGCTGATAGCAGCCCTGGTGCACTAGCAGACTGATTGTGACGCTGTTGAAGGGGGCAATGCAACCAATGAGGACGCTGCCCCTGGGGTTGTTATTGAATCTGATTCTGGGAATGTCACCATTCCTGTGCCTCTGTTCCGAACCCCAGCACTGCTCTTCAAGGGGAAGCCCTGAAGATTGATCTTTTTATTTTTATTTTTTTAATTTTATTGTATATGGTTTACAAAAGAAACCTTTACAAAACAAAGACATACATTATAGCTAAATTTCATTTATACAGACATATTTAAAAGAGTACAATTGAACAAAAAAAAAAAGAGATCCCAGTTCCGAAGTTAAGAGTCATAGCACAAAAATAACACATTTTAAAAGATTTAGTGCAGTTTAAAATTCAGCAAGGTAATTTAAAATTAAGAAAGCATCTTCAAGTTACTTACAGGCTAATATTAACCGGAATATCAGAAAATTCTAATTTTATATTAATACAGGAAAAAATAGCATTAGATAGAATTCATCATGCAAATCAATCAAAGAGTAGGGGTGTACAAAACTAGAGCTTTAATAAAACCCACCACAGCAAGCCCATCCTTAATATTAGTTATAGAAACACACTGTGACCAGATAAAATTATCTGCCCCCAATTGGCCCAACGTGTTAAATCTAGGTAAGTATTTGTCCCTTAGACCTTTTAGAGCAGCACATTCTAAGAAGAGATGTCGAGTAGACTCAATCACCCCAGAAGTGTTGCAGAAGGGACATGTCGGGTCCAAATCATTAAACTCCTTCCTTCTATATAGAACTTCCCTAGTGGGAAGGATATTCCATCTAAGTTTGAGGAGTAGTACACGGTAATAACAATTTGGGAATTGAGTCAGGATAAAAGAAAGTGAACCTCTCTTCTTATGATCGAATTGTAGCCCGCAGTGAAACCAACCCGAGTTCGTATCTGAGGGCCACTATTGAAACACAGTTCGGCAGTTTCAGAATTTTTATCCAATAGATACCCTCAAGAGAGTCCCAGAATGTCAGAAGTTCCAAATAATGGAGTTCCATTCCATAGAGTAACTTTGGGGTAACCTTTCCCTTAAAGAAATCTACTACATGTTTGAGGGAAAACATGCAATATTTATTGTCTAACCTTATGGATTGGGAAATGAGCGGAAGCAATTTGTGTCTGAGAAATCGTCTTAGTTCAATCGCCGATGGTTGGGCCAGAATACGAAAACCCAAATAGAGAGTTTTGTGTGCTCTGATGATATTTTCACCACCTATTTTCCACACCTTCCTATTCCCTTTTCTTCCCCTAGAAAAGACCATTGTACAGGTTTTGCTCGGGTTGATCTTCAACCCATTGAGAATGGCGTATTCTTCAAATTTACAGATGAGCCTCTGTAAACCGACTTTGGTATGATCAAAAAGAAGAAAGTCATGGACATATGCCAACTATGAGAGCCTGAGATCCCCCAATTTTGCCCTCACCATGCCTGTATTTCCCAGAAATTCACCTACATCTGCCATATAGAGGATGAAGAGGCAGGGAGCTAAAGAGCAACCCTGTCTGACTCCAATACGAGTCCTTATCCTTCTAGACAATGTTCCTGCCAAATCAATCCTAATATGGACCCCCAAATTCTCATGCATTGCCATGTTAAGAGAGAGAAGACCAGCTGGGATCCCCCATTTATTTAGCTTTTCCCAGAGTCTTGACCTGATTACCAAATCGAAGGCATTTGTCAAATCGATAGAGGCAGCATAAAGAGAACCATCATATTTACCCAAAGCAGTGCTTTGTAGGGCAGTTAGAATAATGCCATTAAGATTAGTTGAGTGGCCAGCCCTAAAACCAGTTTGTTGCTTCGGGAGAATATGCTTTTCCTTAATCCAGACGTTGAGATGGGAAAGAAGCATAGATGCAAAAAGCTTACAGTCTGCATCAATGAGAGAGATCGGTCTATAGTTATTGACCAAAGTTCGTAACCCTCTCTTATAAATAGGAACAATATGTGCGGTCTGCCAGCTAGTTGGTACATTGCCAGAATTAACAACATCTTGAAATAACAGGGAAAGGAGCTTGGCCCAGAGTTCTGGTTCGGCTTTTAATGTGTTTTTAGTTAAGCCATTGGGCCCCCTGGCCCTCGATTTTTTTATTTTAGAAATAAGACCAAATATTGTCTCATAATCAATGACAGGCTTCCAGGAGTCATTTACTATATTCTTCCCGGAGTTACATAATTCTAATCCCTCTCCCCCTGTATCGAACAGATCAGTGTAGTGCTCTACCCATTGAACGTCTGGGATAGCATTCAACTGATCAGCATCCGGGACAGTATCTTGACTAGAGAGAATAACCCAGAATGCCCTCAGATCTCTTTTTATTAAAACTTCAAGCATGTGCTCCGCATCATTTTGTAGCATAATAGATTTTCTTGATTTACAGTAATTTTTATATTTTTGGCTGATAGCTTTAATTATTACTTTTTTATTATCCCACTCAGTGTCTAGAGCTTGTGCCTCTCTAATAAGTTTCCGGATGTGGGCCTTTACTTTAGCCAATTCTAAATCAAACCTATGTGGATGAGATTTTTTTGGGATACCCTTCCTAAGTAAACCAGAGATACTGGCATGGAGAGCATTAAGAAAACTGTCACAATGAACAGTATTAAAAACTGCTAATTTCCAGGAAAAAGAGGTATGATTAAAGGAGGAGATCAATTTACAGTTAAGTAGGTTGATGTTTGTAGGTGACCAACGTACCCCTGTCCCTTGTCCCATGGTTTTAAGGTGGCAAGGCCCCCCAGCGGGGAGAAACTTCATGGGAAAAGGGCAGAGAAATGAAACCAACAGTATTCCATGGTCACTCCAGGGATTAAAGAAAACCTCAACTTCAGAAGAGAGAGAAAACAGAGAATGATCTACGTAGACGTAGTCAATAATAGATGTTGACACATTTCTACGCCATGTAGGAGAAGGTGAGGAAGTCGCATCATAATAACCATTAACACATATTAGACCAACCGAATCCAGAGCAAGATTCCAAAGTCTACCCCAAGCAAACTTCTGACCTTGACGGATGTCATCCTCCATAGCCAAACCCAAATCGTCATAATTGGTTTCAGAAGAAATTGAGCAATCAGAGTTAAGATCACCCGCTAGAATCACTTTCCCCTTAGGATTTAAGGATCTCCAGGAGAGTAACATACCCGTTAGCCTTTCCAAAAACGGCTTAAGTGCAGCAATACCTTTGTGCCAGTATACATTAATCAAAAGGAGATTAACCAAATGATCAAGAGAGATAACCTCCAAAGCCAAAATACCAAAGGGCGTTTCAGGGAGAACCTTATTCCTAAAACCGAAAGAGGTTCTAATTCCTATAAGAAGACCCCCAGAGGCGCTCCATCCTAGACTAGATTTAGTATTTTGAGAATAAATATCAAAACCATCTAGGACGGGGATTGAGAGCATCCAGGTTTACTGTAGAAAAAAACAGTGTGAAGCCCTAATCTTACTTACAGTATCCAAGTTCGTAAAAAGATGAGAATTTCCCCTGGGGTTCCAGGAGAGGAAGGTGAAATTATTCGCTGAGAGAACCTTGGAGGACACTACAGAGTACTTAGAAGAGAACTCATTTCCACAGGCCTGAGGTAACATGGGCCCAGTTTCTTGTATTTCCATTGAATCTGGGAGTGAATTGCCTCCGTTGGTACTGTGGATCTCTTTCTGGATGGTAGACCATAGTAAGGTTTCCCCTATATTCTTCACACCTTCCATTATTATCAAGGAACTGATTAGATTTTAATAGGTTTACTTCAAAGCCAAGCTGCTTAATACCTTCCCTTTGCCCCATTATCAATTATGATACCACTCTTGATTTGAGAGAAAAATTACTCACATCTACCCGACCCTACCCGACCCTGGATGGGGAAACGAACACCTTCCATATCATCACTAGAAATAAGAGAAATCGAGGGAAGTTGGTGGAAAATGTTTAAAATATTATCACGATTGAGACAGATTGGCATATCTTGACCCCAGAGGCTAGTAATCTGCAAAGTGTCAGGAAAATCTTTAGCCTCCACTAAGTGAGGTAGTGAATCAGTGATTTTTTTAGTAAACTGACTTAAGGAGTCAGCCTCCAAGTCACTACCCCAAGCACTTGCCGCTCTATCTTCTACTAAGCATTGCAAGCATTATCGATTTCTTAGCATCTTGCGTTTCAAGCCTATTTACACACGTTTAACAGGTTGGTTGCTTCCATCTTGTCTCGTAGCACCATCCCCTCATGTTTTAACATTGTCTACTCTCTGTGTCCATTCCATTCATTTTTTCGTAGTTACTCGCCCTGGCGTGTTATCTTCGGTAGCTGCTTTTGTTCATTCACGAGTTTTTTCAGGCCCTTGTGTCATTTCCACTGGCCTTCCATTAAGGCTTGTGAGGTATCTTCGTGGACCGTGTGTAGGTACTCCTCATTTCGTATCAGCGGCTGGTATGGCTGTCTGGTAGGGTACCGTGCTGCCCAGGGTTGTCTGGTTATGGGTGCTTCAACTGGTATGGATCTTCTGATGTATACTGGGCAGAGTCCCAGTGCAGCTCTTTGTAAGTTCATTTGCTCTTCATACGTCACATACCTTGGCGAGTAGGCTCCTGGTACCTTGAAATGAGGGGAAGGTGTGCAGCCCATATCTGGGACCTCCTCTATACTCTTCTATTGCTCGCTCCAGTCTCTCTTCCCTTTTTAACATCCACCATGGTCTCCCATGTCTCTCATTTCATGCTACTAAACTTCTTATGTTCTGCCTGGTCTTTTTTCATATCCACTACTGCTCTTCTCTTCTTGGCTTTCCTCACATCTTCTTCCTCTTTCGGTCTGTTTATAATTGTTCGGTTCGTCTTCTCTTCTCTCTACCTTTTCGCTCCTCTATCACATCTTCTTTACTGTCTATTTCACTGCTTCCCTTTGAATCACATCTTCCCTGCCATTTTCTTTCTATTGTTTTTAAATGTACTCACTTCTTCGCTCCTCCTAATCTTTCTTCTCTAGTCTTGTTCTATTCTCCCTCTCTGACTTTCCGACCACAGAATCTGCTACTTCTAATTGTCCCCAAATGTCCCAGTGCTCCTTCCCATTTCTGATCTTTTGCCATCTTAGCTCCTAAACACTGGCATGTTCTCCCTCTCTCTATCCAGCCTTCTTCATCTCTTTGTATTTTTCAATCTAACCTGAAAGCTCTTCTGCTCTCCCTTCTTTCTATTTAGTGACTTTCTGTTTCTCTCCCCTCATTCTGTTTTTAGTTGTTTTTTGCATTACCATGCAAATTTTACCATTTTCTAATATTTTGTAATAGTGCTTTTGGTGAAAGGCGCTTTATAAATTCAATAAATGAAAATAAATGAAATGAAATTAACACCTAATGAGAGTGCACTGGGATGATGTAGACGAGGACTACTGAAAGGCCTGTGAGCGATACAACATTCAAGCTCATGGAACGTACTCTGTTCCGCGAAGAACAGCTGCAACCTCAACACCACCAACCACCATGGAAACCTCAGGACCATCAAGCTCCACCACTATACCAACCACAACCTCCACCAGGTCCCAACCTCCCCCACTGCTGCTGGCACCGGATCTAAATGGTTGCAAGGTTTTATTCAAACGATGCCACAACTGGATCACAGTGGCAGATGTCACCCTAGATGACTTGGGATGGGCCGTTTCTGAACACCAGTAAGTGCTGATTTGTTTACCACCTTTTACGAAGAAAAGAAACGCTCAAAAAGCAAAAAATACCCCAAAAATGAAAAATTACCTTTTTTTTACCCATAGTTACATGTGTAAACCCTAATGTTCTTCCTGCCCCAGTTCCACCCTCCTCATTCCCTCTGCCCCACAAAGGCCCTTTTCAAGGCCAGTCTCTCAGTTACAAAATAGACAAAATAAAACACAAACTGCACTAAAAGATCACAACACATCAGGTGATCTAGTATATGCAGTCTGTGTTGCTGAAATGTATTTTCCACAATGATTTCTTTACATCCGCAGGTACTTTTTTTTGTTGCTGCGGCTATCAAGGGATCCAGTACGCCTGGGTATAGCCGCAATTAGGTGTGGCGCATTTCAATTGGTGTGCTCGTAGCCTTGGGTACAATCGCCAGTCGTTGCTAGGATTAACTGCGCCTCAAATTTCACCATATCATTGGCTGATGCGGTAACTGCGGTTATGAATTTATGTAAAATATATATTACTTTATGAAATAAAATTGGTCATAGTTCTACACATGTTTGATATTTTTACTCTCATACGTAGTGCATAATATGCACTATATGTGATACAACATTTGTGCGTAATACACCATTGTTGTCTTCACATATAATAATCATTGGGAAGAACTCTAAGGTGGATTTGTGAGGTTAGACAAGAGGGGGTAGGGATGGGTTGGATATAATGAGTGAGGGTATGGTGCACAGCAGTACAGAGGCTGAGGGTACAATGCATGGGCAAGGATACGAGAGGTGGATGAACAAAGCACCCCCCAACACAAATCATTATTCTGCATTTAAAAAAACTGCAGACAACTAGAGATACTTTATGGTGGAGCAGCACCATTCCGTAAAACAGATAGAAAAAACTGCTGTGCAGTATCTGCAAAAAAGGCTATGCCATGGACCATCTAACATCCCATCATACAACACTTAGTCCAAGTCCACTGGGTCGACTTTGATCAGGACTACCGAAAGGCGCATGACTGACACAAGATATAGGCACCTGTGCCGAACTGTTCTTGTGTTCACCTATGGGAAAAAAAAGACAAGGTGGATTGAAAGAAATCATACAGTTTGTCAGACAACTCCTTTACTGTTCGTCATTGCCTTTTCTTCTGACTACTGCCAACAGCTGCTGTGACACCAACCTCTGCACCAGAAACCACCACAGTAACTTCTGCACCATCCACCTCCAGCACCATACATTTCATAACCTCCACTGGCAAACTGTGTTGCAAATGTCACAATTGTTTCATGGTGGGAGATGCCATTTTCTGCCTAGTCAGGCAACTAAACCTTTAACCTCAGAGAAGTTGTCAAGACATAATTTGGGTTACTTATTTTAGATTGTTTTAATATTTTTATTTTCAGTGGCATAGTAATATTTCTCATGTCTTTATCAATTTATTTTACATTTTCCTCCCAGAGAAAACTGCAGATAGCTGAGGGTACTTCATGGTGGAGGTGGAGTGAAACTCTACAAGTGCAAGAACAAAAACCTTTAAACTCAGAAACCTGCACAGAAAAAGGGAAATAGTTGCATATAAATGCTGTTGATTTAAACATTTGTTTTTTAAGAAGAATGTTAGTGAAAGTTAAATAAAAGCATGGAGAATTAGGAGCCTCACCATTCGTACCTTATTTACAAATAAGGACTCAGCAATAGTAAAACATTTCTACAGTAAAGGTAAGTAGAAGGTGGTGAGAGCAGGTAAGCTATGTTAGCACTATATGTAATCTGATAGTAGTGCCTATAAAATAGTGTAGCTGTATATATAGAAAAACAACGCTACATTTTAGGGATGCCAAATTATAAGATAATAAGAATCTAGATCAACTAATGCCTATTTATATCAACAGAGATGGTTTTAATTTAATAGCAACTGGGTAAAACAATCACAATGCACAGCTGTAAGAGCAGTAGTAAAATCTTTCAGATTCTATGAAGTTCAGAAGAATGCACTTTCTAAATACTTTTATAATACTATTAACTGCCACCTGATGTGAGCAGGTGAAAAACAGTGACAATATATGGCATCTGATAGCAGTTGTTAATATAGTTGAGACACAACACTGCAAATAAAACTTTAAATATGCACATATTTACTGGCACTTACATTTACATCAGCCACAAACTCAGCAAGCGTACAGTATGACTTCTGCAATCAAAATGCGAAACGTGCACAAAATCAATACCACAAAAAGAGGACTGCATATATTTTTTGGTATTATTCTTGTTGGCAATTAAGCATTTAGCAAAGATACATTTAAATAAATAGAATTACAAAAGTGATAAATACAAATTAGAGAGGACCCGGTTAGGAGACCTCTACCCTAGTTACGAGGGACCATCATAAACCAGCTGATCTTTGCCAAAGCTCCCTGGTAGACAGACCTACGAAAGAGAATGAAGAGAAGCATCGGACAGCCGTCCACTGTCGACGACCGTCGTTGCCGACCGGAGCCGCAGTGCTCCCTTAGCCTAAGAATATTTTGATCCAAGGACTCCCTTGCTCATCATCGTCGACCGCTTTTCTCCTGCCGGAGAAAGTCAAGGCTGACTACGACCGAGGAGAATCTGCCGGAGGGTTTCCCGCCACCCGAAGACCGCAGAGACGCCGGACGACTCGACACCCTTACTGGGCCAAAGTTCTTCATTAACTCTTTGTGGCAATGAACACTGGTCAGCAAGGTGCACCGCACACCTCACCTTGCAGGACGTTTCCGTCCGATTGTCAACGAGCACCGCAAGAACCAAAGCTGCTGCTGCAACAACAGTGTACACCCCTTTTTCCTCATGGGATCTCAAGGATCTGTGGCTCCTGCCTTAAAGGGAGATGCTCAAGAAGGATCCATCGACGACCCGACATCGAACTCTGCTATTCCAGGTACATTGGGGTTGTAGAACTATTTAGAAGGAAATAAGACTCTTGTGAACACTATATGGACTGGGCTTGTACGATATATCTTTATATATAGGTTGGCAGGTGGGGGGCTCCTCCTACAGAACTGTGACCTAGTAGTTAAAGTACTGTTCTGCCTAATTGTTCTAACAGACTGCTTTTCCTCCTGTTTATAGTTGGTTCTCTTTATTACTTGATTTGTGTGACATTTAAACTAGGTACAGTTGATGCACTTTAATGAAATCTCATAGTAATTGTGGTACCACGTAGAACTGTGTATATATTTGCCATGGTTTATAGAGAAAATGCCGAAAACAAAAATGTGGAAAAAAAGAATGTTGAAAAAAAATGTCGAATGACTTTTTTTTGGTTATTTTTTAATGGGGGGGTTCCCCACCGAACCACCCCCTGTTTATTTTTTACAGCTAAACCCAAAAAAACATACAAATAAAAAAAAAACATTCCATTTTTTTTGGAATTTTTTTTTCCCCCGACATTTTTGTTTTCGACTTTTTGCAGTCGACATTATAACTGCACACCATTTGCCATTGTAGCTTAACTGAGCACAAAGTGAGTTATTGTGATTGTGTATATAACCTTGAACCTTAATCATAAAAATACTGTTTTCACTAATACAGTGTGTGGACATTCCTTTGTGAGTGCTTGGGGAATGCACTAAGAACCAAACTGCATCACTTCCTGAGAGCTAAGCCTTGGTTGCTCGACAACAATATCAATAATGGAGAATCTTGGCTGGGGTCCTCTGTGCCTCTCCTCTGCCATATAGAGAGCAGGAGTACAGACACCCCCCTCCGGTGTTTTATACTTGTGGCAGCAGTGGGATGCTTATGGTTTTAAGAAACAGTGCTGCACCTTGCCACTTATAAAATATCTACCCTTTGTTAAATTGAGGTTTAGTTGTGTACTAGATTACTACATTACAAGCAATGGAATTTATTGTGAATGGTAAAATTGACTTGGATGAGTTTAGAGGATCTCCAGAGGGAGCTATACTTTGTGAATAAGTCTGGGGCTGAGCTGATAGCAGCCCTGGTGCACTAGCAGACTGATTGTGACGCTGTTGAAGGGGGCAATGCAACCAATGAGGACGCTGCCCCTGGGGTTGTTATTGAATCTGATTCTGGGAATGCCACCATTCCTGCTGCCTCTGTTCCGAACCCCAGCACTGCTCTTCAAGGGGAAGCCCTGAAGATTGATCTTTTTATTTTTATTTTTTTTATTTTATTGTATATGGTTTACAAAAGAAACCTTTACAAAACAAAGACATATATTATAGCTAAATTTCATTTATACAGACATATTTAAAAGAGTACAATTGAAAAAAAAAAGAGATCCCAGTTCCGAAGTTAAGAGTCATAGCACAAAAATAACACATTTTAAAATATTCAGTGCAGTTTAAAATTCAGCAAGGTAATTTAAAATTAAGAAAGCATCTTCAAGTTACTTACAGGCTAATATCAACAGGAATATCAGAAAATTCTAATTTTATATTAATACAGGAAAAAATAGCATTAGATAGAATTCATCATGCAAATCAATCAAAGAGTAGGGGCGTACAAATCTAGAGCTTTAATAAAACCCACCACAGCAAGCCCATCCTTAATATTAGTTATAGAAACACACTGTGACCAGATAAAATTATCTGCCCCCAATTGGCCCAACGTGTTAAATCTAGGTAAGTATTTGTCCCTTAGACCTTTTAGGGCAGCACATTCTAAGAAGAGATGTCGAGTAAACTCAATCACCCCAGAAGTGTTGCAGAAGCGACATGTCGGGTCCAAATCATTAAACTCCTTCCTTCTATATAGAACTTCCCTAGTGGGAAGGATATTCCATCTAAGTTTGAGGAGTAGTACACGGTAATAACGATTTGGGAATTGAGTCAGGATAAAAGAAAGTGAACCTCTCTTCTTATGATCGAATTGTAGCCCACAGTGAAACCAACCCGAGTTAGTATCTGATGGCCACTATTGAAACACAGTTCGGCAGTTTCAGAATTTTTATCCAATAGATACCCTCAAGAGAGTCCCAGAATGTCAGAAGTTCCAAATAATGGAGTTCCATTCCATAGAGTAACTTTGGGGTAACCTTTCCCTTAAAGAAATCTACTACATGTTTGAGGGAAAACATGCAATATTTATTGTCTAACCTTATGGATTGGGAAATGAGCGGGAGCAATTTGTGTCTGAGAAATCGTCTTAGTTCAATCGCCGATGGTTGGGCCAGAATCCGAAAACCCAAATAGAGAGTTTTGTGTGCTCTGATGATATTTTCACCACCTATTTTCCACACCTTGCTATTCCCTTTTCTTCCCCTAGAAAAGACCATTGTACAGGTTTTGCTCGGGTTGATCTTCAACCCATTGAGAATGGCGTATTCTTCAAATTTACAGATGAGCCTCTGTAAACCGACTTTGGTATGATCAAAAAGAAGAAAGTCATCGACATATGCCAACTATGAGAGCCTGAGATCCCCCAATTTTGCCCTCACCATGCCTGTATTTCCCAGAAATTCACCTACATCTGCCATATAGAGGATGAAGAGGCAGGGAGCTAAAGAGCAACCCTGACTGACTCCAATACGAGTCCTTATCCTTCTAGACAATGTTCCTGCCAAATCAATCCTAATATGGACCCCCAAATTCTCATGCATTGCCATGTTAAGAGAGAGAAGACCAGCTGGGATCCCCCATTTATTTAGCTTTTCCCAGAGTCTTGACCTGATTACCAAATCGAAGGCATTTGTCAAATCGATAGAGGCAGCATAAAGAGAACCATCATATTTACCCAAAGCAGTGCTTTGTAGGGCAGTTAGAATAATGCCATTAAGATTAGTTGAGTGGCCAGCCCTAAAACCAGTTTGTTGCTTCGGGAGAATATGATTTTCCTTAATCCAGACGTTGAGATGGGAAAGAAGCATAGATGCAAAAAGCTTACAGTCTGCATCAATGAGAGAGATCGGTCTATAGTTATTGACCAAAGTTCGTAACCCTCTCTTATAAATAGGAACAATATGTGCGGTCTGCCAGCTAGTTGGTACATTGCCAGAATTAACAACATCTTGAAATAACAGGGAAAGGAGCTTGGCCCAGAGTTCTGGTTCGGCTTTTAATGTGTTTTTAGTTAAGCCATTGGGCCCCCTGGCCCTCGATTTTTTTATTTTAGAAATAAGACCAAATATTGTCTCATAATCAATGACAGGCTTCCAGGAGTCATTTACTATATTCTTCCCGGAGTTACATAATTCTAGTCCCTCTCCCCCTGTATCGAACAGATCAGTGTAGTGCTCTACCCATTGAACCTCTGGGATAGCATTCAACTGATCAGCATCCGGGACAGTATCTTGACTAGAGAGAATAACCCAGAATGCCCTCAGATCTCTTTTCATTAAAACTTCAAGCATGTGCTCCGCATCATTTTGTAGCATAATAGATTTTCTTGATTTACAGTAATTTTTATATTTTTGGCTGATAGCTTTAATTATTACTTTTTTATTATCCCACTCAGTGTCTAGAGCTTGTGCCTCTCTAATAAGTTTCCGGATGTGGGCCTTTACTTTAGCCAATTCTAAATCAAACCTATGTGGATGAGATCTTTTTGGGATACCCTTCCTAAGTAAACCAGAGATACTGCCATGGAGAGCATTAAGAAAACTGTCACAATGAACAGTATTAAAAACTGCTAATTTCCAGGAAAAAGAGGTATGATTAAAGGAGGAGATCAATTTACAGTTAAGTAGGTTGATGTTTGTAGGTGACCAACGTACCCCTGTCCCTTGTCCCACGGCTGTAAGGTGGCAAGGCCCCCCAGCGGGGAGAAACTTCATGGGAAAAGGGCAGAGAAATGAAACCAACAGTATTCCATGGTCACTCCAGGGATTAAAGAAAACCTCAACTTCAGAAGAGAGAGAAAACAGAGAATGATCTACGTAGACGTAGTCAATAATAGATGTTGACACATTTCTACGCCATGTAGGAGAAGGTGAGGAAGTCGCATCATAATAACCATTAACACATATTAAACCAACCGAATCCAGAGCAAGATTCCAAAGTCTACCCCAAGCAAACTTCTGACCTTGACGGATGTCATCCTCCATAGCCAAACCCAAATCGTCATAATTGGTTTCAGAAGAAATTGAGCAATCAGAGTTAAGATCACCCACCAGAATCACTTTCCCCTTAGGATTTAAGGATCTCCAGGAGAGTAACATACCCGTTAGCCTTTCCAAAAACGGCTTAAGTGCAGCAATACCTTTGTGCCAGTATACATTAATCAAAAGGAGATTAACCAAATGATCAAGAGAGATAACCTCCAAAGCCAAAATACCAAAGGGCGTTTCAGGGAGAACCTTATTCCTAAAACCGAAAGTGGTTCTAATTCCTATAAGAAGACCCCCAGAGGCGCTCCCTCCTAGACTAGATTTAGCATTTTGAGAATAAATATCAAAACCATCTAGGACGGGGATTGAGAGCATCCAGGTTTACTGTAGAAAAAAACAGTGTGAAGCCCTAATCTTACTTACAGTATCCAAGTTCGTAAAAAGATGAGAATTTCCCCTGGAGTTCCAGGAGAGGAAGGTGAAATTATTCGCTGAGAGAACCTTGGAGGACACTACAGAGTACTTAGAAGAGAACTCATTTCCACAGGCCTGAGGTAACAGGGGCCAAGTTTCTTGTATTTCCATTGAATCTGGGAGTGAATTGCCTCTGTTGGTACTGTGGATCTCTTTCTGGATGGTAGACCATAGTAAGGTTTCCCCTATATTCTTCACACCTTCCATTATTATCAAGGAACTGATTAGATTTTAATAGGTTTACTTCAAAGCCAAGCTGCTTAATACCTTCCCTTTGCCCCATTATCAATTCTGATACCACTCTTGATTTGAGAGACAAATTACTCACATCTACCCGACCCTGGATGGGGAAACGAACACCTTCCATATCATAACTAGAAATAAGAGAAAGCGAGGGAAGTTGGTGGAAAATGTTTAAAATATTATCACGATTGATTGGCATATCTTGACCCCAGAGGCTAGTAATCTGCAAAGTGTCAGGAAAATCTTTAGCCTCCACTAAGTGAGGTAGTGAATCAGTGATTTTTTTAGTAAACTGACTTAAGGAGTCAGCCTCCAAGTCACTACCCCTTGCGCCCCTAAGTATACTCCTATTTTGGATTGACTTTGGTCCCACAGGGTATCTTTCACACAATGTGGAAGAGTTTCTATTTTGGGCAGATTCAGGTCCAGGAGGAGCATCTTCATAGGTAGTGAAAGGGCCAGTACTTGACATAGTTGGATGAACTAGATCAAGGGAATTAGGGGCATAGAGACACCCCACTGGTCTAAATCCCGTTCCACACTCCCCCATTGTAAGATCAATATTGGTATAATGACCACCAGGAAGGGAAGCAGGATGAGAAACCATAGAAGAAGAAGTAATAATGGGAGCCCTGTCCTGCAGTGGACTTTTGTTCGAATTCTGCACAACTTCATGTCATGATGCCTGCCCCTGGGAAGCCAGACCAGGCCCAGCAACCCCGGAAGCAGGCATCATGCTATTTGGAGCATGCCCAAAAACCCCAGTTAGGGGCTGTTTGGGTGCAGTCCTGGCGCCTATGGCGACAGGCTCATAAGGATAAAGTCAGTCCTGGCGCCATGGGCGCCAGGCTCATTTCAGAAAACTTACCTAAACAGACCATGCTGCATACTTACCTGGTGCAGACCATGCTGCAGGAAGTCACAAGCCAAATGGGGCTTAGGAGGGACTATTTATCTAAGGGACTACTTTTTTCTCGGGTGGGGGCTGTGGAAGAATACTTACCTGGGACTTCTTCCTAGGCTATTTAAACCACGCCCGGACAGCCACACGTGCTTCGCGTTATTCTGCATTCAGCAGCGTAACGCTCACCGTGCCTCCAGCGTCTTCCAGTCTTCAGCCATGCCCGCTTCAGTCCTGGACCACCTGGAAACGAAAAGAAAGAAGGAGAAGAGGTTCAAACTTGAAACCTTACCTGAATTCTTGATCCATTGCACCGTCGATCTTGAAGAAGGAGTCATCGCACGCGCATCATCACGCACCTCGCAGCGCCGCGCTGTACTCACCATCCAGTGCAGCTTTTCCTCACTCCATCGCAGACTCTGCATTTCCAAACCGCTCTCCGATATCTAAGGGGACAAGAAAAGCCAGGTGAGCACGGGAATGCAAAAGGGCAATACAAGCTACCCCCAAAGACTTACCGGATTACCACGGGGGGGTACTCACCTCATCTCGGGTCGGCGCAGTTAACTCAGCATCACCGCCGCACCCCGGCCCCTAAGGGGAAACCACTGGACATTACAAGCTACCCCCCAAAGACTTACCTGATTTACCGCAGGGGGAACTCACCTCATATCGGGTCGGCGCAGTTAACTCTGCATCATCGCCGTACCCCGGCCCCTAAGGGGAAAACCACTGTAGACTTACCTGACTCTCACCAACTGCCCTTTGAACTCTTCGTGGTGGTTAAGTTGGCAACCTACAAGGAATCGGAAAGAGTGAAGATCAGACATTTGAACTCTTACAAACTATTGGATCCCAGAGTCAATACTGGAACTCACCAATTCCTCCACGCCAGTGAAGTAACTGGTCATCTACGCGCCCCTGCGCTCGATGCAGGATGGAGAGCCCACCTTTCTAAACCATCAGGTGAGAACAAGAGGGAACATCGGGAGTGGTCAGTGGGCAGACAACGGGAGTGGAAGGTGGGTTAAGGGTCGAATTACGGGAGGTTCATTCCCTTTCTCCTTTGCAGAAATATATTCATACGAGCCGACAAACGAAGTAAGTGGGGGTGTCCAGTCAGTCATCTCGACTCTACGTGGCACCAGGCCGGTCCAGATCGACGTCCCCGTGGGAACCAGGTGAGCGTAACAGAACGCAAAGCCTACCCACAAATACCCACCTGGGCGTCATGGAGACCTCGGAAACGGATCAGTTGGCCCAATTATTAGGGGACTTAAGGGCCGAAGTGCATTCCGCCCGTCAAGAAACGAATGCCCTCAGGAGAGAACTGATAGTATCAAAAGAACGAACCGATGATTTGGCCAGACAACTATTGCAAAGCCAGGCTGGACAAACACCTCTACCAGGACTTGGGGCAAGTCCAGCTCCTGTACCACTGAGTAACCCGGTGCAGATAAATCTACCTGGAGCTGTTCCCTTGGCTCCGCCTGAACGCTTTGCCGGAGACCCAAAAAGGTTTGCTATATTCATGAATCAATGCCGCTTGCACTTTTTATGTAGACCTGGAGCCTTCCCGAATGATCAGGCCAAGGTGGCCTTTGTGCTGTCATATCTCAGCGGCAGTGTGACGGATTGGTCCATTCCACTAGTCAATCAGGATGACCCGATTCTTCAAGATTTCCAGGGTTTTCGAACAAGTATAGAAAGACTATTCGCCCAACACTCCCAAGGACAGGCTTTGGATAACGAACTTTTATCCTTACGGCAAGGCAATCAGGATCTTTTAACTTACATTGCAACCTTTAACAGATTAGTAGTGGAAACCGAATGGCCTGAAGCCAAGCGAATCACATTATTCCATCGAGGGCTTCGAGGAGAACTCAAAGATGTTTTAGCCCAAATAGTGAGCCCGCCTCAGGACTGTGCTGAATGTATAGATTTAGTGGTCCAGTTGGATCACAGACTTCAAACCAGAAAGGCTGACCGAACCAAGTTTGAGAATAGGGTGTTGATTAAAACCCACGTAAGCTCCAAGGGAGTAGATGCCCCAGAACCTATGCAACTTGGGGGGGTTAGAGGACCCCTAACGCAGAAGGAAAGAGAAAGAAGACGACAACTGCAATTATGTCTCTATTGCAGAGCTACCGGTCATTTCCTTCGGAACTGCCCAGTAAAACCACCCAAGAAAACTATAGGAGCAGCAGACCAAAGCCATTTAGAACCTGACTCGGGAAACAATCAAGCCCGGCAAGTGTAGAGGTCCGCTTGCCGAGCCTAAAGAAGGACACTCTGACCTTGCATTTCACCATGCATGGTCCTTGTAGATCCAGAGCAACCATCACGCATGCATGCGGTAAAGGCATACGTTGATAGTGGAGCTATAGGTAACTATTTGGACTGTGAATTGGCTTCCAGGATGAATCTATCTCTCACCCGAAAGACCACTGCCGATGTCGTCACCACAGTGGATGGAACGGAAATTGTGTCTGGGCCCGTAACTCATTCCACTGCAGAAATGACACTGCTGGGTCAAGATGGGCACCAAGAGGTTATTGTGTTTGATTTGATCAAGGCCCCACATTTCCAACTAATACTGGGAATACCTTGGTTAGAAAAACACAATCCCTGCATTGATTGGCGAGAGAAGAGACTAACCTTCCCAGAATGTGCTCACACCTGCTACCCTAAGAAAACTCAGTCCTGGCCCCAGTAATCCCAGCTGCCACGCAATTACCTGCTGAATACCAAGACTTTCAGGATGTCTTCCAAAAGGAACAGGCAAACACTTTACCACCTCACAGATCGTATGATTGTCAAATAGATCTTGTACCGGGAGCACAACCACCTTGCAGCAGAATCTATGCCCTTACGGAACCCGAAAACCTCCACTTGCGTCAGTATCTTGACCAGTACCTTGCTAATGGTTTCATTCGCCCGTCCAAGTCCCCTGCATCTTCAGCTTTGTTCTTCGTACCAAAAAGGAAGGCGACCTTAGAACATGCATAGACTACCGCGCTCTGAATCAGATAACCATCAAGAATCGATACCCATTGCCTTTGATACCTGAACTACTAGACCAGGTGAAGGAGGCTTGTATATACATTTAACTAGACCTTCGGGGGGGCATATCATCTGGTACGTGTCAAAGAGGGCGATGAATGGAAGACTGCTTTCGCACCAAGTACGGATTATTTGAGTACCAGGTGATGCCTTTCGGACTATGCAATGCACCAGCAGCCTTCCAATTCTTCATGAATGATGTCCTCCGAGAGCTCATCTATGTTTGTGTGGTCGTTTACATCGACAATATCTTAGTATACTCCTTATCAGAATCTGATCATGTAAAACACGTCCGAGCAGTCCTAGAGAAGTTACGCCAGCATAAACTATATGCTAAACTGGAAAAGTGCGTCTTTCACACTACGGAAGTGGAATTCCTTGGATTTATTCTGACCCCGAGAGGGATCAGGATGGATACACGTAAGGTGGACGCAATTCTTAATTGGCCTTCGCCAACTTCAGTCAAAGGCGTCCAAAGCATGCTTGGCTTTGCCAATTTCTACCGCAGGTTTATCCCGGACTTCTCACACATTGTGCATCCCATTACAACGCTATTGCGAAAGTATAAACGCTTTGTGTGGCCACAGGAAGCCGAAAAAGCCTTCCAAGAGTTAAAAGCAAAATTCACATCTGCCCCTGTATTAAGACACCCACGCCCTGAGCTTCCATACATAGTGGAAACGGATGCATCCAGTTCAGCCATGGGAGCAGTGCTCTCCCAAAGGGATCCCGAAACTAACCAGCTTCATCCAGTGGCATTCTGGTCAAGGAAGATTTCGGCTCCCGAATTAAACTATGCCATTACCGACAAGGAGCTATTAGCCATCAAGTCCGCCTTCAAGGCTTGGCGGCACTATCTGCTGGGTGCCAGACATACCATCACGGTCGTCACCAATCACCGAAACTTGCAATACCTAAAGACAGCTAAGGCCCAATCTTCACGCCAACTCCGTTGGGCATTATTCTTCGCCGAGTTTGATTTTGTAATAACCTATCGACCAGGTTGTAAAAATGGTAAAGCAGACGCCTTGTCCCGAATTGGAATGGGAGAAACAGAAATAGCCTTAGAACCAGTACCCATAATTCCCGAACAAAGGATCCTTGGCCTGACGTCCATACATTCACTGGAGGACATTCAAGAAAAGATCCACCAGCTCTTTGATTCAGTTGCCTTACAGGACTGGGCCAAGAAAGGTCCAGAGTATTCTGTCACCGATGATTTACCTTATTACCAAGGCCGGCTATTTCTGCCACAAAAGGAACTACAAGAACTTGTCATTTCCCGGTACCATGATACCTTACTGGAAGGATATCCTGGTATTGCAAAAACTGAAGCCAAAATTAAGAAACAATTCTGGTGGCCCACCTCGCGCAAAGGCATTAAATTGTTTGTCATGTCTTGTGGCATTTGCGCCCAAAATAAAAGTCAAAAGAAAAGACCCGCTGGACTATTACAACCTTTGGATATCCCACCCACTCCTTGGCATACCTTGTAATTAGACTTTATAACAGATCTACCCCTGTGCAATGGCTTTAACACCATTTTAGTTATTGTAGACCTTTTTCCCAAAATGGCTCACTTTATTCCTTTAAAAGGGATACCTTCAGCTTTAGCCCTGGCCAAAGAGTTCCTTGAAAACATTGTTCGCCTACACGGCTTTCCATCCGTGTTGATTTCGGACCGGGCAGTCAATTCATTTCGCATTTTTTGAAAAAATGTTGCCAATTGGCGCAGATAGATGTTAGGCTTTCCACCAGTCACCACCCTCAGACCGACGGTCAAACAGAGAGGAGCAACCAGACTCTTGAGCAGTACTTGCGTTGCATGCTACATCAGTATGAGGGTACTTGGAAAGACATTCTTTGGATTGCCGAGTATGCGTAAAATATTTTCCGTACACTCGGGAACCGGACAAAGTCCTTTTTTTACCATCTATGGACACCATCCTCGAACCTCGGACCTTGATTCGCCCCAACACTTGGAGATGCCTGCGGTGGACCATCTCCACACTGTTATTACACAGGCCTTTAAGGAAGCAACTGCACATTTGCGAAAGGCTAAGGAAAAATACAAGAAAGATGCGGATCTGCACAGGAGTGAAGCACCACAATACCAGATAGGGGACCAAGTATGGTTGGCCACTAAGCACATCCCACTCAAGGGAACACGGACCTTTAACCCTAGGTATTTAGGACCTTACTCCATCAAGGCCATCATTAACCCGGTGGCTGTCAAGTTGGACCTACCTGCTCATATGCGGATTCATCCCGTTTTTCACGTATCCCTTTTGAAGCCAGTACAACCAGGAACAAGACTAACCAAACCTCCGGACCCCATCCTCATAGACGGAGAGCCCGAATTTGAGGTTAAGAGCATCTTGGACTCAAAAAAAGTGAGATCAAAAATCTTTTATCTAATCGACTGGAAAGGCTACGGTCCTCAGGAAAGGTCTTGGGAACCTAGTGACCACGTGCATGCACCTCAATTAGTCAAGAGGTTCCATCGAGAATTTCCTAACAAACCAAGGCCAGGGGGAAGAACGACTTTAGGAGGGGCCTTGAGGGGGAGTGCTGTCATGATGCCTGCTCCCGGGAAGCCAGACCAGGCCCAGCAACCCCGGAAGCATGCATCATGCCATTTGGAGCATGCCCAAAAACCCCAGTTAGGGGCTGTTTGGGTGCAGTCCTGGCGCCTATGGCGCCAGGCTCATAAGGATAAAGTCAGTCCTGGCGCCATGGGCGCCAGGCTCATTTCAGAAAACTTACCTAATGCAGACCATGCTGCATACTGACCTGGTGCAGACCATGCTGCACGAAGCCACAAGCCAAATGGGGCTTAGGAGGGACTATTTACCTAAGGGACTACTTTTTTCTCAGGTGGGGGCTGTGGAAGAATACTTACCTGGCACTTCTTCCTAGGCTATTTAAACCATGCCAGGACAGCCACACGTGCTTCGCGTTATTCTGCATTCAGCAGCGTAACGCTCACCGTGCCTCCAGCATCTTCCAGTCTTCAGCCACGCCCGCTTCAGTCCTGGACCACCTGGAAACGAAAAGAAAGAAGGAGAAGAGGTTCAAACTTGAAACCTTAACTGAATTCTTGATCCATCGCGCTGTCGATCTTGAAGAAGGAGTCATCGCACGCGCATCGTCACGCACCTCGCAGCGCCGCGCTGTACTCACCACCCAGTGCAGCTTTTCCTCACTCCATCTCAGACTCTGCATTTCCAAACCGCTCTCGATATCTAAGGGGACAAGAAAAGCCAGGTGAGCACGGGAATGCAAAAGGGCAATACAAGCTACCCCCAAAGACTTACCGGATTACCACGGGGGGTACTCACCTCATCTCGGGTCGGCTCAGTTAACTCAGCATCACCGCCGCACCCCGGCCCCCAAGGGGAAACCACTGGACATTACAAGCTACCCCCAAAGACTTACCTGATTTACCGCAGGGGGAACTCACCTCATATTGGGTCGGCACAGTTAACTCTGCATCATCGCCGTACCCCGGCCCCTAAGGGGAAAACCACTATAGACTTACCTGACTCTCACCAACTGCCCTTTGGACTCTTCGTGGTGGTTAAGTTGGCAACCTACAAGGAATCGGAAAGAGTGAAGATCAGACATTTGAACTCTTACAAACTATTGGATCCTAGAGTCAATACTGGAACTCACCAATTCCTCCACGCCAGTGAAGTAACTGGTCATCTACGCGCCCCTGCGCTCGATGCAGGATAGAGAGCCCACCTTTCTAAACCATCAGGTGAGAACAAGTGGGAACATCGGGAGTGGTCAGTGGGCAGACAACGGGAGTGGAAGGTGGGTTAACGCTCGAATTACGGGAGGTTAATTCCCTTTCTCCTTTGCAGAAAGATATTCACACGAGCCGACAAACGAAGTAAGTGGGGGTGTCCAGTCAGTCATCTCGACTCTACGTGGCACCAGGCCGGTCCAGATCGACGTCCCCGTGGGAACCAGGTGAGCATAATACTTCATTAGCAGATTTAGGACCGAGAAACTCCAGGAAAAGATGTTTTACCATATTGATATTGACCAAATTGGCCGAAATCGGAGTGGTAGTAATCTCTAGATGGGAAATATCTACCCCAGATATAGAATTACTAGGTATAATTAAGGATTCTACGGCCAAAGAAGATTCTGGCGGCTTAGTAACAGTATCGATATTCGATTCAGTTAGAGCGTTAATATTGATCGGCTCTGATGGAGTTGAAACTATTTCCGAAGGGCATGAGGCAAGAGTATCCTCAGCCCCCACAATATTTCCCACTGCTGAAGGAGGAACCGTATTATCGATCATAGTATCGTCTACCGGAACATCAGGTGGATCGGGTACAGCTGAGGTAGCAGGTTGTACAATAAGTACGCCCGGAATAGCCACTGTATTAGAAACAGGGATCATAGGGGCCGCTAATTCCATAGGGTTCGCAGTCCCCTTAGAAACAAAAGAAGGAGTTACAGAGGCCAAAGCATTTGCTGAAAATACATTTTTAAAGAATTGGTTAGTGAAAGAAGAATTTTTTTTCATATTCTTCTGATTTTTAGTTTTCTTTATTTGCTGGTTAAGATTTTTTTTTCCTATGCAAACAAAATCTTTTTGGTGTGTCATTTCTTTAGTAAGGTCGATAGAATCAGGTAATTTCTCCGAACAAGAATCAGATTTAAAATCCACAGACAAGGCCACACAATCTCCCTTGAGTGACTCAGCTTATTTGTTGAGTAACATTGTTTGCATTGATAGAGTTAAGATCTACGTTTCTGTCAGCTATTGCCTTATCTGCGCATTCTATGATACTAATATCATCAATATCATTATCTGGGCGGTCTTCAATCTCTAATTTCTTTACTACGTCGACCAGATGGGTATGATCCAAAGTGGCCACAGTAGGGAGTGATTGTGAAGATTTAACGAGGGTACTAGTGCCAGTCCTCTTTCCAAAAAAATTAAAAAAATGTTTCCCTTGAATTGGTTTACCTTGATTACCCATATTAGATTTTGTTTTTGGAGCTGGATTTAAAGGTTTGTTAAGAGAAGTTTTAAACACTATAGATTTCCCTATGGAAGTATTGGGAATACCAAGAGGGTTAACTGAAAGATTGAAATGAATAGAGGAAGTATGGTTTGCCCCCCTATTAGAAGAAAAAACCTCTGGCGGAGATTTAATAGGGGGAGTACCATACTTCCCATTACCGCCCAGGGGGGAAAGATGGTGACCAGTAGCCTCTTTTAGGGTAAGCGGAGATTCAGTAGCAATAGCTATAGAATCATCCATCTTTAAGGTAGGTAGGGGCAGCTTAGAATGAGATTGGGCAGGGGTTGGGTGAATAGAGTTCACCATACTGATATTAGTGTGATCCAGATATACCCCTGCCCTTGGTAGAATACTGCCTTCTTCCAAATTAAAGGCTATAGAGGCTGCTAGACGTGCTTACTGTGCATCTATGGAAATATCTTGTTTTCCATGAAAGATGCAGCTATTATTAACTGGTGTACGCAGATTAATACCCATGATGTTAAGTAGCTCAGACCTATCTCTGGAATGAATTTGGGCCTGGGCCAAAGATATTAAAAAGGAAGAATCCCGGGAACCATCCACTGATGTAAATTGTGGGATATCCAGGGAGGCAGGAATGGGATTGACTGGTTGGATGCAAACTGTTGTGGCAGATGAGAAAGCCCTTTCAGCAGAAGGAGTAGAATCAAAGGAAACCTCCATAGCTGCCTGGCTCAGATGTCCATTTCGTGTCATTCAAATGTGACAAGAGCCCGTAAGAAAGAGAGTAGAAGAACCAAGAAAGTAACAGCAACCTTAGATTTAGGATAAAGAGAGTGCAAACAAACTCATAGACTGAGTTTTAATATGTAAAAATTACAGAAAAATATCATATGATGCAATCTATAATACAACAAACACGAATATTTAAAATACACTGAACACAGGGAGCAGCCTAAAACACATCGGACATTGCCCAATAGCACCCTTAAATAGATATGGATCTCTATCCAACAATCAGAGTAATATAAGTACATGTATACATGTATTGTACAAAAAAATGTTCTTTGTTCCAAAAAATGAAATAAAAAAATTAATAATAGTTCCAAGAGAGCGGCGTAGACCAGAGGAGAGACTCAGTCTCAGGGTAGGGAACGCCCGAAAGCTTAAGGAGCTGCCAGAGTCCGACTCTCCCCCCTTACCCTGAAGAGTGGTAATATTAAATTTTAAAAAGTCGCAACTTGAAATCCTCATCTGAATAACTCACGGGTCACTGCACATGCACAGGTCACAGTGGTTGTGCCGTCGCTTTATGCCTCGCCGATGGTCACGTGATCATGCACGTGACAGAGCTAGTCCCCGCCTCCTCCAGGAAGCGGATCCGATCTCCCGATACAGCAAGAGCTCCAAACTGCTCGCAGTGCTGTTGGGTGATAAGTGGCTGCCAGCAAATTAACAGAAATGAAAGCACAGAGTTCCTTCAGACCAAATAACTACGCTGCTCGGGCGGTTGTGCCTTCGCTTTATGCCTCGCCAATGGTCACGTGATCATGCACGTGACAGAGCTAGTCCCCGCCTCCTCCAGGAAGCGGATCCGATCTCCCGATACAGCAAGAGCTCCAAACTGCTCGCAGTGCTGTTGGGTGATAAGTGGCTGCCGGCAAATAAACAGAAATGAAAGCACAGCGTTCCTTCAGACCAAATAACTACCTGAAGATTGATCTTTTAAAATTGGATCTACAAGGGGAACATTTAGCATTTCAAAATGTTGGAAACAGAAGCTGAGTTCAAGAAAGAGGAGTTGGCACAACAAGTGATATTCAAAGATAGGGACACTGAGCACCAGCAAATTCTGCTGCAGAAAGCTAGAGTGGAGACTTCAGCGAAACCAGTTGAGAGTGTCAGGTCCCCAGCCACGAAGTTTATGAAAGATTTGGTTGGTGTGTATGTGGAGGGTTCTGATATCCAATGGATTGAAGCGTTTGAGATGGCTTGAGATGGCTTGTGAAATCCATGATGTTAATAAAAGAGATTGGGCTAAGTGTTTGTTAAGCAGAGTGCCTCAGACTGGATATGACTGTATGTATTCTGAAACTGAGTGAGGAAGAAAGAGGTCAGTATGAGTGCATGAAGTCTGCTTTGATTGCCAAGTTTGGCAAGGCACCTACCCAATAGCTTAAAAGGTTCAGGGAATTTAAGAAACGAGAGAATGTGTCTCGGGTTGACTGGGTGAATGCTGCGCACATGAACATGATGGGGTGGATTGATGGTTACAAAGTAAGAAGGTTTGTTGAATTGTCACACCTTTTGTTTTTTTGAGCATTTTTTGGAAGCCTGTTCACCAGAGCTGCGTCAGTATGTTGCTCACCAGAACATTTTGGATCCCTTAAGCTGGCCAGGCTGGCTGACAAGTGGGCCTCCCACCGGGTGACCCCTAAGGACTCCAGTGGGAAGGACAAGGACAAAGAAAAGGGCACCTCTCAGAAGGCTGAGGAGTCCCAGAAGCAATCACAGTCGAATAAACCAAAACCTTCCTCTCCTAAGAGCCAAAAATCTAGTAGGGATAAGTCCTATGTGGGTGGGAGTAGTGTTCCACCTGCTGCCAAGCAGGCTCCCAGTGGTTCCAGTATTGTACCCCGCATTCATGGCACTTGTTGGGACTGTGGGGTTCTGGATCACAAGAAGGGTGACCCCAAGTATAAAGTTAAGGCACTTGGAGTCCATGCTGTCAGCCTGACCTACCCTTACCCAATGCCTGAGGTGGAGTCCACTGTCCTCCCCTCCTCTACCGGGATAACATTTGGTGCCCCTGTAGAGATTTCCCTAGTTTCCCTTGGGGCCTGGGACCAGTACGCAGAAGTACTGGCGACAATTCCACAGAATACCCTTAGGATTTTAAGACAGGCCTCTTGAATGGCCTGCCTTCTACTGGTTTGAGAGACACTGGGACTAGCATGACAGTCGTGGACAGGACCCTGCTAAAGCCAGAGGACTATGTAGGTGCTCCTCTGAGAACCACCAGGTTAGCTGGTGGGCCTCCCAAATTATCGCCTGTAGCCTTAGTCAACATTACGATAGGAGACAAGACAGCAAAGCTTCCTGTCCAGATTCAGGACAACGTGCCTGCTAACATTTTGTTAGGAAATGATTTGGTAGAAATGGGTATGGTCTACCCATGGCTGCTGCGGGGGTCAACCGATCACAGGTCACACTGGGTCCGGCTGCGAGTCCAGTTCCCTCGCCGACGGGGAAACCCAAGGCACGAAGAAGGAAGAGCAAGAAGGCTGCCTCTGCGAAATGGACCCCTTCTCTTCTACTGCAGCACCCACTGGGATTCATGCTCCAGATTAAGGGTGAACACCTGAAACTGCTCGGGTGGTCCATTAGCCTGCAAGGGCTAGACTTCACCATAGAGCATAGACCAGGGAAGAGTCATGATAATGCAGATGGCCTTTCCAGAAGGTATGTTGACCGTCTGGATGAGAGCGTCAATCTCGTGGGAGATTAGACACCCTAACCTCAGTCTGGGGGGGTCACTGTGATGCTGGAAATGCATCAGAGGCACAGGGCCTCTGAATCCTTGTCCTTTATTGCTTTATAATGCGTTCTGTCTTGATTTTGGTTCAGGTGTTTATGTGGGACTCCTGGTGGTGCAACTCTTGCTGTATTTGGTTTGGTGAACAGACCCTTGGGATCCCCTTATGGCACCCATTGGTGGGAGTACAACCCCATACTCCTAGTGTATATTTTTGGGCACCTGTGTGTGGCCCACAGTGCAGAGTATAGGCTGGTGGCAGCTCCGTGCTGAATTGACAAATGCCCTTAGCGTCCTCCATTTTGGCCCTGTCATTGGAATCAGTGAGTTCCTGAGAGGAAACAAGATGGCCCCTGTGGCCTCTTGCTTTCTATCGCCTGTTACCTTACTTTTCCTGAAGTCCCAGAAAGCCCTGACTCTGTCCTTTCCCCTTGACTGGCTGTTGTGGGTAAGCCCAGGCCAGACTGGCTAGAGCCTTCCCAATGACTGTATATTGTGGGTACACCATGGGGTGGGACCTGGGTGAAAGGAGTGTGTGACGAATATGCATTCTGTGTTGCGGGTGTCTAGTATCTGGTGGTTGACACAATGACTGAGACAGCCCAGCCCGAAACTGGTATGAATGCAGTATGTAGTGCTGAATGGCTGGGTACTTGTCCGAATCCACATCCCGTGTTGTGAGTGTCTGGATGGAGAAGAATGGCCTGAATGCACTGTGAGTCTGATTGGCTGATTAGCTGACTGACCTTCTGAATGATTGGTTGCCTAAGTGTGACCCAGCAGAGTGAATGGGAGACCAACAGCATATCTGGGGGCCTCTGGGGGCCTCTCACTGCTAGAAATTGTTCAGACACTGAGTTGATACTTGATGCTAACTCTCGAGGCCGAGCCGGAAGAAGAAGGTGAACTGCTGCTCCCTTCCTTGCAATCTGAATGCTGCTGTGCCTTCAAGAACTGGTCCAAGAGAGGACCTGGCTTGGAGACCTCTCCCCAAGCTACTAGGGACCATTGTGCACCAGCTGATCTTTGCCAAAGCTCCCTGGTAGACAGACCTATGAAAGGCTGCTGACCGGAGAAGGGGGCCGCCGAGGAGAATGAAGAGAAGCATCGGACAGCCGTTCACCGTCGACGACCACTGTCGCCGACCGGATCCGCAGTTCTCCCTTTGTCAAAGAACATTTTGATTCAAGGACTCCCTTGTTCATCATCATCGACCACGTTCATTCAGCCAGAGAAAGTCAAGGCCGTCGAAGACCGAGGAGAATCCGCTGGTGGGTTTCCCGCCACCTGAAGACCGCAGAGATGCCAGACAACTCCGCGCCCTTGCTGGGCCAAAGTTCATCATTAACTCTTTGCGGCAACGAACACTCATCAGCGAGGTGCACCGCATGCCTCAGCTTGCAGGACGTTTTTGACTGATCGTCAACGAGCACTGCAAGAACCAAAGCTGCTGCCACAACAACAGTGTTCACCCCTTTTTGCTCATGGGATCTCGATGATCCGTGGCTCCCGCTTAAGAAGGATCCATCGATGACCCGACATCGAACTTTGCTATTCGAGGTACATTGGTGTTGAAGAACTATGTAGAAGGAAATAAGACTCTTGTGAACACAATATGGACTGGGCTTGTATGATATATCTTTATTTACAGGTTGGCCAGGTGGGGGATCCTCATACAGAATGGTGATTTAGTAGTTAAAGTACTGTTCTACCTAACTGTTCTAACCAACTGTTTTTCCTCCTATGTCAACTGTTGGTTCTCTTTATTGCTTGATTTGTGTGAGATTTAAACTAGGTACAGTTGATGCACTTTAATGAAATCTTATAGTAATTGTGGTAGCATGTAGAACTGTGTATATATTGGCCATTGTAGATTAACTAAGCACAAAGTGAGTTATTGTGATTGTGTATATAACCTTGAACCTTAATTATATAAAGACTGTGTTTTCACTAATACAGTGTGTGGACATTCCTTTGTGAGTGCTTGGGGACTACACTGTACTTAAGAACCAGCCTGCATCACCTCCTGAGAGCTAAGCCTTGGTTCCTCGACCACAATACCAATGATAGAGAATCCTGGCTGGGGTCCTCTGTGCCTCTCCTCTGCCATATAGTGAGCAGGAGTACAGAGACCCCCCCTCCGGTGCTTTACACCAACCCTCCCAATTTAAGCGGGTGACTCTCGATTTTTCAATTTCAAATTGTGCTATTTTGTACTGTCTACTGCCAAAAATAATTATAACCCCATTGTATTCCCATGAGAAAAATACATTCTCCTAATTTCTATGGCGAAATCTCCCTCTCAGGGTCTCCAGAATGTTGGCATGTCTGGAGGCAGTCTTGGGCAGGCTACAGCAATTGGAGCATGTCTAGAAGATTAAAGTAAGATGCTGGATGCTTATTCTTTATGACCACCATTGAGTATGCTGAGTTTGCTGATGTCTCAACCAACACAACATACTTCGTAGCTACATCCTTTCCTTTCCCTCCTTTGTAGTGACGGTTGCGGCAATTTAGGCAGTGTCATTCGTCTGGGAGACACAGACGGTCTATTATTGTGATCGGGACTAATCCTTGTAATTGACTTTGCTCGGTAAACTGATTCGAACTTTAACCAAGTCTGAGGTGAGCCCTGGTTGGTCACAACTACTGTCATTGCTATTCATATTTTCTCAAGGTTAGTAACATCTTAAAATGGCAGAAATAAAATAAAAAGTTAACTATAACATCAGAAGCAAAGCCAAACAGGGAATTTTGGAAACCGGGAGTGAGATGATTTCTGAGGTGGTTCTGAAGGAGGCGGTCCAGAATAATGATTAAGGGAAAATTATGATCTATTTCACCAAAACACACATGGAAACAAAAGTGCCTGAAGTGCAAGGTGATCTAGCTCTTACGATGATTGATTCATCCAAAGCAACTACCATTGATAATATCAACAACCATTCTCTTCTGAACCTCTTTTACTCGCTGCAGAGGGAAGTTAATAGGCTTGCCACAGTGGGACCAGTGGATCCAGGGAAACCTTATTCATTTTTGGGGGTTGCTACCAACTGCTAGGCACCTGCTAATGGGTTGAACCCAGTCTCAAGGCAACTGTGACACTCACCTGTGTCTCTGTGGGAGCAATTGAGTCTTGACCTCTTTCACTGTGTGCTCACTGCCCAACCTGGTACGGGAAGTCTGCCTGTTGGTAAAAAGGGTAAAGTACACTAAGATACAGGACTGACTTCACCACCGGACCCCCCTCCCTCTTATCATTTGTGTAGAGGAGGTTTGACTAGACTTTTCCCTAACTCACCTTGAAAATTAGTTGGGCAAGCTCTCCTTCCTGCTATTGGCAGGGGTGCAATTCTTCGAGGGCCGGAGATCCGGTTCCCCCGTCTTGTGGGTCTTTCCTTTGCAAATGTTGTGGCTGCTTATGCTCAGTGTTGAGTCGCTGTTCCAAATTCACAGCGGATATCCCCGGAATGCTGCTGAGGGAAGCGTGTTGAACCAGTTACTTCACTGGTACTCCTGAGCCGACTGGTTTAGCAGCTAAGTGTCTTTTGTTCCAGCCGGAAGTGTCTTTAGAGTTGGGTGGATGCTGCTATTCAGGTAAGTGTCATTCAGGTATTTGCACAGCGTTAAAGGATGCTGGGCACTGCGCGGAGCACATCTAATAATATCTATTTTTATTTTACAGGTGCGCCCATTGACCGGGTACACCAAGTAGATGGAGGAATGGCAACAAGTTGTAGGAGACCTGCTGCTTCTGTCTTGATGTTTTACATTGTGCACAGACCTTGCAAGAATTGATGAAAGTGGTAACATCCTCACTCCAGGTTGGCCACCAGTATGACTTCTCAATTTATTTTAGGGTTTTTGTTACACCAGGATGTGCTTCTAAGGGTGCATCAAGGTAATTAGACATTACTGCTTACTGGAGGGCCTGTGTCGGGACATAAAGGCGATTCTGATGGAATGGTAGACCGTTATGAACGGCAAACTGATTCCCCTTCTTGTTCCAAGTTTGAATTTCCTCCCAGGACATACTTTTTCTCATTGCTTCCTGGAATGAGTCTAGCGAGGACGGACCATGACAGAGGCCTAAGATGTTGTGACCGGGTATGGGATCTACTGGGTCGGAGGTGCTGTAGGCTTCTTCTCCCATACCAATGCGGGACAAGGCATCTGCGTTTCCGTTTTTTACTCCCAGGGGGTATGTTATCACAAAATCATATTCCATCAAGAATAATGCCCAGCGAAGTTGTCTAGACGACTGAGCTTTGGCAGAACATAGGTATTGTAAATTCTGGTGATCGGTTACTATGGTGATTGTATATTTTGCACCAAGCAAGTAGTTCCTCCATTCGCTGAGGGCATCCTTGATCGCCAGAAATTCCTTATCGGTGACTGCATAGTTCCGTTCTGCTGGGGAAAACTTTTTGGACCAAAAGGCTATTGGGTGGAGGCATCCTGTTTCTGGATTTTGTTGTGACAGTACGGCGCCCATGGTGACGCTTGAAGCATTGGTTTCCACTATGTATGGCAGGTTAGGCTGCGGATGTTGTAGTACTGGGGCTGAGGTAAATTTTTCTTTTAGGGCTCGGAATGCCTCTTCCGCTGCCGGTGTTCACTCAAATGTTTGATGTTTGCGCAGTAGAGATGTAATGGGGTGCCACAGATGAGAGAATCCTGGTATAAAGCACCGATAAAAATTTGCGAAACCTAGGTAATCTGTACCCCTTTTAGGTATGTGGGTGAAGACCAGGTGAGGATCGCCTCTACCTTAATATTATCCATCCTGATGCCCTGTGGTGAAAGTATATACCATTGGAACTCCACTTCGGTGACATGGAAGGAGCATTTCTCAAGTTTTGCATTCAA
Organism: Ambystoma mexicanum; assembly: GCF_040938575.1. Classification (NCBI taxonomy): domain Eukaryota; kingdom Metazoa; phylum Chordata; class Amphibia; order Caudata; family Ambystomatidae; genus Ambystoma; species Ambystoma mexicanum. Next base: position 720,700,103 of record NC_090934.1, read on the forward strand.
GTGATTGTCACATAACTTACGGAGTACTGCTTGTACATGAGACACATGTTCTTGTTGAGTAGCTGAATAAATTAAAATGTCATCGATGTAGACTACTGTGCATACGTCTAGAAGTTCTCGTAGTATCTCGTTAATAAATTGTTGAAACGCCGCTGGGGCGTTGCAAAGCCCAAACGGCATTACTTGGTATTCGTATACGCTGTAAAAGGTACGCATTGCAGTCTTCCATTTGTTGCCTTTTGTAACGCTCACCTAGTATCCACGGGGACGTCACTCAGCCTGTTCTGACCTCTTACGACCTCAAACCCTTCCCTGGAGGCTATTCGACTGGAGACTGGGCCTGAAACACAGGATTGGTAAAGTTTAACTCCATATTGTCTCTGTGTGCTTGAACCCCTTCTTCCCCAGGGTCCAACTCTTCCCTTTGATCCACAGCTCACCTTGTTCTCTTGGATAGTGTGCTCTCCATCCTGCTTTCAGCGCAGGGGTGTGTTGATTGATGCAGGCTCGTTGCTGCCTAGTTACTTCACTGGCAAGAGTCCGACAGGTAAGTATAATGTGTCTTTTGAACAGTTCTCTAACTTCGTTCCTTTCCTTCCTTAGATGATGGACGGTGTCCGAGGATGGAGGCGTGCTGCTGAGATGAGTAGCGCTGAAGGTGAGTGAGAGCGCGATGCACCCCCTTTGTATTTGCATTGAACTGAGTTATTTTTCTGTGTCTTTTAGGTACCGCAACGTTTTCAGCGTGGATGCCAGTTATGAAGAACAAATGAGGTGGGTAAGCACGGTATGCAGCACCGCTAGATGTTTCCACGCTAACCTGGAGTGTCTTTTCCCTCTTGCAGATGGATGAGAAGTTCCGGAGACAGAGTTCCCCCAGAGCGGCTGGGATTCAGGTAAGCGTTTGAAGCTCGTACAATATTTAAAAATAAGCGAAGATTTGCAGAATGCTTACTAATGCCTTTTTTCTGTTCTTTTCCCTTTTCCTTAGGAAGCGGCATGCCGGGATGGGAACGACACCGCCGAAGATGCCCGCAGAACAGAAGGAGCTATGAATGATGGGCAGAAGCGCCGCAAGGTAAGGCTGTACCTAACGGTGTTCTTGTTCTTGCAGGAGCTGAGCGCAGAAGAAAGATGCAGGCCTACTGGAGACCGATCTGAACACGGTGAGTGTCACGCTGCAGGTGCAGAAAACGCAAAACATGTTTCTCAGCCTAGGTGTGGCTTAAATAGTCTCTGGGTATCCCAGGTGTCTCTGGGCTGAACCGCACCCAAAAGACTAGACCGCACATGCAGTTCTGGGAACCGAACTATGTGGGGGCATCCATCTTGTCCCTATCAATGCACTACAAGTCCAATCCCCAATGTTATCCTATGGGAGTGAGTGAGTCTGGTGCCACAAGCGCCAAGTTTTACTCCACGTGGGTCTTTGGAGGGATGGAGAGGCCCTTGAGGGCCATGTAGCTGATCGTGGCCTGGCTCCAGCCTGACATCTTGGAGGGCTGGGGACATGAGGGGCAGGAATCATGACACCTTTTTCATGCGCACCAAGTGATAGGCGCCACAGAGGTCTAAATTTGTGAAGATCTTTGCCTGCCTCACCTGGTCAAGCAGCACTGGAATCAAAGGTAACAGGTATTTGTTCTTTACCGTGACTTGGTTCTGTGCCCGCTAATCGATGCATGTTCTTAAGTCTCCTTCTTTTTTGGGTATAAAAAAGAGTGAAGAGGCTGCAGGTGACTTTGAGGGTCTCATTAAACCATTAGCTAGGTATTGATCCAGATAACTCCTCAAATGGGCATTTTCTTCTTCGGTCAAGGCATAGATCCAGCTGCAGGGTACCTCCGCCCCTGGTAGTAGGTCAATCTGGCAGTCATAAGCACAATGTGGCAGTAGTGTGTTAGCATGCTCTTTAGCGAAAACAAACAGGAATTTTTGGTACTCTGTAGGTAGAACTCCCAGTAGACCTAGTCCAGATATTGTCTTTTGTGAGGCTAGTAGCGGATTTTCCAAAACCCGTTCCTTACTATACCAGGAAGTGCATTCCTTGGGAAAGGTTATGGTCCTCGCCCGCCTAGCAATACTTGGGTTATGCAGCTGCAGCCAAGGCATACTGAGAATCATCTGAAATTGGGGTGCGGCGATGAGGTCAAATGTGATGCTTTCCCTATGACAGTCCTGACTAAGAAAAGTGGTCACTGTGGTACAATGTGTTACAGGGCCCGAAAGGAGCTGCGTTCCATCCACGGATGTTACGTTTTCAATGGAGGTTTTAGGGTGGAATGATAAACCCATAATCCTTGAGGTTCCTATGTCTAGATCATTTCTGATTGCCCCACTATCTATGAATGCTTTGAGAATGTGCATTTTGGCAGGTTGCAACGGATTAACCAAGACCACTGGAATGGCAAAATGGGAGATCTGGTGAATATGTTCTATGCTCGACAAACCGACCTCTAAGTCTGCCGTGCGTGGGAGTTTTATGTTTACTTGCCTTCTTGACATTGTCCATAGCTCCCACTGCCTTCCGTGGAGGCTTTGTCATACAGTTTTGAAGGAAGTGACCGGATTGGCCACAATATAGACAAAGTTGTTCCTGGTGCCTCCGTTCTTGCTCTGCCTTGGTGAGTGGGCCACAAAGGACGCCCAATTCCATGGCTCAGAATGTGTCTCAGTGGATTGTCGGATTGGCGTTTCCTTGGGTTGGATGTACACGGGCCTATTCTCTGAACCAGCCCGATCAGCCTTACGGTTCTGTAGACAATGGTCTAATTGCATTGCTAGATCAATGTACTCTGCACAATCATCCGGGGTTAAATACTTGTGTTAAAACGTCTTTTAATTCTCCCCGCAATCCTTGGTAAAATAATGTGATGCGTTTTTCTTTGGGACAACCTGTTTCGGCAACTAGCTGATTGAATGTGGCTACATACGCGATGAGATACTGACTCCCCTGTCGCAGAGAGAGCAACTCGTCATATAGGGCTTGGCCTTGTGTTCGATGAGCAAACAACTTTTCTAACTCGCGTTGGAAGCCAGTGTAATTCCGAAGCAGTTGGTTGTCTCTATTTACTAATGGGACTGACCAGTCTGTGGCATGCCCCCAAGGTACGAGAGGACAAAGGCAATCCTCGTCTGATCGGTTGAAAATAACTCAGGTTTACATATAAAGTGCAGGCGACATTGATTCATAAATGTCCCAAACTTCTTGTGGTCTCCCAGAAACCTCTCAGGGGAAGCTAAAAGAATGTTGTCTGGGATGACCACTTGAACCGGAGCCACAGTTGGTAATGTGGAAGCCTGTCCTTGGGTAGCCCCTCCTGGCAAAGGTGCTAAACCAGCTTGTGTCTGCAGTAGCTGCCTAGCCAACTGATCGGTCTCATCCCTATTTACCACCAGCTCTCGCCTTAAGGCGTTGGTTTCCGAGCGGGCCGCATGCACCTCTGCCCGCAATTCCCTCAGTAATTGTGATAGCTGATCAACCTCAGAGGTCTCCATCGCTCAGGCAGAGTGGTAAGAATGGCTTTCTGTTCTGTCACACTCACCTGTGTCTCTGCGGAAGCGATGGAGTCTTGACCTCTTTCCCCATGTGCTCACTGCCCAACCTGGTACAGGAAGTCTGCCTGTTAGTAAAAAGGGTAAAGTACACTAAGATACAGGACTGACTTCACCACCGGACCACCTCCCTCTTATCCCTTGTGTAGAGGAGGTTTGACTAGACATTTCCCAAGCTCACCTTGATAATTAGTTGGGTGAGCTCTCCATCCTGCTATTGGCAGGGGCGAATTCTTCGAGGGCCAGAGATCCGGTTCCCCCTTCTTGTGGGTCTTTCCTTTGCGAGTTTTGAGGCTGCTCGTGTTCAGTGTTGAGTCGCTGTTCCAAAGTCACAGCGGATGCACCCGGAATGCTGCTGAGGGATGCGTGGTGAACCAGTTACTTCACTGGTACGCCTGAGCTGACTGGTTTAGCAGGTAAATGTCTTTTGTTCCAGCCGGAAGTGTCTTTAGAGTTGGGCGGATGCTGCTATTCAGGTAAGTGTCATTCATGTTGTTAGGGAGAATTCTCCAGAATGGATAATTTCCCTTACCTACTGAGTCCCTCAGCAGCTTTGCATCATCTTTTTATTGTGTGTTACACAGCATCTTCAGTGCAGTGACACAGGGTTGTCTTTTAGACTTCCCAACTAAGACTCCATTTTCTGGGACTGACTGCTGTCTCCCAGAACATGTAAAGTTGCCATTGACTTTATTAGTCTCTTTAAAATCCACAGACCCAGTGCAAACTATCTTATATAGAGTACTGGAAAGAATTAATACTTGTCCCTTTTTGTCTATTTCTCTTGGAGCATTGTATTGCTCCCTTTTCATCAAGACTTGGCTGGTGGCAGTGGTAACTACCCTATTTTTTCTACCGCAGTTATCTTAAATAATCCTTTTTTTATATGGTTCCGGCTGGGTTTATTTGCCATTTCTTTTTGAAAATGTCTTTCTCGTGTTTTACTCCATGTGCCAAACCAGGTTTGGTTCCTTTGTTCACCGTCTTTTCGCAGGCTTCTCCACAGAAGCCCTCCTTAGGCGCCTGAAAGTCTGGATAGTCAGGATGTGAGGGAGGGGTTTTAGGAACCGTGACATGGGTCCCCTTGGTAACCCAAGTCGCACTACTGTTTGATTGGCTAGGTGACTGTCCTGGCGGGACAGCCACCCTGCTGTGTGATTGATAGCCAGGCTGTGTGAATGGGGGGAAACTGCATAAAAAGCAGGTCTCTGGGATTGGAAAGGCAGAGTCATTACTGGAACAAAAGAACTGATGAGGAGCTAACAGAAGTGGACCCCTACAAGGACTGAACCGCCTGGTGAAGCCCTGCTGCAAGTCCAATTCTTCAGACTCCAATGACAGAGAAGTTCTACCAGGAATCTTCTTCACCATAGCTGGTGGGACCAACCAGTTCGCCCAAACTGCAAGCCAGGACTCCCTCCTCTGTTCTAATTTGCTGTACAGAGCTACAGTGAACCGTATAGCCAGGAAGGTTGGACCCTGCTTGGGTTTTAAGAAGCGCACCTTTTATTTGTTGCTTTGCTCTGCTGCTGGTTTCTTCCCTGGCAGTGCAGGACCCTCCAGTCTTCCTACTTCATGTCAGTTCGACAGTCGCTTCAGGAACCGTGAGCCTGCAGGACCTGCCAGGAACAACCGCCTCAGCTACAACTTCTTCTCCATTTAAAGGTACTGTGCAAATCCGGTTGTTCGTTTCGTCCAGCCGCGGTGAAGGTTCTTTTGCCAATCCGAGGGCTTGTCCTTCTCTACTCTTTAAACTAACCTTTCTGCCGACCAACTTCATCCGAACTCTTGGCAAGACTTAACTGCGAACTACCCTGAACTGTGTGATCTTGAGCAAAAGACTTTTGTCCTTTTGACTTTGGCCCTAAGCCTTTTTGATTTGATTCCATCACTGCAGTTCCTCTTTCTAGATTGCCCTGCCTACTTACCTGTTGGTGCTGCTCAATTTTTACCTAACTTTGTCTTTCCCTCCCTTTTTAAATGACTGGAGTGCCATTTTTCTCATGTTTCATTTTGAGTTTAACTTGTCCAGAATCTATTGGGAGCGGTGTGGTGTATTAAGAGTGTGATTTTTCAGCTGCTTTTCTTTAGCAACATGTTTTACAACTGATGTGTAAATAAATGTATGTTCATTTACTCAGAAACCTTGAGTCAGTGTTTGTTTGAATCATAGTAATTGCTGCCCTTTGTGTAACTATTGATACTGCTCACTTGCTCTTGAGATAAATCTGGCTGCTCAGCAATCGCTACCACTTTACTGTGTAGTACGGGCTTGTACCAAAGGTGACTTTGTACTGTCACTTGTAGTCTTAATTGTGTGTGGTGTTCCCTAAGGGTACTGCATATAGTTCTGCCTAACACAGGTATTTGCACAGCGTTAAACGATGCTGGGCGCTGCACAAAGTGCGTCTAATTGTTGTTTGTATTTTACAGGTGCGCCCAAGTTCGTAGGAAAAGGAGCAACGTGCGCAATTTGGCGGCTATGATTTGAGGTGAGTATGCACTGGGTTGGGCTGATACAGGAGTCTGCAATTACACGAGCGCTACCTGACTTTCTTGTCTTCTCTCTTCACAGGAGCTGCTGGGACGTTCGTGCGATGATCCGGAGAGACGATCCGATGACTGAAGCTGGTCCGATGACTGGAGCTTAGACTGCGTGCACATGGGATGGAAATATTTCCAAAGACAGGAGCGCGGTGAGCGTGTTGCTTGCAAAGCATACAGAAAACAACACGCAGCACTGAATATTCTTGGGGCATGGCTTATATAGCCAGCCACGCCCAACAGCTAGAGCGCACAGGTACTTCAGTATATTTCCTTAATGGCCACAGAAAATGAACAGGGAGTGGGCAGGAAATGAACAGGAAGTGGGCAGGAAGTGATTATACTCTGAACCCCAACAGACATGAAAAACAAGGAGGCGTGATTAAAAGGATGCTAGAGAATGATGTCATGGGTTAAGAAATGCTTTTATGCAGTACATGACAAACCTGCTAGGCACTTACCTATCTTGCCCCAGCCAGACACCCAGTATTCATGACAGCAACGCTGTATCTTTTTAATGATCAGAGAGATGTGAATGACAATAGCACCGGTGCCTCGTCAACCATTACTTTGCAAGCGTCACTAAGTAATGATCCCACACAGTTCGAACTAGAAATATTGCTACAGTTATGTGGCAACATTTATGAAGGCGTGCAACACAAACAGACATTACAAAGCATGCAAAGAGGGCGGAGGAGTACTAGCTCACCCAACGACGTTGACATTGTTGATTCATCTGAAGAAGATCCCGCAGACTGCAGTATTAACAGATTATTGCTCAAAGTGGGGCTAAGGATACAAGTGTTCTCCTTAAACGTGGCCAAATAAGAAATACACTGGAATCTTCTAATCTAGAAGAAAGGATGCAAGCAGTAACTCCGATAGACCTTGATGAGCAAAGAGCGCTTAGTACAAGAGGTATGTATGCCTCGCGAAAGGGGCGTCGAAGACTAAAGTCGCTAAATAAACTGAAAGCAAAAAAAGGTTCTGCAAAGAAACTCAAGTCAACTGGGATCTTGGACAATATTAGTAGTACTGAGGGCGGGGATCAGCTGAAGGACTAGTAGCCACTAGGAAAGCTAAGAAATGGGCCTGAAGAAAAGAAAAAAGGAGCCTATAACCTGGAGATCTGACAAATTGGTTACTAAAACCCAACAACGTACTGCCCAATAAGAGTGCCAATGAAGAAGCAGTATCGTGTCCACACTCTCGAGCCTGGTTGGAGGTGGTGGACTCTATGTGTCCTCCGCTTCAGAGCATCTTATTGCTGGATGTTGGAAGCATTACAAACTTTGTAAGGCAACCTGCTGAGAAAGGATGAGTCGTCTCCTCACCCACTCCACCACTACCACCTCCTACATTTTTATCCTTAGCAATTAGTAATCTATTCTCGTATAAGAATAGCATATTGCTCAATCGAGGAAATATTTTGCAGTTATTATACTATGTTCCTCCTCTCATATTACTGACGATATAAGACATAAAACACCACTACCACCTACTACTACATAAAACATCACTACCATCTACTACATCGTTATCCTTAACAATTAGTAACCTATTCCCGGATAACAAGAGCATAGTGTTCAATCGTGGAAATATTTTGCAGTCATTATACTATGTTCCTCCTCTCATATTACTGACTATAGAAGACATAAACTATATTTGAAAAGTCTGCTATTCCAACAACACATGTGCACTGTGTTTCAGCAGTTATTGTAAATATGATTAAAGCTCACACTGATAGTTGTCGGTGATATGGCTTTGATCTGGATAACCAACAGCCCTTAAGAACGGACCAGGGGGTACAAAATGCTTTAGTAATGTTCCCCCACTTCTTAAAATAACAGCAAATAATAAGGGGAGAAAGGCGGTGTGTAATTCCCAGTATGATATTGAAGAAACTGAGAAGGTGGATGGAGTGGGTATCTGGTCCTGGGCATCAGACTTCCTCCCTACGATACTCTCGCAGAGACCTTGACCATGTAAATTGATTTCATGGAACACTCTGGGACACACGCACTACACGAGTAGCAGCTGGGGGTACACTTTGCTGAATAAGTCAAACATATTTATAGTTCAAGGGATCAGGCTAGCTAGTACTTTCTGTCTAGATGGATATAAGATCTATCAGAACTTGGCGAAGCAAGGTAATAAGGGGCTGCCTTTGGAAGGCCTACTGAGATGTATTAGTAACAAGCTCTCAGCAATGGAAATTGGCCTTTCAGCGAATCCTTATATTATCGCAGTAAGAATTGATCATCTGTGTGTGGATGCTAACCAGAAGCTGCTACTTGTGAATGTGTATGACCTCTCTGGTGGTTCAGAAACTGAGATTATTATGGTGGATATTTATGACATTTTGTTAAACAACTATGACCCGATGGGGTCACATGTAGATGTAATTGGAGGTAACATAACACCACCATCACTGTCCACTATGAGCAAAACATTTTACAAGGGGTGGGTCAGAGTCAGCTCCATGGAACTCTAGAACCCACATACATCATCCTTTACCACAGTCACATGCCTACCACACAAGCAAAGTGACATACTCGCAATGCAAGCAAGTCCCTACTTGAACACGACAATGGCCAGAATCAATAAAACGTCACTAGTTAAAAGCCGGTCTATGGCACTAGTCACCCACATTGACTAACAGGCCCATGTGAATAAATTGATGTATCAGTTTGATGTCAGGTCGCTCACCATTCCTTCGCTGTCCCTTCTGTAGGTCGCACGACACCACCAACACAGTAGGAAGATAGGTAGACCAAAAACATGTCCGGACGGAAGCTTGGCCTTCAGATTTGCAAGGAAACAAAGGCAAAGAATGATGGTCATATTCAGCAAACCTTAAAGTGAAAGTACAGCACAAGTCAGGCTGGCACTGTCACAATCATGCCCACCAAACACCCCACAGTCCCATGTCTTCTTAACATGGGATGATGAGAGGGAATATGGGATAACTATAATATGCAACCTTGAAAAATAGCATACAGAAAGTCCCTATCCAATAGCAGATGAATACGCTCCCAGTCTGCAGAGCTTGTTACCGCAAACCCGCATCACAAACGGTCACAAACAAAGCACGCTGTGCCCCGTGCCTCTGGGTACACGCTCTGCGAATCGCAGAAGGAACCCGGGAAGCAGGGTGCTGGAGGCCGACACCCAAAGCAGATAAGTGTGGCAGGTGCTGTGTAGTGGCTTTGAGTTTGGGGGGAACCCCCCCCAACAAGGAAGAGGAGAGGTCCACACCCAAAGGGTCACACCCACAGGATTGCAACCTTTTTTGCTGCAATCCGCAGTGTGACCTTCTGTGTGTCATCTTCAGACAAAGAGCCGATGAAGAACCCATGGTGGAGCCTAGAATTGACTCTACCGAGAGAGGTGATCTGTCATCGGCCACACAAGCAGCCTAATATGAACTGTCACCAATGTTGGAGGTAATGCAGTCCATCAACAAGGTGATTGGCTCTCCTGCCATGGCAATGCACACCATGTGCTGTCATCTGCAGCAGTACCTTGAGGCCATTGTACAGAATAACATGTTTTCTCTGCAAAGGCACCATCCTTCTAACAACCTTGTCACAGGCCATTCTGACCAAACAGCAGGACACATTAGGAGCGTGACATGGGTCCACACACCCTATATGCAATGTTTTGGAGAGGTGGACATCATCATAGTGAAGCAATCACCATCCTCAGATGAATGACATATGTACAAATTCAATTGCCATGGGTAAGTATTTGTGTTGCAGATGTTTGTTTCTGATGTTGATGTTATTTCCCACATAGCTTTATAATGTATTCACCATATTTCACTCTGAGGAAGAAAGGTTGTCATGATTGCCAAAAAAAGTGTTCCTTTTAATTTTGCAAACATCATATACATATGGATATATGTACATCTGTAACAGGATTGGCACAACATAAACAACAGTTTGTGGAAGGGCATCCACTCACCATTGCCACAAGCATGGCGGCAATCCAAAGGGATGCGTGTCCAGCTCATGCTCTTTTAGCCACCATGATCCATGACAGTGTATAGCAGAGACCCCTTACAGAAGATGCTTCACAAGTGCCAGGTTACTGTGCTGCTAAAGTGACGGGAGCTGTGAGGCTCCCAGCAAACCCCTTGCTCTAAGCCGCAGTGGTCCCTCCTTTGGCCCATACCACACTATGTTCGCCACCACCCCTACCTAAAGCTTGCTCTACTTCTAATCTAGCTTCTGGATCACACTACTACTCTGCAAAGGTCCCACCCAACCTACAGATTCACAACTCAGCACGCACAACGCAAACAAAAACTTGAACTACTTGCTCTATGCCCCCAGCCCTTAAAGCTGCAATGGTGAATGATAGATCTATCTCAGCCCACCCCATTGACATAGCTGACCTTATCTTAGCTAATAACCTAGCTCTATTAGTGATATCAGAAACATAGCTCCAAGCTACTCCTGGCTCTTCCCTGACCCCGCCTCCTTGGTGGACCGATATAAAAGCGTGCTTACTCAGGCCGTAAACATTGTTGCTCCCCTTAAACTACAGAAACCCAAATCAGCTGCACATTATAATGCATGATTCTCTCCTGATCTCAAAGCACTTCAACTTCTCAAACGTGAAGCTGAGACTAAGTGGAACAACAACCCGACTATTCCAATCAACGCCAGCTTCACCATGGCATCAAGTAAATACGAACAGGCCATCCTCCTCGGAAAAAGCCCTACCTGCAACTCCAGAATAAAGAATGCTAACTTGAGTGCTAGGAAGAGGAAGCTCTTTTCTATATAACGTGAGCTTGAGTCTCCTGCAAACCCCCCTTACTAACTGTACTCAGGAACTCTAATGGTGCAAAAATCCAAAATGCCTTGCTACGCAAAATTGAAACATTCCAGGAAAAGATCATCATCAAAAAGATTCCTTCAATATTGCTGCTACCACCTCTCCCACATCTGAGCTCCAAACTATCCCATATAATCCACCTCCTTTCACATATAGATCAGTTCCTGAAAATGATGCCCTTAAAATCATCAAGGGTCTCAAACCCTCCTGTCAAGGAGACGTCATTAAGGACCGTGCCACTCCTCAGGCACCTTTCATTGCCTCCCTCATTAATACCACCTTTTCCACTCACACTTTAGCTACCAGCCTTAAGGATGCATGGGTCCTCCCGTTACAAAAGAAAATACAATTGACTCAGCTATCCTGACAAACTACTGACCTATCACCACAGTCCCCTTGTTATTTAAAATCCTGGACCGTGCAGCATGCTTACAGATCCAGCTTTACTTGGAAGCCAACAACCTGGCAATCTGGCTTCCAACCTGGCCATGGCATTGAGTCTGCCTCGCTAGATCTTAAAAACCAATTGGATGAAATTAAAGACTCTGGCAACTCCGCCCGCCTCCTCCTACAGGGCCTATCAGCGGCCTTCAATGTAGTTGACCACCAAATCCTATGCAGCCACCTCACGTCTGCAGCACATTTCTCACAAGAAGCCATCAACTGGATTAATTCCTTCCTCTCTGACAGAGCTATGAGAGTATGCTCATCAATCCCTGCAGCCCCTTCGTCCTCCATCACATGTAGCATCCCACAATGGTCATGTGTTTCCCCAACCATGTACAATATATTGTAGACCCTTCTTTGATCTGCTCGACTCCAAAGGAATATCCTACACCAACTATGCAGACGGCACGCAGATTCTCCTACACCTCACGGGAAACTATGAAACGGATACCAAGAACCTACATTCAGTCTACCATATCATCCAGACATGCATGGCATCCCACCTCCGTTGCCTTAATGACAATACGACTGAGATACTTCTGGTTGCCTCTCAATCTTTACTCAACAAGTTAGACTTATCCTACAAATCTTGTAACGTAGATTGCAACACCATCCAAGTCTCCAACAACGTTTAAAAATTGGTGACAAGGCAGGCGCTCTGTTGCCAGTCAAGTTTTCCTGCATTAGCTTCTCCTCCAAATGCAAGTTTTCATGACTCCATCAATCTTCATGGAGGCTTTGTTTACCCCTCCCCCCATCAAGGGGAACCATGGCTTCCCCTCTCCCCCCCATCAAGGGGAAGATTTGTGCTATGGAGGGAGTTGCTTCCAATCACCTGCCAGCAAAATCAAGTGCGAAAAATACAGGTACCAGAATCCTCAGAGCTAATTAACTCGTCACACCTGAAACAGAAATGCAGACCCGCCTGAAAAAACAAAGAAACTCAGCCTCCCTGAAGATTGATGAAGTCATGGAAATGTGCGTTAGGAGGAGAAGCTAAAGACTGGTAACAGAGCGCCTGCCTTCACATCTTTAAACATTGTTCCAGGAGTCCCGGGCTCACAAGGCAGTGCAGCAGGGCCATCATGCCTTACATAGGAGAGCCACAACCATGGCTTTCCCCCTTCCCCATAAAGGGGAAGATTTGTGCTATGGAGGGAGTTGTTTCCAGTCACCTGCCAGCAAAATCAAGTGCGAAAAATACAAGTACTAGAATCCTCAGAGCTAATTAACTTGTCACACCTGAAACAGAAATGCAGACCCGCCTGATAAAACAAAGAAACTCAGCCTCCCTGAAGATTGATGAAGTCATGAAAACGTGTGTTAGGAGGAGAAGCTAAAGACTGGTAACAGAGCGCCTGCCTTCACATCTTTAAACAAGTCTCCAACAACGTCAAATCCCTGGGTTTTTACCTTGATTCCACCCTAACTGTTTCACAGCAGGTCAATGTGATTGCCTCCTGCGCAGCTCACACATCCATGTTGATTAACGCATGTAGACCATTTTTTAATACTGATAATTGCACCACCATCACCAGGGCACTCATTGGCTCGAGACTGAACTATTGCAATGCCTTATTTGCAGATTCCTCCACTCGTAACCATAACAAACTGCAGCGTATTCAAAACAATGCCCTTAGGGTGGCCCTTAACATCCTGAAGCGCGAACATATCTCAGCAGCACAAAAAAGAGCACATTGGTGAAACGTATGAGAGCGCATCATCTTCAAATCACTATCACTCACAAATACCTCTCAAACACCTCCCCAAAATACCTGTTGTAGAAGTTCTCCAAAGCTCAATCATCCAAGACCTTCCCGCACCAGCTACTCTCGCCAGTTCTCCATACCTCGCTTCTGGCTAACAATATCTGAGGGGAGGGGCAGCTTCCCAGTTACAGCTGCAAAAAAATCTGGAATGACTTACCACTCTCTCTAAGATCTGAGCAATCATATTGGGCTTTCCGGAAACACCTCCAGACTCTACTGTTCTCGGTTTACAAGCTCCCTGTCTAACTAACTACCGTACTTGTACTCTGAATATTCTCTTGTGATACTGTTGTGTGTAACCAGTGCCTTGCCTTTGGGCTTAGTTCACTTAACAAATGCTAAACTAAATAAATAAATACATAACTAAATGTGCCCCACTCAGGAGATGAATCTGAAGCTACGTACCTCACTATACACTTCAATATAAGCTATTGTCATTCATGTACCAGTCATACATCCTTTCGGCTTTCACCGTCTGTCTTCTTCTTTGTAAGACTTCTCCGGTCAGAAAGATAGTTAATCAAAAAATCCAAAAAAGGTCTCAATAATGGCTAGATGGGAATTTAGGGACACGTATTTCTCATCACCCTCCCGTCCATTCCCTCTTGCCCCCATCATTGCGTAAAATGGAGAATCTCCTCGCCCTCCGGAAACAATTGAAAACACATCGTTTCAATTAATATAAATATCCGCATGTAACTCTTTGTCACTGGCTCTATGTTTCGGCGCCTGGATGCCCACAGGCTTTGGCGTGCTATAAGCACAATAACAATAACCTATCCACATGTGCATGTGATCTAGAATTCTGACATCATACACACTACCGACACGTGTCATGACTCACATTATGATGGAAAACACACACACAGACACATACACATGCACAGACACACGCACACACACACATACACATGCACAGACACAGTCACAGACACACACACACACACACACACATACACATGCACAGACACAGAGACACACACACACACACACACACACACAGACACACACACACAAAGCATCACGATGCATCTGTTGTCAGAGGGGATGTGTCCTGTAACCTTAAGGGGGCATTTTCTAGCACAGCTACCAAAACCCTGTCTTAAACCAAAGCCTTTGCTCAGATATGGAGGAGTTTGCCAGGTCACAAACTCCTCCATATCTGAGCAAAGGCTGCACATACATGTATCCCCCTTCACATTTTTAAGAGTCTATGAGCTAGGTGAGTGGACCACCCCCTGGGGTACCCTGGGCAGCAAGTGTGGCTCCCTCGATTGCCTTAGCAATACAAACACACACATTGGATTCATCAATTGTTTCCTTTGTCTCTGATCATCCCTCCATTTCATCCAGTTGTTTCTCCATGTTAAGTCCGTGCTGCCAATGGGCATCAATGCCCTGCTTCACCAAGTCCCGGACAGCCTCATCCTGGTCCTTTGTCTCGTGGGCAATTTGTTTTAGAAAGGCTAATGTCTATTCAAAGTTTTCTGTCCCCGCCTGTCCCCTCCGAGTCTACTCAACTAGATGTTCAATGTAACCCTGTAGTGGAGTCAGGCTGTCCTGTGAAGTTTTATGCTGATGGAAAAAATGTTCTTACCCAAAGTGTCTGGTGTTGTAGGCACCAACGCACACGCATGTGTGGGACCCCTTACTTGCAGATTGTAGCTTAATGTGTGGGATGAGTGTGACCTGGGTGGCTTGGATGTTTATCTTTTGTAGGTTCATAGGCCTTCGTAACTCCACTGAACTCATGGTGGGTTCAGTAGTTTGCCAAACAATGTGGCTAGTGTGGACAATAATAGTTTGTTCTATGGTTGTGTTTAGCTAGGGGGTGAATATGGTTTTCTCACACATTGAAGATCACACAGTCCTTGCAGCCTTAATTTCATGATCAGTATGCAGGAATCCACAGCTGTGTTAGCACAGGGATCGAGTGTGACGTCCATGGCCCTCATTGACTTTACCTTATGGAAACACAATTGAATTCCCCTGCCACCAAACGCTTCACAAGCAGAGTGGCAGGGATCAAAGACAGGAACTCAGGTTCAACAGCCTTTATTGTTTGCAGCTATAGATAAGTCCCATGTCACTTCCCAATTGTAATTTGGTAACTTAGCAAAGCTGGATGTGCAGTCGCCATGGTATCCAATGAGTAAGCAAATGGTGCCTCCTCCTATACATTCCAGATCTCCTGTGTTGGTCAATGGCAAGGCAGCCCCAGGGCTTACACGCAGTACTTCTCATGTAAGAAGAAGTTCTGGGCACCGTGACAGATTGCATTGTAGCTGACTTATGTGGTTTCTGACATATGAATAAGCTTGAGCAAAATGGCCACAATCTACTATTTTGACTGTGGTGTGTGGTCCCTGCCTTATCACGTCTGTGGTGACTTATGCTGCACAATGGTTTGCCCAGTGATGATCCGTATCACGTACAAAACAAAGTAGCATGTCCCTGAATTCTGGTGGTGAGCAGGATCAACATGTACATTTCTTTTTTTTTTTTTTAAATGTTGCTTGATTTATTTAAAACCTTTCAAAATTTGACATCACATATTCTGTTAACATATAGGAATATATCTGGTAAAACGTGTACCACTTAGGATCTACATGTCTGCTCAGCATGTGCGCTTCACTAAGGACATATTTTAGAATATCACTGACTTAGTCCATGATTTTTTCCGAGGGCTTTAATAGAACTTCTTCCAAAAATGTCTTTGTCGCGAATATCATCGCTGTATTTTTCCCAATCAGGAGCATGTCCCACCATTCTTGATCAGACAAGGACTTCACCTTGTTAGCAAGATGGGCTACATATTTAGTTCTAGGGTCTCTGAGTTTTTTACAGGCCACCGTTATGTGGTATAAGGATTCTGTTGAATCTTTTTCATTGCAAAATCTGCATAAGACGTCGGCTTTCACCATCTGTCTTCTTCCTTGTAAGACTTCTCCAGTTGGAAGGATATTTAATCAAAACCTCAAAAATAGGTCTTGATAATGGCTAGATGGGAATTTAGACAGATATTGGGTTAGGCAGTTGATAGCTTGTCTTTCATTTGTCAACTGTATTGAGAGCCTGTGTTTAGATCTCATGTCTTGTGTGTTTATCCAATTGTATTCTTTTAGATTTTATTTAACATTATTTGGATTGGATATCAGCATATCCACTGAGGCGTCAATGGTGACCAGCCAGATCTCACATTGGTTTTGCCATCTTAGTAGTAACAATTCGGGGGAGATTATCTGTCATCATGCATTTCCTATAGAGTGATAGAGTCTTCCAGAGTAAAACAGACTCCATAGATTGAAGCCCCAATATGTACCTAATTGAGGCTCAGGGGAGCCCTTTAGGAATTATCAGTATGTGTCAGCAGAACAGGCTTTCCAGAATAGGCCATGTTTTCCAGAATAGATTAAAGAGAGCTTCTGCTCTATATGTCAGTATCAGGAGTACTTTCAGTTTGTGGAAAGTGATAACTGGCATGATTGTGTAAAACCCATATCGTTTGAGAATCGCCTGACTCTGAGAGGCTAGCCTTATCGTTTTTGCTCTTAGAATCTCAAACCACTCACTTTCATTTATGTTTAGGTTGAACTATTGCCAGGCTTTATTAAAAGTCAACCCATGATAGTGTGTGATCCAACGGGCGTAACGATTTTTCAAGTGCTTTATTGAAAGTAATTTGGTGCAATGATCAAGAATTGTACAATTGACCATTCTAATGGCTTGCCGCAGATGTTCCTTTTCTTCTTTTATTATTCCATCAAAAGAATGAACATTTTTCTTTTCCAGCTTGGCTAAGTGGGACTTTCTGATGATTATAAACAAGGTTATTAAATTAAACCAATCCACCATCTCATCAGGATGTTTTAGAGCCAAACCACCCATGGCAAGCCATGCTCAAAAACAAAAGTAAATGCTTCCTGGCATGCCAGCATGGCAGGCAGCATTTACTCACTTTGCACTGCAGATTGCAAATGTGAAGGGCAAAAGGCAGCGTACAAGCGTGACCGCTGCCTTTTGCCCTTTACATTTGCACCCCACAGTGCCAATGATGAAAATGTGGTGGCGGGCAGCCACTTACATTGTAAACATAATGGCTCCCCATTGTTACAAGGCTCTGCTTCCCTCTCGCGCCCCTGTGAGCGCCCCCACTACAAACAGACTCACACGGCACACCTGTGTACTGTTCGGGGTCCCCGGTCGCTTTGCAGTGGCCAGGAACGCTCCCTTTATTTATATCACATGCAGCGGAGTGAACGTCACTCCGCTGCATATGTACGCCCTTAAGGGGGCAGCAACCACACTCCTCCTTTTTCTTAACAAAAACAGCAAAGAGTTAAAGTACGCACAAGGCATAACAACACACTGCACACAAAATAAACAACCCCTTTAATCACAACCACCCCACAGTACCATGAGTCACTTTCCAGTCCATGGGCTGGTCCCACCAGTTCGAGGGTCCAAAACATAGTCAGTCAGGTGGGCAAGCTTCCCCCTGGCAACCCTTTGGGGATACCTCCTGGCCGCCTCACCTGTGTTCCCCCGACCTGGGGAACTTGGTGGATGGGCCAGGCCACCACCCTCATCGGTACCTCATTGCAGTGCCTTCTCTGCAACAACTCCGGCCGGGCTTCTCCGAATTTATTAAAGTAGCTGGCATTGTGGCTGACAGAGGCAGTCCCATCTGAAGCGGTCACCATGGAGCAATGCACCACCACCACGTCCTTAAGACCAGGCTCACACGTCAACGACAGTTTGCTTTGAGGGTGCTGTTCTTTACCAGCACCTCATCCCCCGGGGCTAGCTGCTGAGGCCGGAGTCCCCTCCTGATGTTCACGTGCTCAATTCTGAGGCTCTTCTCCCTTTCCACCTGCACATTGTCGATGACAGCCGTCTCTCTCTCTCTGATTTCCGGGATAAGGCCCCTGGGACATCGCCTGAACATGGCTATAGTCGGGGCCAGTACTGTGGATGCATGTGGAGTAGCCCGCTATTCCCTTAGGAACTGGTAGAGCACCCTCTGCAAGCCATGTCCCTGACCATGAGCGATACAGAACACCTTATTCAGCATCCACATAAATTGTTCCGCTTCGCCGTTCGCTCGAGGCCAAAGAGGAGTGATCTTTCGGTGCTGGATGCCATACTCCTCCATACGTTGGGCGGAGCTGTCCCCTTGGAATGGTAAACCATTGTCTGAACAAAACTACTGAAGCAGGCCGTGAGTAGCAAAGATCCCACGGTCCATATGTTGGGCGGAGCTGTCCCCTTGGAATGGTAAACCATTGTCTGAACAAAACTACTGAAGCAGGCCATGGGTAGCAAAGATCTACTCCATCACACGTCCACTTTGTCGAATGACACAGACTCGATGAATTCCACCACCAGATACCTGGACCATTCATCCACGACCACCAGTAAGTGTGTGTCCAGGCATGTGGGCCCGAAGTCGATATGACAATTTCCCAGGGCTTGGTCCCTCTTGGCATGGTCTCAATCAGGGTCTCCCTCTGAGCTGGGGACGCCACCTGGCACCACATACAGCCCGCAACAAACTCCTTGACCTACCTCTTGAGGTCAGGGAACCACACCTTCTGTCGTAGCGAGCCTTGGTCTTGGCCAATGACCTGGGTGACCTTGCACTGTTGTATCACTATTCGGTCCCCTCTGAGTAAGATTCCCGACTCCATGAATGCCAGCTCGTCTTTGACCCTCCATAGGCTTTCCAGTGCCAAACTCGCTTCTTGGGTCCTCAGAGCCAGCGTGTCCACAACTGACCTCCATGAGCCCTGTTGCAGGGCTGTCTTTAGGATGTTAAAACATGTGTCCTCGGCCGCTGCCTGTTCCAGCTCGTGGATAGGCACCAAGTTAGGAGTAGCCTCCTCCACTACCAGTCTGACATGCTTTTCTGCCTCCGTCACACTGATGTTACTTCGTCCTTCAGGATCACACCGCGGGTGTCTGAACAGATAGTGGGCCGCATTGTTACTGCCAGGCCGGTACACGAGGGAGACTTCATACTGAAGTAGTGCCAACATCCACCTTTCAATGTCCACCTTAGGCTTAGACGACGACCCAGCCAAGATGGGCAGAAGGGGCATGTGGTCCCTTTCCATGATCACCAGCCATCCCAGCATGTAGAGGCGGAAGTGGCGACATCCGCACAGGACCGCTAGGGCCTCCATTTTGATCTGGGAATACTGCTGTTCCGTCTCTGATAGCGCCTTGCTTGCATAGGCGACTGGCCGGATCTCAACGCTGGCATCCGTCTTCGTGAGCACCGCCCCCAGACCAAATGGACTGGCATCTACCACAATTTTCGGATGATAGGACCAGGTCAAAGAAGGCCATGGTGTCCTCTGCTGTTAGTGCCCTCTTCACATCCTCAAACACAGCCTGCTCAAAGGGTCCCCACTACCACGCAGCGTTCTTCTTGGTCAATGCCCGCAATGATTCAATGCAGGACGCAAGGTTCCTGATGAACCGCCCACAATATATGACCATTACCAAGAAGCTTCGAACCTCCGATATGTTCTCTGGGGGGAGGGGCCCCACAATGCTGTTTACCTTCTGAAGATCCGGTGACACGCCCCCTTCCTTGATCACAAATCCAAAGAACTCAATCGTCTTCTTAAGGAACTGGCACTTGTCCCTGTGCAGTGTCAACCCAAGAGTCTGGAGCTGTTCCATGTTTTGGCCAGCCTGTGCAGGTGCTCCGCCTCTTTCCTCGCTAACATCAGGATTCTGTCGCTGATATTCAAGACGCCATCCAAATTAGCGAGAGCCACACAGATTATGTTCTGAAAGACCTCTGCCGCCAACGACACCAAGTTCAGGCGCTTGTACCGGTAAAGGCCGCGATGCATGGTGAAAGTTGTAATATATTGTGAGTCTGGGTGAAGCACCACCTAATGGTATCTGGCCAAAGGTCAAGCTTAGAGAAACACTGTACCCCTTGCAGTTCAGTGATAATGTCATTGATTGTAGGAGTAATGTGACATTCTCGCTTGATCACCTTATTTGGGAGCCTCATGTCTACACAAATGCACACAGAGTGCGGTTGTTTAGGCTTTCCGGCGATGACAATGGGAGACACCCACGAGATTGGGCCCTCAACCTTCTCGATAATGTCCAACTCCACCAGATAATCCAGCTCTTTATCAACTAGGTCCCGCAGATGAAATGTAACCCAGCGTTGTTTCAAGGCAATTGGTTGAATGGACTTGTCGATGTGGATCCTCGCCATATCAGCTGCCATGCGGCCGATACCTTCAAAAAGCTGGCTGTACTTCGTCATGAGCCCCTGCAGATCCTCCACGTACTCTGCATACACAAAACTCACAATGGCCAGTGCCTCTGCCACTGCAAAACTCAACAGGGTGTTGCTGCTGACCGTTGTAACGTAGAACCGGGCCTTGATGGACAACCCCCTGTGTTCCTCATTGGCTACAAATGCCCCAGCCAGTGGGATAGGTTGTTCACCGCCAAAAGAGAAGATGCAAGCTTTTGGCTTCTATAGCTTGGGCGGCACCACCATGGCATCGTAATGCACCCTCACCATGACATTGACAGACACCCCTGTATCCACCAGCACCGGCACTGTGGACTCATTTACCTTCACCAGGTATCATGGTTATCTCCTGTTTGTAGACCACAGAGCACTGACACTCGAGATGAAGAAAATGTTCTCTTCCTCCTCTTCATCATCGTCCTCATGAGGGACACCATCGTCACCTTGGTCGATCTGGGCGACGGTGGGTGGGTGCTGTTGCCTGAAAAATCCTGCTCTCACTGGCTCCCTTGGGACCACAACCAGAATCGGCGCTCTGCACATTCGGGCATAGTTATCCAACACACCGCAGCCTCCACATGATTTCCCTTGCGCTGGGCACTCAGCTGGGTGTGGGAGATCATATCCACATTTCGTACATGAGTCCATGGCTCTCGCACTCCATTCCCTCTGATTGCCGCTTGGACATCTCCCTCCTCTACAACATTGACCATGGCCCACTGTGCACACATCCTCCACCTTTCCTGGCCACACAGCTGCCTCTATTCTTGAAACCCTCACCTCTGACACCTCTGACAGCATCCCATTCCAATATGCAAGGCAGTGTGATTCCAGGCTCTCTCAGAACCTGTCTGCGCAGCTTGCCAGACAAACTCTCTTGTATCAGTGGGTTCTGTATCATCGTATCCGCATTATCCTAGGCACACGCCAGAGACATGCGGTGCAGCCTGCCGTAGAAGTTGTTGAGGGACTTGTCATCCTTTTGGCAGGTACTATACATGACAAAGCACTCGTAATCTGCATTGGCCAATGGCATAAAGTACTCTCACAGTGCATCTTTAGCTGCGGCATAGGTAGCATTCGCAGGCTGCAGGGACTGGAAGACCTCATGAATCGCTGGTCCTACCGAGTACAGGAACATCACCACCTTACTGTTTTTGTCCGTCTCTCCACTGGCCCTGAAGTACATGTCAAGCCTGTCGGTCCATATCCTCCATCTCTGTCCCAGGCTGGATGGTGCACCCAAGATGTCAAATGCAGGCATTGGTGTCAATGCCCCTTGTTGCCTCAGTACCTGTGGTGCTTGGGGAGAGGCAGGCACTGCAGGACTCTGGCCATCAGCATTCATGGCAGCGAGCGCACAGGAACCCCACGCAAAAGAAAACTGGGGCTGCAACTCACTGACACAACCAGACAAAATGCCCTTCCAGGGACTGAAAGGAAAAATGGAGGCACAGGGACACCTGTCCTTTACCACAGTAACCCTCCTTCTTAATGCACCCGAAGTGCATAGTAACACAGTAACCCTCCTTCACCACAGTCCCACACAGCCAGGTATATCAAAGAAGGAACTTCCAGGCCCACTAGTGGCTCCAGAAATTTTGTTGGGTGGGCTCAGGGGATCAGAACAAAGATGGTAGGCATCCCCCAGCTCCCACCGCACACTCGACATGAATAAAGTGTGCAAAACACTTCAAAAGACATAAATGTGCAGCATCAGCTGTCCCCCCATCAGGGAATCCAAATATTGCATGCAGATGGGCGCACAGGCACTCTGTATCAGAGCCTCAACCCTTCTGGCAAAATGGCGGCCAAGCCGTGTGGACACCGCAGTCTCTGCGGCATTCAGAAATGGAGAAAAGAAAACAAATTCACTACCCCTCACCGTATGTGCCCGTGTTGTTTCCCACCTTATCGCCACTGTTACAAGGCTCCGGTTCCCTCCGGCACCCCTGTGACCCCCCCACCGCACACAAACTCACACAGCACACGTGTGTACAGTTCGGGCTCCCCAGTCGCTCTGCAGCAGCCGATAACAACTCCTTTATTTATACCACACATGATGGAGTGAACGTCACTCCGCCATGTGTGTACGCCCTTAAAGGGACAGCCACGACACCCATCGCAAAATTACATTTTTATAGAAAATAAGCCCCTGTTTTTTTTAATGCCTACCGACTAATTCACAGAGCACCTCTCTTTAAGCATTAATTTCTTCTCATAATTTAGAAAGAATCTGATCAAACACATCAATACTAAAAACCTGCAGTCACTTTAGATCCTTCCTTACCTTGGACCAACTGTATATATGTGGTATTAGAACTCGATCTTTATTTCTATTTAACCTCTGCATCCTGTATATTAATTGCTATTAACCTTCGACTATACTGTATTATTGTAAATATGTAAAGTAGATATCTCTATATTATTGTAAATCAGTAACATTGTAATGCCCTGATTCCTGTAACATTGTAAGTTTTGCATATTCTTGTTCTGCTGCACCGGTTACCTCAGGGTCTGGTGCGCATTATAAATAAATAAACAAACAAACAAACAAACAATTGAAAAACAAATTATTCTTTTCACATAATCTGCCACATTTCCTAATCTTGGAGGTACTGCTTCATAGCTGGTGTTCAGTTTTACTCAGAAGCTGTGCAATGTACTGTTTTCTACTGCATGGAGGAGTGTGCCTTCACAATACAAATGAATACTGTACAGTGTGGCATGGAACTGTCGGGGACCCCACATGGCCTCGCTAATGGGGCCACAAACAAGGCAGAGACAGGAGGAGGATTTAATACAAGTTTGTTTCTTGACCCCAAACAGTGTACTGACCTCCACTTCACGCCGCCGGCCCCTCCCCTTCCTGTGCTCTGTGTTCCCTCGCCACGTGATGTGTGTCTTGCAAGAGTGACGACACTACACCCCCCCAATACTGAACATGTAGTACAAACTAGTTCATTTCCTCAAAGAGTCTCTGAGTTTTTTTTCGTGTTCTCTGTCATCTCGGAGCTGGGTTTCCTTCACTGACTTCCTGGTGACATGGGATTATCTCTTCGCTAGAGTCCTCTCCATTTCCTTCTTAGGATGAGTCCCATGCTGGATTTGTGGTGTCAGAGGGAAAGGGGCTTACCGGGACCAGACCTAGCATCCGTCGGAAATGTGAGGAATTTCTCGTGATGGTGTTCCGGTCACCGTCTGCTGTGATGAGAGAGCCTTTTGTTCGAATCACTGTTAGGGGTTCTTCCCCAAATGCAACCATGCTCTTCTGGCTTTGTGTTTGCTGTGCTATGACCATGTGCCCCCATTCCAGGACATGCTCTTCATCTGGCCATCTCTTCATGTCTCTCTTGCTTTGGGAGTCTTGTTCTTGCATCTCACTGTCCGCCTCGTATCATTCTGCGGGGCTGGGTACATGTGGTAGTCTCGTCCTTGTGTTTATTCCAAACATGACCTTGGACGATGCCTTCCCTGTGGTGCTGTGGGAGGGTGTTCCTGTAATCTCTGAGCAGTTGGCATAGTGTTTTCTCCACAGGTTCCCCCGTGATTGGAGCGATTTGCACACTTCTCTTTATGTTTCCCAGGAAGCATTCTACTGTGCCGTTCGCTTGGGGCCACAGCAGCGTTATCCTCCTATGCTTGAAACGCGTGTACTCCGAAAAGGTCTTGAAGTCTTGACTCATGAATGGAGGCCCATTGTCAGACTTTAGTGTTCTTGGTATTCCATACGTGACAAACATTCTGTCGAGTGCTGGAATAGTGTGGAACGCTCAGGTGGATGGCACTATTTGTAAGTCTGGGAACCGGGAGTTTTCGTCTACTGCCACTAGGGTGTAGTCACCTCCATCTAGTGGTCGGAAGAAGTCCACTGCAATTTCATCTCATGCTTTCGGGAAGGGCTGTCATGCACAAAGGCTCAGGCCTCATGTGGGGTTTGATGACTGCACAGGTGGGACAGTGCTTCAAGAGGTTTTCCACTCCTGCATCCAGATGAGGAAACCACAGTTTTGTTTGAGCATGTGTTTGGTTGACACTATGCCTTTGTGGCCTTCATGAGCTAACTCCAATACTTTTCGTTGCAGGGTGATGGGGATCACTAGTTTTGTGCCCTTGAGGAGCAGTCCCTCCGCCATTTTCGCTACCTTGTCCCTGACAGCTAGAAAGCAGTTGACATCTTGTCTTGTTTCCTCGCATTTGTTGTTGCCCACTTGACGTGCTTGTTTTCAGTGTCCTGTCTCTAGAGACCTGAGAATGTACTGTATCCCTTGGTTGTTATCTGTTTCTTGTACGATTTGGTATGGGTCGAGACCCTTGGGGGTGCTTCAGTGTATCACATATCGAATGTACTGATCTGTGATGGACGGTGTGGGTTGGGACTCCTTGCAGGGGTGTCGTGAGAGGAAATCCGCCCATTTGTGCTCTTTTCCGGGCCTGTGGACAATGTTGAAACTGTATTCCTGCAGTCTAAGGACCCATCTCGCAATTCTCTGTGGCATCTTGGCTTGCGGATTCCCATAGATAAACAGTAATGCCTGGTGGTCCGTGACGACTTTGAAAGGTTTGCCACATAGGAATATGTGGAAATGCTTGCAGGCCCACACTACTGCCAACCCTTCCTTTTCTGCCTGCGAATAGGTGTAACGCTCACCTGATTCCCGCAGAGGCGCCGGTCTTGACTGGGTGAATGCCGTATCTTCAAAGGTGATGTGTAACACACGGTTAGCTCTTTGGGCTGGACCTCTGTGCACTGTATGTCTGACTCGAAGAGTAAGATGTCTGCAGATAGAAAATATGGGATTAATGAACTGGGGTTATTGGGTGCCTCTCTCCTCTTCCCTTTCTCTTCTCCTGTAGAACCCCAAAGTTTAACGCCCTCACCTTAGGTAAGTGAACGCCGAGCTCTCCATCTGCTTCGGGGCAGGGTGCCGTAACCAGTTTCTTCACTGGATAAGGGTGCAGGCCTCTTGACCTCAGAGGACTGCTGTCCGTCGTTAACTGCACGAACGATAAGTTCTGGGCACTTCAAATGTCTTAAAAGTCTTTTGTAATGATATCTCTTGTTTTGCAGGGTTCCGGCGATGGCGGATGGCGGGCTGATGAGAGTTGAGGATCGAACCCGCGTGAGGAATAGAAGCGCCTGGAAGCACGTAAATAAGCGCTTGTAGCATGCTTCACAATGCGCACTAACTGTCCCTTTTATCTTGCAGGTACAAGTTCGGAGCTTTAGAGAAGCTGAAGGGTGCTGGAATACCCACTGGATTCGGCGTGGGAAGGAGTAATGGCACATGAGTAATAAAGTTGCCCAATGTCTTTAAACGCACCTTCTTTTGTCTTTCAGATGCGGGTTGCAGCGCCGAAGGCCTCCGGAGCATGCGAAGAGTAGGTAAGCCTTTGTTTTTCAGATGCCGGAATGCAGCGCGAGGCGTTGGTGACAGCCGATGGACCAGGTAAGAGATGCGCTGCCACTGAAGACCGTAGTGCTAACCTGTTCTTTCTTTGTCTTTACAGGTGCTGCTGAAGACTGGATTCCAGGATGGTAAGCCTTTGTTCCCGTAGGCCCAGGATCAGAAGCAGAAGACACGATGAGCGTTCTGCTGCAGAGAATGCAGAATAACGCAAAGCAAGATTCATCCATCGGGTGTGGTTTAAATAGCCTCCTGTGGTGCTTAGGTGTCTCCTTCCACAGCCACGCCTAGGTAAGAAAAGAGTTCCTGCTTTCCAGAAGAGTTCCAGTGTTCTGAACCTAGGGAGTGGCTCCTGCCCCCCCAACAGGAAAAGTAGTCCCAAACAGAAGAGGATCAGGGGTTCAACTGGCAGGTAAGTAAGCAGCATGGTCTGCTGCAGGTAAGTCCACCCAAGCATTATGAGCCCGGCGCTTCCAGCGCTGGGACTGGACATCTTTATGAGCCTGGTGCCACTGGCGCCAGAACAGGGTCCAAAAGGTCCCAATTGGGACTGGCTGGCACTCGGAACCGGGGTTATGGGTCTGCTTCCAAGGGAGTCGGGCAAGTCCTGATCTTTTGGAAGCAGCGATCATGACAATAGGCCTGCTCTGTTTTTGATAGGCTACTGCTGGCATTCACGATGAGTTCCGTCTCCCATTTTGAATTGAAATAGGCCATGTTCTCGCGTCCGATGTGCGCTGCTTCATTATCTGAAATGCCTGCTGGCACTTATCTGTCCATATGAAGTCAGTGTTCTGTTTCATCAGGGACCTGAGGGGCTCTCTGACAGAAGCAAAGTCCTGTATGTAGTGGGTACAGTAGCTGATGAGCCCAAGGAATGATTGTAGGTCTGATGTTGACTTAGGTGGTTCGGCATCGGTAAGTGCAAGGACCTTTTCCGGGTCTGGGGTCATTCCCTTTGACGAGAATATGTGACCGACGAAACGTAATGTCTGTTTCCTAAATTAGCATTTGTCTTTGTTCAACGTGAGTCGGGCTTCTTCAAGTGCCATGCATACCCTCATGAGTGTGTTATCATGTTCTTCCTGGTCTTGCCCAAACACTAGGATATTGTCACTATAGTTCAAACAGTTTGGTATGTGTTTAATGACGTTATGGATCTCAGATTGAAACGTTTTCGCTGCGGAAGAGACCCCAGAGCTGAGGCGCTTATATCTATACAGTCCTAGGTGGGTTGCAAATGTGGTCATGTCTCTGGATGCTTTGTTTAATTCTAAATGATGATATCCCGTGTTGAGGTCCAACTTGGAGAATATTGTTGCCCCATTTAGTAGATGTACCATATCCATTATGCGTGGGGCTTGATGGCGCTCTCGGTGTTTGGCTTAATTTGGACATCGCATGTCTACACATATTCGGATGTCTGGGGAATCTTTCTTGGGTATCGGGACTATGGGAGATACCCATGGGTGGGCCCTTCGGCCGGTTCAATGATATCCACTTCATGCAGTTTGAGAAGTTATTCTTCAACCTGTTTTTGTATATTTATGGGGAGTCCCCGGTAATGTTGTGCTACAAGAGGAACTTCTGGGTCAATATGGAGCTCGATCTGTCACACTTTTAATTTCCCTAGACCTCTGAAGAGTGGGGAATAGGTGTTCAATCTTCGCAGTAGGGTCCCGGTATTTTGCACCATGAGTCTGTATAGGATGTGAATGAGGCCCAAGTCAATTGCCGCCTTGTAGCTCAAAACACACCTGCTTTCAGTAGCTGCTTCTAGCACGTTCATCAGGATTTCTTTCAATTGTTCTTTGTAGCTGCACAGCGCCATAAAACAGCCCTTGCATGGGAGTCGCGTTTTTTAATCCATATGGGTAGATCATCGCTTTTGCGGCCCGTAGTCGTGGAACATGGGGGATGCACGTGTATAATTGCTCGCTAATAACTTTTACAGTTGCCCCTGTGTCCACTAAGAATTCAGCATCTGTTTTGTTTACCTGGGTGATTAGTGTTGGGCTGTGTTTTTTCTCAGTCAGGTTTCCAAGGGCGAATAGATACCATTTTCTCCTTGGTTCCTCCTGTGGTTTTTTCATTTCTTTGGGTGTCTTCTCCTGAGGATACACTGGATCTTCTATCGGATTGTGAGTGTTCGACCAGATAGCGTACGCATCTCCTGGGCCTTCTCCTAGATCTGGATGGAGGTGGTTTGTTGTCTCTCCAGTCTCAATCACTTCTCTCTGTCTTCTCTTGCTTGTATATGCATGGAGGAGGTTCATATGCCTTGCTGGATGTTCTGGGTGGACTCTGTGCCACTCTTTCTCAGCCGTGTGGTGGTTTCCCACCAGTACCTTCTCCTCTCATTTGACTGTGGTACATACAGCATACTGCCTTAAAGCGATTGTATCCCCCACAGGCTGAACACTGCTGGCCTATAGCTGGGCATTGTCCTTGATGTGGGAACTCATAGCCTCATCGGTACCAGAAGAGATCTACATTTCCTTTGGTTGCATTGTCCAGACTATTGCTGCCTTCACTCTTGCTGTGTGTGATCTTTATTTCTGTGGAGTGAAATAGTCTGTTAGCATTGCCTTTAAGTTTGCATATGTATCTGTGGCACTTGAGGGAAGCTCATCCATGATGTCCTGGACATTCGAGCCAATGGAGAGTGTCAGAAGGCTGTGCTTCTTCTCCTCGTCCAGGAGGCCTATCGCCTTTATGCACAAAATCCATCATCCATCTTTTCCAGCGAGGGCCCAGGGTGCTGGACTAAGTGAGGTCAAAAATAGTGGGTAATTGTGTAATGAAACTATCCTGCATCCTGGGGGGCAGTGTCTGAGCTGGGGTTATTAGGACAGTTAGTGAGTCATCTTCCGACATCTTGAGGTCTGACTAGTCCCCTCAATGGGTGTGCTCTGGTTAGGGTGCTGTGCAGTGCTGGTGACGCTGCCCCAATTTAAACTGACCTTCTAAGATGGCGTTGATTTTAATATTTCGTGGAGGATGATCTTCTTGTTCTTTGTGGTACAATTATGGCATTTGCGGGATGAACGTGTGCTTCCCTGCCGTAAATAGCCATTTCCGAAGCTCCACTGCGTGTCTCCAGTGTGAGTTTGCCCATGCGTTTGTTTGCCATATGCATTTTTGACTGCAGCACTTTCTTGATGCCAGATCGGTATGATGCTTTCCAGAAGGCTGCGTGTTCCGCGGCCTCCGCTCGCCACGTGCTCCTGCCCTTGACAGCTTGCAGGGCTGTGTTACGATACTTGGTCCCGTGTCTTGCTGGGGCACTGATACGTGCTCCATCTCCGTCCGCCAGCACCCTGCTGTGAGCGGAGTGTTCGCCTGCCCGCCCAGGCATCTGCTGATGAGTCGGTTGACTTGCGGAAAAATTTGTATTAATCCGACTGGTGGGCGGGGGCAGCCCCACGTAGGTGCGATGTGTTCGGGCTCCTCGCACACCCTCACAGGAGCCTCTGTGTTTGCATCTCTAGTGGTGCAGCGAATCAAGACGGCCACAAGCGCAAAACACACGGTTGCCATAGGATCGTATGACGACCTCATCACCATTGTACAGTGCGGCATTGGAACTGTCGGCAAACCCACATGGCCTTGCTTATGGGGCCACAAACGAGGCGGAGATGGAAGCAGGATTTAACACAACTTTATTCCTCGACTCCAAACAGTGAACTGACCTCCCCACCCCACCGCCCGCCCCTCCCCTTCCCCTGGCTCTGTAGTCCCTTGCAACGTGATGTTTGTCTTGCAAGAGTGATGACACTACAAATACCTGCCAACAATGAAGAGTATTTGTAGAGTTAAAGTGTTAAGGGTTTGTGCTCTGCTTGGAATTCCCTGAATACACCCAGAACCATTGTCCTGAGCGTAGTCAAAATTTACTTTTAAAACACAAGGTGATTATCCTGAGCCATGCATGGCACGTCTAGATAAGAAACATGTTGGCTATTTGTAATTTTCTTTAGAATAATTCATAAAGTAGATTTTTCATATTGTTATTCATTTACAATTTTTATTATTGAATATTGTATTGTTTAACAGACCGTGTGGATGGAGTCATAGAGCTTCCACATTTTGTTATGGTCAGAAGAGCAAGGAGGAAACTAGGTAATCTCCAGTACGCACCGTTTACCAGAACTCTGAAATACATAAACACATACATAACAAGGGGAAAAGTACTCAGTTTATGCATCAGTCTTTCCGTTTGGAGATAATGCCGTTTTTAGGGACACACGATGACAGAGAGCAGGGGGAGTATGCAATTAGTTTCTCTTTCAGTAGACCTTTCAATGCTACCCACTTCCCCAATTTGCTTTGGACAATGATTGTTCATTATAAATTGAACTGTGCATGTGCACCAGAAACTGCTGACTCTGAATCCATTTACCATCCGAGGTAACTAGGACATGGCTGTTGGACAAAGGCCGGTGGATCATACAGGCGCCAGCAACAAGGCAATAAGGTGTTCATAGAAGCTGGAACTCGTCGTAGGAGTGGAGTCCCTCTGCCCCTTGCCTGGGAGGGTTAGACCAGAAGTTCATACAATAAGTTACGGTGAACTGGAAGTACATTGCCATGCAAAGATTTGACATAGATAGAGAAGATGGACTGAAGTGCCGGCATGAGCTAGCTCTTTGTTTAAAGGTTTAAAGTGGGAGGCAGGATAAATGTACTAGAATGCCTATTCTATATTCTGGCAATGTTTCAATGGTCATGTGGTCGATATCCTATAAAGGGAACAGGTCTGGATGGTGGTTCGGGTCAGAAAGGAGGGATTGGGTCAAAGGACAAGATGCTGTCTGACTTGCAAGCAAGACCTATTTTTTTACCATCAAGAAAAAGTTAATGATTACTCCGACAGTTGGTGCCATGGCTCGGACCTGTTTCACGAAGCAGGTGCATCACCATACGTGTGGACCACCACCTATAGAATGAACATCATGCACAACTTAAAGCGGTAAGGAGTGTCCTGGTTAATAGCTCTACTGGGTAGTCAGGAGGAGGAATTCTGTAAGTGGTGTACACGTGCAAGTTGCTCAGGGGAGCTGAGGGTTTTGTCATTGTGGGTAATCAACAGAAAGATTGGTTTTGGGATTATGCAAATATGGGGAGGCAGTTCTGTTTTCAATATTTAATTGTCGTACTTGTTTGTGACTGTTTCATCACAGTGGTGTTAACAATCATATGTTATCTCTACTCCAAGATAGACCTTGAAAAATACTGCCAGTGGTAACTTAGTTAGGGTTGGTCTGGTAAGTCCCATTAAGCTCCCTGATATATTCTAGCTCTGGCCTGTTAGAGGGCTCTATAAAGGGCACATTTCTGTATACTCGGATTCTGGTTATTGTTAGGGAATAAAAGGGGCATATCAAGTGGAAAAGGGGACTGGAAAGAATAAATCACCCAAAAACTAAACAGGAAAAGATGAATGAATTCCAAGCAAGTTCACAATACCCCTTTTCAGGACTGCTCCGCAGAGTATCAGTAAAACCCCTCCCTTCTCAGGGCTGCAAAGGAGTGGAGTCAAACAGTGCATGGTACAGGGCCAACTGTTTAATTTGCGACTGGTTTTAAAACAAGGAACAGAAACGGGCAAAGAACAGTCAAAGCATCTGCAGACCCTCCTAGGAGCACCATTGCTTATTTTATGCATGGCAACGTGAGCAGTGCTATGTGTAAGTTTCTTCAACCATGGCACTTGCTGACTCAAAGTAACTGATACACTGAATATCCAGTAGAAGGGACTATGAATCTGGACATTAGATTATTGGGGAAATTAGGGACATTGAGAAAGGCTTTATAGAAGCAAAATGGAAAAGTAAGAGCTAGGCAAGGGAAAAAACAAAAGTCCAAAGAAAGGCCCGAAGAGTCGAAAAGTCAAAGAAAGATCCCTCTCAGATTGAGAACTGATCTCCTATAGGGCTGATGACACTCCATTATTATCATAATTCCCACGCTAAAGATTTGCCAACTCTCTCCTTTCCCACAATACGCCCACTGCCTGCTAATAGGAATAGGAGCTAGGGGGTGTGAATGATCGAGGCTGAGGGAGGAGAAAGATTCATCATCCCAAAATGCAGAGTGGGTTTAACTTTTTCAATGACCTTACAATCTAACAACATGGCAGCTACCCTAATTTTTCAGATAACTGGAGGCTCATATATATTTTTGAGTTTGATAGTTTATGGCTAGTCAGAAAATACAAATTATATCTCAGCACGCTCTTCCTGGGAAGAGCTACAGTTTGTATTGATTTAGTCCTGAGCCGAAATAGTCACAAATCTGCCCTTTCCTGATTCAAACCTTACTTCCATAACCTATCATCACACCAACTTTCTATTCCCTCGGAATTATGAGAAGGCTGGAATCATAATTGTCTTCATAACTTAAATTGTATACATCAGAGAAGATTCATATTTACATGGTACAGACAGGCTGTTTAACCCCTTTAATCTGAGGTTGGGGTGAGCTCACTGAGACATAAGATTCTCTTTTAATTAAAGCAAAGATGTCCCAATGTTAATCATATAGCAAAGAATGTTAATGTTAAAGTATATTTACACCGCGCACTATCACCACTGTTGTGGTCCCTGCCACTCTGGCAGATTTGAAAGAAAGGGTGTAGGTTGTGGTATGTTAGTAGGACACAGTTTGGAGAAAGAGCAAGAGGGCTGTGATGTGATGTTGGCATCTTCAGTTCAGTTAACACCATTTGCTGAGCTTTTTGGTGGGGTATCCGGTCGGTGTCCTTCGTGTTCTGTTGTCTAAGGCTCTGTTTGGTTTGTTTGTTGTTGCGGTGTAGTGAAGTGCATGTGGGTTGCTGTGGTTTAAGAGGTATGGTTGTGTTTAGTTAGGTTTTGAGAGGTGTTTGAAGAGGGGTGAGGTTTTAGTGGGGTTGATTATTAGCATTGTTGTCTGAAGAGACAAACATTCATTTTGTGTGTCTTTCAAGGTTTAGATACATTTCTTCTTTACAGTGATCTTGTTTCAGCATGACACAAGGCTGTCTCTCACATCACTGTTCATATATTACGCTTATCACTCTCTACAATTCTATCTTTGTTGTTAATCAGGCCAGCCCTTATGTCCCAGTTTGTGCCTGATGCAAACTGGTCCCTGTGGAACTATCTAGTTGTGACCCATGCCCATATCCATAGCTGTATCTCTGTGTAACGCAGTTCAGTTCAGTTGTTACCACCATGTCCAGATTGATGGAAGTGAATCACCATACCTATGTCTCAGTTGATTTTTGTTGTATGTGTCGTTTTGAATGTAAGTCCATCTCCAGGAACTCTGCTAGGGTTTTGTGTATGTCAGTCTAGTGCATTCCATCTTCTACTTACTAGCTTTGATGTGGGTTTCTTAGTGTAGAGCTAGTGGTCAAGTTTTGGCTGGCGGCTTTGTTTATATGTTGGGGTTGGTTTTGAAGACGGTTGTCTTGTGAGCGTGAGGTAATTGTTGAATAGTTTGGATGCAAAGTTGCATTGGGTTGGCGGTTTACAGATGAGATCATCTTGTCATGTCTGTCAGGGGATGCTTGGTAGTGGGTGTCATGCGCCCCTTTTTCACGAGGCATTGGTTTCGATGGAGGCTCGGCCGCCATTGAAATGTTCCGCCACGTTACAGCCGCAATGCTTGGCTGCGCGCTAATCTTTCTCAAGATGGCCGCCGCCAGGTTTATCAGGGCTCTCACTCCTCGAGCAACTCGCGTTGAAACTTAGCTCCTCACTGCTGGTTAATATGCTAGGCACTCTCTTGGCTCTGCTGAGCCCCCCTGTCCTGCCTTGGGCTCCTGCCCGTCCCTCTCGTTCCTTCTGTTTCTCTCGTCCGTTCCCCTCTGGCGAACGGTCTTTCTTTCTTTGGCTCCCGTCTCGTTTCTCTCTGGCTCTCTGTTTCCGTATTGTTTACGGATTCTGGCATTTTCCTGTCACTCTGCCTTCCTCCCCCCTCGTTACTTACCTCAGACTTTTCACTAGATGCTCGGACCTCATTCCTTCTCTTTCATTGGTCCGCCTCACCTGCAGACAACTTCGATTCCATTGCGGGTGAAGTCCGCACCTACTACCCGGTACTACCCAAAGACCAACCTCTTCCGCAGAAAGTTATCGGGACTCCATCCTCTTCCTCTGGCATCAAGGAGTCTCGGGGGTTTTTGCCTACCTGGTTTTTCCCTTCCGGTTATCTCGGATCCGGGGCCACTGGTTTCCGGTACTTTTCGGAAACCATTGTGGCGTCATTTTGCGGTAGACCATATCTAATAAAAAAGAGGACGTACGGCAAAGAAAGAAAGAAGAAGATTAAGAAGGTCCTTTCTTCAGGTGAGGAGGAGGGGGAAGATACCGATTTGGGAAGTGACCTAGATATTGCAGACAAACTGGAGATTTGTGACAGTGGGTTAGGTTGATAGTTCTGACTGTTGTTTGTGTCATCCTTGTTAGCTATTGATTTGTCCTGATTGGATTGTTGCTCATGGTCGGTTCAGCCTTGCATTGTCTCTTTAGTTCTTGCGGGTGGTCCCCTTCTCTGTTTTTTCTCAGTGTTATCTGTGCCGTCATGGGCTTTTGTCAACTGGTTCTGTTTGCATTTTCGGTTTTATTGTTTCAGTTGTTTCTGTCTGGTTCCGAGGTCTTGAAGCGCCGGGATTTGAGCAGTTTTCTGAATTTTAGGTCATATTTTGTGTTTCTTATTTCTTTAGGGAGGGTGTTCCAGGTTTTTGCCGCCAGGTGGGAGAAAGAGGAGCCCCCAAATGTTTTCCTTGCGTATAGCATTGGTTCCAGGTGGATTTCATAGCTTGATCTAAAGAGTCTCGTTGGCTTGTAGATGGTTAGTTTCTTTTGTTGGAATTTTTATGCATGGCCGCTGATTGCTCTTTGTGTTATTCACATTGTTTTGAAAGTGATACATTGTTTGATTGGAAGCCAGTGTGGCATGTTTAGCGCTGGTGTGATGTGGTCTCTTCTAGATAGTTTGAGGAGAAGTCTGGCCGCTGCATTTTGGATGCGGATGGTTTTTTGAGCTCAGGCTGTTCTATTAGGTTGCTCTCTTTGATGGTTTTCCAGTTTATTTTTGTGGTGGTTGGGAGCTTGAGGGGCTGGTTGGTTGCTTTAGTTGGTAGCATGATCACAAATGGGATGATGAGATGGTCCCTCCAGAGTAACTGTATCAGTGGTGCAGTGGTTTTTTGTTGGTGAAAATTGCGTCAAGTGTGTGTCCTGCTGTGTGTGTTGCTCGTTTGACCATTTGTTGTAATTTCTTGGTTGCTAGTTGCCTGAATTAGTGAACTTTGTGAGTTGGTGTGTTTTTCTTCAAACCATATGTTGAAGTCCCCCAGGATTATCAGATGTTTATGTTGGATTGATGAGTAATTTGAGTCTGGGATGAGCTCACTGGGACATACGATTCTCTTTTAATTAAAGAAAAGGTGGCCCAATGTTAATCATATAGCAAGGCATTTCACGGGTCCACCAGTTTCACATAGCCCCCACCTATTCCTAAATTGCATTTCTCCATCATCACCCGACCTGAACATCTGCTGATCAGCAATCTGTTTCATACACAATGTTTGATCATCCATTAGTGGATCTGAAGACATTTCTTGAGGTCAACTTAGCCCTGTTGGTGCTACGCTCACCTGGTATCCACGTCGACGCCACCCAGCCCTGGTTGGATGATTTGCACTCTCGAACCCTCTCCCGGTCCCTTGGTAAGGCCTCTGGTTAAAGATGGGTCTGCAAGATAGGAGAGCTGGATTCAATATCAGATTGTCTTTATGTTTTCCCGCCTCCCTTGTCCTCAACTCCTTCCTCCCCCTGGGGCTCTCCCCTCGCCTTAATATTGTAAAAGGTGGATTCTCCGTCCTGCTCCTTGTGGCAGTGGCACGTAGATGTGGGGCGAGCAGCAACCAAGTTACTTCACTGGTGCAATCCCCCCTGTGGATATCCAGGGCTGCTGTGACTCCATAGGTTTGCTGCTTTACAGTCTTTATATGCAGTTCTTATGTTCCTCTTAGTTCGAATAATAATGTCTTGCTTCTTTCTTTTTAGGTATGCAAAGGTATTTTGGTGTTGTCATGCAGTTTGAAGATGAGCATGGGCTGTTAGGCGAAAGCACGGTGTGCGCAATGCTGTCCGGTGAGTAATGCACGATGTGCTGCGCTGTTTCGCCTTTTAAATTGCTAACCTGTGTCTTTTCTCTCCTTGCAGGTTGCGATGTTCCTCGCCGAGCGCCGTAATGTTCCAGCAATGATACTGACCAGGAGATGACTACCCAGGTAAGAATTGTATGGCTTTCTTCATTCGGGAGGAAACGTGAGTAAACGCTTACTAATGCTGTCTTTCTTTCTCCTCTTTCCAGGTTATGGTATTCCAGCATGCATGCGGTGCCGGATGATGGAGTTTGTACCTTCAGGTGAGTGGAAATGAAGTTGGCGATGTTCCAGGTAAGTTTCGTAGTGTTCTTTCTCTCTCTGCAGGTCCTTGGTTTCAGGCAAACTGGAATCAAAGAACTGGACACGGTGAGCGTTACGCTGCCAACAGCATAATAATGCAAAGCATGTTCTGCTGTTTGGGTGCCGTATAAATAGTCTCAGGTAAAGTAGTTTAGGTAAAATAGTCCCAGGCCTGCTGCACCCAAAGTAGTCCAGGTAAAGTAGTCCCAGGCCTGCCACACCCAAAAGACTAGACCGCATAGCTCAGTTCCTTGTAACTGAGCTATGTGTGTGCCTCCATGTTGGCTGAACCCCCCCCAAGTTAAATAGTCCCAAGTAAATAGCCCCATTCTAATGTTGGTCTTCATGATGGTTATGAGCCTGGCGCCAAAGGCTCCAGGACTGACTCCAAGAGAGTCTTGGATGAGGTTTTAAGGCCTTTGACCTGGCCCTAACTGGAAGGCTGACTTGCCAGTGAGGGCCAGGGGCAAGGGTCATGACAGTTGGCCATTAATGCAAAGTTAATTGAGAGGCCTGACCTGAAAGGTAATTTCTGCTGGCTTTTTATCTGCAACTCCTGCAATCTTGATCCAATTCACTGTTAATTCTTTGTATTTATAACTGAAGCAGGCCTGATTTTCCAGGTGGGCCTAGCCCACAGGTCTTGAGATCAAAGTTTCATAGGCTCAGTGGGTAAAACACCAGCTGCATCCATCCTTCAGAAAATACAGCTTTAGATGTGCTTACATGTAACATTTTAGCATTATATCTGGGCATGTTGTTTGAAATACAAACTTTCTTGACAGATGGTTTGGACAGATATAAGATCACTTTAGGTATTATTCACACATAGGCCACAGTTACATAGAAAAATCGAACAAGTGGGCCTGTCCATTTGAATGCCAGTTTATTCATGAAAATTAAGTGTCTTTCTCCGAAATATGTCACTTGGCTTGACTTTTAAAATATAAAGCACAATTCTTCCTCTATATTTTTCACATGCCTATCCATTCCATGTATATTTCCCATGTGTACTGCTTCAGTTTTGAATCTGTAAAAAGGTGCCTTTTCCCAGTTCACACGAAATCCGCATATGCATCACCACATGTTATGATACATTCATTGGGGATATCCAACAGTTTTAAGCTCTCAGGTAGATTCCCCGTCACTTGCGCACCAGTCCATTTTAGTGGAGCAGGCTAAGCCCATTTCTTTCCATTTCACTAGGCCTTATATATCGAAAATCACTGTTTTGTACAGGCGTTTATATTTCCACAATGGAACTCTATATTAGCCAGCTTCATTCTCACAATAGGGGCCAAGCATGACCTCTCCATCTCTGTCACTCTGGGACTGTCTTTTTAACCCATAGGGTGTTCATGGGAAGTTGGAAGTGTGGGGTTAATCCGTTGTTGAGGTTTGTCCCGAAGCCAGCTCCTTGTCCCCATGTGTCCCCATGTGAAGCTCCCCCGAATTGGATCTCTGAGGAAAACTAGGCCTGTGCTCTTGCAGCATAGCAACACATGTTGAGCACCAGCCCTAGTGCAGTGGTGTTAGGAGAAAATGTGACAATTTACACTAATGTTGGCCCTGCAAACGAAGCATATACAGAACCCTCTAATTTTTCGGATCTAATGCACTATTGTTATTCTGTTTTACATTCCAGACTAGGGATAAAAGATATATTGAAGACACTTGTCTGGTTTCCTCAGTGATCATTTGCAATGGCTGTGGTGAGAATGAGCCCCCAGAACTCTAATGAAAGTGAAAATGTTGCTGTAGTAAAACTACCATTGGGCTTCTATATGGTGGCTCTACCAGGAAAATGTAGCATAGTGGATCAGAGTGTTGTATTATGGAAAGGTTTCAAATCCTCAGTGGAGCTGTATTGTTTTCTGATACCCACTTTGTATTCCAGGAACAACACTGATGTGGTAAAAGTGTGCTTAATACGCGGCATATGCTATGTTCCAACATAATATACAGTCAGAAAATAGAATGTATATGGTGGTACAGTACTTAGTTTCATCATCGTTTGAAGTCCCTAAATTCCTTAACAACACATACATACATCAACAGTCCTTATGATATGATACAGTCAGTGAGATAGATAGGACGCGGTTTCGGTATGTTATCCTTAATGCTTCTTTCACCACAATGATCTTAACAGTTATTTTGTCTACATTTCAGGTGACAACTGTGTCATTATTGTACATATGATGATGGTCTAAGGTCATAGGAGATGTCTGAGGTGTTAAACAGGAGAAGAAGGAAATTGGAAGTAGGTAATCGAGTATGGGAAGATACCAATATTGCTCTTGTAGCTTGGGCTATATACCGGGGCCAAGAATGGGATGGCTGTTTGGGCCGGTTAAAAAGAGTGACAATGCTTATCACTGGGACAGAGATCACCAACACAGACACAAATATGGCAAACTGCGCATAATCTGAACTCTCAGTAAACTTACCCAAGACGCACTGATACAGTTAATAAAGGGAGTGGTCTCCTCTGGGTGAGAACTACAACGGGATGTCGCCGGAAAGAAGAGCAAGACTATCTGAACTCTGAAGATTTGAGCATTCATGAAGATATACTGTACAATAGCTGGCTGAGACTCCTGGAAAAAGTTTCAGGAATATTGGAAGAACTGTGGCCATGAAGAGGCTCTGATAGTACAGCGGGTGGACCTGTAGAAACAAAGAATGTACATTCAAGGAAAAAGGCCCAGAACAGGGAGTAACGGCTCCAAATAACAATATTGTTTGCAGCCCATATGCCGGATGCATCTGGGACTGGGTGATGCACCCACATGTCTTGGAGGTGAGACCTGACCACTGCTCCAGGTATAACCTCTGACTTATGGTTTGGAATTGGTTTCCCTTGGAAGTTACACCATCTGAAATCCCTCTCTCCCCACTGCAATGTCTTAGTAAGTTAACTAGACGACAGGTAGTGCGAGTCGTATATAAATTGTGTAATATCTTCTTCTGAAGCAATGCCCTATGCTTCATTTTCTCTCCAGTGCTCTTTGGACTTTTCATTTAGCAGTTGGCGAAATATAACAGCAACTTGGGTGTTTCTACACACTAAAGGTTGGATGATGCACAGTTGTATCATGAAATAAACAGTTCATTATCAAAGTTTACTACAAAGTTCTGAAGAGATTTCTGCAACCATGTGTCAGATCTACACATTAAAGGTTAGTGTCTCAGCAAGAAAACACTTCAGAACTCCACAGAACAGCACAATGCCTATTGCTTATGTCATAACCATAACACAAAAGAAAATATTCCACCCCCTCTCCACCCTCCCACTGTGTAGCAAAGTGTATCTAGCATAACACAATTTTCTGAGTCCTTATAACAGTTTTCAGATTTCTTTCTTAACATTGACACATATGAAGTCTTACTTGAAGGAGACTACACAAAAGATGAACATGTTTGAAGGGATGCCTTTTATAAATGCAGAACAATTGTTGATCAGCTTCAACATAGAGTCATTATGTACAGGCATTCTACATCAAGAATGAATTAGGATAATTGGACGAAGT
The DNA here is from genome assembly GCF_040938575.1 of Ambystoma mexicanum. NCBI lineage: Eukaryota > Metazoa > Chordata > Amphibia > Caudata > Ambystomatidae > Ambystoma > Ambystoma mexicanum. Next base: position 720,739,954 of record NC_090934.1, read on the forward strand.
CCGGAAACTCACACAACAAATCTACAGCATGCCAAAGGGTTTATACCATGTTCGACAACATTTTCACTAGCAACACCCTTTTTCCAATTTAATAACACCACCTTTCAATAAATGTTGTTGGAGCATATGGTTGATCATAGTGAACACAGGTGTGTGTGTTTGTCTAATGTGGTGTATGTGCCATATGGCATTTCCTTTCCTATTGTACTTTTTTAGGTGTGAAGCGCAGTAATCTGTCATGCGATACTTATTTGTTAACAGTTGAGTGATTACTCATGCATAGCTTGTATATTTCATGTATTGCTGATATAGTGGCAATCAGTATTTATTGTTTTCATGACCTTATGAGCGTCACCATGTATTTTGGTAAATATACCGAAAATTGATTTATAATTATTCCAATAAAGTCTTTAAAAATACTTTCACGATCATTAATAAAGAACATTGAAATTTAATATTAGAGAAATTTGATGTGGCTTACTTGCTATTAATGGGTGAGTTTACAATCAGCAATGCATTTATATATGTATGTGTATATTTATGTACATATACATGGCATGTATGTATATATGTAGTATCCTCTATCTCAATTCTCCTTGACCTGTCAGCTGTCTTTGGCAATATCACTATGATCGCCTTAATAATCTCTTTCTTCTTGAGATTCAATTTCGAGCCCTTGTCTGGATTGAATTGTACCTAGCACCTTTCCAATTCTCTGTCTCCTGGAGCAACAACACCTCTCAGCTCACTCCCCCAACTATTGGTGTTCGACAAGGCCATGTCTTGTGTCCTCTCCTCTTTACACTGTACACCTCTGCTCTTGGGGCACTAATCTCCTCCTTTGGTTTTTTGTGCCAAATCTTTGCGGACCACACCCAAATCTTCTATTTTCCTGAACTCTACTCTGATCACTCTATAAACATGTTCAACTGTCTCTCTGCCATTAAGTATTTGATGGCTTTGCACTCTCTGGTATAAAACTCTACTACAATCGAGGTTCTCTTCTTCCCTGCCAATGCTCTCTGCCATGTCTTCCCCTGCCTATCCAGTTCCCACCTAACACTCTCTTGATTGGGTGTAGGCAACAGGGAATATCTCCCTGTTGCCTCCCCACGTCCCCACCCTCCCCCACACCACAAAAGACATACCATACCCTTTCCCCACCCTGCTCTCTTCCTCTGCACTTACTTGCTGGGTCGGAGCTTTGTGCCCTGGTCCAACGCCCCCCTGTCTATTCTGCCATGAACATAAAAAAGGGACTAAGTCCCCTTTCCTATAGCGGTAACCATCCTATTTTTTCTTTTTATACAGGAGATTTGGCTTTTTCAATACACAGGGCACCAATCACCCATACAAAAAAACAAAAAATAAAACTATTTGCACCCCAGGCAAACCCAGGTATGCAAATAGAAATCACCCCCGATCAGGGTGGGCGTACATGGCCGCTAATAACTCTGAGCCCTCACCGAGCCTCAGGGTAGAGGGCCATTACCGGTCATGTACGTCCCTCTAAGCAAGGCTGATTGCTACAGTCATACACACTTGTGCCATACGCCATTAGCGCTAAGTCTTAAATCTACTCACTCAAACAACAAAAACTTGAGTGGTCTGCATGATCATAATTTCAGCCCCTATTCGCTCTCCACCTCTATTAGAATGCATCCCCATGGAAACTACAAACTGGCACATCTTAAACTAACGTGCTACTCATTTGTGTCACCACTTATAATCTAAACACATGTCGGCGGGAAGAGACCATTCAGTGAATATTATATTTTTCTAATATTGTATCTCTTAACATAAGAAATATATGGAGCTGGATGGAGAGGATACAATTTAAACACAACCCAGGCTTGTGTCATACATTTAGATAGGTCTCGCGGAAAGATTTTACTGAGCTTGGAGAAGTGACGTTTTGCAACCTCTTTACCTTGCCTAGAACAGGGCGGTATCATTTTCTGTTTGTTAACCCATTTAGTACTATCCTGCTGGTAGAATCCTGAGCCTCCATCTATATGTATCTTGCTCTGGAAGCCTAAACTAAATGTGATATCATCTTATCAAAACAATTGCTTATAAGAAGGCTTCAGAGCTGACCAGACGCACACTCAGCCATTTCTATCTCGTAGTTCCTGCAATTTCTTCATGACTTGTATCTGCTTTGAAATGTGTATACGTATTGTTTGCACAACTTCATGAAAGGGTGCTCCCTGTTTTTAAGTAAGCTTTGTAGCCCAAAGAAGGGGTCATTATTGTAGGATAATGTCCCACCCTCAAGCTATCACTCAAAGTGAAGCCAAGAACTATAATTTGGCGAAGAGTCATTGTGGCAAGCTAAAAGGACCCCTCCTGAGTGAGAAAAAAAAAAGTTCATGCTTTTTTTCTTTGAGGAAAAGATGAGCACACACAAGTAACATGGAATGTTAATTTAACGAATACGGCAATAGTACCAACACACACGTGTTGTGCTGCGTTGCTGCTTACCAGTGTCAGGAAGTGAACTGCACCCGCTCCTCTCTGCCGGTAATTGTTTCTGTGCTGCTTGACAGACTGATGCTCTATTCAGATTGTTGAGAATGAAGTCTATACCATATATTATGAACCTCATCCTGAGCATTCTGAATTGTTCAGAGTAGGTCTGTAATGAAATCCACCTGCCAATGTTAATTCAATTTAAATGTGTGGATTGCAATTTTCTATCTTTGATATTCATTTTAAATGTCATTCTTCAGTGAAATGTCAGATGCAAGAATGCAAGTTTATTTTATCACACAAAATCTAATCTGAATGAACACTTTACGCTGAGAGCCAAGCATAACAGTATTGACATTATGACTCACCATAACTTTTTGGAAAACCTCATAACTGGTATATCGAGCCTATTATACTTTGATATAACCATTTGCATATTACTCATAGGGAACAGGATTTGGGGGCGGGAGCTTTAAAAAAAAACATGCTTGCATCCTCATGGTGAGCAAGAAACCAGTCCCGTTTGCAGAACTATCCCCTTAGGCGTGTGTTGCCAAACAATTTAGTGGGTGCCCTCCAGAGGTGTTGTGGCAGGTGAGCGGGGAAGGAGTGCATCTCGCCAGCACACCAAAGAGAACATTTGTAAAAAAAAACTAAAATAGCTCAGATATGTGAAATGCAAAAACGAAATCCAGTTCTTGTAATAGAACTACACAATGTAAAACAATAACATCAACACCTATATCTCGCTTACTTTATATGCAAACATATTCGACTTTAAAAGAGTTTAAAAAGTCTGTAAAAGTGTGGCCTTGTTTCGGGTGATGTTGATTTCTGCAAAGGAAAGATGTTTGTAGGCATCTGGGCTTGAGCATACATCGATCACAAATTCTGGGTAGATTCTTTCAATAAATTGCACATAAATGCTGCATAATGAACTCTAGAGCATTTACAAATGTTTACTTTTCTCACCTGTGGGGGGCATGATAGGTTCCACTGCTAGCTTAAGCACATTATTTTGCAACACAGAAGATATATTTCACCTATGAAAAACAAGCATTGCAACAACCTAAAGACCAGGTTAACATTGTAAATGGAAGGACCGTGTCTGGTGACTTAACATGAGCCATAGGAATGACTGAGGTGATGTTATGAAGGGGGAATTTTTCCATGAAGATATCACAGTCAGAATACAGTGCTTTCAGATGGATCGATGTGATCACTGCGACCAAATTACTTCAACCCCCTCAAATGTCCACCTTTTTTTATTTCAACACCCTTTTAACCCCAAATAGATGTGAGTGTATTCCCCTGCATACCCTCTAGATGTATTAAATACTATAACCCTCCACCCACATATATATGGGGTGTAAAGGGGTTCGACATTTGAAAATAAAAGTTTGACATTTTGGGGGTCTCAGTAATTGTGGTCGCAGTGATTGTATAAACCCCTTTCAGAGGGACTCCTGTTTGTTGTTGATGCCACCCATAGAAGAACGTTCCTGGTTAGGGGCCAAATCACTAAATGAGTTAATTTGCACAGAAAAGACTTCCACTTGGAAGTAATTCCATGAGTAACATTGAGGAAACTACGTGGCACGTGGCATGCTGGTGGTGCCTCTCTCCGGGTTGCATTACATCCGTTAGTGGCATAGGCCACAATCAACCATGGGGTACTTTTGTACATCTTGTAGGCTCTAATGGGTGTTAGTAGCTCTGTTGGGGCATGGACCCCCTTTGCCTTCCACATGGATGATTCAGATAATCAGGATAAGGAGTTTGGAATTACAGCGAGTTCCCAGTGCCTACCCGTGCCAGTGGTTGATTTAACTCTATTATTGTAACGTAGACTGGAGCCACTGGAAGAACCTGTCTAATACTAGAGATCCCCTGTGCATCAGTGCTCAGATGAAACTGAGTTAAAGCAAGCGGTGGACTTGAAACCAACACATCTTTGTTAAGTGGCCCTTAGAACACTGTGTATGCAAGCATAGCATCTTATTCGGTTGTGCTGCATGCACCAACGTAAACAAATCAGAGTCCCCTCACAAAAGAGGCCTGCCAGGACATCTAGAGACTTTCCTGTTGGCCAGTGCCCACTGGTTATACCTGCCAGGGTCAGGATTTACAGATCTGTGGGTGCTGAAGAGTTGCCTCTAGGCAATTGATGGTTGGGTGACAGGCCCTTATTAAAACTTAGACACCTCAAAGAGTGGTGTGCTGATCACTTTTAATCCCATCTATTCTATTCCTGTAAATAATTGATGGATTCACTGGGCACATGTATCTTAACTCTGGCTTCTGGGCTGATGGTCATTTCTAATTGAATACTTCTATTCAAAGGCTGGTGTTGTCCGCTAATTTACATTTGCATTCCATTCAGTCCATTAACACATGTATTCGTTCTCTGATTTGTGCTCTTTTTAATCCAATCATTATTTATTTGATGAGTATCTTTGACAACTCTTTCTTGGTTGGCCTTGCAATTTTCACTCTGCCAGTCGCATAGGGAAGTGCTCCATCGCACAGCAAGAGTAGTGGTTAGTTTTAATAGGTGCAAATGCTTCCCTCCTGTGTTGGTATACCGCCACTGCTTGCCCATGCGAAGATTACACGTGTCTACCTGCCTTATTCATTCAGTTATTATTTAAACGTGTATCAGTGCTGGCCCTGCTCAGAGGATCACAGGGTGTTGTGTAAAGGTCAAAGGGAGGAGGTGAAGAAGACGTTACGCATGTGAGGAACACAATAGAAGGATTAGAAAGATAAAGGGTAGTAACAGGTTACTTGAGGTTTTCATGAAAATAGGAAGACATTTTAAAAATGTAAATAGGTGGTCATAGTACGCAAGGTAAAGAGAGCCCAAGAGTGGGACATCGCAATTAGCATGGAAGCCGCATAGCAAGTGCTTGTGTGAGTACAGAAATGTAAGGCCTGCTGCAAAGTAAAAGGAAGCCGATGCTTTCACAACATGGAAAAGGGGGCCCTAATATTGAATCAATATGTAGCACCACAGACAAATGAAATAGGCATTGAGTGTGGGAGTGGGAATGTGGACGTCAAATGTTTACCCTTTGTATATGCGACACCAGTGTCACTACAGGCATTTCTGTAAAGACTTCCAATCTTCTAATTTGCAAAAGCGTCCGACACTTTCAACAATTTAGAAAAGTGGTGCTGAAGTCTGGTAAATGCTATTTTTAAACAGGAAAACGTGTGCAGTACCAGATAAGGACGCCACAGAGTAGTGTATCTCTTCTTTTAACATGAAAAACAGGCCTTTTGAAAGGCGAATCCCCTCCCAGTGTCTGATGGTTGCTAAAGCTGTTGTCAAGCAGTAAATCAGAAACATGCAAACGTGGTGGCTTTGATGCCAGGCTGCCACATTATCACTTTAGCAGATTGTGGTGCTTTTAAGGAAAGTTTTCTTCCTTCAAGGAAGAACATTTGCCTACGTTTACATGCACCCCAGAATCTGGGCCTCAGGCAGTGCACACCAACAACAATTAACTCTCCAATCCAAACCATGATGGTGGTCTTTTAAGACAGAGTGATTAGCGTGGTGAGCCTTGATTGACACCCTGAACGTAGCATAGAGGAGGATCAGGGAGTAGCGTGGGTCAAATGCAAAGCTGCAGATAACGCAACATAGGTAGTATGACGAATCGTTTTACTTTACTCCCATTTTGCATAGGGTTACACACCAGGGTCATTGTGAAATATTTAGAAGCACGTGTGGATAAAATATAGTTAACAATGCAAAAGTTGTTTTCATAGCGTTCACGTTTGGGTAAATGACTTCTGTACAGTAAACTAAGCTTATAAACGACCTTTAATGGGTTATAATGATTGATCCTGATAATCCTTTCAATGCATTCTTATCATGAGTATGTGCACATTGCAACCAATCTTGATATTAAGAATGGATGCATGTATACATTGTATGTACTTTCCGAAATACAGGACTTGATTGTATAGCTACAGATGCAGCCTTTGCCTGTGTTAAGGGCGTGCTTAAGAAGTACAGGTCCCACTCTCTCCTGGCAGCCAGTGGAACAGTCTTCCTGGAGACTGTATGGATTGCAGCCCACCGCCTTTCTCCGTTTATGAAGCCATCAGGAGCCTCCTCTGCTATCTCTGCGGTTCCGGGCACTTGTAACACCTGACAGGCAGGAGAGCGCAGAGCCGGAAGCAGATAATTACCGGCGTTCCATGTGTCATGTAACCGCGAGATTCTATAATTCCGCTATGAAGCATACATGCTCTCTAACCTCCTCGCGGAAATGTTTCCGTTTTCCCTCTGCTCGCTCAGAGCAAGGATGATTGTTCCAAATGAGCGTTTGCATAAATAAAAGTGCAGCGAACTGCAATAGCACATGTAATAGTAGAAAGAATGACAAACCCTGCCATGATTTTCTCTCAAAACTGTCACAGGGTTGCTTACTTGCGATGCCAGCCTTCAGCACTGATGTCAGCGCTCAGAGGTATCTGCAGCAATGTGTATGCCCATTAGTATTTCAATGGACTGTTAGATTGGCACAGATGATGGGTTTCTCGGTTCTGCAGAACGCCCCAAACCAGTCATGGTAGTAGGTTGTGGCGTGCCTAGCAATCTTGTGATGGTGTAGGGCGCCAGGAAGACTAATCCTGCAGTGCATTTTCATGTCAGTTTGCATGATGAAAAGCCCTGCTTTCTAGCACAGATGTGCAGGACCGGGCTAAAAGGTCCTGCAGCGGTTACTTGTGGCATTACGGCTGGATTTACATTCTCATATTCACTCTCGTATACGAACAAATAATGTAAACATTGGCCGGATTAATAACAAGTAATCTTTACTACTCCTAGTCCTGATCCTCATTGTATCAGCACTTATGTCGGGACTTATGTCAAGAAAGCTCCATCTTCCGAACAGTCCCAGCATTACTGGGACGAGGAAGAATATGATTAGGCGTAATGAAGATTACTGATAAATATACGGCCATTAACACCATTCTTTATGTCATAAAGTATACCAAAAACTCTGGTGTAATGAGTTCAGACCTCAAAACAAACTGGGACAGAAAGGCTGCACACCCAGCTATGTATAACTCTCATGCCTCAATGCCTGTGCTGCCTGCAGTGCTGCATGTCCAACCTGTCATCATGACCCGGCAGGTGCAGATGATGATGGTGAACAAACATGGCAGGGGAAGCCCACGTTGAGGTTTAAAAGATGTCCTGAATGAAGGCCCCTTTAGGCCCTGCCCATGAATCTGCCACCCGCATGGTAGACTGAACCCCTGCAGAGAACAGGCCAAAGCAATAGTCTCCTTCATCCGTCTGACAAATGACAAACTTGGTGCCTTCCTGCTTCTACTGAAAGCGCTGAGGTTGATACTATTCGACTAGGTAAGCAACACCAGCTGAACAGTCAGATGTGCCATAGTAGACCATTTAGCCTCTAAGAATCCTGACGGGAGGGAAGGAATGATGAACTTTAGAAAGAGAAGAAAGGACGAAACCATGATTTGCAATGGACACCTCAAACATGCGACTGCAAATTTCAAATGGACACTACAGGGACAAGAACTTGAGTGTGTTTAGCAGTAGACATACTTGGGTGTTTCCATTGCTAATCGTGAAGATGACAAGATCGATCTTGAGTGTCTGGAATCCAAACTAGTCCTGTCTATCTCTCAAGCTCTCATCATTCAAAGTAGATATGGGATGTTTTCGCTGTCCCCAACTTTGGCCTTTTTTCAACAAAAAGTAACTCCGATACTACTGTATGGTTCTGAGACAAAGAGCGTTACATGTGAAGTAGTCTGGAATAGGCTCGAGAGTAAATTTTGGAAGTAATTGCTAAGGCTATGTGACTGTGTACCTGTCATATGGATCAGATACGAGTTAGGACTAATATCTTTGTATGCCAGATACCTTTGGCAAATAATTGCATTATTTAGAAAGTGTATCATGGCCCTTGAATCAAGTTATAGGCATCCTGGCCAGACACGTTTTCTACTCTGAAGATATCTTTGTGCGAAAATGGAGATCTGTGGTAGTGTATGCGTTTGCTGATGCTGATGTTCCTTAAATGTTCTACTTCAGAATCCGACTAAGGTAAAAGCCAAAGTATTCCAACTAGATTGGATTAAGACAAAAGATAAATGTTTGGGATACTGTGACTTTAAGAATAATCCCTTTCCACATACGAGATTCAGCATGTTAGAACCTTACTTACAAAGATCTCCCTCTTTGTCACATCCTTCAGACTTTTAGATTTAACTTGTGGCTACCCAAAGACATTCAAGTCAAGCGAAAATGCATCCAGCTACATGAAAATGTTTGTCGATTCTGTCAATGTATAGATCAGCCAGAATCTTTGTATCATTTATTGATTGATTGTAAAGAGTTGATTGCGAACAGCACACAATATCTGAAAATTCCTGTTAAAAAATATAGAGATTTATCACCAGAATTGCTTTGGCAGTTAATATTGTGTGGAATCATAACCTCTCTCAGACTTGGGACAATTAGATTCTTGAATACTTTGAAACTTGAGGACTGGGTCTACACAACTGAATCATGAGTATGTTCTTTAGTTATTTGGGTACTACATGTAACATGTTCAGACTTTTAGAAACCTGAAGCTTAAGTTTGACTAGCGGAACTATGAGAATGTTCTATTTAGCCATTTGGGCATTGGATGCAATATATTTGATTCTGCCTTTTTTTTAGCTGCTCTTATGAAGTATGAGAAAGAAATCGAATGACCAATTGCTGGCTTCATACGTCAAAAGAGGAATAATGTTTTTTTTCCCCATAGATTATGAAAATACTGCATAATGTTACTCTTTGAGAAGTCTTGAACATGGTAATGAATTATGTTATTTATTCTTTGTAATGAGTATCATTTTAGAAAAGTTGTCATTTTTTAAAGAAATGTCTTTATATTGTTTTTTAATTTTTATATATATGTTACTTAAGGTGTTTAATTTATTGTAAAGTTGATTTATGTCACCTAAATCAATAAATAAAAAAAAAATTAAAAGAAAGGACAAAACCATTTGAAATCAGAATGCAGGAACCCATTGCAGGGTGATGGCCTCTAGAGAACCACCAACCATCTAGGTGTACACAAGAGGACCCTACTTCCCCTATCCTTTGGGCCAACTTGGCAGGCACAAAAAAGACAGTCTTGAGTGTGAGAAATATCAAATCAACCTAAGCTAGAAGCTCCAAAGAAACATGCTCTAAGACACCAAAAACCAAGTGAAGAAATGAAACAGGGGTTAATACTCTAACCAACAGACAGGCCAGTCCAAAGTGTTCCACAACCTGGCCGCCACCAGTTCGGTGGAAGTGGGACACCGCCAGGAGTCTCAGATGGCACGTACAGCAGCCCGAAGTGCCCATAAGGAATAATGTGTCAACTCTAATCTGAAACACTCCTGCCAAAACTTGAATAACCCTGCTGTACAGTATGCAACCCTTCTCTCTTCTGATGGGGTCCTGAAGAAGATGCGTGTCTGTGTCCAGTCATCTCGTTACACAGATCCACCATAACAGAATGGCGGGGTCTTTGAATGTCAAGGGTGTCAATTCTCCACAAAAGAGGTCCATGCTAGTTAAAGGATTCCAACAAGCTAAACTGGACATTTTATTTATGCAGGAAACCAAATTCAATAATAAAGAGGAATTCACCCCGAGGGGAAGGCAACTGGTGGGTGGGGGCATCAGGGCCGGAGAAGAAAGGAGGTGTTGGAATTTGACACGGCTCCTCACTTGAGCTACATATCTCACAAACGCACAGAGATCCGGGGGGGGAGATTTCTCATAGTGAATTGGTCCATTAGATCAAAGGAAGTCACCTTATGCTCATCATATGCCCTTAACATGCAGCAGCTAAAGTTCTGTAAATACCTCTTCTCACTCCTGGATAGGTGTACGATGGGATCATTGATCTGTGGGGGTGATTTTATTTGATCATGAACCAGGAGCTGAATTGGAAATCCTACAGAGAGGGAGCGGTTCCCCCCAAAGATAGGAGATCCATCCGGAACTTAATTACAGATACTTTCTTAGTCGATGCACGGAGAGCCCTACACCCAGTACAAAAAGCATATACATTCTATTCACCCACACACAAAACATATTCCTGAATAGATCATTTCCTTCTGGAGGGGGATCTTGAGTATCACATTAAAAGTGCAACGATTGAGGTGGTGGGGTGGTCGGACCATCACATGGTGACTATAGAGCTGGACATGGTCCCTACCAGAAACATAGACCGATGATGGACATGTAACGGAAAGGCTCTTTAGAGATAGGCCCTTCAGAGGGTCACTTATTGAAGAGATACAGGAATTCTTTAAAACAAACGACCCAGGGGAAATCTTGCGCGCTGTGGTAAGGGAAGCGCGCTATGGTAAGGGAAGTAGCAAAAGCTACAATAAGGGGTCTACTGATAGCGCAAGGGTCTTTAGTTAAAAGAATCAAACTCCTTAAAGAGACTCAACTGAAGAAAGCAATTCACAAAAAGGAATCAGCCCTGGAGAAAGAGAAGGGGGACACAGCTGAAGCCCTAGCTGAAATCGAGGAACTCAGGGAGGGACTCAAGGACATATGACAATGGAAGGCCCTAACTCACCTCAGATACGTAAAACAAAGCTATTATGAAAATGGTGATAAGGCACATACTTTACTCATGGCCAAACTGCATAAACAAAGAGCGGAGAGGGCTGTCAACAAAATAAAATCCCTGTTGGGGGCCACCTTAGATAACCCAAATGACATTACTACCCGCTTTGCTCAATTTTACAAACAGCTATATACATCAGACAGCGGCCCCTCCCAAGAGAGCATGGCAGAGTTCATGACCAAGGTCACTTTCCCTCCGATACAGCCCCCAGACCGTGACAAGCTCAATGCCCCCATAACATCGGAAGAGGTAGACCACACCATTTCCAATCTGAAAGCAGGGTCTGCACTGGGGCAAGACGGTTTCACCCGGACTATTACAAGAGGCTACAGGGTCCTCTCACTCCATTCTTATCCCTTCTGTTTAATGACATCATGGCCACTGGACAGGCTCTGCCATCATTTACAGAGGCTAGAATCATTGTGATACCCAAAGATGGGAGTTATAAACTCTAATGTGGCTCGTATAGATCAATTTCATTATTGAACATAGATGCAAAAATATACGCGAGCATACTGGCCAACAGATTGAGCAAAGTTCTCCATCTGCTGATTCACAGTGATCAGGTGGGATATGTGAAGGGAAGGCATGGCACAGATAATGTCTGCAAAACACTAGAATGAATGGCTTCAGTCGAGACAAGCGACGTAGACCCCACCCTGATTTCGGTCGAGGCCGAAAAAGCATTTGACCGAGTGGAGTGACATTTTATGATCCAGGGTGCAAGGAGCGCAAGCGCTCTATAATAAAACAAGTGCAAGGGTTGTGGTTAATGGGGTGGCGTCGCCTCCATTCGTTTTGAATAGAGGAACCAGTCAGGGGTGCCCCCTTTCGCCACTGGTTTTCATCCTGGTTATGGAGCCCCTGCCCCAGATCATTCGAAACAATGACAGGATAAAGGGCCTCGAAAAGTTCAGCAAAGAGTACAAATTAGTTTTGTTCGCAGACAATGTTCTAGTCTATGTCACTCACCCCTCGCAGTCCATCCCTGCCCTTCTGGACAGGTTGGAAGAATACGGGGCGCACTAAGTGTTCCTCATAAATTGCAATAAAACAATGGACTGTTTTATTACTCCCACTAAAATACACCAATATACAACCAGATTCGAGTCCAAAGAAGTGGGGTCTGAAAGTCGCAAGTAACAGCATATGCTATTTGGGGATCGCAATAACGAAACAATTGCGTGACCTGTACCAAGATAATTACAGACCACTTTGGTCAAACATTCAGTGCAACACAGAGAACTGGGCGAAATTGAAGCTCTATTGGGCAGGAAGGTTCGTGGCCTTACACATGAATGTCCTACCGCGGCTTCTCTTCCTGTTTCAATCCCTCCCCATCATGCTCCCAGACTCCTTTCTGGCCACAGCTAAGAGCAGCCTGTTAGCCTTCCAATTGGAACGGAAAAGACCTCAGATTGCATTCAAGGGGCCTCATTACACGGTAGGCGGTGGACCAAGGTGCTATTAGCACCTTGGTCCATGCCGGTAAATTACTGGGACCGCTTACCGCCTTGGAGGAAAGGGGAATTACCGCCCTATTCCAAGGTTGGTGGGGCAGTAATTCCCCCTTCCTCCATTGCCCTTCCCCATTCCCATTTTTGGCCCATGGGGCATAATGGGAATGGGGAAGGTGCTAATTACGGTACCGCAAATTGCGGTACTGTAATTAGCACCCTGGTCCCTTTGCGGGTCCCTACTTTAACGATTGGTCTACACCAGCCGTTAATGTCGGGTCCCGCAAAGGGACCTCGTAGTAAGGAGGTAAGGGTTAACGGTCACCGGTACCCTTACCGGTGACCGTTAACCCTTACCGCCTTCCGTGTAATGAGGCCCAAAGCATTGGTTCTCCCAAAAGAGGAGGCCTGGCATACCCAAACCTCTATGAATACTATAGAGCGGCTCAACTGCGAATCCTCGTAGACTACATTTGGGAGTCCAAATGCAAACAATGTGTTCACTTGGAAAATGGTCTTCTCGCCCCAGTGACCTTCGGAGAATTGCTCTGGGTCCCCCTAAAGTCCATTCCATGTAAAGCGCAGGAACACCCACTCTTAGAAGTGTTGTGGACCATATGGAAAAAGAGAAATCCAAACATGCCCGGAGCCACAACCTGGCCTTCGCCCCTTAGCTGCTTCTGGGTCCCCCCAATTAGAGATTCCATCATAGACCCAATCTACTTCCAGCCACAATACGAACGGTGTTCAGTCATAATACCGAAAATAAAAATGTCGAAAGACAATAATTTTGAAAAAATAATGTCGAAAAAAAAATATTGAATTCTTTATTTTTTATTTATATATTTTTTGGGGGGTTTCGCGAGTAAAAAAAAGGTTAAAAAAAACCAAAAAAGGAGGGGGCTAGGGGGGAACCCCCCCTTTTCAAATAAAAAGCATAGTGAAAAAAATTTGATTTTTTTTTTCGACATTATTTTTTCGAAATGATGACTTTCGACATTTTTGTATTCGATATTATCACTATAAACCAATACGAACAGGGCCTGATCAGAGCGGGTCAGATGTAGAAGGACAGAGCCTTCCTAACTAGAGAGGAATTGGAGAACGCACCGCAGGACCTAAAGATCAAGCCACTCCAGTACCTGCAATTAAAGCGGGTCCTCACAGACTTGAAATGAAAAGAGCAGCTACAACGCCCCCTGACCCTTTTTGAAAGCATATTAAACAAACATCTAGGGACCAAAGGGCTGATAGCGAGGATATACAGAGCTCTCATAGAAAGGGGTCCCTTGCAACCTCCACACTCCCAAGAAAATGGGAAGAGTGCCTGGGGTGGGAAGACAACCAGGAAGGCTGGGCAGCAATATATAGAGCAGTCTGGAGATCATCCATAACGGTCCAATATAAAATGCCCAACTGTAGAATACTCATGCAGTGTCAATCTTACCCCCCAGCACCTGGCAAATATGTATGCAGGTATTACTCCCTATTGCTGGCGTGGATGCACACAAATTAGCACATACTGGCACCAATGGTGGGGGTGTCCCAGTATACAATCTTACTGGAAGGAGATCCTGGGCTGGATCCACAAGATAGTCAGCATTTATAGGGAACTCACCCCTATGCTGGTGCTATTTAGTGTTGAACTAGTGGAGGGGCATTATTTGGTTCTCCCACACATGCCTAGGAACTTGCTGTTGGCACGCATTTGTGTCACAATAAAGTGGTAGGGAAGCACCCTGCCCACCAAGAAAGACTGGTTTAGTAAAGCTAAAGAGATTTACTAGATAGAAAGCCTCACGGCCATGCTCATGGAATCCCACACACATATTGACACACAATGGCTTACCTTCCTAGAGTTTTTCAGAGAATCAAATGATCCGACCTTATGAACCTCCATGCAAGTTCAAGTACTCACTCACGGCACAAGAAAATGGATGCTCCCCCCTCACAATGGGTGAACCCCCACACCACACCCTGACATCTAAGTCCCCTACAAGCCCTTTAGCGCACTCAACACAGTGCAATGAAATAGAAGGGGTAGGGTTTAGACCTGTGAACACCCAGGTGAGACCTGTTTCTTTCTTCTTTCCTATCATTCCGTTACTTTCGGCAAAAGTGGACGACCAGTAGGCTCACCCTGCTACCTGGACTTGTTGTGCTTAGGGGCGAAGGGGAAGGGGAGGTAGGGGACGTGGGTGGAGGCGTTCAATGTTTACAACAAAATGATAACATGTTTTGATCACATGTTGACCCTGTATTGCAAGAGAGAAATGTAATGTACTTGCCAAGCAACTGACGATCATAATAAACATATATTTAAAATAAAAAAAATGGTTTGAAAAAGTTTGGGATTCGAACTGAGGTCGCATTGCTGAAGAAGCTAACCCTTGACCGCTGTACCACATGAGTACCTACAAAAGAGAAAGGCAAACATGCCCTGTTTAATACTCAAGACATATGTAGCTCATTCACAGGACATGCAGTCCTACGAATGACATCCTAATACAGCAAACAAACGATTTTCAGAAAATAATATTTTGCTGAAAGGGGTTTGCTTGCTGTTTTGGGAAGGCATAGATAGGATGATCATAGGACTGCCTGTTCTATGAATGTGTGTTTCAATGATCTGCTCTATGCCAGTAGCAAGTAGGAGGCTTGTACTTGATTACTGATGTGAGAGCATTGAATTAAAGAAAAAGATAAAACTGTTTCTGTATACAGAATGGATGCCTGAAATGTGTTTAAAATAATGGCTTTAAAGCAGATTTGCTGTTCATTTTAGATGGGAATGTTTTTTTAAATATTTTTTTTTATTGTTGGTAATATTTTAAAACAGTAAGATTATTGAGAGAACTTCTCCTTTAAGAGTCCAGTTTCCAATGATGCTTATCTCTGAGACCTCTTTTTACCTTGGGATTTGTTTTTTAATTGGGAAAGTTTTTAAGCAATAACATTGAGGACAAAAGGTCTAAATGACAATAGGTGTAATTGTTTCTAGATCATAAGAATTACTGAGTCAAAGGAGCAGTTTAAGAATTCCTCAGATTTACCTGCAGACAGAGTTGGTCAACGAGTAGGATGAGTTTATATCAACATTGGAGGAGGTATTGGAATGAGGACATATGTATTAGACATGGTTTGATACAATATGATTGACACAGTTAGGAATCCCTTTCTCTGCAGGAGATCGGGAGACACTGGTGGATGGAATATGGATTCAAGAGTCCTATCATATAGGCGAGGCAAGTGAGATTTGACACACTTTTTCTAACATACAGTATGATCAGACCATTGAAATTCATCACAATAATTAGGAATATTTTCTGATCACCAGGGAAGTGAATAGTTCAAGTGTTTATGGGAAACGAAGCAAACTGCATTTTTTGGAGGATTTCAGTGACATTAGAGGTACTGGCCGTAAGAAGATTTGATTTGGATTGAATGTGACTATTGATTTATCATGATATTAATTGCCATTTCTTTTTTTTAATTGTTTGTCAAAAAATCATAAGGCAAATTTCCCTGATGAAGCGAGAAAATCTCGAAATGCGCGGGGACATACCCCCCTTTTTATGATTTGCTATTAATAATTACTCTATTAAAAAATCACTTTTGTACAAATCAGTATTGTGGAATGAATATAAATACTTGTTTTACTTCAATTAGTGAAGATTAATTCTGAAGTTTAACATTGTTACCATTTAAAGTCTATTATTGTTCATTTTAATACGGATGTGAAAGCATTTGGCGATTAGTCCAAGACAGTGTGCAGGGGATGGGAGTAAGGTTATAGATCTGTTGGCTAGAAATATAACACTAGCTGAGAATACAATGTCATCTACACCAACATCGATAACCCACCCAATCGTGCTCCTGTCAACTAACTTAAATTCATCAACTTAGAAGAATATAAAGGCTTTTCAGAAAGCAGACACACAGGTCTGAAAGGTCAGCTGAAATTGCCCCAAGATGTACTCAATAGGTCGCAGGAAAGATCAGTTGAGAGATGGACGGATGGATGGATGAGAAGGAGGGAGAAACATAAAGATATCTGTTGTGTCTTGTGTTCCTTGCTTTGGTCCTGCATGAATGCTTGCTTGAGAGAATGCCTGATGGAATGTTATGCCTGTGGAATTCTGTGGTGTGAGTGCCCCTGTAAGTTCCATGAAGGTCAGTTGGAGTGAAGCAGCCTGGGAGAGAGGAGGCCAGTGGATGATTCCTTGTCACTGGAACTTAGTAAAGAAGTTCACTTCCCTTACCTGAGTATCAGACCTTTTTTATTTCACCCCGCAACACTGGCGACGAGCAGGCTTGAGGGACGGCCAGGAACCTACAACTGTCCAGAGTGAGCAGTGGCTGAAGGAAGAAAGGAAGCAGTGAGACCAAGGAGGGGACATCCACCGGCCCCCCATGAGCTTACCCCTCTCCCATAGCCCAAGAGCAGTTGCATGGCAGGAAGGAGGCAGCTGGGGGCGGGAGTTAACTGTAGTAGCAGTTGCAGTACCAATGAGGCCACCTTACAGTCTCTGGCCATTGAAGCAGCACTTCCCAGTTGGGCCACCTTGCAGTTTTTGGCCACTGGAGCAGCACATCTCAGTGTGGCTGCATTACAGTTATTTGGACACTGGAGCAGTGTTTCCCAGTGGGGCCACCTTACAGTCATTTGCCACTGGAGCAGTATTTACCACCAGGGCCACCTTACAGTTAATTTGCCACTGGAGCCGCATTTCCCAGTGGGGCCACCTTACAAATTGTGGCCACTTTAAGCATCTTGGCCACTGAAATAGTAGTGGGCATCAGTAGGGCCACCTTTAAGTATTGTGGCCACTGGAAAAGGAGTTACAAAGATTTGTAACAGTTCCCAGCAGGGCCACTGTGATGAATTGGTCACTGGTTCACAGCGGGCCACCTTACAGATTTTGGCCAATGAAGCAGATTTTCCAGTGGGGCCATTTTACAGTTATTTGGTCACTGGAACAGCATTCCCCAGCGGGGCCACCTTGCAGTTTCTGGCCACATAGTAGCAGCTGTTGTAACAGCATTTCCCAGTGGGGCCACCTTGAAATTATTTTTGGCCACTGAAGCAACACACCTGATTATTGGCACAGATACAGCCTGGTAGAGATTAAGTAGTTAGAGGATCAGGCACCAGAGTGGCCACCTTACAGCATCATGGCCTTTTTAAGTATGCAGTTCAGGGGGTGGGCACAGACAATGGTGAGACAGTGAGCGCTCACAGTCATCAAAGGAAAAGGGACTGTTGCAAGCATTTTGTTTTGTGCCCTGCATGCTGTTCGGCATCAGAGGAGGCATCTGGTCATTGGAGGGAGACTTGGAGATATTGCAGAGGTTGTGGTCTTACCTTAGAGGAGCCTGAGAAAACATATCTCATGGTTTTGGAAGCACTTGATCTTAGTTTTTTGGCCTTTTTCCAAGAGTTTGCAGTATATAACATGAGAATACTGACTTTGTCATTGTGTGTGATGTGAGGCCTTTGATTTGTCTTGGGTCCTGCCTGGTTATGTTTGGCTCAGTTCTCTCTGGTTTGGTTGTTGTTAAAGAGTTTCTTGGTGCAGTTGACGTAGCCTCTGTTTAGAACAGTTGAAATTATTTTTTATCATTGGATGTGACAGCAATCCATTAGTGAAAAGTGATGTGTCTTGCACTGACAATGTTTCTTACACGGGATCAATGTGTACTTTAAGGACTTTTTCACAAAACGTTTAGAGTTTTAAGATTTGGATTGCAGTCTATCTCCTTGTGTGTGTTTGAGCGTGGTGTACATTGGGAGAAAGGTGTACGTTTTGCTTGGTAACAATATTTGGGGTTTGAAACATGGCACAAGTTTTATAGGGGTGTTCTGCCACCTGTGCTACAGATTTTGGGGTTTGGAACCCGGCACTAGTTTTATAGGGGTGTTCTGCCACCCATGCTACATATTCTGGGGTTTGAAACCCGGTACTAGTTTTATAGGGGTGTTCTGCCACAAATATTGGGGTGTTGGACAGCGCACTTGAGAGGGTTTCCTGCCCGTGCTTTGGGGAGTTGGAAGCCGGTACCTTACCGGGTGGTCCTCTCCGCGAGCCATGCACTGAGTGGGTGCCTGTGCTCTGTGCATTTTGAGCTTTGATTAATTATTCTGGTAGTATACTAGAAGATGAAGGGTGCACTGTATTTCAGTTAACTTTAGTTGTTGGCAGCAGGATGAATGAGGGTGTTGTTTTGGGATCATGTGGCAATGTTGGTGTGTTAAGAGTTAAATTTGGTTCCTTGGTCTGAGTGTCTGTGGTAGGCCTGCTAAAGACTCTGAGTGTATTGGATAGTGGGTTGGCCGCTTTGCAGGTCGTTGAAGGGATTATGTTGGTGGGAGCATGAGGCATGTCTCCTTGTTCTTCCGAATTTAGTGATTGGGATTTGGATTGCAATTTTGGAGTTTGGGGTGGAGGTGGCCAGATTGCTGTTGGTTTCACACTTTGGTTGCATTACCCAATGTATTTTCCTTTGCACTTCTTTCTGTACCTTTATCTTGGTTTCGTTGAGGAGGGAGATGTGTTGTGTCTTGTGTTTCCTGCTTTGTTCCTGACAGAATGCCTGATGGAATGTTATTCCTGTGGAATGTTGTGGTGTGAGTGCCTCTGTAAGCTCCATGAATGTCAGTTGGAGTGAACCAGCCTGTGAGAGAGGAGGCCGGTGGATGTCTTCGGTGTAACTTCCTACTTACTTACCCTCGGACTTACCTGATATATATACCTTGTCAATTGACCTTAGTAAAGAAGTTCACCTCCCTTACCCTGAGTATCAGACCTTTCATTTCACCCTGCAACAATATCCAAGCCAGGTATCTCACAGATTCTAGACTTCTTCATACATATTTTTTAAGAGAAGTAAACAAAGACCTCCATTTTATTGGAGAGAAGCAGTCAGGAAAAGAAATGATCAAGAAAGGGAGTGACAGCACTGTCTGTAGCCCATAGCATACCAACTCTCATGGATGTTAATGTGGTGCAAAATAGCCAATATGCTCTCTTTCATAAAGGGAGCAGATGGAATTAGCAAGATTAACAAAGCCAAAAGATCTTACCCTCAGTGTACTGAGGGTCCTCTATATGAGATGTTTGAAGGGGAGTTTAGGGAAACACCACGCAAATGATGTGTAGAACAGGCAGAGCTGAATGAGGTTTCTAACATAGCCGTGATTTGCCTTAAACAAGGGGACGCCAAGTGCTAAGGAAAATGTAGACAAGTCAATGGAGATCATGACTCACGTGAAGATGGTTGAACTGGTGGAAGTTTAAAACAAGGATGTCACAAGCCTTAAAGGGAAACTAAAAAGGGCCATCAACAGCAGGTCCTTGCTGCCAAATGAAATTCTCCAAACATGATGTACTAGCCAAACAATGTTCTCTAAATTAGTGCTACAGCAAAACGTGAATGCTACCAACCTTAGACCTCCAATCTCACAACTAATCACTAAGTAAAATACTAAAAAAAAACATGTTAAATAAACTGTTTTTATAGCCTCTCTGGCCAATTAGTCAGTCCAGATTATGCAGCCTTCTCTAAATGTAATGCTAACATGTTGGCATCTACCCCAAAAACTTAAAAGAACAGCCCCCTGGTTTGAATCACCTTAACGCTTCATTCCATTGCAATGGACATATGGAGAAATCCAAAGGAATAATGCCACCATTGACGGACAGAAAATTGCAGAGCCACGGCATATGGGACATCATAATCACCAACGCTCATAAGACAACAAGGCATGAGACATGATAAGCCCTCTGCAATACAATTCTAACATCACTGAGAGAGACAGATCCCAGTTCGGTCGCATATCAGCACCTGCATGTTTAGATGGGTGCTACTAAAGAACTACATACTCATTGGATGCAGAGAGATGAACCAACCAGAATCACTAAAGAGAAGTGAAGAGCTTGGTAGTGAATGTCCCAGTCTGTGAACCCGGAGAACTCCAACCATATCAAATATCAGAGGCACCTAATTCTGAAGCAAACGCTTTTTTCAGCTAACAGAAGTCAGTCAGATGCAAGGAAAACTGCACCACTCCCCAAAGTCTGGCCAGCCACTTTCTCAAGAAATCTGACCATCGAATCTCTTGTTTCTAGGCAACAGTTTCTTTACTGTACCTTTCGATTTCATGTATATCTTACACAATGGACTCGTTGACCAGGAACCCCATCCCTTTTCCACTCTTTTTTCATTCATTTTTCCTCTGCATTCATTAATTTGTGTTTTGGCTGAGAGATGGCGGACCTAACTTGCCAAAATATTTTAATATGGGCGTTTGATTGGTGTACAGATACAATGCAGTTTGGACCTCCTGTTCCTTCCAGATGTGCATGCATTCAATCATAATGCATGCGACCTACCCTGCTGTTTACTTTCTACTGTGCATGCATCCAATCAGTTGCTTTTTTTAATTTCCGTCTTCCTTGAAAGCATGGTTATTCCATAGTGACGTGCAAACTCTGGCTGTGCTGCATTTCAGAGATCGGTGCTCTGCTTCGCTGAGTCCCCAGTACAGCACAACAGCAGAATCAGAATAGCAGCAAATTGCAGAACCGAGCTGCTCCAGGAGTTTGCAATCACTGCAAGGCTGTGAAGAGGCTTTTTTGAAGGCTTTAAAGAAAATTATCTTACAGGCCATCACGGAACGTTGTAAATCCTTTAGAGCATCGTATCACGGGCTCTAACAGGCCGCTTTCTGCCATTTCCAGCTTAGCTTTTCTTAGAGGAAATATATACCTAATGGATTTTTTAGACGAAATGTCATCCTGCACTTGTGAAAGAGGAAATGTTTGTCGCACGAGGGATTCCAAAAACATACTTCTGTATCAGTTGTAAGATCATTGTGACTGTTACCTCTCTCCCACGTGGTCCCTCTTTCTCTAACCATTGTCTCATCCTGTGTGCCCTCTCGCTCAGAGCACTTACTCCTGTGTTCATTCCCTCTGCCCCGTGTTCTTCCCTCACTCGCGTTGCCATCTTCAGCTTAAGCACTGCCTCTCTTTCGCTCTCTAACTCTCTCCCCTCGGAGCTCACTCTATAGTCTACCCTCCGTTTGCTTTCTCTTTGTGTACAGTTTCTCCTCTTGCATGCTCTCTTCCAATCACAATGTGCTGTCACTCTCCCATTTGAGCACTTGGTTGTCCTTGTGTTCCCGCTGCTGCATTGTACAATATGCCCCGGTCCCCTTCCATAGTGAGGCCCTGCCCCCGTACCTTAATGAGTACACCGAGTAAACCTTAATGAGTACCCGGACACACGTCTGCTGCCTACGGATTCCCAGCAGCAACTGCCGAGCACGGGCTCCCCTTTATTCCAAAGCCATGCGCGACCTACGCCCAGGCGTCACTCATGCCTAATGCACTGTTCACTCCGTAACATCCGCTACCCCTTGGTGCATTTTATCTCTGCCCAATGTGTGTTTTCTCTCCCATTACCCTTTGTCTATTTACTTATCTGCATTGCTATTGCCTTACCATTCACCTGGCAAATGTCTCCTGCAGCTGCCAGGGGCTTAAAGCTGCTAGCCTCTCAGCCCCCTGGGGTCACTTTACCCTCTCTGGCCTTACTCTCTCTCTCCCTCATGTTTTCTCTCTCTCTTCTTGTGAATTCACCCTCTGTGTAGTCTCTCTCCTGTTGCTTGCCTCCATCTCTTCTTCACACGGGAGTCCTCTCTCTTGTCCCAAAATCATCTCTCTCCCCATGTGCGTGCTTTCACCCCCCCCTGTAAACTCTCTCGCTCCCGTCCATGCACTCTCTCTCTTCACTTGTTAATTCTATTCCCCATGTGCTCTCTTCTCTGTGTCATCTTTCTTCTCTAGTCCTGCTCCACTTTCCCCTTTCCTCCCTTCTGTGCTCTCTTAATCGCCCTGTGTTCTCTCCCTAGTACTCTCACTTCCTGAAATGCATTCACTCATTCACCCATCATCACATTCTCAATTATTCATACATCAAGCCTCGCACAGGAACAGACTACAGATGTGAGTATTGCTGTTCTCCTAATGAAAATAACAAAATATGTTGTCTAGATCTACTTGTAGAAAACAGTGTACCGGATATGTTTTGAAGTCACTGGGGGTCATTACGACCTGGGGACCGGTAATCCCTTAGCGCCCAATTCCCATAACGGTGGCTGGAACCAGCCGTTATTGCAGGGACCCGCAAATTTGCGTTACCGTAATTACCGCCTTTCCCCATTCCCATTATGCCCTATGGAAGGAGGAGCTGAAAGTGGGATTTCTTGGCAATGTTCTGAGTGTGAGGGAGGAAGGAGAGAGAGGAGTTACAGATGACTCCAAGGTTTCTGGCTTCAGAAGAAGTTGCAGGGAGAGAGCCCCAGGAGGAAGGTCAGAGTGAAGGGAAGAAGGAGGGAGCAGGGGTTCCGATGGGAAGGATCTCAGTATTACAGGCGTTGAGGCAGAGATTGTTGGCGGTGCACCAGGACTGGATAGCAGAAAGGCAGTCTGGGATGATGGAGGGTGCAAGAGGGTTGGCAGGGAGTTTGGAAAAGAGCTGTGTGTCATCTGGGTAACACTGGAAGTTGGATGAGAAGGAGGAGATGAGGCGTGCAAGCAGAGAAAGGTAGATGTTAAAGAGCCAGGTGGAGAGGGTCAGGAGGAGAGGATAGATCCCTGAGGGACACCACAGGTGGAGAGAGAAGTAGGAGAGGAGATGTTGCCCAGTATGACTTGGGAAGAGTGGTCAGTAAGGAAGGATGTCAGCCAGCCAGTGCAGTGCCCATTCCGAGATACCAAGGGTATTGTGGAGCCTTTGTATCGGGATAGAATGGTTGACTGTGTCAAAGGCAGAATAGAGATCGAGAAGGATAAGGACAACGGGGGTGTTGGAGTACAGCGACAAGAGCAGTTCTTCGCGGCTGTTCAGAAGAGCAGTTTCCGTGCCTCTGGAAGCTCGGAATCCAAAGTGATGGTCATGGAGACCACCAACAAGTTCAGTGAGAGAGTTGAGTTGCGGTAAAACCAACTTCTCCAGCAGTTTCCCCAGGAAGGGGGTGATGGAAATAGGGTGGTAGTTGGCGGGGCTGGTAGGGTCTGCCAAAGGTTTTTTCAGTAGTGGGCACACAAGGGAGTGTTTAAGGGAGGAGGGGAGAGATCATGTGACAAAAGAGTGATTGCATAAATCAGTGAGTGCAGGGGCAAGAGAGATGATGTTATCATTGATGGTCCTGGATGTTGCTTCATGGAGCAGACAACTCTGGTAACTTCTTCAATTGTGACAGGGGTGAAGGAGGAGAATAAGGAAGAAGGAGGGGGTAGGGAGGTGAAGGGGTATGGGACTGCTTGTAAAGGGGTGTAGCAAGGGTGGTGAGGATGCCCTGGGTTTTGGAGGCAAAGTTTGAGGCCAGTGTATTGCAGAGGGCCTGGGAGAGAGAAGGGCAGGAGGAGACTGAGGCAGGGTTGGCTAATTCCCTGCAGATCTTGAAAAGTTCAGCCATGTTATTGGATGCACCAGAATTCTGTGCCTGAATGTGGGCTCTTATCTTGGCACGGATGGAGTGTCTGTAGTGCCTTTGGAGCAGGCGGCAGGCTAGTTTGTCAGAGTATGAGCCTGAGGTTTGCCATTACTGTTCTGCATCCCTGCACTTAAGTTTCAGAGCCAGAAGTTTGGAATCATACCAGGTGTTACGCTTAGAGGCAGGTTTCAAGTGGCTCCTCGTGACTGAGGCAACAATGTCAAGAGTATTGATGTTGGAAAGGTGAGGTTGCTGAGGGCAGAGTCAGAGGTAGAGTCAGAGGTGGGCGGCAGAGTGGGGATGAAGGTGGAAGTGAAGTCAGCCACAGACACTCGTTTCATCGGGCAGATGATAGCGAACAAGGTTGGTGGGACTTTCAGGGGGTGGTAAGGGGACCAAGGGGACTCAAGTGGGTAGAGAGGAGAGCAAGGTCAGGGTTGCGGAGGGAGAGATGACCAACTTGCAAACCATTAAATTGGAATAAAAGTTTTATCTAAAGGGCCAAAGGAAGGTGTAATAGCTATTCAGTCTGAAGAGCTCAGGGAAGGGTGGAGGGTTCAAAAGCCCAATGGTTTTCATGACCCCACTCATGACCAGCTTTTAAAACTGTAATTGGCAAGGGTTGAAACTGAGGGGAGTTAGGAGCTATTTAGCTCCTATTTTTAGCCCAGAAGCACCTAGTTAGCTTGACACCGTAAGCCACCAGGAGCTACTTTTGACTCCCCAGGCCAACTGATGCTTAACAAACATACCTATGTGAATTTAATTCTGTGCATTTAGGACCCTCTTTAAATAAACATTAGGACACATCTATTCAACAAAAAAGGATATGTTTGCATCTTATGTTGTTCCCCACTAGTAGCTCCTGGTCGCTGATTAATGCTGGATACCCAGGAGCTACTTTTAGCTCCTGCTTAGCCAATCTTAATTTTGATCCCTGAATCCAGCCCGCAACATTTTCAGGCTGGCTCCGCCCTTGCATGTTCCTTCAAACTTTCATTAAGTCATTCTGCACCATTACTCTTTCAACCATCCTGATACTCATTTTCACATCCTTCCTCGCACATATGCAATCATCAATCCTCACATTCACATTCATTAATCCACCTCCTCTGTGCCTTTTCTCCACTCTCTTTGCCAGCCATCCATCTACATAAGGGTGCCTGTGTGCATGAACACAGACATTGTTTTCACTATACAAAAGTTTAAACCATGGCTTTTTTTCCTTTATCTCCAGCATCCAACACCCCTCATGTCACTTCATAAGGTTAATCGGCGAAAACATAAGTTTTAACCTTTGCCGCTTTATTTGTATATGAACGTGTGATTTCAAATTTCTGCAAGTTTCCTCTTTTCTACTTTTCCAGTACATTCTAGTTTGTGCCTGTTGACTCTTTCTGGAGCACCAAAGTCCAGTGTCCGAAGTGGCCGTAAAAGAACATTTTAAAAGTGTTGCATCTTACAATGAATTAACTGCTCACAAGTGTATTCCCTAAACAAGATGTGAGAGAATTAGAGTGCACATGTTGGAAGTGGGGAGAAAGAACCCATTTCTCGTTTGCTTAATTTATGAAAGTGAGATCAGTGCAGGGGCTGTGGGGTGTCAACCCACTCATTTTGGATGAGCCGTCGCCAAGTCAGCCCATTAATGACACTGAGCATTCCCTCATCTGCAACAAGCAACTGAGGGAGATGAGCCGTCACCAAGTCAGCCCATTAATAACACTGAGCATTCCCTCAGCTGCAACAAGCAACTGAGGGAACATTCCTGAGCTGGATTCTTGTTCAAACCCCTGCACGCACGTTCAATGGGCCATGCAAGAATCGGGCGTTTTCCTTCACCAGCATTGCATGGCCCATTTGGGAATGCAGGCTGGGATAGTGCAGCTCTGAATGTGTGAGGCGGCACTCCTGAGCCTCCCTTCACAGACAGAGTGGTCAGGGTGTCCTCCAGGTCATTCTCTTGCTGCTGCCCACATGTGCAGGAACCAGGAAGCACTCGCCACTTCCTGAGTCCTGTTCATGTTGCACAGATCCGGCCATTGTGAGACCTTGAAGAGCCAATTCAGACCAGGGTACCTGCAGGAAAGGTAAGAAAAATTAAATAGAGAAATTGCTCTTTTTTAAGCGGGTGAGCGGGTCACTGCTTTAATTTATTAAATGAAAGGAACACTCACCGGTACAGTGAGCAGCACACCCTGTGCCGGTGAGCGCCCATCTTTTATTTAATGAATCAAAGCAGAGACCCGCCGGTGAGCGGGTATGTCCTTTGATTCATTAAATCAAAGCCCCGCCACCAGCACAGTGAGCAGTGCTCACCATGCTGTTGAGTGGCCTATGATTTGGGAATGAAACAAGAGGCCCGCTCAGCAGGACCATGAGTGGGCCTCTGATTTGGGGCCTCAAGTTAGAGAGGCAAGTCAGAGGCGGGTTGGGTTAGATTGGATGGTTGTCCGTTTATTCAGTTTGCAAACGTCTTTCTTTGTCCATACCTTATAAGACAATTGGGTCTCTTATTTGATCTTTAAGTTGGTACAGAAGCATTACGCGTAACCAGACTGGCTGCAGCAATGCAGTATACTCTAACCATGTAAAAGTATATTTTGCATGAATACCGTCTGATAGTAAACATTGGCCTAAGCACATTCGCATCACACTCTAAATCGCATTTGAATGAACCTGAAATAGGCTGACTACGCCGCCATATTAAGTTATCCGCCATTTTGATTAACTCCTGCTTTCTGTCCCATGTTAGAATTTGTGTTTTCGGCCCAGTAGAGCAAAATGAACTTTGTGGTGTGTCAACAAAGATAAACATGCCAAAGCTGCTAAGGTGGATTGTTTGTCCTGCACTAAGAACACCTTGGAGCTAAACAAGAGCCATGCTAATCAGTAATTTAGATGACATCTGTACCCACAGTGTCTTCCCCGTTCAAATAGTGAAACAGATTGATGAATAGCTGAACATGTGCTTTTGCAGAAATCTTTGTTTTCGCTCCTTGAAACTAAACTGACTTTAAACTTAAGAAGAAATGGTAGACAAATATAAGTAAATGAAATGAGGACTGTTACCTTTGTGTCCAATTTTTGAAAAACATATGAGGTGTTGAACAGAAAACAACCAGCTATTCAAGGATGTTTAAACATGTATTAGTTATGTGGAAAGGCTATGTACCCTAGGTTAATGTGTTACACGAAGAGGGGCTGGACGATGTGTCCGGGATTGTGAGAAAAATGTATAAATACTCATGTTTTTGAAATGTCCTGCACTCTCTCATCTCACGGTTTCTGCTTACACACATTGCTGGATGTTGAGAACCAGACAGCTGTTCTGTTAAAATAAAGTGTACTTGTACCTTAGTACTCGTGACTTGCGTATTCCTATTATGTTGTATTAAGCCTCGATATTCTTTTAATCTTTCAGATGGCACCCGAATAGAGACCCTCAGGATTGATGTCACATCGCTAGATGAAGACAAGGCTGCCAGACAGGGATTGGAGAGTGACGGGGGCCCCTGCAAAGTGAGATGCGATTCCTCCGCAGTACTGCGCGTCTGATCCCTGGACGGTGAGCAGCGTTTAGTAGGACATCACGACGAGGGTCCCCGTATCGAGGACTGTTTTACGAAAACGCCAGACACGACGATTTGTAATCCAATCTGACCCCTTTGAAATTTGAAATCAGGTGAGTCGTGCCACGATTCTTAAAAGTCCTGATATTGGTTGCAGTTTTGTTTTTGCAAATACCAACGAGGCCAGGTAAAGACAGTGATTTGATATGCCTGGGAAATTGTCATCCTTTTTCAGGGTATTATTCCGCAGAGAGAGACAATCTTTGTATTGTAAGTATGGCCTAGGAACTATAGTATTTAATGAAATTTGGCACAAACAGACCAGACATGTTTCAGAACTTCAGTGGCCAGTCTATGGTAGTTTTGACATTGCCTGCCTGGAGCATTTAGAATCTGTATTGTTGAGAAAAAAGGTTAGGTCTGCAGCATTTGATGCAGTTAGAGATTGGAGGAAGGAAGCTATGCAGCAACTCAGAATTAGAGAAACGCATGCACGTAGACACATGACGAATGCTGAGAAAGCATTGTTGCATGATCAGTAGGTACAGTCAGAATCCAGTCGAAGTATGGATAGGAGCTTTTCAACTAGATGTACAAAAGATATATCCCTCTCAGGATTTTCATACACCAGATGAGTTACTTAATAAATTATTGAATGAACGTAGAACTGTTTCAACTGCACCACCTCCTTATGTGCCTCCTCCCATTGTTGTTCCTCCTCTTCCCATTGTTGTTCCTCATCCTCCCATTGTTGTTGCCACTCCTGCACCTCCACCCTTGCCGACAGTTGCCATCCCCATAGCTCCGTCTGCACCGCCAGCTGTATTGCCTCCACTATCTATGGACTCTTTGCAAGGTGGTTCAGCTCCACCCGTAGTGGTTGAAGGGGCGGGAGCTGATCCAAGAATAATGACTTGTGGCACAGTATCTAAAGGCAGAAAGAGAAAATTGTATACGTGGGCTAAAAAGTACATAGAAGAGGGTGATGAATCGGCTGTTTTAGTTGTGATTTCGGACCAAGGGGGTTTTCCTGAACAGAATATTTTGATAGAACGGATGGGAACATATTTCGTTGATATATGGAGTGATTTAACGGACATGAATGTCCCACAGGGTTATGGGATTTGAATGTTCTTGCCCGCTCTAGGGACACTGCAGAGAAAGTATATGAGCATGTAGAGAAGGTATTTGAGTTTAAAAGGGAGCTAGATCGATTACAGGAAGATGAAATGGGTGGTAATGAACGGCAAGCTTCATATGTGCAGAAGCGATTTCTTCCTCCATTGAAACCAATGTGTGAAGAAATATGCATTTGAACAAGAGACGCTCTTAGATGGATTTCGGATGTTGCAATTTCTCCCATTGAAGTGCATGACACGTTTAGTCAGTACGCTCCGGCAATGCAAAGGGAAGTGTTACAGGTGATGGTAGAGTAACTACAAGAGGAATTTATGAAGAGAAAGGAATGTTGTCCAGCAGATTTGATGGTTATTTATAAAAGAGCATTTTCGAGCGATACTGCTTCGACTACTTTGTCACTTGATTTAGCCTTGTTGCTTATTAGACGTTCAGATTTGGCTACTTTACAATTGCAGATGAGGGAGGTTCCTCTGACATTTGTTCCAAAAGTAGAGATTCCAGCTAATGCTGCAGCAGGAACACCTGTAACTACTATTGAGGCACAATATGTCTCACAGTTTGTCCATGTTCCATTTTCTAGACAGGAAGTGAATAGCATTAGGCAATCAATTCCAGATATTAGGAAGAATCCAATGGGATTTTATAAAAAAATTGAATCTGTTTTGCATTAATCAGTTTTCAAGCTGTGTGATATACAATTGTTGTTTACCGTGATCTTTCCTGCTGATTTGTGGAAGCAGATTAGAACTGTAGATGATCAGGCAGGGATGGGTGATGCATGGGATGCCTTATGGGGAAAGGAATGCTGGTGAGAAACTGCCACAGGTGATAGTGATGTTGCCAGATAGAATAGTGACTAAATTGAAAACTCTGGTTCCTGAAAAAAGAATCATATGGGATAAGCTTACGGCTTGCATGCAATTGAAATCAGAGGGTGCAACTGAGTATTTTAATAGATTTGAGCAAGTATTTTCAGATTTTAGTGGTCAAGACTTAAGTACAGAGCGTGGAAAGAGGCTGTTCGTTGATAAGTTTGTGCGTGGAATATTGCCTGAAATCCAATCACAGATCATGACTTCTGAGAGTGCATGGCAAGCGAAATCACAATCTGAAGTGTTACACATGGCTCAGTACTATGAACACAGTGTTAATACAGAGAAAGAGAAGGTGGAAAAGAAGAAGGGAGATCTGAAAACTAGCAGAGAAAGGTAGATGTTAAAGAGCCAGGTGGAGAGAATCAGGAGGAGAGGATAGAACCCTCCGGGACACCACAGGTGGAGAGGGAAGTAGGAGAGGAGAGGTTGCTCAGTATGACTTGGGAAGAACAGTCAGTAAGGAATGATAGCAGCCAGTCCAGTGCCCATTCCGAGATGCCAAGGCTATTGTGGAGCATTTGTATGAGGATAGAATGGTTGACTGTGTCAAAGGCAGAAGAGAGATCGAGAAGGATAAGGACAGCGGGGGTGTTGGAGTACAGCGACATGAGCAGTTCTTCGCGGCTGTTCAGAAGAGCAGTTTCCGTGCCTCTGGAAGCTCGGAATCCAGATTGATGGTCGTGGAGACCACCAACAAGTTCAGTGAGAGCGTTGAGTTGGGGTATAACCAACTTCTCCAGCAGATTCCCCAGGAAGGGGGTGATGGAAATAGGGTGGTAGTTGGCTGGGCAGGTAGGGTCTACCAAAGGTTTTTTCAGGAGTGGGCACACAAGGGAGTGTTTAAGGGAGGAGGGTAAAGATCATGTGACAAAAGAGTGATTGCATATATCAGTGAGTGAAGGGGCAAAAGAGCTGATGTTATCATTGATGGTCCTGGATAAACAGAGGGATACCTGCTGTAAGAGGATTCAATTCAGCACTACAGCCAAGTTAACGCCTAGTCTAGAATACTGAATGAAAACCCTTATTGATATATCTTTAGGTCCAGTTCATGCGTTCTGGATGACTACCCCTATATAACACCCCTCTCTTGGAATCCCCCTGACCCCACTGAGCCAAGAAGTAGTTCTGTTTTGCAAGTTTAAAAGGTTTATTTGATAATTTAAACAAGAGATATATAGATGTCACACCTTATAATAAATTAATAATTGAATATCACCCTTAATCTAATATAATAAAGATTAACAACAGAGAATCTGGCACTAGCACACTTCTTATAATCACTAATGAGTTGACATGAAATGGATAAGGTAGCACACTGGTAAATAGGAACAAAAGAAGAAAGTGGTACAAAATGCTTTATAGAGTTCAGGTGGATGCAATATTCAATGAATGAAATGCAGTATAGAAATACTCAATATGATTTCAACAAAACAATGTAATCACTTTTCTCTGGCAATTCCCTCCCCCCCCCTTTGATGCAAGGCAAGGAAATGGAAGGAAACACACAGTTCTCAGAAATGCAATCCAATGGGATTCAGTTCAATCCCAGCAAGCTTACAGAAAACAGATAGGAGTTTTGAAAACACAGGCCCAAATGCTTTGATATGTGCTAGCAATGGATGAGAAATATGCTGGAAATGCTTTTAATTCCCTTTTAGAGGTTCAGGATGAGTGGTATCTAGTTAATATTAGTCCAGGCCCACACTAGCAATGATGCAGGGATAGTTAGCAGGTTAAACGAATTTCTGGCAAATGAAATCAGGCAGCAGCAGTTTTTTACATGTGAAGAAATTGCAAATCGCGGCAAAATTCGCGGATGCGTGTTCCGCGATTGCGGTAAAACTATAAGGGGTAGGAATGCGGTTCTAGGTTCGTAGGAAAGCCACGATTCTAAGCTATCAAATAAAAGTTATTGCAAGTCTCTAGCACAAACGGTTGCGGAGATATGAGCGATTGAATAAAGGTCGTTTTTGGTTTTGTAAATTTTAAACGCACACTTTTTCAAAATGACAAGTGACAAATTTTTTCAGCAAGAATGACAGGTGACAGCTAGGAGGCAGTTCTACTTAGTTAAATAGATTGAATTAGATGAATTTAAACTAAGAGATGTGTTCTGAGTTTTGCTAAGTACTCACAAGAGATTTTGAACCGGAAAGCGGCTTTGTCACGATCTGGTCAACAGTCTGGTCAGGTCTTTCCGGGTTCTGCTCACAGCGCCTGGTCTGGTCTCTGCTAGGCACAGCACTGCTTTCTCTCTAGTCTGGTCTCAGCTGGGCACAGCACTGCTTTCTCTCTGGTCTGGATAGATTGAAGTCTCTAGTTTGGCTTTCTGGAGTTTGATGGAGGTAAGTATGGATTTTTCCGGCAGGGCTTCCAGCGGCAGATGGATTTGGATGTCCCTATGTGTCCTGACTCTCTGCTTTTATCTGTTTCTTGAGAGTGGGTGTGTGTGTTACATCACTAGACTCGCCCCTCTCAATCGTCATTGGTCCAGCTTTCATCCCTTACTTGATTGGGGGAATGAAATGAAGTGTCATCATGATGAGGTCTGTTTATGATACAGAGAACCCACCCCTGTCAACTTTACACACAATCTATATCTGACCTAAAAACATATTTGCACAGGTACACATTTGTTTAAAATTACATATACATGGTGTGGCTGAATTTAGCCATGTCTATGTCCAAATCTGCTCATTCTCGGAGCTTGCATTCAAATAGTGTACATAATTGACTTTTTAACTGCTTTTCCAATTTCCGACATGGACCCAACTTTACATACATGTGTGCAGGGGGTAGGGACATTAACTGATGAAGTTTCAGATTTTTAACATGCACACATTTAGAGTAATATCCACTTTTCCGCTAAAACCCCCCTGAACATACCACCGGTTCCTACCACGTCTTAAACTGTGGGCAGAAAAATCACAAGAATTATGGTATCATTTATAAAATTTTCACATGTCCGCTCTATGAGTTATTCATCTCTTTAAAGTTATGTTCTGGCTCCAAAGGGGTGTGGTTTACCCTCAGCACAAGGTTGAATTTCTGGTTCTTTCCAGTTCTGCCAAGCCAGCTTGCTCTCACAGGCAGTGCTCCTCCCAGCTCCTGCCAAGAGGAAGCTACAATTTACGACTGCGGTAATAAAAACCTTTGCCTGAGTGAAGAGGGCTTTGTTCACTCTCTTGCAGAGCACAGATAATTCAATTATCAGATAGATGGCATATCCTTAGCTTGGGCAGCAAAAGGAAGGTTGGCCTGGGAACACAGTGGTGACTCAAGTTTCACTCCTGATGGGTAGTTGCTAGGCAAAATCAAGTTCCTTAAGCCAGACCTTCAGCTAACTTTTTGTTGCTTTTAAAATAACTTGTAATTTTACACATGCAGCTAGAATGCTGATTCTAAGTGCAAAACTATGACATTTCAACAGTTACAAAGGCATGTGACACCAAACATAGGTCACTCATTTAATTTAACATTTTCGATTTTGGTGGTTTTAAATCCAGTTGCAGTTAGGCTTAAGCTGCTGACTCCATAGCATTTTTGTTATAAGCATTGTTTTTGGGCTCTTCATTTCCCAGATTTTGTAGGCACACAAAACTCCATTCTGCCAAATGTCTGCTGGTGTTCAGTAAATATTTTGCACATATTGTGATGTTTGAAAATAGGCATTTTGACTTGCCTTCAGAAAAACACACAGTGGGTTTTAAAACGCCGGCTTTTGGATAGTGGTGAGTACTGGTACTGCACCCATTTTTGGGATTTTCTTGGATTAATGCATTCTAAACAGGAATGGTTCTTACATGGTAGTAAATCCTTGCTTAACATTGTTTTGATGGGGCTCCTTACAGTAAGATGGTTATGTGGAACCCCACAAAAAGGGTTGAATCTTTAAAGTGGTCCAATGAGTCACGATTTCAGCAACTTTTTGACATCAGTAAAAGTGGATTTTGTTAACAAAGACCTTTCTTTACCCTGGTGGGTGGCAAGTTAGGTAACCATTTTGGTGTGCGCACAACTGCGCAGCTTTCCTGGATTTCGGCGCACATGTGGGTTTTCCGCCATCTTGAATTTCCTAAGCCCACAGCACCAAATGTTGTAGCAGGGTAGCTTAAACGTGGGTCAGGACACCCTACAAGTCCCCCCCACGCGACTGCACTTTGAATTTGAGTCGATGGGGAGTCGCGTGCACAAGGGTTTTGGCCCATGCACCGGTCTGTCCGCATAATCTTCTTCCTCTTCTGTAGATGGCACAGTTCAGCATCTTCTTCTCCATCCGGTACTGATCGATCGGTTCTCCTCGCCGGTCCTGATGGGAGTATTGGGCGGTCCACTGGGCCCATTGGATCTCCGTTCCCGGTCTCCGGATCGTCCTTCTTGGTCATCCTTCATGGTTTCATCTCTCCTAGGATGATAAAGCAAAAGCGGCAATACCTACTCATAGACGTTTTTCCACCACTGTTGAGATAGTGGGGCAGCATATGCATTTCATCATACCAAAACATTACATTCTTATTTTGAAAAAATAAAAACAGTATAACTAAGAGACAGTTTCATGCAAATCACAATATTTTAGAGACTAGATGTGGTAGGTTTTATGATTGGAACTGAATTAGTCTGATACAGTACCCGCTAGGATTCCAGAGGATTCCTCCAGTTGTTGCAGAGTGTGCCTGGGATGGCGACATTTCAACTGGTTTATGTGGACCCACTTGTCTTCCCCCTCTGCCGAACCACCTTTGGGGATGCGGATCTTGTAGGCCACAGGGGAGATCTTATCGACGATCTCAAAGGGTCCCTTCCATGTAGGCAAAAATTTGCGCTGCTTGGCCTGGTTCCTTTGGAAGTTGTATAGATAGACCCGGTCTCCCACCTGATATTCCTTCCTGGAAGTTTTCAGGTCATAATGGGTCTTCATGCTATCAGTCGATCTTTCTAGATTCCGCTGAGCATAAGCAAAAGCATGTTGGAGGTGTTTCCTTAAATTCTCTACATACTCATGAGTAGTGGAGGCATTTATCAGTGTCTGCTCTTGGGTCCTGTAGAGCAAATGCTGAGGAAGCACCATCTTGCGCCCAGTCATCAACTCAAATGGTGACATTTTGGTTGCAGATGAAGGGGTAGATCTGATGGCCATTAGGATCAGAGGTAATCGGATATCCCAACTTGGCCCAGAATCTGCCACAAACTTCTTTAATATGCTCACAATTGTCCGGTTATATCTCTCTACTGCCCCAGAAGAAGCTGGTCTATAAGCAATATGCAGCTTTCTCTTGACCCCCAGTATCTCCCACATCTTTGTCATTACTTCACTGGTGAAGTGGCTACCTCTGTCTGACTCAATCCTTTGAGGTAGACCAAAACGGGAAAAGATGTGGTTAATCATCAAGGCAGCTGCAGTTTCTGCCTTGCAATTTGGGGCTGGGAGACATTCCACCCACTTGGTAAACAAGCATGTCACGGTCAACATGTACTTATTCCCCCTAGCCGAGCGAATCACAGGGCCTACAAAGTCGATTTGTAAATCTGACCATGGCAGTGTCATTCCCCTCTTTTGTAAAGGCGCCCGGTGTGTGAGGGATGATGGCTGAAACTGTGCACACACAAGGCAACCCTTCAGGTACTGGTCGAGGTCCTGCCCCATGTGTGGCCAGTATGCAACCTCTCTTAAGATTTCCAATGTTGTGTGAAACCCCCTATGACCGGCAGTGGCCGCATCATGGGCGTGACTTAACATCAGGCTTCGGAATGAGGTAGGAACCACCCACTGATCGTGGCCAGCTTTGGATTTCCTTACCAACAAACCGTCTTGGATCCGTAACATTTTGGGACATTTCATCAACACTCTTAGGTCCTCTTTCCCAATGTAATCGGTATCCGTCAGGGGAAAGTTCTCAGGGTGCTCAAGGTGCTGGTAAAATTTACCAATAATTGGATCCCCCTTCTGAGCAGTAATCAAATCAGCATCAGGGGTCTCCTTACTCCATTGTGCAATTGAGAGGTCGTTGTGAGCATTTGTCTGGGACCTAGTGATGGCAGTGACCTGGATTTCCCCCAACAGGGACTCAATCTCAATTAGATCCCCTTGGATGGCCCCGGTTTTGGCCAGCTGATCAGCTAAGTCATTTCCAGTTTTGTCTGGTCCCTCTACTTTGGAATGACCCTTGATCTTCTTCCAATAGATGGTCATCCCATTCGAGGTGACCAGATCATCAATGTTTTGGATCAACTTCCCATGTTTCAAGGGTTTGTTGTTAGCACATAACATGCCTCTGGTTTTCCAATTAACCAGGTGCTCCACGAACCCGTTCCGTACATAATCCGAATCTGTGATTATGACCAGTTCGTGGAGTTGATGTTGGACAGCAGTGAGGATGGCCTGATGCACAGCCATCAATTCTGCCACCTGACTACTTCGGGGACCAATTTTGTATCCAGCGGAGGGTTCTGGGGACTCATTCACCCATGCATTCCCTACGCCGGCCACCAGTTCTTTCTCCCCGTTGTTGTCAACATGGTAAGAGCATCCATCCACATACACAGTGGGCATTCCCTCACACTTGTCCTCTTCAAAGACTTTGTGTGGGGAATTAAGGTATGCCTCCATGTTGTCCTTGATTTTCAGACTTTCGTCCTCGAGACAGTTTTCTCTGGCACAATCATGCAAGTCAGCCAGACCTTGCGCGAGGGGACTCTTCTTGTTTTGGCCATATCGGACCTCCACAGGAAAGCCTTGCATTGACAGAATCCAGGAAGTAATTCGGGAATTACTCACATTTCCGGCCCGGATTCTGTCACTTTGGAGATATTGCAGAGGCTGGTGTGGAGTCTCCACTATGATGTGTTCCCCCTGGATAAACGGGCGGTAATTCTTCAATGCCCACACCGTTGCCAGGAGTGCCTTCTCACAATCGTTGAATTTTTCCTCCACAGAGGATAAAGTTTTGCTTGCATAGGAGATTACTTTATTGACCTTGTCATGCTTTTGGTATAATACTGCCGTCAAGCATGTATCAGAGAACCCCGTCTCCAGGAAGAACTCCTTGTTTCTGACAGGGTAAGCTAGGCAAGGCGCTTGTGAGAGGCTTCTTTTGAGTTGTTTTACCGCCTCGGCTTGTTCTGGACCCCATTCCCACTTGACCCCCCCCTTCAGGAGATGAATCAGGGGTCTGGTGATCTCTGCGTAGCCCTCAATGAACTTTCTGCTGTAATTAGTCAGTCCAAGGAGGCTCCTTAGTTCCCGCAGAGTTGTGGGGTCTTTCAGTTTCTGAAGTGCTTCCACTTTCTTTTCCTGGGGACAGAGACCCTGAGGAGTAATCTCATGCCCCAAGAAATTAACACGGGTTCTACACCACTGTGCTTTCTGAAAGGAAAGTTTTGCTCCGGCGGCCCTCAACTGTGTCAGAACATAACGGATCTCTGCTATGTGTTCCTCCACAGATGAACTTTTGATGAGGACATCATCTACATAAGCCAGGTTACCCCTCGTACCCAGGTCGGGCATGGCCTTATGTAGGAAAATATTGAACTCATTACCGGAGTTAAGGTATCCGAAGGGAGTCCGGGTCCATGTGTACTGCTGGCCCCCAAAGGTAAAAGCCAGCTTGTATTGGTCCTCCCTACTGACAGGCACGGTCCAGTATCCATTGGTCAGGTCTATTGCAGTGAATACCTGTGACCCCTGAATCTGGGCCAGCCCTTGGTCAATGTAGGGAAGAGGCCATCGGGAAGTGTGGACCCGTTTGTTGAGCTCCCTGAGGTCAGCGCAGAGTCTCCACTGGCCGTTTGGCTTCAATATTCCCAGCACCGGATTATTGAAGGTGCTGTGGACTGGACGGATTATTCCCCGGGACTCAAGGTTCTTAATTATTTCAGTAAGGGACTCCATTGATGCGAGAGGCAAGCGATATTGCTTCACAAACACTGGAGTCATGCCAGGGTCCGTGGGGATTGTTGTGGTGTGGATGTCGGTGCGACCACAGTCATATGAGTCTACCGCAAAGAGATCTTGGAAATCCAAGAAAACTTGTTTCAACTTTTGCTTTTGTTCCAGAGTCACACAGGCATCAGCTAGGTTGACTCTCTCTTCCACCATCTGCCTGAAGCCTGGAAAGACTTCTGGTTTGGCTATCTCCGCGGCCTCCTCCAACTGGGTGGAGAAGTCCCTGGTCAGAGTGCTGATTTGGACCGGAGGCTTCAGGTGGGAAAGGCAGCCCTCATGGACCTGGAAAATCACCTCATCCCTCCTGAAGTCACAGGTCACATCTTCCTTACCATAGGGGCAGGAAGTGTACACCAGGAAGTTCCCCCCATGCCGGGTAAAAATCCTGTCTGGTGTTGCGTTGTCATCACTGTCACTGTCAAAACAGTCCTTGGGGATGGGTCCTAACAGTTCATTTACAAGATCAATGGAGAAATGTCGGTCATCAACCGCCATTCCAATAATGGTGCCTGCGGCTAGAGTAATACTCTTTAAGTCGCTGTTATCCACCTCTATTAGAATGGGGTCATGTTCTATGTTGACTAATGGAGTCGGGTTTACCCCCAACCCTTGCTGTTGGAGAGAAGCATTTAGATGTATGTAAGCATCAGGGTTTTTCAACTCTTGTCCCCTTTTAACTTTCACTTCCAGGGAGAATTGTCGGGTCCTTTCTGGGATGGTGACTTCCTCTTTAACCTGAATTTCAACTGCATAAGGTAGCAATTGAGCTGACCTAAATGCTTTTTCTGGATCATCAAAGCCCATGGGATTATCCGCTAATCGGGACCAAGCTTTGAAGTTTATTAGGTCCAAACTAATGGCAAAGCGATTGAGAATGTCACTGCCTAAGTAAAAGGCGGCAGTGACGTCTCGCACGACCCAACAATTATGGACTATGCTCTTGTTGCCAATGGAGATTTTGAGCATACACCTGCTTGGCAGGAGATGTTTTGAATTGGGTGCTTCCAGGTCCATTTCCCATTTGTCTATCAGTTTGAAGGTGGGAATGGCTGGATCTTTTGGGAGTTGGCGAAACATGGCTTCGCTGATGAAGCTCTTACCGTTGTTCACACACACTCGAGCGAGAACAGAGTCCTTCCCATCATTTAACTGAACAGGGATGAACAACTGCTCTCCAATTTGCTGAATATCAGCCAGGCTTTGAGCTGATTTCACATCTTTCTGGACTATAGGAGTGGGAGTTTCTGATTGTGGATTAGTATAGAATTTCAGAGTGTTTCCTTCCAGCGTGGAATACCACTTTAGACTGGAAGGAAGGTTGATTTTCAGAAATAGAGAGGACACCCCATCACCAGTCTGTTGTCCTACTGCTATTACTGTCACGTCTGGAATCTGGTTGTTCTGGAAGTGAAATTCTACTTGGTCAGATTTTTGTTCAACCATGTGGCATGTGCCGTTTAAACTAACATGGTTGACACTCTGTTTTAATTTTATTGGTCGGCTAGTCTGGGTCCAGAGGACCTTGTTTACACAATCTATTAGGGGTGACAACCTTCTCAGGAGGTCATTCCCTAGTAAACAAGGGGTGCCCTCTGGGGTCACAACTATGACCGGGTGTTTCAACTTATGTCGCCCAATCTTAATGTCCAAGTCTGCCGTCCCCTCGACGGGAATTTCCTTCCCGTCAAAGTTCTGCAGTTGTCCAGGAAGAGAGGTGAGAGGAATTTGGTAATTCTCTCCCCTTCCTGCATTCAGTTCATCAAAGGCCCTTCTGGACAGAAGGGTAGCTTGAGATCCAGTGTCCACCAGCGCTGAGATTGTACCCTGCCCCTGTACTTGTACCGGGGCATAATATCTTCCCTCCTTCTCCTCAAGGGGGCACAGATAATGTACATTTTTGGACAACTGGTGGGCTAATTTTCTGGTTTTGGACATCGCGAGAGAAGAATTTTGGGCAGAATTCTGTGGAGAGCCTTGGGAATCTGAAAGAAAAAGTTGGCAACTGGAGATCAGAGCCATTGTGGGTTCCCCTGGTTCCGGTTCTGGGCCGCCCCCCCCTTTTTGGAGGCAGTCCCCAGGATGGGTTTGAACCAGGGGATTTTCTTGCTGTTGGTTCTGGGATGAGATGGTGGGCGGCGGTAGCTCAGTCTCCACATCTCCCCAGTCTGGATTTGCATCCCTAGGGACCCATTTTTCTTTGGGAGGAGTTCCCCCCTCTCTGAAGGAGAAGATCCTTTTCCCAGGATCCTCTGAGGATCCCTCTCCCTCAAATTGGAAGATCTGTACCTCCTCCTCAAACTGAGTCTGTTTGGGTCTTTTGTTTCTCCTACCCCCCCTCTGCTCCTTAGGAGGCAGACTTTCAGGGGCAAGAGATTTCGTTTCCGGTTCCTGGGTTTCCAGGGGCTGTTTACAAGTGAGGAAGGAAGCTTCCTCCAAGGCTTTACACCCCCCTTCCCTTTGTGCCTCCTCCCTGGGAACCGGTGATTTATCGGGGTGCTGCCCCCGTCATTGTTCTGGAGCACCAGGTCCAGAGTTGGGTGCGTTCTGCACCGGCACGCCCATCTGAGGGTTCTGCTGAGCCCTCAGTATGTGACCCAGATCCCGCGCCATGTTTTGAACCTGGCGCTCTAACTGGGAAACCCGCTCAGGCTGATACGGGGCCCTGTTTTCTCCCCTGGGCTGATCCCGGGAAGGGTAGCTGTCCCTCCTCTGGTAATACCCCGGGTTGGGAAGATTTGGGTACCCCTCCACCCTTGGCCTCCCCTCTCCCGGATTCAGTGGTCTGGGCTCAGGGAATTGGGGAAGGAAGGATGGATGGTTTTGGGGCTGAAAGTCGGGTGGATATCTGGGGAAAAAGTTCTGCCCAGGGTTTGGTAAATTTCTGCCCTCCTGTGGGAAGTTTGGAGGGAAGTTCCCTAGGTTAGGTGCTTGTCTGGATCCCCCCCCTTGGGCTGGAGGAGTCCACACATAACCCAGGATGGGTCGATTTCCCTTGTAACGGGGACTTACATAATCAGGAGAGCGAGGGACCCCATTTGTGGGGCTGCCTCCTTGGCTCCCTGTCTGTGACTGACCCGAGGACCTCCTGGGCCTAGCATTATTAGGTGCAGGTAGGTTTTTAGGCCCCCCCATCTCCAAATCCAAAACGGGGGTGACCTTTACCTCTGCCACCTTGGCAGCAGCAGGGGTGCTGTTGACTTTGGGGTTTTTCTGGGCATTGCTTTTATTTTCTATGGGCTTCTGCACCTCATAGATGCGGGTAGCCTGTTCAATGACCCAGTCTAAAGATCTTTTCTCGTGAAAATCCCTCACGAGCTGGGTCATGATATATTTGGGCAAGGCATGGAAAAACGTGTTTATAAATTCACGGCTATCCGTGCGCACCCTTCTTGTGGTCTGTGCAAAAGCCCGCTTTAACTCCTGCACAAATTCTTGTGGGGCCTGATCCTCCCCACATTGCAAATTGTAGGCTGCCTTGCGAGCCTCTTGAGGATTTCTGTGAACAGAAAAATGTTTCAGGATGGCCGCCTTATAGGTGGACCATCTTAAATGATTTTGGTCCTCCAGCCCCGCAAAGAAACTGGAGTATTCCGGGGAGAAGGTCCACTTTACATATTGAATGCAGCTTTGGCTGTCCTTCAAATGGAAAGTCTCCATCATTTGTTCAAACAACTCTAAGTGCTCCCAAACAGAATACTTAGCGTTCTTATGGTAAGGCGTGATGACGCTCCTGATCGCCTTAATCTGCTTTAAGGGGTCCTTGAGCAAGGCCCTTTTTGCCTTATTGGCCTTTTTGGTTCGGGTAACCCTTGTCCATTCTTCGTCGGACTCAGAGGCACTGCTCCCAGAGGTTCCCGTCTTTTCTTCCAGGTTTTCCCGGATTCTGCGAGCCTGGGAATGGCTGGCAGAATGTGGGGACCTGGTCTCCTGTGTCCTGCGCAGTTCAGAGGAGTCTTCAGATTCCTCCTTGCTGTCAGGATTTGATGGGTACCCCCTCCACTGACCTAACTGGGCAGAGGTTTTCAGGATGCCCTTAATGGGCCTACTCTCCTGGGGTTCCCCACTGAACTGTATTGTACTTGGGTGCCCATACCCGGATGCCCACCCCTCCATTCCTGGATGGTACTGGCCTATGAGCCCCATACTCTTAGCTGGATAGTAATCTGCCATCCCTGTGGCCCTGTGCTCATGTGCGCCAGGGGACACGGGGGTGGTAGAGTCCAGGGACTGGGGAAGATGAAGGCCCCTGGTGTTAGGGCTCCTGCGGTTATGGTCAGGAGTCTCTCTTTCCCAGCGGACCTCATCTCTATCCGCCCCTGCTCCCTGTTGCAATGCAAGAGCCTGCATTTGTGCTTTCAGTTCCTCTGTTAAGGCCTTACTCGACTCTATCAGTTTCTCCTGCATCGCTACCTGCTGTTGGAGCCTATCATTGTGTTGACAGAGGGCCTCATTTTCCCTCTGTGCTTCCTGGTTGGTCCTGGAGAACTGGGCCAGTCTTTGCTGCAGGAGGGTTACCTCCTGAGCTGTGTCCCGATTGGCCTGCTCCTTTCTTGCTAGAGCATCCTCCACCCTTCTGGTGTGCTCTACCAAGTTCTGGTTTTCTTTTTGGAGGTCACCCAGCCCCTGGTGGGCCAGGTGATTTTCTTCCATTTTCCTTTTTAAATGGCAGACTTCCTGGCCTAAGGCGTCTCTTTCCTGACTAAGAGCCTGCATTTGTGCCGCCAGGTCGTCCCTCTGCCTTTGAAAGGCACCAGCTTTCTGGCGTTCTTCATCAAACTCTGCCTGGGTATCCAGGTCTTTCAAGATCAGCTTGTTGCTCTCTACCTTCACTCTATCTAGATGACTTTGCAGGGTGGCTACCTGCTCCGTGCATGCCCTGTTAAAGTCTAACTGTTGCTCCAGCTTTTTCTGGCTTTTCAGTAGGGAGTCCAAACCTTCTTGGTGTTCCTTCTGCAAGGCCAGAAATCTGGTATCCTGTTCTGACTTTTCCTTTTGCAGCACATCCATATCCTCCTTTATTTTAGTAATGTACAGTCTGCTGTCATTTTCTGACTCCTGGCTCCTCTGCAGCCTCTGCTCAGAAGAGTCCAGATCAGATTGGACCTTCTGTAATGCCATCTGTTGCCTATTTGCCAGATTTTGGCTTTCAGCACATCTATCCTGCATGTCTCCCATATATAGGTACAGGTATGCTGCTATCCTGGCGATCTTATTGTGTTCCTCTTTGGCTTTAGGAGCCATATATAGTTCACTCAGGGCCACATGTAAGGGACCCTGATCTCTATATATATCTGACCCTGTTTCAGTGACCTGTTGTGTGATGGCCTGCAACCACACATCCTGGCCCTGTTCGGTCCATTCACCTCTCACAAATAGCTTATGCAAGAGGTGCTCTCTGGCTATTTTCATGTCTACTAAGGTCGTCATTCTAGAGATTGGTCTCTGTCCTGACTTACAGAAGTTTGTATTTTATTTTTGCAGAACAGAACTTTTCTTGGAGTGTCCCTTTTGAGGAATGCTTCACAGCGTAATGCAGCGTGGTGATCCGACCGGATGTATGTATCCCGTCAGTTAGCACACTGTATTAAGCTGCACAAGTGGTAAATCTAACCCAACGTCTCGGCTCGAGCCCCCAATTTGTAAGAGGATTCAATTCAGCACTACAGCCAAGTTAACGCCTAGTCTAGAATACTGAATGAAAACCCTTATTGATATATCTTTAGGTCCAGTTCATGCGTTCTGGATGACTACCCCTATATAACACCCCTCTCTTGGAATCCCCCTGACCCCACTGAGCCAAGAAGTAGTTCTGTTTTGCAAGTTTAAAAGGTTTATTTGATAATTTAAACAAGAGATATATAGATGTCACACCTTATAATAAATTAATAATTGAATATCACCCTTAATCTAATATAATAAAGATTAACAACAGAGAATCTGGCACTAGCACACTTCTTATAATCACTAATGAGTTGACATGAAATGGATAAGGTAGCACACTGGTAAATAGGAACAAAAGAAGAAAGTGGTACAAAATGCTTTATAGAGTTCAGGTGGATGCAATATTCAATGAATGAAATGCAGTATAGAAATACTCAATATGATTTCAACAAAACAATGTAATCACTTTTCTCTGGCAATTCCCTCCCCCCCCCTTTGATGCAAGGCAAGGAAATGGAAGGAAACACACAGTTCTCAGAAATGCAATCCAATGGGATTCAGTTCAATCCCAGCAAGCTTACAGAAAACAGATAGGAGTTTTGAAAACACAGGCCCAAATGCTTTGATATGTGCTAGCAATGGATGAGAAATATGCTGGAAATGCTTTTAATTCCCTTTTAGAGGTTCAGGATGAGTGGTATCTAGTTAATATTAGTCCAGGCCCACACTAGCAATGATGCAGGGATAGTTAGCAGGTTAAACGAATTTCTGGCAAATGAAATCAGGCAGCAGCAGTTTTTTACATGTGAAGAAATTGCAAATCGCGGCAAAATTCGCGGATGCGTGTTCCGCGATTGCGGTAAAACTATAAGGGGTAGGAATGCGGTTCTAGGTTCGTAGGAAAGCCACGATTCTAAGCTATCAAATAAAAGTTATTGCAAGTCT
This sequence comes from Ambystoma mexicanum, assembly GCF_040938575.1. Taxonomy (NCBI): domain Eukaryota; kingdom Metazoa; phylum Chordata; class Amphibia; order Caudata; family Ambystomatidae; genus Ambystoma; species Ambystoma mexicanum. The sequence continues at coordinate 720,784,205 of NC_090934.1, forward strand.
CTAGCACAAACGGTTGCGGAGATATGAGCGATTGAATAAAGGTCGTTTTTGGTTTTGTAAATTTTAAACGCACACTTTTTCAAAATGACAAGTGACAAATTTTTTCAGCAAGAATGACAGGTGACAGCTAGGAGGCAGTTCTACTTAGTTAAATAGATTGAATTAGATGAATTTAAACTAAGAGGTGTGTTCTGAGTTTTGCTAAGTACTCACAAGAGATTTTGAACCGGAAAGCGGCTTTGTCACGATCTGGTCAACAGTCTGGTCAGGTCTTTCCGGGTTCTGCTCACAGCGCCTGGTCTGGTCTCTGCTAGGCACAGCACTGCTTTCTCTCTAGTCTGGTCTCAGCTGGGCACAGCACTGCTTTCTCTCTGGTCTGGATAGATTGAAGTCTCTAGTTTGGCTTTCTGGAGTTTGATGGAGGTAAGTATGGATTTTTCCGGCAGGGCTTCCAGCGGCAGATGGATTTGGATGTCCCTATGTGTCCTGACTCTCTGCTTTTATCTGTTTCTTGAGAGTGGGTGTGTGTGTTACATCACTAGACTCGCCCCTCTCAATCGTCATTGGTCCAGCTTTCATCCCTTACTTGATTGGGGGAATGAAATGAAGTGTCATCATGATGAGGTCTGTTTATGATACAGAGAACCCACCCCTGTCAACTTTACACACAATCTATATCTGACCTAAAAACATATTTGCACAGGTACACATTTGTTTAAAATTACATATACATGGTGTGGCTGAATTTAGCCATGTCTATGTCCAAATCTGCTCATTCTCGGAGCTTGCATTCAAAGAGTGTACATAATTGACTTTTTAACTGCTTTTCCAATTTCCGACATGGACCCAACTTTACATACATGTGTGCAGGGGGTAGGGACATTAACTGATGAAGTTTCAGATTTTTAACATGCACACATTTAGAGTAATATCCACTTTTCCGCTAAAACCCCCCTGAACATACCACCGGTTCCTACCACGTCTTAAACTGTGGGCAGAAAAATCACAAGAATTATGGTATCATTTATAAAATTTTCACATGTCCGCTCTATGAGTTATTCATCTCTTTAAAGTTATGTTCTGGCTCCAAAGGGGTGTGGTTTACCCTCAGCACAAGGTTGAATTTCTGGTTCTTTCCAGTTCTGCCAAGCCAGCTTGCTCTCACAGGCAGTGCTCCTCCCAGCTCCTGCCAAGAGGAAGCTACAATTTACGACTGCGGTAATAAAAACCTTTGCCTGAGTGAAGAGGGCTTTGTTCACTCTCTTGCAGAGCACAGATAATTCAATTATCAGATAGATGGCATATCCTTAGCTTGGGCAGCAAAAGGAAGGTTGGCCTGGGAACACAGTGGTGACTCAAGTTTCACTCCTGATGGGTAGTTGCTAGGCAAAATCAAGTTCCTTAAGCCAGACCTTCAGCTAACTTTTTGTTGCTTTTAAAATAACTTGTAATTTTACACATGCAGCTAGAATGCTGATTCTAAGTGCAAAACTATGACATTTCAACAGTTACAAAGGCATGTGACACCAAACATAGGTCACTCATTTAATTTAACATTTTCGATTTTGGTGGTTTTAAATCCAGTTGCAGTTAGGCTTAAGCTGCTGACTCCATAGCATTTTTGTTATAAGCATTGTTTTTGGGCTCTTCATTTCCCAGATTTTGTAGGCACACAAAACTCCATTCTGCCAAATGTCTGCTGGTGTTCAGTAAATATTTTGCACATATTGTGATGTTTGAAAATAGGCATTTTGACTTGCCTTCAGAAAAACACACAGTGGGTTTTAAAACGCCGGCTTTTGGATAGTGGTGAGTACTGGTACTGCACCCATTTTTGGGATTTTCTTGGATTAATGCATTCTAAACAGGAATGGTTCTTACATGGTAGTAAATCCTTGCTTAACATTGTTTTGATGGGGCTCCTTACAGTAAGATGGTTATGTGGAACCCCACAAAAAGGGTTGAATCTTTAAAGTGGTCCAATGAGTCACGATTTCAGCAACTTTTTGACATCAGTAAAAGTGGATTTTGTTAACAAAGACCTTTCTTTACCCTGGTGGGTGGCAAGTTAGGTAACCATTTTGGTGTGCGCACAACTGCGCAGCTTTCCTGGATTTCGGCGCACATGTGGGTTTTCCGCCATCTTGAATTTCCTAAGCCCACAGCACCAAATGTTGTAGCAGGGTAGCTTAAACGTGGGTCAGGACACCCTACACTGCTTAGAAGAGGACTTCATGGAGCAGACAACTCTGGTAACTTCTTCAGTTGTGACAGGGGTGAAAGAGGAGAATAAGGAAGGATGGAGGAGGGGGTAGGGAGTTGAAGGGGTGTTGGACTGGTTGTAAGGGGGTGTAGCAAGGGTGGTGAGCATATCCTGGGTTTTGGAGGCAAAGTGTGAGTCCAGTGTATTGCAGAGGGCCTGGGAGAGAGAAGGGCAGGAGGAGACTGAGGCAGGGTTGGCTAATTCCCTGCAGATCTTGAAAAGTTCAGCCGTGTTATTGAATGCACTAGAATTCTGTGCCTGAATATGAGCTCTTTTCTTGGCATGGATGGAGTGTCCGTAGTGCCTTTGGAGCAGGCGGCAGGCTATTCTGTCAGAGGATGTGTTGGGGAGAAGTTGGACCCCCACCCGGGCTTCTGGGGGTCAGCTATGGGAGGCCCCAACACCTCCCATTTTGCCCAAAGAAATGCAGCAGAGTCCCAAACAGGCAGCAACATGTTCCAAACTGCGTTTATTTCTGGGCACCAAAAAAACCACAGAGAGAGCTTCGTGCACAGCGAAAATCCAGGCTTTGTCTCCCCCGGGGCTGGCTTGCAAGCCAGCTTTGTAACACACTGCAGGCTGACTTCACATAGTTGGACCAGCACCCAGAAACCTATCTCATCCGTTTATTGGCTGCTAAGTGATAGGTTACCTATGGCACCCTTATAGGGAGCCTGATAATTGGACATTAGGACTTTTGCGTCAGTGAGCTGGTTTTAACTGCGCCACACCCATTACCTAATTCTAAACTTGTTGTATTATGAACTTGTTTCCATCAGTTTTTGCTTGGACAGGCTTTTCACACCTGGGCTCTCAGCGTTCATTGGCCAGAGCTGAGCCATTCTTGTTACAATTATGTTTCAAATGATGTGTGGGTCTTTGCGAAAATGTCTTTCGTTCACTGTTGTTCAAGGAAAGGAATCTTATCTTACTGTAAGACCTTGGCTGCTGCTGGGTTTGCAAGGAGCATTGCTGAAGTCAGCACGAATCTCCACTGCGGCTGGTGTTCAGTGAGACAAATGCACTTGGCTGTAATTTTCCTGAAAAATGGCTTTACACTGTGCAATTAGATCAGGTTAATTCATATAAGCATCTGCAAGCCTTTAAACAGGGATTCTTGTGTTTTGTAGATTCTGGTATTGCTGCATTGAGGCTAATGTAGCATATAGGTTGCAATGTTGGTGAAGTGGGTGTCTTTCAGCATATTTGTCACCCATTGGTGCACTGGGGCCTGGTTCAAATGATAAGTGCGCTCCTTATTCTTCCTTCTGTTCTTTCTGTTTATGCGCCTGGTGTGAGGGGGCAGGGGTTTGATCTCGATTTTCCCTCTTCAGATGAGCCTGAGGTTTGCCATTTCTGTCCTACATTCCTGAACGTAAGGTTCAGAGCCTCCAGTTCAGCATCATACCAGGTGTTACGCTTAGAGGCAGGTTTCAAGTGGATCCTCGTGACTGAGGCAACAATGTCAAGAGTATTGATGTTGGAAAGGTGAGGTTGCTGAGGGCAGTGTTGGAGGTAGAGTCAGAGGAGGGGGGCAGAATGGGGATGAAGTTGGAAGTGAAGGCAGCCACAGACACTCGTTTCATCGGGCGGATGTTAGCGAACACGGTTAGTGGGACTTTCAGGGCGTGGTAAGGGGGCCAAGGGACTCAAGTGGGAGGAGAAGAGAGCATGGTCAGACCAGGAAAGAGGGGTGACTAGTGGGGGGGAGAGAGAGTGAGGTCACAGTGTATGAGGGCATCCAGAGTGTGTCCCGCTGAGTGGGTTTCCCCAGATGGGAGAATGAAGGGGAGAAGCGAGGTGCACAGGTCAGCGAAGAGAATGGATGCATAGCTTGGGGAGTTCCATTGGATGTCGAGGTCACCCAGAAGGAGGAGGTTGGATGTGGACGCAAGTAAGGAAGAGCAGATGTCAGCCCATTCAGAGAGGAACAGGGGGGGTGGCACCTGGAGGCCAGTAAATGGTAGCAATTGTCAGAGTGGCGGAGGGAGAGATGACCAACTTGCAAACCATTAAATTGGAATAAAAGGTTTATCTAAAGGGCCAAAGGAAGGTGTAATAGTTCTTCAGTCTGCAGAGCTCAGGGAAGGGTGGAGGGGTCAAAGGCCCAATGGTTTACATGACCCCACTCATGACCAGCTTTTAAAACTGTAATTGGCAAGGTTTGAAACTGAGGGGAGTTAGGAGCTATTTAGCTCCTACCTTTAGCCCAGAAGTGCCTAGTTAGCTTGACAACAAATGCCACCAGGAGCTACTTTTGACTCCCCAGGACAACTGATGCTGAACAAAGATAGCTAAGTGAATTTAATTCTGTGCATTTAGGACAATCTATAAATAAACATTAGGACACATCTATTCAACATTTGAAGCATAAGGGGTCCCAAATAATGGAAAAAAGGGTATGTTTGCATCTTATGTTGAAGTTAGGTTTTGGAGCGCTAATTACTAGCTTCTCGTTCCCCACTGGTAGCAAGTGGTTGCTGATTAATGCTGGATACCCAGGAGCTACTTTTAGCTCCTGCTTAGCCAATCTCAATTTTGATCCCTGAATCCTACCCGCAACATTTTCAGGCTGGCTCCACCCTTGCATGTTCCTTTAAACTTTCAAAAAGTCATTCCGCACCATTACTCATTCATCCATCCTGATACTCATTTACACATCCTTCCTCGCACACACGCAATCATCAGTCCTCACCTTCACATTCATTAATCCACCTCCTCTGTGCCTTTTCTCCACTCTCTCTGCCAGCCTTCCATCTGCGTAAGGGTGCCTATGTGCATGAACACAGACATTGTTTTCACTATACAAAAGTCTAAACCATTGATTTTTTTTCCTTTATCTCCAGCATCCAACACCCCTCATGTCACTTCTTAAGGTTCATCGGCGAAAACATACGTTTTAACCTTTGCCGCTTTATTTTTATATGAACGTGTGATTTCAAATTTCGGCAAGTTTCCTTTTTCCTACTTTTCCAGTACATTCTAGTTTGTGCCTGTTGACTCTTCCTGGAGCACCAAAGTCCAGTGTCTGAAGTGGCCGTAAAAGAACATTTTAAAAGTATTGCATCTTACAATTAATTAACTGCTCACAAGTGTATTCCCTAACCACTGCATGCCCTCTTTTTGGCACTTCTTTAAAAACAGACCTTTTGATATTCTTCATGCCAATACTTTTGTGAACCTGGCTCTTATGACTTTTGCTGAGGGAGCAGGCAGGGCGTTTATGGCTCATTATTGAAAAATGCAGAATTTGTGAGAGAATTAGAGTGCACATGTTGGAAGTGGGGAGAAAGAACCCATTTCTCGTTTGCTTAATTTATGAAAGTCAGGTGTCAAACCAATCATTTTGGATGAGCCGTTGCCAAGTCAGCCCATTAATAACACTGAGCGTTCCCTCATCTGCAACAAGCAACTGAGGAAGATGAGCCGTCGCCAAGTCAGCCCATTAATAACACTGAGCATTCCCTCAGCTGCAACAACAACTGAGGGAGCATGCCTGAGCTGGCTTCTTGTTCAAACCCCTGCACGCACGTTCAATGGGCCATGCAAGAATCGGGCGTTTTCCTTCACCAGCATTGCATGGCCCATTTGGGAATGCAGGCTGGGATAGTGCAGCTCTGAATGTGTGAGGCGGCACTCCTGAGCCTCCCTTCACAGACAGAGTGGTCAGGGTGTCCTCCAGGTCATGCTCTGGCTGCTGCCCGCATGTGCAGGAACCAGGAAGCACTCGCCACTTCCTGGGTCCTGTTCATGTTGCACAGATCCAGCCATTGTGAGACCTTGAAGAGCCAATTCAGACCAGGGTACCTGCAGGAAAGGTAAGAAAAATAAATAAAGAAATTGCTCTTATTTAAGCAGGTGAGCGGGTCACTGCTTTAATTTATTAAATGAAAGGAACACTCACCAGTACAGTGAGCAGCACACCCCCTGTGCCAGTGAGCGGCCATCTTTTATTTAATGAATCAAAGCAGAGACCCGCCGGTGAGCGGGTCTGTGCTTTGATTCATTAAATCAAAGGCCCGCCTACAGCACACTGAGCAGTGCTCACCATGCTGTTGAGTGGGCCTTTGATTTGGGAATGAATCAAGAGGCCCGCTCAGCAGGCCCAGGATTGGGCCTCTGATTTGGGGCCTCCCCCTTTCTCTGCACTCCCAAATTATTTGGGGATGCAGTGGAAGAGGGTGCCTTTTTCACTGGGCATTGTCAAGGGTTTTGACCCATGTTGAATTATTAGATGGGGTAGATGTGGGGATGAGCTGTAGCCGCCCATCATTCTATCCCAGAACAAAACTAAATCAATAGACTGGGTGGATGTGGGGATGAGCTGTCGCCGCCCATCATTCCATCCCAGAACCAGGAAAACCGCGCAGTTGTGCGCACACCAAAATGGTTGTCTAACCTGCCACCCACCAGTGCAAGCATGATGGGCCAGGAGTGCCATGAGTGAAATGTGTGCCAAAGGAAAAACAGCAGTGCCGGTTGGCTAAAATAAAAAAAAGCGCTTTAAAATCACCTTTGTTTCCCTGAATGCAAGCTCAAAATGCCCATTTTAAACATCACAGGATATTCAAAAATCTTACTGAACACCAGCAGGCATCTGGTAGAATGAAGTGTTGTGTGCATACAAAATCTGGGAAGATGAAGAGCCCAAAACAATGTTTATAACAAAACTGGCTGAGCTGTGGATGTCAGCAGCTTAATTGAAATTGGATTTAAAACCACTAACATCGAAATGTTTAAATTAAATGAGTGACCTACTTTTGAGTGTCACATAGTTTGCAACTGTTAAATGTCATGGTTTTGAACTTAGAATCAGCATTCTAGCTGCATGTGTAAAAATTGTAAGTTTGATTTAAACTGGGAACAAACAGGACATTTAGCTGAATCTTGTCTTAAAGAAATTGAATTCTGCCTGACAACTACCCCCGACAGGAGTTGAACTGGCTCAACAACTCTTCCCAGGCCTGGCTGCATCCTGCTGCCCCCACCAAAAGGAGATCACACCTCTCTGATTGAATTAAGGGAGGGGTACCTGCAGACTGCAGGAAGTTGAACAAAGCCCTGTCCTAGGCTCAGGCAAATGTTATATTGGGGGGGTCCTAAAATGGCTTCCTCTTGGGAGAAACTGGGAGGGGCAGTGCCTGTGAGAGCCAGCTGAGCTTGGGGAAAGTGGATAAACCAGTTATTCCACCATGTGATGTGGGAAGCCACACCCCTTTTTGACCAGGACATAATTTTAAAAAGATAGATAACTCATAGTGCGGACTGGTCAAAATTATATAAATAATATCATTATTCTTGGGATTTTTCCGTGCACATTTTAAGAGGTGTGGGACCCTGTTGTGTATTCTGGGGGGTTGCTAGCGGAAAATAGGGTCTTACTCCAAATGTCTGCATGTTAAAAATCTGACACTTCATCAATTAATGTCCATACTCCTTGCGCACATTTGTGTAATTTTTGGTAAATGTCCGATATTGGTAAACCAACCAAAAAGTGCAAAATGTTGTCATTTCTGAATCCCAGCTCGCAGGAACATGGGGATTGAACAGAGACCTGTCTTAATTCATCTGTAATATGTACATGTAATGTCAACCACTTGTGTATCTGGGAAATACGTATTTGAATCAAATATAGATTTGTGGGCAAATTGACCAGGGGAGGATCCTCTGACCCATAAACAGACCTCATCATGATGACGATCCATTTCCTTCCCCCAATCATGGGAGAGGGGAGAATTGGGCCAATGACAAGTAGAGAGGGGCAGGCTCAGTTATGCCACGCACACACCCACTTTCTAAACACATAAAAGCAGACAGTGCAGGACAGGTGGGGAGATTCACTTTCCACTTTCTTGCGGGACGCTTTGCCGGAAGACTCCAGACTTCAAAACCATCAACCTCCAGAGACCAGAGATCCAGAGAGACCAGAGATCCAGAGAGACCAGAGATCCAGAGAGACCAGAACTGTGCAGTGCTGAGAGCAGAACCAGACACCAGACCGCTGTGAAGAACCGCTAGCAGAAGTCCAGCCAATCCTGAACCGATCGGTGACGAAGCCATTCCTGTCCAAAAGATAGTGTGAGTACTCTAGGACTGTGCCAGACTAATCTCTTAGTTTAAAAAAATCTAATTAAAACTATTTTAACCTATTTAGAACTACCTCATAGGAATCGTGTGTGTCATTCTGTCCTTTTTAAAGCTGAAAACTGTCACCTGTCAATTTGAACTTTTAAATTTCAAATCCGAAAAACTACCTTCACAGAATCGTCCGTATCTCCGGAACCGTTTAAATTTAACTTTTATCTTAAAGCTAAGATTCTAGGCTTTCCAACGAACCTGGAACCGACTTGCTACTCCTTATAGGGCCTCCGTAATTACACTCGACGCACGCGATTAAATTTGCCGCGATTTGACATTTTGCACAAATCAGCAGCTCCTTGCTTTCCTTTGCTAAAATTCATTTTAACCTGTTAGTTACTCATAGAGCATTGCTAAAGTGAGCCTGGACTAATATAAACTAGATATCACCCACCCTGAACCTCTAGAGGGAATTAAAAGCATTTTTAACACATTTCTCACTTCATTGTCATCACATTCAAAGCATTTTGGGCCTGTGTTTCAAACTTCTACCTGTTTTCCTCTAAGCTTGCTGGGGGGAACTGCATTTCGTATTGCATTTTGTTGGGATTCTTGAAGACTGTGTGCTCTCCTTCCATTTCTTACATTGCATAGGGGGGGGGAGTGAATTGTCAAGGAAAAGTGATTACATTGTCTTTTGTTGAAGCCATATCAAGTTATTTTCTGTACTGCATTTCATTCATCCATGCGTTTCCTTGAACCAGATAAAGCATTCTTTCCCATCTTATGCTTCTGTTCCTATTCATAAATAACCAAGAACTGTGCTACTGTAGGATTACCTCTTGCTGATTACTGCTCATATTCACAAGTGTACTATCCATTATCAATTTATTTATAGAAGTGTGATATATATATATTGTTTAATTTTTCAAATAAACCTTTTAAATTTGCAAAACAAGCCTACTTCATGGCTCAGTGGGGTCAAGGGGGATTCTAAGAGAGGGGTGTGATACAAGGGTTCATCATCCAGATTATAACGTGCCATAAAAATACATAAATAAGGGCTTCCCTTGGCCATCCCAGACAAGGCACTGACTTAGTGGGATTGCTTGATTGGAGTCACTTACAACATCAATGTTAAGAAAACATGAAGTCATGTTTGCTTTAACAATGATGCCCAGTAAAGAAATGCCATGCCAGAAGTGTGAACATTGAGGACCCCCAGGGGGTGGGGGATATGATTTGTTTCAAGACATTTGTCATAATGGTGCACAATGGCAATGAACATGTAAAAAGGTAAATGAAAACATGGGAGGAGTATGGTTACTATTTAAATACCTAAAGTGTCATTTGTCATGTGCAAATGGCCAAGTTTTTATTATTTGTCTTTCAATACTAGCCGACGTTGGAGAGGGACCCCTCATTGGCTTATGTAGTACTTGTCCCAGCCGAGAGAGCTCCTCTGCCCAAAGCATTTGCAGTAGGAATGCTAGCAGGCCAAGGAACTCAGGCTCTCTGGCCCTCGCCACAGTATTTCAACAAGGAATCGTGCCCCTCTCGGGTGCCCTGGAGTCAGTCCTGGCGCCGTTGGCATCAGGCTCATATGGCAGGTGTGGATTCCATTGCGCAATGGACTAACATGGCTGCCCCCACAAGGATCAATGGGGAACTGCAATATGCAGTCTAGCATCCAGGGCGGGGCCTGCCCCAAAGGCACCTGAGATACCTGCTGGGTATTTAAACCACGCCCGACCCAAGGCACACGCTTCGTGTTATTCTGCTCTTGCAGCGTGACGTTCACCGTGTCCTGTTCATCATCTTAGCCTGCACGGGCGAGATGAGAAGAAGAACTACGTTAATCATCCATACATGTCCAGCATCCAGCTCCGCCATCCATCCGGAGTCTTCCTGGAAATTCGTTATCTTCCTCCAGCAACATCCTTGGGAAGAAGGACGAGGATAAGACAATAAGTAAGCTTACTTACCAAGCTCTCCTGGAGGTACACCGCCATACGAACATCTTCCATCCGGCGTCTGGTTCATTCGACCACTTTCTTCCAGGATTCTTTCGGCGACCTGCAAGGAACAACAGCACAGGTTAGCCAACTTCCAAGGACGCTCTTAGCGCCGCCCCTTGCGCTCTTTTTACCTTCTCGAGCTCAACCTCCAGCATCAGCTCGACGTCTCCAACATCCCTTCGGCATATGAAAGAAAGAAGGTGGAGGTTATTCAGGGCAACTACAATTACAGACATTCATTCTTAACTATAAGAAAGACTTACCTCAAAAGTGGAGTTGCAGCCGGTCGGGACTCCTAGCCCACGCCAGTGAAGTAACTCGGCGGTACGGTGCCCAGCGACAATACGCCCCTGCCCAGCACGGCAGGATGGAGAACGCACCTTAATGAAAACCAAGGTGATAAAAGTTCCAAGGGGAATCGCAAGGGGAGCACGGGGAAGGTGGGCCTCGAGGGAAGGTGTAGTAGCTAAAATAGACCTCCTGTCTTCTAGAACTGGCCCTTGGCAGCACGAACCCCGGAGAAGGCGCAGTGTCCCCAGAAGCATCCCAGACCAGTCGAGTGTCGTCTCAGTGGATACAAGGTGAGCATTACAGATATATGAAGTGATTTAACGGCCATGGATGTCCCACAGGGGTTGTGGGATTTGAATGTCCTTACCCGCTCAAGGGACACTGCAGCGAAAGTATATGAGCACGTAGAGAAGGTATTTGAGTTTAAAAGGCAGCTAGATCGATTACAGGAAGATGGAATGGGTGGTAATGAACAGCAAGCTTCATATGTGCAGAAGCGATTTCTTCCTCCATTGAAACCAATGAGTGAAGAAATATGCATTTGCACAAGAGACGTTCTTAGATGGATTTCGGATGTTGCAATTTCTCCCATTGAAGTGCATGACACGTTTAGTCAGTACGCTCCAGCAATGCAAAGGAAAGTGTTACAGGTGATGGCAGAGTATCTACAAGAGGAATTTATGAAGAGAAAGGAATGTTGTCCCGCAGATTTGATGGTTATTTATAAAAGAGCATTTTCAACCAATACTGCTTCGACTACTTTGTCACTTGATTTAACCTTGTTGCTTAATAGACTTTCAGATTTGCCTACTTTACAATTGCTGATGAGGGAGGTTCCTCTGACATTTGTTCCAAAAGTAGAGATTCCAGCTAATCCTGCAGCAGGAACACCTGCAACTACTATTGAGGCACATTATGTCTCACAGTTTGTCCATGTTCCATTTTCTAGACAGGAAGTGAATAACATTAGGCAATCAATTCCAGATATTAGGAAGAATCCAATGGGAAGAAATTGAATCTGTTTTGCATTCGTCAGTATTCACGCTGTGTGATATAGATTTGTTGTTTCCTGTGATCTTTCCTGCTGATTTGTGGAAGCAGATTAGAACTGTAGACGATCAGGCAGGGATGGGTGATGCATGGGATGCCTTAGTACGAATAGATGGGGAAAGGAATGCCGGTGAGAAACTGCCACAGGTGATAGTGATGTTTCCAGATAGAATAGTGACTAAATTGAAAACTCTGGTTCCTGAAAAAAAAATCATATGGATAAGCTTATGGCTTGCATGCAATTGAAGTCAGTGGGTGCAAATGAGTATTTTAACAGATTTGAGCAAGTATTTTCGGATTTTAGTGGTCAAAACTTAAGTACAGAGCCTGGAAAGAGTCTGTTCGTTGATAAGTTTGTGCATGGATTATTGCCTGAAATCCAATCACAGATCATGACTTCTGAGAAAGCATGGCAAGCGAAATCACAATCTGAAGTGTTACACATGGCTCAGTACTATGAAACTAGGGTTAATACAGAGAAGGAGTAGGTGGAAAAGATGAAGGGAGATCTGAAAACTAGAGTGTTATTGCAGAAATTGCTAGAGGAGCCAGAGGTGGGAATACACAGTTTAGAGGTCCATTTACACCACAGGGTGGCGCACAACTGGATCCTGTACATATGAACCAGTGTGCATATTGTAGACAGGAGGGTCATTGGCGAGCACAATGCCCGATCCTGCAGCAGAGATCGAATAGCACATATGGTGCCATGGGTAGACGATCCAGAGGCTGTCCTGAAATAGGGGGTCCTGGTAGAAGTCAGTTTGCACAGAATCAACAGACACCATCACAAGATAATCAGCAACAGAGTGTTACTAGTGGGAATATTTTTGATAATCCTTCGAATGTCTATTTTTCTGAGGATTTTGGGTCTGACGATGTACTGTTCTGTTAGGACAGCCCAAAACAGGGTCTGGAACCGATACCTATTCCCGTCGATCAAAGGGCCCTACCTTGAAATGAACGTGGGGAATAGTGAGCATCTGTTTTTGATAGATACAGGAGCACAGAAATGTTCTTTTGATCATTCACAGGTTCCAGATATTCCACTGTCAGTTCAGAACAACATTTCTGTAGGGTTCTCTGGTATGCCAGTGGTAAATCCGGTCTCTCTGCCGGTACCAATTACACTGGGACCATTCACTGATTCTTGTCCATTTCTACTGATGACAAATTGTGGTGAAAATTTGTTGGGATTGAATTTATTAAAGGAATTGAATGCTGTGATTTACTGTTCTCCAGATGGAATGTACTTAACGATTTCGCCCCAAAAAACTTCTGTTCCACAATTTCTGTCTATGCCTTTACCAATTGAATTGAATAAGGTTCTGACATGTTTATGGGCAGTTAATGATAATGACATTGGAATTGTACTAATTGAACCCTTTAAAATTGTGTTGAAACTAGGTGTTACATTGACGCGTATTCCGCAGTGTAAGATTTCGGTTGAAGGTGAACAGGCTTTGAAGATTATTATTTCTGATTTCGTACACCGAGATGAAATTGGGGAAATTGCAGGAAGTGTGCATAATAGTCCATTTTTACCAGTTTACAAAAAAGGGAATAATGCAATTCCTTTTCATTTTATTATTGATTTGCGCGCAATTAATAAGATTGTTGCTCCACAGTTTCCGATTATACCTTATTACCACAATTCTAACTATGATTACAGCTACGGCTACACATTTTAGTGTTGTGGATTTGAAAAACGCTTTCTTTAGTATCCCTGCGCATGTTGATAGCAGATATTTGTTCGAGTTCACCCTAGGGGGACACTCCTTCACATTCACTCGTGTGCCGCATCGGTACACTGAGAGTTCAAGCAGCGTTGAAAGAACAGCTTGATATGTTTGAGTTACCTTCTACTTGCACATTGTTGCAATATGTTGATGATCTACTTCTAGCTGCTGATTCTGAAGTTGCTTGCAAAGAAGGTACTGTGTTGCTGCTTATTCATTTAGCAGAGCATGGGTATAAGGTTTTGTTGAAGAAGTTTCAGTATTGTCGACAAGAGGTCGCCTATTTGGGGTATCTCCTGTTGAAGGAGGGAAGAAGACTGACACCTGAACGGATGCAAAGCTTCTCTGATATGTCTGTTCCAAATACACAGAAAGGGGTCAGAGTTTTAATAGGCATGTCCTCATATTGTAGACAGTGGATCCCAAATGTTTCTTTGTTGATAAAACCTACGTTGGCACTGACAAAGAAGGACATTTCTTTGCCTTTACCATGGAACATAAATTGCCAGAACGCTTTTGATCAGCACCAGTTTTGGGCAAGCCAAATTACGAGAAAGGCTTTGTTTTGTATGTGAATGAACGTTATGGATGTGCTTTGACTGTTTTGGCACAGGAACATGGGGGCAAGAATAGACAGTGCAGCTATTTTTCCTCCACGTTAGACTGTGTTGCATGCACTTTGCCAAGATGTTTGAGAGCTGTAACTGCTACTGCTGAATCGGTGAAACAAATTTAGGTTATTGTTTTAGGTAATTCTTTAACCGTGATGGTACCCCACTCCGTAGACGTTCTATTAAACAGAACACAGACGCAACATCTCACATCAGCCCAATGAACAAGATACAAGTGGATTCTATTTGCTCCGCATATCCGAATTAAGAGATGTTGTTCATTGAATCCAGCTGAACTATTGCCTTCTCCACAAGAGCAGGATTGCAGTGATGAAATTTCACATGATTGCCTCTTTATTACAGAACAAGAAACAAAGGGCATAATGGATTTAATTGATACACTCTTAAAGAATAGGCAAGGGGAGCTACTCTGTGATGGCTCCTGTTTTAAACTTCCGGATGGTACATCCACCGCTCCTTATGCAAACACCACGTTAAGCACTATTGTGGAGACTAAACGAATTCTGCATAATTCTGCGCAAGACGCAGAGATTATTGCACTAACCAGAGCTTGTGAAATTTCTGAAGTGCTTAGTGTAAATATATATATACAGATAGTCAGTACGCATTTGGGGTGGTTCATAATTTTGGTCAACTATGGGCTGAGAGAGGATGCTTGACCTCACATGGAACAAAATTTCAACATGCCACTCTGATAGTGTGGTTGCTGTCGGCACTTGCGCTTCCTACGCAACCAGCAATAATGAAGTGTGTCACACACCAGAAAGTGACGGATGATGTAGGAAAAGGGAATGCTTTTGCTGACAGAATAGTCAAACAGACTGCTATTGATTTGCACTCAAAGATGTACGTGCTCGATCCAACAAGATGGCTTACTGATACTTGTATGATGGACAAAGGGATTAGCTGTTTAAAAGAAATTCAGGCTGAAGCTACCGCAGAAGAAATTAAACAGTGGCCTGAGCGTCCAGCGGGTCTAGATGATGGGGGTTGTTGGGTGGATAATGAGAAGCAAAGATGGATGCTACCCAATGGCTATGTCACTGCTATGGTCACCATGGCTCATGGCCCAACACACATATGTGCCAAAAAGATTTGCCAACAATTAGATCCTGTCTGGTATAACACTAATTTCCAGAAAACTGCTGAACGTTTGGTCCAGAGTTGCATGATATGCTTGCAACATAACATTCGGAAGTGAATACCGACACCGAAGGGCAGTTTTGGTCCCCCCTCCATGCCTTTTGAGGTGATCCAATTTGATTTCATTGATATGGAACGTTGTCAAAACTATAAATATGTCCTAGTATTGATCTGTGCTTTTAGCAAATGGGTTGAGGCTTTCTGTAACGCTCACCTGATTCCCACGGAGGCGCAGGTCTTGGCAGGAAGCTGTCTGTGACTCGAAAAGTGATGTGCAGGACTCGATTGGCTTCTGGGGTCGAACCTCTTCGCACTGTGTGTCGGACTCGAAGAGTGAGGTTTCTGCAGGTGAAAGAATATGGGGGTTAATGGTCTGGGTTGTTGAATGTCCCTCTCTCTCTCTCTCTCTCTCTAGCTTTTTCGTAGAGCCCCCAGGTCAACGTGCTCACCTTATATAGGTGAATGCTGGGCTCTCCATCTGCGTCTGGTGCAGGGTGCCGTTGCCAGTTCCTTCACTGGTGAAACACAGGCCTCTTGAATTCAGAGGTTACCGTCGTTATCTGCACGAGCGGTGAGTTTCTGGACACCTTTGTCTTTATAGTCTTTACATGCTTGGCACGTTTATATGCAGACTCTGTATAATGCCTTTCCCTTATGTATTGCAGGGCTCTTGAGATGAAAGATGAAATGAAGCGCTTGGAAGTTCGTAAGTATGGCAAGCGCTCTAACTGTCTCTTTCCTTGCAGCTTAGTTCGTGTTAAAGAGACGCCGGAGAATTCGCAGGCGTTTTATTGCGACGAGCGTGATGGACGTAAGTAAATACCTGCTTAATGTCTTTTCTTTTGCCTTTCAGATGTTGGGTGCAGGGCCGGAGTCCGCGGAATGCCAGTAAGTTGTTAACAATACTTTGTCTTCACAGGCGGCGATGCAGAACAAAGAAATCCGGAATTCACAGCATGCCGGTAAGTATGGCAATGCTTTTGTTCTTGCAGGTAGAGATGCGGCGTGAAGAAACGGCCGCAGCCGATGGATCAGGTAAGTAAGCACTGCGTGTAAAGTCCGCCTTGCTAACCTGTTGTTTCTGTTCTTTACAGGTGCTGATGATGTCTGGATACTGAAATGGTAAGTAGGATTCTTGCAGGTCCAGGATCGGAAGAAGAAAGGCCGGAGCAGACTCGGTGAGCGTTCTGCTGCAGATGCAGAATAACGCGAAGGACGCTTCATCTATCGGGTGTGGTTTAAATAGCCTTGGAGTGATGAGGCATCTTCTTCCACGGCCCCGCCTAGGTAAGAAAAGAGTTCCAGTTTCCAGAAGAGTTCCAGTGCTGTATCCAGAGAGTGGAGCTGCCCCACCCAGGTAAGAAAGTAGTTCCTGATCTCAGATGGCTTCTAAGTGGCTGGTGAGTAAGCAGCATGGTCTGCTGCAGGTGAAGCATCTTCACACCTATTAGTAGCCCGGCGCTTCCAGTGCCGGGACCAATGGTTTTGATGAGCCTGGTGCCACCGGCGCCAGGACAAGGTCCAAAAGGTCCCAGTGGGGACCGGCTGGTGCTTAGGATTAGGGTTAGGGGCCTGCTTCCAAGGACGTTGGGCTGGTCCTGACTCCTTGGAAGCAGTGATCATGACAGTACCCCCCCTCAAGGCCCCTCCTAAGCGTGTCTTCTCCGGAGGTTTTAGCTTGTCGGGGTGATTCAGATGGAATTTCTTGACCAGACGAGGTGCGTGGACATATTCTGAAGGTTCCCAAGACCTTTCCTGGGGGCCGTAACCTTTCCAATCAACCAGATAATATAACTTAGATTTGGAGATCTTGGAGTCTAGGATGTTCTTAACTTCGAATTCAAGTTCTCCTTCTACTAAAACCGGTTCTGGGAATTCAGTCAATCGGGTTTCTGGTTGTACTGGTTTTAATAAGGAAACATGGAATACATGGTGTATTTTCATATGCGTAGGTAACTCCAATTTGACAGCCACCGGATTAATTATGGCAGATATGAGATAGGGTCCAAAGTATCTCGGGATGAAGGTGCGGGGTCCCTTTAGAGGCAGGTGCTTAGTGGATAGCCAGACCTGATCTCCTACAGCGTAGTGAGGAGCCTCTTTACGGTGGCGATCTGCTCCTCTTTTGAATTGAGCTTTAGCTCTTTGCAGATGGGCCGAGGCTTCCTTAAAAGCACGGGTGATCTCTGAGTGCAAGTGATCCACAGCAGGTGCTTCGAATTCTTGGGGAGGATCCAGGTTAGAGGTTCTAGGATGGTGTCCGTATAGTAGAAAGAATGGAGTCTTCCCTGTTCCAGAATGAATCGAATTATTGTAAGTGTATTCAGCGATCCAAAGAATATCTTTCCAGGGGTTTTCAGTTTGTTGGAGCATGCAACATAGATATTGCTCTAGAGTTTGATTTGTCCTTTCGGTTTGTCCGTCAGTTTGGGGATGGTGACTAGTTGAAAGTCTTACATCAATTTGGGCTAGACGACAGCAACTGCGCCAGAAGTGAGAGATGAATTGACTTCCCCTATCGGAGACTAAAACAGAGGGAAAACCGTGTAGCCGAACAATGTTTTCTAAGAATTCTCGGGCCAATACTGAGGCGGATGGTAGACCCTTCAGGGGAATGAAGTGAGCCATCTTGGAGAATAGATTCACGACTACTAAAATGGTAGTATACCCCAAGCATGGAGGTAAGTCCGTGATGAAATCCATGGACAGGGTATGCCATGGACAGGGAGGGATGTCTAGTGGCTGTAATAGGCCGGCTGGTTTCTCCTTCTGACTTTTATTCTGGGCACACACACCACAGGAGATTACAAAGTCTCTAATATCCTTTTTCCATGACGGCCACCAGAAATGTCTTTTAATCTTTTCCATTGTTTTGGTAATGCCAGGGTGACCCTCCATTAGAGAGTCGTGATAACAGGAGATTACTTGTTTTTGTATTTTCTCACAGGGTAAATGCAATCGTCCTCGGAAATATGGTAGGTCTTGATCCACTGAGAATTCTTTCCCCTTTAATTGCCAATCTTGCAAATCGTCCGGAGTTAGGAGTGATTTAACCATGGTCTTGATGTCTTCAAAAGATTGAGCGCTGACCAAACCCAAAATTCTTTGTTCTGGGATTATGGGTATTGGTTCTGGATTGGTCAAATGTTCATCTACTCCCATCCGGGAGAGAGCATCTGCTTTTCCGTTCTTACTGCCTGGTCGATAAGTAATTATAAAGTCAAATTCTGCTAGAAACAGAGCCCAGCGAAGTTGTCTGGAAGACTTAGCTTTGGCTGTCTTTAGATATTGTAAATTGCGGTGATCAGTCATTACGGTGACTGTGTGTCTGGCTCCTAGAAGATAATGCCGCCAGGCTTTAAAGGCCGATCTGATGGCCAAAAGTTCCTTGTCTGTAATTGAATAGTTGATCTCGGGAGGCGAAAACTTGCGGGACCAAAAGGCAACAGGATGTAGTTGGTGTGTGACCGGATCTCTTTGTGATGAAACTGCCCCCATAGCAAGACTAGAAGCATCCGTTTCCACGATGTAGGGGAGTTCTGGGCGAGGATGTTTTAAAACAGGTGCAGAAATGAATTTAGCTTTTAAGTCCTGAAAAGCTTGTTCTGCTTCAGAAGACCACTCAAAACGTTTGTTCTTCTTCAATAGAGCGGTGATGGGCTGGACAATTCGAGAAAATTCAGGAATGAATCTGCGGTAAAAGTTAGCGAACACTAACATGCTTTGAACTCCTTTTACAGAGGTTGGTGATGGCCACTTGATGATTGCATCAACTTTCTTTGAATCCATATGGACTCCGTTAGGTGACAATATGAATCCCAGGAACTCGACTTCCGTTACGTTGAAAACGCATTTCTCAAGCTTAGCAAAAAGATTATGTTGACGCAATCTCTCGAGAACCTTTTTAACGTGTCTCTGATGTTCCTCTTCTGATGATGAATAGACGAGGATGTCATCAATGTAGACAACAACACACACGTCTATGAGTTCTCTAAGGACATCGTTCATAAAATACTGGAAAGCAGCAGGAGCATTACACAGTCCAAAGGGCATCACTTGATACTCGAATAGCCCGTACTTGGTGGGGAAGGCCGTTTTCCATTCATCGCCCTCTTTTATCCGTACCAAGTGGTAGGCTCCTCTGAGATCCAACTTTGTGTATATACATGCATCTTTGACTTGATCCAGGAGTTCAGGGATCAAAGGTAACGGGTATCTGTTTTTAACGGTGATCTGATTCAGGGCACGGTAATCTATGCAAGTCCTAAGGTCTCCTTCCTTTTTCGGAACGAAGAACAAAGCCGATGAAGCTTGAGATTTTGAAGGACGGATAAACCCGTTAGCTAGGTATTGGTCTAGGTATTGTCTGAGGTGAAGGTTCTCTGGCTCGGTGAGGGCATAAATCCTGCTGCAAGGAGGAGTTGTTCCAGGTATCAGGTCTATTTGACAGTCGTAAGACCTATGAGGAGGCAGGGTGTTGGCTTGATCCTTCCGGAAGACGTCTTGGAATTCCTGGTATTCGGGAGGTAATTTGGGCACCTCCTCAGAAGAGATTGCCGCCAGTGAAACATCAGGCCAAGGATAACAAGTGGTAAAACACTCTGGAAACTGAACCGTCTTTGCTCGCCAATCGATTTGAGGATTGTGCTTCTCTAACCAAGGGATTCCCAGAATGATCTGGAACTGAGGGGCCTTGATTACATCGAACATGATTCTCTCCCGGTGTCCATCTTGACTCACTAGCGTCACTTCTTGGGTGGCATGCATTACTGGACCGGAGGCTATCTCCGTGCCATCCACAGTAGTGATGACGTCTTTCACTGCCTTAGGGACAAGGGGTAGATTCATCCTTGATACCATTTCACGGTCCACATAGTTACCGATTGCTCCGCTGTCAATGTAAGCTTCAATTGCATGCAAACGATCCGGACGTTCAGGACTGATGAGGACCATGGGTATCACGAAATGCGAGGTCACGGGACAGATCTTAACGCTCGGCAAGAGGACCTCTACTCTTGTCGGGCGAGGTCGTTTCCCTGCTCAGAATTTGTGGTACAGGTATCCGCGGCTCCAACAGTCTTCTTAGCTGGTTTCACTGGACAGTCCCGAAGAAAGTGTCCTGAGTTTCCGCAATAGAGGCATAATTGCAGCTGCCTTCTTCTTTCCCGCTCTTTCTGGGTTAAAGGTCCTTTCATGCCCCCTATTTGCATGGGTTCCACAGTGTCAGCTCCCTTATTCGAGGTCTGTGGTTTAGAAAACACTCGGGTATCAAATCTGGAACGATCTGCCTTCCTGTTCTGTAGTCTATGGTCCAATTGGACAACTAAGTCAATATAGTCAGAACATTCTTGTGGAGGATTCACAACTTGCGCTAACACATCTTTGAGCTCTCCACACAGGCCTCTGTAGAAAATCGTTATTCTCTTGGCCTCGGGCCATTGTGTTTCCACTATGAGTCTATTGAAGGAGGCTATATAAGTCAAGAGGTCTTGATTACCCTGTCGTAATGAGAGAAGCTCATTGTCCAAGGCCTGCCCTTGTGCATGTCTTGCGAACAGTTTCTCCATGCTGGACTGGAAGGCTTGAAAATCATGTAAAACCGGATCATCCTGGGTGACTAAAGGGATCGACCAATCTGCAGCGCTGCCACTGAGGTAAGAAAGCACGAAAGCCACCTTGGTCTGGTCTGTTGGGAATGCAGCTGGTCGACACTGATTGATGAACACTGCAAATTTCTTTGGATCACCAGAAAAGCGTTCGGGCGGAGCCAAGGGAACATTACCGGGCAGGTTGATTTGCACTGGATTTAAAGATGATGCAGAAGGATAACTTCCTCCTGGAACAGGCAAAGGTGTCTGTCCTGCCTGCATTTGTAACAACTGCCTAGCAAGGTCCTCTGTTCGCTCCTTGGAAAGTATCAATTCTCTTCTTAGAGAGTTCGTTTCCTGACGAGCTGCATGTACTTCTGCTCTTAGTTCCCCGAGCAACTGGGCTAAGTGATCAGTGTCTGAGGTTTCCATTGCGCCTGGGTAAGAGTTTTGTGGTGGCTTCGCATTCTGTAACGCTCACCTGATTCCCAGGGAGGCGCGGGTCTTGGCAGGAAGCTGTCTGTGACTCGAAAAGTGATGTGCAGGACTCGATTGGCTTCTGGGGTCGAACCTCTTTGCACTGTGTGTCGGACTCGAAGAGTGAGGTTTCTGCAGGTGAAAGAATATGGGGGTTAATGGTCTGGGTTGTTGAATGTCCCTCTCTCTCTCTCTCTAGCTTTTTCGTAGAGCCCCCAGGTCAACGTGCTCGCCTTATATAGGTGAATGCTGGGCTCTCCATCTGCGTCTGGTGCAGGGTGACGTTGCCAGTTCCTTCACTGGTGAAACACAGGCCTCTTGAATTCAGAGGATGGTTACCATTGTTATCTGCACGAGCGGTGAGTTTCTGGACACCTTTGTCTTTATAGTCTTTACATGCGTGGCACGTTTATATGCAGACTCTGTTTAATGCCTTTCCCTTATGTATTGCAGGGCTCTTGAGATGAAAGATGAAATGAAGCGCTTGGAAGTTCGTAAGTATGGCAAGCGCTCTAACTGTCTCTTTCCTTGCAGCTTAGTTCGTGTTAAAGAGACGCCGGAGAATTCGCAGGCGTTTTATTGCGACGAGCGTGATGGACGTAAGTAAATACCTGCTTAATGTCTTTTCTTTTGCCTTTCAGATGTTGGGTGCAGGGCCGGAGTCCGCGGAATGCCAGTAAGTTGTTAACAATACTTTGTCTTCACAGGCGGCGATGCAGAACGAAGAAATCCGGAATTCACAGCATGCCGGTAAGTATGGCAATGCTTTTGTTCTTGCAGGTAGAGATGCGGCGTGAAGAAACGGCCGCAGCCGATGGATCAGGTAAGTAAGCACTGCGTGTAAAGTCCGCCTTGCTAACCTGTTGTTTCTGTTCTTTACAGGTGCTGATGATGTCTGGATACTGAAATGGTAAGTAGGATTCTTGCAGGTCCAGGATCGGAAGAAGAAAGGCCGGAGCAGACTCGGTGAGCGTTCTGCTGCAGATGCAGAATAACGCGAAGGACGCTTCATCTATCGGGTGTGGTTTAAATAGCCTTGGAGTGATGAGGCATCTTCTTCCACGGCCCCGCCTGGGTAAGAAAAGAGTTCCAGTTTCCAGAAGAGTTCCAGTGCTGTATCCAGGGAGTGGAGCTGCCCCACCCAGGTAAGAAAGTAGTTCCTGATCTCGGATGGCTTCTAAGTGGCTGGTGAGTAAGCAGCATGGTCTGCTGCAGGTAAGTCCACCCAAGCATCTTCACACCTATTAGTAGCCCGGCGCTTCCAGTGGCGGGACCAATGGTTTTGATGAGCCTGGTGCCACCGGCGCCAGGACAAGGTCCAAAAGGTCCCAGTGGGGACCGGCTGGTGCTTAGGATTAGGGTTAGGGGCCTGCTTCCAAGGACGTTGGGCTGGTCCTGACTCCTTGGAAGCAGTGATCATGACAGTACCCCCCCTCAAGGCCCCTCCTAAGCGTGTCTTCTCCGGAGGTTTTGGCTTGTCGGGGTGATTCAGATGGAATTTCTTGACCAGACGAGGTGCGTGGACATATTCTGAAGGTTCCCAAGACCTTTCCTGGGGGCCGTAACCTTTCCAATCAACCAGATAATATAACTTAGATTTGGAGATCTTGGAGTCTAGGATGTTCTTAACTTCGAATTCAAGTTCTCCTTCTACTAAAACCGGTTCTGGGAATTCAGTCAATCGGGTTTCTGGTTGTACTGGTTTTAATAAGGAAACATGGAATACATGGTGTATTTTCATATGCGTAGGTAACTCCAATTTGACAGCCACCGGATTAATTATGGCAGATATGAGATAGGGTCCAAAGTATCTCGGGATGAAGGTGCGGGGTCCCTTTAGAGGCAGGTGCTTAGTGGATAGCCAGACCTGATCTCCTACAGCGTAGTGAGGAGCCTCTTTACGGTGGCGATCTGCTCCGCTTTTGAATTGAGCTTTAGCTCTTTGCAGATGGGCCGAGGCTTCCTTAAAAGCACGGGTGATCTCTGAGTGCAAGTGATCCACAGCAGGTGCTTCGAATTCTTGGGGAGGATCCAGGTTAGAGGTTCTAGGATGGTGTCCGTATAGTAGAAAGAATGGAGTCTTCCCTGTTCCAGAATGAATCGAATTATTGTAAGTGTATTCAGCGATCCAAAGAATATCTTTCCAGGGGTTTTCAGTTTGTTGGAGCATGCAACATAGATATTGCTCTAGAGTTTGATTTGTCCTTTCGGTTTGTCCATCAGTTTGGGGATGGTGACTAGTTGAAAGTCTGACATCAATTTAGGCTAGACGACAGCAACTGCGCCAGAAGTGAGAGATGAATTGACTTCCCCTATCGGAGACTAAAATAGAGGGAAAACCGTGTAGCCGAACAATGTTTTCTAAGAATTCTCGGGCCAATACTGAGGCGGATGGTAGACCCTTCAGGGGAATGAAGTGAGCCATCTTGGAGATTAGATTCACGACTACTAAAATGGTAGTATACCCCAAGCATGGAGGTAAGTCCGTGATGAAATCCATGGACAGGGTATGCCATGGACAGGGAGGGATGTCTAGTGGCTGTAATAGGCCGGCTGGTTTCTCCTTCTGACTTTTATTCTGGGCACACACACCACAGGAGATTACAAAGTCTCTAATATCCTTTTTCCATGACGGCCACCAGAAATGTCTTTTAATCTTTTCCATTGTTTTGGTAATGCCAGGGTGACCCTCCATTAGAGAGTCGTGATAACAGGAGATTACTTGTTTTTGTATTTTCTCACAGGGTAAATGCAATCGTCCTCGGAAATATGGTAGGTCTTGATCCACTGAGAATTCTTTCCCCTTTAATTGCCAATCTTGCAAATCGCCCAGAGTTAGGAGTGATTTAACCATGGTCTTGATGTCTTCAAAAGATTGAGCGCTGACCAAACCCAAAATTCTTTGTTCTGGGATTATGGGTATTGGTTCTGGATTGGTCAAATGTTCATCTACTCCCATCCGGGAGAGAGCATCTGCTTTTCCGTTCTTACTGCCTGGTCGATAAGTAATTATAAAGTCAAATTCTGCTAGAAACAGAGCCCAGCGAAGTTGTCTGGAAGACTTAGCTTTGGCTGTCTTTAGATATTGTAAATTGCGGTGATCAGTCATTACGGTGACTGTGTGTCTGGCTCCTAGAAGATAATGCCGACAGGCTTTAAAGGCCGATCTGATGGCCAAAAGTTCCTTGTCTGTAATTGAATAGTTGATCTCGGGAGGCGAAAACTTGCGGGACCAAAAGGCAACAGGATGTAGTTGGTGTGTGACCGGATCTCTTTGTGATGAAACTGCCCCCATAGCAAGACTAGAAGCATCTGTTTCCACGATGTAGGGGAGTTCTGGGCGAGGATGTTTTAAAACAGGTGCAGAAATGAATTTAGCTTTTAAGTCCTGAAAAGCTTGTTCTGCTTCAGAAGACCACTCAAAACGTTTGTTCTTCTTCAACAGAGCGGTGATGGGCTGGACAATTCGAGAAAATTCAGGAATGAATCTGCGGTAAAAGTTAGCGAACACTAACATGCTTTGAACTCCTTTTAAAGAGGTTGGTGATGGCCACTTGATGATTGCATCAACTTTCTTTGAATCCATATGGACTCCGTTAGGTGACAATATGAATCCCAGGAACTCGACTTCCGTTACGTTGAAAACGCATTTCTCAAGCTTAGCAAAAAGATTATGTTGACGCAATCTCTCGAGAACCTTTTTAACGTGTCTCTGATGTTCCTCTTCTGATGATGAATAGACGAGGATGTCATCAATGTAGACAACAACACACACGTCTATGAGTTCTCTAAGGACATCGTTCATAAAATACTGGAAAGCAGCAGGAGCATTACACAGTCCAAAGGGCATCACTTGATACTCGAATAGCCCGTACTTGGTGGGGAAGGCCGTTTTCCATTCATCGCCCTCTTTTATCCGTACCAAGTGGTAGGCTCCTCTGAGATCCAACTTTGTGTATATACATGCATCTTTGACTTGATCCAGGAGTTCAGGGATCAAAGGTAACGGGTATCTGTTTTTAACGGTGATCTGATTCAGGGCGCGGTAATCTATGCAAGTCCTAAGGTCTCCTTCCTTTTTCGGAACGAAGAACAAAGCCGATGAAGCTTGAGATTTTGAAGGACGGATAAACCCGTTAGCTAGGTATTGGTCTAGGTATTGTCTGAGGTGAAGGTTCTCTGGCTCGGTGAGGGCATAAATCCTGCTGCAAGGAGGAGTTGTTCCAGGTATCAGGTCTATTTGACAGTCGTAAGACCTATGAGGAGGCAGGGTGTTGGCTTGATCCTTCCGGAAGACGTCTTGGAATTCCTGGTATTCGGGAGGTAATTTGGGCACCTCCTCAGAAGAGATTGCCGCCAGTGAAACATCAGGCCGAGGATAACAAGTGGTAAAACACTCTGGAAACTGAACCGTCTTTGCTCGCCAATCGATTTGAGGATTGTGCTTCTCTAACCAAGGGATTCCCAGAATGATCTGGAACTGAGGGGCCTTGATTACATCGAACATGATTCTCTCCCGGTGTCCATCTTGACTCACTAGCGTCACTTCTTGGGTGGCATGCGTTACTGGTCCGGAGGCTATCTCCGTGCCATCCACAGTTGTGATGACGTCTTTCACTGCCTTAGGGACAAGGGGTAGATTCATCCTTGATACCATTTCACGGTCCACATAGTTACCGATTGCTCCGCTGTCAATGTAAGCTTCAATTCCATGCAAACGATCCGGACGTTCAGAACTGATGAGGACCATGGGTATCACGAAATGCGAGGTTACGGGACAGATCTTAACGCTCGGCAAGAGGACCTCTACTCTTGTCGGGCGAGGTCGTTTCCCTGCTCAGAATTTGTGGTACAGGTATCCGCGGCTCCAACAGTCTTCTTAGCTGGTTTCACTGGACAGTCCCGAAGAAAGTGTCCTGAGTTTCCGCAATAGAGGCATAATTGCAGCTGCCTTCTTCTTTCCCGCTCTTTCTGGGTTAAAGGTCCTTTCATGCCCCCTATTTGCATGGGTTCCACAGTGTCAGCTCCCTTATTCGAGGTCTGTGGTTTAGAAAACACTCGGGTATCAAATCTGGAATGATCTGCCTTCCTGTTCTGTAGTCTATGGTCCAATTGGACAACTAAGTCAATATAGTCAGAACATTCTTGTGGAGGATTCACAACTTGTGCTAACACATCTTTGAGCTCTCCACACAGGCCTCTGTAGAAAATCGTTATTCTCTTGGCCTCGGGCCATTGTGTTTCCACTATGAGTCTATTGAAGGAGGCTATATAAGTCAAGAGGTCTTGATTACCCTGTCGTAATGAGAGAAGGTCATTGTCCAAGGCCTGCCCTTGTGCATGTCTTGCGAACAGTTTCTCCATGCTGGACTGGAAGGCTTGAAAATCATGTAAAACCGGATCATCCTGGGTGACTAAAGGGATCGACCAATCTGCAGCGCTGCCACTGAGGTAAGAAAGCACGAAAGCCACCTTGGTCTGGTCTGTTGGGAATGCAGCTGGTCGACATAAGAAGTGTAGGCGGCACTGATTGATGAACACTGCAAATTTCTTTGGATCACCAGAAAAGCGTTCGGGCGGAGCCAAGGGAACATTACCGGGCGGGTTGATTTGCACTGGATTTAAAGATGATGCAGAAGGATAACTTCCTCCTGGAACAGGCAAAGGTGTCTGTCCTGCCTGCATTTGTAACAACTGCCTAGCAAGGTCCTCTGTTCGCTCCTTGGAAAGTATCAATTCTCTTCTTAGAGAGTTTGTTTCCTGACGAGCTGCATGTACTTCTGCTCTTAGTTCCCCGAGCAACTGGGCTAAGTGATCAGTGTCTGAGGTTTCCATTGCGCCTGGGTAGGAGTTTTGTGGTGGCTTCGCATTCTGTAACGCTCACCTGATTCCCACGGAGGCGCGGGTCTTGGCAGGAAGCTGTCTGTGACTCGAAAAGTGATGTGCAGGACTCGATTGGCTTCTGGGGTCGAACCTCTTTGCACTGTGTGTCGGACTCGAAGAGTGAGGTTTCTGCAGGTGAAAGAATATGGGGGTTAATGGTCTGGGTTGTTGAATGTCCCTCTCTCTCTCTCTCTCTAGCTTTTTCGTAGAGCCCCCAGGTCAACGTGCTCGCCTTATATAGGTGAATGCTGGGCTCTCCATCTGCGTCTGGTGCAGGGTGACGTTGCCAGTTCCTTCACTGGTGAAACACAGGCCTCTTGAATTCAGAGGATGGTTACCATTGTTATCTGCACGAGCGGTGAGTTTCTGGACACCTTTGTCTTTATAGTCTTTACATGCGTGGCACGTTTATATGCAGACTCTGTTTAATGCCTTTCCCTTATGTATTGCAGGGCTCTTGAGAGGAAAGATGAAATGAAGCGCTTGGAAGTTCGTAAGTATGGCAAGCGCTCTAACTGTCTCTTTCCTTGCAGCTTAGTTCGTGTTAAAGAGACGCCGGAGAATTTGCAGGCGTTTTATTGCGACGAGCGTGATGGACGTATGTAAATACCTGCTTAATGTCTTTTCTTTTGCCTTTCAGATGTTGGGTGCAGGGCCGGAGTCCGCGGAATGCCAGTATTGTTGTTAACAATACTTTGTCTTCACAGGCAGCGATGCAGAACGAAGAAATCCGGAATTCACAGCGTGCCAGTAAGTATGGCAATGCTTTTGTTCTTGCAGGTGGAGATGCGGCGTGAAGAAACGGCCGCAGCCGATGGATCAGGTAAGTAAGCACTGCGTGTAAAGTTCGCCTTGCTAACCTGTTGTTTCTGTTCTTTACAGGTGCTGATGATGTCTGGATACTGAAATGGTAAGTAGGATTCTTGCAGGTCCAGGATCGGAAGAAGAAAGGCCGGAGCAGACTCGGTGAGCGTTCTGCTGCAGATGCAGAATAACGCGAAGCACGCTTCATCTATCGGGTGTGGTTTAAATAGCCTTGGAGTGATGAGGCATCTTCTTCCACGGCCCCGCCTAGGTAAGAAAAGAGTTCCAGTTTCCAGAAGAGTTCCAGTGCTGTATCCAGAGAGTGGAGCTGCCCCACCCAGGTAAGAAAGTAGTTCCTGATCTCGGATGGCTTCTAACCCACCCAAGCATCTTCACACCTATTATGAGCCCGGCGCTTCCAGTGCCGGGACCAATGGTTTTGATGAGCCTGGTGCCACCGGCGCCAGGACAAGGTCCAAAAGGTCCCAGTGGGGACCGGCTGGTGCTTAGGATTAGGGTTAGGGGCCTGCTTCCAAGGACGTTGGGCTGGTCCTGACTCCTTGGAAGCAGTGATCATGACACTTTCCCACTGAAAGCTGCCACAGCAATGTCAACGGCAAAGACCATGCTTAAGGAATATTTTCCTAGGTTTGGCTTGCCGAGAGTAATTTGGTCCACATTTTATCGCTGCTGTCATCCTGCAAGTATGTGCAGGATTACAGATTGATAAACGCTCGGTCAGACATACCCATAAAGAACAAAATTGCCAAGGTGTGTGCGCACAGCAATCTGAAATGGCCTGACGCTTTGCAAATAGCCTTACTATCAATTCGGACAACCGCACAATCAAAGACTGTCATGGGGAGACCAGCCAATGGGCCTCATTCCGACCCTGGCGTTAACCAAGGCGCTATTAGCACCTTGGTTGACGCCGTTATCTTTCCGACTCCGCCATGGTGAATGGCGGAATTACCGCCCCATTCCAAGGTTGGCGGGGTCGGTAATTCCCGATTCACCAAGGGCCCTTCCCCATTCCCATTTTTGCCCCATAGGGCTCAATGGGAATGGGGAAGGCGCTAATTACGGCACCGTAAATTACGGTGCCGTAATTAGCTCCTAGGTCCCTTTGCGGGTTGGTTTTTTAACGCCTGCAAAAAGCAGGCGTTAAGTACCATCCCGCAAAGGGAACTCGGATTAGGGTGGTAAGGGTTTAACGGCACCGGTCTTGTTAACGGTGACCGTTAACCCTTACCGCCCGACTCGGAATGACCCCCAATGTATGGAATGCACCAATGCCCATGCAGTTGAAAGTAATCGAGTACCTACTTTTGTCTGACTATTGTGATCAGTTGTGTTTGATTCACCAAGAGGTACGAGCAGCCCTCCCTGTAAAATACGAGGGTCCAGGTCATCGACTCTGACCTGGTCAGTGGATCCTGGTGAAGAACTAGGAGAGGGGCACCTGCCTTGCACCTCGTTGGAAAGGACCACACCAGATCCTTTTGGCTATGCAGTACAAGTGAACGGAAAGAAACACTGGATCCACGTGACACATGTGAAGAGGATTCCTTTTCCTCTGCCCTATGATGAAGGGCAGGAGAAGGGAATTGATGATCCCGATGCTCACAATGAGCCTGCTTTGATCGACACCAAGGGTGTCACGAAAGGTCTTCCTGAGCATGTGAGGCCTAGGGAGATTGCTGCTTCTTCGTTTTCTTCTTCACTGTCGATCGATCTTCTTCATGAAATGACAATGCTTTGTTCAACGATCATTCAGAACCTGAAGTTGTAAGGTACAATCTGCGATCACGGAACAGGATTTAGATTTAGGGCCTGCTGACATTACATTAATGTTATAGAATAGGAAAGTACAGCTAGGATTCTGTGCCCACAAGAGACCCACAAGAAACCACCATTGAGCCAGTCCCTCGTCAATCCTCTGTAGCATACAATAAGAGGCAGGGACCGGCAAAGTTACCTTCAATCAAGATAGGCCACGCGGTCAAGTGCCACCCACAGATGAACTAAAAGAGCCTAACAGGGAGGCTTCTTAACAGACTCTGAGAAACTATGCCTATTTTAGGGGCCACTTGTACTGAAAAGGATCTTGATCATTTTGCTGATAATGAGTCTGCCAATCGAGGGTCATACTCCAAGAGGACCAAATGGATACTGATCATAAAAACAGCTTGTATTGTAATTACATTGACATTCAGGTTTTGGTATCTGGAGAGTACACATCCGCTTGATGTTTTATTGCCAACTGCACGTGTCTCCACTGTGTCTCCACCATATGTGCATTCGCACACCCTCCGTCCTCGAGACCTCCAACATAGAGGAGGTTATCATAACAACACCCTCTTGATGATCATGAATGAAACCCATGCCATTCTAAGTAGGACCAATTGTTGGATTTGTTCATATCTGCCACAACATGGGGAAAAGGGATTGGGCTGATATATACATCCAACACCTCTAACTGCTGCTTGTTATGCTTCACTTAGGGCACTATTCTTTGGCCGATGGAACAATTGTGTCACTGGGAATTTTGATGGGACTAATCTCAATGAGTTTGAAAAATTAGTTTTAGCACCTTTAGGATGTTCTCTGTTTGCGAATGGGAGCAAGCTAAATGTTGCTTCTATTAGGCATTCTGATAGACTCCCCAGACCTTTCCAATCAATTATTACCTTTAAAATGGCTCCCACAGGTTATGCCATGCCTCCTTCCTATACTATTAACCATAGTCCAAACTATGTTCAATTTTGCATACGAAGAGAGTGTTCCCAACCAATGGGTACATTTGAGGGATGTACGAAGGTTGCTGTGCTAACTAGCGAAGATAGACTGCTATATATAGGAGACCCCTTTTATTTTGTTTGTGGTAATGAGGCATATCCTTGGTTGCCAAGAGATTGGGAGGGTACTTGTATTTGGGTATACTATTACCAGGTGTATATGTTGCCACCACTGCTGAAGTTTCTAGAACTCGTCCCAGGTGGGATGAGGATGGTGACACTCCCTCACAGATTCTGGGTGATGTTGCTAACATTTTTGTGCCATTTTGGGGACAGATAATAAACTCCCAAGAAATTAGAAAATTGGCGAGGGTTTTAGAGAAAACCATCAATGAAACCACTGACATCCTATACAACATGACACTAGAGCAAAAGGCTATTAGATTAGTGGCTCTTCAAAATAGGGTGGTGCTAGACATCATTCTAGCTGAGCGTGGTGGGGTGTGCAAAATGGTGGGATCTGCGTGTTATGATTTTTTACCTGATTCCTCTCCTACCATATGAAAGGCAATTAAGACATTGCACACCTTAAGTACTGAAGTACACGTTCCAGAGGGAAACTGGGATATTGGCACATGGTTCTGGGACTTATTACGATCTTGGGGCTGGAAAATCTTTGCAGTTCTAATGGCGATCCTTGGCATTGTACTGTTTTGCTGCTGTTGCATAAAGTGTCTTCCTGTCATTTTTTCTATGATAGGGGGAAGTTGTGCACAAGCGGTTGGCAAACTGGAACCTAAGACACATATGCCCGGAAAGATTACTAATGCCTTGGTAATGCAGGATGTCACTATAAAAGAGTAAATGGCGATCAATGTTTTTGAGGATATCGATTCAGGATGTTGTGACGATGATACATGGTTTTCAGATGAAGCTAATGTTTGCGTAATGCTCTTGGCTTTGGCCAAAAGGATGGTTTGTAAAAGCATTATTTTGCATGAATACCGTCTAATAGTAAACATTGGCCTAAGAACATTCGCATCGTACTGTAAATCGCATTTGAATGAACCTGAAATAGGCTGACTACGCCACCATTTTAAGTTATCCACCATTTTGATTAACTCCTGTTAGAATTTGTGTTTTCTGATCCAGCAGAGCAAAATGAACTTTGTACTGTGTCAACGTAGACAAACATGCTGAAGATGCTAAGGTGGATTGTTTGTCCTGCACTAAGGAAACCTTGAAGCTAAAGAAGAGCCATGCTAATCAGTAATTTAGATGCCATCTGTACCAACAGTGTCTTACCCGTTCAAATAGCGAAACAGAATGATGAATAGCTGAATATGTGCTTTTGCAGAAATTTTGTTTTCGCTCCTTGAAACTTAGCTGACTTTAAACTTAAGAAGAAATGGTAGACAAATATAAGTAAATGAAGTGAGGACTGTTACCTTTGTGTCCAATGTTTGAAAAACATATGGAGTGTTTAACAGAAAACAGCCAGCTATTTAAGGATGTTTAAACATGTATTAGTTAAGTGGAAAGGCTATGTAACCAAGGTTAATGTGTTACATGAAGAGGGGCTGGACGATGTGTCCAGATGTTTGAGAACAATGTATAAATACTCATGTTTTTGAAATGTCCAGCACTCTCTCATCTCATGGTGTCTGCATGCACACATTTCAGGGTGTTGAGAGCCAGACAGCTGTTCTGTTAAAATAAATTGTACTTGTACCTTAGTACTCATGACTGGCGTATTCCTATTATGTTGTATTAAGTCTTGATATTCTTTTAATCTTTCAACCAGGTGAGTGGAAGGAGGGGATATTAAAGACCCCCCCTTATTCCTATGCTTCCCGTATGGGCCCATCCATGGCTGCTTCAGGTCCAGGGCCCCGGCCCTGGAGCACTCATGTGGGAACACCTCTGAGAACCATAACCCCTTTCGTACAAGAATATCTCTGGGTGCTGCAATATCCCCGCACACACCCTTGTATAGCAAAACTGGGGATGAGAAAGACCCCATTTTGTAACTCACAGACTCCATTTTCAAATAGTAAGAGGCTATTAGGGTTTCACTCCAGCCTGCAGCCATCCCCATCAAGCGCATACAGCCAGCGCGACTCTCCACCCACCTCCTCCCCCCTGCCGTCCACATAACTACTTGGTTCCCATGAGAAGGCTGGCAGCAGGAATGCAACAAAATCCACACTGAATCACTTGCCGTCCGACTCCCTCCATTGATTCAGATGCGGCCCAGAATGAGGGCCAGAGCCAGGGCTATCTGTCTCTGTAAACCTGCCCTGCACCCCGCAGACCCTGGCCATAAAAACATAATCCCTGTGCACCCCAGAGCAAAGTCAACAATCGAAAGGACCCTTAAACCAGTGAACCTACCTTCCCTTTGATTTATATGAAAGTAAACATGTCTTCTCATCTTGTGCGCAATTATATAAACCTGTTGATAACCTAAGAAGGCTTATGAGTAAACAATGTAAATACATATACGTGTGTAACTTGAAATTCCTATGCTAACCTGCTGTATTGAGAGCAGAATATATGTTAACTTATAATGCTGGAACAGTTACACTACTAACTACAATATTACAATAGGTAACGGACTATAGATCTGTGCATGCTCACACAATGCTACCTCACTGTTGACAACACTGAATGTAATTACATGTACAATGTCAGAAAAGTACAATATAGAAGTTAGTCGCCCTTGGCTGTCATTGTTATGTGATTATTCGTCAGCAATCTCTCTCTCTCTCTCACTATCTGTTTGTTGTTATAACACTGCCCAGTTGTATAGAGGTAAAAGTATGTCTCAAGCTTATTTGCCTCAAATGTAAACCAGCAAGCCGCATGTTAAAAGGTAATCTGTTATGTGTAATTAGAAAGGCCTCCAGCCATTATGTAGTGTGGGACTAAAACCGTAAAAGGGGGCCTCAGCTCATCTTGGATCACCCTGGCGTCAACAAAGAGTTATGTTGTCTAGACATTTACAGGGTAATTCATAGAAATTCACACAAAAGTGGCGCACGCAACTGGCGCACAGCGTGCCCGTGCGAATGTCTGCGCCAGCCGCGTGCGCTAAAATCGATTTCCGCAAACAGCGTATTCATGGATTTTCGCATCCAAAACCAGCCGTGGCGCAGCGTGGCGCAGCGACCCTGCAGCAGCGCCAGTTACGCCCCCAAGAACGCCCTTGCGCAAGGAAAAGCCTTCAAAATCCCCAAATAATCGCAAAGGGCTGCGCTAACCCTGGACCAGTTCACAGGGCTGGCAAACAGCAAACGCCAAGCGGGGAACGTGTATTTCAGTGGTTCGCGGGAAGTTCCACACGCAAATGTCCTGTGTACGTGTGCATCAGGGGTGTGCGGGAAGTATCACACGCGATTCCAGCAGGGTACGTGTATTACGGCGGTGCGCGGGAAGTCCCATATGCGATTTCAGCAGGGTACGTGTATTTCAGGGGTGCGCGGGAAGTTCCACACGCGATTGGCCCCGTGCGAGCAGGGTACGTGTATTCCAGGGGTGCGCGGGAAGTTCCACACGCGATTTCAGCAGGGTACGTGTATTTCAGGGGTGCGCGGGAAGTTCCACACTCGTTTGGCCCCGTGCGAGCAGGGTACGTGTATTTCAGGGGTGCGCGGGAAGTTCCACATGCGATTTCAGCAGGGTACGTGTATTTCAGGGGTGCGTGGGAAGTTCCACACGCGATTTCAGCAGGGTACGTGTATTTCAGGGGTGCGCGGGAAGTATCACACGCGATTCCAGCAGGGTACGTGTATTACGGCGGTGCGCGGGAAGTCCCACATGCGATTTCAGCAGGGTACGTGTATTTCAGGTTTGCGCGGGAAGTTCCACACGCGATTGGCCCCGTGCGAGCAGGGTACGTGTATTCCAGGGGTGCGCGGGAAGTTCCACACGCGATTTCAGCAGGGTACGTGTATTTCAGGGGTGCGCGGGAAGTTCCACACGCGTTTGGCCCCGTGCAAGCAGGGTACGTGTATTTCAGGGGTGCGCGGGAAGTTCCACATGCGATTTCAGCAGGGTACGTGTATTTCAGGGGTGCGTGGGAAGTTCCACACGCGATTTCAGCAGGGCACGTGTATTTCAGGGGTGCGCGGGAAGTTCCACACGCGATTCCATCAGGGTACGTGTACTTCAGTGGTGCGTGGGAAGTTCCACATGCGATTGGCCCCGTGCGAGCAGGGTACGTGTATTTCAGGGGTGCGCGGGAAGTTCCACACGCGATTTCAGCAGGGTACGTGTATTTCAGGGGTGCTCGGGAAGTTCCACACACGATTTCAGCAGTGTACGTGTATTTCAGGGGTTCTGGGGAGTACTGCACATGAATTGGCTGTGTGGGTCCTCCCAGGTGTGCACTCTACAACCTCCACGGCCCCTGCAGGCAGCCCACATCACGGGGGACTACCCTGCACTCCTGCTCATGTCCCGCAGGCAGCCCATCCACCATGGGCATTCCCCCCAGCCAACCCACATGTCACCTTGCACTACTGATCAACAACGCATGTCTCCCAGCACCCCCACCCCCCCAGCAGTCAGGGGCACCCTCCACCAGGCCCCCACTCCTGTCTCCCTGCACCCCCACCCCCCAGCAGTCAGGGGTACCCTCCACCAGGCCCATACTCCTGTCTCCCTGCACCCCCTACCCCCCAGCAGTCAGGGGCACCCTCCACCAGGCTCCCACTCTTGCCTCCCTGCACCCCCACCCCCAGCAGTCAGGGGCACCCTCCACCAGGCCCCCACTCCTGTCTCCCTGTACCCCCTACCCCCCAGCAGTCAGGGGCACCCTCCACCAGGCTCCCACTCCTGTCTCCCAGCACCCCCACCCTCCAGCCACCAGGGGCAGCCTCCACCAGCCCCCCACTCATGTCCCCTATTACCCCCACCCCCCAGCAGTGCAGGGGCAGCCTCCACCAGGCCCCCAATCATGTCTCCCACCACCCCCACCCCTCAGCAGTGCAGGGGCAGGCCCCACCAGGCCCCCACTCATGTCCCCTATTACCCCCACCCCCCAGCAGTGCAGGGGCAGCCTCCACCAGGCCCCCACTCATGTCCCCTATTACCCCCACCCCCCAGCAGTGCAGGGGCAGCCTCCACCAGGCCCCCACCCATGTCTCCCATCACCCCCACCCCCCAGCCACCAGGGGCAGCCTCCACCAGGCCCCCACTCATGTTGCCCACCACCCCCACCCCCCAGCAGTGCAGGGGCAGCCTCCACCAGGCCCCCACTCATGTCTCCAACCACCCCCACTCTCCAGCAGTGCAGGCGCAGCCTCCACCAGGCCCCCACTCATGTCCCCTATTACCCCCACCCCCCAGCAGTGCAGGGGCAGCCCCCACCAGGCCCCCACTCATGTCCCCTATTACCCCCACCCCCCAGCAGTGCAGGGGCAGCCTCCACCAGGCCCCCACTCATGTCCCCTATTACCCCCACCCCCCAGCAGTGCAGGGGCAGCCTCCACCAGGCCCCCACTCATATCCCCTATTACCCCCACCCCCCAGCAGTGCAGGGGCAGCCTCCACCAGGCCCCCACTCATGTCTCCCACCACCCCCACCCCCCAGCAGTGCAGGGGCAGCCTCCACCAGGCCCCCACTCATGTCCCCTATTACCCCCACCCCCCAGCCACCAGGGGCAGCCTCCACCGGGCCCCCACTCATGTTGCCCACCACCCCCACCCCCCAGCCACCAGGGGCTGCCTCCACCAGGCCCCCACTCATGTCTCCCACCACCCCCACCCCCCAGCAGTGCAGGGGCAGCCTCCACCAGGCCCCCACCCATTTCTCCCATCACCCCCACCCCCCAGCCACCAGGGGCAGCCTCCACCAGGCCCCCACTCATGTCTCCCACCACCCCCACCCCCCAGCCACCAGGGGCAGCCTCCACCAGGCCCCCACCCATGTCTCCCATCACCCCCACCCCCCAGCAGTGCAGGGGCAGCCTCCACCAGGCCCCCACTCATGTCCCCTATTACCCCCACCCCCCAGCAGTGCAGGGGCAGCCCCCACCAGGCCCCCACTCATGTCCCCTATTATCCCCACCCCCCAGCAGTGCAGGGGCAGCCTCCACAAGGCCCCCACTCATGTCCCCTATTACCCCCACACCCCAGCAGTGCAGGGGCAGCCTCCACCAGGCCCCCACCCATGTCTCCCATCACCCCCACCCCCCAGCAGTGCAGGGGCAGCCTCCACCAGGCCCCCACCCATGTCTCCCATCACCCCCACCCCCCAGCCACCAGGGGCAGCCTCCACCAGGCCCCCACTCATGTCTCCCACCACCCCCACCCCCCAGCCACCAGGGGCAGCCCCCACCAGGCCCCCACTCATGTCCCCTATTACCCCCACCCCCAGCAGTGCAGGGGCAGCCTCCACCAGGCCCCCACTCATGTCCCCTATTACCCCCACCCCCCAGCAGTGCAGGGGCAGCCTCCACCAGGCCCCCACTCATGTCTCCCACCACCCCCACCCCCCAGCCACCAGGGGCAGCCTCCACCAGGCCCCCACTCATGTCGCCCACCACCCCCACCCCCCAGCAGTGCAGGGGCAGCCTCCACCAGGCCCCCACTCATGTCTCCCACCACCCCCACCCCCCAGCCACCAGGGGCAGCCTCCACCAGGCCCCCACTCATGTCTCCCACCACCCCCACCCCCCAGCCACCAGGGGCAGCCTCCACCAGGCCCCCACTCATGTCTCCCACCACCCCCACCCCCCAGCCACCAGGGGCAGCCCCCACCAGGCCCCCACTCATGTCCCCTATTATCCCCACCCCCCAGCAGTGCAGGGGCAGCCTCCACCAGGCCCCCACTCATGTCCCCTATTACCCCCACACCCCAGCAGTGCAGGGGCAGCCTCCACCAGGCCCCCACCCATGTCTCCCATCACCCCCACCCCCCAGCAGTGCAGGGGCAGCCTCCACCAGGCCCCCACCCATGTCTCCCATCACCCCCACCCCCCAGCCACCAGGGGCAGCCTCCACCAGGCCCCCACTCATGTCTCCCACCACCCCCACCCCCCAGCCACCAGGGGCAGCCCCCACCAGGCCCCCACTCATGTCCCCTATTACCCCCACCCCCAGCAGTGCAGGGGCAGCCTCCACCAGGCCCCCACTCATGTCCCCTATTACCCCCACCCCCCAGCAGTGCAGGGGCAGCCTCCACCAGGCCCCCACTCATGTCTCCCACCACCCCCACCCCCCAGCCACCAGGGGCAGCCTCCACCAGGCCCCCACTCATGTCGCCCACCACCCCCACCCCCCAGCAGTGCAGGGGCAGCCTCCACCAGGCCCCCACTCATGTCCAACTCATGTTCCCCTGCACCCCCATCCCCAGCACTGTGGGCCACCTGCCAGCAGGCCCCCACTCATGTCCAACTCATGTTCCCCAGCCAACATGTCATCACAATCTAGATCCCTGGTCCCTATGGTCAGCCTCCAAATGCAAAACACCCACCCGAGTATTGCATCCACCCACTCAGAAATGGCAATAACATGATAGAACAGCAATTGCAAGTTTGGAAACGAACACATGTCCCTCACATACACCCAATGGGTGTCAGTGAATCTCAAAACCCATATCATGGTATGCATGAAACCAATGAGATGATACTACACATTGAAGTTTGATAAAAAAATATGTATTAAAGGAAACATGAATTGAATCAAAAATAAACTAACAGAAATGAGAATGTAAAAAAAGTAAAAAGAAGCACGTCCGTGAAAAAATGCAAAACCAAAAATCAGAATCCAAAGGAATGGTGTCCAAAGTCACAGTCCACAAAATAAAATCCAATGGGAAATTATAATTGAAAGCCATTGCTCCATGGGTACATTGTAAAAAGTAAAGAAAATCCAACAGTGAACTATGTACAGGTGAACAAGCCAGGGTCCATGATCCCAACAAAAGAAATGAAACCTATCTAACAACACTACCTAATAAAAAATAACTATATACAAAAATGTGGGCCATTGTCCAAAAGGTCCAAAGAAAATGCAAAAACAAAGGAAACCTAACACTAACTACACAACTATTTACATAGGCAGCGGGCTAGTCCAACGGCTCACTGGATGTTGTCATGGGCCAGGGCATCATCGAACTCCTGTTCAATGGCTTGGAGGCGGGCATGTTCCCTGGCCCCGAGGTCTCGCAGGGATAAAGCAGTGTCCAGCTCCAACTCCCTGCGAAGACCCTCGAGGCACTCAGCCCGCCTCAGCGCCCTTCGCATGGAGCTCTCCGCCCTGACCATTGTGAGCCGTTCCTCTTCTGCCCGCTGCCGCTCCGCACCTACCTGCTGGCCCAACCGCTCCCACACGGAAGCCACTCCCATTCCAGGGTTCTCCTGCCCTCCGGCTGATGCCTGCACCCTGATGTTGATGGCCCCGAGCCATGATGCCTCCCACGTCGAGCCTGCCGCTGCCTCCGACGCAACTGCCTGTACCAGCTTGACGGCATCCAGGCTGATGGAATCCACCGACGCCGTCGTGCACATGCCCTGCCCGATGATGCCGTCACATCCTCCATCTGCTGGGGTCCAGTTGCTGGTGTGTCCACCCCTGCTGGACCTCCGACTCCCGACTGTGGCAGGGATGGGATCCCCACCGAGCTGGCTGCATTGCTCGGGGCAGGTCCACAGGGGGCCCTGGTGGCATCTGGGCCGGAAGACGGCATGGAGAACGACTGATGCATAGTCTCCACAGAGGAGGAGAGGGTTGCCAGATTGGCCGACACATGTAGGAAACTCCCGACCATGGCCGATCCCAACTGGGCCACGTCGGCACGGTGCTCTCCGTGATGACGTGCATGCTCCTCCCGGGAAGCACGCACCTCATCACGAATTGCACCTGTGCGCAACGCAACACCAATCAGGACCTTCTCCATACGGCCAGGGGTCCCCTCGTCTGCAGGTGGAGGGGAGTCAGATGACATGGACATCCCCCCTACCTGCGGACGGGCCTGGGATGGGGCATCCCTGCTGGTGCCTGGTGGTGCAGTCACAGTGTCAGGGACAGTGACATGCACAGGCCCCTCCACGGCGACCTGTGCTGCCTCCTGCCCCTGCCCCTGGACTGCAACACTTGCACCAGCAGGGATGCCCCCACCAGGCCCCGTGTGCGCCTCAGTAGCGGCCTCCTCCTCCTCTGTTATGAGGGAAACACCCACGCGCGGCATGTCACAGACGCGCTCACGCGCTAAGGGCCTTTGGTCCAATGAAATCGCATATGTGTGCTGACGTGCATACGCGCTAAGGGCCTTTCCTCGATTCACACGCAGACGTGCAGGATTTTCACGTGCCAAATCACTCCGTATCAAGCTGGCCACGCGTAAGCACACGGAAGACCACGCTCCTGCCCACAAGGCCGAATTACTGTCCCCCAGAGCCCTGAGCACGCTCCCACCTGCCATCTGCTGCTGCCTGACTGCCTGCTGCCCACGTGCCCTGCCATTTGCTGCCTGCACATCAGCCAGGGGTGCTGTTGCTGTGACCACCCCTGCTGGAACCGAAGACTCCCGACTGCAATTCCATCGCTCCACAGCCCAGCCCCAGGACCCAGTTGCCCACCCACTCCTGCCTCTGGGGTTGTCATGTCGGGCACTGCAACATCTGGCACCACTGACAACCCCCGGCCAGAGAGGCAGAGGGGCACCAGCTTCAGTGCCAGGGAAGTTGGTGTCCTGGTGGAGCAAGTCCTGGGGCAGTATGATGCCCTCTACGGAAGGGTGCGCGCCGACAAGGAAGGACGGACTCGGATCTGGACCGACATCGTGACTGCCATCAACGCGGAGGGGGTGGCAGTCCGCGACTTCCAACATGTCAAGAAGCGCTGGGAGGACTTCAGGTCCAGGACCCTGAGCAAGGCCCGGCGCCTCTTGAAGGCAGCGGATGCTAAGGGGCGCCGGGGTCACTTGTCGGAAGATCAGATGAGGGTCCTGGAACGCATATACCCAGCGCTCCACGTCCAGGTCCTTGAGAGGCAGACCCGTCTGGAGTCGAGCGGTAAGTGTACATGCATCATGATTGTAACCTGTGCGTGTGGTGATGTGCCAGTAGTGTGCCGGTTGCACATCTGTTTGTATGGGGCCGAGTATGGGTGGGGGTTTACAGGACTGTGAGGCTAACACATGCGAGGGCTGTCATGTGTGAGACATGGATGGTGCTTGTGTGTGTCGGCTTGCATGCCAAATGCAGTTGCGTGGGCACACATGTTTGGATGAATGTGTATGTAAGTGGGCATGTTCGTGATGTCACGCATGTATGTTGTTCTCAGCTGCATGTATCAGCACTGTGTACATGTGCATGTGTGTGTATTTGACAAGGGTGCAACAGTGATGCAACATGGATGCATGTGACAGCGGGATGTGGAACCCTGATTGGCAGATGTGACATGGATGCCCATCGGAACACTGCGACAGTTGGCTGAGGTGTACACATGCATGCAAGTGTGGTGGTGTGCATGCATGTGTAGTGCACTCCCTGTGTTGCATGTGATGTCTGGCTCACCTTTGCCTGCTCATGCTGTTGTATGTGTATGGATGGTGCTGGCAGTTGCAATGTGGCTGTGGTATGGCTCATGTGTGCAAGTTGAAATGACATGTGTTTTGCCCATTGTGATGCCATGTCTGAGGTTTGCCAATGCCACTCATGTGCAACTGTCATGTGTGTATGTGTCCATTGTACAGTGCCCTGATGCCTGTGTTTTATTTCTCCCTGTCTGCAGCGTCAACTGATGAAGAGGGCGGAGAAGGTGCTGTGGAGCACAGCGGCGGGGATCGCACCGCCAGCCGGAGACGCAAGGCCCGGCTCCCCTCCCAGGTTGTGATCTCGTCGGGGAGTGAGGAGTCCGGTGCCGCATCCCAGGCCGCAGCTGCCGGTGGGAGCTCCAAGAGGCGTAGGTCAGAGTTGGACTCCTCGGCAGCAGAAGGGGCAGCTGGGACCCCACAGGGCCCAACGGGGGAAGATGGCACGGAGTCATCCAGGTTGGTGGGGGGTTTGGTGGAGGAGGAGGCCGTGCAAGCAACAGAGACGGGGTCTGGAGGTGGGGATTCCACTGGTGCTAGTGGTGCAGTGCAGGACCAGGGACAGGAGGCAGCACAGGTCGCCGCGGAGGTGCCTGTGTGCAATCCTGTCCCTGATCCTGTCACTGCATCATCTTGCACCAGCAGGGATGCCTACGTCCAGACCCGTTTTCAGGCAGGGGATGAGCTCACGACAACTGGCCTTCCACTGCCTGCGGACGTGGCTATCCGGGTCCGGGTTGAGCCTGTCCTGGCTGGTGTGGCATTGTGTCAATGGGCCATGCGAGGTGACCTGCAGTCTTTTCATGAGGAGACTGCACGTCATCTCGAATGGCTCGTTGACCTCGTCGGCCTACTGGGACAGGTCACCCAGGCCGGATTCCTCCGTTTGATGGGGCTTGCTACGACCCCCTCCTCAACTGAACCCCCTATGTGCCAGTCGTCCTCCGTGCCATCTTCCCACCCATCAGTCACCTGGGTGCCCTGTGGAGCTGCCTCTGACGGTGCGGCCAGGCTGGTGGAGGAGGCATCCCTGCCAAAGTCGGGAGTCGGACGTCAGCAGGGGTGGCCACATCAACGACTGCACCCCAGCCAGCGGAGGATGTGCAGGCAGCAGGAGGCAGTGCACGGGCAGAGGCGCAGCAGCAGCAACGTGGTGGGAGCCATGATGGCTCGGGGCCTTCCACATCGGAGGGGCAGGCATCGGCCGGAGGGCAGGGGGACCCAGGACGGGAAGTGTCTTCCGTGTGGCAGCGGTTGGGCCACGCCATAGATGCGGAGCGGCAACGGGTGGAAGAGGCACGGCTCACGATGGTCAGGGCGGAGAACCCCATGCAGAGGGCCCTGAGGCGTGCTGAGTGCCTCGAGGCAATCCGCAGGGAGTTTGGGGGGAACATGTGGACGGCCCTGCGGACCCTCGGGGCCATGGAGGAGGAGCGCCTCCGGGACATTGAGCAGGAGTTCGATGATGCCATGGCCCGGAACATCCCGAAGTGAGCCGTCGGACTAGCCCGCTGCCCTTGTAAATAGTCATATAGTTAGTGTTAGGTTTCCTTTGGTTTCGCATTTTTTTTTGGACCTTTTGGACAATGGGCCACATTTTTGTATATAGTTATTTTTTTTAGGTAGTGTTATTAGATAGGTTTCATTTATTCAGTTGGGATCATGGACCCTGGATTGTTTATCTGTACATAGTAGACTTTTGGATTTTCAATTTTTATTATGATTTCGCCATGGAGCAATGGTTTTCGATTTTAATTTTCCATTGGATTTACTTTTGTGGACTGTGACTTTGGACACCTTTCCTTTGCATTATGATTTGTGGTTTAGCATTATTTCACGGACCTGCTGTTTCTTTATTTTTTAATTTCTATTATTGTTTGTTTATTTTTGATTCAATTTATGTTGTTTTTAATACATATGTTTTCTTCAAAGTTCAATGTGTAGTATCATCTCATTGGTTTCATGCATATCATGATATGGGTTTTGACATTCACTGACACCCATTGGGTGTATGTGAGGGACATGTGTTCATTTCCAAACTGGCAATTGGGCTTCTATCATGTTTTTGCCATTTCTAAGTGGGTGGATGCAATACTCGGGTGGGTGTTTGCCATTTGGAGGCTGACCATAAGGGCCAGGGATCTACATTGTGGTGACATGTTGGCTGGGAAACATGGGTGGGGGCCTGGTGGAGACTGCCCCTGCACTGCTGGGGGGTGGGGGTGCAGGGGGACATGAGTGGGGCCTGGTAGAGGCTGCCCCTGCACTGCTGGGGGTGCAGGGGGACATGAGTGGGGGCCTGGTGGAGGCTGCCCCTGGTGGCTGGGGAGTGGGGGTGCAGGGGGACATGAGTGGGGGCCTGGTGGAGGTTGCCCCTGCACTGCTGGGGGGTGAGGGTAATAGGGGTCATGAGTGGGGGCCTGGTGGAGGCTGCCCCTGGTGGCCGGGGGTGGGGGTGGTGGTAGACATGGGTGGGGGCCTGGTGGAGGCTGCCCCTGGTGGCTGGGGGGGTGCAGGGGGACATGAGTGGGGGCCTGATGGAGGCTGCTCCTGCACTGCTGGGGGGTGGGGTGGTGGTAGACATGAGTGGGGGCCTGGTGGAGGCTGCCCCTGCACTGCTGGGAGGTGTGGGTGCATGGGGACATGAGTGGGGGCCTGGTGGAGGCTGCCCCTGCACTGCTGGGGGGTGGGGTGCAGGGGGACATGAGTGGGGGCCTGGTGGAGGCTGCCCCTGCACTGCTGGGGGGTGGTGGTGGTGGTAGCCATGAGTGGGGGCCTGGTGGAGGCTGCCTCTGCACTGTTGGGGGGTGGGGGTGCAGGGGGACATGAGTGGGGGCCTGGTGGAGGCTGCCCCTGCACTGCTGGGGGGTGGGGGTGGTGGTAGACATGAGTGGGGGCCTGGTGGAGGCTGCCCCTGGTGGCTGGGGGGTGGGGGTGGTGGTAGACATGGGTGGGGGCCTGGTGGAGGCTGCCCCTGGTGGCTGGGGGGTGGGGGTGCAGGGGGGCATGAGTGGGGGCCTGGTGGAGGCTGCCCCTGCACTGCTGGGGGAGGGGTGATGGTAGACATGAGTGGGGGCCTGTCAGAGGCTGCCCCTGCACTGCTGGGGGGTGGGGGTGGTGGTAGACATGAGTGGGGGCCTGGTGGAGGCTGCCCCTGGTGGCTGGGGGGGTGGGGGTGCAGGGGGACATGAGTGGGGGCCTGGTGGAGGCTGCCCCTGCACTGCTGGGGGGTGGGGGTGGTGGTAGACATGAGTGGGGGCCTGGTGGAGGCTGCCCCTGGTGGCTGGGGGGGTGGGGGTGCAGGGGGACATGAATGGGGGCCTGGTGGAGGCTGCCCCTGCACTGCTGGGGGGTTGGGGTGGTGGTAGACATGAGTGGGGGCCTGGTGGAGGCTGCCCCTGCACTGCTGGGGGGTGGGGGTGATAGGGGACATGAGTGGGGGCCTG
Organism: Ambystoma mexicanum; assembly: GCF_040938575.1. Classification (NCBI taxonomy): domain Eukaryota; kingdom Metazoa; phylum Chordata; class Amphibia; order Caudata; family Ambystomatidae; genus Ambystoma; species Ambystoma mexicanum. The sequence continues at coordinate 720,828,898 of NC_090934.1, forward strand.
GTTGAGGCTGCCCCTGGTGGCTGGGGGGTGGGGGTGGTGGGAGACATGGGTGGGGGCCTGGTGGAGGCTGCTCCTGGTGGCTGGGGGGTGGGGGTGCAGGGGGACATGAGTGGGGGCCTGGTGGAGGCTGCCCCTGCACTGCTGGGGGGTGGGGTTAATAGGGGACATGAGTGGGGGCCTGGTGGAGGCTGCCCCTGGTGGCTGGGGGGTGGGGGTGGTGGTAGACATGGGTGGGGGCCTGGTGGAGGCTGCCCCTGCACTGCTGAGGGGTGGGAGACATGAGTGGGGGCCTGGTGGAGGCTGCCCCTGCACTGCTGGGGGGTGGGGGTGGTGGTAGACATGAGTGGGGGCCTGGTGGAGGCTGCCCCTCCACTGCTGGGGTGGGGGTGCAGGGGGACATGAGTGGGGGCCTGGTGTAGGCTGCCCCTGCACTGCTGTGGGGTGGGGCTGGTGGTAGACATGAGTGGGGGCCTAGTGGAGGCTGCCCCTGCACTGCTGGGGGGTGGGGGTGCAGGGGGGCATGAGTGGGGGCCTGGTGGAGGCTGCCCTTGCACTGCTGGGGGGTGGGGTGGTGGTAGACATGAGTGGGGGCCTGGTGGAGGCTGCCCCTGCACTGCTGGGGGGTGGGGGTGGTGGTAGATGAGTGGGGGCCTGGTGGAGGCTGCCCCTGCACTGCTGCGGGGTGGGGGTGCAGGGGGACATGAGTGGGGGCCTGTTGGAGGCTGCCCCTGCACTGCTGGGGGTTGGGGGTGGTGGTAGACATGAGTGGGGGCCTGGTGGAGGCTGCCCCTGCACTCCTGGGGGTGGGGGTGGTGGGAGACATGAGTGGGGGCCTGGTGGAGGCTGCCCCTGCACTGCTGGGGGGTGGGGGTGGTGGTAGACATGAGTGGGGGCCTGGTGGAGGTTGCCCCTGCACTGCTGGTGGGTGGGGGTGGTGGTAGATGAGTGGGGGCCTGGTGGAGGCTGCCCCTGCACTGCTTGGGGGTGGGGGTGCAGGGGGACATGAGTGGGGGCCTGGTGGAGGCTGCCCCTGCACTGCTGGGGGTTGGGGGTGGTGGGAGACATGTGTGGGGGCCTGGTGGAGGCTGCCCCTGCACTGCTGGGGGGTGGGGGTGGTGGGAGACATGAGTGGGGGCCTGGTGGAGGCTGCACCTGCACTGCTGGGGGGTGGGGGTGGTGGTAGACATGAGTGGGGGCCTGGTGGAGGCTGCCCCTGCACTGCTGAGGGGTGGGGGTGCAGGGGGACATGAGTGGGGGCCTGGTGGAGGCTGCCCCTGCACTGCTGGGGGTTGGGGGTGGTGGGAGACATGTGTGGGGGCCTGGTGGAGGCTGCCCCTGCACTGCTGGGGGGTGGGGGTGGTGGGAGACATGAGTGGGGGCCTGGTGGAGGCTGCACCTGCACTGCTGGGGGGTGGGGGTGGTGGTAGACATGAGTGGGGGCCTGGTGGAGGCTGCCCCTGCACTGCTGAGGGGTGGGGGTGCAGGGGGACATGAGTAGGGGCCTGGTGGAGGCTGCCCCTGCACTGCTGGGGGGTGGGGGTGGTGGTAGACATGGGTGGGGGCCTGGTGGAGGGTGCCCCTGGTGGCTGGGGGGTGGGGGTGCAGGGAGACATGTGTTGGTGATCAGTAGTGCAAGGTAACATGTGGGTTGGCTGGGGGGCATGGCCATGGTGGATGGGTTGCCTGTGGGACATGAGCAGGGGTGCAGGGTAGTCCCCTGTGGTGTGGGGTGCCTGCAGGGGCCGTGGAGGGTGTAGAGGGAACACCTGGGAAGACCCACACGGCCAAGTCACGTGTAGCATTCCCCGGCACCACCTAAATACACGTACCCTGCTGAAATCGTGTGTGAATCTTCCCGTGCACCTCGGAATACACGTACCCAGGCCAAACTTCCCACGCACCCCATAGTACACGTACCCAGGCTAATCGCGTGTGGGACTTCCCCTGCACCCCGAAGTACACGTACCCTGGCCAATCGCGTGTGGAACTTCCCACGCACCCCGAAGTACACGTACCCAGGCTAATTGCGTGTGGAACTTCCCACGCACCCCGAATGTTAGGGAGAATTCTCTTTTTAGGCTGAATTTCCTAACCTAGTGAGTCCCCCAGCAGCTTTGCTGGATTTCTGGTGTTTGTTTTTTTCCAGTCTGCCAAAAGTGAGACACTTTTCCTCCCACTCTTGGACATGTATGTGTGCAATTCCTTTGAATGTCAATGTGTTCTCTGGGCTATGGGGTCTTTTACTCCATAGGGTCTCATATGTTTTTCTATATGTGTTACACCTCACCCTACGTGCCGTAACACTGGGGCGTCCTAGCGGGCCTCCACCATAGACTCCATACCCGGGGACTGACTACTGTCTCCCCGGGCATGTAAAGTCACCATTGGCTTTACTAGACCTAAATTTTCTAACAGAACTAGTACAAACCATCTTATTGTGGACGTTCTAGTAGGGGTAATTCGATTACTCCTGGATCTGTTACTCGAGGGGGCACTGTCCTGTCCCCCCTCGTCGAGTTTTGGCTGGTGGCAGTGGAAACTACTTGTTATGTTCGACCCCGGACATAACCCTCTGGGATTCGTCCCATTGTTGGAGATTGATACTTTTTCTCGTTAATCTCTAACGTACCATCGATCTACTTATCTTAAATAAGTTTATCGGATGGTATTTTCTGCCAGAACTCGGTTTTTAAAATGGCGTCTGTGTTCGTCTCTGTGACTCCTAAACCAAAGTTTGAGCCCTTTGTTCCACTTTTGGCGGGCCTCTGGACAGAGACCCTCCAAAGTGGTGCCATTCTGTCTGGGTTACCACAGGGGTGTTGGAGGGGGTTTAGGCACCCTGGACCGAGTTGCCTTGCCAACTCCGCTTGCACTCTGGAGTCATTGGCCCAAGTGGTGACTCTCCCCGCTCACCACTTAGCATGTGTTGATTGACAGCTAGGCTGAATGAATGGGGGTTTTCTGCATAAAAGCAGGGCTTTTGGGACTGGATCTTCAGAAGTCGCCACAGGACCTAAGAATCCGACGAGGGTAACGCTGAGCCGACCTGCACGACGACACCTCCGGTGGAGCCCTGCGGAACCGACTCACCACTTCCCGACGACAGAGGAGATCTCCCTGCCGGAGAGTCTCTTCCCCTGACTGGTGGGAACAACCAGTCCCCTTTGCTTTTTATTCGCCTCAGGACGCAGTGGTCGAATTGCCCGTGCAACGCACCCCGGCAACCGGATAGCCACTACCCCTGTACCGCGACCAAAATGTGGTGCCTTGTGACGGAGCACTGCAGCAGGGGTGGCCACATCAACGACTGCACCCCAGCCAGCGGAGGATGTGCAGGCAGCAGGAGGCAGTGCACGGGCAGAGGCGCAGCAGCAGCAACGAGGTGGGAGCCATGATGGCTCGGGGCCTTCCACATCGGAGGGGCAGGCATCGGCCAGAGGGCAGGGGGACCCAGGACGGGAAGTGTCTTCTGTGTGGCAGCGGTTGGGCCACGCCATAGATGCGGAGCGGCAACGGGTGGAAGAGGCACGGCTCACGATGGTCAGGGCGGAGAACTCCATGCAGAGGGCCCTGAGGCGTGCCGAGTGCCTCGAGGCAATCCGCAGGGAGTTTGGGGGGAACATGTGGACGGCCCTGCGGACCCTCGGGGCCATGGAGGAGGAGCGCCTCCGGGACATTGAGCAGGAGTTCGATGATGCCATGGCCCGGAACATCCCGAAGTGAGCCGTCGGACTAGCCCGCTGCCCTTGTAAATAGTCATATAGTTAGTGTTAGGTTTCCTTTGGTTTCGCATTTTTTTTAGGACCTTTTGGACAATGGGCCACATTTTTGTATATAGTTATTTTTTTTAGGTAGTGTTATTAGATAGGTTTCATTTATTCAGTTGGGATCATGGACCCTGGATTGTTTATCTGTACATAGTAGACTTTTGGATTTTCAATTTTTATTATGATTTCGCCATGGAGCAATGGTTTTCGATTTTAATTTTCCATTGGATTTACTTTTGTGGACTGTGACTTTGGACACCTTTCCTTTGCATTATGATTTGTGGTTTAGCATTATTTCACGGACCTGCTGTTTCTTTATTTTTTAATTTCTATTATTGTTTGTTTATTTTTGATTCAATTTATGTTGTTTTTAATACATATGTTTTCTTCAAAGTTCAATGTGTAGTATCATCTCATTGGTTTCATGCATATCATGATATGGGTTTTGACATTCACTGACACCCATTGGGTGTATGTGAGGGACATGTGTTCATTTCCAAACTGGCAATTGGGCTTCTATCATGTTTTTGCCATTTCTAAGTGGGTGGATGCAATACTCGGGTGGGTGTTTGCCATTTGGAGGCTGACCATAAGGGCCAGGGATCTACATTGTGGTGACATGTTGGCTGGGAAACATGGGTGGGGGCCTGGTGGAGGCTGCCCCTGCACTGCTGGGGGGTGGGGGTGATAGGGGACATGAGTGGGGGCCTGGTGGAGGCGGCCCCTGGTGGCTGGGGGGTGGGGGTGGTGGGAGATATGGGTGGGGGCCTGGTGGAGGTTGCCCCTGGTGGCTGGGGGGTGGGGGTGCAGGGGGACATGAGTGGGGGCCTGGTGGAGGGTGCCCCTGCACTGCTGGGGGGTGGGGGTGGTGGTAGATATGAGTGGGGGCCTGGTGGAGGCTGCCCCTGCACTGCTGGGGGGTGGGGGTGCAGGGGGACATGAGTGGGGGCTTGGTGGAGGCTGCCCCTGCACTGCTGGGGGTTGGGGGTGCAGGGGGACATGCGTGGGGGCTTGGTGGAGGCTGCCCCTGCACTGCTGGGGGGTGGGGGTGGTGGTAGACATGAGTGGGGGCCTGGTGGAGGCTGCCCCTGGTGGCTGGAGGGTGGGGGTGGTGGGAGACATGAGTTGGACATGGGTGGGGGCCTGGTGGAGGCTGCCCCTGGTGGCTGGGGGGTGGGGGCGGTGGTAGACATGAGTGGGGGCCTGGTGAAGGCTGCCCCTGCACTGCCTGGGGGGTGGGGCTGGTGGTAGACATGAGTGGGGGCCTGGTGGAGGCTGCCCCTGCACTGCTGGGGGGTGGGGGTGCAGGGGGACATGAGTGGGGCCTAGTAGAGGCTGCCCCTGCACTGCTGGGGGTGCAGGGGGACATGAGTGGGGGGCTGGTGGAGGCTGCCCCTGGTGGCTGGGGAGTGGGGGTGCAGGGGGACATGAGTGGGGGCCTGGTGGAGGATGCCCCTGCACTGCTGGGGGGTGAGGGTAATAGGGGACATGAGTGGGGGCCTGGTGGAGGCTGCCCCTGGTGGCTGGGGGTGGGGGTGGTGGTAGACATGGGTGGGGGCCTGGTGGAGGCTGCCCCTGGTGGCTGGGGGGGTGCAGGGGGACATGAGTGGGGGCCTGGTGGAGGCTGCCCCTGCACTGCTGGGGGGTGGGGTGGTGGTAGACATGAGTGGGGGCCTGGTGGAGGCTGCCCCTGCACTGCTGGGAGGTGTGGGTGCATGGGGACATGAGTGGGGGCCTGGTGGAGGCTGCCCCTGCACTGCTGGGGGGTTGGGGTGCAGGGGGACATGAGTGGGGGCCTGGTGGAGGCTGCCCCTGCACTGCTGGGGGGTGGTGGTGGTGGTAGCCATGAGTGGGGGCCTGGTGGAGGCTGCCTCTGCACTGTTGGGGGGTGGGGGTGCAGGGGGACATGAGTGGGGGCCTGGTGGAGGCTGCCCCTGCACTGCTGGGGGGTGGGGGTGGTGGTAGACATGAGTGGGGGCCTGGTGGAGGCTGCCCCTGGTGGCTGGGGGGTGGGGGTGGTGGTAGACATGGGTGGGGGCCTGGTGGAGGCTGCCCCTGGTGGCTGGGGGGTGGGGGTGCAGGGGGGCATGAGTGGGGGCCTGGTGGAGGCTGCCCCTGCACTGCTGGGGGAGGGGTGATGGTAGACATGAGTGGGGGCCTGTCAGAGGCTGCCCCTGCACTGCTGGGGGGTGGGGGTGGTGGTAGACATGAGTGGGGGCCTGGTGGAGGCTGCGCCTGGTGGCTGGGGGGTGGGGGTGCAGGGGGACATGAGTGGGGGCCTGGTGGAGGCTGCCCCTGCACTGCTGGGGGGTGGGGGTGGTGGTAGACATGAGTGGGGGCCTGGTGGAGGCTGCCCCTGGTGGCTGGGTTGGGTGGGGGTGCAGGGGGACATGAATGGGGGCCTGGTGGAGGCTGCCCCTGCACTGCTGGGGGGTTGGGGTGGTGGTAGACATGAGTGGGGGCCTGGTGGAGGCTGCCCCTGCACTGCTGGGGGGTGGGGGTGATAGGGGACATGAGTGGGGGCCTGGTTGAGGCTGCCCCTGGTGGCTGGGGGGTGGGGGTGGTGGGAGACATGGGTGGGGGCCTGGTGGAGGCTGCTCCTGGTGGCTGGGGGGTGGGGGTGCAGGGGGACATGAGTGGGGGCCTGGTGGAGGCTGCCCCTGCACTGCTGGGGTGTGGGGGTAATAGGGGACATGAGTGGGGGCCTGGTGGAGGCTGCCCCTGGTGGCTGGGGGGTGGGGGTGGTGGTAGACATGGGTGGGGGCCTGGTGGAGGCTGCCCCTGCACTGCTGAGGGGTGGGAGACATGAGTGGGGGCCTGGTGGAGGCTGCCCCAGCACTGCTGGGGGGTGGGGGTGGTGGTAGACATGAGTGGGGGCCTGGTGGAGGCTGCCCCTGCACTGCTGGGGGGTGGGGGTGCAGGGGGACATGAGTGGGGGCCTGGTGTAGGCTGCCCCTGCACTGCTGTGGGGTGGGGCTGGTGGTAGACATGAGTGGGGGCCTGGTGGAGGCTGCCCCTGCACTGCTGGGGGGTGGGGGTGCAGGGGGGCATGAGTGGGGGCCTGGTGGAGGCTGCCCTTGCACTGCTGGGGGGTGGGGTGGTGGTAGACATGAGTGGGGGCCTGGTGGAGGCTGCCCCTGCACTGCTGGGGGGTGGGGGTGGTGGTAGATGAGCGGGGGCCTGGTGGAGGCTGCCCCTGCACTGCTGCGGGGTGGGGGTGCAGGGGGACATGAGTGGGGGCCTGTTGGAGGCTGCCCCTGCACTGCTGGGGGTTGGGGGTGGTGGTAGACATGAGTGGGGGCCTGGTGGAGGCTGCCCCTGCACTCCTGGGGGTGGGGGTGGTGGGAGACATGAGTGGGGGCCTGGTGGAGGCTGCCCCTGCACTGCTGGGGGGTGGGGGGGGTGGTAGACATGAGTGGGGGCCTGGTGGAGGTTGCCCCTGCACTGCTGGTGGGTGGGGGTGGTGGTAGATGAGTGGGGGCCTGGTGGAGGCTGCCCCTGCACTGCTGGGGGGTGGGGGTGCAGGTGGACATGAGTGGGGGCCTGGTGGAGGCTGCCCCTGCACTGCTGGGGGTTGGGGGTGGTGGGAGACATGTGTGGGGGCCTGGTGGAGGCTGCCCCTGCACTGCTGGGGGGTGGGGGTGGTGGGAGACATGAGTGGGGGCCTGGTGGAGGCTGCACCTGCACTGCTGGGGGGTGGGGGTGGTGGTAGACATGAGTGGGGGCCTGGTGGAGGCTGCCCCTGCACTGCTGAGGGGTGGGGGTGCAGGGGGACATGAGTAGGGGCCTGGTGGAGGCTGCCCCTGCACTGCTGGGGGGTGGGGGTGGTGGTAGACATGGGTGGGGGCCTGGTGGAGGGTGCCCCTGGTGGCTGGGGGGTGGGGGTGCAGGGAGACATGTGTTGGTGATCAGTAGTGCAAGGTAACATGTGGGTTGGCTGGGGGGCATGGCCATGGTGGATGGGTTGCCTGTGGGACATGAGCAGGGGTGCAGGGTAGTCCCCTGTGGTGTGGGGTGCCTGCAGGGGCCGTGGAGGGTGTAGAGGGAACACCTGGGAGGACCCACACGGCCAAGTCACGTGTAGCATTCCCCGGCACCACCTAAATACACGTACCCTGCTGAAATCGTGTGTGAATCTTCCCGTGCACCTCGGAATACACGTACCCAGGCCAAACTTCCCACGCACCCCATAGTACACGTACCCAGGCTAATCGCGTGTGGGACTTCCCCTGCACCCCGAAGTACACGTACCCTGGCCAATCACGTGTGGAACTTCCCACGCACCCCGAAGTACACGTACCCAGGCTAATTGCGTGTGGAACTTCCCGCGCACCCCGAATGTTAGGGAGAATTCTCTTTTTAGGCTGAATTTCCTAACCTAGTGAGCCCCCCAGCAGCTTTGCTGGATTTCTGGTGTTTGTTTTTTTCCAGCCTGCCAAAAGTGAGACACTTTTCCTCCCACTCTTGGACATGTATGTGTGTAATTCCTTTGAATGTCAATGTGTTCTCTGGGCTATGGGGTCTTTTACTCCATAGGGTCTCATATGTTTTTCTATATGTGTTACACCTCACCCTACGTGGCGTAACACTGGGGCGTCCTAGCGGGCCTCCACCATAGACTCCATACCCGGGGACTGACTACTGTCTCCCCGGGCATGTAAAGTCACCATTGGCTTTACTAGACCTAAATTTTCTAACAGAACTAGTACAAACCATCTTATTGTGGACGTTCTAGTAGGGGTAATTCGATTACTCCTGGATCTGTTACTCGAGGGGGCACTGTCCTGTCCCCCCTCGTCGAGTTTTGGCTGGTGGCAGTGGAAACTACTTGTTATGTTCGACCCCGGACATAACCCTCTGGGATTCGTCCCATTGTTGGAGATTGATACTTTTTCTCGTTAATCTCTAACGTACCATCGATCTACTTATCTTAAATAAGTTTATCGGATGGTATTTTCTGCCAGAACTCGGTTTTTAAAATGGCGTCTGTGTTCGTCTCTGTGACTCCTAAACCAAAGATTGAGCCCTTTGTTCCACTTTTGGCGGGCCTCTGGACAGAGACCCTCCAAAGTGGTGCCATTCTGTCTGGGTTACCACAGGGGTGTGGGAGGGGGTTTAGGCACCCTGGACCGAGTTGCCTTGCCAACTCCGCTCGCACTCTCGAGTGATTGGCCCAAGTGGTGAGCCTCCCCGCTCACCACTTAGCATGTGTTGATTGACAGCTAGGCTGAATGAATGGGGGTTTTCTGCATAAAAGCAGGGCTTTTGGGACTGGATCTTCAGAAGTCGCCACAGGACCTAAGAATCCGACGAGGGTAACGCTGAGCCGACCTGCACGACGACACCTCCGGTGGAGCCCTGTGGAACCGACTCACCACTTCCCGACGACAGAGGAGATCTCCCTGCCGGATAGTCTCTTCCCCTGACTGGTGGGAACAACCAGTCCCCTTTGCTTTTTATTCGCCTCAGGACGCAGTGGTCGAATTGCCCGTGCAACGCACCCCGGCAACCGGATAGCCACTACCCCTGTACCGCGACCAAAATGTGGTGCCTTGTGACGGAGCACTGCAGCAGGGGTGGCCACATCAACGACTGCACCCCAGCCAGCGGAGGATGTGCAGGCAGCAGGAGGCAGTGCACGGGCAGAGGCGCAGCAGCAGCAACGTGGTGGGAGCCATGATGGCTCGGGGCCTTCCACATCGGAGGGGCAGGCATCGGCCGGAGGGCAGGGGGACCCAGGACGGGAAGTGTCTTCCGTGTGGCAGCGGTTGGGCCACGCCATAGATGCGGAGCGGCAACGGGTGGAAGAGGCACGGCTCACGATGGTCAGGGCGGAGAACTCCATGCAGAGGGCCCTGAGGCGTGCCGAGTGCCTCGAGGCAATCCGCAGGGAGTTTGGGGGGAACATGTGGATGGCCCTGCGGACCCTCGGGGCCATGGAGGAGGAGCGCCTCCGGGACATTGAGCAGGAGTTCGATGATGCCATGGCCCGGAACATCCCGAAGTGAGCCGTCGGACTAGTCCGCTGCCCTTGAAAATAGTCATATAGTTAGTGTTAGGTTTCCTTTGGTTTCGCATTTTTTTTTGGACCTTTTGGACAATGGGCCACATTTTTGTATATAGTTATTTTTTTTAGGTAGTGTTATTAGATAGGTTTCATTTATTCGGTTGGGATCATGGACCCTGGATTGTTTATCTGTAAATAGTAGACTTTTGGATTTTCAATTTTTATTATGATTTCGCCATGGAGCAATGGTTTTCGATTTTAATTTTCCATTGGATTTACTTTTGTGGACTGTGACTTTGGACACCTTTCCTTTGCATTATGATTTGTGGTTTAGCATTATTTCACGGACCTGCTGTTTCTTTATTTTTTAATTTCTATTATTGTTTGTTTATTTTTGATTCAATTTATGTTGTTTTTAATACATATTTTTTCTTCAAAGTTCAATGTGTAGTATCATCTCATTGGTTTCATGCATATCATGATATGGGTTTTGACATTCACTGACACCCATTGGGTGTATGTGAGGGACATGTGTTCATTTCCAAACTTGCAATTGGGCTTCTATCATGTTTTTGCCATTTCTAAGTGGGTGGATGCAAAACTCGGGTGGGTGTTTGCCATTTGGAGGCTGACCATAAGGGCCAGGGATCTACATTGTGGTGACATGTTGGCTGGGAAACATGGGTGGGGGCCTGGTGGAGGCTGCCCCTGCACTGCTGGGGGGTGGGGGTGATAGGGGACATGAGTGGGGGCCTGGTGGAGGCGGCCCCTGGTGGCTGGGGGTTGGGGGTGGTGGGAGATATGGGTGGGGGCCTGGTGGAGGTTGCCCCTGGTGGCTGGGGGGTGGGGGTGCAGGGGGACATGAGTGGGGGCCTGGTGGAGGCTGCCCCTGCACTGCTGGGGGGTGGGGGTGCAGGGGGACATGAGTGGGGGCCTGGTGGAGGCTGCCCCTGCACTGCTGTGGGGTGGGGGTGGTGGTAGATATGAGTGGGGGCCTGGTGGAGGCTGCCCCTGCACTGCTGGGGGGTGGGGGTGCAGGGGGACATGAGTGGGGGCCTGGTGGAGGCTGCCCCTGCACTGCTGGGGGTTGGGGGTGCAGGGGGACATGAGTGGGGGCCTGGTGGAGGCTGCCCCTGCACTGCTGGGGGGTGGGGGTGGTGGTAGACATGAGTGGGGGCCTGGTGGAGGCTGCCCCTGGTGGCTGGAGGGTGGGGGTGGTGGGAGACATGAGTTGGACATGGGTGGGGGCCTGGTGGAGGCTGCCCCTGGTGGCTGGGGGGTGGGGGTGGTGGTAGACATGAGTGGGGGCCTGGTGAAGGCTGCCTCTGCACTGCCTGGGGGGTGGGGGTGGAGGTAGACATGAGTGGGGGCCTGGTGGAGGCTGCCCCTGCACTGCTGGGGGGTGGGGGTGCAGGGGGACATGAGTGGGGCCTGGTAGAGGCTGCCCCTGCACTGCTGGGGGTGCAGGGGGACATGAGTGGGGGCCTGGTGGAGGCTGCCCCTGGTGGCTGGGGAGTGGGGGTGCAGGGGGACATGAGTGGGGGCCTGGTGGAGGTTGCCCCTGCACTGCTGGGGGGTGAGGGTAATAGGGGACATGAGTGGGGGCCTGGTGGAGGCTGCCCCTGGTGGCTGGGGGTGGGGGTGGTGGTAGACATGGGTGGGGGCCTGGTGGAGGCTGCCCCTGGTGGCTGGGGGGGTGCAGGGGGACATGAGTGGGGGCCTGGTGGAGGCTGCTCCTGCACTGCTGGGGGGTGGGGTGGTGGTAGACATGAGTGGGGGCCTGGTGGAGGCTGCCCCTGCACTGCTGGGAGGTGTGGGTGCATGGGGACATGAGTGGGGGCCTGGTGGAGGCTGCCCCTGCACTGCTGGGGGGTTGGGGTGCAGGGGGACATGAGTGGGGGCCTGGTGGAGGCTGCCCCTGCACTGCTGGGGGGTGGTGGTGGTGGTAGCCATGAGTGGGGGCCTGGTGGAGGCTGCCTCTGCACTGTTGGGGGGTGGGGGTGCAGGAGGACATGAGTGGGGGCCTGGTGGAGGCTGCCCCTGCACTGCTGGGGGGTGGGGGTGGTGGTAGACATGAGTGGGGGCCTGGTGGAGGCTGCCCCTGGTGGCTGGGGGGTGGGGGTGGTGGTAGACATGGGTGGGGGCCTGGTGGAGGCTTCCCCTGGTGGCTGGGGGGTGGGGGTGCAGGGGGGCATGAGTGGGGGCCTGGTGGAGGCTGCCCCTGCACTGCTGGGGGAGGGGTGATGGTAGATATGAGTGGGGGCCTGTCGGAGGCTGCCCCTGCACTGCTGGGGGGTGGGGGTGGTGGTAGACATGAGTGGGGGCCTGGTGGAGGCTGCCCCTGGTGGCTGGGGGGGTGGGGGTGCAGGGGGACATGAGTGGGGGCCTGGTGGAGGCTGCCCCTGCACTGCTGGGGGGTGGGGGTGGTGGTAGACATGAGTGGGGGCCTGGTGGAGGCTGCCCCTGGTGGCTGGGGGGGTGGGGGTGCAGGGGGACATGAATGGGGGCCTGGTGGAGGCTGCCCCTGCACTGCTGGGGGGTTGGGGTGGTGGTAGACATGAGTGGGGGCCTGGTGGAGGCTGCCCCTGCACTGCTGGGGGGTGGGGGTGATAGGGGACATGAGTGGGGGCCTGGTTGAGGCTGCCCCTGGTGGCTGGGGGGTGGGGGTGGTGGGAGACATGGGTGGGGGCCTGGTGGAGGCTGCTCCTGGTGGCTGGGGGGTGGGGGTGCAGGGGGACATGAGTGGGGGCCTGGTGGAGGCTGCCCCTGCACTGCTGGGGGGTGGGGGTAATAGGGGACATGAGTGGGGGCCTGGTGGAGGCTGCCCCTGGTGGCTGGGGGCTGGGGGTGGTGGTAGACATGGGTGGGGGCCTGGTGGAGGCTGCCCCTGCACTGCTGAGGGGTGGGAGACATGAGTGGGGGCCTGGTGGAGGCTGCCCCTGCACTGCTGGGGGGTGGGGGTGGTGGTAGACATGAGTGGGGGCCTGGTGGAGGCTGCCCCTGCACTGCTGGGGGGTGGGGGTGCAGGGGGACATGAGTGGGGGCCTGGTGTAGGCTGCCCCTGCACTGCTGTGGGGTGGGGCTGGTGGTAGACATGAGTGGGGGCCTGGTGGAGGCTGCCCCTGCACTGCTGGGGGGTGGGCGTGCAGGGGGGCATGAGTGGGGGCCTGGTGGAGGCTGCCCTTGCACTGCTGGGGGGTGGGGTGGTGGTAGACATGAGTGGGGGCCTGGTGGAGGCTGCCCCTGCACTGCTGGGGGGTGGGGGTGGTGGTAGATGAGTGGGGGCCTGGTGGAGGCTGCCCCTGCACTGCTGCGGGGTGGGGGTGCAGGGGGACATGAGTGGGGGCCTGTTGGAGGCTGCCCCTGCACTGCTGGGGGTTGGGGGTGGTGGTAGACATGAGTAGGGGCCTGGTGGAGGCTGCCCCTGCACTCCTGGGGGTGGGGGTGGTGGGAGACATGAGTGGGGGCCTGGTGGAGGCTGCCCCTGCACTGCTGGGGGGTGGGGGTGGTGGTAGACATGAGTGGGGGCCTGGTGGAGGTTGCCCCTGCACTGCTGGTGGGTGGGGGTGGTGGTAGATGAGTGGGGGCCTGGTGGAGGCTGCCCCTGCACTGCTGGGGGGTGGGGGTGCAGGGGGACATGAGTGGGGGCCTGGTGGAGGCTGCCCCTGCACTGCTGGGGGTTGGGGGTGGTGGGAGACATGTGTGGGGGCCTGGTGGAGGCTGCCCCTGCACTGCTGGGGGGTGGGGGTGGTGGGAGACATGAGTGGGGGCCTGGTGGAGGCTGCACCTGCACTGCTGGGGGGTGGGGGTGGTGGTAGACATGAGTGGGGGCCTGGTGGAGGCTGCCCCTGCACTGCTGAGGGGTGGGGGTGCAGGGGGACATGAGTAGGGGCCTGGTGGAGGCTGCCCCTGCACTGCTGGGGGGTGGGGGTGGTGGTAGACATGGGTGGGGGCCTGGTGGAGGGTGCCCCTGGTGGCTGGGGGGTGGGGGTGCAGGGAGACATGTGTTGGTGATCAGTAGTGCAAGGTAACATGTGGGTTGGCTGGGGGGCATGGCCATGGTGGATGGGTTGCCTGTGGGACATGAGCAGGGGTGCAGGGTAGTCCCCTGTGGTGTGGGGTGCCTGCAGGGGCCGTGGAGGGTGTAGAGGGAACACCTGGGAGGACCCACACGGCCAAGTCACGTGTAGCATTCCCCGGCACCACCTAAATACACGTACCCTGCTGAAATCGTGTGTGAATCTTCCCGTGCACCTCGGAATACACGTACCCAGGCCAAACTTCCCACGCACCCCATAGTACACGTACCCAGGCTAATCGCGTGTGGGACTTCCCCTGCACCCCGAAGTACACGTACCCTGGCCAATCGCGTGTGGAACTTCCCACGCACCCCGAAGTACACGTACCCAGGCTAATTGCGTGTGGAACTTCCCGCGCACCCCGAATGTTAGGGAGAATTCTCTTTTTAGGCTGAATTTCCTAACCTAGTGAGTCCCCCAGCAGCTTTGCTGGATTTCTGGTGTTTGTTTTTTTCCAGCCTACCAAAAGTGAGACACTTTTCCTCCCACTCTTGGACATGTATGTGTGTAATTCCTTTGAATGTCAATGTGTTCTCTGGGCTATGGGGTCTTTTACTCCATAGGGTCTCATATGCTTTTCTATATGTGTTACACCTCACCCTACATGCCGTAACACTGGGGCGTCCTAGCGGGCCTCCACCATAGACTCCATACCCGGGGACTGACTACTGTCTCCCCGGGCATGTAAAGTCACCATTGGCTTTACTAGACCTAAATTTTCTAACAGAACTAGTACAAAACATCTTATTGTGGACGTTCTAGTAGGGGTAATTCGATTACTCCTGGATCTGTTACTCGAGGGGGCACTGTCCTGTCCCCCCTCGTCGAGTTTTGGCTGGTGGCAGTGGAAACTACTTGTTATGTTCGACCCCGGACATAACCCTCTGGGATTCATCCCATTGTTGGAGATTGATACTTTTTCTCGTTAATCTCTAACGTACCATCGATCTACTTATCTTAAATAAGTTTATCGGATGGTATTTTCTGCCAGAACTCGGTTTTTAAAATGGCGTCTGTGTTCGTCTCTGTGACTCCTAAACCAAAGGTTGAGCCCTTTGTTCCACTTTTGGCGGGCCTCTGGACAGAGACCCTCCAAAGTGGTGCCATTCTGTCTGGGTTACCACAGGGGTGTGGGAGGGGGTTTAGGCACCCTGGACCGAGTTGCCTTGCCAACTCCGCTCGCACTCTGGAGTGATTGGCCCAAGTGGTGAGCCTCCCCGCTCACCACTTAGCATGTGTTGATTGACAGCTAGGCTGAATGAATGGGGGTTTTCTGCATAAAAGCAGGGCTTTTGGGACTGGATCTTCAGAAGTCGCCACAGGACCTAAGAATCCGACGAGGGTAACGCTGAGCCGACCTGCACGACGACACCTCCGGTGGAGCCCTGCGGAACCGACTCACCACTTCCCGACGACAGAGGAGATCTCCCTGCCGGAGAGTCTCTTCCCCTGACTGGTGGGAACAACCAGTCCCCTTTGCTTTTTATTCGCCTCAGGACGCAGTGGTCGAATTGCCCGTGCAACGCACCCCGGCAACCGGATAGCCACTACCCCTGTACCGCGACCAAAATGTGGTGCCTTGTGACGGAGCACTGCAGCAGGGGTGGCCACATCAACGACTGCACCCCAGCCAGCGGAGGATGTGCAGGCAGCAGGAGGCAGTGCACGGGCAGAGGCGCAGCAGCAGCAACGAGGTGGGAGCCATGATGGCTCGGGGCCTTCCACATCGGAGGGGCAGGCATCGGCCGGAGGGCAGGGGGACCCAGGACGGGAAGTGTCTTCTGTGTGGCAGCGGTTGGGCCACGCCATAGATGCGGAGCGGCAACGGGTGGAAGAGGCACGGCTCACGATGGTCAGGGCGGAGAACTCCATGCAGAGGGCCCTGAGGCGTGCCGAGTGCCTCGAGGCAATCCGCAGGGAGTTTGGGGGGAACATGTGGACGGCCCTGCGGACCCTCGGGGCCATGGAGGAGGAGCGCCTCCGGGACATTGAGCAGGAGTTCGATGATGCCATGGCCCGGAACATCCCGAAGTGAGCCGTCGGACTAGCCCGCTGCCCTTGTAAATAGTCATATAGTTAGTGTTAGGTTTCCTTTGGTTTCGCATTTTTTTTTGGACCTTTTGGACAATGGGCCACATTTTTGTATATAGTTATTTTTTTAGGTAGTGTTATTAGATAGGTTTCATTTATTCAGTTGGGATCATGGACCCTGGATTGTTTATCTGTACATAGTAGACTTTTGGATTTTCAATTTTTATTATGATTTCGCCATGGAGCAATGGTTTTCGATTTTAATTTTCCATTGGATTTACTTTTGTGGACTGTGACTTTGGACACCTTTCCTTTGCATTATGATTTGTGGTTTAGCATTATTTCACGGACCTGCTGTTTCTTTATTTTTTAATTTCTATTATTGTTTGTTTATTTTTGATTCAATTTATGTTGTTTTTAATACATATGTTTTCTTCAAAGTTCAATGTGTAGTATCATCTCATTGGTTTCATGCATATCATGATATGGGTTTTGACATTCACTGACACCCATTGGGTGTATGTGAGGGACATGTGTTCATTTCCAAACTGGCAATTGGGCTTCTATCATGTTTTTGCCATTTCTAAGTGGGTGGATGCAATACTCGGGTCGGTGTTTGCCATTTGGAGGCTGACCATAAGGGCCAGGGATCTACATTGTGGTGACATGTTGGCTGGGAAACATGGGTGGGGGCCTGGTGGAGGCTGCCCCTGCACTGCTGGGGGGTTGGGGTGATAGGGGACATGAGTGGGGGCCTGGTGGAGGCGGCCCCTGGTGGCTGGGGGGTGGGGGTGGTGGGAGATATGGGTGGGGGCCTGGTGGAGGTTGCCCCTGGTGGCTGGGGGGTGGGGGTGCAGGGGGACATGAGTGGGGGCCTGGTGGAGGGTGCCCCTGCACTGCTGGGGGGTGGGGGTGGTGGTAGATATGAGTGGGGGCCTGGTGGAGGCTGCCCCTGCACTGCTGGGGGGTGGGGGTGCAGGGGGACATGAGTGGGGGCTTGGTGGAGGCTGCCCCTGCACTGCTGGGGGTTGGGGGTGCAGGGGGACATGAGTGGGGGCTTGGTGGAGGCTGCCCCTGCACTGCTGGGGGGTGGGGGTGGTGGTAGACATGAGTGGGGGCCTGGTGGAGGCTGCCCCTGGTGGCTGGAGGGTGGGGGTGGTGGGAGACATGAGTTGGACATGGGTGGGGGCCTGGTGGAGGCTGCCCCTGGTGGCTGGGGGGTGGGGGTGGTGGTAGACATGAGTGGGGGCCTGGTGAAGGCTGCCCCTGCACTGCCTGGGGGGTGGGGCTGGTGGTAGACATGAGTGGGGGCCTGGTGGAGGCTGCCCCTGCACTGCTGGGGGGTGGGGGTGCAGGGGGACATGAGTGGGGCCTGGTAGAGGCTGCCCCTGCACTGCTGGGGGTGCAGGGGGACATGAGTGGGGGCCTGGTGGAGGCTGCCCCTGGTGGCTGGGGAGTGGGGGTGCAGGGGGACATGAGTGGGGGCCTGGTGGAGGTTGCCCCTGCACTGCTGGGGGGTGAGGGTAATAGGGGACATGAGTGGGGGCCTGGTGGAGGCTGCCCCTCGTGGCTGGGGGTGGGGTGGTGGTAGACATGGGTGGGGGCCTGGTGGAGGCTGCCCCTGGTGGCTGGGGGGGTGCAGGGGGACATGAGTGGGGGCCTGGTGGAGGCTGCCCCTGCACTGCTGGGGGGTGGGGTGGTGGTAGACATGAGTGGGGGCCTGGTGGAGGCTGCCCCTGCACTGCTGGGAGGTGTGGGTGCATGGGGGCATGAGTGGGGGCCTGGTGGAGGCTGCCCCTGCACTGCTGGGGGGTTGGGGTGCAGGGGGACATGAGTGGGGGCCTGGTGGAGGCTGCCCCTGCACTGCTGGGGGGTGGTGGTGGTGGTAGACATGAGTTGGGGCCTGATGGAGGCTGCCTCTGCACTGCTGGGGGGTGGGGGTGCAGGGGGACATGAGTGGGGGCCTGGTGGAGGCTGCCCCTGCACTGCTGGGGGGTGGGGGTGGTGGTAGACATGAGTGGGGGCCTGGTGGAGGCTGCCCCTGGTGGCTGGGGGGTGGGGGTGGTGGGAGACATGAGTTGGACATGGGTGGGGGCCTGGTGGAGGCTGCCCCTGGTGGCTGGGGGGTGGGGGTGGTGGTAGACATGGGTGGGGGCCTGGTGGAGGCTGCCCCTGGTGGCTGGGGGGTGGGGGTGCAGGGGGGCATGAGTGGGGGCCTGGTGGAGGCTGCCCCTGCACTGCTGGGGGAGGGGTGATGGTAGACATGAGTGGGGGCCTGTCGGAGGCTGCCCCTGCACTGCTGGGGGGTGGGGGTGGTGGTAGACATGAGTGGGGGCCTGGTGGAGGCTGCCCCTGGTGGCTGGGGGGGTGGGGGTGCAGGGGGACATGAGTGGGGGCCTGGTGGAGGCTGCCCCTGCACTGCTGGGGGGTGGAGGTGGTGGTAGACATGAGTGGGGGCCTGGTGGAGGCTGCCCCTGGTGGCTGGGGGGGTGGGGGTGCAGGGGGACATGAATGGGGGCCTGGTGGAGGCTGCCCCTGCACTGCTGGGGGGTTGGGGTGGTGGTAGACATGAGTGGGGGCCTGGTGGAGGCTGCCCCTGCACTGCTGGGGGGTGGGGGTGATAGGGGACATGAGTGGGGGCCTGGTTGAGGCTGCCCCTGGTGGCTGGGGGGTGGGGGTGGTGGGAGACATGAGTGGGGGCCTGGTGGAGGCTGCTCCTGGTGGCTGGGGTGTGGGGGTGCAGGGGGACATGAGTGGGGGCCTGGTGGAGGCTGCCCCTGCACTGCTGGGGGGTGGGGGTAATAGGGGACATGAGTGGGGGCCTGGTGGAGGCTGCCCCTGGTGGCTGGGGGGTGGGGGTGGTGGTAGACATGGGTGGGGGCCTGGTGGAGGCTGCCCCTGCACTGCTGAGGGGTGGGAGACATGAGTGGGGGCCTGGTGGAGGCTGTCCCTGCACTGCTGGGGGGTGGGGGTGGTGGTAGACATGAGTGGGGGCCTGGTGGAGGCTGCCCCTGCACTGCTGGGGGGTGGGGCTGGTGGTAGACATGAGTGGGGGCCTGGTGGAGGCTGACCCTGCACTGCTGGGGGTGGGGGTGCAGGGGGGCATGAGTGGGGGCCTGGTGGAGGCTGCCCCTGCACTGCTGGGGGGTGGGGCTGGTGGTAGACATGAGTGGGGGCCTGGTGGAGGCTGACCCTGCACTGCTGGGGGGTGGGGGCGCAGGGGGGCATGAGTGGGGGCCTGGTGGAGGCTGCCCTTGCACTGCTGGGGGGTGGGGTGGTGGTAGACATGAGTGGGGGCCTGGTGGAGGCTGCCCCTGCACTGCTGGGGGGTGGGGGTGGTGGTACATGAGTGGGGGCCTGGTGGAGGCTGCCCCTGCACTGCTGCGGGGTGGGGGTGCAGGGGGACATGAGTGGGGGCCTGGTGAAGGCTGCCCCTGCACTGCTGGGGGTTGGGGGTGGTGCTAGACATGAGTGGGGGCCTGGTGGAGGCTGCCCCTGCACTCCTGGGGGTGGGGGTGGTGGGAGACATGAGTGGGGGCCTGGTGGAGGCTGCCCCTGCACTGCTGGGGGGTGGGGGTGGTGGTAGACATGAGTGGGGGCCTGGTGGAGGTTGCCCCTGCACTGCTGGGGGGTGGGGTGGTGGTAGATGAGTGGGGGCCTGGTGGAGGCTGCCCCTGCACTGCTGGGGGGTGGGGGTGCAGGGGGACATGAGTGGGGGCCTGGTGGAGGCTGCCCCTGCACTGCTGGGGGTTGGGGGTGGTGGGAGACATGTGTGGGGGCCTGGTGGAGGCTGCCCCTGCACTGCTGGGGGGTGGGGGTGGTGGGAGACATGAGTGGGGGCCTGGTGGAGGCTGCACCTGCACTGCTGGGGGGTGGGGGTGGTGGTAGACATGAGTGGGGGCCTGGTGGAGGCTGCCCCTGCACTGCTGAGGGGTGGGGGTGCAGGGGGACATGAGTAGGGGCCTGGTGGAGGCTGCCCCTGCACTGCTGGGGGGTGGGGGTGGTGGTAGACATGGGTGGGGGCCTGGTGGAGGGTGCCCCTGGTGGCTGGGGGGTGGGGGTGCAGGGAGACATGTGTTGGTGATCAGTAGTGCAAGGTAACATGTGGGTTGGCTGGGAGGCATGGCCATGGTGGATGGGTTGCCTGTGGGACATGAGCAGGGGTGCAGGGTAGTCCCCTGTGGTGTGGGGTGCCTGCAGGGGCCGTGGAGGGTGTAGAGGGAACACCTGGGAGGACCCACACGGCCAAGTCACGTGTAGCATTCCCCGGCACCACCTAAATACACGTACCCTGCTGAAATCGTGTGTGAATCTTCCCGTGCACCTCGGAATACACGTACCCAGGCCAAACTTCCCACGCACCCCATAGTACACGTACCCAGGCTAATCGCGTGTGGGACTTCCCCTGCACCCCGAAGTACACGTACCCTGGCCAATCGCGTGTGGAACTTCCCACGCACCCCGAAGTACACGTACCCAGGCTAATTGCGTGTGGAACTTCCCGCGCACCCCGAATGTTAGGGAGAATTCTCTTTTTAGGCTGAATTTCCTAACCTAGATACAGTTGATGACCCCCAGCACCCTCATCAAACAAATACGTGGTATGCCGACATAAGCCACACAGCACAACAACTAATGAGAGCTGCTATGTCTGCTCACTCATACCCCATGCCTCAGGCACTCCCAAAGTGCTATTGCCACAAGAAATTCAATTTGCAGAGGCCCAATGTCTTTGACATCTCACGCTGTGCCAAATTAAGAATAAATTTCCAGCGCACAGAGTTTCTTTTGAACTATTGCAGAATGAATGCATATGCTATTCCCGCCCGCAAGGAGTCATTTGCGTAAACGAACCTTTCTTGGTAATAAAAGGGACATTGCAAGCTGACAACAAGTGGCAGAAGGAGGAGATACTATGCAAAGCAAAAGCATTGTGAGGCTTGTCCGAAGATAAACTTTCGTGGGTACAGAGAACATGCGCTCCCATATGGACGGAACACATAAGCAAACTAACATAGGTCACCACCATCGAGAAGCCCTTCAAATTGCAGAAAAATATTTCATACAAACTATGTTTCCATGGAGAAGGGAAGATAGACATGGGGAGAAACGAGAACTGTAGCAAACCCCTCATAATTCCTGACATGAAGAAAGGAACTGCAGCTTTAATGGACACGTATTGGGTTTGTGGCAACATGGCATACCTGCATCTCCCGCAGTCGTGGAAAGGAACGTGCTCCCTGGCAACACTGCATTCTGCACAAATGATAATCCCCAGGAGCCATATCAACGAAAGGCGCAAACATGCAGCAATCAAAACTGAACCTTCCCCAACACCACTCAAGACGGAACCCGCATATGCTTTAGATGAGGAAGGAGTCCAAGTTCCATACCAGAGGGAGAAACGGTCATCCAACTATATCTCCATCAAGTCCTCTGAACTCCTGGCCAAAATCCCTGATAGATATCGACTATTCAGCTCAGTAGAGACATTTTTTGCATCCCTCAGTCCCAGCATCCAGGCGACAGCGAATGCCAAGTGGCTCCAAATAACCAGTTGGGAGCTTATCCAGTTGGCCAACAACACTGAAGAAGGGTTCAATGTCATCAAAGTAGAAATCCGAGCCTTGCGATTGATGACGATGCAGAACCGATATGTGCTGGATCTATTAACAGCAATCAATGGAGGTGTTTGCCGAAAAATCGGGAGCGCATGTTGCACATTTGTACCTTCTGCAGACGCTGAGAATGGCTCCCTCTCACATGTGATAGCCGCGGTGCACGACCTTGGCGAGCAAATGAAGAACGAAGGAGGGGCACAGCCCAGCACCTGGTTCGACAATCTTTTCTCGTGGGTACCCTCTTGGCTTGGGATGACTGTAAAGCTCCTTATACCTCTCATCGTCTTTTTACTCCTGATTTTTTGTATGTGCCAACTGGGACTTCGATGCTGCGCAAATGCAGTACCAAACGGCGCACTAATGATGGTGACAATGGGACGTGCAAATGGCGTGGCACAAATCAAACATGAGGCAGAAGTACAAACAGGAGATGCTCTGGGCCTCAAATATAGAATGACTGCCATATACAACACAGGGCATATAGTTGATAGTTTATACCACACAACTGTAAAATAATCTAGCGAACTGTGTTGGTACAAGGAAGTATGGGTGGACCTAGAAGGTGATGGGGGTGTATATATATGAGTTGCACCACTGATGAATATGCTAGAAGGTGACACAGCCTCAGAGCAGTATGCAGGGCATGGATGCCAATAAAGCGATCCCCTGCATGGGACGAAGCAGTGACAGAGAGGAAGAATGTAAGAGATTGGGACAGTTACAATATTTGTTACTTAAGTAATGAAAGGGGGGAATGAATGGAAGGAGGGGATATTAAAGACCCCCCTTATTCCTATGCTTCCCGGGTGGGCCCAGCCATGGCTGCTTCAGGTCCAGGGCCCCGGCCCTGGAGCACTCATGTGGGAACAGCTCCGAGAACCATAACCCCTTTTGTATAAGAATATCTCTAGGCACTGCAATATCCCCGCGCACACCCGTGTATAGAAAAAATGAGGATGCAAAAAACCCCATTTTGTAACTCACAGACTCCATTTTCAAATATCAAGAGGCTATTAGGGTTTCACTCCAGCCCGCAGCCATCCCCGTCAAGTGCGTACAGCCAGCGCGACTCTCCCACCATCTCCTCCCCCCTGCCATCCACATAACTACTTGATTCCCATGAGAAGGCTGGCAGCAGGAATGCAACAAAATCTACACTGTTTCACTTGCCGTCTGACTCTCTCCATTGATTCAGATGCGGCCCAGAATGAGGGCCAGAGCCAGGGCTATCTGTCTCTGTAAACCTGCCCTGCACCCCGCAGACCCTGGCCATAAAAACATAATCCCTGTGCACCCCAGAGCAAAGTCAACAATCAAAAGGACCCTTAAACCAGTTAACCTACCTTCCCTTTGATTTATATGAAAGTAAACATGCCTTCTCATCTTGTGCGAAATTATATAAACCTGTTGATAACCTAAGAAGGCTTATGAGTAAGCAATGTAAATACATATACGTGTCTAACTTGAAATTCCTATGCTAACCTGCTGTATTGAGAGCAGAATATATGTTGATTTATAATGCTGAAACGGTTACACTACTAACTATAATATTAGAATAGGTGATGGACTATAGATCTGTGCATCTGTGCATGCTCGCACTATGCTACTTCACTGTTGACAACACGCAATGTAATTATATGTATAATGTCAGAAAAGTACAATATAGAAGTTAGTCGCCCTTGGCTGTCATTATTATGTGATTATTCATCAGCAATCTCTCTCTCTCTCTCTCTCTCTCTCTCTCTCACTCTCTCTTTCACTCTCTGTTTGTTGTTATAACACTGCCCAGTTGTATAGAGATAAAAGTATGTCTCAAGCTTATTTGACTCAAATGTAAACCAGCTAGCCGCATGTTAAAAGGTAATCTGTTATGTGTAATTAGAAAGGCCTCCAACCATTATGTAGTGTGGGACTAAAACCGTAAAAGGGGGCCTCTGCTCATCTCTGATCACCCTGGCGTCAACAAAGAGTTATGTTGTCTGGACATTTAGTCTCTGAAGCCCCCACCAAGGAAGTGCTTGTTTAAAATGAAATGTATCTTTTGTAACCCAGTCATCACAGCCATATACTCTAACCTTCCCCTTGTCAATATTGAATGAACACCCCTGACCATACATTGACCCCATAACCCCCACCCCGACCTAGTATTTGACTATGTTTGAACAAGAGAGTGATACCTTTGATAGAAACATATGATTCATGTTCAGTAATGAATAAGCATCCTTCAGAGCCTTGTTTTCACATGTGCAAACTGCTGGCCTTGCTGCCGGACGAACAGGTCAAAAGCATGAATGGATGAGAATGCGTGGCTACAAGGGCAAATGTTGCCAAGATAGGATGTCAGAGAGTCAACAACGGATGCCAGACAGATGAGCCCAGCTGAACGTTTGACCCCACGTACCACATCATCTCGTGCCCATTGACCAATAAGCCATCACTGACCATATAGCACCCATAGGTGCCTACTCTTAGTGTCCAATCCCAACTGACTCTGTGCCCCTTAGGCCTTCCCCTTGTTCGATGACGATAAAGCTGTATAAAAGTAATTTGTAACATGTTTTCTTCAGAGCGTGTGAGCAGAGTAGATTCTGTTTGCCCTAACTTTAGATACAAGTCTTTAATCGTACTCTCACTTGGTCTTGGTCTTATTCCCTCCTGGGATGTACCTTTATTGACTCTGTCGGGTGATTTACCAGCAGGGCTGGGGGCCTCTCACTCTCACAGGCAACAACACTTGTCATGTTTGCATGATAAGTATTGTTACCTGGCTAGAGTGGACTGCATTGCCGCAACCAGACTGGTTACGTTTTCTGCCTGGGCCAGGGAATTTCTACTGGGCATGTATGATAAATGTTGTTACCTTGCTAAACTGGCATTTTTATGCAGCCTGTCTAGTCATTTCTGACTTGGTATGGCATTTCTAATGGGCATCTATTATAAAGAAAACATAGGCGTTATTATGTGTCAGACACCGTTTGTGGCTTGACATTTTTAATGGAAAAGCCTACAGGAGTATGTTATGTTCAGGTACTGGCATATGTTGGCTGAGCCAGCCTGGACATGTTGTCTTATAATATCCCTTCTGGCATTATGTACAAAGCAAACATGAGTATGTTGTTATATGGCAAATACGGGCATGTATAGGTGCAGCTAGCATGGAAATGTTTGGGCATAGCCAGCATGAAAATATTTTTTATACTGGCATGTATTGTGGGGCACAAATAATGGGGGCTCTCGGAGTGTCTCCATCTAACGGTGTATATCCCGGGTTAGAATCTCAACCAGATTCTTTAGCGCACCATCCTTTCACAGAAGAGAAATGTCCACTACAGATCAGTCTTTGTCCTGTCCAAGCGCAGTCCAGCACCAATATGCCTGGCAATTCTCTTCTGAACAAGAGTACCAACAGCAACCCCAGACACGTGTTTCGGCCTGGTTGGGCCTTGTCAGTGATGTGGAGCTGTGCCTCTCTAAGAATATTGAGCAAGGGTTCCACATCTGGATTACCCTTAGTAACGTGTCTGGGGTTGCTCTTGGTACTCTAGTTAAGAAGAGAACTGCCACATGGTGCATACCTTTTTGTTGCTGGCATGCACTACTTAGTTTTATTCTGGCCAATATTGGCGTGCAATGGATGTTAGTTTTCTTCATGTATCTATGAATAAAGGAAGTAAGATATCAGGCCACGTGGGGAACCGATTTGTCCACATCCAAATCGTGCTTGATGGGAAAGATTGTGCTCACTTACCTATCTTGTACGATTTCCTGGTCTGCTTAGAATGACACCTATCAGATTTCGGAAAAACATTTTCTCGAGGGACTTTCAAGTGTAAACTCTCTGATTCGCTGTGGAGTAAGAAAGCCAACATCTATTAAATACATCTGCGGCTGACTAAGGGGCTTGTGATAACTCCAAATGCACCACAATTTACTCACTTGGAGTCCTTGGTTATAGTCTGATGTGTCTTTTGAAATGCTGGAAAGTGCCCCGTCTATGTTCGCATGACCAAGTATTCACAGTCTATGTACCTAGAGGATAGAAACCTTGCACCCCTTCATGACAAAATGTAAATTTATGGTCTAGGGCCGTCGCTGAATGGGCGATGTAACATGTCTCAAATGGATGTCAGCCGCAACATGTTTAGTCTGGTTGGGGTGTACCAATCCTAACTCATGCATACAGCTCCATACATACACAACCTGTACCCAGAAACTCTCAATTACTGTTGTTTCCCTCACCGCGCATTGTTGTGATACTAAACCAGACCATCAGTCTCACCTTGCTCATGTGTGCAAAAACGCGTGCATGGTTGTTTTCTTGCAGATCAAGAAAAAAAAGACATGGCCTCATTACACGGTAGGCAGTAAACCATGGTGCTATTAGCGCCATGGTTCATGCCGGTAATTTACTGGTACCGCCTTGGAAGAAAGGGGAATTACCACCCCATTCCAAGGTTGGCGGGGCGGTAATTCCCCCTTCCACCATTGCCCTTCCCCATTCCCATTTTTGCCCCATAGGGCTCTATGGGAATGGGGAAGGCGCTAATTACGGTACCGCAAATTGCGGTACCATAATTAGCTCCACTGGTCCCTTTGCGGGTTGGTTTTTAATGCCTGCAAAAAGCAGGCGTTAAATTCCCCAACCCGCAAAGGGACCCCGTAGTAAGGCGGTAAGGATTTAAACCCTTACCGCCTACCGTGTAATGAGGCCCTCATTGAGTCTCTTTTTTTTAATACTTTCTATTTCATTTTATTTTATTATGGCAAAATACAAATTGAACCAATTAAACTAACACCCATGACATTTACTAATGATATCAATGGTCATGAGAAGAGACATTGGTAACTATAACCAAGTTAATTCCAAATTGAGGGAAATTAGATCAAAATGAAACAAAGAGGGGGTGGGCCTGAGTGGTTTTGGGTTGGCATGAATCAGCCCTAATGCAAAGAAGAGTGTTGATAAGGGAAGAGGAAGAAGAATTTGAATGTATCTAGCAGTTCACCATCCAGATACTGTCAGTAAGGCACCAATTCACGTTTTGCATAGTAGCATAGTAGCAGTTTAACATAATTAGGTCTTGTAGAATGTGTTGTCATCTCTGGTACTTTGTTCTGCAAGAGAGGAGCATGGGGTGGACCTGTTTTGCAAGTGTGGAATTCTGACACGTTGATGAGTGCAGATGTGGAAGTAGCTGCCCTCTGTAAACCAGTGTGCTTCTTGGTACATTGGACATGGGATTTGTGTTGCTACGAGCTGTTATGAAATGTTTTGCACAAATGAAATAGGAGTGGAGATACAACTTGGCAATATGGGGGGATGAATAAACAGATGTTTAGCACATCTTTCTGGGGTGTTATATGAGAAGGCGAGGCGCTGCTCGGTGGGTCTAAGCTTGGATGGTGTTATGCTTGATTTATGCTTGATTCAAAATGGCGCGGGCGCGCAATGCATTCTGGGAGCGCTCGGAGCCATGTTGGATATTTACTTCATACCGCAGTGAAAGGCTGCACACATTTTGCTGAAGTGTTAGATTCACACTGCTGAGACAAACATGCTTTTCCAAACCTGGTATGCGGTCAAGGCCATTTCTGCTGGGAAAGCTAACGTTGTTATGGCTTGCTACTGTTCTCCGTGGAGCGTGTTTTTAGAGCACGGAGGCCCTGCGTTCCTTGGGGGGAGCTCTCGATTGACCCAGCTGGCAACCGGCGGCTGTTCCTCAACTGCGCAAGTGCAATTTCCAGAATGTTCGAGAATTAACTCCCCTTTGTGGAGTGTGTACATATGCGGAAGCCCAGAGGGGGTCATGTGAGACTTCAGCCAGAGAAGGACACTTACGTCTGGCCTTCTTGTGAGCTGTGGTACTCTCGGCCTGGCTGTCCCCGGGTTCTTCCAGCCGCTTCTGGACGAGATGAGGAATTCTGTTACGCTCACGGTGATTTATTTCCTTTTGACTTCTTTACTTCTTTTGTGATCTATGACCTTACTATTTTTATGAGTTAATTCTATGTACTTGTAAGCTTTGAATATATAGCTGTAAAGAGCTGATTTATCTTCTAAGAGTGCGTGGTTGTGAGTTATTGTGTCTGTCTGTTTTTTGGTTCAAAGTACTTGCTCTATAATTGCATTGATGATTTATGGTTGTTTCATGCACTTTTCGGGGGAGAGCAGTACAGATGGATAGAGTGTAAGGGGTAGGACGCGGCAGAATGTTGATGATGTTTGAGAACGTATTGTGAAATATAGACTCCGCGCTGCAGGTGAGTTCATTTTAGCAAAATTAGAATTAGTGGAAGAGCATAGTAGAGTTAGATCTACCTAGGTCACACAAATGCTAACATAGCCATGGGTGCATGAACAAAGCAGGTCTTACGTAAATTCAAATGAAAAGTATATATGAACAAAAAAAGGAATGGAAAATTTCTGCACTTCTTGAAGAAAGAGTCATACATGTTGGGGGAATGTGATCTTAGCGAGATAAACCTTGAGAGAAGCAGACCCGTTCCAAACTCAGAAAGCGCTCGATTGTTCGTATGAATAGGACAGAGGGGAAACAAGTGGCAATGTATACAAGGGTTCCACAGTCAGCGAAAGGTTGTTGCCAAATGGAATTATGTGCAAAGGTCACCATAGAGAGGGGAAGAAATGGAAAACTACACCACATTAGCAAGCGACATGCGAGTTGTGACAT
This sequence comes from Ambystoma mexicanum, assembly GCF_040938575.1. NCBI lineage: Eukaryota > Metazoa > Chordata > Amphibia > Caudata > Ambystomatidae > Ambystoma > Ambystoma mexicanum. The sequence continues at coordinate 720,857,095 of NC_090934.1, forward strand.
TGCAGAGACAGAGTTGGTCTAAGGTAAAACATATTATACAGAGGGTTGGATAAGGGGAAAGAGAATTGAAATACAAGGGAACAGAAAAAAGAAAAAAGGAGGAAATGAGAGCGAGGTGAGAGGTGCTTATGAGAGTTTTTAGGCCCTCTGACTGATGTGACTGGAAACTCGGAGACCAGCTCGCGGGATTGGATTTGATTTAAAAAAAAACAGTTTGAGGCCTATCCTGGGAAAAGCAGTTTTGAAAAAGCCTGATTTGTCAGCGAGAGTGTGGGAGACGAAAATCCAGACTGGAGGGGAATCTATTGATGTATAGTGGAGGTCGGGAGAGACGACCCAGACGAGGCCAAGGACATATTTACACAGCGAGGCAAAGAATCATTTTGAATGGTGAGTTTCAAAAAAAATAAAAATAATAAAGTCACTCATACTTAACCGACAAATGGTCAAATTTGACATAAAGCAATGTTTCGTTAACCTTCTGCTACCGAAGGTTAACCAATGATCTGTTCAAAATGTAGTTGGACGTTTTTTCTTCTAGTGCAAAGACTTTAACATAAATAACTAGCCATCCGATCAGATGTGGAATGGTGAGCAAGAGAAATATGACACAGAGCTTTGAAAGTATATTGTATTTGTCGTAGATTGTATAAGTTGACTCATTAAATCATTAATGTAGTAAACATAACACATTGTTCCATTGTGATTTCCATGCTAGATTAAATGTTTGTTCACAGGTGTAGAGCAAACTATCTGGTTAATATATCTTGTAGAATGTGTTTAACATATGGTGCATCAAACAGAACTGTTTCAAGTTGATGGGATTTCATAACTATACCATACAGATGCATAATTGTGAGAATGTGTGGGAGCCCTTATTTGTGTCAAGCAGTGACTAAATAAATATGCTGCCTATTACCATAACACAGGGCTAAGTCTGATAATGCCTAGTTGAAGGTCCTATATAAGATGACAAAATGACAAAGTGGGAGGGACAAGCAAACCTTCCTAAAATTATGAGGAATCCATGAGCAAGGATGTTGGTCCGTAAATGTTGTTTGTTCAGGTCCATTTATTTGGTGTGTGATGTAGTCAGATTGGACACACCGTAGGGTAAACTTGGAGACACTGGGGAGAAGGGGGGCACAGCCCACTGTGTGATGCTGTCCCTACAGATGGTCAAAGGGAGGTCACAATCAGTCTGTTCACCCTCCCCTGCATGAACATGTCTTTATGGTACCACAGTCCCGAGTACCCACAAAGGAGGTTCCTTCCAGATGAGTAAACATTACGAGTTATATATATGGGTGCAGACCTAGGTTCCTTAAAACTGGAGTCCCTGCTAAAACCTTATAGAGAAGATCAGAAGCAATTAGGCAGATTTTATGCAGATCACCACATCAGAGATAACTTGTGCACCAAGGGTACACAATGCATAGAGTAAGCAGCTCAAGCACTTACTTGCAGAGTGGGAGGACAGCAACTGTGAGTGAACTAGACTAGGAATACTGAGAACCTATGGGACAGCTGCCATGAGAGAGTTGGGAAGGGCAGTTTACCACTAGCACCAGGGAGCAAGAGGGTGACATGTGAACCGAGAGTGCACTCTGCAGCTGAAGGAAACCATTGAATGGCAGTGTAGGGAGCCAGTCGGCAGAGCAGCACTTGTGACATGACACTTTTGACTAATTCTAAGGGTTCTGTGTCTTAAAATCGTGGCAAAAATGGCAGTGTATGCAAAATATTGCAGCAAAAATGCTGTGGTTTTGCCGCCACAATCATTTAAAGGATGCGGGGGACACCCCCGCAACCCCCAGACCATTATGTCATTTAAGGGGCGCGGGGGACACCCCCGGGCCCCTTAAATGGTATAATGGGGTATACCTTTACCGGGTCAAACCACTGCATTTTTGCTGCTATTTTTTTTTTACCAGCGATATTTTTGCCGCACTTTTATTGCCTGATACCATTCTAAAACGGTGGTGCATGATCTCCAGCTCAAGGAATTACTTATCACTGCAGACAGGGAAACTAACAACACATGAAAACAATGATAAGGGGTCAGGAAATGCATGGTGAGGAATCAGAGTCAGTGAGTCCTGACCAATTTTGTAACCTGGCATTAAGGGGGAAATGACCTAACCAGTTACAGAACTTATTGAGGCACTTATGACTGCTAAAGTAGGGTAAAAGGAGAGAAAGGTGGCAACCAGTAAGGGGTAAGGACAGCTTTCCAGAGAGTTGTTTTGATGTAGAAAGTTAGGGAAGGAGGAAAGAGCAGTTTCCTCAACAGTATAGATACAAAGGAGGTCTTACTGCAAATAGCCTTCTGGCGGCTATAGCCCGGATATTGGCAATGGCCTGTATCCGCAGGGGGGAGAAGAAGGTGCTTCCCTGATGGGGGCTCTAACCCAAACTCTTGAGAACGCCGGAACCTGAGGAAAAGGAGCACTGGTCGGTCACCCGCTGGCCGTTAAAAACCAGACCCTGGTGCAAGCAAACGTTTCTTAGAGAAACAGAAGGAACATGAATGAATATTGCAAGCCTGCTGAGGGATATAACACATAGCCAGGCTGGAGACAAAAGCCAGGATCTGGAGAGAATGAAAGCCAGATTCTGTGCTGGACTCAAGCCCAGATGGCAAACCTTCGATGGTGGGCAAGAATAATGCCAGTCCCCTCTGTGGTGAGGTGATTCCTGCTGACGATGGCATATGTAAGTGGCCTTGAGGGCTGATGCATGGCCAGGAGGTAAAAAAAACCTGAGCCAAGAACTAACCAGAGAAATCCAATCATGAAGAAGCATGCAATGGCAATTTAAACACCCTGAGGTTTTGACTGAACAGAATTATGTTTACGATTACGTTTAAGCGATTTTTTTAAAGTTCGGTTTATCCTCACTATTGCATCATGGTGCTATAGAAATGCATTTGCAAAGTAGGTCCAACGTGTGCAAATGAGCAGCCCGTAGTAAGAAGGACTTTTGTAATATTATATTATATGATCTTCTTAAGCAGGTGTGTTTTTTTAATGCTTTTTACAAGGGAGCAAGGGAGGATCAGTAGGAGTACGTAAATAGGGTGCCATAGCACTAAACTGAGTTTCTTTAGATTAAGGAAATGTACACGGACTTGGGCAACACATCTCACAAGATCAGCCACATACTCCTGTTTTGTTACTTCCCCATTCCTCTATACAATCCTCTATAGAAAATGAAAGTCGTTCAACTTCATTTGTTGTGTTGTGAGTCTTGTGTTGCTCCCACATTGTCACAGTGGGTAGCTTCCTTGAGACAGAGTGAATTTCAGCTGGTCGCTGTTTCCTCTGTGAGTATTTGTAGTTACAATAATTTGTGGCATTCACTTTCCGCAGCTGCAATTGTGTGTTGACTGTATAGTAAAATCAATTCGAATAGAGTAAAGAGAAATGAGTTTGCCCTTAATGGAGTCATAGTTGGGGGTGGAGCCATCATGTCGCTTTGGGGCAGACACCCATCCAAGAATTGGCAACAATTTTCAGGATTTGCAGACTAGTTCGAGATATGAGCCTCATCCACTTGAAATGATTACAAATACTATAGTAGCTTCAGCGGAATAGGTAGTAACTGATATTTGTGATTTCTTCCTTCCCTTTGTGGGTATCTGTAATTTTCATTTGGGATGAGAGCTGGTTGGAGTGCCCAGTGCATGATGCATTAGCAATGGTGGGATGTTATCCCGGGCGTGCACAGGTGTGTCTCGTGGCCCCAGCTACTGAATAAGCAGTACCTGAGATTTCAACGTCATCTTTTCTTGGTTATGTGCATGTGAGGCTCCAGCTTTCACTGTCATATGATTGGAATATCTGGTTCATGTGGAGTGTCTGGTTCTCAGACGACTTATGTCCAGGTTTGAGTCGTTCTTCCAAATCACTTTGTAAATCAATGTCTTTTCCTACATCTGCTAGTTAATCCCAACCTCTGGGGCCAGGGCCGGCATATCTTGAAGTCATTGTTTAAAGTTAACCTGCGTTTTGCAGTTCATCAAGATGAGTCATTGTTCTTGTCATCCAAGCTTTAGTAATCTAGATTTGCAGAACAGTGTCATTGAACCCAACTCTGAGAAGAAGTTTGAAGATGATGCTGAAGCTTATCGGTATCAAGGTCAGGGCTGTGATTAGTCGCATGTGTGTAAGCATGGCCTCTCAGGTGACCCCATGGGATGGAGGTGAGACAGTGCAGAAGTAGACATTTTGGATTGTCTGTGAGGACATGTTTACGTTGAGGGCCGATTGCCAGATCATCCTGTGCCCTGTAATTAGTGATCTGCACTGACATTGGGAATATAAACAGTACAATGCACATGGCATAGACACACCACAGCAACAGTATTTGGACGACTGAGAGTTCAGTCAAAGTTCAGTTGCAGGCTGTTTTTCTGGAGAAGAACGTTTCTTTCTCTATCTTTACAACTTTGTACATAGCGTTGCATTTGTGACGTCACTTTCATTTTGTAAGGATCCCAGACACCATCAAGTTGATTCCCTAGCCACTGGAATCGGCAGCAGCATCAGGGGGCTGCACTTGCTTCCCCAAGAGATCATGTTGTGCGCTGCAGGTTTTTGGAACTTTGGGCAGATGGACGTTGTTATGAATGCTTCCAGCTTTTGGTTTCTTTCAAATGCTTGGTAGTCTAAATCGACATGCAGAAACCATGTATCTGGCCTCATGCCAAAAAATACAAACAAAATACAAAATAAATAAGTAAGCAATTACAGTCATGTCAGCACAATATTGAAGGCAACATACAGGGGAGTTGCTAGGTCTGGAAAAGACCCGGGGCTAAGCTGATGTCGGACCTGTTGGGACTGGGGGCTAGCTAGTCTTTTGGCTGTAGATCCTGAGATTCTATCCGGGGCTACAACCAAAAGATCAGGGACTATAGCCCCCTTAGCCCCCCCTAGCAACGCCCCTGGCAACATATATGTTCAGGTTGTTAGGTGAAAGATCTCAAGAGCTGGTGCCACAGTGATGGTAAATGGACCTTGTCTGACCGCCTCTGATACAAAATAAACTGAGGGCAGAGGCAGCATTGACATGCTGTACTCGTCAGCACCCCTTCCCCCTCCACCCGCCCCCACACCACACCCCTCCGGCCCCCTACTGCCTACTGATGACACATTTTACACATTCTATTACGCTTAGGGATATTGCAATGTGTTCCTAGAATTTCTCCTGTCTCTCACAAGGTAATTGGATGCACGTTTGTTCCTCCTCATAACGAGGCCAATATTTAACATATTCCCTTACATGAGTGCTCTCACTAAGGTGATTAATCCTGAGACTCGAACCCCATGTTTTCACGTTCGTTTTCGGTTCCCCACTCTGTGCACTCTAATGACTTGCTGGAAGCATTTCCCATTCTAATTCTTCCTGAAATTGCTCCGTGCTCTGTACCGGCTGTTGTAGAAACGGATTATTACACGTTTACATGTCAGTTTTCAGTATAAATAGGATATCATCTGGTTTTGAATAATAGTAATGCCTTTCGGATGTTAGCTAGCGTTATTAGCAATGTTAAGACGAGCCCAATTCCTGTTAAGTTAATGCTTATGCATTGAGGCAGAGCCAATGGTGGTCTCCAAAACTTGCCCTCAAGTTTGTCTAATCAGTTTTTTACAGTATTGGGCCTTACTTCAATCCTGTGCAGGACCATAGGGATTATAATCTGCTAGTATAGTTTACGTTAACTAAAGGGCAACCCCTCAAGGTGTCTGTCAAACGCTCTCAGATCACTCATGTAGGTTAATAACGTTGTGGTGACTTTGTCATTTAGGCAGGAGTTATTATGTCTTTCATCATAATGATGTAAAAGGTAAGTGAAAGACGCAATTGTGTCCATGGCATTTCCTCCAGAGCCTAGTAAAATCAGGATTTTCTTTCTTTTCTGCTGTTTGGTAGACCGTTAACTTCATTTTCACGCACTTGGTTTCAATCTGGTTCTCTCTTGAGTACTAGTCTACAGTAGCTTGTCACAGAGACCATGGGCCTCATTATAAGGCTGGCGCTCCCGTAATGAAGGGGGCCGGTACGGGACCGGCCCCATTCATTCCGGGAGCGCCGATTACAAGCTTCCCATCGCGGGACACGAGTCGCACACCTGGTAAAACCAGGTGTGCTTTCCAGGTCCCTCGAGGGGAAGAGGGAGGCAATAACGGGACAGATGTAATCTGCCCGTTATTACCACCCTCCCCATTCCCATTGAGCCCTATGGGGGCTCAAATGGGAATGGGGATGGGTTCCTGCAAGGAGGAATTACCGGCTCCTCCTATGTCGGAGTAACCCGGTAAGTCCCCATTGCAGGAATCCGGTAACGGAACCCGGAACAGAGGCAGCCATGGAGCTAATAGCTCCATGGCTACCTCCATTCTCGTAATGAGGCCCCATAACTTGACCCAGTGAATGGGGGGCAGGGACCCCTCCTAACCCAGTGCAGGGGGCCTACTAGGGAAGAAGCCAAATCCAGACCTGTCGCAGAGGCAGGAGTGGGTGTTGGGAGGGCCCCAGTCTCTGCCTCTCTTTCATGGGCCTTGCTGGATGAATGTGGTACCATTTTCTGTCACTCAATACTAAAAGACCTCCATGCTGGCTAGATTTCTATCTCTGTTGTTACAGGACTACCAGTCCCAGAAGGCCAGGCGAGAGCAGAGGGGTATGGCACAGCACAGCAGGAAGCCACCAACTTAAAATCGGATAGAGAAGCAACAATGGCAGTCAAATTACCAGCACTGCTAACCAGGCTAGACTTACCACTGCTCCTGGCAGGCAGCACGCTGGACCATCATCATGCTGGGAAAAGAGAGACTGATTCGAAAAGAGGGTGTAAAAGTGGTGCTGCTAACATGGAGTTTTAATGCTAGGGACAAGATAGGATCCAGGCTGGTGTCCTGAATCAGGCGAGCAGTCAGACATGTCAATGGCAAGGGGAGGAACGAAAGGGACAGAAAGTTATTGGTATAAAGGACCAACAAATGGCAGAAAGGATTTAAAGTGTTCTGGTGAGATCAGACAAGGCTGGTAGGAGAACTGAGACACCAAGAGGATGGCAGAAGGGTAAACTGAGTATGGAGGACCTGGTGGTGGAGGCATGGCATTGTTACAGGTGAGGAATTGGTAGTGAGAGAGAGTGGTACCAGATAGTGAGTGAGAGTGAGTGGAAAAGTGATGCGTGAGAAAGAGTAGATGTTATAAGAGAGGGGTGAGTGGGAGAGAAGAGAGTTGTGAAATGAGAGCAGAGAATAGAGGGGAGAGCAGAGATGAGAGATGAGTTGAGTAGAGTCGAGACTAGGAGATGAGAGGAGAGCAGAGGAGAGGAGATGAGAGGGTCAAGAAGAGGAGAGGCAGGGAGGAGGGAGAGTATGCAACCATTGGAGGGACAGCAAAGGAGAGTGGAAAAGGGGATAGAGGAGAAGGGAGTGAAAAAAGGGAGTTCATGAAAAGGGCTGACAAAGACCAGGAGGAGGGAGGAGTGAGTGGCAAAGATCAATGATAGGAAAAAAAGGAGCATGCTGCCTGTTACTGGCACAATCACAAACCTTAACAATGCATTTGGATCCTGGGAAATAACCTTTAGAATTAAGCATCCCTTCGGAGGTCCCTGAGGGAGTGAGGTAGATAGATCTTTAGCCTTAAGGCCCTCACTGCAGCTAGATTGATTTAGGAAGTAGGTGTTATCTATCTTTAGTCTGAAAGCAGTCTGGGCTTTAGGGAAGCCTGGGCTAGGAAAGTTGGAGCCTACTGGAGGAAAAGAGAGAGAGACGCCCTTTTTTTTCCCCACTGAAGAACCATTCAGCTGCGAACCAAGACCTTTTTGAGCTTTGCATAACAAAAATCCTTAAACTACATTTTGGACTTCTTGGAGTTTGTGAAGTCATCCATGATAGTCTATAGCTCTCTGCAAACCCTCTTGAGTATGGTCAAATAAGACTCAGTTATCAGCGCATCATAACCCTTTTTATATACCTGCCAGCACTTTTTGTTGGGAGGAGTTTAATGTCCCTAGCTACTTACCAATATCTGCCATGCAGGGGTTGAACAATAATGGGCTAATACACATTCCAGATTTAGCTCCCTTGTTGTTTTACTAGGTTGAGTCGCTGTCCTGCCGAGATCTAGCCTTACTCTGACCTTAGTGTTTTCATAAATTTGAACTAAAAGTTTGGGAAGACCATGGTCTACCCCAAACAATGTTGGTTTGTGCCACAGTCTATTTCTATTGACATTGTCAAAGGTCATAGTATAGTTAAAAAAGGCTGAGTGTAATGGGGATTGGCCTTGCATTAGGGCTCTGCTAAACACAGTGGCCAGTGTAAGACAATTGTGCATGGTGGATTTGCTTGCTCAAAAGCACCTTTGGCAGGGAGATAGTCATTCTCTCCTTAATACCCAGTTACTCAATTCTGCAAGGGGTAAGGTGACAACAATCTTGATTCAATTATCAAATAGAGCAATCAATCTGTAGTTTTTGGGTGTCACAGTTGTTAAACAACACACTTGGATTAAACATGATTTTGAGGCTGTTGCAGACAGATTTCTGGAGGTTGTTGTGAGGCCAACATAGTTTACTATTGGGCAGATGGATATATAGGATCTATTTTCCGATAAGGCTTGAGGCTGATATAGTTTAATATTGGGCAGATGGATATATAGGATATATTTTCATAAAAGGCTCTATATGTGTAACACAATTGAGAGATTTGCTCTCAATCCCATGAAACAAATGTCCCCCTGTTCAGAAGTCAACTATGAAAAAGTGACTGAAGCTAAACTGCTGAGAGGAGATAGGATTAGAGGGTCAGAATAGTTAGGAGAAACAATATGTGGTCCTAAAAAGATGATTGAAATGCACAAACCCTTGTGTTCAAATCTAGGGCTTAACTAGAGGCTAATCATATTGTGTCCTCATTGGGAGATGCTACTGCAGGATTTGATTCAAGTCAATGAAATTGACATAGGACACCACAGTTAGTAATGAGTGAGCCATAATAGTGATTAGAAATTGTTACAGAGGGTAAAATGCCCCTTGTAGATGAAGCATAATCATATTTTGGGTAGGAAGGTTAATGTCAGAGAAATAGTCCAGTATGATTGCCTCAGAGATTGGCAAACACTGAAATAGTATGCTTGGCAACCCTATCTGTATTTTACAGCTTTTATCTGACAGGTCCTGTAATATGAGGATCATAACATATGAAATTAATGTTCCTAAACTTGAGAGCGCCCGAACAAAATATAGTGCGGTCATCTTAACTGGGATATTTCTTAGCAAAGAGGCACTAGCTTTACTGAGGATAGAGCAACACGGTGTCCGAAATTTGCATATAGATGAATACAAATGAAACATGCACTATTGTTAAGATTTGGGATCATATATAGGAACAGGCCAAATCAGCCCTTTGGCTAACTTAGAGTTTTCTAAGTTGAAATCAATAAAGCATAAATGTTTTGTCATAGACAACAAAATAGTAAAACATGGATTTCTCACAATTGAAGGAATCTTCCATATTGTTGAGGTCTACTACAAGTCAATAGCAAATTGTGACAAGCTAAATCAAAGTTGCTAACTAAAGTATAATAGAAATGAATGACATATTAGATGCATCAGCTGTGAAGTTGTGGAGATGCAACTCATAAGGCAGTAACAACTGCCTGGATAGTATAGAGATGATGAAAGATGCCTGTACATTGAGTTGACTAAGGTTCCCCGTATGAAAGATTTGTTTTATTTGTACTATCATGTGTGGAGTATGTATTTTGTTTACTAAAAAAAGAAAGGAAATGAGGTGTGGGGGCAAAATGGAAAGTGAGGGATCTGCAGTCCAAGCTCTAGGTGGGTTTGCTATGGGCAATGAGAGGAGGGTTTGTATGCAAGGAGCTCTTGCAGATCAGCTTGATGAAGAGCAGTTCTTTGCCAATTCACTCTAGATTATTGCCAAGTTCGGAATCAGCACTGAAAACAGATAGAGTGGAGTACTGCAGATGGGATTCAACTCCAGACCAACAAAGCAATCTCTGCTTACTTCATTTGTATCACAACCTATGACATTTGGGTTCACTGTGTGAACAGTACTGGGGTTGGAAAGGGCATAACAAGTAGTCAGTTAACCATGTTACTAACTTCCTTTTGTATAATAGTCATCAGTCCTTCCTTCTCTCCCTTTAGATCAAGGCTATTCCCCGGTGTGTTGAACAGTCACTGACCATCTTTTACAGTGTCCCAAGCACTTTTTTCTTGGGTTTACTTCTTTCTTGAATGGGGTGCTATGTCTGGTTCTTGGGTTGGTCCTTTTGATGCTTCTATCAGGTATCCTCACCCAGAACATTTAGGTTGTCAGTCAGAGGTTGGGTGTCAGGTGAAGCATATGCTGTTGGATCTCAGGTTACATCAATTTTCCTCTTTTGCGTGTCTCACCCAATAGCCTTTTACCTTGTGTTTGGTGTGTTGTAAAGCAAAGCAAACTGCATATAAAGTCTGTTCTCCAACTAGTTCTTCCCCAGCCAGGATAAGTGAACCCACATATGCACTAGTATTAGTGTATAGAAAGAAGGAATCCAACATGTGGACTTTGCATTTTTTTTATCCATGGCTTTTGAATTAATTTAGCTAATTGACCTTCGAAGCCGAGGGATTTTTGATAGAGTTTTCTATCCCTATCCATTTAATGGATGTTCAGTGGATGGTATTACCGTTATTGCCTGCTGGCTTTCCAAGCCAGACAGCCCTAGCATGAGTATATGTTGGTTTCATTGCGCCATATTTTGGATGGCTATGGAGATTTTTGATTGGTTGTGGGCATCATAGTTCTAGAAGTGACTATTAGAAGATTAGTGTTCTAGGCCTATTCTCGACTGGAGTATTGGTAAACATTTGTGTACTGCATAATGTTGAACTGTATTATTTTGAATGCTCACATATTATCTCTCCAAGAGAATACAAGAACATATATGCTAAACAAAAGAGTGAGAGCATTTCTTGTGTGTCTATTTATGAGTACAATGATGCACTATATTGCAAGTGTAAATGTGCGTTGGTGTAATGATAGATTCTGTGTAGGGAAGTTATTGATGGAATCTAATGTTAATCATTCACGCAAGGGCAACACAAATTGGTTGTTAGATTCTAACGAGTCCCATGACAGTAATTTTCTTCAATACCAACCCTATCATGTGCTCACGAGTAGCAGTTTCTCTTGAACTAAGTACTGAGATACAACTCTTTCCAGAGCCTTGCATCAGGTACAGCACTCGTCTATGGAGCAACCTGCCAAAGCCACACATGGGCATTTTGACCACCTTTGGGTGAAGGCTAGTCTCTGGCAAGTAGGGCATGATGACAATCATGGCTTGCAAGGGAGAGTCATTGTTTTCTAGCTCTATAAATACTTTTGGAATATTGATGGTGCAAGGGAGTAATATACTTGAGGCCATGTCTAGTTACAGTGTGCATACAAATCCTTTACTGCAAAAGTGTAGTGGCACATGGTCTGTGATATTTGGCTCACTAATATGCACGCACAAACCTGAGCACTAGACGGTCATGGTCACTGTAAAGCAATGTCTCCAGCAGATAAACTGGAAATGACTGAGAACAGCTATTGACAAACAAGCATATATCAACCTACGTATTTGTTTGTTGCTTTAGAACATCAGGAAAAACAAAAACAATGTAAACATCAATTTCAGACAGTTATAGTTACAATACAATAAAATTTGTTCAGAAGAAAATCCATCACAAAATCTAAATCTAGTTGATTAAAAACCAACAGTTAAAATGACATCTTAGTCAATGAATATAAAACATTGTAAGAGGATTCGATTCAACACTACAGCTAAGTCAATGCCTAGTCTGGGATACTGAATGGAAACCCTTATTGATATACCTTTACGTCCAGTTCATGCGTTCTGGGTGACTACCCCTATATAACACCCCTCTCTTGGAATCCCCCTGACCCCACTGAGCCAAGAAGTAGTTCTGTTTTGCAAGTTTAAAAGGTTTATTTGATAATTTTAAACAATAGATATATATATATCACACTTTATAATAAATTAATAATTGAATATCACACTTAATCTGAGCAGTAATCAATAATGGATAGTCCGGCACTAGCACACTTCTTTATAATCAATGATGAGTGGTTATAGGGTGGATAAGATAGCAACAATACTTTTATGGTTTCAAATGGATGCAGGGTGGAATGAAATTGCAGTACAAAAATACTCAATATGATTTCAACAAAACAATGTAATCACTTTTCTCTGGCAATCCACTCCCCCCTTTATGCAATGCAAGGAAATGGAAGGAAAGCACACAGTCTCAGAAATGCAATCAAATGTAATTCAGTTCACCCCAGCAAGCTTAGACTACAGAAGTTTGAAACACAGGCCCAAAATGCTTTTATATGTGCTGGCAATGAAGTGAAAAATATGCTAAAATGCTTTTATATGTGCTGGCAATGAAGTGAAAAATATGCTAAAATGCTTTTAATTCCCTCTAGAGGTTCAGGGTGAGTGGTACCTGGTTAATATTAGTCCAGGCTCACTCTAGAAATGATTCAGGGATGGTTCTTAAGAGGCAAACGAATTTTTAGCAAGGAAAGCAAGGAAGCTGCTGTTTTCACACGTGGCTGGATTTTTAACCAAATCGCGGTAAAATTTGCGAGTGTGAGAATCGTGATTACGGCAAAAGTATGAGGAGTAGGGCGTCGGTTCTATGCTTGTTGGAAAGTTGAGATTCTAAGCTTTCAGAGGAAAGTTAAACCAAGTTCCTAGCCCAAACGGTTCCAGAGATACGGACGATTAAATAAAGGTAGTTTTTTGGATTTGAAATTTTAAAAGTTCAAAGCGACAGGTTACAGCTTGCAGATAGAAAATGACAGGTGACAGCTTTGCAAATGACAGGTGACAGTTAGGAGGCAGTTCTGGTTAGATTAAAATAGATTGAATTATATTATTTTAACTAAGGGATTGGTTCTGCACAGTTCTGCTAGGTACTCACAATATGTTTTTGAATTAGGCCTCGCCACGGATCTGGTCAGGTTTTGGACTGGACTCCGGTCTGGTCTGGGTCTCTTCACAGTGATCTGGGTCAGCTCTCTGGTTCTGCTAACAGCGGTCTGGGTCAGCTCTGCGCTGCTGGTCTAGCCTCTCTGGATTCTGGATACTGCTCTGCTTTCTAGGTACTGCTACAGGTTCTGGAGATTGATGGATTTGAAGTCTGGATCTCTGGATGTGAAGTCGTCGATCAGCATGCTCCGCAGCAAATGGAATTGAATGTCTCTATCTGTCCTGACTGTCTGCTTTTATGTGTTTTGAAAGTGAGTGTGTGTGCAGCATCACTATCCAGCCCCTCTTTCAACTTTTCATTGGCCCAATTCTCCCCTCTCCCATGATTGGGGAAGGAACTGTGAGTCAGAGTGATGCTGTAGGTTTTATGGGTCAGAGGATCCTCCCCTCGTCAGTTTGCCCACAAATCTATATTTGATTCAAAATGCACAATTCTCAAATACATAGTGGTTTGTCATTGCATGTACATATTACCTATCACATGAGGTAGTCTCTGTCCCAAATCTGCTCTTCCTAGGAGCTTGGGTTCAAAAATGGCAACATATTTCACTTTTTAGTCGGGTTACCAATATTGGATTTTTCCCTGCATTTACACAGATGTGCCCATGGTGTGTGGGCATTAGGTGGTGGAGTGTCAGATTTTTAACATACATACATTTAGAGTAATATCCTCTTTTCTGCTAAAACCCCCCTGAACATACCACCGGGTCCTACCACGTCTTCAAATGTGCACAGAAAAATCACAAGAATAATGATATCACTTATAAAATTTTCACAAGTCCGCTCTATGAATGATCCATCTTTTTAGATTTATGTTCTGGCCCCAAAGGGGTGAGGTTTCCCCCAGCACAAGGTTGAATTTCTGGTTTTTCCAGTTCTGCCAAGCCAGCTTGCTCTCACAGGCAGTGCTCCTCCCCTTTCCTTGCAGGAGGAAGCCACTTTTACGACCCCCATAATAAAACATTTGCCTGAGTCAGGACAGGGCTTTGTTTAATTTCCTGCAGAGCCCAGGTAATTCAATCAGAGAAGTGTCATATCCCTTTTGGTGGGAACAGCAAAAGGCAGCTAGGCCTGGGAACACAGCTGTTGTGCAAGTCTCAACTCCTGTCGGGGGTAGCTGGTGGGCAGAATTCAGTTTCATTAAGCCAGGTTTCAGATAAAATGTCACTTTTTGTTCCCCAGTTTAAGTCAAGACAATTTTTACATATGCAGCTAGAATGCTGATTCTGAGTTCAAAACTATGACATTTTAACAGTGACAAACTATGTGGCAGTCACAGGTCTGTCCCTCAGTTTATTTACACATTTTGATTTTTGGTAATTTTAAATCCAGTTTCAGTTAGGCTGCTGCAGACCTGCAGAGCTCAGCCAGTCTTGTTATGAACATTCAAGTCACTTCAGAATATAACTTTACATTGTATCCACCTCTTAGTAAGTCTTTCTTTGGCCTGCTTTGGGTTCATTTATTCAGTTTTACACAAATGTCTGGTGTTGTTTTAAAACGCCGGCTTTCTGATAGTGGTGAGTACTGGTAATGCAACCATTTTTGGGATTTTTCTTGGATTAATGCATTCCAAACAGGAATGGTTCTTACATGGTAGTAAATCCTTGCTTAACATTGTTTTGATGGGGCTCCTTACAGTAAAATGGTTATGTGGAACCCCACAAAAGGGTTGAATCTTTAAAGTGGTCTGGTGAGCCACGATTTCAGCAACTTTTTGACATCAATAACAGTGGATTTTGTTAACAAAGATCTTTCTTTACACTGGTGGGTGGCAAGTGAGGTAACCATTTTGGTGTGTGCACAAACTGCGTGGTTCTCCTGGATTCTGGCGCACTTGTGGGCTTTTTGGCCATCTTGGATTTTCTAAGCCCACAGCACCAAATGTTGCAGCATGATAGCTCAAACGTGGGTCAGGACACCCAACAAATCCTTCCACGTGACTGCCCTTTGAATTTGAGTCGATGGGGAGTCAGGTGCACAAGGGTTTTGACCCATGCACTGGTCTGTCCGCATAATCTTCTTCCAATTCTGCAAATGGCACAGTTCAGCATCTTTTCCTCCATCCGGTACTGATCGATCGGTTCTCCTCGCCGGTCCTGATGGGAATATTGGGCGGTACACTGGGCCCCTTGCGTCTCTGCTCCCGGTCTCCGGATCGTCCTCCCTGGCCAGTCTCAAGGTTTTCTTTCTCGTAGGACGACAAAGGAAGAGCGGCAATACCTATTCATGGACATTTCTTCCCCACCAATGATATAGTGGGGTGGCATATATATTTTAGAACTCAACCAATATGAACATGCACATTTTTTTTTTTTAAATTAAGAGACAGGAACACATAAACTTGAGAAACACAGAATTTGATAGGCTATATGTAGGATCTTTTAGGGTTGGAATTGAATTAATCTGAGACAGTACCCTCTAGGATTCCAGAGGATTCCTCCAGTTGTTGCAGAGTGTGCCTGGGATGGCAACACTTCAACTGGTTAATGTGGACCCACTTGTCTTCCCCCTCTGCCAAACCGCCTTTGGGGATGCGGATCTTGTAGGCCACAGGGGAGATTTTGTCTATAATTTCAAAGGGTCCTTTCCATGTAGGCAAAAATGTCCTCTGTTTGGCCTGGTTCCTTTGGAAATTGTACAAATAGACCCGGTCCCCCACCTGATATTCCTTCCTGGAATTTTTCAGGTCATAGTGGGTCTTCATACTCTCAGCTGATCTTTCTAGATTCCGCTGAGCATAGGCAAAAGCATGCTGAAGGTGTTTCCTTAAATTCTCCACATACTCATGAGTTGTGGAGGCATTTATCAACGTTTGCTCTTGGGTTCTGTAGAGCAAATGTTGAGGAAGCACCATCTTGCGTCCAGTCATCAACTCAAATGGTGACATTTTGGTTGCAGATGAAGGGGTAGATCTGATGGCCATTAGGACCAGAGGTAATCGGATATCCCAACTTGGCCCAGAATCTGCCACAAACTTTTTTAAGAGGCTCACAACTGTCCGGTTGTAGCGTTCTACTGCTCCAGAAGAAGCTGGCCTGTAAGCAATGTGTAGCTTTCTCTTGACCCCCAGTATCTCCCACATCTTTGTCATCCCTTCACTGGTGAAGTGGCTATCCCTGTCTGACTCAATCCTTTGAGGTAGACCAAAACGGGAAAAGATGTGGTTAATCATCAGGGCAGCTGCTGTTTCTGCCTTGCAGTTTGGGGCTGGGAGACATTCCACCCACTTGGTAAACAAGCATGTAATGGTCAACATGTACTTATTTCCTCTAGACGAGCGAATCACAGGGCCTACGAAGTCGATTTGTAAATCTGACCATGGCAGTGTCATCCCCCTCTTTTGGAGAGGTGCCTGGTGTGTGAGGGATGTTGGCTGAAATTGAGCACACACAAGACAACCCTTCAAGTATTGGTTGAGGTCCTGGCCCATGTGTGGCCAGTATGCAACCTCTCTTAAGATTTCCAGTGTTGTGTGAAACCCCCTATGACCGGCGGTGGCCGCATCATGGGCGTGACTTAACATCAGGCTTCGGAATGAGGTAGGAACCACCCACTGATCGTGGCCAGCTTTGGATTTCCTTACCAACAAACCGTCTTGGATCCGGAACATTTTTGGACATTTCATCAACACTCTAAGGTCCTCTTTCCCGTTGTAATCGGTATCCGTCAGGGGAAAGTTCTCAGGGTCCTCAATGTGTTGGTAAAATTTACCAATTATTGGATCCCCCTTCTGAGCGGTAATCAAATCAGCATCAGGGGTCTCCTTGCTCCATTGGGCAGTTGACAGATCATTGTGATCATTTGTCTGGGACCTAGTGATAGCAGTGACCTGGATTTCCCCCAACAGGGACTCTATTTCTATTAGATCCCCTTGGATGGCCCCGGTTTTGGCTACCTGATCAGCTAAGTCATTTCCAGTTTTGTCTGGTCCCTCTACTTTGGAATGACCCTTGAACTTTTTCCAATAGATGGTCATCTCATTCGAGGTGACCAGATCATCAATGTTTTGGATCAACTTCCCATGTTTCAAGGGTTTGTTATTAGCACATAACATGCCTCTGGTTTTCCAATTAACCAGGTGCTCCACGAACCCGTTCCGTACATAATCCGAATCTGTGATTATGACCAGTTCGTGGAGTTGATGCTGGACAGCAGTGAGGATGGCCTGATGCACAGCCATCAATTCTGCCACCTGACTACTTCGGGGACCAATTTTGTATCCAGCGGCGGGTTCTGGGAACTCCTTCACCCATGCATTCCCTACGCCAGCCACCAGTTCTTTCTCCCCGTCGTTGTCAACATGGTACGAGCATCCATCCACATAGACAGTGGGCATTCCCTCACACTTGTCCTCTTCAAAGACTTTGTGTGGGGAATTAAGGTATGCCTCCGTGTTGTCCTTGATTTTTAGACTTTCGTCCTCGAGACAGTTTTCTCTGGCACAATCATGCAAGTCAGCCAGACCTTGCGCGAGGGGACTCTTCTTGTTTTAGCCATATCTGACCTCCACAGGAAAGCCTTGCATTGACAGAATCCAGGAAGTAATTTGGGAATTACTCACATTTCCGGCCCGGATTCTGTCACTTTGGAGATATTGCAGAGGCTGGTGTGGAGTCTCCACTATGATGTGTTCCCCCTGGATAAACGGGCGGTAATTCTTCAATGCCCACACCGTTGCCAGTAGTGCCTTCTCGCAATCGCTGAATTTTTCCTCCACAGAGGATAAAGTTTTGCTCGCATAGGAGATTACTTTATTGACCTTGTCATGCTTTTGGTATAATACCGCCGTCAAGCACGTATTAGAGAACCCCGTCTCCAGGAAGAACTCCTTGTTTCTGACAGGGTAAGCTAGGCAAGGTGCTTGTGAGAGGCTTCTCTTGAGTTATTTTACCGCCTCGGCTTGTTCTGGACCCCATTCCCACTTGACCCCCCCCTTCAGGAGATGAATCAGGGGTCTGCGTAGCCCTCAATGAACTTTCTGCTGTAATTAGTCAGTCCAAGGAGGCTCCTTAGTTCCCGCAGAGTTGTGGGGTCTTTCAGTTTCTGAAGTGCTTCCACTTTCTTTTCCTGGGGACAGAGACCCTGAGGAGGAATCACATGCCCCAAGAAATTAACACGGGTTCTACACCACTGTGCTTTCTGAAAGGAAAGTTTTGCTCCGGCGGCCCTCAACTGCGTCAGCACATAACGGATCTCCGCTATGTGTTCCTCCACAGATGAACTTTTGATGAGGACATCATCTACATAAGCCAGGTTACCCCTTGCACCCAGGTCGGGCATGGCCTTGTGTAGGAAAATGTTGAATTCATTGCCGGAGTTGAGGTATCCGAAGGGAGTCCGGGTCCATGTGTACTGCTGGCCCCCAAAGGTAAAAGCCAGCTTGTATTGGTCCTCCTTACTGACAGGCACAGTCCAGTATCCATTGGTCAGGTCTATTGCAGTGAATACCTGTGACCCCTGGGTCTGGGCCAGCCCTTGGTCAATGTAGAGCAGAGGCCATCGGGAAGTATGGACCCGTTTGTTGAGCTCCCTGAGGTCGGCGCAGAGTCTCCACTGGCCGTTTGGCTTCAATATTCCCAGCACCGGATTATTGAAGGTGCTGTGAACTGGACGGATTATTCCCCGGGACTCAAGGTTCCTAATTATTTCAGTAAGGGACTCCATGGATGCGAGAGGCAAACGATATTGCTTCACAAACACTGGAGTCATGCCAGGGTCCGTGGGGATTGTTGTTGTGTGGATGTCGGTGCGGCCACAGTCACATGAGTCTACCGCAAAGAGATCTTGGAAATCCAAGAAAACTTGTTTCAACTTTTGCTTTTGTTCCAGAGTCACACAGGCATCAGCTAGGTTGACTCTCTCTTCCACCATCTGCCTGAAGCCTGGAAAGACTTCTGGTTTGGCTATCTCAGCGGCCTCCTCCAGCTGGGTGGAGAAGTCCCTGGTCAGAGTGCTGATTTGGACTGGAGGCTTCAGGTGGGAAAGGCAGCCCTCATGGACCTGGAAAATCACCTCATCCCTCCTGAAGTCACAAGTCGCATCTTCCTTACCATAAGGGCAAGAAGTGTACACCAGGAAGTTCCCCCCATGCCGGGTAGAAATCCTGTCTGGTGTTGTATTGTCATCACTGTCACTGTCAAAACAGTCCTTAGGGATTGGTCCTAACAGTTCATTTCCTAAATCGATGGAAAAATGTCGGTCATCAACCGCCATTCCAGTAATGGTGTCTGCGGCTAGAGTAATACTCTTTAAGTCGCTGTTATCCACCTCTATTAGAATGGTGCCATGTTCTATGTTGACTAATGGAGTTGGGTTTACCCCCAACCCTTGCTGTTGGAGAGAAGCATTTAGATGTATGTAAGCATCAGGGTTTTTCAAATGTTGTCCTCTTTTAACTTTCACTTCCAGGGAGAATTGTCGGGTCCTTTCTGGGATGGTGACTTCCTCTTTAATCTGAATTTCAACTGCATAAGGTAGCAATTGAGCTGACCTAAATGCTTTTTCTGGATCATCAAAGCCCATGGGATTATCCGCTAATCGGGACCAAGCTTTAAAGTTTATTAGGTCCAAACTAATGGCAAAGCGATTGAGAATGTCACTGCCTAAGTAAAAAGCGGCAGTGACGTCTCGCACGACCCAACAATTGTGGACTATGCTCTTGTTGCCAATGGAGATTTTGAGCATACACCTGGTTGGCAGGAGATGTTTGGAATTGGGTGCTTCCAGGTCCATTTCCCATTTGTCTATCAGTTTGAATGTGGGAATGGCTGGATCTTTTGGGAGTTGGCGGAACATGGCTTCGCTGATGAAGCTCTTACCGTTGTTCACACACACTCGAGCGAGAACAGAGTCCTTCCCATCATTTAACTGAACAGGGATGAACAACTGCTCTCCAATTTGCTGAATATCAGCCAGGCTCTGAGCTGATTTCACATCTTTCTGGACTATAGGAGTGGGAGTTTCTGATTGTGGATTAGTATAGAATTTCAGAGTGTTTCCTTCCAGCGTGGAATACACTTTAGACTGGAAGGCAGGTTGATTTTCAGAAATAGAGAGGACCCCCCATCACCAGTCTGTTGTCCTACTGCTATTACTGTCACGTCTGGAATTTGGTTATTCTGGAAGTGGAATTCTACTTGGTCAGAATTTTGTTCAACCATGTGGCATGTGCCATTTAAACTAACATGGTTGACACTCTGTTTTAATTTTATGGGTCGGCTAGTCTGGGTCCAGAGGACCTTGTTTACGCAATCTATTAGGGGTGACAACCTTCTCAGGAGGTCATTCCCTAGTAAACAAGGGGTGCCCTTTGGAGTCACAACTATGACCGGGTGTTTCAACTTGTGTCGCCCAATTTTAATGTCCAAATCTGCCGTCCCCTCGGCGGGAATTTCCTTCCCGTCAAAGTTCTGGAGTTGTCCAGGAAGTGAGGTGAGAGGAATATGGTAATTCCCTCCCCTTCCTGCATTCAGTTCATCAAAAGGCCCTTCTGGACAGAAGGGTAGTTTGAGATCCCGTGTCCACCAGCGCTGAAATCGTACCCTGCCCCTGTACTTGTACCAGGGCATAATATCTTCCCTCCTTCTCCTTAAGGGGGCACAGATAATGCACATTTCTGAACAACTGGTGGGCTAAATTTCTGGTTTTGGACATTGCAAGAGAAGAAATTTGGGCAGAATTCTGTGGCGAGCCTTGGGAATCTGAAAGAAAAAGTTGGCAACTGGAGATCAGAGCCATTGTGGGTTCCCCTGGTTCCGGTTCTCGGCCGCCCCCCCCTTTTTGGAGGCAGTCATCAGGATGGGTTTGAACCAGGGGATTTTGGTATTGTGGGTTCTGGGATGAGATGATGGGCGGCGGTAGCTCAGTCTCCATATCTCCCCAGTCTGAATTGACATCCCTTGGGACCTATTTTTCCTTGGGAGGAGTTCCCCCATCTCTGAAGGAGAAGATCCTTTTCCCAGGATCTTCTGAGGATCCCTCTCCCACAAATTGGAAGACATGTACCTCCTCCACAAAGTGGGTCTGTTTGGGTCCTTTGTTTCTCCTACCCCCCCCCCTCTGCTCCTTGGGAGGCAGGCTTTCAGGGGCAGGAGATTTTGTTTCCAGTTCCTGGTTTTCCAGGGGCTGTTTACATGTTGGGAAGGAAGCTTCCTCCAAGGCTTTACATCCCCCTTCCCCTTATGCCTCCTCCCTAGGAACCGGTGTGTTATCGGGGTGCTGCCCCCGTCATTGTTCTGGAGTACCAGGTCCAGAGTTTGTGGCATTCTGCGGTGGCACGCTCATCTGAGGGTTCTGTTGAGCCCTCAGTATGTGACCCAGATCCCAAGCCACATTTTGGACCTGGCGCTCTAACTGGGAAACCCGCTCAGGCTGATACGGGGCTCTATTTTCTCCCCTGGGCCGATCCCGGGAAGGGTAGCTATCCCTTCTCTGTTAGTAGCCCGGGTTGGGAAGATTTTGGTACCCCTCCACCCTTGGCCTCCCCTCTTCCGGATTAGGTTGTCTGGGCTCAGGGAATTGGGGAAAGAAGGATGGATGATTTTGGGGCAGGAAATTGGGTGGATACCTGGGGAAAAAGTTCTGCCCAGGATTTGGAGAATTTCTGCCCTCCGGTGGGAAGTTAGGAGTGAAGTTCCCTGGGTTAGGTGCTTGGCTGGATCCCCCCCTTGGGCTGGAGGAGTCCACACATAACCCAGGATGGGTCGATTTCCCTTGTAACGGGGACTTACATAATCAGGAGAGCGAGGGACCCCATTTGTGAGGCTGCCTCCTTGGCTCCCTGTCTGTGACTGGCCCGAGGACCTTCTGGGCCTAGCATTATTAGGTGCAGGTAGGTTTTTAGGCCCCCCCATCTCCAAATCCAAAACGGGGGCAAACTTTACCTCTGCCACCTTGGCAGCAGCAGGGGTGCTGTTGGTTTTGGGGTTTTTGGGCTGGTTTTCGTTTTCCACCAGTTTCTGCACCTCGTAGATGCGGGTGGCTTGTTCAATGACCCATTCTAAAGATCTTTTCTCATGAAAATCTCTCACGAGCTGGGTCATTATGTATTTGGGCAAGGCATGGAAAAAAGTATTAACAAATTCTCTGCTGTCTGTGCGCACCCTTCTGGTGGTCTGAGCAAAGGCACGTTTCAGTTCTTGCACAAATTCTTGTGGGGTCTGATCCTCCCCACATTGCAAATTGTAGGCTGCCTTGCGAGCCTCTTGAGGATTTCTGTGAACAGAAAAATGTTTCAAGATGGCCGCCTTATAGGTGGACCATCTTAAATGATTTTGGTCCTCCAGCCCTGCAAAGAAACTGGTGTATTCTGGTGAGAATGTCCATTTGACGTACTGGATGCAGCTACTGCTGTCCTTCAAATGGAAAGTCTCCATCATTTGCTCATAGAGCTCCAAGTGTTCCCATACGGAATACCTGGCGTTCTTATGATAAGGCGTGATAACACTCCTTATTGCCTTTATTTGCTTCAATGGGTCCTTAAGCAAGGCCCTTTTTGCCTTATTGGCCTTTTTGGTTCGGGTAACCCTGGTCCATTCATCCTCTGACTCAGAGGCACTGCTCCCAGAGGTTCCTGTCTGATCTTCCAGGTTTTCCTGGATTCTGCGAGCCTGGGAATGGCTGGCAGAATGTGGGGACCTGGTCTCCTGTGTCCTGCGCCGTTCAGAGGAGTCTTCAGATTCCTCTTTGCTGCCAGGATTTGATGGGTACCCCCCCCACTGACCTAACTGGGCATAAGTTTTCAGGATGCCCTTAATGGGCCTATTCTCCTGGGGTTCCCCACTAAATTGAACTGTGCTTGGGTGCCCATACCCGGATGCCCGCCCATCCATTCCTGGGAGGTACTGGCCTATGAGCCCCATGCTTCTGGCTGGGTAGTAATCTGCCATCCCTGTGGCCCGGTGCTCATGCGCGCCAGGGGACATGGGGGTGGCAGAGTCCAGGGACTGAGAGAGATAAAGGCCTCTGGTACTAGGGCTCCTGAGGTTATGCTCAGGAGTTTCCCTTTCCCAGCGAACCTGGTCTCTATCTGCCCCTGCTCCCTGTTGCAATGCAAGAGCCTGCGCCTTCAGTTCCTCAGTTAAGGCCTTACTAGACTCTATCAGTCTCTCCTGTATCGCTACCTGTTGTTGGAGCCTTTCATTGTGCTGGCAGAGAGCCTCATTCTCTCTCTGCGTTTCCTGGTTGGTCCTGGAGCACTGGGCCAGTCTTTGCTGCAGGAGGGTTACCTCCTGAGCTGTGTCCCTATTGGCCTGCTCCTGTCTTGCCAGAGCCTCCTCCACCCTCCTGGTGTGCTCTAGCAAGTCCTGGTGTTCTTTTTGGAGGTCACGCAGTCCCTGGTGGGCCAGGTGATTTTCTTCCATTTTTCTCCTTAAGTGGCAGACTTCCTGGCCTAAGGTGTCCCTTTCCTGACCAAGAGCTTGAATTTGTGACGCCAGGTCGTCCCTTTGCCTTTGGAAGGCACCAGCTTTCTGGCGCTCCTGATCAAACTCTGCCTGGGTATCCAGGTCTTTCAGGATCAGTTTATTGCTCTCCTCTTTCTCTCTGTCTAGTTGGATTTGCAGGGTGGCTACCTGCTCTGTACATGCCCTGTTGAAATTGATCTGTTGCTCCAGCTTTTTCTGGCTCTGCAGTAGGGAGTCCAAACTGTCTTGGCGTTCCTTCTGCAAAGCCAGAATTCTGGTATCCTGGTCTGTCTTTTCCTGTTGCAGTATATCCATGTCCTCTTTTATTTTAATGATATACTGCCTACTATCATTTTCTGACTCCTGGCTCCCCTGCAGCCTCTGCACAGAAGAGACCAGGTCAGATTGGACCTTCTCTAACGCCATCTGTCGCTTATTCGCCAGATCTTGGCTTTCAGTACATTTATCCTGCATGTCTCCCATATATAGGTACAGGTATGCCGCTATCCTAACCATCTTGTCCTGTTCATCCTTAGCTTTAGGAGCCATGTATAGTTCACTCAGGGCCACATGTAAGGGACCCTGATCTCTCCATGTATCTGACCCTGTTTCAGTGACCTGTTGCGTGATGGCCTGCAACCAGACCATGCGGTCCTGGTGAGTCCAGTCACCTCTCACAAATAACTTATGTAAGAAGTGCTCTCTGGCTATTTTCATGTCTACTAAGGTCGTCATTCTAGAGATTGGTCTCTTTCCTGACTTACAGAAGTTTATATTTTATTTTTGCAAAACAGACCTTTTCCTTAGAGCGTTCCTTTGAGGAGTGCTTTACAGCGTAACACAGCGTGGTGATCTGACCGGATATGTGTATCTGGTCAGCTGGCACGCTGTATTAATCTGCACAAGTGATAGATCTAACCCAAACGTCCGGCCCGAACCCCCAATTTGTAAGAGGATTCCATTCAACACTACAGCTAAGTCAATGCCTAGTCTGGGATAATGAATGGAAACCCTTATTGATATATCTTTACGTCCAGTTCATGCGTTCTGGATGACTACCCCTATATAACACCCCTCTCTTGGAATCCCCCTGACCCCACTGAGCCAAGAAGTAGTTCTGTTTCGCAAGTTTAAAAGGTTTATTTGATAATTTAAACAATAGATATATATATATCACACTTTATAATAAATTAATAATTGAATATCACACTTAATCTGAGCAGTAATCAATAATGGATAGTCCGGCACTAGCACACTTCTTTATAATCAATGATGAGTGGTTATAGGATGGATAAGATAGCAACAATACTTTTATGGTTTCCAATGGATGCAGGGTGGAATGAAATTGCAGTACAGAAATACTCAATATGATTTCAACAAAACAATGTAATCACCTTTCTCTGGCAATCCACTTCCCCCTTTATGCAATGCAAGGAAATGGAAGGAAAGCACACAGTTCTCAGAAATGCAATCAAATGTAATTCAGTTCACCCCAGCAAGCTTAGACTACAGAAGTTTGAAACACAGGCCCAAAATGCTTTTATATGTGCTGGCTGTGGGATGTATTTACCCATGCATCCGAGCCGTACCTCAAAACTGTGCAGTACTGACATGGAAAACATCATGATGGCCAGAGCTTCCCAGAAAATGCCCAGGGAAGTGCATGAAGAATAGGCTGCCACCCATTTTTGCCGATGTTATGGGCACAGAAGGGCACTGCCTAAAACCACCATTGGACTACCCGCACAGTAGTCTGAAACCATTGGGAATGGCAATGCTGATTGCCAAAAGCCACCTAGAATTGTGGGGAATTCATTTCTTAAATCCCAAAAATGGGTGCAGTACCAGTACTCACCACTATCCAAAAGCCGGCATTTCAAAACAACACCAGATTTTACTTTTTTTGTGTAAAACTGAATGAACCCAAAGCAGGCCAAAGAAAGACTTACTGAGAGGTGGATACAATGTAAAGTTATATTCTAAAGTGACTTGAAGGTGTATAACAAGACTGGCTGAGCTGTGGATTTCAGCAGTTTAAGTAAATGTGGACTGAAAGACACTAAAAAATCTCAATGTTTAAAAGAAATGAGTGACCTACTTTAGAGTGTCACATAGGTTGCAATTGTTTAAATGTCATAGTTTAAACTTAGAATCAGCATTCTAGCTGCATATGTAAAAATGTTTAGTTTTATTTGAATGCAGAAACTGGGGAACAGAAATGACATGTAGCTAAAAACTGTCTTAAAGAGATTCCAATCCTGCCTGACAACTACCCCCATCAGGAGTGAAACTTGAGTCACAGCTGTGTTCCCAGGCCTAGCTGCCCTTTTGCTGCTCCCACCAAAAGGGATATGACACTTCCCTGATTGAATTACCTGGGCTCTGCAGGAAATTGAACAAAGCCCTGTCCTGACTCAGGCAAATGTTTTATTACAGCTGTCGTAAAAAGTGGCTTCCTCCTGAAGGACAGGGGAGGGGCACTGCCTGTGAGAGCAAGCTAGCTTGGCAGAACTGGAAAAACCAGAAATTCAACCTTGTGCTGGAAGGAAACCACACCCCTTTGGGGGCCAGAACATAACTTTAAAAAGATGGATCATTCATAGAGCGGACATGTGAAAATTTTATAAATGATACCATAATTCTTGTGATTTTTCTGCCCACGTTTTAAGACATGTTAGGACCCGGTGGTATGTTCAGGGGGGTTTTAGCGGAAAAGAGGATATTACTCAAAATGTATGCATGTGAAAAATCTGAAACTTCATCAATTAATGTCCATACTCCTTGCGCCCATGTGTGTCAATTTGGGTCAATGTCAGAAATTGCAAAATCCGTTAAAAAGTGAAATATATGCCATTTCTCAATGCAAGCTCTTAGAAACAGCAGATTTGGGACAGAGTATACCTCATGTGATCTGTGACATGGGTATGTAATTTCTAACAACTGTGTAACTGTGAAATATGTGTTTTGATCATATATAGATTTGGGTGCACAGATGACAGGGGAGTTTTTTCAAGAGATCATAAATGGCTGACATCACTCTGACACAACTTAGCTCCCCCAATCAGGGGAGAAATGAAAGCTGGACCAATGACAAGTGAGAGGGGCAAGTTTAGTTATGACCAACACACACACCCACTTGCAGAACATATAAATGGACCACTGAAACTTAGGTAGAGACCTTCAAATCCATTTGCAGCTGGAAGCTCTGCCGGGAAAATCCATACCTTGCCTCCATCAAACCTCCAGAGAGCCAAACTAGAGACTTCAATCTATCCAGAACCAGAGACCCAGACCAGACCAGCAGAGTAGAGCTGACCTGTTAGCAGAACCAGAGAGAGCTGACCCAGATCACTGTGAAGTGCAGAGACCAGAGGCGAGTATAAAACCTGACCAGATCCGTGGCGTGGCCCATTCTAATTCAAGAATATAGTGTGAGTACATAGTAAACTGTGCAGAACCAATCTCTTAGTTAAAATAATATAATTCAATCTATTTAATCTAAGTAGAACTGCCTCCTAACTGTCACCTGTCATTTGTAAAGCTGTCACTTGTCATTTTCTAGTTGCAAGCTGCACTTGTCTTTTTGAACTTTAAAATTTCAAATCTGAAAAACGACCTTTATTTAATCGCTCATATCTCCGTGACCGTTTGTGCTAGAGACTTGCAGTAACTTTCCTCAGAAAGCTTAGAATCGTAGCTTTTCAAGGAACCTAGGACCGCATTCCTACCCCCTATAGTTTTGCCGCAATCGAGAAAAACGCACTCGCGAATTATGCCGCGATTTGCAAATTTCTCCACGTGTGAAAACAGAAGCTTCTTGCTTTCAGTTGCCAAAAATTCGTTTAACCTGCTAGTTACACCCTAGATCCTTGCTAAAGTGAGCCTGGACTAATATTAACTTGATTTCACTCACCCTGAACCTCCTAGAGGGAATTAAAAGCATTTTAGCATATTTTTCACTTTATTGCCAGCACATATAAAAGCATTTTGCCTGTGTTTTAAACTTCTGTAGTCTAAGCTTGCTGGGGTGAACTGAATTACAGTTGATTGCATTTCTGAGAACTGTGTGCCTTCCTTCCATTTCCTTGCATTGCATAAAAGGGGGGGGGGGTGAATTGCCAGAGAAAAGTGATTACATTGTTTTGTTGAAATCATATTGAGTATTTTCTGTACTGCATTTCATTCAACCTTGCATTTCCTTGAACCCTATAAAACATTCTCTTCCATATTATTCTTCTGTCCCTATTTACCAGTGTGCTATCTTATCCATTTCATGTCAACTCCTTAGTGATTATCAAGAAGTGTGCTAGTGCCAGATTCTCCGTTGTTAATCTTTATCATATCAGATTAAGTGTGATATTCAATTATTAATTTATTCTAAAGTGTGATATATATACCATTGTTTAAATTATCAATTAAACCATTTTAACTTGCAAAACAGAACTACTTCTTGGCTCAGTGGGGTCAGGAGGATTCCAAGAAAGGGGTGTTATATAGGGGTAGTCATCCAGAACGCATGAACTGGACATAAAGATATATCAATAAGGGTTTTCATTCAGTATTCTAGACTAGGCGTTGACTTGGCTGTAGTGCTGAATTGAATCCTCTTACAAATTGGGGGCTCGTATCCGGGATTCTGGGTTAGAATACCACTTGTGCGGCTTAATACAGTGTGCTAACTGACGGGATACATACATCCAGTCGGATCACCACGCTGCATTACGCTGTGAAGCATTCCTCAAAAGGGACACTCCAAGAAAAGTTCTGTTCTGCAAAAATAAAATACTAACTTCTGGAAGTCAGGACAGAGACCAATCTCTAGAATGACGACCTTGGTAGATATGAAAATAGCCAGAGAGCACTTCTTACATAAACTATTTGTGAGAGGTGAATGGGCTGAGCAGGGCCAGGATGCCTGGTTGCAGGCCATCACGCGACAGGTCACTGAAACAGGGTCAGACTTATGGAGTGATCAGGGTCCATTACATATGGCCCTGAGTGAACTATATATGGCTCCTAAGGCCAAAGATGAACACGACAAGATCGTTAGGATAGCGGCATATTTATATTTATATATGGGAGCCATACAGAATAAATGTGCTGAAGGCCATGATCTGGCAAAAAGGCAACAGATGGCGTTAGAGAAGGCCCAATCTGATCTGGACTCTTCTGAGCAAAGGCTGCACAGAAGCCAGGAGTCAGAAAATGAGACCAGACAGTACATCACTAAAATAAAGGAGGATATGGATGTGCTGTAAAAGGAAAAGTCAGAACAGGGTACCAGATTTCTGGCCTTGCAGAAGGAACACCAAGAAGGTTTGGACTCCCTACTGCAAAGCCAGAAAAAGCTGGAGCAACAGCTAGACTTCAATAGGGCATGTGCTGAGCAGGTAGTCACCCTGCAAAGCCACCTGGATAGGGAGAAGGCAGAGAGCAATAAACTGATTCTGAAAGACCTGGATACCCAGGCAGAGTTTGATCAGGAGCGCCAGAAAGCTGGTGCCTTCCAAAGGCAAAGGGACGACCTGACGGTACAGATGCAGACTCTTAGTCAGGAAAGGGACACCTTAGGCCAGGAAGTCTGCCACTTAAAAAGAAAAATGGAAGAAAATCACCTGGCCCACCAGGGACTGGGTGACCACCAAAAAGAACACCAGAACTTGCTAGAGCACACCAGGAGGGTGGAGGATGCTCTAGCGAGAAAGGAGCAGGCCAATAGGGACACAGCTCAGGAGGTAACCCTCCTGCAGCAAAGACTGGCCCAATTCTCCAGGACCAACCAGGAAGCACGGAGGGAAAATGAGGCTCTCTGCCAGCACAATGAGAGGCTCCAGCAACAGGTAGCGATGCAGGAGAAACTGATAGAGTCGAGTAAGGCCTTAACAGAGGAACTGAAAGCACAAATGCAGGCTCTTGCATTGCAACAGGGAGCAGGGGCGGATAGAGATGAGGTCCGCTGGGAAAGAGAGATTCCTGACCATAACCGCAGGAGCCCTAACACCAGGGGCCTTCATCTCCCCCAGTCCCTGGACTCTACCACTCCCATGTCCCCTGGCGCACATGAGCACAGGGCCACAGGGATGGCAGATTACTATCCAGCTAAGAGTATGGGGCTCATAGGCCAGTACCACTCAAGAATGGAGGGGTGGTCATCCGGGTATGGGCACCCAAGTACAGTACAGTTCAATGGGGAACCCCAGGAGAGTAGGCCCATTAAGGGCATCCTGAAAACCTCTGCCCAGTTAGGTCAGTGGAGGGGGTACCCATCAAATCCTGGCAGCAAGGAGGAATCTGAAGACTCCTCTGAACTGCGCAGGACACAGGAGACCAGGTCCCCACATTCTGCCAGCCATTCCCAGGCTCGCAGAATCCGGGAAAACCTGGAAGAACAGACGGGAACCTCTGGGAGCAGTGCCTCTGAGTCTGAGGACGAATGGACAAGGGTTACCCGAACCAAAAAGGCCAATAAGGCAAAAAGGGCCTTGCTTAAGGACCCCTTAAAGCAGATTAAGGCGATTAGGAGCGTCATCACGCCTTACCATAAGAACGCTAAGTATTCTGTTTGGGAGCACTTAGAGTTGTTTGAACAAATGATGGTGACTTTCCATTTGAAGGACAGCCAAAGCTGTATTCAATATGTAAAATGGACCTTCTCCCCGGAATACTCCAGTTTCTTTGCGGGGCTGGAGGACCAAAATCATTTAAGATGGTCCACCTATAAGGCGGCCATCTTGAAACATTTTTCTGTTCACAGAAATCCTCAAGAGGCTCGCAAGGCAGCCTACAATTTGCAATGTGGGGAGGATCAGGCCCCACAAGAATTTGTGCAGGAGTTAAAGCGTGCTTTTGCACAGACCACAAGAAGGATGCGCACGGATAGCAGAGAATTTATTAATACGTTTTTCCATGCCTTGCCCAAATATATCATGACCCAGCTCGTGAGGGATTTTCACGAGAAAAGATCTTTAGACTGGGTCATTGAACAGGCTACCCGGATCTATGAGGTGCAGAAACCGATAGATAGCAAAAGTAATGCCCAGAAAAACCCCAAAGCCAACAGCACCCCTGCTGCTGCCAAGGTGGCAGAGGTAAAGGTCACCCCCGTTTTGGATTTGGAGATGGGGGGGCCTAAAAACCTACCTGCACCTAATAATGCTAGGCCCAGGAGGTCCTCGGGTCAGTCACAGACAGGGAGCCAAGGAGGCAGCCCCACAAATGGGGTCCCTCGCTCTCCTGATTATGTAAGTCCCCGTTACAAGGGAAATCGACCCATCCTGGGTTATGCGTGGACTCCTCCAGCCCGAGGGGGGGGATCCAGCCAAGCACCTAACCCAGGGAACTTCCCTCCAAACTTCCCACAGGAGGGCAGAAATTTACCAAACCCTGGGCAGAACTTTTTCCCCAGATATCCACCCGACTTTCAGCCCCAAAACCATCCATCCTTCTTTCCCCAATTCCCTGAGCCCAGACCACTGAATCCGGGAGAGGGGAGGCCAAGGGTGGAGGGGTACCCAAATCTTCCCAACCCGGGGTACTACCAGAGGAGGGACAGCTACCCTTCCCGGGATCAGCCCAGGGGAGAAAACAGGGCCCCGTATCAGCCTGAGCGGGTTTCCCAGTTAGAGCGCCAGGTTCAAAACATGGCGCGGGATCTGGGTCACATACTGAGGGCTCAGCAGAACCCTCAGATGGGCGTGCTGGCGCAGAACGCACCCAACTCTGGACCTGGGGCTCCAGAACAATGACGGGGGCAGCACCCCGATAACTCACCGGTTCCCAGGGAGGAGGCACAAAGGGAAGGGGGGTGTAAAGCCTTGGAGGAAGCTTCCTTCCTCACTTGTAAACAGCCCCTGGAAACCCAGGAACCGGAAACAAAATCTCTTGCCCCTGAAAGTCTGCCTCCTAAGGAGCAGAGGGGGGGTAGGAGAAACAAAAGACCCAAACAGACTCAGTTTGAGGAGGAGGTACAGATCTTCCAATTTGAGGGAGAGGGATCCTCAGAGGATCCTGGGAAAAGGATCTTCTCCTTCAGAGAGGGGGGAACTCCTCCCAAAGAAAAATGGGTCCCTAGGGATGCAAATCCAGACTGGGGAGATGTGGAGACTGAGCTACCGCCGCCCACCATCTCATCCCAGAACCAACAGCAAGAAAATCCCGTGGTTCAGATCCATCCTGGTGACTGCCTCCAAAAAGGGGGGGGGCGGCCCGGAACCGGAGCCAGGGGAACCCACAATGGCTCTGATCTCCAGTTGCCAAATTTTTCTTCCAGATTCCCAAGGCTCTCCGCAGAATTCCGCCCAAATCTCTTCGCTAGCGATGTCCAAAACCAGAGAGTTAGCCCACCAGTTGTCCAAAAATGTGCATTATCTGTGCCCCCTTGAGGAGAAGGAGGGAAGATATTATGCCCCGGTACAAGTACAGGGACAGGGTACAATTTTGGCACTGGTGGACACTGGATCTCAAGCTACCCTTCTGTCCAGAAGGGCCTTTGATGAACTGAATGCAGGAAGGGGAGAGAATTACCAAATTCCTCTCACCTCACTTCCTGGACAACTCCAGAACTTTGATGGGAAGGAAATTCCCGTCGAGGGGACTGCAGACTTGGACATTAAAATTGGGCGACACAAGTTGAAACACCCGGTCATAGTTGTGACCCCAGAGGGCACCCCTTGTTTACTAGGGAATGACCTCCTGAGAAGGTTGTCACCCCTAATAGATTGCGTAAACAAGGTCCTCTGGACCCAGACTAGCCGACCAATAAAATTAAAACGGAGTGTCAACCATGTTAGTTTAAACGGCACCTGCCACATGGTTGAACAAAAATCTGACCAAGTAGAATTTCACTTCCAGAATAGCCAAATTCCAGACGTGACAGTAATAGCAGTAGGACAACAGACTGGTGATGGAGGGTCCTCTCTATTTCTGAAAATCAACCTGCCTTCCAGTCTAAAGTGGTACTCCACGCTGGAAGGAAACACTCTGAGATTCTATACTAATCCACAATCAGAAACTCCCACTCCAATAGTCCAGAAAGATGTGAAATCAGCTCAGAGCCTGGCTGATATTCAGCAAATTGGAGAGCAGTTGTTCATCCCTTTCCAATTAAATGATGGGAAGGACTCTGTTTTCGCTCGAGTGTGTGTGAACAATGGTAAGAGCTTCATCAGCGAAGCCATGTTCCGCCAACTCCCAAAAGATCCAGCCATTCCCACATTCAAACTGATAGACAAATGGGAAATGGACCTGGAAGCACCTAATTCCAAACATCTCCTGCCAAGCAGGTGTATGCTCAAAATCTCCATTGGCAACAAGAGCATAGTCCATAATTGTTGGGTCGTGCGAGACGTCAATGCCGCCTTTTACTTAGGCAGTGACATTCTCAATCGCTTTGCCATTAGTTTGGACCTAATAAACTTCAAAGCTTGGTCCCGATTAGCGGATAATCCCATGGGCTTTGATGATCCAGAAAAAGCATTTAGGTCAGCTCAATTGCTACCTTATGCAGTTGAAATTCAGATCAAAGAGGAAGTCACCATCCCCGAAAGGACCCGACAATTCTCCCTGGAAGTGAAAGTTAAAAGAGGACAATATTTGCAAAACCCTGATGCTTACATGCATCTAAATGCTTCTCTCCAACAGCAAGGGTTGGGGGTAAACCCAACTCCATTAGTCAACATGGGACATGACACTATTCCAATAGAGGTGGATAACAGCGACTTAAAGGGTATTACTCTAGCCGCAGGCACCATTATTGGAATGGCGGTTGATGACCGACATTTTTCCATCGACTTAGTAAATGAACTGTTAGGACCAATCCCCAAGGACTGTTTTGACCGTTTGGACAGTGATGACAATACAACACCAGACAGGATTTTTACCCGGCATGGGGGGAACTTCCAGGTGTACACTTCCTGCCCCTATGGTAAGGAAGATGTGACTTGTGACTTCAGGAGGGATGAGGTGATTTTCCAGGTCCATGAGGGCTGCCTTTCCCACCTGAAGCCTCCGGTCCAAATCAGCACTCTGACCAGGGACTTCTCCACCCAGCTGGAGGAGGCCGCGGAGATAGCCAAACCAGAAGTCTTTCCAGGCTTCAGGCAGATGGTGGAAGAGAGAGTCAACCTAGCTGATGCCTGTGTGACTTTGGAACAAAAGCAAAAGTTGAAACAAGTTTTCTTGGATTTCCAAGATCTCTTTGCGGTAGACTCATATGACTGTGGTCGCACTGACATCCACACAACAACAATCCCCACGGACCCTGGCATGACTCCTGTGTTTGTGAAGCAATATCGCTTGCCTCTCGCATCAATGGAGTCCCTTACTGAAATAATTAAGAACCTTGAGTCCTGGGGAATAATCCGTCCAGTCCACAGCACCTTCAATAATCCGGTGCTGGGAATATTGAAGCCAAACGGCCAGTGGAGACTCTGCGCCGACCTCAGGGAGCTCAACAAACGGGTCCATACTTCCCGATGGCCTCTGCCCTACATTGACCAAGGGCTGGCCCAGATCCAGGAGTCACAGGTATTCACTGCAATAGACCTGGCCAATGGATACTGGACCGTGCCTGTCAGCAGGGAGGACCAATACAAACTGGCTTTTACCTTTGGGGGCCAGCAGTATACATGGACCCGGACTCCCTTCGGATACCTTAACTCCGGTAATGAGTTCAACATTTTCCTACATAAGGCCATGCCCGACCTGGGTGCGAGGGGTAACCTGGCTTATGTAGATGATGTCCTCATCAAAAGCTCAACTGTGGAGGAACACATAGCGGAGATCCGTTATGTTCTGACCCAGTTGAGGGCCGCCGGAGCAAAACTTTCCTTTCAGAAAGCACAGTGGTGTAGAACCCGTGTTAATTTCTTGGGGCATGAGATTACTCCTCAGGGCCTCTGTCCCCAGGAAAAGAAAGTGGAAGCACTTCAGAAACTGAAAGACCCCACAACTCTGCGAGAACTAAGGAGCCTCCTTGGACTGACTAATTACAGCAGAAAGTTCATTGAGGGCTACGCAGAGATTACCAGACCCCTGATTCATCTCCTGAAGGGGGGGTCAGGTGGGAATGGGGTCCAGAACAAGCCGAGGCAGTAAGACAACTCAAGAGAAGCCTCTCACAAGCGCCTTGCCTAGCTTACCCTGTCAGAAACAAGGAGTTCTTCCTGGAGGGTGGGTTCTCTAATACGTGCTTGACGGCAGTATTATACCAAAAGCATGACAAGGTCAATAAAGTAATCTCCTATGCGAGCAAAACTTTATCCTCTGTGGAGGAAAAATTCAACGATTGTGAGAAGGCACTCCTGGCAACGGTGTGGGCATTGAAGAATTACCGCCCGTTTATCCAGGGGGAACACATCATAGTGGAGACTCCACACCAGCCTCTGCAATATCTCCAAAGTGACAGAATCCGGGCCGGAAATGTGAGTAATTCCCGAATTACTTCCTGGATTCTGTCAATGCAAGGCTTTCCTGTGGAGGTCAGATATGGCCAAAACAAGAAGAGTCCCCTCGCGCAAGGTCTGGCTGACTTGCATGATTGTGCCAGAGAAAACTGTCTCGAGGACGAAAGTCTAAAAATCAAGGACAACATGGAGGCATACCTTAATTCCCCACACAAAGTCTTTGAAGAAGACAAGTGTGAGGGAATGCCCACTGTCTATGTGGATGGATGCTCTTACCATGTTGACAACAACGGGAAGAAAGAACTGGTGGCCGGCGTAGGGAATGCATGGGTGAATGAGTCCCCAGAACCCTCCGCTGGATACAAAATTGGTCCCCGAAGTAGTCAGGTGGCAGAATTGATGGCTGTGCATCAGGCCATCCTCACTGCTGTCCAGCATCAACTCCACGAACTGGTCATAATCACAGATTCGGATTATGTACGGACGGGTTCGTGGAGCACCTGGTTAATTGGAAAGCCAGGGGCATGTTATGTGCTAACAACAAACCCTTGAAACATGGGAAGTTGATCCAAAACATTGATGATCTGGTCACCTCGAATGAGATGACCATCTATTGGAAAAAGATCAAGGGTCATTCCAAAGTAGAGGGACCAGACAAAACTGGAAATGACTTAGCTGATCAGCTGGCCAAAACTGGGGCCATCCAAGGGGATCTAATTGAGATTGAGTCCCTGTTGGGGGAAATCCAGGTCACTGCTATCACTAGGTCCCAGACAAATGCTCACAACGACCTTTCAATTGAACAATGGAGTAAGGAGACCCCTGATGCTGATTTGATTACCGCTCAGAAGGGGGATCCAATTATTGGTAAGTTTTACGAACACCTTGAGGACCCTGAGAGCTTTCCCCTGACGGATACCGATTACATTGGGAAAGAGGACCTAAGAGTGTTGATGAAATGTCCAAAAATGTTCTGAATCCAAGACGGTTTGCTGGTAAGGAAATCCAAAGCTGGCCACGATCAGTGGGTGGTTCCTACCTCATTCCGAAGCCTGATGTTAAGTCACGCCCATGATGCGGCCACCGCCGGTCATAGGGGGTTTCACACAACATTGGAAATCTTAAGAGAGGTTGCATACTGGCCACACATGGGGCAGGACCTCGACCAATATTTGAAGGGGTGTCTTGTGTGTGCACAATTTCAGCCATCATCCCTCACGCACCGTGCGCCTCTCCAAAAGAGGGGGATGACACTGCCATGGTCAGATTTACAAATCGACTTTGTAGGCCCTGTGATTCGCTCTGCTAGGGGGAATAAGTACATGTTGACTGTGACATGCTTGTTTACCAAGTGGGTGGAATGTCTCCCAGCCCCAAACTGCAAGGCAGAAACCGCAGCTGCCCTGATGATTAACCACATCTTTTCCCGTTTTGATCTACCTCAAAGGATTGAGTCAGACAGAGGTAGCCACTTCACCAGTGAAGTAATGACAAAGATGTGGGAGATACTGGGGGTCAAGAGAAAGCTACACATTGCTTACCGGCCAGCTTCTTCTGGGGCAGTAGAGAGATATAACCGAACCATTGTGAGCATGTTAAAGAAGTTTGTGGCAGATTCTGGGCCAAGTTGGGATATCCGATTACCTCTGGTCCTAATGGCCATCAGATCTACCCCTTCATCTGCAACCAAAATGTCACCATTTGAATTGATGACTGGGCGCAAGATGGTGCTTCCGCAGCATTTGCTCTACAGGACCCAAGAGCAGACACTGATAAATGCCTCCAAAACTCATGAGTATGTGGAGAATTTAAGGAAACACCTTCAACATGCTTTTGCTTATGCTCAGCGGAATCTAGAAAGATCGGCTGATAGCATGAAGACCCACTATGACCTGAAGACTTCCAGGAAGGAATATCAGGTGGGGGACCGGGTCTATCTATACAACTTCCAAAGAAACCAGGCAAAACAGCGGAAATTCTTGCCTACATGGAAGGGACCCTTTGAGATCATCGACAAGATCTCCCCTGTGGCCTACAAAATCCACATCCCCAAAGGTCCTTTGGCAGCGGGGGAAGACAAGTGGGTCCACATAAACCAGTTGAAATGTTGCCATCCCAGGCACGCTCTGCAACAACTGGAGGAATCCTCTGGAATCCTAGCGGGTACTGTTTCAGACTAATTCAGTTCCAATCATAAAACATACCACATCTAGTCTCTAAAATATTGTGATTTGCATGAAACTGTCTCTTAGTTATACTGTTTGTTTTTTTCAAAATAAGAATGTAATATTTCGTTATGATGAAATGCATATGCTGCCCCACTATCTCAACAGTGGTGGAAAAACGTCTATGAGTAGGTATTGCCGCTCTTCCTTTGTCGTCCTAGGAGAAAGAAAACCTGGAGACGGGCCAAGGAGGACGATCCAGAGACCGGGAGCAGAGACGCAATGGGCCGGGGTACCGGCCAATATTCCCATCAGGACCGGCGAGGAGAACCGATCGATCAGTACCGGATGGAGGAAAAGATGCTGAACTGTGCCATGTATTGGAAGAAGATGAGGAAACATCCCAGGTCTTGCGAGTCCCATCAGTGAAACCAAATGGCCATCGCAAGAGGGGGGCTTGTGGGATGTATTTACCCATGCATCCGAGCCCTACCTCAAAACTGTGCAGTACTGACATGGAAAACATCATGATGGCCAGAGCTTCCCAGAAAATGCCCAGGGAAGTGCATGAAGAATAGGCTGCCACCCATTTTTGCCGATGTTATGGGCACAGAAGGGCACTGCCTAAAACCACCATTGGACTACCCGCACAGTAGTCTGAAACCATTGGGAATGGCAATGCTGATTGCCAAAAGCCACCTAGAATTGTGGGGAATTCATTTCTTAAATCCCAAAAATGGGTGCAGTACCAGTACTCACCACTATCCAAAAGCCGGCATTTTAAAACAACACCAGATTTTACTTTTTTGTGTAAAACTGAATGAACCCAAAGCAGGCCAAAGAAAGACTTACTGAGAGGTGGATACAATGTAAAGTTATATTCTAAAGTGACTTGAAGGTGTATAACAAGACTGGCTGAGCTGTGGATTTCAGCAGTTTAAGTAAATGTGGACTGAAAGACACTAAAAAATCTCAATGTTTAAAAGAAATGAGTGACCTACTTTAGAGTGTCACATAGGTTGCAATTGTTTAAATGTCATAGTTTAAACTTAGAATCAGCATTCTAGCTGCATATGTAAAAATGTTTAGTTTTATTTGAATGCAGAAACTGGGGAACAGAAATGACATGTAGCTAAAAACTGTCTTAAAGAGATTCCA
The DNA here is from genome assembly GCF_040938575.1 of Ambystoma mexicanum. NCBI lineage: Eukaryota > Metazoa > Chordata > Amphibia > Caudata > Ambystomatidae > Ambystoma > Ambystoma mexicanum. The sequence continues at coordinate 720,895,324 of NC_090934.1, forward strand.
ATCCTGCCTGACAACTACCCCCATCAGGAGTGAAACTTGAGTCACAGCTGTGTTCCCAGGCCTAGCTGCCCTTTTGCTGCTCCCACCAAAAGGGATATGACACTTCCCTGATTGAATTACCTGGGCTCTGCAGGAAATTGAACAAAGCCCTGTCCTGACTCAGGCAAATGTTTTATTACAGCTGTCGTAAAAAGTGGCTTCCTCCTGAAGGACAGGGGAGGGGCACTGCCTGTGAGAGCAAGCTAGCTTGGCAGAACTGGAAAAACCAGAAATTCAACCTTGTGCTGGAAGGAAACCACACCCCTTTGGGGGCCAGAACATAACTTTAAAAAGATGGATCATTCATAGAGCGGACATGTGAAAATTTTATAAATGATACCATAATTCTTGTGATTTTTCTGCCCACGTTTTAAGACATGTTAGGACCCGGTGGTATGTTCAGGGGGGTTTTAGCGGAAAAGAGGATATTACTCAAAATGTATGCATGTGAAAAATCTGGAACTTCATCAATTAATGTCCATACTCCTTGCGCCCATGTGTGTCAATTTGGGTCAATGTCAGAAATTGCAAAATCCGTTAAAAAGTGAAATATGTCCCATTTCTCAATGCAAGCTCTTAGAAACAGCAGATTTGGGACAGAGTATACCTCATGTGATCTGTGACATGGGTATGTAATTTCAAACAACTGGTTAACTGTGAAATATGTGTTTTGATCATATATAGATTTGGGTGCACAGATGACAGGGGAGTTTTTTCAAGAGATCATAAATGGCTGACATCACTCTGACACAACTTAGCTCCCCCAATCAGGGGAGAAATGAAAGCTGGACCAATGACAAGTGAGAGGGGCAAGTTTAGTTATGACCAACACACACACCCACTTGCAGAACATATAAATGGACCACTGAAACTTAGGTAGAGACCTTCAAATCCATTTGCAGCTGGAAGCTCTGCCGGGAAAATCCATACCTTGCCTCCATCAAACCTCCAGAGAGCCAAACTAGAGACTTCAATCTATCCAGAACCAGAGACCCAGACCAGACCAGCAGAGTAGAGCTGACCTGTTAGCAGAACCAGAGAGAGCTGACCCAGATCACTGTGAAGTGCAGAGACCAGAGGCGAGTATAAAACCTGACCAGATCCGTGGCGTGGCCCATTCTAATTCAAGAATATAGTGTGAGTACATAGTAAACTGTGCAGAACCAATCTCTTAGTTAAAATAATATAATTCAATCTATTTAATCTAAGTAGAACTGCCTCCTAACTGTCACCTGTCATTTGTAAAGCTGTCACTTGTCATTTTCTAGTTGCAAGCTGCACTTGTCTTTTTGAACTTTAAAATTTCAAATCTGAAAAATGACCTTTATTTAATCGCTCATATCTCCGTGACCGTTTGTCAGACTTGCAGTAACTTTCCTCAGAAAGCTTAGAATCGTAGCTTTTCAACGAACCTAGAACCGCATTCCTACCCCCTATAGTTTTGCCGCAATCGTGAAAAACGCACTCGCGAATTTTGCCGCGATTTGCAAATTTCTCCACGTGTGAAAACAGAAGCTTCTTGCTTTCAGTTGCCAAAAATTCGTTTAACCTGCTAGTTACACCCTAGATCCTTGCTAAAGTGAGCCTGGACTAATATTAACTTGATTTCACTCACCCTGAACCTCCTAGAGGGAATTAAAAGCATTTTAGCATATTTTTCACTTTATTGCCAGCACATATAAAAGCATTTTGCCTGTGTTTTAAACTTCTGTAGTCTAAGCTTGCTGGGGTGAACTGAATTACAGTTGATTGCATTTCTGAGAACTGTGTGCCTTCCTTCCATTTCCTTGCATTGCATAAAAGGGGGGGGTGAATTGCCAGAGAAAAGTGATTACATTGTTTTGTTGAAATCATATTGAGTATTTTCTGTACTGCATTTCATTCAACCTTGCATTTCCTTGAACCCTATAAAACATTCTCTTCCATATTATTCTTCTGTCCCTATTTACCAGTGTGCTATCTTATCCATTTCATGTCAACTCCTTAGTGATTATCAAGAAGTGTGCTAGTGCCAGATTCTCCGTTGTTAATCTTTATCATATCAGATTAAGTGTGATATTCAATTATTAATTTATTCTAAAGTGTGATATATATACCTATTGTTTAAATTATCAATTAAACCATTTTAACTTGCAAAACAGAACTACTTCTTGGCTCAGTGGGGTCAGGAGGATTCCAAGAGAGGGGTGTTATATAGGGGTAGTCATCCAGAACGCATGAACTGGACATAAAGATATATCAATAAGGGTTTTCATTCAGTATTCTAGACTAGGCGTTGACTTGGCTGTAGTGCTGGATTGAATCCTCTTACATGGCAATGAAGTGAAAAATATGCTAAAATGCTTTTAATTCCCTCTAGAGGTTCAGGGTGAGTGGTACCTAGTTAATATTAGTCCAGGCTCACTCTAGCAATGATTCAGGGATGGTTCTTAAGAGGCAAACGAATTTTTAGCAAGGAAAGCAAGGAAGCTGCTGTTTTCACACGTGGCTGGATTTGTAACCAAATCGCAAATCGCGGTAAGATTCGCGAGTGCGAGAATCGTGATTACGGCAAAAGTATGGGGAGTAGGAAGTCGGTTCTAGGCTTGTTGAAAAGTTGATATTCTAAGCTTTCAGAGGAAAGTTAAACCAAGTTCCTAGCCCAAACGGTTCCAGAGATACGGACGATTAAATAAAGGTAGTTTTTTGGATTTGAAATTTTAAAAGTTCAAAGCGACAGGTTACAGCTTGCAGATAGAAAATGACAGGTGACAGCTTTGCAAATGACAGGTGACAGTTAGGAGGCAGTTCTGGTTAGATTAAAATAGATTGAATTATATTATTTTAACTAAGAGATTGGTTCTGCACAGTTCTGCTAGGTACTCACAATATATTTTTGAATTAGGCCTCGCCACGGATCTGGTCAGGTTTTGGACTGGACTCCGGTCTGGTCTGGGTCTCTTCACAGTGATGTGGGTCAGCTCTCTGGTTCTGCTAACAGCGGTCTGGGTCAGCTCTGCACTGCTGGTCTAGCCTCTCTGGATTCCGGATACTGCTCTGCTTTCTAGGTACTGCTACAGGTTCTGGAGATTGATGGATTTGAAGTCTGGATCTCTGGATGTGAAGTCGTCGATCAGCATGCTCCGCAGCAAATGGAATTGAATGTCTCTATCTGTCCTGACTGTCTGCTTTTATGTGTTTTGAAAGTGGGTGTGTGTGCAGCATCACTAGCCAGCCCCTCTTTCAACTTGTCATTGGCCCAATTCTCCCCTCTCCCATGATTGGGGAAGGAACTGTGAGTCAGAGTGATGCTGTAGGTTTTATGGGTCAGAGGATCCTCCCCTGGTCAGTTTGCCCACAAATCTATATTTGATTCAAAATGCACATTTCTCAAATACATTGTGGTTTGTCATTGCATGTACATATTAACTATCACATGAGGTAGTCTCTGTCCCAAATCTGCTCTTCCTAGAAGCTTGGGTTCAAAAATGGCAACATATTTCACTTTTTAGTCGGGTTACCAATATTGAATTTTTCCCCGCATTTACACAGATGAGCCCATGGTGTGTGGGCATTAGGTGGTGGAGTGTCAGATTTTTAACATACATACATTTAGAGTAATATCCTCTTTTCCGCTAAAACCCCCCTGAACATACCACCGGGTCCTACCACGTCTTCAAATGTGCACAGAAAAATCACAAGAATAATGATATCACTTATAAATTTTTCACAAGTCCGCTCTATGAATGATCCATCTTTTTAGATTTATGTTCTGGCCCCAAAGGGGTGTGGTTTCCCCCAGCACAAGGTTGAATTTCTGGTTTTTCCAGTTCTGCCAAGCCAGCTTGCTCTCACAGGCAGTGCTCCTCCCCTTTCCTTCCAGGAGGAAGCCACTTTTACGACCCCCATAATAAAACATTTGCCTGAGTCAGGACAGGGCTTTGTTTAATTTCCTGCAGAGCCCAGGTAATTCAATCAGAGAAGTGTCATATCCCTTTTGGTGGGAACAGCAAAAGGCAGCTAGGCCTGGGAACACAGCTGTTGTGCAAGTCTCAACTCCTGTCGGGGGTAGCTGGTGGGCAGAATTCAGTTTCATTAAGCCAGGTTTCAGATAAAATGTCACTTTTTGTTCCCCAGTTTAAGTTAAGACAATTTTTACATATGCAGCTAGAATGCTGATTCTAAGTTCAAAACTATGACATTTTAACAGTGACAAACTATGTGGCAGTCACAAGTCTGTCCCTCAGTTTATTTACACATGACATCATGTAGGCTTATGTAGATGACATCATCTACATAAACCAGGTTACCCCTTGCACCCAGGTCGGGCATGGCCTTGTGTAGGAAAATGTTGAATTCATTGCCGGAGATGAGGTATCCGAAGGGAGTCAGGGTCCATGTGTACTGCTGGCCCCCAAAGGTAAAAGCCAGCTTGTATTGGTCCTCCCTACTGACAGGCACAGTCCAGTATCCATTGGTCAGGTCTATTACAGTGAATACCTGTGACTCCTGGATCTGGGCCAGACCTTGGTCAATGTAGGGCAGAGGCCAACGGGAAGTATGGACCCGTTTGTTGGGCTCCCTGAGGTCGGCGCAGAGTCTCCACTGGCCGTTTGGCTTCAATATTCCCAGCACCGGATTATTGAAGGTGCTGTGAACTGGACGGATTATTCCCCGGGACTCAAGGTTCTTAATTATTTCAGTAAGGGACTCCATGGATGCGAGAGGCAAACGATATTGCTTCACAAACACTGGAGTCATGCCAGGGTCCGTGGGGATTGTTGTTGTGTGGATGTCGGTGCGGCCACAGTCATATGAGTCTACCGCAAAGAGATCTTGGAAATCCAAGAAAACTTGTTTCAACTTTTGCTTTTGTTCCAGAGTCACACAGGCATCAGCTAGGTTGACTCTCTCTTCCACCATCTGCCTGAAGCCTGGAAAGACTTCTGGTTTGGCTATCTCAGCGGCCTCCTCCAGCTGGGTGGAGAAGTCCCTGGTCAGAGTGCTGATTTGGACTGGAGGCTTCAGGTGGGAAAGGCAGCCCTCATGGAGCTGGAAAATCACCTCATCCCTCCTGAAGTCACAAGTCGCATCCTCCTTACCATAAGGGCAAGAAGTGTACACCAGGAAGTTCCCCCCATGCCGGGTAGAAATCCTGTCTGGTGTTGTATTGTCATCACTGTCACTGTCAAAACAGTCCTTGGGGATTGGTCCTAACAGTTCATTTCCTAAATCGATGGAAAAATGTCGGTCATCAACCGCCATTCCAATAATGGTGTCTGCGGCTAGAGTAATACTCTTTAAGTCGCTGTTATCCACCTCTATTAGAATGGTGCCATGTTCTATGTTGACTAATGGAGTTGGGTTTACCCCCAACCCTTGCTGTTGGAGAGAAGCATTTAGATGTATGTAAGCATCAGGGTTTTTCAAATGTTGTCCTCTTTTAACTTTCACTTCCAGGGAGAATTGTCGGGTCCTTTCTGGGATGGTGACATCCTCTTTAATCTGAATTTCAACTGCATAAGGTAGCAATTGAGCTGACCTAAATGCTTTTTCTGGATCATCAAAGCCCATGGGATTATCCGCTAATCGGGACCAAGCTTTGAAGTTTATTAGGTCCAAACTAATGGCAAAGCGATTGAGAATGTCACTGCCTAAGTAAAAAGCGGCAGTGACATCTCGCACAACCCAACAATTGTGGACTATGCTCTTGTTGCCAATGGAGATTTTGAGCATACACCTGGTTGGCAGGAGATGTTTGGAATTGGGTGCTTCCAGGTCCATTTCCCATTTGTCTATCAGTTTGAATGTGGGAATGGCTGGATCTTTTGGGAGTTGGCGGAACATGGCTTCGCTGATGAAGCTCTTACCGTTGTTCACACACACTCGAGCGAGAACAGAGTCCTTCCCATCATTTAACTGAACAGGGATGAACAACTGCTCTCCAATTTGCTGAATATCAGCCAGGCTCTGAGGTAATTTCACATCTTTCTGGACTCTAGGAGTGGGAGTTTCTGATTGTGGATTAGTATAGAATTTCAGAGTGTTTCCTTCCAGCGTGGAATACCACTTTAGACTGGAAGGAAGGTTGATTTTCAGAAATAGAGAGGACCCCCCATCACCAGTCTGTTGTCCTACTGCTATTACTGTCACGTCTGGAATTTGGTTATTCTGGAAGTGGAATTCTACTTGGTCAGAATTTTGTTCAACCATGTGGCATGTGCCATTTAAACTAACATGGTTGACACTCTGTTTTAATTTCATGGGTCGGCTAGTCTGGGTCCAGAGGACCTTGTTTATGCAATCTATTAGGGGTGACAACCTTCTCAGGAGGTCATTCCCTAGTAAACAAGGGGTGCCCTTTGGAGTCACAACTATGACCGGGTGTTTCAACTTGTGTCGCCCAATTTTAATGTCCAAATCTGCAGTCCCCTCGGCGGGAATTTCCTTCCCGTCAAAGTTCTGGAGTTGTCCAGGAAGTGAGGTGAGAGGAATTTGGTAATTCCCTCCCCTTCCTGCATTCAGTTCATCAAAGGCCCTTCTGGACAGAAGGGTAGCTTGAGATCCCGTGTCCACCAGCGCTGAAATCGTACCCTGCCCCTTTACTTGTACCGGGGCATAATATCTTCCCTCCTTCTCCTCAAGGGGGCACAGATAATGCACATTTCTGGACAACTGGTGGGCTAACTTTCTGGTTTTGGACAGTGCAAGAGAAGAAATTTGGGCAGAATTCTGTGGAGAGCCTTGGGAATCTGAAAGAAAAAGTTGGCAACTGGAGATCAGAGCCATTGTGGGTTCCCCTGGTTCCGGTTCTGGGCCGCCCCCCCCTTTTTGGAGGCAGTCATCAGGATGGGTTTGAACCAGGGGATTTTGGTATTGTGGGTTCTGGGATGAGATGATGGGCGGCGGTAGCTCAGTCTCCATATCTCCCCAGTCTGAATTGACATCCCTTGGGACCCATTTTTCCTTGGGAGGAGTTCCCCCATCTCTGAAGGAGAAGCTCATTTTCCCAGGATCTTCTGAGGATCCCTCTCCCTCAAATTGGAAGACCTGTACCTCCTCCACAAAGTGGGTCTGTTTGGGTCCTTTGTTTCTCCTACCCCCCCTCTGCTCCTTGGGAGGCAGGCTTTCAGGGGCAGTAGATTTTGTTTCCGGTTCCTGGTTTTCCAGGGGCTGTTTACAAGTTGGGAAGGAAGCTTCCTCCAAGGCTTTACACCTCTTCCCCTTGTGCCTCCTCCCTAGGAACCGGTGTGTTATCGGGGTGCTGCCCCCGTCATTTTTCTGGAGTACCAGGTCCAGAGTTTGGGGCATTCTGCGGTGGCACGCTCATCTGAGGGTTCTGTTGAGCCCTCAGTATGTGACCCAGATCCCGTGCCACATTTTGGACCTGGCGCTCTAACTGGGAAACCTGCTCAGGCTGATACGGGGCTCTATTTTCTCCCCTGGGCTGATCCCGGGAAGGGTAGCTATCCCTTCTCTGGTAGTACCCCGGGTTGGGAAGATTTTGGTACCCCTCCACCCTTGGCCTCCCCTCTCCCGGATTAGGTTGTCTGGGCTCAGGGAATTGGGGAAAGAAGGGTGGATGATTTTGGGGCAGGAAATTGGGTGGATACCTGGGGAAAAAGTTCTGCCCAGGATTTGGAGAATTTCTGCCCTCCGGTGGGAAGTTAGGAGGGAAGTTCCCTGGGTTAGGTGCTTGGCTGGATCCCCCCCCTTGGGGTGGAGGAGTCCACACATAACCCAGGATGGGTCGATTTCCCTTGTAACGGGGACTTACATAATCAGGAGAGCAAGGGACCCCATTTGTGAGGCTGCCTCCTTGGCTCCCTGTCTGTGACTGGCCCGAGGACCTTCTGGGCCTAGCATTATTAGGTGCAGGTAGGTTTTTAGGCCCCCCATCTCCAAATCCAAAACGGGGGCAACCTTTACCTCTGCCACCTTGGCAGCAGCAGGGGTGCTGTTGGTTTTGGTGTTTTTGGGCTGGTTTTTGTTTTCCACCGGTTTCTGCACCTCGTAGATGCGGGTGGCTTGTTCAATGACCCATTCTAAAGATCTTTTCTCATGAAAATCTCTCACGAGCTGGGTCATTATGTATTTGGGCAAGGCATGGAAAAAAGTATTAACAAATTCTATGCTGTCTGTGCGCACCCTTCTGGTCGTCTGCGCAAAGGCACGTTTCAGTTCTTGCACAAATTCTTGTTGGGCCTGATCCTCCCCACATTGCAAATTGTAGGCTACCTTGCGAGCCTCTTGAGGATTTCTGTGAACAGAAAAATGTTTCAAAATGGCCGCCTTATAGGTGGACCATCTTAAATGATTTTGGTCCTCCAGCCCCGCAAAGAAACTGGAGTATTCTGGTGAGAATGTCCATTTGACGTACTGGATGCAGCTACTGCTGTCCTTCAAATGGAAAGTCTCCATCATTTGCTCATAGAGCTCCAAGTGTTCCCATACGGAATACTTGGCGTTCTTATGATAAGGCGTGATAACACTCCTTATTGCCTTTATTTGCTTCAATGGGTCCTTAAGCAAGGCCCTTTTTGCCTTATTGGCCTTTTTGGTTCGGGTAACCCTGGTCCATTCATCCTCTGACTCAGAGGCACTGCTCCCAGAGGTTCCTGTCTGATCTTCCAGGTTTTCCCGGATTCTGCGAGCCTGGGAATGGCTGGCAGAATGTGGGGACCTGGTCTCCTGTGTCCTGCGCCGTTCAGAGGAGTCTTCAGATTCCTCTTTGCTGCCAGGATTTGATGGGTACCCCCCCACTGACCTAACTGGGCAGAAGCTTTCAGGATGCCCTTAATGGGCCTATTCTCCTGGGGTTCCCCACTAAATTGCACTGTGCTTGGGTGCCCATACCCGGATGCCCACCCATCCATTCCTGGGAGCTACTGGCCTATGAGCCCCATGCTTCTGGCTGGGTAGTAATCTGCCATCCCTGTGGCCCGGTGCTCATGCGCGCCAGGTGACATGGGGGTGGCAGAGTCCAGGGACTGAGAGAGATAAAGGCCTCTGGTACTAAGGCTCCTGAGGTTATGCTCAGGAGTTTCCCTTTCCCAGCGAACCTGGTCTCTATCCGCCCCTGCTCCCTGTTGCAATGCAAGAGCCTGCGCCTTCAGTTCCTCAGTTAAGGCCTTACTAGACTCTATCAGTCTCTCCTGTATCGCTACCTGTTGTTGGAGCCTATCATTGTGCTGGCAGAGAGCCTCATTCTCTCTCTGCGTTTCCTGATTGGTCCTGGAGCACTGGGCCAGTCTTTGCTGCAGGAGGGTTACCTCCTGAGCTGTGTCCCTATTGGCCTGCTCCTGTCTTGCCAGAGCCTCCTCCACCCTCCTGGTGTGCTCTAGCAAGTCCTGGTGTTCTTTTTGGAGGTCACGCAGTCCCTGGTGGGCCAGGTGATTTTCTTCCATTTTTCTCCTTAAGTGGCAGACTTCCTGGCCTAAGGTGTCCCTTTCCTGACCAAGAGCTTGAATTTGTGACGCCAGGTCGTCCCTTTGCCTTTGGCGCTCCTGATCAAACTCTGCCTGGGTATCCAGGTCTTTCAGGATCAGTTTATTGCTCTCCTCTTTCTCTCTGTCTAGTTGGATTTGCAGGGTGGCTACCTGCTCTGTACATGCCCTGTTGAAATTGATCTGTTGCTCCAGCTTTTTCTGGCTCTGCAGTAGGGAGTCCAAAGTGTCTTGGCGTTCCTTCTGCAAAGCCAGAATTCTGGTATCCTGGTCTGTCTTTTCCTGTTGCAGTATATCCATGTCCTCTTTTATTTTAATGATATACTGCCTACTATCATTTTCTGACTCCTGGCTCCCCTGCAGTCTCTGCTCAGAAGAGACCAGGTCAGATTGGACCTTCTCTAACGCCATCTGTCGCTTATTCGCCAGATCTTGGCTTTCAGTACATTTATCCTGCATGTCTCCCATATATAGGTACAGGTATGCCGCTATCCTAACCATCTTGTCTTGTTCATCCTTAGCTTTAGGAGCCATGTACAGTTCACTCAGGGCCACATGTAAGGGACCCTGATCTCTCCATGTATCTGACCCTGTGTCAGTGACCTGTTGCGTGATGGCCTGCAACCAGACCATGCGGTCCTGGTTAGTCCAGTCACCTCTCACAAATAACTTATGTAAGAAGTGCTCTCTGGCTATTTTCATGCCTACTAAGGTCATCATTCTAGAGATTGGTCTCTGTCCTGACTTACAGAAGTTTATATTTTATTTTTGCAAAACAGACCTTTTCCTTGGAGCGTTCCTTTGAGGAGTGCTTTACAGCGTAACACAGCGTGGTGATCTGACCGGATATATGTATCTGGTCAGCTGGCACGCTGTATTAATCTGCACAAGTGATAGATCTAACCCAAACGTCCGGCCCGAGCCCCCAATTTGTAAGAGGATTCAATTCAACACTACAGCTAAGTCAATGCCTAGTCTGGGATACTGAATGGAAACCCTTATTGATATATCTTTACATCCAGTTCATGCGTTCTGGATGACTACCCCTATATAACACCCCTCTCTTGGAATCCCCCTTACCCCACTGAGCCAAGAAGTAGTTCTGTTTTGCAAGTTTAAAAGGTTTATTTGATAATTTAAACAATAGATATATATCACACTTTATAATAAATTAATAATTGAATATCACACTTAATCTGAGCAGTAATCAATAATGGATAGTCCGGCACTAGCACACTTCTTTATAATCAATGATGAGTGGTTATAGGATGGATAAGATAGCAACAATACTTTTATGGTTTCCAATGGATGCAGGGTGGAATGAAATTGCAGTACAGAAATACTCAATATGATTTCAACAAAACAATGTAATCACTTTTCTCTGGCAATCCACTCCCCCCTTTATGCAATGCAAGGAAATGGAAGAAAAGCACACAGTTCTCAGAAATGCAATCAAATGTAATTCAGTTCACCCCAGCAAGCTTAGACCACAGAAGTTTGAAACAGAGGCCCAAAATGCTTTTATATGTGCTGGCAATGAAGTGAAAAATATGCTAAAATGCTTTTATATGTGCTGGCAAAGTGAAAAATATGCTAAAATGCTTTTAATTCCCTCTAGAGGTTCAGGGTGAGTGGTACCTAGTTAATATTAGTCCAGGCTCACTCTAGCAATGATTCAGGGATGGTTCTTAAGAGGCAAACGAATTTTTAGCAAGGAAAGCAAGGAAGCTGCTGTTTTCACACGTGGCTGTATTTTTAACCAAATCGCAAATCACGGTAAAATTCGTGAGTGCGAGAATCGTGATTACGGCAAAAGTATGAGGAGTAGGAAGTCGGTTCTAGGCTTGTTGAAAAGTTGAGATTCTAAGCTTTCAGAGGAAAGTTAAACCAAGTTCCTAGCCCAAACGGTTCCAGAGCAGAGATACGGACAATTAAATAAAGGTAGTTTTTTGGATTTGAAATTTTAAAAGTTCAAAGCGACAGGTTACAGCTTGCAGATAGAAAATGACAGGTGACAGTTTTGCAAATGACAGGTGACAGTTAGGAGGCAGTTCTGGTTAGATTAAAATAGATTGAATTATATTATTTTAACTAAGAGATTGGTTCTGCACAGTTCTGCTAGGTACTCACAATATATTTTTGAATTAGGCCTCCCCACGGATCTGGTCAGGTTTTGGACTGGACTCCGGTCTGGTCTGGGTCTCTGCACAGTGATCTGGGTCAGCTCTCTGGTTCTGCTAACAGCGGTCTGGGTCAGCTCTGCGCTGCTGGTCTAGCCTCTCTGGATTCTGGATACTGCTCTGCTTTCTAGGTACTGTTACAGGTTCTGGAGATTGATGGATTTGAAGTCTGGATCTCTGGATGTGAAGTCGTCGATCAGCATGCTCCGCAGCAAATGGAATTGAATGTCTCTATCTGTCCTGACTCTCTGCTTTTATGTGTTTTGAAAGTGGGTGTGTGTGCAGCATCACTAGCCAGCCCCTCCTTCAACTTGTCATTGGCCCAATTCTCCCCTCTCCCATGATTGGGGAAGGAACTGTGAGTCAGAGTGATGCTGTAGGTTTTATGGGTCAGAGGATCCTCCCCTGGTCAGTTTGCCCACAAATCTATATTTGATTCAAAATGCACATTTCTCAAATACATAGTGGTTTGTCATTGCATGTACATATTACCTATCACATGAGGTAGTCTCTGTCCCAAATCTGCTCTTCCTAGGAGCTTGGGTTCAAAAATGGCAACATATTTAACTTTTTAGTCGGGTTACCAATATTGGATTTTTCCCCGCATTTACACAGATGAGCCCATGGTGTGTGGGCATTAGGTGGTGGAGTGTCAGATTTTTAACATACATACATTTAGAGTAATATCCTCTTTTCCGCTAAAACCCCCCTGAACATACCACCGGGTCCTACCATGTCTTCAAATGTGCACAGAAAAATCACAAGAATAATGATATCACTTATAAAATTTTCACAAGTCCGCTCTATGAATGATCCATCTTTTTAGATTTATGTTCTGGCACCAAAGGGGTGTGGTTTCCCCCAGCACAAGGTTGAATTTCTGGTTTTTCCAGTTCTGCCAAGCCAGCTTGCTCTCACAGGCAGTGCTCCTCCCCTTTCCTTCCAGGAGGAAGCCACTTTTACGACCCCCATAATAAAACATTTGCCTGAGTCAGGACAGGGCTTTGTTTAATTTCCTGCAGAGCCCAGGTAATTCAATCAGAGAAGTGTCATATCCCTTTTGGTGGGAACAGCAAAAGGCAGCTAGGCCTGGGAACACAGCTGTTGTGCAAGTCTCAACTCCTGTCGGGGGTAGCTGGTGGGCAGAATTCAGTTTCATTAAGCCAGGTTTCAGATAAAATGTCACTTTTTGTTCCCCAGTTTAAGTCAAGACAATTTTTACATATGCAGCTAGAATGCTGATTCTAAGTTCAAAACTATGACATTTTAACAGTGACAAACTATGTGGCAGTCACAAGTCTGTCCCTCAGTTTATTTACACATTTCGATTTTTGGTAATTTTAAATCCAGTTTCAGTTAGGCTGCTGCAGACCTGCAGAGCTCAGCCAGTCTTGTTATGAACATTCAAGTCACTTCAGAATATAACTTTACATTGTATGCACCTCTTAGTAAGTCTTTCTTTGGCCTGCTTTGGGTTCATTTATTCAGTTTTACACAAATGTCTGGTGTTGTTTTAAAACACCGGCTTTCTGATAGTGGTGAGTACTGGTAATGCAACCATTTTTGGGATTTTTCTTGGATTGATGCATTCCAAACAGGAATGGTTCTTACATGGTAGTAAATCCTTGCTTAACAATGTTTTGATGGGGCTCCTTACAGTAAAATGGTTATGTGGAACCCCACAAAGGGTTGAATCTTTAAAGTGGTCCGGTGAGCCACGATTTCAGCAACTTTTTGACATCAATAACAGTGGATTTTGTTAACAAAGATCTTTCTTTACACTGGTGGGTGGCAAGTGAGGTAACCATTTTGGTGTGCGCACAAACTGCGTGGTTCTCCTGGATTCTGGCGCACTTGTGGGCTTTTTGGCAATCTTGGATTTTCTAGGCCCACAGCACCAAATGTTGCAGAATGATAGCTCAAACGTGGGTCAGGACACCCAACAACATGAATTATTAAAAAGAAGAAAATCTTTACTAAAAGCTGGTCAACACAATACTTTTATTTGTTACAGCTTCAAACACCTAAAAAAACCTGTCAGGGCAATTCCCACAGATGTGGGGTCGCCTGGCAGGCACTTCCTCTAAAATGAATCACAGTCAACAAATGCAATTCCACAAATTAACTTACAAAAATGTAAAGTGTACAGTGCCGTTAGGGCTTTACAGTGCATCAATAGTTATTTTAATGTTTTGAGTTCTGATTTATCTTTGCAGAAACGATGGAAAGATTTGTCCTGAGAAATTTGTTTACAACGTATTAGAATTTCCCCTGTCGGGAACTGATTCCTTCTAAAACGTGAAAAGTCCTCCCTTTAATGTCGATTTGGAAAGATCATCAAGCATGGAGCCACAACCTCAAGGTTTTAAAATTCTCAGTTGAGATGGAACAAAGAGGTAGACTCATGAAACTTTCTGAGTGTATGGTTCCAGTCTTCTGTATATAAAGCTTGATTTACCTGCCCAGGGCATTCCCCGAGATCTTTCCTATTTTAAACAATCACCATAAGAATTGTTTCACATTAGTGGCTCAATTTAGTCATTGTACTTTCCTTCTTACTAATCAAAACAGTGCTTAATTCCTCATATGAAGGGTTACCAACAGGAAACACAATGTTCCAATAAAGGGATAGTAGCAGCCATTTAATCCTTGTTAGAAGGGATCTAGGGCCTAATTAAAAACGAATGGCAGCCAAGGGTGCTGCATTTGAAGGTCTCAAGACCTTATGCCAAATTAGGGCCTCCCCCTTATCTAACATGCTGAAAATGTCACGGCAGAACAATTCAACCGCATAAATTAGCTTTGGGGCCATTTTGCCCTCATAAAAACTAAAAGATGGTTTGAAAGAAAATGAACCACATTTTTGATTAATCTTAGCCAGCAGGTTTGACAGAACCTAAGCCATCTATGCATGTAAGATGTTTTTTTTCTCTTTTTAATCTTGGGAGCTGCAAGGGTTCCTTCCCCCATAAAGGGTAATTTTAGTAGGCTGCCTTTTTAATTTTTGTATCAGGCTAGCTTATTTTACCTAAAATTTACTGATGGGTTTGCAACTATTCTCCCCCCTATAATTGGTGAGTGTTAGTCTTACTTTTGTGTATTACCCATTTTTATTTAATGTTGCTAGGGTACTGATTCCTTTATTTCTTGATGTGTATCAGATTGTTCCTAAATGTGTTTTTGTAATGTGATGAAATTGTATGTTGTTTTGAGTTGTTGTATTCTGAATGGCTCAATACCAAATAAAAAAGTGTTATGATGATGATGAGAATGTGAGCCTTGTATTTTAGCAAACTATCAATAAAACATTTATGAGTTTGGCTACAAATACGAAAGCAAATGTAAACCAACATGTTCTCTTGTTTCAAGGTATCTTTCTCCAATCTCCACTTAAATCTTGTATTTTTCTTTTTCTTTAAAAGTTGTAGAATGTCCATCTTTCCTAAGCTAATAATCAAGGAGTTGTTTTTTGTGAATTCAGATACAGGATTGAGGAGTCTCTGCAAACCAATTGGCGTGTGTCGAACAAAAGAAAGTTGTTGGCATAAGCCAACCAGACTATGCTAAATGAACCAATTTTTGGCAAAGCAGACCGTAATTAAAATCGCCTCAACATCAGAGACATAATGATTAAAAGGGCATGCGGCCAAAATGCAACCCCACCTAAAACCTCTTTTAAAACCAATTTCCCAGGATAATGAGCCTTCATGGTCCAGTCTAACCTGGATCATAGTGTTATCATGAAGGCAAATAACCAGTCTCAATAGGCCATCATCGTTGCCCCATTTCGCCAACTAGACCATAGATGGTGACCTTCGACTTTGTCGAAAGCGGCAGATAATTCTATTGAGACCACATACACAGTACTATATATTCCCGACCAAACTGAATCCTGAAATCATTGTATTAAGACTCAATTCAAGATGGTACTATGGGCTTCCTTGAACCCTGTCTGATATTTGTTCATTCTCCCTAAACTTATAACCCAGTTTGCAAGAAGGATCAATAAGAGGGATGCAAAGATTTTACCCTCTGCGTCAGATAGTTATTGGCTCATAGTACAGTTTTTCGCACTCCTCTTAAACACAGGAATAACCTAGGCTGTACTCCATGTCTCAGGAAATCTCTCAACTAGAGCAATCTCCTTATAAAATATTGTGAGGATTGTTCACCAGCTGGCCGTATCTTTCTTAAACAGTGTGTTTGACAGAAATCAGGGCCAGAGCCCTGCAGTCACTGGCATGCAAAATAACCTCTTGTATCATTTCCTGATCAATCAATAACACCCAATTTACTGAGCTGCCCTTAAAACAAATTTCCCTATGCTCATCTGTTTTACAGTGAAAGGAATAAAGAGCCTTAAAATGGGTAATCCAGTCAGCCTCCGCCACCGCATTGACTTGTCTCCCTGCTTGACAGGACTTGTGAGAATAAACCATTTCCCAAAACGCAGTTACATTTCTAACTTTCAATGCTTAGCATTTGCATGTGTCCCTTTGTAAAATAGTAGCAGGATGGTGCCTCAAAAAGTTTCATACCTCATTTTAATTGACCTTTTTAGTCTATTCATATGCATCGGATCAGTGAATAGTTTATCAGTACTCCTAATCTTGAGTCTCATGTCCGTTTTAGCTAGTGCAAATATTTTGTCATACGGGTGAAAGTGAGTGACCTTAGTGTATGCACCTGGGTTAATGCTGGTTTTCCCTGCAAATACAGATTGGATGATGTCAGCCATTGTATCAACATAGTTCCTCAAATTGAAGGTCAATAATATCCACTCATAAATTGATCCACACATCAAGGCAGCCATTTCCTTATTAAAATGATCTATGGACCCATTGTTCCATTTAACCTCGTTTTACCCATGGTTAACTGATAGGCCCACTGGAGCCCCCACCTCAAGTGTCCCCACGTGGATGTCAAATGTCAAAGTCAACATATGATGATCACTCCAACCTGTTGGAATCACAAACATTTGCTTACAATGCTTAAACAAGGGTTCATCTGCAAAAGTATAATCTAGAAGAGATTCACTACTCCCCCTATGCCATGTGGCTTTACGTGGAATCTCCATTAAACATTCACACACTGAGGGATATCATACAGGAAGACTATTTTCTACCATGGTGGTCCTTGCCAAGCACCCCAGCACCTTGGGGAATCAAATGCAAAACATCCTCATCAGATTCAACAATAGGGCAAAGTGAGTTCAAATCCAGAGACAAGACCAAAACATGATCATGAATTTGTTTCCAATCCCAAATTTGTTGTACCAAGTTAACCAAAAAATGATCAACCATAAGTAAGACCTTTGTTGTTGTAGTTAAGTGGTTGGACACTAGGCATTGACGTTGTTTAATGACAACCAGCAGACTACCTGAAGGGTGGCAACTGCTGCCTTTTCTGGCCGGTTCAGCAAAAACAATAGGGCCATTTAAAGTGGGGCACTCAATAAATCATGTCTACTGTAAAAAAGATCAAGCCAAGTTACCTCAAAATACCAACCAGACAATGTTAGTAAAGAGGTGTAAATTTCCCCTGTGTTCCAAGAAACTGCACTAAAATAGGGTTGCTTTCTAAAGTTTACTTGTGGGGTCTTGGCTTATGTAATTAGCTATTCCCTGAAGTGCCCCAGTTCAACCATGACCAGTCCTCCTGAACAGGATTTAAGTAGAGTGCTGTGAAAACTGAACTCCCCTAGTCCCCCTTCTTCCATTGTTTAATGATATCATAACGTCTTTGCATTTGCATGCCAAGCAAGATTGACCTGAGGTCATGCCCGAATCCTCATGTTTGTTTAGTTCAAACCCCAGTCGACATAGTTCCAATGACTCTTTCGATATAATGTCATAGATGATTCTGCAACTGGTGTGTAGAATGCACTGGTCAGTTCTGATAGGATTACAAAATTCAACCCTGAAATCATCTTCAAATTTGAAATTTCACCAAAAATGGTCAGGATGCTATATCTATTTATACATAATTCTTTCTCGTCCCTAAAAAGACTAGACACAAGCAACTTTAAAGGCTGCAAATTCAGCTGTATTACTTTACTAGCACCCCCTTCTTTGCTAATTCATTAGTAGACCGTAAACTTAAAGTGAGCTAAATGCCTTTTCAGACATCGCCTTTCAAAAGGATCTGCCCCTTATACGGGATGTCGAAAGGCCTCGTTATACTTTTGATCATGCCCAGGATCTTCTAGCAGATTCATACCGTGTGCACCAGGACAACCTACACTACAATTGCCATTACTGACAAGCTTATCAAATAAAACACATCTGGGACATGACTCAATATCCACAGATGTAGAAGGAAAAACGGTACCATGTGACTGGTTATAGTCCCTAAACATCTTACTCGAATTATCAACAGAGGATGCCAATTTCAATATATTAGAATTCCCCTTAACAAGACAGTAGCTAAACAATTATTTGGAAAGATCTGATCATTCTGAATGCCTGCAACTGGGGTACATGACATTTGGCAATTGACTTCTGATAGTCCACCCCCAACAGCACTTGTATGCAAGCATGTTTGGACAGCTCTGTTAACTAAACACTTCTCTATTAGAATAAAAGATGTATTTAAATTTACAATTGCAGGGATATCGGCTCGTCTATCAAAGCATCCATCATTAACTGATCAACTTGTAGAGGATAGGTTGTACAATATTAGCTATCCCCTAGTTGACTGCATGCTGACGAAAAAATTGATTCCTGTATCGCCAAATTACGTATAAATGTACGAGAGGACTTCCCTTTAGTATGTCTGTTTTTAACATTCTTAGATTTTCTTGGATGCTTGTTAGGACCTTTTTTGGGCATACAAAAACCCTGACCATCCGAAGGACCCTGAAGTGGGTCATCAACCTTACCCTCAGTCAAACCAGTATTGAGTGAATTAGCCAAGCACATAGCAGAGGTAACCGCCCGAACAAAACAGACTGACTTGTTAATGTCTCTTACTTGAGGTATTTGACAGGGTTCGGGTTGGTTAGAGTTCAAAGGCACACAAGCAGGAATGTCCAAACTCACAGCACCATTAGAGTGTATACCAAATGCCAGAACTGCAGTCTCCCCGTTAGTGCCTTTGGTACCATTCACAAACAGAGCCATCGTGACATTGATTTCACTCAGCATGATTGTATGCGCCGTGACTGCATCTCGTATATCATCATACAAGGTCACAAAAGCAGCAGGGACGGAGTTCAGGGCGGAAATAGTGCGAGAGGATAACCTAATACGATCATCCATTTCCTGCAAAGTATAGTGAAGTGGAACATTAACTCTCTCATTGTATTGATCCCGTCAGTCTGTTCCCACTTATAGATAATAATTAATGCAAAGCTGTTGGAGTTCCAGGGAGAGATAAGTAAGGCATAGGGGACACAGGGACCGCCATATGGTTGTCAAATTCCTCTCTTTTCACCCCTAAGTCATTAATATGCTCAGAGTAATAGGTTTTCAGCAAGCTCAATCATAATTTCATCATTAACCAAGGAATGCTCCTGAGTAACCAAAGCATAACATGGTTTGGAAGCTTGAATTGCTGTACTTATCCCCAATTTCAAAAAGAAATTGGTTATCTTTTGGCCTGCAATAGGTGTTAAAGTCCTAGGACCTGGCTGTAAGATTCTTTCTCTGGAGCGTTTTGCAGTCCATTGTAAAGGGCTTGTAGTAGATTAATTGTTGTTTTTTAATACGGCAGCTGGTTCACCCAAGTTTGATTGCAATTTTGAAATTAACCTGTCTTCAGAAAATCCCACATGTATGTCCCCAGCTGCCAAGACCAGAGACTGTCGTGTTTAATAATCAAATGGCTTGGGTACATTTTTCGCAGGATGTGTTGAATTACTCCTTAATGAAAAAGCAGAATGCCAAGCCATCTCACATCGAGTCAGCGACTTCCAATCAATACGGGTTAACAGAAGGTAAATCAGTCACCAAGCTCACCTCCAGCGATAGAGCAACATCGTCAAACTGCCAAACTGTGTCTGGCACTTACACTGCAATTCCTGCACTCACGCTTTGCCCTGTGGGCAGTTTTTTAATCCCCAGCAGGGCCAAGGGGAATTAGCTGAGCGATGCGCTCCCAGGCCAATAAAAATTAGACAGGGAACAGAAATCATGGATCTCGCAGAACACATTTGCTGCTGCATGAATCTGGTAGCACTGTGAGCTACTGCCAAACTGTGTCTGGCACTTACAATACACTTCACTGCGTGCGCTTCATGCTGCAAGTGGTTTTTGAAGCCCCAGCTGGTCCCATCGGAATTAGCTGAGCGCTGCAATCCCAGGCCAATACAAATCAGCACAGAGAACAGAAATCACAGATTTTTCATAACACGTCTGCTACTGCTGCATCACCTAGTACAGTACTGTAGCAGAGTGAGCCACTGCCAACTGCCTAGCCCTTACAATGCACTTCACTGCGCGGTTCGAACTGCAGGCAGTTTTTTTAATCCACAGCTGGCTGTAGGGGAATTGGCTCAGGGCGGTGCTCCCAGGCCAATACAAATGAGCACAGAGAACGGAAATCGCAGATCTCTCAGAACACATCTGCTGCTGCTGCACCACTCCAGTACTGTAGCACTGTGTGCCACTGCCAAACTGTGTCTAGCACTTACAATGCACTTCACCACGTGCGGTTCGTACTGCAGGCGGTTTTTCATTGCCCACCTAGCCCCAGGGGAATTAGCTGAGCACTGCGCTCCCAGCCCAATACAAATGTTCACGTAGAACAGAAATCACAGATCTCACAGAAGAACCTCTGCTGCTGCACCACTCCGGTACTGTAGCACTGTGAGACACTGCCAAACTGTGTCGGGCACTTACAAAGCACTTCCTAAGCATATAAGTAGCCGATTTTGTGCATGTGAAAAACTCTTGTTTACATTGTATTTGCTTCCAGTTAGCTATCCAAATCATGCACTGGGTAAACATTGCTTCTTTATGCTCATGCTTTAAAACTGTTAAACTGGTGGTTTGGCTGTTGACTTTTAGAGGATATGGTTTGTCAGCAATGTGTCATTTAAATTGTGAGTACCATCAAATCATGACCAATGGCCCATGACTGCTTTAAAGATGATTCTGCAGGCGTTTTACTGAGCTTGCAACAGGCAAAGGTACATTGCAAAAGAAAAGAATGTTTTTTGCCTACTGTATTTAGAAGCACTACTCCAAGTGTTATTGACTAAGAACAAGGTGTTTGAAGTAGGCTTGACTCAAACAATGACAATACAGACTTATTGAACCTGCATTTTGCATTATTTATATTTCTGTGCCCTTCTGCATGTGTACGGTTCTAAAGTATTGATCTACCAAACGTGCAACAGATTAATGTTCTGGTAAGGCAAAGCTGCTTTCACTCAATACAACACCTACTGTCCATGCACTATCGCAGCCATTGGTGACAGTATATTAGTGGCGATATATAGCTGAATAGATACATCATGCATGTCTACAGTGAGATTGAACGTGTGTTCATGTATTCTGTGTGTCCACGAGAACTTCACCCCTCCAAAAGCGAGCAAGTATTAGACTGAAGCAAGCGAATCTATTATTCAACACGCAGTCGAACATCTTACAAAGACACCTAATCCTATTAACACCGTACAAATCCCGTCAGTTCAGTCCTAGATCAAGTGCTTATTTCTACTGCTAAATTAAATCCTCACGCGCACATCGAATTAAATGACTTCTATTCTTCCATTACTTCATACTCAGTAATGTTCGCTATTTTCCTCATCCCTTCCCACACCCTGACACTCTGGCTCAGTCTGCAAGATGTCCTGGTACTTTCCAAAATGCAAATAGACAAATCAAAAGGTAAAGGATTGGCTGTAGATATAACAACATAGGCATTGTGCAGTCACTACGTTCATATATTTTCCAAAACGAAATTGCTTGGCTGTAACTATCTGTTCTTTACTTTCTTTGAATATGCATCATTTAACATTGATAATTTTAGACTTATTGACAAAAGTATGCCATTATTTTTTCACAACTCACTACACTTTTTACGTATGGTTACTCTATCATGTGTTCACGCTTTGGCTGCCTGGTACTCAGCTTGCACACATATGGCTCTGCATGACTAGATACAACATTTGCATGTGTTAAATGTATTACTTGTGGTGATTGGGCATGAGACTCATGGTCCTTTTAAAAAAAACAATACCCTTCCTATTACACTCATGACCATTTTACAAACCTGGAAACATTTTCATTTTAGTAATTAGTGATATAGTGGTAGTTATTTTTTTACCAGTGTACTAACTTTCCACATTGTGCATTTTATTTGACAGTGTCCGTGACTGATTTACCAAAGTATTCACATATAACATTTTTCAATGTTCTTTTTGTAAACAAGAAAATAATTTACACAAGAACATGTGTCTGGGTCGGACCCCTCCTTTTAAAAAATACTACCAGTGACCGTGGCTTGACGCCAGTGAAAATGGCAGCTTAGGCGCGGTGCTCTGGGCCACCACAACAAATGCCATCCTGCAAGTCGGCACATCCACTCAAAGCCCTCCCCCTCTCCTCACCTTTCTGCAGCAAAGGCTGCAGGCC
Source organism: Ambystoma mexicanum (assembly GCF_040938575.1). Classification (NCBI taxonomy): domain Eukaryota; kingdom Metazoa; phylum Chordata; class Amphibia; order Caudata; family Ambystomatidae; genus Ambystoma; species Ambystoma mexicanum. Next base: position 720,917,548 of record NC_090934.1, read on the forward strand.
ACTCACTCTCCTGTCCCGGTGTGCTCCGGTGCCAATACAGACATTTCCTCCGTCCTGCAAGTACTGCGGCTGTGAGCACAGGCCCCATCCATCACCCGTGAAGAGATCCTGTGGCGGTGGCCTCTGCATAACCTACACAGGCCCACCTCATGGACAACAAGTAGTATTGCCGACAACAAGGATAGTTAGCATCAAGCGGGAAGTACAAATGAAGAATTTAATGTTAATGTTAATGTTAAAGGATATTTGTACCGCCCACTATCACCACCGGAGTGGTCCCCTGGCGTTCTGGCGGCTCTGAAACGGGAAGGGGGGTGGGTTAGTGGGAGTAAGCGCGAAAAGTGCAAGAGAGCAGTGATGTGCTGTTGGCAGCCTCAACACCTCTTCTCCCAGTGCCTTTTCTTTTTGCCATGTTGGTGTTACCTACTCCTTCCTTTTTTCTCCCTGTGACCCACCACCATAAATAAAGAGGAGAACAGCTGGAGGATAAATCTTTAAGCCTATTGAGTAAGGTATTTACATTTATTTTAATAGTGCTACTAACCGAGGGCGCATATTATAAGCCTAAGGATTTGAAGGAGTTATGGCACCATTTGAAGCCAAAGAAGTCTAATTCATGCTTGAGGCAGTTCGGATTGAGAGGTAATAGCTCTGATTTGTCTCTATTGAGCTTATACCCAGATACAGATAAAAATCACATAATTTGGCCAGCGAATAGGGGAGGTGTTTTTTAGGATTTTTCATAAAAATAAGAATATCATCCACATTGGTGGCTATCTTGGTTTTATGAATGCCGGACAAAACCCCAGGAATATTCTTATCAGATTGGATGAGTTGTAAAAGGGGTTCAAGGGATAGTACACATAGCATGGGGGATTGAGGGCATCCCTGCCTAGTTCCTCTTTGTAAAGAAAAAAAGGATGAGGACTGACCGTAAATACATATAGAAGATTTTGGATCAGAGTACAGAGGTTTAACAAGGGATATGAAGCCCTCTCCACAGCCTCCACAGCCATGCCAGCACAGATCATGGAGCATATAGTCCCAATTGACCCAATCAAAGGCTTTTTCAGCTTCTAAGGCAATGGCGGCATAGCCTGATTTGTCTTTTTTGTCTTGTGAAATAATGTGCAGGCAATTAAGTAGGAGTCTCGGATTGGCCAAGATGTTCCTGCCTTTGACATAACCTACTTGGTCAGATTTAATGAGTTTGGGAAGGTAGGATTCAATTCTATTGGTGATTATTTTGGAAAAAATATTACTTTCTACATTTATAAGGGATATGGTCTATCATTTTTGGGGAGATCTAGTTCTTTTTCAGCTTTTGGAAATAGGATGAGGAAGGCCTCAGAAAAGGTTCCTGATGAAGAACCTTTAGAGATAAAAGAAGATTAAAGAGTTTTGAGTCTGGGGGTTAAGGAGCTGGAGAACCGATTAAAATGCTCAGTGGAAAGGCAGAGACTCTGCCTTTCCCAACCCCTTGATGGCCTGTGTAATTTCCTGTGTAGTAAGCTCTCCTTCTAGGTTGCTAACATCAGTTGATAGGTAAGATTGTCTGTTAATGTTTTCAAAGAAAGATTTGAGATTGTCCTCTGGGACCGATGGCTCTGGAGGATATAGGTTGGTGTAGAATTCCTTGAAGACCTCTATAATAGTGGAGGGATTGGTGATGATGGAAGCAGACGGATTTTTAATGTGGGAGATTAGTGTTTTCCTAGCTTTGAGATAGGAGGCCAGGGCTTTGCACGCTTTGTTGGAGGTTTGCTAAATGTTGGATTTGGATTTTAAGATGGCACCAGCAGCTTGTTCAGTAAGTATTTTGTTAATTTGAAAGCGTAGGGACAAAACGGTACAAAGGTCTGTGTTCGAAGACGAGCGATAATGTTGCTTCTTTGCACTAGTAAGATGAAGGTATACAGAATCAAGGTCTTTTTTTTATTGCTTCTTTTTCATACTGCAGAAGGTGATTATGTGACATCTTAGGGCGGCTTTAAGGGTGTCCCAGTTAGTGGTGATGGAGGTCTTCGTCTAGCTTTTCAGTAAAAAAATTCTGTTGGAAGGACATGAATGACTGAATGAATTGGTGGTGGTTATAAAAAAGAAAGTTATTGAATATCCATCTAGAGGATGCTTTTTAATGTCAGAGAGATCAAAGGTAGACATGACTGGGGCATGATCAGAAATGATAATGCTAGAAATGAGGGAGTCTGTAATGGTATTCGTGAGGGATTTAGTAGTGAAAATGTAATTAAGGCGCAAGAGGGTATCATGGGGATGAGAATATAATTTGTATTCTATGTCAACCGGATGGGCCAGTCTCCAAGTGTCAATAAGGCCTGTTTCAGATAAGCAGTGTCTAAAAGCTATATGGGGCTTGGAATTCTTGAAGGAGCATATGGATTTTCTATCTAAGAAGGGGTCTAGAACTTGGCTCACATCACCACATAACATTAGATTGGAGAAATTTGAATTCAATATGGTTTGTTTAATAGAGTCCCAAAAATCAGGATCAGGTAGAGTGGGACCATAAATACACATAACAGTAATGATGTCAGATCCAACCAGCAGTTTGACCCACGTCCACATCCCTTTGGTATCAACATCTTGACATAGAATCTTATAGGATAGCTTTTTATCAATTAGTATGGCCACACTATTTTTCTTCCCAACCGCTGGACTAGAAATAACATCATTAACCCTAAAGGCTTTGAGTTTCATGGCTTCTGTAAGAGAGAGATGCATTTCCTGTATTCAAGCAACAGATGGGTTTAACTTTTTGAGGTGAGAGATAATTTTGTACCTTTTAGTTGGGTTATTACTGCCTTAAGATTATGTTTTCCCCTATTATAATATACTCTTAAAATGCTTCCTGTACCTCTCCCAACTACATTTTTCAAATCCATCAACTCAATGTTGCTCAACTTCCTGTGGGGAAAAAGCTAAATCAAAAGAATTGCACTCAACAAACTCAAGACTCCTCATGAAAGAGGTGGTGTCAGATTTCAAAGTATATCACTATGCCTTCATACTTAAACAAACCTGCTGTTGGCATTCCCCATCTAATTTAAATGACCTTCCCTCCCGGCGCCGAACAGAGAAACAGTTAGTTTCCCCTCATAATATCGCTGACATATTAGATCTCTTTAATCACTCTTACACTACTCTCTCCGACCCGATCAAAGCTTCCAGATCTGCCCTAAGAGAACTCCTCCTTTCGTCCTTCAAATCCCGTTCCCAGGAACTATCCCCGTATTTGTGGCACAACAAGTCTATTGCGATTAATAACAAGGTATTATATCGGAGGTCATGGCTCACCAAAGGTATTAGGTTCATTTATCAGATTGTGCAAAATCACACCATAACTTCATTCCAGGACCTCAAGAATGAATATTCTCTACATCTATCTGACTTTACCTTTTTCAACAAACTGGTAAACGCCTGTCTGGATGGTCTTCAAGCTCACGCCAAGAACATTCTTTCACCAGACACCACAAAGCTGCAACTAATGGCCACGAGCCCTGACATCGAGCCGCCAAGCTTTATAAACTGTTCACCACAGCTGACTCTCCTACCATCAAGTGGCTTGTACAATCCCAATGGGAGACAGATTGTGGCCTTGTCTTCGATGATCGTACATGGTCTCAACTATGTACTCAGATCAGATATGTTTCCACCTCCGCCAACATCACTCAAAAGCATTTCTTCTTCATGCACAGAGCCTTCATCACCCCTTTAAAACAGAAAAAATAAAATTCAATCAGATGGTAACTGTTGGTCATGCGGGAATACCCCTGGTTCTTACAAGCATATGTTTTATGAATGCCCGTTTGTGCTCAGGCTATGGCAAACATTTGGAAATACCTAAAAGCAATCTTCAATATACATGTTCCTCTATCCTTTACAAATATTTTTCTAGTAAGTATCACTGTCAAAGTGGACAAATCTCTCCCCTCTCTCAGCCTATATGACCTCTTTATTGCTAGTGCCATCAAGCTCATTACTGGCAATTGGAAAAACTTTCAAAATATCTCTGCCAAGGATTGGTGGAACAATATCTGCCACACAAATAGAGTTGAACACTGCATGGTTACGTATCTTGATACCGTTCCCAAACACAATTTGAAATGGGCTCCATTAAATTAATTACTTAGACCATCATAATATGTCTGCACATGGTTCCTGAAGTTTCTCTTATGTTTGTAACACACGAATTGCATACCAATAATGATATGTACTGCAAGATCCTTAATGGTATATGAGCAAACCAGTTAACTGTATCATTTCCCCCATCCCCTTTTCCATGTGCATTATGTCTGTCTCTCGTTCGTTACCCAGTTTGTCCAAAACTCAATTGTTTATCCACTCCTATGCGAATCACATAAAAGAGAATGATTATTTTATTCTCTTCATGCTTGACATTGGTTACTCAATTCACCAGTTTTTATCCATTTACAAATCTCTGCCTATCAAGATTCTAATATATTGTCCCAAATCTCACCTCAATGTATATATCATATTCAATCATCCCAATGTTTTGTGATTCATTCTCTAAATTTCAATAAAAATGTATTAAACATAAAAAATACTGCCATTGCACATATCTTTTGCAGAGCTGTAGGATGGAAGGATTTGCAATTTCACCACACATTCGAGGGCATATTATAGCGATTGCCCTTGCATACGGGAGCTGAGGGGTGTGCCCAATGTCCCTGAACAAATGACAAAACTCGATAGCCACCAAGGAAAATAGTAAAGACCCCTTACTAACTGCATGTTAGCTATGAGGGGGACTCCATGGTGTTTGGAGAGTCTGGGAGTGTCAACCAAATCATCTTGCTTACGCCACATACCTATGGCGTGGAAAGCTGCCCCACAACTGATCTGAGAAGGCAACACCAGGCCAGAGGGTGAGCGGAATCCCTGCACCGCAGAGATGGGTACCCATCTATTAACGTTATGCAGGAACAGTGTGGACAATACAAGGGGTCCGTTAAGATGGTAGGTCAAGATCCAAGGCACCCATTAGAAGCTGCAATGGACCAGGAGGTTAAAGGAGGGAGAACAGGCTGTGACAAAGCACAGCAGGCACCAGGCAGCCAGACCACACAGACCTGGGAAACAGCAATGACGAGGGAAACAGAGAGGGATAGGAAGACCAGAAAAGAAGGTAAGGATCATGTTGAGAGGTGGGAGTACAGTTCCAAGAGAACAGGAGCATGGGTATCAAGCTGGTTAATCAGAGAGCACAAGAAAGAAAGAGGTAAGCCACAGCAGGGAGCTTGGGCAGAAATAAACAAAAGGCTTACAAGGCAACAGTCAGCAGAGAGCATGTCGCTGTGGCAGGAGCTTTGAGAATCAATGAGACACACTGTCACACCACTTATGAAGCAGGGTTTGTAGAAGTCTGTGAGTGACTTTTGGCATCTCCTTTGCCAGGGAGACAAAAAAAAAGAAGGCCGTAGCCATCATGCATGCACGGAACTCTGCCAAGGGACCGTCCCTATCCCAGGCAATGTTTGGGTCAAGGGGAAGATCCAAGTATACTATCTATATAGCAACGGGTTGTGATTGGGTCTCTACAGTCAGGTGGACAACTTATACCCACCCCTAGTGCAAGTCATCTTCAACACTTATTAGGTACACAGAATACTATTGGTTCTATTGTTGTATGGCACTCTACAATTGGTTGGCACACTCGTGCCATGTCTGGAACTTTCGGCTCCTTAGCAGCACATAAACTCATTTCCAGGTGTCGGGAGGTGGATATGACTTTACTTCCCACACAATTAGACCCACATCTCTAATTGCCCATACCTTCTGCGATGCAGACTGTCTTTGAACTTGGCCTTGCAGAAGATTCTCTTCTCTTGGGAATAAAAGGGAGCACAGGCACACGCTTATCACAGTTCTGGTCTGCATACCCAACTCCTTTTTCCGTCCTTGGCTCACATGACAGGAGACCGTATTTCGGCTTGTTTTCTAGCATTTAATTGTCTTGAATTTATAAAATTGGCACTCATGGTGTTCCTTCTTTGCACCTTAAGCAGGGATAATTCAGAATCTCATGGTTTCTGTTCTTCATGGATAGATTCCCATTTCTTGGCTGCTTCAGCTTTGATACCAGCCAAACAGCTTCACCCTTCAAGTCCGCGATGTTCCAGCTAATCTTTGCTGCGACACACACACAGTTCTCGATCCTTCTTTCTCTGTGGGTTTGAACTTACTACAATTGTGACACCGATGTCCAGACACTATATAATGGCGGCACTGCCTGCAGTCTATTTACTACACATATCTAGTTCCTAATATGACTTGGTCTACTTGCGTTGCTGCATCTGTACAGTTATTAAATGGCTTGCATTTTCTGCAGTGCTTTTTACACGTGCAATCTTCATTTCTGCAGAAGGATGTTCACTCAATTCCTTATTTCGTCATCAGTTTCTATAAGATCCATACATTCTCTTCTTCAGCCACTCTTTTCAGTGTGTCACCCCCATCTCTAGTGACATCATGAGCTTCTCTTTCTTTTGGCTTCATATTCCTTCAGAGATTTCTTCCAAGAGATTGTCATCACTAAGGGGATACATCAGGTATGGCTTTCTTAGTGGATACTTTTTCTCGAATACTCATCGCAGTATGGTCACAACCACTGGGGTCAAGCATGGTGCGGTTTCAGGCTGCCAACAAACAGGCAGTAAGTGGCCGGAACATCCGACAGCGGCATTTGGCTGCTCCTCTACACCACCGCCTCTGTTTGATCCATCAAGCACACCTTCACTAGTCTCCACATCTGGGGGCCTTTTCTTGAAGAAGTGCTTCTTCGGAGTCCAGGTCTTCATCACTCCTTTCAGGGAACCAGCTGCTTTGACATGTTCGTCCACACTCCAGGTCATGTGACTGCATTGCCCATTCGGATTACAATAGACCCATTGTCCCACGTACTTCTTGTAGTTCTTTGGATACAGGAACTACGTTCTCTCAGGTGCTAAGATAATGGCCTTTATGTATTCTTTGATTTCTTCATCAGTCAATTCTTTAGGTCCAAATCCTGATTCAACATCAATCATGATTCTCATTCCCACTGCTTTCTTGCTTGTCTTCTTAAACTGTGCAATCATTATCCTGATCAGACAGAACCCAAACATCATCACCAATATTGCTCCAAGAAGCTTGAAGATGTTTGCCATCCACTGCGGAACTCATGAGAAGATACATGCAAACCAACTGTCGTCTGCAACATCCTCTGTCTCGTCTTCCATATTGTTGTGCATGTTCATCAGCAACGTTATGGCCTCTGTCAAGGTCCCATTTTCGTCATCGTGAGAAGGTAAGAATGTGCAACACAATGGCCCGATTTTGGCGCAAACTCCTCCTTCCATCGTTATAATCATATCTAGAACATATCTGTTCTGGAGGGTCATTAGTCGTATGGCCCTCAAATCTTCCTTGACATCATTGAATCCCTTTATGGTGGTGTTGATTGTCTGCAGAATCTCCCATCAAGTGATTTGCAACCACTTCGCATTGGCCATCATGTGGATCCCAGGCATAAATATAGTCATGAAAATGTTATGCAGTTTTGCTGACAGCCTATGCTTATATGGAATAGCATCAAAGGCTTCTATTGATTTTGCTGAGAAATAATTCTCCCTCTTTGTTAGATTGAGGAATTTGAGCGCTCTTCTCTTTCTCAAATGGGCTTGCCCTTTGGAAATTCTCCAATGTTCAGACCACTCTGAGGAATCAGTAATGCTGGAACATGGATAAGCACTACGGGATGCGTCCCTCCCCAGTCCTTGGGCAGCTTCATGTAGGCTCTAGACCCACAAGCACAATATTGATCCATCAGGACGGCTGTCCCTGCTCGTATCCTGGGTACATCAACTGTAGTCTTACAACCTATGTTATGGGCAATGCTGCATGGGCATCCCACAAGCGAGGCAGGGTAACTGCTGTTACCATCGGTAGCTGGGAGAGGGGCAGCCCCAACCCCCTGCGCCTGCTCCTCTTCTTACTCCCAGCTACGGAGACACGCAGTCTCGGCAGCACAAAAGCCACGGAAGGGTAAGGTGCGAACAGTCATCGCACCCTTCATCCAAACAGCAAGGTGCTAAAGCGCCACAAGGAAACAACCATCAGGCAGGGCCAAGGTTCATAGATCTGCCCCACCAGGGGGTCAGACAGTCGGCTATCCGGCCGGGGGCTGCGACAACAGCGGCCCCCATCACATACACAACAAAGACCCAGGGCCTCCCTGGGTCCTATAAATGGGAGCAGAATGCTCAGAGTAAACACAATCTGTTTGTGGACCCTGAACGGGGACCCAAGCAAACAGGAGGTTCACTGATTACTCAGTGTCTTCCAAATCTTCTTGCTTCTTTACCACAGAACCCACCCACCCTACAAAAGGGGAGAAGAACAAAAAGAAGTACAAGGCACTGTATGGTGCCCACAACAAGTCGTGGGACACAAGAAGGCGGCACGGGTATGAGGGGGTAACCACAGGACCCGGTGCCCAAAAGTATGATACCATCATGATATGTGATATTGTTATTGTCATAACCCATATCTGTACAATAAAATCCTGCAGCCTTTTTATTGCCAACACTTGAAACAAGTTGTGAGCCTATCATTATGGGTGAGGGTTTGGGGTTCGGCCATTACTAATGCATGCATATGGGTTCAGCAGTTATTTCCCACATGCTTCTTTCCTTCTCTTCAGAAGCACAATGTTGCATTCATCTTCTACCCATGTCAGCAATTTGGCATGTTTGGCCCATGTCTTCAAACACCCATCATTTACTTTCTGCATTTCTTGTACGTATTCTTGCTTCAATAAATGAGTTGCACAGGACATCAATCCTTCTTCGCATCCTTCCTTGGACTTCACTCATCCATAGACTAGCATCTGAGTTATTTCCCAGCATCCAGGCATCCAAGCTATTTCGGCTTCATTACTTTTACAACCACCTCATCCTGTCCTGCCCAAGGATACGTGAGCACCTTGCTCTTCCATTCAGGCTCCTTTTCCATTTATGTAGTCTTGATATAATCATCCTGGAACAGAAATGACAATTTTGAACTCCATCACAGAGTAGCCCAATGTCCTTGGAACTGCCCTTAAGTCATGCATGTAGCAAGGTGATGAAGACAACTGGCATCGTGTTCTGGAACTTCTCTGGAGATTAAAGTTTCGGCAGCATTTATGGAAAAGAGTATGAGCGCACAAACATAGCAACTCTCCTTAGATGTTCTTTCAACTACACTTTTCATGTGCTTAACCACATGTTGTGACCCAAGTGTGCTGCACTATCCAAGTATGTATTTATCCCCTAATTACCATCCTCCACGCTTCTCTTGTGTCTCCCTAACAGAATGGTTGCAGCCCATGGAAACAACTCTCAAGCAGCTTTACATACGGGAAGAAAACACAAGGGGTTTTGGCTCATCGGTAATGTGCAAATCATCAGGGTGTGTACCAAGACCTGCCTTAATCCACCTGGAGAAGGGAGCCACCACCACTATCAGATACTTGTATCCACTACATACTTTCAGCATATCAACATAGTCAATATGTAAATGCTGAAAAGGACCATTCATTCAAGGAATTAGTCCTCTAATCGTTCTTAGTGTATGCCCAGCGGTAACCTTTTGACATACAATGCAGTTTACTACATAAAATGCAACGTGTTCTAACAAATTTGGAATAAATCAGTCTTCCGCAATCGTTGGAGTAAGACGTTCCCTAGTTACATGTGCCGGGTAATGCAGCTGTTCAACGCAATCTTTAACAATGCTACTGGCATCACTGAATTTCCAGTGCTGCAAGACGACATGAAGCAACACAGGTTCAATCCCCGGGTCCGTGCTTAGAACCCTCTGGGTATTTAAGCACGTTATAAATATGAAACGAAAAAACAATTACGCAACTAAAAAACAAACAATTCCTGTAACAGCGCCTCGATGTCCGCAGGCTGTGTGAGCGCTTTAAACTGCAAACAAATAATAATGCTTCTGTGGGGGATAAAGAGCACCCCCCTTCATTTCCATAATCCCTGTTTTTCCTGTGGTGCATTTCCTTGAATTTCCATTAATTGGGTCATCTGTAACTTATTAAACCCTTCTTGCACCACCATAATGGAGACTACTTTCTCTTTAACATTTGGAGTATCAAAACCTGAGATATCTGGTGAATACGCAGCCCTCTTGGCTGCTGCATTTGCGGCTTCGTTCCTGCAAGAATTAAAGTCTGGCCTGTGGGCCACCATCTGAGGAGGAAAACCTCACTCTGCACGAGGTACTCGTTGCAGAGTTCATACCAACAGAAATGGTCGAAGGAGTGGGAGAGATGCCGGACTTTGATGCCCCGTCCAGTGAGTGTTGTTGCCTGTTGGTTGACGACATGTGTGTTTTGCTTGTGTGATGTATTGTGCTTGACTGCCACTGCATGTCATGTGTACATGGTTCTCATGTGAAAGTAATGCAATGCTTCTATGATACATGCCTGCTGTGCAGGATAGTGGACATGTAGAGCAGACGCGGACTGTCCTCTCCACCACACTTGCACCCTAATCACATGCTAGTCACCCAGCTGCCCCTACAGTCCATGTTCCAGCTCAATGACCCTTCTGCATGTAGCCTGGGGTGTGTTTCCTCTCAGCACTGGGACTATGTCATTGCCTGACTGACATGCATGTGTCCTCTGCGTGCATGCGGGTACTTCACGTAGGCATGCTCCCTTGCCCCTCCACCAACCCTGCACCCCAATTTCAACATTGCACAGGTGTGCATCATGTTGGCGTACTGCAGTGGCCTGTTCAAGACTCCTGAGTACAGGCAAACTTCCACCAGCCAACCTGCCAGACAAATGCAGTAGTGTACATCCTCTGCACATCATGCAGGTTGTCTCACTTGGATTGTGCAGATGGCAGATGCTCCGCAGAAACATGAGTTCCAATTCATTCTCCATGTGTATTCCTTGTATGCCCCTATGTGTCCTTGACTGGATGATCATTGTAGTACGTGTCCAGGATGACCTACATTTTTTTGCTTTTGATCATCCATTCCATGCCCACTCTGGCTCAGTCCTGCATCACACACATGTTTAGGGTGTCACAGTCTGTGCAGGGCACAGGCCTCCCCCCGTTTCAGGCCCACTGACTCTGTTAAACTGGTGTAGAGGCTTCTGCACACATGGCTGTACAACTGAGGGGTCATCATATGTCCTGCTTTCTGTCCCATCATCATCTGCTGTGTTGTCAGTTGACTCAGATGATGCAATTGATGCTAGCCACCACTGTCTGCCAATACACAGGTCTCTGGTTGCCATTTTGCTGCCATGCAATGCATCCCTAAATTTTCACTTAGGGGGGGGGGTTGCGTGTAGCCATGCAACACATTGCATGCACATTGCACGTGATGCCTGGACTTTCCCTTGCACTGCCTTCAAGTTAATTGATACACATCCTGATGTACTTGTTCATGTAGATAGTGGATAACGTACACATGTCCTACACTGCATCAACCCACTTCTGAGCCATGTTACACCGTTCTACATGCCTAGTCCCTGATGCTATGTCAAAGTGACCTTGCATGACTGCCAGGTTCACATTTGTGTGTGACATGTGTGCTTCATGTGTTGGCAGTCTGTGTGATGTCTATGTGTGTGTGTGTGTGTTATGTGCTTCTGACATGTGTACTAATGTTAATTTTTCTCCACGTTCCAGATGATGATGCAATGGAGCCAGAGGATGGTGTTGTCATGTCAGACACAGGTTTACTATCACACCAGCAACCCGGCACAAGTGGGGGTCGTGGGGTGGTAGACCACGAGAACCCACATGTGTTACAGACCATCTTGTCTGTGGCTGGCAATGAGTCAAGCCCGGACGATCACTCTGACGACAATGTCGAGTTGGATGTACATCGGGTCCATTCTTCTGGGGTGAGTGATTCTGATGTGGATGCTCCTCTGTCCTCGACACCTGCACTGAGAGGCCATACAGTGGTGGGACCTCCACCTGTGGTGGATCGGGATGCAGGGTCACCCTCCACACCAGTTGCTGATGTGCCTGGGGCATCACATCGACGGCGGAATGTAGTCCTGCAGCCACGGGCGGTGCCAACTCAACAAGGACATCAGCGCCTTGGGCCCCGCAAGTGTCAAGCCCAGCAATGCGGTTGCTGCGCGCCACCGAGGTATACTGAGTGGGATCAAGACATGACTGCCAATTCAGAACGCCAGGGGGCAGCAATTGAAAACATCACTGTGAGCATGGAGCGTGTGGCCCAATCCGTGCTCCCCCCTGCTAGGCAGGTGCTTCTCCAGCAGCCGGCAGCACAGTCTGAGGCCCGCTCGCTCAGGCTGGGCATGGCGGCCTCAGACAGGGCACGCCAGGCTGAAATGTTGTCTTTGCGTCAAGCAATTGCTGCTCACGCAGAGGCACACATGGAGGCCCTGAGGGTTGAGTATGATTCCCTCAGATCCACTCTGGGTGTGCTCTTGATGTCCCAGAGGGAGCGGTCAGAGGAGAGGTTTGCACAGCTTGAGCGTACCATCTCGGCTGAGCTATGTGCTTGCCAGGAGGTGCATCAATTGTCCAGCCAGGCCACGCAGGAAGAACTCTGTGTTACACGTTCTACCTTGCAAGAGGAAGCACGCGTATCACGAGAGGTTCTGCATGCTGACCTATGTATCATCGCCACACAGAACCAGGCTCACCCATCCGGCAGACTTGCTGCCGACGAGGGGCAAGCTGCGCCTAGGCGTGGTCAGGCTCCTCTACCACGTCTACCCTTTCAGGAAGAGGCTGACTCGGACAACGAGATATCTCCCACACAGGTCGGGCTGTGTAGGCATTGAGCCCATGGAGGTTTTTTTTTTGTCTCAAGATCATCGCACGTGGGTGTTGAGCTGCACCCTGTACCTCCCCCCTGCTGGGTGCCTCCCCCCCGGGTCGTATGTGGCCATTTTTGATTTTTGATTTTAGTTTAGTAAGTTAACATTGTTTTTGATAGTTAGTTTAATTAGGTAATGTACGTTTTTTATAGTTAGTTTAATTAGTTAATATAGTTTAACATTGCTTGTCTATTGTGCATTCATGTGACGGCGTGGTGCTTTGTGGCTTTTGAAAGCATCCACTGTCTGTTCCAGCTGAGCCGTTCAAGCTTGTCTCGTGTATGTGTTTGCAGCTTGGGGTCCTAACTCACATAGGCCATTCCTGCTTCCCTTATCCATGGGCTCGCAAGGATGTTTCGGTGTTACAGTCATTTACACAAGGGCTTTGGACTGTCATATCTGTGGCCTGTCTGCTGCTGTACTACTTGTGTTAACACCCCTAGTGGGGATTGTGGGGGTTTTATCCACGGCATGTCGGCATTAGATTAGGGTGGGTTCATGATTGATGTGTCCATTAATTGATATACATTGTGTTGTATGTTTATTTTCTTTCCTGTACATGTGCTTGATGCACTTCATGCTATAGACCGTGGCCGGCATCCTTTGCCTGTCAAAGTCACACTGATGGTGAGAGGAATTCTGATGTAGGTCTCTGACATGGCCCAGTCACAACCAGCATAAAGAGACACACACAGGGAACTTTCCTGCGTTAATTATATGTTTTGTGCCCTTTCTGCTGGAGAATGAACCTCCAGATGACCTTTGCCAGCAGACATGGGCCATTGTACGACAGACAGCTGGCCACGTTCGGTGGGGCAGACATGCGCATGTGTGCGCAAGCAGTGCCACAGGGCTTGTGCTCCTACGTCCAACAGAAGCAGACGTGTTTAAAGGAGCTCCAGGCAAGGTGAGCAGCACAAGGGGGCCACACCGCAGCCAACCTTCCACCAGACCACTTGTGCATGCATGCTAAGTAGCGCCACTGATGGGGAGCTTGGACAGATATTGTTGTTCAAGCGCACAGTACAGCTAAGATGCGTTGGGGGACAAATGGCAAGTTGCTTACCAAGTTGTCAGGGGCACACGCAGGGCCTGTTGCACATATCCTCTGGTCCACCCTGCTCCATAGAAGCAGAGTTATTAGCGCAGTAGCGTTCCTAGCCAGAAACTGAAGCAGCGCACAGGGACACCCAGCCAGGCACAGACTCGTGTGCAGTGCATATCATTTACGTGTGCAAATTGACACGTGCACTACCTATTGTAATCTGCGGATGTCAGAACACAACTTGTACTGAAGTCACACCTCGCTATACGCGTCTAGCTGCTCACCCAGGGACCATTTTATGATGTGTGATTCTTGATTCTTCCATTTGCCGCATGCCCACGTGCACCTGCTTTACTGCACTGACAGTGTATGAACCATCACGGGGGCAAGCTAACGTATGGGTACAAAGCAGCAGACAAGAGTGTTTGTTTGTGGAGGAGTCACTTACTTTGGGGCATTTATGGTGTTGCTGGTGTGTGTTGTAGACACACACAGATTAGTAACTCACACTCTCTTTGCAGCATTGAACTGCTTCTGTTACCGGACCTGAGATTGCGCAGGCAGGAGGCCAGCACTCACCCCAGAGATAAGTCTCTCTTTGGCTTGCATTTGACTCATTTGATACAATGTGCATGATGAACATGTTTTGTCTGATTGAGTATGTGTTATTGTGAATAGTTGTTTTTTTGTATTTTCCCTACTTTCCATTGACAATCCAACTCCCCTCTCCTGCCCCTCTTTCCGGTTATCCTTAATACCAATGCCTGTCCAAACAACATATTCCTGCCCCTCCTTCCCCACCGGGGTCTCAGAGGCCTGTGTAAGTTTGACCTTGCAGGCACCCAGACCACGGAGGGGGTGGTTGGTTCGTGCCAATCCTGCGCCTGGACACTGGAGCTGTGACACTACCCATCAGTTGGTGCATCATCATTGTATATTATGTACCGAACATGATACTCATCCTGTTGTGGCATTGTTGAACTTGGTTGTTCTATCATTGTGCTTGGACATGTGCTTGGACATTTTCTGCTAATTCAAGTCATCTAATGGAGACTCTTCCAGGTTTTTTTGTTGCCTACAGCCTTTTTCCCTGGTTTGTGGGTTTGGCTCTTTGGAGTTCTCTGCGATTTGGTATTTTTGCCAGTCAAGGTGGCCTCTGAGGGGGCTGGACCCTATTTACACACAAGGTGGAACATGGAGTCCAAGGGGTAGGATGATCCTGTGGCCAGGTATACTTGAAGGAAGAAGGCTACAGACCCCAGACACAGTTGTACAGTGGGTCATGGTGATGTGTGAATGAGGGAGGGCCTTTTGTTGTTGGACAGTTGGCTTTGGATACAGTGTTTTGGGCTCTCTGACATTGTAATTGTGGGGTACTATGTAAATGATGTGTTCTGCTGGTCAATGCCTGTTCCTGTATTGTCTTTACTTTTCAGGTGTGAGGGGATTGGTGTGGTTTGACATGCTGTGGTGTACACATGGGCAATGTTCACATGTGATGTGTACAAGACAGTGAGGGTCACTTGATTTCACATGCATGTATTGAGTGTATGTCCCTACTGACACACACAGTTGCACAATGATCCACCACATGTACAACCACCCTTCCATGGCCACAGGTGCACACAGATTGCCTTATGGGGCCCGCTGTGTCCCTGCAGCACATTTTCTATGACCATTTGGGGATCCTGTACATGCGTCAATTGGTTATGTATTGAATTAGTACTTTTCATGTGATGCTCAAGGTGTATCTCCAACACAATGGCTTCTCACTGTGCTGTGTGCTGAGCAGTGTGTTGCAGGAGACACACACAGCACACGGGTTCGGAGGACGGATTTGGCCTTGCCCAAGGTGCATGGTAACAGGCATTCAGTGTTATATTCATGCTACGACTGGTGGAATGCATTTGTGTATGACTTGGTATGTGTGGGAGGTTGTTGGTCAGTCATTTCATGTGATTTCATGTCAGGCGTCATTGTATGGAGCCACTTTCCATTTATCACATGTCACTTCGGATCTTATTGGTCATGTGTTGGGCTTTTGCTATTGTTTGTCATGTCATGGTGTGGCAGACAAGGGTGATGGGGATTGGGAGGGTTTGGGTGACATACCAGGGATTGTCATGGCCTGTTTTGCGGGGGGGTGTGATATACACCTTTCATGTGTTCCTTTTGCTCACACAGGATTGGTTAGGTTTAAGTAGCTAGGGATGCACACAATGTAGCACTTCCATGGCAACATTCTCAGGGTGGTAAGGTTGTGACAGTTGACTGTCTCTGTGTCATCATCGATTGTCACCTGGTATGTGCCAGGCCTGTGTGCACTCCGCAGGGGTGGGAGTTTAGGTGAAAAATGTGGCCACAAGCTGGGTCTGGGCTGCCTCGCCACGTACCCTTTCCCCTCCCATGGGCAGCGCCTGTGCCTATGGTTTGAGATGTGGAGGCACCACCATGTCCACCGGTACGCCCTGCCGTGTTGCAACATTTTGCAGGACACATGCTGCCACAATGATCCTGCACACTACTGGGGGTGCAAATAGTAGCTGTCCGCCAGAGCGGTCAAGGGAGCGGCAGCGTGACTTGAGCACTCCGAATGTGCATGCATGTGCACAGGTATTTGTACGCATCTAGGAGCCATGTGTCGCCATGCTGCCCAGCTTCCAGTGCCCGGCTCAGGGCGGACATTCTGTATATGAAACTGTCAGGGTGGAGCCCAGGTAGTTTGCATAGACAGAGGTGATGATTCCCTTTGCATCGCATACAACCTGCAAATTGATGGAATGCCAGTGCTTGCAGTTTTGATAGATGTGCTCAGTGGCCCTAGGTGGACGTAGGGCCACATGGGTGCAATCTATGGCACTGAGCACTTTGGGGAAGTGTGCCACCCTGTAAATGTCCTGGACCACGGACTGCCTTTCTGTGGGTGTTCTGGGCATGCATATGTGCCTGCGGACTGAGGGGCGCGCAGTCATGATTGCCAACACCTGGTGTAGGTAGCGTGACTGCGTGCCCAGTGAGACACCCCCACTATGGCAGTAGTCCACTGAAATGACCCAGTGGCCAGAAAATGCAGGACATTGAGCACCTTCTCCAAGGGGCTCAATGCTTGGGAGCACAGGGTGGGGGATGTAAGGTCATCTTCCCACTCCCTGACCAGGTCTAGGATGATACGAGGTGGAAACCTATACCTGGCATAGACCTGGTCGTCATGCATCCCAAAAAGGCTAGTCTGGGGGAAAAAATGCAGGCCCTGGCTATTCTCCTCCTCCTGCGGTGTCCCACGATCAGTGCTGTGACAAATGGGGCATTCATCGTAGCTGTATATACGTGTTTGTTGTTTGCGCGCACTTTTATACTGTGCGTGGGGACGCTTACGCCTGCCTTCCTGTGGCGGACATTTTAGCGTGCGCGTGTTTCCTGTATTCAATTCCATGAATACGTGTTGTTCGCATGCATGTGGGCATTCGTCTATCTTTTTCACGCGTTGTTCCCCATTCCACCCCGTGTCCCGCCCCCTTTTTGGTGTGTGCGGCAAAGTTGTGCGCTTTCCCTGTGCGCGTTGCGCACGGCATTCGGGATGTTGCAATGACGTGTGCGCCCGTGTGCGCCATGCACGGATTTGGCGCACATACAGGGGAAAACACGCGTGGGCCCTTCCTTGAATCGCACGCGTGTGCTTACTTTTTCATGCTTGCGCCAGCTGCACCGAGATTTTCGCCGCACATTTGTTCCATGAATCGGCCCCTCAGTGTCTTCTTGAGGAGGTAATAGCCTAGTTTCAAATTGGTTGAATATCTGGAGGGAGGACTTTGTAGTTTTGGGCGGAGACCGAAATTAATTCTGCTTTTCTAATTCGAGCCCCTGTACGGGGATCATTCGATCCCCTTCCCTTCGAAAGGCCAAGAATGGTGAAAGATGGCTTGAGAGTTTTAAATCTGTTGGCTTAACCCAGCAGAATGATTCTGTACAGGGAGATTTACTGTGTCAGAGTACATGGGCAAGGGGCCCGAGAAAGGCGATTTTAGATTGCATCTTCGTGAATGAGGGCCTCTTCCACATGTGCTAAAGCTTCAACGTTCTCCTGAAAGAGTTTAGTAACCACAAGATGATTACAGCTGAGTTTGACTGACCTCTGTAGGAGGTCTTGAGGGCCCACCTTCCCTTATTGTCTACAAATTAGGGGTTAAAAAGAATTTCTTGGAACCGCATAGAGTTTCTCTGGTTTAGATTGGAAAATGCATACATTTAATGTTAACCATTTTGATTTCTTTTTTGGGAAATCTTCTTGACAAAAATGAATCGAAAAGGAAGAATATTTCTAAAAAGCATATTCACCAATTTTATCGGACATTGTTGGTGAGAAAAAGATAGATCAGGGAGAGAATTGAGGCAATTAAGAGTAAATGTAATGCCGATTTACTGTCACGGCTAAAAGAAGTTTAAAAAGAAAATGGTGCAGATTGCATAAACGTCATCTATTACAAAATGACGCTAATGGACTCATTATGTGAAACTACAACCTCTACATTTTGGCGTCTGATAAATCATTTAGTCAGAAATCAGGTGGATTTACACCTAAAACCCATTGGGGAACAGCATTGTGTATCCTATCATGAGACCAAATCCGGACAGAATTCCACTTTTAATATCCCCCCTCTTATCCTCTCTGAGTTGGTTTCAGATGATTGGAAATTATCGATTGACTTTGAGGAAGTATCCAAAATCATAAAGGGCAGTAGAAGTTCTAGGGCACCAGGGCCCAATATACTTTCTAACATGCTTTTTGGAATGATCCGGCAGCTTGGTCAATTATTCCGACCATATATTTTTGACAAATTCTAAAAGATAAAATCTTGTTGTTAAGCTGGCAAATGGCATTTCTATTCCAGATTTACAAGAGGGACGATCAAAACAACGTGTGCAATTATAGACGTATTTCTGTCCTGGACACAGACAGTAAAGTCTTTGCATCCTTGCTGCTTAAACATCTTGAGGAAATGGTGGTCCAAACAAGGCGTATTAAAGAATTACAGGAGGGGTTTTGGAAAAATCATAGCATAACCCTTAATGACCGCTGATAAAATATGTTAAAGGACTAGCCCTGAAGGGCAATGCACATGCATCTTATGTGTTATGTTTTCAATCTCACTTCTGCTTTTGATACAGTGAATATAGCTCTTTTATGGCAAAGCGTGTAAATTGGAACATACCCATTGGTCATTTGAGATTAATAATAGCTCTACATGATCATTCTAAAATTAGGATAAGATTGAATGTGAGGGGTGAGATATCCGCACCCATTAATACCATCTCCAGAGTTAGACAGGGGTGCAAGTTGGCCCCTTGTCTATTTAATATGTATATGTATGATGTTGGAGAGACTTTAAAAAAATCTGCATTCACATCTCTAAGTTTGAGCAATCTCTGCTTGACATGGTTCTCATATGCAGACTACTTCCTATTATTTGACCTGACCACACTGGGTTTACAGAAATTGATTGATGCCTTTGTAACCTACACCAAGTCGAATGATTTGGTTATTGATTGTTCTAAAACCCTGGATGTGTTATTTACAAAGCAAAAGAAGCAACTTGCACAACATTGGTGGGTGGATGGTCAAAAACTGGAAGTAGTGGATTTGCTTGTCTATTTGGGATTCCATATTATGTCTAAACCTATGAAGCAAATCCTGATGGACATTTTTGTAAACAATACCATGGATGAATCCAATTAAATTGTTAATGCAGTCTCTAAGGATTATGGGAGCTGTAGTGAAAACATTTGTTGAGTTCAGGTGACCAAAGAAAGACTCCCCTCCAGGAGCACACATCTTACCCTTAGCAGGCGCAGGGGGGGAAACCATAACTATGGTTTTCCACTGTAGGGCAAAATATCCCCGTTGCTTCAGCCTCTGGAGTCTGGATCTCCATAGATTACATGTAAAAACAAAAGGGGGGAGGGTGAGGCGCGCACTCCAATTCCTGGACAATATACTACCTGAAGAAAGAAAAAAAATAACTGGGTTAAATCCCAAAAGTGTCCAATTCACTGAGTTAGATTCCAATTGCTGCCAAAATGTTCACAGGGTTGGATCCCTTCTGCTGCATTTGTACTGCTGTTCTCCTCCTAGCGCTTTCGTGTCCCAACACTCTTCAGGGAGGCTGTGTTGCCTTTCATTTTCAGGTGAATCCAATTAAATTGCTAATGCAGTCTCTAAGGATTATGGGAGCTGTAGTGAAAACATTTGTTCAGTTCAGGTGACCAAGGAAAGATGATGGGAAATATTGGAAGTTTTCAATCCTCCCTGCTTTAAAATTCTATCAGGGTAAAATAATCCCAAAATTACTCTGTGGTGTTGAAATACACGACTTTTCTGTGTTGGATCTCCTACCTAAACTTGGGGACCTTTTATGGAGGAAAATGTTTTGTGTCCCCAATTCCCTTCCAGTGGTTATGTTGAGGTACGAATTGAAACACTCCGATCAAGGGGAATGTGTTGTTTTCTGAATCTGTATTGCAAAATCTTAACAGCAGATGATTCCAAACTCCATGGAGATCTCCTTGTCTGAATGTCATCTTTGCCAAGAATTGGTCCATTTCTGTTTGGGAAGGACTGTGAAGATCTTCTCCTTGAGCTAGGTTTGAACCAAGAAGAGTTAAGACATAGACCACAGTACAGCAGAAACTGCCTGAGACTGTGGGATTGGATCCAAACAGTAGAATCACCACACCAGTTGTCATCTCCCTAGATGCCTAAAAGACAGAGACTTAGCTCCATTCATCACTAAACTTATCAACTCTTCATTCTCCTCAGGCACTATACCAAGCAACCTCAAGGAATCTTGGGTCCTTCCCCTCCTTAAGAAGCTAGCACTGGACCCGGCTATACTTACAGATACGGAAATTCCTGGAGTTGCACCAACTCCTAGGCATTAGGCAGTCAGGCTTCAGACCACGACACGGTACTGAAACAGAATTTATTAATCATAAAGCCCAGGTTGACGAGTTGAGAGACCAAGGAAAAACTGCCCTGCTCCTCCTTTTGGATCTTTCAGCAGTATTCGACCTGGTGGATCATAGAGTGCTTTGCAACTAGCTAAAATCAGCAGCACACTTCTCGCCCCAAGCCATAGCATGGATCAAATCATTCTTAAGCGATAGAACTATGAGGGTCTTCTCCACCTCATCAGCTACAGACCCTGCACCCATCACGTGTGGTGTGCCCCAGGGATCATGCGTCTCCCCTACCATGTATAACATTTTACTAAGCCCCTGTTTGATGATTTAGACTATCTGGGCATCACCTACACTAACTATGCAGATGACACCCAGATTCTCATCCCACTTTCTGGGGATTACAAACAGGATTTGGCCTTGGTGAATAAGATATACCTCATCATCCAGGCATGGATGGCACATCATGGTCTATGCCTGAATGATGACAAAATGGAACTCATCATACTGGGAACCACACACAACATCAAGAAACTCAGTCAAGACTTCACCATCTTTGTCATAGACGGCCACATAATCAAAGTTGCTAATGAGGTAAAAGCACTAGGTTTTTACCTCGACTCTAGACTAACTTAAGCAAAACAAGTGAACGCTATGGCATCATCCACAGCCTACACTTGTAAGTTGATTCAATCATTTAAACCTTACCTGTCCACAATCAGCTGCACCACGCTGGCATGAGCACTTGTGCTGTCCTAACTGGATTATTGCAACGCTCTCTATCTAGGTGCAAATCAATACATTACTCAGAAAATCCAAATACTGCAAAATAATACCCTTAGAGTGGCATTAGGAATCCCCAAAAGAGAACATATCTCAATAATTAGCAGACAATCTAATTGGCTATCCACGACTGACAAAATCAAACTTAAAACTGCATCTCTAATGTTCAAATGCCTCAATAACCTAGCACCTAGCTACCTAACAGAGAGGTTCAAAACAAGAATCACATCAATACCCACAAGAGTAGCCTATACAAACTGCCTAGCAGTTCCCCCATTCAAAATGACTACAACTGGAGGGAACAGCTTCCCCGTCAAAGCTGCCCAACTGTGGAACTCCCTCCCACCCACCTTAAGGCTGGACCAAACATACCCACACTTCAGACTACACCTCATCAAGTGGCTTAAAGGAAACAAGCTATAGGCTAGCTTTACCAGCTAACTGACCAGTAGCCAGACCGACCGTTCTACTGTACCCTTTCTCTGCTATGTAAATGTATTACCTGCTGTATTGCCATTGATCTGTACTTCTGTGATTATGTTACCTTGTAACTTGTAAGCCTAAAGTATTCTTTTTCCCGCGCCCTGATACCTTCGGGTCTGGCGCGCGCTTCAAATAAAGAAACAAACAAACAAACTTAGGTACTGAGCATAGGAACCAAGGAGTGGTTGCACTCTTTTTGACGTTTATCCCAGCAGACCTGTAAGAAATGAATTTCTTAGGTTTTCGGTGGAATCTTATTTGTACCAATTAGATGGTTAAGCCTGGAGACTCGAAATTTTGGTTTTGTGGTGATGTAAAGGTCAAATCCATAAGACACATCATAATGGAGTGCCCATTTTTGCAGTCCGTTCATCAAAGGTATTTTGGGAGATATTGTGGCCTTGGAGACCCATTTGACAAAGATTCTGTCTCTATAAAATGTGCAGGGGGTTTAGTAACTTCTGACATATTATCAGTTGTTGGCTTCTTAATAATAAGAATAATAATAATAATAATAATAATAATAATAATAATAATAATAATAATGATTTAATAATAATAATGCTTTAATAATAATAATAATAATTAATAATAATAATAATAATAATTTTGCCATGTATATAGCGCTACGAACCCTCAGGTATTAACAGCTATGATTTGAGTTAAAAATATGTTTTTTGGTTCAGAACGTTTAATATTTGTATAGATGTTATGATGTTTAATTGGTTTTAGCATAAAATGAAGGTTATTAAAGTGTATACATTTTATTGTATTCTTGAGATGAACTGATGGTTATTGTCTTTGATTCTTATCTGATTGTGATTTGTTAAAAGCTGCATGTCAGCTCTAAAACAAATAACAAAAATACAATAAATAATAACATAGAAGGCACTGCTTCACTTTTGTTTTGCATCACATACTTGATAGCTTTGTGCTGTTTACAGAGGGGTTGAAGCATATATAAGGTTGGATTCCGTTCTGGAAATGGTGGTTTGGAATCTTCTCAGCATCTTCCGGGCTTTGACAGCATGGCTGAAATGGTTGCACATTTTGCAACATGTGCCCATTAGGTTGGCAACCACTGTGTCGTTTTTTCAGGAAGTACAGGACTCTCAGGTTCAGTCAGGGCAGAAAATGGCATTAGTTTTTTTAAGGAATTGTCAGATTCTTTGAAAAGGATGAATGGTGAGTATATTGTTATCAGAGGTGATTTCAATTGTGTTTTGGATGCTGCCTTAGATAGATTATCAACATGCAGGTTCACAGGCCAGGGGCTGAGCAATGCCTTTCGTGGTTTTATTGATACTTTTGATTTGGTGGATAGTTGGAGATCACTTCACCCCACAGAGAAGGGTTTTTCATTTTATTCTGCGGCTCATCATACTTATTCTAGACTGGATTATTTGTTGATTTATGATAGAATGATTGATGTTCTTAAGACAGTGGAAGTTGGGGAGAGGTGTCTTTCTGATCATGCGCTGGTAAAGTTGAACATGGATCGATCTCTACATTGTCCTACCGGTGCTAAATGGAGACTTAAGACTTTCATACTACAAGAGGAGAAAGTCTGTGAGGCTATTAATGTTTCCATTGTTCATTTTTTTGAAGACAATGTGGGTTCAGCGGACTGTATGATAGTGTGGGACGCGTTTAAGCAAATATAAGAGGGGAATTGATCAATTGGACAGCTAGAGTAAGGAGGGAGGGGGAAATGAGTATTCGAGGGCTGGAATTGGAACTCAAGGCACTACAGCGGGAGTATGCTCTATCTGGTAAAGGGGAAGATAGACTGAAGATGGAGGGTGCTAGGAATAAATTAAGAAAAATGGTGGAGGAACAAGCTGAGAAAGGTCTATATTTCATGAGGCAGAAATATTGGGAGGAGGGGGATAAGGGAGGACGATTGCTTGCTAGGAAATTGAAAAGTTTGTCGGATAGGTTGTTTGTGCAGAAGATAGAGGATGCAGTTGGGGATGTGAAGGTTAGAAGTATTGATATTTGTGAATGCTTTAGAGCCTATTATGCTTCTCTTTATGCGGATGCATCGCAAGCTGAGGATGATAAACTAGTGGAGTTTTTTGACAGAATAGACCTTCCTTTTTTAACTGAGGAGGGTAGAGAGGCGCTTGATGCTCAGATTGTGGAAACAGAGATTGTGGATGCTATTAATCACCTTAATATGGGCAAATCTCCTGGTTCGGATGGGTTGCCCGTGGAGTTTTATAGAGCATTTAGTTCAGTTTTAGTGCCTAGATTGTGTGTTTTATTTAATATGTTTCTTTCGGATGGAGTATTATGTCCAACGATGCAAGAGGCGATTATTACCCTCATTCCAAAACAGGGTAAAGATTTGTCAAGATGTGCTAATTATCGTCCTATTTCTTTGCTTAACGTGGATGTAAAAATCTTTGCGAAGGTTATGGCAACTAGGTTGCAAAGATTCATGGGTGAATTAATAGGCAGTTCACAAGTGGGTTTCATGGTTGATAGATATGGCTATGATAACATTAGGACATTGCTGAATGTAATGGGGTTGTCCCGTGCTAAGGAGGAAGACTTTTTTTGATTTTCTTTGACGCTGAAAAGCGTTTGATTGTGTGAATTGGTCGTTCCTGAATTTTACGCTGCTTCGAATGGGCTTTGGCCCGCAGTTCCTGAATGCTATAGATGCGCCACAACATAATATTTTGGCTAAAATTTGGATAAATGGTGTTTTGTCTCAGGCTTTCCGGTTGTATAGGGGAACAAGGCAAGGGTGACCTCTTTCACCCCTTTTGTTTAATTTGGTTCTGGAGCTGCTGTTAGTATATTTTAGGTAGGAGCGGAGCATCTGTGGCTGGAAGCTGAGGAATGATGATGTGAAAGTCCTAGCATATGCTGACGATTTGACGGTGGTCTTGAGGCACCCAGAGGTGGGCAGACCTGTATTGAGAAATATGTTGCAGGAGGTGGGAGAATTGTCTGCCTATAAGGTAAATTGGAGTAAAACGGTAGTTTTTACACTTCGGATGAATCCGTTGAATAGGAGGCTGTTGGATTGGAATTGCCAATGGGCTGATGTTTTGGTAAAATATTGAGGAGTCTACTTAATGCGCGATGTTAAGAGAATGGTGGAATACAATGTAGAAAAATTGAAAGAAATTTTGCTGAAAGATGTGCGGAAATGGGAAAGGTTATCTCTATCTCTGAGAGGTTTGACTGATGTGGACTTATGCTGGGGGTGTGGAAGCTTGAGAGGGACTTATCTGCATATGCTCTGGGAGTGTAGTAGAGTAGTAGACTTTTGGTGAGAGGTTTTAGATAGTATTGATATGGTAACTGGTATGTTCTTGCCTTGTACCTTTCTATCAGTGATTTTCCTTTCAACTGATGGTCGGAATGTGGAGTTGTGGGACTATTCGGATTGGATTGATAGGGCATTGTTGATGGCCATAAAACAAATAATGAAGGTGTGGAAATCTAGGAAGAAGCCACATTGCGAGAATTGGGTGTCAGATATGCGGACACCTTCTTGGTATGAGAAGACTCAGTCAATTCGACATCATAGGGAAATTGAATATGAGGAAAGGTGGGGGTCATTTCGTGATCTTTTTGGATAAGGTGTAGGATTTGGTTTTTCTGTTAATGGATTTTGAGATTGGGGGGGTGGGTAGGGGTGTTTGTTTTGTGCTGTTGTTGGTCTTGTGGTTTTGTTTTGTGTTGTTCTGTCTTGTTATGGGGTAGGAGGGTGGAGAGGGGGGAGGATTTTTATTTTGTTCTTTTTTCTCTGAAAGGCTGTTCACTTAGTGTGTAATTTATATTATAATGAACTGCTGTATGTGATGTGTTCTTTCACTTATTCTCACTCTGACATTTCTGATGTTGCTCAGTTGTATTGTTTCATATAAATGTATTAAATAAAGTTGGTAAAAAAAAAAATGGGGCACACAGTAGAGGGTACCATCCATCAATTAATGTACAATGTTTCTACATTGTCTCTGATACCAAAGGCCACAGGCAATATTTATAGTTTAAGGCATCCTAAAAACTCATCTTTACATACTCTCAGGATATTTCCTGCTCTGTGTATCTTCTCTGTGGCAACGATTTAAAGAGTTGCGCGCTGACAAAAGTTTTGCAGTAGAGCAGTTGGGGTTGAGCAGCCAATGTGCAATTGATTAAAATAATCCCAATCTGCAGTAATATGTCCAATTTTAAAAAGTCTACATTGGTTTACAATAGATTTTAGGATCCTATTCACATTACTGTGCATTGTTTACAAAACCATATATTTTCATACGCCTTCATATTTGGCTAAAACATTGAAGATCTCTGGGGGCCCTGGAGCAGGGAGTCTGTTCGGCTAGAAGTCTCCAAATTTAAAAAGAGCTTTTTCTATAGAAAGTTCATTTACAGGTGCTGCAGTCTCTCATTGGAACACTCGTCCACCTAATGTATGCAAGATCTCTGATTATATGACATTTAGGAATGCCTTGAAGACCTGACTATGGAATCTTCCTTTGAACTCGTGTTTTAGCTGTTTTATGATACTATTCTATTAATACATTGCTTGTATCTAGTTTTTATTGTAATTCTTTTATTTATGCATATTTTATTGTTCAAACAATGTTATTTGTTCTTGTTTTAGTCTGTACAGCGTTTTGTTCAGTTGGTACCTGGTTCGCAGATTATGAAAACTGTTAATACATAAGTAAATACAATATGTATAGGACATCTTTCAGAAATTGATGTTATCAGTAACTTGAGCAGTATTTGCTAAAAATTGCCTTATTTGCCTTCGGCACAATCCGGGTTTCGGTATTCCAGGCGTACTTTCTGCGAAAAGCCAGCTATTTTTTCTTCCATATCAGAGGTCGAATTCCAAAGCGGCCCCAAATATTTGTAGAATTGTTTAACTGTACACAAGGGATGCATGGGCATAGGGCAGTCCCCTTCAATGCAGTAAAAACGTTTGCTGACTAGACCATTGTTAGGCAGTGAGAAGATAGGTATCTCCCTTGACCCCTCTCACCGCCTTAACCATGTGATGCATTCAAGGGTCAAAATGCACACTTTGTGCATTAACCACTACTATCCATTATCCATTTCCACCTTCATGTTCATGGTTGAAATGGTAAGGAATGATGGTTCAAAAGATTCATTTTAAGGCGACCACTTGCACAGGTGTTTTTTTTTCTGAAATTCTACCAGAAAGATCACCTCCACCCCTGAATAGAGCAGATTTTTAGAAATACCACTAGCAGAGGCGCTAACTCCCTGGGGCGTCCTGGGCCTAAGTCTGTTGCATGTCCACTGGTCCAAATGTGCATTGCAATATGAATAGTCAACATGGAGGAGTCCATCAATGTTGTTACGTTTGTTGTTAAAAGTGTTCTTCGAAAGTCAGGCACTGCAACCAGGGAAAAATATGTGCAGCAAGGCACTTGATATTTTGGACAAACTGTTTTTAGAGAAATTCACAGTATCATGTTGTATCCACCAAAGAATATGGCCTACCTGCATTAGCAAGGAAAGCTGTGATAGTTTGTAATTTGGTGAAAGCAGCCTTGATGCTGGATTGTTTCTGACTAGACCGAAAATGTGAAGACAGATGAGCCAGCAAGGCTGCCTTACTCACTAAGCATCACAAAGTGAGGACCACGAACGAGCAGGAGTGGCATCGCTGTGCCACAATGAGTAGGATGCAGGGTGATGGGGAGTGCATGCAATGGTCACATCTGGATGATGTGTTCTGACACCTCCTTCACTATTGTCATCCTCTTCCTAATACATAAGAACCATCCCTTCAGGCCAAGTTCCATCAGCCGACCAACGTATGCTCCTTTCATGATGAGTATACTATTACCCTTGATGATTTCTTTCCAAGTGACGACACAGTCTGTTTTACGGACTTCGCAATTTGTTCATTTTAAAACATTACTCTTTATTCATATTTTTTAGTAACACAGTCCAAGTTTGCTTTGCAGAATATCAAGTATATGTACTGTCATGAAGCACTCAAGGACCAGACATGCGCCATATGTGGGATATGCTGCCTAAAAGATCTATAACGTGTTATGAGGAAAAACTAAAAACGATTCTCTCAGGGATAAAATATGAAATGCATTACCTGAAAGGTTTGTAGGTTGCATGTGTGCTAATCGGAGGGGTTTATCAGGAAGGTTGTAAAAGATAAAAGCAGAGAAATATGTTAGTTCTTTTGAGGGCCGTGTGCTTGTCCTTCCAGGCACCTTAACATTTGAAACCCAAAAGTAGGCATATGTGCTCAGTGTCCCAAACAAAACAAATAATTGGCCAAAAGTCCACAGCAAAGTATCACTCTCTGGTAATCTGCTTGGTGGTGGATTTTTGCAGAAATATATGTTGGAGAGTCCTCCTCCCTGGTGGTCTCAATTCTGTACCGGGTCCCGATGGTTGATTCTAGTTGTTATTACACTGGAGTTGCCCTTGAGCTAAGGCCTGAAGCCATAGGAAGAAAGGAGGCTACCCAAAAGTCTTAACAGTGCACTCTCTATACCTCACACCATATGTATCTCCCAGGAACATAATTCCATGGACTGCCAATGCAAACTCTATTCCCTCATCGACATCCTGCAATAAACTCAAACCTGCAGACCTTTTCTTCTTCCTTCCGTTTCTCCTTCTTTATCCTCATGCTTCTTCTGCACCTTCTCATTGCTTCACCTTGCACTCATTCCACGACTCCACCCAGACTTCCCATTGTGGCGTCTCTCAGTCTCTTCCTTCTCCTCTTGATCTTCCTCCCCTCGGTATGCCTCTCCTCCTTCCCTCTATTCCTGGTGGTTCTTGGTTTCACCACTCCACTCGGATCACACTTCGTTTTAAATGTCTCCTCACTGTTCACTACCTTCTATTAAGGCAAGTCTTTCTTAGGATCCACTTTGTTAAGGGCAGGCTTCTTTGCCCCTCCTCTGTGATTCCTCTCACCACTTCCTCCGTAGCTTCATTCACCACCTCCTTCTTGATTTATCTCACCATCTCCACCTTAACATCTCACCCCCCCCCCCTTTAACTTCTCATAGCACCTCCTCCTTAATCAGGAGGTTAGGTTAACTCCTGGTTTTCTCTCACTACTGCTTGTAACATATTCTAGTTAAATGAGCAATTCTGTAAAGCACCGTTTCCCTGTATATCCAGAAGATCAATGTTTGATTTCATTACACAACTTGTAGTTTGATATTGACTACTCACAGTTACCATTTTGCAAATACCTATGTCATTGATCATAACTTGATTATAAAAAAGACTGAAGCACATTTTGCAAAATGTAGGCACACATACCCGAGGCAGTGCTCTAAGCACAAGCATAGTCCAAACAAAGACAAAATGTGTTTTAAATGTATTGAGCAAAATAACATACATAACAACCACACAATCAGAATTGAAGCAAGTAAGTTTAAAATGTAATACATGTGGAGGTTAGCATACACTCTACAATAAATCCTTACGTGTTTTACAATGCAGCAAGATTAAATGGAAACTCATTAGAACAGTGGAGATTGTTTACAATCCTTCGTGGAAGGTCGTGTACCCCTTAAGTGCCAGGCTATTATGCAAAACTATGAAAAAAGGATGAGCATACTCGTCCTTGGCACTTTTGGAGTTTTTACAGCAAGCTACATGTGTTGCTCTGACCAGAACTCGACAAAGACTGAAAAGTGTTGGTGCAATGTATCACCAATTAATTCACTGAGACAAGCCACACATGATAAGTCTTCAATGGTAATGTTAAATGAAGAATAGCATTGGATGTCAATTTGAATTCAAGTGCCGGTGGCTAAAGCAGATGCTAGGCAAGAATATGAAGACTGGCTCCCGGGTCTTTGATGAATTCAGGGTATCCCCACACCCTTTGGGACTAGATGGGTGAGCCTGCTAAGCTTACCACCCCCTAGGAAACAGGGCAAGTGGGATCCCATTGGGCTGATCCCGACATATGGAATGAGTCACCAGTTCAGATATCAATGGCTGGGATGGTTTCTGACATGATTCAGGTGCCATTGTCAACCCCGCGTGGAGTACCGGGCATAAACCCACCCTCTTGCTGCATAGAAGGTGGAAAACCCACACAAATGTGTGGGAATATTAGCATCTGCCTAAGATAAGCAGAAATGGTTCTATAAACTGTTTTAAAAAGTATAAAAGTATATATACTTACAAGAGAGCCACATACACCAGATTGCCGACGAGATCAGGATATCAGAAGCTGGCTGCCTGGAAGCCAACACTGGGGCCACAAAGCTGATAGAAGCTGCAGTGCAAGACGAAGGCTGAGAGCGCAAAAAGCAAAAGAGCTGACAGAGACGACCTTTGAAGGCCAAAACCTTTGCACACCAGCTGCAGCAGCCAAAAATGAGCTGGCCTTTTTAGTGAGTATTTGGCGAAATATAAAATCACACACTAATGGAAAACTGGGGTATTCCTGATTTTCATAGTAATGAGAACATATATATATATATACTTCTTTTACTGCATTGACTTTTTTTCAAATGACAATTAAAGGTTATAAGAGTGGAGAACGTTTTTTTCGTACATTTCCAGTATGACATATTTGGTGCCAACCACTATAGAGTGCTTGATTTTTGGCGGCTAATGAACACAGCTGACAGGACGAACTAACTAATAAAGGTTTTGAATTACATGTTAGGGCTGTGCTTACATTTACCAGCAGACGATGCTGAAGCCACACACCACAAACAACCCTTGCTAAATGGTTATTTCTAGATTGGCTTAGGAACTAAGCAAGAGCGTTTTAAGTCTAGACCGAAGCATGATTTCATCTACCATCCGATGTTAGCAACCATTTTATGCACCTGTATAACAATTTGAGCACTATACTGTTCACCAGCCAAGTACTAAGCCGTAGGCCAAGAGAACAAGTGGGTTTTAATATACATTTTGGCACTGTTTGATGTTAAGAACCAAGAAGTAATCATTTGTTGATTCCATTGTTAATAAAAACACATTCAAATAAGTAACTTTTTTCATTTCTAATAAGTGAAAGTTTCCATTGCTTTATACATTCTAAATGCAGTCTGTGGTTGAGAGGTCTTGATCTCCACTGTCAAGTGACACTCTGTAATTTAGAAAACGTAGTCTCAATGATATATGATATGGCATTTAAAACGCGCCTATACACAGTGTTTCAAGACGCGAAAGCTCAATGTCGAAGCTCACCACAGTACCCAGAAGGCAAAAGATAAATAAAGAAAAATTGGTAGGTTTCTCAAAAGAGATGCATGTCCTAGAGGTTATTTGAACACATTCCACCTGTCAACCCTCCCCTTTGTCTTTGGCTTGAATCCAAATCTGCTTTTGGCTGTGCCAGATTGATGAGTCTGGGTTCAGGAGAATGTAATCATACATAATCACTTCCAGGTGCAGACGTTATTTCTTGTCAGCAAGTTTGTTATAGCAGCTCCAGAGAGGATTGCAACCAACTGGAGATGAGACTGACATGATCCACAGTGAATAACCCTCTTTCCAGCCTCCAAGGGTTCTCTCCCTCTCATTCTTTCTCTCTCTCTCTCCCTCTCTGTTTCTCCCTTGGTCTCTCTCCCCCCATCCTCTTGGCTCCCCTTCTTTCCTCAGCCCCCGGGAGTTATCTCTCTCTCTCTTTCTCTCCAGCTTCCTGGGTCTCTCTTTTTCTAGCCTCCTGGGGTCCACTTGCCCGCAGCCGCTTGGGTCTTTCTCTCCCCATCCCCTTTAGTATTTCTCTCCTCAGTCCCCTGGGAATCTCCTGCATGCTCTGATCTCTTCCTTACCCGAGTTTCATGAGTCCTTCTATATCCAGCCTCCTGTGTCTCCCCTCTGGCCTTCTGTCTCCTGTACCAGCTAGTTCTGCACCCTTTGCCACCGATTATAGGGTAACAGCGCAACAACCAGACACAGAAACAACAACCCACTAGGGAAAAAAGCCTGGTGCAACCTTTTTCAAGAAGAACAAGAGCTTTATTTTGTATACAAAAAGGAAAATGGTGACAGGGAATTATGAGTCCACTGCCACAGAGCTCTGTCTTCATCAAAGCAAACATCACATTATAAATGTAGAAATCATCA
The DNA here is from genome assembly GCF_040938575.1 of Ambystoma mexicanum. Classification (NCBI taxonomy): domain Eukaryota; kingdom Metazoa; phylum Chordata; class Amphibia; order Caudata; family Ambystomatidae; genus Ambystoma; species Ambystoma mexicanum. The sequence goes on from NC_090934.1 coordinate 720,949,791, forward strand.
TTTGTGACGCATTCAATATACAGTGTTCACCCCCAACCCTCATTGGCTACTGCTTATTTATATGCTTATATCCACATCTAGAACCCTCTCCCATTGGCTATGTCATCTTCTCCTCCATCTTCCTCACACATGGGCAATGGTCTTTTCACCTCAGGTTACTGTAAAATAATTGGTTAAACTTTGAAATGCACCATCCTGTCATAAGACCTAATCATGTGGTGTGCACCTGGCCGTCAACATGAGCTTGGGAGATAACTTTGAGGTCAGCCTGGTCCTTGCAAACAAAAGAGCTCTTTTCTCATCCCAGACACGCAGGCACCTCATCATGCCTCCCTGGCAAAATCTTATAAGCATTGGCATCACCCTTTGCTCTCCCTGGTACAAATCATAGACCTTGTTGTTCTCTGCTCCCCCTTTCATCAGCTACTTCTCCCAAGGGATATTTCAAAAATCCCTAAATGTCCCACTAATGCATACATTTCACGAAGGATAAAAGAGTCATATTCTTGGACATATGGTAGTTCAAATGAAATGACCAAATTTCTGAAGGCGCTAGTGTCCTAATTCTCAGCTGAAGGTGAAAAAGACAGTTATTTTTGTTGTCTACTTTTCAAAGGTCTTATGATGCAATCTGAATCAGCTGTTCTTACCCCGATGCGATTTCCATCTCTGAGGAATATTCTGTAACTATGATTTGCTGTAATAAATACTTTCGATGTACTTCCAATATTTAGAAATGTATCACCAATCCTGCATGTTACTCATGCACGGTAGATGCAGTAGGAAAGCGCCCGCTACATTTATGAAACCGGACCCACCACAGAAGCCCGCATTTGCGAGACCAACAAGTCAGCCTCCAATGCTAGTGTGCAAGAAGCAGGAATTAATCACTGCAACATGCGCAAGCCAGAGGAAACAGGAAGCAGTATTTGACACCATCCGCACTGTACACGAGGGGTTTAACCTTTGAAGCATTGCTGCCATTGTACATGCCACAGGCAGCCTGGAGACTTTAAGGGAATATACTAAGGAACTGAAGCCCTGTTTAGGGAAACAACAGTAAAGACGACGTTGTCACTCCAGGAGGATAACTTAAAGCAGGCCTCCTGCCACCACATAGTGCACCAAAACAAGAGCCCGAGAGCTACTAACCCTTGTGGTGACACATTTCTTTGGGAAACAGAGCCAGTCTGGTTACAACTGTATGGCAGGACATCACAATTCCTGAAAAAAGTTCTAAATTGTTTTACAGTGTGGATTCTTCCCAGATATACACGAGTGGGAGAGACACCCCTTCTACTGCATTTAACGCAGGTAAATTTGAGCTTACTGAACAAGGACTCATATAGGACCAAGAAGAACAACTTGTGAACTGCATTTGTCTTTTTTGTCTATGTAATCAATATTGATAGAAGTGACCAAACGTTTTTGTCTTTAGCCCCTGAAGAATTTCCAAGTAGCTAGAACACTGTTAAATAATTGGAAAGAAACATGTTGGGCACTTTGTAGATTTTTGTTTCATTTTATATTGAAGATTTATTTGACACAATATAAACAGGATGAATGGTATGAGAGAATGAGTGGTGTGTGTAACGAGGTATGTCCATTGTGTATGTTTTGCACAGCACAAGTCACTCTATGGAAACAATTAATTGGATTGTTATGTGTATGTAGAAAAGTTTGCGTTATTATATTGGCAGTTTTGATAATCTAACCACATATGACTTACCCATGGCAGGACATGTTGCATGATGTATTGTATTTTTTTAAAAATATTGTGCAGATTGAACATTAAAATATGTATATTTTTCTATAAACCTAAGAGTAAGAAACTTTTTCCTATGTCCAATTGAATGGGCTGAAGGTGGTGAAGTCTCTCCCCGAGTAAGGAACACAGTGATAAAAACATAAGCTTTGTGTTTGAAGTTTAAAGGGTTGATCCCCTTTTAGTTAGAGGGTACGCTTGATGGTTTTCTTCTCCCTCTACCTCTTTCTTGTTGAAATATGTTACTCATGCAACACCTGTCATTGAAATGTTCAATTTGATGTACATTGTTATCTTGTAACCATGATCAGACACACTGAGTCATCGGGACAACTTATAATATGTGGGTATCCCCATCACTTAATAACAATTGTTACAAATTGATCATCATGATTGTGCAGACTGTCACATGACGCTAGTCATAAAAACTATTTAGTGACTTTGATTCCTAATTGCTACATATCACAATTGATTGAATGTACACTTGTATAAGATCAACCATTCGCAAAAAGTAAACATTTGTATATTGTCTGATATTTAATGTTAGTACCTGACAAAAGGTAGAAGTTAACAGCATTGAAACAGGTATCGCTATGGCAACCCCATGGACCTAGCTATTGTTTACTTATGATGTCAGCACGCCCATCCAGTCATGGTGCACATCATTTAAAACACAGCCATTTTGTAAATGAAGCGGTTCAAGCTCTCCAACAAACGAGAACTTACACAATCACCATACTCATTGGTAAGTAACACTGCCATTTCCCTAGCAGAGGTTACATTATTTCATTGTACTCATCACCATTAACACAGATAATGACCTTGGTCATACTTTATTACCTTACAGAGACATGACCAGAATATCCATAGTCCCTGCATCTCATCTCACTTAAGAGGTAAGATGACACATACATTTGTATACGCTTTTACATTTTATAGATAAGTAGACAAGATCATGATCTATATATTAATTATTACAAATTTGAATACTTTGATATCCTCCACTTTAGATACACAATGCTGATTTTGAACCAAGAACAACCTATACATCTCATGAATGTGCAGAAACTCTACAATAGAGGTAGGTTTCCTCTTCATAGAACTAACTTTAACCTTGATTTTAATAGATAGTAGATATATAAACTACTTAATATGTTTCATAGAATTGAAGACACAACACAGGCAACCTTTCCTGACATGAGATTACACTCTAAAGAGATTTTAAGGATCTCATTGGTGAACTCAGAGGATCATCTTGTGACTACTAACAAAGTGACACTTATATTATTAAATATCATTGGATATCATGAGATTGACTTATGTGTAGAAACATCAACCTTATTGCATTATTTGGTTTACTTAATAGACAAGATTGGAAGCTGGACGATTGATACACTTCCTGAATCTAATGAATGTTTCACTCCTGATAAAGGTGTCCTGAAACGTGTCAAGCTCTTTTTAATTTGAATTCTCCTACTATCATGCGTTGTATGACATTTTGTTATGTGAAATGTGATAAATAAATATTACGTAACTGACACAAACCATTTATATAAATTTGAGGTGATGACACTGCCTTCGCCTAATCACCGGAAAGTAACTCCATAAATCCTACTACGATTTGAATGACTATTTTGTTAGTACATGTGGTGTGCAGGGGACACGAGTGTCCACTAGCTTTGAACACTTTCTTTTTTCGTGATTAGTCAAAGACGTTGCACAGAGAACATGGCAAGGAATGTCAAAGAAGCCACCAGTGAGGCTACACTAACTATGTGATTGATTGAGTGAGTTATGTGGTGATCCATGGGGTGCAATTGTCATTCATCTTGTCAAAGTTAATCTTGTTTGGTTATGGTTAAGAACAGATGTGATGACACGAGCACGGGACCAAGGGGGGCATACCACATCACAAGGAGAATAAAGGGAAAGGCTGTGGAGGGATTGGCTAGTTTACCTACCAGCCATCACTATGTGTCCTCATTAACGGCGGGCGAGCTGCACGACCGTTCTCACAATGTGCTACACAAATGACCAACAAATGCTGCGATTGGGGCATGGCCTAATAATCTGTTTGATATCAGCCTCTGGGCTGTCATGACTCCAGCATTTACTTTTGACTCTTAGAGGGTCATTACGGGTGTGCCGGTAACCCGCATGCACTACCAGCAGGATACCAGCAAAGCCACCTTATCAATACTGGCGCCAGATATTCCATTGTTTAGCAGGATATTATGGGTCCTGGAAATGGCAGTAAGTTCCCATTCAATGGAGTTCCATACGATTCCATGGAATGGGAATGCCGCACTCACTGGCACCGGTATTACCAGTGTCGATGATTGCGGCAATCATTTGCCATAAGGGGCCTGAACTCCCGGCAGGTCAGGCCTGCCGGTAGTTCACTGCTTCTACCGGCAAACTCGGAGAGTGGTTGTTTGGTATAAATGCCAGAGCCAATACTAAAAGCATTTTTTCTGCCATTTTTACCGGACTGGCACATTCATTATGACCCCCTTAGTCTTGTTCTCTGCACGTTTTATATTATGTTCCGTATTTACTCATTCTGAGGTTATGCCATACAGGATCAGTGAAAAGGTAATTGTGTTCCCTTTCTCTGTCACATCCCAGTGCAGTCTGCAAACTGAGATGATACATGGCATATAGTGTTGGAGCATCAGACTGGAGACTGCATGTTTGCTATTACCCCAAGTATTGAGGAAAGCTCTCATCAGGAAAGGAATAGCTCCCATCAGTCCAGATTGCCTTGTCTTTTCTAAACATATCCAGAGTTGTGCATTGCTCCACCTCTAAGTATCTTCATGGAAAAATGTCTCTTTACTGTCTCAAATAGGAGTATCTTGTCTTAAAATGAAAACAAGTGTGTACTCTACTGTTTATTTATTTTGATATGAGGTGTTGAAGGCTCCCACTGGCAGCCCTCTGTCTCACACCACCGATTCTTTATTTATCATGCCCTAAAATAATCATGGGTCCCATTACAAGTTTGACGTATTCTGGAGGTAAATCTGCAGGAATACCACCAAATGGAATTACCATCACTGCTACTTGGTCCAGTGGAATGGCGGTGTAAGGTCTCATTTACCACTGGCGGTAATTCTGCTGATTCTGCTGATTTTTACCAGTAAAGCAGCGGAATTACCTCCAGAATTTTGCTGAAGGTTTTTCCTCTGCCGCACCACCAAAGTTATGGTACAGTGGTGCAGTAACGTGGTGGTAATACACATGTAACCGAATTGCCACTCTATTACTGCTGTTTTTCCCCAATACTCTTGTACTTGTAATGAGGCCTTATATGTTTGAATGAATGTAACTTTCATGTTATCTTGCCAGATGTCCTCTATATAACTTAAGCCACTTTCCAACCAGTCTTGTCAATTAACAAGGTTACCGCCAAAGCATAATTTAATATTATTATTCCAGAGAGGGACAGGGTTGATAATGAAGGTGGGGATTTACCTTTGTTTTCCTGTGCAGACATTTCCAACAATATACAGCAGTATTTGTGATCATATGCTTAAGAAGTCAGGCTCTCTATAAAGAAATGTGGTTCTATGTGAAAAGACCTCTTTTTAAAGGTCTCAAGAGAAAAAGACAGATTTACATTGACTGCTTTTCCATTGATCGAAAAACTAGCAGTATTAAGGTAATTTTCTCCTGAGACCTTTAAAATGTGTTTTTCCTTTTTTCACCCCTGATCCCTCCATTGTTCCTCACTGCCCCCACCTACCCCAATCCCCCGAACCAAAACGCATACATTCACAGAGCACACACACCAACACACACGCACCCACAAACCCCCATCTCTCAGCCCCAGCCCCCCCCACCCACCACCCCCCATCCCTCATTACTCAAACAAAAACATATATACCAACAACAAACATACCAACACACACGCACCCACATACTTACCAGTTGTCCTGGTCGTGCGCTTCTGGGTCCTGACCTGCATGTTGTGTGCGGCAGGGGCGTGACAGTTCGATTTAGAAAGACTGCTCTGTGCGGTCACAGAGCAGTCTTTCTAAATCGGTCTTTTTGTGAAAAGATCTTTTTAAAAAGATCTTTTCACTTAGGACAAGTAATTCACTGGCTAGGGAGAAAATGTCAGTTCCATTTGCAACATAATGTGTGATAGGATTTTCCTCCTGGTATGCCTTGGTGGTAGGCACAATCAGAAACATTAAATGATATACTTCCTTGTTTGGAAGCTTCTGACCTCCAGGTCTTGTTACTGCATATAGTTTGTCAAAATCACGTCTAAGTTTGTCAAATATTCTATTGTTATTGTTAAAAAAGTGAATTGTAGGTCATAATGGCAACATTACAACTATATAATTGTATTTTGGAAGTTTTGTCACTGTAAACATTGCGACCTGTTCCTAGATGTAATGGTGTAGTTTGTCATCTGTCTAGTTCTAGGAGCAATGATTTCAATTTTGAGCCCAAGTAATCAGTGAGCATGGCTGTCAAACCTCTTGCGAGTTCAATTCCCAAGCATTTGAAATAATTAGGTGCTCCTTGAAAGAAATATTCAGAAAATGTCAGCAACAGTCATGCCAGTAGTGATAGGTGACTGTATCCCATGTTTAGGGAAAACAGAGCAACCAATCTCTTCAACACATGTATGGATTACATGGGATCCACTGGAGGTAATAAGATATCAGTGGAATATAGCATTACCTTTGTGACTTTGACCTTGATGTTGACATTGTGACCAGTAAAGATCTCCCACCACATCATAGCATCAAGAAAGGAAGTGCATTGCTTCTTATAAATTCATGAATCGAATTTAAATACTTTCTATCACGCACAGATGCCTGCACCAGAATGCCCTCTCCTACCTCATCTCTCGCATTTCTAGAAAACCAGTGACTCGTTCCCTCCGCACATCCTCCAGCCACACACTTCTTACTCCCAAATTTTATTTAAAGCGTGCGGGAGGCTCCAGCTTTTGTGCCACTGCTCCCACCCACCCTCTGGAACATCCTCCCTGGGCACATCAGAAATTAACTATCATACAATGGGGTCATTTTGACCTTGGCGGTAAGAGGTTAACAACGCCGGTAAAGGTGCCGGTGTCGTTATCCCCTTGCCACCGCATTACGAAGTCCTTTAGCGGGTCCCGCTAAGGGCGGCTGGTTTTACTAAGTGCCCTTAGTGGGAGCCGCTAAAGGACCAGCATGCTAATAACAGGCCCATTAACCTATTGGAGACCATGTAGTTGTGCAGTGCAATTTTCCTGTGGCATTTCTCCATTTGAAAAACTTGACAGAACTCCAAATATGTTTTCCTTTCATGTATGTTTGTGCTAGGAGACCTTGTGCCTAGTGAAATTGCCAATGCAGATTTGTAGTGCACCAGTGCAAAGTTTCTATAATTGGGAACCTGCTTGTTGTAGCACACCATGTACCAACATTGAAATAATAAAGATGGATATATACTAAGTTACAGTACAGTTTATCCAGTAGCAGAACATTAAAAAACAATTCTTTCTTTGAGGTGTCATTGATAGTAATATAATCAGGGTGAAAAAGGGTCACTGCGCTTTTTCCTAAGTTTCACTTTTTTTAATTTTTTGCTTCATTTTCTTTTCGTGTTCAGAATGATACTGACTTATAAAGGTTAGCCTTGCCATAGTCTGAATCTACACTACTTGTTCATATTTTAAAATATCGCTGAATCATATTTCTGCATTCTGTGAGACTAGTTTCCAATCACATGTCCTTTCCTTCACGTCTAAACCATAAAACACATTACATTCCAGAATACATAAATCATATATGTTGAAATCAACCGTTTAGGATTCATGACTATTATAGATGCATACTTGGTGTTTCATGTGTTCTAAAAAATAAAAAAGTGAGAAATGACAATGCTTCAGATGTGAAATGAAATAGTTCATGTGATGCAGCGAGCAGAGCGTGACGTGTTCCTGTACTGACAGGTCTTCCCTGGGGTGTCCACTGCGTGTTCAGATTATGCATAGTGTACATTTAAACGTGAAAAGTGATTAATGTCAATGAAACTAGCCTCACTCTTTTTTTAATATATTCTCTTCTCTGAGCCCGTAATGCGATCTTGAAAAGAACTGCAAATGCCAAATTCACAGTCCATAGAAGTGTCATTTAAAATTAGAAAAACAATCTTGTTTAATCAACGAAAATTGCTTTCCAATTTACCCATTACATTTTCTGTAGATAAGAAACTGTAATTGCACCGGGTGAAATGATACCATTTTTGTCTTCAGATATGTTTTCTAGTTAATTATAATATGTACTGCACAACTTCAAGAAATGTATTTGATGTATGTGGACTATCCGTAGGGTGGGTTTTATGCTTCCTTTGGCTGTGGATGCTTCTGTTACCACAGGGCGATGGTAGGACTTTTTGCAACAGAGACTGGCGTCATGGGAAAGGATCAATCAACTATTTTGTCATGCTGTGCATATTTCATGGCCTTGTTTCCTGAGAGACGATGATATTAAGCACTGGTGGTGCACTTTAAGGTTATAGTGTGACGAGCAGATGAAAGCATCTGTCCTAGTTTCTAGAAAGAAATCCTAACTGTGGACGCCAGACCACATGATCCATTGCTTTGATTGGCTGCAGATGTACATATGTAATAGGCATGGCTGATTCCAGGAGATTTGGTCTTAAATCAAAGGAGCTGACATTAGGAGCTTGAAGGTAGGCGTGGGGAAACAATCTAACACGTTCACCCGTTTGACCACGTTGACATTTTCAGGATTTTTTCGAGGTTTGACAAATGAGTTTTGACCGAGTTCGACCTCACATCGCTATAAATACATGAGTCCAAACTTAAAGCACTCTGTGTTTGGCATTTGAAGAGGCAGAAGTGGTTAATCGGATCTCTGGTTAGTTAAGGACAGGATTTTTTCTAGCTTGTAAGTAGTTGAGGATTATTGGTGTAGGTTAGTGCAGAATTAAATTGATATTAGGGCTAACTAGTGTTAGGGAGTTAGGTAGAATATTGTGTTGTGTTAAGGAGCATGATTTGTGAGTGTCAGGAAAGTACACCAAACGCAGCAACCCAGTGAGAGCCATACAGCTGAATTGACAGTACCTCTTTCCAGATTAGATTAGACACCAAGGACCATCCCGGAGCACCAATGCACTCAGTACGGGACTCGGACAGGGATGGATCCTTGCACTACACCCATTTAATTTATATTTATTGAAACTAGAAGAAATGTTATCACCTTGTCATGTTTTGCCACCAAAGATAAATAGTACTAGTATACCTGTACTATTAAATGCAGACGACATTTTGTTGTTAGATAGAACATCTATATAGGCTTGCAAAAAGCAATGATCACACTAAATATTAATCTGCACCAGAATAACATGATTCTGAATGTCAACAAAATGGCACTCATGGTGATTTCTGGGCGTACAATAAATATCCTAGGCGAAGTTGGAACATAGCAGGAACAGAATTAGGACTAAATAGAATGTATTATATTTAGGGTTTCCACTATAAAAACAAAGTTAGAAGAGGCGCAATAACAAATAAATAAAATCAAAACGTTCTCCACTATACGCTCAAATGCAGAAGATCCTATTTAAATTCTTGAAGTTCACATGAATGCCCGTAATAACATTTTATGTGGGGAAATTAGCCCCAACAACAATTTGATACAGTCTAAAAATATTGAGCTAATAAATAACCAAGCAAAAGTATAAACTTTTCACAGAAGTTGCTAGACATCAATGACGATACAACACCATGTTGGGTTATGTCCATAGATCCCCGAGCCCTAAATACAGATTGGTAAACATATATTTTTGTTTTAACCTCTTGGGTACCTTACAAAGGAGGGGTCACGTTCAAGGTTTAAAACAAAATGAGAAAATGTGCCACTTATGTGAAAGACTTGAGGCAGTAGAGAAGTACTTGCTAATAGACTGTACTGAAACAGCTAAAGTAAGGAAATTAATACTCTGAAAGTTTTTACTGCCTAATGAGAGTTTGGATAGTGAGTGGTTCTGGGACAGGTTGATGAGTGACAACTCCACTGTTCTCTCTACTGTACTGGTGCAAGTTGTAATAATAATCCTTTCGGAATTGGGGGAATATGTGTACAACATTTACCAGAGACACATTATGTGTTTTGTTTTGCAGAAAGAAGAGAAGGCAGATCCGATGAGGAACCTACATGTGTTTGTAGGCAGAGGAGAAGGCCAACGCATTGTTAGGCATACTTTGTTGTTTGAGAAGTAGGCTAAACTTGTTTTATGCATGCATACATTTTGTAGTGAGAGAAGAAGGGCAGAGCAGTGAGAAGCCCACATGCATTTAGTAAGTGGAGGAGAATGCCAAAGCTGTGTTGGGCACGAGTGTGCTATTCAGGTGAATGAGAAGGCCAAAACAGTGAGGACCTTACTTATGTTTCACCAGTGGAGGAAAGGCACTGGTCTCCATGAGCTCCCACATCTGTTGTTCATGGAAAGTCGGCAACACTGTAAATTCAGGCCTGCAGCTGGCTGATGTGCCTCAGATAATGTCCAAATTTGTCTCTGGTAGGTCTGCTGCATGCTTCTTAACCCATCCACCTGCTGTGTTGCTAGCTTCTCCTGCAAATCCTTGCCCTTATCCATTTCCTGGAGTTCGGGTATGACCACCTGGTGTGCACCTGTGGATCCATAGTCATTTCTCTTTGCTTCTGCTTTTTCACCTCCTCTCCCCTGCTGACCTCCTGGCTGTAACCAGAACTGCACTTGTTACCTGGACACCCTCTGATCTCGGGCCCAGGTCTCTCCCCCACCAGTCTCACACACCTGCACTGCCTGCATGTAAACCCCCACACTTGGGGACTGTTTCTGTATCCTTAAAGCCCCCCTACCAGCACTTGACACCTGATGTCTGCACTTACCCTTGCACTTGCTGGCCGTTACTTTTACTTATTGTTATTATCTATTCCCATGTACTGAACTGTCCCTTCCCCCATCCCATGCTCTTGGGCGAACTGAATGACACCTAGCCTAGTAGGATCGTTGTATGTCCTCCCTTTGTTCCCCCTCCCTTGCCTCGTCGCGTCTTGAAACACTTGTGTATAGGCGCGTAATAAATGCCATATCAAATCAGTATCCAGGCCCCAGTGCCTGGGCCCCGTTGAGCATGCTAGAACTATTTCTGTATGGAGGTGGTATGTCTGGGAGAATCATATGATTATCGCATAAACATCATCAGTACCTGTTGACTACACATACAGATGGTATTATGGCAGAATGCCATATAGATCATGATTCTCAAGGCCAGCTGCCCTTTGCACCTCCTCCTCTTTCAGGGCTGCTGGAACAGCCTCACCCGGTGATAGGAGGGACAATATCACAGAAACACGTGTTATCCATGCAGGAAGATCATCAGGTAGAAAAGTGATGGCAGAAGGAGGTTCTGGTGTTTTTGCAAGCAGTTTTCTTTCAGCATCGTGTTGTATATTTTTGTATTAACTGTTTGCCAGGAACAGCAGTACTCTATGGAGCTGTAGTTGAAATAGTGATGGTGGTGGAGGCACCTGTGCTGGTAGCAGAGGCAGCAATGTTGGTGACAGAGGCTGTGGTGCTGGTGGTGCACTGTGTTGTCTGTGTCTGGAGCTACAGGAAGAGGTCTCTTCTTGCTCCAGTTCTCTGCCATGGTCTTGTGTTGGAGAACCACACAGCACACAAAGACCTCCTATAAAAAGCAAATTTTTAATGTGCATGCAAGTCATGCCACACAAGGTCCATGAGTATGATCTGTCAATGGGAAGTGAGGCCGTACTGGTTCTCTGAGTTGTCCCTCAAAAAGGCGATGGAGGTGTCTGTGGACAATGTCATGAAGTGGAACTGCAGCTGACTACACATGCTTGTAATTTGGCCAATGCATGCTCATGTGATGTGTTCCCATGCTTACTTGCTGTCATGGTGCCATGCACATGGGTTTATAGAAATAGAGGGAGGTGAGAATGTGCCGCATATGTAAAAGTCCTGTCGCAGTAGAGAAGTACTGGCTAACAGACTGTACTGAAACAGCTAAAATAAGGAAATAAATACTTGGAAGGTTTGTACTGCCTAATGGGTTTGGATTGTGAGTGGTTCTGGGATAGGCTGATGGGTGACAACTCCACCCTTCTCTCTATTGTACTGGTGCAAGTTTTAATAATCTTTCGGAATTGGGGGAATACGTGTATGACAATAGTATGTATAGAAAATGATCTTGCAAGTGTAAAGTTTAAGGCCATTTTCTCTTAAAAACCGTGGATAATCTTAGGACTTTTTAGATATATTGTTGAAGATTAGCTCCTAGTGATACTCCTTTGATCACGCTCCCCTGTGCGGCTCCTTTTCGTAGGGCCTTTCATTCTCGATTTTGGTATTAGAATCGACAACACGCCTGGCAATCTCCTTGACCAATTGTGTTTTCTAACTAATTAGACCTGACTATGTGTTGAACGTACTCTGCATCTAGCTGAGATTTACTACGGTGCTCTTCTCCGGCTATGCTCTTATAACGAAGCTGTTTGGTGGAAACATTTTGTTACGTTCTGCGCATCACCGGCTATAGTGGCCATTGCTTTGGTATCTACACCCTGTCAAGCTTCCTGCATATTGCTGCTGGAATACCCCGCTGGTCACTGCAGATTTATTTCTTTGAGCCGGCAGGGCTGCTCACTTGTTGGGCATGTCAGTACTGTTTGTACTGTGTCACCATTTGGTGGTGCATCTTACCTCTACAGCACAAACCACAATATGAAGCTCAGAAGTAAGCTCAAAAACAATAAAAATAGTGAAAAAAACTCTAATAAGGGAAAATCCTCTGGGGCATCCGAAAATAGCCCACACAACTCTCTGGTTAGGGATAAGAAGATCACTGATTTCTTTGGTGACCAAACTGCTGTGGTAAAAATTCACCCTGAACCATTAGCTACTATTATTACCATGAGTGATGAGGCTGGTATCCCGGCGGAGTTTAACAACAACAACTCATTACTCAATCTATATTACAGCTTGGAGGGACACATCCTTCACCTTGAGAAGTCTGGGAGGCCGGACCTAGCCAAACCCAGGGAAGTTGTAATTGAACCTGACTCTCGTTCTGTTAATATTTCATCAAGTACTATAACCAACACGAACAAGGAAAGACTTTCTTGTTCTCCTTGCCTGACTAGCCTCATGGATGGGACCAACGTGGACGCTTGCGCTTCACATGATAATGTATCATTGACTCTAAATCATGATTGTGGTAAATGTAATATTGAATCCAAACTTAAAGATCTGGATGCTCATAATTCTGTAGCTAGCTTTGCCCGAAATAGTTTACTAAGGCTTTGCTATACTATCTCTGCACAAGCCAGGAATAATGCTGATTTACTAAAAGAATTATCTAAGGTCAATACTACTACTAAGTTGGCAGTAACTAATATAAGACCTGAAGTGCCATTAACGACTGTACCTATTGTAGATATGTGCAATGCCATCTTAGAATCCACTTTGGTTGAAATACTGGCGGGGAGCGAGTATGAGAGTGAGGAGGGATGCCCTCTATCCAAGAGAGAGAAACGTAGGCGATGCAGAGACCCCCAGAAAGCTTTAAAAGAAGGGGAAGCATTGGTAGCTAAGGAAAGGGTGGCCAATGCAGAAAAGAAAAATCGTACGAAAAGAGAAAGAAAGGGGGCGGCTAGGAATGCAAGAAGGTGCACCCTTGAAAAGGGCACATTAACATCATGGGTGATTGATGCTAATAAAACTAAAACCAGTGCCATGAAACCGCTTACTGTACAAGTGGGGGAGAACATGTCTGATGGGATCAGTGACAGTTCCACTGATGATGCTGATGTTTCAGTGTGGCTGAATCGATAGATATATCAATGCCCCTGACAAAATCAAAGGTTAAATTCTCTAAGATGGTTAAGGATACCTGGGTGACCCCCGGTAAAACTGAGAAGAAGCCTAATAGGCTGAGTAAGATTTTGAATTTGACAAATTATTCTCTACACAAAAATCAGTTTAATATCTCTTGTTTGAATAAAAGAAATGCTATGGCTATTAATAGAAATATGATGCTGGAAGCCCTACATATGCAACTGCAGCTAAGAATATTGAAAAGTGGGGATTTCAAATTTGTAGAGCCTTGTAAGGGTAATTCACAGGTACCCTGAAGCAGTGGTAAGTCTTGTGAGAGAATATAAAGATGAACTGAAGTGCAATGGTTATCTCCTACATGTCAAGTCCGATGAAGGGAAAGGCCCTGGTAATAAGCCTGGACATGCTAAAAATGATATAAATGATATAAATGACAAGCGGGTAAAAGCGTCAAAGTGGGTAATGATATAAACAAATCTCACTGGAAATGGATGTGCTCCTTTCTACCACCAGTATCTAGTAGTGGATGATTGGATTACACTATTATATCCTAGAATACCAAAGGACATTCTCACCTTTTCTCTGAAAATGGCTCTTTCAATTACTGAATGATGCACTGTTTGTTTTTCTGCAAGAGACGTGGCTGATGAAGAGTGCTATCTTTGATGAATTTACAGCATATCGAAATGTGGCAAAAAAGGTGTTAATGGTAGACCTTTTGGAGGCCTTACCACTCTGGTCTCCAATATACTAAAATCTCAAGAATGTGCACTGTCTCTGGCTAATTCGAATGTTCTAATGGTGGAGGTTGTCCTGCATAATGCCTGTAAAATGTTGCTGATAAATATTTATGATCCCCCAGGAAATGATCATACCTTTACTATTCAACAGACTATTTATGAATTTCTGGTTACTTACTGTGTGGTGGAGAGTGAAGTGACTATTGTACGTGGAGGGGATCTAAATGCAAACTTGCTATCTGATGATATAGGAATATTTACTAAAGCAGCACGTTGGAATACATGTATATCACTGATACTGAATTAAGGGTAGTAAATAGAAGTATTTATGACACATCTCCCAATACTATAACCTTGGCCAACAATGCCTATACTTCCTCTCTTGACTATATTTGTCTGAGTGATAAGTTGTTTGGCCAGACAAAAGGCTTTGAAACCTTGTGTAATATCTTTAGTGATGATCGTCTTCTACAATGTATGATCATAATGGATATTACTCCTCCTGTTCAGGATGGTGCAGGCAAAATCTACTCATGCGGTAACGGTACCAGAATTGGTTGGTCTGACACTAATTTGGCTAAGGCAAAAAGATGGTGTGACAAAATTGTAGTTGAACAAATGTTGCATATGTCTGCGGATAATATAGTTGATTGGATCTCTAATCATCTCTCTGATCTTATGCCTATTGCTGGGAGTGTTTGTCCCTTAATGAATTATGCTATTAATAGCAGATTGTTTGATAAAAACATAAAGATCTGAAAATGGAGATGCATTGGAAAATGTGACATTGCATTATGCCTGGTCAGAGCCCTGAAGCAAATCAGAGGGCTAGAAAGGTGATTCGGAACAAATATATAAATGAGATCAAATGTTACTGGGCCTCTGATAGGAACGCTGGTAGGCAACGTCTGGTTCGGCTGCTTAATGAAGATGATTATAGGAAGTTCTGGGCCAGCTTCAGAACCATCAATAATGCTGGTAGTCCAGAGCTCCTGGTACCCATTGACAACTGTACTTGGGCCTATTTCCTAACTGAAAAATTTAAAGGGGAACCCCTAAAGTTTGATATATGTCCGATATCTAATATGACCCTAAATAGGGACTATATTCTGTTAGTAATTAAGAGCTTAAAATGTTCTAGAGCCCCAGGACCTGATGGTCTTTGTAACATAATTTTAAAAGAAAACCCAGAAATTTGGGATGAGATCCTGCTAACACTATTCCAAAAGGATATTGAAACGGGGAGGATGCCAGACTCTTGGAAGACCTCCAATATTATACCGATCTTTAAGAGTGGTCCTCGTAAATCTCCCAGAGAGCTGTAGACTCCTTACCCTCACTCATGTTCCCAGCAACATTTTCTGTACTATCATTTTACAGGAAATTAACAAGTGGATTGTGAAGGATTATATTCTGGACAAGGCTCAGACTGGCTTTCGGAAAGGTTGTGCAATGGTTGACAATATTTGTATTCTAAATGCATTAATACAACAGACTAACTGCGATAAAAACCTACCATTGTATGTATTATTTGTCGACTTCTTCTCCGCATTCAACTCAGTTGAGCGGGAGAGGCTGTGGATGAAACTCAAATCCTTTGGTATGCCGGCTCACCTGTTGTACTTCTGTATGATGATTTCTGAAGATAGCAAGGCTAGGATACTTCTCGATAATTGTGGCACGTTATCTGACCCCATTTACATTCGAAAAGGAGTAAGACAGGGCTGTGCACTAGCCCCCATGCAATACAATCTGTTCATGTCTGATTTTGGGGGCATCTTTAAAAATAAAATTAATGCTTTTCCTAAAATTGGTCCACATAAGGTGGTATGGATCTGCTACGCAGATGACATCATAATTATGGACAACACATATGTGGGTATTTGTAATAGTGCGGCAGCCCTGTGTGATTACGCTAAAATAAATGGCCTTACCATGAATTTAAAAAAGACACAATTTATGGCATTTGGACCTCACTGTTCTAAAAAATGTCCATACCTTGCTCCCTTGGAATTATAAAGAAAGTTAACAGCTATAAATATCTGGGCCAGGAGATATGTGGAGAAAGAAAGAAAATTAATCCCGTAGTTCAACTTAGCAAAAGTACTAAAATAATGGCAACACTAACAGCTGTTGTGACCTTTTCTAACAAAACTGCTGGCTTTAGTTTACTGGGAGTCATTAATATATAGAATCAAAAGCAGGTTTTTCTGTATGCATTGGAAGCCTCCTTCTCTGATTGGTCTAACTGGGCGGATGTGACGGAGGGTCTGATTTGGAGAAGACTTGGATTTGGTTTCTCTAATTACATGCTGATACAGACCATTCGGTTAGAAATGGGGCTGATCTCTTTATCTGCACAAATTGAATATAACAGGGTGAAGCTATATATTAAGATAATGTATGCACGTCAAGGCACACTGTTATATATCCTACGTGAAGGACTGAAGGGAGGAAATATGATGGCTCTAAATACCTTTCAGAAGAAAATCCAGGATATTTTTGAAAGAATTGCGTTCGCCCCAAAATGGGAATATGGTGAGTGGGTGGTATTGAAGGCCCTGAAAAATTTCCTGGAAAAGTGGGATTGGGCCAGTAGCAATGACAGGGTTGCGGAATTTAGCTCCCCATGTACATTTGCAAAACTACAATTTCTCTATAAGAAACCACAGCACTATCTAAAGTTGTTGCCCTGCAAGGTAAACCAGAAAATATTTCTGGACATGAGGCTTAACCGTCTTAATGTTCTGGGGGTACGAGGGACCTGGTCAAAAATACCTGTTGAAAGGAGATTCTGCAGACTGTGCTGTGATGAAACGGAGGTTGAAACAATCATACATGTGCTTACCTGCTGCAAAAGTATGAGCCCTATATATGAGAAATACTTTGCAAAATATAGGTTTTGTCCTATATTGCCAGCGAAAATCTTTGGCTGAGATGCCTAGCAGGATGGAATAGGAGCTTAATAATTGCAACGACTCAGATATGGAAGGTGGTGAATCTTCACCTTAGGGAATTTGAAATAAATGTGAAACTGTTAGCGGAGCTATAAGCACATTGCGCCCCTCTTAGGATTCTGTAGTATGTCCGTATTTTTGCTTCTTCTTTTGACCGGTGTGAAATAGGCAAATTAAGTGTCTGTACACTAAGGGGCCGATTCATGGAACAAACGTGCACCGAAAATCTTGCCGCAAGCAGGCGCAAGCAGGCGCAAGCATGAAAAAACAGGCGCACGCGCACTCGTGCGATTCATGGAAGTCCATGCGCGTGTTTTCCTTGGGTTGGGCGCCAAACCCGAGCGTGGCGCACACGGGCGCACACGTCATTGCAACAGCTCAAACGCCATGCGCGACGCGCACAGGGAAATCGTACAACGTCTGCGCACACATGAAAAAGGGGGCGGGACACGGGGCGTAACACACGGAATGGGGAACAACGCGTGAAAAAGAAGGCGTAACTGGGGAAGTACTGCTGCGAAGTACACAGAATGCCCACACGCACGCGAACCACATGTATTCATAGAATCGAATAGGGCAAACCCGTGCACGGTCAAAGACACGCACAGGCCTAAACACGTCCGCCACACGAAGGCAGGCGGTAACATCCCTGCGCATTACAAAAGTGTGCGCAAATAAAAAGCACGTATATACAGCTCTGATGAATGTCCCATACTGTGGCCCCCTAGGATAAATGACGTGCACGCAACACACAGGCACCCCATAAAAAGAAGAAAAAGAGACAAGCGCAGTACAAATAGTACGGTGTGGCAGCCAGGAGCCCAAAAAAAACATACGCGATCAACAGGCAGGCCAGTATGGCCGTAAAAAAAAGGGGTATGCGACAAACACAACACCCGCTGTGTGAAAAATAGCGTGTGCATGTATTTCGGGGGTGCACGGGAAGTTTTACACACAAAAGGGCCCTGTGCGAGTGGGGTACGTGTATTACTGGGGTTTAAGGGAAGTTTTACATGCAAAAGGGCCCTGTGCGAGTAGGGTACGTGTATTACTGGGGTTCCCGGGTAGTTTCACACGCGAAAGGGCCCTGTGCGAGTGGGGTACGTGTATTCCTGGGGTTCGCGGGAAGTTTTACACGTGAAAGGGCCCTGTGCGAGTAGGGTACATGTATTACTGGGGTTCGCGGGAAGTTTCACACGCGAAAGGGCCCTGTTCGAGTGGGGTACGTGTATTCCTGGGGTTTGCGGGAAGTTTTACACGCGAAAGGGCCCTGTGGGAGTGGGGTACGTGTATTACTGGGGTTCACAGGAAGTTTTACACACGAAAGGGCCCTGTGCGAGTGGGGTACATGTATTCCTGGGGTTCGCGGGAAGTTTCACATGCAAAAGGCCCCTGTGCGAGTGGGGTAAGTGTCTTACTGGGGTTCCCGGGTAGTTTCACACGCGATTGGCTCTGTGCAAGTGGGGTATGTGTATTACTGGGGTTCCCGGGAAGTTTTACACGCGAAAGGGCCCTGTGCGAGTGGGGTACGTGTATTACTGGGGTTCGTGGGAAGTTTCACACGCGAAAGGGCCCTGTGCGAGTGGGGTTCGTGTATTACTGGGGTTCGCAGGAAGTTTCACACGCGAAAGGGCCCTGTGCGAGTGTGGTACATGTATTACTGGGATTCCCGGGTAGTTTCACACGTGATTGGCCCTGTGCGAGTGGGGTACGTGTATTACTGGGGTTCCCGGGAAGTTTTACACGCGAAAGGGCCGTGTGCGAGTGGGGTACGTGTATTACTGGGGTTCGCAGGACATTTCACACGCGAAAGGGCCCTGTGCGAGTGGGGTACGTGTATTACTGGGGTTCATGGGAAGTTTCACACGCGAAAGGGCTCTGTGTGAGTGGGGTACGTGTATTACTGGGGTTCCCGGGAAGTTTCACACGCGATTGGCCCTGTGCAAGTGGGGTACGTGTATTACTGGGGTTCGCTGGAAGTTTTACACGCGAAAGGGCCCTGTGCGAGTGGGGTTCGTGTATTACTGGGGTTCGCGGGGTGTTTTACACGCGAAAAGGCCCTGTGTGAGTGGGGTACGTGTATTACTGGGGTTCGTGGGAAGTTTTACACGCGAAAGGGCCCTGTGCGAGTGGGGTACGTGTATTACTGGGGTTCGCGGGAAGTTTCACATGCGATTGGCCCTGGGCGAGTGGGATACCACTCACCTTCTGCCTTGTGTGTAGAAGAACGCGTAGCCAACACCCACCCGCTGTGAAGTAATAGCGTGTGAACCCCAACGGCTAGAAAACACACTCCCGCACCCCACGAAAAGCACATACAGAGCAATGGAAAGCCACGTGGGATCTTCAACCCGTGCCAGGGCACCACCCGTGCGCGACATGTCACAGACGTGCTTACATGCTAAGGGCCTTTGGCCCAATGAAATCACGTACATGTGCTGATGCGCTTATGCGCCAAGGGCCTTTCCTAGGATTTCACACTGACCTACACTTTTTTCGCGTGCCAATTCACTCTGTATCAAGCTGGCCACGTGTACACACATAGAAGACCACGCTCCTGCCCTGAAGGCCATTTTCCTGCCCCCCAGAACCCCGAGCACGCTCCCACCTGCCATCTGCTGCTGCCTGACTGCCTGCTGCCCACGTGCCCTGCTATTTGGTGCCTGCACGTCAGCCAGGGTTCCAGTTGCTATGTCCACCCCTGCTGGAACAGAAGAACAGAAGACTCCCGACTGGGATACCATCGCTCCACAGCCCAGCCCCAGGACCCAGTTGCCCACCCACACCTGCCTCGGGGGTCGCCATGTCGGGCAAACACCATCTGAGACCACTGGAGACCCCCAGCCAGAGAGGCAGAGGGCCACCAGCTTCAGTGTGAAGGAAGTTGGTGTCCTGGTGGAGCATCTCCTGGGGCATTATGATGCCCTCTTCAGAACATCACGCGCCAACAAGGAAGGACGGGAGAGGATCTGGGACGACGTAGTGGTTGCCATCAATGCGGAGGGGGTGGCAACCCGCGACATCAAGCACGTCAAGAAGCGCTGGCAGGACTTCAGGTCCAGGACCCTCCACAAGGCCCGGCGCCTCGCAGGGAGTTGGAACAGGCCATGAGTGCCTCCCTGCAAGACCTCGGGGCCAGGGCAGAGACCCGCCTCCGGGACATTGACATGGAGTTCGATGATGCCCTGGCCCGGGACACCACAGAGTGAGCCGCAGGACTTGCCCGCCGCCATTGTATATAGTTAGATATTGTTAGGTTTCCTTTCCTTTTCTTTTTTATTTTGGTTGCGCTTGGACAATGCACCACGTTTTTGTATATAGTTTTTTATTAGGTAGTATTTTTGGTAGGTTTAATTTCATCAGTTGGGCTCATGGACCCTGGATTGTTCATTTGTACATAGTTCACCATTGGATTATTCTAATTTTTTTTATTTTCACCATGGAGCAATGGATTTCACTTTATTTTTTCCCTTGGATTTGCTTTGTTGGACTGTGACTTTGGACACCATTTCTTTTGGATTTCTTTGGATTATGATTTCTTGTTTTTTATTCTTTTACGGACATGCAGCATTTCTTTAATTATTCCCATTGTTGTGTGTTTTCTTTTAATTACATTCATGTTGTGTTTAATACATTTTTTTCTTCATACTTCGATGTGTGGTATTATCTCATTGGTTTCATGCATGTCATGATATGGGTTTTCACATTCTCTTACACCCATTGTGTGTGTGTGACGGACATGTGTTCATTTACATACTTGCCTTTGGGGTTGTATCATGTAATTGCCTTTTCTATGTGGGTGGATGCAATACTTGGTTGGGTCTTTGGGCTGGGGAGGCTGGCCATAAGGGCCATGATTGAGGATCGTCATGACATGGGGGCAGGAGTGGGACATGAGTGTGTGCCTGCTGGCAGGTGCCCTGCACTGCTGGGGGTGGGGGTGCAGGGGGGCCTGAGTGGGACATGAGTGGGGGCCTGCTGGCAGGTGCCTCGCACTGCTGGGGTGTGGGGGTGCAGGGGGACATGAGTGGGACATGAGTGGGGGCCTGCTGGCAGGTGCCCTGCACTGCTGGGGGGTGAGGGTGCAGGGGGGCATGAGTGGGACATGAGTGGGGGCCTGCTGGCAGGAGCCCCGCACTGCTGGGGGGTGAGGGTGCAGGGGGACATGAGTGGGACATGAGTGGGGGCCTGCTAGCATTTGCCCCGCACTGCTGGGGGTGGGGATGCAGGGGGACATGAGTGGGACATGAGTGGGGGCCTGCTGGCAGGTGCCCTGCATTGCTGGGGGGTGGGGGTGCAGTGGGACATGAGTGGGGGCCTACTGGCAGGTGCCCCGCACTGCTGGGGGGTGGGGGTGCAGGGGGACATGAGTGGGACATGAGTGGGGGCCTGCTGGCAGGTGCCCTGCACTGCTGGGGGGTGGGGGTGCAGGGGGACATGAGTGGGGGCCTGCTGGCAGGTGCCCTGCACTGCTGGGGGGTGGGGTGCAGGGGGACATGAGTGGGACATGAGTGGGGGCCTGCTGGCAGGTGCCCCGCACTGCTGGGGGGGCGCAGGGGGACATGAGTTGGTGATCAGTAGTGCAAGCTGACATGTGGCGTGGCTGGGGGGCATGCCCATGGTGGATGGGCTGCCTGTGGGACATAACCAGGAGTGCAGGGTAGTCCCCTGTGGTGTGGGCTGCCTGCAGGGGCCGTTGAGGGTGTAGAGGGAACACCTGGGAGGACCCACAGTGCCAATTCATGTATAGGACTCCCTGCGCACCCCCGAAATACACGTACCCTGCTCAAATCGCATGTGAGACTTCACGCGAACCCCAGTTATACACGTACCCCGCTCGCACAGGGCCAATCGCGTGTGAAACTTCCCGCGCACCCCTGAAATACACTTACCCGGATCCAATCGCATGTGAGACTTCCTGCGAACCCCAGTAATACACGTACCACACTTGCACAGGGCCAATCGTGTGTGAAACTTCCCGCGAACCCCAGTAATACACGTACCCCACTCGCACAGGGCCAATTGCATGTGAAACTTCCTGCAAACCCCAGTAATACATGTACCCCACTCGCACAGGGCCAATCGCCTGTGAAACTTCCTGTGAACCCCAGTAATAAACGTACCCCACTCGCACAGGGCCTATGGCGTGAGAAACTTCCCGCGAACCCCAGTAATACACATACCCCACTCGCACAGGGCCTATCGTGTGTGAAACTTCCCGCGAACCCCAGTAATACACGTTCCCCGCTTGCCGTGCTGGTACAGGGTTAGGCGTTCTTGAAGGCGTAACTGGCGCTGCTGCAGGGTCGCTGCGCCACTGTGCGCCACAGCTGGTTTTGGTAGCTAAAATCCATGAATACGCAGTGTGCGGAAATGGATTTTAGTGCACGCGGCTGGCGCAGAGATTCGCACGCGCACACTGTGCACCAGCCGCGTCCGCCACTTGTGCGCTAAATTCTATGAATTACCCCCTAAGTGTCCTGTTGGCTTCCTTTTGTTTTAACATATATGAGATCTCTTATGTATCATTGTGGAGCTAAGTTACAAAGATTACGCTACTTGTTTTGCCACTGTTATCTTTGTAATTTCTTTTTTTAACAATTTTAATTTGAAATTGTATCATTGATATATGTATGTTTTATCTTTATTCTTTCTTTTAATTATTTTGATATATGATTTGTGAAAAGGTCTTTTGAACTATAACACAATAAAAAATTAACAATTGTTGATCATGAGCGTGATGAAATAATGATTGGAGAGATTGTTATTTGTATATAGATTTGCACATATAACTAGGTGGAATTTTACAATTGTGACACCTCTCCTAATTGTGTGATTGTGCGTTTGTTGGCAGGCAGTCCCACTCCCTTGGTTTTCTACACTTACAACCCTTACAACAACATCGTAGCACCACTATCAGCCTATGCTGCATCTACAAGCAGTGACTACAGGTTATATGAATAGATGACTACGAAGTAGGATATTTGAACACACCCAGATGGCAGACATGCCTTCATATTGCCCAGGCTGGCCTTGCTGTGTGGGCACAGGTCTACTCAATGATATTCTACCACTCACATCCACGGATTCTATTGACCATTCAGTCTGGAAACATTCCTATAAAAAACACGTATGGTCCAGCCAGCCACATGTCTGCAACCCAAAAGCATTACCCCTCGCTATTGTGCTCAGCACACACTGCATAGCCTTCTACATCGGTACCCCGACACCTCACCTGCAGGTATCCCACTGCCACACACATGATGCATGAAATGCAGGTTATTAACCCACGTCTGTGTGTACCAATCATGGAAACGTACTCACACTAAGGATTGTGACACTTCCCTCATGCTCTCACCAACACCAAGGGTTACCTACCAAACTCTTCCTTTACCCGACTTCACAATACTCCCCTTGCACAGTTATGTACAAAGGCATGCGGCATGAGGTGTTAGACACAAGGCTGAGATGCACTTTGCACATACATTTACAATTAAGTACCGCACAGAATAATACTTGGGAGCGGCTCTTCTTTTTGCCGCTGCACTTCATACGTCCATCAGTTACTGCATTGCATGCAAGTACCAGTACACACTGTGTACATGTGTCGGGCAGTCGGCTGTTGCGAGCGCTGCATGTGTCTGCATGTTTTTGTCCAGAATGCTGAATAACAGTGTAGTTAAGATGTGAATGTATCACAGTGTGCCCCTTTACATTCTGAAAATGCTTGTCCAATCAGTTGTCCGGTGTCTATTTTGGGATTGGTACTCTTGGCTGGACATGTGCGACTCCAGTTTTACCAGCCGAGTAATGTGTACAGATGTACATGATCAACAGGGCCATCTTCCGAAGGGAAGGAGCATGGCAGCATGTACCTGAATGAGGGGTGTGTGTGTATGTACTCACCAAGAGTTTGCAGGAATCCTGCACCAACCTCTTGAGTCCTCTAGGTCCAGAGTCCTTGCCTTGTCCTCCCTGCCAGGGACACCGGGTCAGCACGCCACAGTTACATCTATCTTGACCACGCGCTCTCCCCCCTACACCCGAGACAGGAGAGACCTGGCCCCTCCCCTCAAAGCAATTCACCTTTTTGGATGCAATCAGCTGCCTGGTGGAGGGAGGACAGTGCTGTCACCTTTTACACTATTCACTGCCAGAGTTATTTCTTTTTGGCAGAAGTTGTCTTTGCACTGATGGCTCCAATAAGGTGCAGAGGGGTCTCCTGCACTGTCTCATCCAAAAGGACTGTGAGTTTATCATCAGAAAACTTTAGTATCTGCCTCTGATCCATCCACTCCAAAGCCCCCAATCTACATGAATATCACATTTTTAGAGATGGCTGGAGTAGAGCTAGGTTCCGGATGGATCGAGAATTTCAAAATACCTGCTCCAGAATCGTTGTATTTGTGGTGGGAGACACTATTATTCCAGAAAGTTCTCCAGTAGTAATGGTATTGTCCACAGAAGTATATTGGTGGTGACAGACATTTAGGATTCTGCTGTGGTGGTAATAGTATTTGCAATACTGTTACTACCCCCATGGCGGTAAACTTATATTCAGGTGAGGCCAGTCAAAATACGACCAGTGGTAGTGCTGTTTGTCTCGGTGCAGTGTCTGCACAGGATACTGGCAAACTCAAGATGACGCCCTTAGTGGTTTATAAGTTTCCCAAAGATGGATTCCATCCACACCGTGATCTTAGAATCCATTTTGTTTGCAACCTGAAAGGCGACACAGCCAGCTTGTTAAGAAAATGTGCATCGTATGCAAGACTCAAACAGAGATGAAGTCATACGTAGAAACTTTATCTGTGTTTTCATTTCCTGCACTGTTGTTATTGTCTAGTTGAAATCAAGTGTACTATACTGTACAAATCACGGGGCTACTCATTGTTCACGTCATCCATTCTTCTTTTCCATTTTCTGTTCGCTTGCCCCATTTGAAATAAAACAATGTGTCCACAATCTCTATAACATGACGTGCTTGCAGGCAGTGCTAAACACATTCAATGCATCTTTACCTGCATGGATCCGAATAATGCACCGTTTTCTGCGGTATTTCCCTAGCTTCTTATCACGAGATTTAGGCTTTGAAACAGAGATTGCATCTATGTTCTTCATGTAGGTGCCTGCACCCTAGACTGTGCCTGCACCCCCTCATGAAGGTACCGGCACCCCAAAGGTGAACAAGCCGCACCAATGGCCCTGCGCGAGGTCCCTCAGATGTAAACATACATGTTAACTTTCTCTAGGGTACACATACCATAGATATTCCGTGCATGCAAATATTAAATAAATGTGTACCGTTTAATTGTAATGTGTATTTTGCAGGTCAGGAATATTTCATGAAATGAATGCGTCATTGTTTAAACACGAGTGATTACACTGTGCCCCTCTGGCAGTGTCTCTACTAAGCTTGTGGTCAGAAATTCTAAAGTTTGCTTACCGATTTTTTTTAACAAAGTGTGCATAATGCAATAAGGGAAATGATAGGCACATGAATGCACGTAAGCAATCAGGCTGGGGGTGTGCATGATGAATTTGCACCGTATGTGGCCCATTTAGAGGATATCCCATGGGAACATTTTGGGGGGAGAAAGGAGTTTTGTATGAGAGCCTCTGCTGGCCACATTATGCGGGAGCAGCCCAAGACTTCGCCCTCCTGTGGAGGGAAAAGGCACTGCTCCCCTTGAAAAGAAAAGTCCACTAGACCTGCACTAACGCTGACAGCACAGCTCATGCTGCTCGGCCAGTGGTAGTTCGGGTGCTCCATTCACAGACTTTGGCAGAGTGGTTAGTGACCCTGCCACCCAGTCACATTATGCAATGATTAGGCTTGGGAATAGATGTTTTGTAAAATGGGGTGCTCGGGCGATGTGTGCACCTTTTTGTAACATGTGTCAAGGCTGTGCCAACTCATAATAGGATGCCGGTAATCTGGACCTAGGGCGAAGGCACCCTGAACAATCTGAACTATCAGATCAATAGGCGGCCAATTGCTGGCCTACAGGGTTAGACTGGGCATCACATTTGCCCTGACACCAACACAAAAGTGGCCTACTCTCGCAAATGGCCATTTGATCCTTTTGTGAAAAAACTGCTTGAGCATTAGTATCCATGGAGGGGAGGGGTAAAATGTAAGGCACATTGTGCATTTTAAAGAATGTGGGCCTCATTCCGAGGTGGGCGGTAAGGGGTTAACGGCGCCAGTAAGTGTGCCGGCACCGTTAACCCCTTACCGCCCTAACCAGGTGCCCTTAGCGGGTCCCGCTAGCAGACCAGGGAGCTAACAACTGGCCCTTTATTAATGGGCCCGTTGGTAGCACCATGCCCATTCCCATTGAGCCCTATGGGGGCTCAAATGGAAATGGGGATGTACTGGGTCCAGGTTCCTCGAATGAGGAAATACCGGGTCCTCCAAGGTTGGAATGGCCCGGTAAGTCCTCATTTGAGGAACCCGGACCCGGTATGCGGTAAAGAGGTAACCATGCCGCCAATTGTGGCATGGTTCCCTCCAACCTCGGAATGAGGCCCTCTCTGTTGAGCAGCACTGGTCAAAGCTAATAGCTGCAAACTGTGAGTAATTCATCAAATTGGACCCCTTTGACCAAAACACAGGCCCACCTTGATATGTTAGGAATTCACTTCAGGTATTGCCCTAGCACTATATAGGCCAATCCGAGCCTGCTAGCTAGAGGACGCCAGTCACTTCGAAGAGTGTCCTGCTCAACAGGGCTCCAGCACAAATCAGCACACAGCACAAAGCACCACATGTAGACAGCATGCAACAGACAGAACCTTGAGCAACAGATGCAGAGCACACTTATTACAAAGCCCATACACACAAAGACATGTACTTCTTAGTTTTACCTTTAAGAAAACAAATGATATCCTAAAACATTTGAAAGCAGAGTAGTCATAGTAATACTACATTTAAGAGATACAAAGAAAACAGAATATACTGGGCCTGATGTACAAAGCGTTTTTCAATGGGATTGTCCAATTAAAAAAAAGCTTTTGTAAATCAGGGCCACTGTATCACTCTGCTGAAACTACTGCAGATCTGTAGGATTCTGGCATTTGAAATAGTTCATTTCGTGATGTATAACTTCATGGAAGTAGGTAGAGAGGTTGCTAAGGCAAGGGACGCTTGACTCACACTGGCCTCCGAGGAAAAGCACGTGCTTAATTGCCCTGATTGAGATGTGAATTTCTTTTGTGAAAACTTGAAGAAAAGATTTGAAATGATCTGCATTAATGAGATTTCTAA
Source organism: Ambystoma mexicanum (assembly GCF_040938575.1). Lineage (NCBI taxonomy): Eukaryota > Metazoa > Chordata > Amphibia > Caudata > Ambystomatidae > Ambystoma > Ambystoma mexicanum. The sequence continues at coordinate 720,977,403 of NC_090934.1, forward strand.
TTAAATTGTAGGGTCCTTTGAGGCGCAGTTGACTCATCGGCTTCTGGAAGAAAAAAATGAAAAGCTAAGGAAGCTTTAGCAGGGCTTGAAAGTACCAATATCCTACAAGAATTGACAAAGTGGGATGGTCAAGGGAAAGACATAGTAAACTTTATTGGGATTTGCTGAGCCAGAGGTTTATGTTGGCAAATGATTGATTGGATTGGACCTGTAAAAGTATGCCCTTGATCGTCCATAACTAGACTTCAAGCAACTCTTGAAAACATGGGCCTCATTACGACCCTGGCGGTAAGGGGTTAACGCCAGCGTTAGCTGCGCCGACCCCTTACCGCCAACTACGAGGTCCCTTAGCGCCATGGCGCTTTTAACACCTGCTTTTAGCAGGTGTTAAAATCCATGGCGCTAAGGTACCATGGAGTTAATTACGCCACCGTAATTTACGGTGGCGTAATTAACGCCTTCCCCACTCCCATTATGCCCTATGGGGCAAAAATGGGAATGGGGAAGGGTAAATGGGGATTGGGGACTTACCGCCCCGCCGACCTCGGAATGGGGCGGTAAGTCCGCCAACCACCATGGCGTAAACGTAGTTTACGCCATGGTGGTAAAGTCACGGCCCAGGCGGTAACTTACCGCCTGGGTCGTAATGAGGCCCACTGTGCAAAAAGAGCAATCTTGCTTTAAAACAGCTAGTGATTGAAAATCATCATAATCATTGATTTGAAAAAAAAGATAATTATTAATGAACTTTGGCTGGGGTCTCTAAGAGTTGCCACTATAGAATCTCCACTTGAAAATCTGCCTCAAGTCTCTAGCACCAACAGAAGGTAATGATGCAGGCAATGTTGTCCTCGGCTCATTTACCCAGAAACCACCTAGCAACCCATGGCCGCGCATGCTGAGGCATTCTACCTGGTGGGCGGGGCATACAATTAGGGCCATCAGGGTTAATTGTGACTTCTGTGACTAATTCGGGGTTTGTATCTATAAACAAATGGAACAAATGACTTCATGTTTGTTATAGATTTATTTCACCCGCCCATGCGAATTCGCTGACTGGCTGCCTCCAAGCTGGAGTGGAGAGAGTGGAAGGGGCTATGTTATCTTCAAGTACATCTGTGATTTTGGTGAAAGAAATATCATTGTTATTGAATGACAAAACGAGTAGAGATTAGTGTCCCACCTTGTAGATGCAGCTCATAGTTTGTAGTTGTTAGTTTGTTTTACCACAAAAGTCAAAATGAAAGACGACATCTATTTCTGAACTCAGAAGAATCGCGATAAACTCTTAATATTGTTCCAGTCATGGGTTTTTCAGATGTAAAACTATTTGACTATTACCTTGTGTATCTAAATTGAACACATGTTCTTTTTTAATGTTTTGAAACATGTGGGGAGAACCATTTTTATTCATCATAAACGATCTGTTAAACAATACAATAATGGTAAATATGATGCAATGTAATGTATAAAAGAAAAAAGGCATCGCTTTGCAAGAAACCAACATCCCATGGAATTAGATATGATAGCATGGATCAATGTAATGCAGCACCAGGAAAATCAGTTTCCTAAATGCATGACTCATCTGTCTAAAGGCCTGTGTTCCGATGAAAAATGTCCTATCTTCAAGTTAGGCACCAACGAAGGAAGCCTAAAAGAATCAACTTGCACCACATAAGTGCAACTGGTTTGATCGCCAATAAAATCAGGGTGCCACCAGGCAACAATTTAATATAATTTGGGAATATTTTCAAAAAGCATTCTTTTTCAAAAGGATAACTTTTGACTTATCAATGTGCTGATTCTGGAAATACAAGCAATTCCTATATCATTATCCAGACATATTTAATGAGATCAAAGTAAAACATCATTTTGCTTAACATAGCCTTGAATTATTGTCACCGAATAGCATGTAGATAATTTAAAAATGTTCCTCAAATAACCATCACAACCAACTCCAGATTAGGAACCATGGAGGGGTACTAAAGTGTATGGTAGAGTGCTGTATATTTTCCTCAATTCTACTTTAAGCTCTTTCTGGTGTGATACATTCCATGCAACAGACATCTTAGTCACACGTCCATTCATACTTTGTAGGACAAACACCAACACAAAATCTGTTGAAGCATGGTAGGTATGACTGAAAGTAATTTCAGTAAAGCTTACTGGTGCAATAAAATGTGATGTGTCTGTTCACCTTTATCTGATTATGTATTTAAGCCTATTTTGTTTGAACTCTTCCTGTATTAAGTACTCCAAAGCTCTTATATTGGTCCATAGATTTCAAAACAAATACTAGAGCAGATATGAATAACTGTTTAGTTTCGATGCTTAAAAAAACTCAGAAGGTTATTTTTATGACTACATATTTGAGACCAGGGTTGACTTTAATGTCACTGTACGTTTGTTGCATTCCATGATCATGCTGCCATTGTGTTCTATTTCTATATAATTTAAATGTTTGCCAACTGTACATCCTGTAAATAGAAACTCAATTTCATAACCAAACCTTGCGCAATCATGGCAACTCACTCAACGTCATCTTCACCTCCTCATCCCTCACTTCCACTCCTCCCTGAATACATTACTCTACCTATCACTACTGTGATAAATCTGATGATGTCAATAATCCTTTCCCTGAGGTAGCCTCTGCTCATGCAGCCAGAGATGACAGCCACTACCTGATCCTGACCCTGGGGGCGGCTATAAGAGAGAGGACCACATGGGGGAAGGTGACCCTCAGTGGGAAGGGGTGTCCGTGATTTAAGTGAATCAGAAATGTCAGAAGGAGGAAAATCTGAAAGCCATTTGAATGAAAATGACTTTCGGTTATTTCTCCCATTGACATTTCTGGTAATCTGCACCTCCCCACCACCTTACTGACCGTTTGATGGCACAGTCCGATGTGTGTCACCAACTCCTCCATCCCTCTGCGATGCCGGTTACCTTCACTTACGTGCATGGGAACCGGCACCACAGGGTCCTTTCTTTTTCTTTTCTTTTTAAACTTTCTTTTTTACACAGCGGGGGACTCTAGTGAGCAAAGGTGCAGGGGACACCCCCGCAACACCCACTCTCCTTGTTCGCTGAATGGGATATTTATCCTACATTTTCTTTTTTTTTTCTTTTTTTTCTATGGATTCCAGTGGGATGACATGGCATCATTTGAAAAAGTCAAATACCCCCATTCCCTTTCAGGGATGTTCCCTCACTTCTTCAAGTACTCATGGCATGTTGTAAAACTCTCCCTCAAGCACTTGCCAAGTCTACTTCACGTGTTCCCCAATATCACCCAAGGAACCGTATGTTAACAAATGAGATGAGGAAAAGGCAGGGCGGTACAGCGATGATTACTCCAAATAGGGTGCAACATCAGCTTCCTCAATATCTGACAAGGAACAACATGACAAAAACTGAGACGAGAAAGCAGGACGGAGCAAGTAAGATGACTAAGACTGGTAAACCAACAAAGCAGTCTAGTTGTTTAAAGTAAGTTTATCATGCCGGTAAATTGAAATCTTCAACAGCTGATAACTGAAGAGAAAGGGCTGCAGAGACAGCGTTGTACCACGGCCTGTGCTGACACCGGTCAGAAGGCTGAGGGAAAGCACTCCATGGGCAGCAGCTTAAAGGCAAGTGCAGACGTCACGAGGAAGAACCAGAGAGCAGAAAGCCTGCAGACTGAGAGTACGAGGCAGCAGGAATCGCAAGCACAGAGAAGACATACAGGTTACTGGGTTGCCTGAAAGTGTGTGCCGTTTCATGAAATGAACTTGAGAAAGGAAAAAGGAGGTACGCAAAGAGATAAATATATTTGTGAATCATGCCACGAACGGGCCACAGAACCCATATTCCAAAATAAACTACAAAGTACATGTGAATGATCTTGAAAAAGGAGCAGAGACCCATCATATAAAAGAAGGAGCAAATATTTAAACAGTCTTTGCCAAACAAGTCGCCATTGGGGAGATATCATTTTGTGGACAAAGAGAAAGTAACTTCTTGCAACTCCTGGAAGGAGAGTATGCCAGGCAAAGTCAAGTTTTTCCAAAGAAATTGCAAAACAAGTGTTTGAAAAACTGCATAAAACTCCTGGCAGGAAAGTACACCAGGCAAAGTCAAGTGTGTGTAAGAAACTATAGCAAGAAAAGAATCTCCAGGAAAAATCATGCCTTTGAGATAATGAATGGCTGTAAAGGTGGAAAAGAGCCTGGCAGTAGAGTATACCAGGTGAGTCTGGCACCCACCCACAAATTGTAGCACAGTGAAAAGAGAATCCCAATGACGACACATACACTAAGGATTTTGAACTGATTTGAATGTAAAGAGAAACCTGGGAAGGGAGCCATTTTCCCTACAACTGTGAACCCACAAAGAAGACAGGGTTAACCTCTAGGGGTTACGAGGAACTTGGATTATTCTTTGTTGGAACTTTTCATTTTGCTGAAAGGAATCTGGGGAAGGGAGGCAATCCCTATAACTTTGAAAATTGTCCACGTGGAATATTCTGGTTGGAATTACCCTTTTGTGTTGTATCTGAACATTTGTGTATTTTGAAAAACAGAGGTAATGGTCCTAATTCCGAGTATGGCAGTCCGGAAATAAGGGTGCCGGTAGCAATGTACCGGCACCCTTCCTGGACCGCCATACGACAACGACTTTACTACAAATACTATGATACTACAAATGGTTTTTAGGCCCCACTGGCATGGTTGTCAAAGAAGCACTCTTACTGCCCCCTTTCACTGATAAACTCTGACGTCAAGATCTTTGCTAAGATTCTGACCATTCTGACCCGGGTGTTCAACAGCGCTCAATTTACAACGATTTTTTAACATTCTTGCTCAGATAGGTCCGACAGCCCTGGCCGTGGTGGCCACAATTGGCAGAAAAAAGGCCTTTGTCTCGGTTTCGTGGCAATTCATGTATGCTGTTTTGTACAAATGTAACTTTGGCCCCAGTTTTGTATTATGTATACAACTACTTTATGCTTCTCAATCTGCTAGGGTTAGTTCAAACAAAATGCTCTCAACCCCATTTCACATAGCCAGGGGTAGGGGATAAGCCTGCCCCTTATCGACCCTGCAGTTTGCCATAATTATAGAGCCACTGGCAGGCTTGATAAGACATAAACACAGACACAGAGGCATTTGGCTGACTGGTAAACTCGGAATCATATCCCTTTACACAGATGATGCGATACTCTATGTGAGGGACCCTCAGCTCCACTTGGCCCTGATTATGCAGGACGTTCGCGCTTGTGGGGAACTATCCGGTGTCAGTATCAACTGTACCAAGTCAGAAATCTTCCCTCTGACAGACGTGATGGCTGAGCCGCATGACTTCCTTGGCTTCTCCTGGTTCCCAAGGGAGATAAATCCCAGTAACCACACATCATACTATCTTGTCACTGACCATCGTGAGCAAGATAGCCTTGCTGAAAATAGTAGTCCTCCCAAAACATATTTATTTTTTCCAAAATATTCCACTATGGCCTGGAGTGCAGTTTTTCAAAGAGCTGGAAGTCAGTATAATACTTTTTTTTGGAACTCTGGGGTGCTGTGCCTCAAATGAGACACAGGGCCTCATTACATGTTTGGAGGTAGCCCTGCCCTTAATAAGGGCAGGGCTGCCTCCAAACTCGGGTCCGGGTTCCTTGAATGAGGAATTACCGGGCCATTCCAGCCTTGGAGGACCCGGTAATTCCTCATTCAAAACACCCATCCCCATTCCCATTTGAGCCCCTATAGGGCTCAATGGGAATGGGGAGGGAGCTAATAACGGGCCCGTTAATAACTGGCCTGTTATTAGCTCCCTGGTACCCTTGCGAGACGTTCAGAGCGGGTCCCGCAAGTGAACCTCGTAATAGGGCGGAATGGGTTTACCGGATCCAGCACCATGACCAGCGCTGTTAAACCCATTCGGCACACCTTGTAATGAGGCCCACACTGCCTAAGCCCCATGCACAGGGCTGGTTCACTGCCCCCAATTACAGGATATTATTGCTGGTCGCACAGGTGCAGTATGCAGCTTTCTGGTTTGCATACAATGTACTTAACCCGCATGTTAAGATCAAAAGATATTCTGCGGGTGTACAAGATATTAGATCTCCGGTGCTGACCCCACTGTTTTCAGAATTCTGGCCATTCGACCCAGCAAGTGTGACTGTCTTGGACTGGTGTAAAATGAGGAAACTCTTAGGTGTAGCCCATCCCTTTCATGGTGGATTCCCCTTATGGAACAACATTGGAGGTCATTACGACCCAGGCGTTAACCATGGCGCTATTAGCGCCATGGTTGACGCCGGAGTCCGCCTTGGTGAATGGCGGAATTACCGCCCCCTTCACAAGGTTAACAGGGCGGTAATTCCCCATTCACCATTGGCCCTTCCCCATTCCTATTTTTGCCCCATAGGGCTCAATGGGAATGGGGAAGGCGGTAATTACGGTACCGTAAATTGCGGTACCGTAATTGCCTCCAAGGTCCCTTTGCGGGCCCATTCCTTAACGGCTGGTAAAACCAGCCGTTAAGTTAGGGACCCGCAAAGGGACCTCGTAATTAGGCGGTAAGGGGTTAACGGCGCCTCCACCTTTTACGGCGCCGTTAACCCCTTACCGCCTGGGTCGTAATGAGGCCAATTATGTCCTTTCCCAGGATAGAGGCCGCTACAGAATGGCAGTGGGTACAAAATGGATTTAGCTTGTTGGGGAACATCTATATAGACGGGAACTTTATTGCTGCTGAAGATATCCATGTGGTCACACACCACAAATCTTTCCAATGACTTTGCTACATCGGTTTGTGCAGGGTGTTTAAGGGATTGTGGGTGGAATTTCTGGTTGTACCTGCCAACGGCTCTATGCTCAAATACATTATGGCTGTGCATGGTACCCGGGGCATTGTCTCTACTTTATATGGTCTGGTTTACAAGGCTGTGCTCAAGTGGTCCTCACCAAATAGCAGTACAAATGGGGGCGAGACATGAATTTAGATATCACTGACGAGATCTGGGCCGATATGTGTGCACAAACCTCTGAGGTCTCTTACAATTCCCAGTTACACCTAATACAAAGTAAAGTGCTTGGGCCTCATTACGACCCTGGCGGTAAGGGGTTTACGCCAGCGTTAGCTGCGCCGACCCCTTACCGCCAATTACGAGTTCCCTTAGCGCCATGGTGATTTTAACGCCTGCTTTTTGCAGGTGTTAAAATCCATGGCGCTAAGGGACCTCGGTGTTAATTACGCCACCGTAATTTACGGTGGCGTAATTAACGCCTTCCCCACTCCCATTATGCCCTATGGGGCAAGAATGGGAATGGGGAAGGGTAAAATGGGGATTGGGGACTTACCGCCTCGCCAACCTCGGAATGGGGCGGTAAGTCCGCAATCCGCCATGGCGGAATTGCACCCTCTGCGGCAAGGACCATGGTGCTAATAGCACCATGGTCCTCCGCCAGGGTCGTAATGAGGCCCCTTGACAGGTATCACTACACCCCGACCCGATCGAAGCTCTTCTCTGAAACAAGTGTGGGTTCCTGCCCAAGGTGCAGGGAAGATGATGCTGGTTACTTTCGCATGATGTGGAGTTGTCCAAAGCTTGATGAGCACTGGAAAGACAGATGATCAATCCTTGCTTATATGTTTGGTTGCAAGCTGGATGCCACCCCCTTGCAATGCCTTTTCCATGAATTAGAAGACATAGGGGGCATATACGTAAGCTTTCTAGTTTATGCTTGCTACTGGCAGTGCGCTGCATGCTGCTGCTTTGGCTAAGACCCACTGCACCGTCGACTGGCCAGTGGCTGCGTGCATTTACTTGGGCAAGTGATGATGGAAACCAATGTGCTTCTATGCAGTCGGTTGGGAACCTCCATCCGGTAGACATTTGGGTACCCTTCGAGCTCTTCTTACAGCGCACACAAGAGGACGCACCCCTGATTAGTATGTGACTATTGTTTGGTCCCCATTACGTTGTCCCTACTTGCTGTTTGCCGTTGCCTGATCATACTACCATTTCTTTTTACATACATACTTATGTCTCCTTAGGTTCTCTGTCTGTTTTCAATGTCCTTCCTGATTTGATTGACGGCTTCTATATTCGTATTTTGTTTGAATAAGATGTGACGCCAAGTGCTTTAATAAAGAAAGTTTTTTTAAAAAAGAAAGCAACCCGAAAACCAAGAAGAGATAAATAAAATCAATTCAACTGAGAAATTCACCAAAATGTTCTATTCTATCATCTGTGGGTTTTTCTTATGACAACACCACAGGCAGGGGCAGTGACTGTGAATGTGACGAGAGAATGGGAGTCCCTGTTCAATTTGTGACTTAAAAATGTATTGTTCTTCCTACGGAGTCCTTGACCAACTCATCTGAATTTTAGTTGGAGGAAGATGCCCACTTGAGAGTGGCTCAAGATCATTTCCATGAAACCCAAAACATCAGAAAGATAGATTTAGAAATGTACCTTGATTCACACTTTCTCTGCAAGTAGTACATGAAAGATGAGAGGTTTGTCATTCCTATTCAAGTTCATGAACAGTGTCACTTATTGACTCTCGTAGATACAGGGCCTCAGGTGTTCCTGATCTCTCAAGAAGAACTGAACGCTTTGAAACAAAGGAGAGGTGAAAATCATTGTAGTACCCTCAATTCCCTCCTGCAGGAACTAAACAATTTTGAAAGAAAGAAGATTCTAGTAGATAGAGTTACCATAGCAAACATCCATTCTCTGCACGGCTGACATGTTCCCAGGTTCGAACTTGCCATGCTTTGCTGCCTCCTTGTCGGTTATTGTCTTCTTTCAGTCCTTCCTCTGTGCTTATGTCCCCTAGCTGGACCCACCCCAGTGCACTGTCACAGTCTTTTGTTTGTTTCCATGAGGTACTCTTCATGCCTCTTCGTGGCCACCTCTTCCCAGTACTCTTAGAAAAAGGTTTGTCATCATTCTTATTCTTATTTGTCTCAGTGGTGTCAAGTCTCAAGGAAGGTCATGTTACAGTAAAACACAGTAGTACTTCAGTTGCACTCTCTGCAGACTGTAGGGTTTTTATGGGTGCAGGGGTAAGAGGGTTTGGGAGTTTGTTCATGGAACATGAGTCCTTTTTCCCCCGAGGGGAGTCTCTCTCTGTGAGGTTCCGATTTCCACCACCCCTAGGGGGACTTTTGGGTAGCAGTCTCACGTCCCTAGTCTCAGAGGGAAAGGCTCCCCCTTTGGGAGAAGTGACCGGATCCTGTTAATCGTCACAGTAGGTACCTTACTAGGACTCTGCCTTCTCTAGAATCTGCATTTTGAACTCCCTTCACAAACTATTCTCAACCACTGTCTTCTTGGTACCCATCACTGCATGCTCCATAGGTCTTTCACACATTTCCGTGTAACCCCAATATAATGAAGGACTAGTCGCTGAAAACGGACAACTGCCAAAGATAGCAGTCCACTCCAACGTACCTCAGGACCACTCCTCAAATGTATGATGCCTGACCCGAGACATTGCAGGTTGACTGCTCTCAGTTGCCGGCCAGCCCTCCCCTAACCTCCCCGCCCTCACTTTCGCAAGCGCTATTTTCAAACACTCTATACGTATTCCAACTAAACCACTCGCACTTGGCAATTTCATAAACCCCGCCAAGCAACACCATACAACAGCACTATAAACCTCTCCAATCAATTTATACATCACTGTCACAGTCAATGCATCCTAGCACCAGTGGCACACAAGGCCCCTGTCTGGTAACAGATGGATGCAGAGAGCATGGTAATTCCATTCTGCATGTGTCAACATAAAAGCAAAGCAATATTGTGTTTTCCCTCTCTCCCATCTCACCTAACTGACCCGCCTTTCTTTCAGATACACCAGAATGACTGGTGACCATGCAGATGGAGGCGGTGCATGATATGTATACCAATAACATAACATGACATCATCTGGTCTGCTTCTCGGTTGCCACCTCATCTAAAATGGTTATGGGTTCCACCATGACACTCCACTCAACATCTTTTTCTCTGTCAGATCAGACTAACTCTGCTTTTGGAGCTAATTATTATTCTGGATCTCTTAAACAAGGATTTTAACAGATCATGCAATATCAGACAACTCAAAGGAAACAGAAATATAGCTGGATTTCTTCAACCAATTGTGCTTGACTCTACCCATTCCTAGAGAAGCCCCCTCCAGTGTCCTGTTGTCATTTCTCCCCTGTATGGCAGTCTGCAAATAAGGGTGCTGGTAGCAACTTACCTGCACCCTTTCCGCACTGTTATACTACGAGAATACAGGTAGTGACCTGACCTGCTGGGTTTACGTGCCAATACCAGCAGGTCTCTCGCTGAAGCACCGGCACGGTTAGCAACGGTGATGGTGCTTTAGTGTTCCCATTACATTCATTCCCAGTCCTCAGGGACTCCATTGGAATGGGGATGTACCATTCCGCTGGCACTTGTGATATAGTTGTGGCACCGGGATATAAAGCGTCAGAAACAGTATTATGGGGTTGGCGGCAAACCCAGCGCTGGCGGGTTACCACCAACCTCTTAATGCAGCCCATAGAGTAATTTCCTTTTCTTATTGCAAGGTCAATGAGTGACTCGTTTCAAAGTTTAGAATTATAGGATATTTGTTTTATTTAGGGTCGGTCAGTTGAAGGATAATTCAATAGTAGACAGTCATCCAGAGCACCAACAGCAGGGTTGGGGTTTTGGAGTGGAATTGGACTTCTAGCATCACCAGTGACCTCGGTAACTAAGTATGAGAATGGTGATATTTCAGATGGCACGTGATGGCAACTATCCTTGCACCAGCCCTCCTGTCTGTAATCCCTCTAAAAAGTCCAGGTTACCTCGTTAATTGAGCATGTTGTATGATGTGTGCTTGCTTCAAGATCTTGTCCCTGTCTTTCCAGTAGGTTTACATATATGTATGACTCCTGAAGAAAACACTTTTATTTGCCCCTTGATGTGTGGGCTCACATGGCCAAATACCACCAGCAGTAGTAAAATACTACTATGCCATAATTCCTTTCAGCCACAGAATTAGACGTTATAATTTGTTGTTCCAGTGCACCACCCAAAAGTATGAAATACCACTTGAGTTAGATATCGACAGTGGCATTTCCTGTGATAAGAATAGCACCTAGGGAAACATGTCATAGTTGTCAGTGTTTTATGCAACACCATGAGTTCAGCCAGCAGTAAATATTTACTGTTGATCGTATTCTGTTGCAAAATACCAACAGAAAAACCAAATGTAAACGTATGGGGCTGTGGTAGTTCCCCTACAGAAAATTACATCAGCCCATGATTACATGTGTGTTGTGTGACACAATCAGGCTTGGTCCTACGCAAAAGGGGAAGTCGAACCCAACTGCTAAGTGACATCCTTCCAGCTTAAGACCACACACATCCCCAGACATGTTTCAGCCACATTGAGTAGTATCTGTGAGGTTTAACTATTTGTCTCCAAGTACAGCAAAATCAGGACTCACACCTCGGCATACCCATCTTACTTAAGGTGACCAAGGCGAAACTGAAGAGTGATGGATGGAACATTTTGAGTAATTATAAACCACTGCATTGATCTGGGCAACCATTCAAGCCGTTGATTTTCAGCCAGCTTTGCCAATACAGAAGTGCAAAAACTACAGGCAAATCAGACTTGCTCCCAACCCAGAAGGTACATTGAAGAAAGCAAGCAGAGCTACTTTTGGTCTCATATATTTGGCCCTTATGTAAATGAGGGTAGTCTACAACTGGCTGTATTTCCCACTTACCACTGGCAGTAGAATTAGCATATTAGCGTCTTTGATCACCGCACAAATGATTTCTACTGATTATGTTTATTCCTGTTAAGTAGCTTCATTAATGTTGTTTTGACACAAATGGCCGTCCTATAATAGGTTCCTGTGTCAAAGGTGTGACTCTTCGGTTTCGCATCTTCCCTGAGAGCTGACTCACTCGCCGACCATCAGAAGCCCTCCAGAGAAACCTCTCCTTAATTTCCCAGTTGCAAGAACTATATATGTGCTGTTTGCTCTGGCTAATTGGTAGCAGATGCGGTGCATGTGTTGTCTGAAAATGTGATCAAGCACAAACCCACTCCAGCTCTTCAATCAAGACCTGCTATTTACCCTTGAGCTTGCTATTACACTTCATGTATTGGAAGATGGTGCGGTACTATGTGTTGTCGAGTTTACACAGTTTATTATGGGATTTGATTATTATCAGTGTAGGTTTCCTCTTGCACGGAATTTTGCGCTTTACGTTCTTATGATGCTTTGTTGACATTAGGTGTGACAAAATTGGATGCCAGGAACAGATCTAATTCGTTGAAAAGCAAATCATGCTGTGCATCCATGCATGAATGATCTCTCAAAGATGCATTAGGTATTTATTAAGGCTGCTCATTGGGCCTCATTACGAATCAGGCGTTAAGGGGTTAACGGCGCCGTAAACGACGCCGACCCTTAACGCCTGATTCCGAGGTCCCTTTGCACCATGGTGAGTTTAACGCCTGCTTTTTGCAGGAGTTAAAATCCATGGCGCTAAGGGACCATGGTGCTAATTACGCCACCGTAATTTATGGTGGCGTAATTAGCGCCTTCCCCACTCCCATTATGCCCTATGGGGCAAAAATGGGAATGGGGAAGGGTAAATGGGAAATGGGGATTTACCGCCCCACTCACCTTGGAATGGGGCGGTAAATCCACCATCCACCATGGTGTAAACGTAGTTTACATCATGGTGGTAAGGGTACGACCCAGGCGGTAACTTACCGCCTGGGTCGTAATGAGGCCCATTAACTGCAGGATTTACTGCACAGCATTCCTTGTTACCCAATACTGATAGTTTTCACTTAATGAAGTGCATACATTTTGGGGAAAATGCACAATGATCTTATCTTGCAAAATTAAAGTGGCGGAAGTAAATTCTTGTCACCATCCTCTTGTCCATCCCAGTCTCTAAAATATCCTATCATTCATTTGAACCAAATTACAGGTCATTTGGCCTCTGCATCATCTGCCAGTATGATACATATATTTGAATCTGTCCATGTCCATTTATGTTAGTGTGGGTGTGACAGGGGATGGTGTCGGAGCACCCCCGCTCTCCCTGTAATTCGAGAATCGCTCTGGGTCATGGAGCAATGCGAAGGAGTAGGTAGGACCGATAGAGGAACGAAACACTATGTTCCGACAATATTACATTCTAGCTACTTCAGTGGCGACAAAAAGATATGCAGACTACACAGAAGCAGGTATACTGCTGCTTTAGCAGTGAATAAAATCCCGTTTCTAGCTCCGGCATTGCCCCTCATTGGAAGCAGGGACAAAGCCACTCCAGTACACCAGTGTATTTATTTTTTGCAAAAAGGGGTAAATACACACAAATATATTCAAATCTTAACTATCCCTATGTCAAAAGAGTACCTTTAACCAAGCAACCGAATACAAAGTTAAAAGAGGTCTTTAAAAGTATATCTAACAATAATAAAAGGCCAGATGTATGTTTGTCCGATGCCGTCTCGCACAGTAGAGGCTGCCCGAATACACAGAATGCTCTGCTAGAGGGAGATGTTGCCTTATGATAAACAGTGGTGCAATTCACAAAGCTTCGCCTGTTGTTACTGCTAGAGGGAGCTGTAGGCTTAGGATATACAGTGGTCCTAATGTGGGAATGAAAACCTGTGCTTTGGCCCGTGTACACAGGCCGGTAACCTAGTAGTTTATAAAGTGCACTTCATATTTAGACTGACAAGGGTCCTTAATTGATGCATGCATTCTGCCTGAATGTTGTCCCTCTTCTCTGCTGAGGTTTGGCAGTGGATTCTAGCAGTGGCCAGGCAAACACAACCACAGCAATGAGGGGTCCCTAGCAGTTGATTTCCTTGGTCCGTGTATGGCAGATGCAACCCAGGCTGTGGTGAGCTGCAGTGGGCTTCCGGAGAGAGTCTGGACCTAAGCTGCACCTTTTACAACATTTTCTTTGTCTTGATTTGATGTCTCACACACGTGGCACAGGGACTGGAGGGACCCTTCATCTTGTTACATCACAAGGAAGCAGTCCCCCCTTCTAAAGGGATTACATGAGCATCAATTAGAATTTGCAAATTAGATTAAAGAAATGTAGCTGAACCCGCTCACCGAAGGTACTTATCTCCTTGCAAGGAAACCACTATGTCATCGTATTATCTCTGTACATTGCCACGGCAGCCCAGCTTCTTGTGGTAAATGTTGCACACTCCAGTTGTATAGCAGATAGTAGGTTCATTGCTCCAGCAGCCTGACTCATCTCCATAGCATTCACCAATCAGCTATCCATGAACAGAGCATGGTCTTCCTCATGGCTGGCAAGTTTCCACATTTTTTGCATTGGTCATATATAATGTATTTAATGCCAGACTCCTCCAGCCTCTATGGGTGCACTGTGTATCAAACCCATGTTGCACTGCATTGTCTTGTTCCCTCTGCAAGCAAAGTGCCCCTAACCTCTCCTCCCTGCCCATAAACATGCTATGCTGACATGACTTTGCTCAAGCAACTTGATTTCTAGGATATAACATTTCCATTAACACCGCCACTCCTGTGTTCTCGGAGGAGGTGCAATTCATCTTGGCAGCACATTGGTAGGAGCCTGAGCAGACTTACTAGGTATGGGAACTCAATGAGACACTTCCGGGCTTTGGAGGTCTCAGTGGAAATGTATGAATCCTTTGAGGGTCTGAGCCTAAGGTGAACCCAAAATCTCAGTTTAATGGTACAATCTTCCTGAATGCGGGAATGGTTGGGGGAGGACAACATGAACAATCTGGTGAGTCCCTGTGTTAAGTGCAGTGATTTGCCTTATTTAGACACCAGATAGGGCCGTGTGTATGGGCTCTGCCTATTAGCTGGATAGCTGGATTCATAGAATCTAAGGTCAGGGAGCCAGTTCTCTGTGCAATAACCAGGGGCTTTATTGACCTTGAAATGAGTCTAGGCTACAACTGATTGGTCACTTGTTACATGGGATGTGTCTGGGTCATTGTGGTATCAGCAGAAAGTGGGAGAACTCTTTGTGAGAGGATCCAGATGGAGATTCATTTGGTGCTTTGTCCCCCTTCTCTATTAGACTGACCTATATCAGTTGAAGAGTATATGAGGTTTTCTGTGGGGAGTGTGAGGACAGTTTCTGAGGGTCGAGACTTTGGTAAAGAACCTCTGCATCCAGTCTCTCTTAATGGCTCTCAACCAGAAGAGTAACATGCTGGGACCACAGTGTAGATCCCTCCCACAGTGAAGGAACTGTGTGCCCTTCACATGTTCCGCTTTCACAAGGAATCTATGCACAAAGAGATCTGCTACCAGCACTATCTCAAGATTCATACATATCTACCATGCTGCAGCAGAAATCCTATATATGCATTATCTCTGATGTACATGGATGCATGCAATAATTTAACCAAGTGGTTAGCCTTAAGGCTGTCACTGCAAAATCCAGAAACAAAGTAACCCGGGGTTATTGGCTGTCCACACTGATCCCTCATCTCCCTAGTCTGCTTCATGTTCTTCACCATCCTGTATCCAGTGTGTGACAACAAAAACAGGTGCAATTGCCTGAGTTTTTTTGTTTTGTCACACAAAATCAAGGTGACTTTTCTGCCAGAAAAGAGTGCTCTGCTAAACATACCCACTTTGTACATATGTTCTGTGGTTAAAGGTGTTCGCAGCCATTCCACTTGAGATTATTTCTTCTGACTCACCCTGGTCAATACAGGATTGTTTCAAACGTATGTGGTAGGAATGGGGGGGGTGGGCTTGGCGAGCATGGAGGTGAGGTTGGAGGTCAGGTGGCACAGTACAAAGATATTTTCTTTTGCCTTAGCGCTGGTGATCCTGAAGATACAAGAGGCTGCCCCCATCGGTGCAGGGGTGGAGTCGTTTAGAAGAAAAGGAGTCCAGTGAGGGGGGTGATGCCTGACCTGGGCTAAGAAATGGCAGACATTTAACAGAAAATGGCATCCACTCTGACGAAAGGGGATGTTCCAGTAGAACTTTACAAGTATGCTATTGTTCTGTGGGGGTCTCTATCTGCTGCTGTTCACACAGTTATTCAGAGAAACTTTCAGAGAAACTCCACAATCATATTCAATCCCACTTTCATAGTAATGGAGGAAATGTCGAAAGAACACTGCACAAAAAAGAATTGATATAATTATTTGTGATTTATTTCACAGACAAAATCATTTATATTGCACTTATTTGTCTACCAGGTATATATACGTCATGATTGTTATGTCAATATTTATTCTCTGTCAGTGTACCCTTTGTACTATGATGAATGATAACATTACTGGTCTGTAGATCTTTCAATAAATTCCTAATTCTGTAGTGAATCTTATAGTTCCAACGTCCTTAATTCTCTTTATCATCGATTCTCATAAATGCTCAATTCTCTTGATTCTAAATTCCCTTGATCCTTGACACATGTTTCACCACATAAAAGTGTCTCATTAGGAGTATTATAGCTCAAAAATATTTCGGAATTCTTGAATGAACTTCAATGATAGATTAAAATCTTCTTCAAATGGTAATATTTCTGTTTGGGGACCACAAAAGTATAATTTGTGTTTCCCGGTTTCCCACGTTGCATGCCAAAATTTGCGTACCACTTCCATGGTAAGAAGGGTACTTTCTCAAGTTGGGGAATGCCTTGACTGAGGAATCTTTAGGACGAGGACTAGGCCCAACCAGAGAAAAGCTGCAGTTAAGATGCGCAGGGTTTGCTACCGAAATAGGCCTCACAAGCCCAAGGAAAGTTTCTATTTCTATTTGTATTTGTGTTTATTGATTTATACAAATCCCAAAGCTCTGCCCCAAAACCTATAAGGCACAATGTTATGCAAAATAGCAACAGATATCCATTACATACATCAAGTTACTGCAAAGACGAAAGCAGATGAGCTTTAGGAATAGAGGTAGAGAATTTAAATATAATGCAAAGAAAATCAAAGAATAGTCTGGATTCAAAGGGAAGCCAAGAAATTGAATATTGAGAAAAGATAGAGGTGTGAGGAGAAAGGTAGAAGAGAAAATGAAAAGCAAAATTAAAGAAGAATGTAGGGGAATAAGTGGCTAGACCAGACGACCAATTAACGCAGCAGAACAGTAGTCAAGATGAAGAAAACAAGTGTTGAGATAAGTAGTCTATTAGCATGGATAGAAAGAATAAAATGAACTTGGATATTTTAAAGTTACAAACGTCAAGAGCAGGAAACATAAGAAATGTGAAAAGTGAAGGATAGTGTGGAGTCAAATATGACTCAAAGGTTACAAACAAATTGTGAAAAGGTGATGATAGAGGAGCAAATTATTCAGTGAGGGTAGGGAAAAAGAGAATATCAGTTTCTGAGGCATTGAGGTACAGAGAGCGAGAATTCTTCCATTACTGGATGGCCAACAGACAAGCAGTAGGAATAGCATGGAGGGAGTTGGAGGAAGAGAGAAGGAGACAAATATCTGGGAGTAACCAGCGTAAAATAGCAGGAGAGGCTGCAAGAAGTAATAGTAGAACAGAGGGGAGAAGTATACAGGGGAAAGAGAAGAGGACTAAGAACGACCCCTAATGAACACCAAGTTTGCAGATATTATGGGCTTGTCCCTCCATTGGGTCCCACTCCTCCTCTGATCCTAAAGAGATTCTGACATTGTGGGTTGCTTTTCTTTCAGTTTAGGGTGACCTTGACTTTTATCTCATTGTTGCACTAATACATATGTGAGTTGCTTCGTTCATCTCTCTATTTTTGGTGCTAGTTTGAAAGTTTGTACACACATGGCACATGGCACTCTGGCTCTGTTGATAGCGGGACACTTTGTTGTTGGAGATTGGCGGTCACAGCCCACTTTTTCTTCATGGAGCTGCTTATACTGGCTGCACCTCACCCTTATGTGAGCAACATCAATGGCGGAATATGCACTCTTCAGCTCTGGCCTTATTTTTTAAATGGAGTACAGTTTATTGGGCCTTGTGCTTTTCAACAATAGAAGCATGGCTCTGATGCATGGGCATGTTAAGTTGGAGGAGACTAGGGTGACTATGTGGGACCCACCAACCGTGAATTAAGAATGGTCACCTTTGGGAGGGGAAAGGCGACAGGGGTATTCCTCCGGAGGACCAGATTCACCTGCATTAGTAGGGAAGAGGATGGGAGCACAGATAATTAGGACATATAGGCAGGGACAGCATTGAAGGGTGTTCCAGAAAAAGTTTCATTACAAAAGAAGAACAGTTAATACTATTCTTGTCTGAAAGTGTTTTTACAGTATTTTCCATTTACTCTTTAAAATCGTTCTTTGGGATAGTAGGCACGCCATGTACATCAATGGATTTTCAGACAGTGAAAACTGTACAGCTTGAGAGTCAGTCCTTTATGACTGTCAGGCTAATGAGGGCACTGAGCATACCCCCATAGGAAGTCCCCACATGTATGGAGATTCATTAATTATGTTACAGTATGCCTTCTTACCATGATGCAATCTCCCCAATTATGTCCTGGTGATGTGAAGTACATTTTAATTATAATTGTGAATATGTTTTGTACTCACTGGCTTCTTTAGCTGTTGCTAGGTTACTTTCTCAGAATCTGTCTCCATGCGTATTTACCCTGGGCTTGTGTGCTGCTGGATTAGTCGTTTCATTTCCTACCAGGTGTCCCCTGGGTTCTGTAGTAATGGGGTTCTACAGGTCCCACTCTTCTGCGGCTAACCATTGACTCCAATTGGCCCAAATTCGGTTTTGTGTCCACCCTTCCAGGATTTTTGGGGTCTTAAACCTAGAAATGGGGCTCTTTGTTGGTGCCTCCATTGATGTCATCTGCGGTTAGATGAACCTTTATCTGAAACCCTTAAACTCAACTAAAGTGGCTTTGGAAGGTACTCAACTAAACATTGAAATTTAACCGGGGTCCCCTTTGGATCCATGAGGTTTTCTACGAAAGACCAGACCTATCTTATTACTCTAATTTCGTACAAACGTTGAACGCACGTCATTACACTATTGCCTACTGAAACATCCATCTTAGTTCACTTTTATTCCTGCTTATTATTTGTGTATCCATTCATTTCAATTGGTGCAACAAGACCTTATTGGTCTTGCAGTGTGAGCCTAATCCTTTCCACTGAGCCTTGTTGGCAAAGTGATAATACATTTTACTCTCTCTAAGTATTGTATATCTTATATGGTCTACATGTGTAATATTCCCTTTTACAATGTGTTAGAGGTTATTGGGATTATGGTGACTATTTGGTTGTTGGCCTTTTGGGTCCTGATTATTACTATATGAATGTGTTTTACGGTTATTTAGGCTTGCCTTTCCCCCCACCCATTAGCCTTATATGCACTGTGCTTCCCACCATGTAGTGGGCATACATTTATCTCAGAAATGAGAAGAGTCTGCAATTAGCCTTTTACTGTTTTGATATATGCACTGTGTTTTACTAAATGTTGTGTGGAACTTGGACTTGTAGTTACTCTATGTAATTGTATAATAAAGTGTATATTTTTAAGTATACAAGTGTGACATATTCTATGAGGATATCTATTTTGACTAGTTGTACCTTATTACCAGCATATGTTATGGTAGAACGTTTTATATAGCACAGCTTACACCCTGAGGCAACATGCCACTGAGGGAAATCCAATCAACAATAGCAAGTGGTTAAAAGAAAAAAAGGAGATGATGATATTTAAATAGAAGTGTCTTGAGACGACACTAGAAAGCCATATGGTTGGCCGTCATTCGTAGAGAGAGAGAAAAAGCTTATTCCATAGGTATGCAACCGCAACAGAAATCATTTGACTGCCAGTTCTGGAACGGTAGACTCTAAAAAAAGTAAAGGACAAGCAGGTTGGCCGCGATGGGACTTATCGACAGAGCTTTTGCTGCAAATAGTCAGCACCCCCGCCATTCAAGGCTCAATGGACTAGGCACAATGATTTGAACTCAATGCAGCGTGCCACTGAAGAAGAAATGCGGCCACGAGAAAATAGACCAAAGATAGCCCGGACAGCTGAATTTTGCAGAACCTGCTGTCTGTTTAACAAGTAGGCCAGCTGAAAGAGTTATAGTGCATTGCAATAATCCAGCACACTCAAAATTAGAGATGCCACAAACGGTGTGCATAGTGGGGATGGGAGAAAGGGGAGGACTTTGCCCATAACTCTTTGCTTAAAGTGGTCCTTGTTGGGGTAGTCAGGAAAGGTCCCAACGATAAAGACGGGTTCATGTTGTGCATGACATATTTGTGACTGTGGGTGCAGCAAACTCGGCGCGATGCTGCTATTTTAAATGCATCCAGTGTTGTTAAATGTGAATGGGATACGTTACTTTAGCGTTACCTTTTGTTTAAAGTTGATACATGTTAGATTTGCATGCACGTAGAAAGATAAAATGCTAACATCGCCAAATTAAATATAAACAACATTCAGACATGGTGTGTGTGACGTGACAAATAGTTTCTTAATATGCATGTGGGGAAGGGGGGCCTGTCTTGAAGAAGCCACTGTAAAGTATAGATGATATTCATTAAACATGCATGCACACGGAAGAACATACAAAAGGAATTCATACCTCTGCATGTAATCCAGACCCAGGAGTTTCAATTGTATTTTCGGATGTGCTGTGCATGATGAAATGGTCATCATTTAGAATAGAATGTTTCAATGGAGCCAGTAAGCTGGGAAGGATGAGATAGCCATCACCAGTTCAAAGAGAACCTATTTACTTAGCTTTTTCCCATGTTGCTAAATTATCCATGCAGACCATGTGCAATTATGGTTAAAGGTTAAAGGGTTCAGGCCAGTTGTTACTTCTAAACAAATATTCTTGCTTGTTTAACTGTGTGATGATGTCATGACCTACCACAGACGAATCCTAAGAAGAAGTGTGTTCCACAAATGAGCTGGAGATGGTAGTTAAGATGAAAAGTGCCCAATGAGAATGGAAGAATTGCCGAAATATGGGATTTCTTTGTAGAGGTTTTGTTTAATCACATGTGGGGTGTGGATTGTATCAAAATATATGGGAGTGTTTTAACTGTTGGAATATATATAATTGCCAATTTATGTGTTTCAATGAGACTTGGGTTAGTTCGACTCTATGGTGTCATCTAGCTCCTCCCCGGACGATTGTACAATAAACTTGCTTTGCATACAAACCTGCACTAGTTTCTTAAGTGGGGGCTGTTAGAAACCAGAAGGTGTCTCACCCGCTAGTCGCCGGGGATTTCTCTCTCATGTGGCCAGGGCATGGCCATCGCCTTTGGATCCAGACCCTGGGGGTGGACCAGTGTGGGAGGATCACCTGGGTGAGGGATCTTTGGGGAGTGGCAGTGGGACACCTGATGGTGAGACGTGGTATCACCCTCCCTGTAACACCTTTACCACATGCTACCCGATAGGATATTTAGGAACTCAACCCTCAACCCCCCCTTTCCCTTCATGAATACTTTCACACAGACAGCCTGCTCTGGGAGAAAACAGACTCATACCCAAGCATTGTACCTAACATGTCCCATTACTATGCTCAGGCAAGGTCATGCAATTACTGGTAATCACTCTCACCTGAATTCTATTAAACTTCCCCACACAGATAAAAGGCGGAGCACACAAGCATACTCTAGGCAAGGCAAAACACACAAAGGAACAGTACTTTTCCAATGGCAGCTGAATGAGGGAAGAAAAATGGCACACCAAGAAGGGTAAGCAAATTAGAAAGCATAATTCCAGGAAACCAAACTTAGGAATCCTGTATTGTGTGTCAGAGATACCTGGGGACCTCCTGCATGGCTGACCGAGTTGGGGAGGACCAGCAGTCACTGTGGTACCGTCCTTGGCTCCAAGATCAAAGCAGTGCCTGAGAGATCAACACAGCTGGTAAATTGGGGAGACCACTATAAGACCGGTCTTTGTTGAAGTCAAGGTTGCAAGTGGCAAAATTGTATAAAGAGCATGTGAGTGAAGATTGAAACGCATGTAATGATAGAACCTAAGAACTCTTAATTGATGGATGTTTGAACATTTACAGGGAAAAGAAAAGATGCAATACCAGTGACAGAGTGGTTCCGGTGCTGCGTGGGTGCTCAATCAAAAGACTCTGTAAATATATTCAGCCAAGAAGTGACAGAAACAAAAGTAAGAACATTGTGTAAAGTGCATTTAAGTGGCCCTGCAAAACCCATTGCACATTTGAAAGACTTCAATTTTTGATATCAAGAGGAAAACAAGGAAAGTGAAATTGCATGGTCCAAGCCCGAACGAGAGAGACCAAATGTGAACATTGTGCTAAAGGGATACGAGACCGAACGGGGGAGATCCATGGTCCAAGCCCGAGCGAGGGAGACCAGTTGTGAACATTGTGGTAAAAAGGGCTCCAAGCCTGTGAAAATCCTGATAAGAAAGGAACTTTGGTGCTTGTTTGTTACCACAGTCCCTCTGCAGTAAGAGACTGTTATTGGAAAGGAGGCTTTGGCAAAAGACCCTGACACTTATGCTTTGAACTGTATCCTTGTGGCAGAAAAGCCAGAGTGTGTGCGAAGCTTGAATGTGCCGCCTTGATCCACGCTGAAAACATGGGGAAGGGAAGCCAACTGCTCAACTATCCTGACATATTATTTCTTGAACACTTTTCTTTTTGCATACACTATTGTCCCACACCATTTTGTATTTAGAAGTATGGATTGGCAATAGGTTTATTAGTATAGGCCCTTTTATTTTGACGGACTGGACTAGGACTGCGTTATTATTATTTGATGGCCGGAGGCTGCTCCCATCCTTAGATTTAGGTTTAGATAGGCATTCAACCAACCCATTGAAGTTTAATGAACACCCTTGAACTGTGATCACTTGTGTCTGCCTTCACTGTTTGATACCATGCCTTCCTTACAGGACCCACTTTAGGTTAAGGTGATTAGGGGCCTGCACCTACAAATTTGGTGACCACGATGGGACCCCAAGCTTTCTGAGATGTTTGGGGTCTCCTGTCGACACAACCCGGCTGTGGCACCTCACTGCAAGGACCAGTTTTCAGTGCACAGTGAAAAAGAGAGGTTTGCAGGCGGCCCCATCTGTTCCATCTGTTCCCCAGTGGCGTGGTACCGTGGCCCAGGTTCACATGAGTGCACTTTTGGGGGGTAAAGCCAGAGGGAAAATAGGGGTAGTAAAAAGTTGTTTCTTTAATTTAACGGGTATGGTAATGGAGGAACCGGAGAACATGTGTGAAGTTAGTCGACGTTGCAGGAACTGAAAGGGTGAATGCTTTGAAGGATTGAGTGAATTGTTTTACGTTGTAAGTCCTTTGTAGATATTTTTAACTAATTTGTTATTTTAGATGTGTGCAGTGGTATTCCAACCAACACGTGCACTGTGAGGTCCTGATACCCTTCAGTTTGCTTGTCTGGTTGGCTGGAGCCATTGCCTAGAGGTGAGGTGGCAGTTTATAGTAAGTCCACCCGTAGATACCTTCCTGAAGTTTAGGCATCTATCATTCTGTATTGAATGTGTGGGCGTAGCTCTCACCTCGCCTTTCTTCGTTCAAAGTGATGAAAGGGAAACTTCCTGTAGTCAGCGAAAGATGGTTTTGCTGTACAGAAGACAATACTAGTGATGAATGCACTGAGAGCAGCGGTGTTGTAGGGGAAAGCATTGCACTCCTTATATTCTCTCGTGAAGGAGATATCTCGGAAATATAGGCCAGTATTTTTTTTATAAGATGTTGTCTTTTGTGTAAGAGTGAGATGTAGAAATAAAGCAAGTAGTTGAGCGGAGTGATTGCGGTGAAAGTGAGTGCGTGAGTGATGATTAACAAACTGGGATGGAGAAAGAAGGGGGTTCTTTGGGTGGAGATTTGTTGTGCCATAGGTTTGGCTTTGGTGTTGTTTTTGTGAAAATGTTTTGGATAGCTTGGGTTAGAGTATGGAGACTCTTTCGAATCTTTTGTGGCAGGTGCTTCCTGATTGTAAGGCAAAGATTCTATAATACCATTGTTAAAGGCTGCAGGAAACTAAGTGTAAAATGCTCAATTCTTGGCCTATCGAGGTAAGGGGATATTGGAGAACTGGCATACTTTTTTTAGCTATGATGCACAAGGTTGCGAAATTAGAGAAGTGGTTGAACATCTTACAGCTCTGGAGGATGTGTGAAAAAGAAGGGAAGGTGTTAAACTCTCAGAAGAGGGGCTGGGAATGGAGAATGCAGAAATTCCTTCCACACCAACCCCTTATGGGTGCTATCCTTTATCGCATGCAGAAGAGTATACAGACGATGAGTTCAAAACCTCAATTTTCCGGAGCGACCACTGATGCGAGACGGACACAGGTAACACCATCATTGGCTATAATTCCTAGAAAATGGGACAGAGAGAAAAGTGATAGGGTATCTCCTTCAATGGTTAGGGACACAGAAAGTCTGAGAACGGAGAGCGGAAATGGAATAACTCCCCTGACTGCTAGATTAGCAGAGAGATTAGGATGAAAGAAGGAGAGAGAGTGAAGCCAGCAGCAGGGAGAGCAGTTGAAGGACTGAGAATGAGGAAGAAGGAGGAGGTTAGGCCTTTCCTGCTATGATAGAGGATCGCTGCATAGGGTGGTAGAGACACAGGAGTTAGATAAAATGAAAGAAGCAGTGAGGTTAGAGCAGGAAGTGGTAATGCTGTTACGGCAGCAAAGAAATGAAGAGCAGGAAGAAGTGAGGAGGCAGGCAAAGGATGTAGAGAAAGGAAAGTGGCGGCATGGACAAATTCTTGTTAGATTGGATAAATTGGGGATCAAGGAGGTCAATGTGGAAATGGAGAACAGAAATATTGCCATGGGTACAGGGTTTGAGCAGGGAGGACAGAAGCCAGCACCCTACGGTAGTGCTGAATTATGCTTCTGTGTTTGTAGGGGAAAGAATAACAACAGCAGGAGATGAAGAGGAATGGGAATCAGATGTCGAGCAGGAAGAGCAGGTTGTAGCAGCCCTGCCTCCCACTGCAGCAGCAGAAACAGAAAGTACGCCATGGGGTCTTAGGATGCACCAGGGTACCCGCATGGCTGCAGCAAGTAGCAGGGGAGACCTGGGGGAAGCCGCAGTGAAAGCAGGTGTAACTCAGTTTCTGTTACTTCAGAAGGGTCTGGGAAAGGTGTATTATGTCCTGTGGTCACACATGGACCAGAATATCTTGATGAAGACACTCCCTTCGCTCACTGCCGTGTCGTGGAAGTAGATTTATGCATTAGAGAAACACACTGCCAGTGTCATGTTGGCCATAGAGGACATGAAGAGCTTATTCACGGCCCTAATGGGGGAGCAGTCAGGTGAGCTTTCAAGGCATAAAATAAGCAGTGTTGCATAGCAATTTGCTATGCAATTCTGTAGGTTTGCTAATCAAATGGACATTTATGTAGCAAAGTTAGCTATTTAAATTGCCCTCTTCAATGAAGCACAGCTCACCCTTCGTTCCTCTTTTCTCTGGTCACTTCAAGTGCTAATGGAATGAAAGTGTATCTTCCACTCTTTGTATATTCTGCCTGGCAAAGACCAGCATGTGTCAACTTTATATTTTTTTAAAACAGTCATGCAATTCCATTCTTAAAATGTAAGTTGTTACAAAATGTATAATTACAGTATTGAAACTGTAAAACACTGCATCATCTCCATGCTTTTAGATTAGTGTATCTAGTGCCAACTATATTTCCTTTTGTTGGGCAAGATGCATTATATTGACAGGTGAACACTTTTAAAAATGTACATGATAAATGCTTTTGATGGCAAACCTATTTCTGTAACCTGCAGTTTGTATAAATCGTGTTACTGGCGGCCAACCCATGAGCGAACCCATACTCCTTGGCATTCTATATTATATTATCACCATGTTGCTTTATGCCAGGTAACCTGAAAGTGAGAGGACCATAAACTACAATATTAAACCTAGTTTGCCTAGTTCTCTTCCTGCTACGCAATCCACTCTACTTAGTTTCTTTCTTGCCTTTTACATAATGAATACACAAAGCAAACTAGATGTTTACGCAAAGCAATACTTCCATCCAGTCTGTACATCTACAGATCTACTGCAATACCAAACTTTGTAGTTTGGCTCCAGAGCTCACTTTGCATTAGGATTGTATTATGTATTGCCACCTGGAGGAGACAACTGGCTAAACTGTTTTCAGAGCCTTTTTGATCATATCTATTTATTTGTTCCCACACAGCTAACCTTTTACATTTTACAGACACTCATCTTTGACTCGCAAAGTCTTTTCGCCCACTCGCATAGTCAAGTAGATTTTATGAAGGGCAAGTAGCATTTACAAGCAGTGTTTGAAACTTTTATTTAACATTTACTTTGTTTGCACTATATGGCAAATAAAAGTGTCACTGTCCATGGCTGACAGCAGTGTGCCAAACATAGTGGTTTTGTAGTGACATGCACCATTTTACGGAAATAGCATTTAAAATTTGTTGTCCTCCGTTACTATGGGTTGAGTGCATTTCTCTTAGGCTGAATAGGTAAACTAGATTACCCGACCTGCAGGTCTAGCTGAAGTTTAGAGAATTTGTAAGGTGTGACTCCTCTCACTAAAGTCTTATTTCAGCAGTTTGCAAAACTGCCGTATTGTTGCTCATTTCATGTCTTCTGTACAAATAACGTCTGGAGACATTAATAATATTAGTGCAAATTTGCTAAACAAATGGGTCAGTTTGCTAATCAAGAAAATGTTAATTAGCAAACTCTGCTAATCAATTTTTGAAAACTAATTCATGCTTTGAGCTTTGGAGGAGATTGGGGTATCCTTGAGTTCTGTTGGATATAAATGCCCACGATGGAGCAGCTTTTAACAACTGCAAGGCGCAGATATGGGGGTGCCTTGCAGATTATGTATCCCGATAAGCCTAATTCTAGCCAAAACAATGAAATTGGATGATGATCCTGCCGCACACATCCCGTTAATTTAGGAGATGTAGAGGGCAGGGACGATAGAAGTGTGGGACACAAATGGGTGATTTTTGACCACATGTTAAAGAAGGGACTTCTGAAGGAAGTCCAGCATGATTTAGATAAAGTGGTAGGCATGGATCAAGCAGACATTGTGCCGCTTTGTAAAAGGAGGCAAGAAAAGAAAAGGAGAGTACAGAAGAGGCACAGAAAGCAGGGGGCAAGCTCGTGCAGATAAAATCGGTGAAGATTGGTTTGGAAGGGGCAGTAATTACTAACTCTATGGAGAGACAGCAGGGGCAATTGGGACAATGGTAAATGTGGTATGACATAGAGTTGGGTGGATGGGTATGCCCCCGGTCCAAGGCAAATTAGAGGGTTTCTGAGAGGCAGGGGAGGATTTCCACTGGGAAGTGGGTCATTCGCCAGCTTCAGAGAAATGGGGCCCCGGTTTAATGGGCCAATGGGAAATAACTATGGAGGGTTCTATGGGATTCTGTGTTGGTCATGCAGGAGGTTGGGACAAGTGTCACGAGATTGTTAAGACAGGTCACATTATTTTAACATGGGAGCTCAGCAGATGCAATCACAACCCTGCCATATGCATTGATACAGACATGGGAAAAAAATCCTTTACCCCAAGGAACAGCTACTCACTACACTGGAGAAAGTGTTTTTGGAGGGAGCCCTTTTTTGCTGCCTGGTGCCAGTATGTACCAACAGTAGGACAAGCCACAGGTGTCTCTGATTTGTCCGGTCCTGTCCGTTACCACCAATCTGGAAGAAGAACCTCGTATAGGTGTGCGGGTAGGTGACTGATAGTTCTCATTCATGGTCGACACAGGGGCAAAAAAATCTTGCATTAAGGAAGGTGAATTCCCTTTGTAAGTCAAAATGATGAACACACAGGGATTCTCTGGGGTTATCTTGTCTGTTCCTCATAGCAAAGATCTACGTATCAAGGGAGGTACACAAAATGTATCTGCTCCTTTGTTGTATTGTACATATACCCTGGTGAACCTTCTGGGCAGAGACCTCTTGTGCAAGTTACAAATGTTGATTGCTTTCACGGAGGAAGGTATAGTATGCACAACTCCAGGTTTGTATCTGGTAAGAGAAGTAATGTATTTTCATGAATACTGTAGCAACAGTGCAATAAGGGGGTGCATGTGCATTCAGCTTTGTTTCTTTATGATGTAATGGTTTTGTTGAGTTGGGTTCCTGGGATCAGAAACCGGACATGGCGAGTACCAATTGAGTTCTTGTTTTGGCCTGTTGTGCCCATGAGATAACACCAGGCATCATTGTTATGATTCTCTTATAGGCAGTCGTTATCAAGAAGAACATGGTGGTTCTCTCAGGCACAGATTAGAAAGGCAGACAGTGGCACACAGTGCTGTGCATCTATACAAACTTATCGCTGAGGGACTTGTCCGATGAGCAATTGTTCAAAGACACCAAAGACACAGGAGAGATGGTCTTTAAAATTGGGGTGCATTGCCAAATAGCGATAGAACAAAGGGAAGTACCACAGAACATGCTCATTGTTAGAAATACATCGCACATTGGAAGGTAGATTTGGAAAAGGTGCCAGACCATTTATGGACCCTCAATCCTCATGATGTGGGGCTGCTAAAGAGCACTGGAGCAGTGTGTATAAAATTGAAACCTGGTGCGATATTGCCACAGGTTAAGCAGCCAATGTCTAGATTGGAAGATAAAAAGATGTATGAGACCAATATGGCATTGTTAAAGCAAGGCATAATACAACCTTCTGTGTCCCCATGTAACATGATCATCTAGCCTGTGAAGAAAGCAAAAGGGCCCAGTTGGAGGATGGTCCAGGATTTGCGCCCCATCAATAACATTGTTGAGGCAGAATTTCTGGGGTACTGAATCCTGCCACCATTCTCCGTAATGTCCCTACTGATTCGACCCACTTCATGGTGATTGATTCAAAAAATGCATTTTTCTTGGTCCCCTTAGACCCTGATTCTCAGTACCTCACAGCGTGTATGTATTGTGGTCAAAGATTTGAGCACACAAGTTTTCCCCAGAGGTACTGTGAATCTCTGAGTGTTTTTAACAGGGTGGTTCAAATGGATTTTGGGAATATACATGTGTCCAATACAGTAATCCATTATGTGATGATTTTCTAGTCTGTAGCACTACAGAGGAGCAGTGTAGAGGAGATTCAATAACACTCCTCCGGGAGAAGGTGTACAAGGTGGACAAATACAAATTGCACTACTACCAGACAGAGGTACTATATTTCGGGCAAGTGATAACACCTGCAGGAAGGAAAATAACTCTGGAGAGGGCCACTGCGATAAAGAATACACCTCAGCTGGTCATGGTGAAACAGATGCATCAGTTTCTGGGGCTCTGTAACTATTGTAGATCATGGATATTTGACTACTCTAAGTAGGTGCGGCCCTTACTGCAGGGCCTTAAGTAAGCGCAGATGGTGAAGGGTCTGATAGAATGGTCTGAAGAAACAGCAACTTGCTTTTGAGAACTCTAGGCAGCGATCAGTAATGCTCCAGTCTTGGCGACCACAAATTACAAGAAACCATTTTCTTTGTTTTCTCACCCAAATGGGCAGATGATGACAGCAGTCGTGACCCAGCAGACATTGTTAGGCCGCAAACCTTCAGCATATTATAATGGAACCCTAGACCCAGTGATGCGGGCACAGTTCCCTTGTGAGCAAGCTTTAGTGGCAGTGGCTTTTGCAATCCAAAAGTCTTCAACTATTACCACGGGTTGCCCGGTGACACTGTATGTGGTGCATGCAACCTTCGTGACCTTAGAAAAATCCAAGTTGACGTTGACGACCCAAAGAGTTTCAGGATACAAGGCCATTCCATAAAACACATAGATACATCACATGCAGTGTCACCTAGTAAATCATGTGACATTTGTAGCTGAGCCAGTGAAACCTGATGATATTGTTCATGATTGCACAACCCATGAGGGAGAAGAGGAAGAAAGGACAAATGTTAAAGAGGATGCTTTGGAAAGAGGGGAGATACTTATTGTTGACGTGTCCTCAACAATTAAACAAGACACCAGTGAAAGGCATGTGGGATCAGCTGTAGTGGGCTTTTAAGAGGGAGAGTACTGGGTCATTCTGAAGAGACGATTGCCTTCACATTACTCCTCGCAAGCGGCAGAAGTAGTGGCACTTATAGAGGCGCTAGAAATCAGAAAAGGGAAAGCAGTCACTATTTATTCTGACTCTGCATATGTCACCTCCACTGTGCATTCCGCTTATCAAAGTGGCAGAGAAGAGGGTTTAGGGGATCTGACAGGACTCCTGTCCAGCATGCTGCACTGCTATCCAGACTAATCAAAGTGCTAACCCTGTCCGCAGAGGTAGACATAGTTAAATGTATCCCTCAGGAATTATGCCGCAGCCCAGGCAGCATAGGAAGCAGTGTACTTACAATGTACAGATTCCCAGAAAATGGAAACAGTGTCCCAGCAGGTACAGTTGCCAGACCCATAAACCGTAGTCCGGTGCTTCAAATCATAGAGATGTAAAGAAAAGCCCCTAGAGAAGAACAGCAACTCTAGAAAAAGAGAGGATGTGTTCTCTCACTCGCAGATTTGATGTGGTGACAGGAGTTGATGGGGAAAGTAGTAATGCCCATAAAGCTGCAGCAGAGCTCCAGGAGGAATGGTTTATACCGAACCTCTGGGCCATTTAGGGAACTACATATAGACTTTGTGGACATAATCATGAGGTGCATCAATTATCGGTATCCCATCATAATTGTTTGTCCATTCTCCCAGTGGCTTGAGGTTGGTCCCTGCGTACCTCCTGATGCTAAATCTACAGCAACATTTCTGTTAAGAGATATATTTCCACAGTGGGGACTGTTTGCAGAAATTACCTTGTTTTGGGGAATAAATCACAGGTTGTGCTCGGTATACCCTTACAACATCCAAAAGACTGGAGGAAATATTTCTCTAGACCATGTGTGAACAGCGCTCTACACTTTGGTACAATACATTATATTCACAGGGTCACTTGTTTCCCCTGAACCATTTGTGTCTATTCACTTGTATGTGTATATTATACATTAAATCATCACATACTATTTTTTATGTATCAAAAATATATTTTTATTTGTTTCACTCTAAAACATAGAATCATAAAACAGTGTATACACTCCTATTTTATCTCAGAGTGTGTATACAACAATCTAAAACAGACATTATATATGCTGGTCCGATAGCACAGCGAGTAGAGTGCTCGTAACGCAGGTTCGAATCCTGGCAGGGCCAAACTCAGCCTTTCATCCTTCCGAGGTCGATAAATGAGCACCACACACCGTGGGTAATAATAAGCAGCGCTCAGATACCTGAGGGTTCGTAGCGCTACATAAATACTAAATTATTATTATTTATTATACTTTCCGCATTTAGGCACTGTATTATCACAATTTTTTGTGGTATCTTAATTCATCAATGTTTTAATTCTCTTGTTAAATAAATTCACAACAAGGATCATAGAGTAGAACCCCCTCTAAATGAGACGGCCCACCTTAGTCCATACCACTTAAAACTTCTCAGTGCTCACTCCACTCATTCCAATCATTCACACTGCATTCAACCATAATCCCAACATGTTTCTTTCCTTTGACTGTTAATAATTGTTTATCGGAAATTCATCAGGGGTAAAAACCACATTCATTTGTGATATACAATAGTCTGTTGACTTCTTGGAACCATCGAGGGATCCACACCTAGTCCCTTCTTGTGTTCCTATCTTCAAGCTAAAACACTGAATGGATATCTGTGGGAAACAAGTAAAGGACAATCGACTTTTATTGTTCGATACATCCATGTTGTATATTTTATTACATACAACTCACTATGTGTAACTTCACAGCAGGAGGGAATAATTAACTTGTAAACTCCTTCTATACATCTATCAATGACGTTCCCACACTTGTTACAAGTAACAGGCTTCAAATGATTCAGTCTCATTAATATTTCTTTCTTTTTATCGCTGTTCAGTTCCCTCTTATCAGGTCACCTACTAGTTAGTATGCATTAGACAACATATATTGACACACCAGCACTCAACATAGCAAGATCCCATTATGCCTCAATGATGTCCTAGAGTCCTAGGTTGAAATGGATCTATTACCTAGGAGATCTAGCTTCCTCATTACCCAAAACAAAAAAAATGTCTTCTTACCCAGATGTCCAAATTTCAGTTGCCGGGTTGTAGCTTTAATACTTTCTCAAATTATTAATTCTCAGGAGCTCTCCTCTTCTTCCAGTTATTACACCTTTCCCAATCTTCTGTGGGCTACAGAGGACAAATACCAAAATAGTCGGGCTCAGATTCTTAGCATAGTTGTATTTCTATATATTCAGCCGAGGCCTTAATTTTTAATGTCCATCTAATTAACTTATACTTGAAGGCGGACACCTTAAGGCCAATCAACCCTTACCGTCTTTGGACTGTTCCAGGACTGGGTGTTGTCCCCTTTGTTTCGCAGGGCTATGAACTGTAATTCTTCCTCTAGGTTAGAGAACACAAGTCTCTATGTTGTAACTGACTCAACTGCTTTGGCTGATCAGCAGCAGTACTAGTGAACACAAAAAACTAGAAGTTAGGCGGATCAAAAAACACATCCTATTCACTACAGACGACATGTAGGCGCTGCTGTTGCATTTTCTAATTTTCATCACAGTTTTTACCTTTATTGTCTTTTAGCAGTTCCCATACCGGGTGTTATTCCCTGCCTCTAGCTGGGCTGTGGACTACACTACAGCTTCTCCTCTGAATCTGAGATGTCTCAAACTTATTATTGATTCCACTGCACTGGCTGATTCACTATAAAAGGCAGGGGACATAAAAATGACATCCAGAGGACAAGAATGTCCTATTTGCTTTCAAAGGAGTTGAAGATGAAAAAAACGTTCTCCCCCTCCCGAGGTTGCAACCCTTCCATTTCCTGACCGCCCATTTTCATTTATATTATACCGCGGTGTAGTCTCTTACCTTTTTCTTCTTACGTGACCGTTATGCCACGTGATTCTTTTAGCTGGAGGGAGGTGCGTTTTTCTATATACCAAGCACCAGTATATAATTCGCCTTCGGCCCCCTGGCTATGAGCCAGTTTCCGAGGCGTACTTCACAACGGCTCCCCGCCATTAGGCCAAATGCCGTTCACCTTGTGCAGATGCCAATTTCAGCGACCCTGCTTTTCCGCAACATCCACCAGACAAAATGATCTCAACTTTGCCACGGCTCCATCAGGCGCGGCCAAACCCACAGCTCCACCAGTCCTCGTCCAACTCAGTACAGCCACCAAAAATGCTGATGGGTACAACTTATTGTCTTCAATATGTTGTAAAAATGGCGATAAATATTTTGATGATGTGTTTATTTCACTGTACACACATTTCTAACTAGCAGTGTGGTTTAAACTTTTTATACATATCCATTTTTCTTAAATTATCTTGTCGCTACACATGATTTGTGTTTATAATCGACAATAGGATATTTGCCATGATCCTCAATCCTCCTTACTAAGGTACTGGCTCCTGGGCTTCCTCGTCTGCAGATTACTGTGTGCCATGGCATCATTACCAGCCATCTATGCTTGTCGGCTCTTGGGTTTATTTATCTACTAATCATTGTGACCCATCAGATTTTAAAGGCTTTTACACGTTCTCCCACCAAGTGTCTTCTTAAATGAGTAAAATAGCTATGATCTACCCATAGCTCCGGTTTACCTATATGGTATGAACTCAATTATCACCATGTTGTCAAAAACAGATCTCACAGTATTCCAGTTCATTCGACTCTTTCATTTAGTCCCAGGTCTGTATTGTTAGTTAGGAAAATGAATTCTTTCTCTTTCAACACCAGTTTTTTACGATCCAAATTAGTATCATTACTGGTCTTTACCTGACAGACTATGGACCACCTTAATTCTTCAACCTTATGTATGTTTTCTATAAAATGTCCAACCAGTGGTGCTGAGTGCACTATTTTTTATGCAACTTTTGTGCTCTGTGATCTGGGTCTTGACCTTTCTTTCTGTTTTCCCTATTTATAATTTCTTACAGGTCCACCAGATCACGTATACACAAATATTCACAATTTCAAATACGATCATTCCTAAAAAAACATCATTTATACAGGGATTGATTTTACTGAGTTAACACAGACTATTGATATTTTATACTCTTTTCAGATTGTCAACATGTTTCGGCCTTTACGTTACATTGGGTACTATCTCCAGTGTCTGTTCCAACATCAACTTTGTAGCCTTCTTCAGGACAGACTGATTTCTTTGATTCAGTAGTAATACTTTCTTGTACCCCATTACTATTTTTCAGAATAATATGTGGCAGGTTGTAATAGATCTGACCATAGCTCATAAGGATACTAGCAAAAAGTACACATCCTCCGAAAGGGTTCTGTTGACAGACATGACATTAGTCTCATCAATTGTTGAAAATCAATGATTATGTAGGTCGCTGTTCCGATTCACTTATCTCTTGATGTGCTTTGCACTCTGAAGTAAACTGCACTGAGAATGGGCGTGTGTGCTGACATACCCCAGAGCAGACGATGAGGGGAGATGAGAGTTGGTGTGCTGCTGCATACAGGGACCTATTATACTCTCTCCCCACCTGTTGCCTCACCGTGGTGGGTTGCAGCCTGTGGCGGTGCAAATGTTGACAGACATAACATTAGTCTCATCAATTGTTGAAAATCAATGATTATGTAGGTCGCTGTTCCGATTCACTTATCTCTTGATGTGCTTTGTACTCTGAAGTAAACTGCACTGAGAATGGGCGTGTGTGCTGACATACCCCAGAGCAGACGATGAGGGGAGATGAGAGTTGGTGTGCTGCTGCATACAGATACCTATTATACTCTCTCCCCACCTGTTGCCTCACCGTGGTGGGTTGCAGCCTGTTGCGGTGCAAATGTCCCAGTACCTTGTATTCTAGGGTTGTTGACAGGTCCTTCTACGACCACATTGATGTTTCTCCGATTTCAGGCAACCATCTCATGTGTGATGGTGCTGAAATCTGGGGAAAGGGGCAGGGTGTCCAAATGTTATGTAGCCAGTAATTTCCAGAGGGTCCTTACTGGTAACTATGCAAAATGTGGTGCAGATTGGCGAAACGGTATGAAATTGTATAAGGAGCAACATATTGCCAAGCCGCATAGCCACAAACAAATTTAGAGTTTTGCTGAAATCTGGTTAAAGGGGTGGGGTGTCCACACGTCATGTAGCCAGTAATGTCTAGAGGGTCCTAGCAGGTGAGAAATCTGATGCAGATTGGTGAAACAGTGTAGAATTGTATAAGGAACAATGCTCCTCCAAGCCACAAACACACAAACACATTTTTACTTTTGCTGACATACAAGGAAAGGGATGGGGAGTCCAAATATGTAGCCATTATTGGGCCTCATCACGAGTTGGGCGGTAACGCCGGTGCTATTAGCGCCGGCGCTAATAGCCCTACCGCCAAACCCCCCGGCGCTATTAGCGCCGGATGACGGATTTGGTGGAAGGGTTATTGCCCATTCCCCATTGGGCCCATTTGGGAATTCCTCATTCCCCATTGGACCCAATGGGGACCCAATGGGGGAAATTCACGCTATTACCGCCGGCGGATTTGCCACCGGCAGTAATAGCGCCGAAAAATGGCAATTTTGCTGCGGATTTCCCCCCAGCTTAGAGCTGGGGGGAAATCCGCCAAGGCCATGATCTGGCGGACCCTTAAATGCGGCAGTAATAGCGCTACCGCCGCATTTAAGGGTTACCGCCAGACTCGTGATGAGGCTCATTGTCTGAAGGTCCTTTGGTGCAGATGAGTGAAACGGTGTGGAATTGTATAAGGAACAACACTTCACCAAGCCACAAACCCGCAAATGTTCATTTTTATAAATATAGAGTGCAAGCCACCAAGGAGATCTGTGACGAAAGACGAGGAATAAAGCTGAATGCTGAGTTCCTTTATAAGGTCCCAGAAAACCTTGTTGAATTGTAGTATCCTTCAAACATACGGTAGGCAATATTTAATTCCTTATAAAACACGACCATACACTGTCTTCCCATTCAATGCATGGCGTCATGCTTAATGCAGTGTAAGAGATCTTCCAGTTACTAGTGCATTTTATTAATGCAGAATATGTTAGGATTGAAACAAATATTGTGTAGCTTCTAACATGTTGCTCAGAAATAGCTTAAGACATTTAATTAGTTTTCTGTGACACTTTACAGTAATTCATTGATAAGATGCTGTTAATGGTTTTATGTGTGTTTGTGCACAGCTGGAGTTTAAAACTACAGAGTAGCTGCACACTACCATGCATTTTAAACCAAACAAAGATGGTAGATGCATTTTCTTAAAGAACTTAAAATATTTGTTATGCAAAACATTAAAAGCTACATATCAGTGTTTTTTAACCAAAATAGATTCTGCATTGATTATATGTATCTACAACTGGAAGATCTCTTACAGTAGATTAAACAAGATACCAGGTATCAAAGGGCATGACAGTGTGTCAATGTCAGGGTTTGTGTCTGTAAGTGTGCGTGTGAATGATATGTGAATTTTTTGTGTGTAAATGTATGAATGAAAGAGTATATGTTTTTCGGGTGCACGTGGGAATGAGAGTGCATAGTGCATGGATGCGTAGGTGAACGAGACTGTGTATATTGTATGGGTGAATGAGTGTATGCTATATGAATATGTGTCCTTGCATGTGTGCCAAGCTTGGGAGGAGGCCAAGATTTGCTGGTGGGTTGGTAGGGGAGCTACATTGTAGCAGCAGCAGTCAGTCTGGACATATGTTCTTGCTGTGGAATGGTAATTTGTACTGGAATTAAGGGTAAAGCCAACATGATGTGCATTCTTGCGTGGCCATACTTGCCTAAATGGGTGCAGCCAGTTTGAACATATTTACTAACATATTTACTTACAGTGACAGGGAATTTTTTTCTGGCGTTTAAGGTAAAACCAACATGATGAGCGTTCTTCGGTGGTCACACTGGCCTTTATTGGTGCAGCCAGTCTGGACATGTTGTCCTACTATTGCATGGCATTCTTTACTGGCAAAGCCAACAGGAGAATGTTCTTAAGCGGGTATACTACCATTCATTAGCAAAGTTGGCTTGGACATGTTTCCTTACAGAATTATTACTGGCCTTATGGTCAAAGCAAACATCAGTATGTTCCCATATGGGAATACTAGCATATATAGGTGCAGCTAGCGAGAACATGTTTTTATACTACCATATATTGAAGGCACAGGAATCAAGAAAATGCATTCGAAAATGCTCCTGTGCGCAGTTGGTGACTTGGCAGCTACTGGATTCTTTCATGTGTTACTGTACAAAACCAATTTCAAACTGTGTGGCCTTTTAGTGAATTTTTCACAGAAATTGTGGTGTAAAATGCACCATTTTAACCCATTATTTAAAAAAAAATTCTCAGGGAAAGTACCTGCCCTGATCCCATCTTAGCTGGTTTGGATTCCCTCGCTCCACTCGCTCATGCTTTTTTTTATTGGCAACAATTATGCCCCTTCAGTTAAAACATTCACCACTCACAATGCTTTCATTCCTTGTTTTGGTTTCCAATGAGCTTTACGTGAAAGCTACAGTCTTTATCATATGTATTGATAAATGTGAGAAATACTTCAACTTAATGTTATTCCAGAGAAATACTTGTGTATGAGTCTTACACATCGAAGGATAGAAGCAATGAAGATGGGGTGATGTCATTGGTGGATGAATGCTGCACGGCATCTGGAAAATCTCTACTATTTAAAATTAAAAGAAAAGCAACGTATACAGTGCAAAGAAAAAGGCACCAAAAATATATAACCGTTATACACCTATATTGGAAGTGACAGGACTTTTGCATTTCATTCTAATTGGGCTAGAATACATGCTTACAAATTGTGAATGAATTATGCATGTTCATATTTTATTAATCATTCCTGTGGATACTCCTTGCATTCAAGACACTTGATAATGCTCTCCAAGTTGTTATATTACCGGTTACAGAACTGCAGCCTTTTAATAGGCTAATGGCATTTGATTGATTTTAAAGGAAGCACATGTTGGAGTACCTTGTCATTCCAGGATAGATGGCCATTCAGAGAACAATACAATGATTTTAAAAATGTATATTTTATTTTAATGATGTCCCATAACCAACTGCCTAGCTGTCTAGCTATATTAGGGCAGCTAGTGTAACTCAAGTGGTTACGCAACAAACTGTTTAACAGATTCTTTTTTAGCCCTATCTCAGACACATATCAAGCCCCCTGGATCCCTCTCCCCTGAGCTTACAATGAGCCAAGAACCAGGCTGGTTTATGAGAAATATATTGGTATTTATTTAAATAAAAGTAATACAAATTAGCACGAAAATGTCAAACACAACTTCATTCGTGGCATAACACAATCAACTTCTCTAAGCATAAATAAATCACAAAAGTGAAATTAAAAAGAACACAGTCACAATGTTTCTATTTCTGCAAATTCCAATTCATGAAATAATTACACTGATCAGTCACAAAGGCAATTATTGTGTAATGTTGTGCAATTTTGATTTTCCTGCAGGCTTCAAATGCTAGCAGTAGGATTTCAAGATTGGTAATTATGATTTTGTCCACACTTTTGGTTTAAAATAAACACAGGGTGATGTATTGGTTTGTTTTTCAGACCCTACCTTGCTTTGGTGTATGTGGGGAAGTGCATAGTGCATAGATGTGTGGACAGAAAAAATGGAATGCTTTGGGGAATTTTGGATTTCAGACCCCTTCTTACTGAAAGGCCTGTGTTGGGGAAGCTGGATAGAAAGGTTGGACGGAGTTAAGAACAAAGACACCCCTCCTCCTTAAAGAAGTCTGGGTCAGCTGGACAACAATGATTACCCAATTAATGTATAGGCTATAGTTTTCAGCACACACTGGGAA
The DNA here is from genome assembly GCF_040938575.1 of Ambystoma mexicanum. Taxonomy (NCBI): domain Eukaryota; kingdom Metazoa; phylum Chordata; class Amphibia; order Caudata; family Ambystomatidae; genus Ambystoma; species Ambystoma mexicanum. The sequence goes on from NC_090934.1 coordinate 721,016,330, forward strand.
GTGACAGTTGTTAATTTTGAATTTTAACAAAATTCACCCCGTAGTATTATGCCAAATGGGGAATAGATTAAATTAATATTTTTGGTCAATTAGGCTAGGGATCTACACAGTTTTGCCCCCACACCCACTATAAAGGGAAAGGATTCAAGGCAAGCAGGCTCCCCTACCTTTTGGTTTCCCATGGCTCAATTCTACTTACATAGCAAACCTCTGATTACGGTTCAGGAAAGCCAGCTGCATCACAGGACATTCTGGAAAGATAGGGCATGGGTCTGGTCACTCTACTCTCAAAGATGTCCTCCCGCTCTCCACCATACTACCCAGTCAGCTTTGAAGCCTTCCTAGGAATAGACAGCTCCATCCAGATGCACTCTCAGTAATCTCCTCCGGTGTCGCCTTACAGCTGTCAGATGGCAAGTTTCAACAGCCTTCTTGATGGTATGTCTCTTCTCTCTGTCTTCCTGTCTTTCTCCCCTTTTCTCCTGTCTGTTCCTCTCTGTGTCTTCTTGTGCTGACCTTTTTCGTGCACCCTGTCCTAGTGCAGTTCCCCTTATACAGCAGTGATGACACCACCAATTTTACAATCTTGGGCATGTACCCTGCAATAATCACTGCCACTACGATTGCACAGTTACCCTTCTCTCTCCTCACAAATCCAGCCTCAAGTCAAGACTGATTTAGGGGTCTGGAGAAACATATGTAAATTCCCATTTGTAATCGCCCCTTTGTTCTCCTTTCAACTTTTTGGCAAAAACTAGTTATGAATCACAACTTCATAATTTTACTTGCAACTGCCATACTAAACATATTTTCTGTTTCAGCTAATCATGGTGAATTAGATAAGTCGACCACCAAATCTGTATCATGTAGCACGGCCATGTGGCATGCTTCTACCATTTCCATAAAAAGCACAACAGTTATGAATATGTAAGTTATTAAGCATATCCCTACACTGAATTTCAACACCTTTAGCAGGAAATGTTATTGCGTTTGGTCATTAGATGAGAGATGTGACATCCAGGCTGAGAGTGGGAGTTTTCCTTATGATGTTTTGCCCACAGCCAGCAAAAGGGACTGTCTTGGGCTGACATTTGCCATGAAGACAAAGTGGCTCTTCAAATGTCACTGGAGTTTTGTAGGTGAAACATAATTTACATTGCTTTTGGTCAACCCGCAAATCATGTTTTGTTTTCCTGACATTTTTCTGTGAGCAGTGATATTTTTTTCACTTTTTCTTTTTAAAACCGTTTTTATTTGCACACACATGTGCAGGCCATTTTTGTTTACAATGTTTAAAAATCCTGTTTTCCATATGACAGGGATCTTTGATTCCTCCTTCCTTTGGAATAAATGCTGCTTATCAATTGGTAAAGACAGGTAGGCCCCTTTCCACATGGCTCTTTAATTTTACTTGATAAAAAACAACACAGTTCAGGCTGTCTTTGTTTCAGTGTTTAAAATGCCTGCCATTCATGGGAAAGGGACTTCTGTTTGGGGCATTTAAAAGCACTCACAGCAGACAAGGGAAAGAGTGCAGCAACCGGAGCTGTTCCTGCCGGTATGTAGGAGGGGTTTGAGAGGGGCGTTCGGGATGAAGTGGAGGAGCGGGGCCATCAAAGGAACTCCGGGAGGGACTAGGGCCACAGTACTGAAGCGCCAAAAAAAGATGGTGGAAATGAATTAACGGTCTTTGTAGGTTGATGAAACACGGACGGACACTGACAGTTTCCGTTTGCATTTTCCTTCCTTAGGTGCGATTAAATCAATTGTGACTGAAAGTGCTTTAATTATCAAGTTTGACTTGCTGTGTCTGGATGGTGGATCTGATAAGCCCTTGTCAAGTTCTCCTGGAAGTGGATGTAACACTTTCCATCACCCCAAACGTTACCATGCATCGTTTGAAAAAGACATCATGTGAGCAAAGAGACCAGTGAGGAGGATCCCTTAAATTTCCTCTGATGTCCTTATTCATGCTATACATGCATGAACAATGCCAACGACATGCCTTTTATCCATCCATCAAAGGAAGGTATGTGTGCATTTGAGCTGCTGGAGGTTCACATTGTGCAAATCGCTTATTTACCTTTATGGTTCCCAATTGCATGACTGATTTCAACTAAACAGGTGTTTGCTTTGTTGGAAGTTCTATAGCAACATACATATGTATGACAGAATCGTGGTTGGCTCTAGGTATGGCAACAGCCTGTGCTAGGCTCTGTTGTTGTCAAAGTCTAATAAGTGGTTCTTGTGTTGCAAGATCACAAGAGCTGTCAGGGTTTAGCCAGTACCCCAAGTTGTAAAGTAAAAAAAGGAGGACGTTTTCTCCTGGTTATCTTGCTTCAGTGGTTGAAATAATAGTTCTAACACAGTAGTTGTAGCGATACAGGTTTTGCTTTTATTGTACCAGTGCTGGGTTGTTTCTATAATTCAATTTGTATGCATTTAGTACATTTACGGGCAATTATGTCCAATTGTGTGCCTTGTTTGTCAGCCGACACGTGTTTCAACCCTTGGGTCTTTATCAAGGCTATTGTCAATAGTCTCTAGCCCCCTATGGGGTCCTGGTCTGCGGTATTGGTGCTGTCCTTTGGTGAACAGTGGCCCGTGTTGGGCCTGTGGTTACGGCTTGGATCTCAGGTCTGTCCCGGCTCCTGTATCGCTACAACTACTGTGTTAGAACTATTATTTCAACCACTGAAGCAAGATAACCAGGAGGAAACGTCCTCCTTTTTTTTACTTTACATATGTATGATCTGGTAGTTCAGCAGATATGGCACCAAGCTTAGGAATGTCCTTCTCCTGTGTCTTGGTCATATACTGAGCGCGTGTTACTGGTAATGTGAAATACTGAACTTGTGCTTAAAGGTAAGTGTTAAACATTCGCTATTTCACATCTACTTTGTAATTACTGAGAGTGTCTTGTTTCCTGCGCTGCCTGAGAACAGTCATGATGAAACCCAGAAGATTTGGAAATGAGTTCCAATCCCATGTCTTCTGTTTTCTAGTGTGGCTCCAAGATATTTATGAGATCATATAGCTGTAGAAATATGGTATATAATGTATATTTGGTTATTATATAATTGGTTATTTATAATGCACTTCACACAGAAGAGGTTTCTAAGCTTGGACCCGTAATTCGAACTTTTGTTGCTCTGTGTCTTCTTGCTTCCACGACAAGCTCATTGCCACTGAGCTATACTACCCTTGGTCAGAGGCTGTGACGTACACTAGAATTGCTGCGTTGCATGGAACTTGTGTCTCTGCATTCTTTCAGGATGTAATTACAAGAACATTAAAGTACATCTACCATATTGGTTCCTCCCCCCCGTGAGTAACCACAAAGGGGAGTTTAAAGGCAGTTCCCTCCTGCTTATGCCAAATTCTTGTAGGCAAAATAATTATAAAGTTATTCCTGTGGCTAAGTCCCTAGCCAAACACTTAAATGACCCTATCTGTATATAATCTCTTGCCAATTGTATGGGGACCCTAGTTGGTGCTGCTGGGCCGACTGCAAATGGTGTCGAGATCTAGTCCCTAAACTCTCTAAAACACTTTCCTAGTGTCTAGTACGTGCACACAAAATGGAGGACAATTCCTTTATGTTTAATTTGTCACCCCCAAAGTGTGTGTTTTATCATTAAAACAAAAACAAAAACAAAACCAAAACAATTGATTCTATGGGCAGTTGTCGATGGGAAAAAGGAATTTTTTTTAAAAAAACGCATTTCTTGCCAACCCAAAATTTAGGTGAAAACAATACGTGTGGATAACAATTTCAATTTCTTTAGGCAAGACCTCAATTTTCTTTGTAAGGGAATGGAGGTCTGGGTCATCCACCAGGGCAATTAAACAGTCAACCGGTTTCAGCGGGATTCTCAAGTGGCCGCTTTCTTCAGGACGAATACTTTTTTCAATTCTTGTATTCTCAACAATATCTTCAGCACTGTGAAGTATTAGAGGGTGTCTTCTAGGGTCCAAAAGTGGATAGGGTGAACAATTCCTGATCCTATATGGACAAAGACAAGAGAGACAGTCGGGCTAGTATCAGTCTCAAGTACTATAGAAGTCTATTAAAAATCTATTAAAAATGAAAGATGAGAACTTCTGGTGATTCTACCTGCTGGAGATAATGTTTTTCATACCTCTGTGGTAGAGTCCCAGTATCTGTAATACACTGTGTGTCTTCAATGATTTTCACTGCAGCAGAAAGTCTTTTAGGGGGAGGGTCTGTTCTGTTGTCTCTCCTCACTCCTATAACCTGTAGTTGAACAATAGACATATACAAGTTCTTAGATTTCCGACTGATTTCAATTTTTTAGTTAGCAATTTTTCTTGTTTCTTATCTATGACGTAGTTAAGAAAGCTCCTCTTCAGGAGTGTCCTGTCTGCATCTTTTTCTCACTTAAGAAAACTCAGGTTTCATTGTGGGCTATATTAATCCCCTATGGGGTTGGTGCTCATTAGCTTGTAACTAAATAGCTCCCCAACTCTAGGAGCCTGCATCCTCTAGAGTTTGTCCCTAGAATCTGAAGAGCCCCAGTATGGTATTTGCAGCATAAAAGGCGTTGTTCTTACCGCTTACCTCTAAGTGCTGGTCTGTCCGCTTTCAAGACGTATCCGGTACTGCGCCATCTTGTTTGTTATGTGTTTTTATATGCTGAGTCATGAGCACGTGATCAACGGTGCTGCATTACGTGATCGCGGGATCGCGTCACGTGTGCGTAATCCAACTGCAATGATTCACTGAAAGGATGTGTTTCCTACGAGTTAGCAGTTCAGGGTCCATGTATACAGGTGCCGCTTCTGTGTATGTTTCAGACATTGTTCGTGGTTACCTGGGAAATGTAGTGAATCACTATTCTGTTACTTGATCAGGTTATGTCACGTGTACATTGTCACGTATGTCACTGATAGACTGCAGTACGTCCGATAAACGGACTGTAGTTCCGGCCGGCTAAAAGCCAACATAGTTTAACTACAGACCGAATTATTGAAAAGATTGTAGTTATTGTTGAGGGGGGGAGGGTTTGTGACATGGCCGCATGTGTGTTGTGGACGCGACCAGAAGTTACTTGGGAATTGTAGTGCATCCAAAGAACGAGCTGCAGTTCCGGCAGGGAAAAAAAAACAAAGTGTTTCAACCAAAACAGATGTTGTTTTTATTTTTAAGATGCCGCAATGGCCGCGTCTGTGCGCCTATGAACCTTGTGGCGTTGTGGAAGCGACCAGAGGTTACTTGAAAGTTGTAGGTTAAATCTTACACGGGCCACAAGAGTAACCACAAGACACCTTTATTATCTATAAAAAGGAAGGAGGATGATACTTAACCCATCAGAAAATGCTGAAATCGATGTCTATTTGTTGCTGTTTATTTCTTAAGGTTGGTGACTGGATGAGCCCACCTTTATAGAACCGCCAGGGTTTGCCAGCAAATCTCCTCATTTAGGCCAATCAGGTGGCTACGGGTTCTATATATCCACTGTTGTTCTCTTTTTAGTAAGAGGGCTGTGATATTACCGCCTCTTTTGAGTACTCTCACTTTCTCTATTATAGTCCACATAAGATCATCTTCAGTATGGTGTTTCTCAATATAGTGTTCCACCAGAGGGGCCGTTCTTTTTTGTGTCCTGATGTTTGAACGATGCTCGCCTATCCGTGTTTTAATGGCCCGTGTCGTCATGCCAATGTATTTCTTATTACAGGGGCATTGTATAAGGTACACTACATTAGTGGTGTTACAATTGGTCAAGTTTCTCTGTTCCCAAGAATACTTCCAGCCTATGTCTATGGCTGTAGTGCGTTGTGTGTATTTACACACAGTGCAAGTTCCACATGGTGTGTGGCCCTGGGGTTTAGATGTATTCCAGAGTGTGTTTGTGCCAGCAGTGGGAGATGGTTCTTTGTAAGTATGTACTAGTGAATCTCTTAGGTTTTTTCTCCTCCTTATAGCAAACTGTGGTTCTGGTAGTTGCTTTTCATCCACATTGAGTATGTGCCAAGCCTTCCGAATTTCTTTCTTTAAACGGTTGATTATGGGTGAATGACTGAATACTGCTGTGATGGTTTTGTCATCTATTTTTCTCCTCCCATGTTGGTTGAGGGTTATTTCTCTAGGCATGTTTCTTGCCCGCTTTTTTGCTTGTTTGATGATTTTGTAAGGATAGTTTCTCTCCTGTAAGTTGTTCGAGAGCCTAGTTGCTTGTGTGTCGTACTCAACTCTTGAGGTACAGTTCCTCCTAAATTGGAGTAACTTCCCAAAGGGTAAGTTCTCTTTCAGGGACCTTTGATGAAAACTATTATAGTCCAATAGAGAGTTTCTGTCAGTGGGTTTTTGAAAAACCGTGGTTTCAAATGTTTGGCCTGTCCTGGTGATCTTTAGGTCAAGGAATGTGGCAGAGGTTCTGCTTGCCTCAGAGGTAAATTTGAGGAAAGGGTTCAGTCCGTTAATCCACTCAATGAACTTATTTAGAGTTGCCTTGTCTCCATTGAAAAGTAAAAAGACATCGTCAATGTATCGACGCCAATTTATTATATCCCCCCTCCTGTGAACATGGCAAAGCGGATCTAAGCACACCACAAATTAGGGTGTCAACACCCTATTTCCCAACACTGAAGTAAAATACTGAAAACTGTGTCAAGACTGTCAGTTAACTAGAGAGGATCCAAGTTACAACAGCAAAGTGCATTAAGCACATGCTGGAATCATGTGTAGCACTATATCAGCCGCAGATGCCCATGATGCCATTAGAATTGGGGTATAACACAGACGCCTTGAGCTGGTGCAGTGCTTCATGCACATTTAGAAATGCAACGTCCAATTTTACAATAACCTCAGAATCAGGCTATAATTAGTACCAAACACTTGTAGTTCTGTCAAACATGATTTTCTAGTTCAGTAAACAAGTAAAGTTTCAATATTGTCCATATTTCTGATCACAGCTTAAACACTGCCTTTCAAAAGTGTTGTGTTTCATTTTTTTAAGATGGAGGACGGAACTCTGAGCGTTGCATGGATTCCTGGCAAGGTTGAGCATTGTGGAGTGATGTGAAGCCACGTCTTCATATGATGAAAAGTAAAGTGCTTTTCAAAGCAGCTTCTGAAAGGAACGCTATAGAATGCCCATTCAAAACCTCACGCTGTACAATTTGAATTGTTTTGATTGTCATTTCCAATTACATACGGTTTTGAAAACAGTCTCAAGGACTAGATTGCTTTATAGTGAATGGTTTATTGTGTTCTGCACCATTCACATATTTTCATTCACTGTTGTGGTGGAGAATGGGATGGCAAGTGAAGCAGGTGCTCCTTGGAAATTAAAATGTCCTTTTCCATAATTTCCCCACTGACCACTTCATATCCTCTTCTATCAGCAACCGTAACAATAATATTACTTTGCTGCTGATGTTTTAAAAGCTTAACGTCTGCATTGCCTATGTGGACCATCTTTTCATAGTATGTGCAAGAATTCTCATTGATGTTCATTAATTTTCTAACTGGTTTGTTTAAAGATTTCATTCTACTAGTTCTCAGAATGAATATTGTTCTCTTTATTTCCAGGGCAGTACCACTGCGTGAATGTATCATTTACGCTGATATTAAAGAAGGAGGTACAGTTACATGGTACCATTTCTATCAAGTTTGTTGAAACATGTCTATGAAACACTGTGGAGCTCATTTCAATATAGCTCGTGATTTAACGGCGGGGCGCTATTAGGTGAACACTTGAACATAAATGGCAAATGGAGAGGGCAAGAGGTGGCATACAGACGTGCCTATTGCCCTCCCCTTTTGCACTCCGCCGTGCAAATGAAGTAAACGCTGCCTGCCATGTACGCATGGGGTCCGCCTGCTTTTTGCTGATGCATAAAGCAGGCATACCGCATAGGGATCCCCAGCATTTGCACCCGCATGAAAATGCATGCAGGTGCAAATGCTGGAAGATTTGTATGGTGGAGAGCAAGGGAGCAGCGGGAACGCAAGTATCGCTCTGCCCCTACTCAACCCATTAAAATTAACAAAAATGGGTTGCACCGTTAATTGAAATAGTAAAAGTCCTACTTTAACACTATATGTCTTTATAAGTTGCAGGTACTTATGTTTTGTAGCAGCATGCGGAAGGCACACTAAAGGAAAACCGGCCTGGGCTCATCCAGGTCTTGACTGGATCTGCTGAGAGGACGCCCTGGGCTCTTCTGGCAAGTATCTCTAGTTGCACTTACTCTCCCTCCTTGCTCATGGAGTGGGCTACCTCCTTTAACTAAATTTCATGTTGATGTTCCTTTTAGTGACAAGTCCCTATGTGCCGGTTCTCTTATTGTTCATGCAACACACTGTCATGATTTGCTTCTCGACAATTGGTCTTATTTTACTTGCATTAATGAGACCTGTATTGGTGACCCCTGCGGCCCTTGCATGGTTCAGCTTACCACATTCAACTTCGATATTTCCATCAGGACCGCACTGCAATTAATCCTGGAGGAGGAGTTGCTATTGTATTTAGCTCCCGCTTTACCGGAACTATACTACCCTTGACCCATAATATTAAAATGGAGGCACTGCTTGCTCATTTTGCGTTGCTGTGTACAATGTTTATTTATTTATTTATTTATTTATTTATTTATTTATTTATTTATTTATTTATTTATTTATTGATATCTTAATTGTATATCATTCTCCTGGCCATGATTGTTGTTTTTGTGATTATTTTCTAGAATTAGCTGCTGACTTGCAGCTATGTTTTTCCAATCTTTGCATTGCTGGGGATTTTAAGCTTAGGCCCAATGATCCCATGGAAACAGAAGCTCGGAGATTTGTTTCAGCTATGAGTGTTCTGTCTCTGATTCTGTTGGTTACAAGTCCAACCCATCAGCTTGGTGACACTCTTGATCTTATTTTGCCCATTAAAACCGACATCTCTTTTTACCCTGCACTGCCTGTGTTGTGGTCTGACCAGTTTATCACACCTTCTACTTGGGAAGTCAAATAAGCAAATTCTAGTCGTAAACCCTGATCTACTCCTTGTCGCAACTGGAGTTTACACTCTTCAGATGTGATTACCTCTGAGGTGGGGACTTATTGTTCGGACCACCCATCAGCTGATTTGAATGTCTTCTGGCAGGCTTTCTCTTTGTCTGCCGACCATCTTGCTCCTTTAAAAAATCCCAAACCTAGGGACCAGATGTCTGAGCCTTGGTTCACTGACCATCTTTGTGCTCTCCAGCTACAGCGCAGATAAGCTATGCACAAATGACGCTTGGCCTATGGCCCCTTGGCCAAGACTGCTCTGTGTCAAATCACATCCAACTACCATAAAGCTATCTGGGAGGCAAAATCTACTTATTTTTGTCAGCTGGTGGAATCTTCGATGAATCAACCTACAGAACTTTTAAGGTAGTGTGTTCCCTTTCATCAGTCTCTTATGGGGCCATTCTTCTTTCTCAATCTTTGTGTGACTCCTTGTCAAAATATTCTATTGACAAAATGGTTAAGTTCCGAAATGATATCTTTTACTTGGATCTAGCATTGGTGAAAACTCAGCTCAAGAGCTCCATCACTCCTAATTATGAGTCCTGGCCCCCTGCCCACTATTTACCCATCAGGAGGTAATTGCTGCCACAATTAGATTAAAATCGCCCTCTCCTACTGATCCTATGCCCTTGTTGACAGTGAAGACTATTATTGCTCGATTAGCTTCACTGCTCACCGAAGCAATTAACTCCTTGCTTCTTAGTGGTCAAATTCCTGCTGTCCTTAAAAAACCGCTAGTTATACCTCTATTAAAAAAACATTGGCTGGATCCTACTTTTCCCACAAATGTCCACCCTATATCACTCCTTCCATGTTTGATGAAGCGCCTGTAATGCCTGGTCTGTCCTCTACTAAGATCTTTCTTGGAGGCTACTTCCTTTTTCGACCACTCCCATTCTGGCTTCCATCCGGGACGCGGCCTAGTGGTAGACGATCTTGCTCGGCTGAGGGATCAAGGCGGCCAAGGACATGTCATGGTGCAAGGATTCTTAAAGTGTGATCAGAAAGACTGCATTCATGGTATTGTGGAGTGAACTTGAAATGTAAGATTTAAAACAGACAATTTGAAAGCTGGGTGTGTTTTGCATGTGTAGTACTTTACACTAAGTCCGACGAAGCTCATAGATATACTTAACATACCATTATTGGATTCAAAGAACAGTCTCTCTAAACACAACTATTTCCACCTCTAAACTTGAATGGTAGAATATGGGCTATATTACAAAAGCTTTGCATTGGTGGAAGTGCAATAAGCACTGGGGTATACATTGCCTCAGTGCAAACAATGCAAGATTTCAATACATTTCGTCCTTAGGGGAATGTTTGCCCTAGTCCTGAGTAAGGAAGGGAGGAGTTTTCCCTAGTGTAATAATGCTTCAAAAGAAAATCAATGTTTTCATTAAGGCAATTATTGCACTGGTGATATTTGCACGTGCGATGATGCAGGGTGTCTGTAATATGGACCTATGTCTTCATTGGGATGTAGTTAACGTGATACATGTTGCACTCTTTCCTAGTGGGGGTAGCTTCAGAAACACTCGAGTTGAAAATATCTCTAAGAAAGGTAGAAGTAGGAGAACAATAAAACACAGGTAATTGAAATCATGATTCTACAAATCATAGACCATTAATTAATAGATAGATCGTTACTGAATTAAAATATCATATTTCACAAATGTAAAAAGTTCTTAAGTTATTCAAGGAAATTAGTACACATTATGAAAGAAAAAGAAGGCAAAATCCATATTTCCACCACCACAATACACATGGACAACAATAATCATGAGAATGCGGTTTAGAACCCTTTTCCAATACACATTTTCAAATTAGTGAAGTTTTTCGGTATCAACTTGTTTGATTCGTTATTTACTTCTATTGTTCGCTTTGTTTACTTATAGTTAATGTTAATGTTAAGGTATTTATATAGCGCACCATCACCAACCGAGTTGGTCTCCAGGCGCTCAAGAGGATGTGCAAACAAAGGGATGGGGTTGGGTTAGTAGGTGAAGAGGGCGTAAGAAAGTGAGAAGGTGGAGTTCTGTTGGCAGCTTCAGTTCGATTTTCACAGCCCCGATCTTCAACTGTACTACCACCTCCTCCAGAAAGCTCTCTGGCTCCTGTATAGTATGGCATATGATTCCTTGCAAGGAAGATGGGCCTATGTAATCCCTGTCGATATGCATCAAATTAGGTGGTTGTTAAGGCTATGACCCTCAAAACGGGCACATGAGGAAATCTGGAGAGGCTACTGTACATGGTTTCAGGGTGAATTCTGGAATCCTGGCGAAGATGGATGCAGGCACTGAAACAACTGTGGGCATGTGTGGAGCAAAACACAACACTTTCAACCTCAACAACACCTACAGAGGGATCCCAGCAGGGAAGTCTTCCACATCACTCTTCACGACTGTCTCAACCCCACCCTCTTACCCAAGTGCATTTCAAAGGCAGTGCTGGAGGGTAGAAAGGTGGATGGGATCAGATGAGGAAGGTGATATATATATACATATGAACTCATAGGATAAGGGAGGTGGAAAGGTTTGTAAAGGGAGAGGATAAGTGTTGGATGGGTGTGTGAAGTGATCAGATAATGAGTTTGGATGGGTACATTAAGGGATAACATAAGGGGGTACACTGGTGTGAGAAGGGATAGGATAAGGATTATTGATGGGGTGTACATAAATATAATAAATATTCTGGTACCTTAGTTTATTCATAACCACCACTCATGTAATGATGGCAAGAATGTTCTCACAAGTACACATTTCTCAATCATGCAGCCACACCTCTGTTAATGTTCACCTGAAACGTACTTGAACAATCCTAATTGTTCCTTTGGCTGAGGGCGGTTACAGAAATGGAAAACACTCCTTTGCAGCCTTGTGCTATCACCTTCATGATGTCATGGAACCTTTGGAAAAGCACTGCCTGCCCACATTGGGTTGGATAAATTGCCATAGCTTCTACACTACACTGGTTTCTTTGTCAGTTGAACAGTGCTACGCTGTTGGCACCACTGTGTCCTTAAAGGGCATGTGTCCATGCATGTCAAAGCCAACATATACATGTCTACTCACACATTTATTGCATGCCCTGCGTGGTTATTATTCAACCCATATTGCACTAAGCACCTCAATGGATGTCGTATATGTCTTGTAGGGCTCTTTCAACTCGTAGGCCCCATTACATTCCATGATTGGAGACCTGATCTGTACACATATCCCATTGGTGCTGTTCATGCCAGGGGGAACAACAACTGGAATGCATAAGTTCTTCTTTACCAACCTAAGAACCATGTCTGTTGTCCTCTGTGGGTGCCCATGAAAGCATTAGTAGGCCATCATGTGTGGGCCAGTAAACCTGGTGCTGCAGTGGGTGATGGTTAGGTCAGCATTACATGTCATATGTTGCATCTTGTGATTATTGTACCCCTGCTCGGGACATAGGCAACCACATTGGTACAGGCATACATTCCATAGCACCTATGACATTCGGGAATTGAGATATGTTGTCAAATCATCCTTTGATGGCATAGATGGCTTACATGGAAGAGGTTAGTGCAATATGGGCTAGCTCATGGCGATGAAGAGCAGGTAATACATGTGTGTGCACACTTGCGAACAATGGTTGTGAAATGCCATGCAACATGCTGATTCAATGATGACTGAATGATGGACGGTGACAGTAGCACGCAAAAGGACCACACACAACAACTTCAGGTGAGGGTGTATGGCTGTACGGGTTCTATGATGCTTGCCTGAAAATAGTTTTTTTTACACATTTCATTGCAAATAAATGAGGTGGAGACTCCCTGCAAGCCCCTCGCCCCCCTCCACCTTAATATATAATGAAACCTAACCCCCATCTACTTTTGCGGTGCAATGTGTACAAAAAACTCAAGCAAATGGGCCTGTGAGCAAATGGGCTAGTACCGCATCTGCGTATACTAATGTGACTTTGCAACTTGCATGTATGAGCTGCAGAAATGTCATGAAGGTTTTCCTATGGAGATTATAAGGGTTCACTATTTGGCTGCCTTTGAGGGTCCATGGGGATGTGTAGACTCCTCTTTCTATTTCTTGGATGTGCAACCCTGTGCTCCTGTATGGTATCAAATCTCCTAACCTCAAACTTTATTAACAGCTCTCCAATGTGGTGTGACAGGGCTCTGCTTGGCTGTATGGGGTGGTTTGTATGGTTTAGCTGTTTAGCTGGGACCTTTCTCTGGTGTTACTACTGATAGCAGGGACCTTTGTTTGATTTTAGTATACCCATGCAATCGCACACCAGCTTTTGGCAGGTGGTTATCTTTAGTGGTGTTTCTGGCGCTATTTTTGGCAGTATCGCAAATCTGAATCACTCTCTATTTATTAGTTGCTGTTTAATTGCGTGTTCGCACTCAGCATTGATGCTGGAACTTACCTTTACCGTTTGCATGTTTTTTGCTTCTCAGCATGCATTCTTTTTTTGGTGCGGGGTTTCCCTCTGTGTATGGCCGAGTGGTAATACATAATTACTATGGGTACTTCCCACTTTTTTGGTTTTGGGAGGCCTGTTTCAAAAGGGATGAAATATAGAAACAGGGAAACAGGCTACCCCTGCTGTATGCAGATTTACTGATTGAAGGTACAACTTCCATGAGCGTGTGTACATTTTGCTGGGTTAGGACTTAAGGGTGCCGGTTGGGCCCTAGTAAGCAACCCAGAGGTCAGGTACGTGGGTGGGTGCTGTCGGTAGTTTAAGATAGAGTGCTTGTGCTGGAGACTTGATATGTGCCCAGCTATACGGAATGTGTATGTAGTTTGTCACTGTATACTAATAGCAGGGGTGTAGAGGCACGTCAGGGGTTTCAGTGTGGATGGCTATGCAAGCTGCTAGACCAGATTCGACATAGCCACAGCTGCATTCTAGAGTGCATGGATGGGGAGCCGTGCCCGCAGCATGTGTCCACAGATGTGGTGCAATTTATACATACCTTAGACTGAAACAAAATGTATCTTCGGTGTCACTCTCTTAGGTCTTTCATGCTGACAGACTGGTCATTTGAGTGCATCTGGTGGGGTTAGCATATTACCTTTGGAAGGACCTGGCTGGTGGCTTTTTTGAGTGTGATAGGTAAATAAATTAAATAGGCCTTGCCATCTATAGCCTAAGACCAATGGTATAGTTTCCCATCCACAGCAGAAAGAATTGTCTAAGTGCTTATTAGTCCATCTCTGTTCCTACCCTCAAAGCCATTAAAGTGCATTCCGTGCCCAGTAGCTAAAGTTGAACTGACGCATTTCCTTTCTACCTTCAGTGAACCCTATGGGTTGAGCATTCACAGAGATTGGGTAAGCCCCTTTATAATTAGGTAGAGCCATCCAACTGCGTGCGTGACCATAACTGTCCCTAATTTAAACTGGTCCTGCTTCCATTGCTAGCTCTAGCGGTTCATCTAATTGAGCATTCCATACAGACACTTTTAAGAGGCCCTAACTTGGCTGCGATCAGATTTATAGGTGTTGTTTGATAAGCGGTTTGTGCCATTTATCGAGTTGATCGTCTGGAAGAAGAGGAAGGAAAAAGCCAGGTTTTGAGGGACTTTTTGAATGTGAGCTGATTGTCAATACTGCGGATGTGGCGAGGCAGAGAGTTCCAGATGGTGGGAACTTGGACGGAGAAGGAGGATCCACCCATTTTGGTGCAGTTATATTGGGGAAATAACTAGAAGTAAAGCAGTGGCGGATCTGAATGTCCTTGAGGGTAGGTAGCATGTGAGTTTATCTTGGAGGAATTTGGGGCTGGTGTTGTCGATGGCACAATGAGTAATGAAAGATGGCTTTAAAGGTAGTTCGTCGACCAATAGGGAGCCAGTGGAGGATTCTCATTGTGGTGCTGATGTGTTCTCTCGGCAGGAGGCCAATGAGCAGTCAGGCTGAAGTGTTTTGAATTCTTTGGAGTTTCCTAAATAGGAATGCCAGTGTGCCTGGTTAAAGGCAGTTTGCATAGTCATGGTAAGGATGGCAGAGATTCAGTGTGGATAGGTGAGGTAAGGGAAGATGTGCCTGAGGATGAGCAGGTGAACCTATATACTTTACAGCGGGGCAGTCAGCTACTCATGCATAAGAAGTCTGTAGGACTATTTTAGAATGGCAATAAGCAATTCAAGGTCAGCACAACCCAATGTTACACTTTTAGAATGGCAGCAGCTATTCAAGGTGAGAGAAACCCTATTGGTTATAAACTCTAACACTATTTTTATTAAAGAAAAAGTGATGATACTTTTCCAAAGAGTGGAACACAATTCTAGGGTAAGTAAGAACTCTAGCAGACATTTAAGAAAGGCAATCAGAAGTTCAAGGTAAGTAAGAACCTAATGTGAGACTATTTTAGAAAGGCACTAAGCAGTTCATGGTAAGCAAACCCCAATGGTACACTTTTTGAATGGCAGTATGTTATTCAAGGTGAGAAAACCCTATTGGTAAGCTTTTACACTTTTTCAGTTTCAGGAGTAAAAAAACAATACCAACTTTTTTACTTTATAAAAGAGAAGAACACAATTCCAAGGTGAGTTATTACCTTTGTATACATTTCAGAATGTCAGTCAGCAATTCAAAGGTAAGTAAGAACTTAGTAAGACTTGTGTAAGGTATTCTATTTCAGAGATACAGTTCCAACACTAACATCTTTAGCAAGTCAATACTTACTTGTTATATATTCAATACAGAGGCTTATACTTTTAAAGTCCTTCCCTATTCTAGGGCATGAGTTATCTCAGAGGCAGAAGAGGGACCCTAGTGGTCTAGGAGCCAACATTAGGCAGGTCAGGATGAGGCTCAGATGCAGGAAATTCAGAGCACCAGAGGATTTCTCCTTCAACAAGTAAGTACAGACTTCAAAGTTAGTAGAAAGTGTTCGTAGAAGGCTCTCTAGATGAGTTCCAGTATTAGGACTGGTCGAACGGCATGGACAACCTACCAAACACACAAATTACCCATTCAGTATTAACTCAAGACTGTAGGTACTACCCAAGCCAACGGTACCTCAAAAGTGAATAAGAGCTTTGCAGATGGACACTTTTAAGATGTAGCAGCGCAGGACCCGGTCCATGTATTCTTTGTCGGTGATGAAAGAATTAACACTGGATGGAAATTTGCAGCAGCAGTTGACATAAAAGGCTTCCAGCAAGGATTTTTGTTGCGTCTTGTAACTCTGTGGATTTGGCATCCTTTTACAGGAACTAGATTAAGAACGTTCATTGCCAGGCCAATTCTCCTCACTATTTCAGTCCTGCACTCTAGTGATGGGACTTCAAGGAGTCCATTCATGTCTCTGGAGGTCCAGCAGAAGTCTGTGAAAGATTCAGCTAGAATCAGACTTTGTAAGACGTTGCACAGCAATCAGGTTCGAGGTCCCTGGTTATTGGCGGTTTGCAGCCCAGCAAGGTCATCGCACATCTGGGACAGTTTGTTTTGTATGTCGTCTCAAAGGTGAGGTCCACTCAGCAGCCAGAAGAATAAAAACATTGTTTCCTGATAGGTATATAGACAAGACAGTTCAATGTGTTTTTAACAGCGCTTTCCTGAAATAATGTGTAACTACTTCCACAGCAAAAGGAAAATAACAAATGCTTCCCATAAGAATTATATTTTGTATGGTTTTATCCTATTTGATGAATGCCTATCCCTTTTTAGGAGTATGGAACATCTGTTTCTCTGTGTTATTGTTTAATATCAAAGCCTACTTAATTGTTTAAAGAAGTTTTCTTTCCATACTAACTCAATTTTCCTGGTGAATATTTTCTGCTCAAAAGGACTGAAGAAGAACTGTCCTTTGGTGAAAACAATGGGATCTTTCAATACTGTTAGACATTTGCTTTTGGCACTTAGAAGGAATAACACATCTAATTATTTGCAAAAGACAGCCACATTAGCAATTTATTTTATTATTCTTATGGCATTAAGAGAATTGGTCCTTTATAATGCAACCAGGTCAGTATTCAGGAATATCATTACTGCTACCATGGCAAGTGAAATAGTAACACAACAATTCCCTGTAGTATTTACACAGATGGAGAGGCTAAAAGAAAATGTACTGGATGATGTTGGGCATGTGAACAAATATAGTACCAATTCTACTCAAGTGACTAATCATTTGTGGTATCAGCACATGAGCAAAGTCGGGAGAGAAACGTCTGAAGAGAGCTGAAGAGAGCTGTTATGTGTGTTCCCTTGTCCCGTGCCCCATGAGCGCCTCCAGAGTACTTGCCACCCCGCATATTGACTAACGCACCTTGCACTTTCTATGACTAGGGGACAATTTCAGGGTCAAATGGCTTCAATACAGTGGATGAACAAAGCAAAGTCCCCATGGGAGGATAATAACATAAAAGTTAAACACTATGATGAAGGCTGAAACACAGCAAAAGGTGATAAAATATATGCATGCATGCATAGGTGGAGCAGTGAAGAAAATAAAATGTTGCACTGTAACAACAAGAAAGGGAAAGAATGACCTGGATTTTGGAAAAGGGGCCAGTTACAAATAAATTGAACTTTACTTATGCCTGAAGGTTGGAACAAAGGATTGGGTGTGTGCAAAGCACTAGCACTCTGGAACAGTTTGAGGCGGTTGTGCTAAATGTAAATAAGGCACGTTTCGACAATTTGCCTAAGATTACAAAATTTCTCACATGGGTCAAAGATGAGGGGGGACCAGTACAGATAAAACCCCTGAAAAATGCTACTCTGTGCCTCCTGAGAAATGTGGTACTGTACAAGTTGGAATGATCACAGGGTGCAGACGCATTTTTGATGTGTGAGCTATGAAAGCAGGAACAGCCATATGTGAGGGGATCTTGGAGTAAGACACAGACAACAGATTCAAAGTTCAAAGCACTTTTATTAACTCAAATGTCAGGATGGAAAAAAACACCTATCTTGCCCTAAACTATGGTGGGATTTCCCTACCAAACCAATGCTAAGGAAAGTCAAAGTCAACAAGTTCAATTTAGGAATCTGTCTGTGTCCAAAACCTATACTTGCCCACACAACTAATCTTATCCAATGTGTATGGATGTCAGTAACCAACAAAATGGTGTTCAATAAGCAGTACGGAGCTTGGTTCAGCTTGTAGTTTTCTTTCAGAGTCCTTCCCCAAGTATAAAGCAGTTCTTATAAAAAGTCTTAGGATTACCTTCAGTCCCAAAGTAATCTAGGTTTTGTCCAATACTTGGGGTTCCCTTCCCCAAGTTCCAAAACACAGTTCAAAACAGACAATATCCTGAGGCTCCGTCCTGAGGACAAATAAACAGTTATAATCCCTTGCCCAAGACACAATTTCAATGATATATTGATATGAGGTTATTTCCTAACGTTCTATGCCGCACGTGCACCCTGAAAACTCAAAATATCCTGAGGCGCTATATCCCAGGCATACTCCTGGAAAAGCTGGCCATCTCCCAGCTTAATCTTCACACTGATTCTGTTGGTTGTCTGCATGACCATCAGTCTGGCTTCAGAGCTACCAGAAGCACAGAAACTGCTCTCCTTAACATCCGTGAAGACCTACTCTCCAACCTTGATTCTAATATCCCATCTGTCCTCATCCTACTTGATGTTTCTTCTGAGCTTGACACGGTCAACCATGTCATCCTGCCCAATCGCCTCTGTATAACCTGGGTATCACTGATCAGGCCCTGACCTGGCTGACCTGCTTCCTCTCCAACAGACACTCCCAGGTCCAACTTGGGTCCTTTCTTTCCTTTATCTCACTTTCTACCTGTGGTGTTCCGGGTCTAACCTCTCTCCCTGGCTTTTCAATCAATACCTGGCACTGCTCGCCCATTGCATTGCTGCTCTCTGCTCAAACTGTCAGTGCTATGCAGATGACACCCAACTTGTATCAGGCCTCCCTCTGCCACCTCTTCTCCCTCTCTCATCTCTGTCTGTCTGTCTGCAATCCAGGAGTGGTGTGCCACCAACGACCTCTGCCTTAATGATAGTCAGACGGAGATCCTCCTCATTGGCACACCTGCATCTTCTTTTCCTGTCGCTCTCTGGCCGGCCTCCCTTGGCCCTCTCCCTGCTCCCACTTGTGAGGCTAAGAACCTCAGGGTCATCTTAGACTCCACAGTTTCCTTTTCTCCACACATCTCTGACGTCTCAAAAAAGTCTAACTACCAACTGCATCTCCTCAGAGGTATTCTTCCTTTCCTCTCCTTCCCCCAGAAGCTTACTATCTCCAGAGCTGTGGTTCTATCTAGGCTGGACTATTGCAATAGTCTCTTTCTACATCTGCCTGCAACCACTCTCCGCCCTCTGCAGCTCAACCAGAACAGGACTGTGAGACTTGTCCTTGGCCTCAAGCCCTCTGATCGTATCTCTCCAGCCCTGAAATCTCTTCATTGGCTTCCAGTGGCTGCAAGGATTAAATTTGAGACCCTTTGCATTGTCCACAAGGCTTTCTGCAGCCTGGGTCGACAATACCTTTAACTCTCCCTCCGTAAATACCTTCCTTCTCGAGATCTTCTCTCCTTCACTCCTTCACCTCCAACTCCTTCAGGGTCAATCGCTTCACCAGGCAACGAGTTGGTGGTAGATCCTTTTCCTTGGCTGGGGCCTCTGTCTGGAACAGCCTCCCTGCCTGTCTGAAACTTGAGGAGAACCAAATTCAGTTCCGGAAGCACCTCAAGACCTTACTCTTTGCTTCTGCCTTCGCTCTTCCTCTCCCCTGCTAATCTGTCTTCTTTGGCAACCAGGCACCTGGTTACCCTGTGATTTTGGGCCCAAATCCCTGCCCTCCCAGCCACACACCTGCACTGCCTCCTGGCAACCCTTGCACTTGGTCTGTATCTGCTGCCCTACAGTCCCCTTCCAGCACTTATCAGACACCTGTTGTCTACATCATATTCTCGCACTTACCACCTGCAGCCGCACTACCTGTTGTTGTTCTATCATGCGTTCAGCACCTTCCACTCCTCCCCTGCCCCACGCACTTTCCACCTTCCCTCTCCCCTTCACTTGAACATTCTCAATGTCACTGAGCCTACTAAGATCGCTGTTTTCTACTCCCTTGATTCCCACCCTTGCCTTGTCACGCTTTGAAACACCTGTGTATGGCCGTGACACAAATAACATATCATATCATATTGAAGCGAGACAGCCGACCCAGCCCTTTAAGACGAGGTAGCAAAACCTTTGAGTTGAATGGGGATGCAGTAGTTACTCAAACATCAATAATCAAAATGACTCAGGAAGCTGGCAAAGTTGACTGTTTTATTATCAATTATCTAAAACAGGGAGTACAACGAACATCAACGGACGTCTCATAGCAAGTCTCTCAATTTGCTTCAGAAAAAACATCTCACTTATAATAAAAACTAGTCATTGATGACATTAACCTACGTACTTACTAACTTCATCCTACGTGGTAAACCACAAAAACCTAGTGGCAAATGTGATAGGCTTAAAGGGAACATCTAGGTATATGTTCCATTCTAGTCTAGAAAGTGATAGGCTCCTTAACATTAGGTGGGACTACTTAGCCCATCCTTTAAACAAGTCACTATGAACCTCACTAAATGCACAACGTCCCATTGGTTACACAAACTATAGGGCTCTTAATCATGTGGCCCCCTATCATTGGTTGGCACTCTTACAGTACTTTTCCACCCACATTAGTGAGTTAAGCAATTTGTTGATATTAAAAATTGGTGAGAAATGCAGACACCACATTTCGTCACAATTTCTCAATTTTCTAGCAAATATTTTTGGACCATTTAATTTGTTTGCTACTGTGTTATATTTGAAAAAAGAAAAGTAGTTTATCTACACAGACCCATTATTTTTGCAACGTCATGTTTCACTGACAGTGATAGTGACATTCTTCAAATATGAATTACTAGGAATCATTATTCAAACATCATAATGTATTCTCTCCCTTAGGAAGAGTTGCTAGGGCTCCTTAAGATATGGAAGCTGCCAAATAATATAAGGTCCACCCCGATATTAGAAGCATTTCAATTGGATTCGCACTATAGAATCACAAAGGTTACTAATATTCCATTACCCTAAGAGTGAATTTGAATAGACAGTATGACATGAATCCAAAATACCCATTAAGCCAAACCAGAAATCCTCAATGTATCATTTAAGTTGATACATATGGTAATCTAGATCAGAATAATGGGTAATTGACACTTTGACTGTCTTGTTTTATTAGTATGTTTGATTAGTATGTTTTACTAGTACTGGAGACCTAATTAGGACAACAACCGCAAGCAACTAAAAGGACGAAGAATAATTCTGTTAAATGGATAAGGTTTTGAGATATGGTTAATATTTAAGATGCTAAGGTCAGTTCCTTAGATAAGGATTGGCATCTCTGTGAATTATTATGTTTTTTGACACAGTTATACTTAATTTAACAACTATGTTATGTACCTAACCCATGGCATAATAGTTTTCAATTGCAATATCAATAATTATATATTTTCTTTGAATTTTTTCTAGAAATAATGTGAATGTATATACTGCCCCTGAATAAGAGAACTTTTCTCAAAACGCGTTGGGCTACATGAATATTACAATTTGTATGTTTAAATTGAAACATTAAAGCCATTGTGTATTTTGTATGATAATTATCTTGAACAAGACAAACTGAATGTGGTATACAAAGTGTTGCATAGAATAACATCAAATATTACTCTTAATAGTTGGGCTAATTCAATGAGCCATTGAAAGTGTGCAGGGGATGGGAGTTCCTTAATTAGGAACTTTTTTCTGTTCTTGATTCTTCAAATCATGCCTAGATCATTGCCTCCACAGTGACGCATAATTACCTAAAAATGTTTTCCCCTTTCCATAGAGCTGACTTGTGGCAAACCATGGTGCCAGTGCATGTCACACAGTCCAAATATATTAATTGTAAAATATGCACAGCCCAAATATTTGTCAATACTATACAGCCCAGAGTACACATTAGCCAGAGAACCCAGGAGTCTCCACTAACCATGATGTATTCCTCTCTCACGCCATACATTCTACTCTCAGATAAGAATGCTTTGACTGCAGGCAGAGGATTGCATTTCAAAGGTTCTTCAGTTTTGGATGGAAATACAATGGTTTATGAGATGCATAATACTAGCTTTTAATGGTGATATAATTTGAGGGTTAACATTTGATTGACTCATGTTGAGAGATTGTGGTTGTTGTTGGCCATTTTGAAAGATTGGGAAGGTTTTCAGAGCTAGTATATTTATGATGGTAGTGTCCATTTTGTTTAATAGGGATATCTTTACAATTGCTAAAGAAAGTCTGTTGGTTCAAATTGTGCAGGCAATTGGGCATGTTTTGAATATTGATAGAGTATAGTAAGGTTGTGTGTGAATGGTGTGTTTTGGTGCACAATGTTATCTCTGTTTTGCTGACCTGTGAATGATCTGTGAATGCAATTGATATGTCTGTATTTTTCAAAATGTGTATTTTTATTTTATTTATGTTTATTCGTATTCATTTGAATAAGAAGAGGGATGCCCGTTTCTATAAGGAATTACTGACAATAACACATTTACAAATGTCAGAGGCATTCCCACAAAGTGTGCGTGTACAACAGCACAAAGATGGGAACAAGCGGTCAGCCAGTTTATGAGGGTGTAAAACCAGTGGGACATATTCCAGTGACAAAACAAAACAGAGAAAAATATATATTACAAAACAAGTGACTTGCAAAGGTAACATTAAAATGGGGCTTCACACTAAACAAGAGTACTATTTAAAAAACAAAATTGCTTTACTAAGCGTTTCTGAAATCAGTGGTGAGGTCAGGTTGGGAGGACTGGGGAGAGGGCATAGGGAGCTCCCTCTTTATCAAGTAAGTGAAGTTTAAGTCTAGCTTTGAAGGGATCCAAATTTGGACTGGCTTTGATTGTTATGGTCAGTGAGTTGTAGTGGAGCAGGGTGAGGAGGGAGAAAGAGCGGAAGCAAGAGGAGGCACAGGGAGGGTATTCGATAGTGAGGTTGAGTGCAAAGGAGGATTGTAAGGAACAAGATGGCGAGTAAACTGAGAAACAATCAGGCAGGTACTGAGGAGCATGACTATTGATAGCTTTGTAGACTAGGAGAAGAAACTTGAAAAGAGAGTGGTTGTACATGCAGAGTGTACCAGCATGTGTTCTGAAGGTAGTGGTTCTGGGTAGGTTGTAGAGAGTTTATGTCACAAAGTTGTCTAGAGGGAGGAAAGAGTAGAGAGGAAGGCAACGAATTAGGCTTGAACAGTAGTCAAGTTTTCTGAGCATGAAGTGGGGATTGGAGTTCTTGTAGAGTAATTAGTAAGAAACTGACACTGTTTAGGAGGCTGATACCAGCAACAGATGCAGTGGTAGTGGTGAATTATTGCAGTCATAGGTTGCTATCAAAGAAGATCTGAAGATCATGACCCTTAGTTGAGGGAGAAAAGAAATCAAGTGGGAAGGAGATGGGAGAGGGGAAGTATAGGGATGGAAGTGAAAGCCAGT
Organism: Ambystoma mexicanum; assembly: GCF_040938575.1. Taxonomy (NCBI): domain Eukaryota; kingdom Metazoa; phylum Chordata; class Amphibia; order Caudata; family Ambystomatidae; genus Ambystoma; species Ambystoma mexicanum. The sequence continues at coordinate 721,039,855 of NC_090934.1, forward strand.
GAAAAGATTACTTTCATTTTGGAAGTGTTCAGCATGAGGCAGCAGAGAGCCATCTATTGATGAATGGCAGTGAGAGTGTTCATAATCCTTTACAAGATGGCTGGGGTGAAGGAGGGGAAGGAGAAACATATTTAAGTGTCATCAATGAAAAGGTGTTAGTGAAAGTGAAAGGATGAGATAACATTTCCTAGAGCAGGGGTATAGAGGGTGAAGGGCAGCGGTCCAAGAACTGATCCATGGAGGCCATTGACATGGAGAGGGGTTGGGTCAGAGGTTTGCAAGTTCCAGGAGATTCTAAAGGATCAACATTCCTGGTAGGAGGCAATCCAGGCAAGAGCAGATTTCCAAATCCCCAGGTCTTGGAGTTTGATGAGTAGAGAGCAATGGTCAACAATGTTGAAAGCAGCAGAAAGATCCAAAAGGGTGAGTATAGAAGAGAGTTTGGAGTGATGAGCATTAGAGAGAAAGTTGGAGACATGCATGAGTGCAGTCTCAGTGGAGTGTTTACTATGGAAGCCATATTGAAGTGAATCTCCAAGGACATTATCCTCAAGGTGATCCATTCAAAGACCACCCGCATATGAACTGTAAAATAATGGGGAAGAGGAGACAATGGGCAATAGTTTGCTGGGACATTTGAGTTAGCGGAGGGTTTATTAAATATATGTAAAACAGTTGCAGATTTGTAGGAGGCAGGGGAGAGTGCAGTGCAGAGAAAGAGAGAGTGTGAGAGAGTTATAGAGAGAGAGAAAGAGAGAGAGAGAGAGAGAGAAAGAGAGATTAAAAAGCTCAGAGAGATGAGGGTATGTGATTGAGAGTCCTTAAACATTTGGAGAGAAAAAGAGTTGACTGAAGTTCAAGATGGGTTGGAATTTATTACACATCCACTGTGCTAACGTTTCACTAAACTGTGGATGCCATTTCTATGTTCTTTTTACGAACAATCACTGACCACCATTGCCAAATTCAAGTAGTGCTTGATGTATGCTTAGATGAAAGTATGTGAACAGTTTTGCAACTTAATAACTAATCTTGATTAGAAAGAGTGGAAAGAAGGTTTTCACAATTGCCCGGAGAGCAGGAGATCCATTGACATCGGCTTAAATTATTTATAACTGCAAGGTATGTGTTATAAAGTGTCATTGATGTTATATTTTGTGTGGATGTGTTATTAAAAGTTTTGCAAATGTAAGCAATAGTGATGAAGGCGTAAGAATCCATTAAGTGCAATGTTTGTAATATGTTTTTAATATTTTAAATGCAGAGTATAGTAAGTTGATTTTTTTTCTGGTGTCCGCGATTTTTGATTTGTTTCTTCGACCCACAGTGTAGATTTTGTTAAAATGATGTTCTTAAGAATCAAAAGGTAATTAGCCAGATATTAATCATGAAGGTGTAATGAAAATTATTTAGTCTTTATTTCAGTATTTCATAATAATTGTCCTTTTATAATTGCTCTTTTATAACACTCTTAATACGAGCAAGTGGTTTTTAAGCACAGGATCGGTATTTGAACCTATGTTGCGCTGCGTTGGCTTGTTTCCAAGATAAATGTGTGTCCCCTGAGCTATCCTTTCTCACCAAAAAAAAGACCATAAAAGTGCAGAACATTAACAAACTGAATAATAAATTATCTCACAATATATATATCACTACAAAAAAAACTTTGTTGAGGGGACGTTATGGTTAAGTTGCCCTACGAAAAACCTGTGCACTTCACTAAAGAAAAATGTTCGCCCTCCCCATTGTGGTTCAAATTAAAAACGAAAAACCCCTGAAATTCGCCAGTTATGGCAGACTGAGCCCCCTTATTTGCCATCGCCACTGTGCACTGCTAACATTAACACCATGAACATGAAAGCTGTCCTCTGAAATATCACTGATGACATCACTGACAACATCACGTTTAGCCTATTTGTTTTCTTTGCCTACCATATATATATATATATATATATATATATATATATATATATATATATATATATATATATATATGTGCATTCAGTAAAAAAACTTTGTTAAAGGGATGTTATACTTCACAGTGAAACCAAAAAACACTGCACATTCCCCCATTATGGTAAGCTGAGCAACCATAACTGCCCGCACCACTGTGCACTGCTAACACTAACACCCAGGACAAGAAAGATGACATTACAGCAGTAATTCGTCGTACCAAGAAAGAGGATTTTTTGTCTTCAACTGGAACGCCTCTCCGGCTGAAGAAAACAAATCCTTTTTCAAGATGGCCACCATAAAAAGCGAAGACGGGCAGTGGATAGAAAGCCTTCTTCGCTTTCCATTGCAGGCTGCAGAAAGCAAAAAAGAAACTGTGTTACCGTTATGGCAGCACCACATTTGTGTTCCTTGATAAATATGTGGTTATGAGCAAGACTTTTACCAGAAAGGCAGTGCCTGGTGGACATGGCTACCTCAATGCAATGTTTTCTCCCTTGCAGTAAAGGCCAGTAGCCATATCCCTGACATTGTGAGCACTACCCATACATAGAGGCTACCCCTCAGAGACAGAAGCTGTACCGTTAAATATGAAAAGACTATCACATGCACAACACAAAGCTTTTCAGTCGTTGTCATTGACCTTTGCATACATGTGTTGTACATGTACTAATAATTTGTTTCTGTACAAATGTGCGTAAAAACAGCAAAGGAGTAGTGTACTTACGTTGACATAAAATGCCAAACAAACTCTGTGATGCGAAGCACAATGACGTCAGAAATACAGGATGCAACATCATTATCACTCACCTTTCGACACAAAATTTTGTAAGTGACACAGGTGGAAAGGTGTGAAGATATGTGTATTGGGAGGGTGTAACCATATATTATTTTACAAACATTTCTGTGCATAGGGCATCTGGGTGAAAGAAATTGGGCTGACGGTGACAGAAATTGGCCTGACGGCGCTAATGCATATGAGATGAGCCAGACCCTCCCGTAGCTAATGCAAGTGGTATGGACTACCTTTCTCCATAACGTTCCTTGGCAGCTTAAACAAATGCGTCAATATGGACGTACGTGCCATGATGTAGCACCTACAAAAGAACACATTACGACCTGCAACGTAGCATGCCACATTGTGCAAACAGAGAGTAAATTTGTAAAGAAAAGACTAACATTTAAAAATGTGGCTAGTAGTTTTATTTCACAATAAAGTGAGCTAAATCATCGCCTTATGCAAGTAGTAAAGTAGTTTTGTTTCACAATGAACCGTGTAGAAGTATTAAGTTTGTCTGTTTGGTCGACATTGACAATGTTAAAGGTCACATTGTTTTTTTCCACACAGAAAGAAAGCGTTGCAGCCACAATAGTCGTTTTCCTCCCACATTGATGTGCAAGACGACGTCAACCGCTGTGATCTAGAGCACCAGAAAGGATGGAATGTTACTTCTTATAGCGACAGCAGCGTAAGGACAAAAAGGGCCCACACGATCATCCCAGTGAATTATGATGCTGAGACAGCCGGTTATAAACAGTTGCATTTGACGGTTAAAAAACCCGTCACTTGGCATCCGTGATCCGTGACAATCGCAATAGGGAAGAAAGTATCTGAGGAGGAAATGTGAATTAAAAGATGTATGAATACACAACATTTGGATAAACCACAGTTGTACTACATAACATTTTCAGTAAAAACAGTATTCAATAGGAGGAAATGTAGTGGGACCCTAGGGACGGAGACAATGTGCAATGTCCATAATTGGAACAATAAATCGAACGGCACAGAAAGCTGGAACATCGTTATTAATAATACAATTTTTCTTTGGAAGTAGCTGCGTGGTGTAAGGGGAAATAAAATGAGTATCACTGCACAACCTCTGCACAAAAAAAAATTGTAACACATACCTTTCTTATTAAATATTATTTTAATTTGGGGAAATGTAGTGGCACCCTACAAACGGCGACAATGTGCAATGTCCATAATAGGGAAAAAATTGCAATGGCACATACAACTTGTAAAACATTAGGGAAAATATATATTTTTTTTACACACTAAAACATAACGTCAATTTGGAATTTAGGCAGCAAAAATACACTTATATGATGTGGCGCGCCTCCATTGCGTTAGCTGTAGTCAGACTCTAGTGTATCTTGAAGACTGCCTGTTCGGGAACTAACGTCTCATGGTCGGTGCAAAACTTTTTGAAGCATAACCTTATCAAACAATATGTTTTTCAAACTGTTACTCTCTACATTCTTTCTATTATTTCCCTGTACCTCAAGGTTAAAAAACAAGGGACCCTTATAAATATGCGGCCGTTCTGAGCTTGTGTTAAAAAGAGAAAATGCAGTGGCCTTCTCTCCGAATGCAAATACATTCTCATTTTGCAACAACATTCAACGTCTATTTATGAGAACCGCTACTGTCGTACACGTGCAGAAGGGCTGTGTGTAAGAAATATAGCAGGTGGCTGCCTCAGATTCCCGCCACTCTGACCGCAGTAATGTTGTTTATGGATTGTAAAATGGACGAAGTAAGTTCATTTCGTACAATGAGTAGCAAGTCCCACTGTACCGTATGAGAGTGCTAACAAGAATACTTCAATGTTTGACTTTCTACTACCACGTCTCATTAACGCTCACCTTTCGAAACAGTGTTCCATAAGTGTTATAAGTGCATTGGTGCCTTCTTCGTTTACGTATGTTAGCGCCGATGTTCGCGTTCAACAGAAAACGAAGTAAACATGGCGGACGTTTCGAAAGATTACGACGCACTTCACGCTGTGCCACAACCAATCGGTGAAAGCGCAACATGGTCGCGGGCAGCACGCCACGGACTAGCCGATTGCAATGTTCTCCACGGAGCGAACAGGGAAGTGTGACCGCAGAGCGGACATAGATATCACTAATTTTTAGATCGTTTTTAAGGGAATTACTGGATGGATTGTCACAGAATTTGCAAAAGCACGCTTTCAAGCCCAAGCCCCTGCCACTGCCTCAAATTTGGTGCAAATCCGTCCAGCGGTTTCGCCTGTAGCCGTGCGCAAAGTTTTCCCCCATTCAGTCAATGGGAAAAAAACTTTTTGGGACCCCCCTATAACTTTGCCCCCCTGGGCCAAACCACCAAACTTTGCAAAAAAATTCAGAGTGGGCTATATACTTTTTTTGCAAAGTAGGGGGAGCGAAGTTATAAGCCGCCCAAAAAGTGCTCTTCCTATGGAAACGGCAACTTAACCATAACTACACGGCCTCTACCGTGGCTATATATATATATATATATATGTTATCCATGCAACTGACTTGCCATCAGTCATTCGAGGAGCACTCGCCTTCGGATGATACTTCAGAAATTAAATCGTTACCAGCATATCTTTATAACCTCTTTATTGGTTAAAAGTTGGCATACACGTATATAAGCCGTCTTGCATCTCGGCTTTCCCAACAAAAAGTCGACGCGCTTCGCGGCGTTACTCGCCGCTTGCTCACATATATATATATATATATATATATATATATATATATATATATATATATATATATATATATATTAAATCTATAAAATTGGGTGAACAGCAGTATAAACAAATAACAATTCATTTCATATGTCATCACCTAATTAATGGACAAATACAACTACATCATCTAAAACACTAAGGCCCTATAAACATTACATATATTCATACACGAACTAAGGAGGGTAAATAGCAGTAAACTGGCTTTGAACATCCTATCCCTCTTGCACCACTGCTTACCAATATAAGTGAAAATCATATCTATTGAACACAACATTTTACAAAGTTCCTCAGGTGTTTTCAGTGATCGAATGCATCTGTTCAATTAACATGGTTTTAGGTTCTGGGTCCATATTAGGTTCTGGGTCCGTATGTCAGCAGACACAGGACACAGAAATAAGAAATGCTGTTATGTTTCTGCAATTCCAGGACAGAATGGGTAGAATGCAGAGTTATTGTGTTATTCCAGCAATTCTTAAACGAGAGGAACGGGTAATGTGCTGAGGCCCGGGTTTAGAGATAAAGATCTGTGGATTGGGTTAGCAATCACGCATAAATACTCTTCCAGAGAATGACCTTACTTGATAGATAAGAAGGTGTAACAAGTACAGTAATTTGCTTAAACATAACCCCGTGATGCAGTCCACATGTGCATCAATAACACCCTGCTTACATCTATTGATTATTGGCAGATTTAATTAATTCAGATGGTCTTTAATATAGTAAAACCGGCGGAGTGAACCTACTCGCTGCTACCTCAGGAGGTCTGTTAAAGCTGCTCTAAACTTGTCTAGGCCATTGCATAAGCATCACTCCACCATGATCATTTTCTCTTCTCAGGATAATTTTCATATTCCTGGCACGTTTCCAGTATTGTAAGCTCATTAAGATGTGATCGATGTGGCTACGTTTGCAGTAGCTGTGCTGTTGGTAATGCAGGTTTCTAAACATGTTTGTAACTAGGTGGAGTTACAGATGGAAAATTGCATATGATAGTTTCCTCTCCCACCCATTCGGACATTTCACTCAAAGGCTCACATTGAAGGTTCTTGTAACCCATTATAAGAACTATAGCTTTACTTGACATTTTTTTAAACAAGTAACTAAGTCTCAATCAGACTATCCAGTTTGTTCAAAACGTCCATACCATTTTCCGCATTTGCTCTGTTGTAGATGTTAAATGTTAGGCTAGCACCCCCATCCCATTAGTTCAATAAAAAGCCCTTGTAGGTTGGGAGAGTCAGTTACCAAGGATACTATCTGAGCATTCAAGTTACATTTACCCATGTACACACTCCCCCGCTTGACCGAACCATTATACATTTTGTGTGGGTTGAAGATGCCATAAAGTTTGTATATTCCTTCACAGTCAAGGGGTTACAAGCCCAAGTATTCTGGAAACATATGATATCATAATTTCTAATAATGTTTACCCATTCTTGGTCTTTTAAATATTTTGCCGAACCAGCGATGTTTCTGGACATCAATTTTAGCTCATTACAAAAGGGTCCTTCATGGTTGGCCCTATTATCAACACAAGATAGGCTGCGCAAGCGTGTTGGCAAGAGACAATTACTAAATAAAGTTCCTTTAGTTGGGTTTAGGACGGAAGAACTTTGAGGCCCATCATTGATGGGAGCAACCTCAAACCGAACAGCATCTGGGTTCTGCTTCTCAACTCATTCTGCAAGCCTGGGGGCGGGAGCGTACAGAAGTCAATAGATAATAGACAATGTTGTATACATTTATTTTTTGTACATCTACAATTTCTGCTCTCACCACTGATTAACAGTGTTTTTGAGTCATATCCATTGGATGGTTTTATTTAATAGGCTATCCTACCGCTCCCCCTTCCCATGTTCTTATCTTGGAATGTTCATCATGTATAAGACCCTATTTTCATAATCTATGTGAGGTTTGGCCAGGATACTTCGCTCTACGCTATGAGAGTTCTTACTGGACACCCTCTTTCCCTTCTAAGCTAAGCAAAATCATATACTATCTGGTGATGTCTGTGGGGGCCTAAATTGCCAACATTAGGTGTAATGACTCCTTCTTTAGGATACAAATGATTTTTGACATCATTTTCAATTGATTGAATGATATTTTATAATTGAAAAGATTCATACCCCAGAGTAGGTTGTGATATGTGACAGGGTGGAACGTCTTAGAGAGCACATTTATTTTCTGCTTCCTCACACCAAACTCACCTTTCAGGACACTAAGAAGCTGTTGCAGCGGAGAAATTTCATTCTTAAGTAATAGACAATTTGAACTGGTAGTATGTACCCCCATCGACTGTGATGCATGGGGAACAGAGCATTCATCATTACCCCCTCAATGCTCTGTCCGTCAATAAGAATAGTACCCTTATTCATATTGATAGTAACAATCACACTTGCCTCCCCCTCATTATTGGGTGGTGAAGGTTTTTCCACTTCAGCAAACGGTAAAGAACAGTTCGATGGTTGCATTGCATCAGCAACAACATATAAGACCTTTGATAGATTTCTAGTCTGTACGGGGGCCTTATTATTTTTGTTTCAATCATCTTGGTTTGCATGCAGACCTCCCGCCCACTCAACGGTGTAATGTAATGTCACTGGAAAAACATAATTGCACCCCCATAACTGGGTTGGTGTGTGCAAGCTCAATGTAGGGTTACAATAAAACGTTCCCTAGCGATTCGTCAGATTTGCCTGGTTTGGTTTTGAGAAAAGCAGTTTTATTTGCTGGCTTTTTGCAATTTTTTTCATTTGTCCCCCTCTGACGGTTGAACTGCTTATCCAATTAGGGGTATTCTGTGAGTGTTACACCATCAGTGTAGTTAATATTGTCCAATGGAGGCTCTATCTCATTGATCCAAAACTTGACCTCTGTTATAGGTGCCACCGGGTGAGCGACACTGGGCCTCATTACAAGTATGGAGGTAGCCATGCCGCTTTTAGCGGCATGGCTACCCCCATACCGGGTACCGGGTCTGGGTTCCTTAAATGGGGAAATACTGGGCCATTGCGACCTTGGAGGGCCCGATATTTCCCCATTCAAGGAACCCGCACCCGGTACATCCCCATTCCCATTTGAGCCCCCATAGGGCTCAATGGGAATGGGGAGGATGCTAACAACGGGCCCGTTAATGACGGGCCTGTTGTTAGCATCCTGCTCTGCTCGCGAGACCCACTAAGGACGCCTGGTTTTACCACGTGTCCTTAGCGGGACCCGCGAGCAGACCTCGTAATGAGGCGGTAGGGGGTTAACGGCACCGGCAGCTCTACTAGCGCCATTAACCCCCTACCGCCTGGGTCATAATGAGGCCCACTAATTTATTTATTTTGTATTTATTTTTGCATCTGTACATCGTGCGCAATCCCGCAGGCAACTGGGCGCTGGTTACATGAGGTACAGTTGATAAACATGAAGTATCAATGAAATGTCAAGTTGCAACGTCAGTACGTTGTGGCGGGATAAAGGAGTCGGTGTCATGGCAGGTGGAGGAATAGTCTGTTGAAAAGCCACATCTTAAGTTGTTTCCTGGAGGATTTGTAAGAAGCTTCTGTTCTGAGAGCACATGGTAGGGAGTTCCAGAGGAGGGGGAAATGGCAGGGAAGCTTCATTCAGCAGCTCTTGCTATTTTCAATCTGGGAACAACCAGCTTGGGACTGTTGCATGAGCATGTAGGTCTGTTATGTTTAGTTGGTGCCAGCCTTTGTGAGAGGTATTGATGGGTGATTGCCAGGGTCTTGAATTTAATATGGTCTCAAATGGGAAGCCTGTGGGCTGGGCTTATTTTCAGTGGGCAGTGATGTGATCATATTATGAGAGGATAAGGGCTACACTGAGTGCATTGATCTGGACAACTTGTAGTTTGTTCAGGCCTCGTTCACTGGTACCGGCAAGAAGAATGTTGTAATAATCAATTTTCGAGCTTATTATGGCTCGTACAAAAGCAAGGCTGTTGTCAGAAGGGAGGAAGGGTTTGCAGCCATTCAAGAGTTTTGAAGTGTGGGCAGCAGAAGAGGCTATGGCAATTACATGTCGTGTCATGGTGAGGGTAGCGTCGAGGTAGACACTTAGAGCCCGTATTCGCAAGTCGAGCCTGCAACAGCCCCGACACTGCCATACGCAAACCATGAAAAGACAGAAGAGCTATCTTTATGCGCTCCATCGGGTGCAAATGCACAGACCCTTCAAACAGTGGGTGGGACCCCCCGTAAGCAGGCCTGTGACTCAAGGACCTTGCGCTGGGTCCCCCGTAGCTGTATCCGGTAACTCAGCAATAACTCGGGAAATCTGCACGCGAACCCCCATAAAACATTCCTGCACCCGGCTTCACTAATTACGCACACTCCTGAGTTACATCGGAACCCCCCGATGAGTACACACACATCAAAATCCAACATGCAAACCCCCTGTGTGCCCAAATCCTACGCGCATGTGTACTTACACCTGCCTTCGGGTGGCGGATCATATGAAGGAATGAGCAGCCATTTCCGAGCCCACACGTTGCGCGGCTGAATCCATGAATATATCTTGTGCCGTGCAATAGTGGCCATGCGAGGGACTGCCTGCAGGTCGTCCCTCAGAACGCCCACTTTTTCGCAAGTTCTTCCCCATTTTTGGTGTTCCTCCTCCTTCCCAGCCCTCTGCGCAAGCCCTGCCCACGCCCTGCTTGGAGTCTTGGGCGAGGCCCGCGACGGCTCGCACGGACGTGCCGAGCAAGCACGAACTCCACGCAAGTCCAGGAAAAGTACTGCGCATTCAGTTCTATGAATCGATAAAGGTGGATTTGTGCACAGTTGCGCGCACATGTACCCTATTTTCTGTGCAGATAATTCCATGAATCAGGCCCTTAGTGTTTTGTAATAAAGACACGAGTGAGAGAAATATGAGTCGTAGCTTTACATTTTGACATTTTCACTGGACAGTTGATTAGTCTGATTCTGCCTACATAGGTAAGTTTGAGTTCAGTGGTGGGGCAGTCAGCATGACCGACTGGCTTGAAGGTCTGCCTTAGTCCACTGCCTCCCCATTGTGCCCTCTCCTAGGTACTCTGTCTCTTGGTACATCTGCAAGTCAGCAAGATAAACATTTAAAATAAGTAAACATATGAAATCTAAAATAATTCTGCTTGAATTAATCAATTGTGGCTCCAGGGGCTAGCAACATCGCACTCCACGAGCCCAGGAACACCACACTCGTGGCAGCCTACCCATTTGTGGCTGTAGCTGCCTGGATTTAGGGAACTCTACACACCCTTGACGGCGAGGGCTTAATCATTTGGCCTTGCGTGCCTGGCCACTGAATATGCACATCTAATTGGCTCAAGGGGATGTCTTAGTCCAACTCTCCTGCAGGTGTTTTTTTGGCGTGTTATGGCATATTATGGTTGGTCACAAATTCCTGGGGTCACAATTAATTAAATAAAACTAGATTAAAAAGAGAAGCCTTAAATAAAATATAAAATCAAGGCCAAAACCCTCAAAGTCACTAGCAAGTTCTCCTTCAAACAATAGAATTCTTATAAGCCACCATGTATTGTTAGCAGATGCTCCCACTACACCCTAGTGTATGTCTTCTGATGGTCCAATAGTGAAATAGTTCAATGTACCGTAGCCGCCCTGCACAGCCCAAACAGCAAAACCGTGCTTACTTGGGCATGGTGAGGGCGCAAGCGTGCCGGTGTCTTTCCACTTCTGGTCTCTAGCAGTGGTGGTAGTGGCTCAGGACGCAAGCTTTCCCAACAGGTCAGAGGAGCAGGGAGAAACAGTAAAACAGTGCTGAGTTAGCACGACTTGGAAGTTGTAGTGCAGAAGTAATATCTCTCAGTTAAATTAATCCTTATTTCATTTTTGTTCTCATTGGTAAAAGATTCCTACTTGTAAAGCAAAATGCTTCTGATGATGGGGGTTTTGTAATCGTTTTTTTTGTTTATTTATTTATTTACATTAACAGTACTCAAACTTTTTTTAGAATTAGTGTGTGTGCGTGATGTTTGATGGACTTTGCAGTGTGGAGGAGGGGGCTTTTCCGTTGTCTTAATTTTTATTTTTTTTATTTGTTTGTCAATTTTTTAACATATTTAGGTTAGAGTTTAGGTAGATAATTAGGTAACACAATGTTTAATTTACGGCTCATGCAGTAAACTGAACGGAGGAATGATTTGATAGTAATTTACAATACTTTGAGAGCATGTCAGTATGATGGCAGAGAGAGAAAGATGACAATGAATTTATCAGGAAACGGTGTATATGTTAATGTTCAACTAGAGCTTTTAGGGTAAGTTACTTAACATTAATTATACAATTTGGCATGTGTGCCAGGTGACTGGAAGTAGAAGAGAAGGAATGTTTACACGGTACAACGAGGCTTTGCCCCCGCCTCATAGATAATAACGATTGATAAATCTGTTCCCCATTGATTTCGCTTATCCTCCCTTAATTATATTCCATATGTTTTTCAATTAGCAATAATTCAGCAAGTTCACAGCCACAGCCGTTTCATTCCACATTAAGTTAATGTAAAAAAGTCCTCAAATTTGAACAGAAATTCAGCCCATTCAAAGCCACAGCCGACACGTGTTTTGACCACTGGTCCTTATCAAGGCTAACAAATGGCATGGAAGCCCAATCTATCTCGTACACCACAGTGAAAACAATAAATGATACATACCATAATTACATCATTAGGTAGGTGGGGGAATAGAGAGCAAGTAAATAGAGACACAAAAATACCAAAAATGAGACAAAAGAATATCGACAAAGCAAAAAGAAATATACACATACAAGAAAAGTTCTAACTTTAAGAAGTAAATAACATGACTCAATGTACATTTCAGCAGTGCTCTGTAAACAAAAAAAACATATTATACATGTTGTGCCCACATTCTGTGTTTCATGCTTCCCATGAGGTGGGCCTCACTCCCCATGCACCATGTGTATGCTCCTTGTTTGCATTGAGTGTAGACTCCTTATTTACGTTACGGTGAGTTAAAGAAAAGCTGTGCATCTGCACTGTCCAATGAAATATGCTGCACATTACAGCTGCACTGTTAGCAGTATTCACAATGTTGTGTCACTCCTTGGTGCTCTATGCACACTTGCTGGTGCTATCAAAGTCATGCTCACGCTATATGTGGCAATTATAAACTATCTGTATACTATTCTGCATACAAAGTGCCTATGTTAAATTACACGCCATTGTTATGGTAAATATAACTCAACAAATGCCATTGTTATTGAGTGATTGCAAACATCTTGATATTAAACCCTGTCATTCTCTCCTTTCTGAAAATCACAAATAGTAAAATGTATTGCCTATCAGTGCATGTGTAAATTATACATGGACTTGTCTATCACTAGAGATGATTGGCCGACTGTAATGGTAAATTGGTGAAGGACTTACCCCTTTCTTTGGGACTTTGTATGTAGTAGTAGTCTTCTTATGATGCCAGTGATTCTACTATTCCTTTAAGGTTAATGATTAATTCTATAGAAAGATTAAATCTTTTGAGCCCCATGTCTGCTGGGCCCGAAATGAAATATGCCAAAAAAGTTCAGGATTCAATTGGAGTTGATCCCCCATGGGGTTACCTGTACCCTAATGAGTAGATCTCTTAATATATCCAAGGGGTGTCCTGTAAGGAATCATCCGCAATGTTTATGGCGTTCCACGTGTAGTAGTGCCCGCCATTTTGGATGTTTTGTAAATACCAGCGTGATGACATCATGCGTTATCCGCATACAATGTCATCACATTGAATTAAGTGTACAATATTGACGTTATAGCACCATCTCGCAATTTTGGTTTATGGACATAATTACTAAACAATTCTTATGGTGCCGATGTGTGTAGTCCTAACTTGTATAAGCTCCCATGCACAATGCATTATTGCACAGATGTAAAAGCACACCAAGTTTCGAATTTCACCAAAGAGTACAAATGCAGCACAAAATGGGAGATGCACAGAGTAGGGTGAATTTGAGCAGTCCCACACTATAGTTACCTGGGTGTGAATTTTATTATCAATCTGTGCTGGAAGCTGCATTAAGAGTCCGTTTGAAGAAGAGCCGTGCGAACTATGGCCACAATTAGACAAATCCACTTGAAGAACAGAGGGTATAATGTATCACCTGTAGTGGATGCCTATACATGTAAGGCTGTTGCTATGGCTCTTTTGCTGTGAAACATGAATGTTCATGAACGTTACCTCGGTAGACATCATTGAGGGTAAATACTGGAAAATCAGAATTGGGTTTATTCCTGTAGACATCGTTCTAATTAATAATGTATGAATTGGGCTTATGTCATTTTAACTGGTGGTTAAAATTAGACTACACCCAGCATCACATTCTAACATTATTTTGAGCTTTTTGGTTAGCTACAGTTTCTGTATGACACTTATACCCCAAGCATCATGTTGAGAAAATAGACTAGTATGCAGAACATGCACTGCCAACATCCATACAATTGAATCAGTGTTCTATATCATGATATGCTAAAAATTATTATTTTAACCCTTGGCCAGGGATTAAGATAGTAGCATTTGAACATCCAAAGTGAAGAGTACAACCAGTAGGACTGTTATCTCATATTAATTGTAAGCATGTATTGTAACTAGCATTGTAACTCATTCTCTCTGCACAGAAAATGATTACTTTTCGCGTTGTGGTAAGTCAGACCAGGATACAGGCAAGAGGTCAGCTTTTCAATAATGTTTTATTAACATACATGTGTAATCCTATTGTATCTCTATGTTTAAGGAGGGATTACCTTGTTCTATAGAGAAAATTACAAATGGTGCATGTCAGGGTGTCTCACAGCATAAACCCATCCACTGTCCAAACCTAATCTAACCCAATGTCTGTCCCTACCACTAACAAAAATGGGTTAACATAAGCTTTAACCAGCAGCATCTGTTAAGGATTGTACCCTTCCCAAGTTAATGGTGACTGGTTTCGGAGGCCCACTCAATTGTATTTCTGGTTTCTTTCCAGCTACACAGCTCAGAATTTGCAGATCCACAATGCCTCTTTATTCTTGATCTCTTCTGGGAACAATAGTCTCCCCCCCCTGTTTGCTTGTTTGTTTGTTTATTTATTTCTATAGCGCTCCGGACCCAGGAGTATAGGGGCGCTTAGTACAAGGTTACAAGGCACAGTACAGGGTAATAAACAGTGAAGCTAGAACAATTTAAATAGCAGTTATATACAGGCAGTGAGGGTGAAAGCACGCAGTAGTAACATAAGTGAGGAATAAACAGTCAATACATTATATAGCTAGGTCTGACTTTCAAGTTGGCTATTTGTCAGAAGCCACCCAATGACCAGTTTCCTGAATGACTGGAAGGAGTTGGATGCTTTTATGCTCAGTGGCAAGGAGTTCCAGAGTTGGGGGGCGAGGACAGTAAAGCTCGAGCCTCCGGCTCTTTTGGAGTTAAATCTAGGCACTGTAAGGCATAAGGTGTTGTAAGATCTCGTGGTTCTAACGGACGGTTTCATGGTGAGTTTGTTGGTCAGGTATGGGGGTGCTAGACTGTTGAGAGCTTTATACGTCAGGCAAAGTGTTTTTAGGTCGATTTTATGTTGGATGGTGAGCCATCTGCATGTAGTTCTGGTGGCTGAGATGTGCTCACGTCTGGGGATATTTAGCGCTGCCCGAAGTGCATTGTTTTGAAGGACTTGGAGCTTGTTAATTGACGCTTGATTGGCACCTAGGTAGAGACTATTGCAATAGTCTAGTTTCGATTGTATAAGGGCTCTGGATAGTATGAGGCAACTGTTAGGGGAGAGAAACGGTCTACAGGCTCTAATGAGTTTTCCGGTGTATGCCGTGGCAGAGGCGGTAGCATTGATTTGTTTGGTGAAGCTAACGTTGGCATCAAGATAGAAGCCAAGTGTTTTCACATTTTTGGCGACCGGGATGGTGTTGCCATCGATTATGATGTTGGAGTAGTTAGGACTTAATTTTTGTAGGTTATTCGGTGAGCCAACGATGAGCAGTTCGGTCTTCTCGTCATTGAGGCAGAGGCCATGTGTGGCCATCCATGCCTGAATGACGGAGAAGATTTAATTGATCCTAGCTACATCAGTATCGTAGTTGCCCGAGATAGTGAGGAGTATCTGGGTGTCATCCACGTAATTTGTATAGATGACACCCAGGCGGTCCAGTTTATCGATGAGGGGCTTTGTAAAGATATTGTAAACGGTGGGTGAGACACATGATCCTTGTGGGACACCACAAGATATGGGGATAGGCTCTGCTGCTGCCTCCAGAGAGAAGACCCTCATAGTTCTGTTGGCTAGGAAGGACTGTATCCACGAGACAGCAGAGGGGGAGAAGTGGGTGGCAGAGGAGAGGTGGTTGCAGAGTATTTTATGGTCAACCATGTCGAAGGCCGCTGAGAGATCTAATAGGAGTAGGATGGCAGCCTTACCCTTATCTTTGATTTCGTCAATCTGACTTTTAAGGTCGACAAGAGCAGTTTCTGTTCCATGCTGAGGCCGGAAGCCAGACTGACGCAATCCGAGTAATTGGTTAGACTCTAGGTAATGCTGAATTTGCAGGTAAGCAACTCTATCGAGTATTTTTAGCAAGAAGGGAACAGTTGTAATGGGCCTGTAATTTGTGGGGATGGAAGGATCCAGAGTCTGTTTTTTTAGTAGCGGGAGGACCCATGATTGTTTCAGATTGTTGGGTACCGAATTAGTGGAGAAGGATGCGTTTATGAGCTTGGAAATGAAGGGAGAGAGGTCTCTAGCAGCATCTTTTATGATCTGTGCAGGGCAGCTGTCCCCTTTACAGTTTGATGGTTTGAGGGAAGTTATGATTTTTTGCACTTCTAGTGCGGTTACGTTTTTGAAGGTGAATCCCTGGTTGGTGTTAGGGGTGGTAGGTGGGCTGGGCATGATGGTGCTAAAGGTGGGGCTGCTATTAGAGAGTTGAAGTCTTTTGTTTTCGATTTTAGTTTGTAGGCCAGTAATTTTGTTTGCCAGGGCATCTTGGATATTTGTGCACCAAGATTGGTCCTTCACAGACGAGTCCATAGGTGGATTGGGGTTTTCTAGCTCCTTCAGGATAGTGAATAGCTCTTTGGTACTGGAGCTGGCATTACTTATTCTTGTGTTGTAGGCTTCCTTTTTTGTGCGGATAATTTCTTTTTTATAGAGGGAAGATGCATTTATGAGATTGACTTTTTGTTCCGCGGAAGGGTTCTTTTTCCAGAGGGTTTCCATTTTGGACTTATTTTTTCTTAGTATTTTGAGTTCTGGAGTATACCAAGAATTGAGGTGTGCTTTAGGTTTACTTTTACGTAATTTTAGTGGCGCAACACGGTAAATAGCATTGGTCATGATGTTATTGTAGGTGTCTACTAGAAGGGTAGGGTCTGATGTGTTAGGGATCATGTTAAGGGTAGGTAGAACCAGTGGGATGAGGGCTTCACTGGTGATGTTCCGTTTGTTTCTCGTCAGGCATGCTGGTGCAGGCGGGTGTTGTCTGTGGAGGGGGTTGTTAGTACTAATGTCGAATGAGAGTAGGAAGTGGTCAGTCCATATCAGTGGTTGTGGGTCCCTGCAGAGGATGTTGCAGTTATGGGCAGCGAGCCAGTCTAGGGTTCTGCCTTTTTGATGTGTGGGTAAGGTGTTAAGTTGATTGTAGTTGTGTTCACCAAGTACATTGGCGAGGGAGGAAGCTGGAATGTCATGAGGGTCATTGTAACCCAGGTTGAAGTCACCGAGGATAATATTCTGTGATAGAGGTTTGGATTTTTCGGCTATGAGGGTGGTTATGTCTTCTTCGAATGAACCTATTAGCCCAGGGGGTCTGTATAATAGGGCCAAGGTAATGGAGTTCTTGGGGGAAGTTTGAATTTTGATTGATAAATATTCGCAGGACTTTAGAGGAGGGGCGGTCACCGGTCTAATGTCAAGCGAGGATTTGAAAATGAGTGCTACACCTCCTCCACCGGCATCCGGTCTGTCGGCCCTGAGGATGGAGTAGTTGTCTGGAACTGCAAGAGATAGAGAGGGGCCTGCTGCAGTATGGAGCCAAGTTTCTGTGGTTGCTAGGAAATCCAGGTCTGCTGAGCAGATGATGTCTGCAATTTCCGTAGGGTGGGCCACAAGGGATCTAACATTGAGTAGGGCTCCTTTGAGTGGCACAGAGTTTGCAATGGTGTTTTTATTGGTGATTTTAGTGATATGATTCGTGGTCCTTTTGCTAAGTAGGGTAGGGAGTCTACAACCTAGTCTGTCGTTACGGGTCATGATGTTGGGGTAGGCTACAGGGCAATGTTCAATTGAACTGCGCAAGTTTAGGATGTTGTCAGAGTGGTCATCTGTAACGAGGCTGCGTGGGGTATTACCTAAAGTAACGCTCGTTTCAGTAGTAGGGTCTATGGATGCGCTGTGGGAGAAAGGAGGTAGGGAAGGTAGGAAGGGTGTAGGGCAAGGAATGGGGTGATGTCTAGGACAAGCAAGCTTAGCGAGTCCATTACTGAATGGGATATAGCTATTTCTACTGCATGGTGTGCAGTCAGGCATAATGCAAAAGGGGAACATGATGAGTATTAGCCAGGCTGGCATAGTTTGAGTGTGGATTTGGGTAGTATCTGGCTAGCAACCAGAGGGCCCAACACAATCAATGTGGTCGAGTAGCGACCAGAGGCACAACACAGTGAGAGTGGTTTGTTAGCGAGCAGAGGGCGCAGTACAATCAGAGTGGTCTAGTAGCGACCAAAGGCACAACTCAGTTACAGTGGTCCGTTAGCGACCATAAGGCACAACTCAGTTACAGTGGTCCATTAGCGACCATAAGGCACAACACAGTTACAGTGGTCCGTTAGCGACCATAAGGCACAACACAGTTGCAGTGGTCCGTTAGCGACCATAAGGCACAACTCAGTTACAGTGGTCCATTAGCGACCATAAGGCACAACACAGTTGCAGTGGTCCGTTAGCGACCATAAGGCACAACTCAGTTACAGTGGTCCATTAGCGACCATAAGGCACAACTCAGTTACAGTGGTCCATTAGCGACCATAAGGCACAACTCAGTTACAGTGGCCCATTAGCGACCATAAGGCACAACAAAGTTGCAGTGGTACGTTAGCGACCATAAGGCACAACACAGTTGCAGTGGCCCGTTAGCGACCATAGGCATGACAGGCCAGGGTAACGTAATCAGGAGCCAATTGTATGCAATGGGGCAGGGTGGTAGCTATGCAAATATCGTTGGGCGCAAGTCATAATAGGCAGTGGTGGGAGTTCGGAGTTTAGCAGATACCAGTTTGGAAATAAGTCAAGGTGAAGTGCAGGATAAGGAAGGTTGTTTGCTGTGCAATTTAGAATGAAACCGCAGATATGTACTCACAGGAGTTGTTCACTGGTAGCCGAATGAAAACTGCTCCTCCGACTTTGCAGGAGGTTTCACTCTGCTGGGCTGGTGGCGCAAAGTGGCGAACAGGGGCAAACAGGAAGGGGCCTTCCTCAAAGTGGGCCGGCTTCCGCCTGCCGGTGGCCCTCTGGGGGAGAAGTACAGTGTTGCTAGGCAACACAGTAAACACTAAAGGCAACGGCCATCTTGGAATCGGGAACCCGTGTCGTAGTGCACACGATTCCGAGTGCCTACGAAAGGGGGCACGGCGTGGGTGCGCCCCGCCGGTGGGCTTAAGGCTCACCTGCCACGGGCGGGGGGATCAGCTGGGCGCTTCCACGCGCTTCTGAAGTTGGCTTCAGATGATGCACGGCTGCTCCTGCAGTCCGTGTTGTAGATAGGCGGCGGGACGCGGGTGGTGCATCAGGTGCACGGTGAGGGGGCTCCTGCCCTCTCAAGCGTCGGGATGACCTGTGGTTTGGATAGCGGTCAACTCGCCTTGGAATACAGTCTCTCTCACCCCAATCTTCGAGTATGACCTCTTTGTCGCCCAGTATTCCACCACACCACCACTAGGGTTTAGAGCCATGTTTCTTCTGTGTGTCTCTCATCCGTTCCTTCAAACAATCATGGGCTGGATGATGAGAACTTCCACAGATGTAACATCCTTTCTGGATGGAGGAAACGGGAAAACTCTTCGTGTAGATTCTACTTTCTTGATCCAACCATTGATCCAAGTACGGGAACTCTGTACCAATTATCATCTTTGATGGATGACTAGGTAAGAGAGCAACTTCTAGGTGATAACTGTTAAGCCGGTTTTGGACCCATACTTTGAGACTTGGGTAAGATTGCTTTTCTCCATGCACCCACTTCTTGGCCATAGAGTTTTAGAACTGGGGGGACCAGGATGGCTCGAATAATAATCTGATGACACCTGGAGTCCACTAGAGCTAGTAATTCCTTCTGAAATACACGAACAGGAAGATGGTACTCTCATGGGCCGCCTGAAGTGTTCGTGTATAGGCAGGTTGCAATATCTGTTTTCACGTAGGGGGTGACTTCACCTATGTTGTAAGGTGTTCACCCATTCAGGTTATCTACTTATTAACTCTCTCAACTCCTCGGTGGTTCCTTGTGTGAAGCTGTTGAATAGGATATCAGGTGTCCTTCCATATGGTCTTTTTTCTATCATTGGTATGACTTCACTGTGCAGGTTGTCATTTTGGGAATTCTTCTGCAGGCGGCTTCCATGTAGAGGTCTTGGTTTGTGGCAGGTCATATCCCTTCTTATCCAAATCCATCAGGGAATCTGTATGGTGGCCCTCATTAAAAGGGTTGTTCAGGTTCGGTACAGCCATATAACAGATCTCTCTGGCTTTTTGCACCATTTCCTTTCCACGTGAATCCTTCATAGGAAGATGCCGGACGTTCCCGTCAGAACTAAATTGTTTTGCACTTGTCTGGATTTAATTATAAGACAGGATTTAGGTCTTCGTCTAATGGTCCAATTCCTTCAGCCTCTGGTGCACTTGGGTTCCCCTCTTGTTGTAACTGGACAAGCTCCAGCATTTCTGTGAAGGTTCCACAAGTCAATAACTATGGAAAAACCTCTGTATTATCGACACATAAACTCACCCAATCTTTGGACGCTTGGACTTCGGGGAAATCACTAGCCACTGCTTTCAACAACCAATCTTCGGGTTCTGATTCCCTCGTGCTTTTCTCAACCACTGTTTTTGGGTATTGCTGTCAACTGGGCCTGCTTCATAGAGAAGTAAAGTATTATCCCTCTGTCAGGATTGAGATCATGGAATGGCCTTGAAGTTTGTTAGTGAGGAGATCACCTCTTGCCGTCCATCAATTTTCAGATTGTTTAATGGTTCAGGGACAGTGGACCTCCACTTTTCATATCGCGGGACTCTGTTGGGTCTTTTATGTACTAGACGTTCTTACAGTAAAAGCGAGCTATGATATCCCTTTTCTTCACCTGAAGGATTGGTTTGTATAGTTCAATAGCAGGTCCACCAGGTTCACTGGATGTTCAATGGGTATCAGCACACAGGCAATCTTAGTTGAGGGCCCAAATGTCAGTGAGTGAGGTGGCAATAGGATTCTGCAACACCCAGGAGGAATCTCCAAATATATATCAGTTTCAAGCAGAACTCTCACCTTTCCGTGAACACAATACGTATGATCAGAAAACAATTCATAGACTTGACTACCAGGGCACTGCCGGATGGGCATCTGTGCTTCAGGAGTCAAGCTGGTAAATTGTGTTCCTGAGACCCCTCTGACTACTTCTCCTGTTGGATTGGTATAGTTCAAGGTCCATGGTTCTGCACCCTCAAACTGATTAGTAGGCGTGAGCTGAACTTTGTATCAGGTTCTGTAATCCACCTCTGACACCACTTAAGGTAAGTCAGACCTAGGAGACTGACAAGAGATCAGCTTCACAAAAATGTTTTATTAACAGAAATGAGTAAGGCCTATCTTATCCCTACGTATAATGACAATGTTCCCTGTTCTATTAAGAAAATAACAAATGGTGCTCATGAGGATGTCTCACAACATAAACCAGTCCTCTGTCCAAACTTAATCTATCCATAGGTAATCTATCCCTTATCACTAACAAAAAAGAGTTAACATAAACTTTATCCAGAAGGATCGGGTAAGGGCTTTGTCTCAGGATAATAGTGGCTGGTTTCTGACCCTCGCCCAATTGTCTGTTTGGTTTCTTTCCATCTGCACAGTTCAGAGTTCATAGTTCCACAATGTCTCTTTTTTCTCCCTCACTTCTGGAAGTGAACGTCCCCCAAAAATTCAGTGATAACTCCCCAATGAGAGTCAGTAATGGACACACCCCGGGTGGGAATGAGACCAGGAACAAAGACCAAGAGCGGGTGAAGATAAAAAGTAAAGTTTATCTAAAACCAAATCGGGCAAGCAGAGAACTCTGCAAACTCCGAGAGCGCTCTGCCAGACAATAGAAAAACATTCATATTTATTACAAAATCACGTCATTAATGATGTAGACTACAGGGGGCACATAAATTGTGGGGATTGGACAGTGCGGACTAGACATGCTCCAGGATTGGCGGAGGTCGACGTGGTACCGGTGCGGGGTGCACGGGTCAGCTGGGTTCTTCTGGGTGGAGCGCAGGGTCAGATGATATGCGAGCTGTTACAATTTATGCTACTTAGCACTTGCCCTTGTGGCCACACATACCTTAAACATTATTTATACAGTTTGACATGTAAGAGATATATTACTAAACATATGACCTGGACAATTAAAATGAGACTACATGGGTCCAGGTGCCTAGCTTATTCACAAGATTATGTTTTCACATTCATCAATCGAGACAATGGTTTATTGGTTGTATCGTGAGGGCGATATATTAACACACATGGGATTGGGGGGTCTGGGGTGAGCTGGGGTGGGTCATCGAGGAGGGGCATGCAATTGTTACATCAAAAGGCTTTGGGGTACGGGGCTTATTGCCCATATTTCTTTAACCAGAGTCTGGGGGTGTGAGGCGAGTTCATGGTGACATCATGTGTCAGAGGGCTGAGGGGAGAGTGGATGCCTGGTGCGGGCTCAGCGGACAGGCGGAAGGGTGAGAGGTTACCTTTCCAGCACCAGGGAATCAGTGAGAAAAGGGCCTTTCGCCATCAGCCCGGCATGACGGGGAGAGTGGTGGAGGCTGAGTGCGCGGCGCTGCAAGACAGGGAGAGAAGGCCCTGAGACCTGTTAAGTTTGGTCCCGTTCATTTGTGGGATTATATGTGAATCATTAGGATGAGGTAAAACTAGGTTATTGTCACTCCATGTATAACGAATAATAAGCAAGCTCTGGTGCTCTGGTTACATTACAGGTTGTGGGGGTCATTCCGAGTTGGGCGGTAAGGGATACTGGGCACCGGTAAGGAGACCAGTGCCAGTAATCCCTTACCACCCAATTCCGAGGTCCCTTAGCGGGAACCGCAAAGAACGTGTGGTCGGACCACATGTTCTTTATGGGTCCCGCTAAGGGACCAGGGCACTAATTACAGGTCTGCTATGACCAGGCCCGTAATTAGCGCCTTCCCCATTCCCATTGAGCCCTATGGGGGCTAACTGGGTCCGCACAGGTTGGAATGTCCCGGTAAGTCCTCATGCGCCCAGACTGGACACAGACCCAGTTTTGGAGGCAGCCATGGTGCAAATAGCGCCATGGCTACCTCCAAACTCAGAATGAGGGCCATAGTTGTCATTCTGCAAAATGACTCTATTCACGTTAGCCTCGTGGCCTTGCTGTTTATAATACACACGAGAAACTTATGCTATTTGAACGTATTTGCGAAATATACATAGTACTGGAAAAACCATTGAGCATACAGATCATATATTGTGCATCAGAACAAGCAAGCTACTTGGCACATCATACATTAATGTACGTCTTAGGTGGGGAACAAGGTGCAACCAACAAGATCATTACTTTGTATTCAGTGCAATTTGATATAGATCGTTTTGTTGCATTTCATATAATCAACCCCTTAGTACACAACCACAAAGGGGGATTTACAGCCTTTACAGGCTGGATTAGCAGTGTGGGTGAAACAGGGTGGCACACAGGCATGGTGTATCTATCTGTTACTTCAAAGGAGGAGTGAGGTTGGGGGGTTAATCACAGCGTATATCATAAATGTATGGCCTGCAAGGGATGGGACATGCTTGTGGAGATTAATTGTTTCTCTCAGACCCAAGCTCTTGCCGGTCATTCACAGGTCAGTGATGGATGGAGGAAGGCAAAAGATACAGTGTTTGTCTTGTAGCTTGTTCGCGCTTAGTCTCCTGTGAGAACAGGACTGCTGCAGGAACACAGAGGGGAGGAGGGTGAGGGAAATAACTGGCCTACTGTGGGCAATCTCGAAGGGAGAGCTGTTGCCCTGCAAGCTGCTTTTGCTATGAGGCCTGTTTTACCATGTACAAAATGGAGTCGGAGTGTGGTACAAAATGGAGTCTGTAATCAGCCTTCTGGTTGAGCTTTGCATGCATATGGGTCGTCCCGCGGCTATCCGGCATCCCTGGCCACAGGACATGGGTAGCCGTTGGACGAACATAATGTGCAAGTGGGTCGGAATGGAGGGGAGGGGGCCTAAAAGACCTTTCCTCCCATACATTCCCCCCGTAACGAATATTGTAGCTCACCCAGTTGTTTGCGCTCCTCCTCCTCGGCCACTGCCTCATCCCATGCACGTGTTCCCTTTTGTGGCATCCATGCTCTGCACATTGCTCTGAGACTCTCCCTAGCTCTAGCATACTCATCTGGATTGCAAGTCATGTAGATACATCCCCTGTCTCCCTCCAGGTCCACCCACACCTCATCATACCAAACTAGCTCACAGGGATCTTTTATTGTTGTATGGCATAACCTATCTACAATGTACCCATCGTTGTATATGGCCGTCATCCTATATTTTGGCCCTGAGTCATCTCCTGTTTGCACTTGTGCCTCGAGCGTCATCTGCACTACTCCTTTTGCATTGCCCATTGTAACCATCATCATTGCACTTTTAGGTACTGCATCTGCGCAGCACCTAAGGCCTAATTGGGACACACAAAAAATCAAAAGCAGGACAACGATGGTGGGTATTAATAATTTGACAGCAATCCCGAGCCAGGAAGGTACCCACGAAAACATGTCGTCAAACCAAGTGCTGGGCTGCACCCCTCCTTCTTCCTTCAGACGCTCGTCAAGGTTGTGCACAGCTACTATTACGTGCATTGTCTGCATCTGCAGAAGGTACGAACGTGCAGCGTGCACTCCTGATATTTCGGCAAACGCCTCCATCCATGGCTGTCAACAGGTCGAGAACGTACCTGTTCTGCATCATCATCAACCGCAGGGTCCTTAGCTCCACCTTGATGACATTCTTCTTCTGTGTCGTTGGCCAGTTGGACAGCTCCCAGCGGGTGATTTGGTGCCATTTTGTGTTGGCTCGTGCCGGGATGCTTGGAACGAGGGAGGCAAAGAACGTTTCAGCGGAGTAAAACAGTCAGAACCTATCTGGGATTTGCGCCAAGCGTTCAGAGGATGCCTTGGAGATATAGTTTGATGACCTTCTTTTTCTTGAGACTGTGCTTTGCAGTTTTTCCCCGGATAGGGCATATACAGGGGCAGAGTCTTCAGTTGGTTGCAGGGACTCTGGATCTTTGACGGCCGACGGCCCATTCTCCCTTTGAAGATGGCTTTCAGGTATCACTATCAGGGTGGAATGCAGCGTTGCCAGAGAGCATGTGCCCCTCCATGACTGTGGAAGGTGCAGATATGCCTGTTTGCCGCAAGCCCAGTAAGTGTCCATCAGTGCAGCAGTCCCTTTTTTCATGTCTGGAATGATGAGTGTTTTTTTACAGTTCTTGTTTGTGTCCATATTTACTTTTCCCTCTCCATGAAAGCACAGTTCATATGATATTTCTTTCTGCAGTTTGAATGGTTTTTCAAGGGCCGTGACCCACGTGAGCTTTGCAATGTGTTGGGTCCAGATCGGGGCGCACGTTCTCTGGATCCATTGCAATTTTTCATCTGCCAGTCCTCATAGTGCCTCTGCTTTGCACGTTATGTGCTCATCTTGCCACTTGTTGTCCGAATATAATGTTCCCTTTATAACTAGAAAAGGTTCTTTCAGGCATATTACTTCTTGGTGTTTTGAGTAGCATGTCTTTTCATTTGCAGCATTTCAAAAGAATCAGTGTGTGCTTGAAAAGTTTTTTTTTATTCTGCATAGTGCAAGATGTAGGACATACTGTGCCTCTGCAACAGGTGACTCTTGTGGTAACAGCACTTTAGGAGTACCCGAGTCATGGGGTATTAGAGAGCACACATAGCAGCTCTCATCAGTTATTTGCTTTGCAGTAGAGATCATATCTGAGTACCATTTATTAGACTGGTGGGGGTGTTTGGGGCTTCTATTGCGTCTAGTCCTTGCACATGGTATTCATCATATTACTTCCGTCCCGCCCCGCTTTATTGTCCTCTATTACCTCCCGGGTGCCCTAGAGCTTTCTTATCATCATGCTGGGTTAACAGTGTTCTGCCTGCCCACCCTTTTCCCAATCGTTATGTAGAGCAATAAACCTCTCAACAGTTTTTTCATCATTTGGCTCTACACTCTTACGGAATATCGCATATTGTTCTGGTATGTCCGGTACAAGCAATACAGTTGGATCGGGATCATCATATAGCCAAGGTATTTCAGAGGGGTCTGGGTCATTCATGTCATAGACAATGAACTTGGATTTATTAGATCGGACAGTGGGGCATACTGATGCAGTTGTGCCGGTTGTGTTGTTCTCATGCTGCGTGCCATTTCTATGTGTCCCGTGGTACCGAATGAGTTTGAACCCGTCTCATATGAGGTGGGTGCCTTGTTTTACCAAGTTGGTGCCCCCCCTCATTTAAATCGATAGATATAAATGCTAGGCCCAGTACACCACCAGGCCAAGCAACATTGAAAAGAATAATATTGCACAGAAAAACAACCCACATTCATACGAGTACTTTCTTAAATTAAATCCACTATTTCCATTTCTATCTAATCTAACATTGTTGACATCGGGTGCCCCCTTTGTTGCCATGGTTATTCCTACAGAATGAGATATAAAGGAGGGTTAAGCATACATATATATATATATATACATACATGTATATGTATGAATGCACTAAGCACTTTATATATCCTTTTATAGGATTTCTATGCTGCTATATTGCTATTTGCACATTACCCGTTGGGGTTAGTTTTTGCGATTTTGCACATGCACTTGCACTTTATGCATCCCTATATGCGGTTCATGCAAAAAGCAGCCCGTGATGCATTATGGCACTTGCACTTTCATCACATAGCCTATCAACAATATGATGCAGGATAATTTCGAATATATGTCACTAGCTACATTGACTCATAGCTTTTCGCAATTCATTTATGAATTGCAGGAATAATATTTTGCAAATTATCGAGGATTGCGACTAGTGAACAGTATGTAATACATTGATATTTTGTCTGCGTGTTTTTTGACATTAGACAAAGGTGTTTTAGACTAATAAATAAACACGACACACGCGGCACTACACATACATATAGACCGGACTTAATGCACACTTTGAATCACACATTCGTTTAAAAAAAATTAATAATACATTTATAAACGTAACATGTGCAATAGGAGGATGAGAATATACGGGTTTAAATGGACTTCTTTTGTTTCTACACCCTCATCGTGATCAAGCGGCTAGCTTTGCCGCGAAACGCGTCATTGTCCGCATTTTTCTCTTGTCCATGGCATTTCATTAAAGAACATTTTGGGCGTTTGGATGACTGCTGGTCTCTTTTCTACTCTGGGTCCAGTGTGGAATCACCACGTGGGTTCGTTTTCTGGAGTGCACTCCGACAGCCTTATACTGTGGTACAAGGCTATTCTATATATATATATATATATATATATATATATATATATATATATATATATATATATATATATATATATATATAGTTTCTCGCATTTTACTATATACATTTTCGTTTCATTGTAGACATTATTCTTATACATTTTTGTGTCCTTTACCAATACTTGAAAGGGGGAGAGAGCGGGAGAGAGAGAGAGCAAAGCCAATTTTCATCATCACTTGTTATTGTAATCTTATTATGTTTACACTTTTACACTCCAGAATACACATCTCGTTTCAGTTTAGTCAGTTTATTTCTCTTATTCTTTTGTTTTACCTATCTCGTTAGTTGTCTGCTTTTCTTTTTAGGTTTGGGTCCCTCCTTCTGACCTATTGTCAGAATAGAAATAATATTATGCCTCCTATTGTAATAGTTATATGTATATTGGCCTACGCCAAGTTGTCTAAACATCATGCACAAACAAACTCCACGGCAAGGTCTTGACCTCAGAGAAATCAATGTAAGCCGCCATCTTGAATCAAGCCGCCATTTTAGGTTCTCTTGTTATGTAGAAGTCACCCTGAACATCAAAATGGAGGCCAAATGACATTTCGAATAGATTCTGGCCGTTGTGACCTCTGTACAGCTGAATGATTAATATGCCTGCAGGCTACTTGTCGGGGTCGTGAACTGAGACCTTGTCCTACTGTTGACCTATATGTAAATGTACTACTTATATCAGCAAAACTAATCAAAAATGCATATATTAAAGGTTGACCTGTCAAGGAACCCTAGACCAGTATTGTATTTCACAGAATAGTTAACCCGCAAGAGGGTTGGCCAAGGGCTGGACAAATTGTATAAATGGCCCGGGTATTCCAATATGCGGTCTCTCACTGAACACATCGAACCCTCGTTGAAGTTCGTTATGTTATACTGAGAGCCGAATAGCTATCCGTTTGTCAGTTGACCTGGTAACTGTTGTAGCTTGAAATAAAGTACTTGTATGTTTCTTTGTAACCTGTGTTGGTGTGTTTCCTTTTGGGCTTCCGGGCCTCATATTATTTTTCTGTTTTCACAGTTGGCGCCCGAACAGGGACCCTCAAGATCGATGCCGGATCATTGAAGGTTGACGCAGGCTATCGAACCGGGATCGGACAGTGTGATACTGCGGGCCCGACCGAACGAGACGCGATACCTCGGCAGCGCTGAACGATCCGATCTTTGGACGATAGTCGTGTGGTCTGAAATGGCATCTTGACAAGGGTCCATTTTTGAAGTGGGCAGATTTGTCGAAACCACCAAACACAAGGTAAAATTTGTTAGGCAAGTTCTTTGGTAAACCGTATGGTCCTCCTTAGGTTTGGTCAGGTGTAGTCGTGACCCGACTCTTAATTTAACCCTGACAATTTGAATTTGGCATATTGTATCTGCAGACACAATTATTGACCAGGTAACACCAATTTTTGGTGAAATTCCTGGGAAATTGTCTAGCTGCTTTAGGGCACTGTTCCGCAACGATCAACAATCTTTGGAATTTAGCTGCCCGGCACAACAGGAGGGGTCGCCGGCGTGTACTAGGTACTGTAAGCATGGCATTGGAAGTATAGTATTTAATGATATTTGGCACAGACAAACCAGACATGCCTCCGAATTTCAGTGGCCAATCAATGGTAGTTTCGAGATCCCCCATATTGAATACCTAGAATCGGTCTTGTTAAAGAAGAAGGCCAGACCTGCAGCATTTGATGTTTTGCAGAATTGGAAAAAAGAAGCGTTGCAGCAGCTTAAAAGTAGGGATAAACATGCACGCCATCATAAAACGAATGCTGAAAAGGCGTTGTTGTATGATAAGGAAAAACATTCAGAGTCAGTCAAGAATATGGATAGGGCTTTCTCACTCGGTATCCAGAAAATCTATCCCTCTAAAGATTTTCATTTTTCCGAAGAATTTATTGACAAATTGTTAAACGAACGAAGGCCTGGTGCCTCTGCGCCACCTCCGTATGATCCTCTCCCTGGTGCTCTGCCTATTCCTGCTGTTATTCCTGCTGTTATTCCTGTTCCCCCTGTACAGCCTATTGTTCCTATTCCTCCAGTTGTTGTTCCTCCACCTACTCTATCACCTCTTCCCCTTGCGCCGATAGTCACACCTCCATTGAATTTGCCCGCACCTCCTCTCCCGAGTGGTTCTGTACCGACTGTAGTTGATTAGGGTGCGGGGTCAAAGATTGTCACTCGAAGTACTGTCTCTGCAGAAAAGAAACGGGAATTGTTTGCATGGGCTAAGCATTGTATGGAGAGAGATGATCGAGCTAATGTTTTTTCCACATTATCAAATATGGACAATTTTCCCGAGAAAAATGTTTTTATTGAAGGTTTGGGGACTCATTTATGTGTAATGTGGGGTAGATTACAGAATGCAGATCTCCCACAAGGGTTCAGGGATCTGAATACTCTAGCGCTTTCAAGGGACACTGAGGAGAAAGTACATGGTCATGTCGAGAGGTTATTTGAGTATAGGAGGGACTTAGAAAAATTGCGGGATGAGGATGATTAAGACGACAGTATGAATGTGCAGAAACGATTCCTTCCGTGTCGTAAATCGGCATCTGAGGAAGTACGAATCTGTACAAAAGATGCGATTTGATGGATCTTGTATTCATCGATACCGCCAGATGAAGTGTATGACACGTATAGTCAGTATACAGTAGAAATGCAGAGGAAGGTGATTCAGGTAATGGTGCAGTACCTGCAGGATGAATGTGTAAGGAAGAAGGTTAGTTGTCCTACAGAGTAATTGGGTATTTGTAAGAGGGCTTTTTCGCCCGACACTTCTTCGACTGCCTTAGCGCTCAACCTGGCTCTGTTGCTTAGTAAGCGATCGGAATTACCTACATCTCAGTTGCCTATGAGAGAGGTTCCTCCGACATTTGTCCCAAAGGTTGAAATTGCTGCTGATCCTGCAAATAACATAGTTGCTGTGAACATTCCTGCACATTATGTATCACAGTTTGTTCACGTCCCGTTTTCGCGACAGGAAGTGAACACTATTAGACAATCAATTCCTGATATTAGGAAAAATCCGACAGGATTCTACAAAGAGATAGAGTCTGTGTTGCAGTCCTCTGTGTTCACCCTAAGTGATATTGACTTGTTATGCCCTGTACTCCTGCCCGTAGATTTATGGAAGCAGGTTCGAACAATAGACGATGTGCATGGGTTGGGAGATACGTGGGCTAACATAACTAGGCTTGATGGGGAAAGACCAGCTGGTGAGAAACCACCTCAGGTAATACTCACTTTGCCTGATAGAATTGTTGCAAAATTGAAAACCATAATTCCTGAGAAAAGAATTATTTGGGACAAGCTTACGGCCTGTGTTCAAGGAAAATCTGAGGGTGCCACTGAATTCTTTAATCGATTCGAACAGGTATTCTCTGACTTCAGTGGACAGGACTTGGGCACAGAGTCTGTGAAAAGGTTATTTGTGGACAAATTTGTGCGTGGATTGCTGCCTGACATCCAGTCACACATTATGTCCTCTGAGAGTGCTTGGCAGGCGAAATCCCAATCCGAAGTTTTGCACATGGCTCAGTATTACGAGAACCGTGTCAATAATGAAAAAGATAGAGTCGAGAAGAGGAAAGGAGATTTGAAGACTAAAATATTGTTACAGCAAATTGTTAGAAATCCCAGAGGAGGTAATTCACAGACCAGAGGTCAGTATGTTCGGCAAGGGAACGTCCCCTTGGTTCCTGTGAATATTAACCAATGTGCCTATTGTCGCCAGGAAGGTCATTGGCGTGCACAGTGCCCCGTCCTTCGACAGAGGTCAAACAACACATTTGGGAGTATGGGTAGACGACCTAGAGGTCGCCTCAGAGTGGGGGGCCCTGATAGAGGTCAGTTCTCACAAGATCCTCAGCAACCTTTTTCACGGGATAATCAGACTTTGAGTGTGGACACAAAAAACATATTTGATCACCCTTCTGCCACCTACCTTTCTGAAGAGCTTCCTTTCGACGACATTTTGTTTCGTTAGGATTGCCCGAAGCAGGGTTTGGAAACTTCATCTATTCCCGTTAGCCAAAAAGGTCACTACGTTGAACTACTAGTGGGGAATAGGAAACATCAGTTTTTGATAGACACTGGAGCACAGAAGTGCTCCATTGATCATTCTCGGGTTCCAAACATTCCACTGTCAGGGCAAACTAATGTTTCTGTAGGGTTATCTGGCTCGCCAGTTGTTTGTCCGGTTTCTTTGCCGGTGCCTGTTTCTTTGGGTCCCTTTACGGACCACTGTCCATTCCTCTTGACTTCAAACTGTGGAGAGAATTTGCTGGGGTTATATCTGTTAAAGAAATTAAATGCAGTGATTCATTGTTCCTCTGACTGACGATTTCACCACAGCAACTTCCCAGTTCTCAGTTTCTGACTCGACCATTGCCGGAATGTTTGTGGGCAGTTGACGATAATGATGTCGGGGTTTTACAGATTGAACCCGTTAAAATAGTTTTGAAACATGGAGTTAAACTACCACGCATTCCGCAATATAAAATCTCAGTTGAGGGTGAGTGTGTTTTGAAGTGCATGGTTTCCAATTTTGTGCATCGAGGGGTGATTGAGGAGATTGCAGGCAGTTTATGTAACAGTCCAATTTTACCCGTGTACAAGAAAGGCGACAATGCAATCCCATTCCGTTTCATAATTGATCTACGCGCTATTAATAAAATTGTCGCTCCACAATTTCCAATTGTGCCTGATGTGACAACGATATTAACCATGATCCCTGCTACAGCTACTCACTTTAGTGTTGTGGATCTGAAGAATGCTTTTTTCAGTATTCCTATACACAAGGATAGTAGATATTTGTTTGCGTTCACCTTGGGGGGACGCTCGTTCACATTTACTCGTGCACCTCAAGGTTATACTGAAAGTCTGAGCATTTATAGTAGGGCTTTGAAAGAGCAGCTTGACAACCTTGAATTGCCATCTACTTGCACACTGCTTCAGTATGTCGATGACTTGCTTTTAGCTGCAGATTCTGAAAGTGCTTGTAAAGAAGGCACTGTATTGTTGCTTATTCATTTAGCTGAACATGGTCATAAAGCTTTGCTTAAGAAATTTCAATATTGTTGTCAGGAGGTCGCCTATTTAGGCTATCTCCTGTCAAAGGAGGGGAGAAGATTGACACCTGAAAGAATAAAACACATTTCTGGCATGTCTGTCCCAAATACACAGAAGGAAGTCAGAGCCTTAATAGGTATGGCTTCTTACTGTAGGCTGTGGATCCCGAACTTTTCACTAGTGATAAAACCGATGTTGGCCTTGACGAAGAAGGGCATTTCTTCGCCACTGCCATGGAAGTCGGAACATCAACGATCATTTGAGCTTCTCAAAACCGCGTTATGCTCTGCACCGGTTCTGGGTACTCCAAATTACAATAAGGCATTTGTTTTGTTTGTACATGAGTGTGATGGATGTGCTTTGGCTGTATTAACACAGGAACATGGAGGGAAGAATAGACCGTGCGGCTACTACTCTTCCGCCCTTGATCCTGTCGCATGCGCTTTGCCAAGATGTTTGTGAGCCGTTGCTGCTGCTGGCGCGTCTGTAAAACAGAGTGAGGGAATGGTCCTAGGCCAAGATTTAACCCTAATGGTACCTCACACTGTAGATGTCCTATTGAATAAAATCCAAACACAGCACCTCACCTCTGCACGGCTGACGAGGTATGAATTGACTTTGTTTGCCCCTCACATTCAAATTAAGAGGTATTGTGTTCTTAATCCGGCTGAACTCCTACCTTTCCCGCAAAATACTGTTTGCAGTGACGAAGAATCACATGACTGCCTGTATACTACTGAACAGGAAACAAAGGGCAGGATAGACCTTATAGATACTCCTTTGGATAATGGGGAAGGGGAGCTGTTTTGTGATGGCTCCTGCTTCAAACTTCCGGATGGTACATCTACAGCTGCTTATGCAGTTACTACATTGGGTTCGGTTGTTGCAACGAAGAGAATTCCGCATAACTCCGCGCAGGCCCCAGAGATTATAGCGTTGACCCGAGCTTGTGAACTCTCCGAAGGGCGTACAGTAAATATATATACTGATAGCCAGTATGCCTTTGGGGTGGCTCACAACTTTGGGAGGCTCTGGTCGGAAAGAGGGTTCCTAACCTCACATGGGACCAAGATTCAGCATGGCCCCCTGATAGTGCAATTGCTCTCGACACTCGCGCTCCCTAGTCAGATAGCGATCATGAAATGTGCAGCGCATCGTAAGGTCATAGATGGTGTGGGGAAAGGGAACGCTTTTGCTGACCAGATAGCCAGGCAAACGGCCACAGACCTTAGCACAGACATGGACAAAGAGAAACAAGAGATGGACAAAGAGAAACAAGAGATGTCTATGTAATGGATGAGGGTATTGGGTCTGTACGAGATATCCAAGCTGATGCCACAATAGAAGAGTCTAAAAAGTGGGCCGAAGGGATGGGGAAACTAGATGAAGATGGGTGTTTAGGGTGCACACATCTGAAGGAAAATGGTTGCTCCCTAATTCATATGTGCTGACGATGGTTACGATGGCACACGGTCCTACGCATGTGTGTGCTCAGCAGATCACGAAAATGTTAGAAAAAGTCTGGGTAAATGATAAAATTTTGAACATCGCTCAGCATTATGTCCAAAATTGCATGATTTGCTTGCAGCACAATGTAGGGAAGGGGACAGCAACTCCAAGGGTAGTTTTGGGCCTCCTTCTGTCCTCTTAGAGGTCATCCACTTTGATTTTATTGAGATGGAACGGTGTAACAATCTAAAATACGTCCTTGTGATCATTTGTGCCTTTAGTAAATGGGTTGAGGCTTTCCCCATTAAGGATGCTACTGCCATGACCACTGCGAAGACTATGGTAAAGGAGTTCTTCCCACGATTTGGGTTGCCAAGAGTCATTTGGTCGGACAACGGTCCACATTTTGTTGCAGCAGTAATCTTGCAGATATGCACAGCATTACACATCAAAAAACGATTTCATTCGGCTAGACATCCTCAAAGCGCTGGGTTGGTAGAGAGACATAACGGTATCCTAAAGAATAAGCTTGCTAAAACATGCGCCTGCACCAAACTGAAATGGCCGGACGCCTTACCTATTGTGTTGTTAGCCATGCGCACCACACCAAAAACTAAGACTGGGCTCTCTCCATTCGAGGTGGTGATGGGGAGGCCTGCTAATATTTGGGGTCTTCCAAAGCCTAAAGCGCTGAGAGATGTTGAAAATGTATTGCTTGCAGACTACTGTAACCAGTTGACTAAAAATCTGTATTTCATTTATCATCAGGTCTGATCAGCTTTACCTGTACGGTTTACGGGCCCAGGACACAATATTCAGCCTGGAAGTTGGGTCCTGGTGAAGGCCTACGAAAGGTCTTCCTGCCTCGCGCCTCGCTGGCGGGGACCCTACCAGGTGCTGTTGGTCACCCAGACAGCAGTGCGGGTGGCTGGAAAGAAGCATTGGATCCACGCGACGCATGTCAAGAAACTTCCTCACCCGACGCCACACGTTACAGAAGAAGCAGAGCCCCTTGCTGATGCTACAATCTCTGATTCTGGAGTAGCAAATAGCGCTGTGAGTGTGTCGGAGAATCCCTCTGAGCTCATGGAGCTTGAGGAACCATCCATTTTGTCTCTGCACTCTTCGGAAAAAGTCACTTCCGGAAAACGTTGTTTCAAGTTCTGCGACTTCTGTCGCCTCTGATACGTTGCTTCCCTCAGGAAGTGACGTTACCTTATTTCCGGATCAAGCAGTACCGGGAACCACCAGGTACGACCTTCGACGAAGAAAATAGAACTATGGCACGGGTTTTGCCTGTGCATCTGGAAAAGAAAAGAGTCATTGAGAGTTTTTGTTCTTACAAAGGAACATTTTGGGAAAAAAGGGGATTCTGCTGGCTAGGGTTGGGGAAGGACTAAGAAATTGCGCGAACATTGGGGTCGTTGATTGAAAAACTACGATGTCTGCCACCTCCACCACTACTGCTCATAATGAACTTGTAAATACGGGGGTGACCAACTCGGACAATGAACAATGTGCCTGGGCCCCGAAAACGTATTGCTGTGTTGTGATGATAATAAATGGGATTTGTATAGTCACTGCCGTGGGACTCTGGTACTTTGAAGAAATGTATCCTCTAGAGCCTCTGTTACCAATTGAAATTTTACCTACTGCTCTGACTCCCTCTGTACACCTTCATACTCTGTCACCTAGGGACTCCCAGCATAGACGAAAGTATCACAATAACACTTTATTGCTAAAAATGAATTTGACGCATGCCATTTTTAATAAGAGCAACTGCTGGATCTGCACCCATTTACCGCAACATGGGAACAAGGGGCTAGGATGGTATATTCACCCTTTACCTTTAACGACTGCTTGCTATGCCTCTCTTAGAGCACTATTCTTTGGCCGTTGGAATGATAGCATCTCAGGGAACTTTGATGGAACTAATTTAAATGATTTTGAGAAACGTGTATTGACTCCCCTGGGATGCTCGCTTTTTGCAAATAGAAGTAAGCCTAATGTTGCTTCTACTAGGCCATCTGATAAAATTTCTCTTCCTTTCCAAACTCTAATTTCATTTAAAATGGCTCCGATAGGCAATAAGGATGCCGTGCCTCCTTCCTACTCCATTAACCATAGCCCCGATTCAGTTCCCTTCTGTGTACAAAGGAATGGCACCCGGTCAATGGGAGATTTTGAAGGTTGCGCGAATGTTGTAAATTTGACCGGGGAGAACAGGCCTTTGTATGTAGGGGGGGGGGCTGTCTATTTCATTTGCGGTAGTACAGCATTTCCCTGGTTGCCCAAGGATTGGCAGGGAACCTGTTATTTAGGGATCCTGTTGCCTGGGGTATTTATAGCTAGTACATTGGAAGTTTCTAAGGCTCGTCCAAGGCGGGACGAGAATGGTGATACCCCTGGGCAAATCTTGGGAGATATAGCAATATCAGTTGTGCCATTTTGGGGACAAATAGCACATTCCAAAAATATTAGGGGGCTAGCAAGAGTACTGGAGAGAACCATCAACCGGACCACGGATATACTCTATAATATGACACTGGAACAGAAAGCAATAAGATTGGTAGCGCTCCAAAACCGGAGGGGTTAGATGTCATTCTGGCAGAGCGTGGTGGAGTATGCAAATTAGTGGGGTCCGCTTGTTGTGTTTTCGTACCAGATTCCTCCCCGACAATTTTCAAGGCAATACAGAACTTGCACGTCCTTAGTTCTGAAGTGCATGTATCTGTGGGAGATTGGAGTCTTAGTACTTGGTTCTGGGACTTCTTACGATCCTGGGGTTGGAAGGTGCTTTCTGTCATACTGGTTATTTTGGGGATTCTGCTATTTCTTTGTTGCTATATCCAATGTCTACCTAGTATATGTGCAATGCTAGGGGGATGTTGCGCTCAGGCGGTGAGCACGATAGGACATAAAGTGTATGCCCCAGATACAGCATCTAAAGAGTACGTGTTGCAAGAGGTTCTGGTGAATGACCTAAAGGCTATAGATATTACAGATAACGATTCAGGATGTATGGACGACAATGCATGGAGTTATTTGCAAAGACATCAGAAATAGTCCTAGCACTTGGCATAGGCCAAAAGGAGGGTTTGTCAGAATAGAAATAATATTATGCCTCCTATTGTAATAGTTATATGTATATTGGCCTACGCCAAGTTGTCTAAACATCATGCGCGAACAAACTCCACGGCAAGGTCTTGACCTCAGAGAAATCAATGTAAGCCGCCATCTTGAATCAAGCCGCCATTTTAGGTTCTCTTGTTATGTAGAAGTCACGCTGAACATCAAAATGGAGGCCAAATGACATTTCGAATAGATTCTGGCTGTTGTGACCTCTGTACAGCTGAATGATTAATATGCCTGCAGGCTACTTGTCGGGGTTGTGAACTGAGACCTTGTCCTACTGTTGACCTATATGTAAATGTACTACTTATATCAGCGAAACTAATCAAAAATGCATATATTAAAGGTTGACCTGGCAAGGAACCCTAGACCAGTATTGTATTTCACAGAATGGTTAACCCGCAAGAGGGTTGGCCAAGGGCTGGACAAATTGTATAAATGGCCCGGGTATTCCAATGTGCGGTCTCTCACTGAACACATTGAACCCTCGTTGAAGTTTGTTATGTTATACTCAGAGCCGAATAGCTATCCATTTGTCAGTTGACTTGGTAACTGTTGTAGCTTGAAATAAAGTACTTGTATGTTTCTTTGTAACCTGTGTTGGTGTGTTTCCTTTTGGGCTTCCCGGCCTCATATTATTTTTCTGTTTTCACACTATCTGTGTCCTCATTTTGTGCTACACTGTCATATGCTTTACGCACGTCCAACAAATGTATCCAGTATCTCAGGCCTTTTACTTTTACGTCTGTGGGTGTGCAATACACAACTTCATATGGGTCATGAAACCTGGGTGCATTCCACCGACGTACGAAACTCTTCACGTACACCATCTCCCCTGGCATGAGCTGCCCTCTAGGGCTATCTGTGGCTGGCGTTACCATGTCACTTGCTGTTTCTTGTGTGAATGGCAGTGCTAGCTGTCTTGCAATCATACACGCTGCTTTTGTACGTTTTTTCAGATACTCATAGAACTCTTCTCCTAGCACTGTTGCACTTGTGTGTGCATCTCATAGTATCCATAGTGGGGAGTGTGCTGTCTGCATGCATCTACCTGTCACTATCTCGTGGAGGGACAGATGGTGGTCCTTGCTTTGTTGGTTTCTCAATTCAAACAGGGCCAGGGGTAAACAATATACCCAGTTTTTCTTCAGAGTGTAACATAGTTTTGATAGTGTGCTTTTAAGGAATCTGTTTATTTTCTCAACAATGCCATTTGATTGCGGGTGATAAATCGTGCATAATTTGTGAGTAATACCTAACATTATTGTTACTTCTTTGAACAGATCATTGACGAAATGCGTTCCATCGTCGGAATGTATCACATCACATATTCCCCAGCGGGGGAACACTTCCTGCACTAGGAACTTTGCTGCACACTTTGCGCCTGGGTGGGTGTAGGGGCCTGCTTCTACCTACCTTGAAAAGGGGCACACAACCACTATCATGTATTGAGATCCATTACATCTTTCTCTCATATCTGCATAATCTACATGCAGTTCTCAGTAGTTGCACATGCCAAGAAATGTCTGCATTTCCTTCGCTTTTCTAGACTCATTCACAGCTCGTACTGCAGCTGCTCTATCAGGGATTATTCTTTTGCCATCTTTTGATATCAGCTGACCCAAATACAACAGTTCTGTTAAACAGTATTGTAATTTTTCTTTGTCCACTTTGTAACCTTTGTGTGCCAACAGTGTCAATAGTGTTACTGAGTCCTGTCTGCACTCATCCTCATCCTTTCCACAGATCAAGAGGTCATCTACATTTGTGTCAATATTTCCTAGATCTTCATGCAAAATTCTGTTGAATATGCTTGGGCTCTCACAGTATTCCTGGGGCAACCTACAATGTTCATATATTTTTCCCCCTAGGGTGAAGGCTATCAAGTATTGTGACTCTGCGTCTAGTGGCACTGAGAAGAAGGCATTCTTCAGATCTACCACTGTGAAACATGATGCATCTTTGGGTATGCTGCACAATATTGATGCAGGATTTGGGACAAGTGGGAATTATTTTTGTATGACGTCATTGAGGGGGCGTAGGTCCTGTATCATCCTCCACGCCCCTCCCTTCGCTTTTTTAATGGGGTAGATACAAGTATTACAAGGTGAATTTGAAGGCACTATGATTCCTTGCTTTAGTAGGGCATGTATTGTTTCTTTTATCCCTTCTTCTGCTTTGTGTAACAGGGGGTACTGTTTTACCAGGGGCAATAATGCCCCTTGTTTTAGTTCTATTTTTACTGGTGTCACTTCACACAACAATCCCACGTCATGTGGGCCTGTTGTCCATAAATTTTTTGGGATCAGTTGCATGTCATCATTAAAGAATGCTGGTGGTGTGCTAACTACGGCCATAAGAGGTAGTGGCTCTTGTCGAATGTGTATCATTATGTCACAGGGAATTGCTATCTCCATTACTATTTCTCTGTCACTGTCTGATTCAGTGAAGAGCTCCTCGTCAGACAAATCTTGCAGGGCTATGTTAGCATTGATACACAATACTGTTCGCCATTCACATCCATGTATGTCTAGTCCGATCACTGCTATTCTTTGTGCTCATACCTGCACCCCATTTAAGTCTAGGGACACCACTGATCCTGGAATTATCTCGGGGCGTGCTACAGGACAGAACACAAATTCTGTTGGCACTCTCCATTCTTGGCTCTTCACTTCAGATACAACCCACGCTAGTGTCTTCAACCCCTGGATGAACTTATCTGGGTCTACGGGTATTCCAAGTACCGGTTGTGCTATGGCTTATGTGTGTATTACTAGCATCACTCGCATTGCACAGATCGCAGGAATAGAACACACTATCCCTCTCTCTGTAAATGAAACAGTCATATTTAGCTTATTAAGGAGGTCCCTCCCCAGCAAATTTATAGGTGATTCTTCATTGTACAATTG
This sequence comes from Ambystoma mexicanum, assembly GCF_040938575.1. Classification (NCBI taxonomy): domain Eukaryota; kingdom Metazoa; phylum Chordata; class Amphibia; order Caudata; family Ambystomatidae; genus Ambystoma; species Ambystoma mexicanum. The sequence goes on from NC_090934.1 coordinate 721,079,740, forward strand.
AGGTGCTTGCACTGTTTTTCCCCCTACTGTTACTTCAAATTCTTCTGTTTATGGAACCTCGACCACCACCCCAGAGAACCCCTGCGTCTCCATTTTACGATTAGATAACGGAAACATGCCTTCTCGTAGGCATGATTTTTCTGCTCCCGAGTCTACCATAAAAATGAACTGTTTGTTTCCTATCTCCACCCCCACCAGTGGTTCTTCAGCTGCATTGAGGGTCGTTGATGGTAGTGGACAAGCAAGTGCTCTCTGTGGGCTGTCCTATGCTGAATATCTCGGATTCTCCCCATTGTCAAAAACATTTCCTGACACCACTGATGTCCCTCTAAAAGGCACGGGGGCAACATTTGCCGTTGTAACAAAGGGGTTACCATGAACAGGGGCCATGTGTTCTCGTGTCTGTGGGTGTTGTTGTGCGCTCTGTGGGGGTGCTCTGTGTTCATCTATGTACCTAGGATCGGGTTGCTCTTCTCTCCTGCCACCACCCATGGGAAGCCCGTGTGGGCTTCCTGGGTGGGGGTGACCATACTCCTGTTCATTCTGATAGTTATTCATGGGATGACATTGACACTCTCTTAGAAAATGTCCCGACCTCCCACAGTTCCAACACGTCCCTGTCCTCCTCTGGGACCCTGTCTTCCGTACCCTCCGTACCCTCCGTACCCTCAGTATCCACCACCTCTGGATCCTCTGTACCCACTTGTTCCTCCACAGGCACTCCTTGCTTGCCATTGTGGCCCCCCTTATTGTTCCTCACCATTCCACTGCTCCTGTCCATTTCCTGCCCAGTTTGCTGACATCCTGGCTTGTATTGCTATCGGCCCTTCCTCCTCCTCTCGTTCTCTGTCTGTTGGGAGGGCGGCTACTGCTGCTGTGACCTTCACCAATTTTGTTTGAATCAATTTAGCCTCATTCGCCAGTCTCTATTGGGCTATCTCCCTCTCTCTTTCTTTAATTATTTTGCAATGATGCACTATAATACTTTGTATTTCTGGCCAGCCTTTGGATTCTATCCCAGCTATTTTATCAAGAGCCTTCTGAACTTCCTTTGGGAGCCCCCTTTTGATTATAAAGTAGAACAGGGAGGTTGACTGATCCCACGCCGTGCTCGTCTCCGGTCTCCACATCTCCTGCACCCGTAAAATGAAGGCCATTGTATCCTCCTCCTTACCCATTGTGCACTGCATTACAGACTGTAAATCTGGTGCATCTGGAAAAGTGGCTCTTAGTGCATCCCATACTCTTGCCCTCACTGTATTAAAGGATGCCCCATCGTGGCAATCACAGTCTAGTGTTATTCCAGGGAAACCTGCCTTCGCCCAAACCCTGTTAGCTTGGTCACCTACTGCGGATACTAATAAACATTTGACATCACCTACTACCAAGGGAACCCCGGCAGTGTTTTTCTCAAATGCATATATCCACTTGCTTGCCCCTCCCGAGAACGGGGGTAAAAAGTTTAGTAAATTTGCCTGATCCATTTGGGTCAATATTCTCCAAAAAACAAAGTGGATCCACTTTGTTAGGAAAGGCGCTTCTCAGTTGGCCCCAATAAATGGTTGCTGTTTGTTGGATAAATGCTCATAGTAACAAAAACTTTAAATGAATGTGAGACAGAAAATGTTTAATGCACATTTCTGAATTGTTGGATGAAAATCTTCTTAATAGATAACACATAGAGCATCCATCGAAAATTGTCCATAATACTATGGTGTTAGTGCCAATGCATTTCGGTGAAAACCTTCATCAGGGCAGTATTACAGCTCAACATGATACATTGTATATTTATTCTATTAACAACAATTTTAGCAATATTATTAACAAAGGTTGCAAAATTCATTATAATGTAACGAATGAAAAACACGTACCCATTCGTGAAAACACATCCGTGTGGAGAATTGGAAGCAAAAGGAAAGGCAATTCAATTAGTATTCTACGGTACTAAAGGGTGTGTCAGTAATTCAACAAGCTTACAGATACTCCATACCTTCATAGGGTCTCTGAACGCCTGGTAAACCTCGTCCCTTGTTAGCAAAACGTAAAAATCTGGAATGAAATATAATTTTAGAACCAGGGGTAAGCCCCTCACTAATTTAAACTAAGCTATAAGTCCTAGGGAGTGTCAAATCTTACCTAACGGTTTGTAAGACGATTCACCCGCAAGTGCAGCGTCCAGCGCGCTTGCGGTGTGAATGATTGTGTATTTAAGGGTAACCATGGAGACGAAGCGAGGCGTCGTGGTCACAAGGAAGCACGTACGCCTCGCGTCCCACCCCCTGGCGTTAGCCCTGGGGCGGGGATATCTCCATGGTTACAAGAAGCTTGTCGATTACAGCCTTCTTAGTAAAACACCAGTGGGTACGATTGTATATGGGAGCCGGGTTAGTAGTATCAAAAGTACACTCTTAGAACTGGCGGGGAAGCTCTTAATACACTCTGTCTCGTGTAAACGAGGATGTATGGGTATTATAACATGACAAAGTGTTAATGGCTATGATGAAGATGATTATATCCATTTATTAACTATTCGCATTCATCGCTGGGGTATTAAACGAAATTGGTAGGGGTCATCGGACGGGTATCTAATATAATTAATTACTCCAGTGTTTTGAAATTTTTGGTAGTAGAAAAAAACCGCACACAGAATTTATGTCCATAGCGGTAAAATGGAAATTACTACACTTTAAATGTGTATACCCACTCAAATAGGAGTGAAAAATACTAATCAAACAGTTAACAATAATAAACAGAAAATCATTTATCACAGCAAATTCTGTCCATCTACATGAGATAACTAGCCCATTTCTCTCAACCATGATTAAGCAATTCCAGCCTGAACCTGTTGGGAAAAAAATTATTCATTGAGTCCCAATACTTCATAGATAGCACATATAGTTGATCTCTTCATTGAGCCCTCTCGGTGTGAGGGAGCTCAAACGGTCAATCCAAAAGGACTCTCTTTGGTCCATCTTTCTTTGGAAATTCCCATGCATGTCTTTTTTCATGATCACTTCTAGAATCACAAACCGGATTTGGGCTAAGTTATGTTTTTTCTCATCCCAATGTCTTGATACTGCTGAATTCACGTTATGGTTCCTTATGCAAGATCGATGTTCGTTCCATCTATTCTTTGCTGTTCTGATAGTTTGGCCCACATAATATAGTCCGCATGGGCATTTGATAGCGTAAATAACATTTTGGGAGTCACATGTAGCAAAACTCTTAAGTTTAATTGTCTCTCCTGTGTAGGGATGCTTCACTGTCTCTCCTTTTATGACGTAGCTACAATTACTACAATTCAAACACGGGAAAGTGCCAATCTTTGTTGTGAATTTCCCTTTTAAAGGTGGTTTTGTTTGAACCAGTCTGTCCTTTAGATTCTGGCTTCGCTGATATACAAATGTAGGAGTTTCCTTAAACAGTTGTTCAACTCGTTGATCGCATAGAAGCGTATTCCAGTGTTTCTTGATGATACATTTAATGCGATTGCTCTGACGTGAATATTTGGATACGTAAACCAGCGGTGGAACTTGCTCTTGTTTCGTGTTGCCCTTCAATAGGTCTTCCCTCCTCTGGGTGGCTACCCGGGATTGGGCTGCGTGTACTTCTTCATCTGAATATCCTCTATCCAAAAACTTTTTGCCCATCTCTAAGATGGCTTCCTGATAATCCTCTGGGTCACTTACAAGTCTTTTCACCCTCAGCATTTGAATGTATGGGAGGTTCTTTATGAGGCTTGGCTGATGGAAGCTAAGGCGATGAAGTGAGACATCCAGCTCAGGTGCAGATATCGAGAGTGAACCTACAAGTCGGGAAGAGGCCAGCACGGCAAGTACTTCCAGCTCCTCGAGAGCAACTGAAGAAGCACCATCAAGAAACGTTGCTGCCCCTTTTTTAGACAGAGGAAGAGGAGAACTCGAAGGGGGAAGAGAAAAACAAAGAGGGAAACCCAACACGAGGTTACAACAAAAGAAAACATAGTGATGAATCTTTCCGCAAGGGTATTAACTAGTAAAGAAACAGAGACACTGCAGAAAGGATTAAGTTTTGTCCCTACGTATGACAGTACACTGTTTGAGTCCAAAATAGAACTTTACAAACTAATCAGAAAGATGAAACTTAAAGTGTTCTTCAACGAGCTGGAAGACCAACAAGCCAAAGAAGAAACAGAGCTGAAAGAATTTAGAAGTAAAAGCACGTTCATTCCTCCAATAAGTGTACCTTCTATTGAAATTTTCCAAAAACAGGTGACAAGAGATTTCGAAAAACTCAAGTTTAAAGGACATTCACCACGAAACATGAAACCTCATGAATTAAAATTGATACGAGATTTATATGGAGACTCGTCGATTACAATAAGGTCTGCAGACAAAGGAGGAGGTCTTGTTCTGTTAAACACACAAGAATATGAACAAGAGTGTGAAAGGCAACTTAGTGACACTAATACTTATGCCAAATTGCCACATGATCCGACACCAGAGATAAGAGACAATTTAAAGAATTTGCTTGACAAGGCGGAAGAATTGGAGTGGATAAATCACCATACGAAGAAATTTTTGACAAATGCTTACCCTAAAATACCACACTTCTACACACTGCCAAAGGTGCACAAAGATCTGGTTAGTCCACCTGGGAGACCAATTGTGGCAGGAATGAATAGCATATTAGAACCTTTAGGCAAATATGTAGATTTTTTCTTGCAACCACTGATTCAAGGAACAAATACATACATTAAGGACTCAACCCACTTCTTACAATTGTTGAATTCCACCAGATTTGAAGCCCAGAATATCTGCTTCACAATCGACGTCAAGAGCCTCTACACGTCGATCCCGCACGATTTAGGGGGAGAGGCTGTAGAGTGGATGCTACTAAATGCAGAAGAAATACCAGCCCAGAAAGAGTTTATAATGGTACTCCTTGAATTCATTAGTAACAACTCTTATTTTCGATACAAGGATGAATATTATCTTCAAGTGGCAGGTACAGCTATGGGAGCCACTATGGCCCCCTCCTATGCAAATTCCGTTATGCATAAATTTGAATCGGAAAACATACTAAAGAATAAGAATTGGTATTCTAAATTGGGCCTCTGGATAAGATATATCGACGATATATTTGGAATATGGAGAGATACAGAGGAAGAATTGCTAAATTTCTTTGAATACCTGAACAACATTGATGCGTGAATTCAATTCACTCATGAATACTCATTCAGCAACATCCATTTTTTGGATGTAGACATCAAGATCACCACCATGGGATACCAGACCACCATTTTTCGTAAACCAACAGACCGTAATAATCTACTTCATCGCCTTAGCTTCCATCAGCCAAGCCTCATAAAGAACCTCCCATACAGTCAAATGCTGAGGGTGAAAAGACTTGTAAGTGACCCAGAGGATTATCAGGAAGCCATCTTAGAGATGGGCAAAAAGTTTTTGGATAGAGGATATTCAGATGAAGAAGTACACGCAGCCCAATCCCGGGTAGCCACCCAGAGGAGGGAAGACCTATTGAAGGTCAACACGAAACAAGAGCAAGTTCCACCGCTGGTTTACGTATCCAAATATTCACGTCAGAGCAATCGCATTAAATGTATCATCAAGAAACACTGGAATACGCTTCTATGCGATCAACGAGTTGAACAACTGTTTAAGGAAACTCCTACATTTGTATATCAGCGAAGCCAGAATCTAAAGGACAGACTGGTTCAAACAAAACCACCTTTAAAAGGGAAATTCACAACAAAGATTGGCACTTTCCCGTGTTTGAATTGTAGTAATTGTAGCTACGTCATAAAAGGAGAGACAGTGAAGCATCCCTACACAGGAGAGACAATTAAACTTAAGAGTTTTGCTACATGTGACTCCCAAAATGTTATTTACGCTATCAAATGCCCATGCGGACTATATTATGTGGGCCAAACTATCAGAACAGCAAAGAATAGATGGAACGAACATCGATCTTGCATAAGGAACCATAACGTGAATTCAGCAGTATCAAGACATTGGGATGAGAAAAAACATAACTTAGCCCAAATCCGGTTTGTGATTCTAGAAGTGATCATGAAAAAAGACATGCATGGGAATTTCCAAAGAAAGATGGACCAAAGAGAGTCCTTTTGGATTGACCGTTTGAGCTCCCTCACACCGAGAGGGCTCAATGAAGATATCAACTATATGTGCTATCTATGAAGTATTGGGACTCAATGAATAATTTTTTTCCCAACAGGTTCAGGCTGGAATTGCTTAATCATGGTTGAGAGAAATGGGCTAGTTATCTCATGTAGATGGACAGAATTTGCTGTGATAAATGATTTTCTGTTTATTATTGTTAACTGTTTGATTAGTATTTTTCACTCCTATTTGAGTGGGTATACACATTTAAAGTGTAGTAATTTCCATTTTACCGCTATGGACATAAATTCTGTGTGCGATTTTTTTCTACTACCAAAAATTTCAAAACACTGGAGTAATTAATTATATTAGATACCCGTCCGATGACCCCTACCAATTTCGTTTAATACCCCAGCGATGAATGCGAATAGTTAATAAATGGATATAATCATGTTCATCATAGCCATTAACACTTTGTCATGTTATAATACCCATACATCCTCGTTTACACGAGACAGAGTGTATTAAGAGCTTCCCCGCCAGTTCTAAGAGTGTACTTTTGATACTACTAACCCGGCTCCCATATACAATCGTACCCACTGGTGTTTTACTAAGAAGGCTGTAATCGACAAGCTTCTTGTAACCATGGAGATATCCCCGCCCCAGGGCTAACGCCAGGGGGTGGGGCGCGAGGCGTACGTGCTTCCTTGTGACCACGACGCCTCGCTTCGTCTCCATGGTTACCCTTAAATACACAATCATTCACACCGCAAGCGCGCTGGACGCTGCACTTGCGGGTGAATCGTCTTACAAACCGTCAGGTAAGATTTGACACTCCCTAGGACTTATAGCTTAGTTTAAATTAGTGAGGGGCTTACCCCTGGTTCTAAAATTATATTTCATTCCAGATTTTTACGTTTTGCTAACAAGGGACGAGGTTTACCAGGCGTTCAGAGACCCTATGAAGGTATGGAGTATCTGTAAGCTTGTTGAATTACTGACACACCCTTTAGTACCGTAGAATACTAACTGAATTGCCTTTCCTTTTGCTTCCAATTCTCCACACGGATGTGTTTTCACGAATGGGTACGTGTTTTTCATTCGTTACATTATAATGAATTTTGCAACCTTTGTTAATAATATTGCTAAAATTGTTGTTAATAGAATAAATATACAATGTATCATGTTGAGCTGTAATACTGCCCTGATGAAGGTTTTCACCGAAATGCATTGGCACTAACACCATAGTATTATGGACAATTTTCGATGGATGCTCTATGTGTTATCTATTAAGAAGATTTTCATCCAACAATTCAGAAATGTGCATTAAACATTTTCTGTCTCACATTCATTTAAAGTTTTTGTTACTATGAGCATTTATCCAACAAACAGCAACCATTTATTGGGGCCAACTGAGAAGCGCCTTTCCTAACAAAGTGGATCCACTTTGTTTTTTGGAGAATATTGGTTTGAATAGATCCCGGTGCTATGGGATCCTTTATGGACTGGCTGCTCCAGGCTAAAGTATCTTTATAGATTTTCTTTTAATAGAGGTATAGACATTTCTTACTACCAAGTGGTGCCCTCCTCTCTTTCCTTTTTCACCTTATCCATTTGGGCCCAGGGTATACAATTGGGTCTTTCTCCCCCTCTGTGTATCGGCAGTAACTGTAACTTGTTTCTTGCTGTTTTCCCTGTGCTTACCTTCGCTCCCTTTTTTCATTATCTCGCCATTCACCCCATTCTGTTCCTCAACCTTCCGTTCCATGCTTCCTCCATCACCCTTCCCAAAGGAGTCTGTTCTATACCTGCTGGTGCCCCACCCATTGCGCTCCCATTCTCCTCTCTTCTTGTTCTTGCTCTTCTATGTCACACCAATATTCCTCCTCTCTAGCTGATGCCATGCCCCCTCCTTCTGCCCCTCCCTCGTTTGTTTCCTGACCTATCTCTTTTATTCTTGTTGGTGTGTCATTTATTTGGAACAATGTTTCCCCCTTTTTCCACCCCTCTTACGTAGAACTGTCAAATGATTGTGACATTTGTGTCTGTTCTACTCTGGAGGTACCAGATCCTACTTGATCGCATATATCTCTCAATCGGAATAGTTCAGTTTGGGCCATTGTTAATCGTGAATCTAGATCTTGTGTGAATTTTTCAATATCTATTGCTGGGGTACTCACCTGCCCGCCTGGTCTTGAAGACTCGTATGGGGGAGGTGCTGTGGGTTGGGGTACGGACGAGGATGTAGGCTTTGACACGTACACTGGGTCACTGTACCCTTCAGCTGGTACTGGCTTTGGCAGGAGGGAATACAGTTGTGCAACCTCCATTTGGCCTTCCTTCTCTTCCCCCTCCTTCCCACTATTGCCTACTGCCAGGGGAGATGAGCTCTGTTCTCTGCTTGGTTCTTCTCCCTCACTTGGAGGTACTTCCTTGAAGAGCCTCCATTAGTCTAATATTTCTCGTAACAAGAGTCTAGTCCTCTTTGGGTTTGAAATCAGTCACCCGTATTGGAATACAGTCTCTATACCCCCCCCTCTTGGGTTGTGACTCCTTTCTCACTGCCTTGCGGTATTATATTGTAGGATATATTTATGGGGCAACCATTAATGCAGGGAATTGCTTCCCTCCCTTCCATCAAAAGTGCCACACCCGTTGATCAGATGCTGTCTAACTCTGCCATTGACAAATATCATACCACTATTATCCCTCACCCCTATGCAATATGTAAGCCAAGAATAAGGCCGGTGTGAAGAAAGATTACATATCTAATAATCAATATGCAAAATCAACATTGGATAATAATTATCACACGGCATGCCACCTTACTCTGTGGCACCAGATCTTTCCTTCCAACAAAACTTCAATAGTAACAAATTGAACAACATTCACTTTTTGTAATACAAATATACCACATTTTCTTAGACACAGCAACAGGTGCAGTTTTCATTTTTTAACTCAAATTACCCCTGGGCACATGTAAGAGAAGCCCAGGTCTGGAGAAGATTTAAGATGATTCGGTCACTCTCAAAATTCTCCTCAATTACTCTTAAGCTGGTCTGGGATGACAGATTTTTAAATGATTGGTGTGGACCCATTTCTCTTCCATTTGTTCTCCTTTTGAGATACAGATCTTATAGGCAACAGATGAAATGTTATCCACAATCTCAAAACTGCTGCGCCAAGATGGAAGAAACTTCCATTCCTTGGTGTGTTTTAGCTGAACATTGTAGAGATATACCTTATCACCTGCCTCATATTCCTTTTTCGTGGTCTTTAAGCCATAGTATGATTTCATCCCTTCAGCTGACTTCTCTAAGTTGCGTTGGGCATAGGCAAAAGTGTGCTGGAGCTGCTTCCTTAGGTTCTCAATATACGCATGATTAGTGGACGCATTAATCAGCCTCTGCTCCTGTGTTTTATAGAGCAGATGCTCAGGTAACACCATTTTCCATCTGGTCATCAGTTCAAATGGAGAAACTGTAGTTGCAGAAGATGGTGAGCAGAGTTTCCCAACTCCAGGCCTCGAGGGTCAGATCAATACAGAGTTTTCAGGATATCCTTCAATAATATTCATGAGACATATTTGCATATTATGATTCTAAATATATGCAAAATTACCCTTATGTATATTAATCAGGTATATCTTGAAAACTTGTCAGGATTCTGGCCCTCGAGGCCTGGAGTTAGACAACCCTGGTGTAGAGCTAAGAGCCATCAGCTCAAGCGGTAATTGAATGTCCCAAATGGGTCCAGAGTCAGACAAAATGTGTTCAGTATGCCCACAATGGTCCTATTGTATCTCTCAATGCCTTCTCTCGATGCCAGGCAACATGCTATGTGGAGTTTTTTTCACGCCTAGAATCTCCCACATCTTGGTCATGACCTCACTGGTAAAATGACTTCCTCTGTACAACTCAATCCTTTGCGGGAGGCTAAAACGAGAGAAGATGTGGTGGATCATTAGTGCTTCAGCTGTCTCTGCCTTACAATTTGGGGCAGGAAGACATTCCACCTACTTGTAAACAAGCAGATGACAGTTAACATCCACATGTTTCCTCTCGAGGAGTGAATCATTGGCCTGATGAAATCGACTTGCAATTATGACCAAGGCAGTGTCTTTCCCTTTTTCTGTAGGGAGCTTCTGTGTGTCTGTGAATAGGGATGGAATTGAGCACACACAAGACATCCCTTCAGGTAGGTGCTTAGGTCCTGGCCCATATGTGGGCAGTATCTAACTTCTCACAAGATTTCTAATGTCTTTTGAAAACCCTGGCAGCAGCCACGTCATGGGCGTGATTCAACATCAGGCTCTGGAATGAGGTAGATACCATCCATTGGTCACATCCAGATAGTGATCTCCTTACCAACAAACTGTCTTCAATTTGAAACATGTTGGAAAATGTCGTCAACACCAGCAGACCCTCTTTTCGTCTATAGTCCTGTTCCATTAAAGGAAAACTCACAGGCTCTTCAATATGTTGATATAATTTTCCAATAAAAGGGTCCTCTTTTTGTGAAGTGGTCAAATTGGCATCCACAGCATTCTTAATCCACTGAGCAGTTGAGACTTTAATGTTTTCACAAGTGTCAGACCTGGTCACAGCTGCAAATTGGATTTCACACAGCAAGGATTCTGTATCTATGAAATCCCCTTGCAGAGATCCAGTTTTAGCCAGCTAGTCAGCCAGGTCGTTCCCAGTCTTATTCAGCCCCTCTATTTTGGAATGACCTCTAATCTTTTTCTAATAGATGGTCATCTCATTAGAGGTCACCAGATAATCAATGAACTGGATACATTTTCCGTGTTTTAATGGTTTGTTGCTTGCACAAAGCATGTCTCTATTCTTCCAGTTGACCAGGTATTCCACAAACCCAGTCCAGGCATAGTCAGAGTCAGTGATTATCACCAGTTCTTTGAGTTGGTGGTGTACTGCAGTGAGGGTGGCTTGATGTACGGCCATTAACTCTGCCACCTGACTGCTTTGGGGTTCTATTTAACCAATACATTCCCAATGCCAGCCGCTAGTGATTTTTCCCTGTTATTCATAACATGGTAGAAACAACCATCCACATAGACTGTGGGTATCCCCTGACAAGGGTCGTCTTAATAGACCGTGTGTGCTAAAGCTAGGTTTGCCTCCATGTTTCAATTTCAAGATACTTACCGTAACGCAAATGCATCAATCACACTGTCCCATCCTACTTATCTGACACCATCACCAAGACCCCTCCACACGCCCCAAAAGAAGTAATCACGCCAATAAACTCAGAGTACCACCCATAAAAAGAGCCAACGCAGGTGGCATCAACTTCCCACTCATAGCACCCAAGTTATGGAATGCCCTACCCAATGCACTAAAAGCTGAATCCGCACTCTTCTCCTTCCGCATAACTCTCAAAACCACCCTGTTCATTTAGCCCCTCTCCACACCCTCTTCACCACTCTTATCTCTATCCTCCCCTTCCACCTTGCCTCCCACTGTAACTAAGTTAGGTCCACGCATACCTTGTGAAACAGCATGTGCATGCATCTAAGTGTTGTACCTTTGCATACCCTGCTACGTTAAGGGATATGTCTGTTCCTATGTAACCAGCACGTATTTCTGTAACAGCGCCACAATGCGCACTCTATAAATGCTAAGAAAAAAAAAAATAAAAAAAATAAAATAAATGTTGTCTTTTGTTATTAGAATTTCATCCTTGAAAAAGTTTTCTTGAGCACAATCATGCAAGGCCGCCAATCCTTGTGCTATAGGACTCTTCTTGTTTTGGCCATACCTGAACTCCACAGGAAAGCCTTGCATGGACAAAATCCAGGACATCATTCTGGAATTCGAGACATTCCCAACCTATATTCTGTCACTTTGTAACTACTGCAGGCATTGGTGAGGATTCTCTACAATGATGTCATCCACCTGGTTCAGAGATGGTGGTTTTGCAATGCCAATACCATTGCCAGGAGTGCCTTTTCACAATCATTGAATTTTTCCTACACACGGGACAACATTTTTCTTGCATAAAGGATAACTTTGTTGACCATGGTGTGCTTTTGATACAAAACTCCTGTCAGGTAGATTTCTGAAAACCCCATGTGAGAAGTCAGAAATGCGAGACAGACACATATGTATAGTTTTCTCACAATTTGGTATGTTATTAAAAAAAAGAGGTTGAGACAAATGCCTATCTTTCCTTAACCTAACTAGGAAATCCCTGCCTAAAAAACTAAGGCTAAAGGAAAATGACCTAATATCCAAAAAGTATCTGACCCTCACACTTCTAAACACAACAAAATTATACAGGAATTGTTTGGCTGTTTCAAACTTCACAAAATAACATAAACATTCAAACACAACAGTTATAAACATTAATCATTATGATCAGGGTTGGAATCCCTTCCCCTGGATCAATTCAGGTTGATCTGGAACAAAGTTCAGTTTCAAGAAAGTTTCGGACAAGAATAATGTGCCATTCAATATAGGATACAAAGGGCCTCATTACACGGACAGCGGTAAGGGTTTACTGGTACCGTTAAGGGTACCAGTGCCGGTAAACCCTTACCGCCTTACTACGAGGTCCCTTTGTGGGTTTTACCAGCCGTTAAGGACGGGACCCGCAAAGGGACCTTGGAGGTAATTACGGTACCGCAATTTGCGGTACCGTAATTACTGCCTTCCCCATTCCCATTGAGCCCTATGGGGGCAAAAATGGGAATGGGGAAGTGCCATGGTGCATGGGGAATTACTGCCCCCACACACCTTGGAATAGGGTGGTAATTCCGCCATTCAGCATGGAGGACTCGGTAAAATACCAGCGGCAACCATGGTGCTAATAGCGCCATGGTTACCGCCGTCCGTGTAATGAGGCCCAAAGTCTTTTCCGTTCAATATATCCTTTCACTTGCAAAGTGACTTTCAATCTTCTCAAAGGCTTCTTTGCAATTCAAAGTAAATATTTCCACAACCTCTTGTTTGATGAACCACAAAGCCTTTTTTTTCCCCAAACATAAATTCAAAATCAAACACAAATGTTCTTTTCTCCAAACGTCCATCACTTGTTAGCACATCATACTTCTCCTTTATAATAACCACTTTAATCATAATATATCATTCAAAGGAAACACTTTAGTCTGGATGGTTTCAACAATCACTTTCTAAAATGGAACAATTTGTCAAACCAAAATGATGGATTAACATTTCTTTTCCATCACAACCTTTCACCACAATCACAGTACTTCGAATCACTTCTTCCTGGTCCACTCACCTGCCAGGACAAACTACTACTGTTCCCTTTCTTGGTTTACTAACCTGCCAGAATAAAACTCCTACTACTATTGCTACTCTGTGGTGGGCTTGTTCCAAACTCTCCACACTAGATTCATCAGTGAGGAGATTTGAATCAACAACATGCTTCTTGAGTTAGTCTTTTGACTTCTAACACAATTGGTTTACATCTTCTTTCAAATGGATATTTCACACTTTACTTTATTGTGTAGTGATTTCATATTACAACCTACAAAATATCTTATCCTTTAGTTTGCATAAAAGACGTATTACCTATTCTGCCATTCAAACATCTACTTTGCTTGTTTACATTCACAAAGAATATAGAACATATTTTAAAACTTTGGTTCTTGCAACATTAATTAAGCATTCTTTAAACACTTTGGCAATCCAGCTTTGCGTGTGACTATAGAATCATTGCAGACAAGCCAATCTACTTCTGTATGCACCGTGAGAAACCAGAGGATGTCTCACCCGCTTGTCTCCGGGCATCTCTATCTCAGGTTGCCAGGACACAGCCATCACCATTGGATCCAGACCATGGGGGTTCACCTGGATGAGGGGTCTTCTGGGAGAGGGGATGAGGCAGCCGGTGGTGAGATGTCGTAGTCCCCCTTTTTTGTACATCCAACCCCTCCTATTTTTTAGAATCCAATGTCCCAACTCCCCCCGCCCCCCTTTCTGCACAAACACTTGGCTGAGGACTAGGGTGACCGAGAGAGTGGATCTGTCTCGCTATCAGGTCAGGCAAAGTCAGACACTTGGCTTCAAGTGCATACACCTGATTCCAATGAGCTCTCCTCACACGATAAAAGGCGGAACCAAGAGACACACTCTGAGCAAAGTGGAACACGAATACGAGCAGAACGTCTGTGGTGAAGGCGACCTACTGGAGCAGAGCGACATACCAAGGGACAAGAGCAGCGGGTTGAAAACCCCTAGAGTTCCCTACAGTAGTTTGTTGCCTCCACAAAGCGCGAAAGACATGTGGAGAAGGCGAGATCCCAATATTGAAGACTGCATTGTGTTTCAAGGAAGAACAGCAGGGTTGGTGAGGTGAGGCCAAGGTCATTAATTGGAAATTGAAAAAGCAAAAAAGAACTGAACACTGCCGGTGAGTTGACAAGCAACCTTAGAGATTGCTGTGTGCTAAGAAAGATTGAGGTTTGCAGAAATATATCGGAAGTGGAGGCTGCACATATGTGGATGAGATGCGGGAAAAGGCATACCTGTGAGTGAACTTTAAGATAAAGAAAGAAAGCTGTGGAAGCCACAATACTGAGTACTGGAGTGGTATGGCGCAAAGGAGTAGCCCACTCGAAAGTCTCTGTGAAAGGTGTATTGTTTGAGGCGATAAAAGTAGATGAACTGTAAAAGCAAAAGTGAACGAAGTTAACCCCGAGAGAAGGGGAAAGGAAAGTTTGAAAATTGAATTCTGAGTCGAAGTGGTCCTGCAATGGTCTGTAAAGGAAGCATTTGAGAGTCTTTGACATCCGAAAAGCGATCTGAGCCCGACTGAGGGAGACCCGAAGTGTAAAAAGCTTGGGGAAGAGAGCCCCAGCAAGTGGTGCTGAACTGTGGAAGGTCTGAGCCCGGCAGAGGGGGAACAACATTGAACTGTGAAGGTCTGAGCCGGCAGAGTGGGACTGACATTGAACTGTGAAAGATCTGAGCCCGGCAGAGGGGAACCAATGATGAACTTTTGTTTTCCTTGAAGAGGTCTGAGCCCAACAGAGGGAGACTGGTATGAACTTTTAGTTTCGTTATTTAGGGAGGACTGGAACAAGAGCCTTTAACGTGGAAGGCTAGGTGGGCCTCAACCCACGTTCCAAACTGTTTCAGTGTTAAAGCCCGGGCCAGAGTGTGTCATCCTGCCTATAGAGACTGCCTTATTCCATGCTGTCTCAACATGCGGAGGAGAGGTGATTCAGCCACATTTTCTGCGGTCGAACACTGAGTTTCCTTTTATATACATACCTCGTTTACACAATTTTTTGTACACGAGATAGGGCAGGCTTTAGGTTTTATTAGCATAGACCATTTTGATTTGACAGACACAACTAAGACTGTTTTCTTTATTATTTGATGGTCGAGACAACTCCCATCCTAGTTATAGGGCAAGGTAGAAGATTTTCCAAAACCCTCAAAGTTAATAAAGGTTTTAAAAAATTGTATCTTTTGTGTCAGTGTCATACTTGTGATGCCATGCCTCCCCTATACCACCCATGTTGCGAAATGTCCAGAGTGAATGGATGCTCCCTTGTGAAAAATAATTGTGTGTGTTTTAAAGTTGTATTACAAATAGAAACCTGACTATTTACAAAATTCAAAACCAACATTTCCTACCATCTATACTATATCTCAGGATCATTATTAAAAACTATGTTTTACAGTGTTGACTATAAATTACAACCACAGCCACTGCATTGCAAATCATGAAAAGCTTTTGTTACGAGATCAGAATCAATCACACTTTTCTGATCAGGAACAGGAACATTGTGAATACTCATGCTTCCACTTGTAAGGCATTCCTACATGTCTATCTACACTTACTGTTTCCTGCACTAGCACCTCGAAAATAGTAATTACACATTCTTGACTATCATCCTGTGTATTATGAGTAGGGGTGTACCGAATAGTAAATTTATTATTCAGCCGAATACCGAATAGTGGATGAAACTATTCGGCCAAAACCGAATAGTTACCAAATAGTAGGTTACTACTGGAAATGTGTCAAGATATGCATAACAAGCCAAAACTGTTGGCTTTGCCAATGCTTATTTTAACAGTCCTTCAGTGAAGGACATGCTTATAAATAGATCATAGCATAGATGGTGGGGACATGGGAGAAAATTATGGGACAACGGAGGGGGTGGGGAGACATGGCAGAACATTGCGGGACAACAGAGGCGCTGGGGGGACATGGGAGAACATCACGGGGCAACGTAGGGGGTTGAGAGACATGGCAGAACATTGCGGGACAACGGAGGGGATGGGGGACATGGGAGAACATCACGGGGCAATGGAGTGGATGGGGAGACATGGCAGAACATTGCAGGACAACAGAGGGGGAGGGGGAACATGGCAGAACATCGCAGACAACGGAGGGGGTGGGGGGACATGGCGGAACATTGCGGGACAACGGAGGGAATGGGGGGTGTGGGAGAACATTGTGGGACAATGGTGGGGACATCGGAGAACATAATGGGACAACGGAGGGGGTGGGGAGACATGGCAGAACATCGCGGGACAACGGAGGGAATGGGGGATGTGGGAGAACATTGTGGGACAATGGTGGGGACATCGGAGAACATCGTGGGACAACGGAGGGGGTGTTAAGCGGAAACCTGTGCAGCTCCCTCTGGGACCACTGCAAAAGATTTAGGCCTACAGGTGTTTGGCAGTAAACCCACTTGGTAGCAGTCTGTACCACACAGATTCACTTGGTAGCTGTGGCTGAGCAGTCAGACTTCCCTCAAGAAGAGTTAGGCAGTATGTGGAGTATACAAAATAGGGCAATTTACACGGTAGAACAAGCAGACACGGACCAGAGCTTGGGTGTAAAGATATATAGGTATTTATTTACAACAACACATCTATGAAAAACACTCTGGCACTAATACGGCAAACAACTTCAATTACAATTACTATAAGTATCTCAATCCTCTAACAATATGTCAACAAGTCTAGGTTCAACGGCACCACTTATTTGCAGACAGAGGTGAATGCTTTAACCTAGATGGCACTCTAGTATTCGTTAGGAGGGGAGAGAAAAAGGCAGGGTATGAAACCAACTCGGTACCAACAATTTTACGAAACAATGCAAGGCAAGTAAGGCAGGATCTACCGTGGATCAAAAAGTTCAGAGGCCAGGCCCACTCGGAGAGAGGCAAGGCTCTATGTCCCAAAAGTATCACAGTGGAAATGCAATTCGAGTCTTTGTTGCAAATAGTCAAAGAAAGATTGGACCAGTTCAGAACAGAATTTTAAGAAGGCTTGGAGGCGACCCAATGGAGAGGCAAGGATTAAGACACCTCACGCTAACCGTCACAAGGGAAGCCAGGCGGACACAGTACCTTGTATGTGGAGAGACAGCTCTGGCGGGGGCAGTTGTTCCTGGTGGTGGATGCAAGTCGGGGCTTTGCCAAGAGATGAGATGATCTCGTCATCGAAGGAAAGTTGAATATCGTTGCACCACCAGAGAAGAGACCAGCCGCGGAGTGCTCCGTCACAAGGCACCACCTTCTGGTCACGGTACGAGTTAGTGGCTATCCGGTTGCCAGGGTTCTCAGCACGGGCAATTCGACCACTACGCCCTGGAAGCGAAGAAAAAGCAAAGGGGGACTGGTTGTGCCCACCAGTCAGGGGAAGAAGACTCTCCGGCGGGGAGATCTCCTCTGTCGTTGGGAAGTGGTGAGTCGGTTCAGCAGGGCTCCACCAGAGGTGTCGTCGTTGCAGGTCAGCTCAGCTTTACCCTCGTCGGATTCTTAGGTCCTGTGGCGACTTCTGAAGATCCAGTCCCAAAAGCCCTGCTTTTATGCAGGAAACCCCCATTCATTCAGCCTAGCTGTCAATCAAAACACGCTAAGTGGTGAGCGGGGTGGCTCACCACTTGGTCCAATCACACCAGAGTGCGACTTGAGTTGGCAAGGCAATTCAGTCCAGGGTGCCTAAACCCCCTCCCACACCCCATGTGGTACCCAGACAGAATGGCACCACTTTGGAGGGCTTCTGTGTAGAAGCCCGCCAAAAGTGGAACAAAGGGCTCAACCTTTGGTTCGGAGTTACAGAGACCAACACAAACGCCATTTTAAAAACCGAGTTCTGGCAGAAAATACCAACCGATAGATTTATTTAAGACAAATAAACCGGCGGTATGTTAGAGACTAACAGGAAAAAAGTATTAGCCTCCAACAATGGGAAGAATCCCATAGAATTTATTCGGGGTCGAATATAACAAGTAGTTTCCACTGCCACCAGCCAAAACTCGACGAGGGGGGACGGGACAGCGCCCCCTCCAATAACAGACCCAGGGGCAATCGAATTACCCCTACTAGTACGTCCACAATAGGATGGTTTGTACTAGTTCTGTTAGCAAATTTAGGTCTAGTAAAGCCAATGGTGACTTTACATGCCCTGGGAGACAGTAGTCAGTCCCAGGGTATGGAGTCTATGGTGGGGATCCTCTAGGATGCCCCAGTGTTACAGCACGGAGGGTGCGGTGTAACACACATAGCAAAACATATGAGACCCTATGGAGTAAAAGACCCCATAGCCCATAGAACACATAGATATTCAACGGAATTAACCACATTCATGTCCGAGAGCGGGAGAAAAAGAGTCTCACTCTTGGCAGGATGGAAAAAACAAACTCCAGAAATCCAGCAAAGCTGCTGGGGGACTCACTAGGTTAGGAAATTCAGCCTAAACAGAGAATTCTCCCTAACACTCGCCCGCCCCAGACTAAGGGACAGGAGGATTTAATCCACTCCTGGATGAATCTCATACCTCTAGTCGATGACATACATCCTAGAGAGACCATCAGCATTTTGGTGGTGACACCCTGACCTGTGCTCAATGGTGAAATCAAACCCTTGCAGGCAGATCGACCATCTCAGTAGTTTTGGGTTTTCCCCTTTCATTTGCATTAACCATCTCAAGGGTTGGTGGTCAGTCTGAATGACAAAAGTAGAACCATACAAGTATGGCCTAAACTTCTTCAGAGCCCACACGATAGCAAAGCATTCTCTTTCGATTGTTGCCCACCTTGTTTCAGGATCCTTCAGCTTGCGGCTGATGAAGCAAACTGGGTGCTCCCTACCTTTCCCATCCAGTTGACTGAGTACGGCACCTATTCCTACATTAGAAGCATCTGTCTGCACAATGAAAGTTTGGTGGTAATCAGGAGCTCTGAGTACTGGGGCTTGGCAAAGAGCCTTTTTCAGGTTTTCAAAAGCCTGATTGCACTCCTCGTTCCATCTAACCTTCTTAGGAAATTTGGGAGAGGAGATGACATTCAGAGGAGAAGCTATGGTCCCATAGTTCCCATTGAAATTCCGGTAATACCCAGTGAGACCTAGGAAGGCACTCACCTGGGTCTGAGTAGTAATTGTTGTCCAATTTTGCACAGCTTCAATCTTACTGAGCAAAGGCCTTATTTCTCCACCTCCTACCTCATGTCCAAGATAGACTACCTGGCTCTGTCCAATTTGGCATTTACTCGCCTTTATGGTCAGATTGGCTCGTCCAAGAGCCTACAAAACATCTCTTAGGTGGGTTACATGTTCTTCCCAGGAATTGCTGAACACTGCTATGTCATCCAAGTATGCCATGCAGAAGTCCTCCATCCCATTCAGAACCTGGTTTACCATCCGTTGAAATGTAGCAGGTGCATTTTTCAATCTGAAAGGCATTACCTTAAACTGGTATAAGCCAACGGGGGTAGAAAATGCAGTTTTCTCTTTGGCATGGTCTGTCAGGGCTATTTGCCAATAGCCTGACGTCAAGTCAAATGTGCTAAGGAACTTGGCTGCACCAAGTTTATCCACCAACTCATCTGTTCTTGGCAAAGGGTGGGCATCAGTCTTGGTGACTGCATTAAGAGCTCTATAATCCACGCAGAATCTAAGTTCTTTAGATCCGGCCTTTGGTACTAACACAACTGGGCTAGACCATGGACTAGTAGAGGGCTCTATTACCCTGAGATCAAGCATCTTGCTGACCTCACCTTTGATGTGGGTTTGTACGTTTTCTGACATTTGGTATCCTCTGCTTTTGACGGGCAGACAGTCACCATTGAGTATGTCATGCTGGCCCCAAGGGGTCAAGCCTGGTGAAAGTGAGAACAGAGAGGCACACTGATTTAACATAGATTTGCACTCTTCTTGTTGCTCAGGTGTCAGATTTGAAGAGAGATTGACTCCTTCAATTTTTTCGTCTGAAGGTAAGCCTCTGAGGAGATCAGGAAGAGCTTCACTCTCTTATTCTTCCTCTGATGATGCTAGAAGCAACGCTCCTACATCAGGTCTTGAGACATACGCTTTGAGTCGGTTGGTGTGGAAGACTGTCGGAGCCTCCTTGGGATTGCCCAAGTCCACCAGATAGTTGACCTCTCCAAGTTTACCCACAGCTCTGAAGGGTCCCATCCATTTGTCTTGCAAGGCCCTCTGCCTTGTTGGGATCATAACGAGAACTAGCTGGTCTTGAGTGAACTCAACCATGTTAGCCTTTTGGTCATGCCAGTGCTTGACCAATGCTTGTCCAGCTTTCAAGTTATCACTTGCTTCTGTCATCATGTGCGACATTCTCCTCCTGAGACCTATCACGTAGTCAGTCACTCTGACTGGCTTGGGGGAAGGAGCACTCTCCAACCCCTCCTTAATCAGGGCCAATGGACCTCTGACGGGATCACCATAGAGAAGCTCAAAGGGAGAATAACCTACTCCCTCCTGAGGGACTTCTCTATAAGCAAAGAGAAGGCATGGCAGTAGAAGGTCCCACTTTCGTTTAAGGGGTTCTTCTAAAGCACCTATCATGCTCTTCATGGTTCGGTTGAACCTTTCTACCA
Source organism: Ambystoma mexicanum (assembly GCF_040938575.1). Taxonomy (NCBI): domain Eukaryota; kingdom Metazoa; phylum Chordata; class Amphibia; order Caudata; family Ambystomatidae; genus Ambystoma; species Ambystoma mexicanum. The sequence goes on from NC_090934.1 coordinate 721,100,712, forward strand.
ACCCATTGGTTTGTGGGTGGTAAGCTGTTGAGAACTTGTAAGTAACTCCACAGGTTTTCCACATGGCTTTCATGTAGTGGGACATAAAGTTTGACCCCCTGTCAGAGATTACTTCCTCAGGAAACCCGACCCTAGTAAAAATACCAAGGAGGGCCTTAGCCACAGCCGGAGCTGTAACAGTCCTCATAGGAATTGCCTCAGGATACCTAGTAGCATGGTCTACTACAACAAGTATAAACCTGTTGCCTGAGGAAGTTGGAGGATCAAGGGGACCAACAATGTCAATCCCTACTCTCTCAAATGGGACTCCCACAACTGGGAGAGGCACGAAAGGTGCCACATTCTTGGCGCCAACCTTACCAGAGGTCTGGCAGGTGTGGCAGCTCCTGCAGTGTTTTTCTACCTCGGCCCCCATCTTCGGCCAATAAAAGTAGAGAGAGAGCCTTTCCTTAGTCTTCTTGAAACTCAAGTGACCAGCCAAAGGAATCTCATGGGCTAACTGCAAGAACTGTGGTCTGTTCTCTTGGGGTACTACAAGTCGTTTGTAGTCTCCAGGTGCAGACTCGGTCGGTTCACTGTAGAAGAGGCCATCTTCCCAGTGCAACCTGTATTTCCCAGGCTCTTGCCCTTCAGCCTGAGCTTCTGCCTGGTGGCAAAGACCTTCCAGAGTTGGACATTCTCTCTGTCCCTTACTGAAGTCTGCCCGGTTGGGTCCACCTTCTGCCAGTAAAGACTGCAACTCAGGATGGTCAACAGGATCCAGATCTCCAATGAGTTCCTGGCCTTCCACTAGCTTTTCTTCAGAGTCTAATTCTACCACACAGGGTTGTACCTCCCTCTCAGCCTCAGCTGGAGGGGGAGTTACGGGTGTAACTTTGGACAACCGCGGGGAAGTCCTTGTTGGCTGCACTGAAATGCTAGCTGCTGGTTTCGGTATAGAAGTCTTAGGTTTCCCTTTCGCTTCTGATTTATTTGAGACAGCAGCTGACAATTCCAGTGGAGCAGGAGTGATATCTTTCTTCATCATCTCCTGGGGAGTACCTCTCATGGTTCTCTCCCTTGCAGGTCTGGTTAGCTCCTGTAACCGTTTACTAGGAGGTCTGGGGGTATGAGACACAACTCCAAGAGTTTTTAAATCGTTAACCAACAGAACGCGTCCTGGTACCTCACTCTGTATGCTGACAGGTATCTTCACAGTCATGTCGTTACACTGGATGAGAACTGGTAATTGGGGAAGCATCTGCACAGGCCCTCCAGCTAACTTGGTGAGGCATTTGGGTGCCTTAGCAACATCCTCAGCCTGAAAAAAAGATTTATCCACCACAGTTATGCTGGCCCCAGTGTCCCTAATGGCAGGAGTCTCCTGACCATTCACCTGGACACTGTCCTTATAATACTCTTTAGTATTATCGGGGATGGAGTTATAGACATCTAAATTCTGCTGTTCCCACAATCCCAGAGACACTAAAGAAACGCTGGCTGAGACTCCAATGGGTTCATCAGCCAGCAGTAGAAAGTTTTCACTTGCCATTTGGACTTCCTCCTCTGGAGCGAAGGCTAAGGAGACAAGCTGGACCCCTGAAGGTTTACCCTTACATCTGGGATCTCCTTTCAGATGGTCAGTCGAGCCACAAACAAACCATTTTCCGAATGCTTTCTGGAATGGTGGCTTGTTCTGGCCTCCTTCCGGTTTGGCACCAGAAGGTACACTATTCTGCTGCGGTTTTCCTTGTGGCTTACCCTTATGGTTTTGTTTGGGGCCCTCTTTGGAATTTGAGTTATTAGAATTCTCTTTTGAGTCTTTTTTAGGCTGTTTTCCCTCATCCTTTTTATGATTTGCCCCAGAATCCTTATGAGTAGCCCTGTTGGCAACCCACAAGTCAGCAGCCTTAGCTAGCTTCCGGGAATCCAATTCCTTCGAATCAGCCAAGTGCTGTCTGAACTCAGGAGAACAGGCATCATAAATAGACTCCAACATAAAAAGATTCTTCATACCCTCATAAGTGTTCACCTTGTAACCCTTAATCCATCCCTCTACGTTTTTCAACCCTTCACTCACCCAGGTAGCCTAAGGGGTACCATCATGCTTTTTGAGGGTTCTAAACCTCTTAAGATACTGGGAAGGGGTCTTCCCGAACCTAGCAATCAAAGCTAGTTTCACACTTTCGTAATCCTTCTCATCCACCTCCCCCAACTCCATTACCATTTCAGTCGCAACAGGGGGAAGCATAGAGAACAACCAGGGAAGTAACTCATTCCCGGTGATGTCCTGGAGCCCATGATTATATTCAAACAGTTTTAACCAAGCCAACACATCCAATCCCGGTTCATACATACCCACTAATTCCTTAGGCATCCGGGGTCTTTTGGGAATGGAACTTCTAGAGGAACCAGAGGAGAGAGAAGCATTTTCCACAGACAACTTTTTCATCTCTAACTCATGATTAAGTTCTATTTCTCTGAGTCTTAACTCAGCTTGCTTCTGCTCAGCCTGGGCATTCATCCGTCTGAACTCTAGCTCTTGGTTTCTTTCAGATTGAGCTAAAAACCGTTTGTACTCTAATTCGAGCTTCATTTTTTCAAGTTCAAAATAAGCAGGGTTACATGTGGGACCTGGTATGGGCCCCATAGGTACAGTAGGTAAGGCAGACAGAGGCTCAGAGTGGCTAACTTCATTAGGTTCACTTTCCTCTTCTGACTCATTATCAAGACTTTGATTCAGATCAATACCATCAATGTTTTCTACATTCGCTGGAGAAGTTGGTTCCTCTGAACCAGTACCCAGACTTTGGTTTTCCAGCAATCTCGCTATCAGTTCTACTTTCTTGCCTCTTACAGAAAGATTCTCTTGTCTATAGAGAGATCTCAAACTCTCGGTATTTTCACCTGACAAGGACTCTTGACTGTAAACATCCAGAGTAGACATGTTTTTTTTAAAGTTGCTTTTTAGTGCTAAGCTTTGTGGTTAGTTATCCTAAAGTGTTGAAAAGCACTCTAAACTGTATACTCGATACAAATCCCACCGCTGTACACCAGTGTTAAGCTGAAACCTGTGCAGCTCCCTCTGGGACCACTGCAAAAGATTTAGGCCTACAGGTGTTTGGCAGTAAACCCACTTGGTAGCCGTCTGTACCACACAGATTCACTTGGTAGCTGTGGCTGAGCAGTCAGACTTCCCTCAAGAAGAGTTAAGCAGTATGTGGAGTATACAAAATAGGGAAATTTACACAGTAGAACAAGCAGACACGGAACAGAGCTAAGATATATAGGTATTTATTTATAACAACACATCTATGAAAAACACTCTGGCACTAATACGGCAAACAACTTCAATTACAATTACTATAAGTATCTCAATCTAACATATGTCGGCAAGTCTAGGTTCAACGGCACCACTTATTTGCAGACAGAGGTGAATGCTTTAACCTAGATGGCACTCTAGTATTCGTTAGGAGGGGAGAGAAAAAGGCAGGGTATGAAACCAACTCGGTACCAACACTTTTACGAAACAATGCAAGGCAAGTAAGGCAGGATCTACCGTGGATCACAAAGTTCAGAGGCCTGGCCCACTCGGAGAGAGGCAAGGCGCTATGTCCCAAAAGTATCACAGTGGAAATGCAATTCGAGTCTTTGTTGCAAATAGTCACAGAAAGATTGGACCAGTTCAGAACAGAAAGTTAAGAAGGCTTGGAGGCGACCCAATGGAGAGGCAAGGATTAAGACACCTCACGCTAACCGTCACAAGGGAAGCCAGGCGGACACAGTACCTTGTGTGTGGAGATTTTTATAACTGGAGGGAAGGGCCCTTAAAGTGTCAGAGCAGAGGGCCGTAGAAGACAAAATACACAAGTGGGTTCGCTCTGACAACTAAATTTAGAAGGGGTACTCTTTTTTTATATAGTACACATTAAATTATTTAGTCATGTCACACATATTCAATCATGTGTAATAGAGGTGAAATCTAAACACAAATAGACTTAAAGATTCACATATTCACATATGGTAAAGTAGCATTTATTAATTATACATTTCAACATAGAAGGATTAGTATCCAAAAGTATTTAGTTTTTTATCTTTGCATTTAAATTTGTAAATTCAAAGGAATTTTTAAAAACAAATATAGTTCCATATTGGTGCTTTGAAATTAAATAGTGACCACCACCTATAAGTGACAAGTGATAGTAGGGTTTAACTTATATAAACATATTTCAACCAATATTGAAAACAATACATATGAAAAGCTATTGGTTTTCTGTAGCCAAGCTTTTGGGTGACCTAACACGTGGTCGACGTCCTGGGTTGAATCGTAAGTTGTTTAAAGACAATTAATAAGGACTAGCAAGAGAGGGAAGGGAAGCTGGTCCTTGGACGTTTCGGCTGATAGCCTTCATCTTGGGCCCAGACCCCTAAGGTCAGTACTATGCCTTGCCCATGTGTGTGTGTTGGCTAATTTAGCCTATGATGCCCTACAATTAAGGCTGTTTTTAAATGTCATGTTATGTAAATTTCTTATTAAGTTTATTCTAAGCACTAATAGAGTCCCCTGGATTCTTTTCCAGGGCGACCTATATCCGGCCCAAGATGAAGGCTATCAGCCGAAACGTCCAAGGACCAGCTTCCCTTCCATCTCTTGCTAGTCCTTATTAATTGTCTTTAAACAACTTACGATTCAACCCAGGACGTCGACCACGTGTTAGGTCACCCAAAAGCCTGGCTACAGAAAACCAATAGCTTTTCATATGTATTGTTTTCAATATTGGTTGAAATATGTTTATATAAGTTAAACCCTACTATCACTTGTCACTTATAGGTGGTGGTCACTATTTAATTTCAAAGCACCAATATGGAACTATATTTGTTTTTAAAAATTCCTTTGAATTTACAAATTTAAATGCAAAGATAAAAAACTAAATACTTTTGGATACTAATCCTTCTATGTTGAAATGCATAATTAATAAATGCTACTTTACCATATGTGAATATGTGAATCTTTAAGTCTATTTGTGTTTAGATTTCACCTCTATTACACATGATTGAATATGTGTGACATGACTAAATAATTTAATGTGTACTATATAAAAAAAGAGTACCCCTTCTAAATTTAGTTGTCAGAGCGAACCCACTTGTGTATTTTGCCTTGTGTGTGGAGAGACAGCTCCGGCGGGGGCAGTTGTTCCTGGTGGTGGATGCAAGTCGGGGCTTTGCCAAGAGATGAGATGATCTCGTCGTCGAAGGAAAGTTGAATATCGTTGCACCACCAGGGAAGAGACCAGCCGCAGAGTGCTCCGTCACAAGGCACCACCTTTTGGTCACGGTACGGGCTAGTGGCTCTCCGGTTGCCGGGGTGCTCAGCACGGGCAATTCGACCACTACGCCCTGGAAGCAAAGAAAAAGCAAAGGGGACTGGTTGTGCCCACTAGTGAGGGGAAGAAGACTCTCCGGCGGAGAGATCTCGTCTGTCATTGGGAAGTGGTGAGTCGGTTCAGCAGGGCTCCACCGGAGGTGTCGTCGTTTCAGGTCGGCTCAGCTTTACCCTCGTCGGATTCTTAGGTCCTGTGGCGACTTCTGAAGATCCAGTCCCAAAAGCCCTGCTTTTATGCAGGAAACCCCCATTCATTCAGCCTAGCTGTCAATCAAAACACGCTAAGTGGTGAGCGGGGTGGCTCACCACTTGGGCCAATCACTCCAGAGTGCGACTTGAGTTGGCAAGGCAACTCAGTCCAGGGTGCCTAAACCCCCTCCCACACGCCCTGTGGTACCCAGACAGAATGGCACCACTTTGGAGGGCTTCTGTGTAGAAGCCCGCCGAAAGTGGAACAAAGGGCTCAACCTTTGGTTCAGAGTTACAGAGACGAACACATACGCCATTTTAAAAACCGAGTTCTTGCAGAAAATACCAACCGATAGATTTATTTAAGACAAATAAACCGGCGGTATGTTAGAGACTAACAGGAAAAAGTATTAGCCTCCAACAATGGGAAGAATCCCATAGAATTATATTCGGGGTCGAATATAACAAGTAGTTTCCACTGCCACCAGCCAAAACTCGATGAGGGGGGACGGGACAGTGCCCCCTCGAATAACAGACCCAGGGGCAATCGAATTACCCCTACTAGTACGTCCACAATAGGATGGTTTGTACTAGTTCTGTTAGCAAATTTAGGTCTAGTAAAGCCAATGGTGACTTTACATACCCTGGGAGACAGTAGTCAGTCCCAGGGTATGGAGTCTATGGTGGGGATCCTCTAGGACGCCCCAGTGTTACGGCACAGAGGGTGCGGTGTAACACACATAGCAAAACATATGAGACCCTATGGAGTAAAAGACCCCATAGCCCATAGAACACATAGATATTCAACAGAATTAACCACATTCATGTCCAAGAGTGGGAGAAAAAGAGTCTCACTCTTGGCAGGATGGAAAAAACAAACTCCAGAAATCCAGCAAAGCTGCTGGGGAACTCACTAGGCTAGGAAATTCAGCCTAAACAGAGAATTCTCCCTAACAGGGGGTGGGAGGACATGGGAGAACATCACAGGGCAACGGAGGGGGTGGGGAGACATGGCAGAACATCACGGGACAATGGAGGGGATGGGGGAAATGGCAGAACATTGTGGGACAACAGAGGAAATGGGGGGGTGGGAGAACATCACGGGACAATGGTGGGGACATGAGAGAACATCATGGGACAACGGAGGGGGTGGAGGGAGATGGGAGAACATCACGGGTCAACGGAGGGGGTGGAGGGACATGGGAGAACATCACGGGGCAACGGAGGGGGTGGGGAGACATGGCAGAACATCGCAGGACAATGGAGGGGGTGGGGGGACATGGAAGAACATGACGGGTCAACGAAGGGGGTGGGGGACATGGGAGAACATCATGGCATAACGGAGGGGGTGGGGAGACATGGCAGGACATCGCAGGACAAAGGAGGGGGTGGGGAGACATGGCAGAACATCGCGGGACAACTGAGGGGGTGGGGGGACATGGGAGATCATCACGGGGCAACAGAAGCGGTGGGGAGACATGGCAGAACATCACGGACAATGGAGGGGGGGGACATGGCAGAACATTGTGGGACAACGGAGGGGGTGGGGGACATGGGAGAACATTGTCGGGCCACCGGCTTTGCATCGGTGGCCTGACCATCATCAATATTATTGCGGTGAGGCCGCAGGGGTGCAAGGCCATGCTGAAGGGCTCATTAAAATTTGAGGCCGCCGGGGTGGGCAAAGTGCCCCGGCAGCCTAGTGAGTCTGGGGGCCGCTCTTGCAGGAGCGGCCCCCATTGCATATCAATGTCGGGCCACCGGCTTTGCACCGGTGGCCCGACCATCATCAATATTTTTGTTGTGAGGCCGCGGGGGTCACCCCCGCAGCCTCACCGTGCTGAGGGGGCAGGGGGGCTCACTTACCTGTGGGTCATGGAGGCCTCTCCGGGTGCTGCTTGCATCTGCTGGAGCCCGTCCATTGGCATAGGAAGCGAGGGAAGGGAAGAACTGTTCCCTTCCCTTACTTCCTATTTCAACACGTTCTGAGGCTGTTTCCTCTGTGGTCAGGCTGCAGAAGCCAATAAGCAAACAGCTTATTTGGCTTCTGCAGCCTGAACACTGTAAAACTTTCTATGTTTGCCTGTTATCTCCCAAACAGGGAGAAGGCAGCTAATCATAGAAAGTGGACTTCGGCTTCGAGTCACTACGCAGAAACTATTCTGCCGAAGCCGGATAGCAGTATTTCAGCCGAACTTTGGCAGAATAGTGACTCAAAGCCGAAGTTCGGTACACCCCTAATTATGAGAGACATTTTCTCTTCCACTTCAGACTGACATTACCGAATGTGTGTTGTGTGGTTTTTCATCTACAGATACTTTAAGAATTCAAAGTTCCACACATAGCTGTTTCTCTACTGTTGGAGCTATTTCTTGCATCAGTGGTGTCATTTGAAACAACATGCACAAAGCTGCATTTGATTAGCATTCAATTGATTGATTACTAAATCTACAGTGGGAGTGTGTCATATTTGTTTTACTTTCCAACACTGCTGGATTACCTTGTTTTGCAGATTTAAGAGGAATGACCATTTGAAGGTAGCTTCACTGATTGCTTATTTTTTCTTGCTAAAGGCTTATAGGAAGAGGTATAAATTCAAGGTGAGGAGCATACACTACACATAATATATTATATTCTTCAATGCTGGAAATGTCAGCTGTCAATTTCGATTAAACAAAGTTTATTAAAAATAAACCAATTCAAATCCGTGGGCATCGCCAGCTCATCTCACTATATGCAGATGATACCCTACTGTACCTGATAAATCCTGAATCTAATCTGCTGCCAATCATGCAGGACATCATGGAATTTGCTAAATTCTGGGGTTACAAGATGAACCAAACTAAATCCGAAATCATTCCTCTAACCCCGCGCGCCAAAAGAACCCAGCTGCCTGGTCACAATTCCGATGGTCACCGGATATTACTCGCTATCTGGGAGGCCAGATGGTCTGGACCCAGTGGTTTGTACCGCACAGGTGTGGGAAGCCTTATTCCACAAAGTGTGTTGCACACACCCATACTGGGCCCCCACGCCATTATGGCACCATGTAGACATTGCTCGCACATCAGAGTCACAATGCAAGTGAGGTGGGATCCTGATAAAACCCTTACATTGGAGGACCTGTTTCCAAATGGGGAATTTTTACAACTAGATGAAACATATAGTGCATATGGTCTGAACCTTATGGTCACCCTGTAACACCAGCACCTAAAGGCGGCTCCCAAACATAATTGGCCATCGTTCCCTAGGGAACCACAGTCTCATCCCTTCATACTAGATAAATGGGGCAAGACAGCTTCAAAAGTAACATTTCGTACCTTTACAGCAAGGTCCAATCTCATACCCCCTCACAAAACACCATGAAATCTAAGTGGGAAAGAGACTTGAAAATGGCAAATTGCAATATGCAGTGTACCAGATACTGCCAATACACCAAGACGTTATCATTCAACGCCAACCTCAGACTAGTCCAGTACAAAATGTTAAACCATCTACATATTACCCAGGTAAGATTGCCAAATTCGACCGTTCGGTGCAGCCCCTATGCCCCAAATGCAGGCTACCGGACGCCAACTTGTTTCACATGTATTGGGAATGCCCACCTACGAGGCAATTTTGGGAAGAGGTGGAATCCAAAATCAGCACTATACTAGATACACATATTCTAGCCACACCTCTAAAGTAACTCCTGGCCGATATCGGTAAGACCCCCTCCAGGAAACGTAGGCTTTTTTCAGTAGCAACAGCAGTTTCCAAGCGCAATATTCTTAGATATTGGAAGGCGAAAAACAGCTAAGTCGATTCAAGCATGGCTTTGGGATCTAATTGACACATACGAATGTGAAGAAACCTACGCAAAAGTCATATTACTCAGGAGCCATCCAAAGGACATTTGGTCAGTACTTGAACTCCATAACACACAACCCTGACAATATGCAATGAAGAGAACTCCAAGCACCATTGCACAATTCTCCAAAAGTTGTCTGTCAAAATTGCCTGATATGCTAATTCATTCGATGCTCTGGAACATGTAATTACAGATGTTAATGTAATGTTTTTTGTCAGCTGTGGAAAACAAAGTTTAAAAAAAATAAAAAAAAATAAACCTTCAATATTTTTCACACATGAAAGGACTACATATGACATTCCTTCTTTGAACACTGTATGACCAATGTCAATCAGTGCTGCTTCTAAAGCCAACCTTTGTGATTTATGAATAGTAATTGCATATGCAGTGCACAATGGTCAGGTCAAACAAGTTTATTCGGATGTGTAAAAACAACCATTAAACGACAAAATACACATTATAGCACAAATCCAGGTTACAGTTTGAACAGTCCATCAAACCCAAAGTAAACAAGATCAGAACACATAAAAGGAAATGCAATCTTTGCACCATAACCCGACACCATAGATCAAAAGATATTTATAGTGGAAAAAGGAGTCAACCCCAAGGACCCCATTACGTTACACATGGTCCCTTAACTTGACCAAATGGTCACAAAACTAATTATCCGCCCTTGTCACTCAGACGCGGCCCCCCACAGGCCTTTTACCCAGAGGAGTACAGTTCGCTCCCGACAGGACAGTACAGTGTGTGACAGTTCCAGGTGGGGCAACGGCTCCCAAATAGGGGCACGAGCTGATTGTAATCCCACTATGTGGGGCCCGCACATAACCCCCAGATCTTCTCAAAACTTCCCTGACCATTTGACCATTCCTGAAGACAATTTTAACAGAGTCAGAGGGGTTTATACCTTCGCCTGCCAGTCTAACGCACCCCACCAACGCTTCCCTGGTCACAAAGGGACAGTTCCCAACAGAACGCAGCCAGTGAAGACATTTGTTAGAGAGGGCATCCCTTGGTTCACGCCTGCCCAAAGGCAACTTAGGTACCCCATGCAGGAAAACCGTAGCAGTTCTTTTCCCCCCATGGACAGGACTCTTGGAGCTGCGCCCCCTTGAACAGAAGCCACGTGCTCCGTTCCCTCCCTCCCTAGGAGGGTTAATTGTCAGGACGTTTGGGGGACTCTCCCCCATCACAATTGGTTCGATGCTCCCAGTGGGGTGGCCCCTCTCTGCATTAGGGTGCATCAGCTGGACATCCCGAGTAGAGCTCATTGATGCATTGGCGGTCCTTTCGCAGGGTGGGATAATTGAAGGTAGCTGGGGGGGGTTGAGTCCCTTGCCATCTGGGGGCAAACTGGAAGACTCCCCCGGCGGGTCCCCACCACCCTTCCTCTCCCCTCTTATTCCCCGGGCATCAATCAGTACCAAAAGCAATTTCTTAATGATTGCAATTTCAGAAAGCACTTGAGCACAGGAGCAACAGCTGATAGTATGCAACTCCTTCTGTAGTGGAGCGGTGGAGGAATAGCTTCCGTGGGTGACAGGTTCGGGAGCCCTGAAAGGGGTTAGATGAGAAAAGGAGCAGGACCCTGAGATCGATGCTAGTAAGGTCTCGCTCCATGAGCTACAGGTGGAGATAGGCGGGAGATTATCTTCTGTTGTTCCAGTAGTTTCTGTGTCCAATAGACCCAAAGTGGTAGCAGCTGTGGCTGGGGGTGAGTAGACGAAAATAGGGCCCGAAGTAGGTAGGAGAACAGGTGGCAGGTGTAAGCTTACAGTGGGCGAGCTCGGTTGGGGGGTGGCAGAAACAACAGGTGCCAGGGATGCGAAAGGAGGAACTGACACATCACCAACCCCCCCTATCCCTGTGCCAGAGGCATTGGCCAAATGCATGGCTTCAGAGTTCCCAGAAACGGTAGGCAGAGATTCTTGACAGACAGTGTCTTCGAGCTTCTGAGTTGGGAGGGTTCCTTTACAGCTCTGCATTGGGAAGTTAGCCAGATTACTGGAAGGCCCCCCCCCGCATTCGGTTCCTGGGGTGGGTACTTTCGTGTCCTCCACGGTATATATAGGCTCTCGGTATACAGGGTCAGTATCAGAACATAAGGAGGCCGCGGAATGGGGCTTAGCTGTGGGCCTAGATTTTTCGGTTGCACCCTGATGGCTACTTCTCTTGATGACCAGGAGTTTTCTTGCTAGTATATACTCGGGGGCTTTGGACAGGGACTCAGAGGACTCAGAGGACTCAGAGCAAGACGTGGGCAGGGTAGATGGCGTGGTAGATGGCAGGGAGCCAGCCGGTTTCGTGGCCGGTCTCCTTGGCGCAGCACGGCCTCTAAAGGACCTCAGGGACTTTATTAGGGACATGACGGAGCCCCTCAGAACTGACCAGTAGAGGGCTGTGCTGAAGTCCCGGGTCCGGCCCCCAGCAGGTTTTCACGGACTCTACGCCGTTAGGTAAGAAGGCACCAGCAGGCCCGGGCCCAGGCGCAAAACGCTTGTCTGCACTTACTTTTTCTTGTCGCCCCCGTCCGATGGCCAACACAAGGAGTGCCTCCCTCCACGTACGCCGAACACCAGCGGCGCCAAACACCGCGCCCTTGCCCCGCCGCGGGCTTCACCGCTGCGGGGCTTGTAGCTCCGAGATATGTCCAGGGGGCGTGGCCTCCACCAGGAAGGGGAACGTCCCTCCAGGGACCCAGCACCAGCGGCGCCAAACACCGCGCCCTTGCCCCGCCGCGGTAATTGCATATGCAGTGCACAATGGAAATTACGATCTTTTCACAAAAGTATCTTTAAAAAACATGAAGCATACAGAGGTCCGAGAAATCAAATTAGGTACCTCTACACAATCAAACTTTGTTATAATATGTACAATATTTGTACTGAGAGGAAAGATGAGAAATGCAACCACTCTTCCCATTGCTCCTTTGACTTGACCAATTTCTACATGCAAGTTCTTCTTTAAGATTGCTCATGCATTGATGCACAGTTTGAAAACTGATTCTAGACCTGCTGCTTTCGAATTGAACTGAATTAATCATGCTTTTGCTTTTTTATCTAACTCTAATGGCATAAAATGGGCATCTAAAACATTGCATGATTTTACCTCTACGTCTTACTTCCCAGATCATCGTAGAGTTAAACTTGTCAGACTCGCCAAGTGTACACATCAAAGCAACAAAATACATGTTCTTTTCTTGAATAGTCAAAATGACATCAGGTGCAGTGCAACCTGCATGAAACATGCTAGAAATCAGTCTCCCTTTTAAGACTGTTTTCATATTCTCCTCAAGGATATCTACAAATCTTATCAAGCATTTCTGCATACTCTAAGTGTGCAGATTGCCTCATATTAATGGTAAGTTCCTGGAATTCAAAACAATTCCAAAGGTTGAAATTACCAGTGCTAACATAGATTGTAGCATCTTGAAGACTGGTTGACCTTTCACAGGAGTTTATTGTAACAAATCTCAAAAATGTCATATAGGGCCTCATATCAAATATGATGGAACAGGAAAGAATTGGCAGTAACGAAATGTTCTCACTCTGCCATATTATGAGTATGGCCCTGGAGTGGAGGATTTACCTCCAGGATCATGCTGGAGGAAATCCTCCAACTCTCCGCAGAAAAATCATCAAAATCAGCTGAATCACAGCTGCAGAATTACCACAGCAGTAATTCCTCCAAAAATGCCCCATAAATAGAGTCCTATGGACTCATATAAAATGGGGATTCACACTGCCACCGCCACTTGTAATCCAGCCGTAATTCAGCTGGACCAAGTCGTGGTAACGGTAATTCAGTTGGCTGGTATTCCGGCAGATTTACCACTGGAATACTGCCCAACTCGTAATGAGGCCCTCTTCAAAACCTCTTGTATTGCTCTTGTGCTGCACTTGATACAGGTTTTTGATACTCAAGTTTATTGTCATACTCCACTGGTAGCATCAACAATAGATGTAAAGTAACACCCCCTATGTTGAATGCTGCTAACCCTGTTGGAGCAGTTACAATACATGACAGGAAACAATCAGTTACATGTTGTATCATTGCTCTCAGTTCATGAATTAAAACATATGTTCCTGTTCCTGATTGTCCACTAGCATACATCAATAGAAGTCTTTATTGAAAACAAGAACATTCATGCTTGTCATGTTGGTAACCATGTAAAAACCTGCTGACAGACAGATGAATATGTCATTCATAGCTACTGGCCCTCACATACCCCAATATCTCACAGGTGAAAAATGTTACTCACTATGACTGTACCACCCTTATCCCAGGCAGGTACAGCAGGAAATGGACCTAATGTAACTAAAGATGGCAAGCATAAGCAAACTGAGTGAAATAATACAAGTGCATGCAATACACACAATGCGAATATGTACTCACCATTAAGAAGCACGAACACTAGGTTAAATACGCATTTATACACACAGAATATCGATTGCATACATTTAGACATGAAGGGTATTAACACAATGTATACGCTGAATGCAACATGAAGTATACACGTATATAGCTTACTAACATAGAAATTCAACTGTAATGGGCAGTCATCTTTTCCAAAATGGAAGCCGTAGCATACAGTTAATTGAATAAAAGGCCTCAAGATTTAACAAAAACCCAAACTCCTGAATTAACTGAAATATAGACCTGTGCAGGGCACAGACAGTAGCTATGCAACCCAATTCAAGGTTACCTAGAAATTAAGGAGAGTCAGACGGCACGGAGAGAACATTAGAACATAATTTTCAAGGCATAATCCATAGTTGTGAGATTAATTAAAAGAACAACCAGCCTTTCAAAGCCAGGTGCAGGATAATAAGCCAAACACTCCATATGTAACGGAACAAGCAAGTCCCTACTGTAGGAAAGGTAATAAAACTTGCACTTATGTTAGCTAAATTCCCAATAACTGCAAGATGAAATCATTTCAAAGGCGGTCTCATCACACGTGAACCATGGTTGGAAGATTGTATATTCATTAGCCCTGGACACAGATGGGACACATGCACACTACGCCTCACACATATTTCCAGACATGAGGCACCTTACAAGTTTTACTACAAAGAAATCCCTGTGGCACATTGTCTAGGAATGACGGATAGAGGGCATCATTCCTAGTCCGGAAATAACCCTGCCGGTACTACTGAAGTGGATGAGATACTTAGACAGCATACACTTCCAGATGAAGGAAAGGGAGAATCCAAGGGAAAAAAGACTGGCAATTGATGCAGAAGGGGTGGGGCAAAAAGAATAGCAAAGACTATAGGAGTGTCTCCACAAGGTGATGGAAGAAAAGCATTGGGAGAGGTAATGAGCAGGATTTATATAACAAGTACCCTTAAAAGACTACATTTTGAAGACAGGGAGAATGATGAAGAAGATGAAAGTGATGATTCAATGTTTATAGATGAGGGAGATGAAGAGGAAAAGGCAGCCCAAGCCTCCTTTATGAGCACGAGAATAAGGCAGGGGACAGCATGGTCATATTTGGAAAAACCAGAAAGGAGGAAGCCAGAAACTGTAAAATATCTCAGCCGACCAAAAATACGATGAAGCAGCGTGGAAGAAAGAACCCCATCTGTGAAAATGTTAATAACTCTACCAGGGGAAAGTAAGCATGACTGATGCGGTTATAAAGATGAAGTGTGCGGCTGCATGCTGACAAGGGGCAGAATTGATACAGTGCCCATTGTTTGAAAAGGGTGGAGGATTGCCACAATATGTTCCCTGCCTCAGATGGACTAAAGAAATTCAGTCCGTAAGCTGCCAACACGAATATCAAGAGTAGGCAAGTGGATTTATGAATTATAAAGAACGACAGCGGTAACATTGTTAGCAGTGAGTGACCTAAAAAGCTTGCTTGCTGCCATAATAGGGGAGAGAGTAGATGACATTTGGTAGCATGTGGGCTAACCCAGAGTGACGGCCCAGAACAGTACTCATGATGGAGCACCATTTAACAATTGGAGGACTGATGTATGGAGATCCGGTTGCATATATGCACGTGATTCAGGAAAATGGCGGCTAGAAACGAAAGTACTGTGTGACAAATTGATATCTATTTTGTATTGCATATTGTGCCAGGGGCTACCAGAGGCAGTGCAGAGACAATTGCGAATGGAAGCAAAACCATGGCCAGAGATTAAGTTGACTATAGATCACCACTGTTGTTTAAAAACTGAGGAAAGAAAGATGGTGATAGCAAAACTAGTTCAGAAGAAACTTTCAAAGTTTTCAATGGAAGGAGCTGGTCCAACCAACAGTTAAGGAGAATTTTTCAGTAAGGGGAGAGTATGACAATCTCCCGCAAGGAAGAGGGGGTGCACCCAGAGTCAGAGGGTTCAGATTTCGGGCTCCACAGGGAAGAGGAGGATTTAATGGTGGACAATCTAGGTTTGGATGAGAGACACAGCAATACTGGACATGTGGAAAAATGCGGCACATTTCCCGGGTGGAGGAATACAACAGAATTGGCTTGATCAAAGAGAGGGGACAATATATCCCCCACCATAAAGTGCAGATCCACCTAAATTTTATGCCCCAGATCACACACAGTATCAAACACAAGCTCCACAAATACAACATATTCAGTAAAGAAAACCGACCCAAAGAGAAGAAGCACCAACGCAAGCACAGCAAGCCCCTATGCAGACTCAGCAGATACTGGTGCAAACACAAGCACCTATACAACAGAATACAGTTGCACCAAGGAATCCAAACCTTGTGCCACAGACACCCACACCCAGGATCAGAGGTGTGGCAGTAATGAGAGAGAACCCTTTCACCAGCACAGGACTGAGCGTATACCCACAATAGAACAGCCCGCTGAAAGATTTTGGGCCTGATTAATTGAATAAAACTGTGTGGAAAAAGGGGCGCTTGCATGGAAAACGCGCGCAAGCGCCCGCTCGCCGATTCATGGACCACAATGCGCGGAGCTTAGCCGCGACTTGCGCCGAATCCCTGCGAGTCCAACAAGTCACTGCAACACCATGAACGCCTTGTGCGAGACGCCCAACGAAGGCACATACCGTCTTGCGCAGTCACCTAAAAAGGGGGCGGAACACTTGGAATGAGGAACAACAAGCGTAAATGTGGGCATTACGTGGGAAGTACCGCAGTAAAATACTTGCAATGCCCACACGGGCGCTAACAACACATATTCATGGAATCGAACAGGGCTCACTGGCGCGGAAAAAGACGTGCTAATCCAGAAACACGTCTGCCACGCGAAAGCAGGCGTAAGTATCACAGCGCAGTAAAAACAATGCATAAAAAGGGCGAGCAAAAAACCAACGCACGTATACAGCTACGATGAATGTCTAATTTTTTCGCAGCAGTGATCGTGGGAAACCGCAGGAGGAGGAGGAAAGCCAGGGCACATTTCTTCACCCAGGACCAGCCTTTATGGGATGCCTGGTGACCAAGTCTATGGCAGGTATAGGTTTCCACCTCATATGATATTAGACCTGGTCACGGAGTGGGAAGATGACCTCACATCACCCACCCTGTGCTCCCAAGCACTGAGCCCCTTTGAAAAGGTGATCAATGTACTGCATTTTTTGGCCACTGGGTCATTTCAGCGGACAACTGCCATAGTCGGGGGCATTTCATAGGCCCCTCAGTCCGCAGGCACATATACATGCCCAGAACACCAGCAGAAAGGCAGGCCGTGGTCCAGGACTTTTACGTGATGGTGCACTTCCCCAAAGTGCTTGGTGCCATCGTTGCACCCATGTGGCCCTACATCCACCTAAGGCCAGAGAGCACATCTATCGCAATCACAAGCACTGGAGTCCATCAACGTGCAGGTTATATGTGATGCCAAGGGAATCATTACCTCTGTATATGCAAACTATCCAGTGTCCACCCATGATAGTTTCATATACAGAATGTCACCCCTACACCAGGCCCTGGAAGCTGGGAGGCATGGCAACACATGGCTCATTGGTGAGTACAAATGGCCCTGCAAATGCATGCATGTCTCAAACAGACAAAACAACACCACTGACAACCCATCTCCCCTCCACAGGGGACAGTGCCTACCCTCTGAGGACCTACATGATGATGCCAATACAGATCCCCACCACACCACACCAGGTAAGATACAAAGCAGCCCATATTGCAACTAGGGCCATAGTGAAGCGCACATTCGGAGTGCTAAATTCACGCTTCTGCTCCCTTGACCACTCTGGTGGTGAGCTACTATATGCACCACCAGTAGTGTGCAGGATCATTGTGGCAGCATGTGTCCTACACAACGTTGCAACACGGTGTGGTGTACCGGTGGACATGGTGATGCCCCCACATTCCCAACCACATGCACGGCGGCTGTGCATTGGGAGGGGAAAAGGCATATGACAAGGCTGCCGGGACCCAGCTTGTGGCACAATTTTTCATCTAAAAGCCAACCCCTGGGGAGGGCACACAGCCCTGGCACATTCCAGGTGACAATCGATGATGACAAAGGGACAATCATCTGTCCCAACCTTAACACCCTGAGAATGTATCCTTGGAAGTTCTACATTGTGTGCATCCCTTAGTACTAAACGTATCTTAATCAGGTGTGCACAAAAGGAACACATGGAAGATGGAGTATGCCACTAACACCATGCCAAAGTACACATCTAAATGCTGGTATGTCACCTAAACCCTCCCACACTTCAAGTCCCCTAGTTGACACACGATGCCATGGCATGCAATGTCCAAACTGAGAAATAAATTGCCAACACATAACACCACTGTCACAAAGCACTCAACAATCAATGGAACAAGTTCAGAAAGAACTCACTCTCACTCATCAATCTAATAATGAACACAGGAACATCAAATGGCCAGTACAACATACCAGAAACACAGGACCCAAGAGTGAATCCATCTGATCGTGACAATACATAATTGCACATGTGCCTCAATGTGACGTGACTTGCACATGCACCCTTGCATATTCATGTGGCACTGCTAACCAAAGGGGGCAGGGAAGCACATACAGCAGCAAGGCTAACAATAATGGAGATAGTCAAGCAAATACATGAAGATTGAACATGAACAAAGGATGGATCTTAATGTACAAACAAAAAGGGATGCTAACCATGCACTGGACAAACAATCATGAATCCCAATATGGGTGTATACACTGGTCGGACCTGAGACTGCCCCCAGATACAAAGGAAACCCAATGCCTCTGTGTAAGTTACTTTTACACGCTGCACTCCTTGCAAGCCCATGGTACGGGGAAGCAGGAGTGGCATATGTGTCTGGACCCTAAGGCACAAACAAGGACCTCCCTGTGGGTCCGACCCTCTGCAGCCATGGATGCGCGCAGAGCCCTCAGTTCTGCCCGTCAGCTCCTGTTGCTGGCCACCATGTTCAGCCTGTGTAAGTGGCATGTTGACCGCAATGCCTGCTGATAGTGCTCCACCTGTCTTGCTGGTGGTGTCATGGAATTGGCCACCCTATCCATGCCCTGAGCCAACATCTCATATGAAGCAGCCTATTGCTGTGCAACAGCATACAGGGACTGCTCCCACACAGTATCGCCAGCTAACATACGGCCACTGCATTGGCATACCCCACGCCTGCCTGGGCCAAGGGAACCTGGCCCTTGATGTGATGGCTCTGTTTGTGGCTGCAGGACTGCATCCCTCCCTTGAGCAGCTGTCCCAGGACCGGAGTCAATACTGTGGAGTGTGACCCTGCAGCTGTAACCACCACAGACGGACGTGCCAACATTGACTGGCCCTGTGAGTGGTCATCCCCCCTGCAGACATTTGGGATGCAACAGCAACCACAGTCGATGCACTCACCTGCGACACAGCACAGAGGTATCCATATCTGTTTCACCACCGGAGCCAAAGGCTTCCTCGGAGGCGGACTCAGACTGAGTCACGGCCAGGATGGCTTATAGCACCAGTGGATCTTCATGGGCTACCACACCACGTCATCCACTGGTGGTTGGTCATGGCTCAGTATCCTGTTCCTCCTCCTCCTCCTCCTCTGCATCCAGTGCCTCATCACCTGCACATGGACAGAAAATTACATGAAGAGCCATGTAAATTGCAAAACCCACACACATAGGCATAACAATGTCATCATGCAACACATCAACCTGCCATGTCACAAACTCCCGCACATACACAGTGTCAATGCAAGTGAAGGGTAGCATGAAAGCAGCCATGGACGTGTGTGGAAGGGCTAAATACAACATGTAGTGCATGGTGCATAGCACCTGCTACACACATGAGCACCTGACTGGCATAGTTCATTCACCAACATCACTGATGGAAAAACACATATGCCACATAGCATAGCCATGCCTGAACTGTAATACAGCATGAGATGGAACTTGCTGACTACTGTCCCAGAGCCATCTACTGGCTGGGGAACTGCATGTCTGTATGTGCAAGGGGGCGCTCCTGCACCTCCTCGCACATACAGACAGAGTAGGCTGGAGTGGGGTGTCTCCAGACCCACGCTCGGGCCTCTTGCACGCATGTGCAGGGACCAGGAAACTTCCTGATTCCTGCTCATGCTTGCAGGGGGCTGGAGCCCTGGAACCTCCGGACCCGCGGCAGAAGGTACGTTTGTTTCTGTTCATTTTTTTCAATTTTAATTATGTGTATGGATGCGTGCAGGCTTGTGTTTTTAGGTGAATGCATGATGATGGATGCTGGAGTAAGTGCTTTCTGTGTCTATCTTGTGTAAATGTGTGTGTCTATTTGTTTATTTAGTATCCAAATATGTGTATGGATGCGTGTATGCTTGTGTT
The DNA here is from genome assembly GCF_040938575.1 of Ambystoma mexicanum. Lineage (NCBI taxonomy): Eukaryota > Metazoa > Chordata > Amphibia > Caudata > Ambystomatidae > Ambystoma > Ambystoma mexicanum. The sequence goes on from NC_090934.1 coordinate 721,120,896, forward strand.
ATGAGTGAGTGCACAATGGGTGCTTGTAACTGTGAATGAGACAGCAAACGCTTGCTGTGTGTATGTTGTGTAAGTGTGTATGTGTGTGTGTGTATGTGTGTGTGTGTTTGTGCTGGTCCGAGATGATTTTGGCAAGCGGGGGTAGGCACAGCAGAGGGCACCACAACAGTTCATTTATTTGAAATCTTGTTCCAGTTACATTAACACTGAAAAATGGGATTGTAGGAGCTATCTGGTAAAAACAGATCCTATGACACAGAATACAAAAAACGTAGGAAAGAAAAAACGGGTGCAACTGCCCAGTAAGGCTGCTCACAGACTGCTCTTCTAAACAAAGCTGCAGCTTATGTTCCACAAATTATTCCATTTGATTCTATCGAGTAGTCCTTTATGTTCTTGGCAAGTCATAGAGAAATGAAATCAATCTTCAATGTTTTCAATTAGTTGTGCAAACAGGTATTTAATCGAACAATTTGAGTCAAAAAAGTATAAGCAAACAGCTTCTTTAGCGGTAGAAATCTCTTAGCCAATTCAGGGCTTAACAGTTGAGCCTTTGGTAGCTTAAAATGTATACCGCGATCATAGGCGGGAGTACTGCTCGCAAAGGTGGGGATACTGCCATATATTGGCAGAACAAACATGGGCATGTTTTCTTATATGATTGCTGGCCTCATGCACAAAGAAAACGTGAGTGTGTTCTTATATGGGAATAATAGGGTATAATGTTCCAATCAGCATGGAAATGTATGGGCACAGCCAGTGTGAAAATGTTTCATACTGGCACATATTGTGGGAACAGGCATCAGGAAAATGTGTTGGAGAAATGCTCCTGTGCACTGTTGGTGACTTGCAGAACTGGATTTTTTTCATGAGTTACCCTACCAAACCCAATTGCAAACTGTTTGACTTTTTACCCAATTTTTCTAAAATGGGTGCTCTAAAATGCACCATTTTCACCCATTATTTAAAGTATGTATTGGCGAGAGAACCCCCAGAAACCTCCCTTGAGTGGTGTGGGGTCCTTCGCTACACCTAGTTGCTCGAACATATCAGGGACAAATCTTTACGCTCCTGCAGTTACATAATTCACCAGCCGCCACTGCACGCATTCATCTTTACACATCTTGGTTCGACACATTTGTGCGATTGGAAATAAAGTGTTTATGGAGGGAGGCAAATGCAGCAGTACCTTGAACATAGGAAAATGGCATGACTAATGAACACATCATAGATTTACATTGAGCAAATCCTTCTCTACCCCAAATCGTGCTTCTTACTAAAGCATTTCAAAGCCCCAAATTCTTGTACATAATTGTGAGACCCAAATTGCAAATGGGGATAATCTGCTTTACAGGCTCCGTTCCTATTGCTGCGCAGGAATCTACGACTGTTATTTGCTAGGGATAAGCTTGGTCCATTAAGGGGGAGGCTCGATCCACAAATGGCTTTATGCGCTGTTCAATTTTAATGAGATTTCTCTCCGAACAGCCCTGCAGATTAAGTCCAGTCAGAGACAGGCCTTCCACTAATTCGAACGAGACATCCGGGGGAGAATTAGTCGCATGTTTCATAGGGCTGTGCAGCTAAACAGCAAGCGCCTCTTTTTTATTTGTATCATAGAAACATCAGAGCCTTTATCAGCACGAGGCACTGCCGACAATGAGAGCGAATGGAAACACGTATTAGCCCCACTCCCATCAAATCAACGGCGTTCAGGCCTGATCTTTGATTGAAAGCTTGAGCTCCTGCACAGTAGCATGCTTACTTAAAGCTTTAGCGGCAAGAATGACCCCATTTCTGCTGGGTAAATGCGTGTTCATACGGATCACCCGATGCTTGGATACTGGCTCAGTGAGGCGCAGCTGTGCTAGACGACAGACTACTGCACCTTGGTGTAAAATGCATGCTATTCCAAATACGCAGATTCAATAAAATTGCATTATCGGTGCATATTCAAACGATAAGTGTGGCCTATCTGGACGGACACTGTCTTATAACACCTGTGTAGGAACCCTGGGTAGAGAGGGTTCGCCGAAAGTAATGTTGCATCCCATTTGCAAGCGGAAAACAGGCTTGTTGGCCTGTTTTCTCCTTCCAGGACCTGTAGATCACTGTACAGTAAATTCAAGTTTATTAGATATACATATAGCAAAATCTTTGCATAACATATCATACAACACACTTTAAATTCATTGAATTTTAGGAATAATAGTTTAAAAAGATAAATTCATTCGACTTTAGAAGTTTAGCACGTGTAAAACATAGTACGAATCATAGAAAGCATTTAAAAATCTCTACGGGATGCAAGTAGACCCTGACAATAAAATATATTAAGTTAATATCATCTCCATGAATGAAATCTGACCATAAAAGAGGGATATCTGTCACTTTTACAGCATTGTTATATGACTTAAAATATTTCATGCGTAGGCAATTGAGACTTTCACATTTGGTTATTAGATGGCACACTGTTTCTTCAATAACATTGCCACATAACCAACAATATTCGTGAGCATATGGAATATTATTCATCCAACCTTTTGGCGATTGCGCAACTGATACATTAAATTTAAGAATCAAATACGTACGAAATACATTCGGACTAGTGTATGCCGCAATATATTTCGGGATAGACATACAAAGCCATCTCTGCTGACAATACTCATTGGCAGTTGTTAGGGTTTCCAAGTGGAGCATATTCTGTAAGAATACAGATTCATTTATTTTCTTCTTCAGTCAATATTTTGTGTCACCAGAGACAAAGGAATTGCTACCGTCGTTTAGCCACATACCATGAACTTGCTTTGAAAGCCCAATAGTGCCTATCGGTGTAATGTCATCCAAGTTTAGGAAGGCATTTATGTATGGGACAATAATTGTATCAGTTGACACAGTGATCAAACGTTGGTAGAATAATACGCATTGGGTTTAATATATATTCCAGATGCCCTTTATATTGAACTCAAGGTACAGGTATTCTATACGTATGCATTGTGGGAGTCAGAACAATCACCTCAGTAATTTGGCTTCAAACCTGATGATAACTTTTTTGTATTTTTGGCCCCAAATGGCTATTGCATAGGACAACATTGCTAATATCTTGGAGTTGTATATGGATAGTACTGCCGATGTACAGTAACCATTATTACGACCAATAAATACACTTAACGCGTTTACTGAGGTCTCACATTTCAGTTTTAACTCTGCCCAATGAAGGTCCCATTTGAGCTTGTCATCAACAATTACACCCAGGTATTTATAGGATGTAACTTGCTCCAGTGGCGCATTGGATAAAGACCAATGTAGACGCTTTGGCCTCAATTTCTGCGTAAAAACCATAATTTTACTTTTGGAGTTGTTTATCTTAAGGCCGTTTGCAGTCGCACATGTGGCTAGTGCGTTCAGCATAAGTTGTAATCCAGCTGGCGTATAATCTAGAAGAAGGAGATCATCAGCGTAAGCGAGCCAACCCAAGGTCACATTCTTGATCTTAATAGGGTTGGCAGCATGAATGTTAAAGGAGCAAACATGTCGGCTAAGTATAGATTGAAAAGTGTGGCCGCTATCATACATCCCTGCTTTACGCCATGTTTAGTTGACATTGATTTAGATAGTTTGCCCAATGCATTAAGGCGGACACAGACAGATGTGTCGGCATGGAGTAACATTAGCATATGAAGCAAACCAGATGGGATCCCCCAATCATCGAGTTTACGCCATAATTGGTTCCTGCATACGGTATCAAATGCGGCAGAAAAGTCGATGAAAGCACAGTAAACATCTAAATTCCATCCGCCCCAGGAATGTTCGATCGCTGAGCTTAAAATGAGAAGATTGTGTGAAGTGCTGGATTTTGCTCGAAAGCCTATTTGAAAAAGGGGGGAGAATCTTGCTTGTGTCAATCCACGCATTCAATTTGTGTAGTAAGACTTTGGTGAAGATTTTAGACGTAGAGTCTAACATAGCCAGCATTCGGAAGTTTGATGGAACATCCCAAGCTCCCTTCTTATGAACGGTCAGGATGTTGCTGGATTTCCACGAAGGTGGTAGGATCCCATGTATGCCAATATGACAGAATAATGCATGAAGGGCAGCACCCCACAATGGTGCATCACATTTTATGACCAGGTCTGATATACAATCGGGGCCGGCAGCACGAGATGATTTCAAATTTTCGATGATGGCTATGATGTCTAAAATTGAGGCTTTGCATTCTCACAGTGTATCGGGTATGGGTAAAGGCAAAGCAACAGATTAATCGCTGCCAAGTGTGGATGCTATATGATCCGCCCATGACACTTCGTTGATACAGTTTAGTGTTAGATCTCTTTTTCTATTTTTTGCTATCAAATGCCATATCGCATTGCCATCAACCAAAAGAGATAATCTGGCTATCTTTTGCCAGATTTTTAGCTCAAGGTCTTTTTTATGGGTTTTTAACCATTGGTTATGATATTTTTGTAGAGCACGAATTTGTGCTGAGATCGAATGCCCCGGAGTTGCACAGTTTTTGGCGTGTATAATATTTTTAATATTGTGTCGTAACTTCTTTTTTTCAGTTTGGATCACTTTATCATTATTTTTACGCACTGGTAACAAAAGATTGACTCTCTCAAAGACCGTTTTATATGAGCGTTGCGCTAAAGTAGTACTTTGGATATTAGCCATAATAGTCGAGAAATTCTCTATCAGTTGGTCACATGAATGAGGGGTAGAAGGACACAATGGAATGAAGACAGGTAACAATTCCCAGGCCATTGTTTTTGCCTGCTCGATGTTATGTTTTTTCTTAAGAATGCGATTTTGTCCTTCATTTAACAGTAACTGTCCATTCTTGTCATATAGTGGCAAGTAGGAATATTTTTGCATTGTATAAAGAGACATAGGGGCAAATGATTGCTCTCATCTCGACATACAACTCCCATATCCATAATGAATTGCATGCCTAAGTCATTTGAGAAGATATAGTCAATAGTGACAGCAGATAAACCCTCAATTCTCGTGGGAGCCATAAGGGGGTCACTCATACTAGTGCCATTCAAACGTGTCATATTGTAAGATTGTAGGAGGATGTGCCACTTTTTACCTTGGGTATTAGATGCTTGCTTAATGGCATCGGATTTCTGGAGACCATCGGTCATTTGATCAAGCAAAGCAATCTCTGTACAGTAAAAGCCGTACCAGGCAGCAGCGGGTCCACCAATGTGTGTAGGAAAGTTTCAGCAGAAATAAGATAATATGAACTAGCTCACGCAGATGCTGTGATGGAAGGAGGGTGCATGGATGGTAAGGTACTATGTATGATTGGGGGCATAATAGGAATGTGTAGTGCATAGCCTGCACATTGTCCAAGTTGATCTGAGCCATTACCATTTAGCATCTGTTTACTACTTCCATTTAGGACAATGTATATGTGTACGAGGGGGTGAGGGTTATTTCTTTTGTCACTTTAAGTATTGATCACGTTCTCATGTATGTAATATTAAACCTTCACTGGTTTCTCAATTAATGAATAATAGAGAATTGGAAATGGATTGATCGTTATTGATATAATCAATGTTATGAGCACTTGCAATCTCTAAAATCCCACTAAGTAGGCCTGTTGGTGCTGTTACAACGTTAAATGGGATCAGGAAGAATGGCAAGACTATGGGCCTCATTACACGTTGTGCGGTAATCGAATACCGTTACCGGTAATGATTTACCGGTACCGTTAATTCCCTAAGCAAATCACGACTTGGACCCACCGCTATCTGCGCACCTGTTAATTACGGTGCCACTAATAGCGGCAAGACCGCGGGCGCGCGACCCACATGCCGGAATTAGCGCCATGGCGCTAATACCAGGCTATCACAAGCCATGCGGACATGGTATTAGCAGCATGTAAAACACCCAAAAACCCCTTACCGGCATGGCGCTAATAACGGCATCGAAAAGCACCCGTTAAGTGACCTGAGCAGTGTACCCATCAACTACAGGTGGACACAATCAGCACAGGTGCATGCATTGGAGACAGGCAGCACAAAAGAGCACACCACACCCCTACCCACACCCCTTCCCACACCAAGATGGTCCCAATAGCAGCAGCATGACATGACAGCCTTGACTACATGATAGCAGTGCAGCACCTACAACAACAGCCAGCACCAGAGGCGAGCCGTAACAGACACCCATTACTCACACCATACAGGCGAAGACAGCCATCCACTGAGGAGGTGGCTCCTAACCCCTGTACGGAACCCACAGAACCATCAGGAATAGGACAACAATATAGTACATCCTTCCAATGACAGTGCTCCGCTGCCTAAGCGGCCTGGGTGTGGCACTCCTGTACGGCCGTGTCAAAGTGGCAAAGACAACCATGGCATGTGTAGAGCATCACAAAATGTGCATATGATGGAATGTGCCTATGCCACCTGAAATTGACATGCAACCACCAGAAGAGTATGATGTGGCTGGGGATGAGTGCGGGTGGAATGCCCCGGCAGGACATGAAACAGGCAGTGCCAAGGAGGCACACGATGTGCATCAGCATCTGATTCTGTAACCTCATCATGCACCAAGGTGAAATAGCATGGACGTAGATGGGAATTGTTGCCCTGGTGCATGTTTCGAGGCCCACAAAGGACCCTGTCCACAATGAATGACACATACACAATAATGGAGACCACGCTTGGGTTTCAAACTCTGAACAGTGTATATTGAACATATTGTGGTACTAAAGTGCATAACCCAAACTCCCAAAATACACCCTTACCCCCCTCCCCCCTCAACACACCCAAATACACCCTTACCCCCCACCCCCCTCAACACACCCAAACACACCCTTGCCCCCTCCCCCCTCAACACACCCAAACACACCCTTACCCCCCTCCCCCCTCAACACACCCAAATACACCCTTACCCCCCTCCCCCCTCAACACACCCAAACACACCCTTACACCCCTCCCCCCTCAACACACCCAAATACACCCTTACCCCCCTCCCCCCTCAACACACCCAAACACACCCTTACCCCCCTCCCCTCTCAACACACCCAAACACACCCTTACCCCCCTCCCCCCTCAACACACCCAAACACACCCTTACCCCCCTCCCCCCTCAACACTCCCATTTGAGTCTCATGACGTGAATGTGTCCATTGCCACATGTGGCACACGAATCCTGGTGGCCCTATTTGCCAGTGCCTGCATCGTCATCTGGTGGCTGTGAAGCCGTGCGCCGCAGGTTCCGCATAGATCGGCGCAGGGGACTAGTCTGGCGTGAACTCCCAGACGAGGAGGGGCCTGGTTCTTCCTGGGCCGTGAGTGGGCACCGACGCTCAATAGCGTCTGCTATGCGGTTCATGGCCTGCTGCAGTTGGGCCATTTCACTGCAGATTCGGCTGGTGCATGCCTCCATGCCCTCCCTTGTCTGCTGTGCAAGTGTAGCAATGTCCTCCCTCAGGCGGGCTGTCTCTGCCACATGTTGACCTACTAGGCCACTCATCTCGGTCTGCCTCTGGTAGATGGTCGAGAGGTCATGTCGCATGGTGGGTGCTGGTGGGATGGCTGATGCACTTGCATCAGGAGAGGATATCTGGGGGCTCCATATCCCTTCAGGGGTGGGTGAATCTCCATGACTACCCGGACCTGAGGAGTACCTCGGGCTTGCCAGTAAGGGGCTTGTTGGTCTGGGGCTCTGGCTATCAGCATTAATGGCAGGTGTGTCCTCCTCATCTGGAGGTGGGGCCGTGGCTGCTGCTTCACCCGTTGAGCTGGTGGCAGCAGAGTGCATTCCCTCGATGCTGCCCTCACCTGCTGGGAGACACACTTCCGTGGGTGCCACGACGGGAGCAGCCATGGCCTGTGGATGCGTGCAACTGGTGTTCCAGCTGCTTTTGTCCCTGTGGTCATGGACACTCGTCCTGGCTGCCCTTGTGGATGTGGCAGTGTCCCCTGTGGCATCCCTCCTTGCTTTTTTGCTGGATGTGGGAGCAGGTGTGGAAGTGCGTGCCTCCTCAGTGTCAGTGTGTGATCCTGCAAGGGTGAGAAATGTTGACAACCATCAGTAATGGGTCGACCTGCCTTGAGCAAAATGAATACGTCATGCCGTTCTATGCATTCCGGGCTCTTTAGTGTGGATGCAGGTAATGGGGATGTTGGGTGGGTCATGCATGAATGGGTCTGTGTTGTACGGGCATGTGGTGATGCATGCATGTCTGTTTGTGGCTGGAGCCACGGCATTCATATGGACACATGATTGGGGGGAACATCACACTTCACTGTGCATTGTTTGATGCATACACTCACCTCCATCGGACAAAACGGCCACGCCATGCTCCATCTGTCCAACTCCCTCAATGCATTCCACCACGATGGTTGATGCACATGTCTCCTCCCACTCAGTGAGCTTGATTGGCGATTCACTGCCTCCCTCCGCAGCCAGGTTGCGGTTCACGGATAGAATGTTCCGCACACGGAGCCGGAGGTCATCCCACCTCTTTCGGCAGTCTTTGACTGTGCGGGTTGTGGTGCCTACCGCGCTGACCTTGTGGGCTACCTCTTCCCAGATGGCCTTCTTCTTCACAATGGTCTCCCGACGCATGTCGTTGTTGAAGACGACATGAGCATTGTCTGCTAGTGTCTGCGTTAGCATAAGGAGCTCCTCCTTGCAAAATGTCTCCTTGCGTTGCCGCTCAGACGATTTTTTAACAGCCTTGGGCATCTTCACGGTGTCCTTGGTGTATTTCCCAACGTGGTTCCTGGTAAGGTGTCCTGGATAAGGAGTATGGCAATTGATTGTGTTTTTAAAGATGGTCGCTGTGCTCTTTCCCGTTCCGGTGCGATGACGCTATTTCCGGTTCCGCAATATTACGGTAACCGCTATTAGCGATGACCGCTAATGGCGGTCACCGCTATTTGCGGAAACCGCTATTTGCATGTGGTGGCAGGTCGGAAGTGCTAACAGCGCTTTCGAGGATGCCGTTAAGGGACTTTTTGGGGGTTTAGCAGCATGGCGGTAGGCTCATTACCGGCATGGCGGTAGGCTCGTGCCCGCGATCTCGTAATGGCATGCAATTTGCGGCCTCTTACGAGGGCGGACACGCTAATTATGCCATGCCGGTAATTGCCGATTTTTACCGCCTACCGCGTAATGAGGCCCTATATGTCGATTTCAACAAGTTTATTAAGTGGATTAATTACATGAATGGGACTTCTGAAATTGTAAGCAGGCTCTTCCCAAACAAGTGCCAGGATGCCACTCCTTCCTGGAACAAGCTGCTTCTCTCCACCACTGGGAGAACATCACAATGCCATCCCCGGCTCCCGGAGATCCCACGCTTACCTGATCGCACAAATCTATGTTCTAGGCCTCAAAGTCCAAAAAAGGGGTTTGCAAAACTTTGAATTCCTTTGTGCTTAGGGTTTTTAGAGTTCCATGAACCATTTTCTGGTGACGGTTCAGCTTCTGGCTTTCTGGTGTCCTGTACATCAAAACATTCAATGGTCCACAGTCTTACCAGCAGACAGGTCAGCAGGAATGTGTCCAAAGTTGATTATTTATTTCTGCTTCCTAGTTCCTTACTCACATTGCTTTCATTGAATGTTTGCTTTTTAATTAAAAGTCATATTGACAGCTTCTCAATGCAATACAACGTATTAAGTCATAAATATAAACATATCTGTGAAATATTTAATTAGCAACTTCCTTGCTTTCGATTGATTATTTAATCTGCTCCTCAAGTGATGATAAATAATGACCATATTAAGATGTATGAAACAAAGCAGAGGTCAGGAGGAAACTCAGGATCAGCAGTCATGGAAAAGTAAAACACCCCCCAAAAATAGGAAAAATGCAATAAGTTGAAAAATTAAGAAAATCTTTCATCAATAAATATTTAAAAAAAACACTCTACAGCTAAATTCATATGACACATAAAATACATACATAACCACAGAGAATCCAAAATTCAATGTTCCAAAGATTATACAAACAAAATTCAGACATAAACAACATGTGAATAAAGTGCTACTGTGACTCTCGTTCTGACTCAGTTAGAGCTGGCTGGTTTTTACATACCCTAAATGAGGTATACTGGTCTGCAATTTAATATCAGATTGCATGGAGCTTAATTACTCACTGTATTACCAAAGGTTTATACATTTGCCCTTGCTATTAGCAATGACCATTGGTCAACCTGTTTCAGTTCATAAGTACAAAGAATTGGTGAACATTCCTCAGGATTATGATAGAAAAAGTCACACTTTGTTGTCGGGGTCTGAAATCAGAGGCCCTATGGACACTCTAGGTTAGAGCTAGTGTCTCTCGCAACACTTGGCTTTTCCACACACTGGGGGACTGTGGTAGGATTTTTTTCAAATAGGCACAGCGAGACTGTCAAACTGGATCGTGCACTTAGTAGTTTCATCTCATGAGGGCAACTAGTCGGCACGGGGTCTTATCACCCAAAGAACAGACTTCTTTCACAAAGGGCTGCTGAGTAGCAAGGTATCTATATTTTCAGCTTGCGCTTATTATTAATAGATATGGACAGGCGAGTGTTGTAGTACGTGACAATCAGGGCTGAGTATAAACAGGGAGGATTAATCTGCTAGCAGCTTAAAAAAATGTTGTCTTTTATTCTGACTGGTGTTACTACATAAACGTCTATGGGTGTTGTTCTTGCGACTTCAGATGTATCGCTTAGCAACAGGGAAGTGCAGAAAGTCAGTCCGTCTGAACCAATCGGCAGCACGTGTCGCTCTGCGAGTCACTATCACGTCATCGGTAGTTGGTGCCTGTTTTTTCTTGCTTATTAACATGAAAAGATCCTAATTTACATTATTTTTGTTTATATTTGCATACGGGGAAGAACAATGCTCTTTTGATCACAAAAAAATGTACAATAGACAAGATGTCAGATTTGACGGGAAGCAGTACGCTTCTTACTATGAGGTGAGTGTGAGTGACATTTTGACGAGGTTGGAAAGTGGAGTAAATGGAACAGTCACTGGGAACAATACATGAGTGGACACACATAGATTAAGTACAACCAACATTAGACATTTTAAGTGCAGGTAGGCGGTACAGCCAACTGTGTTAGGGATGCGACCATGATGGATGAAGTGCTAGAGTGGAGGAAAAGTGAGGGACTGAGATAGGTAAGAGGTGAGGGAAAAATATTTTCCTGAAGGCAGATGAGGGATAGGTTAAGAGGATAACTCTGAGGAAATGCAAGGAGGCAGGCTTTCATGTTCGTTTTGAACAAATCGGTGTGGACTGTTACTCGGATGTCCGGAGGAAGAGAATTCCATGCAAGTCAAGCAAGAAGGGAGAAATAGTGGAAGTGAGAGGAAGCACAGGAAAAGTGAGGTGCAATAAGAGCAGTCGAGGAGGCAGACCGGATAGAGTTGGATAGAGGAGGATAAATACAGTGGTGTTTTACCATGAATAGATTTGTGAACCAGGAGAAGCCATTTAAATCTGGCCCCTGTTTTGCATCATCAGCCATCCAGCTTGGTGATGGTAAGAGGAAGTAGGTGTGAAGTGAGGGAGGTCAGAGAGAGTCCTGTTAGCAAAGTAGATGATCTAGTCAAGAGGACAGAAAGAATAGTTGTGGAGACCAAAGAGGATGTTGGCACAGTAGTCCAAGTTAGAGACATCAAGAGTGGTTAAGAGATGCTTGGCAGTGTTGAAATGAAGGACGTGCCTTGATTTTCCTAATATGTAGGAAGTTGAGGTAAGCAGCATCCTAGTTTTTTAGATGAAATTAGCAAATGTTGTGAGAAGGGTCATAGATGACGCAGAGGTTTCTAGCTGAGAAGGAGTATGGCAGAGTGTCAGGTGGGAACTGGATATTCAGAGGAAGAGTTGAGAGAGTATTTGGCAGCTAACAAGAGCACCTCTGTTATGGTAGAGTCTAACATAATGGAGTGGGAGGCCATACACAATTTAATGGCAGAGAGACAGTTGAAAGTGTTGATAGAGAGATCAGAGGAGAGTTCAGGAAATGAGAAGAAGATTTGGGTGTTGTCCGTGTAAAGTTGGTCCAAGAACGCAAAGGAGGAATTAAGTGCCCCAAGAGCAGAGGTGTAGAGTTTACGGAGGAGAGTCTTATTTTACACCAACAGATAGAGGAGTGTGTTGTTTCAGGACACTGAGAATTGATGAGGTGCCGGCTAGGATTCAATTCAAGCAAGGGCCTGATTGCGTATCCCAAAAAGAGAAACAGTATTAAGGCGATCAGAGTGATCGACAGTGTTAAAGGCTGTGGACATGTCAAGGAGAATTAGGATAGAGGATAGTTTGTAGTTCTTAGCAGAGGCAATGAAGTTGCAGACATTCATGAGAGCAGTTTCTGTGGAGTGACAGGAGCAGAAACCTACTTGTAGGCGGTCTCGAAGGTTGTGGATGTCTAGGAAATCTGTACAGAAAGTTTAACACAACCCTTTCAAGCACTTTAAACTATTATGGAAGGAGAGGGACTGGGCAAAAGTTAGCTGAAAGGTTTGGTTCAGCCACTTGCTTTTTTGGAGACGGATGACTGTGGCCATTCTGTAAAGAGTGAGAAAGTAAGTGGTGTCAAAGGACAGGTTGAAGAGTTCAGCAAGGTGAGAGGACACTAGAGGGGCAATAGGCTTGACTGCCTGAGGAGCAAGAAGCTCTGATGGGGAGCAGGAGGGGTTAGCCTTCATCGGAATAGATAGGACTTCTTCAGTATTAGCCTGACTAAAGGGGGAGAGGCAGTGGTTGATGGCAGTGTAGGAGGAGTGTAAAATGTAGGCAAAGGGAGTGTGAAGAAGGACAGAAGAGAGTCTCTAATTTTGGACATTTTTGCAGCGAAGTATTCAGTTATGTTATTATCTTTGAGAGTTGAATTGATAGTCATGGGTTTAGGTGGAGTGAGTTTAGGGTGCCAATCAGGTTTTCAGTATCCAAAAGAGGGATATATATCTGTATGAAAGATGCATATTAGGTGACAATTGAAGGTGTCACAATTTAAGATTTTGACGACTTAAAGTGACAAGAGCATTTACTGTTAACAAGCAAGCATGACAAGTTGGCAACTAAAACTAAGGAGGATGTTGCCCACAAAACCAAAGGACTACTATTCTAGGTTTTGGGTAAGATATAAAGTAGTATATGAATGTAAATGCTGAAAGGTTTGGTTTCAATTTAAGGTATTGCATGTTAGGGTTTCACACCTTACTGTGAACATAGCATTTTCAGTACACAAGCAAACATAACACATCATTAACAAGCAAGCACAACAAATTGAAAACTGAAACTGAGGAGGTTATTTCCCCAGAACCTAAAGAAGGCTCACCATAGGTTGGTGTTATTGCATAGAGGGGAACATGTTTACGGATGTTGTCACGGTTGGGAGAAACAGTGGGAGTTACCATTTATGGTTTTAGTGAGTGAACAAACAAGAATGACAAAATTGGGAGCCACAATTTCCCAGTAACAAGTTGAGGCCCACCCTTGGTTGTGTGTAATGCATTGAGAGGTGAATGGGTAGGAACGTTGCCAAGCTTGGTCACAATATAATGTGTGCTCATTTGATATTTTCATAACCTATTGTGACCATAACACTTACAAATAACAAACAAGAATGATCAATTGAGAACTATATCTAATGAGCATGTTTCCTCAAGACCCAGAGGAGACTGCCGCTAGGTTTTGAGCATTTCATAAGGGTTGAATGTGTATGAGTATGACCAATAATGTGGACAAGGCAATGTGTCAGTATGTATGCTTTTCACAACTTATTTCCACTGTTCCATTTACCATTACCAATCAGTAATGACAAATCGAGAAGTACAACTAAGGAGGTTGTTTCCCTAGAATGTAAAGGTGGCCCACCCTAGTTATGGGGTATTGTCTAGAGGGGTTCATGCATTTTTGTCAAGGTTTCAAACAATTGAAGGTGTCACAATTCATGAAATTCACAGTTTAATATGACCATAGCATTTACTTTAATATGGAACCATAGGAAACTGGGACCTATGACTAAGGCAGCCATTTCCCCACATCACAAAGGACAGTCAGCCTTGCTTTTTTGGTATTCAATATACGGGCACTTATGTGTAAATGTTGTGAGACAATTCTGGTTTTCATAGTTATTTCTACCATAGCATTTATCCTTAGCAAGCAAACATAATACATTAAGAACTAAAATCACGTAGGTTGATTTACAAAGAACTCATAGGATTCCCAAACTAGTTTGGAGATTTTGAATAGATGGGTATACATGTATTCATTTTGCATGTGTATGTTTTACAGTTTACTGTGAATGTGCATTTACTGTTGACCAGCAAATATGGGAATTTGCAAGCCAAAGCTAAGGAGCCGTGTTCCTAGAATCAAAAAGGTGTCCATCTGGGGTTTTGGGTATTGAAAGAGTGTTATATGTGTATGAATGTTGCCAAGGGTGGGGACGATTTATTGTGATGGTAGCAATTTTCGATAATAGGCAGATATGACAAATTAGGAACTAAAGCTAAAGTGGCTATTTCACCACAGCTCTGAAGAGAACCACCCTAGTTTTGGTTTTTAAATAGAGAGGTACATGTTTATGAATTTTGAGAAATTAGGGGATAATGGAATTGTGTTCCAATTCATGAATTTCCCAACTTTATGTGACTATAGCATGTACTATTTAGAAGCAAGCATGATAAACCAGGAACTAAAAGTAAGGAGAATTTTCCCCAGAACCCAAAGGAAGCCCTCTCCAGATTGTGGATATTTCATAGATGATATGTGTGAATATTGATACGTTTAGGGAAAAGGAAAGGTGCAGTAATGTATGATCTTCACAGCAGTGATGTTTACATTTACCTTAACCTTAACCAAGCAAGCTTGACAAATCAGCGCCTAACATTAAGGACATTGTTTCCTAACAATCTAAAGAGGGACAACCCTGGATTTGGGGAATGCACGGGAAGCTGCATGTGTGTGAATGTTGGTTAGTTTGAGAACATTTGGAGGTTTCTCAATTTAGTATTTTTCACGGCATACTGCAACCACAATATTTACAAGCGAGGATGACAAATCAGGAATTAGAACTAACCAGGAGGTTTTCCCGTAATCCAACAAAGTACCCCCCGCTCCCCAACCTTTGGAGCACTGTATTGCAAGTATTATGTGTATGCATGTTTCCAAGTTTGGAAACAAAAAAGCTGCTGGAATATTTATGATTTTCCCAACTTACTGTGACACATTTACTGTTAAGAAGGAATCCATTTACTCAGAATCCAAAGAAAGTTAATCATAGACTGTGGGTATCATATTATTAAATAGATGTATTAATACTGCTAAATATGGGGACAAATAAAGATGATGATGTATGATTTCACAACCCATTGTGACTGTTCATTTACTAATAACACACAACCATCACAAATTGGGGAGTGCAACTACAGATTTTGTTCCCAGAACCCAAAGGAGGCGCACCCTATTCTTTGGGTATTAACTAGATGGGAATATGGTTATGAATTCTGCCAGGTGTACCAGGTCTTGGTGTCTAGACTATGAAAATATCATTCTGAGGTTTGCAACACTCTTTGAAACTTGATTTAAATTTAGAAAAGCTGTCAAACAAACCAATTTACCTCCCAGAGATTGCAACATTGAATAGGAGCAAATAATCTATGGAGGAAGAAGCTCCCAGAGAGAATGTAATAACTTCTGAATCTTAATCACTATCTGTAGTTTGTGTGGCAGATGGATCAAATAAATAATAAAGGCATGAAGTTCAATCTGCTTTGTATATCCATGATAATATTCCAATAAGTAAGAACAAGAAAGCTAAATCTGATAAAAGGGGTAATGGGCCTAAATCGCAAAAGAAACATCAAAACAACAAAAGAGGCAAAAAAACATACCTCAATAGATTTTTTTCAGGCATTATTTAGACGCCCCATTGCAAAAAAAAATAAGGCACAGATCGCTGCCCACACTTTGGACCCACTGCCAGGTAGTGGAAAAAAGGAAGCATCCATTCCCAAAAAAAGTCAAGCAAAAAAGAAACATCCTATGGTCCAGACTATGTTGCATTGTGATGAGCAAGGTCTGTGGCTAAGTGTACTAATGCATGCACTACAGGGGAACATCCTTGATCTCATGGTTACAGGCTTGAATCCCGGCAGGTCCACTCCATCCTTCATACTTTTAAGGTCAATAAAATGAGAACCATTAAGTTGGGTAACAGTAAACATCGGTTATTTGTCAACAGCGCCAAGCTGACCCTCTGTGTGTGAGTGTGCGCTTTACAAATACACCTGTTCTGTTAAGATGAACCGTCAGAGCGTCACTCTGCACTATCATTATTGGTCAAATGCCAGAAATAGTTTAGTTACAATAAGAAGTCTGCTGAAAGATCTACTCCCATGAAATAGAATGGAAATCACACCAAAAATAGCAAGACAGAAAGTTCAATCAATAAAGAGTGAGAATTACTTGAGCATCACTCATTGAAATGGATTGGATTGACCCTCATAAGATCAATCTAGAAGCGTTATTTCCTAAAAGTCAAGAGAACCCATTGAACCATTAGAAAGTTTCATAATTATTCTCAGAAATTCCACGGTTGGGAGTAATAACTACTGAGTGTATAGTACAAGGAACATTTTTGGAAGTCGCAAATACAAGTTTAGCAGCCTTAATTTAAATATTCCTTTGAAATGAATAGCTAAGCTAATTCAGGAGGAGGCAGAAAGTTTATTGCAAATGGGATATGATGTGTTCCACTTTACAACAAATAAAGGCTTGTTGAAAGGGTTGGAAAGGAGAATGATGATGATCCTCATTCACACATTTAGAAGCACACGGCATGAGGAGAAAACCTTAGAATCAAGATACAATGTGAGACAAATGGGGCCAGATTAGTTAAGGCTGATGATGTCAAGCGAGTAGACAGTAATGTGGACTGGTCATGGCTTCCGGGGGATTTGGCGCAATCTACAAACATAAATGCAAACCAAAGGAAGCTTTAGCTGGGAATTAATTAAATATATTTTCTTGGAATTCAAGAGGTTTTAATAGTATCAAGAAACTGACTTCTTCTTGCCTGGATTTAACAAATGTTGACTTAATTTGCATCCAAGAAACTTGGCTATTGGAAAAACCAATGATTGATGGCTTCTTAACCTTTAGTCTAAAGGTGGAAAAAGGGCAAAAAGCAAGTCTATTTGGCAGGTTTCTTGTCACTGTTAATAACAAGTTAAATGTATTGACAATGTTGTGTGAGGATACATTTGAGGGCATATTGACAGCGTCCCAAAGTGGCCAATAGAAAGTGGGTAGCATATTAATTGTAAACATTTTCTCAAATGTAACAGCGGCAGAAGTTGTTCAGCTCCTGGATAATTTGAACACCCATTTGTCTTTGTGGTTTGAAAGAAAGTGAACATACCACGTTATTTTAATGGGAGACTTGAACTATATATGTATTATATATTATTGATAAACTGGATTTAGATAATGGAATTCTGTGATATGCGCAAAGTATATGGGAACCTTCTGGGGGACAGCCTTGTGGTGCCAAAATAGTAAAGTGATAACAACAGTTCCATATTAGACTATATATATGTTACAAGGCAGTTATTCATGCAATGTAGCCATATTATAGTTTTAAGAACAGAAGAGGGTGATCATGGGATATTACAACTTAGAATAGTTATCACTGGTGAGAAAGTGATATATAAATAGGGGCCCTGTAGTATTACAGTGAATTCCCAAGGTAATAGATTATAGGGACCCCAAGCAAATAAGACCTTAGATAGTACTGACAAGTTGACAGTTTGTTAATCTGATACACTCTTGGCATTGCTCAACTCCACCTTGGAGGACACAACAAAGGTGATTCTGGTTAGTAAAGTCTCAGTAGGAAAAAAAACATACTCATGTATTTGATACATTAGTGACAAATAAAAAAGTGAATTAAGAAGGCTTAATTAAAACATTTTAAAGCAGCATTTTAAAACCTGGTTAAACCATCATAAAATAACATTATTAACAAGAGATGGTCAGCATAAGCTGAACATATTAAAATCTAAGAGTTCAGCTCTATTTTGGGGCTATGTAAATTCAATGGAGCGGACTGATAAAGGTGAACCAACCGTACAGTTTGTATTGGAGTCAAACTGAGAATGGAGACTAAAGATTTTCAAGGAGGATATTGTGGACCGAATTGAGCAATTAATACAACTCTTGATCAGCTGGCCCAGATGGGCTACGTGCACCAGTCCTCAAAGTTAACACATTTCTATGGGCGGATATGGGCGGTCATGCTATGCCTATTATATAACAAGATAAGTATGACATATTCAATTCCTAATTCATGGTATAATGCCCATATTGTTGCAAGAGATGAACTCATTCATGCCCCACTGAGGGGCAACTACATTTCTCTTAAAAGAAATTCAAAAGTGGTCAGCTAACATCAATTGACTATTTAAATTCCAAGTGGGTTTAAGGGTTTAGCAGGGAACCTCTTTGAATGGCAGTTACATCTGGTATACATATCTGCTTCCCAATCAGTTTAAAGGGGGATCTAACAGATAAGCTCTCAACAGGGAGGCTCTTTCGCCACGGGTGTGTGTTAGCCCTGAGCCTGTTTATTTTATATCTCTCTGTTTTAGGAGAAACATTAGCATGGTCAAGATCCTTTCCTCCAAAATTAGGGAAGACAAGAATTCATTGACTATTCTTTGCTGACAACATTATGATATCCGATTGTACAGCAATTGGTCTTCAGCAAAGTCTTACTAGGCTAATGAATTATACTAAACAAAAAGACCTACTAATTACCAGCAAAAAAAAAAGTTTGATCTTATTTGCAGCATCAGCATCTAAGAGTTACCATAGATGGCATATCAAATTGTTGTAGTGAAAGAGCACATTTATTCAGCATTCTTATTGACATCAAGACCCAACAAGGGGCCTCTCGTCATAGATTAAGAGCCAACTGATGAAATTAAAAATGGCTATGGGAGATTCTCACTGATCCCTGTATGTTTATAAACAAAATGTTGTCCCAGGATTAATATATGAATTTTAATCATAATTTAATCTAACCAAACTCCTTCTTATTAAATTAGAAGGATTATTGTGGAGATATGTACTAATCATCCCTCACTGCAGTCAAATATCTGTAATTTGTAATGAACTAGGATTGCTATCTCTTTCAGATATAATATCCTGGAGAAGTCTACAGATGTATGCAAAAATAATAGACCAACCTCATAACATGCTATTTAAAGACACATTAGCAATTCCATTGAAGTCAGGGTCACCTTGCCTCACAGAATTTGTAGATGTATGTAATAAACTTTGGAGGAATTACATATCCAAATTGAACTATTAATAAGTAACCCAACCAAAGAACCAAAGAAGAGACTAACTAATGGCATTATGATTGGTATAAATACTGACACAAATTTAATCTTGGAAATTATACGAGGCAATGTGCAAGTGGGATGGAGCCATTGTAGTTTACCAGGATATTTAGAGATTTGCCCATGTCTTAAACTATCACAACATTTTTTAAGATTGCGCTTGAATCTTTACCTGACACAACAAATTGTTGGTATAAGATTGAGCCTGCCGAAAGAAGACCAAGTATGCAGATTTTGTCAGTCTAACGCTCCTGTAGAAATGATATACCATCTAATTCTAAAATGTCCAGTGCTATTGGAGCTAAGGGTTAAATACCTTGGGAAGTTTATGAGCAATACAAATAGGGTATTGACATTTCAATTTTTAGTAAAAGGACACCAATTGACTTTCATCTCCTACGTTAGGACTGCATGATTTGTGGCCATATTTGTAATGACCTACAACGGAATTTGTATTGTGACACATTGGATCGAATTAGTTTAGGATCCAGCTAGGACGAAAAATCCTAGTTTTGTAAAATGAAGCTCAATTGAACAAACAGTCCTTCTACTAATATACACCCTAGTGCACCTGTATTTAAAGTTTGATATCGTCCTAGTTTTTTAATGTAAACCTATCCATGTGTACCCTAGAAAGAACATCTTGAAGAAGTACTTATAGCACCCAAAGAGGGAGGAAATATATCAGGTTTGGGTTTTTGAGAGAAGTGTAACCTGCATAAATCAGAGGAAATTAATAAGTGGTAGTTCACAGAAGTAATAAAATAGAAGTACAGACAAGCATTTAATCTTGAAGAGATGATTGGGGCATTGTGCCAATATGGCTTTTCAATGAGAATAGGCAAAAAAACGGTATTGTTTAGAAATAATTTTCCTACATATGGAAGGTTTTAAATGTTTTAAATAAAGTAAGCAGAGGAAACATTATGTTTGTGTGCAATTGAGATAGTTTGATGAAATCTAGCTTCAGCATAAACCGGCAGTAGTTTCATATGTTTTGTAAGATTGAAATATCCATTATTCCAGTTGATAACCCCCATTGAGAAACATCAAAACATGTTTGGCCTAATCTACAAAATATTTAGACCTCTGTCAGGAAGAAGAACTGCCTCTTCATTGATAAAGGTACATTAATTGAAGTCTTATCATATAGCCCAGACACTTGAACACTTCATCAGTTTAAAGTAATATTCTTTGGGCCTGATCACGACTTGGCCGTTACTGCCGGCGGTATTACCGCTGGCGGTAATAGCCCTACCGCCGAACTCCCCGGTGCTAATAGCGCCGAATCACGAGTTCGGCGGTAAAGTAATTCCCCATTCCCCATTGAGCCCATTCGGGAATGCCCCATTCCCCATTGGGCTCAATGGGGAATTTTCGCACTCTTACCGCCGGCGGATTTCCCACCGGCGGTAATAGCGTGAATGTTCGGCGGATTTCCCCCCAGCTCAGAGCTACCGCCGGATTTAAGGGTTACAGCCGAAGTCGTGATCAGGCCCTTTATATCGTGTCTTACTTTATAGTTGGATAAAGTGGTCTCTAGTATCTATACCTCTTCATAGCGAACCAATATTCTTAGCTTATATATAATGAATGCAGTGCTCATGCCTTGTGTTCAACTTCTTGAATGTAAAAGAGACGAATACACAACCCCCTCTAGAATTTGTAAGAAACATCCTAACCTAGTGAAAGGAACTGCCAGCATCCTCCTCCTAGTCTGTACATCATGGCAGTTTATGTTGGTAATTCCATCCAGGAGCATGTGCACTTTGATGTAATCAAACAGCCTGTGGATAACTGTGATAATGGAATGATGGAGCAATGAAACCAAAATGGCATATATAATTCGCCTGTTTTCTGTCACCATGATGTGCAAGCCAATTGCAGGCCTAAATACAGATTTTTATAATTCCACAAATTTCGGTGCACATGAAATGAAATGTAATCCGGTGCAATTTACATTCAGTCATCCCTCCACGCTGGAGCACCAACACTGCCTCTGGGTAATACCTGTCTGCATTTGAAGAACGGGCTCCTGATGGCACCTTGATTGTGAGAGAGCTTTCTACAGTTGTTGATACTGAATACAATGCTATATCCCTGCGTACCCTTGCGTAACCTCAAAACAACTTTCGGAACTGAGGGTTCTGCAGCGCAGTAAATTAATGCTCATCCGTGTTACCCAATTACACCCACCTGTTGAAACAAAATTCTTTTGGTCTTCTTTTGGTCTTCAATCACTAAAATGTAAAGGATTAACACCTATGTGCAATATTCTAAAATAAAATGCGATACTTAGGTATATTGTGCCCTCCTTGCCAGTTCCATTCCCTACCTAACTGCGTTTGCCTCAAAGCAAGGTCCAAAATCTCTAAGCCATCTTCAGTGCTGACTTGTCATTCATACCCCAGATGCAATGCACTCGCTAAATCTGCATTCTGCCACCCGTTTCTCCTGCAAACAGTCCTCGCATTCCTGCTTCACCCACTCAAGAGTGCCCTGATCCTTCCAGTCCAGTAGCAATGTATAGGATAGACTACTGCAGTGATTTCAGCCACACACAATGCACTGCTCCTTGCAGTAGCAATGTCCAATAGAGTTTCCAAAATCCTGATTCTGACCTCTTATTCAGGCGCGAGAATTGGGGCAATTTCTGTGCCTTGTACTAAAATCCCAGAAATTACTGCTGTAAACATATTGGCCCTCATTACGACCCTGGCGGAAATCGAAAAACGATGGCGGAAATGCAATACCGCCATCGAATAGCGCTCGGTGCGATTATGACACGTCACCGTAAAGTACGATGCCATTAGCGACACCGTAGTGAACGCCAACGCTAACTGCACCAAGTACGCGCACGCGCGCCATGCCAAACCGTAATTACCACCATGGCGCAACGGTACGCGAATTCTGACCCTAGCGGACATGTACCTAACGCCATCAAGCATGGCGGAAAGTACCATTCCGCCATGGTGAGAAGTACGGCATCACGAATCAACCGTAAACGGCCCTACTGAGTGCCTGTACACCACTCCCTGGCCACATTGCACAACTCCTCGTAGGTGCAATGAAGTCACACAATGCAACCAGTGAAATGTAAAAGTCACCCATGCATGCCAACGAACAAATGAATCCAGGGGCTCCAAGTGCCTTGTGAGTGGGCATCCATATCTGCCATGGCACCATTGCCGCACTGATGCAGCACAGGCATGTGAAGGTCCAAGTACAGCAACATGAGCAGAAAAATGAGACAAACAAAAACAGGCCCCCCCATCGACTGACACCAGTGTAAGGCAACATCCAAAGCAGTATCCTGAGTGAGACTGCACCAGCCCTGTACTCCTGCCAGTAAACAAACCAACCATCAGCATAAGCATGTACCACACAAGTTGGCAGAGTGACAGAGCAGCCAGGCTCATCTCAAGAGGGGCCAATGGGAGCTGCAGGGCACAGATGGCACGAATACAGAAGCTATTCCAATGGACATGACCTCAGTCTCCCTCCAAGAAACGCACGCAAACACAGGCACCTGTGACCAGCCATAGTCTGATAATCACATCATTCCACCAATCCACCTGGCTGACCGGCATCTGTCACACAAAAGCTAATCCCCCGCCCCTGAGCATGACATCATTAAAACAGTCATAATGGCAGGCCCCATCCCTGACCTCACTGGGCTTCGTAGGCAAACGCGGCCAGTACAGTACCACGCAACTATACTCAGAAGCCGGAACCCAATGCAGATCTCCTCACAATACACCGCTCCACAAATAGGAATATGCTACATTACTTGCAAAGAATAACGCTACACGGTTAATATCAGAATAGAAATTTAATGCACCACAAAATCACCAAGCCCATACAGCCATTAGGTCATGAACTCCAAAATACATTCCAGTATTGTGGGCTGCATCCGCAATAAATGACCAGCTTCTGCTTGTGTGACGCCCTGTTCCTTCATGGTACACAGGGGCTACATTCACGTTCAAAAAGGCAACATGGAAGCGCCTAGAACCGCAGGGCCGTCCCATTAGGTAGGCACTAGTCCAGCTGAAAGGTCTATATGTTGCTCCTAGCCACTAGTACTGCGTAAGGGCATGTGGCCCATTGGCGATCGTCCCATAAGATCGTAATGGTGCTCCACTGATTAACACGAAGCAGCAGGTGTCGGGAGTAAAAGCCATCTGCAGGAGTGGCATACAGATGGCAGCGGCAAAAGGGGAGGAGATACCTGTCGCCCAAATGAAATGAAAAAGAATAGTATGGCCATCAGAACTTCATTTGTATTACTCACTTCAATGATCACACTAAATCTACAGCCATATGCATGCTAGCCCACTCAAAAGGATTATTCCCACCCAAAAATCACTTGCGAATCACAACTATAAAAATCGAGGTGAAAACACTATTACAAACGAGTGTTTGTGTGCATGCGTCTGTTAAGACAGAATCCATTAGATGGGATTAGTAACGTGCATAGACACAAGTGTTTGAAGGCGCGTCGAGACAGGGAGGGTTCAACAAGGGCAGATAGACGATGGTCCCACTATGGCAGCTCTGCATCACATAGCGCAGGGGAAGGGGATAGATTCCAAAAAGCCCTGTACATGGCAAACTCTCCATCAAATCATCTGTCCATGCATCCATACATCATTCCCTCATCCCGGTATGAAAACGCCTGATTATTTACTCACATAACATGTGAAATTTCCATTGAGTCTGTGCGTAATGCAGTCTGCAAAATCCACTGTGCTCCAGGCCAGAATTCTAGTGTTGTGAAGTAACATGTATTTGGGAACATCCTGCCTTATTGTCCACTACGCTATTGCGCATCCCATACTATTCATATCAATCATAGCATTCTCGCCATGGCCCCTGTCCCAAGGACATTAAACAATAGAACTTTATATCTGCAGTCAGACCTGTGGGCGTCTCCTCGCCGCTAGCTGAAAACCGAAAACGCTGTCCTTCGAATTCCTCATTTGCAACATCACGTCGAAAAGGCATCTGTGACCGCTTGAAATCACATATTCATCCATGTAGTGCGGCAATGTGTGAAAATGCAAACTGGCTTCACTCACAAATGGGACGCCCCGCCCGTCGGTGAACCTCGGTACAGTGCTGCATGAGGGTCCACCTTAATCGAGTACTAAATTCCACTGACCCTTCACAAGTTTGTTCGCGACTGCAAAGATAGTATGTGAAGCAATGGGACCATAGCAGAATGAACATATGAACCAATATCTCACTGCCATCGGGATGAAATACATGATTGTAATGGCAAGATGCCATGCGTCGAATTGCAGCGTTGTGTGCGGGACGTGCTCGCCCAAAGGGGATTGCAGCTTGTACAGGTGGAATGAATCACCACAGGTGGAGGCAATACAGCTTGAAAACACATAAATTGCACACCCAACCCCCTCCCACAACCACACCCACTCCAAAATGCTACCAGCAGGACTAGCGATGTTGGCCCTGGGGGACCTGATAGCACTGCAAGTACTCCAACTTCAAGAAGAAGACGAACGCCAACTACTACAACAACCGGCCGCACAGAGGAGACGCAGGAGGAGGAGGAGGGCAAGGCAGGGCCAGCAAGGCCCGCCAGCACAGCCACTACCACCACGCAGGCAGCCCGCAATCCCACGCCTCCGAGCACATCCGTTCAACCTCACTGCTGAGCAGATCCACACCCTCTACCGTTTGGACCGGGACACCATAACCGCCATTGTGGACATGACACAGGCTGACCTTGTCTGCATGATAGATAGCCCAACCGCCATCCCACCCCTACTGAAGGTGGTGTCTGTACTCCACTTCCTGGCCACAGGCACCTACCAGCACACAGTCGGACAGTTGCATGGCATTTCACAGCCAGTGTTCTCACGGACACTATTGCAAGTGCTCGATGCCCTCCTGAAGCACGCAGACGACTACATCTCTCTACCACGCTCGGAGCAGGAAGTTACGAACACAAAAGTGGGATTCCATGCACTTGGCGGCATACCGGGTTGCATTGGCGCCATTGACTGCACCCATGTGGAACTGGTCGTCCCACATGCCATGGAGGCCCAGTACCGCAACCGAAAACAATTTCATTCTCTTAATGTACAAATGGTGTGTGACTCCAACAGGATCTTTACACATTGTTTTGCCCGATTTCCTGGATCAACCCATGATTCTATGGTCTTGAGGAACTCTACAATACCACGCTACATGGAGCGACACGCAGGGAACAGATCCTGGCTACTCGGTGAGTCTCATTTCATGCATGATAATGTGGGGTATGTGATGCGGCAATGACCTGGCAGGAAGGGGGGGGGTGCGTACGTAGCAATGTCATTCCACAAACATCCTTTATTGTCCACATACAGGTGATGCCGGGTATCCACTGAAGAGATGGCTCCTTACACCACTCCGGAACCCACAGAACCAGCATGAGGAGGACGACAACCATGCCCACTCACGTACCCGTGTAGTCATAGAACAGGCATTCGGCCTACTGAAGACTCGTTTCCGCTGCCTCAGCAGGTCTGGCGGGGCACTCCTGTACCGCCATGAGAAGGTTGCAAAGATGGTCATGGCATGTGTCATGCTACACAACATGTGCGTACGTAGAAATGTGCCCAGGCCCCCTGACGCAGAACTGCAAGCACCTGAAGATGGTCATGATGAGAGTGGGGATGTGGCAGCACATCAAGGAGTCTGCGAGGCACAGGAGGGCCGTGACATTCGTCAGATTCTCATTGATTCATGCTTCTAGCACTCACGCCTGGTGGCTGATACATGGACACGGGACTTGTGGCACTGTGTGTGTCTGGAACATGCACAATATGGACTGTACGCCTATAAAGGCCTCGTACACAAAGATCAATGTCCACACATCTCATTGGATGATCGTGCATTGTTTATAGCATATGTGAAATTATGTTACACACCCCATCGACCCGCCACCCAAGTGAGCCCAACACACCCCCTCCACCCTCCTACCTCCCCCCCGAACACCAGTGTCCGAAGATGCTCATTGTCAGTGGGCAGACGCTATTGCAAGCCCCCTCTCCGGGTATCAGGGGCACCCCTGCCTGTGGAGCGCAGGTTCCTCCCAGATCTACGTTGGGGGCTGCCCTGGACGGAACTTGCAACGGATGATGTCTCTGCCTGCTCACGTCCATGCATGTCCCTAAGGGTTTGTGAGAGCTCAGTGAGCACACGGCGCACAGCGGCAAGTTCAGCACATACGTCTTTGGAAGTCGCATGCAGTTCCCCCCTCAGGCTCTCGGTGCTTCTCTCCATTTGTACTCTCAGGCTCTCGGTGCTTCTCTCCATTTGTACTCTCAGGCTCTCGGTGCTTCTCTCCATTTCTGCCCTAAGTGTCTCAGTTGATGTTTCTATGGCTGCCTTAGTACCCCCACATTCATCAGCATGGTCCTTGAGGAGCGTGGCCAGTTGCTGCTGTTGCACGATCACCTGGTCGAGGGACTGTTGCCTCTGCTGTGCCATGGCCATTTGCGGTGGTGTCACAGAGGGGCTGGTCACCTCATGTTGCCTTGCCACAGGGCTTGTGGGGGACGGCCAGTCGTCGTCTTGTGGGTGCCCCTGCATGGTATCCTCATGGTGTACGGGATGAAACAAACAGGGGGATTGAGAGAGGTCATGGATGGATCTTACTTCGACATCCCCGTCTTCTGTGTCGGAGCATGCTGCCATTAATGCAGTCTCACCTATGGTGCTGCTGCCACCAGAAGCAGTGCCTTCTGTGGCATCCATTGGGGGGACC
Organism: Ambystoma mexicanum; assembly: GCF_040938575.1. Classification (NCBI taxonomy): domain Eukaryota; kingdom Metazoa; phylum Chordata; class Amphibia; order Caudata; family Ambystomatidae; genus Ambystoma; species Ambystoma mexicanum. The sequence continues at coordinate 721,148,055 of NC_090934.1, forward strand.
TGTGGTGGTGCTGTTGTGGGCATGCTGGCTGCTGGGGTGCCTGTTGAAGTTCCCTCCTGTGTGCTGCCACTTGATTTGTGCTGCTGCCGTGTCTTGATGCGTGCAGCTGAGGTGGAGGGTCTTTGGCCGTTGGTCTTGGCCCTCTTTGCAGGTGTGCTGGTAGGGGTGTCCTGGAGCTCGTCATTTGAATCGGACCCTGTGGTGGAGTAAAGGAGGGCGAGCGTTATTAATGGGTCTGTTGAAATTGGAATGGCAATGTATCACATGCATTGGGGTGGTACCTGAGGGTGATTTGGGTCGGGGCCTTGGAGGTGGTTTCATTTTTGTGTGGATTGAGGATGCAGTTGTTTTGCAGCCTGCAGTTAGGGTGTGCCTGCTGCACGTGTAGAGGGTGTTTTTAGGATTTTTAATTATTTATGTATTTAATGTGAGTTTTAAAGTGCGCTATCAGGCCAATGTATGTGGACGTTCTCCTGGACATGTGTTACTGTTGCACTATGTGGACATATGGTACTTCACATGATTGGACATTGTGGATTTAGCATTGTTTTAGTTGGCCCACCTACCGGATTCTTCGGATGTCTGCACTCCTTTCTCCATCCCTCCGACTCCCTCTATACTCTCCATTCCAATGGTGGAGGCACAGATTTCTTCCCAGGGGGTCAACTTGATGGGTGATTCCGATCCTCCCCCGGTAGCTGTGGCAATGTTGCGGTTGGCGGATAGTATGCTCCGTACGCGTATCCGCAGGTTGTCCCATCGCTTTCTGCATTGCTGTGGGTTGCGGGGTGCGGTCCCCACCGCACTTACCCGCTGTGCCACCAGGGCCCATATGGCCTTCTTGTTCGCAAGTGCCGTCCTGGTCATTTGCGTCGAGAAGACGACGGCAGCATTCTCCTGGAGGGTCTCTGTAAGCACGGTGAGTTCCTCACGGGAGAAGTGGACCTGCCGCTTGTGGTCGCACGCTTTTTTCGCTACTTTTCCCATTTCTATTGCTTTCACTAGGGTGGATGACGGGTTGGGATGTGTCTCAGGGTAGTATTTTTAATGGTTGTGTGGGAATTCTGATTTTATAGGTGTACGGCGTGCTGTTTCCCGTTCCGGGCCCATGTTTTTACTTCCGTTTCCGTATATTTACGGTCACCGTACTTTCCGATTGCCGCTCATTACGGTGACCGCTAAGATGGGTGGCGGAATTGCACCTAGGGCGCCGTACGACGGCGGTGAGGGGTGTTTTGGGGACATTTCCGCCATCGCGGACTTTGCACTTCCGCCATGGCGTAGTGCTCGTGCCCGATGGGTCGGTGCCGTAATTAGCACCAAGGTGCCTTAGCACCATGGAACTTAACGCCTGCAAAAAGCAGGCGTTAAGGTGGGAATCAGGCGTTAAGGGTTAACGGTGGCGTTAACCCTTATCGCCTGAGTTGTAATGAGGGCCATTATCTTTACATAAAGTGCTAGATGCTATTTAGAAAAATACAAGTAGAATTTTCAGAACTGGTTGAAATGCAACCAGTATTGCCTGTTTGTGCCATCATTGCGCATTGCCTTCCCGTCTGCCTCCCTGCCCGCCCACCTTCCCTGATTGGCACCCTTGTTGCTCAATATCGACCCTCCCAGTGCAGCCCTCTGCCCGGCAGCCCCTGAGGCTAAGGTCCCTAAGGCAAAGGGCGGCTCCACTTTGGTGGCTCCGCTCGTGTCTGCAGGTGTCCGCAGGGGAAGCCAGATGACAGTCATACACCAGCAGCGACTAAACAAGTTATGATTGGCCCTGGTTAGTTACTAGAGCCTGCACTCTACCCTGACAACCTTGCCCCATAGCAAACTCACAGACATACATTGTGAAAGTATTTAAAAGTCTTATAGGACTCTTAGACTTAGGTGTGTTATTTAGTTGTGTTCAAACATAATTGCATTTTGAAAGTATTTAAAATTGCATTGTGAAACCTAGGCCTTTTTCCCCCTTCCAGGACTCTCAGACTTAGGTGTGTTTCTCCAGCATCTCAATATCATTGTGATAGTAGAGCCATTCTGTGGTTGACTTCTTAGCTAAGCACTCATCTACCAGCTGTCTACCATTGTCTGAGTGCCTGCCGTCTTGTCCAACTGTCAACTGTCCCGCCTCTCTCTGTCTCGTCTGCTTACACCCCCACCTGTGTCCTTCCCTAGTGTTCTCCTCTACCACTCCCTGCCTCTTCTCTCCTTTCCCTACCTACCCTATGGTGCTCTCTGTCTCTCCTATCTTTTCTAACTGCTTCTCTATTGACTATCCTTCTCTCCTCACTAAATCTGGTAGGAAGAGGTTTAAAAAGGATATCCTGGTCTCCAACCCAGGCCTCCCTATTGCTGATAACTATACCAATGCTGCCTCTAGGTAAACCTTCACCGACATCCTCTTTGTCGTTCCCTCGCCAGACCTATGGACTCTTCATATGGTCTCTGTGCTTTCTTCTTTCTCTTCTTCTTCCATAAATGGTGGCACCCATGGGAGGCCCTCCTGGCCTCCTTCCACTGCTATAAGGTCATCATTAATGTTTACTTGAATGGTACCGTCTTGGTCCAAGGCCCTCAGGCCAATATCCTCCTCTTTGATAGACGCTTCCCGTGCCTAATCGATGTCCTTCCCTCTCCTGCTGTCCCCTCTCTTCCCTCTATGACTTCCTCGCCTTCCACTGCTGTCTCCTCTTTGGCTACCTTGCCCTCCCATCCTTCCTCTCCTATACTTCCACAGGGTGCACCTCTGATTTGTACCCCTCCCCGCAAGTCTTTCAAGGATGGCAACCTTCTCCATATTGCCACTCTTAACTCTTGCTCCGCTGTGAAAAACACTCCTCTGACATCTGCTGCCTCCTGAAGGAACTACAGCTCGATGTCCTCGGTCTCACCGAGACTTGGTTCACGGACAACTCTGTCACAAGCTTTGACACTCTCCTCCCTGACGGCTACAAGATCCTCTGCGTGCCCAGGTCCAACCGCTCCGGAGCGGGTGTAGCCCTGATCTTTCCTGAGTGGATTCCTGCCTCTGTCATTCCTACACAGGCCTACTCCTCTTTTGGACGCCCCAACTGCAGACTCTCTCTCTCTCCTAGCCATTCCCTTACTGTGGCTATTATCTATCGGCCATCTGGTCAGATTTGTTCCTTCCTCTCTGAATGGGCAGACCTTTCCTCTTCCCTCCTGGTCTCGACCACTCAACTCCTCCTTCTGGGAGACTTTAACATCCACCTGGATGCTTCCAGTCCTTCCTCTGGACTCTTTTGTGACCTCTGCAACTCTCTCTCACTCTATAGTCTCCCCTCTGGCCCGACTCACTCTGCATGGCACACTCTGGATGTTCTGATCTCCTCAGACCTTCCCCTTTCTATCCCTCTCACCACTTCTCTCTCCTGGAGTGATCACTTTCTCTTCTCCTCCCAGCTCACCCCCCCCAGGCTAAGCCAATTTCAACACTGCCACCCACCTTCTCGGTTATCGGACCCATGAAGCGTGTGTCAGTTGAAGCTTTTGCCGCCACTTTCTCACCCCCTCTTACCCCCTTGGCTGACTAACACCCTGACACAGCCATTTCCATGATCCACTCTGCTATATCAGATACTCCTGATGTTCTTTCCCCTGTCATGAGGATCCGCTTGAAGCCCAAAGCAAAGTGCAATTCCTGGTATGACTCAGACCTCGTCACCCTCAAACACAAGTGCAGGGCGGCTAAGTGAAAATGGCATGCTTCTGGTTCCTCCTCTGCCAAACGCCTGCTCCAAAGGCAACGCCGGCTCTCTCTCCGCACCAAGAAGAGAGCCCACATCCAAGCCCGCATCTCTGCGGCATCTAATAACTCAGCTGAACTCTTTAAAATCTGCAAGGAACTGGCCAATCCTGCTGCAGTCTCTACCTCTCCTGTCCCTTCCCAGGCCCTCTGCATGGGTCTGGCTTCTCATTTCATCTCTAAAACTCAGGACATCCTGTCCTCTCTCTCTTCCTCTACCCCCTCCACCCTCTACTCCATGCTCTCCCTCTGGCCCTTCTTCAGCCACCTCTCCTCCTTCCTTCTCTGCCTTTCCCCTGTTCTCCCCAGATGATGTTTCTAGACAAGTCCGATTTATGAAAGTCTGATCAAAACAGGTTCATCCCTATTCCTCCAAAACCATCAAGGACCACATTGACTCCCTGGCTCCTGCTCTGGCCAACTTCTGCAACCACTCCTTCGCCACTGGAGTCTTCCCATCCCCCCTGAAGCACTCCCTTGTGCACCCTCTTCTTAAGAAACCCTCTGCTGACCTGTCCTGCCCTGCTAACTATCGCCCATTCTCCATCACTCGCTTCCTGGACAAACTCCTGGAAAAGCTGGCCATCTCCCAGCTTAATCTTCACACTGAATCTTTTGGTTGTCTACATGACCATCAGTCTGGCTTCAGATCTGCCAGAAGCACGTAAACTGCTCTCCTGAACATCCGTGAAGGGCTTGCTCTCCAACCTTGATTCCAACATCCCTTGTGTCCTCATCTTATTTGATCTCTCTTCTGCCTTTGACACGGGCAACCATGCCATCCTGTTCAATCGTCTCCATGATAACCTGGTTATCACTGGTCAGGACCTGGCTTGGCTGACTTCTTTCCTCTGTGATCGACCCTGCCAGGTTCAACTTGGGTCGTTCCTCTCTGCTACCTCTATCTCTACCTTTGGTGCCCCCCAGTGGTCTAACCTCTCTCCCTGGCTGTTCAACCAATACCTGGAACTTCTTGCCTACCGCATTGCCGCTCTCTGCCCCAATTTTCAGTGCTACGCGGATGACACTCAGCTCATTTTCAGGCTACCTTCTGCCACCTCTTCTCTATCTCTCATCACTGACTGTCTGTCTACTATCCAAGAGTGGTGTGCCGCCAATGATCTCCACCTTAATGCCAGTAAAACTAAAATTCTCCTCATCGGCACACCCGCTCCCTCCTTTCCTGTTGCTCTCTGGCCGGCCTCTCTTGGCCCTCTTCCTGTTCCCACCTGTGAGGCTAAAAACCTCAGGGTCATCTTCGTCTCCACACTCTCCTTCTCTCCTCACATCTCTGACATCTCTAAGAAGTCACACTACCATCTGCACCTCCTCAGAGGTATTCTTCCTTTCCTCTCCTTCCCCCAGAAGCCAGAAGCTCACTGTCTCCAGTGCTCTGGTTCTCTCTAGGCTGGACTATTGCAACAGCCTCTTTCTAAATCTGCCTGATTCTAGTCTCTGCCCTATGCAACTCATCCAGAACAGGGCTGCGAGACTTGTCCTTGCCCTCAAGCCCAGTGATCGTATCTCTCCAGCACTGAAATCTTTGCACTGGCTCCCAGTTGCTGCAAGGATTAAGTTCAAAACCCTCTGCATTGTCCACAAGGCCTTCTGGGACTTGGGGCCTCAATACCTGCAACTCTCTCTTCCTAAATATCTTCCTTCGCTCATCCGCTTCCTACTCCATCAGGGTCAGTCGCTTCTCCAAGCAACGAGTTGCTGGTAGATCTCTTTCTTCGGCTGGGGCCTACCACGGGAACAGCCTCCCTGCCTCCCTGAAACTTGAGGAGAACCATCTCTGGTTCCGAAAGCACCTCAAAACCTTCCTCTTTGCTTCTGCTCTCTCGCCTCCTCTCCCCTGCTGAATTCCTGGCTGAAACTGTACTGGTTACCTGGCCACCCTCGGATCTCAGGCCCAGGATCCCCCCTCCCCCGCCAGTTACACACCGGCACTGCCTCCCTGGCAGCCCCTGCAATTGGGGAATGGTTTCTGTATCCCTACAGTCCCCCACTAACACTTGACACCTGATGTCTGCACTTACCTTTGCACTTGCCACCAGCAGGCCCTACTCCTCTCATTGTTTTATTTATTCTTTTACCCCATGTACTGCACGGTCCCCACCCCCCTCCCACTCCGCACTTTTCCGCTTCTCCCGAACTTGCGCGATCTGAATGACACCTGGCCTAGTAGGATCGTTGTCTCTTTCTTCCCTATGCTCCCCCCTCCCTTGCCAAGTCGCGCCTTGAAACACTTGTGTACAGTGGCGTTATAAATGCCATATCATACCATATCATGTATTAGGTTACTTTTCAAATAAATCTGAGAGTTACTGAAATATTTCAGAGAGTTACCAATAATATTATGCACACTGTGTCAGTCAGCCCGGAAACCTGCTCAAATATGTCCATCAAAAAGTGTCTCAAATTCATCAATCATAGATGTCATTTGGCCTCATTACGACCCAGGCGTTAAGGGTTAACGCCGTCGTTAACCCTTAACGCCTATTCTGATTTTAACGGCTGCTTTTAGCAGCCGTTAAAATCCATGGCGCTAACCTGCCATGATGCTAATTACGCCACCGTAATTTACGGTGGCGTAATTAGCGCCTTCCCCACTCCCATTATGCCCTATGGGGCAAAAATGGGAATGGGGAAGGGAAAATGGGAAATGGGGATTTACCGCCCCACTCACCTTGGAATGGGGCGGTAAATCCGCCATCCACCATGGTGTAAACGTAGTTTACACCATGGTGGTAAAGTTGGCGCAATTAGCGCCTGGGTCGTAATGACCCCCATTATCACCACAGTCCTTAAACCAAAAAAATAATAACTAGATTATGCCAGCCAAATTTAGGCCTGTTTCCAGTTTGATCCACGCTAAAATATGGCTATGTGCCAGCCTGTCATTTTCCACATTGCCTTAACAGTTGCCAAATTACTAACCAGTTTAAAATGTTTCTGGTTAATCACATATCGGTAGGTCTCTGTCAACAATACTATGCGCCTCATTACGACCCTGGCGGAAAACCATGGTGCTATTAGCACCATGGTCCATGCCGGTAATTTACCGACTTCGCCATGGAGAAAGGGGGAATTACCACCCCATTACAAGGTTGGCGGGGCGGTAATTCCCCCTTCCTCCATGGCCCTTCCCCATTCCCATTTTTGCCCCATAGGGCTCAATGGGAATGGGGAAGGCGGTAAGTACGGTGCCGCAAATTGCGGCACCGTACTTAGCACCAAGGTCCCTTTGCGGGTCCCTAATTTAACGGCTGGTAAAACCAGCCGTTAAGGTCGGGTCCCGCAAAGGGACCTCCTAATTAGGCGCTAATGGGTTAACGGCACCGCAGCCTTTTACGGCGCCGTTAACCCATTAGCGCCAGGGTCGTAATGAGGCCCTATGACAATTAAACGTTGCTGCAGCACAGTTATACCCGTTGTTATGCCAGTATCTGGCCAGGTGATCCGATTTAATGCAACAAAACCTTTGAAATTCAGCAGATGTGGGAAGTGATGACTACCTTAACTCAGCATCCCCCCAGTACATGTTCCCCATGATATAATGTTGTATGTCATTGTAAATCCCTTATGTTAAATTATGTCATTGCTCATGGGCTTTGCAATGAGCGACGCTGCGTTAAGATGGTCATCAATTCACACATCTGCTGAATTTCAAAGGTTTTGTTGCCTCAAATCTGACTTTAGTTCCACAGCCATTCAAACCGTGTTCAGAAAAGGAAAAGCAAAGCTTTATTTATCTTGGATTGACATTAACATCTCCGATTCTATCTGTAACTGGGCATATACGTCCAACATTTGCTGCAATGTAATTAATGGATACAAATCCCCATAATGCATCTTCTGAACAGGTCTTGAAGGGCCATTAAAAACTTAGAATCCACTTTCTCTACAGCGGCATTGGTGACAGAAGAAGATTACCCCTATCAAAAAGACAAAGGAAAGAATTATTCACACAGTAGCGGAGAGGTAAGTGTATTCAGAGACATAATTGCCAATTGAACAAATGACATCATAGGGAGTACACACATGCTCTCTTTTCTTCAGTGAATACAACTTCCAACACCTGCAGGCTCTTCTGTATAACTGTTTTTCCTCACTTCATGTAATAATTCTAACAAATTATCAAGACAACTAAGCACAGCCTTAAGTCATCTCTGCAGAAACTCCACATACAAGTGTACTGGTCTCCTTCCCTCTGCTGGCCAGAACACATCGAATTGCCATGTCTGTGGGCCTCATTACACGGTAGGCGGTGAGCCATGGCGCTGTTAGCGCCATGGCTCATGCCGGTAAAATACCGGCACCGCCTTGGCGGAAAGGGGATTTACCGCCCCATTCCAAGGTTGGAGGGGCGGTAAATCCCCCTTCCACCATTGCCCTTCCCCATTCCCATTCCTGCCCCATAGGGCTCTATGGGAATGGGGAAGGCGCTAATTACGGCACCGCAATTTTGCGGTGCCGTAATTAGCTCCGAGGTCCCTTAGCGGGTTGGATTTTAACGCCTGCAAAAAGCAGGCGTTAAATCCCCCAACCCACAAAGGGACCTCGTAGTAAGGCGGTAAGGATTTACCGGTACCGGTATTTTACTGGTACCGGTAAATCCCTACCGCCATCCGTGTAATGAGGCCCTGTGTCTCCAAAATAAAATGAATGTCGACGGAAGTCACAGACAACAATTCTTCACATTCATCCTCCTTCTGGACTAATAGCTTACCATGCAAGATAACTCCAGTTTCCTTCCCATCCCACCACACTCAATTACCTACCAGTACCACCTGACCACTTACTACCCTACTAAGACATTGCTGAAGGTGAGGCTGTCAGCTACCCAATTTCCAACTGGAACCAATACCTAGCCACAGATCAGAGGTTGTCTATGGGGCACATGTCAGATAGCGAGCAGGACTTCCAGGAGGTGGCACATCCAACACCTGTCTGTGAGTGACCTAGCCACAGTTACAGCCTGCCCAAGGGCCTGAAATGATCTTGCATGTTGGTGCCCATACTCCTTTTACTGGGCCTTTCTTTGAAGGTACATCCTCTGCTCTCACCTCTCCATCCACTGCATCCCCACAGGTTTCTCCAGGGCAGCAGTTTCTTTGGAATTTCAGAGTTATTGCCAAGGATTCTTAGTCAGCTGTTGTGCAACACGTCTTCCCTGATGCTAAATAGTTTCATATTCATCTTTCACATCCGCACAAGCAGTATCTCATAGCAGAATCTTTCCTGTCAATAAGAACTCCTTAAATCAGCTGCTAGTACTCTCCAGTGATCATGCTGAGAGTTCCAATCCCATGCAGTTCTCTGATATTTGTGTTTGTGTTCAGCTTTGCCACAGTGACAAGCCCTACTGCACTTTCTATTCGACTTTAATGATTGTGTAATCCTTGGCATTGACACATTTCCCAAGCACTATTTGCACCATCCCATACCCAGTCAACCAATTCCCTCTTACCCCTCCTAGTAAATATCTCATCAAACTTTTGTTGCAACCTTATGGCGGCACCTTCAAGCAATTGGAAAACTGTGTGATGAACTGAAATGCAGAGTAATTGAAAAAAAACACTGTGCCCAAGGAAGTGTTAATAATGACATATCAAAACCCAGACCTATCTATCTGACTAACAGTATCGTACTATAAAGACTGTGAACCAATCGTGGTGTGGTAAAAGAATGTGGTTACTTCAAAGGCATGTGAGACCATATATTTGAACATGGAACATGACCTATTCTTATCGCATGTGCTCTAGTGGCATATCACTTGTGACACATTAGAACAAAAAATGTTTACCTCTCTGCTATTCCTGAAACTGAAATTAATAATCAGAAAACAAAACAATTCAACAGTACTATTGAAATCCAGTCTTAATTCACGCTCTGCTTCTTCTATACTACACATGCCCAATACAGCCACTAAGTGAAACCCCTCAGGTTCATGGTCTTATTAATCCCATTGGTACAGGCTCTCTGATATGTTACGTTTACTGCAGTTGTGATGACTGGCCCATTGCGAAACCAGAACACGGTCCATTGGATGTCCCATTCCCCTTGTCTAAAATGTAGAACAGAAAGCCATGTTTGCATTAGGTAAGAAATGTTACCCTGCTCAGGCAAATTTATGGTCACATTAGTAGGACTAACATCATTAGATACATTCTCATTCTGTGCACAACTGAACTGGGAGTTAATGGTTGTAGGTGTGTAGCTAAAGAGGGGCATGACTCTCATCAAATTGGCAATTTGGGAGTGCGCCACATGGGAATGGGACAGGGCTGACATTGAACCCGTTTAGGTAAAAATCCTAAGAGAAGATATATGCCAAATTCCCAACTCCCATTAAGATGGCAAGTCCCTCCCTTTGTCAAGATGCAATGTACCTTCAACTGTGCCAGAGCCATGATCCCACTTCTGCAGAAGTTACCACATGAGATTAAGTTATATTTTCTTCCAGGCCCATGCCGTGTTGGAATAGGCTGTAATTTGCTTAAGGAAACGGAATAGCTTGATATAGCAGACAAACAGTAAATTATCATACTTGTTGGGCTGCTTATATTTCTCCCACTCATTGTTCTGGTGCTACAGTGCACTTGTACTGTGTTGCATGCACCCAAATAGGGATCTCACTCACTTAAAGGCAGAATAATCAATAGTACCTAGATGGGCCCACACCTTTGTGGTACTGATGCAGATTTTTGTTGATAAGCCTTCACATTCAAAAGGCTTCAGAGAATGACATGTTTTGGTTTCTGTCTTTAGAAGAGTCCCCTTCACCTGCTTTTAAACAGAGATAATGGAGTGCATTGGTGTCTTTGCATATTCAAGCACATTATCATCTGACATATTAGCATAAGCAGGTTCAATAGTGGAAGATGAGGGCAACTTCATTGATCTTCCATAAAGTACTTTGTGTATGCTCAGCCCTGTCTTTAGTCTACCGGTGATGCATATACTTACCAGGACTAATAGGAGGGCATCAGGCCATTTTAATCCACTTCTTTGACAAAGTTTTGGTAACCTATTCTTGATCTGTTGCTCCACTGCCCTTGCTGACTGTGGATGGTGCAGACAATGGAAATTATGCTGTACATTGAGCGCAGTAAGGAGTTGCTTAATTATGCGGTTTACTAAATGAGTTCATTTACCACTGTTTATCATGACAGGAACTCCAAATGTTGAGATAAAACCCTTATAAGAATGTTTGCAACTGTAATAGAATCTGCTCATTTGTACGGGTAGGTGTCTGCATATCCTGAGAAGACATCTAATATTATCAAGACATATTGAAAGTTATTGCAGCAGATTAATAGAATGAAATTCACTTGGAGACTGAGGAAAGGGAAATATGGTGGAGGGTGTGCTCCTGGAGACTCTGGGACAATTTTACCTATAGTATTCTGGATTCTTATAAAACACCTTCTACAAATGTGTTCAGCCATAGCAGCAAACTCGGGGGTGAACCAGTGTTTGCATAGTGTTTAAATCATCCCTCTCTTCCTCTCAAGTACCTGTACATGGTACAGCCTGACTAAATGGGTTAACAATGTCTTTAGCATTGCTAAACAATGCTATACATCGTTACAGAGAGTCTTCATGAAGTTTTGCACCTTCGTGCCCCAATTCTTTAAGAGTCTTAAAGGGAGGTGATGCATGGACTTTATACTCATGGGAACTAGTTATTAATTCTGTGAATCTGTTATTGCTGCTAGCTTAGAAGTGGAATTGGCAAGGTCATTCCCACAAATCACCTCATTGTCAGTGGATTGGTGAGCACCGCATTTTATTATGGCTAGTTCGTTAGGGAGCACAATGTCATCCAAAAGTGCCTTAATATAGTGATGATTTTTGATTGGTGGCCCTGAGGAGGTTTGAAACAATTGCTGCTTCCACAACTGTCCAAACTCATGGTTTATTCCGAAGGCATACCTGAAATCTGTGCATATATTAATTTTTGGTGCTCTGCCAGTTGTCATGCTTTGAGCTCTGCTACTTGTTCTAACATAACTTTGGGTAATTTCACAGTTTCCACAACTACCCGTGGGGCACACACAGCATAACACACCACCAATTTATCATTTTGATCTCGATAACCAGAACCATCCACAAAGTTTACCAAATCTCCATTGTGTAAAGGAGTATCTGCTAAATCCCCTGTAATAAAAACACAGTCATGCGTTCAGTTGTGTGTGGTTCACCAGCCTGTGGAGTGGGGAGCAGGCATGTTGGTTTCAGCTCTGGACATCGGGTCATGGTAATATTAGAAGAGGTCAACATCAGAACCTCACACTTATTAGTCCGGGACACAGACATATGTTGTGTTTTAATTTTCAGTAATAAGGATACCACAGAGTGAGACGCAGGGACTTCCAAAGGAAATCTGAACACAACATTCTCACTCTGTTGCAGTGCTATTGCTGCTGTGGCTACCAACTACAAACAGGGTGGCATGTTACCTAGTACATTGAGTTCTTACTGTAAAAAGGGATTGACCTTTGATGGAACCCATGTTTCTGTATTAGCAATGCAAGGGCTCACCCAATCCTCTCATGCCAATACAAAGTAAACTTTTTCTTAGAGTCAGGCAGATCCAAAGCAGGTACCTCAAACAATTACATTTGTATGTTAGTGAATGCCTCTTTGGCTTCTGATGGCTATTGCAAAGGTGTCTATAGTGTTAAAGCTTGTGTAGAACTGTAAGAGCGTTACAATTTATGCAATATCCAGAATCCATTGCCTACAGTGATCCGTGATACCAAGAAAGGCTTTCATTGGGCCTCATTAGGACCCAGGCGTTAAGGGGTTAACGGCACCGTAAAAGGTGTCGGCGCCGTTAAACCCTTAACACCTTGCCACAAGGTCCCTTTGTGGGACCCGACCTTAACGGCTGATCTAGACCAGCCGTTAAAGTAGGGGCCCGCAAAGGGACTCTTGAGGTAAGTACGGTACCGCAATTTGCGGTACCGTACTTACCGCCTTCCACATTCCCATTATGCCCTATGGGGCAAAACTGGGAATGGGGAAGGGCCATGGTGGCATGGGGAATCACCGCCCCGTCAACCTTGGAATGGGGTGGTAATTCCGCATTCCGCCATGGCGGACTCCGGCATCGACCATGGTGCTAATAGCACCATGGTTTTCCGCCAGAGTCCTAATGAGGGCCATTGTGTGAATGTTTCTGACTTTGGAATTTTGTGTACAGCATCTTTTCAGAAGGCAGTTATGACTCAGTGACCCATCACAAAGTCACGTCCTAAATAGGGTTCTTTTTTCCTATATAGTTGTAACTTCTGTTTTGTTGCTATGTGACCTGTGTTAGCCATAGCAGTCAAGAGTGCATGTGTGTCCATTTTGAAAGCGTCATAGGAAGAGGATGCTAATAGCAAATCATCCATGTCCTGCACCAGCACTGCCTTTCCCGGGAACCTAATATCATCTAGGCATTTTTGAACTGCTGGAAAAGCAGGGAATGTAATTCAGTGTACCCCTGTCGCAGCTGAGTCCAAGTCCAAGTGTACTGGACTCCTGTATGGGAAAAAGTAAATAGATAATGGTTGTCTTTATGTAAAGGAACAGAGAAGAAAGTAGAACACAAATCCACCACTGTACAATAGGTAACAATAGGAGGTATATATGCTAAAATGTATCTTTGTTGGGTATAACAGGAAAAAATAGACTAACCTTTGAATTCACTGCAGTCAGGGCTCGCACAAATCTATAGGTGTTTTGATGTCAACAAAAATGTGAGACAAGACTGCGTGTTGGCTCCCTTGCTTTTTAGTGTGTACATCCAGGAAATTATTGATGCACTCTTACTCTTCAGAGGGTGTGTGTACAGTTTTAGGATGGCTGCAGAGAAATATCTGGCTTTATTCTATGCCAATGATGCAGTTATTCTGGCGACCAGCCCCCAAATGCCTGAAAACCACCCTGAATATCTTTCTGAGTAAATGCAACAAACTGCATTAAACCCTGAGCAGAGATAAGACTAACGTAATGGTTTTTAGGCTGCAAATTGCCAAACACTGCTCTTTGCTAATTAAAGCAAACAGAACAAAACTGGAACAGGTCAAGCAGTTTTATTATCTAGGTGTTAGGTTCCAAGAGAATGGGGGTGGTCTGCCCAGATTGAAAAATCAAGTACCATCATGGAAACGTATAGAGGTACCACAAAAACATACTTTAATAGCCATGGTAGTGGTGCTGTTTCCCCTGCACTCGATTTGTATAAAAACAGGCATTGCCTGCACCCACTTAGGGTGCAGAGATTTGGGATTGCTGTAACATTGGGGCACTAGATTGTTTGGAACACAAGTTACTGAAACAAGTATTATTGCTCCACCAGAGTGCCCCATCTGCATTGGTCCATCCGGAGCTGGTTTTCTTCCTGACCCTATATTGGATCAGATTATGGTGAACAGAGGGCCTTATCAGGATATCAGGAGGAACTGACCCAATTAATGAGCCTGTGGGGTGGTCAAAGTACTAGATGGGTCTCACATGTGAAGAACACCCTATTTGCCTTAGAAGACAGAGATATTTGGGAAAATCTCCAAAGACTAGCTGGTTTGGCACCCACCAGGCTTAAGAAAGCTGTTTCCATCAGATTAAGGGAATATCTGGTGGAGAAAGATCCTAGACTCAAACTGGGATCAGATTATCTTCTACATAAAACGGGTCCTGGGTACAAACCATATCTTGATTTAATCACGCCCCCTTTTTCGAAAGGGCACTGTATGCCTGCTTTAGGCTGGGGATACTGCCCCTAGCATCTTTCACAAGAACATGGAGTGGTGCTGGGAAGGGGGAGTGTATGTTGCGTGGGCAAGAGTGAAACAGTGACACATTTTCTTTTCATATGCGCTGTGTCCCTCAATCTAAGATGCATTTGCCTAAGACCAGTAGTACTAAGGGTGACTGGGATTCGCAATACAGGCAATGCTGTGACTCTCCTTAGACATTCCTTGATGTACCACGTTGTCTTTGTAACAGCACGTTATATGTAGAGAGTCTGGGTACAGAGAATGAGGGCCGCCCAGAAACAGGTGGCCCAGGGGAGCGTGGTGTAGGATGGTCTTAGCTCTCCCGATGTTTGTGCAAGGGTTCATTATATGAGTAAACACTTTAGCTTGTGTCAATTCTCAGAGGATGCGAGAATGCTCTCCTCACATTTTATATTTTAGCACAATTGTAAACATTGAATTCTAGTGCTCCTGCTTGCAATGATGAGATGATGTCTTTCCATTGGGACTGCAAGCTTGTTATTATGATCTTATTGATAATGTGGGAAATGTGTTTTCGAACCTGTTGAATAAGACATTATAACTCTGGTCTATTTATGTATTTATTATGATATTAACTATTAGTTGGCTATATTTCTTCTTTTGTGTGTTTTGTGGAAATGGATATATGTTTTTGTACTTTAAGGTTTTCATGATGAATAAAAGATATTTGACTGACTGGTTATAGGACCTAGCTTGACTGTGAGGGTTCCTATAACCTCGTTTACTATAGGAACATTAGAGATTCCTACTGCCTTTACCATAGCTGCGGACAATGACAGATCTGAGAAACATTCAGAACGCATTGTGGATCTACTAGCAATGGTGTCACCCAAACAGGGAATTGATGTTACTTCTACCACTGAGAAACATTCGAAATGTATTGTGGATTTACTAGCTATGTTGTTGCCCAAATAGGGAATTGCTTTTCCTTCTACCACTCATTTCACATATGGCGCTTCTTGAACTACAGGTATCAAAGAGCTAACGGTGAGGTTACCTTCCCTTCTGAAAAAGAATGATTTTGGATCAATTGACAGTAATAAAGGCTAGCTAGGGGTAAATATTGATGCATTAGGGTTCAGAAAAGGACCAGGTGTACTTGTGTTGTTGTTGAAGTATTCATCATGGGTTTTTGAGTGGATCTCTACTCCTGCGAACTGGGAACTACATCTCGCGGGGGTCTATATGGGCCTTCATTTTTGCAGTGACCAGACTGGCTACAGTAATTGTAAACTGATGGGTTGACTAGTGCCCCTGTTGTCCCTGATATGCATGAGGTCCGTGGCAATCCTGTTGTCCCTGATTCCTGTTGTCTTTGCTGTCACTGAGGTGTCGGATGCATGGATACTTTGCCTCTACCCCTGCCCCCATATTCTCCACAAAATCCACCCTTTGCAGCAGGAGTTGCCTGTGCCTGGCCCTGTAGATTTTGCAATTGCAATGCCATTTGCTTGTTCTCAACATTCTCTTTCTTTTGACCCTGACACTCCACACAGTAATTCACAAACAAAGCAAACTCTGACAATGGTTTATTTAGCCATCCAATACAGATGGTATTCAATTGGACTTGCATCTTGGGCAGCAAACCGGAAAGAATTAGGTATGGCAATCTGCTAGCTACTGCTTCCAGGGCATTGTTGTCAGGCCTGGTAATACTGAATGCTGTTTGAATGCTATCTTCAATAACTCTAAATAATCTGCAGGCGATTTACTGGACTTCATTCTAAGTCTGACGACTGGAATGAAGGATGCCGGTAGCAACTTACCGGCACCCTTCTGGACTGACAGACTACCAGAACGCCCTGTGCAGGCGTGTTTCTCACAGAAGCACTGGCACCATTAGCAACAGTGCCGGTGCTTCTGTGTCCCCATTCCTGTGGAGTCCTAAGGGACCCCATGGGAATGGGGATTTACAGTTCCCACCACCAGACATACCGGGCTGCCATGATTTGTAATGTCCCTGTGGCGCCGGTATATCAGGAGGCGGGAGCGGGGTAACGAGGTTGGCAGTAACCCGCCGGTAGCACCAGCGGGTTACTGCCAACCTCGTAATGAGGCCTGCTGTTGTTTTGTTTACAGATCCTAATTTTTGCCCAATTGGATTTTCAGTGGCAGATCTCTAAGATAGCGTTGATCAACCTGTTTCTGGCTTATTAGAGGGCCTATCCTGATCCAAGATCTGCCACTGGACAATTACCTTGTTGGGTTAAACTCTGTCGATCCTCCAGAGGCAATATTATCCTAATGAGCCATTTCATATGAGCCCAAGAAGGTTTATAATACTTGACAGCAGTGAGAATCTCCTCATTGAAACACTGAGACTCTTCTCTAATGTTGGGAAATTCTTTAGCTAGGTTAAGCAAATCCCCAGCAGTACAGGGTTCATGGATGATAAGTGCATGGGATTCTCCTCATCCAACACCAGAACTCCCAGTATTTGCTTGTTGGAAAGCAGAATCCATCTCATACGGGTTACCTCACCTCACCTACGAAGGGATGTAGAAAGGAGGCTCATTTGGCATAAACAAAAGTCCAGGGGAACCAAACGTGCTAGGCCCTATTGTGCAATGGATATTGGCATTTGTTGCAGCCCTGTAAGAGGTGCCAGTGTGACACCTTGTGTCGGGAATTTGGACCAGCTGCCTCGCAGTATGGACACTAGTGAAGTAGTCAATAATGTCCTCAATGGATTCCTCACCTTGCTTCTCATCTGCTTTTTCATATATTATCTGTGGGCAGAGAAGATATTACCACCCCCCAGTCCCTTTTTATTTAAGGATTCTAATGTGTCCTTTCAGTTGCTCATTAGAAACATTCAACCTCTTATCTTCGATGTACTTTGTCTCTGTGTCAATTCGAGTCTAGCAAAGTTGCATAAGCCCCCAACTGTTTCTGGATCACCATTTCCTTTTGCACCACTAATGTGTGTCTTAAGGCTACAAATGTATCCAGAATAAAAGTGACCTCTACCAGAAACTGAGTATGCCTATTGTCTTGTGTTAACAGGTGCCAGACCTTGAGAAACTCGCATGTGGCCCCATTACCATGAGCATACATGAAAAGGGCAAGTGTGCCCTTAGGTGGGGCTTCCACCTGCTTAAATTATTCCTTGCCCATTTCTGTCCCTCGTTTTAGTACAAGTTACTCAATCTCACTCACTCCTTTCTCACTCACACTTTGATTCCACTCTTATGCTGTCCTGAGAAGAAAGGGAGAAAATTGACAGAGACTTCCCAGAGTGGTCCTGAAAACGTCTTTGGGGCACTAGCCGTGTACTCGCCCGACCTGTCACGTTTCATCATCCCAGTTTATACTTTTTTATTCCCTTTACTAACTAACTATGACAGAATATCGGAAAAAGTTTGGGATCCACAAACCTTTTTCCCATTCCAGAAACCATAATACACCAGAAGATCCCTAACTACTCTAAAACTGCCAGTTTCTTACCACATCTATATCAGGAAATAGCAAATATGTAATTCCACAAATCATGATAATATTACAGAGAAAAACAAATACCCAACACAAATCTCCCACCCCATATTCAAATAACCTTGAAACATAGCAATGTCTTATTTAGGCATCATGAAAACTCTCGGCTCCCCTGAGTGGCCCATGCAAGCTCACCACTTAGGACTGGCCTCCTCACAATAACACAGTTTCTTGAATCGGGACTCCTTACCTCTTCTTTTTGTCATGCATATGAGGGGTTCGAGAGGAGGCTGTCCACAAACTTATGTTGAATGGCAGCTCCAAGCAACAGGCACCAACAGTCGGAAAAATCACAACTAATGTTCATGTGCAGAAGTGACACAGACTGATATACTTCCGGTTAAGCGTGATATAATGAAAGGCAGGGTCTCTGTCACAGAAATGTTCCTGGTCTCACCTCCTCAGCCAAGGGCTGTATGTCCTTCTCCCCCACGACGTTGTCCGTTCCTTCACAACTTTCAATTGTACAGTTCATTCAGACTGGTTTATTCTGGCCTCTCGCCTGTGTCCTTCCTCCAGAAATACCGGAGGGGATGGAGCCAGTAGTTCTTAGTCTGTGCATGCAGCCTTTAATATGCAGCAGAACAAGCACAGCCTTTAACCAAACGTGGAAAAGGGATGACCTAATAGACTGTGACAAAAGAAAAACGAGGGGCTTGAGGGGGCATGTGATTATTATTGGGGCAGGGCAGTTTTGTTGCTGCAGTTCATGTGGAGAAATCCCTTATCCCTCCTGTAATGGATAACCCCATGGCTCAACGTTTCCGTCCTACGTTTATTTATTTATTTGCTTATTAAAGAAGGCACAGTTCAACACTATGCCCGTACTGCACATACCCATGTGTGACTAGGCCACAATACCTCATTTAGCACACACCAAAGAACTGTGCAGCAGACAGAAAATACCTGCTCTTAGCCTCATGGCTTCCATTGATGCTCAGAGCCTGAGCCTTCCTATCCTCATGTGACGCCACCACAAAGGTCAATGCCCCACTGTCCATTCAAGAGCTGAAGGGACTGTTGCAAATGCACTGAAGTGATTTCCCAATCGTGTGAATGATATTTGTTGGTGTTTTAGTTACTGATAAGTCATCATCTGTTGCTCAAAGCATTCTAGTTTGCCACACCCCTTTCCATTAAATGTAGTCATGTTGTCATACTATTTAGTATATTTGTGAAACTCGTTTAGAATATTATTTTTCAAACCTTGAGCAGCTTTGTTAATCCTTTCTGATATTGCAATGTAAATCCTAAACAAACAAACCTATGAAGCACTTGTCTCCCCTACAAGTCAGGAGAATGGTGTCTTTCATATGCCATTGTATTAATAGCTTTGAACAAGTTCTTAGAAAATGTGCATATACGTTATATATTTTGTAATTTACCCCAAGTGCCCTTCCTAACTATCTAGCCTACCCTCAGATTACACGTTCACGTCACATTTTATGCACCATTACAGACACACAGTTTTGCATCTAATTTGAGAATTCATTTCCGAGTGCCTTCAAGGTGTAAAACAATTAAAAGCTGCATTTATTTTTAGAGGCGTCAGAAATGGCTATCCACATCCTCAAAGCTGTTATTTTGCATTAGATCTGTTAGTATCTGTCAGAAAGAGACTAATTAATACCTTTTGAACGTGTTATGGTTATTTTTAACAGGATCACTGCTGGCACAGCTACACCTGTCCCGTTAGGTTTTCAAAGTGAATATATAAATGTGTTCTCTTGGCTGATTCCATGTTATGAATGATTGATTGGTAAGAACTATGATATACTAAACATATATGCTCGATGTTCAGCTCTTCCATCGAAATGACTCGTTTACATTTTAGCATCTGTCCTTATGTATGTCCTAACTAATATTTTAAAAGGACCAAGACAAGCTTCAATCTCATTATATTTTCAGACCTTGCAGTCAAGTTAAGCAATACTGGTAATACCCAAGAATGTGCATAAAAATAACTAAATCGTGGTTAAGATAGCCCAAATTATGCATCAGCATCTCTCTGGCAGATTCAAGAAAAGTCCAAACAGAAGGTCTTTCAATTCTCATAAGGAATACTTTCTGGTCCTTCACATCTGTTGTGGTTCGTAGCTGAACCACGGATGTGTGTGGATGGACAGAGCAGCGCTCTGCAGCATGTCTGGGTGGACTCCCTAACAAAGGAGAACGAGCCACCTGATAGTAGAACCTTCTTTATTATACCTCTACAGACCTCTGGCCCCGGGCTCTAGGAGCCTCTCCACATCCTCCCCTGTTCCTTGTGATGTCTTCTTCCTCCTGGCTCTTAAGGTCGTCTCTCATTTAAGGTGGACTGAGCCTTTCCACTCTACAGCACCTTATGCTTAACAGAAGACAAATCAAATGTGGGGTTGTATGCAAAACATTAAGAATTTCCTAGGAAAAAGTCTCTTATGGTTCTTGCTGTTTTTCAGTCCAGTAAACAAAACAATGGTGTTTGTAGCTTCCTTGGTGATATTCTGGAGGTAGGAGATGGTAGGGAGCCCTTCTGCCGGGTCACAAATCTGCACTGGAAACTGATGGTTGACTCTGTTTTTGGTGTTGCAATGGAATTAGCCTAATCCAAGGCCAGTAACCATTGGATGACCATTGGACTGCCTCAGGTATTTACAGTGTTCTTGTCAGGCTGCTCAACACCTCCCTCACTGAGGGTCCTGGTTCTACTGCCTCCAATCCCAAACACCCTCTCTCCTCCTCAAAGTGCCAGCCACAAGCTCATACCTGGGGAACCTTCTATTATTGTTCCCCTCTCATTCCATTGGTCCTCATGCTTCTCTTGCACAGTCTTGACACATTGGCTCTAGCTCACCCCTTCGGCAGCTACAGGCTTCCCCTGGCAACATTTATCAGTCTCAGTCTCCTCCTCCTCCTGTCCTTTATTCTAACCCTTATCTTCCTTGCCTCCTCCTCCTTTGCCCTCTCCAGGTGTTTCTCTGCTTCACCTATCCACTGTGATCACCCTACTCTTCAATTGTCTCATTACCGTTTGCCACCTTCTCTTTAGATGCTTCATCCTTAGGCAACATCGTCAACGCTTCTCTTGTGGTTCCTCTCACCGCCTCCACTTTAGTTTCTCCCACCACCTCGCCCTTAACTTCTCTCACATCTCCTCTTTTGCCACTACACTAACCATACCAAACTTTGCAATCTACCACTTCTAACCTTCTGGCTATTCCATCTCCAGCCTCTCGGTTCTTTCTCTCCTCAAACATCTTGGACTCTCTGTGTCTCTCTGTCTCTCTCTCTCGCTCTCTGCCACTCCTACTCTCTCTCTCCCCCTCATCCTATTGGGTTTTGCTCTTACCAGCTTCCTGTGTCCTCTTTAAGCAGCCTCCTAGGTTTCCCCAACTATCCCCCTGGCTCACTCTCTCCCTCCGTAGCCTCCTGGGTCTCTGTATCTCCAACCTCTTGGAGCGTCTTCTTCCCATCATCCTGGGTTCTTCTTTCTTGCTTCCTGGGTCTCTCTCTCTCTCCCCAGCCTGTTGACTTTCTTTTTCCTCAGCTCCTTGGACCTCTCTATCACCCTCTACCCAGCCTCCTTGGCCTTTGTTAGGCAGAATCATATGCAGTACCCTTTGGGAACACAACACACAATTAAGACTACAAGTGACAGTACAAATTCACCTACGGTACAAGCCTGTACTACACAGTAAAGTGGTAGTGATAGCTGAGCAGTCAGACTTATCTCAAGAGTAAAGTGAGCAGTATCAGAAGTTACACAAAGGACAGCAATTTACTATGGTTCAAGCAAACACTGAATCAAGGTTTCTGAGTAAAAGAATATACATTTATTTACACATCATTTGTAAAACAATTCACTAAGGTAAAGCAGCAGAAAAACACACTTTAATATACTACACACCACCCAATAGATTCTGGACAAGTTAAGCTTAAAATGAAGTGTGAGCAAAATGGCACTCCAGCAATTTAAAAAGGGAGGGAAAGACAAGGTTATTCACAATTAAGCAGCACCAACAAGTATGTAAGCAGGGCAATCTAGAAAAAGATACTACGGTGAGGAAATCAAATCAAGAGGCCTGAGCCAAAGTCAATGGACTAGAGTCTTTGCAGAGGAATACACAGTTCAGAGTAGTTTGCGGTTAAGTCTTTGCCAAGAGTTCGAAACGAAGAGTTCGGAAGAAAAGTTACTTTAAAGAATAGAGAAGGACAAGCCCTCAATTGGCGAAAGATTTCAAACACTTTCACTGCGGTCGGCCGGAACGAACAACCGGGTTAGCACAGTACCTTTAGAGCAGAAGAATGCTGTAGCTGAGGCAGACGCTCCTGGCAGATCCTGCAGGCTCACGGTTCCTGAAGCGACTGTCGGACTGAGATGAAGGAGAAAGACTGGAGGGTCCGGCACTGCCCAGGGAAGAAACGAGCAGCAGAGCAAAGCGACGAATAAAAGGTACGCTCCTTAAAACCCAAGCAGGGTCTGGTCCTCCTGGCTATCCGGTTCACTGTAGCTGTGCACAGCAAATTTGACAAGAGGAGGGAGGCCTGGCTTGGAGTTTGGCCAACTGGTTGGTCCCACCAGCTCAAGAGGAGAAGATTCCTTGCAGATCTTCCCAGTCGTCAAAGTTTGGAGATTCGGATCCGCAGCAGGGCTTCACCGGGAGGTTCAGTCATGGTAGTGGTCTTCTTCTCAGCTTCTCTTCGGTTCTCTCGATCCAGTGGCGACTCTGCCTTCCAGGTCCCAGAGACCTGCTTTTTATGCAGTTTTCCCCCATTCACACAGCCTGGCTGTCAATAACACAGCAGGGTGGCTGTTCTGGCGGACAGTCACCACAGCTAATCATACAGAGTGCTACATGGGTTTCCAAGGAGACCCTGTGCAGGGAGTCTCAAACCTCTCCCTCACATCCTGTCCCCCTTAGACATTCAGGCACCTAAGGAGGGCTTCTGTGCAGAAGCCCGACAAAGGACGGCGAACAAAGGAACCAAACCTGGTTTGGCGTGCAGAGTAAAACACGAGAAAGACATTTACAAAAAGAAATGCTGAATAAAACCAGCCAGAACTCAAATAAAATAAAAGGGGTCCAGCAGGTTTAAAGTTCGAGGCTACTAACTTAGCCTAAAACTGCCACCAGCCAAATCTCAAAGAAAGGGGAACAAAATAATGTTCCATGAGAGACAGACAAAAAGGGATAACTATTAACCCTTTCAGTACTCTATGGAAGATAGTTTGTACTGGGTCTGTGAATTTAAAAAGACTAATAAAGTCAATGGCAACTTTATATGTTCTGGGAGACAGTAGTCAGTCCCAACAAATGGAGTTCAGAGTGGGAAGTCTGAAAAAGACAACCCTGTGTCACTGCACTGAAGGTGCTGTGTGACACACAGTAAAAAGATGATGCCTATGGAGTAGGTGAGGCTCCACAGTCCATGAACACTTAAAAATATACAACACATAGCCAAAAACACATGGAAGAGTAGGATAAAAAGGCTCACACTCTTACCAGGTGAAAAAAACAAATCCTAGAAATACAGCAAAGCTGCTGGGGACTCAGTAGGTAAGGGAAATTAGCCGTTCTGGAGAATTCTCCCTAACAGCCTTTCCCAGATCCAAGGGTCTCACTCTCTTCCTAGCTTCCTTTGTCTCCATCCTCCCAACAGTCTGGGTATCTCTCTCCTCATCTCCCGAGTCTTTCACTCTTCAGCCCCCTAAGACCTTCACCCCAGTACCTTCAGTTTTTCTCCCTGGCTCTTTCTTTCTTCTGCCCCATGGGTCTTTCTAGCCCTAGACCCCTGGGTCTCTCCTCCAGCCTCCCTTCTCTGCCCTATTGCAGCCTCCTGAATCCCTCTTTCCCCAGACCACTGGTTATATCCTCTGACCTCTTGTCTCCTGCTCCAGCTCCTTCTGCACTCTTTGCCAGCTCTGTCCAAATGAGCTTCCTCTCTCGAATTCCACAGCATTCTGCCACAGGTCCTTCATTTTTCACGTCCCCCAACTTCCAGCTCCTCTCTAACCTAAGGGAATTCAAATGTGTCTCCCTACACAGTTGGTGTGGATATTCCCTGATGAACCCCATCCCTGGGAATTGCTTACAGTTTTAATGATAGACTTGGGGTTGGTTACTTCCGTTCCATGGGCGGATCCTCCCTCTGCTTGCTGCACCGTTGCCCCATCATCAAGGAGGACTCCCTTACACTAAAATGCATTGATTTCATGTTTGGGGTGAGTAAATTCCTGATTGTGTTTTTCGTCTTAGATTGGGCCTGGCTTCTACCTCCAGTGGTTTCTGATACTACTGATGCACCCACACAAGGGGAGCTAAGCATGCAGGCACTGCCAGAAGCTCGGAACCCCCCTCGTAGCCAATTCCATTAAATAGACAGGAGCTTTTGCGGGGGCAACGTGACAATCCCCTATCTCCTGCAGATAGCATGGTGTTGGCAGCCAGGAGACCCTAATAATGCTGTCCCAGTGCTTAGCAATATATGGTATGTGGCATCACCCATCCCCCTTGGCGACACAATGGCCAACCAGTAAGGTTAAGGAAGGGACCTTGTCAACATTCAAAAATGACCTCATAACTCTGGGGGGATTCACAGACATATTTGCAAATGAAAGTGTGATTTCTCCTGGAAAACGTATTAATTGATGCATTTCTAAATACCACTGCCCTTCTCTTCAATCTCTTTACTCTTCACTTCATAAAGCAGAGTGCCGCTAGAAGAATTCATGTGCACCTGATGATCCTCTCATTCTATATTCACTCCCTTCCTCCGATAACTCCCTATTGCTTTCTGCAAAAAACAATACTTTACATCCCTCCATCTTTGTCTCTCTCATCACCCACGTTGCTTATTTCAATTGCTTAATAGGATCCATTGTCCTAATCCCCCTGATCCGTTTCTCTCTCTACCCCCGTACTTCTCCTGACTTTGCAGACTTTTTCACTACCAAGCTGTCTAAACTGTGCTCCTCCTTTCTCTCCCCTGCTGCTTCTACTCCCCCACCGCAGCTTCTCTTTCTCCGTCTCCCTCTCCTTCTCGTTCCCCCTTTTCCCTTTTAACTGACTCTGATATGGCCACATTGTTATCACATACCCAAGCATACCCTATTCCTTCTGCACTAAATCCTTCAATCTATCTGCTCTCTTGTCCCTTCCCTCCCCTACCTTACTTCCTTAATGTACACCTTTCTTTCACCTTCTACCTTTCCCTCCTCCTTCAAACATGCTGTCATCCCTGTCTTAAATAAACCCTCCCTGGACTCTTCTCTCCCCTCTAACTTTTATCCAATATCCTTGCTGCAGTTCTTATCAAAACTTCTTGAAAGGATTGCATACTCTCAACTATCTTCTTTCTTACACCGCCACTCTCTTCTCCCTCCTTATCAATCAGGCTTTCGGCCTTCACACTCTACTGAATCTGCATCTTCAGACATTTTGAATCCTCTTCTATCCACCATCACAATAAACTATCTTATATTCTCAACATGTTTGACCTATCTGCAGCCTTTGACAATGTCGATGATTTCAATATCTTTTCTTCTCTTGCTACCATAAGTTTTTCTGGCTATATCCTACAGTAGTTTCAATCCTCTCCTCTCTTCCTATCCTTTATGGTGGCCCCCAGTGATCTGTTCTCAGCCTTTTACTATTCTCTCTTTACACCATTCCTCTCTGTGACCTCATCATGGTGTCACCATCTATTCCTCTTTCTCTTTTTCACCTCGCATTACTAGCACTGCTCCCATTACCCATTACCACCTCTGTAATCCTTACCAGGTTCAGCCTTTTGTCCCTTTCCATGCTACTAACCTTTTATCATCTGAACTACTTCCCTGCTCTACTGCTTACTCTCCCTTCTCCCCTTTTGGTACCCCTCTGTCTTTAATTCCTCTCCTTCAACTCCCCCTTTGATCCTCTATTACTCCTTCCCTCTGCCACCCTACTTTCTGATCTGTATCTTCTTTTTCACTTTCTCTGTAATGTTTTCAAGTGCCTTCATGGTCTTGCACCCTCTTATCCTTCCTCTCCAGTGTCCTTCTATTCTCTTACTCATTCCCTTCACTCTTAACCACTCTTTCTTCTCTCTGTCCCTAAACCCCCTTGTGCCTACTCCTGTTTGCGTTCCTTCAGGGGACTCTGGGAACCAGAATGCATGCCCAAGATCATCCACAATTGGAGGTGAACATATTACAGAATATAAATAAAATACATGAACATCAGAAATGTTTAACTGCAAGTGAGCTACTTAACACATGTACGCTATGGAGAATTGTGCCTCCTGTCACCAAAACCTTCTCATGATTTAGCACTTCAGGCCTGATCCCAAAGATAACTATTGTTTCTGTAATGTAGACCCTAATGACCACTCTAGAATGGAATGACACCATGTATTTTACAATTACCTCACATTTCCCAACAACCACAGGCCACCCCTGCATAGCATGACACACCAGGTCCAGGAGTCTGTGATGGCTTTCCAAACAGCATGTGAACAGAATGCACGCTCTTTACCTCTCTGTAGAGCTACTGTCTGTTCGATGTTTCCTGCATACGGATTAGGACTTCAGTTGAGGGTAAGAGGAGGTTGTCAGCAAGGATGATGGCAGAAATACCTACTAGTACACTGGCGACACACATCAAATGCAATCCAACCACCACCACCACGACTGTCACCACCATCACCCACATTATTGGCACTGCTAACACCTTTCCTATATAAACCTTATAAGGTGCCTCTGGGGTTAACTACAGCTGCAGTTGCTGCAGAGCACTGAAAGGGCTTCTTTCAGTGTTGCTTGGGCAACCCATCAACCTCCACTGTTGCCTCCTCCTGCCAGATATAGCTGGGGTTGCCTGACTTACGTTTTGCTTCTCTTGCAGCCTCGTAAGGCTTTTCCGGTATGGGTTACAGGACGAGAGTCTCTAAGTGTCCCAAGGGGCCATGACGATGATTGCGCAGGTGATGCAAATGGCCAATAAGCTGACAGTGGTGTATTTAGCACATCCGACTATGCATGCATGTCAAGGAACATGCCCAAGGATGTGGGCCAACATCGCAGGGTAGCCTCTTATTCATCACTGTTTGGGTTGCAGGCGTTGGAGGACAACCACAGTGTAAAGGAAAGCCTGTCCAGGAATAGGGTCATGACTATGGTGCATACAACTGACTTCCTGAACAATGGTGCATTTGCAGGGACCAGTTTGGTGAACGATAGCATGAGACATAGACAGCAGGGCTGTCTCATGCAGGAGGTCGTTCATGAGACCACCATGGCCTTCTCAATAATGTCTCACACCCTAAAGCACCTCCAAATGTCCTCAACATAGATGGCAGTGGGTTGGGGAAGGGAGACTAGCATATCCTCCACTGTGAAGTTGGCTACTCCCAGTTGAGTTACTGCTAGTGGGCAGCACGGGAGGTGAGCGTTTGGACAGTCAGACTCAACCCTGCTACTTGCCATGGCAAACAACCATATGAAAGGTAATTGTGGGGTGTTTTCAGGGTATTGGGTAAGGTGGGTTGGAAAATGTGGGCATTGTGGGTGCGATTGGTGTGCTGCAATGCTTGATTTCCATATTGTTGCACATGCAACACAACATCAACATATGTATTTGAATGTGTATGTATTGTTATTTTTACCATTCTTTGATCATTACATCAGGTATGGATAGTGAGCAAGAACAATATACTCCAATTAAATAGAAAATAGATAAAGTTTAAGGTGAGAACAAAAGAGAGGGTAATAATAAATAGAACGAAGGTGGAGTGGTAGTGAGGTGGGATAGCTCAGGGGCAACCGGTTTGTCTTGGAATCAAGACAACAAAGCACAACACAGGTCTGAACCCCGATCCACACTTAGAAACCAATCTCTGGTAATAAGCACGTTATAAAAGAACAATTATAACTATAGTGCGTTTCAGTGCAGTGGGGCCAACAAGGCGAAATAATGGGAATGTGATTTTGCACATGGAAGCTGAGAAACAGTAAGACAAATCTGAGAGAGTGAGCAGAGAGGTCGAGGAGGAGAATAGAAAGACACAAGCGAAGACATCTATGGTGGAGAAGGATTATAGAGAGATGCATAGACTAGACAAAGAAAATTACATTTTGGGCGAGAGTGAAAAGGAAGTCAGTGTAAGGAAGAAAGAGCAGGGGCAATGGAGTCAAGAGGAGACAAAGAGAAAAATAGACACATTCAGCAATGACAACATGGTAATTTCAGAGTCTCCTGTAACTTATCAGAAGTTGATGAGTGACGGGCACACAGATATATATTCTACAACATGCATAATAATAATGCTGCAAATTTGCATCACTAACCTTATTCATTCCTGTGTTCATGCATTCAACTTCCACCATGCCAGGCAGGGGCGTTGCTAGGGGGGGCTGAGGGGGCTATAGCCCCTGATCTTTTGGTCGTAGCCCCGGATAGAATCTCAGGAGCTACAGCCAAAAGACAAGCTAGCCCCCAGTCACGACAGTTCCGACATCAGCGTAGCCCCAGGTCTTTTCCAGACCTAGCAACTCCCCTGATGCCAGGACACCGTGGAATGTGGAATACGAGCATATGAGTGCGAAGTGATTCCACAATGAGGGGAAGGGGAATTTATCATATACCCCACAGCCAGGTCTGTGGAACTGCATGATTCTCAAAGGACTGACACCCTGCAACTGGGTGCAGCAGTGACTAATGTAGAAGTGTATATTACATGCCATTTGGACATTAATAGGATGCTGCTGTTTCTTATTCCAGAACACCTGCTCCCTTGCTTGGGTGGCGGAAATACAAATGAGTGCAATGTATTGCTCCAAGAAATTCGGTAAACCAACAATTCTGTAGTATCCGCTTTTGGCAGTATTCATGGGGTCCTCATTGGTGGAGGAACTATATGCGGTCATTCCCATTGAGTAACTTGGCTTCCAATATGTAACTCCAGACAAAATAGGTGGGCTGTGACATCAGTCACATGTGTGCTGTGCAGGGGGAAGTTAAAGGAAGATAGAGACTGTCAGAATCACAGCATGGAATGCTGAAATGATGACTTCCTGCATCTATATATGGTGAATTTTCCTCCATCAATGAACATAAAGTGTGGTCCTTTACTGCACTAAAACATAACTGAACTCTACAATCAAGAAGTATGGAGCCTGACACAATGTATATACACAACTCCCTACAAATATTGTGGAGCAAAATGCAAGAAAACTAAAGGACTGGCAGTCAGTTGCACATTACCTGAACATGTTGCCATGTAGTTTCAATGAGAGGGCTTCCTTGTACATTAGACGGACAGGAGATGGCACGAGACCCATGCAGCAGAGATGTCCACCTATATACTCTCCATGGGCACTACACGCCAAATCCAAGATGATGACTGCGACTGTCTAGCAGCTGCAGTGAGGAGTCAACCCCTGCCCAGCCGTTCTGGAGGGATTCCCCCCCTCTTGCTGCTGCTGGGTCTGATGATGGAAGAGGATCTGGCATGGTGTTGGTGCAGCAGAGACTCTCCTCTCCTGCATGTTGAGGGTGAGGTGCATGATGGCCCCAAGATGGCACCTGTGGCTCCAGCGGTCCAGCTTTGGAGCTGAGTCCAATCACAGGAGTCAGCCATTGGGGAGGCTGCCCTACTTGGAGGGATTTCAACTCCCCCCTTCTGCTGCTGTTGGGGCCAATATGGTGTCCTTGGGGAGGACCCTGAAGGGCAGGTATGGAGTAGTAGGTGGATACATGAGGGTTCCATGTCTACTGTCGTTAGAGGCTCTTGGTGAGGGTCTGGCATCAGAAGCAGAGGCTATACAGCACATTGGAGATTTGGACCATAAGAGTGGTGGATCCCCTGGAGTCCTCTGAATATTCTTCTTCCTCTGTAGGAGATACATGTGTGAATAGTTCTGTGGGCTCCCTGGCTATGGACATTAGTCTCGGATATCTGTGTTGAAAGTCCCATGGGTTGCCCCGATGCAGTGATTGGCCTCCTTTGTTCTGGACCCCCGTCTCCTAAAAGGTGGGTGACTGAGCTTTTCTTGATGGCAAAGCAGGAGAAGTCCTCTCAGAGCAGCGATATATGGCTTCATTGCTACAGGGCCAAGACAAGGTGAAGAAAACCAGTACAATCTTTTCTCAGGTTTACAGCCCATGCGAAGTAGGGGAGGATATGGCTCGTACAGCCACTAAACAGGATTTGGTTGATCTGCATAGAGAAAATAAAAGGTAGTTTCGAAACAGCTTTTCCGAACTTACCCCAAAGTTTGTCTCACTGGATGAGAGAGTTGTCGAGGTGAAGCAAACATTGGGGAAATAGAAGACACTATCTGTGAGCAGATGCGGGAGGCGGGAGGCCTCTGAAACAGCTCAATGCCTACTGGACCTGAAAAAAGGTACAATGCTCTTGATGCCAAACAGGAGGACATTGAAAGTAGCTCCAGGTGGAACAACATCAGAGTGCGTGGGATTCCTGGTTCTGTGGGGGATGAGGATCTCCAGGACTATGTCCGTGCTCTGTTCCGTTCAATACTTGGCCTCTCTAAGGATGTAGCTGTTGAACTGGATCATACCCATCACCTTTGAGGCCCCACCAAGGATTTGTCTAGTTTTCCTCCTGATGTCTTTAGCCAACTTCACTTTTTCTCCCTTAAGCAGGAAATTATGAATGCAGCCTGACTCATGCCAAATATAAACTTCAGGGGACTGTCCTGAAAATATTCCAGGATCTGGAGACTGCTACTGTACAAAGGAGAAGACTATTCTGCCCGCTTACAGCTCGGCCCAGGGAGGAGGGCATATGCTACAGGTGGGGTTTCCCTACAGCCTTGCTCTTCAAGCTTGAAATCATCTGAGGAGTCTGAAGATTTGTTCTCCAGGTGGTCTGCAGACCCTTTTACAGAAGCGGTTTCCTCCTCACCAACACTATCCACCAGGGGTAAACTGAAGTTGCAGAGGAGACTGTGGTCCAAGCCTGGTAAAGCTTGGAAGCCCAGTGGCCCTTCCAGGGTCAAGTGAGTGCCGGCCAAAAACATTGACTTGTTCGAACTTTGTTGAGTGACATTGTGTGCTGCCCTCTGGACTGATCAGTGCTGGGACAGCTTTAGTTCCTGATGATGGAGACCAGCTGACTGCCATTTAGCCCTCACAGTTTGTTGCGGGGGAATGGAGGGGAGCTGCAGCTTGAAGCTTTGGGGTGGCGTTCAGGCCCTTTGACAGCTGACATTAGTCCTAAGCTATGATGGCACCAGCTCTAGTTTTTGACTGGTTTCTTTTGTTGAATTTTATTTTTGCTTAATTGTGTTTTAGGTTTCGGGTGTTTTTGGGTGGGAGGCTTTTGTGGGATGGTGCAACATTGGATCTGGATATGCTACGGTCTTTATAGCCTTTTCCCCTTACTGTTCTAGATTGTCTACAGTTGGCATTATTATGGCCTCAATTGTGTTTTCTTTTGCCTGATAATGCAATAGATCTGGCCCCATCCAGGGTTAGAGTGCTTACTATCAATGTACAGGTTCGTAATTCTCCTAACAAGAGCAGGTCAGTTCTGCAAAGGCTCCATGACTAGGGTTGCTCTATCGCCTTGCTCCAGGAACCACACCTCTGTCCTCTGGATTTTGATAGGCAGCAGAACAGGCTTTTCCCCATGACAAATGTTGCATATAGTGGCTCCAAGAGGGGTGAAACTGGGATACTGTTTGCCAAAGATGTACCTTTTGAGAAACTAGAGATCAAGCATGATCCAAGGGGCAGATTTGTGTTGGTGAAAGGCCTGCTGTTTGGGTGTTTGTTCTTTATTGTTATTCTTTATGCTCCAGATGAAAGGCAGGATATGTTTCTCACTGACTTTCTGACAGAACTCGGTCCCTTTATTGAATGAGAGGTGATTATTGGGCGGATTTTAACATAGTGCCGTATCGGGACATTGAAAAGTCCCACTCTCCCTCATCGATTGAACTTAGACATGCCCTGGCGGTACGGAAGCTATTCAGGGAAATGAACCTGGTTAATCTTTGGAGGCTATTGCATTATGCAGAGCACTTTTTACAGGTGCATAGGACCTTCTCAAAGATTGATCTCCTGGTCTCTCCCTCATTATTGTCCCACATCCCTGAGGTGCAGATTGCCACATGCATTCTATTGGCCCATGCCACAGTGGAACTGGTATTGCTGGTGAATAGGAAGGCCCCACCTGCAGACCACACTGCAAGCTGTATGATCCGTTCCTGGGGACATGGTCTTGAGAGACGCAATTGCTAAGGCAGTCTTGCTGGGTCGCACTGGGGCATCAAATTATCTTGGGCAACAATGAAAAAGTATCTCACATTTGTAGATGGCAATTCATTCCTTTTGTGACAGACTATTTGAATAGTTCCCAAAGGGGAGGTTATCAAATGTAATGCAAACTGTGCAATTTAAAGAATTTGTATTCAGAACAACGGTCAAAACTACAAGCCACATAGTGAAGTAACTCATCAAACTGGCCCACATTGGCCAAAAAAAGTGGGCAACTTTGACCCAAATAAATGGGCCAAACTAGCATTTT
This sequence comes from Ambystoma mexicanum, assembly GCF_040938575.1. Classification (NCBI taxonomy): domain Eukaryota; kingdom Metazoa; phylum Chordata; class Amphibia; order Caudata; family Ambystomatidae; genus Ambystoma; species Ambystoma mexicanum. Next base: position 721,180,617 of record NC_090934.1, read on the forward strand.
GCATTTTTGGTTCTGGCATTGCCAAAATTGCCCTATAGGCCAATACAAGCCTGGATCGTTGACTATTTCGTGGGAGCAGTCACCCAGCCAATCAAACAGGAGTGTGACATGGGTTACCAAGGGAACCCATGGTAGGGGTCCTAAAACCCCTCCCTCACATCCTGCCCACCCAGACTTTCAGGTGCCTTAAGGAGGGCTTCTGTGTAGAAGCCTGCGAAAGGATGGCGAACAAAGGAACCAACCTGGTTTGGCGTGCAGAGTAAAACACGAGAAAGACATTTTCAAAAAGAAATGGCGACTAAACCCAGCCGGAACCGTATAAAAACATATATGATCTAGAGGGTATAAGTTTGAGGCTACCAAGATAGCCTAAAGCAATACCAAGGTTATTTAAGATAAACGCGATACACAAATTAGGGTAGTTACCACTGCCACCAGCCAAGTCTTGATGAAAAGGGAGCGAAACAGTGCTCCAAGAGAAACAGACAAAAAGGGATAAGTATTAACCCTTTCCAGTACTCCATGTAGGATGGTGTGTACTGGGTCTGTGGTTTAAAAGAGACTAAATAAAGTTAATGGCAACTTTACCTGTTCTGGGAGACAGTAGTCAGTCCCAGAAAATAGAGTCTGAGTTCGGAAGTCTAAAAGACAACTCTGTGTCACTGCACTGAAGGTGCTGTGTAACACACAAGAAAAAGATGATGCCTTTGGAGTAGGTGAGGCTCCACAGTCTATGAACACACAAAAATGTCAAACACACACACAGCAAAACACATGTAAGAGTGGGAAAAAAAGGCTTGCACTCTTACCAGGTGAAAAAAATAAATCCTAGAAATCCAGCAAAGCTGCTGAGGGACTCAGTAGGTAAGGGAAATGAGCCATTCTGGAGAATTCTCCCTAACATCTGCTCGCGCAGTTAATACTGGATTACTGCAAGGCTTTTGTTTATCGAGCTCTTCTATTCAACATCTATAGTTCTACACTCCCTGGAATCATCCGCCTGCACAATATCCTGTGTTATAACTACATTGACGATACCCAAATCATCCTTAAACTCCACAACTCAGACTCCAACTCTCAAACTGACCTCGCAGCCTGCCTCCTAGATATCGACCTTTGGATGACTACAAACCACCTCCTCCTAAACCCAACTAAAACCGAAATCATGGTGTGCAGCAACACTGAGCTTCTCCCTCATCCGCTCCCTTGGCCCCCTTCCATGGGCCTACCACCCAACCCCTCTGTCTCAGTAGAAAACCTTGGATGCACTATGGACTCTGACTTAACCCTCTCCCGACATATCAACAACATATCTAAATCTTGTCACTACCATCTCAACAATCTCAGGTGCATTTTTCCCTAAGTATCCATCCCGAACAGACTTGCTGCTGTTATGTCCATTGTAATGTTGAGATGGACTATGCCAACTCCCTTTACCTAGGAGTCCCAGCATACCACCTTAATAAACTCCAAAGAGCGCAAATCGCTGCTGCTAAAATGCTACTAACCCTGGGTCCAAGAGACCACACCTCTCCAGCTCTCAAAACCCTCTACTGGCTCCCTGTTGGACGAAGGGCCACTTTCAAGTCCCTGTGCATCACTCATCGTGCAGTGCACAAGACCGGTGCTCTATACCTCCAATATAAGCTAAAACCTTACCTCCTAAACCTGCACCCTAATATTAAGCTCTGCCATCCTTTTAGTGCTCCCAACCACCAACTCCGTCAGGATCAGAAGATCCTCTTTATCAGCATTGTCCCCGACTCTGTGGAACTCGCTTCCCCCTTCACATCCTACACACCCAAGACTATATGACGTTTCTGCAAATTGCTAAAAACATTGCTCTTTCCTTAACACCAACGACAACCCAAAGATATGTCTGAACTCCCAATGACCAAATATACAATGAGACTCTCTGACCTCTGATCATATCCACAGGTTAAAAGGGATCGATGGAATAGATCGTGGAAATAGATGGATGGAATGATGGAGGGAATAGATCGACGATATGGATGGATGGAATGGAATGATCGTTGTGGATGCATGTATGGAGTGACAGACGGAGTGAACTGATGAAGCGGATGGAGTGGATGGAATTAATGGAATAGATAGACACATGTGAAATGAAGGGATTGAATGTATGGCACGGATGCATGTGGAATGAATGGAAGGTATGTATATAGAGTGGATACAATGGATAAACTAGAGAGAATCGATGAAATCCACACAAAACAAACTGATGGATGGAGTTGATGGGAGGATGGAGTTGATGGATGGATGGAGGGGATCGATGGAATGGATGCTGGATGGAATGAATGAACGCAATAGATAAAAAGATGGACGATAGAAGGGATAGATGACATGGATGGAGTGGATGGATGTATGTAGGGCAAGTGGATGGAACGGATGGTGTGGATGCATGAACTAGAGAGAATAGATGAAATGGATGGCGTTGACGAGTGGATGGAGTGAATGGATGGATGGACAGGATCGATGGAATGGATGCTGAATTAAATGGATGGACGCAATAGAAAAAAAGATGGACAGATAGAAGGGATAGATGACATGGATGGGGGATGGATGCATGTGGGGCATGTGGATGGAATATATGGCGTGGATGCATGTGGAATACTTGGGAAATATGTACAGAGAATTAACAGGGGATGGATTTGGCAGAGCGGATGGAATGGGTGAAGTGGAATGGACGGAATGGATGGGGTGGGTGAAATGGATGGAATGGATGTAATTGAAGTGGATGTAGTAGATGGAATGGACGGAGTGGATGAACTGTGTGGAGTGGATGAAATGGATGAGATAGATAGAGTGGATAGAATGGATGGAGTTCATAAGGTGCATAAAACGGTTGAAATGGTTGGAACGGATGAAATGGATGGAGCAGATGAAATGGATGGAATGGATGAAATGGATAGAGTGGATGGAATGGATAGAGTGGATGGAATGGATAGCGTGGATGGAATGGATGGAGTGGATGGAATGGATGGAGTGGCTGGAATTGATGGAGTGGATTGAATGCATGGAGTGGATGGAGTGGTCAGGGTGGATCGGTTGAATGAACTCTGACAATTGGCATGCCCCAGATCCTGACAGGATTGTGAACGTTTGCCTGAGTCACTTCTGTATGGAAGTGCAAATGTTGGTATGTCCCACACTTGGAACTGTGAACATTAGCGTGAATCGCATCTGGATAGAAATATGAATTTAAATGTTAACTTGCCCACATGTGTATCACTGTATACCCTGCCCTCCTGTTCCCCATGTTGTTGCTATATATTCGTATCCCCCCTGTCGCTGTAATCCCAGCCCTGGCTTTATGTGTCAGTATGTCACTCTGTCATCCTGTTCATGTGCCTGGTGTCCGGCGCTTTAAAGATAACAATCATATCACATAATTACGCTTACTCTCTACTTTACACCATCATTCAACTAGAGCACAGCTATACCCCTGATTAATTTGGCCTAGCTGTTCACATACGAACATGACCACATGAACACCTCATCACCCTAATAAAATACAGCTAGCTGAGCACATTCGGCCTAGTTGCTCACATATGCGTCCTTCAGGCCTAATGCAGCCAGAGCCCAGTCTAGGTGTCCACCCACCAGACTGCACACATACAACTGATATCTCCAGCACCACACCTAATGTTAGGATGCAGCTACCACCCAACAATTACATCAGCTGCACACATATCCGGTCACCCACACACCCTACGACACTATCTCTCTCTACTGATCAGAACTACGTTCCCCAAGGGCGTTCAACCCACCAGCGCTTTGAGGTCATACCAATGATATATAGAGCGCTATATACATGCTAAGTAACATAACATAACATAACAACATAACATTATGATTGCAAATTGTCCAGAAACACCTCTTTCCAACGTTCTCACTAGTATAACCTATCAAAATAAGGTGTGCATTCTCTGGGAGCGTCAGACTGTTGTGCCACCCAATGGGAATATTTGACCACTTAGAAATTGTGATGTAAATATGACATTGGGCCTCATTACGAGGTTGGAGGTAGTCATGGCACTACTAGCGCCATGACTACCTCTAATACCGGTACCTTGTCCGGTCCCGTTCAATGGGGATTTACCGGTCTATTCCGACCTTTGTGGGACCGGTAAGTCCCCATTGAAAAAGCCATTCCCCATTCCCATTTCAGCCCCCATAGGGCTCAATGGGAAGGGGGAAGGTGCTAATAATGGTACTGCAAATTGCGGTACCGTTATTGGCTCTGAAGTCCCTTAACAGGTCCCTTCCATAACACCTGGTAAAACCAGGCATTAAGGAAGGGAACCACTAAGGGACCTCGTAGTAGGGTGGTAAGGGATTACCGGCACCAGTGCCCTTACCGGTGCCGGTAATCCCTTACTGCCCACCTCGTAATGAGGCCCATAGTGTGCAAAAATTAGAGCCTCTTTAAGTTCAAACCCACACAAAGTGTAGACAGTTGTGGGATTTTGAAGGGTGCAGAAGGGGAAACCTTTGTCCAACTGATGAGTGCTGAGCTCGGATAATATATGGAGCTGGGAGAGACACCGGATGGGCCTAGTATACTGGGCAGATTACCTGGAGGCTGTGAGGGTCCATGCTGCCTCTGTGCTTTAAAACAATTATCTAAAAGTGAGTATAGAAATACCCATTGTAATTTTCTATATTTGTCCTCTCTAATCATCTCTCTGCTAAGTCCCTGAAAAGGAGGAACTGGGACTGGGAGTCAATAAAAGAGGAACAGGATGAACAGAATAAACATAATGATTTAGCATTGCAGTGGGAATTGCAACTTGCTGTCTCATTATATTCAAACCCAAGTGAGATTTAGTGTGAACAAATACAATTTTCTTGCTCTTTGCATGCAATGTCCGATAAACAATAACCAATTGAATGCAAGTAGAATGTGGTAGCATGTTATTATGAAATGTATCCTGCTTTCTGAGCATATTTAAAGCCAAGAGAAGATCAATTTAAAGTGGAACTTAATAGCATTTCTGTGCAGGGCATGCAGTCCCTTGCAACCAAAGCCAAGTCAATTGAACCATGTGTGAAGACTGAGGCTGTGGACTGGCGACCAACAATCCATATATAAAAGAGACTTTAGAAAATGAAGGCATGTGAAGGCCCAGCTACTTAAAAAGAACTATTGGGATGATAGAGAGCTTAGCTGAACCCCGTCCGTTCCCATAGAGAATGATGCAATGTTAATGAACAGTCTAATCTTGCAAATAAAATTGTGTTGAAATGATATGACCATGAAGTAGATACACCCAAATCATTCAAGGGAATTGGGGGGTTAGTTTTCCTTACAGAAAATCATAATTTATGGTTGATACATAGTGTAGATGAATCAATATTCTGTGCGTTCTACATTAATAGCATAGCTTCACTAAACTCAAGCCTGTAGATTTTGATGTAACCCCCAAGTGCATGTGCTACAAACCAACCACACCACATGGCACACGGGAACAAATTGCTAATGGGAAATTCTCCGCGAATGTAAGAAATGTGCAATACAATATTCTGTGTAGCAGTTTTCTGATACCAATACTGTTATTGATATTGGAGAAATAACCAGTTGTTCAGGTTTGATATTATTCAAAGCAAATTGATTTATGCTGTATATGAGTAGTGAATGTGTAACTTATATTAGCTGAGAAGTGACATGTAAAGATGGCAATATATTGTGCTGCTTAGAAGTTGCGTTGCATTATTTAGATTAGAGGTTTATACATATATATCTGATTAATTTGAATGATTGTGTGCCTTATAAAATTAGTATTTTGCAGGAAGGTTGATCTCTTCTGTAAACAAGCTATCTTTATTTGCAAATTATACTGTGGCGACTTCACCAGCATAAGGTTGGTGGACCACCATTGACTTCCATCTTTCATTGAAATAAAGTAGAGTAAAATTTCAAATATTGCCTTTTTCTTGTCTGAGATTTTTGGGGTGGGATTGTATATTAGGGGGTGATAGTTCAGAGAGTGAAATGTCACAAACCTCACTCAAACATGCCCAGGTGCTGTGCTCATTGGCCTGCTTGGACTTCGGCCCATCAGGGACCTCAGCCATCAGGGGAAGTGTAAGGTGTTTGGCAGGCAGTCGATGCAGGGGCCAGAATCCCTCCTCATTTCTCCCAGAGGTCTACCCTGACTTCTTCCACAATCACCATATTCCTCTAACATAGGTCACGTAACTACAGGCCAAAATGAAATACCCCTGCCCCCAATGGCCACAGCACACCAGGTATTGAGGCAATTCCAGAATTATGGTATCAGAACGATGCTGCAAGTGCGTCTTCTCTAGAGGTGGTTCTTAATAATGAAACGAGAAGCAGAAAAGATAAAAGGTGGATTGTGGGTTGCAGAGAGTGCACCACACACATGCATGAACATGCCTTTACCTGAGGGTGGGGTGTGGCGGCTACAGAAAGATGAGGAGAAGCAGACTGGCAGTGAAACAAATGTTGATATGTGGTGTTCATCCACTTCCTTTAGCAATTTTGCAGTCTTTGCAGGTAACAGGCTTCCAAAGTGCCAGATCTGCCTTCATCTCACCATAATGACTGCCACCTCTTGGGTAGAGTTAAATATGTGAGGCCTTAACAGGGGTGTTCCAAAAAAATGTCAACAGTATTTTGCAAATACTGCATGCAGTACATTCCACATACAATATCTGCTTTTAATCGGATGGATGGTAGAATGTTCAATGCATCAAATACTGCCTGTTGTTTACCATTGCTGCCCAACTCAATTTGAGCCCTAAGGGACTGGACCATCAGAAGCAATCAGGGTAACACAAGACATATGAGCCGAGCCTTGGCCGTATATCCTAATACGAGACTGCCTTGCCTGCGGCTCAAGAAAAGGAAGCATTCAACTCTAAGAAGAGGGCGGATTGCAAGCAGTTTCACCTTGTGATCCTGGGCAAATATTACATATGCTGAGCTCTTACTGTCTTTTTGACTGTGTTTAATTGGCACGTACTTGATTAAAGATGTGTTAACATAGCACACAGCATTGTGTCCTCTCCCACGCTCCCTTCTCTATTTGGTTGCTCATTTCCAAAGGAAAATAAATGTGAACCAGACTTTGATGTTGCAAGTATGCAGGTTGGGACTGGCCTATAGGGAAATAAGGCAAATGCCCCAATCAAAAAGGCAAAATGCTAGTGTGGGCCCTTTTTTGGGTCAAAGTGAGCCACATTTCTGGCTAATGTGGGCCAGTTTGAGGCATTACTTCACTATGTGGATAGTAGTTTTGAGCGGTGTTGCTGAATAAATATTATTTAAAATGCAAAATTGGCATCACATTTTATCAAAAAGACTCCCCCATTGGGTATTATTTAAACAGTCTGTCACAAAAGGAATGAATAGCCATTTGCAACTGTGGGCCACTTTTTCATTGCAGCCGGAGACAATTTTAAGCCCCAGTCCGACCCGGCAATTATTGGTTATACAAGTCAAACTCATTGGATCCGGTATGCGCATGTGTGATATTTTTTTTGCTCTGTGTATTTTTCTCTGTGTATTTCCATCTCTATTTAACCCAAAAGTCTCACAGCCCTTGTACAGTAGAATGGCTTTTGAAGCTGTACTAAAGCGCCATCAAAGGCTTCCTTCCTGGCATGAGGTCTGTTTTGGCTGCCTAGCAGTGCCCACTGTGGCATTTAATTCCGTTAAGATTTTGTGACTAAGTAGATGAAATTCAGGCCCTAATTCACAGAGCGTTTTCCAATGGGGTTTTTGCCATTATAAAACCCGTCTGTGAATTAGTCCGTCAATCTTTGTTTTCCCTCCTTGTACAGCGTTCCCTGCTGCTATTTACTCCACAAGCAACCATTAATTATTTCTTTTTTGCTTTTTTAAACTTAATAGCCTTTATTTATGTTTCTTTTTCAGATCCAAAAATGCGAAGTCAATGTCTACATTTTTAAACTGCAGAGAGGAGATTCTTTTTTGCTGCAACTTCAAAGTGCTGGCGTTTACTGCGAGAAGGCACATTAAGGATTCAGTGTCCCCAGTGGCTTCTTTCAAGTCAGAAAGGCTTTTTCTGAAAGCCGTATAAATGATTGAACCTCATGTATGCATCATGTTGCTCTGTTTTTGCAAGTGTCCAATGGACTGTACCATTTTGAGCTCAATTCACCTGAAATGCTGCTTGTTCTATGTATATCCCTTTCATGATAATGTACGGGCTTTAGTGGCGCGTAGCACACAATTTGGACCCCCCTGTGATCCATGCTGAGGGCCCCACCCACACCACCCCCCACACCACCCCCCCCCACTTCCCTAGAGCCCCAGCGCCCCACCTCAGCAACAAATCACGGATCACGCCACACTCTGGGAGAGCCTAGACTACACGCTTGCACAATACACACGATCATGCTGCTGCAGGGGCACGCCACACACTGCACTAAGAGAAAGATGTGTTTTAAAGCATTATACAGCACACTTTCTGAGCACAATTAGCTAAAAAGCCAGAGCGTATGCATTTTTGTAGGGTAACACCAGTACAAAAATCCAATACGTGCAAGTCACCAAGAATGGACTGGACCATTAATGCTTTAATTAATAATGCTTTGCTATTAAAAATGCCATGCCACAATGAAAACATGTCCAACTGGCTGCACAATGTAGACACGTGATAAGCATATTACAGTAAAAAATGCCATGCCACATTAATCAATCAATCAATAAAGCTTTATTTCGGTCATAAAACCATAAAAGCGATAAAAAAGAATATACAGTTAAACACAAACATTAACGATATTCGCTAATAATAAAAGATAATAAACACAGCAGATTATTATGCAATTGTTAAAAAGAGAACATTATAAGGAGAGCACAGCTCGCAGCCTTAATAAAAGGGGGAACAAAATCAATCACCCTTGCCTTAACAGATGGATATTGCAGACTTACAAACTATTCTACCCGCTTACATGTATTGAGAACTTTAACCAAGCTCTATGTATAAAACGGGATGTTGCAAATACAGCACACACATTTTGCAGATTGAATAAAAATAACAGTGCCTCCCTTGTGCAACAAATCCTGAAATTAATTAAAATTGGTCTCAGATATCTGTCTCAACCTAAGAGTGTTATGAGAGATCGTCAAAAAATGCCGTAAATCTTTTTTTTTTACATGCACAATGGACATAAAGCAGACTCCTGGGGTTTCTAGAGAGAAGTAAAGCTCGCCACAGCGAACGTTCCTAATCTAAAGCGAAAGAATAATGCTTTCTCGTAAGCCATACTAATTAGATTGACATATGCTATTCAGGAATTGAGCAGTCTATTATCAATATAGTCAGAGCCACTAGACAATTTCATGGTGTTGCTGATTAAATCATTTCTCACCTGATTGTTAATGGCTAGGTTTATTGTCTCTCTTCCGACCATATAACAAGAGGTCAGATCTGTCCAGAGATTGTACAGATTCAATGCCACATTATGACATACCTAGACTTGCAGCACCCAAATGCCAGTTTAGACAGGTAAATGCACTTAGCAGGACAGCTTTATCACAGATGCCCAGTTAAACAAACGTCAAGCCAAAGTAAGAAATTACTAGACTGACTACACCACAATGCCTGTCAAGCCACTAATATCACACATCATGCCTGCTTAGCCTGGACATGGAAGTCCTTTAAGATTTAGAGCACAACTGCCACCCCACCCCGGCCCCCCACAGAACCCCTCTCCCTCCCGCCCCTTACACCAACCTCCAAAATCGGTTCCATGTGGTAATATCCCTGCAAAAGTATCGCCATACAAAAATATCACCATATTTATGTGGTGATATTAAGTCATGGAACCTGCGGAGGACACCCCCGCAACCCCTGTATTATTTTTAAAGGAGTGGGGGACACCCCTGCAAACCCCACTCCCAAAAACCCCCAAAATTATCCCCCCAAAAATATCGCCTATGGCCGTTCCAGGTGACCATATATACGATGATATTTTTGGCGGCATAATATGTAGTGATACCTCAAAATCAGCTCCTCGCCTCATAATTACCTCCATGTCCCTCTTGCTTGTTCCAGTGCGTGCGTATGAGGCACCTTGCCTCATAGGTAAGTACTGGGACAAGAAAGCGTGGGTCCAGGAGTAATGCAGATTACAGGTAACTAAGCCAGGCTTTAACGCCATGTCCCTCTACCTCATCCCAGTACTTATGTATGAGGCAACGTGCCTCATACAAAAGTAGTATTGGGACGAGGAAGAGTAGGGATAGGAGTAATGAACATTACCAATAAGTAATCAACCTGGAAAAATAATGCAGAGAGGACAAATTGCAATAAATATGCTGGCAAAGTATAAAAGGTGCACACATTTTAAACCCAACAAATTAATATGAAATATTCTAAGAAAATCAAACTCCACAGAGGAGACGTGTGCACACATTTATTTAATGCTGGCCTCAAAAACACACAACAGAGGTTGTGTCCGCCCTCTGAAAAAGATGGGTGGATGCAGTCCTTGTGCCCTAAAAATCAGCACAGGGCCAGAACCAAAGAAAATCATCCATCCATTCTCCAAGACTGTAACTTCTTCCACAAGTTCCTGGGCAAATGTTCATGACTCACTTGCGCATGACACATGACTTCTCCTTTCCACATTTAACCCCCACATTTGTCTTTCAACAATACTCTGTTTTATAAAGATAACTTGTAAAGTACACAAACCATAGTGAAGTACTCACACAATTATACATATAAAAATATTCTTGGCAAAAAGTTTACAATTGTGACATTACTCCCTTCCACCCTGAATTCAAGACTACATGATTTTGAATATGTACTTTCATGATTTAAAGACTCATTACAGGAGCTAATTTGTAAAAAGGTTACCTGTTTGTGTTTCAATGTTTGAGAAAGGCATGCTTCATTACACGGCCTCCAGTAGTGGTTGTGTAGTTATGGTTAAGTTGCTCAACCCATACGAAGAACACTTTTTGTGTGGTTTATAACTTCAAACCCTTCCAGACGAATCCTCACAACATTTTGCAAAAACAGTATACCCCGTCAGAACAAAGTTTGCTGAGGTTTCGTCTAGGGGTGCCAAATTTATGGAGTGGTCCCAAAATGTGTGGTTTTTCCATAGATGCAATGGAAAAATATTTTTACTCACAACTACAGCCCAAACCGCTGGACGGATTTTCAACAAATTTGTGGCAGGAACGGAGGTTTGGTCCTGAAAGCGTGCTTTTGTAAATTTGGTGTAAATCCATCCAGTAGGTTTTTTTAAACATCCCAAAATGATGTCAAAAGAAATTAGTTATATCTGGGTTGGGTCCAAGGACTCGCTTCCCCGTTCTGTATGCGGACTGGTCTATGATTGGCCGAGAGGGTAGCGTGAGGTCCACAGACATCAGACACACCCACTGATTGGATGGTGAAAAGCGTGCGGTGCATCATATTTTTGGGAAACGTCCACCAGGTTGGATTTGCGGACATCGCAGTAAAAACATTAAAAAACACAACATTGCACTTGTCAAACTAATGAAACAATCTTTGGGAATATGAGGAGTGATGAGGTTGGGATGGGATATGGCCATAAGAACAATCCAGATGTTCGGGTACAGTCCTGTGATGTTCGCGAACATCTCAGATATTTGGTGATAACCATGCCTATTTTTGAATCACAGGGTGGTGAAAATCAGTTTTCGGATGGCTATTAACTTTGGCGTCACTCAATGAAACTGCATCACATTTTCCAATGTCATTCTAGACCTGGCCCTGAATGTTTCTGCAAAGTCTGGTGCTCTGGTTCCAAGGGGGACCAAAGGTAGAGGGGGGTCCCAAAATATTTTAAAGACGTATACATTTGGTGCCATTTGAAAAATGTGCACAAAGGTTTGCAAAAAGATTTTAGACCCAGATTTGAATGTTTTACCGAAGTATGGTGGGAATTAGAGGGGGGGTTTGAACATTGTTAGATGGCACATAACTTTGTTGCCGTTTGACGAATCTGCATAAATGTTTTCAGAAACATAGACCCAACCATGAATGTTTGTCAAAAGTCTAAATGGATATTGTTAAGTGGGAGCTAACTTATATGACTATTTTATGTATGTACATTTTGACACTTTTGAAAAAAATAAAATATGGACGGATTTGTAGCAAATAAAACATGGACGGATTTGTGGAAAAAATTGTGCAATGAGCATTGGCAAGAACCTGAAAGCATGGTTTTGCAAATGTGTCTGTTTTATTTTTTGAAAAGTGTCATAATGTAGGTTCAAAAATAGTGATATACCCTTGGTGGCTGAGGTATAGCCTGTGGACATGGGCAGTGGGCAGATTTTCTCAGTTATGGTCAAAGGCAATGAGCTGGACAATCTGGCTAATGGCCATGACCATGAGGGAGGGGCAACAGGGTTAAAGTGTGCATGGGCAGCATGGACCAGCTATGTGTTAAATTTCTTTGAAATCGCGATAGGTTGCAATGTGAAAAATAATTCTGCTTGCGGATACAGTCGAAGTGCTGGATTCGATTGCAGCAAACATTTGCGAGGAGCATCAGCAAGGACCTCAAAGCATGGTTTTAAAAATCTGTCCTGTATTTTATTTTTTCTAAAGTGTTACTTTACTTAACTTTCAAATATTTATAATGCGCAGACCTTGGACCCATGGGCATCAGGGCGCAGCACACGAAAAAACAGAACAACAACAAGGGCTCTTCAGTAAAGCTGATCTCAGGGATGTCATTTCACCAAAATGCCAGAGGTAGTGGAAGTGACATCACATGACCTTTGACCTCTGATGACATCACAGGAAGTGATGTCATTTGACCCCACCCCGAAGTGATATTGCGGGAAGCGATGGAATGCAACCTTTCACCCCTTGACAAAAAAGGAAGGGGCGCATCACTTAGCATTGTTCCTAAATACACTACGAAAAATATGGTTATGATATCACTATAATGTGATATACATTTCATACAAGGATGGATCACCATATGTATCATTAAGATCAGTGAATATAGGCCATATTACAAAATTACTGTGAATGCAAGCAGAAGTCCATGGCCAAATGATAATGATGTATTATTATATAGCACTTACGCTTAAGCGTTTTATATAGAAAAAATATACATACAATATCACCCACCCTGTGTTGTTACTCATTTATCAAACTCAGAAGGATGAAAGGCTGAGTTGAGATGTTTAAGAACAGACTAATTCAGTGACTCACCCCCTGAAGTGTGCCTAAATTAAACCTTTCATGAGTATAGCAATTATTGTATAGAATTCCAGAATGACACATTATTTGGCATTCCTATTGTTTCTTATTTAGGGTCACTGCTGAAAGTGTTAGACTTGTGGAACCCCTGTTCATTTTATTTTTAGAGGCCTGAACAAGAAAGCCAGCCACTCCAGTAGCCAAAAAGCCACTTGGCGCTCGCCACAGCCCAGGAACTAGCATTTAAAAAAACAAAAAAACAGACCCATTTTTAAAAACATTTTTTAGGGGTAGCAAGGGAGACCACAGGGATAGCAAGGGAGACCTCAGGGGTCGCAGTTGCGACCCCTGGTGACCGCTAAATGCCGTCCCTGGCTGATATTAAAAATTCATACTTGCAGATTCAATTTAACAGAAGTTTTTTTAGTTTCTTCTTAAAGAGATATAATGACTTCTGGCATCTGAGTTCCAAACACAAGTCATTCCAAGCCTTAGGAGCTGCATTATGAAAGACCCCCTTTTCGGTTCTTACGGTCCTGTATCTAGGGAGCATCAACTGTTCCAGGTCATTAGATCTAAGATTTCTCCTATGGGTTTTTTCATTAAGAAGATCTTGGCGGTAGAGAGGCATTTTGCCCTGTCTACATTTGTTAGTGATCACCAATAGGTGGAACAGGATCCTTGCCTTAACTGGGAGCCAATGCAAGGCCCATCTAGCCACTAAGACATGGTCTCTCCGGGCAAGTCCCATAACCACACGCCCTGCCCCATGCAGCCTATTACCATCTGTTTTGTTAATACCCACAAGCAGGCTACAACAGAAGTCTATATTGGTGCCTTCAATTGCTCTTGCAATGGTTTCCCATTGGTTTGGGTGATAAAAGGTTATAGGTGGCCCAAAAGCTTAATATAGTTGGCTGATGCTGACACTAGGCTCCCAAAATGTGCCTTCATATTGATCTGTTTATCAAAAATAACACCTAAAGTCTTGACCTTCTTTTGAGGAACTATGTTTACGTCCTCAATGAGAAAGCTCTCATAGGTGGGGCCGAGCTTCTGTATTGTATGTACTAAGCTCAGTCTTCTCTCTGTTCAGAGCCAGCGCTCTATAAGAGCATAGACCCTATTCAACTCTGCTTCATCGATTACATAAGTCCCAGAGATAGGGATGACACACTGCGTGTCATAAGCATAGTTTGTAAACACTAACCCCTCTTGTTCCAAAAGTACAAAAAAGGATGTCATAGGATATTATATAGGCACAGCAAAATGCAAGATCCCTGCGGAACATGATATTTAGAGTTATAGGCAGAACTACTGCCTCCTCATAATAAACTCTGTCCCGGTTACTTAGTAACAAAGCTATCCACTAAGCTGAGGTCGGCGAGAAGTTTGCAACGTCCCTCAACCTGATGACCATGATGGAATGGTCAACCAGGTCGAAAGCTGCCGACAAGTCGAGGAGCATCAACAAGGATGCTTTTTCTTTCCAAGTTCCAAGAGCCTAGACTTCAGTTTGAGCAGTGCAGTCTACATTCCAGACCCCTGCCTAAAACCAGATTGACAATGGTTAAGAATGGGGAAATTGTTAAAATGATCTGCAGTTTGCACATACGCCAGCCGATCCAAAATTTTTAACAAGAAGGGGGTGTTAGCGATTGGCCTGTAACTAAGCGGTACATTCATGGGTAATCTAAGTTTTTTCAAGATAGGCGTTACCCATTCCTTTTTTAATTCCTGGGGCACCAAACCCTCCATGAAGGATGTGTTCATAAATTTACAAATCGCTTCAAGCAGAGTGGGTGAGCAACTTTTGATAATGATGGCCGAGCAAGGGTCCCCCTTACACTTTGTGGCCTTTCACTGTTCTACTATAATAGACAATTCGGGCATTGTTATGGCAGAAAAGCTAAATTGAGGAATGGAAGGACATATAACAGGATCCCCAGTCGTGCCTTCACCTAGAATAATAGTTGTTTTTTCTTTTTCCAGACTATATCTACTATATAAGTACAGAAAATGGTGAGCAAGGACAAGTGTGTACTTTGATTTGCTTACTGGGGCATGTGGCATGGCCGAAGCCCTAGGTTTGAATGGGAAATAATATTCTGCTTGCGGCTACAGCTTGAAATGTTGGAGTGGAGTTGAGGAGTATCAGCAAGGACCTGAAAGCATGCTTTTGCACATTTGCCTTGTGCTTTATTTTTCGAAAGTGTTTAAATGTAGGTATACAAAATTGTGATATAACTTTAGTGTATGGGCAGTGGGCGTGGCTCTCGGCAAGGACAAATACCTACTTTGATTTATTTATTGGGGCATGAAGAAAAGAAGTCTGGAAAATATATTTGGGGTTATTTTGTGAATGAAAGAGGGCTTAGAAAGGGTGGGGGAGTGGAAAAAAGTTTTCATAGGTAAAAAAGCTGCGTAGGTGAAGGTGTGTGTGCTGTAAAATTCTGTGTCTGTGGATGTTATTGGGATTTGGGGCGGGTGGGGGGGTCTGTGTGAGATTTGTTATTCGAAGGTGTATTGTACATACTTGTTATATGGTTTAATTGTATTGTGGTGGTTGTGGCCAGTGCCCCCAAGAATCTGGCCACTGCCCACATGCACTATAGTAATATGTGTATAGTTCTTATAGGTAGTATAAGGGGAGTATACCGTGTTAGGGAGATTTCTCACACAAGTGCTACATTCCTCCTACTTTAGAGCCCTCCAGTTCTTTTGCTATATTTTTGGGCTTTGAACTTTTAATTTTCAATGTGTTTTAAATTTGTTATGCTCATGGGCTATGGAGTCTCACTCAACACATAGGCATAATCCTTTTACTGTATGTCACACACCACCTTCAGTGCAGTGACACAGGGTTGCCTTTTCAGACTTCCCACTTTAAAATACATTTTCTGTGACTGATTACTGTCTCCCAGAACCTGTAAAGTTGCCCTTGACTTTACTAGTCTTTTAAATTTACAGACCCAGTACACGCTATCTTCCAATAGAGTACTGGAAGGGTTAATAGTTATCCCCTTTTGTCTGATTCTCATGGAACATTGTTATGTTCCCGTTTCTCTAATATTTGGCTGGTTGCAGTGGGATCTACCATTTTTGTTCTACCACAGACTATGAAACTAGCCTCGGTACAGTTAGAAGCTATGGTGGTAGCCTCAAACTCAAACCCGGTAATCCACTTTTATTTTAACTTGGTTCCGGTCGAGTTGTTTCGCCACATCTTTTTGTAAAGGTCTTTCTCGCGTTTTACTCGGCGAGCCAAATCAGGTTTGGTTCCTTTGTTTGCCGTCCTTTGGCAGGCTTCTGCACAGAAGCCCTCCTTAGGCACCTGAGTGTCTGGGTGGGCAGGATGTGAGTGAGGCCTTTGACACAGTGAACCATTCTATGTTTATTGAATGCCTCCATAATACCTTTGGGATCACAGCCCAGCCGCTGGACTGGCTGACCTCTATCCAGACTAACTGTCCTTTCCAGCTGCAACTGGGCAGTTTGTCATGCACCACCTCACTTTCTTCCTGCAGCGTCTCCCAGCGTTCTATCCTATCGGTGTGGCTCTTTAATATGTATGTTGTCCCTCTGGCTCACCTCATCGGCTCCTTCTCTTCTATTTTCAGTTTTATGGTGATGTCATCAATGAAATTTGTGATGTCCTCTTTGATGGCCTAGGTGTTAGTCTTAGCAGTGCGCGGTGGCGGCGCGAGTTATGGTTGCTTAGCTTACCATAGCTGGCGATTTTAAAGGGTTTTACATGGCCTGCAGTAGAAGCCGTATAGTTATGGTGAAATTGCTCAACCCATAGGAAGAGCACTTTTTGGGTGGATTATAACTTTGCTCCTGCTGGACGAAGCTTCACTAAACTTTGCAAAAAAATTAAATGACATCTCAGATTGATTTTCCGAGGTTTGGTGAGGTTTCATCCGGGGGGGAGGCGCAGAGTTATAGGAGTGTCCCAAAATGTGTGGTTTTCGTCATAGACGCATTGGAAATATTTTGCTCACACCTACAGCCCAAACCGCTGGACGAATTGTTAGGGAGAATGATAATTTCAGTGCTAATTCCCTTCAACCTTAGAGACCACCAGCTCTTTTGCTGGACTTTAGTACTTTTTAATTTTAACCATGGAGTGAGTGAGCCCTTTTTCCCACTCTCTCATGTGTTTTGACCTGATTTAGATTATGTGTTTCCTTTGTTTTTTGGAGACTGACAAACTCCATAGGCATCTTCTTTTTGTATGGTGACACACAGTACCTTCAATGCAGTGTCACAGAGAAATCCATTAGATTTCTCATAAGGTTTAAATGCCTTCTCTTGTGTGAACTACAGTTCCCAAAAATAGTAAAGTAAAATTGACTTTACTTACCTTTTCTCTCTGTAGGTCCAGCACACACCATCTTATGTGGAGTGTTGGGAGGTTACTTAGTAGCCCTTTTCCTACCTACTCATGTAACATTTTGATGTTACCCTCCCTACTTTAAATGGTTGGTGCAGTAGTTTAACTTTCCTGCCATTGTGCTTTTCTACCACACGCTGAACCCTTAGCTGCAGTATTGCACCCATGGGTGACCATTTTGTCAAAATGGCCCTGGTCTTCTTTTTCACCATTTTCTGTTTGTGAGGTCTTTTTTTTGTTTTACTCTGCACAGCAAGCCAGGTTTGAGCCCTTTGTTATTTTTCAGTACTGACACCTGCCTCTGGCTCCAGTGTGTCTGGAAGGGCAGGAAGCGAGGGAGGTTCTTGACCCTCCCCTGTGTTAGGCAGAATTATATGCAGTACCCTTTGGGAACACCACACACAATTAAGACTACAAGTGACAGTACAAATTCACCTTTGGTACAAGCCTGTACTACACAGTAAAGTGGTAGCGATGGCTGAGCAGCCAGACTTATCTCAAGAGTAAGTGAGCAGTATCAAAAGTTACACAAAGGACAGAAATTACTATGAATCAAACAAACACTGACTCAAGGTTTCTGAGTAAAATAATATACATTTATTTACACATCAGTTGTATAACATTTCACTAAAGTAAAGCAGTTGAAAAATCACACTCGTAATACACTACAACACACCCAATAGATTCTGGACAAGTTAGGCTCAAAATGAAGTGGGAGCAAAATGGCACTCCAACAATTTAAAAGGGAGGGAAAGACAAAGTTAGGCAGAAATTGAGTAACACCAACAAGTAAGTAAGCAGGGCAATCTAGAAAAAGGAACTACAGTGAGGAAATCAGATTCAAATGGGTCAGAGTCTTTTGCTCAAGATCACACAGTTCAGGGTAGTTTGTGGTTAAGTCTTTGCCAAGAGTTCCGGACGAAGGTGGTCGGAAGAAAAGTTAGTTTAAAGAATGGAGAAGGATAAGCTCTCGGATTAGCAAAAGGTTTCACGCACTTTCACCACAGCTGGACGAAACGAACAACCGGATTTGAACAGTACCTTAAATGAAGAAGACTGTAGCTGAGGCGGATGGTCCTGGCAGGCCCTGAAGGCTAACGGTTTCTGAAGCAACTGTCGGTCTGACACGAAGTAGGAAGAGTGGAGGGTCCTGCACTGCCTAGGGAAGAAACAAGCAGCAGAGGAAAGCAAAAAATAAAAGGTGCGCTCCTTAAAATACAAGCAGGATCCGTTCCTCCTGGCTATCCGGTTTACTGTAGCTCTGTACAGCAAATTCAACCAGAGAAGGGATCCTTGCTTGGAGTTTGGGTGAACTGGTTGGTCCCACCAGCTCAAGGGGAGAATACTCTTTGCAGATCATCCCTGTCGTTGGAGTATGAAGATTTGAACCTGCAGCAGGGCTTCACCGAACGGTTCAGTCATTGTAGGGGTCCTCTTCTGTCAGCTCCTCTTCGGTTCTCTTGTTCCAATGGCGACTCTGCCTTTCCAGACCCAGAGACCTGCTTTTTATGCAGTTTTCTCCCATTCACACAGCCTGGCTGTCAATCACACAGCAGGGTGGCTGTCCAGCGGGACAGTCACCACAGCCAATCAGATCAGAGTGCGACATGGGTCTCCAAGGAGACCCTCTGCAGGGAGTCCTAAATCCCTCCCTCACATCCTGCCCCCCCCCAGACATACAGGCGCCTAAGGAGGGCTTCTGTGCAGAAGCCCCCAAAAGGATGGCCAACAAAGGAACCAAACCTAGCTTGACGTGCAGAGTAAAACACAAGAAAGACTTTTACAAAAAGAAATGGTGACTAAACCCAGCTGGAAAAGTATAAAAACGTATATGGTCTAGCGGGTTTAAGTTCAAGGCTACCAAGATAGCCTAAAACAATGCCAGGATTATTTAAGATAACCGCGGTAGGAACAATAGGGTGGTTACCACTGCCACCAACCAAGTCTTAATGAAAAGGGAGCAAAACAATGCTCCAAGAGAGTCAGACAAAAGGGATAAGTATTAACCCTTTCCAGAACTCTATGTAAGATAGTTTGTACTGGGTCTGTGAGTTTTAAAAGAGACTAATAAAGTCAATGGCAACTTTACATGCTCTGAGAGACAGTAGTCAGTCTCAGAAAATTGAGTCGGATTTGGGAAGTCAAAAAGACAACCCTGTGCCACTGCACTGAAGGTGCTGTGTAACACACAGTAAAAAGATGATGCCTATGGAGTAGGTGAGGCTCCACAGTCTATGAACACAAGAAAATGTTAAACACACACAGTAAAACACATGTAAGAGTGGGAAAAATGGCTCAAACTCTTACCAGGTGAAAAGAAAAACCCAGAAATCCAGCAAAGCTGCTGAGGGACTCAGTAGGTAAGGGAAATCAGCCATTCTGGAGAATTCTCCCTAACCCCCTGTCCTTTGTCTTTAGGAATGCCTGAAGGCATCCAGTACTGATTGGCTGACTGGCTGTCCTTGAAGGACCCTGCTATTTGAGTGACAGCTAGGATGGGAGAAAGGGGAGAAAGGGGAAGGTTTTGGGACTGAAGACAGAGTCGACCACTGGGAAGAACTACCTGATGAAGAAACCATGAACAATACTTGCTGCATCCTCCTGGAACTTTGAATCACCCGGTGAAGCCCTGCTGTAATGCTATAATGCCTTTTTCTAATTGACAAGCGAATCTTCGAAAGGGACGACTGCTTCCCTTGGGTTAGTGGGACCACCTAACCCTGAGACGAACTCCACTGGACCACCTTCCCCGACTGGCTGTACTTCTTTGCTGCTGCAGGAACCGAGTGCTAGTGTTCGAGAATTCTGTGGTTGAGTGCAACATCTGTGATCTGGCCAGAAGCTCCAGAAGTTTCCCCAGCAGGGCTCAAGTCGAGGGTACACGCTGTTGGACGGAGTCCCCCCACTTTTTCAGAGGGCACCTTGATATGCTAATTTCTGGTGACTCCTTATTCAATTGGTATTAATGCGTCCCTCCACTTTTCTTTGTAGGACTTGACCCCTGCTCCCCAGGACCCTCCAGAAGCAGCACAAACAGAGCTCGAGTCCCCTCACCAGAGTGCACGACTCAAGGAGTTAAAGGAAGCACAACTGATATCCAAGATCCACTTTGGTGCTGTTTACCGAGCGTTGAAACCGCGAAGTGCCAGTGACCTGAAAAGAGCCGTAGCAGCTGCCGACCTCAAATTGCTGCCGTAGGAGTCCTCCAGATGTCCTCCCTCTTTTCCCCATGACTGAGGCCCAGGAACCTACAATCTGCATCGCTGCAACCAGACAGAAGCCAGCTGGACCTGTCTTCTTCTAACCAAAGGTACTGTTCCGACATTGGGTACTTACCTCAGTGTCTTTAGCTTTGCTCTTCTCAGTTTAGACTTGCAGTAGCTACTTTGCTAGAGTTGATTTCAGCTGTACCCTTCACAAGTGTAACAGCTTGTAGCCCTACAGTGATTTATCTTCAACAAACTAACTTTGTGCAAGACTCCATCATCTAAGAAGTGCCTTAGCTCCATAGACTGTGCTCCAATTGACTTTGGCAGTCCTGGCTCCCTGCAGAATCTTCTTGTCCATTTGACGTTGATACTTACTGTCCCTCATAGTTGATCATTTGGCTTTAAACTATTATTGGTGGGAAAGGTTTTTATTTAGACTTCATTGGAAGATTTAAAGTGCTCACATGCTTTGAGAACCTGTTAATCTTTTTCCTTCCCTTAACCTTTCCTTTCTACATACCTCAGAATCTACAAAGTGTACTAGTGATATATAAATGCCATTACTGTCCTAGTTAGGGTAGTCATCTCAGGGTGTAGGAAGTGTGTAATAAGTTCTAAAGAGTATCTACTAGCTTTGTGTTGATTCTGGAAAAGGTATTTTAAAGTATATTTGATTCTTACATACATTGCCCTTTTTTACAGAATTCGCATTTTCTTTTTACATATCGGTACCTCAGGCATCTGAGTGCTGCTTATTATTACCCACGGTGCGTGGTGCTCATTTATCACCCTCGGAAAGATGAAAGTCAGAGTTTGGTCCTGCCAGGATTCAAACCTACCTTGCAGGCTCTACAGGGATGTCAAAGCGAGCACTCTACTCGCTGTGCTATCTGATCATCTTATTTAAAAACAACTGTTAAATAAATAAATAACTATAACAAAAACCTTGAGTATAAGTGTTACTTGGCTAATTTTATTTGTGGATTTCATTGCTGCAGCTCTACTTCTCACATTGACCCCTCTTGATATAAGCCTGGCTGCTCAGTCACACTACCAACTTTTCTAGTACAAGCCTATACCAAAAGATGGGTTACCTAATACCAAGAGGACAAATGTTGTCGAGTCTCCCCCAGGGCTACTACATCAATTCTTGCCTAACACAGTTTTCCCAAATTTCCTGCAGGAGCATCGGTTTGGTCCCAAAACCGTGCTTTCATGAATTTTGAGTATTTTTTGAAACAGCCAAAAAGTAGGTACACATTTTCTTGTGATTTCTGGTTTCAGTCTGCGGACTCAGTTCCCTGTTCGGCCAGAGGACAGGCATCCTATTGGTCCAGTGGGTGGTGTGATGTCTGCAGACATTGGACGTGCCTGCTGATTGAATGTTGAAAGAAGTGAGCTGCATCACATATTTTGAAACGGCTGCAATATTGAATCTGTGCACAAGCGCCATTGTCTGCGGACATCGCAGTAAAAAGATATAAAAAAATCACAACCTGCACATGTCAAACTAAAGAAACTATTTTTGGGGGGCTAAGGGGTGATGAGGTGATGAGGATGGGATGCGACGTGGCCATAAAAAGCCCCAAAATGTGTGGTTTTCCAACTTTGAAGTCTGCGAACAGTTTGGACAGCCATGAGTTTTTCGCAAACATCTCAGATGTTCGAGGGCATCCATACATATTTTGAATTACAGCATTTGTGAAAAGCAGTTTTGGGAGGGTTCATAACTTCAGTACCACTTAATGAAAGTGCATGAAATGTTGTGATATCATTCTAGATCGGACCTTGAATGGTTCAACAAACTTTGGTGATGTTCTGCCTAGAGGGAACAAAATTAGAGGGAAGGTCCCAAATATTTGAAAGGCTTATAACGTTGTTGCCGTTTGATGAATGTGCACAAAAGATTTTAGAAAGATTAAAGACCCAACCATGAATTGTTCTGCAAAGGTTGAATGGATTTTGTGTGGGAGCTATATGACTATTTTATGTGCGTATATTGTGACACTTTTCAAAAAATAAAACATGGATGGATTTGAAGGAAGGCTGTGCAAGAAGCATTGGCAAGGAACTTAAAGCATGGTTTTGGAAATGTGTCCCTGTTTTATTTTTTGGAAAGTGTCATAATGTAGGTACAACAATTAGTGATATACCTTTGTTGACTGAGGTATAGCCGGTGGCCATACACAGTGGCCAGATTGTCCAAGTTATGGCCTGTGGTCATGGGCAGTGGCCAGATTGTCAGAGAGCATGGCCAAAGGCCATTACTCGGAATATCTGACTACTGGGCATGACCATGAAGCACTGGCAATGGGGTTAAAGTGGGAATGGCCACAAGGGACTGGCTATGTGGTGATGTTTTTCAAAATCGGGATGAGTTTGAATGGGAAAATAATTCTGCTGTGGCTAAAATTCTGTCTAAAGCCCAAAGTACGCACAATATTGCATCAACAAATCGCCATGATTATCGCTGCATACACTCCAGGACAATGGTAATCAGCAAATAATTACCAAGTACGCCGAAACCAGGTGCCCACGTGGTCAGCAGGCCACCGCTTGAAATCATTAACCACCCTTATTTGCGACCATAGTGGGACAAGATATTGGGAATGGATGCAGATTCATTTCCACAACCTTGCAGCAATGACTGGCCCACAATCCACATGCCTTGAAAAAGACCCTAGAGCATTGAATCAGGTCCCGGCGGACTTCTAAAAATAAATATAGCATCAAGAATGGTTTTGAAGACTTCTTCATTACGACAACAGGTACTCATTGAATAGCCCAGTGCTGAGGTGAACAGGGCTCACTCTCCTATTCGAAAGATACCACTTGAAGAAGGAGGCGCACCTTCAGAAAAGAACACCATCACCTGCAGCAGGGTAATCTATTTAAAGTACAAGGTCAGTGATCTACCCATTCTACCGCCCTGCAATTACTTGATAATCATGTACTCTAATTTGATTATTGGGGTATGCAGCATGGCCGAACTCTAGGTTTGAATGGGAAGAAATATTCTGCTTGCGCTAAAGCCTGAAGTGCTGTACTGAATTAAAACAAACGTGCGTGCAGAGCATCAGCAAGGATCTGAAAACATGGCTTTGAAAATAATGTTGTGTTTTATTTTTCCAAAGTGGCCAAATGTAAGCACAAAAAAAAGTGATATAAGTTTGGTGCATGGACAATGGGCCTGGCCCTCTGCAAGGACGAATTCCTACTCTGATTTACTTATTGGGGCATGCGGCATGGACAAAGCTGTAGGTTTAAATGGGCAAAAACATCTGATTGCGTCTGCAATTCGGAGTGCTGGATGGGATTGCAGCATAGTTGCATGAGGGGCATCAGCAATGACGTGAAAGGATGCTTTTGAAAATATGACCAGTGTTTTACTTTTTTTAAATTGTCGAAACGTAGGTACAAAAAATAGTGATATAACTTTTTTGCCGTGGGCGGAGGGCCTGGCTTTTGCAAGGACAAATGTGTACTCTGATTTGCCTATTGCGGTATGTGCTGCTGATAACGACTCACATAAGTATGCATTGCATAAAATATGTTTGTTAAAGGAGGTTTATAGTTCTTTCATATATGTTAAAAGATTAATTATTAATGATTTATACACAGTGATGTAACATTATAAAACATTTTCAGTTATCAAACCCTATTTAATTGACAGAAAAAACATTGTTCTCAACACACGGTATTGTTGTTGTATGCAGCCAACATATCACTGATGCTATTGTATGGCATTAAGATTTGGGGACGTAATTATTTTCATGCTCTTAAAAAGTTTAAAGCGCTGATCCTTAGAAAACTGTTAAGAATGCTGCACATTGTATCGGTTGAATTTATCTATCTGGAAATGTAACTGAAAGGCATTGTGACGGAGTGCATATGCAGAATGGCAATGTAAAATGGTAGAATGTGGGCCCTAGAATGGAGCCGACCTTGCTGAGCTCTAGTATTGGTAATCCATTTGGTGGGGGTGTTATTGGTCACAAGATCACAGGTTAGTGTTGAGGTGTAGCCCATACCTCATTTGTTTGTTAGAGAAAAGGAGAGTAACCTGGATACCTTGCATCTGTTAGTTTCAAGAAATTGATTTTCCACACAGTTTTATACATTCTTGTGCTTGATTGTGAAGGGGTTGGTTTATTCGGTTTAAGTTTTAAACACCCTTTTTTCAGGTACAGCCGGGGCTCTTATGTCCCCATGTGGTCAGGCGACATGTGTTTCGACCCGTAGGTCCTTCTCAAGGCTATGGATTGCAGTCCGGCGCTCCCTGTGGGGTTCTGGTAAGAAAGATTGGGTTTGTCCTGTGTATACAGTGGCTCCTGTTGGGCCCTGGAGTTCCTGGTCCTCTGTGATTCGGATCCTCAAATAAAGTCATTAGATAATAATACCATTATTATATCATATATGCATGCCTTTTTGAAGATTGACCAGTATAAGATCATGGGTACAATAGGTAAAATCATTAGCCTATTCAACAAGTAGTCAGTAGGGTTTGAGTGCGTATCTTTACCTGGCTGTAACTACCAGTTTAAAAGTTGGTTGAAAAAGAAACTGTTAAGGACTGATTCACAGACCCGTTTTATAATGGTGCAAACCCATTGAAAAATGATCTGTGAATCAGGCCCCCAGTGTTAGCCAGGATTGTCACCTTGGTAAATTGGCTTCAAAGAGTCATAGTGGGCAGTATTGCCAATATAGGATGGCACGCATATTATTGCCTAAATACATAATGGCATATCCTAAACCTCAGATCTTCAAATGTTATCTAAAGTTGAAGTTCAACCATTGTGAAACACTATAGATAAAAGGGCCGAGACTTGGGATAAGTTGCCTAGAAAGAACGTGCATCCTATGTGGGTGCCCTGTGTTGGAATCCTTAGAACATTTATTTGTACATTGTGATAGCCTATAGCAACGAGATTATATTAATTTTATTTTTTTTATGGTCAAATTTTACCAGCAAATATTAGACATTTTTAATTGTCTAAACTAGAATGCTTTAACCTATTCCAATTGTATTTACTGCAGTTGTGATTTTAAGAACTGTGATAGATTGATGATGTACAGATTGATACCGGGATGTTTTATGGATTTTGTTGTATATGTATGTATTAAATGTTGTATATACAAAGCTGTATGGCTAAAAGTATATTATGAATAAATAAAGTTACGGTTCAGATGTACCCCATCTGTGGGACTCTTCTGCCCCAGCAGTTAGCTAGTGGCCTCCCACATTGGCATCCATAGGAACTTCCCTACTGGGCTCACATGAGTTCTTGTCCATCCGCACTGCCCCTTTTATTTATGCACTTCTGTCACTGCACAATGCATATGTGCACTTTTAGGAGCACTATGCACACTTTGTTGGTATAAGTATGCCAAATGTAGATGCAAAATATTTGTAGAACATTGTTGAGTGGCAGTTGTGTGTGGAAGTTTAACATGTTGATAGGGTATATCTAGAGTTTGTTTAAGTGATTGGTGGATATATGTGTAAATGATTTAAAGCAAGCAATGAGGGAGTGTTACAAACATAACAGTACAATGAGTAGAAGGGCTGTTTTGTGTGATGTGTGCATGTGCAATCTGGGTTTTCTAATCAGGCATGGGCTAGACAACAGAATGCAGAAACTGTGGATACTTATAAATGGCAATTGATTATGGTGTTTATTGTATACTAGATAGAAGAATTGCAGATGTTTGATATTTATCAGTTTGTAAATCTTTTAGCCATGTCCACTGTACATTTTAAACTAATCAAATGCAATAAGCGATGGCCTTCGGCCGTGCACACTGTATATTATATACACTAACCAGCGATAGCCATGGTTTTCAACACAATACTAGCCAGTGGCCATTATACTGTATATTCTGAAATATTAATGGGCACTAGCTATGGCCTTTAGCCCTGGCCACTGACTAAAGCTTTCAACGTTGCCCACTGTATGTTTTAAAAAAGTGATGGTCTACTAGGCATGGCTTTTACCCATGCACATTGGTATTTTTGAACACTAACCGACCACTAGCTATGGCCTTTGGTGTTGGCCAGTGACCCCAGCCTTTGTCATGGCCAAGTCCACGGCTTTAATTGTTATTAAGGTAATCAAAGTTTTCATGAGCTAACTTATAAATGATGTTATCTTTAATTCCATTATTGATGTAATCAGTTATATACAATGCAATTAATGGTGTCACCAGTGATAGCATCAGTGATGTGATTTGTAATGTCATCAGTGTTTCCATACAACATGTAATTAGTGATGTCATCAATGATGTAATCTGTGATGTCATCATTGTGGTCATAGTGCAACAGGGGACGCAAAGTTAAGGTGGCTTTAGCTGAATTTCCAGAGTTTTGTTGCATTAAGTTCTCTCCTTAATGTCCCTATGGCCCTGCAACTAAAGTTTTTTCCTTTAAAAAAATGATATATATATATATATATGTATATTTATATATATATCTACATATATAGATAGATATATATATTCACTAACACAAAACCTTGTTAAAGGGACGTTATGGTTAAGTTTCACTAGCAAAAACCTATGCAATTCAATGGAAAAACGTTGTTACAGGGACGTTATGGTTACAGGTAAAACCGAGAAAAAAAAACGAAATTCGACAGTTATAGTAAGCTATGCAACCATAGCTTGTGCCATCAGTGTGCACTTTAAGGACTAACACCCATGACATTAAAGATGCCATCACAAATCTCATTCATGACATCACTGATGACATCACATGTGCATTTACTTTTAATAGGAAGCCTCCACAAGGGATTGTTATTATAATGGTGGCAGAAAACTATCAAAGATTATTGGAAGAACTATCATGAGATAAGTAGGTAATGGAGGAATGCATTGCTATACACACCTTTGTATTATATACTTCTTCACTGTACATGAAGGGACTCAAGCAAACGTCGCCATTGTCTGCACCATGCCTCATGGAAGTGCAACCTTCAAAATCGTTCCATGTTACATAGTGAAATCATGAATGCATTTGTTTTAGAGTTTCGGGTACTGTGAAACATGTAAGAAGTAGCTACCATTGCCTTTATAACTACATAATCGCATTACTGCACAGAAACCATAAAAACACCACAATGCATACAAACATGACCATAAAATAAGATAGAAAGGAGCAGTATTACCAGAAACTGTTCATAACATAACTAATTATCTTCATGCACAGAAACCAGTGCTGTGTTTTATGCTTTCCTCTTCCCCTATATGTATATGTATCACATGATGTGAGTGAACCGTAAGGAAAGTAGTGTAAGAACATATTGGAAGGGTGTGGTACACAAATATATAACCTTTTGAATTGTTTGTTCCTCACTGTTTGTGAAGAAAAGCACCTGGCCTACTTATGGTAGTGAACAAAACAGAGGGACCCACACATGTGATGTCATCAGTGATGTCATGAATGAGATTTGTAATGTCATCTTTGATGTCATGGTGGTTAGTCCTTGCAGTGCACACTGGTGGCACGAGTTATGGTTGCTTAACTTACATAACTGTCGAATTTAATTTTTGTTTGTTTTACCTGTAACCATAACGTCCTTGTAACAATGTTTTTCCATTGAATTTCATAGGTTTTTCCTAGTGCAACTTAACCATAACGTCCCTTTAACAAGGTTTTGTGTTAGTAAATTTCATAGGTTTTTAGTAGGGCGCTTTAAGCATAACTTTGCTTTATGCTAGTTTGTTCAGTGAAGAGAAAAGATTTTTATATGTGCAATTACATGGCAAGTATCCATAGGACTCCAATAGTGTCTGGATGTCCGCATCTTGAAATGCATTTTTCAGCAGTTGTGGAAGCACACGTTTTTATGTTCCACACCTAGACCCATGCATAGGTCATGCAGTGTATGCTGATAACACTGCCCCTGTCGCCAGCCCAACGTATTTATGCAGTAGGTGACCGCATTTAAAGTATTGCTGTCCACTTCGTGGGATACTATGCAAACTTAGCAATGTATGGATAAAGTACTCCTAACTGTATAACGGCCACTGATAAACAAAGAACAGCACCCTGCACTGTGACGTGGGCGTGGTAAATTTGGCATTACTTACATTTCTGCTTCCCTTTCCATGACCTGTGAAAATGATACATTGTTTGTGCACTGAGCAGTGAGACGGAAAGTATGAACAGGTCACCTGCCGGTTAGACAGTTGAAGTAAAGATGTAACTGCAAGTGGGACAGTTTGTAATAAGGCTGCAAAATTGCAAAGCTGGTGCACCTTCTGCACAGACAGACTAGTGCATGTAAAGGCAAGTAAAGAAACAGCAGAATATACATAGCGCAAAAAAGCTTACTGGTGGTTGGAAAAGCGCTGTATGTGCATGGGTTGCACAGAATAAATGGCTTTGTGGCATAGGTAAAGAAGCTGTGGTTGGGGTTGTTGTTGACATGCTTGTATTCCACAATGTATGTATATCCACGAATGGTACCGCTAACAGTAATGGCGTACCATAAAGGGTTTGTACTGCATGTGACGACAACTGAAATTGAAGGGCAAATAAGCAGTGGGCCGCCTACCGCCTTTCAAAGAATGACATTGGGTACTGTCATATACAGCATTTGCCACATCCGCTGCGGGCAACAAGAGGGGCACTCCTGTAGGGCAGTGGAGCTGTAAAACAACCTTTCTAAAGCATATGCTGCGATACAGACCCTACCTAACAAAGGGCATTGTCTTGTACATGTAGTGCAATGCGGTACTGTACACAGGGAAGGTACTTGGAAGTGCATTGCAATGGTTGTTACAGGAGCATTACAATGAGTACCGCCTGTACAGGTGATGGCCACACAATAATTCTGTCTCCCAGCATGCCCCCTATAATATCTAGGCAGGTGCTGCCCCTTCCGTACCAGACTTTTCCTGGCTTTCCTTCTGTGCTGTGTATAAGAACACGATAATAAATAAAGATGCACTGTAGAACGAAAAAAGGTAAACAAAGAAAGCACCTTTCACAGATGAACAACGGAATTTCCAATGCACGCATGCAGGGTGGGAGGCGTGGCATTGTGGAGAACACTTTAGTGAAGTTGGTTAAAAAGGAGTGTGCTGTACAAAGTTTTTCAGAGCGTTTTGAAGACAGTCACAGTGCAACACATACTGCAAGAAAATATCACTACTTGCAAGAAAGGCGCCAAGGCAATGTAGATGGGGTGTGCAGAAATCGAGATAGCTGGAACAGTAAGTTGAACGTTATAGGTAGGGAAAAATATTTGTGCTGTGAAATGTCATAATGGCATGGGCGAAGTATGCCATTGTGACATGACAAAAAAATACACAAATACACTTCTTTGCAATGTACCACGCTTTTTCCATTGACGGCCCAAATAGAAAATGACTCTGCGACATCGGTAGCTGCATACTGCAATAGAAAGTTATACAAGAGATCAGAAAGAAATGCATGAACTGGGTTAGTGCCTCCTTCATCGCAAACGGCACTGGAACTCCTGTAACATGCTTTGCAATGTTCCCTGCACAATGAGCAACAGTAATGTCGGCATGTTTGCGCATCACACACACAAACCAAAATCAGGCACTTCATTGTAGTCCATAGCAGTACACATGTACATCATAGATTGGTAAATGAGTAGCAAGTGCACAGTGTTTTGCATTCACTTTCACTGAATGTATGTCGGCATACCCTGAAATCTGCATGGTGTGCCTCGTGAAACACACACCCATAACGGCACACTCTGCATTTCTGTGAACAAATACACAGTGTAGCTCCATCGGGCCATACACACCACACCCACAAACTTGATTGCCCAATCCTGTAGCCTCTGCAGGCCCATTTCTATGGGCATATCTGCAAAAGGGGCGTATGTACCATGTACCATCCTGCAACTATTGCGATATTTGCATACTTTACGTGCTGCACGTGCGCAGGAATGGTGGGTTTGGTGGCTCTTAAAAGAACTGTTGTTTTTTGTGTTTTATTTGTGTTTCTTCTTTTTTTTTAACATGCTTCCCTAGAAACACTTTCTTTGGGGTTTTCATACGTGAATGCATGTTTTGAACTGCAGCTCACAATCTTACAGTAGGGTCTGCAGTGCTGTCTATAGATTGTGCATGATCATTTCATTCCAACTGGCCGACAAAGACATGCCATTTCCCTTGAAAGGGTGTATATATCGGGAACCAATGTTTTCATTCTCACAAGAGTGCATCCCAGCAGCATTCAAGAAGTCACACATGCTTCTGTTGATGAGAACCCTTCCGACCTCTGGCTGTGGACAGCAAGCATTGGAATAATGGCAGGTGATTCTCTGCAGTATACATGAGAAAAGCACCTTGGCAGGAGGAAAAATGCTCTGCACTGCATTCATCAAAATCTACAGTTCACTGAACACATGGGAACAAGGCATGGAACCCAAAAAGTAGCCTCCAAAATGCACGATCACAACATGTACAGTTCCCGAAGGGGCAACACGTCGACATTCTAGAAGCAGTCTGCCGAGTCTACCACTCCACAAAACGTCCACTCCCTCCAAACCTAACTTGCTAGACAAGTCTTCTTGGAGGGCATAGATGCACAGATCTTCCGCAAAGTAATCACCCATGATGAAAATTGTGCACCTTGCCATGTTTGCCAGCTGCAGTACGCAGAGTTCTGGAAAACTGAATGCCTCCCTTTCCTGTGACGCATACCCAGAGCACTTGATTGGCCAAAAGCCATAGTTCCCTTTCCATTGGCCAACATGGTGAGAAGTGCAACATCTGGCACATGCCTTCCCCCAATCACTGCGAGGGAGGCACCCTGGTGAAGCAGGAGGGCTTCTTCTCTCTATTGGTGCTCTTTTCTGTAATGTACACCCTGACCACCTCATTGGCCAAATAGCATAGTCCCATTTCTATTGGCCAGCATAGTCACAAACGCAGATTGTGGCACGTGCCTTTCTCCAAGTACCGGAGGAGTCCTTCTTTCTATTGGCGCGTGTTCCTCTGACACACACCCTGAGCAGCACATGATAGGGCAATCGCTACAGTCCCATTTCCATAGTCCAACATGGTGAGGAGCGTCGAATGTGGCAAGTGCGAATCCCCAAATATATCGAGGGCCGGGCCCGAGTGAAGTAGGAGTCCCTCTTCCTATTGCCGCACATCCTAAGAAACTCATTGGACAATCCCCACAGTTCCATTATCGTGGCCCCCACCCACAAAATCCCTGCATGTGACTTTCGTGCTGCATGCAGCCGTGGGGGAATAACTTGCATCCAGGGCAGGGGGAGTTCATACTAAGGGGTGACTCTTAAAAGATTATGTTTTTCTTTTTTTTTAGATCCTTCTACAATAAATGCCTGTTTTCAGTAGCTTTTGAGTTTTCTTCAACGCACATTAGTTCTGTAAACTCTTCACTGCATCTTGTAGACGAGCAAACGAAACTGCTTTGCCAATGGAGGACAACAAAATGCAATTTTCTTGGAAACACTCTGCATGTTCACAAGTAATAAGGTCACTGTTGCAGAAGAACATTCCACGAGCGGACAAAAAAGTGTACATGCTTCTGTTGATGTTACACCTTTATGATAGCTTATTTATATAGCGCCTATACACAATGTGTTTCAAAGCGCTTCAAGGCAAGGGAGGGAACAAGGGAAAATACAATGACATTCTTACAGGCCATGAACAGTAAGGATGTGATATTAACTATCAAACACAGACAGACGACCACCGTACTAGGCCTGACGCCATTTCTGGTAGAGTCGGAGAAAAACGTTGTGCTGTTGTGATGTTGTGCTGAGCCTTACTTCGTGTGGCTCAGCACAACATCCATGATCAGTAGGCCATGCTCTTCGCGGTAATGTAGATGAGAGAAGGACCTTGGCGGTGAGAAAAAGCATCTTCACGACACCCTGCAATCTCCTCAGTCTACGGGACAAATGTAAGGAAGGCAGGTAACCCACATGCATGCCGCCGTAATAAATTACGATAACATCTACTACTGGAAACATGGTGAGGTCTTTGCAAAGTGCATGCATATCGACGAAATGGCACTCATACACAGCGTTCCACAATGCATCCACTCCTTCCAAACCAAAGTTGCTGTACAAGTTTCTTTGCTGAGCACTGTTGTGCACATCTATTGCAATGGGAGCACCTACAGTCAACCCAATACGTTTCGTCATGTCAGCCACCCTCAGTACGCACAGTATAATGTGCAACAGTTTCACCTCTCCTTCCTGTTAACCACACCCACTCTACTTGATTGGCTAATCCCTACACTGCCATGGCAATTGGGCAAGGTGGTGTAAAGGGCAGATTTTGCCACGTGCACCTCCCAAAGTAGCGTGTGGGCCTCACCCGTGTAAAACTGGAACAGTCCTCCTTCCCTTTGCTCTGCAGCTGTACCTCATTAGGTTATACTAGTAAACAGGCACACACACATCCACCAATCGCATTAAAGGCACCATCATCGAACACTGTCACTGCTGTGCAACACTTGAAATGTACCATTACACATTCACAGTACAAATGTGCCATTCCAAAGCACGTCCACTACAAAGTTCAATGAAAGTATGCACGATTTCTCCATGCGCATACATCCACATGGCCACCCAGAATGTGGCACGTGTCATCCTGAAAGTACATACACACGTCATAGTGAAGGTGGGGGTGTGTGGTGGGTATTAAACTATATGAAAGTAGATAGGGGATTTAGTATTCCAGCGTATATGTGTGAATTTTCTTTTTTTTTCCTTTCTTTTTTTACGGTTGTGCAAGCACATTTTTTCTTCATTTTCTCTTTGTATACATTTCGGTTTTGCCTGTCCTCGCATTTTTACAACATTCTGGTCAATGCTACTTGCATAGTGTGAAAGAAAACCGCATTGCCAATGGTGCTCAAATAAATGCCATTTCATGTTTTGCGACCTCATGATCTCATAGTGGGTGGAGACCATGCCAGCAGATTGCATAAACTGACGCATAAATCTGTTTATAACACACCTTCCGACCAGGGGCAAATTATACCGTCATGGACCTACACTGCTCTTGGTGTGATGCATGAGAAAAGCACCTTGGCAGTAGGGAAAATATGCATCACTGCGGTTAGCAACCACATCAGTAGACGGATTAATCGTCCACACGACATGTAACCAAAATGTGCACTTCCATAGTGCACCACCACACCGTCCACGTTCGTGATGGATGGCACATATCTGGAAAGGCCAACCATCCTTCTGAAACTGTAGTCACCCTGACAGACCCAATGAGCGTCCACTCCTTCCAACCCAAAATTACCAGCAATGCCTCTATGCACTGAACACCTGTGCAGATGGCGCACAAAGATATCATCGACGATAAGCACGGTTCATCTCTCCATCTCCATCACCCTCACGACACAGTATTGTGATGAAATGGTAACGCCCCTTCTTATGAACCACGCCCTAAACTCCTAATTGTCTATTTGCCACAATTCCATTTCCATTTCCACCCTGCTCATAATGTTCATGTGCGCTTTCCCATCTACAGTGAGGGCCATGGCCCAATAAAGCTGTGCCAATACTTTTTTCCCTTTGCATGGTCACTTTTTGCAGCACTCCCCAAATTGGGTGCTGTCACATTTCAAAACATTCATGCACCAATCGCATACAAAACAAAAAGCATACTGTAATTTCTGTACACCACTCCTTTTTCACCGTTTAACACTCTCAGTACACGTTCTGATTGTTTGCAAAGCCCCTCCACCAGAAATGTCTGCTAAAGAAGGCAGTATTGCAGCATCCACAAACATCCTAACATGCCCCCAGCACACCTTTAGGTTGTATGCAGACAACATTGCAACCCTTTCCACACCCACCGCAACACTGCACATCCAAGCAAGCGACCATGTGGGCACAAACATTATCCACAAACGTTACATACATAGCGGCAGTTCTACCAATCACCCTCAAACCATAAAACACCCATGCATAAAAAATGTGACACTTACCAGAAGCCACAACCATAGTGCAGCCTGCACCACCCCTACACACTATCGATCACACGCAAGTGTGCCGCTGCCAACCTATGCACACCACCTTCACAACATTGGGCCTACTTCAATAACTTTGCACACAGCAGAGTAACCAACCACATATAAGCTCCCGACTTCTGACTTCCATAGTCACATTACATATGCACTGCACCCTGTGGCCACACTACCCAACTTCTCATTGCACCATCACTACACCATGTCCTGCCGCACACCAAATACTGTGGCATGTTCCAACTATCACCACAACCATAGAATGCACAATTCATGCTTTGCAACTCACTTGTTCTGCTGTAGCACATCGGCAATGTGCCTCACACGCATTTCCAAAACATCACCACCTTGTGCCGCTTACACTGCCAAACCTGCAATGCCCCAGTGGGTCTGTTGCTTGCACACATTCCCCCACTGTAATTGAACAATACATGATAGCATATCGCCAACCACCACTATGCACATATGTGCCACTGGCACAAGCATTGCACCCAGTGCCCACATAGCTTGACTTTTCTCTGTAGCAACTCCAACAACAGAGCACCGCCATGGAGGTATGCAGTATGGTAACAAATTGCAACAGTTACCATATGTACAAACAAGACACTCTCTCCTGCATCCCTGTACACTTTCAATCACATACTATGGATGTACCCACTACCATTCATAAACTATTGTGCCGCTGCCAACCTACCCACAATCTATTTACAACATGGGCCTATAACAGCTGAAATGGGCTCCGAACCCATTCCACACATGGCATCACCCTCAAACTCATGCACATTGAAAAATGTATTACTGGTGTGCATGCCCTCAAGGCCTAGGCTCTTGAATGCATGGCCTATGGTCTACGGCCTTCGGCCATGCATCACAAAAGTCTAGGCCTTGAACACACTCACACCATCGTAATGCCACCATGCATGTCTCCATGTTAGCTTCTGCGACAATGCACATAGACACCAACACTCCTACCAACCTATACACCGCCAAGGTGCTACGCAGCAGCAAATGCCAATAGTTAACACGATGGCCACGTGGGCAGCTACCATTTTGCACAAACGTACCACACGTAGTTAGCAGCACTTCGCCCCAACTCCCCCACACCATAAAACATGCAATCACGAACATAGGTCGCACTTACCAGAATGCACAAACATACCACATCCTACACCACCTCTAAGTACAGACATTCACAAAGTACTGTGTCACTGCCAACCTAACCACAATCACTTTGCAGGACTAACACTACTGCACCCAATTGGCACACACCGCACTTTGCAAGCACCACCCTGTACCGGATGTAGAGTGAGACATGCCTTCCTGGGGTGTGTATGATGCAGCCCTACACTCCTCCATGCATTCCGTACAGCCTACGGCCTTTGCCCATGCACCCAATAGTGTAATCCTTCCACAGGCCCACTGCACCTTCATTAACCAACGCATACCTCCATGTGCCCAACTACCGCTTTCCATCCGCAGCGCTCCACCACCCACGCTCCCACCCAACCTATCTCATATGTAATTCACTCCTCATCTGCAAATGAGCTTGCACCACTCACCACGAAAACAGTTCCCCGCAAACAGGTTGCGGCATAAACTAAGGGACCGTTACTACAGCTGCCTCCAATCACCACAGAATATACTAGCCTACGTATCTCACATGAACCACTTCTCACTCCCCCAGCCATTCCTTCCTTTATGGCAGCCGACACAATGCGTACGGTACATTTTGCAGACCCTGCTGACCCTGCCCCCACTGCACTGTCCTCATGTACAACATGGCGGCTTCCCCAAAAAATGTTGACGCACAGCATGCTTCCCTCCATCCAACCACCGGCCGCGTCCAAACTTCTCTGACACCACGCCGTCCTGTGATCCAATGACACTTCTGTCTTCTATATATCTAGAAGTTAACCTTGTCATTTGTTCTTAAAGTACATTCCATAGGGTCTGTTCTCAGCTCATGGTGCACAGACATGGGGCAATAAACAGGCCTAAAACATACAATTCATTTGCATACATGAAGATAAACTTTAATGTTATTAACATTTACTGGTGATGCTGTTTCTTTCTTCCATACTTTAGTTTCCCTCTATGTGCCTCCGATTTGTATGCATTGTGGGTCTTCATATGTACTGTTTGTACTAGCACAAGTGTGTAGTAAGTCTTGAATTGTTAGCTAGTTATTACATGTTTAACATTACTCAAAACTGATAAGGTAGCATTCCTTATTTTACAATCCAAAATTGCAAGATTATAAACATTCTTCTATGGTGCATGCTGCAGTCATTACCTATGTTAATGTATGATTAGGTTCCTGTATTAACAACGACACTCCAATACAATGTTGTTTAGATGAGTACATTCTTTAATAGATTAAGTAGTTCATGATAGGTCTCCCGATCACCCCTGGCACCGTGTTACCAACATTATAAACACAACACTGTGTAGGGACTTTTCAGCAAAATTAATTTCACATGTGATGTCCTCAGTGATGCCATCAATGGCATTTGTGATGTCATCTTTGATGTCCTGGGTGTTAGTCTTAGCAGTGCACGGTAGTGGACCGAGTTATGGTTGTTTAGCTTACCATAACTGGAGAAATGCTGAGGTTTTTTGGTTTTACTTGTAACAATAACATCCCTTTAGCAATGTTTTTTCATTGAATTTCATAGGTTATTTAGCGCAACTTAACCATAACATCCCTTTAACAAAGTTTTTCAGTGAATTTCATAGGTTTGCATTAGTGCAGTTTAACCATAACATCCCTTTAACAACAATTTTTCAGTGAATTTCAGGTGTTTTTACAAGTGCATCCTACAATTTACTAATATCATACTTAACCCCAATATAGCAACATTTTTGTCCAATTTACAAAGTTTCACCTTAAAACTCTGGCATTTCCCAGCTTATAGCATCTTTTTTAACACTTCTATACATTTTGTGCAACTTTTTCCACTATATTTGCGTCCGTCGACGTCCGCGAACGTCTGACATCATCGCAGGCCTTCTGGACAGTGCCACATGACCACACACTTGCGCGTGGCATGATGACATGTCCACAAACGCATCCACACTTTGCGATCGGGTCTGTGCTTCATGGACAGTTCAGAACTTTATTTTCTACTAATCTAGGAACTTTCAAGCTCAAAATTTACCATTGCACAGCTCCTACACCTAGTCTTACTCATTATGCATTAACAACCTAATACAAAGCACATACTTGGAAGAATATTAGTAAAACTGCTATTTATCTTACAAATTGCATCAGCTTTTGCCATCCCTACTCCCCAAGAGCCATCACCACCACCAGCTGGAGGACCTACACAGCAAAAAAAGCACAGTACTTCCAAAGACAAGGAAGAGGACCAAGAAGATGAGGTAGAGGAAGTGCCTACCTCTAGCACCCAGAGATAATGGGTGTGGCAGTTCTTTACCACTGTTGGGAATGTACCAAAGGCTAAAGCTACCAAAGTGAAATGCACTGAGTACTCAGTCGCGGCCTACCTGGAAAGTACTGATACGGGACCACCTCCATGCGTTGCTGCACCAAATCCAACCAATGCTCTTAGAAAGCTTGTTCCTTTCTTAGCCAATAGTAGGCTGTCTTCCTTCAACCCATCTTCCTCAACCAATACTGTAACCACACAGACTACTCCTGTGGAACACAAAAACCCACCAGCTACATTGCAAGCAATAAAATAGGCTGTTGATCCATATCTTTCGAAGATAACAGATCTCTGTATATGCTGGAACACACCACTCTACAGGGGGGAGAAATTTTGAAGTGCTTTTGAAGCTGTAATCAAGGAGCATGAGAAACACTGCCCCCTACCTTAGAAGTAACGCAAGTGCAACATCTTTCCCTGTCCACCTGACCCTCCATATTACAGGTTGGTGCCTCTTCCCTCATTTCCATACCCACCTTACGTTCTAGCCTCTCCTGCAAAAAAAATTATAATAAAAAAACAGTAAAAGAAAGGTTCCTTTAGGAACCACCTTTCACAGTTAACAAACAGAACTAAAAAAAATCTTATAGACTCCATCTACTTTACATTTCTCAGTAAAGTACATAGACTCAATCAGATTTGCCAACATTACCATTAGCATTTAGCGTTATATTAATGAGAATAATGTGGTGTTCATCCCCCATTCCAGGGACAGAAACGGGGGATAAGGCCACGGCAGCCCAAGTTATATGCACAAGCAAAGGAAGGGCAGATAACAAGGGCTCTGGACCGTTATCCCCCATTCCAGCTCCTGCAATGGGGGATGAAGTCCATTAGCACCCTGGGTTCCCAAAGCGGGAACCCAGGGTGATACAAAAAAAGGATTTTTCTTCCTACAATGGGGTGAGCGCGGCGTCCCGCTGTAGGAAGGAACATCCTTTTCCAATATGGCCACCATGGAAAGGGAAGGTGGGGCTCCATACGGAGCCCCGCTTCCCTTTCCATGGCAGCCTGCAGAAGGCGAATAGAGAGCCCTATAACCATATTTCCACGAGCACATTTTCTTTTCCCTTTGAAACCTATCCCACTTTTGAAAAACTTTACCACTTTGCCGGTCCTGGGTGGATATGGCCACTTTAACCCCATTGGTAGTCCTCTGTGGTCATGGCCAGTAGCCAGATTGTCCAGGTAATGACCTTACAGCATGACCCAGGCAGTCTGCCCACTGCCCATGGCCACAGGCTATACCTTGTTCACCAAAGCTATATCACTATTTTTTGTACCTACATTATGACACTTGACAAAAAATAAAACACAGGAACATTTGCAAAACCATGCTGTAAGGTCCTTGCCAATGCTCACTTACACAAATTTGCTAGAAATCCACCCATGTTTTATTTTTTTCAAAAGTTTCAAAATGAATGTACATACAATAGTCATATCACTTAGCCCCCACATGACAAAATCTATTCAGACTTTGCACAAACATTCAAGATTGGATCTATAATCTTTCTGATAAACTTTGTTCAAATTCATCAAACGGCAACAAAGTTATAAGCCATCTAAAAATGTTGAGACCCCCATCTAATTTAGTCCCCTCTTGGCAAAATTCTACCAAACATTGCAAAAACTTTTATATCTAGGTCTAAAATCATTTTGCAAACTTTTGTGCAGATTCATTAAATGACACCACGTTTAAAAGCCTTTACAATATTTTGGAACCCCCCCTCTAATTTTGCCCTTTTTGACCAAATTCCACCAAACATTTCAAAAACATTTATATCTAGATTTTAAATAGTTTTGTAAACTTTTGTGCAGATTCGTCAAATGGCACCAAATGTATAAGCCTTTGAAATATTTTGGGGCCCTCCCTCTAATGTTGTTCCCTTTTGACAAAACAGCTCCACACTTTCCAAAACCATTCAGAATCAGGTCTAGAATAAAATTAAATTTGTCATGCAGTTTCATTGAGTATCACCAAGGTTATGAGCCATCCAAAAACTGCTTTTCACCATCCCTGTAATGCAGAAATAGACACAGATGTCCCAGAAGTGTTCGCAAACATCACAGGACTGTACCCGAACATCCGGACTGTTCACGGACTTCGGGGATGGAAAACCGGCGCTTTTTGGCTTCTTACGGCCCATCTTATCACATCCTCACCCCCTCACCTCCCTAGAGATTATTTGATGAGTTTGACAAGGGCAAAGTTGTGTTTTTTAATATGTTTGTACCGCGATGTTCGCAGACAATGGATGTCCGCAAATCCAACATGGCCGGTGTTTCCAAAAATCTGACGCACTTCATGCTTTTCACCATCCAATCAGGGGGCGGGCCCGATGTCGGCGGACATCACATCACCCTCTAGGCCAATCAGATGCCCGTCCGCGGACGGAACAGGGAAATGAGTCCCCGGACCGAACCCAGATATCACTCATTTATTTGTTCCTACTTTTGGACCATTTTAAAAAGTACTACTGGACGTATTTACACCAAATTTACAAAAGCATGCTTTTGGGACCAAGCCGCTGCTCCTGCCACAAATTTGCTGAAAATCCGTCCAGCAGTTTGGGCTGTAGACGTGAGCACATTTTCTTCTATTGTGTCTATGAAATTCTGGGACCCCCCTGTAACTTTATCCCCCCTTGATGAAACCTCACCAAACTTTGCAGTATCAATTTGATGAGGCCATATACCTTTTTTATTGCAAAGTTTGCTAAGTATTCGTCGGGGGGGCAAAGTTATAAGCCACCCAAAAAGGGCTCTTCCTATGGTTTGAGCAACTTAACCATAACTACCGCAGGCCCTGTGATACAGTACACACTGTTGAAAGCTGCATCCACTGGTAAAGGCCAAAATCTGTGGTTGGTAGCTCATTAGTGTTTTAAAATGTTCAGTGCACATGGGTGAAAGTTGTGACCACTGTCCATAACTGAAGGCCATGACTAGTACCCATTCATGTGTTAAAATATATTTGGCCATGCTCATTGCCAGTTACTGTTGGAATGTAATTGGTGATGTCATCAGTGATGTGATCTGTGATGTCATCATTGTGGTCAGAGTTTGTGCAACGGGGGCACGAAATCAAGATGGCTTTAGCTGAATTTCCAGGGTTTTGTTACATTAAGTTCTCACCTTAACGTCCCTGCGACTAAAGTTTTATTTCAAAGGTTTTGTTACAATGTATTGCTCACCTTAATGTCCCTGCAACTAAAGTTTTTTTCTTGAATTTCAAAGGTTTTGTTACAAAGTATTGCTCACCTTAACGTCCCTGCAACTAAAGCTTTTTCCTTGCATTTTAAGGGTTTTGTTATTCCATATTGGTATTGATATTGATATTGATATTTTATTTCTATTGCGCTCGTACACAAGTGTTTCAGAGCACGACAAGGCAAGGGAGGGGAACAGGGGAGAACAAAACAGCGATCTATCTAGGCCCAGTGACATTGAGAACGTGCAAGTGCATGGGAGAGGGGCAGGGGGAAAGTGTATGGGAGAGGGGGAGGGGAAAAGTGCATGGAAGGGGGAGAAGTGGAAAGTGCGAAGCAGAGGAGAAACAGATAAATAACAATAAATAAATAATAAAGGCAACAAACAGTGGTAGTGCAGCCAGCAATTTGCAAGTGCTAGGTTTAAGGCAGCATACATGGTAGGTCTGATAAGTGCAGGACGAAAAAGGGGAGGGGGCTGTATGGGTACAGATACAGACCCCACTGCAAGGGGTGGCCCGGAGGCAGTGCGGGATGGTGGCAGGGTGAGCGGGTACCTGGGCCCGGAGGACAGAGGGTGGCCAGGTGCATGGTGCCAAGAGAGAACATATCAGCAGGGGAGAGGGGGAGCGAAGGCAGAAGAAAAGAGGAAGGTCTTGAGGTGCTTCCGGAACTGGAGATGGTTCTCCTCAAGTTTTAGAGTGGCAGGGAGGCTGTTCGAGATGGAGGCCCCAGCCGAAGACAGAGATCTACCCCCAGCTCATTTCTTTGAAAAACGACTGCCCCTGAGGGAGTTGGAGGTAGAGAAGCGAAGAGCTCGAGAGGGGAGGTATTTGCGGAAGGATAGCTGAAGGTATTTTGGACCCAGGCCCCAGAAAGCCTTGTGGACAATGCAGAGGGTTTTGAATTTAATCCTTGCAACCACTGGGAGCCAATGGAGAGATTTCAGAGCTGCAGAGATACGATCCCAGGCTTGAGGCCAAGGACAAGTCTCACAGTCCTGTTCTGGATTAGTTGCAGAGGGTGGAGAGTAGAGGCAGGTAGATTTAGAAAGAGGCTGTTACAATAGTCCAAGT
Organism: Ambystoma mexicanum; assembly: GCF_040938575.1. NCBI lineage: Eukaryota > Metazoa > Chordata > Amphibia > Caudata > Ambystomatidae > Ambystoma > Ambystoma mexicanum. The sequence continues at coordinate 721,223,172 of NC_090934.1, forward strand.
TAGAGAGAACCAGAGCTTGGGATACCATGAGCTTCTGGGGGAAGGAGAGGAAAGGCAGAGTACCTCTGAGGAGGTGCAGTAGGAAATTTGACTTTTTAGAGACCTCAGAGATGTGGGCGGAGAAGGAAAGGGTGGAGTCAAAGATGACCCCGATGTTCTTAGCCTCGCAGGTGGGGGTAGGAGGAGGGCCAAGGGAGGCCAGCCAGAGAGTGAGAGGAAAGGATGGTGAAGGTGTGCCGATGAGGAGGATCTCCGTCTTGCTGGCATTCAGACAAAGATCATTGGCGGCACACCAATCTTGAATGGCAGTTAGGCAATCAGAGATGAGAGAGGGAGAGGAGGTGGCAGAGGGCAGCCTGAAAATAAGTTGAGTATCATCAGTGTAGCACTGGAGATTTGAGCATAAAGTGGCAATGCAGTGGGCGAGAGTTGCCAGGTATTGGTTGAAAAGCCAGGGCGAGAGGTTAGACCCCTGGGGAACACCACAGGTAGAGAGGAAGATAGATGAAAGGAAGGACCCAAGTTGAACCTGGGAGGGTCGATCTGAAAGGAAAGAGGTCAGCCTGGCCAGAGCCTGATCAGTGATACCCAGGTTTTCACGGAGACGGTTGAGCAGGATGGTATGGTTGACCGTGTCGAAGGCAGAAGAGAGATCGAGGAGGATGAGGACAGAGGGAATGTTAGAGTCAAGGTTGGAGAGCAGATCTTCATGGATGTTCATGAGAGCCGTTTCCCTGCTTCTGGCAGCTCCGAAGCCAGAATGGTGGTCATGGAGACAGCCAACAGAATTTGAGTGAAGGTTAAACTGAGAGATGGCCAACTTTCCCAGGAGTTTGCCCAAAAAGGGAGTAATGGAAATTGGGTGATAGTTAGCTGGACAAGAAGGATCAGCTGTGGGTTTCTTGACAAGAGGATGCACAAAGGAGTGCTTCAGAGTGGAGGGGAAGGATCCCGAGGCAAAGGAGTGAAATTCCATAGATTTTTAGAACGCTTCCAGACCACTAGTACGGTCTTTAGCCATGGACAGTGGGCATGGCCTTTGGCTGTGCCCACTGTCCATTTTAAAACACTACCAGACCACTAACCATGGCCTTGGGATTGCAGGCTTTGAGAACTCACAATGTTTTTAGCAATGGGCAGTGAGATTAAATCATTTGCCATGGAGCACACACTTTGGTTAAGCAGCGTTCTGCAAGCAGTACACCCCTTTTCAGGGACATCATTTAGGCAAAGGCCGATTTAGCACACCCATTCGGCCAAAGCGCTTCTTTCGGCGCACCCTTTTCGGAGCACCCTTTACAGCGCGAAAGCCATTTTGGCACGAGGGATGTTCGGATGTGTCTGACATTGCAGCCAGATCTAAATGCTCTCATGCTAAATAAGATCACAGGACTGCACTGCAAAAAACCTGCCACCACTCACTTGTTTTGCTTTTCTTTTCTTTTTAACCAATTTATTTAAGCAAACAGGCAGACAAATTGGGCACAGGCTTTTCTTTTAATTAAATTAAATTAGTTAAATACAAACAAAAAAAACAGCCTTGAACCCTGGTCTGCCAGAGTTCGAGGCCCAGCATTTAATCACTAGGCCCCAATCACTTGGTGCTTCATGGGGCATACATTTCATACTTAGCCTTTAATTTAATATGTTCAATGATAAAAGGCGAGGTATGAATCTTGTGAAAATCCAAACAATAACATAATTGTTGCATAATAGTTATGTGCTGCATCTCAGACTCCTTCAGGCCAGGGTTCTCTGATAGCAGCGTTCAGCATAAATGTGATTTGTTTAATTTCATTTTTTCTGTTTTATAATGTTGCCCAGAGACAGTGTAGTCCTCTTTTTAAATATATGTGCAATGTAAGGGGGACTGTGTGGTGTGAGGGTGTTCATGTCATCTCAGAGGTTGTGCATGCAATGTGTGTATGTGTTTGATGTGAGCGTGTATGTACATGGTGTGTAGTTGTTTGTGAGGGATAGTTGCATGCAGTTTATAATGTTGCAGTAAATGAATGTGCTTCATGTTTAAACATGTTCAAATCTGCAACGACGGTGTAATACATGTCCCATGCTGTTTTACAATGTTGCAGTAAATACTTCTTTTTTAGGTTTAACCCATATTACAAAATGCAAAGTGCCTGCAGGTTCATGCCAATTGTGACCTGTTGCGCCAAAACATCCTTGCGCAGAGAAGTACAAAATGCAAATTGCCTGCAGGTTCATGCCATGCCAATTGTGACCTCTCACGCCAAAAAATTCTTGCGCCGAGAGGTCCCTGCCCCAACTTGCTGTGTCTCATCTTACTTGCCCTCTCATCATTTCCCCTCCTCACCCCATGTCTGTCTTCTAAAAATACTCTGATTTGTAAAGCTAACTTAAAAGTACACTTACCACAGTGTCACTCAAATATATGAATCCTTATAGACCTATGTTAGGCAAAAGTGTACAATTTTGGCATTCTTCCCCCCCCCCCCATCTTGACTGTGAGACTACAAATACCAGAATGCAATTCCGCAAAAGGCAAACAAATTGTCTCTGAGTGCAACACTTCCAAGGACTGACAGTAGCACAGTTTAAAAAAGGTAAATAATTCAGATGTTTATTCAGTCACCCATCCATGCAGTAACCGGGACTGACCCTGCTTAGCTTCAAAGCAAGAAAAGGGCCAGTCATTCCGTTAAGTGGTCTTGCAAGTTTGGCTCATTTATCAGGCAACATGGCGTTAGGAGGCTGGCCTCTTCCTCACTTTGATACTAAGCAGAGTCTGTCCAGATTACTGCATGAATGGGAGACCTGGATGACACTTAAGTCACTGGCCATGGCCTTCAGCCAGTGATTTTCCACTCCCATTAACCCAGAGGGAAACCTCACTGCTAAGAGCCTAGCACAATCCTTAAGAGTACATAAACAGAACAAACTTCCAGTGTTGTTCTGCACAGGGTTTTGCAGGAAGCACGAATGGAAACAACCCTCTGCAGAGTCAGAGTCCTGACACCTTCTGTTATTTTCTTATCTCCAGCAAGGCCGGCTCACCTACCACAGAGAGAGGCGCCAACAGCAATTTGTGGTGTGGGTTCCTCTCCGGACAGGGAGCCCTCAGACTTCAAAAAGAAATCGCTGTTTTTCTTAAGTCACTCTGCTTTATAAAGAAATTATTTCCATACAGAAATAATTTTTTTATGAAGCAGAGTGACTTCAAAAGGAAACTATTTCTTTTTGAAGTCTGAGGACAGGGGGCCCCCTCCGAGGACATGTGGCTGAAGGGGCCCCGCTATGCCAGTGGCATTAGCTCCTCTATAGGCCAAGGCCTGATTCTCTAATAGCTAAGTCGCTGATTTAGATTATGAAAAGGTGGATTCTGACCTCAGGATCACTACTGGCTTTTGACAACTGCTCATTTAATAGGATTGCATACAATGTTTGTGAGAGTCTATTCCCCGGCATGCATTCCCCTACTCACCCCCCCACCCCACTTAACTTTATGGTGGCATACTTCTGTGTGCGCCGCTGACTCCCTGCTTCCCCTTTTGGAAAAAGAAACACAAAGGGTTGCACTGAAGGTATATTTATTAACCGAATAGAAATAATTGAATCAGTTTAAAGATAAACAAGTTATACACCCTTGAAATTCCAATGCCAATTGTGACAAATAACCATCCGGCGTACCAGTGGTCCATGGTTGAATATCGGCTTCTAAACCATCAATCAGCCCCACACCTCTAAAACACCAGAATGGATTCATACAGATTGGAATAACAAGCAAATTATAACCCTCCTTGTCCAATTTTGGTAATCTGGACTGACTAGCAGTCTTATATCCAAAATTGTGGATCGTTGATTAGTTGCAACACAGCGAAAATACAAATATAACCCAATGATAAAAGGAGTGTCCAGACAAAGTTGTATTAAACATATCTACGTTATTAATCAAATCAGACAGTCTAACAACACTACAAAACACAACCCACAGTTTCAAAAAAGGAAAGCGATGCACCATGATACTAACAGGAGGGTAGTCGTATGGTTGATAACCACAACAATTTGTTGAGGTTGCTTGGCTTTATCACAAAGAGAGGAATGGGTCTTACAAATGTCTCTAGGGGCCTTCTGGGAAGGACCAGGAGGACAGAGCCACAATGTACCTTGTGCTGTAGATGTTCTTGGAGCTTGGTCGAGTGTAGCAGGATGAAAAGCAGCAGGCTGGCCTACATGGTGGCTCTGGGTCAGGAATCATTGGCTCAGTGCTAATCGGTGGTTCTGAAGCACTGGTCAAGTGGTCTCAGATGTCGTTAAGTGACCGCAGCTTGACAACGGTTAGTATTGAAGTCAGTTGCAGACCAAGGAATTCGATTGGCTTGAAAATGTCCTGTAAGGCAGATGTTAGTAGATACTCATTGCTGCACTTCTCCCATCTTTTTCAATGGGCTTGTGTCATCCTTTAAGGTGGATGGACCAAATCTGAGTAGTGTTTTGAAAGCAGCAGCCTTGTCCTTGGTTGTAGGTTCAGAGACCTTCTGGCGCTTCCTATCCAGAAAGCATGCTGCACAGCAGAGCAGGGCATGTTGTGTGCTGGCTGGCTACCAGTTCGGCAGTGGCTGGAGGGTCCTCAGAGTTCTGTATCTCCCTCTGTTCCCTGAGAGATGTTTAGGGGAGGGATCGTGTTTGCCTCTTTGGATATCCTGGTCTTCCTTCACTGGTGGAATATGTAAGGCAGACTGTATCTCCAGCCAGGGTCCAATGTTGAGTTCTCATTTCTTACTTCTCGTGAAGTCTTCATATGTTCTTCCAAAATAGGGGATTGGCCCTCTTTTGAAGCCAAGTGGGCCACAGTGATTTAGTGTAGGCTAAGCCTACCTTAATGAACCTATCCTCGGGTCCATACCAACAATCTCCTCTATGCATGTGGTCATAACTAGAGTGCCTTGCAACATGAAAGGTAAAGGGGTGAAAACAGGAACAAAAAGGTGTGCCACAGAACTTAAATGGTGGAGCACTTCTCTCAACAGAGCAATCTCTGGGCATGCTTCTTTGTGATACTAACTCCCATCCATCTTACTGTATGTTGTTGATCAAAGGGTCTCACTGGTTAATGGATCTCTCTGTGGTTCCTGATTAACGTGGCAGGTCTCTCTTGAAGCTGCAGCAAGACCATACTCTCTGGCTCCAGCAAACCACATTCCTGTATCTTATGAATGGGCCCCCTCGTGGGGTGTCCGAATGTAAACAACAGACCCAGACTGTACAGTTCAGTGCCATCGATACTGAGAGGTGGGAGTTTGCTTCAGTTTGACACCGTTGCATTTGAAATTTTGTTGGGTTTCCTACCTACTTTGTTATCCTCTACAGCCAGGCCCTGTGGGGCCCTGTTTCAGATACCCCCTGTTGGTATGATAATCACTGCCACCAGCTGCAGGGCCTAACAAAAGAGCAGGGCAGATCCATGGAGCCTTTGTCCGTTAATCAGGCTCACCATGGAAAGAGGGACATGGGCCCTCCCCCGTCCTGGAGATGACTTTGTTCATTACTGGGCTGTGACATTCCAGCTAAATATGACAGGGGTGCATGGTGCCTGGAGGTGTTGTCCAGCTTGTAGTACATGGGTCTATATTTTGTTGTGGTGTGAGCATAGGAAAATGTGTGTGGATCAGCCCCACACATTTTTATGAGATTGGTCTACCATCATTCCATTTCATTAAAACATTTTAAAAAAGCCCAAGCGAGCACACACCACAGTGCAGAGGGTCGAATTCCTCTCATGCTCCCAGCCTCAACATGTGAAACACCACCCTACTGAGGGTCTGGTTCGTCATCTAGGTGAAAGTACCAGCTGAGGCTATCTGCATTTCCATGCTGGGAGCCTGGCTTGTGCTGGATGTCCATATCTAATGCCTGTAGGGAAATGATTCAACGCAAAAGCTTAGGGCTCTCCCCTTGCATGGCCATTAACCATTGAATAGGCCCGTGCTCTGTTTTGATCGGAAAGAATGACCCAAAGGTATAGGGTTTCAGCTTCTTTACTGCCCACACAACCGCCTAAGGCTCCTTTTCAATGATGGCATTTTTTCTTTTCCCTTTTTGTCAATCACCTGCTAATGTAGGCAACAGATGGCTCTACTGTTTGAGAGCTCAACTGTTCCAATCCCAAAATCACAAGCGTCTATCTGGATAATGATCTCCTGACCATAGTCTGGCACTTTCAGAGTTGGGACCCCGCACAATCTAATTTTCAAATCCCGAAACGAGGTTTGCCAGCAAGTGGTCCAAGTAACTTTTGACATCTTTTTGGAAGTTATATCATTCAGGGGCATGGCAAAGGTCCTGTACCCCTTGATGAAATACCGGTAGTACCCTGTGATACATAGAAAGGCTCTCACCCAGGTATGTGTGGTGGGGATATCCCAATCCTTCTCAGCTTGTACCTTTGCTTCGAGAGGTTGTATCTTACCTCCACCAACCAGGTGGCCTGGGTAAATCACTGTGCCCTGCGCTATCTGCAACTTCATGGCCTTGATAGTCAGGCCTGTTTTCTGCAGTGCCTGAAGGACTTGTTTCAGGTGGAATAAATGATCCTCCCAGTTGTGGCTCAACACAGCAATGTCATCTAAATAATTGACACTGAAGTTTTCCCATCCAGACATAACCAGGTTAACCATCCTCTGAAAAGTGGCAGGGCATTCTTCAATTCAAGGGCATCCCAGTGAACTGCTAATGTCCTTCTCGGGTTGAAAATGCTGACCTCTCTCTTGCTCTGTCAATTAAGCTGACCTGCCAGTACCCTGCCATGAGGTCAGAGGTACTCATGTACTTGTCAGCGTCGAGCTTGTCAATGAGCTCATCTGCCAGAGGAATGGGTTGAGCATCTGTTTTCATGACAGAATTGAGCCCCCAGTAATCAAGACAAAAGTGGACTTCAGTCTCCCCACCATTGGTCTTTTTAGGGAGCAGTATCAATGGGCTAGCCCAGGGGATGTGGGATGGCTGCATCACTCCTAGGGACAACATCTTGAAAACATACTCTGTGATGGTTTCCCTGACCTCATCGGACATCCAATGAATCCTGATCTTAATCAACTTACTGTCTCCAGTGTCCAAATCATGGGTGCACCAATCTCCGCGACTTGGAGTCAGCAAAAACAGACTGTCAAACTGTCCCAATAAATGATGACAGTCTGTCAATTTCTGTTCTGACACGTCCGTTGCAAGGTTGACACCTTCCACTGACCCTCTGTGGCTTCTGTGTGCAGGACGTCTGGGAAGTGATTGGTCTCCTCCTCAGTCTCTACATCTGTCAGTAAAGCCATGGCCTATAATAAGGTTTCAGACAGTTAATGTGAAAGACTCTGCACATTAGGTTCTTTCATGTTAATGAGATAATTTACATCACTGACTTTTTCAAGCACACAGTAAGGCCCAGTCCACTTGTTCTCAAGGGCACTGGGTTTGATATTCCACACCCACTGGCCTGGAGAATAAACTGTCACTGTGGCCTTCTGGTTATGCCAGGGTTTCATCAGCTCCTGACTGGCTGTTAGTTTTTTTTCATCAACTGTTCCATGTGCTTTGTCGATCTAGGCCGAAGGCCAAGTACATAGTCTACCACATCTTGTGTGGGGGATGAGGGGTTGACCTCCCATCCCTCTATCACTGGACTGAGGGGACCTCATGCAGGGTGTCCTAACAAAAGATCAAAGGGGATAAACCCTACTCCATTCTGTGGTGCCTCTGTAGAGAGACAGATGTACACGTCATTTATTGAGCCCACCCACTCACCTCCATCGTACTGGAAGAACAGCAAGAAAAAACTGTGCATGACACAGGTATCATCCCAATACCACATCATAGATATGAGAGACGTTATGCGCTCAGACAACCGTATCGAATGTATCCTCAAACTGATGCAGTAGACATTAGCCTGCAGACACCACTGGACATAGAAGAACTATAAGTAAAGTTTGACAGATGTGAAGTGACGTCATGAAGAAGAGAAGATACATGGACGCACTAAATTCGATGTATGAATATATAAAGAATGAAGATGAGACTAAAGTGACAAAGTAAACATATATGCGAATACTAGCAGTACCACCCAGAGTTGCAAGGGTCTGTAGCTGACATGCACGTGGGGTCTGCTATAGCCTTGTTTATGTTTAATTATGTCATAACTTCCTTCCTTCCTGCAAAATTGACAATCTCGCAAAATTACCCATACTGATAGCACAGGGCCAGAACCTGCCCTGTGCAGGGCGAATGGTTGGGGTTGGTCAAAGTTCACTATCGCCAGTATACCCCAGGCTGGTCTGTCGACCTTGGGCCAAAATGTCAGCCCACCAACTGTTATGGCGCTGGAGCCAACCCTGAATATACAAACAAACTATCACAGACCTGAATGCACTGCTCCGGACCTCGCCCTGTGCTGGCCGAATGGGTGGTGTTGGTGAGATTTCACTATCGCCATTACACCCCAGTCTGGTATGCTGAACTTCGGCCAAAGTTTTAACCCATAAACTCTTATGGGGCTGCAGTCAGCCCTGAATATACAACCAAACTTTCACAAATCTAAGTGCACAGGGCCGTACCCCGCCTTTTGCAGAGCAAATGGGTGGGGTTGTTGAGATTTCACTATCGCCAGTACACCCCGGACTGGTATGCCGATCTCCGGAAATCACCCATATTAATAGCAGGGCAAATGGATTGGGTTGGTCAAATGTCATTATCGTCAGTACACCTCAGACTGGTATGCCTACCTTGGGCCAACATTTGAGCCCACCAACACTTATGGGGCTAGAGCCAACCACAAACATACAAACTTTCCCTAATAAATATATATATATATAGATAGATGAAGAAAACCATATGCACTAAGATGATAAGTAACAAGAAATGTAGTAGATGTATATACACAGAAAGGCATGGTAGATAAGACAACGTAGAAACTTGCTAAAGTAGGAAATAGAACACGAGTAAAGCAACCATGTTGGGAAAATGGACGTCGGCATTGTGTAAAAGCAAGCTAGAAGACTCGATAGGGGGAAGACCAATGCTACAGAGCTGACAAGCACTGGAATACCAACTTGTGCAAAAACAAAGGGTATTTGCTTGGCTCAGAGTCAAGGATGCCTGTTAGGGAGAATTCTCCAGAATTACTAATTTCCCTTACCTACTGAGTCCCTCAGCAGCTTTGCTTATTTTCTAGGATTTTTTTTTTCACCTGGTAAGAGTGTGAGCCTTTTTTCCCACTCTTACATGTGTTTTGCTGTGTGTGTTTTAACCTTCTTGTGTTCATGGACTGTGGAGCCTCACCTACTCCATAGGCATCATCTTTTTACTGTGTGTTACACAGTACCTTCAGTGCAGTGACACAGGGTTGTCTTTTAGTCTTCCCAAATCGGACTCCATTTTCTCAGACTGACTACTGTCTCCCAGAACATGTAAAGTTGCCATTTACTTTATTAGTCTCTTTAAAATCCACAGGCCCAGTGCAAACTATCTTACATAGAGTACTGGAAAGGGTTTTTGTCTATTTCTCTTGGAGCATTGTTTCGCTCCCTTTTCATCAAGACATGGCTGGTGGCATTGGTAACTACCCTATTTTTCCTACTGCGGTTATCTTAAATAACCTTGTTGTTGTTTTAGGCTATCTTGGTAGCCTCGAACTTAAACCCGCTGGACCATATACGTTTTTATACGGTTTCGGCTGGGTTTATTCACCATTTCTTTTTGAAAATGTCTTTCTCCTGTTTACTCCCTGCGCCAAACCAGGTTTGGTTCCTTTGTTGACTATGTTTTCGTGGGCTTCTCCGCAGAAGCCCTCCTTAGGCGCCTGAAAGTCTGGGTAGGCAGGATGTGAGGGAGGGGTTTTACGACCCCTGCCATGGGTTCCCTTGGTAACCCAAGTCACTCTCCTTTTTGATTGGCTAGGTGACTGTCCCGCCAGGACAGCCACCCTGCTGTGTGATTGACAGCCAGGCTGGGTGAATGGGGGAAAACTGCATAAAAAGCAGGTCTCTGGGGTTGGAAAGGCAGAGTCGCCACTGGAACGAAAGAACCAACGAGGAGCTGACAGAAGAGGACCCCTACAGCGACTGAACCGCCCGGTAAAGCCCTGCTGCAGGTCCGAATCTTCAGACTCCAACGATAGAGAAGATCTACCAGGAATCTTCTTCCCCTGAGCTGGTGGGACCAACCAGTTCACCCAAACTGCAAACCAGGACTCCCTCCTCTGGTCAAATTTGCTGTACAGAGCTACAGTGAACCGGATAGCCAGGAAGGTCGGACCCTGCTTGGGTTTTAAGGAGCGCACCTTTTATTTGTTGCTTTGCTCTGCTGCTGCTTTCTTCCCTGGGCAGTGCAGGACCCTCTAGTCTTCCTACTTCATGTCAGTCTGACAGTCGCTTCAGGAACCGTGAGCCTGCAGGACCTGCCAGGAACGTCTGCCTCAGCTACAGCTTATTCTCCATTTAAAGGTACTGTGCAAATCTGGTTGTTCGTTTTGTCCAGCCGCGGTGAAGGTGTGTGAAACCTTTTGCCAATCCGAGGGCTTGTCCTTCTCTACTCTTTACACTAACTTTTCTGCCAACCAACTTCGTCCAGAACTCTTGGCAAAAACATAACCGCAAACTACCCTGAACTGTGTGATCTTGAGCAAAATACTTTTGTCCTATTGACTTTGGCCCTAAGCCTTTTTGATTTGATTCCATCACTGTAGTTCCTCTTCCTAGATTGCCCTGCTTACTTAACTGTTGGTGCTGCTCAATTTGTATATAACTTTATCTTTCCCTCCCTTTTTACATTGTTGGAGTGCCATTTTGCTCACACTTCATTTTTTAGCTTAACTTGTCCAGAATCTATTGAGAGTGGTGTGGTGTATTAAGAGTTTAATTTTTCAACTGCTTTACTTTAGTGAGATGTTATACAACTGATGTGTAAATAAATGTATATTCTTTTACTCAGAAACCTTGTGTCAGTGTTTGTTTGAATCATAGTAATTGCTGTCCTTTGTGTAACTATTGATACTGCTCACTTGCTCTTGAGATAAGTCTGGCTGCTCAGCCAACGCTACCACTTTACTGTGTAGTACAGGTTTGTGCCAAAGGTGAAATTGTACTGTCACTTGTAGTCTTAATTGTGTGTGGTGTTCCCAAAGGGTACTGCATATAATTCTGCCTAACAATGCCACAGAAAGAAGCAATTGCATGGATTGAAGGGAGTCGAAGAGGATAAACTACACATGCAGGACATATTTATCTTCGATTACATAAAGGATTGAACAGTTGTGAGTTCCAAGTATTGTTCAATTAAAGATGCAGAAAACTCATGCAGAATGGAGCAACCAAGCCTCTAGAGACCAAGGAGAGTAATAGCACCACATATAATTGAATCAAATGGCACTAAATAGAAGGGAAAAATAGAAAAAATCATGGTCTTCTCACATGGAATCAGGACCGGAAAACAAAGTATATTCATAAGGCTCCAGATGAAAATAACAATGTACCTTCACTCCCTTTAAAGTTCTGAGGAATAGAACAGTCGGCAAGGTCAACTACAAAGAAGAAGCCTTGGCGTAGTGGCTAAGTGATGAGAGTTGGTAGGCTAATTAGCTATGAAAGTCATTTGTCCGACGTTGTTATCTTGCACCTGTTTTCGTTGCTTACGTGCTGCTAACGAGCCAAATGTCTGTCCAAAGTTGGTAAGTGAGTGCCAACCAATCATGAGGGCCTATGTAATGGTGGATCATGCATTGTAGCACAAGCCTATCCGCTGCTGGTATTATGTTATTACCTGTATTTTATGTAGCTAGAGGTGGCTCAAGGCGTGTCTACCAGATAAGAGGCATCCATTGATGACACTAGCACCTATACAAACTAAAAATATACGTTACCCTTAATCAATCCCTCCACCCAGTAGGTTTCTACTCTTAGCTACGTTGGATGATGTCATAGCTGATGTACATTGAGGTATAAAATCTTTTGTGTAACTGAAATGCATTGAGAGTGTGTGAGCTGCAATCTATTGAATCACCAGGTTTCCCTACTGATAATAAAGTAGCATTTTGCCATATTCCTTGAGCCTGGTCGGTAATTTGAGCCAGAGATGATGTATTGTGGTTATCCCACCCGGCACTTGTAGCACTCTATGTGCTATTTCACACCTCCCTCTAGCTGAAAAGCAGGTATGGCAGGGAAATATCCCATTTCCTCCTCAGTTGCTCTTCTAAGTCAACTATCATGACTTTCAGGGTCTTGGTCAACTGCTCAACAAGCTTGTCCGTTTGTGGGTGGAAGGATGTAGAGAACCTGTGACTCTACACTCTTCACACATAGCATTCAAATACGCTGATATGAAGTTTGTTCCCTTGTCTGAAATGATTTTCTAGGGGAAACTAACATGGGATAATATCCCAATCAGAGCCTTTTCAACTAGAGGGGCTTTGATGCTTCTCCAAGGGACACCAAATGGCGTGGTCTACCAGCGCCAAGATGAATCTGTTCCCTGAGTTGGTTTTGGGATCCAAAGGACCCACAATGTCCATGCCTATTCTCTCGAAAAGGCCGCCCAACCATGGGTAGTAGAATTAAGGGGGCCTTTGTGGCACAACCTGTCTTGCCAGAAGCTTGACAAGTCAGGCAACACAGGACAAATTCCTTGAACATTATGCCAAACTGGGGCCATTAAAAGTGTGCAGAAAACCAGTCTGACGTCTTAGTCACTCCCAAGTGACCCGCTAAACGAATTTGGTGAGCCAAATCTAAAATGAACTTTCTGTGGCATTGAGGAATCACCAGCCTTCTGGTGACCTTATCCTCAAAGTCTTTTGGCTCACTGTACAGAAGTCCATCCTGCCATTACACTTTGAACAGTCCTGGTGCCTTGCCCTCAGCCTGCTCCTCTGCCTGATTCTGCAGGCCTGCCAGAGTGGGGCACTCTCTCTGGGCTTTGAAGAAGTCAATCTGATCTGGGCTCCCAGCTGATGCAAACTCATCCAGGTTGGGCAGGCCCTTTTGATCTGAACTCACCTGGTGCACCACCTCAGGTTCTTATCCTGTGCCAGACCACTCTGAAATCGTTGAGTTCCCTACTACCAAAGTAGAGTCCTCAGTGGCTACTGGCCACTCTCCTGCAGGAGTAGTTGACTCAGCAGTGTTGGGAATTAAAACAGGGGCTACCACCCATTCTGGTCCCTCCATTAATCTCTCTGGATGCACTCCAGGTCCTAAGGCACTGAGAGCCTTCAATCTGGAGGCTACTTTAGTCTTTCATCTGGTAGCCACTGCAACTATCGCAGTGTCAGGAAGATCATTAGCCAACAGACAAGGGACAGGTATTTAGTCTTTCACTGCTACACAGTGCTGGGTTGTTTCATCTCACCAGCTGAACTCTCCTATCACCAAGGCGCACTTACGCTTTCTGTCAAACACTCTGATGCTACAATCAGGCCCATCAATATACTGGCCTGGCTGTTCCCATTGCCGGGTGACAGCAGTGATGCTAACTGCAGTGTCTGTGACTGCAGGGGTTTTGTGCCCATTGATATAAACATGCTCTGAAATCGGGTGAGTATTATTGGGAACTGGGATATCTTCTGGAGACCCAGTACAATTCCCACTCAGTGAAACCAATCCACATTCAGCCACTCCTTAGCCTAGTGGGAAGTTCTCCTCTAGGAGGCTCACACTAATGATGGCCTTCTCCATGAGTCCGCAAAAACAAAGGGGTTATGGCTGGAAGGTTTAGAATGAATCTTAACCTCAGGCATTGCTCTAGGAAACCCTTAAGACCATTGTTCTTCGCCTGCCAAGCCATTACACAAGGGGAAAGACCATGTGCAAATCAGGCTTCGTCCCGCCCCAAAAGGGGCAGTCCATCCCAAACTGCTAGGTCACATCCCTTCTGCATGAGACCACAAGCATCCCGAGACATGTTTTGGCACTGTCGGGCCTCATCAGTGAGTAGTAGCTTGAGTCTCTAGGCCCAGCAAGCACAGGATCCAACATCCACTATGGCTTGCTTGGGTAAGCCCTTGCAAGCAGGATCCCCTTTCCTATGGCCCAACTCCTTACACATGAAACAACCTTTAGTTTGTGAGAACACAGGTGTCACAGTTTTAGGAGTTCCTGCACTCTTCTTTTCTGTGTTTATGGCTGAACAAAATGCTTAGGATTTTCCTTCATTCTTTTAGGGACCTGGCTTAGAAGAGGAATGAGTTGGACCTTTGTCCTTCCCATCCTTGTTACTTTTCCTATCTGAGGATTTCTCATCTGGTTTGGCTGTGCTTACTAGAGCCTTTTTCTGGATTTGAGTACTCACAAACCTGTTGGCAGCCTTGGAAATTGAACTAACCTGAGTCTCCCTGAACCACAAAACAGATACAGTATATGTACATTTCCAGGACAGTTAACACACTCCCACATCTCCAACATGTTCCCTTACATAGTCATCACCCAAAATACAAATGGGTTTGCCCTGTACAAGGAAAGCTAATCCCTGTGATCTCATTGACTGCCTTCACTTTGGCAGCATCCCCTCAGACATACAATCGTCTTGACATTGCAAATACAAGCACAACCATCATGTTGGGTTTCTTTCTGCAAATAACACAACCCTAACATGGGATTCCACTTGATCACAGACCTTCAATGCTAAATCTGATACACATGATTTATATATGGACACTTTATAAGGCTATAGAGAACTAACAAAAGGCTCCTTCGATCAGGCACTAACTTGTTTTTCCAGACACTCTGACACCCTGGATATTTATTCTTGGTACCCTCTCACCTTTTCATTATGCTCGACCACCAGTACAATCCATCTGTCCTCTGTTCCATTATAATCTTGTTCCTTTAAACTATTTGTCCTTCTTATAGGCCCATGGTCACCTCCACTCCCAGGCACCCTTTTACAATTTTAGCCACTAACCCTAGATTGACACTGCCAGGTGGCAGTTGCTTCTTCAGCCATTCTCTCAATAATTTCCAAGCCCAAACCCTGGGCCTATGCTCTTAATTCTATTTCAGGTTCAAAAAGCTGCTACCATGGTGATGCAGCTGTCGCCCTCCTCTCTTGGCTGGCCACTCGTCTGAACAAGAATGTGTGCATGTTCATTTTTATGTACGTGTATTCAAAACTACTGCATCCAATCATAAAGGGTTTCCCATACAAGAGCATTTTTCCACTTGCTATGAAGCTCTGCTCTTTAAATCTTAATGTGCTAAGTTGCACAATGTGCTCCAATGTTATGTTCACACAATCTTTATTGTGCTGCTACATGTATGCAAATCTAAAATGTATCCCACTAGACACAAAATAACAGTAATCGAAACATTTAACAAACCTCAATTAACTATCACGATACATGCAAAATTGCAACATTGTAGCAATATTGCATCTATTCTTAGCACTAATATGGTGCGTGCAATGTGAATCCCTCCTTCCCATTCAGATACAATCCATCTACCCCAACATCCTTATTCCATTTAGCAACATAATTGTTCAGTGCTAGGGTACCAAAACTTATCATTGTCATAAATGTTTTGGGAGCCTTTTGACATGGCACATCCAAGTACTTTTGGGAATCAGGAATAGTATTTAAAATTAGGTCTTTTTTTATACACTTTTATTTTCGAGAGAGGGGCCCATATTTCCATAAGAAACCACCCCTCAAATGCCTCTTTTAATACAGATATATGGTGCATTCTGTATTTACAGGGGTTTTCCCACAGGTTTGCTAAGACCATCCTGTCTAGAGATCCCTTTACATAGACAAACCACAAGAGCTGTGGAGTTTTTTTGTAATGCTAGCGCCTCTCAGAGTGCTTCCAGATATAGTTTTAACTCAGGACTATTACACAGTTTTAACCAATACAAGACTGGTTTCAATGTGACCACATATATATTGCCATGGAAACCTAGCTCATGTTTTGTGGCGACTAGGGGAGCGGTACACAGATGTCCAAGGAGTTTTTTCAACATTTTATATTCTTCTTTCTCTAAAGATTCTACATTGCAATGCGCTCAAAGTTCGCAACAACAGGATGCAGCCATAACTGCCTACATTGTGTATATCTCCATTACATGAAAAATTGTTTGTCCCTCAAATTGTTTCAGAAATGTAGTCACTACATTCTTGCTAAAAACATAGCTTTTTTTCTCTATCTGGGCAAACCACATGCCAGTTTTGCTTATGGAAATTCACAGATAGGTATACCTGTCAACATCTTCAATTTCGATATTGTTGATAGTACAAGTTCTACGGAACCTAGGAAGAGGTTCCATTTAGACAACATTCAATACCCTTTCTTAGCATCTTAACGCAAGGCTATCTAGTAGCTACTGTAACCCCATAGGGTTTTGGATATTAAAATTGTATCATCTGCAAAGACCAATAATGGCCAGATTGTATTCCCAGGTTTTCGAGCATCTCCATTCACCTCATACATTTGTATTGCAATGTCATTTACGTATAGAGCAAATAAGCAGGGGGGCAACATGGCCCCCGCTTTAATCATTTGGTGATATTGAATTTCTCTGTGGATTCTCCATGGGCTCCCCAGCGTAGCCCAGCAAAGTTATTAGAGTAGAGCAAATTAATTGCATCAGTTATCCAACTGGGGGCACCTAGCTATTTTAAATGTGGCCAAACATGGTTTCTCGGCAGCAAATAAAAGACCATTTGGAAATCTATTAGTGCCACAAATAGAAGAATCTTCTTTATAGAGACATATTTACTAATGAGCATAATTAGTCTAACTAGTTGGTCTGTAGTGGATATAGATTTCCAAAAGCCAGTCTGGATTGGATCTAAAATTTGCTTTGTCTCACACCATTCTTTGAATTTAAGTAAGAGGGCCCTTGGATACAACTTGGATAATGAGTCCAAAAGAGATATTGGGCAATCACTTTGGGCATCGTCCCAATTTCCTTTTTTGTAAATTGTAACTATCATTGCTCCTTGCCATCTTCTTGGGATTGCATTTAAAGATGTTAGCTCATTAAACATTTTAGATAAAATTGGTGCCCATATGTTAACTTGATTTTTAAACACATCGATTGAGATAAAATCCAGACCTGGTGCTTTGTCTCATTTATGTTGAATATTGAACTAGAAGAAAATGGAGTTAACACTATTCTACTCGATTGATGCGTTACAACAAGGTCACAGCCAACATTATCTATTTTGGGGAGTTCTGGCAGATCTTCCGGATAGAAAGATTTGAAGTGGTTGAACCACTCACTTTGGTTATAGACGGTGGTCATTTTTATGAAGGATTTCCCCCTGTGACTATTTTTCAGAACTCTCTGTTTTTAGTTAAAACAGCATTTTCTAACTTCTCCCATTGATTTAGATGATAGAGTTCATTTTTCCCCAGTTGTTCTTTTTAGCTTGCCCGCAATGGGGAAATTTGGTAATGGTCTTTAGGTATAGGCTTTATTAATTATTTTAGAAAAGCTTGCTTAGCTAATCTACACTGTTCATCATACCAGATCTGACTATCCACTGTAAATGTGGGCCAACTCACACCAGTTTTAGATAAAAAATGTTTTGAAATTGCAATCAATTTATTGTAAATGTCCACAGCAGATGTAGCAGGGGTAGATCTACAAAATCCACTATCACTGTCACCAACATTTCATAAAGGCTAAATAGGAACAAATCACCTTTTATTGAAGACCAGTTTTGTGTACATAACTGGCCATTCAACCGCTGCTGTTTGGTCAGTCCTAGTTGTGGGGAAATCGGTATCTGAATGGTCAATAGGTCAATAGTAGTGGGTTGTGGTCACTCTCTGGCCACAGGTGGGCCATAAACATGCTTACAGCAGGCCATGTTTCCAGACCGACTAATATTTATTTTGGGAGGAGTATCATCATCAGCTCAACCATTGCAGGCTCACAATCCATACCCAAAAAACATAGCAGCCAAAAGGCTTGAGAGAGGGTAACAACTCTGAATCACATTATGGTGCAGCTCAGGAATCCCCCAAACCTCAGGCTCTAAAACAGAGTCAGTGAAGTATAGGGAACGGGGTTCAAACTGGCAATTTAAGTCCCCTGCAATAATGGGAAATTATCTGTTTTCCCATCTTGTTTGCTGGGGGTTGGGGAGTAGAACAGAAAACCATATGCCAGAGTACAGTCCTGGCTTCATTTAATATGGTCCCATTCACAATTGCCGCTTTTAAATTTACATTTTCCTGTTCCCCTAGATTTGCCCTTTACACCAAACACGGCAGGTTATCCAATGTACTGGCTTATGAACTCCAATCAAAAGTCCACCTTTTCAAAATCTGTAGATTTCCTAATCATAACTCTTCAATTCTGTAAAGGAAATTAGAACAAATAGCAGAAAAAACCGCATATTAATTTTTTTGTCACTCAAATGCAGTCATTTTTCCCTCGGCGTGAGAAGTTCTCAATTTTAATAGGAGTTGCCAGTTATTTTCTAGTAATTGGAAATATTTATCTCAGGCCTTGTCAATTATAGTTTGATTTTAGGGGACTTCAAATATCGTACTTTTTTTAACACGTGTTTTTCAAATGCGGGGCACAGGCCGCAGCTCACATGTCTGTTTTTAAAATAGTGCCTTTCTCTGCTTTTTTTCTTCAAATTAGATTTCCCTACAACCCATCATGAGAGTATCCACAAGGCATACCTTGCAGCCAAGACCTAAGAGTACAGCATCTGAGATGTGGCTTGCAACCCTGCTCCAAGACACATCACTTAGCCCTTTGTACCCACTGGACAAGAACTGGCGACATGGTTAGTATGTTCTGCAGACCCAAAATAAAACCATTATTGTTAAACCTCTGTAATTAAAAACCTTAGCAATTCACATAAAAAAAAAACATTAGGTAAAGGGACATTATGATTTGTGTTGACCAAAAGTCACAATGTTATTTTTGGTTTCAGGCTCTGTGGCAAATTATTTATTAGGCATACCAAAAGTTTAAAAAAACATATTTGCTTATGTATGCAGCGGCCTCTCACAGCAACTGTCAAGCATGAGTTTTGGTAAGGATTTTGTATGACTGAGTCATTGTAAACAGCAGCCAGACTTAGGCGCAGACAATGGGAATCTAGGGAAAGAAACTCAGACAAGGACAAACATTTCCCAGAACACTCAACATGGTCTTCTAATATTAAAAATAGCCAACCAATACATTTTCCTAACAATGCTCATTTTTATAGTGAGTAAATATTAGCACAGAGATCACATATACATAGCTGGGCTTATGACTAACTCGTTGGTGAGGAAAACATATTTCTTCACGCTTGATATGTTTAAAGGAAGCGCATGTAAAATGTCATGTAATTATATGAGATTGTGTGTGTTTGATCAAGGCATAGATTCGATGTTTCCACGGCCCCTCTTTGGTGCTACGAAGTGTCCTTCAGCAATATCCTTTCTATAGTCACAGCTGATTTGTATATGTGTACCCCGTAATCTACCAAGAACATCAAGGTTACCTAGATTGTACAGTCAAGATTTGAGACATGAGCGTGACTCCAAACAAACACTACACTTGTATATACAGAAACCTCCAAGATCCATCTAAATAAGCAACATTTCTGCATTTCATTTCTTCATATTTTGATTCAATTATAATCATTTGAGGAGGAAAAAAGGTTTCACCAATTATTTGATGAAATACTTGGATAAGCAATAATAGAGACAATAATGACCATTAGCACACAGCAGGGGTGTGCCAGCCAATCAGGTGGCTAGGAATTCAGGCTTGAACCGCAAGGGTAAGCCTGCATTCCAAGCCACCTGATGGCTGGCTCCCCTGGCTGCCATCTTCCCACCACCACCCCCACCCCTTATTTTTATTTTTAATCCCCCCAAACGTACCTTATTGCAGCGGCACTCACTGCCACAGCCAGACCTTCCTCTCTGCTCTGAACAGCCTCCATGGAAAGGTAAGAGGGGCTGCGTACGGAGCCCCGCCTTCCCTTTCCATGGTGGCCATGTTGGTAAAGGAATCTCCCTCGTACAACGGGTTCCCGTTGTAGGAAGGAAAAAACCTTTTTTTTAGCACCCCAAGTTGCTGCTTTGGTAACCCGGGGTGCTAATGGCCTTAACACCAGACCCAGCGGGCCAGATCAGGCCAGATCGGGTGTTAACGGCCCGGGCCATCTAACACCCGATCCGCCACAGTATAAATAACACACTTACCAAGCCATGTAAAATGAATGAGGCCAATGATCCCAACATTTCGGTAAACCTACTTATCATGTTGTGTCATACTATAGTTGTCACTGAAAAGGACAGCTTTTAAGAGCAGACTAAAACATTTCTGATTCTTTTAGCGGGCGTTATGTTTCCACTTTGTTTTGTACATCCCAGCCAGGCTCATGCTTTTGGTGCAAAGTAGCAACAGGAAAAACATAAGTAATTGTGGATGTCGCTAAAGGTTAGATGTAACATCTCTTCTGGGAATAGGAAGTTTCACAGTAAGTAAGAAAAGAAACACTCTTATCAAAAAGGCTTTGTCAATGGTGCACATGGGTGCTGACGTCTTGAGAATAGCTCAGTTGCACTCGTGAAAGGTCAACGGAACAACAGTAAAATGACTGTCAGTCATAAAAGTCTCACAATCGTAGTTTGTTGCAGTTGCATTACCTGAAGTGCTCTGCAAGCAAAACTCTCTAAAACCATCGTCGAGCATGTTCAGAAGACAGTGCTGAGTTGTGCAGAAAATCTGTCTTTGTTGCTGTTCCATTCGCCCACACAGAGCGGAAGGCTTTACCTATTGGATCAACAGAAAGGATGTCTTCGAAGACCAAATCGTGATCCTCCAATGGTACCATAAATCAATTTACCAAGCATATGCTAGATGTTGGAGGTGAGAGACAGACACAGAAACACTGTTTGTGGATATAAGCTTGCACCCAACAGTACGTAACATTAATGCTTTGAGAACCAGCTTAGATTTATTGACATAGGAATCATCTAACTGCACATCCTTCTACCCCTCCTCCCTGGCACTTCTCCCCTTCCCTCTTCCCTGCAGTTGCATGATCTGAATGACACAAGGCCTAGTAAGATTGTTATTTTGTTCTTTGCTTCCCCCTCCTTGTCTTGTCACACCTAGAAACACTTGTGTACAGGCACGTTATAAATGCCACATCATATCATATATTATTTGCCATATCTGTGAATGTGCAATGCACAGTGGGAAGTATTAGAAAATGGGCCTTGAGAAAAGAAGCAATTTATGTTCAAGCTTTAGTAAGGACAAGTCACACGTCACCGTTATTTGGGGTTTGGTGTGGTGTGATCCTGGTCCATGCAAGTACTAGGACATTCATTACATACCAAGGTAGCTTGTTGATGGGTGCTGGGACACATCAGGGGGCCATCGAGCCTTAGGCATGAATGGAATTTGAATACTGTGGCTCCTCTGGCCAGGTTGGTGGGTGTTAATATGGGCTAGCAAAGAAATAAACACAGGCAAGTCGGTACTTCAGTTAAGCCATGATGAGGGTGCACAGGAACTCCCTCCCCTGCTTCTAAGATCAGGCATATGATGGCTGCTATTGCTTTGAAGACCTGCTAGGCTGTTTCAGGGATATTTTAGTCCCGTGTCTGGAGCAGTAGATTGTCGTTGTTGTTGTGGCTGGGAAGGGCGGCATTGCCATTTGGGGGCCCAAAACACCTTTTAAGATGCGAGGTTGCTGGACATTCTTCGGCTGGTGCTGTTTTCCTCTAATACAATTTCATATTCCTGACATGGGCTGTCGGGATTCTTGGGAGTGCAGCAGGATCCTGTTAGGGGCAGAGCTGACATCTGGCATTAAATCTTCAGAGCATGTGAGCATCATTTCATATTCTAATTTGCACTCTGGTCTAGCCTTATGGGAGCAGCAGAAGAAGCAGAGGACATGCATGGGGGTTAACCCATAAGAAGGTCATACAGGATATATTGCAGTATTTCATACATGAATGGCTAAAGGCTAGTTCATAAGAGTCCTGTTTCCTTACATATTTCAGAAAGTCTCATTATGGGATCTGAGTTCCTCCTCTTACCAGTCCCGCTGGAATGTAGGTGACATAGACAATGCAAGTAAAGTGTAATTTTCAATACACATGAAATCGGCCTTTCTATTGTTAAAAATAAGCAGAGGGACTCGACATTTGAAGATAAAATCATTCAGATTGTTTGTTTTGCTTCAGTTCACCCAGTAAGCACGAGCATTTAACAAAGATAGACAATGCTTCTGGCAGTTAAAGAGAAAATATTAGCAAACCACAATTTGAAATCTTGCCTCCTTCTGAGGCATGAGGAATAGAGCACCATCCTTGCAAGTAATGAGAGCATTGGACACACCCCTTCATTGTTCAGAATTGTTTCTCCACCTGAGTGTCTTAGATGTCTGTCAGGTGGGAAAAACAACCAAAGGGATCACTGAATTGAAGAACAAAATAAGACACGAAGCAGAAGCCTAGTGTCCAGTAAGGGACACTCTGAAAGGTCAGAGCAGACATGTGAGAAGCGACTGGTATGGAATATGCAAACAGTGAATGAACGCTGGCAAAAGTACCCGATTCAGGTAGGCAGAAAACATCCACAAAGAGAATAGACCCGGAGTTCTGGAGGGGCATTGCACTCAAGTCAACATAAGGATGTAGCATTGATGTCAACGACAGAAAGGCCATCAGGGTTATCACCATCTGTGAACATTTGGAGGAAAATACACTATTTTGGACAAGGCAACGAGTAATAGAAATGTGAGATCCGAAAAACATACTTGCAAAACAAACATCAGAAAACATCAGACTTTTGCAGGTTTTTATTCTGCCTCACTACAAAGCTGGCGGTATGGGTTTAACGGCACCAGTAGAACTGCTGGTGCCGTTAAACCCATACCGCCGCATTACGAGGTCCCCTCGCGGTGCCCGCTCTGGACGTCTGGTCAGACCAGACATCCTTTGCGAGTCCCGCGAGGGGCCCAGCATGCTAACAATGTCCCGTCATTAACAGGCCCGTTGTTAGCATGCTCCCCATTCCCATTGAGCCCTATGGGGGCTCAAATGGGAATGGGGATTGTCCGGGTTCCCTGAATGGGGAAATACTGGGCCCTCCAAAGTCAGAATGGCTCGGTATTTCCCCATTCAGGGAATCCGGACCCTAGTTTGGAGTCAGCCATGCCCTTATTAAGACTATGGCTACCTCCAAACTCGTAATGAGGCCCATTGTGATATAAACACAATAAGAGAGTGGACCAAACTAGTGTTGTAGCAATTTTCAACCCATGTTGCAGCAACAGACACTGTACATAAACAGGTCAAATAAGGCACTAAGGTATCATACAGGCCCATTGAAATCAACATGAGATTGTGTGAACACACTCAGAGTGAATGAAGTACCCTAAAATGCAGAGTCAACTTCTGTGGACATATAAGAGGTCCCAGACAGGGTTCCAGTGAAACACTTCATGAGGGGGCAGGTATTGGTGGAATAGATCAATATCCACTCATGGCAGACACCAGCCATGTCAGAGAAAGCACACATTTGCTTTTTAATGTAAGTTTCGGATGGTTGCCTTTCTCAGGTTCAAAAACATGGAAAAGTTCACTCTACGGAGTTGTAACGTATCTTTGTTACCCCTGCGACCATGCAAAGCAAGGGCATTAGCAAAGTGAGAGTGCCAGTTTTGCAAGCTTTAAGAGAATGAAATGCAGTTGAGCAATTGTATACATGATATGATGTACAGTCCAAACCCGTAATATTCAATTACATCGAACAGGAAATTCCACATCACTTAATCTATCGCCTTCTGAGCATCTAGTGCTAGGACAAATGCTGAGGCTTCAGGACTAATCTGCAACATCATGTTAAACAGGCGTCTGAGATTCAGCAATGTGCACTGCCTGGTTATGAAGCAAGACTGCTTTGGATGGATCAGATGAGGCTTGTATGGCAAAAGACAGGTGGTGTGGGATATATTGACTCACTCCGCTATGCTATGCAGCATCACCCTGCCAGTTATGGGGAAAGAAACAGCACCAATGGCGGCAAAACACTTGTGCGTGCCAAAAATCCTACAAAAACCTACCAAAACCGTGTGCTTCAGCACACAAATAGAGGGATGCACAACGGCCACCCATGGTGCATGTGCAGTGGGATAGAGCACACCTTGCAGAATTGTGCCAGTGAGTTCCATGACCAGCAAACAGAGTGCAGAGAGAGAAGCAGCACTTTGCAAATGAAATCCAAAAATGTGCCTACAATTGTCATTTGCTTTGTTGCCCAAAAACTCCAAAATGCCTATAACACAACACTTTTCAACATTCACAATCTTGCCTGGTGCTAAAATCCATGTATCAAATGAAACATTGTGAAACATACAAAGTCTGGAAACTGACATCCTCTATGCCAAAATCTGGGTGCAGTACCCGGGGCGACCTGGATGACAGCTGTCAGAGGAGTACTAAGGCAGCATTAAAATGACTTAAAACTCAAAAGTCTGCTGGATTAGCAAACATAAACAGGATTGTTGCCAAAAAGGAATACAGATTTGGGTTGTGTTTTTGATTCCACGGATTTTAAGGCCAAGAAAGAAATGTATTTGTATGTGATGCAACAGATGTGGGTTTTGTTAGGTTTAAGAAGTAATTAGCTTGGCTGAAGTTGAAAAAAACTGGGAAAGCAGGTTTTTTCCCCCAGAAGGAGGGCCTTCCTCTCAGCAGAAACTCACAGGGAGGTTTTAATTGCAGGGTTGAGACAGAATCTTGTCTACAGAGAACAAAGGAACAATGACAAGCTGCAGCTCAGGAAACTAGAAGTGTGAAGAGAGTCGTAAACCCTCCTGGAAGGATCTTCCCCCAAGGAAGGGGATGCACTGGACTGCAGGGAGACAAACAGAGGCGGACCCAAGCGACCATCTGTTGCTGAACATGAACAAAGAACACTTTTTAAAAGACTCATAACTTGCTATTCAAAATGGTGAACAATATAAAAATGACAGAGTTGTTCATTTAATTTCTGGCTGCACGTGTGAAGAGGCGGCAGAACTGGGTGACAAGTTCTGGACAGGAATGGCAAGATATGTGATTTTATGCAAAGCATATTACTGTTAGAATTGTGAAAATCTACACGCCTATCCCTATGTTAAACAAGCACACTTGTGGAAATTTGCAGAAAAATTGGAAAGTGTGTTCATAGTGAAAAGGGCAAAATTCTGTAGAAAGCGGAGACACGATCCCACAGCTATGGGGTTTTGAGGAATAGCTGCTATGGAAAATATGCAATCTGTCTATGTGATTTTTATAGAGGTTGCACATGTGTAAATATGTATTTTGCAAAATTAGACTTTGTGTTCTAGTGGCTAGGGGTGGATTCTCAGCATCATTATACCATAAAGATCACACTCTGTTTCTCTCCTCCTATCAAGGCAGAGAGTAGACTCTGACCCAATCACCTTTGACAGGGGCAAGCTTAGCTAAGCCGGCCCATAAACCCCATTGTGATGTCATGTTTAAGGCATAAATAGAGACAGCTGACTCAGATAGGGACTCACTGATCCAGCCACCTTCCTGATTCCAGCAAAGCACTCTGATCCAGATTCCTACATCCAGCTTTAAATATTATTCCAGACCCAGATGCCAAATCTCTTGCCAGCAATAGACACTAATGATTTCCCGCAAGGCCCCAATCCTCAACTTTATTCTATCCACTCAGTAAAGTGCTATGTGGTGTGAGAAGGCCTTTTGAACCAGTATCCAGAAATTCTCTGGCTTGCCACCACTAGGCTTGCCTGAAGAACTCGCCATCCAGCTGATCCAAATACCCACAGACTAGGAGAGCAGATCCTGCGCCAATCCTGCGACCGGCCTAGAGGATCCAGTCCCATGCCTGATGCGCTCTTTTTCCTAGACCAAACCCAATCCTGACCAGAGCTGACGGTCCCATTTAAAACGTATCCAGTGATTATATATAGGAAGAACTGTGTCATATAGCGTATGTACTTTGCATAGTCTCGTCCTTCGCTTATACCCATCCTATCTTTCATCTAGAACCAGTATTGTTAGAACTAACTTTGCACGGACTCTTCTCTCATATGTGTTCTTAAACTCTAACTTCCTATTGAATGATTAAGAAATTAATTCCCAAACCAAACAGAAAGTAGAGTATCACACCTGAACTGTTATGAGCGGCCGTGAATGCCTTCCTGTGTGGCATTCTACCTTTTGGTAGTCTTTAATATAGCATAAGAAAACCTATCTGTCAATTCAAAGTGCATTCCTGTTTTCCATTCTCGCAAAACGACCTTTACTAAAACCTCTTTAACACCCTCAGTTTTTGTGATAGAAATAAAATTTCAACTCCTACTTGTAGCTAACATCCATAGCTAACTCATTGCGATTCTCACGTTATCGCAAATATCGTGCAATGAAAAGTTTGCCGCAAATTTAAAGATTTGAAATATTTTACATATGTAAAATAGCTCTTAACTGCTTCCAACTTGGATTTTAAGATTTCAAATGTTGTCTTTGGAATAAATCATTGCTTGTGTTTGTGTGCAACTATTCAAAGCGGCTCCCATAATAATCTAGAGCAATTTAAGTGTCTCTGATCACATTTGGTGTTTTGCCCAGTCAATTATAAAGACAATTTTAAAAGCCATTCTGACAGCTGGACAGTCAATTCTGTTTTTCTCTCGTGTTTGCGGGGGGAAAGTGGGACTGATATTCTGTTTGATTTGTGCCATTCCTGAATACCTTCTCTCTCCTCCCATCTCTTTACATTGCCTATTGGGGGATTGAGGGTGTTGCAGGGGGAACCTCTAACCATAGTGCTATCTGATCTGAACCAACACAAAAGTATTATTTTCTGTGCTGCATTTGTTTTGCTTATTACTCATCCCTAGTGTATTAAAGACATTATTCAGTGTTCTGCCAACCCATTGGTGATTGTTGTTGATCTATTAAAACATATTGGGCCTCATTACGACCCTGGTGCTAAGGGATTACTGGTACCGGTAAGGGTACCCGTACCGGTAATCCCTTAGCGCCTGATTACGAGGTCCCTTTGCGGGTTGGTGACTCTAACACCTGCTTTTTGCAGGCGTTAAAAACCAACCCGCAAAGGGACCTTGGTGCTAAGTACGGTGCCGCAATTTGCGGCACCGTACTTAGCGCCTTCCCCATTCCCATTGAGCCCTACGGGGCAAAAATGGGAATGGGGAAGGGCCATGGCGGCATGGGGAATTACTGCCCCGCCAACCTCGGAATGGGGCGGTAATTCCCCATTCCGCCATGGCGGAGTCGGTAGGTTACCGGCATGGACCATGGTGCTATTAGCACCATGGTCCAACGTGTCGTAATGAGGCCCACTGTGATTAAATCTTCAATACATAAATAAATATTTCCCTTTGCAAACCAGCCTGATTCCTGGTTCAGTGTGACCGGGGGAGGGGGGATCCAGGAGAAGGGTGTGATATGAGTGATACATCGTTCAGAATATTGAACTTTTAGACAAAAATAAATAAGGATGTGAGTTGCGCACTACATGCTGAGCTTTGACTTTGGTGTGTGCCGTATTGAAATCACTTACAGTGGCAAAACTTGTGCAAATAATCTTCAGGTCAGTATTCAAGAGTGTTAGCAGTTGGTACGACACCCTGTCCTCTGATGGCTTCCCTGGCTCCAGCAGTGGCATAATCACTGCTTCCTTAAGGGTTAGTGGGAGTGTTCTCACCTACAGTGATTGTTCCCAGAGCTGCAACAAATAAAGGCCTAGTAACTGCCGGTACCTCTTATAGAATTCAGTCCCTATATCGTCCAACACAGGTGCTTTATTATTGGGCAGCCTATCAATACTGGCTACTATTTCTTCTAACACAAATGGCTTATCCAGTTTCCATGCCATATCACCCGTGGCTGTAGAATTATGGGTCATCTATTTTGGGCCCATACACATTCACCACCAAAAGCTCTGTGCCATTCAATCTGCAGTGGACCATTACGAACCTTCCCACGGGATCATCCGGTGCCGGCAAGCTTTGAAAGCTAAGTGCTCTGTGGAATAAAGTGAGACCACCCTCTACTGTGTGGAGTAGACCATGAAATATCGATGCGTCCCCCACCCTTTGGAAAACACCTCATTAGAACTTTTCTAATGGCATGCATTTCTTAAAGCAACAGCACTTGGATTTTATGTCTTTCAATATAAGCAAGGTGTTTGCATGCCTTGACCCGATTGTTGATCCCTCTAAAGATCCAGCTCATAAGCCCCACATAAGCTCATCAGCCCCAGCCTCATTGCCTCCTCTATCCCCCACTCCTGCCATACAAGATTGTTCCCAATTTTCTCAAATTCAAGCATATATGGAACCATGACCTCAAATTAAGGCCATATGAACATCAAGCACTATTAAACAAACATCTTCCCCAGCAATACACTCCCCCCTCCCTCATCACACCCCAAACGCATGTGATATTTCACCAAGTCATGTCAACATTGCAAAACCTTAAATACTGTGAACGTGCAAACACGGGACCGCTTACTGGAGACCGCTACTGCACCACTGAACTGAAGGATTATTGAACCCAGCCGTGTATCTAACAAGAAGAAGACAATCACCACTCAATGACGAACGCTTATTCTAGAATGAAGATCGGACAGTCTCTGACAAGAAATGCAGCTGAACTGTTCTCTGGAAGAGGGATATGTCTTTCGATGTATTTGACCACCTCCTCAGGTCCTGTGAAAAACTGGAAGCGCAATTTCACTGGAAACAGCATAAGGTACTTAAAGTGCTGCTCCCACAAGAGTTTATCCAACCCCATGAAGGTTTTATGTTTGTTCTGAACCTTAATGGAGAAGTCGTGTAGATAAGGATTCTGCTCACTTCATAACGCAGTTCGCCCTTCTCTCTGGTGCATTTCAATAATAAATCTCTGTCTCTGTAATTTAGAATGTAGGCTATTATGGTCCTAAATATCACTTTAATAGTTCATTTATTGGGCATTATTGCCCCAGAATCAATGAACATTTATTCCAAAAACATGGATCCTCAATTATTTTCCTTATAGTGTCGTTGAATGTGACTTCCCTTACCTGTGTTTGTGGTAACTATTTGCAATTCCTCACAGATCCGAATTTCATTACTAAGAGGATGTACTCACATCATACTCCATTTTAAGAAAATCAGTGACATGCTCAAACACGAAACCTACCACCTCTTCTGAAGTACAACAAACTATAGTCTAATGTGGCCAAGTGTCTTCAATAATTTCTATATAATCAAAATCCCTTGTTTTGATTACTCTTAATGAAGGAATATGTGAGAAAGGTTGCAAATAATGTGCATGATTCAGAGGACAATCATTGTTTGTTGGGAACAAATTAATAATGTTAAACATTGCAAGATCTATCTTCCCTTTGCACAGGTAGAACTCTACCCTACCTTTCTTATTTCCTTTCCTAAACACATCACCATTACAACCATCCTGCTTCCGTTTGTAGGGAGAGGAGACTCTGAATTTTAGGTAGTACTCTACATTTCAACAAGAATAAAGGATTGATCCCAGTAGTGAGCAAGAGTGTTAGACTCATATGTGGGATCCAGATTGAATCTAGTAGATGTCAGTATTGGGAATGCACAGAACACATGCCAGAAAATATATATATTTTTTTAATTTGGCATTGCATAACATGATGTTATCACTTTGCACCACTACACCAAAGTTGTGGGCTGAGTTGCAATGACAAAAACATGAGACTAACATAAACTAACCACTAATATCCCCTACTAATATCCAGAACAAGTCTGTTCATGACTTCATATAAACATGGCGCAGATTGGTAATCCCAATGTGCAAGGCATTTGGGCTGTGCAAGGTTATCTTGGAAATGCAATAAATAAAATGTGCAGAATTAAGGCTATGATGTGTTTGAATGAAGACATGACAAGTCAGAATTGTGGAATGAGAAATCCATTTTGCTCAAAACTAGCAGATTGTTTAAAATACTTTCAGAGTAGGAAACATCACAGAGATGTAGCTATTTGCATCTGTTGCTAGAGCCTGGATCACGGTCAAAGGTGGCACATTCACACACAAGAAACACCATACTTTGCTTCCAGATGATGCTGCTATAATTGGCTCTACCTTAGGTACCTCCAGTGATTGCATTGGTGACCTCTTGGTCAATTGACAGCTTGAAGGCTGCAATACCCCATCACTTCCTTTCAGAACAAGTCCACTCTTCCAAATTAATATTTGCCTTCTTGTGGTGCAAATGATGGCAAACCAACAACATAATTTTATTTGCATAAATTGTGAGTTTCCTTACTTTACAGAATTCCCAAACCACTTTAAGTTGTTTCGTAAATCCGCTGGCATCTTTGAGATACAGCAACATGGTCTGCTTAAAAAAAAGTATCCCTATTGTCCTTTGGGTGATTGTTGGAGCATCTGCTTCAAGATTTAATATTCTTACAACAAGAACATTAACAGAGGTGGGACCAGAACTCACCCCTGGTGTTTCCTGCTATCGACAGGGAAAGGCTCTGTTGTCTCTCCACTTTGCCCATATCTTAACAGGGATGTATTGCCTTTGTATAGTCTCTTTATAACTGCCAAAATGTCAAGCAGCGCTTTAAACTTAATTAAACATTCTAAAGTATATTACGGTCCATGCAGTCAAAACCAGTTTTAAGATCTTAAAATCACAAAAATTACTTAATATAGAAAACAAACAAAGAATTGAGCGATTGTGCATAAAAAACCCATTTGGAACAATTATTTTATGATATGCAGCACTTAAATATGAAAAATATTACTCATTTTGATTATGTACTCGAGTGTTAGAGTTATCTGATAATTGAAACAAATATATCAAATTGAATTACAAATTGACATGTCTGGACCAAATTGTTAAAGCCCTAAAGACGCTCAGAAGTGAGTGAAACCCATGTTGACCAGCATTTGTAACCTTAACAATGAATGTCTATTTATTTATTTATTTTTAATCATTTTGACATTACAACATCTTCTGTTTGATGGCAAGAGTATGTAATTTACCATTACATTGCTATACATTTTAGAAAATATAATTTTCATAGTAAAACATCCTTTAACACATAATTACAAATTTAAAAAATATATTTTTTATCGAATGACATTTATTTGTTTCAGAGATCTCTTTCTAACATTGCAGTACACCATTAGAAATGCATATTTATACATCTTTGTGATTAAGCATGGCATATCACAAAGGAATTGTTCACAATTGGTCCGGATATGACACTAACGGCATAGGTCTCTCTTTTTTGTGAGAGACGGCAGCTAACACTTGTAGCGACTAACACCAGGTTTTAGTCTTAAATATACAGCTTATCTGTCCTTTTGTAACACTCACCTTAGTATCCAAAATAATGTTTTCTTTTTCGATCCGAACATCTAAAAGTTCAAAGATGATCCTATCTTATACCTTCGATAAGCTATTGATATTTGAAATCAGCCTGTAGTTCCTTGGTGAAAGTGTGTCCTCTTGCTTGAATATGGGGGCAATCTCTGCTTGTTTCCAATTTTGGCATACATATCCCATGCTGTTCATCACGCTATTATGTATGTATTTATTTATTTATTTATTCATGTGTATTGCGCTGAAGCCCGCAGGCATCAAGGCACATAACATAGACACAAGGGATGAGGACGCACAAGCTACGGGACAACATTTAACATACATGATTCAGACACTAGATGACCTGAGAGAGTCGTGAACTTTTATCCTAAAACTTTTATGGTAACTTTTAACCTTAAAACAGTTATAAAGTTACCCATATAATAAGTTCTTCCTTAAAACGATTAATAGGTAGTTTGACAGAGCCAGGGGCCTTGCCTTGTTTTGACAATTCAAAGCTGTGTGGACATCTGTTTCAGTCATAATTTGTGTTGCTGAGATATCAGAGACAACTTCAGATGTATCACTGGTGGCACAACCATCTGCTCTATAGAACTTGCCAAAATGTTGGGACCAAGCATCTCCATTGATAGATGTATCCACTTCATGTGCCAATAGTAAATCTGTGGGCATATATTTTGATACTAAGCATCGAAAAACTCCTTTGGACTTTGCAGACAGATGCTTGACTAAGGAGCTCCCACTTTTTTTATTAATCTTTTCTTTTTTTATTCTGTGCGAGTCCTTTGTATGCTGAAAACAATGTTGATGTCAGATCTGAGCCAGAACTAATTTTCGGCACACTTTATCACAGCAAGGGCCAGATTACAGAAATGTTGCACTGGTGCAAGTGCAAAGTTGCACGGTATTGGCACTAGGGCAAAGTTTGCTCTGCAGAAACAAAAATGCATAGTAAAAACACAAGATTCAAAGACATCAAGAGTGTCACAGAGTTTCGGACTAGCACAATTGGGTAAGCCAAAACCGCCATTAAAAAAGGAGTAAATGAAGATGGATGTTAGTTGCATTATAGATGTGTTTATTTCAAGTAGAATTAGAAAACTAACTGAGCAATATAAAAAATTGCATGAATTGGTACAAGCTTTGATTATGGTTGAATGCATCTCAACTAATCTGTGAATGACTCTCTGTTCACTAACTCCTCAATTCTTAGTATACAAACTATAATTTGCATGTGGCCTGGACATCACAATGAATAATAATGTTGGTGGTAGGTTTCATCATTAGAAAATGCTTGAGTAATAAATAGAATGTTCCATAGATTAAAATTAATAGCATCTGATAACTCATACATTTTTTCTCCATTTTTAATGAAAACGTTATGTCGGGTTGCATTACAATATTCCATGTTTTTGGTTATGCAAACGGTATAAAGCCTTGACAAAGCACTAAGCATAGAACACTGACCCGTAGGATGCTTCCGCTCCCCTTATACAATGTTACCTATATTCATAAATACTCAACCACATAAAACTGATGTATTTTATTTGTTATGAATGTTTTCTACACATTGGTTTGTGTAATTAATAAACGTGTTGTTCTCTCTAATAATTGTTGCTACGTGGAAGTTATATAATTTTTGGTTTCACTTCTAAAACAATCAACAAGGGGCACAGGCCAATATTCCTCCGAAAAAGTCACATTATAAAACACCAAATAAAACAATTATAATGCAGAACTGAACAATTGATAAAAGTCGGAGAAGAAACTCATCTCCCATCAGCAACCAGCTACTTTCCACTCGCTGTAGCAGAAAGCTCCCTCCCAAGGCATAAAGCGACTAATCTCACACCTGCGCAAATGTAACCACTGGCCATGCTCACTATCGCTACACCCATGACCCTAATCAGCCACGGCCCAGCTGCAATGTGGGAGCTGAACTATATGCTCACCACTGCTCACTAACTCATGTAGTCCTGCTAATCTTCTCTAGTCACGTAGAACTTAGATACAAAGCACTAATTGACTGAAAGGAGACAAGACTCCATTATATAAAGACACCAAAAAAACAAACAAATACATGCATCTATATATGATAAAATAGGTAAATAAGCAAACATAGAGAAAATAAATACAACTCATAATTAGACCTACAATTATTAAATCATTAGTGTAACCTGATCATTGGTTCTACCGTTTGAAAACATAAGTAAACATAAACATGGTCCCAGGAGGTTAGACTGGTTCATTGGAGACTCGTTGTTGCTTTGTGCATCTTAACATAGAAGAACTCAATCAATACTACCACGTCTTCAGTTACCTTTGGGCATTTTGCAAAGAGTCACTGAGATAAAATTACCTTTCAAAACTATGCATAGCTCATTAAATTCAAGTGCGCTGCTAGGTAGGCTCCCACAGGCCCTGGGTGTGTTCTTCCTGCAGTAACTGTGCCAGGCGTTACATGAAAAGCTTGCTTTTAGCCTTATTACTACCCAGATGCCAGGCAAGAAGACATCCTTCCCTCGCAGCTTCTGTTTCTCTTGTGGGACTGTTGGGTTTGCAGCTTCACTTTGCCTTTGGGTCTGTAGTGCAGCAAGGCTACAGATGGGGTTCGTAAGCCACTGGCACAATGTCTCTGGGTACACTCTTAATTATGGAAATATAATTTAGTATATTTTCACTAAAAAATGCAAAGACGTTTGATTCAAAAGGATGTTTTCGGATCCAGAGCTCCTCGCATGTTGATCAAACAGTGAATCGTGTTTGTTGGCGATGTGTGCCCGGGCTGCATTAAACTTCAGTTAGCAAGGAGATTTAAAATAGATCGAAGAAATGGGAAAGAACAAAGTTGCCAAAATTGTGTTTTCTACAGATGCACGTCAAGGCGATTAGTCACGTGGGTGTTTAGGAGCAGCAATCCCAGGCAGTTTACTTAGTTTTTGATTTATTGGCATCTAGGCGCATTGATTACATTATAATATGACAGATTACAATAGGAGAGAAAAGGTTATTTGAATTTACATATGCTTTTAACTAAGTACCCACAAATTATTTACAAATGCATATAATTACAGTAACAGCAGTATAATACACATTATATACAATTACATGATGTGCATGGGATGTGTGTGCAGCGGTTTCAGAAGAGTATCTATGGGGTCTGTGCTTCTTTCAAGAGAAGCCAAGATCTAGCGTTTTTCCTGAGTTGGTAGTAGGAAGGTTCTTTTCTTAGAGTGGAGGGTAGTGTATTCCACAGCTTAGCGGCCAGCACTGGGAAGTTTCTACCTCCGGCTTTCTGCAGCTTGAACATTGCCACTGTTAGGCAGTGGGTTTGTGCAAATCTAGTGGGATGTGTTGCAGTGCTTCGAGTGAAATTGTCAGCCAGGTATCTTGGTGCCGAATGGTCAATGCACTTGTGAGTGAGTGATAATGTTTTGTATTCTATCCTTTGTTGGACAGAGAGCCATTGGGTGTGTTTTTTCTGATATCTGAGATATGATGGGATCTAGGGACATTTAATGCTGCTCTAAGTGTATTATTTTGAATTACTTGCAGCTAGTTATGATTGCGTCGACTCGTGCCTAAGTACAGTCCGTTGCAGTAATCAATTTTGGAGAGTACTAGTGCTCTGGCTATGGAGGTGCAATTTGTTGCAGAGATAAAAGGCCTGCATGCGTTGATTAGCTTGCAGGTGTAGGCGGGGGAAGCGGAGATAGCATTGATTTGTCTGGTCAATGTGAGAGAGGAGTCAACGTAAATGCCTAGTGTTTTGATGTCCTTCGATACCGTTTATATTATTCCCGTCAATATTGAATGTTGAGTATTGTCTGTCAAGTTTATTGAGTCGGGATTGGGAGCCTAGCAGCAATAACTCAGTCTTGTCGTCATTGAGGCATAGTCCGTGCTTGGCCATCCAAGCTTGGATGAAGGAATATATGTCATTGAGTACAGTGGTGTCTTTGGTATAGTCTCCAGTTAGTGGGTTGAGTGCTACGTTCTATTGTGTAAACGTGAGAAGTCTAGACTGTGCTGACAGTACTGAACTCATAAAGGACTTGCAAGAAGAGAAGTGTCAGCCTTGTGTAAAAGTTATAATATATATTGATAACATGAGAAACAAACAGCATGCTTATCAAAGACATGATCTGCCTTTCAGCCATGCTAAACCTGCAGGTAGCCACGTAGCTAACCAAAAACAAGCAATGACAAGGCCAACCATGTTGTCCTTTGTGTAGGAATGAGAAATACATTTTTCAGGCATTGCCATAGTGGTATTAACCGGTCATCAATGGTAGAAGCTGTAAAATGGTGCGAGTATCTCAGCTTATAATAACAGTTCCTGGCAAAGACCTAATAATTACAAGCCAAAATGTGTGGCTTTGCCGATGCTTGTTTTTAGCAGTACTTGATTGAAAGACATATATAGTGTTCACATAACAAATGGCCAAAGTCAGACCTGGTTAAGATATTGGTTTTAAACCAGCAGAGCGTTTACAGCTCTGAATAAGTCATTGGGTGTCATTCTAATTTTGGTGGTATATCGCCGGTAAATCTGTTACCAGCACCTGGTCTATCAGAATTACTGGCAGATTACAGGTGCCAGTAAGGGTAGCTTAATCCCCATTCCATGAAGTCCCATAGGACTAAAGTTAAATTTCATAGGACTCCATAGGGGGATTGCCGGTATGGCACCGGAAATACCGGAGCCAGTAATACAGGCTGTTTTTTGCAGGTGGGGCGCCTGACTTACCTCAGGCTCTTGGCTGGAGGTAAATCAGGCTACCCCACTGGCAAACTCAGAGTATGCTGGTCCAGAAACGTGCTGGTAAATGGAATTACTGGCCCGTTATTTCCAGACTGGCATACTTGTTATGACCCCCATTAACACTCAGAAGACTGCTTTTAAAAAAAACCTAGCAGGCACTTTGAGCACAAAGTCTGATGGTAAGGCTTGCTAAAGCTAGATTAAAGAGACCCCAGGAGGACATGAGTTGGTCCGGGACGGACGCAGTGGGTGACAAGGGCATAGGAGAAATTGGTATGGCCGTGGGCAGTCAATGGGTGGGTAAATAAACAAACAACACTTTGTCACCCTCCTCGTGTGCTATTTCTCCCTAGCCGTACTCTAATGCAATAGTGTTGGCTTATAGGTGGCGTGTTATCCAAAGCTAATAACAGTGCTGATAACAAAAAAAAGTGGAGAGAAAGATGACAAAATCGAGACACCAACACACAAGGCTGGACTGTCTCAGGGGGATACCCAGAGATTTCCTGGTAGGCCTCCTCCCTGACACATGGATAGGGTCTTTATACATAGATGTGATCTCAAAGCACCACCTTCCGGTGCGAGAGGCTCAATGATTTAATGTATTTTTGTGATTCAATGTTTTGTATAACTTTAAGTGACTTTGAGAGTCATCCCACTCCTTAGCTGGTAACCTCCTGTGTTGGCAGGAAGGCGGCTGCCAGGCAGGTAATGCAAGCCAATCAGTCGTGCCTCATGATAAAAAAAATTGCAGGCCCTAGTGGTGCAGGGTGTGATGCAGTGGGGGGACATCCAGCCTCGGTGACGGGTGAGCTCATTCCCTCCATGGCCTCACGCCTGCACATTGCAGACATTTGCAACGCTCGTCGTGGCATGCTGTGGAGTCATCACAAATGCGCAGGTTCCTTTGCACTGGACTAAGAAAAGCTGTATGCAAGTGCAGCACAAGCATCTGAGCAGATCTTCCATGAGAACCGATTGAACGAAGAAGCAAAGTTTCCAGCAGAGAGGCAAAGTGTCGGCAGCTGCCGGTGAGTTGGTATCGGTATTGGTTTGTATTGAATGGGTGGGGCGTGGCTGGCTTCACTGACTATTCTGTACAAGGCCTCGATGGGCCGGGCATTTTATGAGGCTGATCTCGGCTGCGAGAGATCCCTGAATCCCTCTGTTTGTGGAGTGCAGGGAGCTAGTCTATGGTAGACAAAGGAAGTTCCTGATAGGTTATTAGGCATGGATCGGAGTCAGGTGAAGGCAAGTTTGCATTAAAGCTGATGGGCTATGCTCTGGTTCTCCTATTTTAGATGCTCTTTTCAGTTACTAAATCTATTGGTTTCTCTTCAGTCTATTAGTCTTCCTCTGAGCTGGCTGTTCGTTCATAGGACCCATAGGAAGGAAAAGTTCTGTCCTGGCGCTGTACCTGTGCATTTCGGGATTCCCCTGCTCTGGTTAGCGTCTTGACTCATCTGTCCCAGGGATCAGCATTGTGGGTCTGCTGCGGCTATCTCAATTGCATTGGCTCCCTGGTTCTGCCAGACACCCTGATTTTCAGCCGAGTAGCTGTGGCGAGAAAAAAACCTAAACTTGAAACTTTTTTCGATTAGGGATTCGCTCAGTCTCTTATTTACACATGTGGGATGTATTTACCCATGCATCCGAGCCCTACCTCAAAACTGTGCAGTACTGACATGGAAAACATCATGATGGCCAGAGCTTCCCAGAAAATGCACAGGGAAATGCATGAAGAATAGGCTGCCACTCATTTTTGCCGATGTTATGGGCACAGAAGGACGCTGCCTAAAACCACCATTGGACTACCCACACAGTAGTCTGAAACCATTGGGAGTGGCAATGCTGATTGCCAAAAGCAAACCCATAACTGTTGGGAATTCATTTTCTTGAATCCCAAAAAGGGGTGCAGTATCTGTACTCACCACTATCCAAAAGCCGGCGTTTTAAAACCACCAGATTTTACTTTTTTGTAGAAAACTGAATAAATGAACCCAAAACATGCCAAAGAAAGACATTTTAAGAGGTGGATCCAATGTAAAGTTATATTCTGAAGTGACTTGAAGGTTTATAACAAGACTGGCTGAGCTGTGGATTTCAGCAGTTTAAGTAAATTTGGACTGAAAGACACTAAAAAATCTAAATGTTTAAATTGACTGAGTGACCTACTTTTGTGTGTCACATAGGTTTCAATTGTTTAAATGTCATAGTTTTGAACTTAGAATCAGCATTCTAGCTGCATATGTAAAAATGTTTAGTTTTATTTGAATGCAGAAAACTGGGGAACAGAAGTGACATTTTATCTGAAACCTGGCTTAAGGAACTGAATTTTGCCTGGCAACTACCCCCCATCAGGAGTGAAACTTGAGTCACAGCTGTGTTCCCAGGCCTATCTGCCTTTTGCTGGCCACACTAAGGATATGCCATCTCTCTGATAATTGAATTAAGGGGAGCCCCACAGAATACAGGAGCTCTGAACAAAGCCCTGTCCTGACTCAGGCAAATGTTTTATTGGCGGGAGTCGTAAATGGAGCTTCCTCTTGGCAGAAGCTGGGAGGGGCAGGGTCTCTGAGCTTGGCAGAAACTGGAAAGACTGGTTTCTGTACCATGTGACATGAAAAGACACACCTCTATAGCCAGAATATGGTTTTAGAAAAAGATGAATAACTCATAGAGCGGACATGTGAACATTTTATAAATGACACCATAATTCTTGTGATTTTTCTGCCCACATTTTAAGAGGTTTTTAGAACCGGTGGCATGTTCAGGGGGGTTTTAGCGGAAAAGAGGATATTACTCAAAATGTGTGCATGTGAAAAATCTGACACTTCATCAACTAATGTCCATACTCCTTGCGCACATGTGTGTAAATTTGGGGTAATGTCCGGTATTGCAAACCAGTTAAAAAGTGCAAAATATCGCTATTTCTGAATGCAAGCCCCCAGGAAGAGCAGAGTTTGAACAAGGTATACCTCCTGTGATATGTGATGGGTGCATGTAATTTCAAACCACTGTGTAGTTATGAAATATGTATTTGGTTCAAATCTAGATTTGTGTGCAAGTTGACAGGAGGAGTGGACTTTCTGCAGGCTGTAAAATGACATCACTCTGACACAACTTAGCTCCCCCAATCAGGGGAGAAATGAAAGCTCGGCCAATGATAAGTGGAGAGGGGCTGGCTAGTGATGCTGCTCACACACACCCATTTTCAAAACACATAAAAGCAGAGAGACAGGACAGATAGGGACTTTCAAATCCATTTGCAGCTGGAAGCTCTGCCGGGAAAATCCATACTTTACCTCCATCAATCTCCAGAGAAAGCTGTGCAGAAAGATCCATACTTTAAATCCCTCAATCTTCAGAATCCAGAGAGAGAGCAGACCCAGATCACTGTGAAGTGCAGAGACCAGAGTCCTGTCTAAAACCTGACCAGATCCATGGCGAGGCCCGTTTCACTCAAGAATATAGTGTGAGTACCTAGAAAACTGTGCAGAACCAATCTCTTAGTTAAAATAATATAATCCAAGCTATTTTAATCTAAGTAGAACTGCCTCCTAACTGTCACCTGTCATTTGTAAAGCTGTCACCTGTGATTTGCTAGTTGCAAGCTGCACTTGTCTTTGTGAACTTTAAAATTTAAATCTGAAAAACGACCTTTATTTAATCGCTCATATCTCCGTGACCGTTTGTGCTAGAGACTTGCAGTAACTTTCATCTGGAAGCTGAGATCCTAGGCTTTCCTAGGACCCCAAAACGATATTGATAGCCCTTGTAGTTCTTCTGTAATAGCGCCAGACGCATTCGCGAATTTTACCGCGATTTGCAAATTTTTTCACGTGTAAAAATCTGCTGCTGCTTGCCTTTCATTTGCCAGAAATTCGTTTAACCTGCTAATCATCCCTGAATCATTGCAAGAGTGAGCCTGGACTAATATTAACTAGATACCACTCACCCTGAACCTCCTAGAGGGAATTAAAAGCATTTTAGTAACATATTTTCACTCCATTGCCAGCACATATCAAAGCATTTTGCCTGTGTTTTCAACGTCTGTAGTCTAAGTTGCTGGGTGAACTGAATTACATTTGAATTGCATTTCTGAGAATTGTGTGCCTTCCTTCCATTTCCTTGCATAGCATAAAAGGGGGGGGGTGAATTGTCCAAGAAAGTGATTACATTGTCTTTTGCTGCAATCCTATCAAGTTATTTTCTGTACTGCATTTCATTCCACATTGCATCCATTTGAAACCATAAAAGTATTGTTGCTATCTTATCCATCCTATAACCACTCATCATTGATTATAAAGAAGTGTGCTAGTGCCAGATTCTCCGTTGTTAATCTTTATCATATCAGATTAAGTGTGCTATTCAATTATTAATTTATTCTAAAGTGTGATATCTATATCTATTATTTAAACTATCAATTAAACCTTTTAACTTGCAAAACAGAACTACTTCTTGGCTCAGTGGGGTCAGGAGGATTCCAAGAGAGGGGTGTTATATAGGGGTAGTCATCCAGAACGCATGAACTGGACATAAAGATATATCAATAAGGGTTTTCATTCAGTATTCTAGACTAGGCGTTGACTTGGCTGTAGTGCTGAATTGAATCCTCTTACAAATTGGGGGCTCGTGCCGGACGTTTGGGTTAGATCTACCATTTGTGCAGATTAATACAGCGTGCCAGCTGACCAGATACACATATCCGGTCGGATCACCACGCTGTGTTACGCTGTAAAGCACTCCTCATAGGAACGCTCTTAGGAAAAGGTCTGTTTTGCAAAAATAAAATACAAACTTCTGTAAGTCAGGACAGAGACCAATCTCTAGAATGACGACCTTAGTAGACATGAAAATAGCCAGAGAGCACCTCTTACATAAACTATTTGTGAGAGGTGAATGGACTGAACAGGGCCAGGATGCCTGGTTGCAGGCCATCACGCGACAGGTCACTGAAACAGGGTCAGACCTATGGAGAGATCAGGGTCCATTACATGTGGCCCTGAGTGAACTATATATGGCTCCTAAAGCCAAAGATGAACACAATAAGATTGCCAGGATAGCAGCATACCTGTACCTATATATGGGAGACATGCAGGATAAATGCACTGAAAGCCAAGATCTGGCAAATAGGCAACAGATGGCATTAGAGAAGGCCCGATCTGATCTGGCCTCTTCTGAGCAGAGGCTGCAGAGGAGCCAGGAGTCAGAAAATGATAGTAGGCAA
Source organism: Ambystoma mexicanum (assembly GCF_040938575.1). Lineage (NCBI taxonomy): Eukaryota > Metazoa > Chordata > Amphibia > Caudata > Ambystomatidae > Ambystoma > Ambystoma mexicanum. The sequence goes on from NC_090934.1 coordinate 721,264,541, forward strand.
TATATCATTAAAATAAAAGAGGATATGGGCATCTTACAACAGGAAAAGACAGACCAGGATACCAGATTTCTGGCCCTGCAGAAGGAGCACCAAGACAGTTTGGACTCCTTACTGCAGAACCAGAAAAAGCTGGAGCAACAGATCAATTTCAACAGGGCATGCACAGAGCAGGTAGCCACCCTGCAAAGCCAGCTAGATAGAGAGAAAGAGGAGAGCAATAAACTGATTCTGAAAGACCTGGATACCCAGGCAGAGTTTGATGAGGAGCGCCAAAAAGCTGGTGCCTTTCAACGACAGAGGGACGACCTGGCAGCACAGAGGCAGGCTCTCAGTCAGGAAAGAGACACTTTAGGCCAGGAAGTCTGCCACTTAAAAAAGGAAATTGAAGAAAATCACCTGGCCCTCCAGGGGCTGGGTGACCTCCAAAAAGAAAACCGGAACTTGGTAGAGCACACCAGAAGGGTGGAAGATGCTCTGGCAAGAAAGGAGCAGGCCAGTAGGGATGGGACTCAGGAGGTAAACCTCCTGCAGCAAAGACTGGCCCAGTTCTCCAGGACCAACCAGGAAGCACAGAGGGAAAATGAGGCCCTTTGTCAACACAATGATAGGCTCCAACAACAGGTAGCGATGCAGGAGAGACTGATAGAGTCTAGTAAGGCCTTGACTGAGGAACTGAAAGCACAAATGCAGGCTCTTGCATTGCAACAGGGAGCAGGGGCGGATAGAGATGAGGTCCGCTGGGAAAGAGAGACTCCTGACCATAACCTCAGGAGCCCTAACACCAGGGGCCTTCATCTCTCCCAGTCCCTGGACTCTACCACCCCCATGTCCCCTGGCGCACATGAGCACAGGGCCACAGGGATGGCAGATTACTATCCAGCTAAAAGTATGGGGCTCATAGGCCAGTACCACTCAGGAATGGAGGGGTGGGCATCCGGGTATGGGCACCCAAGTACAGTACAGTTCAGTGGGGAACCCCAGGAGAGTAGGCCCATTAAGGGCATCCTGAAAACCTCTGCCCAGTTAGGTCAGTGGAGGGGGTACCCATCAAATCCTGGCAGCAAGGAGGAATCTGAAGACTCCTCTGAACTGCGCAGGACACAGGAGACCAGGTCCCCACATTCTGCCAGCCATTCCCAGGCTCGCAGAATCCGGGAAAACCTGGAAGAGCAGACAGGAACCTCTGGGAGCAGTGCCTCTGAGTCAGAGGATGAATGGACAAGGGTTACCCGAACCAAAAAGGCCAATAAGGCAAAAAGGGCCTTGCTTAAGGACCCCTTAAAGCAGATTAAGGCGATCAGGAGCGTCATCACGCCTTACCATAAGAACGCTAAGTATTCTGTTTGGGAGCACTTAGAGTTGTTTGAGCAAATGATGGAACAAAACCCAGATAAAGTGGGAGCCTCTGCAATCACTGGTACCTTGAGGTAGAAACATATAATAATATACAAAAGTTGGTACCAGGAGATGAGGAAACTCTAAAAGGAGGGCGAGTGGATGCAAATTTTAATTTATCATTTTCATTTTATTTTGAATTTTGAATTATATAATACATAATACTTAGAAAACATTTAATTCATTTTACTGCTCATTCATTCGCACACATTCATTCAAGTAATTTGCACATCTAAAAGTTATATAAATGTAATAAAATGCCATAAAAAAGAATTATTCATTTCATTGGTACATTTCATTATAAACCTAATAGTTAATCAAAGTTCATTCCAGAAAAAATATCGACTATTGGTGCTTTATCAGATAGTTCTTTTTTCGAAAAAGCTCCCCAGATGGTAAATAGTTTCGACTTGGCCGATTTGGATGTCTTCATCAGGATTGGATGAACATTTAACAGATACTTCTAAAAATAGAACAAACGTACAATTGTAAACATTATTAAAACAACTGTCTGAAATTGCATACCTAAATCGCCCCTCTCCTAGTGTTTCCTCTCACAAACAATGTATTACGACATATCAGTATCTAGAGCATCCCTATGGCTTTAGTCTCAAGGTCAGCATCTATCTAGTCCACCGTATAATTAGACGTGTTGTCACGCAACCTCTTTATTGACTTAATCAATATAATTTTATATTCATAAAGGATGTCAAAGAAAACTAGAACGAAAATACGTTCTTGTAATCTCCATAACACGCACTTCTAAGTTAGTGCTGAACAAACCCTTCTCGTCACACTCAAGAGTCCCCACTATTATCAGCATCAGATCTCAGCATCGAAAAATAAGAAAAAAAGAAAAAGCCTTCCTACCTGCAAACCACATTTGGTTCGCCTAGAAGCTTAAGCTCCAGCAAATTCTGATTCAGAAGCTGGATATCCTAAAAACAACACAAAAACATATATAAACCAGTTTAAGGAAAAAACAAATAACAAACATATTGCTGTCTAAAGGGGGCAAGTGTTAAATTACCTTCTTTCCCACAAAAACTAAATATATATCTTCCACACTGGTACTTTGGATGGTATCAATTTGCCTTGGGTGCCAATTGTTTTCTAGCGTTCAAAAATGGCCGGTTAGCATGGGTTAGAGAGCGCAGATTTAGTTGGCTACACCTCTGTGCTGTTTCAAGTGGAAATATAAAGGTAAACAAAAAAATAAATAAGTAATGAATATTGGCTACATGCCACAATAACTCAAAAGTAAAAGGGACTGCCCAACTTCTTGCTTACCTATAGAGCCACAGAGGTACTCTACTAAAGCCTACAGCTCTATCCTGAACATCAATACGAATAGTATCCAGTTTCCACGGCTAGCCGCGTGTCCTTCCCACAGCGGTGATCTAAATGTAATAAGGAAACAATGTGAAAACGACCGGTCTAGTCTGATTAAACGGTACCAGTCCAACTACCCGAAAAACGGAGCGATCTGCTCTCCCAAAGGCTTACCTTAAAATCGCCTAGTACCGAAGATGTTTGCGTCCGCCATTGATCCGCAGTGGTCCGAATCTAATGCTGCATGAAAGTCCCTCTTTTATTTCAAAACAAAGTAACTAACACAGTGGAAGGACTGAAAAATCAGCCCTAATACCTGAGCTAGAAAAAGGACTATAGAAGAAAAAAGAAAAGAAAAGAAAAGAGGAGCAAAGGGCCAAATTCTTCCATCTCGGTAAACCGGGCTATGGAGGGAACCAACGAAATTTGTATCTTTTCTTTCAAGAAAACCTGAGGATAGGAATCAATTCCATTCCTCTTGTTGATTGAGCCCTGTATTTAAACTGTTAGTATGGTAAATCCACCATTGTTCTCTTTGTGCTAATCGTGCAGCAGTATTAGCTGCATCAGTGCCTAGAACCTTTTCTACTACCCACCATCTCATATCTTCTGGCTTATGATTAAATTCTAAAAAATGTAACGTTAAGGGAGCATTCTGCTGACCCGTTCTAATCTTGGATTTATGCTCACCAATCCGTAGTTTAACCGCCCTAGAGGTCTTCCCTATATAGGCTTTCTTACAGGGACATATAATGACGTAGATCACGTTAGCACTGAGGCAGGTAGAATGCTGCCTCAGTTCCCAACTTCTTTTATGGATCTCCACCGCCGTCGTGGCCGTGGTACTAGAACAGTTTGAACAGTTCCCACATGGGTAATGCCCCCTAATAGGTGGCATACCCCACGAGGCAGTGATAGTAGGTTGACTGTCATGAATCGAGATTCTGTCTGCCTTAGACACCCAATTCCTAATATTTTTGCCTTTCTTAAAAGCATAGATGGGTTTTGCTAAATTAGGCATATTAAGTTGTAATAGGTGCCAGTGCGTGGAAATAATCTTCTTAATTTTACTATGTAGGGTATTGAACGTGAGAGCACACACTAGTTGGTCCTCACCCAACTTTCTCTCTTTCAGGTCCTTTTTCAATAAACTGTCCCTATGTTGGTATCTAGCACGTTTTTTCGATTGTCTAAGCAATCGCTTGGGATACCCTCTTTCAGACAGTCTATCTTCAATTATCGAGGATTGTTTAAGGAAATCTTCAACTGTGGTGCAGTTTCTCCTCGCCCTCAAAAACTGCCCATATGGAATATTGGATTTCAATGACTGAGAATGAAAGCTCTTGTGATGCAGTATAGTATTTCTATCTGTGTCTTTCCTGTATAGGTCTACAGCCAATACCTTTTTGTCAACTTTGATAAGAAGGTCAAGAAACGGAATCTCCTTATTGCTGGTCTCAATGGTAAATTTAAGATTGGCGTTTAGATTATTAATCCAATTAAAAAAGGCCTTATAGTCGCCTTTTGAGCTGTCCCAAATGATGAAAATATCATCAATGTACCGTTTGTACATTTTTAGAGCCGATCTAAAAGGGTTAGAATCTGTCATAATGTTGGTTTCTTCAAAGTCCCACATGTAGAGGGTGGCATAATTCGGTGCAAATGATGCACCCATGGCCGTACCCTTAATTTGCATGTAGTACGAGTTTTTAAATCTGAAGACATTTTTAGTGAGCGCAATTTCCAATAGTTCCACCAAGAATTCACTCGAACTGAGATGGTATCAATCCTAGTTTGGAGAAACCTCTTAATAACCCCCAGTGAATCCTCCTGAGGAATGTTCGAATAGAGCGACTCAACATCTAGAGTTATCAGTAAGTCGTGGTCGCTATTAAATGGAAAAGCTTCTACAATTCTAATAACATCACAGGAATCGGATAAGTACGTAGGAGTGTTCTTAGCCAATGGTTTAAAAAAATAGTCTAAATACTGCCCCACTGGCTCAAGAATAGACCCACTGAGGGAAACAATGGGTCTTCCTGGAGGGGCTGACATACTCTTGTGAATTTTTGGTAGCATATAGATAAGAGGAGTCCTGGTGTTCTTAGGGACAAGAAAATTAAATTCTTTTTGGGTGATAATTTCTCTTTCTAGAGCATCCTTCCCTAGATTTTCAATTTGTCTTGATATACTGGGGGAAGGATCTCCCTGCAATTTAACGTATACCTCTCGATTATCCAATTGTCTCATGACTTCGAGGTCATACTTAATCGCGTCCCACACTACAACTCCCCCTCCTTTGTCAGCTTTTTTAATTACCACGGATCTATCGGAATGTAAACCCTTAAGGCCTGCCCAGTCCTCTTTAGAAAAATTGTAACATTTAGTTCCTGTATTCTTTTTCTCTATATTGTCATAAAAAGCGCTGAAATCTCGGAGCACTACCTTTTCAAAAGTGGCAGTCTCTTTAGAAATCATATTGAGGGAAGGGGTGAATCTAGAAGGGGGTTTAAATGGGGTATTCGCCATCTTTTCACCCAAGTCTTTGGATTGTCCACCAAAAAAATCTTTTAATCTAATTTTCCGAAGGAAAGCCCTCAGTTCTGTTTCAATGTCCATTTTACTCGGATTCTTCATAGGAATAAAAGAGAATCCTTTTTCCAATATGGAAATTTCTTTGGTGGTCAAGCACCTATTGGATAGATTATATACCGCTGAAGGAGCACTTATCTTCTGTATGCTCGCCTTCTTGTTTCGAACACGTTTCCTAATGGGGGTGGGCCTGTCTGAGGTAGAGGAAAAGGAAGTTCCTGAGAAGGGTATGATTGCATGGGCCCCGGGGGAATAAACCCTTGTGGGTAAAAATAGGGAGGATATTGGAAAAACATATTCTGTCTTCCTCTCCTCCCTCCTCTTTGGAAGCCTCTGTTCTTTTGCCTTTGTTGGTTACCTCTCCTTCCTCTATGATGTCCATCTCCTTCATCAGAAGAAGTGTCTGAGAAAGTGACTTTCTTTCGAGCTGGTCCCCCTAAATTGCTATCTGGATCTTTCCAGTTCGCTGGACCCTGATAGTCTGCGTGTAAATATGGATACGCCGTCTCTTTGGAGAAATTCTTAACATCTTTAATTAATTTCTCCATTTTCTTAGCAGTAGTGATCTTAATAAAATCTATCACTTGTTTTTCGATTATTTCCAGCTTTTCTTTAATATTGACAATCGTAGTATCAGCCTTAAAGGCAAGTTCCGCTTTCTGGATTTCTTCTCCTACTGCCATACTTTTCTTTAAGGCTGTATTTATGGTCAGGAGCATCCAGTCCCTACTACACTTGGTTCCTATACCGGAAAAAGCCTGTTTGTATTCGACATCCTCTACGAACAGGCACGGTTCGTTACGAACGAGTAAACCGGTAGGGATGATGTTCTTCTTTAAATATTCTGTTAGTAAATGACTGTGAATTTCCGTTCGAAATTTCTTTTTCTTTAATCGCAATATGCTATCGCTAGTTATGTTAAGATAATCCCCCGTGACATTGTCCAGCTGTAATTTGTCAAAAAAAGAGGGGATCTTGATCACCTCTGCCAACTGGTCCTCGCTGAATGAAACTGAGTCTGATGCTGACATAGTAAGGCCCTGGTTGACCAAGGGAAAAATAGAACGACGAAAAAGTACCTCCGCCTAAAGAAGGAACAAATACCTCAAAGGCGGGGGGAAGAAACAACTTCCTTGAATCCCCACACAGCAACGTGCTGCACTTAATAAACAAAACCCAGATAAAGTGGGAGCCTCTGCAATCACTGGTACCTTGAGGTAGAAACATATAATAATATACAAAAGTTGGTACCAGGAGATGAGGAAACTCTAAAAGGAGGGCGAGTGGATGCAAATTTTAATTTATCATTTTCATTTTATTTTGAATTTTGAATTATATAATACATAATACTTAGAAAACATTTAATTCATTTTACTGCTCATTCATTCGCACACATTCATTCAAGTAATTTGCACATCTAAAAGTTATATAAATGTAATAAAATGCCATAAAAAAGAATTATTCATTTCATTGGTACATTTCATTATAAACCTAATAGTTAATTAAAGTTCATTCCAGAAAAAATATCGACTATTGGTGCTTTATCAGATAGTTCTTTTTTCGAAAAAGCTCCCCAGATGGTAAATAGTTTCGACTTGGCCGATTTGGATGTCTTCATCAGGATTGGATGAACATTTAACAGATACTTCTAAAAATAGAACAAACGTACAATTGTAAACATTATTAAAACAACTGTCTGAAATTGCATACCTAAATCGCCCCTCTCCTAGTGTTTCCTCTCACAAACAATGTATTACGACATATCAGTATCTAGAGCATCCCTATGGCTTTAGTCTCAAGGTCAGCATCTATCTAGTCCACCGTATAATTAGACGTGTTGTCACGCAACCTCTTTATTGACTTAATCAATATAATTTTATATTCATAAAGGATGTCAAAGAAAACTAGAACGAAAATACGTTCTTGTAATCTCCATAACACGCACTTCTAAGTTAGTGCTGAACAAACCCTTCTCGTCACACTCAAGAGTCCCCACTATTATCAGCATCAGATCTCAGCATCGAAAAATAAGAAAAAAAGAAAAAGCCTTCCTACCTGCAAACCACATTTGGTTCGCCTAGAAGCTTAAGCTCCAGCAAATTCTGATTCAGAAGCTGGATATCCTAAAAACAACACAAAAACATATATAAACCAGTTTAAGGAAAAAACAAATAACAAACATATTGCTGTCTAAAGGGGGCAAGTGTTAAATTACCTTCTTTCCCACAAAAACTAAATATATATCTTCCACACTGGTACTTTGGATGGTATCAATTTGCCTTCGGTGCCAATTGTTTTCTAGCATCCACTCGCCCTCCTTTTAGAGTTTCCTCATCTCCTGGTACCAACTTTTGTATATTATATGTTTCTACCTCAAGGTACCAGTGATTGCAGAGGCTCCCACTTTATCTGGGTTTTGTTTATTAAGTGCAGCACGTTGCTGTGTGGGGATTCAAGGAAGTTGTTTCTTCCCCCCGCCTTTGAGGTATTTGTTCCTTCTTTAGGCGGAGGTACTTTTTCGTCGTTCTATTTTTCCCTTGGTCAACCAGGGCCTTACTATGTCAGCATCAGACTCAGTTTCATTCAGCGAGGACCAGTTGGCAGAGGTGATCAAGATCCCCTCTTTTTTTGACAAATTACAGCTGGACAATGTCACGGGGGATTATCTTAACATAACTAGCGATAGCATATTGCGATTAAAGAAAAAGAAATTTCGAACGGAAATGCACAGTCATTTACTAACAGAATATTTAAAGAAGAACATCATCCCTACCGGTTTACTCGTTCGTAACGAACCGTGCCTGTTCGTAGAGGATTTCGAATACAAACAGGCTTTTTCCGGTATAGGAACCAAGTGTAGTAGGGACTGGATGCTCCTGACCATAAATACAGCCTTAAAGAAAAGTATGGCAGTAGGAGAAGAAATCCAGAAAGCGGAACTTGCCTTTAAGGCTGATACTACGATTGTCAATATTAAAGAAAAGCTGGAAATAATCGAAAAACAAGTGATAGATTTTATTAAGATCACTACTGCTAAGAAAATGGAGAAATTAATTAAAGATGTTAAGAATTTCTCCAAAGAGACGGCGTATCCATATTTACACGCAGACTATCAGGGTCCAGCGAACTGGAATGATCCAGATAGCAATTTAGGGGGACCAGCTCGAAAGAAAGTCACTTTCTCAGACACTTCTTCTGATGAAGGAGATGGACATCATAGAGGAAGGAGAGGTAACCAACAAAGGCAAAAGAACAGAGGCTTCCAAAGAGGAGGGAGGAGAGGAAGACAGAATATGTTTTTCCAATATCCTCCCTATTTTTACCCACAAGGGTTTATTCCCCCGGGGCCCATGCAATCATACCCTTCTCAGGAACTTCCTTTTCCTCTACCTCAGACAGGCCCACCCCCATTAGGAAACGTGTTCGAAACAAGAAGGCGAGCATACAGAAGATAAGTGCTCCTTCAGCGGTATATAATCTATCCAATAGGTGCTTGACCACCAAAGAAATTTCCATATTGGAAAAAGGATTCTCTTTTATTCCTATGAAGAATCCGAGTAAAATGGACATTGAAACAGAACTGAGGGCTTTCCTTCGGAAAATTAGATTAAAAGATTTTTTTGGTGGACAATCCAAAGACTTGGGTGAAAAGATGGCGAATACCCCATGTAAACCCCCTTCTAGATTCACCCCTTCCCTCAATATGATTTCTAAAGAGACTGCCACTTTTGAAAAGGTAGTGCTCCGAGATTTCAGCGCTTTTTTTATGACAATATAGAGAAAAAGAATACAGGAACTAAATGTTACAATTTTTCTAAAGAGGACTGGGCAGGCCTTAAGGGTTTACATTCCGATAGATCCGTGGTAATTAAAAAAGCTGACAAAGGAGGGGGAGTTGTAGTGTGGGACGCGATTAAGTATGACCTCGAAGTCATGAGACAATTGGATAATCGAGAGGTATACGTTAAATTGCAGGGAGATCCTTCCCCCAGTATATCAAGACAAATTGAAAATCTAGGGAAGGATGCTCTAGAAAGAGAAATTATCACCCAAAAAGAATTTAATTTTCTTGTCCCTAAGAACACCAGGACTCCTCTTATCTATATGCTACCAAAAATTCACAAGAGTATGTCAGCCCCTCCAGGAAGACCCATTGTTTCCCTCAGTGGGTCTATTCTTGAGCCAGTGGGGCAGTATTTAGACTATTTTTTGAAACCATTGGCTAAGAACACTCCTACGTACTTATCCGATTCCTGTGATGTTATTAGAATTGTAGAAGCTTTTCCATTTAATAGCGACCACGACTTACTGATAACTCTAGATGTTGAGTCGCTCTATTCGAACATTCCTCAGGAGGATTCACTGGGGGTTATTAAGAGGTTTCTCCAAACTAGGATTGATACCATCTCAGTTCGAGTGAATTCTTGGTGGAACTATTGGAAATTGCGCTCACTAAAAATGTCTTCAGATTTAAAAACTCGTACTACATGCAAATTAAGGGTACGGCCATGGGTGCATCATTTGCACCGAATTATGCCACCCTCTACATGTGGGACTTTGAAGAAACCAACATTATGACAGATTCTAACCCTTTTAGATCGGCTCTAAAAATGTACAAACGGTACATTGATGATATTTTCATCATTTGGGACAGCTCAAAAGGCGACTATAAGGCCTTTTTTAATTGGATTAATAATCTAAACGCCAATCTTAAATTTACCATTGAGACCAGCAATAAGGAGATTCCGTTTCTTGACCTTCTTATCAAAGTTGACAAAAAGGTATTGGCTGTAGACCTATACAGGAAAGACACAGATAGAAATACTATACTGCATCACAAGAGCTTTCATTCTCAGTCATTGAAATCCAATATTCCATATGGGCAGTTTTTGAGGGCGAGGAGAAACTGCACCACAGTTGAAGATTTCCTTAAACAATCCTCGATAATTGAAGATAGACTGTCTGAAAGAGGGTATCCCAAGCGATTGCTTAGACAATCGAAAAAACGTGCTAGATACCAACATAGGGACAGTTTATTGAAAAAGGACCTGAAAGAGAGAAAGTTGGGTGAGGACCAACTAGTGTGTGCTCTCACGTTCAATACCCTACATAGTAAAATTAAGAAGATTATTTCCACGCACTGGCACCTATTACAACTTAATATGCCTAATTTAGCAAAACCCATCTATGCTTTTAAGAAAGGCAAAAATATTAGGAATTGGGTGTCTAAGGCAGACAGAATCTCGATTCATGACAGTCAACCTACTATCACTGCCTCGTGGGGTATGCCACCTATTAGGGGGCATTACCCATGTGGGAACTGTTCGAACTGTTCTAGTACCACGGCCACGACGGCGGTGGAGATCCATAAAAGAAGTTGGGAACTGAGGCAGCATTCTACCTGCCTCAGTGCTAACGTGATCTACGTCATTATATGTCCCTGTAAGAAAGCCTATATAGGGAAGACCTCTAGGGCGGTTAAACTACGGATTGGTGAGCATAAATCCAAGATTAGAACGGGTCAGCAGAATGCTCCCTTAACGTTACATTTTTTAGAATTTAATCATAAGCCAGAAGATATGAGATGGTGGGTAGTAGAAAAGGTTCTAGGCACTGATGCAGCTAATACTGCTGCACGATTAGCACAAAGAGAACAATGGTGGATTTACCATACTAACAGTTTAAATACAGGGCTCAATCAACAAGAGGAATGGAATTGATTCCTATCCTCAGGTTTTCTTGAAAGAAAAGATACAAATTTCGTTGGTTCCCTCCATAGCCCGGTTTACCGAGATGGAAGAATTTGGCCCTTTGCTCCTCTTTTCTTTTCTTTTCTTTTTTCTTCTATAGTCCTTTTTCTAGCTCAGGTATTAGGGCTGATTTTTCAGTCCTTCCACTGTGTTAGTTACTTTGTTTTGAAATAAAAGAGGGACTTTCATGCAGCATTAGATTCGGACCACTGCGGATCAATGGCGGACGCAAACATCTTCGGTACTAGGCGATTTTAAGGTAAGCCTTTGGGAGAGCAGATCGCTCCGTTTTTCGGGTAGTTGGACTGGTACCGTTTAATCAGACTAGACCGGTCGTTTTCACATTGTTTCCTTATTACATTTAGATCACCGCTGTGGGAAGGACACGCGGCTTACCGTGGAAACTGGATACTATTCGTATTGATGTTCAGGATAGAGCTGTAGGCTTTAGTAGAGTACCTCTGTGGCTCTATAGGTAAGCAAGAAGTTGGGCAGTCCCTTTTACTTTTGAGTTATTGTGGCATGTAGCCAATATTCATTACTTATTTATTTTTTTGTTTACCTTTATATTTCCACTTGAAACAGCACAGAGGTGTAGCCAACTAAATCTGCGCTCTCTAACCCATGCTAACCGGCCATTTTTGAACGCTAGAAAACAATTGGCACCCAAGGCAAATTGATACCATCCAAAGTACCAGTGTGGAAGATATATATTTAGTTTTTGTGGGAAAGAAGGTAATTTAACACTTGCCCCCTTTAGACAGCAATATGTTTGTTATTTGTTTTTTCCTTAAACTGGTTTATATATGTTTTTGTGTTGTTTTTAGGATATCCAGCTTCTGAATCAGAATTTGCTGGAGCTTAAGCTTCTAGGCGAACCAAATGTGGTTTGCAGGTAGGAAGGCTTTTTCTTTTTTTCTTATTTTTCGATGCTGAGATCTGATGCTGATAATAGTGGGGACTCTTGAGTGTGACGAGAAGGGTTTGTTCAGCACTAACTTAGAAGTGCGTGTTATGGAGATTACAAGAACGTATTTTCGTTCTAGTTTTCTTTGACATCCTTTATGAATATAAAATTATATTGATTAAGTCAATAAAGAGGTTGCGTGACAACACGTCTAATTATACGGTGGACTAGATAGATGCTGACCTTGATACTAAAGCCATAGGGATGCTCTAGATACTGATATGTCGTAATACATTGTTTGTGAGAGGAAACACTAGGAGAGGGGCGATTTAGGTATGCAATTTCAGACAGTTGTTTTAATAATGTTTACAATTGTACGTTTGTTCTATTTTTAGAAGTATCTGTTAAATGTTCATCCAATCCTGATGAAGACATCCAAATCGGCCAAGTCGAAACTATTTACCATCTGGGGAGCTTTTTCGAAAAAAGAACTATCTGATAAAGCACCAATAGTCGATATTTTTTCTGGAATGAACTTTGATTAACTATTAGGTTTATAATGAAATGTACCAATGAAATGAATAATTCTTTTTTATGGCATTTTATTACATTTATATAACTTTTAGATGTGCAAATTACTTGAATGAATGTGTGCGAATGAATGAGCAGTAAAATGAATTAAATGTTTTCTAAGTATTATGTATTATATAATTCAAAATTCAAAATAAAATGAAAATGATAAATTAAAATTTGCATCCACTCGCCCTCCTTTTAGAGTTTCCTCATCTCCTGGTACCAACTTTTGTATATTATTATATGAGCAAATGATGGAGACTTTCCATTTGAAGGACAGCCAAAGCTGTATTCAATATGTAAAGTGGACCTTCTCCCCGGAATACTCCAGTTTCTTTGCGGGGCTGGAGGACCAAAATCATTTAAGATGGTCCACCTATAAGGCGGCCATCTTGAAACATTTTTCCATTCATAGAAATCCTCAAGAGGCTCGCAAGGCAGCCTACAATTTGCAATGTGGGGAGGATCAGGCCCCACAAGAATTTGTGCAAAAACTGAAACGTGCTTTTGCGCAGACCACCAGAAGGGTGCGCACAGACAGTAGAGAATTCATAAATATATTTTTTCATGCCTTGCCCAAATACATAATGACCCAGCTCGTGAGGGATTTTCACGAGAAAAGATCTTTAGACTGGGTCCTTGAACAGGCTACCCGGATCTATGAGGTGCAGAAACCGGTAGATAGCAAAAGTAATGCCCAGAAAAACCCCAAAGCCAACAGCACCCCTGCTGCTGCCAAGGTGGCAGAGGTAAAGGTCACCCCCATTTTAGAGTTGGAGATGGGGGGGGCCTAAAAACCTACCTGCACCTAATAATGCTAGGCCCAGAAGGTCCTCGGGCCAGTCACAGACAGGGAGCCAGGGAGGCAGCCCCACAAATGGGGTCCCTCGCTCTCCTGATTATGTAAGTCCCCGTTACAAGGGAAATCGACCCATCCTCGGTTATGTGTGGACTCCTCCAGCCCAAGGGGGGGGATCCAGCCAAGCACCTAACCCAGGGAACTTCCCTCCAAACTTTCCACAGGAGGGCAGAAATTTACCAAACCCTGGGCAGAACTTTTTCCCCAGGTATCCACCCAATTTTCAGCCCCAAAATCCTCCACCCTTCTTTCCCCAATTCCCTGAGCCCAGACAACCTAATCCGGGAGAGGGGAGGCCAAGGGTGGAGGGGTACCCAAATCTTCCCAACCAGGGGTACTACCAAAGAAGGGACAGCTACCCTTCCCGGGATCAGCCCAGGGGAGAAAACAGGGCCCCGTATCAGCCTGAGCGGGTTTCCCAGTTAGAGCGCCAGGTTCAAAACATGGCGCGGGATCTGGGTCACATACTGAGGGCTCAGCAGAACCCTCAGATCGGCATGCCGGCGCAGAACGCACCCAACCCTGGACCTGGTGCCCCAGAACAATGACGGGGGCAGCACCCCGATAACTCACCGGTTCCCAGGGAGGAGGCACAAGGGGAAGGGGGGTGTAAAGCCTTGGATGAAGCTTCCTTCCTCACTTGTAAACAGCCCCTGGAAACCCAGGAACCGGAAACAAAATCTCTTGCCCCTGAAAGTCTGCCTCCTAAGGAGCAGAGGGGGGTAGGAGAAACAAAAGACCCAAACAGACTCAGTTTGAGGAGGAGGTACAGGTCTTCCAATTTGAGGGAGAGGGATCCTCAGAGGATCCTGGGAAAAGGATCTTCTCCTTCAGAGAGGGGGGAACTCCTCCCAAAGAAAAATGGGTCCCTAGGGATGCAAATCCAGATTGGGGAGATGTGGAGACTGAGCTACCGCCGCCCACCATCTCATCCCAGAACCAACCGCAAGAAAATCCCCTGGTTCAAACCCATCCTGGTGACTGCCTCCAAAAAGGGGGGGGCGGCCCAGAACCGGAGCCAGGGGAACCCACAATGGCTCTGATCTCCAGTTGCCAAATTTTTCTTTCAGATTCCCAAGGCTCTCCACAGAATTCTGCCCAAATTTCTTCTCTTGCAATGTCCAAAACCAGAAAGTTAGCCCACCAGTTGTCCAAAAATGTGCATTATCTGTGCCCCCTTGAGGAGAAGGAGGGAAGATACTATGCCCTGGTACAAGTACAGGGGCAGGGTACAATTTTGGCACTGGTGGACACTGGATCTCAAGCTACCCTTCTGTCCAGAAGGGCCTTTGACGAACTGAATGCAGGAAGGGGAGAGAATTACCAAATTCCTCTCACCTCTCTTCCTGGGCAACTCCAGAACTTTGACGGGAAGGAAATTCCCGTCGAGGGGACGGCAGTTTTGGACATTAAAAATGGGGCCACAAGTTGAAACACCCGGTCATAGTTGTGACCCCAGAGGGCACCCCTTGTTTACTAGGGAATGACCTCCTGAGAAGGTTGTCACCCCTAATAGATTGCGTAAACAGGGTCCTCTGGACCCAGACTAGCCGACCAATAAAATTAAAACAGAGTGTCAACCATGTTAGTTTAAACGGCACCTGCCACATGGTTGAACAAAAATCTGACCAAGTAGAATTTCACTTCCAGAATAGCCAAATTCCAGACGTGACAGTAATAGCAGTAGGACAACAGACTGGTGATGCAGGGTCCTCTCTATTTCTGAAAATCAACCTTCCTTCCAGTCTAAAGTGGTACTCCACGCTGGAAGGAAACACTCTGAGATTCTATACTAATCCACAATCTGAAACTCCCACTCCTATAGTCCAGAAAGATGTGAAATCAGCTCAGAGCCTGGCTGATATTCAGCAAATTGGAGAGCAGTTGTTCATCCCTGTTCAGTTAAATGATGGGAAGGACTCTGTTCTCGCTCGAGTGTGTGTGAACAACGGTAAGAGCTTCATCAGCGAAGCCATGTTCCGCCAACTCCCAAAAGATCCAGCCATTCCCACATTCAAACTGATAGACAAATGGGAAATGGACCTGGAAGCGCCTAATTCCAAACATCTCCTGCCAAGCAGGTGTATGCTCAAAATCTCCATTGGCAACAAGAGCATAGTCCACAATTGTTGGGTCGTGCGAGACGTCCCTGCCGCCTTTTACTTAGGCAGTGACATTCTCAATCGCTTTGCCATTAGTTTGGACCTAATAAACTTCAAAGCTTGGTCCCGATTAGCGGATAATCCCATGGGCTTTGATGATCCAGAAAAAGCATTTAGGTCAGCCCAATTGCTACCTTATGCAGTTGAAATTCAGATCAAAGAGGAAGTCACCATCCCAGAAAGGACCCGACAATTCTCCCTGGAAGTGAAAGCTAAAAGAGGACAATATTTGAAAAACCCTGATGCTTACATACATCTAAACGCTTCTCTCCAACAGCAAGGGTTGGGGGTAAACCCAACTCCATTAGTCAACATAGAACATGACACCATTCCAATAGAGGTGGATAACAGCGACTTAAAGAGTATTACTCTAGCCGCAGGCACCATTATTGGAATGGCGGTTGATGACCGACATTTTTCCATCGACTTAGTAAATGAACTGTTAGGACCAATCCCCAAGGACTGTTTTGACAGTGACAGTGAGGACAATACAACACCAGACAGGATTTTTACCCGGCATGGGGGGAACTTCCTGGTGTACACTTCTTGCCCTTATGGTAAGGAAGATGTGACTTGTGACTTCAGGAGGGATGAGGTGATTTTCCAGGTCCATGAGGGCTGCCTTTCCCACCTGAAGCCTCCGGTCCGAATCAGCACTCTGACCAGGGACTTCTCCACCCAGCTGGAGGAGGCCGCAGAGATAGTCAAACCAGAAGTCTTTCCAGGCTTCAGGCAGATGGTGGAAGAGAGAGTCAATCTAGCTGATGCCTGTGTGACTCTGGAACAAAAGCAAAAGTTGAAACAAGTTTTCTTGGATTTCCAAGAACTCTTTGCGGTAGACTCATATGACTGTGGTCGCACCGACATCCACACAACAACAATCCCCACGGACCCTGGCATGACTCCTGTGTTTGTGAAGCAATATCGCTTGCCTCTCGCATCCATGGAGTCCCTTACTGAAATAATTAAGAACCTTGAGTCCCGGGGAATAATCCGTCCAGTCCACAGCACCTTCAATAATCCGGTGCTGGGAATATTGAAGCCAAACGGCCAGTGGAGACTCTGTGCTGACCTCAGGGAGCTCAACAAACGGGTCCATACTTCCCGATGGCCTCTGCCCTACATTGACCAAGGGCTGGCCCAGATCCAGGGGTCACAGGTATTCACAGCAATCGACCTGACCAATGGATACTGGACCGTGCCTGTCAGTAGGGAGGACCAATACAAGCTGGCTTTTACCTTTGGGGGCCAGCAGTATACATGGACCCGGACTCCCTTCGGATACCTCAACTCCGGCAATGAATTCAACATTTTTCTACATAAGGCCATGCCCGACCTGGGTGCGAGGGGTAACCTGGCTTATGTAGATGATGTCCTCATCAAAAGTTCATCTGTGGAGGAACACATAGCGGAGATCCATTATGTTCTGACACAGTTGAGGGCCGCCGGAGCAAAACTTTCCTTTCAAAAAGCACAGTGGTGCAGAACCCGTGTTAATTTCTTGGGGCATGAGATTACTCCTCAGGGCCTCTGTCCCTAGGAAAAGAAAGTGGAAGCACTTCAGAAACTGAAAGACCCCACAACTCTGCGAGAACTAAGGAGCCTCCTTGGACTGACTAATTACAGCAGAAAGTTCATTGAGGGCTACGCAGAGATCACCAGACCCCTGATTCATCTCCTGAAGGGGGGGTCAAGTGGGAATGGGGTCCAGAACAAGCCGAGGCAGTAAAACAACTCAAAAGAAGCCTCTCACAAGCGCCCTGCCTAGCTTACCCTGTCAGAAACAAGGAGTTCTTCCTGGAGACGGGGTTCTCTAATACGTGCTTGACGGCAGTATTATACCAAAAGCATGACAAGGTCAATAAAGTAATCTCCTATGCGAGCAAAACTTTATCCTCTGTGGAGGAAAAATTCAACGATTGTGAGAAGGCACTCCTGGCGACGGTGTGGTCATTGAAGAATTACCGCCCGTTTATCCATGGGGAACACATCATAGTGGAGACTCCACACCAGCCTCTGCAATATCTCCAAAGTGACAGAATCTGGGGCGGAAATGTGAGTAATTCCCGAATTACTTCCTGGATTCTGTCAATGCAAGGCTTTCCTGTGGAGGTCAGATATGGCCAAAACAAGAAGAGTCCCCTCGCGCAAGGTCTGGCTGACTTGCATGATTGTGCCAGAGAAAATTGTCTCGAGGACGAAAGTCTAAAAATCAAGGACAACATGGAGGCATACCTTAATTCCCCACACAAAGTCTTTGAAGAGGACAAGTGTGAGGGAATGCCCACTGTCTATGTGGATGGATGCTCTTACCATGTTGACAACAACGGGGAGAAAGAACTGGTGGCCGGCGTAGGGAATGCATGGGTGAATGAGTCCCCAGAACCCTCCGCTGGATACAAAATTGGTCCCCGAAGTAGTCAGGTGGCAGAATTGATGGCTGTGCATCAAGCCATCCTCACTGCTGTCCAGCATCAACTCCGCGAACTGGTCATAATCACAGATTCGGATTATGTACGGAACGGGTTCGTGGAGCACCTGGTTAATTGGAAAACCAGAGGCATGTTATGTGCTAACAACAAACCCTTGAAACATGGGAAGTTGATCCAAAACATTGATGATCTGGTCACCTCGAATGAGATGACCATCTATTGGAAAAAAATCAAGGGTCATTCCAAAGTAGAGGGACCAGACAAAACTGGAAATGACTTAGCTGATCAGTTGGCCAAAACCGGGGCCACCCAAGGGGATCTAATTGAGATTGAGTCCCTGTTGGGGGAAATCCAGGTCACTGCTATCACTAGGTCCCAGACAAATGCTCACAACGACCTTTCAATTGCACAATGGAGTAAGGAGACCCCTGATGCTGATTTGATTACAGCTCAGAAGGGGGATCCAGTTATTGGTAAGTTTTACCAACACCTTGAGGACCCTGAGAACTTTCCCCTGACGGATACCGATTACATTGGGAAAGAGGACCTAAGAGTGTTGATGAAATGTCCAAAAATGTTCCGGATTCAAGACGGTTTGCTGGTAAGGAAATCCAAAGCTGGCCACGATCAGTGGGTGGTCCCTACCTCATTCCGAAGCCTGATGTTAAGTCACGCCCATGATGCGGCCACCGCCGGTCATAGGGGGTTTCACACAACATTGGAAATCTTAAGAGAGGTTGCATACTGGCCACACATGGGGCAGGACCTCGACCAATATTTGAAGGGGTGTCTTATGTGTGCACAATTTCAGCCATCATCCCTCACGCACCGCGCGCCTCTCCAAAAGCGGGGGATGACACTGCCATGGTCAGATTTACAAATCGACTTTGTAGGCCCGTGATTCGCTCTGCTAGGGGGAATAAGTACATGTTGACTGTGACATGCTTGTTTACCAAGTGGGTGGAATGTCTCCCAGCCCCAAATTGCAAGGCAGAAACGGCAGCTGCCTTGATGATTAACCACATCTTTTCCCGTTTTGGTCTACCTCAAAGGATTGAGTCAGACAGAGGTAGCCACTTCACCAGTGAAGTAATGACAAAGATGTGGGAGATACTGGGGGTCAAGAGAAAGCTACACATTGCTTACAGGCCAGCTTCTTCTGGGGCAGTAGAGAGATATAACCGGACAATTGTGAGCATATTAAAGAAGTTTGTGGCAGATTCTGGGCCAAGTTGGGATATCCGATTACCTCTGGTCCTAATGGCCATCAGATCTACCCCTTCATCTGCAACCAAAATGTCACCATTTGAGTTGATGACTGGACGCAAGATGGTGCTTCCTCAGCATTTGCTCTACAGGACCCAAGAGCAGACACTGATAAATGCCTCCACTACTCATGAGTATGTGGAGAATTTAAGGAAACACCTTCAACATGCTTTTGCTTATGCTCAGCGGAATCTAGAAAGATCAGCTGATAGCATGAAGACCCATTATAACCTGAAAACTTCCAGGAAGGAATATCAGGTGGGAGACCGGGTCTATCTATACAACTTCCAAAGGAACCAGGCAAAACAGCGGAAATTCTTGCCTACATGGAAGGGACCCTTTGAGATCATCGACAAGATCTCCCCTGTGGCCTACAAAATCCACATCCCCAAAGGTCCTTTGGCAGCGGGGGAAGACAAGTGGGTCCACATAAACCAGTTGAAATGTTGCCATCCCAGGCACGCTCTGCAACAACTGGAGGAATCCTCTGGAATCCTAGCGGGTACTGTCTTAGATTAATTCAGTTCCAACCATAAAACATACCACATCTAGTCTCTAAAATATTGTGATTTGCATGAAACTGTATCTTAGTTATACTGTTTTTTTTTTCAAAATAAGAATGTAATGTTTCGTTATGATGAAATGCATATGCTGCCCCACTATCTCAACAGTGGTGGAAAAATGTCTATGGATAGGTATTGCCGCTCTTCATTTGTCGTCCTAGGAGAAAGAAAACCTGGAGACGGGACAAGGAGGACGATCCGGAGACCGGGAGCAGAGACGCAACGGGCCCGGGGTACCGCCCAATATTCCCATCAGGACCGGCGAGGAGAACCGATCAGTACCGGATGGAGGAAAAGATGCTGAACTGTGCCATCTATTGGAAGAAGATGAGGATACATCCCAGGTCTTGCGAGTCCCATCAGTGAAACCGAATGGCCATCGCAAGAGGGGGGCTTGTGGGATGTATTTACCCATGCATCCGAGCCCTACCTCAAAACTGTGCAGTACTGACATGGAAAACATCATGATGGCCAGAGCTTCCCAGAAAATGCACAGGGAAATGCATGAAGAATAGGCTGCCACTCATTTTTGCCGATGTTATGGGCACAGAAGGACGCTGCCTAAAACCACCATTGGACTACCCACACAGTAGTCTGAAACCATTGGGAGTGGCAATGCTGATTGCCAAAAGCAAACCCATAACTGTTGGGAATTCATTTTCTTAAATCCCAAAAAGGGGTGCAGTACCTGTACTCACCACTATCCAAAAGCCGGCATTTTAAAACCACCAGATTTTACTTTTTTGTAGAAAACTGAATAAATGAACCCAAAACATGCCAAAGAAAGACATTTTAAGAGGTGGATCCAATGTAAAGTTATATTCTGAAGTGACTTGAAGGTTTAAAACAAGACTGGCTGAGCTGTGGATTTCAGCAGTTTAAGTAAATTTGGACTGAAAGACACTAAAAAATCTAAATGTTTAAATTGACTGAGTGACCTACTTTTGTGTGTCACATAGGTTTCAATTGTTTAAATGTCATAGTTTTGAACTTAGAATCAGCATTCTAGCTGCATATGTAAAAATGTTTAGTTTTATTTGAATGCAGAAAACTGGGGAACAGAAGTGACATTTTATCTGAAACCTGGCTTAAGGAACTGAATTTTGCCTGGCAACTACCCCCCATCAGGAGTGAAACTTGAGTCACAGCTGTGTTCCCAGGCCTATCTGCCTTTTGCTGGCCACACTAAGGATATGCCATCTCTCTGATAATTGAATTAAGGGGAGCCCCACAGAATACAGGAGCTCTGAACAAAGCCCTGTCCTGACTCAGGCAAATGTTTTATTGGCGGGAGTCGTAAATGGAGCTTCCTCTTGGCAGAAGCTGGGAGGGGCAGGGTCTCTGAGCTTGGCAGAAACTGGAAAGACTGGTTTCTGTACCATGTGACATGAAAAGACACACCTCTATAGCCAGAATATGGTTTTAGAAAAAGATGAATAACTCATAGAGCGGACATGTGAAAATTTTATAAATGACACCATAATTCTTGTGATTTTTCTGCCCACATTTTAAGAGGTTTTTAGAACCGGTGGCATGTTCAGGGGGGTTTTAGCGGAAAAGAGGATATTACTCAAAATGTGTGCATGTGAAAAATCTGACACTTCATCAACTAATGTCCATACTCCTTGCGCACATGTGTGTAAATTTGGGGTAATGTCCGGTATTGCAAACCAGTTAAAAAGTGCAAAATATCGCTATTTCTGAATGCAAGCCCCCAGGAAGAGCAGAGTTTGAACAAGGTATACCTCCTGTGATATGTGATGGGTGCATGTAATTTCAAACCACTGTGTAGTTATGAAATATGTATTTGGTTCAAATCTAGATTTGTGTGCAAGTTGACAGGAGGAGTGGACTTTCTGCAGGCTGTAAAATGACATCACTCTGACACAACTTAGCTCCCCCAATCAGGGGAGAAATGAAAGCTCGGCCAATGATAAGTGGAGAGGGGCTGGCTAGTGATGCTGCTCACACACACCCATTTTCAAAACACATAAAAGCAGAGAGACAGGACAGATAGGGACTTTCAAATCCATTTGCAGCTGGAAGCTCTGCCGGGAAAATCCATACTTTACCTCCATCAATCTCCAGAGAAAGCTGTGCAGAAAGATCCATACTTTAAATCCCTCAATCTTCAGAATCCAGAGAGAGAGCAGACCCAGATCACTGTGAAGTGCAGAGACCAGAGTCCCGTCTAAAACCTGACCAGATCCATGGCGAGGCCCGTTTCACTCAAGAATATAGTGTGAGTACCTAGAAAACTGTGCAGAACCAATCTCTTAGTTAAAATAATATAATCCAAGCTATTTTAATCTAAGTAGAACTGCCTCCTAACTGTCACCTGTCATTTGTAAAGCTGTCACCTGTGATTTGCTAGTTGCAAGCTGCACTTGTCTTTGTGAACTTTAAAATTTAAATCTGAAAAACGACCTTTATTTAATCGCTCATATCTCCGTGACCGTTTGTGCTAGAGACTTGCAGTAACTTTCATCTGGAAGCTGAGATCCTAGGCTTTCCTAGGACCCCAAAACGATATTGATAGCCCTTGTAGTTCTTCTGTAATAGCGCCAGACGCATTCGCGAATTTTACCGCGATTTGCAAATTTTTTCACGTGTAAAAATCTGCTGCTGCTTGCCTTTCATTTGCCAGAAATTCGTTTAACCTGCTAATCATCCCTGAATCATTGCAAGAGTGAGCCTGGACTAATATTAACTAGATACCACTCACCCTGAACCTCCTAGAGGGAATTAAAAGCATTTTAGTAACATATTTTCACTCCATTGCCAGCACATATCAAAGCATTTTGCCTGTGTTTTCAACGTCTGTAGTCTAAGTTGCTGGGTGAACTGAATTACATTTGAATTGCATTTCTGAGAATTGTGTGCCTCCCTTCCATTTCCTTGCATAGCATAAAAGGGGGGGGGGTGAATTGTCCAAGAAAGTGATTACATTGTCTTTTGCTGCAATCCTATCAAGTTATTTTCTGTACTGCATTTCATTCCACATTGCATCCATTTGAAACCATAAAAGTATTGTTGCTATCTTATCCATCCTATAACCACTCATCATTGATTATAAAGAAGTGTGCTAGTGCCAGATTCTCCGTTGTTAATCTTTATCATATCAGATTAAGTGTGCTATTCAATTATTAATTTATTCTAAAGTGTGATATCTATATCTATTATTTAAACTATCAATTAAACCTTTTAACTTGCAAAACAGAACTACTTCTTGGCTCAGTGGGGTCAGGAGGATTCCAAGAGAGGGGGGTTATATAGGGGTAGTCATCCAGAACGCATGAACTGGACATAAAGATATATCAATAAGGGTTTTCATTCAGTATTCTAGACTAGGCGTTGACTTGGCTGTAGTGCTGAATTGAATCCTCTTACACACAATTGTGATGTACTCGCATCGACCAGTGAGCTACTAGACTGTCTCACGTGAAAATGGCGTTCATAAGAACCAGCTCTCATCAGGTATGTTGACATAACACGGCAACTGTGTATTAATGGCAAAGTGCGTGCACAGAACTGGCAAGGGGGTAGACACAGACACACACGAGAGTGCTATGCGCTCACACGTCTAGGACTATCTCACGTCAAATTAGCACTCTTGAAATGGCACTTACCAGAAGCACCTCTCATCATGTATGCTGAGCTACAGGTCTCAGAGCAGGATGTTGACACTGGACACAGCATTCCAGTGAAAAGTAAAAGTTACAGGATATCAGACAGGGTCTGAGATAACACCATGGTTGCAGTCACAAAGATGCTGGCCCTAGGGGGAATTGAACTCTTCTAGAGCCCATGGTCCTGTTCTGTAAATCGTGTTCTATAATATGAGAACACCGACCAAGGCAAATGCATAAGCATCTTTTCGCACTGTGATAAGCGTGTGGATAAGTTTGGGACAGCAAATATTCGGGCCATCTTTGACTTGAACACCAAGGAGAAGGCAGCATTCTCTGCACCAAAATGATTGTATCAGTTGGGGGTCCTGTCTCTTGGACTAATGCACCTGATTTCTACAGAGATGGGTGGGGCGCTTCTGTGTTACCGATATGAACACATTTGTTACCTATGAGAATGACACAGCTGCCTTCAGCTCAGTGGTTTACCTTGAGCTTGGATTTGACAGAGTTAAGCTTAAGCCTCTCAGAGCAAGAACCAGATGCATCTTGGCTGGGAACCAACCACCAACCAGAGTGAGGGATTATCTTGACCGCACCAATCATTACAGCATCATTACTGCTGCTTATTGCACCACAGTAGCTCCTCTGACTGAAACCACCTCTCTCGGTTTCATTCTCTCTCTCTCTTCTTCTGTTTCTCTCTCTCTTTCCCGCTCTCTCTATCTCTCGCTCACTTTATCTAACTCTCTCTCGCTCAGGGATACAGATAGCACGAATGAGGCAAGGGGTGGTGTTTATTTTTCATTGTTTCAAATAATAATGAGAGCAGCCCAGACAATTGCATCCCCAGGCCTTGTAGTTGGAGAAATACATTGCCAAACTGTGTTCCTGCGTGAGTGTTTTCATCACAAAGGGGGCATATTTTTCATAGCAAGTGTTAAGGGGAGGCATACAGGCCCTGCTCGTGGTGCTAGGGGACTGACAGAATTTGCAAATGAAGCACCAAAGAATCAAGCTTTAAGGTCTACACCTGCATTGGTTATTGTTTTATTTTTAGTTTATTATTATTTTGTGTGCATACTGTAACACGTCTATTGGTTCAGCAGCACTACTAACCAATGGGTGGGCAGCATGCACAATTAAACATTGCCTTGGTGCTTACAGAAGAATCAGTTCATTGGTTTTAATCTGAAGACAACCATTTCCAAAAAGGAAGGACATTTCCAGAGACAAAATGTTGAGTGTTGTCAGAAAAACAGTGATAAAAAGTAAATTATTTAATTCTACAAAGCTGTATTTAGTTGTACCTTCTCATTTGCTTTCCTCTTGGAAATGTACAATGTTAATGTATAATGATCACTTCCAGTATGTATTATAGTCATAATAGGAATGTTACTGAGCAACGTACATTATCAAAAGATAGTTAAGCATTTACATTATTTTCTGATAGGTTATCATTCCAAGATGGAGAGTCAGAAACACTCTGGTTGTATTCATTTGAAATACTCCAAAATAGCACAAACATGGGTACCTGACCGCTTTGAATAACGTCAAAGAGTGTCTTGCGAGTATAAGAATGCCCACTGATCATTGTACTTGACAAACAGGCCTGTGAATAAAGGGTTGCATTCTCAAATTACTAAGCAGACAATTCACACTGGGCTTCTCAACTAACCCCCTAACATTAACGCCTTGATAATCATGAAACTAATTTGACCAGCTTTAGGATGTGCAGGTCAGGATGAAATGGCTGCAGCATTTGTCTTTTTTTATGTCTGAGGGCCCAAATGAAACAGAGTTTTGGACGCGGAGGGGTGGAGACAGGACACCAGGTCCCCAAACATCCTTAGAGTGTCATATACATAGGGTGGAGGATCTCCATTTAATACAAGAGATCCAGGTATTACTCATGAAAAAGGACCCAACCTGGACCTATTTGTAAGTGCAGATTAAACCCTTACGGTCTCATCTCCAATGACTTTTCTGTGCTCAGACGACTATGCAATTCTATTCAGAATAGAGAATTCTACAAAGCAGCAAGATACCCTTACCCATCAACAGGCAATATGAGATTTTAATTGGTAAAAGCTTTCATCTTTACTACAGTCTGGGAAGCACCCAGTGTAGGGGGGAATTCCTGCTCCTACCTGGGTAAGGTGTCCACAATGGTTTACCACAGTAGACAAATGTTGCATGGCCACAGATCCCAAAACAATGACTCATCTTCTGGAACCACTGCCAAGGCCAAGAAAGAAGCATGCTGGGTCACCTCATACAATATGTGGCTGTGAGTGAACTGAAAGATGATTCCAGGATATGACAACCCTAACATCGTGTTGATTATAGCGGAGAACTGAAGTTTGCACAAGATGAATGCATAAGACCCAAATCCACCACACCCACGCACAATAGGGGAGCAGATCCACAGGAGACAAAGTAAGCTCAGGCTGAGCTGTGCAAACAATACATTTACACAGTGCAGGGAGCAAAGTCTTAAACAAAACAAATGTGTGTGGAATATCAAAATGAATACCTCATAACTTCCTGCCCATCTATCACCTTGGCATAATCTTTTCCAAGAACTACCGAGATAAGCAAAGTGAATCAACCAGAAGTCATATTCAAAGAAAACCTTCCATTGCCCGTCTCATTGCTACAAGCAGCACATCAGGAATAGGTATAACTTTGAATGCTGGCTATTCTGAATGAAGCAAGCTAAAGACTAGATATAAACTAGATATCCAGAAGTTACATTTCAAGCTGATGGTCCGATATCTGGTTAACGATGCAAGACATTTTGTCATTAGTAAAGTGTCATGAATTCCTAAATGACAACCAAAGAGAGCAATGCTTCACATGGATGCAGGCAAAAGTTGGAGACAGATATATTTGGCCTATTCTTGTAAAGGATTCTTGAAACGTCCTTAGCGTTTAACCTCACAGTTGACCTCCTAAGGAATCATACTGCTGTATCAATCAGCAATAATAATTTAAAATAAGAATTTTCTGAGCAAATCAAAAATGTATTTTACACAATTCTTATAATCATGTTTCAATTATAGTTATAGTGTACAACAGAACCTTTGTGTCTGCTATATGTAAACAATGGTATAACTATATTGCACAAATCCTATTGGACAATTATCTTCCTTTCAAACTCAACACACTCTAGTGAACAAGTCTTCACACTCTCTATACACATATCCTCCTACATGTTTCATTTCACATACACACGATAAAAACTATTGACGGAAATTCTTCAGGGAAAATAAGCTGCAGCAAAACTACCTATTTCACATTGATGACTCCAATAACATTGGTCCGTCCAGTGTCAAATAGGACGTCACCTGTGAGGTTAAACACTAATGTGTTTCTTTCGTTTGAATACGGTGGTGGTGAGGGATAACCCCTTAAATTACATCCCTCAAGTCTTTTGGTAGTATTGTATGGTTCCCTAAACTTCCACCAGTGACCATGGATGTAGAAAATGCTTAATCCCCATGTATACATTCATGTCTTACCATCTATTTGTCCTACTTTTCACCTACCCTTAGGTTAGAGAGAGTCCTTTGTCAAGTGGTAAGAGGTCCTTGTAATGTGTCTGTATAACTGGGAAGTAAGATAATGCCTCTCACCACAAAGTTACATTTATATGACCAATTTCGTGAAAGTCATTGAATGTCACCACTAAAATTGTCATGGTAGATGGCACCATTCAATTCAACTTGTCAATATTTGGTTGTAAATCTTGTTAAATACAAATCTTTGTAAATTAAATGAAGACAGATTTGCTCTGTGTCTTGTTCTGGAACATTACAAATATAGAGCTGTGAAGAGGTTTTTATCTTTTAAATAAAATAATCACACATGTACACTGCCCTGACACCATAATTCCAAATAGAAAACTACAAACAGTTGCAAATTGAATCACTGGGACTCTTTTCCATTGTTACACAGTATCTTGTTGTTCACCAATTTCTTTTGTTGTGTGCCCTTTTTTGTCTTCCTGGCCTTATTTAGTGACCCATGCTGACCCTTCTTATAGGTATCCTCACAATCCTTTAATCAATAGCATGATTATGGTAGTTTGAAAATGTCTTTGGTCAGCATTATCTAGCATGATGAGAATTGAAGGACACTCTAACAGAGCCCCACCTGACCCTTGAACAGGGCCCCAGGTTGGTGCAGTGCCCTGTCTAGCACAGTGATGCTGGGACCTGTGTCTCTCTATGCAGAAGTCCCCTGGGCATCGATAAAGACACTCCAGAAGAACTGAAGAGTATACGCTGGAATCAGATTTAGCTACACCTGGTATTGTTCCCAGGCAACCATGAAACTATCACAATACCTAGGTGGATGACCCTGTGCTCCGGCTGGAAGATGAGGCTGGTCACCTACAACCCCAACAATTTGGCCTTGCAGTGGGGGTGTCCTCCTATGTGTAAGATCCATGCAGTCACAACTCCATTCAGAACTGTGGTCACCATTATTCATACCACCCTCAAGATTTAGGGCTGGCTACTCTTAATGGCCACACCCACAGATCTCTTAAACCTTTTTGTTGGCCTGCTGGAGGAACTTTTACTGGCTAATTATTAGGGATCATGCTTGGGTCTCCGAGGAGGCCCAATGCCCCTTATGGGAAATCCAGTGTGCAACCCACTTAACGGCATCCACAGCTAGCAGCTTGATGGTCAATCACCTTGGATTCAGAAAATCTGTGTAACAAGCATTCAATATATGCTTTAAGAACATTCAGCTATTCAACCCATATGAGTACCCAATTCGTGCCAACAAATCCATCCATAGTGCCAATTTTTGTGCCAACAAATCCATCCATTTAAATTTCTCATTGCACCAGAAACCCAGGATTCCAAACGTGCGTTCTTATACATAAGGTAGTCTTACAAACCTTTGTTCAAGTACCCCTCTCATAATAGTATATTTTCTGCTCACAGTCAGCTTATGAATCATTTCACTTGAACTTGGAGGTAAGTTACTGAGTAAACAGATGTCTTTGTTTCCTCAGTTGCCTTGTACTGAATGCACACCACATAAAAGGAGGGTAACCATCGTAAAATATCAGATTTAATGACATACAACCCATTCACATTTTTCTGGAGACGAGGATGAAAATGAAGGTCTGCTCCACTACATCTGCTGGGTATACCGTTCAGGTTGGACATATTTACTGCATAAAGGTCCTGTTTCTTAATTGCATCTGAAAAAGCCTATTCTTGTCTTTTTCAGTGAGGACTGCAGTCCTCCTGCACTTATCTCGAGCCAATTTTTACATTCGGCCTGTGATCATTCAACAACGTTCATCCCTTTCCATGACACGCAGATCCTTTTGTTCTGACAAATGTGCTGTTGAATATCCAGTTCCATTCCAATAAGTTGGATGGACCCATTTCAGGTGACACTTTATATCTCTTAACCATTCATTCTGTAGCTGTAGGCATTGGAGAGATGTTGCTGGGGGAACGATCTTTCCTCCTCTGCATCCTTCGGGGTCCTTTGTCACTGCTCTTGAAATCTGACAGCTCTCAAGAAGTCAATTTTGTTCAGGCCTTGTGTTTTCATTTTCTGAACACTACAATTTTGGCTTTTACGGTTTTTAGAAAACAATAATACTGGAAAAAAGTTAAATAATACGAAATATTCAATCAGACCACCCATTCACCATACAGCACACATGCAACTGTGTAAATAGCGTGTGTTTTGTAGGCTCTCATACCATAGACAGTTTTATAAATCTATCCATTGTGTACATTTTCCAGCTTCATCAGAAACTCACAGAGTAATTTAGGTAGAAAATATAAGAATGATTTTGCAGTGTTCAGATGTGTACTCAGACACTGATATATAAAATGATTGTCATCAAACTCAATTATACTACTGAATGGGATTTATTTAACACTCATTTGCCAACAAGTGTTTTTTACATTTCAGTGCTTTTTCATCTCTTTTTTTAATGTGAGAATATGGGGCTTCATTATGCTACCATACCATATGGTGGAAGTGGAGCCAAATTATGGGGCTGAGAAGTAGAGCCAATTTATGGGGCAGCAGATGTGTATCTCAAACCTTGGTGGTGGTAACAGTAAATCAATATTAATTGTTAACTGCTCACTCTTCATTATAAGTAGTGTTTCTGCTGAAGAATTGGAGGAATTAACAATTGCAATTCCCCTAAACACAGGTGGTATTTTCTTCAAATTCTCTAGACATTAAGCTCAGCAGTGGCCATCTTTGAAAGCTCAATCTATCCAATATAACCCATTTCCTGTTGCCATCCTAGCCCACAAGCACTGTCCACCATGCAAGATGAAAGAAGAGGTAAAGGGAAGGAGCCAGAAGAGCAGGAGTGAAACCCAATATTCAGAGAGGCAGAGCTCCAGGTCATTGCTGAAGAGGTGGTCATCCATCTCCAGAGTTGGTTGGGGGGCAGCATCAGAAAACAACTGCCCAGAGAAGGAAACAAAACTGGACAGAAATATGGGACACCACTGTACCTCAGAACAACGTGAACTGCTCCAAGAGGTGGAATGACATGAAGGCAAGGTGCAGAATGTAATCATCATCCACCGGTGGGACACAGCTGCCACAGAAGGTGAGACAGTTGAACCAGTCGCCCTAGCATCCTGGGGGGACAAGTTCAGTAGTTTCCTCCACATGGCTGGTCTGAAGGGAATTGGAGGAGCATAGATTGGAGCAGGCATGATGTGAATGCATAACCAGCCAATGAGTCAAAGACTTATCCCAGAATGTGGAATAGGCTGGTTGCAATGGCCAAGCCAAGCCCATAGGCCAGAGGGCCATGGGAGTATAATGGGGCATTAAAATGCATGTGACATCCAGTGAGGGTCCTGTAAGAGAGGTGGTATTTTTGGTTCGTGGTACTTTTGGTTGGTGGCATTTTTGCTAATTCATGGTATAGTGGTGAGCCTGGCAATTGTTTTTATACCAGGGTCACTAATGGTAAGCCAAGATTGGACTTGGTACACTCTAAAGCATAATTTTATGCCCTTGCAGTATTTTATTTACAATACCACAGTATGCCCTTTTGACAGTATCTTAGAATACATTTACCATGTAAACCAAATATGAACATTCATTCAGAGCCTCTTAGAAGAACACAATTTACAGTGACTATCTTTGCTTTGCATTTTACCACAATGATAAAAAATTGGTCCCATTAGTGAGTAAGAGTGTGAGAATCACATGTGAGACTCAGGCCCAATTTAGTATATGTGAGTATGGTGAATGCACAAAACACATGCCGGCTAAAAATGAATTCAAATTTGATAGAGCACAACATGGATTTTCTCTGTTCTTATATGATTTTAATCCTCACAAGGCATTGCACAGGCTAATTCCACCACTTTTAGATGGAACTAAATTCAGCCCACTTCACTACGCCAATAATACAGTTATGATGGACCTAATGCCAGGAGGACTGCAACAGACTTTAAATTGTACTGACTCTTTTTTTTAATGGCCACAGGCTGAACCTAAACCTGTCAAAAAACAAAGATTATGGTATTTGGCAAGGGAGGTCTGAAAACGAGTTGGTCTCTTAACAGCAAGAAAATGGAGATTGTCAATGTTTACAAATATGTAGGTCTCACCTTCCCGAAAACGGGTAGCTTGTAGAATCATATTAGCATGGTGGCTAAACACGACTCCTTAGGCTTTAAAGGGCAACTACGTTTTTTCTACTGATACAGAGGTAAACAAGCTTGACAAATGTCTTCTGGTGTTGGAGTGTAAAATCTGTCAACAGTACTATATGCTGCTGAGATCTGGGGGGCCACACCATGTGGGTGTCTGGGGGTACTCAAGAACTCTTTACTACAGAAGGCTTGTGGATTACCACCGAATACCCTGGGCAATATGTTAATGTGGGTACTGCAAACTCTTAGCCTGACTTGTCAGGCCCCAAAAAGATTTTTGGAGTTCTATCTGAGGAGGTTGTTTTCCCCTTCTGACCCAAATTTCGAGCAAGTTATAGGTGAGATAATTACTTTCCCTCTGAAGGACCGCCTAACTTGGTTTACTAGCCAGATCAAACTGATGAAAAGTTGGGCCTAGGAGACATTAATGCCCTGAGTAGACTTTCGAACACCCATCTTAAGTCCCTGCTTAAACAAAGGGATGCTGTAATACAGTTTGTTATAACTCAGGACATAATTAGCACTCTGTCATCCTTTAAAATTGACTGTCTTGATTGTATGCACCCAACGGCCCGATGTTTGTAGGGTCTATTAAATCCCCTGAGTGCACAAGGGCAATACTGATGGTCAGGTTGAAAGTGCTTCCCCTAAGTGCTAGGATGAGTTGGCTGTCTTCACGTAGGATATGTCCATGTGGCCTGGGCAGAAAAGAAGATGTAATGCATTTTTTAAATTATTTGTAGATTTTACATGGATTTTAGGAAGAAATGGCTCAGACCACATTTTATTAAACATAATATCAGGGCATGTACAGACGCTATGACAATGTTTATGCAATGTAATGATGTCGATTTTTTTATACAACGTTTTTCTATTATATAAAAGCCAGCCCTTAGAAAGAGACTATTGAACCAGCTAGCTTAAATTCATTTAATTTTTATGTATGCAGGTATATACATCGTTGTACACATGGGTAGAAGCAATGGCACATGTAGGGGCAAAATATTTGTATAATTACTTGGTTATAGTAAATCTGTTTTTAAGTGTTACTGGTTAAATTCTGAATACATGTAATTACAACTACTATTATTACCAATGTGACATGTGGGCGATCCAGAGGTCCTATGGTGTTTGGAAGTGCGCATATGCAGAGACTCTTGTCTTTTTGTCTTTGCTGCATGCACCTCTGCTGGCGTGGTGGGCAGGGAAATGTACTGGGGTGCATGAACACATTCAGCACCAGGCCAAGCACTACAGAAATCGGAGAAATACGAAATGTCAGACAGAATGGCCACAGTGTTTTGGAAAGTGCCTGTGGAAAGAAAGTACAGCATCAACGAAGATTCAACATAGGTGGGATTGTTGTTGTTATGTTGATCCTGCTCTCTGTATCTGCCTGTTAAGTAGGTAGCTGAGCCATACTCTCCCTGTTCAGGTGGTTCAGTGCCCATCAGTGGAATGGACACACTCCTTACATGGTGGGTTGTATGATCGAACCCTGCTGCTGCACACACCACTGCAGCTCAATAAACAGCTGCAGGTTCTGAAGCTCAAGGTTACCTGCTACCCATGCCCACATGGTCCATGGAGTTAGGGGAAGGTGGCATCCTTAAAGACAGTACTGTTGCGCCTGTGAGTTAATGTCCATCACCTGGATGTATTTACCCCCACCTCTTAGCTGGAGATAACTGCACTGAATTTGTGGAAGTATTAGCACCCCATTTTGGGAGGTTTTTTGGCAGTATTTCAGCTTGTAATATTCTGTTATTTATCAAGTCGTTTGTGTGGGTTAAGGCAGATTGAGCACCAAAGGAATGAACTGTCACCATGTCAGTAATTGCCCAAACGTTAATTCCTTCAGCAGAAGTAGCACTTGAGGAATTACCGAAGTATTGCTTGTTTTTCTGTTATATGTTTATCATTCGCAGGCAGTAGTGTCATTACTGCCACTTTTTGACATGACTCCTGTACCAGTAATGTGGCACGAAGTATTTCAATCTGTGTATGGCCTAAGTGCTGAAGAAAAAATGTGCATGAAAGAAACAAAATACATTTTGTAATATAATTGTCAAGGGAAAACAATTTAGTCATGATAAATTGCAGAAATAACAAAGCATGTACACTTTGATTAGATATTTGAGTAACGTATATGTTCTCCAGTTGCCATGCAACCAATTTCATTACGGCTGTATTCATGAGGTTTTCGTTCATTGAAAATTGAAGAACATATTTGCACTATGTGTGACCAGAGGTTAAAAAGGTTTCGGTCTCCTTCAAGCGTCCTCCATTCAATTGGGGTTTCTGTGATCGAGTAGCCAAGTCACATCTCTTAGGATGTTATGTCGATGGACATGAAACAGTGCATCACATTATTATGTTAAATAAATGGATGTTCACACCGTGCTATCAAACATTATATTGTTAACTCAAAAGCAAGCGACACAATATGTAGACCCTCATTCCAAGTTTCGCATAATACTTCAGATTTTCTGCAGAATGACTGCTGAACTCGATTACTGTTACTGCCACTGCATAGTTATCACCAGGTTCTGAGGACTCCTTGGGTAGTAGGCAGTAATTCCGCTTGCAGTAATTTGGGAGCAGCATTAAACGTTCTCCATTGAAAGTTCAAATTCAGAGTTTGGCAGTGTGGCAAAAATGAGGGTCATTCCATTGCCACCAAAAGAGGCGGTAACGGAATTCCCACCATTTGCTACTGCACCACCAAACTTGGAATCATCATGTGGGCGTTAGTGTTTTCAGATCTAAGCTAACCAAGTTTTCATTCAATCAATTGTGAACTGTTTCAGTCAGCTTTGACTATGGCAATCAGCCTAAGCTCATTTTAACATATAGGGCTCTCCCAAGTGGATGTGGAATCAGGCAGAGGTAATCCTCCAGACAGTTACCCTGCTTTATGGATAGTTTATCCTGAAGATAAATTCAATCATTTGTTAATCGAGATCCCCTTGCAGAAATCAGTACATGTGTCTTTGACACTCACTGCAGGGTCATCCTCTAGCTTCTAAAAAATCCTAAAATGTTATAGTGCTCTCATTGCACACCTTTGCTTTTTGGTTTGATGAAGACTGTGCACAGATATATAGAGCTTTTGTAAGGAACATGGGACATGGATGGCGCATATCCTGCTCCTCTTCCACCCGCTAAGAAACATGGGCACCAGTCTATTGTTTATGAGAGGAAAGATCCTGGATGCCCTGAACAAGAACACACATGTTGCACCTATGCTTCCTTCTAGATTTCCCAGCAGTGTTTGACCCCCTTCAATCATGACTTTCTAATCAGGAGTCTTTACAGCATTTTAGGCTTAGAAGGCAATGCACTCAATTGGATCATAAACTACACCCAAAGCCACTCTTACCTTGTCAGTATGGATGATTATGCATCAGCTGCTTTCTAACTGCCCAGTGTTGTGTCCCAAGATTCCACAATCTCCCCTTGGTTTTTCAATACTGTGACAAATCCCAAGATGTCGTCACTGCTTCTGTAGTGGGAGCCCCTTCCTATGAGGCCAGGGAGGCAAGGCCACTACCTGATAGTCCCCTTGGGCGTTGTAGTCAGTGGATGGATCTCATGAGGAGGGAAACCCCCTCTTCTATAGTATGCAAGTAGTAAAAAGGACTGAGACAAGGAAGAATAGGGATGGCTATCATGAAAATCCAAATCAATGATCTGTGATGCAGAGGAGGTGTGGATCGGCAGGGATCACTCAGATAAACCTATCTGAATGGTCTTGTATTCTGCCACACAATTTACCAGCTACAGATATAAAAACTGACAGCAGACTCACCCAAATGTCAGATGATATGGAGAGGAACCGCGAGAAGGACAGGTGCTCAGCGAGGCAAGCAGCAGGAGCAGACAGAGGCACGGAGACACTGAAGTGGCGATCTCCACTGGACACATTGAGTGAACCTAGAGTCTGGCTGAGAAAATCTCCAGCAGAGCAGAACTACAGGACCACGCAATCTGTCTGGAAGAAACATTCTGTACATGGTCAGAAGCCATAGAGCCCCTGCGGCAAGCCAAGAAGAGCCGCAGAGCGCTGGCGAAGCGGAGAAAGACCCGGGGAAGCCCACAACCAGCGGGGGTTGCAGCCAAAACCCTAAAGGTATTTTGGTGGGGGAGCCTATGGTTGGGGGTCCCCTGAGGGTAGAGGAAACCCTAAAACCAACAGTGTATTGAAAGTGGGTGAAAAGAGGATAACCCCTACGGGAGACAAAGAGAAACATTATCACTATATTGTAATGAGAGGAATGGGGTCTGAGGCCTGTACAAGAAAAGATTGAATCAAGTAACACGAATATCCCGTCTTCCTTGTGTCAGTACTTGGAGGGAAGGCAACCCAGGGCTGTCAAATAAAAAGGGAGAAGGTGAAGAGAACTGTAAGAAAAAGACATACAAACGCAGTACTTGGCAGCATGTGAAATTAAAAGACTGTAAACAGAACTATGAGTAATAGGTATGGAGACGGTAATTGGCAGGTGAGTAAACCAAGTCTGTGTTTGGGACTAAGGGACCTGGAAGAAAAAGGAAGAAAAGGGAACCAGATCTGACATTCACGGGTGCTGGAAAAAATACAACTCTGGTGGCAGCCATGCCGTTTTTAACGGCACGGCTACCGCCAGCGTTGTAATGGGGGCCTGAATGTCCAAATCGGCTAGTTCAGCAATCAGCATGACCAACGCAGCTCACTCCTTCGTTTAAGTAATTTTCACCTCCTCCACCAGCTGCTATGTTTAATATGCAATGGGACAGGCTTGGGCCAGTAATACTGTCACACCCTAGATTTTGCTTGACCCTTCTGCTCCTTATTTTAATTGTGCTGTTAGTAGGAAGGGTGTTTCTTGGCTTATTATTATCTGAATTGTAATGAGTTATTGATAACACGCTTAATACCGAGAGGTTCCTAAGCACGGGTGCAAACCTATTATCCTCCTGAAACTCATCCTCCCAGAATGTGATGCTCTATTTTGAGACCTCTGTATTTTCACAGATACCTTGTTCAGAGGAAGTGGTAAATGCAGTCGATATCAAGGGTAAACCAAAACCTTATACTATTACAAAACCTATGAATGCCATTTGGGTAATTTCTCGGACATCATGCAGTTTTATTGAGCTCTTCAATGTCAGTGAATTCATTAGGATTGAATCTATTGTGCACGGTGGGTTGCACTATCTATTGTTCCCCACTTGGTATGTATTTGGATGTACCAAGACATGGATAATTGAATTTGTTGGCTATGTTGCAAGAATCTCCAAATTTGAAAAAGGAACTATGGACCAACTCGTGCTCATTGCAATAGGGACTGTTGGACAGAATCCTTTGTGGTTCAGACATGTCAATGAAGAGGGACACACATTAAATGTGGAAACAGGGCACACTACTCTGAACCCAGCCAAACCTCTTCAGTGCATCCCACAGCCCCATTTCTAAAGAATCCGAAGGGGGTATAAAACCTGTCATTGAATCCCTGCTGAAAGAAGGAGTTATTTTGCCTAACTGTAGTTTGTATAATACTCACATTATGCCTATCAAAAAACAGAGAAGAGACGCTTATCGATTTTTACAAGACCTCTGCAGTGTTCCAAATTCCCTGTTGTTCACAATCCTATACCTATTTTACGATGCATTCATGCCACTGCAGTACTGGATCTGTCTACTGCATTCTTATCAACACCTGTGCACCATGTCAGTCAGTATCTATTCAATATTACTTATAAATCCTGACAGTGTTTTTTTTAAACTAATTTACCACAGGGGCATGTAGACATTCTGACATTCTGTTCCCTGATTTGAAAAATAAGATCTAGATTTGCTGATGTTCAAAGGTGGTGTCCATCTTGATTCATCATGTTGAAGACCTCCAATTGGTGCCTCGCTCATTAAATGCTTGCAAACAAGGCTCTCTCAATGTATTGATGCCTCTTGCTCTGAAAGGACACAAAGTTTCTACAGAAAGGTTTCAATTGTCCCAACCCTGAGTCCATTATCTCGGTCATAATATATCCGCCCATAGAGAGATACCTATCTAAAGATGGAATCAATATGATTCTACAAGTACCCAGACCCCAAATCTGAAAACAAGTTCGAGGATTTCTTGGAATGGCTGCCTACTGGTGCGAGTGAATATACTTCAATCATTAAACCTCTGCAGAACCTACCTCATGGTTCGGTTCCTTTGTAGCCTAAAGCGTAAGAGGATTGTTTTAGAATCAAGCAAGAGTTGTCAAAGGCTCTGGCCTTAAGTCTACAGAATTATCAAAAATATTTGTATCTGTATAGTGATGAACCTGAAGGCTTTGCCCTGGGATTATTTACGCAAATGCATGGTTATAAGCACCACCCAAATGCCTATCACAGTGCTACATTCTATCGTGTGAATGCAGGTTTATCATCTTGATTGTGTGCTCTGGAGGCAACTGCATTGTTAGCAGAGAAGGCTGACACATTGGTTCAAGGACACCCGGTCTCTGTAGCGATGCCTCATTATTGTTATTATGATATGTATTGAGCGCAGACCTAGCTTTGAGAAGCAACACAGCGCTTTACGGAAGTATACAGCAACACAGATAGATAACAGAGCGCTTTACAGGAGTCATACTGTACAAGTATGACTCCTGAAAAGCAAAACCTAGCAACCATAAAATTCACGTTTAACCAAATATGACACATTGCTGGTTCCCACATTTAATGCTACAATTACCTGATGGAATAATTTAAATCATTTGTCTTTCCTACCTATGCCCTCATATGTTGAGCCTTATGCATGTCTAATTGTGGCCCAAAACTTCATGATTCCCAGAGTTGCTATAAAGTCAGTACCACCCAAAAACCCTGAGATGATTCTGTTCATTCATGGCTATTGTTTACAAAATAATCTGGGTACAGTTTCACTAGGTTATGCAGTTGTCCACCGATAAGGTTTTATAGTCATATCAGCTGCCAAATGTTTATTTTGCTCACATCGATGAATTGATTGCTCTTACCCACACGTGTGCTATCTAAGGGAAGATCTGCCCTGATTGTAATGACATTGCTATGCCCATTGTGTGGTTTATGCCATTGGTATTATGGGAAGCAACATGTATGTTGGACATCAACAGGCATCTTCTATTTCAAATGGTGTTTATGTTTCAGCCATGTTGGAAGCCCTTTTATTAACCTCTGCTCTAGCCATTGTTAAATGTAAGGAGCACGATTTGTCCCACTCAGTCATTGCAAATGGCTACTCCCTTTCTGACAACTCAGCGTGAACTGCAACCTTTGAAGGGCCCCTGGCTCCTAATATTGTCCTGATCTGTATTTCCCTGTAACATTCCCTGATTGTAACTATTTCTAACCTAGATATACTGCAGGACCTGGCACGAGAGTCTGAAAAGGAATGTTGGTCCTAGAGGACTTGTAAGTTGCACTCGGTGGTGCTTTTCGGATAGCCACCTGGATGCTCCCGGGCTGCTGCTGCCTTATCATGCCAGATATGAGCGTTCTGTGACTCATTTTGGAAAAAGGGCCATGATAGCCATGGCCAACCTAGACAAATGTGCACCCTAATTCCCCATAGTGGCCCAGAATTACTTTTGTAACTGTTCTGTTCTATGGCCTAAAATGTGGGAAAAGCTGTAAAGAATGTGCCTTCAATGCATCTGACACCAGAAGGATCTTTCCACAGTAGATTGATTTTAAATGCCTTCATTTCAAGTATTGCTTGACGGTGGTCGATGTATTTTCGCGGTGGGAGAAGGCCTACCCATACTTGAGGGCTGACACTGTCACTGTTGCTAAAAGGCTTCAGTTACAGAGGCTCACCCTTCACTGGGCAGGTGGTTAGCAATATCTGTAAAGCCTTGCACATCTCTCAGCATTTTCATTGTGCCTATCATCTCCAATTTAGTGACACAGTAGAATGACATACATAAATATTAAGAATCGCTTATCTAAGGTATGTGAAGAGGCTGGCCTTAGATGGGTGAAGCCCTGACATTGGGGTTGCTGCAAAAGATGGCACAAGCATCCCCAGACATGTTTTGGCTTTGTTCTGCCTCATCAGTGAGGAGTAGCTTGGGTCTCTAGTCCCAGCAGGCATGGGACACATGTCTGGGCATACCCAGCCTACTCGGTGTGACTATAGCAAAGCAAAATACCAAAACATGTCTGGGGATGCGTGTGGTCTCGTGCACAAGGGATGTGACCTAGCAGTTTGGACTGGACTGCCCACTTTGGGGTGGGACCAAGCCTGATTTCCTTATAAAGTTTCCCCTTCTGTAGTGGCTTGTCAGACTGAAACAGAATGGTCAGGTGGGTTGCCCAGAGCTGTGCACGTGGTTAAGATTAATTATAAACCTTCCAGCCATGACCCTTTGGTTTTGCTTATGTCACCCTGACTGGGACGGGTATGTCCAGATGTGGGTCCTGAGCCTGCTGGGCCTAGAGACCCAAGCTGCTCCTCACTGATGATGCCCAATGAGGCTGAAACATGTCTGGGGATGCTTGCAGTCTCATT
Organism: Ambystoma mexicanum; assembly: GCF_040938575.1. NCBI lineage: Eukaryota > Metazoa > Chordata > Amphibia > Caudata > Ambystomatidae > Ambystoma > Ambystoma mexicanum. The sequence continues at coordinate 721,304,205 of NC_090934.1, forward strand.
CAGAAGGTATGTGACCTAATAGTTCGGGCTGCACCTGCACTACCCCTTTGGGGTGGGACTAAGCCTGAGTTGCATATGGTCTTTCCATCCAGCCATCACCTTTTGGTATGGCTTCCATCTCTGTATATAGCATACCAATTTTTTTATAACCTGAAAATACAGATACGACTTTGAACTGTATCTGGCATTCAACATCAAGAACCTTTTGGTTGAAGTGCATTGTTACTCGACTGTGCCAAAATGAATGTCACATGCTTTCTGATGATCACAATGATGATCACAATTGTCTTAACATTTGTATTATTTAACACCACCTGTCATGATTGACAGGGCTTTAACTTGAAATATAGAATACCTGGCTGCATGATGCCTGCAATATGTTTGCATTCAACACATTTCAGACTGATTGGTCGGAGCCCATCTTCCCCCATTACCTGTGGCTCTAGTCCCTTTTAAAAGTTGGAACATCTACATTGATTTGAGGTTATTTTTTTAGCCCTGTTATGGCCATTACTCACAGATGGGTTATCTGAGGCCCTGCAAATTCTTCTCCTTTAGATCAGCTCTTCAGAAGAAATCTGCATCTAAACATTTTGTCTTCTCCTACCACAGATGTTCTCTGTTACACTAATCATGGTTTCCTGTGTACGGGCAATAGTAGACACAGATATTCTCTATCCACCAGCGCAATTGTTATTGATTACAATTTTCCATTCTCTTTTGATAAAGGGTTCCCTTTTGTCAATTCCGGCTATGCTACTTACCATGGGACCTATTTTATCTGTGAGATCTCAGCCTACAGCTGATTCCCTATTCATTGGGGTGGGAGCTGGTATATGGGATATATGCTGCCTCCTACCAGACTCTCCCCTAAGTTGTTGTCACCTCCAAGAATAATGAAAAGAGAATCTGGGTGTGAAACATGTATTGCAGCAGGGGATATTTAATGCCTGGGCTTAGCATGAAGCTTGACAGTGATATGATCCTGAACATAGCTCTGTAACTGGAGAAAGTGGCAAATGACACCTTAGTATCTCTGTCATTGATCACTCCTGAGCAGGTAGCTGTACAACCTATTTTACTGTAGAACCAATTGGCTTATGATATGGACCTCAAAAGGCTCTTGGGGGATCCAAATGCTGCACATGTATTTCAATCTATGATGCAACTTACTGGCATCTTTTTACACATTCAAAAATCTGTGGCTATGTTACTCCAAGTGGCCCATTTGGACCTGGCTGGCCAGATCAATGAGCTCGCTAGGAGTTTCTATATGTCATGGAGCTCTGATGAGTTTTCCTATCCTATTGGGAATGTATTGCATATTTGTTAATCAAGTGTGGTTTTACATGTTTCGAAAAGACAACTGTTAAAACCCAAAACGTTAATGAAAAACCTTTTACCAGTAAAGATATCAGAAGAAATGTCTGAGAAAGAAACAGATATTTTTGAGTTGATCATCCAATGTATTTAGAAGTGTGAGGCTAGTGGTCATTAGCCTCAAAGGGGGTCTTTCTGTAGACGAAAAATACAGTTGTATGTAAATGGTGACCTAAGAAATTGTAGATTGAAATTGTACAGTGAAATGCAACTGTGAGTCAATGTAAAATGTAAATGTAAATCAAAAATACCAAAGTAAGAGGTCTAGGTCTTATATTCAGGCACAGGGACCTAGTATAGGTTAAGGAAGAATAACTCAATTTTGGAATGGAAACCTACCCTTGAACTACCCAAAGCTACAAATCTGTGTTGGTATCTCTTGAAGAAAGCCAAAGTGACTCAGAAGAGCCAGGGGTACCTGGTCCTTCATAGAATCCTTTGGTACTAATTGGTAGTAGTGAAATCCTTCCTAGTGAAGTCATAGAATCTTCCCTTTTCTGCCTAAAGGTATATGTACTTAAAAGCCTATATATATCAGTTGTTTTACGGTTGTCGGGGTAAAACTGCTTCAGGATTATTTGGAGATGATGTACCCTATGCTTCTGTGTTCACTCTGCAGTGCTGCTATTAAAGATTTACTGAACTAACTTCACCTATTTGAGTTCGGAGTTTGATTTTTGTTGTTTTCTAAACCATTGAACTCCAGGTCTCTGCAAAGAGTGGAACTCTTTTAATTCCCGTACATATAATTTCTGACACAATTGTGTGGAGGGTTCTCGTAAATAGCATCTGAAGACACTTTGTATTGTTTCAAATCAACATATTGCAAAAAAGGTTGCCAGAATGGATTTGTTCTTTCTGCATGAGGGTTGAACGTATTATTGTCTTTCGTTAACTTGTCATGCCCGAAGCAGGATAGAATCGTACAGGCCACTTTTTCTCAGAATACGCAATTTCATCTGACAGTTTTCATAAGGTTCTCTAATGCTAGAGTTACCACAATTTCACATTATCAGTTTCATTGTCTCTATATCTTTGTTACTACATTCATCAAAATCATCAGTTTCATGTTCAGTTAACATATATATTTCTCATCAAAATACTGTGTGAATTATTTTTTCAACACTTTCTTTTCTCTACTCTCTCTCTTCTTTCAGTTAATTGATCACGTTGGTATAGTGTGTAGGTGATTGTAAATGTTGGTGTCTTATTAGGTAAAAAATTCAACATTGTAAAGACTTTCTATTTCTCAGCTTACTTTTGCCCTTTTTGCCACAAATGTGTATTGATGTTGTTTGAATGTCCTCTGTTTAAGTGGTTGCATCTCCACCTACTTCAGCCAGAGCCTGTGAATATGTAAAAGTCCTTTTCCATCTGTTAGCTTCTCTTTTCTCGATTGTGTTCACCCATGTGTATTTCATAACAGGGCCTTTAAACTTAATGATCTGAAACCGGCATACTTTTCTCACATTCTTAGCTTCATTGCTTCTTGGCTTTCTCTGTGTATTTCATAACAGGGCATTTGAACTTGTACCAGTAAACTTTTACCCTGTTACTATATTTAATCTTTACCAGTCTCACATATATTTCCTCAATCTCTTAGTTGAATTACTCTTTAATTTCCCCATTGACATTCCGAAACAGGGCACTTCAACTTGCAACATGTATATGTTACCTTTCTAACATCTTTAATCTTTGTCTCACATTCACATATCTCGTCAACATCTTTGTCTAATTAATGTTTTGCTGTTTCCATGCATGTTGCCTTAATGAGAATTTAAACTTGCAATCTTTAGCCTTCCAAACATAAATGTACAGTGTTGTACTCACATTATCGAACATGCAAAAACTGCAATAGACACAAATTGTACACAGGCATTTTGGCAGGCACACCATACCCAGGCATGAGGCTTGTGTCTGTAAATTCACCCATGCACACGACAAACTATATATCACCCACTCACCCACGAGCACCATGCCTCTCCCCTCCAATAAAGCAAAAGACTAGTGCCTATCCTCAGCAACACATCTATAAAACACTGCAGTCCGCACAGGTACTTCCTACCCATCCAATCCAAAAGTACGTGAAAGGTAATAATACTTCAGTGGGAATGTGGTGGGAATGGAGAAAACATTTTCATCCAGAAATGCAGTTCACTGTGTGAATGAATGGGAGAACATTTGGATAGCATCTTTACAAAACTCACATAACCTTCCCACTGTTTTCTAATGCCATCAGTATTTTCTCACCTTACTAATCTGTGGAGTGAGCTGCAGAGTGAGCAGACTGTGGCAGACCAGGAGTCTTTCTCCACTTTCTACTGTTTACCCAGCTTTCCTGCTTCCAGTGAATCCAGTGAATCTACAAAACCCCAGCCAAGATGCGGACGACCGCCGAGTGAGCTGCAGAGTGAGCAGACTGTGGCAGACCGGGGTAGGCTGTGGAGAGGCTGTCGACGGTGAGCGTCTGTCTGTAGGAAGCTGTAGGAAGCTTCTCAACCAACTACTAGACTACACGCTACGCGGTCAGAGTCAAAGACTCAGTCTATCAGCGGCCCTCTCACAGGTACGCCTTTACATCCTTTCTCTCCAGCGGCTATGGACGTGGACATTGAAATACATCCTCCTTTACTGCACCCTACCCATCCCTGTACACACCCTCTGCTTAACCCTGGTACTCCCCCTGTTTGTCCCTCACATTCCCTCCCTTCCCTCCCCTCCTTTCCTCTCCTTTAAGTCCCAGCCCTGCCTTGTTTTTCTACGTTACCCATAGGCTCCCCCTCTGTGCCGGAGGAGGTACGGACGGAGAGAGAAGCCTCTCGCCGCATACTGCGTCCACCTAAGGATTTGAACTTCTGTAAAACTAACCTGAGAAAGCGGGGTGAAAAGCTGTCGGCTCCCAAGCGAGTGCCTAAGTTGTCTGCCACTTTGGACACACTCGATAAGTCCCAGGACTTGCCAAAGAAAACGTCGAGGTTGCCTTTTGTTTCACTGCTGTGCGGAGACCTGTGCGGAGACTTTCCTTCAGTGGACGCCTCGCTCGCCGATACCCCTGCGGCTAGTGCGACGCCCGCAGGCCACGCGATGTGGAAACAGACTGAGACTGAAACCGCATTGCTGGCCCCTCCAACCAAAGCTGGGCTTCTGCCTGCTTGTGTTCTGCACTCTGGGTTGGAGCTGGCAGAGCTGTCAGGGCCCCTGTCAGCAACGCTGGGGCAAACGTCGGGTGACGTGCTGAAACCTTCGACTCAGCTTCCTGCGCTACACACTGCTCTCTGTGCTCCAGTTGCCGATAATCAGCAGGGACGCGTGCATATAGCTATAAACATTGTTGAAGGTGAGAATTGTATCCCGGACCAAACAGCGAACTTAAATAGAATCCTTCCCGTTGTGAAAACAACGTGTTACATCGAAGTCCATAATATGCCAGATCGGGATGATTTAAAAAGTCCAAGAGGGACGCAGGATCCTCCAGTCAGTGTACAAAAAGTGCATAATAACATTGAAACTATTATGGACATACACAAGCAAATGCCCTGTGTGCTCCCTGTACTTACACTAAGTCTTGACATCTGTGTGACTCATGAGAGGGGAGAATCTCCGGTAGAGCCTGGCTGTTCGAATGGGCTTAATCTTGATAAACTGGCTGAGCACTCAGTGTGTAGAGTGTGTAGAGAGTGCGAAGCTGTTGAGTTACAGGATAAACTTACAACAAAAAAAAAAGACTCAGGTGAACTGCGAACAGAGGGTGATGGCAAACGATCATCTGCCATCTACACCAAAACTCAGCGACATACCACCAGTAGGGTGAGAAAACGACTCCCTGTAAGGTCAAAAATATCTCAAAGCAAAAAAATGGGCCCAAGGAAAGGCCCAAACAAGCATATCACAGAGGCAGCTAGGAGTGACTTATTTAAGAAGAAAATGGACACTTGGTGGAACTCCCAACACAAACTCTCGGATAGTGAAATCCTGGCAAGCTGTTCGCAGCTTGAGACTGTTGGAATATCCCCAAAAGTTAGCACAGTGGAATCCAGAACTACATTGCAAGATACAGAACTCCAGCACTCCTTGACGGGGGCAGCAAGCACGCCGGTACTTAGATGGCATTATACCAACCAACGTGCAACAACATCAACGAGCGATCAACAGTTGACCGGTATGTCCCTTGATCTGATCGCACCCAGCTCAAATCCGAAAGATGAAACAACCGTCGAGACGGAACTACGGCTTAATCAACAACAAATCCAAGGTTATGCTGTGAAAGACCCAAAACAGCACCTATTCGTTTCTGGGCCACAGATTGTGAGAAAAGATAGCCTAAATGGGACGGATGAGTTAGTAACTTTAGCCTCTCCGTCGAAGACAAGAAAACCTGGAATTTCACCAGGGTGGAAGTGCAAAAGTCCTGCTCAGGGCAAAAACAGAGGCGCAAGAAAATATCCTGCACTGATACATACTCCCATTCCTATGCGCAGACTAAGTGAAATTCAACATCAACCATCGCAAGACTCACCACAAAAAAAGTGGGACCGAGGGCACGTTGGCATCCCGAATAGATCAATCACTTAGACTGGCCGTTCTAAGACCTTTACAGCAAGTTGCAACTCCACCCAAAGTCGGTGAAGAATGTGACAATAGAAGGTCTCAACACACGTAAACAAACTTGGAATTACTGTCTACTGTTAATTCTGAGGCATCTAGCACAGTAGGCCAACAAGGCAGGATTGAGGCAGTTGCAGTCCATAAACCTACATCTGATCCTTTGGATGCTATAATCGCATTGATAGAAGAAGACAAGATCTCACAGACCGTCAAGTCTAACAGAGTCATGACAACCGTGAATAAGAAAGCGTCTAACCCCTTTTCGTATACAAGACCAACAGTAGGGGGGAAGACATTCAACAAAGACTCAAATCAAAATCCTAAGGTTTACTCTTATGGCATATTCAACCAGCAAAAGTCGATTATACAATCGAACTCAAAGAAAACCAACACTATATCAGTATCTGCTCGAAGTACACAAGCTCTGAAGAAACGGTCGAAAGTTGTTGGTAAAAAGGGACCCCGGCTGCTGAAAGATCAAGAGCCTGACCCTTTGCAGACGAAAGATTTATCTCCTGTCTGTAATAGTCCGGGAAAGGCTACTCCATCCAACCCAGTTCTTATCATGGATGACCAGTCGGATTGAAGAACGCTCACAATCGACGATACTGGTTTTGAAAGCAACACGAGAAAAACAGCGAAAAGAAAAGCAAGTGAGGTGGACGCAGTAACTCCTGCCAGGGAACCACCGATTAAAGTTCTAATCCATGATTTGTCTTCATCAACTCTGACGTCTTTGGATAAGATTGAAAAAGCTAGGCCAGTTGATATAACAAAAATAAGATCTCGTAGAGGAAAACAAAAGAAATCTGAGTCATCGCTTAGAGCATGCGATAACATCTGGAGCAGAAGAAAGGGTCAGCCTGAGCCTGCGCATTCCCGAAAACGAGCCGACCCAAAAAATGTAAAATCAACAGACAACCTGGGTGTCACGGGAAAATAATATCAAAAGTACCAGAAGACTTGAAAATGAAAGAGACCCAAAAAACGAGCTAAAACAAATTCGAAGTGATTGTATCTTAAGATTGAAACGTGTTGATTCAAATGCGGATAGTGTGATTCTGAATAGAACCAAAATCCTTAGAATTTGAACTCAAATTCCAAGTTTGAGACATATCCGGAACGAAGATCTTTGGATGGTGGAACCGAGCACGTCAGGAAGGACAGACTACTCATATATCCACCTCAATTCAAAAATCATAAAATTCCAACTATTGAAGGAACTTGATAGTCTTCTGTTTTTAGGGTACGAGCTACTGGAAATTACTCGCCCTGATAAACAAGTGGACATTTCGAAAACAGCCGAGGATACAAGACAGTCCAGGAACACAACAGTATTGATGGGTGGTAAATCACGCTAGACCACCTCATATTGACAGAACTACGGACAAAAGGAGACCGTACAATTTTGAACAAACAGGAAAAAAAGTACAAGAAAAAAGAACTGATAAGGAAAGAAGTTTTTAAAGACAAGCAACTTGGATAGAAAGGCCCCCACGTACCCTTCGCAACGAATCATACCCGAGGCATCAAAGAGGAACTTGGGCTAAAAATTCAGAAGTGGGGTTTCTGTCAAAGACTGATAAGAAATCGCACCATAGAAACTAGCCACGATTGGCAAAAGTGAAAACTCAACAACATCCGGATGAGAAAAAGGTTGATGGAGGTCAAATAGTCAAAGCTAAGTTGCTACAACTGGGATGCTGGAATACGCGCGGCTTTACACATTTAACTAAACTAACTGATGTCAACTTGGGTCAGTTTGACATTCTATGCTTGCAGGAGACTTGGCTGACTACCAAACCCCAAATGGATGGATATGAGATAATGTTTACACCAGCAACGAAAAGAGCAGCAGGACGACCGTCAGCCAGACTCTTGACAACGGTCAGAGCTGGATCGGGCATAGACGTGCTGGAAGTATTTCTGTCGCCACATTGGACTCAGGCAATACTCTTGAAATGGAAACACAAGATTGGTAACTCTTGTCGACGTAAAGAAGGCATAATCCTTTTAATCAACGTCTACTGGAATCCCGATATGACATCACAGGATGAGTTTGATACTGTGCTCCAGAATTTGATGGCGGTGGCTGATGATAAAAATCTGGACCACAGTTTAATTATCAATGGCGACTTCAATGCATCGTGTGAAGGTATTGAGCATTGCCTGAGGCAACAGGCCCGAAAATTGCAGTGAGGCAAAGAGGGAAAATCCTTGATGGGTTAACGGGTACTAGGGACATGCACAATCTCCACTGGCTACGTTCAAAAACAAATGTACAGATTCCATCATGGCAAAGAGGGGATCAATATGGGACGATTGACCATGTACTCATCTCCAAGGATCTCCTTTCCGAGATCTATGCATTTAGGATTGAGAAGACAACTTTCAGTGATCATAATCTTCTTATTACAGAAGGCCTGGTGTCCAGTACTCAGCCTCTACTGAGCCCTCTACCACTTATGGTGTCCGAAGGTGGCAAACGACTAAAGATCACAGAAAAAGGTCTTGCTCAAATAGAGGCTCAATACAACAGGCAGCAGAAGGTTGGCAGGACAGCTGTAAAAAGGATCAGGGATGACCTGGACTATACTCCTTTGTTAACCAGATTTTTTATGCCTGCCACAAAACCAACCACATCCCAGACAGCACACCATCACTCATATAACAGTGAGCTCGTAGAAAAAAGACTACTGCACAGACGAATGAAGAAAATCTATCAAAAATCACCATCTTCTGAAAATCTTGTAAGATGGGTAACGGCTTTTCGTAACTACAACAGTGGGCTTCTACATCATCGTCACAAACTATATCAGAGCGAATTGGAGCAAATGCTGTCCGCAATCTGTGGTAACAAACCGAAGGAGTTTTGGAACCTGATCAAGGGGACATCCAATAAGATTAACGATCATATCCAAAACAACGTGGGGGAGGCCCGTTCGATATCACATTTCTCTGCATTATTTGCACCAATATCAAACGGAATTGATAACCAAGTGGTCATCAGAGAGAAGAAGATAGGCAAAACATCTTGGAACATTCCAGCGGACAAAGAATCAATCTTAAATAAGCTCAAGAAGCTGAATAACTCAAGAGCACCTGGGCCAGACAGTATTTACAATTTAGAGCTAAAAAAATATCCGGAGTCTTGGGCTAACATCATGAGTAAAAACAATTCCAACTGTAATCTCAGCCAGGATATTCCGTCTTCCTGGAAAAAAGCAACCATCGTTCCCATATTCAAGAAAGGTGCTACTGACAACCCTACCCAATACAGACCAATTGCCCTCTTAGATGTAATGGGGAAGATGTTCGCATCTTTGGCATTGGATGCTTTTCAAGCTTGGACCCGTTCTGCCCTCATTGCAGACCCTTTCAAAAATGGTTTTGTCAAAAACGCAGGCACTACTACTAACATCTTGCTTCTGAGCTCAAGCTTGGACCCATTCTGCCCTCATTGCAGACCCTTTCCAAAATGGTTTTGTCAAAAACGCAGGCACTACTACTAACATCTTGCTTCTGAGCTCTTTGAAAGCTAAAGTATTGCAAGGAGGTCCTCCGATTTACTTAGCCTTTATTGACCTGGTCCAGGCCTTCGACCAGGTCAATAGACAGCGTCTTTGGACAAAACTGGAAAGTAAAGTCTGCCCGGACGTAATTTTGGAACCTATAAAGGCCTTGTACCTAGGTACCTCTATACAAGTTCGATTAAGTGCTGAAGGTCGTTTGTCTGAGGAAATTAAGACTCACAGAGGAGTGAAGCAAGGGTGTCCCTTGGCCCCCTCATTATACAATGCTTATACTGCAGATTACAGGGAATCGACCGACATGATCAGGCATTTTCCTCCGTCATTGGGAGGATCAAAGATTGAGCGATTATTTTACGCCGATGACATCATTCTAATGGACTTGACACCCATTGGCCTGCAACGCCAATTAGATAATTTGGTATCCTATATGGCGGAGAATAACTTAAAGCTAAATAATGATAAGACCAAAGTCTTAATTCTTGGTGATTCTGTAAAAAGGAAGCAAAAATTCGCCTTGCACTGTGGAGGGCAAAAGCTGGAAAAAGTTCAAGCATTTAAATATCTGGGAATTACAATCAGCAATGACAGGCAGGAAACGGTTATGCAAAAAGTTTTGTGGTCAAAATTGAGGAACCTCACAGCCCAAGCCAAGGCTGTGGACAGAAAACATGGCAGATACTCAATCATTCCTATCGTAAGATTTTACAAGGCTAAGGTGGTCACTGCCTTGACCGACGGTATAGACGCAATGCCATTGGCTCCTAACTCGATCTGGGTGAAATATGAAAGCTATTTCTGGTGGAGTGTCTTGGGCCTGGCAAACTCAACTCCAATAGCTTTGATAAGAAGAGAACTTTGCTTAATATCTCTTTCAGCAATAATAATGAGTTCAACCCTCATGCTGTATCGCAAAGTCATTAATACACCGGAAGCTCTGGCATTGGACCTTATTCGTAAGGAAATCCAAGGTGGCGATAATTGTATGCTTTCTAGCTGGGAACAACGTAACCTATCTATCTTGAAAGATCTAGACGTCCCAATGGAAACATTGATTCAAAACCCAAACAAAGTAGCAAAGAGACTGTTTGAAGCAGACTGGATCAACACTCAAGAAGTCGCCAACAATTACTCTCTGACTGCTAACCTGCCAAGTGCCGCAATGAAGTATGACGTGGTGCGTGGTTATTTGCATAAATTTCCGGACAAGAGGTTAAGTAGAACCTTCTTAAGATTCAGATTAAACCAGCTGAAAACTAATTAAATATTGGCGATTCGTAAGCAAGTTCAATCGCATAATTGCCGATATTGCAACATTCAGGACAAAACTGAAATCACAAAACATCTACTCCTTGAGTGTACAGGCCTGGTGATGGAAAGACATAGATTCTTAGGGGATCCCTTGAAGAATTACAGCACCCTTGATACAGATAACTTATGGGCAATGTTGACCAGTGGTAATAGCATGCGCTGTGTCATTGGAGTAACTTTATTTTTGAAGGAGCTGAACTTGTAAAGTAAGGTGGGAATAAAACCTGTTCACTCTTGAAACTCGTAATGGCTTCTTCTAGCCTAGACACTGGACATATGATAAATAACTCAGAACTTAATTTTGGATAAGGATTGGAGGAGAAACTGTTTCTTTTTTTTGTAAAAATTGTTATACAATTAAATAAAAAAATTAAAAAAAAGAAAGAAAATAATAAATTAAAATCCAAATTGCTGATGCATCTCATTTAAGATGAAAAGTGAGATGTAGATTTGGGGGAAAGCACGAATTGCACAGGAATGGTGCCTGAACCTACCTTAAAATTGATTGATGCACAGCAGTCCCATATTTAAGAGTTATGTCTCTAGCGAGTGGCAACTTTGCATCTACGCTATTCAACTATTACCTCACGCTCACAAGACAACCATCTTCAAATCAACCCCTCCATATAAGCTAACCTGCCAGCCAAAACGAGACCACTAGCGCTACACAAAGAAACCCACACTCAAGCTAGTAAGCAGATATGGAATGCACTCGACTGACATACACAAAACCCTAGCTGAATTCCTAAAGATGGAATTACATCGGGAACGACTAACCTGACACACACAACAAAATCAACTGAGACATAGGTATGGTGATTCCCTTCTGTCAATCTGGACATGGTGGTATGACCGAACTGACCCACGTCTCACACAGATAGAGCTTTGGGTATGGGCATAGTTCAAAACTAGATAGATGCATGGGGGCCAGTTTGCATAAGGCACAGACTGGGAGGAAAGGTCTGGCCTGAGTAAGAACAAAGATAGAATGGTAGAGACTGACTAGCATAACAAATGGACAGAGAGGTGAGAGACAGCCTTCTGACATGCTGAAACAAGATCACTGTAAGGAAGAAATTCATCTAAACCTTGAAAGACACGCAAAATGAGTGTGTGTCTCTTCAGACAACAATGCTAATAACCAACCCTACTAAAACCTCACCTCTCTTCATACACCTCTCAAACCCTAACTAAACACAACCATACCTCTTAAACCACACCAACCTGCATGCACTTCACTAGATGGCAACAACAAACAAACCACACAGAGCCTTACACAACAGCACACGACGGACACCGACCGGATACCACACCAAAAAGCTCAGCCAGCGGTGTGAACCAAACTGAAGCTGCCAACAGCACATCATAGCTCCCTTGCTCTTTCTTCAAGATTTGTTCTACTAACGTACCCTAACCTAACCCCCTTTCTTGCAGATCCTCCAGAGCGCCAGGGGACCACTACAGTGGTGATAGTGTGTGGTATAAATAGCCTTTAACATTAACATTAGGATAGATCTTACTTTCTGTTACAAAGAATCTAACATTTAAGAATGTTATGCTCTTTGAAAAAGCAGTGACCTATTTAGAAAAAAAAACTAATATAAAGGGAGACTCATCATCCGCCTGCAAGAAGTAGCGAAAACATAATAACGCATAATATAGTGCCTGAATAAAAATGCATTTTCACTTTCCTGACTCGCGGAAAAAATGCTAATTATCATCAAAGCCTTATTGCAACACTTATTAACATGCACAAATAGAGGAACCTGCAGTGATGCCGTTGTCGGCATGAATAAAACTCCAACCAAAGAGAAAGTGCTTCAAGAATACACCCAGGATGTCAAAGCTGCCTGCACTTTGGTTGCTGTTTTGTTCTCTGGTTAAATGTTGGGCAAGGCCATTATTGTTCGGTTGATTAATCAAGTGTCTACCACTAAGATACAACTGCTTTGAGAGTTCAAAAGAAGGACTCGGTACACATCACTTTCGACTGACTGCACCTCAGAGCTTTTTGAGAGACTCCACAGTGCATCTATGATGAGAATTGTTAAATATTAATTTGGGATAAGAACACTGTGTTATTTAGTGTGGCTTGTACAGTATTCTGTTGCATAACCGCGGTCATTAAAAGCATTGATGAGTGTTTTTAAAATTTCTTCTCTATATCTACACTCAGAAGATTCAGGTTTCTCATCAAATTATTATTTTACTCTCGTCATAAAAAAGTAAATCAGTGAGCATTTTAAAAGAGAATACTTTGGCTGTATGTACCAAGAAAGAAGGGTTGGAAGAAAGGAAGGAAGGAGGGGAGGAGGGAGGGAGGGATGGAGGTCGGAAGGAAGGAAGGATTAGCTGCAATAGCCATTAGAGAGAAGTTGGTGAGAATGGCTTGAAAATTAATACTTTCACTCTACGTAGCTGTAAAACTAGTCGAGTGACATCAAAGGAAGCATGCATATGTGCGACTCGACGGCCATGATATGGGGAAGCAGGACTTAGTAGAGAGATGCATGCAGCTTTATTCGGGGAAAGAGCAGTAGCGTTGCACAAAATGTGAGGCCGCCCTGCTAGCCATGAGTAGCCTCCCAAGCTTGGCAACGAAGCACGGGTCGCACCACAATCCGGGTCTGCCTGGACAACCACGAATGCGCAATACGCACGTTGATCACGCACTGAAGAGAAAGACATAAATCTGAGTTTTAATCAAATCTTATATCTTTCACCTAGTGTAGAAACAAGGGGTTTTGCCTGGCTCCCGGCACTGAAATCTATCAGCCAACTCTGTATATGGCCAGTAATAATACGCAAAATATGATACAATAAGAAAACTTGTTCATGCTGGCTCTGCCAGTATCCCCATATACGAACATTCTCTTGTTGATTTTGCCGTTAATGCCAGTAAAAATCTCCTGCCACAGGAAGAAAGCATTTTATTGCTGACTGCACAAATGCCTGCCCAACGCCTACACCACCATGTAAGGATATTCTTCAAGAGAAATGTACCCTCATTGCAAGTAAAACATGCATTGCTACAGGAAAAATACTGCTATATCCCCCAAAAAACCCACCACAAACACCTCCATTTAATACCATTTACCAAGTTGACTTTGCCCAAAAATGCCAGTAAAACATGTACAAAAAATATTTGTTCCAATGACCCTTGCAAAGGTCACAAGCTTGCCTGCACACATCCATACCCATTCACTCATCAATCACTCACCTAGTGGCGGCTGGTGGATTTTTTAATTAAAGGGGCATAAACATTTCACACAAATATACCAGATTGAGGAAGCGTAGTGAGGAGCCCAAACCATCCAAAGGGGGGTTACCCCCTGTCCCCTCCTCACCGCCCAAAGATAACTGTTTGAATGTTTCACATGCCAACAACTGGGTAAAAAGCCAGAGTGTTTGCAATTGTTTTTGATGGGCAACTCCAATTCAATAATCCAATATATGCAAGTAACCAACAGTGCACAGGAGCATTAATACTTTAATTAATGTAATGTTTTGCTATTAAAAATGCCATTCCACAATTGAAAAACACATAAAAACTGGCTGAAACAATGTAGGCCAGTCTAGACAAGGAATACCACTTATCAAGTTTGCTTTTGCCTTGATGATGTCCAGTAAAACATGGCATGCCACAGTAAAACACACCTTGACTGGTTGCACCAAAATGCCAATCTAAGCACGTAAGCACGTAATAACATGTATCATGCTTAGTTTATCATGCATACCCAGAAAAATATACAATACCACAGCAAGAAAAGGCTAGACTGACTGCACCCAAATGGCAGTCTAGCCAGGTAATTACACGTATAAGGATTACTTTATGAGAGATGCCCACAAAGAAAGTCAAGCCAGTAGTAACACTTATGATACTTACCGGATTATAAGGCAAAATATGTCATTACACAGTAAGAAATAGATAAACTGGTATGATATGGCATTTATAACGCGCCTAAACACAAGTGTTTCAAGGCGTATTATACACTAAGTTATGGATGACCCAAATGCTAGTCTAGCCACGTAATTACACTTATGCTGCTTACTTGATTATAGATGCACAGAAGAATATGCCATTCCACAGAAAGAAATGGCTAGATTGACTGAACCCAAATACCAGTGTAAACAGGTATAACATGTATGCTTACTTAATTATAGAAGCCCATTAAAAAAAGTCATGCCACAGTAAGAAATTATTAGACTGGCTGCACCAAAAGGCCAGTCTAGCCACTAATAACAAATATCATGCCTGCGTTATCATGAATGCCCATTATGATTTGGCGCACCAATCGCTGCCCTACCTTCCCCACGGCTTCCATCTCCGTACCACCCACCTACCCAAAACCCCAAAATCAGCTCCTCAACCCAGCATTATCTCCTCGTGCCTCTTTCTTGTCTGAGCACTTATGTATGAGGCACCTATGATTATTAGTAATGATGATTACCAGCGACTAAGCCACATATTACCTCCACGTCCCTCTTTCTCGTCCCAGTGCCTGTGTTTGGGATGAGGAAGAGGAGGTCTAGGATTAATGAAGATTACCATTAAGTACTCCAAGCATTACACAAAAGCACACACTCATACCCATCACTCTCTCATTTACATGTGCTCCCATTCACCATCCACTCACTCACACCCAGTCACCCATACATTAGGCATTCACACAGATTACATAATATACATATACTCACTCTTTTGAATGCACGCACGCACACGCATTTAAAAAAACACATTTGCTTACCTTTTTAGAATCCGTTGTTGTGAGGAACTCCTCTGCAGGCCTGGTAGGCCTCCAGCTCCCTGCTCTGTGCAGCACTAATGCTAGTCCCTGTCATGCATAAAGCAGACGAGTGGGAGGAATCCATGTTCTGTGGTGGTGGCCCTCAGACTTCATAAAGAATCATTTATTTTAGAAGTCACTGTGACCTCCGAAAAATGTATTTCCGTTATGGAACCGCACGGTAAGGAAAATAATGTCTTGCTGTCATGATAATGACTTAAAAAATAAAGGATTTATTTTTTAAGTCTGAGGGGCCCCCCAACTGTTCGGACATGGGATGGTGGGGCCCCCTGCACTGCGGCGGCGGCCGGGCCCCGTTATGCCAGTGGGAAACAGACACGAAGAGGCAACATGGAGTCTGCGGCTTCATTTGTATGGCGTTAAGAAATTCTTTGATGAAAGCATGAATAAATGCTACTTACAGTTACTGTGGCCAGATGAATATATTAATACTAGTCACCATTCCTGCGACAATATGGCGACAAAGATAGGGTTGTGATATGCTACATCCACTATACCTAATCCAAGAGAAACAAAGAAAAGAAAAAAAACACAGCCGGTAAGGCGCTTCAGAGATTCCTTTAACATGCAGGGACTCTGCAAAGTTTAAAAATGTATATGGAAGCCTCAGATTTACAAGAGTCCACTGGAAAGAGGAAAGCAGCAGCACAGTGAATCTGCTTGGGACAGAGGGGCAAAATATATTTAAACCATCCCAATATAAGAAAATTATGCACTGAACAAAGCTCATACGAGGAAACATTGAAAAGTCTGAGTATGAGATTTGACAGTGAAATAAACCAAGAGACAGATTACATTATTATTAAATAAACAAGGACCAAATTAACCAACAGAGTTCTATCGCACAGCGTTGAGAGAAGTGGTGAGGAACTGTTGATCTCTAAAACATAACACACAGTGCTGAGACTCACAAGTAGGCTCTCGCAGCACTAAAATCCAAGAGAGTTGTAACAGTTCAAGTATTGCACAGTGGAGGAAATACTGACAACAGCACATAATGTAAAAAAGAGTAAGTACACTACGCAAGCAGGCAGCTAATAGAAGCCAGCAAGGAGGGAAGGAATGCACAAGGGAGCAGAAGATCAAAATGGTGAAAGAAGAAAGCGTCTGGGAGAATGCATACATAGGAGAGAATGTTTCAGATGTGAAATACAAAGCCACATGGCAAACAGCAGGGTATGATCAGCATTGCGGAAAAGGTTTGCGAAGTGCCAATGAATACGGCACTTGGCAAAAATGTGTAAGAGCACATCTGTATAGAAGATAGATTTGGAAGAAAAGAATAGCGGTTCAGGAGATGAACACACATCATTTAGAATACTGAGCATGAAAGTAAAGAAATAGAAGAAAAAAAGGAAGAAAACATACCGAGAAGTCAAAGTAGATGAGAAACCAATGTGGAGGATGGCAGATTCTGTATAAGATATTATACCCAATTCCAACGAACTGGACAAAGATTGGTGAAAAAAAAGATAAAATCAATTAAAGAAAACTAAAATCACACCAGAGCATATGGAGGGAAAGAAATAAATGGTATCCAGTCATTGGCCCTCATTACGACCCTGGCGGAGATCCATGGTGCAATTTGCACCATGGACCATGGCGCAAAGCTGCCAACACCGCCATGGGGGTTGGCGGACTTACCGCCCCATTCCGACCTTGGCGGGGCGGTAAGTCCCCAATCCCCATTTTGCCCTTCCCCATTCCCATTTTTGCCCCATAGGGCATAATGGGAGTGGGGAAGGCGTTAATTACGCCACCGTAAATTACGGTGGCGTAATTAACATCAAGGTCCCGTAGCGCCATGGATTTTTCCGCCCGGAAAAAGCAGGCGAAAAAGGCTCCATGGCGCTACGGGAACTCGTAGTAAGGCGGAAGGGTACGCCATGATTTACGCTGGCGTAAACCCTCTCCGCCAGGGTCGTAATGAGGGCCATTGTATTGCAAACATTAGAGAGAGGTACATAACAGAGCTGACAATAACACCGAAAAACACTGAAAAGTTTAAAAAAAAAAAATTATATATATATATATATATATATATATATATAAAGGGAAGTGGGGTAAGGGGTTAAAATGGGTCTGGATGGGGTTGGGTGATGTTATAAGGGTAGAAAATCATGGGGCTCGGGTGGGGGATCTCCCCAAATAAAAAAAATAAAAAATGTCAGTGTTTTGCCTGCGATGAAATGTTCCACTCTGTAATTGTGGTCGGTAAATCTGTAAAGTCACATATAACTGAAATAACCTGATACATGAAAACAAATATGCAGTCAAAGAAAGACAGATAAAAGGAAAGGTGTGCGTCACAGATAAGGGTGCCTCTCTGCTGGGATGGCAACACTAAGAAGACGTTGGCATTAAATAAGGTCTCTGTGCAGAGGAGCAAGTAATGGCAGTGATGGTAAACAAAGTGAAACATATATTGGAAACACACATAAAGAGATACGCTCCCTGCAGAGGGACCTGTTAAATAAATAGATAGTCCAACCAATTTGGTGACAGCAAGGGAAGAGCTACAAACTTTAATTGGGAACCTGTTAAACAAAGGAATTATTGAAACAGTGGTAGGCTCTGAATGGTTGAGCCCCATTGTAGTAGTGAAAAGGAACATATTGAGTAAACTATGTATGTGCATCGACCTGAGAGCATTGAATCAAGAAGCAGTAGCTGAGAAATGTCCATTATTGATATTGATATTGATATTTTATTTCTATCGCGCTCATACACAAGTGTGTCAGAGCGCGACAAGGCATGGGAAGGGGAACAGAGGAGAAACAAAAAACAACGACCTTACTAGGCCCAGTGACATTGAGAACGTGCAAGTGCATGGTAGAGGGGGAGAGGGAGAAGTGCATGGAAGGGGGAACAAAAGGAGAGTGCGGCGCAAGGAGGAAAAAAAAACCATAAATAATAATAAATAAATTAATAAATAAAAAGGCAACAAACAGAGGGAGTACAGCCAGCAAGTGGCAGTGTTGGGTTTAAGGCAGCAGGCAGGATAGGTCTGATAAGTGCAGGAAGAACAAAACAAAGGGTTGGGGCTGTATGGGTACAGATACAGACCCCAGTGCAAGGGGTGGCCCGGAGGCAGTGCGTGCAGATGGCAAGAGGGGCAGGTACCTGGGCCTGGAGGAAAGAGGGTGGCCAGGTGCATGGTGCCGAGGGAGAGTAGAGTCAGCTGGAGAGAGCGGGGGCAAAGGCAGAAGAAAAGAGGAACGTCTTGAGGTGCTTCCAGAACCGGAGATGGTTCTCCTCAAGTGTTATAGTGGCAGGGAGGCTGTTCCAGAGGGAGGCCCCAGCCGAAGACAGAGTTCTACCCCCAGCTCGTTTCTTTGAGAAACGACTGACCCTGAGGGGTCAACTTCATGGCGATGATGCTAAGAAGCCAATGTATTCTCAAAACTAGACATCAGCACAGCATACCACGTTTACTCCCTAAAAATAAGCAAATACTGCCAAAAAATTCAAACATGGAGTAAAAATACGCCCATCAAAAAAATGGGATACAGGCACATAGGAGCATGTCTCCATGCTTCACCCACACGTTACGATGCATATGTTTGGACCAGCAGTTCACATAGTGCTTCAGGAAAAAAGTATTATTAGTGCTTGATCTAAAGAGCTAAGCATGTTTATTTTAATGTGCAGAGAAGTGGTTATTACAAAACATTCCTATTTTCCAGTTAGAAATATTTTTATTTGCAGTTTGTATTTGAGACTTACGTTTGTACTCCCTAAAAAGTAGTTTTACTGACAACTTTATGACATAGGGAGTAACATACTCCCACTTCGAAATCTTATCTGGAGTAATGGAAAATAAACGTTACATGGAATACAAACTGTACAATCCTACCGAGATGCACATCAGAGCAGGAACATGATACAGTCTTGATCAAGAGAAAAATGCAAATTCAACAAAGAAAGGTTAGACTTGCTAAGATGGTCTCTCTCTAATAAGCAATTGAAGTCAAGTAGAACCTAGTAAACACCACTGCGAAAGCTCCTGAACCAACAAATAAGGAAGAACTGAGAACGCTCATGAGCATTTAGAAATATTACAGACGTGTAAATGGATTCTCAGCAAAAGCAGAATGCTTGGGTAAACGTTTGAGTAAAGTCAGATCATTGGCTTGGACTAAACTGTGCAAGGAGACATTCAATGGAATAAAAAGCGACATTGCCAATGCACAAAACCTGAAACCTTTAGTTGTGAATCATGAAACTATGATTGCAGAGGATGCCAGCACATATAGATTAGGAGCGACACTGATGAAAACTGTAAAAGAAGAGTGGTGCACAGTGGCATTGGCATTAAAGGAATTTCCAGAAAAAGAGCAGCATTATTATGTCATCGAAAAAGAAATGCTGGCATGCACTTGTGCTGTCAATCACTTGTGGGGAGGGGAATACAGACTCTGGAATGATCACAAACCATTAGTTAACAAATGAATGAAAGCGTGACTGAGAATGGGCGGGGGGAATGAAGGACAGTAAGAAGGAAAAGTGACTGAGTGACGAGAACGAGGCAGAAGAATGGAAAGATACAAGTGAATAGAGATAGGGTGGGGAAAGATTAGGAAGCCTAAGCAGAGAAAAATAAACTTAAGACAAGATGAAATTGTAAGCCAACACTGTGAAGAGAGATCAGGAGAAATAGAGTCGTGAGGTGACAGAGAACATAAGCGACGGTTGGAGGAATTGTAGATGGATTTAATAGGACTTAAATGGGAGTCGGGGAGACCAAAAGGAAGGGAGGAGCAATAGAAGAGATGTGAGAAGAGATTTACAGGGTAATTCATAGAATTTCGCAGAAAAGTGTCGCAAGCGGCTGGCGCAGAGTGTCCGCGTGCGATTGTCTGCGCCAGGCACGTGCGCTAAAACTGATTTCTGCGCACAGCGTATTCATGGATTTTAGGCTCCCAAACCAGCCGTGGCGCAGAGTATCGCAGCGACCCTGCAGCAGCGCCAGTAACGCCCCCAAGAACGCCCTCGCGCAAGGAAAAGCCATCAAAATCGCTAAATCATCGCAAAGGGCTGCGCTAACCCTGGACCAGTTTACAGGGCTGCCAAACAAGGAACGCAAAGCGGGTAACGTGCATATCAGGGGTACGCGTGAAGTTATACACGCGATTAGTCAGAGTGCCAGGGTACGTGTATTTCAGGGGTGCGCGGGAAGTTCAACACGCGATAGTCCAGGGAACGTGTATTACAGGGGTACGCGGGAAGTTCAACACGCGATTGTCCAGGCAACGTGTATTACAGGGGTACGCGGGAAGTCTTACATGCGATTAGCCAGGGCACGTGTAATACAGGGGTACGCGGGAATTATCACACGCGATTTGGCAGGGTACGTGAATTACAGGGTTGCGTGGGAATTATCACACGCCATTTTGCTGGGTACGTGTATTACAGGGGTGCGTGGGAATTATCACACGCGATTAGGCTGGGTGGGTCCTCACAGGTGTTCCCTGTACACCCTCCACGACCCCTGCAGGCAGCCCACAAAACAGGGGACTACCCTGCACACCTGCTCATGTCCCCCTGCACCCCCAGCCACCAGGGGCACCCACCACCAGGCCCCCACCCATGTCTCCTACCACCCCCACCCCCCAGCAGTGCAGGGGCAGCCTCCACCAGGCCCCCACTCATGTCTCCCACCACCCCCACCACCCAGCCACCAGGGGCAGCCTCCACCAGGCCCCCACTCATGCCCGACTCATGTCTCCCACCACCCCCACCCCCCAGCACTGTGGGGCACCTGCCAGCAGGCCCCAACCCATGTCACCCACCACCCCCACCCCCCAGCAGTGCAGGGGCATCCTCCACAAGGCCCACACTCATGTCCCCTATCACCCCCACCCCCCAGCAGTGCAGGGGCACCCTCCACCAGGCCCCCACTCATGTCTCCCAGCGTGCTACGTGTATTTCAGGGGTGCGCGGGAAGTTCCACTCGCGAATAGACTGGGCGCGTGTATTTCAGGGGTGCGCGGGAAGTTCCACACGCGAATAGCCTGGGCGCGTGTATTTCAGGGGTGCGCGGGAAGTTCCACACGCGAATAGCCTGGGCGCATGCATTTCAGGGGTGCGCGGGAAGTTTTACACGCGATTTCAGCAGGGTACGTGTATTTCAGGGGTGCGCGGGAATTCTCACACGCGATTTGGCTTGGTACGTGTATTACAGGGGTGCGTGGGAAGTTACACACGCGATTAGGCTGGGTGGGTCCTCACAGGTGTTCCCTGTACACCCTCCACGGCCCCTGCAGGCAGCCCACAAAACAGGGGACTACCCTGCACACCTGCTCATGTCCCCCTGCACCCCCACCCCCCAGCAGTGCAGGGGCAGCCTCCACCAGGCCCCCACTCATGTCTCCCACCACCCCCACCCCCCAGCAGTGCAGGGGCATCCTCCACCAGGCCCACACTCATGTCCCCTATCACCCCCACCCCCCCGCCACCAGGGGCACCCTCCACCAGGCCCCCACTCATGTCTCCCAGCGTGCTACGTGTATTTCAGGGGTGCGCGGGAAGTTCCACTCGCGAATAGCCTGGGCGCGTGTATTTCAGGGGTGCGCGGGAAGTTCCACACGCGAATAGCCTGGGCACATGTATTTCAGGGGTGCGCGGGAAGTTCCACACGCGAATAGCCTGGGCGCATGCATTTCAGGGGTGCGCGGGAAGTTTTACACGCGATTTTAGCAGGGTACGTGTATTTCAGGGGTGCGCGGGAATTCTCACACGCGATTTGGCTCGGTACGTGTATTACAGGGGTGCGTGGGAAGTTACACACGCGATTAGGCTGGGTGGGTCCTCACAGGTGTTCCCTGTACACCCTCCACGGCCCCTGCAGGCAGCCCACAAAACAGGGGACTACCCTGCACACCTGCTCATGTCTCCCACCACCCCCACCCCCCACCATCCAGGGGCACCCTCCACCAGGCCCCCACTCATGTCTCCCACCACCCCCACCCCCCCAGTCACCAGGGGCACCCTCCACCAGGCCCCCACTCATGTCTCCCACCACCCCCACCCCCCAGCAGTGCAGGGGCACCCTCCACCAGGCCCCCACTCATGTCCCCTATCACCCCCACCCCCCCAGTCACCAGGGGCACCCTCCACCAGGCCCCCACTCATGTCTCCCACCACCCCCACCCCCAGGCAGTGCAGGGGCAGCCTCCACCAGGCACCCACTCATGTCCCCTATCACCCCCACCCCCCCGCCACCAGGGGCACCCTCCACCAGGCCCCCACTCATGTCTCCCACCACCCCCACCCCCCAGCAGTGCAGGGGCAGCCTCCACCAGGCACCCACTCATGTCCCCTATCACCCCCACCCCCCCAGTCACCAGGGGCACCCTCCACCAGGCCCCCACTCATGTCTCCCACCACCCCCACCCCCCCAGTCACCAGGGGCACCCTCCACCAGGCCCCCACCCATGTCTCCCACCACCCCCACCCCCCAGCAGTGCAGGGGCACCCTCCACCAGGCCCCCACTCATGTCCCCTATCACCCCCACCCCCCCAGTCACCAGGGGCACCCTCCACCAGGCCCCCACTCATGTCTCCCACCACCCCCACCCCCCCAGTCACCAGGGCACCCTCCACCAGGCCCCCACCCATGTCTCCCACCACCCCCACCCCCCAGCAGTGCAGGGGCAGCCCCCACCAGGCCCCCACTCATGTCCCCTATCACCCCCACCCCCCCAGTCACCAGGGGCACCCTCCACCAGGCCCCCACTCATGTCTCCCACCACCCCCACCCCCCCAGTCACCAGGGGCACCCTCCACCAGGCCCCCACTCATGTCTCCCACCACCCCCACCCCCCAGCAGTGCAGGGGCATCCTCCACCAGGCCCCCACCCATGTCTCCCACCACCCCCACCCCCCAGCAGTGCAGGGGCATCCTCCACCAGGCCCCCACCCATGTCTCCCACCACCCCCACCCCCCAGCAGTGCAGGGGCAGCCTCCACCAGGCCCCCACCCATGTCACCCACCACCCCCACCCCCAGCAGTGCAGGGGCAGCAGGCAGTCAGGCAGCAGCAGGTGGGAGCGTGCTCGGGCTCTGGGGGGCAGTAGTTCGGCCTTCCGGGCAGGAGCGTGGTATTCCGTGTGCGTACGCGTGGCCAGCTTGGTACGGAGTGATTTGGCACGTGAAAATCCTGCACGTCAGCGTGAAAACTGAGGAAAGGCCCTCAGCGCGTAAGCGCGTCTGTGACGTGACCCACACAGGTGTTTCCCACACAGCACGTGATGACAGAGCACACGTGGAAAGACTGCACGTCAGAGTGTAATCGCGTGTGATTGGTGGAAATGGCCCTACACGCAGAAGTGACAAAGCGTGTGATTGGTGGAAATGGCCCTACACGCAGAAGTGACAAAGCATGTGATTGGTGGAAATGGCCCTACACGCAGAAGTGACAAAGCATGTAATTGGTGGAAATGGCCCTAGCGCGTACACCACGCGTAAGTGTGCTGGACGTGTGGGCCTGTATAAAAGGTACGTGTAGAACACGTTTTCCTTGTACGTGCTTTTCGTGGAGAGCGAGTGGGTGAATTCTGTACTTCTTGTCGTTTCACACGCGATTTACTTCACGGCGTTTCAAGTTCGTATTCCCTGTTACCTCTGACAGCTTCTTCTCTTTTTTCTCTTTTACTGGTTTACCTGGGCCTGTTCCCTCAAACAGTGTTCCCTTCTACTGTTGTCCTGTCTCCTCAGACAGCGTACAAATCTTCTTTTGGCGGGGGTGTTGCCAACCAAACGTGCTCCTTTTACACGCTCGTTTACCAGGCAGACGGTGAGTCACGCACGTATCTAACATCTGTGCTTGCCCCGTGTGTAGCCTACCCCTTCAGAGGTCATTCTAGGCTGCGTGTGACACGCATACGTTCATTCTTGTGTTACTGGGTGCCACAGCGTAGTGCAGGTTTTTCTTTCTGCACACGTGGTCTAGGAGGGGTTGCGTGCACGTCATCTCCCTTTTTTGGGCCTCCTGTGCGTTGCGTGACCCGTCATCTTTCCCCAGGGGTTACATTCAGCCTTGCTAGAGCACTAGGGTACAATTACCATCTGGTACCCAACCCCTTTGACCCCCAATTGCCCAGGACAATAGTCTACATCCACTCCCATACGCACATTAACATCAGTGCCATGGCTGGGAGGCGAGGATTCCGTAAAGGTGGCAAAGGTGGAAGAGCCACAAGTGGTGGCCGTGGTGGATCCGGTAGGGGACGTGGTCGTAACTTGCAGGGTGAGCCTGTACCCCCATGTGTGGAGGACCAGTCACGGGCACCCATAATCCCCCCCTCCCCCCCTCCCGTTGAGGCTGATGTGGCTGACACCATCCATGCTCAGCCCTTGTTGGACCAGCCCATTGTGTCACCAGACCTGGCTGACTCCATGGCTGACTTCCAGGTCAGCAGGGCTACGACACGTGCGCTGGTGCACGTTGATGCCATCATGCCACGTGGATCTGGGGCAGCAAGGTCATCTGCTGCACCAAGGAGGCAGGGCGGAGAGGCTGCAGGGGCAGCTGCGGCTCCATCCACCCCAGCCCTCACACACCCAGCCAGGACAGTGTCGGTCCTAGTCCATGCTGCTGACATTCCCCCTGACACCATCACACTAGAGCCAATGCCTGCACCAACTCCCATGCTGAGTGTGCAATCCCACACTCCTGATACAGAGTCTACCAGGGCTCCTGCCCCTAGTGTCCAGAGCGGCGCAGGACACTCAGGATCACCACCACCTTCCAAGCGGAAGAGGAAGAGTGCTCGTCCGGCACAGGCTGATGCCCCAGACACGGCTACACAGTCCGGCCCGTCCAGGAAGCCCAGCTTCACGGATGACGAACTGAATGCACTTGTCGAGTATGTGTCCGGACATGACAACGAGATGGTCATTGTTGCAGGATCCAAGACCACACCTGCACAACGCCAGGCACACTGGCAGACCGTTGCGGACATCGTAAGTGCCCTTGGAATCGTGAGGCGCACAGCCAATGATTGCTATAAGGGCTGGAATGACCTAAAGCGCAGGGCAAAGAGTAAGCTGGCCTCAAGTCATGCCGCAACTCTAGTGACTGGAGGTGGGTCTCCAGTAGTAGACATGGAACTCACTCCACATGAGTCAGTCGCTGGGACCTACGTCACGGAGGAACAGATCCAAGGCGTGGGAGATCTGGCTGATTACGAGGCATTGTCCGGTGAGTGCACATGCATGTGTGTGTCATCCATGTGCATGGTGTGTGTGTGAGGGCTTCTGTTTGTGTGCCAGGTGAGAGTGTGTGCGCCTGAGTCGTATGGGTCAGCCATGTGCTTCATGCAATACTTCCTGCGCAGCTGCATTTGGCCATAGCAGTATCCCTTCTGCCAACAGTAGACATCTAGCCCAACTGCACGCCAGTTGCCCTTGAAGTGTCACCTTGCCAGAACATTGTTGCTTATTTTTCACTGTTCATTCAGTCAGATTGTTTGCATTCCCCCACTTTTACTAGCCATGTCGCTGTCCACTAGTCACATGTCTGACATGGCAATGGTGAAGTGGAGTGACTTTGTTACCTGGATATCATTTGTACACACATGTCCCTGTGCAATTGGACCATTTCAGACTGGCAGCTCCAGGTGAAAAATCTGACCTGTTAGAATTAGAAAAGCAATTACATGCAGGAACTGGACTGAATGAATAGGTGCTGCCCTCCTCTCCATCTTCACTCAATAGCAATGGTACATGCCATCTGTGTGATGGCATGTGTGTTTCACCTGGCAATCACAGGCCAATGTGTGATGCCACTGCCAGGCAGCATGCAGAAAATGTGTTCATTTTCCATCTTGGTGTCATCAGTGTGTGCCATTTGCCTGCACTTCATACGCAGTGAGGGTGCATGCATGGGAGGGTTTTAGTCATATGGGACATGTGTCAATCAAGTACTGGTTCTCTTGCTTCTCAGCCCTCATTGTGTGCCATGGTGCTAATGCCTGTTTCCATTTCTTTGTTTTCATGTCTTTGCAGGGGAAGACGCACCTGATACTGCTGGGGTTGTGGAGATGGTGCAGACCCAGGAGGGGTCCGAGGGCCGACCAACCACCAGTGAGGGACGTGGTGTGGTGGTGGGGTCGAACCCACAAGTGCTGCAGGTCGTGCTCTTAAGGGGTGTCTCTGGCTGCACCTCCCCCGAGCTGTACTCAGGTGTTGATTCGGATGAGACCTACGTGCCGTCGCAGGTGAGTGTTCCAGGGAGGGATTCTGTTCTGTCTCACCCACCTGCACCAGGGTCAGAACCCTCCATGGGGATGTCAGTGTTGGCAGCTACGCCTTTGGTGGTTACGGATGCAGGGTCACACTCCGCGACATCTGATCCTGTTCCTGGGCCAGCAGATCAGAGGGGGAATGCAGTCCTGCAGCCTCAGGCAGTGCCGGCACAGCAAGGCGCAGTTCGCCTTGCCCCAGACAGGTGTGGTGCCCGCCGACGTGGTGGCCGTACGCCACCCGGCAATACCGCATGGGAGCAATCCATTTACGGTATGGCAACCCAACAGGCTGCATCATCCGAGATGATGGCTCAGGCCATGGATAGGGTGGCCACTTCCATTGTCCCCCCAGAAAGGCTGATGGAGCGACTAGAGCAGGCAACCGACTCCATCTGCCAGTCACACAGGGAGGACATGTTGGGGTCCAACAGGGACAGGCGGGCGGCACTGGTGACTCTGCAGGAGGCCATCTCCATTGAGTCCCAGGGCCACAGGGAAGCCCTGAGGCAGGAGCTCCTTCACCTCAGGACGACTCTTGTTGAGCTTGAGGCTTCAACACACCAAAGGACAGAACAGCAGCTGGAGCGTCTCACCCGTACGCTCTCAGCTGAGATGCAGGCAACGAGGGCGGAGGTCCGGGCATCCCGTGAGTTGTTGCATGGGGACCTCCGCACACTCATCCTCCAGAACCAGACCTACCACACCCGCATGCTTGCAGCCATGGAGGAGCAGACTAGGGCCTTGCGTGGCCTGCCTCCCATAGTGCAACCACCTCCGGATGCAGCTGCACAGGGTGATAATAGCGACAGCAGTGATACTCCCACAACAGGGTAGCCGTGTGGGCCATGAGCCCATGGAGGTGTTTTATCTTCCATAGGATCCACGCAGGTGGGTTCTGGTGTGCATCCTGTCCTCGGACCTCCTGGGTGGCCTCCCCAACCCCCCCGGGCCCATCAATGGCCATTTTTGATTGTTTCTTATTTTTATTTTTATTTTTATTTCTTTTATTCCCAATTTTTTTGGGACGATTTGTTGGCGCCGTGGTTACTGTGGGCATACGCTGCATTGTGGCTGGGCACATGCAGGCTTGTAATGTATTTGGTTCAGATGCTTGGGTTTGAGTCACACACACCCCTCCTGCTTCCCGTTTCCATGGGCTTGCAAAGGGTGTGCCCAAGTGACAGTGAATTACACAGTGACGTTGGACTCCCATGAGCTGTGTGGGCAGTCTGTAGTCAATACTGTGTATACATTCCTAGTGCATATTGCTGTTGTGTTGTACACTGCATGTTGCATTGATGTGTAACTCTTCTTCTGTGTCTACCTCCCAATTTGCAGGTCCCTTCCTCATGTCTACACAAGGACCTCTAGTCTGGAGATGGGGCCCATGTTGGCAGCAGTGCACCTACAACTCTACATGGTGCCAACACTGCACAGTTGGTAGTGGTGGGAGTGCAGGCATTTCCAGGTGGTGAGACTACTAATATGTAACATTTGTGATGTCATGTTAATGGTACTACGTGCTCAAGTATGTTGTTGGTCCGGCATTGCTGTGAGCATTTCAGGTGTTGCAGGTTTCTATTAGGGACACTGTACATAGTGAGACTAGTGTCATGTTGTGGGGATTACTTTGTTTACCTGCAATTAGCATGACATGGCACGGTGTGTCGTGTGGCGGTGCTGGGGTTGGGTTGGCTGACATGGCACTGTCCTCTTGTTGCATTTTGCAAGTGGGTAATCATTTTAGCTGCTTGAATGTGTAACTTCACAAAACTGCATTGGTGGTGTCTGTGTGGGTAGGGATGCACACATTGTGACTTTAGCACTCCGAATGTGCGCTCCACTATGCCCCGGGTCGTAATGTAGGCTGTGTTATATCTTACCTCGGGTGGCATGGTGGGGTTCCGAATTGGCGTCATCATGTGGGGGCTGAGAGGGTAGGCACTGTCCCCTGTGGAGGTGGTGATTGGTATCATTGGTGGGGTTGTGACCTTGCTCAGTATCCAACATGCATGCATGTGCAGTGGCATACATACTCACCAAGCAGCCATGTATCGCCATGCCGCCCAGCTTCTAGGTCCCGGCTTAGGGTGGACATTCGGTAAATGAAGCTGTCGTGGGTGGAGCCGGGATAGTTGGCATATACTGAGGTGATGATTCCCTTGGCATTACATGCTACCTGCACGTTGATGGAATGCCAGTGCTTGCGGTTCCTCTAGATGTGCTCAGATGCCCTGGGGGGACGTAGAGCCACATGGGTGCAGTCGATGGCACCTAGCACTTTGGGGAATCGTGCCACACCGTAAAAATCCAGGGCGGCAGCATGCCTTTCTGCAGGTGTTCTGGGCAGGTATATGTGCCTGCGGACTGATGGGCGTGCAGTCATGATGTTCAAGACCTGGTGTAGGCAGCGTGACTGGGTGGCCTGTGACACCCCACCCACTATGGCACTTGTCCGCTGAAATGATCCAGTGGCTAAGAAGTGCAGTACATTGAGGACCTTCTCCAGGGGGCTGAGTGCTTGGGAGCACAGGGTGGGTGATGTGAGGTCATCCTCCCACTCACTCACCAGGTCCAGTATAATGTGTGGTGGAAACCTGTACCTCCCATACACCTGGTCATCAGGCATCCCGAAAAGGCTGGTTCTGGGTGTGAATATTCTGGCCCTGACTATCCTCCTCCTCCTCCTTTGGTAGCCCACTGCCACTGCTGCTAGGAACGGTATGTTCATCCTGGCGTCTGAGCTTGTTATTGTTAAAGTGCGCAAATTTATGCTTTGCGCGTGTTCTAGGCGAGCGTGTGACCCGCGCACCCCTGGAATCCAGTTCCCAGTCCAATAGCGTGTGGAAATTCACACGCACCACGGGATACAGCGTGTGACCCGCGCACCCCTGGAATCCAGTTCCCAGTCCAATAGCGTGTGGAAATTCACACGCACCACGGGATACAGCGTGTGACCCGCGCACCCCTGGAATCCAGTTCCCAGTCCAATAGCGTGTGGAAATTCACACGCACCACGGGATACAGGTTCGCTGACGTACTTGCGTGTGTAAGTGCCCGCGCACCCATTAAATACACGTACATAGGCCAATCGCGTGTACGCGCACTTTTGTCCAATTACACGCGATGACACTCTGACGTGCAGTATTTCCACGTGTGCCCCGTCATCACGTGCTGAGTGGGGAACACCCGTGCGGGTCACGTCACAGACGCGCTTACGCGCTGAGGGACTCTGGTCCAATAGAATCGCGTATGCGTGCTGACGCGCTTACGCGCTAAGGGCCTTTCCTCGGATTTCACGCTGACGTGCAGGATTTTCACGTGCCAAATCACTCCGTATCAAGCTGGCCACGCGAAAACACACGGAAGACCACGCTCCTGCCCAGAAGGCCGAGTTTCTGCCCCCCAGTGCCCCGAGCAGCCTCCCACATGCCATCTGCTGCTGCCTGCCTGCCTGCCTGCTGCCACCGTGCCCTGCCATTTGGTGCCTGCACATCAGCCATCTGCAGGGGTCCAGTTGCTGTGTCCACCCCTGCTGGAACTGAAGACTCCCGACTGGGATTACATCGCTCCACAGCCCAGCCCCAGGACCCAGTTGCCCACCCACACCTGCCTCTGGGGTTGCCATGTCGGGCACTTCCACATCTGGCACCAGTGGCAACCCCAGGCCAGAGGGGCAGAGGGGCACCAGCTTCACTGCCACCGAAGTTGGTGTCCTGGTGGAGCATGTCCTGGGGCAGTATGATGCCCTCTTTGGATCGTCCCGCGCCAGCAAGGAAGGACGGCAGAGGATCTGGGCCGACTGTGTGGTTGCCATCAACGCGGAGGGGGTGGCAACCCGCGACGTCCTGAAGATCAAGAAGCGCTGGTAGGACTTCAGGTCCAGGACCCTTGTGAAGGCCCGGCGCCTCATGGAGGGGGGCCAGGGCCGCATGAGTACCATCCAGATGAGGGTCCTGGAACGCGTACGCCCAGCGCTCCACGCCCAGATCCTTGAGAGGGAGGCCCGTCTGGAGTTGAGCGGTAAGTGTCCAAGCATTACTGTGAGAGACAGGGCATGTTGCGGTGTGCTGGTTCTATGATACTTGCCTGTATGTGTGCCATAGGCCATGTATGCATGTATGTGTGCAGGGACATCATGGTAATGCATGTGCGACCAGTGATGTGTGACCCACATGGTTATTGCATGTGTTCAAATGCCGCATGGGGAGCCCTATGCAGATTTTGAACATGAGAGCATGCCAGTCTCTGTACCTGGACATGGGTGGGGGTGAGGGATGGGTGCTGATGCCAGGTACATATATGGTAGCCATGTCTATGTGCTTGACCTGCGTGTCTGTGACTTGTGCATGTCATGGATGCATGACACATGTGTCTGACAATGCACAGATTCAGTGAAGCAGCCAAATTACCCTTGTATCCGCTGTGTTTGGTGTGTTTGGGGCCAGATGGATGTGACTGAGGTGAAGTGTGTGCATGTGATAGGCATGAGCCATGATGCATGTGAGTTACATATCATTGAATGTTTCAAGAGTCCATTGGACATGCATGGAAATGTCCATGGCATGCACCATGCCTGTTACTGTGTGTGTTTTGCCTGGACTGACCCATGTGTTGTGGAGGGACATGATGGAAGTGTACTTTGACAGTGGTGCTCATCTGCTATTGCTTCCTGTCTAGGGGACCATTGTACAGTGCCCTGATGCTTGTGTTCTTTGTCTCCCTCTACGCAGCGGCTAGTGAAGAAGAGGGCGGAGACGGCGCTGTGGAGCAAGGCGGCGGGGATGCCCCCACGGCTGCAGCGGAAGGGGTGGGTGAGCCCCCACAGGGGCCTGCTACGGTGGGAGACGGTGAGGAGCCATCCAGGTTGGTGGTTTGCACAGAGGAGGAGGAGGCCGCCACTGGGGCACACATGGGGCCTGGTGGGGGCATCCCTGCTGGTGCAAGTGGTGCAGTCCAGGGCCAGGGGCAGGAGGCAGCACAGGTCACCGTGGAGGGGCCTGTGCATGTCGCTGTCCCTGACCCTGTGAGTGCACCACCATGCACCAGCAGGGATGCCCGGTCCCAGGCCCGTCCGCAGGTAGAGGGGATGTCCATGTCACCTGACTCCCCTCCACCTGCGGACGTGGGAACCCCTGGCCGTGCGGAGAAGGTCCTGATTGGGGTCGCGATGCGCACGGCTGTGATTCGTGATGCCGTGCGTGCTTCCCGGGAGGAGCACGCACGTCATCACAAAGTGCACCGTGCCGACGTGGCCCAATTGGGATCGGCCATGTTCGGGGGTTTCCTGCATGTGTTGGCCAATGTGGCGGCCCTCTCCTCCTCTGTGCAGGCTATCCACCAGTCGTTCTCCTTGCCGTCTTCCAGCCCAGATGCCACCAGGGCCCCCTGTGGACCTGCCCCGACCAATGCAGCCAGCTCGGTGGGGATCCCATCCCTGCCACAGTTGGGAGTCGGAGGTCCAGCAGGGGTGGACAACACAGCAACTGGACCCCAGCAGATGGAAGATGTGACAGCATCATCAGGCAGGGCACGTGCACGACGGCGTCGGTGGTTTCCATCAGCCTGGATGCCGTCGTGCTGGCAGAGGCAGTGTCGTCGGAGGCAGCAGCGGGCTCGACGTGGGAGGCATCATGGCTCGGGGCCATCAAGATCAGGGGGGCAGGCATCGGCCGGAGGGCAGGGCAACCCTGGGATGGTGGTGTCTTCCGTGTGGGAGCAGTTGGTCCAGCGGATAGGTGCGGAGCGGCAGCGGGCGGAAGAGGAGCGGCTCGCCATGGTCAGGGCGGAGTTCTCCATGCGTCGGGCATTGAGGCGGGCTGAGTGCCTCGAGGAAGCTCGCAGGGAGTTTGAGCTGAACATGGGGTTATCCCTGCGAGACCTCGGGGCCAGGACAGAGTCCCCTCTCCAGGACATCGACATGGAGTTCGATGATGCCCTGGCCAGCAACATCAACAAGTGAGCCGCAGGACTTGCCCGCTGCCTTTGTATATAGTTATATAGTTAGTTAGTGTTAGGTTTCCTTTATTTGTTTTTATTATTTTGGACCGCTCGGACAATGGCCACTTTTTTGTATATATTTTTTTCATTAGGTAGTAGTAGGTTTCCTTTATGGTGTTGGGCTCATGGACCCTGGTACATTCCTGTATTTAGTTTGTTTTTTGAAGGAACATTTTCTTTTTTTCATTATTGTGTTCACCATGTGGAAATGGTTTTTCATTCTTTTGCTTCTACTTGATATTGCTTTGGTCAACATTTGTTTTTGTATTCCTTTTTCGTTTTTTGATTTTTACTTTTGTTCTCCAACATGGACCATTTATTTTGTTATCCACATAGTTGTATGTTTGATTTGTTTACTTATTTTTAATCTTTAATACATTTTTTATTTTTACTTCCACTTGTGTTATTTTGTCTTTGGTTTCATACATGTCATGATATGGGTTTTGACATTCACTTGCAGCCATTGTGTATGTGTGTGTGACGGACATGTGTTCATTTACATACTTGCCATTGGGGTTGTGTCATGTAATTGCATTCACTATGTGGGTGGATGCAATCCTTGCCTGGGTGTTTGTGCTGGGTATGCTGCCCATTACTGCCATGATTGTGTATCGTCAGGACCTGGGGGCAGGGGGACATGGGTGGGGGCCTGGTGGATGCTGCCCCTGGTGACTGGGGGGGTGGGGGTGGTGGGAGACATGAGTGGGGGCCTGGTGGAGGGTGCCCCTGGTGACTGGGGGGGTGGGGGTGGTGGGAGACATGAGTGGGGGCCTGGTGGAGGCTGCCCCTGCACTGCTGGGGGGTGGGGTGGTGGGAGACATGAGTGGGGGCCTGGTGGAGGGTGCCCCTGGTGACTGGGGGGTGGGGGTGGTGGGAGACATGAGTGGGGGCCTGGTGGAGGGTGCCCCTGGTGACTGGGGGGGTGGGGGTGATAGGGGACATGAGTGGGGGCCTGGTGGAGGGTGCCCCTGCACTGCTGGGGGGTGGGGGTGGTGGGAGACATGAGTGGGGGCCTGGTGGAGGCTGCCCCTGGTGACTGGGGGGTGGGGGTGGTGGGAGACATGAGTGGGGGCCTGGTGGAGGGTGCCCCTGGTGGCGGGGGGGTGGCGGTGATAGGGGACATGAGTGGGTGCCTGGTGGAGGCTGCCCCTGCACTGCTGGGGGGTGGGGGTGGTGGGAGACATGTGTGGGGGCCTGGTGGAGGGTGCCCCTGGTGACTGGGGGGGTGGGG
Source organism: Ambystoma mexicanum (assembly GCF_040938575.1). Classification (NCBI taxonomy): domain Eukaryota; kingdom Metazoa; phylum Chordata; class Amphibia; order Caudata; family Ambystomatidae; genus Ambystoma; species Ambystoma mexicanum. Next base: position 721,338,319 of record NC_090934.1, read on the forward strand.
GTGGTGGGAGACATGAGTGGGGGCCTGGTGGAGGCTGCCCCTGGTGACTGGGGGGTGGGGGTGGTGGGAGACATGAGTGGGGGCCTGGTGGAGGGTGCCCCTGGTGGCGGGGCGGTGGCGGTGATAGGGGACATGAGTGGGTGCCTGGTGGAGGCTGCCCCTGCACTGCTGGGGGGTGGGGGTGGTGGGAGACATGAGTGGGGGCCTGGTGGAGGGTGCCCCTGGTGACTGGGGGGGTGGGGGTGGTGGGAGACATGAGTGGGGGCCTGGTGGAGGGTGCCCCTGGTGACTGGGGGGGTGGGGGTGATAGGGGACATGAGTGGGGGCCTGGTGGAGGGTGCCCCTGCACTGCTGGGGGGTGGGGATGGTGGGAGACATGGGCGGGGGCCTGGTGGAGGGTGCCCCTGGTGACTGGGTGGGGTGGGGGTGGTGGGAGACATGGGTGGGGGCCTGGTGGAGGGTGCCTCTGGTGACTGGGGGGGTGGGGGTGGTGGGAGACATGAGTGGGGGCCTGGTGGAGGGTGCCCCTGGTGACTGGGGGGGTGGGGGTGGTGGGAGACATGAGTGGGGGCCTGGTGGAGGCTGCCCCTGCACTGCTGGGGGGTGGTGGGAGACATGAGTGGGGGCCTGGTGGAGGGTGCCCCTGGTGACTGGGGGGGTGGGGGTGGTGGGAGACATGAGTGGGGGCCTGGTGGAGGGTGCCCCTGGTGACTGGGGGGGTGGGGGTGATAGGGGACATGAGTGGGTGCCTGGTGGAGGCTGCCCCTGCACTGCTGGGGGGTGGGGGTGGTGGGAGACATGAGTGGGATCCTGGTGGAGGGTGCCCCTGGTGACTGGGGGGGTGGGGGTGGTGGGAGACATGAGTGGGGGCCTGGTGGAGGGTGCCCCTGGTGACTGGGGGGGTGGGGGTGATAGGGGACATGAGTGGGTGCCTGGTGGAGGCTGCCCCTGGTGACTGGGGGGTGGGGGTGGTGGGAGACATGAGTGGGGGCCTGGTGGAGGGTGCCCCTGGTGACTGGGGGGGTGGGGGTGGTGGGAGACATGAGTGGGGGCCTGGTGGAGGGTGCCCCTGGTGACTGGGGGGGTGGGGGTGATAGGGGACATGAGTGGGTGCCTGGTGGAGGCTGCCCCTGCACTGCTGGGGGGTGGGGGTGGTGGGAGACATGAGTGGGGGCCTGGTGGAGGGTGCCCCTGGTGACTGGGGGTTGGGGGTGGTGGGAGACATGAGTGGGGGCCTGGTGGAGGGTGCCCCTGGTGACTGGGGGGGTGGGGGTAATAGGGGACATGAGTGGGTGCCTGGTGGAGGCTGCCCCTGGTGACTGGGGGTGGGGGTGGTGGGAGACATGAGTGGGGGCCTGGTGGAGGGTGCCCCTGGTGACTGGGGGGGTGGGGGTGGTGGGAGACATGAGTGGGGGCCTGGTGGAGGGTGCCCCTGGTGACTGGGGGGGTGGGGGTGATAGGGGACATGAGTGGGTGCCTGGTGGAGGCTGCCCCTGCACTGCTGGGGGGTGGGGGGGGTGGGAGACATGAGTGGGGGCCTGGTGGAGGGTGCCCCTGGTGACTGGGGGGGTGGGGGTGGTGGGAGACATGAGTGGGGGCCTGGTGGAGGGTGCCCCTGGTGACTGGGGGGGGGTGGGGGTGATAGGGGACATGAGTGGGTGCCTGGTGGAGGCTGCCCCTGGTGACTGGGGGGTGGGGGTGGTGGGAGACATGAGTGGGGGCCTGGTGGAGGGTGCCCCTGGTGGCGGGGGGGTGGCGGTGATAGGGGACATGAGTGGCTGCCTGGTGGAGGCTGCCCCTGCACTGCTGGGGGGTGGGGGGGGGTGGGAGACATGAGTGGGGGCCTGGTGGAGGGTGCCCCTGGTGACTGGGGGGGTGGGGGTGGTGGGAGACATGAGTGGGGGCCTGGTGGAGGGTGCCCCTGGTGACTGGGGGGGTGGGGGTGATAGGGGACATGAGTGGGGGCCTGGTGGAGGGTGCCCCTGCACTGCTGGGGGGTGGGGGTGGTGGGAGACATGAGTGGGGGCCTGGTGGAGGGTGCCCCTGGTGGCGGGGGGTGGGGGTGATAGGGGACATGAGTGGGGGCCTGGTGGAGGCTGCCCCTGCACTGCTGGGGGGTGGGGGTGGTGGGAGACATGAGTGGGGGCCTGGTGGAGGGTGCCCCTGGTGACTGGGGGGGTGGGGGTGGTGGGAGACATGAGTGGGGGCCTGGTGGAGGGTGCCCCTGGTGACTGGGGGGGTGGGGGTGATAGGGGACATGAGTGGGGGCCTGGTGGAGGGTGCCCCTGCACTGCTGGGGGGTGGGGGTGGTGGGAGACATGAGTGGGGGCCTGGTGGAGGGTGCCCCTGGTGGCGGGGGGGGTGGGGGTGATAGGGGACATGAGTGGGTGCCTGGTGGAGGCTGCCCCTGCACTGCTGGGGGGTGGGGGTGGTGGGAGACATGTGTGGGGGCCTGGTGGAGGCTGCCCCTGCACTGCTGGGGGGTGGGGGTGGTGGGAGACATGAGTGGGGGCCTGGTGGAGGGTGCCCCTGGTGGCGGGGGGGTGGCGGTGATAGGGGACATGAGTGGGTGCCTGGTGGAGGCTGCCCCTGCACTGCTGGGGGGTGGGGGTGGTGGGAGACATGAGTGGGGGCCTGGTGGAGGGTGCCCCTGGTGACTGGGGGGGTGGGGGTGGTGGGAGACATGAGTGGGGGCCTGGTGGAGGGTGCCCCTGGTGACTGGGGGGGTGGGGGTGATAGGGGACATGAGTGGGTGCCTGGTGGAGGGTGCCCCTGGATGGTGGGGGGTGGGGGTGGTGGGAGACATGAGCAGGTGTGCAGGGTAGTCCCCTGTTTTGTGGGCTGCCTGCAGGGGCCGTGGAGGGTGTACAGGGAACACCTGTGAGGACCCACCCAGCCTAATCGCGTGTGTAACTTCCCACGCACCCCTGTAATACATGTACCAAGCCAAATCGCGTGTGATAATTCCCGCGCACCCCTGAAATACACGCGCCCAGGCTATTCGCGTGTGGAAATTCCCGCGCACCCCTGAAATACACGCGCCCAGGCTATTCACGTGTGGAACTTCCCGCGCACCCCTGAAATACACGCGCCCAGGCTATTCGCGTGTGGAACTTCCCGCGCACCCCTGAAATACACGCGCCCAGTATATTCGCGTGTGGAACTTCCCGCGCACCCCTGAAATACACGTACCCTGGCTAATCGCGTGAAAAACTTCACGCGAACCCCTGAAATACACGTAGCCCGCTCCCCCAGGCCCGATGGCGTGAAAAACTTCACGCGAACCCCTGAAATACACGTAGCCCGCTCCCCCAGGCCCGATCGCGTGAGAAACTTCACGCGAACCCCTGTAATACACGTAGCCCGCTCCCCAGGCCCGATCGCGTGAGAAACTTCACGCGAACCCCTGTAATACACGTAGCCCGCTCCCCCAGGCCCGATCGCGTGAGAAACTTCACGCGAACCCCTGTAATACACGTAGCCCGCTCCCCCAGGCCCGCTCGCGTGAGAAACTTCACGCGAACCCCTGTAATACACGTAGCCCGCTCCCCCCGGCCCGATCGCGTGTAAAACTTCACGCGAACCCCTGTAATACACGTAGCCCGCTCCCCCAGGCCCGATCGCGTGAAAAACTTCACACGAACCCCTGTAATACACGTAGCCCGCTCCCCCAGGCCCGATCGCGTGAAGTTGTACCCTGCTGAAATCGCGTGTGAGACTTCCCGCGCACCCCGGCATACACGCACACGTATTTTTTGTCAGCGGGTGTCCGTGTTTGTGGGTACCCCTTTGCACGTCATTTGTCCTGGAGGGCCACAGTATAGGACATTCATCATGGCAGTATATAGGTGCTATTTGTTGGCGCACCTTTTGGCGCACATTTCTTACAGCCGCAGAGACGCTACCGCCTGCTTTCTTGTGGCGGTCGTGTTTGTGCCTGTGCGCTGGTTTGAGCGTGCGCTTTTTTGCCCTATTCTATTCCATGAATACGTGTTGTAGGCGAGCGTGTGGGCGTTCCGCGCACTTGTGCCCTGTACTTCCCCCGTGACGCCCACGTTTTTGCAAGTTGTTCCCCATTCCGAGTGTTACGCCCGTGTTCCGCCTACTTTTGTTGCGTGCGCCGCGCTATGTGCGAATTTCGCTGTGGCCTGTGCGATTTTCGCTGTGACCTGGCGCACGCTGTTAGATGGCCTGTGCGCCAACGTGCGCGGCGCACTTTTTTATCGCACATCCGCTGGTTTTCTCGCGCACGGCCTTCCATGAATCGACGTGCGCTGCTTTTCGTGCGATTTTCGCACTTGCACTGCGATTTTCGCTATTCCACTGCGATTCGCACGTTTTTGCCCACTTGCGCCGCGCTAATTATTCCATGAATCGGCCTGTAAGAGTTTAGTGGCATTGAAGGAGAGAATGAGTCTAGCTTAATGAATATTGAAGCGTTGAGTTCTGCAGCAGTGGAAAAGAGAGGAGATATGATGAGTGAAGGAATGGGCAGAATACAAGTATGCTCCAAGATTCCGAGCAGTAGATGAGATAGTTAGAACAGAGGGAGGAAAGGAAATACGAGCTGGAGGGAGATAGAAGATGGAAGGGGCAGGAAAGAAGAGAAGAGAACCTCAGTTTTAGAGGAGTTTAAGACAAGGTAGTGGTTGGCCATCCATGATTGAATGGCCTGTGGACATGATGAAAGGGTAGCATGAACCCAATAAGAAAAACAAGAAAAGGAAAGAAACATCTGGGTTTCAGTTGCATAGAAATGGTGTGATAGTCCAAAAGAAGAGATATGGTGGCAAGAGGGCAAGTGTAAAGGGAGAAGAGAAGAGGATCCAGGACAGAGCCTTGTGGAGCACTTTGAAGAAGAGGAAAGGCTACAAAGACATTGCCTGTCCAGGAGAAAGAGTCAGAGCGATTATAGAGATAGGATTTAAACCAATTAAGTACAGAACCAGAAATGCCCCAAGAAAAAGAGAGACAAAAGTATAAAAGAGTGATTAACACTATCAAAGGCTGCTGATATATCAAGGAGAATCAACATTGAGGAATTTTTGGCCTATCGAGCAGAAAGAGGAGAGTTACAGACAGAAAGTAGAGCAGTCTCAGTAGAATAATGAGAGTGAAAGCCAGATTGGAAGCAAGGAAGCAGTGAACTGGAAGTAATAAAGTATGACGCTCCAAGAGTTTAGAAATGTGGGGAGAAGAGGAATGGAACAATAGTTAGATTGAAGAGAGGGGCTTAGGTAAGGATTTGTTCAGTATAGGGAGAATAGTAAGACGCTTAAACAGGGAAGAAAAGACAGGATTGAGAGAGAGAGAGCTGTTTAACAGAGCAGAAAGAAAAGGAAGAGGGTGGACTTTTAGAATGAGAGTAGGTACAAGAGATTCAAGAAGGGCAAATGTGGGGTGTGCCTTTGCCAGCAAAGCAGCAGTGTCAGTGTTCGAGAGCAGGATAAAGGAAGACAGTGAGGCCAAAGATAGAGACAAAGAAATGACAGATCAGGAAGCTAGACAAGGTTAAATAGCATTACAGATGAGGGTGACCTTAGAAGAGAAGTACAAATCCAGGTTGCTGTCAGAAAGGGATGAAGTGAGAGCAGGATCAGGAGATGTGGGGGAGAGGATATGTGACAAAGTTTGGAAGAGACGATGAGGATGAGATGAGTATGAATGAAGAAGATGAGAATAGTAAGATTGTTTGGCAGAGAGAAGGGCAGAATCAAAAGCAAACTGAAGAGAAGAGAGGGTGGCAGAGCCAGATGTAGCAAAATATGTAAGCCAGTGGTGTACGGCTTGCTGAAGTTTTTCCCCACAAGGGGCAAAGATTACTCCACAGGGATTGAAGCATGGGGGTGAGCCAAGGCTGAGGGGGCTTCCGAATAGGTGAAAACAGAGATGCCCGATATAAAAAGCCAAGAGTCGTAGATAGGGAAGAGGAGAGAGAGCAAGCAGAGGAATCAGCTGAGTGACAATATCATGTAAGGAAAGGAGAGAATTAGTAGTACATGTGGAGATGAATGCGGGGGTGTCAAAGACACGAAGATCGCGACACAGAAAGGATTTGGAAGGGGGAACAGAAAAAGAGGGAACAGGAATAATAGAGAAAGAAAGGAGATGACGGTCAGAGGAGTAGATTCAGGGAGCAGCGACATAGGTAGTAGGAAGCTGAGATGAACACATTAAGTCAAGGAAACAGCCAGAGATGTGGGAAGTGGGAGAGGGGAGAGTAGAAAGATGGCAAGAGTCGAGAATAAAGATAAGGTGGACAGAAGAACGGGTCGAGGAAAGATGAAGGTTGAAGTCTCCTAGAAGTATAAGAGAAACATCTAAGGGAAGAAGAACAGAAAGAAGTGTGTCTAGATACTCACAGAATAAGCATGTGTTAGGGAGAATTCTCAGAAATGTGCTGAGCCCCTTCTAGCTTAGAGACCATCAGCTCTTTTGCTGGACTTTAGGACTTTTCATTTTCATCCTGGAGAGAGTGAGACCTTTTTCCCACTCTCTCATATATTTTTACTCGATTTGAACTCTGTGTTTCTTTTGGTTTTGGAGTCTGAGAAACTCCAGAGGCATCATCCATCCTTTCACATTGCGACACACAGCACCCTCAGTGAAATGCCATGGAGAAATCCTTTTGATTTCTGCCAAGGTTAAATACCTTCTCTTGATTAACTGATGTTTCAAAGGGTAGTGAAATGAAATTTACTTTATTTAAATATTTCTCTTTTTAGACCCAGCACACATTGGGCCTCATTACAACCTTGGTGCTAAGTGCACCAACTTTACCACCATGGTGTAAACTCCGTTTACACCATGGTGGATGGCGGATTTACCGCCCCATTCCAAGGTGAGTGGGGCGGTAAATCCCCATTTCCCATTTTCCCTTCCCCATTCCCATTTTTGCCCCATAGGGCATAATGGGAGTGGGGAAGGCGCTAATTACGCCGCCGTAAATTACGGCGGCGTAATTAGCACCATGGCAGGTTAGCGCCATGGATTTTAACGCCTGCTAAAAGCAGGCGTTAAAATCAGAATCAGGCGTTAAGGGTTAACAGTGGCGTTAACCCTTAACGCCTGAGTTGTAATGAGGCCCATTATCTTACATAGAGTGCTGGAGGGGTGACTTAATATGCCCTTTGCCTACCTTCTCATGTAACATTTTTATGTTATCCTTTCTACAATTAATGGCTGGTGGCAGTGGTTTACTTTTTCCTACCATTTTGTGTTTTTACCGAGGTCTGCATTCACAGCTGCAGTATAGCACCCATGGGGGCCCATTTTGTCAAAATGGCCCCGGTCTTCTTCTTCACCATTTCTTGTTGGAAAGGTCCTTCTCGAGATTGACTCTGCGCACCAAACCAGGTTTGGTCCCTTTGTCTTTGACAGGGTTCACTGCTGAAGCCCACCTCTGGCCCCAGCGAGTCTGGCAGGGCAGGAAGCAAGGGAGGTTCCCGAAACTTCCCGTTACAGTAATGCACCCAAAGGTGATTGGCCAGCTGTGTGAGTGACAGTTAGACTGCGAATGAATAGGAAGGAGAGGTATTTTGCAAAGAAGGCAGAGTTGACCACTGCACGAAGGAACGGAAGAAGAAGCTTGCTGTTACCTCCTGGACCATTGGTTTGCCCGGTGAAGCCCTGCTGCATTGCTGAAGCACCGAATTTCTAATCGACTAGAGAAGCCCTGCCAGGACGACTTGTCCCCTTGGGTTGGTGGGACCAATCAGCCCAAAGGTGAACTCAACTGGAACCCCTCTCTCTGCTGGCTGTACTTCATGCTGCTGCAGGAATGAGTGCCAGGGGACAGGAACACCAGAATCGAGTGCATCAGATTTAAGCCAGAACTGAGACCCAGCAAGATCTTCCGGACTCCCTCGAAGCAGGGCTGACCAAGCCTGAGCCACCTCAACAGAGTGCTGGACCAAGAAGCAAGGAAAGTCCACAAGGTGCCCAAGAACCGCAGTGGTGCTATTTGTGAGTAGTTTAAACTGCAAAGTGCCACTGATCTGAATTGTGCCCATTGCTGCCGCCGACTTTCAAACCATAGTGCAGAAGTCCCCAGACATCCTCCCTCTTATCCCCATGACTGAGAGCCAGGAACAACAGGATCTGCAGGACTACAACAGGAACAGAAGCCAGCTGGAACCTTTTCTTCAGACTACTTGTACTGTGAACTAAGGGGTACTTACTTCTTGTGTGTGTAGCTTGCTTGCTCTCACTGGAGACTTGCATTTGCTTCCCTTTACAGAGTTGCTTGCAGCTTTGCCCATTACAAGCCTCCCAGCTTGTGGCCCAACAGTAATTTCTTTTACAACAAAACTTTCTTTAACATTGTGCAAGACTTTTGTGCTAATCTTCAAGAAGTGCCTCAGCTCCCCTAGACTTAGCTCAAATGTCATGGGCTGCCCTGGCTCCCTGAACACTCTTCTTACCCTCTGACTTTGTGTTTAACCGTCCCTCCAAAAAGTCATACATACCTTACTTGTATAGCTGGGAAAGGGTTAACCTACATTGTATTGGGGGATTCTAAAGTGCTTACCTGTTTGAGAAACGTATTAACCATTGTTCCCTTCCTTATCCTTTTCCTTTTTGCCACAACTTCAGTATTAGCATGTAAGTGTGAAAAGTGATATATATTTTTTTTTTATTTTTTTTTTTGCATTTAATTGTTTTACAATTTTTACAAAAACTTTCTGTTGGCTAGTGTTTTTCGGACGTTTCCATTGTGAGTCCATGATTTGGTGAAATTAAAGTTCTCCCCTTTTCTGTGTTTCTTTCTTTAAAATCCATGTTTTTTGTTTTTCTTTGTTTACTCTCGGCTTAGTTTTTCTTTCAGTTTTAGACCTTCGAAGAATTTGGCTGTTGCTACTGTCAATGTTGTGGATTCCCGCGCATTAGCATGTTCCACCAATCTTCGTCACTGGTGGTAAGATGTTTCATTTTGTGTGATCGTAAGTAGGTCGTTCTGAGACTGTTTGTACCCGGACAGTGAAGAAGTAAGTGTCGCACTGTTTCGATTTCTAGGGTGTCACAGTACCGACAGTTTTTATCTTGAACCTGTTTTCTGAGGTATAAAATTTCTTTCGTCTTTAGAATGTTCAGACGTGCTCTCAGGAAGATTATACGCAAAGGTTTGTCCGGGAATTGTTTTAAGTAATTCCTTGTCTCGTCTATCCTTTGTATGTTGATTGTATGATGACTCTGTGATGTGTGCTTCTCTGCTTTTTCCAAGGTCTCGATCCAATCATGGATTTTTATTTTTTTCTTGATTTTCTCTGGGATGGTTCTATCTCCCATTCCAAACATCCGATTTTTTCTGACTGATCTAGTAGATTTTTGTACCATTTTGTCATCATGTTGTTTTTTTGGTTCGTCATTTCTTGGTAGATGATGTCCAGAGTAGTAGGCCGTGGAGTTCTTAGAATTTTTTCCCAGGAACAAGAGACCGTTTCTGACTACTACTGATTCCAGTGATTGAAGACATAGTTCTCTTCGGATTACTGCTGTTGGGGTTGAATTGGGTAGTCATAAGACTTTGCGCCAAAAAGCGCCTTCCAATTTTTTCCACAGTGTAGGAGGAAGATGAGGCATTGCTTCAGCCCCGTAAGTTAGTGCTGGAGTGACTTTTGCTTTGAAGAATTTTAATACTGGGAGGATGGTGAATTTTCCAAATTTCCTTTCCAAGAGTGTTGCTTGTGCATCCAATGTTTTCATCTTTAGGATAAGGTGTTCTTGCATCGATAGTTCTATTTGGCTGCGAGATATTTTCACTCCTAAGTATGTGAAGGTTTTCACTGTCTCCAACTTCTCTGAGTTAGCAAACCATTGTGATCTTTTAATTGGCCTAGATGATTTTTCCAAGATCATAATTTTAGTTTTTGCAGTGTTCAGATCTAAATAGTTCTTCTTCAAATAGCTTACAAGACTGTCTAGTTGACGCTGCAGTCCGATTGGTGTTTGATCCAGCAGAAGGATATCGTCCGCATAGAGCAGTCTTGTCACTTTCGACTCTCCTATTTTTGGAGGAAAGGAGCGTGTGTCGATTTCTGCATCCACTATGTCAGCCATGTACGCCTTATAGAGGGCCGGAGCTAGAGGGCATCCTTGTTTGACTCCTCTTGCTGTTCGTATACTTTCTGATGGTAGCCCAGCTTCGTTCAGGCGAACTCTGATTGAGGTGTTACTATACAGCGCTTTGATAGGGTTGAGGAGTGAAGTTGGGCACCTTTGTTTTTCCAGTTTGCTCCATAGTTTTCTCCTGTTTACACGGTCGAAGGCTTGTACCAGGTCGATCGATGCTATGAAAATTTCTGGATAGCCCTCGAAGACTCTGGCCTTCAGAATACTGATCATCATGATGTTGACCGTGGTGCCTAGATTTATTTCAAAGCCTGTTTGCAGTGGATCTGCTGTCTTTACCATTTTCTGCCAGTCTTGGAGTTTCTCTAGCACCAGGGATCCGAAGAGTTTGGCCAGCACGTCCAATAGGGCGATAGGTCTGTAATTTCCTGGGTCATCCTTCAGCCCCTTCTTGTAAATTGGAAACAATGTTAGCTGTTTGCCATGTAGCCGGGATAGATTGTGTTGTCCTACATCTTTTAAAGATTTCAGTTATTAACGGGGCCCAAGTTTCCACCTCTTGTTTGAGGTGTAAGTTTGTGATTCCATTTGGACCTGGTGCACGGGAGTTATTTTATTTACTGATTTTCTTTCGAATCTCTTCCTCCGTACATGCCATCCATTTACTTTTTGCGGGTTTTGGTGGTCTTTTTTCCGATGGGTCTGGTTCTTCAAATAAGTTTGTGAAGTGTTTTAGCCATCTGTCTTCAGGGACATTGTTAGTACTTGTTTTTGCTGGACCTGATAGTAGAGTCCAAAAGTCGTTCGAGTTTCTTTTGCAGACTGCTCTAAGCATGGTCTCTGCGTCTTCTTGGTACAAGTTTCTTCGGAATGTTTGAAGCCACAATTTGTACTTTCTTTTTTGTTTGTTTGCAGAGTCTAAGTTTAACTGTGTGGGGTATTTTTTGGCTTTCCTTAATGATTTTCGTAACTCAGATTTCTTTGAGCGAATTTCCTCATTGTATTTGTGACAATGTTTTTTTTCTGTTTTCCTTCTCTTTTTGTTTGTAGGTCTCTGTGATCGAGGCAATGCCATCTTTTGTGATTTGTAGTCGGTTTCCTTGGGCATTTATAGCCATCTTGGTTGACATGTTGAGTTGCAGGGGGTTTGTTGGCATGCCATGTCGCTTTGAGTAAGTTGTGGTCACTCCGGGTGGATACTACTATCTCAAAGCTTTTGATTTGTTGATATAAATCCCTGGATACAAAGATGTAGTCGATGGTACTTGCATTTCCTTCCCCCTTCCAGGTTGGAATTCTAGGTCTGGTTGTTTCCAGTGAATTTAGATTATACAAATTACGGGATTCCATCAGCTCCGCCCATGCAAGGCCTCTTGCTGTTGATTTTGAGCAGGGGTTTGTTTTATTTCCTAGAGTTTTTACATCGTCTACCATTGGGCAAGTCGAGTTCAAATCTCCACATATTAGAATGTGGTCCACGTCGAATGTTGTTGTAGCCAAAGTTAATATTTTTTCTATCTCGTTTAAGAAAGCGGATGTATGGATTATGGCCGGTTTCCAATAGATGTTCAGCAGCAGGATAAGATCTTTGTGCTTTTTTCTCGTTGCGTTTTCTTCTTTTGCCCATTCTAGGACAGTCGCTTGGATTAGTGTGTCTGATACCAGGTTGTGGGCTATTCGAAGCGATCCGCCCATACGGACAGCCGTTAAAAGGCCCGATGTTGGGCAAACTTTTTCGCCTTTCTGGGCAGGAGACAGTTGGATCTCGTAACCATCCATGCTGGGCGGCAACTGCAGCCAGGTTTCTTGTAGGCTTAGTTGGTCGAATCCGCCTAGGTTTATCTCACCGGGTTCTGTCAGATGGATGTGGCCTCTAGTATTCCATGATACGATAGTGATTGTTTGCTCTTTGTTGCATAGAGCATTTGCCATCTTTGTTTGATCCCTTTCTTCACCTGAAGGGAAGCCCTTTGACTGCTATTTTCCAGTATAGCGTGTTAGTGCCTGAGGGAGCCATGCCCATCTTTTTGAGCTTTTTTCCGCTAGATCTAATCGGTTCTGGGTTGAGGTTGTTTCTCTCACAGTGTTTTTTTCTTTTCCTGTACCCTCCTGCGGCCTGATTGGGCCATTTATTTTTCTGGTTTTGTTTTTTTCTGTATCCTCATCATCGTCGTTCCGGTGTCTTTTAATGTGGTGATCTTCTCTTGATTTTTCTTTTCTTGTTTCTGTCCAACTTGAAGCCTTAAGTTTACTGGTTGTTTCTCTATCTGCTTTTTTCGTATGTTCATAATTCCTCGGGCTTGAAGGGTATTTTCTTTTTTCTTTCAGGTTATACTTTCTGTTCGGAGTATTCTTTATCCAGTCCTTGGTTTCACTTGTTTTGTCTTCATAACTGTGCTTTTGTTTTGTTTCGTTCGTTTTTTGGATCTTTTGTCCTCTCTCTTCTAGTGTCGTTTCTCGCAGGAGATAGCCCCGATTCGAAAATTCTTTTGTCATCTGAAGCATGAGTTTTTTTACAGATTGGGACATAATATGTAAGAAGATGCTGTCTGTCCGTCCTTTATGCGCAAATTCTACTATGTTTATGTCTATGCTTTTGATTTGATCTCCATTTGTGAGTTTGTCCAGGAGCTTCAGCATGGATCTTCTATTCAGGATGATTTTTTCTTCTGAGCTGGATCTTTTTTCTAGTTTTAATGTTCGGGTCGAGTTACTTTTGCGAGTAAATATCGCCGAATTTCTAGTTCGATTTTGCTGTAAGGGCTGGTACGAGGGTCTTTGATTAGACCTGTTTCTCTTATCTGAAGATTTTCGTGTTCTTATCTCGCTTGCCTTGCCCTTTTGTCCTATGTGGGGTCAAGTAAGTTTGTTGATATCGTCTATCACTTCTTTTTGTTTTTTCTTCTTGTCTCTCATTTTCGAACATTCTTTTGCTGTACTTTGGATGAGCTTCCTCATTGGCTCCTTGTCTGTAATCATATTTGTTTAGCTTTGTTTTTGATAGACGGAAAAGCGTTTTTTTTTCTGGGGTGATCCGATCTTTTTTGTGTTCTGAATCCTCTAAATTTTCTCTTTTTTGTTCTGCATTTCTCATTTGTCTTTTATATTGATTTTCCCTTCGATTTTGTGTTGGCGGTTCATTTTCCGCAAATGATACCTTTCTTTTTTTTGCCATAGAGCGAGGTATTTCAGACCAGTAAGTGCTGATGTTAGATATATCAATCGTACTCTCATCTAGCTCCTGATTGAGATCTCCTTTTTGATTTTTCGGAGTATTACTGTTTTCTTTCATAGTTGGTTTTTTGTCTGTGACTGTTATCCATTTTGTCATTAGTTCATTTGTTTTGGTTGTTTTTTCCGCTTTCTTCTGGGCCTGCTGTATGTTGGAATTTTCCAGTTCTTGTGGAATTTCAAAGTGATCGGCTTTCCTTTCACTTTTTGTCAATGTCTCAGTTTCATTCAGCTTGTCTCTTAGGTTCACATGTTTTTTGATACTGGTTGATTCTCGTGTGTCTCCCTTGGGTTTGTCTTTGTTGCACTTTTGTGCTGGTCTCTTGATATGCTTTTCTAGTGCTTCTGGTGGCTCTTTTCCGTTACTGGTCTCACTTGTTTTCGTCAGTATAGTTTGAGTGCTGTTATTCATTGATTTTTTCTTAAATTGAAACACGTCGTTCTTTCCTTGATCTATTTTATCCGTTTGTGTTACTTGGTTTCTTGTACGAGCCTTCCACGATTCGAGGGCCAAAATGTATCCTTCCAAGTGGGTCAGCTTCGAGTTTACAGATGCTAATATTGAAGTGTGGTCCTTCAATGTGTCGTTAATGGTCTCATATAATTTTCCAAATGGTGTTAGACCAACTGTCACTGCTGACGTCACTAGTTGTAAATCCGGCTTTTTTCCAGGTGAATTTTTTTCTTTTATTTTTGTGGTTTCTTATCCCGGTTTAGTTTTGTTTGGGGTCGAATAGAGTGGACGCAGAGCTTCCACCAAGGAATCTACTTTTCTTTGCTAACAAATAAGTATCAGATCTGGATTCAATTCTCTGCGGCTAACCATTTTTTTGTAGTTTAGTATAGCCTCTGCCAGCTGTATTTCTTCTTGGCTTCTTACACGGATGGTATTCAGTTTCTGTATATTCTCATGATTCTTTTTTGCCTCAATTGTTGTCGTTTCTTGGTTTGGTTTTCTAGTTTCTTCAGTTGCGTTTTTTTTTGCCGAGCGTAGTTTTTTCTTTTGAAAGCTCTTCTGTCAGTGTGACTACCTCCTTGTTGTTCGTACATTGAGTGTTTGGATTTTGTCTCGGTTTCTGATTGTTCTCACTTTCTTTAGATGACACTTTGGTTTCCAAAATACTTTCTTGTTCCTTATTTTGAATCAATTTCTTTGCACTTGTGCAAGTTTCAGTGTCCAGTTTTGATTTTTCCGGTTTATCTTGAAGGGTCTCATTTTGGCCGAAGTGCCATCGTAATTGGGGTGTCGAAGTTCCTATTTCAAGGGAGTGCGTTGCTGGTATTTGTTTGAATGGAATTCTTTGAGGGGATGGAGGGATTCCCTCTAATATTTCCATATCAGAAAGTTCAAATCGATTTGTAATGGGAGTTTTCCCTAACTTCTCAAAGAATCTTCCGATCGGGTTGTTGGTCTGGGGCATCATTTTACCTTGTTTTTTTTGGTGTAGTTTCAGCGTGGATTTGGAGATTGGAGTTGATGAAAAAGTAACGCCAGGAGTGCTGATTTCTGTTTTTTTTTAGTTTCGATTATTTTCCAGTTCTTTGGTTTTTAGTTCCTGAGTATTTTCTTTTCCCGTGTTGTCATTCTGATCGACACGTGAGAGATTCAAATCCTTTTGGGACGAGATCTTGTTACTTGGGTCTATGGCTGGGTATGTTTGTAGTTTGGCCCAGTTGTGTTCTCTCAAGATGTTGGTGTCGTCTATTTCTTGTCCATCTTGATCTGTCAAATATGATATGGTTCCGTTCATTGAACAGTTTTCTCTCCAATCGGTTATATTCAATTCAGGGCTTGATAGATCTGCCCTGGCTGTCACTGGGTGTGTCTCTGTTTGAATCAGCCTTTTAAGAATGGGTGGACATGTGTTGTTCTCTTTTTGATTTTTGAAAGAGGTATGGTCTGATGAATTTTTTAAACTTTCTTCTGTGAGGAAGGTTTGTTGTAGTGAGTTAGCTGTATTCAAGGTATTGAGTTTATTTTGTTTCAGGTCAACCGTGGTCGGGCTGTGTTTTTTGCCGGTCTCTGTCTCATTATTCTTTATGGTGACAGATACAGAGTTCGTTGTCTGTGGAACTCTGGCGAGCCCGACCGGTATTTCCTCTTTTTCCTCCTCCGTCTTGTCTCGTCGTGCCTCTTCTTGGTCCACAGATGGACGCGAGCCCGGGATCTGTGCGGACTTCTCCTCTTGCATTAAACTTCTTTCACCACCCGTCGCCCCCCCTGATTCTGGATTCGTGCACCCTTTTCCTTCCCCTCCACTGGCAGCCGCCGGCAAGGCAATGTCCACAGTGTCCTAACTATTGAAGTCACCTCAGGGTGTAGGAATATCTGTGTGCCATCCCAACAGGGTATCTACTTACTGTATTTAACTGAAGGAGTGTATTTCGAAGTATATTTTAAGTGTTACATATTGCTCCTTTGTAAAGAAGGCGTATTTTAAAACTGACTGTTAAATTAATAAATAATTATTTTTTATCAAGAAACCTTGAGTATAAGTGTTATTTGAATACCTGTCCCTGTGAAACCCGATGTTGCAACCCACAGCTCACATTGACCCCTCTTGAGATAAGCCTGGCTGCTCAGTCACACTACCAACTTGTGTAGTACAGGCCTATAGCAAAGGTTGGGTTACCTATTGCCAACAGGATAAGACTGGTGTAGTCTCCTATAGGGTTACTACATACAATCTTGCCTAACACTGGTGGCAGGCGGTGAGGGTCTATTGCAGAGTTGTTACATTGAGTAATTTGCTTTTCTTGTGTTCAACTAAACCCCCACGAGTTTAAGCTCCATTAGAACAGCAATTGAAACATGCCAAATATGAATAACTTCAGTCAGGTGCCCTGATCATTTTAACAGTAGATCAACTGAAAGAAATGTGTAATGTCAGGAATATTTCTGTAAATGTAAAGAAAAATGAGTTGTTTACAGGGTTGTTGAATCACCAAAGTTTGGGTAGTAGGCCTACAACACCTACTAACCCAAGAAATGTAGAAATTGATAATGAGGATGACAGTTCAGAGTCTAACTCTAATGTACAAGAGGAGGCAGAGGAGGTAGAGGAGTCCCAGGATAGGAGCTCCTCTTTGCCACAGCCTTCCCTTTTGCCTCAAGCCATGTCCACTGGGAGCCCACAAGGTCCAACACTGAGTCCACAGTATGTGTCTCTGGAAACCATGAGACCAGAACTAGAATTCAAAAGATTGAAAGCTCAAACTGAAGCCAAACATCAGGACATCAAACTCAGGGAAATGGAAATGCTGCATGCTCTTGGTATGAAAAGATTGTCTATTGAAAATGCTTCCTTCCCAGGGTCCTCTAGGTCTTCCAGTCCCAAGAGGCTTCTCCTGCCCAAAGAAGCAGTGAGTATGTATGATGTGAAACTTGATGTTTGGGATTGGTCGGGTGCTTGTGAGTATAATCCTAGGATTCAGGGTCTCACAGGGAATCAGCTGATTCCCCGGCTTTTGTGTAGGCTCCCCAAGGATGCAAGTGATGCCATAATTGCGTGAGCTTAAAAGAGAAGAGTATGACATTTTAAAGCTGGCTTAATAGCCAGATTTGGGAAGTCTCCCTCTCAATACCTTAATAGGTTTAGGACCCTCAAAAAGACTGATGGTACCCCTTGGGCTACCTGGGTGTGTACTTGTCTGAAAAACGTAGATGGTTCAGTTAAGGGTTACAAAGTGAACTCCTTTGAAGGAATGACAAATCTGTTTTTGCTAGAATCCATTTCTGATGCCTGCTCCCCAGAGCTGAGACAGCACTTGGCTGACTCAAATGAGATTGATCCCAAAAAGCTATCAAAGGCTTCTGACTTGTGGTTTGCCAACAGGGCCACTCACAAGGACTATGGGGCCACTCAGAAGGATGAGGGGAAGCAGCACAAGAAAGAGGTAAAAGAGAATTCTAATTCCAACCACCCAAAAGAGGGCCACAAACAGAACCATGGGAAACCAGGTCAGTCTAGTGAAACCTCTGGAGCTAAACCAGAGGGAGGTCAGCAGAAGCCTCCATTCCAAAGAACATTTGGTATATGTTATGCTTGTGGGTCAACTGACCATGTGAAAGGGGATCCTAGATGTAAGGGTAAACCTTCAGGAGTCCACACTGCCTCCTTAGCCTTCATCCCTGAGGGAGAAGTTCATATGGAAAGTGGCAACTTTCAACTATTGACTGAAGACCCATTGGAGTCTCAGCCAGTGTTTCTTTAGTGTCCCTGGGTCTGGGAACAGCAGAATATGGATGTCTACAACTATAATGCTTAACTTGTGCCTGGTCTCTGCAGGAGCGCCTGGACCATTGGGGTGGTGGATGCTGTGTGGGCCACAGGGCGTGGCTGCTAGGGCTTCTCCTAAATGGGAGGCAACAGGTAAGGTGGAGGTAGAATTCAAGGATGCCCTATCTGGATGCCCACACTCATCCTCAATTCCCTTGGTAAATTCCCCTACGGGCGTGGGTCTCATCTGTGTGTTTATATTGCTGGGCTCTCCATCCGGCCATCAGTTGAAGTGGCGCTATCTTCGGGATGCACTGCCAGTTACTTCACTGGTTTTGCTGCCCCAGACTGGCTGTGGCCAGTTTGTGCTGTGTATAGTGATCTGTTGATGTCCAGTTGCCTTTAGTGCAAAAGGGGTTTCCTTAAGTCTGACCAAGGTCCTTATAGCTGAGTTGTACAGTTACTTGAGTGGTTGGATATAAGTTCAGCATTCTTGTAATCCTTCTGGTAGGGTCACCCAGCAGCTTGCTGAGCGAGATGAGCTGCGTGCTGGTGTGATTCCAGCTGACCATGTAGCAAGGTGTGAGAGGAGCCATGTGCTGCTTTGATTCCAGCTCACACTGCAGCAATGTGCAGTGCCATTCCTGAAGTAATTGTGAAGAGGGAAATCAGCTGTTTCTGGTCTGAATAAGTTAGGGTTGCCTGTATCCGTGTTGTCACGTAGTTGTTATCTCTCTCTCTTCAAGTGCTGGCCTTTGTGCAGCATCAGAGAGCAGAAGAAGGATCTCATGCAGGATTGAGGGATAGCTGGGCTGATGAGGAACTCCGGAATGCAGAGGAGTCAGCAAGGTTTTGTGCAATGTAAAGGGAAGTATCCGGGATAAAGTTGCTGCAGGTTTGGCTTGCTTTAAAGTTGTCCTCTTTTCCTTTGCAGGTCGCTGGAGTGTGCAGGTTGCTGAAGTCATCTGGTAAGCGTCAAGCTGCCTGTGCAGACTAACTCGAAGCAGAGCTGCATGCCCAGGGTGTGGCTTATATAGCCAGCCACTCCCATTCGCTCGATGCGAGCTGCCTGATGGTGTCCCTGGCCCAATGAGTGGCCA
This sequence comes from Ambystoma mexicanum, assembly GCF_040938575.1. Classification (NCBI taxonomy): domain Eukaryota; kingdom Metazoa; phylum Chordata; class Amphibia; order Caudata; family Ambystomatidae; genus Ambystoma; species Ambystoma mexicanum. The sequence continues at coordinate 721,356,941 of NC_090934.1, forward strand.
TCTTTTTGGAACTAGGAAGTTCCTTACTGTTCTGGCCTCAAGAGTGAATTATGTGCCAAGTGTGCCATAGCTGGGTCCAACTAGTCCTTACACTAGCATTTCTGTGTCTGGATGCACCCTTAGTGTGCAATTGAGGTGGAAAGTTAACCCATGATGGCAATGAGGCATGCAAGTGCAGGGTGGTCTTGATAGTAGTCCATTCCAGATAACACAAAAGAATACTACAAGAACAGTGTACTTGTAAATTGCCAGGAGACCCCTGCCATTAGAGACACTGGGGCCGGCATTACAGTGGTGAATTAATATTTTTTCAAGCCTGAGGATGTTGCTAAGGCACCCAGAGGTCCCACTAAACTTGATGGAGGCCCAATGCAGATGGTTAAAATACTGCCAAATATTTTGACTGTACGAATCCCTGTCAGTGTACAAAATAAGGTGCCTGGGCGAGTCATATTGGGGAATGACGTAAGGACTCTTGGAGTTGTATCAAGCACCCCCAGGCCTCCCAGTAAAAAGAAGCAGGAGCAAACTAGATTGGCCCGAGAGGCAACTGTAGATGACTCTCAGTTGGAAGTTACAGAAGTACCTTTAACTCCCAGTCCACAGGAAGGACACCCTTCTAATTCCTGGACAAAGAAAGAGACAAAGGGGAAACCCAAGGTCTCAGGAAAGAAGAAAGGTATCATACCTGTTCAAAGGACAAGGACATCCCAGAGAGGACAGTCCAAGGTCACATCTGTGACCCCTCCACCAGCTGAGGCTGAGTGGTAGGATCAACCAGAAAGTTGTGAATCAGCTACTTGTGAAACAGAGCTGGAAGAAGCCCTTCCCTATGTTGGAGAGCTGGATCCTAAATACCATCCTGAGCTGCAGACTTTGCTTGCAGATGGTGGACCCTCTAGGACAGACTTCAGCAGAGGTCAAAGAGAGTGTCCTACTCTTGAAGGACTTCGCCAACAGGCAGCTTCCCAGCTGGAAGGGCAAGAGCCAGGGAAGCACAGGCTGTACTGGGAGGATGGCCCCCTTTACAGTGAGCCTATTGAGTCTATCCCAGGGGACAACAGAAGACTTGTAGTGCCTCAGGTGGTGAGACCCAAGTTTCTACAGTTATCCCATGAGATCCCTCTGGCTGGTCACTTAAGTTTTAAGAAGGCCAAAGAGGATATCTCTATATTTCTACTGGCCCAAGATGGGGTCTGATGTAGATAAATCATGTAGAAGCTGTCACACTTGTCAGACATCTGGCAAGAGTGCAGCCAAGCACATGGCAGCCTTGGTGCCTTTCCCAGTGATGGGAGTTTCTTTTGAGAGGGTAGGGATTAACAGTGTTGGTCCCCTTGACCCTCCCACTTCTTCAGGCAACCGATTTATATTGGTTGTGGCAGGCCATGCTACCAGGTATCCTGAAGCCATACCTGTGAGGACTGTTACTGCTCAGGCAGTGGCTAAGGCCCTTCTTGGTATTTTTACCAGGGTTAGTTTTCCTAAGGAGGTCATCTCTCAAACAATTGTATGTCCCACTACATGCAGACCATGTGGAGAAACTGTGGAGTGACCTGCAAGTTCTCAAAGAGCCTACCATCCCCAAACCAATGGGTTGGTGAAGATGTTTCACAGAACTATAAAGAGCATGATTGGTCCTTTAGAGGAACCCTTTAGAAGAAAGTAGGACCTTCTACTGCCATGCCTTGTCTTGGCTTACAGAGAAGTCCATCAAGAAGAGGTTGGTCTCAGCCCCTTTGAGCTGTTCTATGGTCATCCGGTTAGAGGTCCATTGGCCCTAATCAAGAAAGGGTCAGAGAGTGCTCCTTCCCTAAATCAGTGAGAGTCACTGACGATGTGCTAGGTCTCTGAAGGAGAATGGCTCAAATGATGATAGAAGCTTCAGACAACTTAAAAGCAGGTCAGGCTCTGGTCAAACATTGGCATGACCAGAAGGCCAACATGGTGGAGTTTACTCCAGACCAGCTTGTTCTAGTTATGGTACCTACAAGGCAGAGGGCCTTACAGGATAAATGGATTGGACCCTTCAAGGTTGTGGGCAGACTTCGGGAGGTCAATTACTTAGTGGACTAGGGCAATCCCAAGTAGGACCCTAGGGTCTTTCACACAAACTGTCTAAAGGCATATGTATCCATACCAGAACTAGGAGCTTTGCTCTTAGCATCTGATCAAGAGGAGGAGAGTGAACCTCTACCTGATCTTCTCAGGGGACAGCCTTTAGATGGAAAAACAGAAGGAGTTAATCTCTCTTCTAATCTGACACTGCAACAGGAGGAGTGCAAAGTTTTGTTGAATCCATTTGCCTTCCTATTTTCACTAACACCAGGCTTGACCACTTGGGGCCAGCATGATATACTCACTGGTGACTGCTTCCCTGTCAAAAGCAGGGGTTACAGCATGTTAGACCATGTAAGAACCCACATAAAGGAAGAGGTCAAGAAGATGCTTGATCTTGGGGCAATAGAGCCATCTGCAAGTCCATGGGCTAGTCCAGTTGTACTAGTGCCAAAGGCAGGATCCAAGGAATTGAGATTCTCTGTGGATTATAGAGCTCTTAATGCAGTCACCATGACTAATGCCCATCATTTACCTAGGACAGATGAGCTGATGTACAAACTTAGCTCAGCCAAGTTCCTCAGTACATTTGACCTACCATCAGGCTTTTGGCAAATAGCTCTGGCAGATCATGCCAAGGAGAAAACTATATTTTCAACGCTAGGAGGCCTCTACCAGTTTAAGGTTATGCCTTTTGAACTCAAAAATGGCAATCTGACATCCGTCCTTTCTATCATATACTAATATACAGTCACATATTATATATTTTTTCTCCTGTTTAGCACTGTGATTCTTTTAGTAATTTAAGCAAGTTATTGGTAAGTGTTGACCCTTGATAAACTATTGCTCAAGTACCTGTGTCTATCGCTATACTTTTGCTATACATAGAATGTTTGATTTGGTTATAAATTTCTTTCTCGCACAGCATATCCAATTGGACAAGCACTTGTGGGTAAATATTACGATTCAAATTACCATTTAGAGTATAGGCTAATTAGCCATTAATGTTATCCATGGCTGTCTAATCACTGCACCACACTAATTCTCTTTGTCGCTTTTATTTTCTCTCCTGAATCTGGAATTACTTTGATGCCATCACTGATATGGTAACTGCTTACATGCATTTCCTTTTGTTTATGATTGTTCATTTTACTCATTGTCATGCTAACCTGCAATTAATTTATCTTATGATGCCATGCAATTTGCATAAGAAATTTGGCAACAACTCCCCTCTCTCCCCCCTTCTTTGTTCTACCTGGTTTGCCCGTTATTATATGTATGTAACAATTAACTGCACATGTAATTTTTCAATCAATTGACAATGCATGTACAGCCTCAGAGGAAGAGCTTTGCTCGAAACACGTGTCAGGCTGTAGAACAGAATTAAAAATACATTACAACTGTTTTGATGTATTGTCTGTAACTTGGCGCAGTTCACTGGTTAAATTCACTCTGTTTTCTACTGAGGGTTCTTGGTCTAGGCACCCTCAAAATAACAGTCGAACGCTGCCGTCGTTACAACCCTACTAGTAGGCATTAGCGCTGGTGTTACTAGTGGCCTTTTTGAATGCCCCCCCTTTTCTGCTTTGTTATTGGTCCTTACACCAGCTGCTTTGCAGCTTGCTACATATAATAAAATGGCAGAAGCAGCCAAATATATCCTCACTAGAGATGAGGATATTAAAGCACTTTTTGCACCTCGCGGATCTACTTTGAATCCTTTCAAACGGTTAACTAATGCTACTGAGGATCTGAAATCGAAATTTATCAAGCTAGAAAGGTTGAGCATTAGAGAGATAAATACATTTTGGGAGATGACCACACTCAAACATTATATATTCAAGAACACAAAATACCGAGAGGTCTCCGTATACTTATCTTGCCCTATTTTGAGGATCCTCAGGACAGTGACTTGGCAGCAGAATGGGAAACTAACCTGACGCCAGCTCAAATAAAATGATTTTGTTACTTATTGAATATCCCGAAAGGGAGCATATCCGTATAGTCAATCAAATAGATGAGCTGAAACGAGAAATTGAATTGTTTGATGCCCCCGCTGCCACTATTGAGAAAAACTTCAAAACAATGTATAATATATTGAGGCGACATCAGGATGATGTCAAAATGAGAAAATGTAGGAAATTCTCCAGAGATGACAGAGACTATCGTGATAATCGGGTATACACCTATCAGCCTAAATTTGATGATGTTTCTAGATCACGTAATAGTAGTGATGTTTCATCTCCCGCTAGCTCTGATATCGAAAGTGACTCGGATAGATCCAGTAATAAGGCTGTGGCAGGCAATGCACCAATTCAGGAGGAGACTACCAATGATGACGATGTGGAATCTGGGGATTTACCAGAACCACCCACTCCGGCATCTTTTTTAGAACAAATGAGAAGATTCAAAAAGGGCAACAGACAAGAGGCTATCAGAAAAAAAGGTCCGGTTTCGCTTACCACCCGCTGCCAATACCGTAACACCAGGTCCAAACCAAGGGGCTCAAGGGACGGCCAACACAGGCGGCGCCAGCACCACCCCACTTGGTCAACGGCTAACCAGAGCCTCATACCAGAAATCTCTTCAGAACCAGAGCGATCCAAATCAGTTCAGATAGATCTGATTCACAATTTAAGTCAATATCAGCTCTCTTCAGAAGAACACTCACTACTTAATAAAGGTCTTTCCTTTGCACCATCTAGTAAGAATGATTATGTTCAGATACAGATTGACTTATTAAAGTTCATTAGGAAACTTAAATTTAAAAAAATGTTTGCCACACAAGTAAAACAGTATTCTCCTAAGACACCCGTAGCTGAACTTTCAGAACTCTCTTTGCAAACCATGATGAGCACACATATTCTCATGTCTATTGATGATGTGATTTCTGACAGTGAGACCAACCTCTTGGATACTATGAAAGAGTTGGACATACAACATCGTAATTTGAAAATTAAAGATTTTGCAAACAAATCAAAATGTACTATTTTTTCTGAAGACAATATAATAGACACTTTTCACTGAGCAGTGACCAATGACATCCATTTACTTTGTGATCGTTGCTCTTCTCATTCTTATCATATACAATCTAACCTAACGTCAGCACAACAACAAGCCCTTCACAAGCTAACTTCCAATGACTGGCTTGTGATTAAGGAGGCTGATAAAGGAGGTAACGTTGTAATTATAGACAAAGTTGGCTATATCTCAATGGCATTGGCCCACTTGAATTCACCTGGATGTTATGCCATTTTGATAAATAATCCAATCCTACATAGACGTAACACAGTTTATTCCCTAATTGAGAAATGGTTAAACTAGGTATCATCACTGATGTGGAAAAATCTTTTTTGATCTCTGACAAACCCACCATGCCAACTGCATATTTCTTACCTAAGATTCACAAGCAGTTTACGAAGATACCGGAAGGTAGACCCATTATTAGTGGTCAAGGAGGGATTATGGAACCAATTTCAATTTATGTAAATTAATGTATTTCACCTTTGGTATATACTACACCTACATATATACGCGATACTATGCATATTCTAGATATTCTTGCACAATTGCCACCTATCTCTGATGTTTTATTGGTTACACTTGATGTCAAGTCACTGTACACATCTATTGACCACCAGAAAGCAATTGACAGTATCACTTACATTTTTCGACATAAATCAGCATCATACACCTGCATATTGAAATGATCAAGGAATTACTCTTTTGTGCTTTGCAAAACAATGTCTTTTTATTCAACAATACATACTATCGACAACTTATTGGGATTGCAAGGGGGGCAAGTTTTGCTCCTTCTGTGGCTAACATATTCATGCACCAATTTGAACAGCAATATGTGTTTCTGAATAATGATTTCACACACTTTATATATCTTTGGAAAAGATGTATTGATGATGTTATCATGCTCTGGACTGGCAGTGAAGTGGACTTACGCCAATTTGTTATCTTTTTGAATGCAAACAATTGGGGTTTACAATTTACATACCAATGTTCCACCTGTTCTATTGATTTTCTCGATCTAAATATTTCTGTGTCTCCTGATGGCTTTACAACAAAAACCTTTCGTAAACCAACTTCAGTCAATGCTGTTTTACATTCATCTAGTTCTCATAAAAAGTATGTCATCAATAACATCCCAAAGGGTGAATATATCAGGACAAAAAGGAATTGTCCACTGGATGCTGATTTTACAGTGGAAAAAACCTTTATATATAACCAATTTGCAGCACGAGGGTACCAACCCTCATTGCTGACCAAAGTTGAACGGGAAGTGTCTAGTATGAACAGAGCGGATTTACTTAAACCCAAAACTAGACAAATCTCTGGTAACAAGCCACATAATAAAATTAGATTGATCACACGGTATAACAGAGACAGTAATAGTGTTTATGCCATCCTCAAACGCCACTGGCATCTTCTACACCTTGATAATGATTTAACTAAACTGCTTGAACCGAATCCATCAATAACATTTTGTAGAGCACCCACTTTGAAAAATATCCTTTGCCCATCCTTCATGTCTCAAGCACCTACCGCCAAGACATGGCTAGCTCAAGGGTGGGTTTATTGGCTTTCACAAATGCGGAAGCTGTAATATGTGTCCGTACACTTTTGAATCTGAAGTGCTAGATTTTGGCATAACGGGAAAACATGTTGTCAATTTATTCATTAACTGCAACACTTTTGTAGTATACTGCATTATTTGTGTTTGTGGATTATTTTACATAGGAAGCACTATTAGGCCCCTTAAAATCCGCATTCGGGAACATTTGGCCTCATTGAATAAACAGGAATGGAAATACCCATTAGCGCTGCACTGGCAGACATCACATCAACTTGATGAGACTAAGGATTTACGTTTTATTGGTTTAGCTCAGATATGTCCCTCTAAGAGAGGAGGAAATATGGAACTCAGACTTAGACAATTGAAAGCAAGTCTTATTTGTAAACACAGATTGGTTACTCGCGGACTCAATTCGGATCATGAATTTCATGTTTTCCTATGACTTAATCTGCACCTCAGCGCAAATTATTGTCTAAATTGGCCTTGACTAAGTATTATGTAACAATTATATATAAAACATGGTAAAACTGTGTTCCAATTGATGTTCTTTAATGGCTTTTAAAGTATAGTGTCAAACTGTTACACAATTGTATATAGATACTACTGATCCACTCTACTAATGACTGCAATTATGTTAATAGGTTCATTGACTTTATACACAGTCATTTATTTCACCCATTCAATTTTATTATTTTATTTTTTGGTTGGAAGTACCACTGGCTCTGGGGATGCAAGCACATTACTCCTGTGTTATGTTTGGGAGGTACACTCCCCGTGATTTGATTGTTTCCACGATACCAATGGCATTAGTGATGCGGCAGGTTATACAGCCATGGTAATTTTAGTTGATAGGGCTTTAATGTAATTGACAACACAATATTGTGCATTTAAATTGCACTGATAATTGACCTATCCACAGTGGGAGGTGGTCCCACCGTTTTATCTGTTTTTAGTATCCTGTTGCTAACCGTGGGGTGAGAACATGCTTTCATTGTGATGGGTTATGGTGGCCAGGACAATTCCCTCACCCAAAATGGTGGCCGCGATTAGATTGACTGTCTTCCTCGGTTCGGCGGTTCAGTTTCCTTTAATTAATATGAGACAGTGCTCGCGCGCGCTCTCCTTTGAATCAGTTCGATGCCGGAAGGCTGGTGAGTAGGACGCGTGTTACTTTGACATGGTCCCTGCCTCTTAACTATGTCCGAACATTAATAATTGACAATTGCCTAATTCAGGCTTCTCTCTCCTTTCTTGTATCGGCTGGCAATTTGTGCTATGGGGATTATTTGCGCTCTACGGAATGGATTGATTGTGGTATCAATTATCTCCACCCACCGCGCCAACTTGGGACTGATACAGTTACATATAATGGTTCACTTGCATTTACAATTGGAACTCAGGTAATCTTTAATCTTTAATTACCTGAATTGGCAATCTGACAACCGTCCTTTCTATCATGTACTAATATACAGTCACATATTATATATTTTTTCTCCGGTTTAGCACTGTGATTCTTTTCGTAATTTAAGCAAGTTATTGGTAAGTGTTGACCCTTGATAAACTATTACCTGTGTCTATCGCTATACTTTTGCTATACATTGAATGTTTGATTTGGTTATAAATTTCTTTCTCGCACAGCATATCCAATTGGACAAGCACTCGTGGGTAAATATTACAAATCAAATTACCATTTAGAGTATAGGCTAATTAGCCATTAATGTTATCCATGGCTGTCTAATCACCGCACCACACTAATTCTCTTTGTCGCTTTTATTTTCTCTCCTGAATCTGGAATTACTTTGATGCCATCACTGCTATGGTAACTGCTTACATGCATTTCCTTTCATTTATGATTGTTCATTTTACTAATTGTCATGCTAACCTGCAATTAATTTATCTTATGATGCCATGCAATTTGCACTAAAAATTTGGCAACAACTCCCCTCTCTCCCCCCTTCTTTGTTCTACCTGGTTTGTCCGTTATTATATGTATGTAACAATTAACTGCACATGTAATTTTTCAATCAATTGACAATGCATGTACAGCCTCAGAGGAAGAGCTATGCTCGAAACACGTGTCAGGCTGGAGAACGGAATTAAAAATACATTACAACTGTTTTGATGTATTGTCTGTAACTTGGCGCAGTTCACTGGTTAAATTCACTGTGTTTTCTACTGAGGGTTCTTGGTCTAGGCACCCTCAAACTAACAGTTCAACGCTGCTGTCATTACAACCCTACTAGTAGGCATTAGCGCTGACGTTACTAGTGGCCTTTTTGACCGCCCCCCCTTTTCAGGTTTCCGAAATGCCCAATGCTTAGTCTCCTTGGCTACAAAAATGCACCCAAAGGTGATTGACAGGCTGGCTGTCCTTGGAGGACAGCCACCCTGCTGTGTGAGTGACAGCTAGTCTGCGAATGAATGGGAACGACTTGCATAAAAGGCAAGGGCCCTCATTACGACCCTGGCGGAGAGGGTTTACGCCAGCGTAAATCATGGCGTACTCTTCCGCCTTACTACGAGATCCCGTAGCGCCATGGAGCCTTTTTCGCCTGCTTTTTCCGGGCGGAAAAATCCATGGCGCTACGGGACCTTGTTGTTAATTACGCCACCGTAATTTACGGTGGCGTAATTAACGCCTTCCCCACTCCCATTATACCCTATGGGGCAAAAATGGGAATGGGGAAGGGCAAAATGGGGATTGGGGATTTACCGCCCCGCCAAGGTCGGAATGGGGCGGTAAGTCCGCCAACCCCCATGGCGGTGTTGGCAGCTTTGCGCCATGGTCCATGGTGCAAATTGCACCATGGATCTCCGCCAGGGTCGTAATGAGGGCCAAGGTCTTTTCCAAGGAAGGCAGAGTCGACCACTGGATGAAGGAACCGAAGAAGAAACCGAAGAAGAAGCTTGCTGTAACCTCCTGGACCATTGGTTTGCCCGGTGAAGCCCTGCTGCATTGCTGAAGCTGTGAATTTCTAATAGACTGGAGAAGCCCTGCAAGGATGACTTGTGCCCTTGGGTTGGTGGGATCAATCAGCCCCAAGGTGAACTAGACTGGAACCCCTCTCTCTGCTGCCTGTACTTAATTGCTGCTGCAGGAACTGAGTGCCATGGGACAGGAACACCAGAATCAAGTGCATCGCCTTTAAGCCGGACCCGAGCTCCAGGAATATCCTCCGGACTCCCTCAAAGCAGGGCTGACCAAGCCTGAGCCACCTCAACGCTTGCTCTCACTAGAGACTTGCATTTGCTGCCCTTTGCAGAGTTGCTTGCAGCTTTGCCCTTTACAAGGCTCCCAGCTTGTGGCCCAACAGTGATTTCTTTTACAACAAAACTCTCTTTAACATTGGGCAAGACTTTGTGCTAATCTTCAAGAAGTGCCTCGGCTCCCCTAGATTTTGCTCAAGTGACATTGGCCGTCCTGGCTCCCTGAAGACTCTTCTTACCCTCTGACTTTGTGTTTAACTGTTTCTCCAAAAAGTCATACATACCTTATTTGTATAGCTGGGAAAGGGTTAACCTACATTGCATTGGAGAATTCTAAAGTGCTTACCTGTTTGAGAAACTTGTTAACCATTGTTTCCTTCCCTGACCTTTTCGCCACAACTTCAGTATTACTATTTAAGAGTGAAAAGTGATACATTAATGGCCACAGTCTCCTAAATATTGAAGTCACCTATGGATGTAGGAATATCTGTGTGCCATCCCAAAAGAGTATTTAATTACTTTATTGAACTGAAGGAGTGTATTTTGAAGTGTATTTTAAGTGTTGCATATTGCTCCCTTCTAAAGAAGGCTTATTTTAAAACTGACTGTTAAATTCATAAATAATTATTTTAATCAAGAAACCTTGAGTATAAGTGCTATTTGAATTCCTGTCACTGTGAAATTCTATGTTGCAACCCTACAGCTCACATTGACCCCTCTTGCGATAAGCCTGGCTACTCAGTCACACTACCAACTTGTGTAGTACAGACCTATAGCAAAGGTTGGGTTACCTATTGCCAAGAGGACAAGGCTAGTGTAGTCTTCCACAGGGTTACTACATACAATCTTGCCCAACAGCATGTTACAGAAATGCTTTGCAAATAGACGAGAAAACAAAATAAGATCTCAGTAGTAATTCAAAGTGTATCCTGTGCCTTGAGATATCATGTGGCATCAGTTGATGTCATTGCATTAAATACTGGAGGACCAACTCACATCTATAATGTAACAGCACATACGTTTTTCTATTAACACACCATGTAAAAGAAATCAGCATAAACTAGTGAATACATATTTTTAAAAGAATGTTTGATTATAAAATGCGAATACATTTTGTAATTGTATTACCCAGGATGCCCAATGGAGGGTGGCTGCCATATTTTAGAAGATGGCTGTTCACCCCAAGTAACAGTACATTCCAGATAGCACGGGGAGGACACGGGTTTGAGTTACAGGGTTAACATGAGAACTACAGATAGACCTTTAATTGTTCATTTAAGACTACATTTACTTTGTAAAAGACTAGGGGGTAATGCTGATATATGATACTTTATAAAAGAACTATACATTGTGCATTCCAGCCCAGATCAAATAAATGGGCTAAATAGGTGTGGCCAAGCACTAGGAACAAATGCTACATAAACTTACCACATGCTTTGCCAGTAAGGATTTGCTTTGGCATCTCATCACCTGTGCTAAAAAATAGAGCAAGCCCATTCTCAAAGGGCATCTGACGAGCGCACATTAGAAGCCGTTTCACATACCAGGGAGAATTTCTGCGCAAAAGCATACACAGAATTCACAAACGGAATGGGCTTTTAAATGTGCAGAAAGGAGGGTCTTCCCACTGCGCCTGTCGAAACAGGTACACAGGGAGGCTCAAGTCATGACAGGGCCCTGTCATGTTTTTCGTTTTTTAGTGCGACAACTGTGTTTTAAACCATGGCTGTCACACATGGAGTTTCATCCGCCATACAGAAATGGAACAGAGCATGTGGCGACGGGATGCGGACTCAAGCTGACGCAGCTCCTATTTGACCTCCCCTTAATTTCCCCTAACCCAGCAGCTCTGAGATACATGGAGACCTGGCACTGAAGGACCAGGGGGAGTTTCCCCAGATCACAAGGTCCTAGTGTGGACTAGTGACTGGGGAAGTGAAGTGAAGTGTCCCAAAGTGTGCCCACTACGTGGAAGATTTGGGAGATGGATTCAGTGCAACAGTCTGTGAAGGAATGGAATGTTCCACCATGATTTGTGTTTAAGCCCAGTGCCCTAGTTACCTGATTGGACTGGTTCGGCCAGGCCACTGAGTCCTGGCGGGCTGGCTGGCAGGTCTGATGACAGAGGACCAGCTGAAGACGTATGATACCTGTGGCTCACGTGACTCCCTAAACCAAGTTAGCACATGTGTACCTTCAGTGGCCTGCAAGTGCCAGTTTCTGTATTACCAGCCTTATTTTACGGCTTTTGGTGAACCTCGGGTTGTTGCTATGGAGTAATTTTGACTGGGCTGTTTTTTACCTTGAAGTGGCCTGCTCATGTTTGATTTGGTTGTAACAGACGCTTGGACTCACGGAATCAGAGGGCTAAGGGATTAAGTGCCAGCATAAAGGGAGTGAAGAGTCGGGGTGGGGGGAAGTAGACGGACTCTGGTTGATCCCCAAGTGGTCCAGGTGTGCCCCGCCCGATCCTTCAGTCCTTTTTCCAATGTGTTTTAATGTATCTAATGTCCTTCTGATGCACTTATTGAAACATGTTGTAAATCGTATTAGTGTTAATGTTTATCCTTTACTCATTAGTGAGGCTGTAATAATGTTCACTCTGTGCGAGGCGATAATGTCTGCTTTTGCTCACCAGGATATTTTAGACCAAGAGTTTTGTTAACTCACATAGTATTAGCCGTGAGCGTGCGGCCTAACATATTTATCTTGTATCTGTAACATTGTGATTGGCACTACAAAGAGACCTTAATAGAATTATTGAAAGGTGATTCACCTGATAGGACAAAATGGCTAAACGGAAGACCATCCCTAAACTAGCGCAAACACCAAGAAGGTGGCCCTAATGCAAAATAAGCTCTTTAAGCAAACACAATGGATCCAGAATACATACCTCAAGGACATTCCAGGCAAGACTGAAGAACACATCTTGAATGTGGAGAAAGAACTAGAGGCCACAAAACAATGCGCATACATACACATACATACAGACACTCCCCCAGTACCATTTAACATTCCCTTGCGGCTCCTCCCTTAGAAAGATCACAGGAAGCATTTCCCACAAAGAATAGGGGAGGCGGCGTTCGTACATCAAACCTCCCCTGAGTGTTCAGAGGTGGAACCTTCATGGGTATCGAATATCTCTGCCCCTGTTAAGAGAAATTCTTTTTCACCCAAAAACGATAAATACAATTGATAGTGGGCTAGAGCATGTAGTGAGTAGCCAACACATAACAAAGAACCGACCAGATAGCTAGCCTAGAATGTATTCACAATTTGGTGGATCAATTTAATGTATCCGTGGGCAAGATGCTAAAAGAGAATTTTATTTGGGATTTTTCTAAGGAATTTTAAAACTACACTTTTAAATGTTTTAAATGTTATGGATGACGTGGTAAAACAGGCGAAATCTTAAGCTAGCAGAATACAATAGATGGTCAGTACCAAAACAAACAATATGCAAGCAGAGACTACCTCCCTCCCCATTACACAACTTAAGAAAGTTATCCCGCAAATTGCACCGGGACTAGAATGGAACATCGCACACTTATTTCAAAGCTCACAAGGTTTGAAATCAACAATCTCAATGGGCTTGTGCAGATCTAAAAAGGGTCTGATTAAATTCTACAACGAGTTCCCAAAAAGGTTCTGTCACTGAGAAAATGATTAATCCTGTACCTGAAAAGTTCAAATCTTTCAAACTACCTGCGGTAGCAGCCCCCCTTGTGGGCATTGAGCCCTTACATACTGGACAATTTGAATCATTAGTCTTGCTCATTAATAAGGCAGCCCATTGGATAAATATGATAGGGAAAGGCCATGGGAGGGCTTAAAAGGGCTGGCAAGCCCTGCCCCTTTCCAATATGGACCCTAGTAGGGTCCAGGGTTATTGTGCTGATCAAGGCCTGAAGGGCCTCTTAAATTAATCATTAGATCCATGGTTGTATAGTGGGTAAAGGCCTCTATGGGGACTTTATTTATTAATAACACTTCACTGGTGGGCTAGTGGAGGCTTCTCCAGACTCTAGCTGATGCTGTCAGCTGGAGCCTAATTTCTTTGATGTCCGGTGTTGTAATTTTCGTGGCTCCCCTTGACAGGGATGCCGCTACGAGCCCCAGCGTCACAGAGCACATCTCCTACGGCTGCTGCGGCCTGGAAGCCCTCATCACTACGGGTAAGGAGGAGTAAGGAGGGGACCTGCCTGCACTCAGCCACCCGTGTTGGGTTAGGTTCCACCTTTGACAGGGCCACAATACAGGCCAATACAATGGCCCTCATTACGACCCTGGCGCTAAGGGGTCTGCGCCAGCGTTAGCTGCGCCGACCCCTTACCGCCAACTACGAGTTCCCGGAGCGCCATGGTCATTTTTCCGCCCGCTTTTTGCGGGCGGAAAAATCCATGGCGCTCTGGGACCTTGGTGTTAATTACGCCACCGTAATTTACGGTGGCGTAATTAACTCCTTCCCCACTCCCATTATACCCTATGGGGCCGAAATGGGAATGGGGAAGGGTAAATGGGTCAATGGGGACTTACCGCCCCGCCGACCTCGGAATGGGGCGGTAAGTCCGCCATCCGCCATGGCGTAAAGGGACTTTGCGCCATGGCGGAAAAGTCCGCCGATGGCGGAAAAAATCCGCCAGGGTCGTAATGAGGGCCAATACCTTAGAGAAATCCGGCAGGTCACGGAGCCCACCTTGAGAGTCAACAGGCACATCCGAGAAAAGGCATTTTTAAACCTCCTTCCTGCCAGGGGACTGTGAGGAACCATGCAATCCATAAGGTGGCAATGAACACAACATTGTGAACCATGGCTGAATGACATGCTACACTGTCCAACCCCTCAACAAGGATTTTGGGTTGTTATCCCTGAAGATGAGAAAATAAAAAAGAAGAGGGAGGTACCCTTTCTACTATGAATTTAAATGGGGTACCCACAGCAATTCCCGCAGGCATAGTAGACATGTAGTGAGATTTGGGGGTTCGAGCAGTGCCTCAGCCACTGATGAAAGAGGATGGACAAATGTTGGAAGACATAGAAATTAAATGCAGTAGCCCAGCTTTTCGAATGATACAACCAACCAGTTGAAAGACATCAAAGCTTTTATGATCTATAATCACAAAATGGAAAATACTCTGATTTGGAAAATGTCTAACTACATGAAGAAGTGATCATTGCTTTTGGTTTCTGGGGAATAGGGGCATATACAACAGAGAGTGTACTTTGAGTTCTCCCTCTTCTTTGCTGAATTGAAAGAGACAACCTTTGCCCTTGGTCTTCATAGAGAGCAGCGAGCCTTAAAACAATTTTATACAATGAACTCTCCAAGAGACCTTCCACTGTTCTCAGTGTTGGTAACAGTGATACAGTTTGCCGGTATTCTGGCAGATTTACTGCCAGGATACCGCCAAACTTGTAATGTTTGCCAATTTACATATAAACAGGTTCAACCATTGTTTCCTAAAATCGGTGCTTTCTAAATGATATTGTGTTGATTGGGAATGAACACTGATTTTCATTCCATTTGCACACCCATCCATCCAATCTTTCACACTGTGCTGACGGAGCTTAGTTTTCAAGGTTAGATTTACAATCATTGTTCCTATCGGATTGTGCCCACAAAGGTTTCAACTTTAGAGCTTGCAAGCTGCTGTCAGGCTACATGCATTCAGAACAACATTCCTTTATAGTCTGATTTTCAGAAGAGCACAGATGTTTTATTTGGGTAATGATTTGCTGTGAACCTAGCTTTGCTGTATTTCACTAGAGGTTATAGGCATTAATTAGAAGGTTACAGGGGAACAGTACTGGGGTCATAGCGTTTACTACTGGCTTTCCATGTTTTCAGATGCCTAATAAGCAGTGAATGCACCAATCAGATTCATTCAAAATGCTCCTGCAGGCTCCCTCGGCCTAAAGCAAACAGAACACAGAGTCAGGGTTTAGCATTTCTTCATTCCCCATCATTGTATAATATATGCATGTTCTGTGTCCACCCACGAGCGCATCTATAGAGTGTTGGAGCCAGGGTGCAGTCCTTCTCCCACTGAGGACTTGGTCACCATCACACTCGGCACAGAAAAAGGACTCGGATAATTCTTTCTCAGTGATTCAAAGCGAGTCTGGTGCTCTGATCTATGGTGTTCTCAGTGTAAAATGTATCCACCCGAAAAACGATGGGTGCAGAAGTGTGTTGATTTCTCTAAACGAGCTGAATGAATATCGAGGGTGGTGGTGAAGAGAGCATCAGAGCTAATGGTTTACTCACCAAATATGGCTGATGCCCCCAGTGCATCATGGTATGCATCCAAGCATTACTATCAATATATTACTACACATCACTCAAGTCATGCTTATTCCAGAACAATCGAATTCCATAAAACATATACACAAAACTATGCAAGAAATGCATGTATAAATTGCCAAATCCACCCAGAGGGCAGAGCAAATTCCCCATCTCTGCCTCAGCCAAATAAGCCCCAGCCCACAATTTGCTTTGCTTCCACGAATCAGTGCTAGGTGTCACTGTGGCCCTACACCCCCTTCATACCAGTTTCCTAATTAACTCAGTTCCATCCATAATGATCTGCTTCACTAACACTCCTCAGCAGTTATTTTCTCCCACCTACTTTCAGACTGTGTCCCTGGGGGAGAGCACAGCAGCATCGTGCTTGCCTTGAAAGCAAGACGACAGAAAGCAACACAGGTTCGATCCCTGGGTCTGGCTTAAGAACTTCTGGGTATTAAGCGCATTATAATAAAAAACATATCATATCGTGTTTATATTTTCTATACCACGCTCTTCAAGCGACCATTTGACTCTTAGGGGCTTGTGTAGTTCTGAGCAGCTATGCTCTGTTGGGCTTACCCTTTGGCATCCCTGTTACCTGCTGCTTGGCCCTGAAGGTCCTGTGAGAGCTGCCCCACTATTAACTTGCATGTCCTCCTAGATCTCAGGAGGCCCTTTATGAGCTCCCGGACATGCGCACTGTCGTCCTCCCCGAGCTCTTGGGTACGGGCTCTACTCTCTTGTCCCTACTGCTCAGCCGCCTTCTCATTTCTCGACTCCCACATCAGCTCTTCATGTTGTATGTATTGTGTTGCACTCATTCGTAACTCTCCCCTCTGGAGTTCCGCCTCCACTGCCTCTGCTTTCCACACCGGCTCTTCGCCACCTCCACAGTGTTACTTGTAGCCCCCTGGGTCCATCTCTATGCGCAGCGCTCTGCTGATTCCCAGCTAGGTCTGCGCCTTACAAATGCCATACATACCGTATACACCTCATACATGTTGATGGATACCTGTTTGTACCATGCCCTTCCTGGTCTGCAACTGGGGTTCCTATGGGTACTTTGCACATCCTCGTCTGTAATTGGCGGGCTGCATGCATGCCCCATGCACATATTCCACTGTGTGAGGTTTCTGCATGCCTCTGGCACTCACCTTCTTCCCCTCTCTTCCTCTTTGCCTTGGTCCCCAGCCCATGTCCACTTCTCATTCCGAGATGTGACTGCATTTCATGGAGGTGCCTTACACACCCACTATTAATAAATCAATGCATATATATATGTACATAAATGGGTCCCTTTTACACCACCAACCGCTTCAGTATTTCCTTTAAAATTCACTTTGTGTCCCCTCAACCCCACGAGGTGGAGATTTAGTCATGTTTTACGTGTCTGCCTTCCGCTTGTTGCTGCTATTCCTCCAATTATGTAGAGTGTGTCTATATGCTTGTCACATCTACTGGTGAATGTTTACACATGTGTAATACTTTCTTTCAAAACTTGTATGATCGATTCATCTGCATTATTATTATTATATTATTATTATTATTATTATTATTATTATTATTATTATTATTATTATTATTATTGTTGTTATTATGATTATTATTAGTATTGGTATTACTATGTTTATTATTATTTTTATTATTTGGATTATTATTATTATTAATAATAATATTAAAAATAACAATAATAATCCTGTATCCTTCATAGTCACATTTGAAGATACTGCTTGGTAACCATGCAGTTACGAGCTTAGGTTGGGAAATGAAACAAGCAGATCCTGCACATTTTCTATTTGCTGTGCAGTTGTTCTGATATTAGTAATTCTTTATCAGTTGTACACGTAGCTCCCACATGTCCCTTCAGTGACCTTTCTAAGCACTCGTTTCCCACCCATGTGCATTTCTTTTTTGTTGGACCGGGTTTTGGGATCACAGAAACCAAGGGTTTAAGCAGTTTATCTCCTCCAAATTCATTTTCATGCAGTCATTTTGGGGTTAGTTTCAGATTGTCTTTAATTGCATGCCATCATTTCTCAAGGAGTGGTTTGTAATCCTTTCCCAGCAAACTACTCCAACAGAAAGACGTGCCATGCATAATCTCAATAATTGAGCTTTCTCCCAGCAGCAGTCCTGTCCTCAAGAACTCTCGCGGGACTCTGCAGCTAATGTGGAGGACTCCAAAAGCATGTTCTCTCTTTCTGAACTCTGCATATCTTTCTCCTATCCTGTTTTTGCCTTGATGTTTTGGTAACTGGTTGTTTCTTTAGCTGTCCCACACATATCATGGCATTCCAGACTACTCCTTGTGGTTAGTTACTGAATAGATGAAGTAATGTTAAGTTGCACCTTTCAATTGCTTGTGCACAAGGAGACTCCTGCTACCAATGGTGAAATGCACTGGCGACTAAATCACAACTTGAACATCCACACATGTGTTTGTGCTCTTCTAATGTGGTTTGGCTGATCATAGCCATAAACATATATGGTATCTCCCTTGGAACAGGGAATGATCACAAATTTCTGTCTTCCTCCTAAAAAGCTCCACCTCAGTGCTAGCAGCTGGGAAATGCAGGGGGAGGAACTCTAATATTATCATTGCCTGAGCTGAACTCGAAGTTTAAGGTGAAAATGCATTCTTTATTTTACATAAATTCCTAAGTGCAAAGAGGTATGAATTACAAGAGGGTAATTTACATTAGAGTTAAGATGGATTTTTACTTACCTAAAGAATACCGCTTTTGAAATCTGAAATTACATTCCCTTAAAGATTGTTTGACAATCACAAGATGGCAACTGGAGGGGTGAAGACGTCAGCACGAAAGCTCCATCCACAAGGCACCCCTTACAATAAAGAAAGATTAGATGCAGGCACCGATCAACGACCCAAAATACTGCGGTCGAAGGGGAATTTAAAGGGAGTCCTCGATATACCTGGTATAATCCCCAGAATCAGTTATCCACTGCAGCAGTGCCAGCATGAATCCCAGAGTAACAAATTTCACAGAGGCAGCGTCGCAGAGTCATGAGGCCTGGCATCCGGAGTAGTACAGACTATGCACTGACGGAGTCAAGGAGACAAAACGGCAGAGATCGAATGAATGGGTGTGAAGGGTGGTACCTATGTTGGTGCATGAATTCCTGCAGAGTTCACAGTAAGGAGGAGAGAACAGGGCCACCCCAGCAGATTGCCTGCTTTCATTAGAGCGCGCCGAGTCCTGCGTGAGAGTCTCAAGGTAGGGGGAGGTGGAGAGAAAGCAAAGTCTGATGCTCACGGCCTACCCACAAGCAGACCCAAAGACAAACATTCTTCTCTGGGAACAGTACCTTGGGTCAACCCCCACCAAACCCTCAAATAGCAGAGGCCCAATCTCGAGAATCTGTGTGAAAGGTCTGTCTTGTGGGCAGCAGGAGGGCAGACTATCTGGGACCCAGATAGCGGCATCACAGACACCCTGGCCTGCACCAAGGGGGCATCTCGTTTTGAGTGGAGTATTTATCCCCATTCCCAGGCCAGATGGAATAGGACAAGGCCCCACAGGAGCATTTATTCATGGTAGCAGGACATGAACAATAAGGTACGGGGGAGATCTGGGTTCATCAAGTTTGGTGGTCAGGCCCACCCAAGAATCGAAAGCGGCCAACCCAACACCCAAACTGTGGAAGAATCTAGGAGAGAAAGAGAATGCCCGAACACAAGGATGGCCAGTTCCTCAAGGGGGGATCAAGGGGCCCATCATCCCCACATAAACTAAGTCAAGGCACCAACCTGGGGGCCAGTCTCTTGAGCGATTCCACAGGGTCAAGAGCCCTTAATACTGGAGCAGTTTCCCAATCATCAGCTGGGGCTAACAGAGACCCAACCTGATGCCAAGGTTTAGGGGTAAGAACACATCATCTAACCCGAAACCCCCTAAAACACCAAGAAGGAGGCTTACACAAGTTCTGGAGGAGAGGGCAACTTCCAGAAACTCATGCATACCCAGAGGGAGCAAGGGAACAAGATCACAACCCCAACAAACACTAAACATGGCAATGAGTAGAGAGGGCCTAATGCATTGCTTTAATGACTTCCAAGAGAATTTAACAGAGTCCTTCAAAACACAACTCACCCTTCTAAAATCAGAATAGTAACAAGCGATGCAGGACTTAAAGGGGGACGTGGCAAACATTGAGGAAAGGACGAAAATTACAGAAAGAACCCTACAGGAAATGGTAGAAAACACAAGGAAAAATGATGAAGTGCTGGAACACCTCTTGCGGATCTCCCAAAACCTGAAAATACTGTGCGAAGATCCAGAGAATCGCTCAAGGAGATCCAACATTTGCATCAAGAACATGCCGGAAGATATAGCTGACAAGCACCAGAAGGAAATGGCACAGCACCTGTTTGGGGATCCGTTTGGGGGGGGGACAGAAGAAGAGGTGCAGATCGATCGAATATATCGAGTGGGCCCTGGAAGAGGGGAGCCGGGATAACGACCTAGAGATGTCCTTTTAGTGATAATGTCCTCCAGTCAGAAAGAGCAGATCCTACGTGTGGCACGTCTGTTTGATCTTATGAAAATCAATGGGCCAGAAATACAGCTGTCCCAGGACATGGCCCAATCGACTCTACAAAAACAAAGAACTATGGGCCCGGTGGTGAGTGCTCTCTCACGTAAGCAAATCAAATACAAGTTGGAATTTCCCTTTATTCTACTCTTCACATGGGAGGGTAAGCAACCCAGGATCACAACATGTAACTAGGGGGTCCAGATACGAGAAATGAACGGGGGAGACATGGGGAGCACGAGTAAGGGAAGTGACTCCACTCCCCCCATGAAGGAGACCCTGGGAACGGTTGTCAGTGACTAATTTATGGAGAGGAAGATCGGCCCCATGGGGGAATTGCAGGGATGATAGAAAAGCTTGAAGACCAGAAGCAAACTGCTCAGACTCAGATAACCATAGGTACTAACAAAAGACGATACAAAAGAAAAGTGCCATCTATGGAAGGGAATCCGAGATGTGCAGTTCATGACCCTGCGAGAACCACTTGGAATCCGAAGTTGGGTTTTAAGTAACCCGAACATTTTTCTCTGGGACCCCATTGCAGGTCAATTCCAAGAACATGAGGCCAGAGGGCTCATTAGTATTTTTGACTCACTGCAGGGAGTTTGGTTATATGGAAGTTAGGGGAGTTGTTGGGGGAATATTTGTGTTATGGAAAGTTAGGCCTTGGAAAGTGGATGTAGGGAGGGGGATCCAGAACTACACTAAAGGGAGGGCACTTTACAACGTTAGAGAAGAAGGTGCATGTTCAAAATAGCGCCAGCAGTTTCTTAGTCCGGAAGCCTGAATGGGTAAGGGTGAGCCTGGCAATAAAGGGGGAGGTTCATAGAGAATTAAATTCAAGTTGATAAAATACTATATCAGGGGATTAAATGCCCCTGTTAAAATGAAAAAAGCAGAAAACTTTCTCCAAAAAGAAAAACCTGATATAATATTGTTACAAGAAAAACATATTAAAAAACAAGACAAATATAGATTTAAGCTTTGAGGCTATTCCCATGTCTTTCAGGCAAATGCGACTGGCATAACTGCTGGTGTACTGATTGCATGCCGAAATATTCCTAACTTAAACTTCCCTGGCCCACAGGTGGAGATAGCAGGGCGGTTTCTTTTTGTTAAACTACGGCTAGGAAACCATACTCTCACGTTTGCTACAGTTTCTGCCCCAAAGCTGGCCTAGACAGGTTTCTAAAATTTGTGCTCACCAGTTTAAAAATATTTGTCACAGGGTAGATCATATTGATGGAGGTTTCAATTTGCCATGGGACCCACAGAGGGATAGGAGGGCAGGGATATATCAGGGTCGGTCATTCTGTTAAAGGCTTTAAAGCAGAACATTTACAAATTAGCCTTCAAAGGCGCATGGACGAGGGATTTACCTATTACTCACATGTGCATAGATCATTTACCTGCATAGACCATATCTGGGCTTCAACGACCCTGATGGGTCGGGTTGATGAAGTGGAGTTAGGCTTTATACAGTTATCGGACCATGCCCCTATCACATTAGAATTGAATCTCAAGAGGGAGAGAGGTGGGCTCTGGATATGATCATTTCCAGTGAAGCTGCTCAACAATTAGGTCCTAATGGGCAATATAGGTGACAAAATCAGGGATTTCTTCGAATTAAATCCCGGATATTATGTCGAGCCATATATGGGACACCTTTAAGGCTGTGTTGTGAAGGGAGATGATTGCCTTGAAAGCTATGAAAGATAAACAGAGGAACAGATTGGAAGATGACCTAGAGGAGCATTCAGGGGGACTATGAGTAGAATGGAAAAAGATTTGGTGGTTAACAATCAAAAGGAATACAGGAATATAAGGGGACAGTTAGTATTGCTATGAACACAGAAGGTGGAGCTGCTTAATCTGCAACAGGGAAATTATGTAAAAGCCAATAAAGCTGATCGGCTTCTAGCAAGACAGCTTAGAGAAAAAAAGGCAGTGCAGACCATAGAGAAGGTAAAAACCCAGCAGGGAAAGAGGTTTGTTTGTTTCTGGGCGCAGGAGCAGCAAGGTTATTTTCAGCTTGGTTACAGTGCTGTACAGTAATTTACAGGTGTGAGCATGGGTCAGTACAGGTAAAAGAACAAGGCAGAAACAATAGAAGGCAATTTACAAAATGTATATAAGGAGCAGGCATGGGTAAGGTTAGCGGTCATTTTCCTTTATCCAATTAATGTAGTTGCGCCTAAAGTGGGGGTAGGTTTGAGGTGTCCTTAAGGTGGGTGGCAGGGAGTTCCAGTGTTGGGCTGCTTTCACCTGGAAACTATTACCACCAGTTTTGGTGCGTTTAAATCTGAGGACTGAAAGAAGGTTGGCAGTTCTGGTGGATCGGTTAGGGGTGTGTTTCTTGACTCTGTCGACAAGGTAGCGAGGAATTGCATTGTTGAGGCATTTGTGCGTCAGAGAGGCTACCTTGAGCATGATTTTGTCAGTGGTGGTAAGCCAGTTATGAGCTCTCCTGGTGTTGGAGATGTGTTCTTTTTTGGAGATACTCAGAGCTGCTCTGAGAGCATTATTTTGCACAATCTGGATTTTGTTTGTAACATATTTATTTGCTCCTACATATAGGGCGTTACAATAATCCAGTTTTGATAGGATTAAGGCTCTGCCTAAGGGAGTTCAGCTCTCGGTCAAGAGGAAGGGCTTGGCTGCTCTTATTAGTTTACAGGTGTAAGCTGTAGAGGAGGCCATGGAACTAACCTGTTTGCGGAAGGATAGGGTGACGTCTAGATAGAACCCTAATGTTTTGACTTCTTTGGCTAATTTAATGGGATTGCCGTCTATGCTAAAGCTGGCATAATTATGATTCAGTTTTTCAGTTTATTTAAGTTGGGGGTGGTGCCAAGGATGATGAGCTCAGTCCTGTCATCATTCAGGCATAGACCATGGGAGGCCATCAATGCCTGGATGATGAGGTACACTATGTTCGCCAAGGCAAAATCCTTGTCATAATCTCCCGTCAGCGGGATGAGGATCTGGGTATCATCACTAAGTGAAAAGGTGGGCACTACAAAAATACTGTTAATTAAATTTAATCCACAGTAGATTTTAATTAATAAACTTTAGCCTGGGGCATCCGGTTATAAAGAGGTCCTATGGCATAGGGACCAAAAAATTACAAGCAAAAAGATAGAGTTGAACTGCTCTATCAGAAAACCGGTGCTCTCAGGTGGCCCTAAAATAGGGCTGCACATTAGATATGGACCAATTGCCAAAAAATAAATGAATTGTCAACATTAATTAAATGTATCAAAGAAATGTTTATTCACATCTCCTTTGGTAGTTCTTAGTTAGAAAGTCACTCAAATGAATATTTTGGTACCATATTCCATGAGGCTGTGCCAAAATAAGGCTAGGATTATATGTACATATGCCAATGCATTTCGGTTGTAAAAAACCTTCATCAGGGCGGTACATTCAATCAATAATCTGTTCACATATATCAATAAATTAAAAGTCATAGTGACGATTATCACAATAGCAATTCCAAACACATACCAGATCCAAGTGTTCCATAATGAGGATGATATGAAAAAAAGAGAGAAATTCTAAGTCAATCACTAAGCATCAAAACGCGTAAGTTGCTATCACAGCGTAAGTCAGGCAGAACTAAATAAAAAAATGATGTTGTTCGTACCTATATATCCAAATGGCTCGTGTTCGTATTACCATCCAGTGGAAAAGACAACAACTTGTAGTTTAAGTTCCTGCAAAACCACAGGATGGTTAATCAGTAACAAGTAGTTAACAATTAAGGCCATGTATACCGAGAAGGTAGTGAAGTAAAGTCAGCCTTACCGTGCAGCAACGCTGAGTCAGTGTCAGCCGCATTCGCACAGGTACGCGGGCGAATGTCAGTCTGGGAATTTAAACGTTCCCATGGTGACCAAAACGGCGTCGTGTCAGAGCACGTACGCCTTGGGTCCCACCACCGTGGCGTCACGGGAGTCGGGACTCATCACCATGGAAACGTGATCCGTAGAACGGATGCTTACTCATGCAGGTGTTTCAACCTTTGTAACTTAGGCGCACAACATTCTCGTGTATCTGAGCGGTAAAGCGAACAACATTATCGTGTATGTTAGCAGCTGTCACATAGGTATGTAGCAATATATTATGAAAATACACAATAAACAAAGAAACAAATTAGCTCAATCAGTGCAATTATATTGAAATCGTTCTCGTGCTGCATAAACTGGTGATGCATATCTTGGTCAAGTAGTGAAAAAGCATAAAGTGGAACATTAGAAATGTGTAACCACATATAACATTAGAAGTTAGTGAACAGAAAAGCAATGTAGTTCAATGTTCTGTAATCAAATGAAAACTGTCAGTAAATATCTTTGTAAAAACAGCCCGCTGTATCATTGGAAATCCAACACGCCAAATTTCAAGGAAAAAATCTTAAAGGAAAAAAAGGAATTACAAATAACACATATAGTTTATTTATTCGTTGATCGCCTTAGGTGCCAGTGTCCCCAAACGATCAATCCAGTAAGTTTCACGTTGATCAAGTTTCTTTTGCAAATGTTCATATTTGTTATACCTTTGTACCACTTCTAGGATAACAAATTTAATCTGTGCCAAACTGTGGCGTTTCTCACACCAGTGTCTTGCTACCGCCGAGGTAACTGTTCGATTGTACCACTTCTAGGATAACAAATTTAATCTGTGCCAAACTGTGGCGTTTCTCACACCAGTGTCTTGCTACCGCCGAGGTAACTGTTCGATTCCTAATGCAAGATCTATGCTCATTCCAGAGTATCTTCGCAGTACGTTGTGTTTGTCCGATGTAAAAATGCTCACAGGGGCATTTGATACCATAGACTCGGCATACATGGCCTTAATTGTTAACTACTTGTTACTGATTAACCATCCTGTGGTTTTGCAGGAACTTAAACTACAAGTTGTTGTCTTTTCCACTGGATGGTAATACGAACACGAGCCATTTGTATATATAGGTACGAACAACATCATTTTTTTATTTAGTTCTGCCTGACTTACGCTGTGATAGCAACTTACGCGTTTTGATGCTTAGTGATTGACTTAGAATTTCTCTCTTTTTTTCATATCATCCTCATTATGGAACACTTGGATCTGGTATGTGTTTGGAATTGCTATTGTGATAATCGTCACTATGACTGTTAATTTATTGATATATGTGAACAGATTATTGATTGAATGTACCGCTCTGATGAAGGTTTTTTACAACCGAAATGCATTGGCATATGTACATATAATCCTAGCCTTATTTTGGCACAGCCTCATGGAATATGATACCAACATATTCATTTGAGTGACTTTCTAACTAAGAACTACCAAAGGAGATGTGAATAAACATTTCTTTGATACATTTAATTAATGTTGACAATTCATTTATTTTTTGGCAATTGGTCCATATCTAATGTGCAGCCCTATTTTAGGGCCAACTGAGAGCACCGGTTTTCTGATAGAGCAGTTCAACTCTATCTTTTTGCTTGTAATTTTTTGGTCCCTATGCCATAGGACCTCTTTATAACCGGAAGCCCCAGGCTAAAGTTTATTAATTAAAATCTACTGTGGATTAAATTTAATTAACAGTATTTTTGTAGTGCCCACCTTTTCACTTAGTTTTGTTATTTTTGGTCTCGGCATATAACAAGGTGGAGGCACACTGATACAGAACATTAGAGAACAAAGAATAATCATTTTTTAACATGTCATTTGCTGACATAGAAGGTTTGACCACAAAAAAAGCAGAAACATTAGGCTTCACAGCCGAAGAGGCTGACAAAATATTAGGATTAATCAAAGATACTGGCTTCAACACAGCCAGCGCAACCACAGGAGACCCCACACGGCAAATCAAACAATTAGAATACCTAATTCGCAAGGAGATAAACCGGAAACTTCATGCCATAACACTTGGCAGATACTATAGAAACCAAAGAATACCTAGGGGCTTACGCATACAACTAAGACCAACCCTCTGTAAAGTAAATAAGGAGTTTGTAAAAAGATGGGAAGCTATACTCAATAAATGTTCACTTGATCTCATTCTACTAACAATTCAAGAATTGGTGAAAAATCTTAATGAATTGGGGCAAGAAATAGCGGAAATAGAGAAGGAACTGGTTGCAACCCTCAATCGAGAAGAAGCAGATGCTATACTAGAGGACATCAACACAAAATTGTCTGATTACACAAAGGAACTAGAAAGTAAGAAGATCAGGAAATTTAAAAGGGATAGTTATGACTATTTAAAAGACGAGGTTTATACATGAATGGATAAATATGGACCCCCGATAAGGAAACCGAAAGCCAACTACGCAAGCGAAACATCAAGTTCAGGAACAGATACTGAAAAAGAAACTACCCAACAAGAAGAAGAATCCACTCCAGGTACTTCCGGAGCAGCAGGGAGTTCAACAGATCTTGATAGAAACAGAGTTCCTTTTTTAGACAGAGGTCGAAGAGAACAAGAAGAGGCAAAAGAAAAACGAAAAGAAAAACTGAACACAAGATTGCAGCAAAAGAAAACATAGTGATCAATTTGTCTTCGAGAATGTTAACACCCATGGAGAATCAAACCTTACAGAAAGGGTTGAGCTATGTTCCTACATATGACAGTACCCTTTTTGAGTCAAAGATTGAACTCTACAAATTAGTACGCAAAATGAAATTGAAAGTGTTTTTCAGTGAATTGGAACAGGACAAACAAATGGATGATGACCCGTTAGATCTCAAAGAGTTTAGAAGCAAGAGCAACTTCATTCCACCTATCACTGTACCTTCTGTTGAAATATTTCAAAAGCAAGTTACCAGAGTTCTAGAGAAAATTAAATTTGGACACTCAAAGAAACGCAATATGAAACCGCACGAACTGAAATTGATCCAGGATTTGTATGGACATGAATCTATCACAATTAGATCTGCAGACAAAGGGGGCAGTCTTGTACTACTCAATAATCAGGACTATTACCAGGAATGCATCAGGCAATTGAATGACACCAATGTATATGTTCTACTTGATATTGACCCCACAGAAGAAATTAAAAAGAACTTGGAAAGCCTACTTATTAAAGCAGAAGAATTGAGTTGGATTAATCATAATACGAGAAAGTTCCTGACTAACTCCTATCCACGTATTCCACATTTTTACATTCTTCCCAAAGTTCATAAAGATCCTCTGAAACCACCAGGGAGACCCATAGTAACTGGGATAGACAGTATCCTTGAACCACTGGGTAAATATATTGATTTCTTTTTACAACCCATCAATTAAAAGACTAATACCTACATCAAAGATTCTACACATTTTTTACAGCTACTTGAATCTATACCATTCAACTCCAATAACATTTGTTTCACCATTGACGTCAAGAGTCTCTACACATCTATTCCCCACGATCAGGGTTGAGAAGCGGTGGAATGGCTACTTTTGCAAGAAGAAGACATACCAGCTCAGAAGGATTTTATAATGGCATTACTAGAATTTATCGGTAACAACTCCTATTTCCGATACAAAAACTCATTTTTTCTCCACATAGCTGGTACTGCAATGGGGCGACAATGGCACCTGCATATGCCAACACATTCATGTATAAATTTGAAACCGACTTTGTTCTGAAAAAAATCCAATGGAATAACAACATAGGATTGTGGATCAGGTATATAGATGACATTTTTGCCATCTGGACAAGTACGGAAACCGAACTGCTAGAATTTTTCAACTATCTAAACAGCATTGACCCCAGGATACAATTTACTCATGAACATTCTAAAGAAATCATACATTTATTGGATGTTGAAATAAAGATCACAGACCATGGGTACCAAACAACCATTTTCAGAAAAAGTACTGATTGCAATAACCTTTTACAAAGACTCAGTTTTCACCAACCAAGCTTAATCAAAAATCTTCCCTACAGCCAAATGCTAAGGGTCAAAAGAATAGTTAGTGACTCTACTGATTATGAAAAAGCGGTGAAAGACATGGGAGACAAGTTTTTGGAGAGAGGCTACTCTGAAGTTGAAATAGAGGTGGCGACAGTCCGCACAGCGGCACAAGACAGAAAGGAATTATTAAAACCTCAAACAAAAAACAAATCAGCACCCCCTCTAGTCTTTGTATCTAAATTTTCCAGACAAAGCAATCGAATCAAACAAATAATCAAGAAAAACTGGAACACGATAACTTGTGATCAAAGAATAGAGCATCTGTTCAGGGAATTCCCAACCTTCACATATCAACGCAGTCCGAATCTGAAAGACAAGTTGGTGAACACCAAACCTCCACGCAAGAAGAAACTCACAGACCGTATTGGCACATTCCTGTGCCTCAATTGTAGCAATTGTCAGTACATCATGAAAGGAACAACCATTAACCATCCCCATTCTGGAGAAAAAATCAAATTAAAAGATTCTGCGACATGTGACACCCAAAATACCATCTATGGTATCAAATGCCCCTGTGGGCATTTTTACATCGGACAAACACAACGTACAGCGAAGATACGCTGGAATGAGCATAGATCTTGCATTACGAATCAAACAATTACCTTGGCGGTAGCAAGACACTGGTGTGAGAAACGCCACAGTTTGGCACAGATAAAATTTGTTATCCTAGAAGTGGTACAAAGGTATAACAAATATGAAAATTTGCAAAAGAAACTTGATCAACGTGAAACTTACTGGATTGATCGTCTGGGGACACTGGCACCTAAGGGGATCAACGAAGAAATAAACAATATGTGTTATTTGTAATTCCTTTTTTTTCTTTAAGATTTTTTCCTTGAAATTTGCCAAGATGGATTTCCTATGATACAGTGGGCTGTTTTTACGAAGATATTTACTGACATTTTTCATTTGATTACAGAACATTGAACTACATTGCATTTCTGTTCACTAACTTCTAATGTTATATGTGGTTACACATTTCTAATGTTCCACTTTATGCTTTTTCACTACTTGACCAAGATATGCATCGCCAGTTTATGCAGCACGAGAACGATTTCGATATAATTGCACTGATTGAGCTAATTTGTTTCTTTGTTTATTGTGTATTTTCATAATATATTGCTACATACCTATGTGACAGCTGCTAACACACACGATAATGTTGTTCGCTTTACCGCTCAGATACACGAGAATGTTGTGCGCCTAAGTTACAAAGGTTGAAACACCTGCATGAGTAAGCATCCGTTCTACGGATCACGTTTCCATGGTGATGAGTCCCGCCTCCCGTGACGCCACGGTGGTGGGACCCAAGGCGTACGTGCTCTGACACGACGCCGTTTTGGTCACCATGGGAACGTTTAAATTCCCAGACTGACATTCGCACGCGTACCTGTGCGAATGCGGCTGACACTGACTCAACGTTGCTGCATGGTAAGGCTGACTTTACTTCACTCCCTTCTCGGTATACATGGCCTTAATTGTTAACTTCTTGTTACTGATTAACCATCCTGTGGTTTTGCAGGAACTTAAACTACAAGTTGTTGTCTTTTCCACTGGATGGTAATACGAACACGAGCCATTTGGATATATAGGTACGAACAACATAATTTTATTATTTAGTTCTGCCTGATTTACGCTGTGATAGAAACTTACGCGTTTTGATGCTTAGTGATTGACTTAGAATTTCTCTCTTTTTTTATATCATCCTCATTATGGAACACTTGGATCTGGTATGTGTTTGGAATTGCTATTGTGATAATCGTCACTATGACTTTTAATTTATTGATATATGTGAACAGATTATTGATTGAATGTACCGCCCTGATGAAGGTTTTTTACAACTGAAATGCATTGGCATATGTACATATAATCCTAGCCTTATTTTGGCACAGCCTCATGGAATATGATACCAAAATATTCATTTGAGTGACTTTCTAACTAAGAACTACCAAAGGAGATGTGAATAAACATTTCTTTGATACATTTAATTCATGTTGACAATTCATTTATTTTTTGGCAATTGGTCCATATCTAATGTGCAGCCCTATTTTAGGGCCAACTGAGAGCACCGGTTTTCTGTTCAACTCTATCTTTTTGCTTGTGATCTGGGTATCATCAGCATAGTTAGTGTAGGTGATACCCAGACCATCAGGATCATCAGACAGGGGTTTCGTGAACATGTTGTACAAAGTAGGGGAGACGCATGACCCCTGGGGAACCCCGCAGGTGATGGGGATAGGGTCAGCGGAGGCTGAAGTGGAGAAAACGTGCATGGATCTGTTGTTAAGGAAAAACTCAATCCAGCCGATAGCCTCTAATCTAATATTTTAAGCAGGAAGGGAATGGCGGTGATGGGTCTGTTGTTAGTAGGTATTCAAAGGTCTAGGGAGGGTTTTTTTGTTTAAGCGGAGGACCCAAGACTCTTTGAGATTGCTGGGGATGGTCCCTGAGGAGAAGGAGGCATTGATGAGCTTGGTAATGAAGGGTGAGAGGTCTCTGGCAGCGTCTTTGATGATTTGTGAGGGACAGGGGTCGCCCTGGCAGCTTGAGGGTTTGAGGCTAAGAATGATTTTTTCCACCTCTAATGTGGAAACTTTGGAGAAGCTGAAGCGAGAGGGAGGTTTACGTGTGGAGCTATGGGGTCGAAGAGGAGGGGTGGTGTTAGATGTGTGAGCTGTGCAGGTGAGGGATTCTTTCTTGTTATTGATTTTTATTTGTAGGCCTGCGACTTTATTGGAGAGGACATTTTGGACACTGGTGCACCATTGTTTGTCTTTCACGCAAGCGTCAGGGACTGGAATGGGTGTTTCCAGCTCTTTTATGATAGTGAACAATTCATTTATGCTAGAGTTGGCTTGTGATATTCTCAGGTTGTAGCACTCTTGTTTCGCAATTAGTATTTCTTTTTTGTAAAGTGCAGTGCTTTTATTGAGGCTTGACTTGTTGTTATCCGAGGGTGATTGTCTCCAAGCCTGTTCTTTTTTGTGTTTCTCTAGTCTGAGAGATTTCAGATAGGGGAAGAACCATGTGTTCAGATGTTTTTTGGGCTTCCTTTTTCTAAGTTTTAGCGGTGCGATGGAGTCTAGTGCTGATCTCATGATTTTGTTGTAACCATAAACAAGGGAGTGAGGGTTGGAGATGGCTGATAGTGAATTCAGAGTCGGGAGGATAAGGGGGATGAGTTTTTCGGCTGTAATGTTTTTCTTATTTCTCGTCGGGATAGCTGGGGCTAGTGAGTTGTTAGTGGAGGGGGTTGAGGCCTCGATGGAGAATGTAAGGAGATAGTGGTCAGACCATGGCTGGGGCAAGATGGCGGTGATGGAGGCCAAGCAATTGTAGTCCGCAACCCAGACAAGAGATCTCCCTTTAGTATCGGTGGGGAGGGTCACTCTTTGGGTAAATCCTAACTCGGATAAGGTGTTGTCAATAAGGGTGGCCTGAGGATCTTTGGGGTCTTTAAGGCCTAAGTTAAAGTCACCTAGGAGAAGGCTCCGAAGTTAAAGTCACCTAGGGGAAGGCTCCGGGATGTATTATTTAATTTGTTAGTGAGGATAGTTATAAGAACCTCCTCAAAAGAGCCTAGAGGGCCAGGGGGTCTGTAGAGTAGATGGATGGTGAGGGTTTGGGAGTTGGCAAGGGGTAATTTGGCTATTAGTGATTCGCAAGATGTAGGGTTGTCTGTGTTGGCAAGTTTCATGTTAAAATGAGTTTTGGCAATTATGGCGAGGCCTCCGCCTCTCGATTCTGTTCTGTCTACTCGGAAGATGGTGTAGTCATCCGGGATGGCTAGCATAAGGATTGGGCCAGCGGCTGCGTGGAGCCATGACTCAGTGATGGCTAAAAAGTCCAGTTTTTCTTCTAGTATGAGGTCTGCTATGTCAGTAGTGTGGGCTAACAAGGAGCGTGCATTTATTAAGGCGCCTCTGATGGGAGAGGCAATACTTTTAGTGGGAGTAGGTAGAGTGGCTATATTGTAAGGCTTGAGTTTGTCAGCAGTGTTAGTTGGGTTGTGCATAGGTCTGCTCATGGGTCGGAAGGCAGTTGTGTCTATGTGCTCAGGTGGAGTCCAGTTAGTGCGTTTAGAATGAGGGAGATCCCTGGCACGAGCCTTGTATAGTTTGGGTAGCTTGGCACGTAACCTGGAGTTTCTGGCAGATGGATTGCAGGGGATAGAGAAGTAGGAGAGTGGTGTCGGTGAGTGGGTGTGAGTCATGGTGTTGTGAGGTGGGGGGCTGTGGAGACAGAGCTGATAGTGTGGCTTAAGTGGCAAGAGGAATAGATTAGGTGGAGAATTGCTTTCAGCAGGGTTGAGTAAATGCCTGGTAAATACATTCTGTCAAAGAGTATTGGCTAGACTGGTCATACAGGCCTATCACTACAGCACATCAGCCAGGGCTGTTCAGTTATTACACTTCAATGCAGTAATGGTTGGGGCAATCTAGTATAGGCAACGTAGTCAGACGAATCAGCAGGCAGGTAAGACAAGTAAGGAGGCACAGTGGTCTAATTCATCAAAGGCACAGTGCACCTAAGATCGTCTAAGATCGGTCTGGGCAGAGCAGGCTAGGTTCAACATAGATCCGGCAGGCTGAGATCAAAATGAGCACAGTAAGCAAAGTTCAGTGAGGGCGTATTAGGCTAAGTTCAACATTATCATAGTAGGAGGGAGATTTGAATGCAGCAGCTTTCAAGATACAGTGTTGGCGGCATACAGCTGCAAGTGTGCTATGCTGACAGCCACACTAGACTAAAGGTCTGCAGAACAATGCACATGTTTCTTGATGGCTACTCGTGGTACAATATAAATAGGCAGTGCAGGCTACAGTGTACAGGCAATATATGATACAATTAGCAGGAAGTATACTGTATAAATAATTCAATTATGCAAGGCAACAGCTAATGGCTACAGCTAAGGGCTACTGAAGATATAATAGACCAATTCACGAAATCCTACTCCACCCTATACACATCCGATCTCCCAGCCCTGGCACAACAAGAAGTATATTTACAATCTACCCCACTACTTAAGATTGTGCCAATGAAACGTGAGCAACTAGAGGCAGTGATAATGGCAAATGATTGTAGTTCAAAGAAGAGCAGATTGCGTTTATTTATCCATGGGTGCATTCCTTAAGATGCGGCGGCCCGGGAAGTCAGGCACCGGTAAAATATAACTCCCCATTTCCATCGAGTTCCATAAGACTCTATGGGAGTGGGGACTTGGAAGCGCCAGAACCGTTGTTAATGGTGCCGGCACTTCCATGACCGGTCTGTCTACCCTGGCCGCTGTGCCCGGCAGTGTCAGACCTGTCAGGCACAACGGCCCGACAGGCAGGCTCCTAGTTTGCCAGTCCCGAAGGAAACAAGGGTGCCGGTGAGCTTACTGGTACCCTTGTTCACGGACTGGCAAACTTGTAATGAGGTCCAATGTCTCTGGAAATCATGGATGAATGAGCAGCTGTCCCTGATCTTTCAAACAATATCAAACTGACCACACCCTGTAAGAGCTTCTGGCTGCTCCAAATGCTTGGTTGCATTGGACACTCTCGAACATCACCTGTTTCAACTACTTCCCCATCTTAATTTGTTTATCCACTTGTATTTCTAGCCCCATTTTCCTCTCCCATGGTCTAAAATGTGCTGTTTTTTTTTAATTCTTTCAATGTGCTCTTTGCAATCGTATCTTTCTAGACCTTGTTGTTACCCTTTCCAGGGTTCATTTATTTTATGTATTGTCTTTTTAGTCATTATATGGGATATGTGTGCATTGAAGACCTATTGTCAAAATATCTTTTCAATAAATGTCAAAATGCTAACTGGCTATGTTAACATCAACAGAAGGCCAAAGTCTGCTCCATCAACCGTGGGGGGTGCAATGTGTAAGCTCCTAGGTGGGCTTTTTATTATCTAGATCACTCTGGTTGCATTTCAGCACAATGAGCCCAGTAACTTCAAAGTGCACAAGGCACTTTCTTTCTTATGGTTACTTTCTTTTTGGGTTCTATCAACTTTTCTATTGAGTTCCACCATTCAGCTAATCTCTTTATAGTTCCTTTTGCAGTTGACACACAGTACCAGCATGCAGTTGTTCTGTAAATGTTCACTTTCTCAATGTAGTTTGACTCCAAATTCCAGTAGACAAGGCTTTTGTTCACTTTCTCAATGTGCTCTAAGAACTAAAACCTCACCATCCAGCTTGCACCAATTCCCCTTAATGTTCACTTTCTAAATCTGCTGTAGGAACTATGAACATGTTCAAGTAGGCAAAAGTTCTCTTAATGTTCTCTCATTCAATGTGTTCTAGGAATTCTGGTTGCGGGTTCAAATGGCAGCAATTCTTTTACTGTTCACTATCTCAATGTATACTATGAGCTCTGACGGACGTCCCAGCATGCAGCAGTTCTCTTAATGTTAATTCTTGAAACTGTGGCATCCATTTTAAATTTTCAGCAGTTGTCTAAATGTTTACTCTCTAAATTTCCTTCAGGAAACTTGACTCCCAATTTCTAGCATTCAGCAGTTCTTTGACCATTTATCACAATGTAGACCAGCGCTTCTGTGCTTGAGTCCTTTAGCTGATGCATGACCAGATTTAATGTACAGATTTTTAAACTCGAGTATCTGCAGCTAAACAATCCGTTAACAATGTTTATGTTCAACAGGAATAAAAGGGGAAATCAAGTCATCACACTTTGTACATCTTTCTAGTAAAAGGGTTGCCTGACCAGACAAATTGACAGGGAATTTGATTGTGCTTTGAAAATAGTCAGAGACAACCATTTATAATGAAGAGAACGGGCATCACCAGAACGGATGCCCTTAGATGTCAATTATACTGGAGCATTAACTCAACTTAACTGAATTTTCAAGGGCTTACAATGAATATTTGGCATGGATGATGATCTGAGACACATGCTTAAGGATAGTTCTTTGATTGCATAAAAGTAGACATAAACTCTCGGATGGTCCCTGGACAGAAATACATTTCCACTAGATCAAGAACAAATACAACGTGAAACATGATGATTCAATGTTAGAAGATGCAAAGCTTGCCAAAAATATTCACCAAATCTGTTGTAGCAACCCCAGGAGCACCAAACACTACACATCCAAGGTACAGATAACAGAAAAGCAACCAATGTTCTGTAGCGCATCAATTTCAAAAAGTGTCTGCAAGGGAATTATGTAAGAGAAGCTTTTCAGGAACTATGGAAAAAAGGGACCCTGTTCTATAAAGATGCATCATCTCAAACAACAAAACCGAAACACAGGTGGGTCACCACTTCACACAGGATGTGCACAAACACACACACACACAGATTTTTCAACGATGATATTGAAAGGAGGCATCTTGAACAGACGACACAGAGGAACATGGGAGCTGAAGTGCCTTAAGATGCTGAACCTGAAGACAGTTATAGCATACATGACACGCTATCGACACATTTGAACAATGGACTATCAAGACAACCACATCAATGGTGCCAGAACACAAACATGAAATGTGGTTGAACTGCCGGTACAACTTCTCACCAATAGCTGTAGGACAATATTGTTTAGAATCTGGAATGGGTAAAGACACATGACATCTACAAAACTAATCTTGTGTGTCTCTGCTCATATTTTGGCACCCAACATAGAGCATGAGTAAAACTAAAAGAAGATTGGACATGCCGTCATTCAAACAATGTACATTATTTTGTAGTCACATTGTATTCAAGCCAGTAAATATAAGGACATTCAGTTAAATCACGATGCACCCTGGAAAATGCACACAGTGTGCATTAAACATGCGCTTACTTTTGATTTAATACTTTAGATTCGACAGTGGGCAGAAGTATCATTTTTAAAATTAATTAACTGGGCATTGTAACCAAAATGTGTCTTTTGTTAAACACTAGTAATGGCATTTCTGCCAGAATTTAGGCACACAGAAATCATTACAGATAACAGAGGACGGCCCTGGATGGTTTGAATTTACAATGAAGGTTGGATGGTTGAATAAGAGTATAGCAACTGATGAAGGGATAGTATAATGAGACAAAAACCAGTGACAGCCACCAAGGAATAGATACAAAGAAGATACACTTGTAGGGCCTAGTGCCAGTGTATGAGTAAAATATAGATATTTTAATTTTGTACATTCTGTGTGACATTTCTGGAGGAAAAGGCTAGTACCAGTTGGTGAGCAGTGGTGAGGGGATGAGAGACTCTCCTTCCCTGATTAACAAGTCAGTACTTAAATAATTTGAGTGATGGACTGCTTTTTATATCCAGCGGGATGGCATTCATGTGAAGGAGGTAAAGAGACACAAGGAGTGGAAGAGGTAAAAGGCGAAGGTGTGGTGGGGAATGGAAATGTTTAGGAGTGAGTAGGATCCCAGAGTTCCAAGGTGACAGTAGGTTCGGAACAAAAGGTAAAGGAAGGAAAGAACACTGATAGATTTGTACGGTGAGGTGCAGGAACTGAATGAGAGAGCTATTTTGGGTGTTATTAAGGTCTGTAGAGGTACATCATATAGGTTTCTTGAAGTGTAGTGGATAACTTTATTCATGGAGAGAAGAAGAGCGAAAACAAGAAGTAAGCTTGAACAACAGCCCAGTTTGCTGAGCAAAAGGGAGGTGATCAGTGTTTTGGCAGTGTGGTAAAAATAAGCTAATCCTAGCAGCCCTGGCAAATGCCACGATGAACTGCTGGAATCTTATATCATTATCAAAGAGGACCCCAAGTTTGTGAGACTTGGGATATGGAGTAAAGAGATCAGAAGGTGATGTGAGTTGGGAAATTGGCAATAGCACTGGAGGTATCTAGAGAGGAGACTTTTGTCTTGGAGGGGTCTAGCTTCAGGAAGCATATAGAAAACCATCGATGGATGGCTGAGAGGCAGCTGATGATGTATTCAAATAGCAGGGATAAAGGAAGGAAAGCATGCAATGATTGGGTGTCATCTGCAAAAAGCTGGTAGTGAAAGGCAAAGAATGAGATGAATTTGCACAGGAAAGAGGTGTAGAGGGAAAAGGAATAAGCTGAGGAATGATCCTTACAGGACCCCTGCTAGAAGAGGCATGGGGAGGAAATGTTAGAGGTCCAGAAGTTGAAGAAGGGGCGATCAGGCGGAGAAGAGGCCACTCAATTGAGTACTGTGTCCTTAAAGCCAAAGGAGGAGAAGGTTTGTAGGGGGCAAGAATGATTCACATGTGCGTATAAAGACAAACATTTTATTCAGAAACACTGATGTTCGGTTGCAGTAGTGGAATTTTAAGCACACCTATAAACATCTTTGGATGTTGTGTCAAGTATGTGGAGTTTTGTAAATGTAAAAGAACCAAATCCTGTTTTCAAATGATCAGCATTTAAATCTTACATTTTAGGATTGTGATACTGTACCATGAAGGGATTCTTCAAATGTATTGAGTCCCACTTTATGAATCCTTACCTTAGTTTGTGAACACACTTAATGTCAGATTGTGGTGGGGTAATGAGTGCCTTCTGTTAGAGAAGTTATGAGTTAAAGAATGTGGGTCAATTTATGATTTAACATTTCAATTTAAAACTTAGAATTGGGGGTGTAGAGTGGGTTAGTTTCACTTAAGTCAGACAAACAGTAGTATAACCGCAGGTGCATGAACATAGTTTGGTTCAGAAAGTCAAGCAAAATTAAAAGCTGAACAGCAGGCCTGCGAGAAGGAAAGCACCAGAGCATGCAGATCAATGTAACATAAGTGAGAAGAGGCCTTGAAAGGAACCCTCATTGTTTGTGTAGAAACAGGAGGGAAGGAAGAAAAGGGTATAAGTGAAGTGCAACATTATTAGGAGATAGTGCTAAATGGAACGCTTCTCAAAACTTGAAAGGGGGCAAGGTAGGTGATGGATGTTTCTGGCAGATGACATGGGAACAGGTGACATCATGAAGAAGGTTGAGAAATGGTCAAGAAACCTTACATTATAGAGTAGGCAGCGATGAATGAAGAGAGTTGAAATAGGGCACTAAGGGAGAAAAAAAAGGGTATCTCTGTCACGAGGCGATGTTGGTGGAAGGGCTCTCGGTGTAATCCTGACCGAAGGGCCTTCCAGCTGGAACACGCTTAAGACGGGTAGCTGCATGGGAGTCAGTGCTGGCTGGCAGCTGTGCAAGGAGTTCAGTAGACCGTGTCTGGGGAAAATCGGGGTCTGAATCAGGGGTGCTGAGGCAGGCCTAGCTCTGGGAAAAGAAATCATTTGGATGCTGAGTATAAAAAGATAAATAAATAAGTAGAATTCCTCTTTCAAGATAATTGCAAAGGTATCAGATTGGAAATGCAGCAATACTTCCTTAGCCTATACGGTACCAAAAGGTTAATGCATTAAGCAGAATTCAAAACTTTTGAGTGAGAGTTTGCCCCTTCGGTGCAGATTTCATTTTGGTAAAACGAGCCATCTAATGATAAGTAAGGAAAGGAGGATCACAGAAAGCTGAAATCCAATGTTTTCATATCGCTGTAAAAACAAATTAATGTTGGGATGGGTCTCTTAAGGTTCAAACAAATCATATGTGCTGCGAACATCGTTCCAAATTAAATGCTGTTTTGAACGTTTGCTTTATATTTGCTGTTTTCATGTGTTAGTGCCTACGTACAAGAAGTTATGTAACAACATTGCCTAATACAAGCTGATGATTACCTATATAAGGTAGTCGAGGTAGATCTCTCTCTTCAGCTGGAGCCTCCCTATGGAACAGCCTCCCTGCCTCTCAGAAACTTCAGCAGAACCATCTCCAGTTCTGGAAGCAACTCAAGACTTTCCTCTTTGCTTCTGAATTCTCTGTTCCTCTACCTTGCTAATCTCCTGTCTGATACTGCACTGGTTACCTGGCTACCATCTGAACTACTCGCCCAGGTCCTTCTCCTCCCAGTTGCACACCTGCAATGCCTCATGGCAACCCTGCACTTGGGGCTGTATCTGCAACCCCACAGCCCCCCTACCTGCACTTATCTAACACGTGTTGTTTGCACTTAACCCTGCATTGCCACCTGCTGGCAGAACTTCTTGATTTTTGATGTTTGATCCTATGTCTTTCACTTACTCCTCCTCCTCTTCCCGTGGCACTTCTCCCCTTCCCACTCCCCTGCACTTGCGCGTTCTCAATGTCACTGGGCCTAGTAAGAACGTTGTCATGTCCCCCCTTGTTCCCCTCCCCTGCCTTCTCGCGCCTTGAAACACTTGTGTATAGGCACGCTATAAATATAATATCATGTCATATCATAAAGTGTGTAACTGAAAAGTGTGTAGTGGTTTTTTATTGTGTCTAGAGTTTACCACTTTTGCCTCCTGGAGTACTAAATCTGGTTGTGCGGATCTGAAGCCCTGCGGTGAAATAATAAAGTTAGCAAAATGGAAGAGAAAAGATACTTCTTCCTACATATTTGGTGGAGATGCTGGGGGCATTTTAGCTATGGTACCAGCCAGACATGGCATTGTATTGTCAATAGTGTGCTGTATTTGAAGTGAACTCTAAAGATAAATGTGAATTATAGTGGGTTTTAGGCATTATGAGTTACGCAAACAGGGTGAAATATGTCTGAGGTTGGCCTGGCAGATTCATGAGATTATGCTGGGACTCATGTCTTTGGTTTGGGAATATGGCCATCAGATACGATGAATTTGTGGAGTAAACATTTACTTTCAAAGATTGAAAGAGATTCTCCAGACCATTTATTTGTAGTGGGCATGGTCTTGCACTGGTTAAATTATTCAACTGTGATGATAAAAATATTTGCAAAGAGTCAGCTTGATTCGGTTGGGTGCAAAACTGTGGTTAATTCTGCACAGGATAATGGATATTTGCAGCCATGAGATACAAACGATGCTGATCTATCAAAATGAATTGACAGAATTATGTGAAAAAATGATTCAATTAGAAAGTACCCCAGGCAAGGAGGGGGTACAGTTCACACATTTGCAGGTCAGACGTAGGGAGTTAATGGAGGAACTGCCACATTTACAAACGGATGCTCAGAAATGTGTTACCATGCAGCATGAATTGGAGGTAAAAAAAAAAAACAGATACAGGAGTGGCCAGAACGTATTGACCAGTAAAAAAGCGGAAATAACTCAGATTCAAGTTGATTGAGATGACGTCACGACAGAAAAAAAACAAACAACTGTTCCGTGAGGTTCACTAATGAGATCACTAATTTGATGGGAGAGAGCAAAACAAATTTAAAATAAGCCGCTGATCACAAGAAACACGTCACAGAAATGAACACACTAGTTCCAAGGTTAAAACGGGAGCAAAGTAAAATAGGTAGAATTAAGGGTAAGACAGAGGTTTTAAAAGCACAAATAAGAAAATTAAAATCCCAAAACAGAGATTTAAGAGGACACATTTCACATTCACATTATAATGAGCTACAAAATATGTCCCAGGCCCCCTGAGCTGAGCCAACAGCAGTGCCACTGCCAAAATCAGTGGGAGGGAAAAGAATGTGAAGCATTTGAGGCTGGCATGGAGAGAAGGAGGGACTCTGTGAGTCAGAGAGAATGATTTTCACTGAGGACACAGAGACATGCACAACAAAACAGATGATTAGGGAAACGATGCCCAGCTAATTTAGAATTGCACAGAAGTGGGGGATTGCGAAATGATAACAGAGTTCCACACAGATCTCACAGCTGTGGGCCTTCACAAGAAACTGCAGTACATATAGATCCAGTTAAGATTATGAAGCCACCAAAAGAGATTATAAGGCCATTTACAAAGGATTCTGATGGGTCTGTAGAGGAACATTTTGATCAGGTTATACAAATATATCAAACACTAAAAATGTTCCAAAGAGCAGTACATTCGGTTCTTCCATTGGACAGCCAAATGGACACATGCTGTTTTATATGCATAGTCTAACTGACCAGCAGGTTGTCTCATGGGAGAGATACTAAGAACAGGTGAGAAAATATTTTTCACTGTACAAACAAATTTAGGAAGCAAAGTGAGTGGATTATGCATTGTCGGGAGGTTCAGATGAGTCCCCTAGGCAATTCCTACAAACATTAAGAAGTGCCTTTTTACATTTTGATGTCGCCTGTGATATCAATCCTATTGATTTAAAGAATACATTTTTTATGGCTTCATCAGCCGATTGTATCGCAATTAACATCTGAATTCTCCTATGAAAAGAGATTTCATTGGATATTAGATGAGTCCATGAAGATATGGGAGGTCATCATTCACACAGAGACTAAAGGGAAAGAGCAGAAAAAGAAAAGGGAAAGCTTTAGTTGGCCCTAAAATTGCAGAAAATAAGTCAGTGAAGAGTATAGCATAGGAGACAGAAAAGCCAAGAAATTATATTTTTCATAGTCAGAAGGAATTGCCATTGCAAGGAGGGGCCCAGGCAGGGAAGGTAATGTAACCAGTGTCAGTGTTTCAGTCTACCAACCCTAGGCACACATCCGCTTACGTAAACCCATGGTGTTTAGGAAAATCGCCACAGGCAGGCTTTCAGTACAATATAGCAGAATCAAATAGCTCCCCCAGGACAATCGCCTTGTGGATCATACCAGGCATTGGGAGCTCAAATTAGGTTTAATCCTATGACAATGTAATATGGGATCAGCAATCAAAAGGAACCATGATATGAAGGTAGGTTCATTGAAACTGGGATTCAACAAAGGGAACATTATCAACTGACTGAAAGGCATGATGTGAAATATAGCCCATGCTCCTATGCTTAAGTCCCAGTGCAAGGGGGTTATGGACAGAAACAACGCCACATTCTTCCCCCTCCCTGTCACAGGAGTTCAGGGGAAACACTAGCTAAGTTCAGTAGCCTGGCGATAGCTATGGTAACCAGAACAGGCCAGGGCAATTTGAATGAAATCAATAAAGGCCTAGAGCACAGAGAGATGACTTTAGGGATCAAGACATTTTTAAAAGCCTAGAATCACAAGTGAATATGCTTGCTGAGCAAGTGGGGAGACTGTGTGCTAGCCAAAGAAATCACCAACTAATGACAAATTAGAGCGAAGAACACAAGAGTGAGATTGCACAAGGAACTAGTAAGTGACTAGTCAGGCAAACACCCCAAAATGGAGAACAGGCACAAAATGACACACCATTAGATAAACATACAGGGATGCAGAGTAACTTAGATTTTGAGAATAAGGTATGCAATGACATTGGAAATAGAAACGCACACAAGAAAAGGGTGTGGTTTAACCTAGGCCTAAATCAAACTATTGATTTCATTCACGTGAGTCAGGACAGTGAAAGGCAAAGGAAAAATACACACGATTGCCCCTGCTTCAGTGTTGAACCCAAAGAATAGCGGGAAAGAAAACAAACTAAACAGAAGTATATTGCATATGGAGAGGATGAGGAGACTACAACTAAACAATAGTGTTAATGGCGCTAAATGGGAAACTCATGGCACAGATGGTAAAAGAGAGAGTGTTCAAATGGGTGGTGAGGAAAAGGACCAACACCTGTTTAATGCATTGGATGATGCAATTCAAAAGGTACAAATGAGAACACAGAACACGTCAGAAAGAAATGAAGCAGAAATAAATTGCATGCCCGTTGGGGACAGAGGGAATGCAAAAAAAGGTGATGGTGCTAAATTTCCCTATGAATCAAATACTGTTCATATATCCACAGAAAATCCTCAAAGGAAACACACAGGTGAGTCACCAGAGGAATATTTTGTAGCACAGACGTTCAGTGAGGTCAAGTTAACAGGTAAGTGCAAGTGCAAAGTAAGTTCCAAACACAAAATGATCATGTGTTACAGCATGAAAAAGGATCTTCTGGAAATGTAGGGAAATCATGTACCATAGAGAAGATAAGTGATGATACTGAAAGCAATGTGGATAAAACAGATAAGGAATTGGGTGTGAAATCAAGCAGGCCCATTTTGCAGGGAGGCCAGTTAATAGCAAAGCTGCAGATGTGCTCACAGGACAGCAAACTAAACAAAGAAGACAGAAATGTTGAACATTAAACAGTCAAAAAGGGGCAAGTTATCAACCCACATGCCCCTTTGTTTAGCAAGATGTCAAGCAGGCTTAAGAAAAATCAGTCCTGAGATCAGTAACAGTTACATTTCCTTTGTGTACTAGAGGAATGTGAGGATAGACATTATGCCCCTATCACAGTAGAAGAAAAATGCAATCAATATGCAATGGTAGACACAGGCGCACATGTATTTATTTATTTATTGAGCATTTTTTAGGCACCTTTACAGAAAACTAGTGTTTCAAGGCACCACAATGCAAAGTGGTGAGGGAACAAGGGGAGGACAAAACATTTCAAAAGGTGGAAATATATTATTTTGCACCTACTAGGCTTTGTGACATTCAGATGTGCAAGTGCTGTGAAGAAAAGTACAGGAGAAAGGGGAGGGGCAAGGGAGCAAGGTACGTGCAAGTGCTGGTGAGTGCCCGGGAGGGAAGCGACAATGGTGCCAGTGGAGGAACCGCTGGCTCAGTGCTAAGGTGGGGGAATCCCGTAGGGGGCCCACCAGGGCACTGCTGGGGGTCGTGCTGGGGTCGACTGGGCATGGCCCGCGTGCCTGTGAGATTCATGAAGGTCCAGGCTGCCAGTCTCAGTGGCAGTGGGGTGATTAGCAGGGAAGGGAAAGAGGTAGAGAAAAGAGTTTTGAGAAGTTTCCAGAACTTAAGGCGGGCCAGCTCAAGTCTGAGAAGGGCAGGGAGGATGTTCCAAAGGGTGGCACCAGCCGAAGAGAGAGACCTGCCCCCAACCTCTCTGCTTGGAGAAGCGTTTGACCAGCAGAGAATTGGAGATAGAGAAGTGGATGGCTCTAGCAGGGAAGTATTTAGGGAGAGAAAGTTGGGGATGGCATGGTCCCAGGTCCCAGAAAGCCTTGCGAATTTGACAGGAGACAGTGGAGAGATTTTAGGGCTGGAGAGATACGGTCCCTGGGCTTGAGGCCAAGAATAAGTCTTGCAGCCCTATTCTGGATTAGCTGAAGGGGGCGAAGAGAGGAAAAGGGGAGATTGGGGAAGAGTCTGTTGCAGTAGTACAGCATAGAGAGGACGAGAGCTCTGGAAACATTGAGCTTCTGCGCAAAGGCGAGGAAAGGGAGAAAGCCTCTGAGGAGTTGAAGCTGGAAGTGGGCCTTCCTGTTAAGGTCCAAGATGTGAGGGCTGAAGGAAAGGGAGGAATTGAAGATGAAACTG
Organism: Ambystoma mexicanum; assembly: GCF_040938575.1. Classification (NCBI taxonomy): domain Eukaryota; kingdom Metazoa; phylum Chordata; class Amphibia; order Caudata; family Ambystomatidae; genus Ambystoma; species Ambystoma mexicanum. The sequence goes on from NC_090934.1 coordinate 721,401,756, forward strand.
AGGTTTTTGGCTCAAGGGAAGGTGAAGGTCGAGGGTCTGAGGAGTGCAGCCAGAGTGCTCAAGGAGGGCGGCCCCATGCTACTGTGATGTCAAGGAAACTGCCAGATAGCATAAATGAGAGGGTCCTAAGTATAATTGCAATGGTGAGGAAATACCTGTGGAAGGTGCTACTGAGGTTGATATTAAGGTAGAGAAACATAAGCTAAGACAAGAAGTGGTGGTAACTGTTAGGGAGATTTATCATGTTTATGCTTCATACCCTCTCCTAGTGAGAACCCTAGTAATGTTTTCTGGACTTCTGGACCTTTTTCTTTCTATCCTGAAGGAAGGTAGCCTTTTCCTCTCATTCATTCTTATTTACTCTGACCTTTGGTACTTGGTTCTCTGTGTTTTACTTTTACTATGGAGTCTATTTTCCTCCCTATCTCTATAAAGACATTGGGCCTGATTACGAGTGTACCAGTCCGGTAACAACGGTGCAGGTAAGCCTACTGGCACTGTTGTTACCGGACCAGCACACACCAAGACTGCGAGCGGCTGCCGTCCTGCGTGGGACGGCACCCGCTCGCAGACTTTCAAAGTAGCACTGGCACCATTATTAACGGTGCCAGTGCTACCATCATCCCCATTCCCGTTAAGTCCTAGGGGACTCAAATGGGAATTAACATTTTTCCGGTGCCTGATTTCCAGGAACACCGGGGTCGTAATCCCCCAGTGTTTCCGTGAAGCCAGGCACCAGAAAAAATCACGAGTCCAGCGGCAGCCTTCCGGTTTTACAGGCACAGCTACCGCTGGACTCGCAATGAGGCCCATTGTGTTTAACTTTTGCAGCACACAGCACCCTTTGGGTTCTCCTTTGAGATTCTTTTCTTATTCTTACTAACTACAGTTCGTAAGGATAGAGGGATACTTTGTACCCTTCCTAAAGCTTTATATTATGAGAGATTAGCACACACCACTTTAAGTGGAGTGCTAATTGGATACCTAGCATTCCCCTTCTCTCTGCTCCTGTGGCATTTCAGTCACAATCACAACCCTACAGTTATGGCTGGTGGCATTGGATGTGTTCTACTAACTATTGTGCTGTTGTTTACAGGATTCTGTATTCACAGTCTCAGTTGTGCACCATAGTTCTAACATGGTGACTCCTTTCCTTGTTTGCCATCTCTCATATGGTTGTTGTTTGTTAGCTCTACCATTCTAGGACGGGGAGGTCTGTGTGTGTGTTTTGCCTTTAGTGGGACCCCTTGGGTGTCCCTGCCTAGAATCCAGTGTGTCTGGGCAGGCACACATTGGGGGAGGAGCTATTCACTCCCCTGCCCATTGTCTTCCAAAGTGCCTGAATGGAACAAGTTCCCAATGGGGGACTGGCTGACCTGAATGGACAACCCCCCCCCTTTCTGTAAAATGCTGAGAGAGTTTTCAGAGGAGTGTGTGGGAAAACAGAATAAAAGGTGAGGTTCCGAGGTAAAAGGCAAGTCGACCACTGGAACAGAAGAACCAAAACTGAAAATGACCAGAGACACCTGCAGAAGCTTCCAATGATTGTGAAGTGACCATTGCTGTCCTAACCCCCTTTTCAAATCAACAGAGGAGCTCCAAGAAGGACGCCTCCTTCTGTTTAGCTAGTGGGACCAACCAGCACTGAGACGAACTACAAATTGAGCCATCTCACAAGGTGCTCTGCCTTTCCAGAGCTGCACACTGAGGATACCAGGAGACCTAAAACCCATTTGCAGTGCAATGTCTTTGCGAGGCTGAATTCATCCAGTTGGACCTCCAGAGACACAATGCCACTCATCTCAGACACCTCACTAGAGTGCATGACTTCAGAACCTGAGAAGATCGACCAGACGAATACCATCCTTTTTTGGTGCTGAGAAAACCTCACCAAAACCACAGATCGACAAAGGAGACTGAAGAAATCTGTGCCAAGGGTCCTCTCTCTCAAGACTGCTCCTGAGACATCCCATTTAGAGTCCTCCCTTTCGTCACCAGACCCAGGAATCAGGAGACCGGTTTTGTAGCTGCTGCACAGAGGAGACTTCAGCTATGTTTATTTCTTCTAACCTAAGGTACTGTGAGGTGAAAGGTAAAACTTACCTTAAACTTGTAGAGTAACCCCTAAATGCTCACAACAGAGAAAATACAACACACTAGGGAAAAAGGGGCAGCACACCTCTTGCAAGAAGAACAAGGTTTAATCTCGCAAAAAATACAAGTATTTGCCAGCAAAGAACTCTGCTGCCACTGAGTGCTCTGACAAAAACAACATGAGCAGTAGGTTTTAAAGGTACACAGCATCATAAGTGATGTACATTACATTGGTTATAAATCCAGGTTTGTGTAACCCTACACACATATTGGCTGCTCCCTACAGGATGCAAGGTGATTGGTCCCAGCATCCTCCGTCCATCTTCTTCCATGTGGGGATCTTCGTCTTCCGTCATCAGGTACAATGCCTCTGACTGGCAATTTTAGTTTTACATGTCATTATTTATTAGCTTCTACAGTGCACCTGGTACCAAGTACATGAGCAATGCGGATACTTTGGAGGTTGTGATAACTTTCTCATAACTACATGAACCCCCGCTCCAATCCCAGACACGTTGGCGCATCCACACTTTCCCACTCGGGGCTTAAATGTATTACCTTCTCCCCTGGAAAATCACATGAATGAATGGTCAGGGCAGCCCGCCCCTGCTCTCTGATCTTCTTGATCGATTGGTCACTTTAGAATTTTATGGCCAGGAGTTCTGGGCTGGTCAGTGTACATCAATGCTTGTGTCCAGGGCTTGGGGGTTTCGGGCTGCGATAACTTATAGATCTGGATGGTGAATGCCTAAATCCCTCACCCTCCTTTCGCATGGGATAACTCTTCAAAGACGCATTCCAGCCCTCTATTGGCCTTGCAGCACACAGTTCCTCCTGGGTTGCATGCACTACGGATAAGACATAATAAAGAACTGTGTGTGTATAATTAAGAAATTAACCTGCAAAGCTACCAGGGGTGGGAGCGAAGAACGCATGTACACCCTTCTAACCCTTGGGACTGAATGTACGTATACAAGCATATCCATGGCACTCGGCCTCAGTTTCAAAATGGTATTTAACTTCTAAATGGACTTTCATTACACACAGGATACTAATATCAAAATTCACTATATCTCCACTGCAATCCAGCTTTTATATGTGAGTTCCCTCACCCTTCCATTCTCTAAACTTTCCCAGCATATCTCTTCCTACAACCGCCTCATCTTGAATCACTGAGGGGCCTGGAACTTTCCCCCCTGCTTCCCAACATTCCCCCCTTTCATTAAGTCTGTATTGATTAATTCCCTTGCATTCTTCTCAGCCTCCTCATACCTTCATGTCCCTTTCTTGGGCACCCATACTCTACATACTGAACGCAAACTTTCTCCCACTTGGGCATATTGCTCCAGGGTGCACGTAAGATATATACAGGTCCCATCTCCTTCTAAGTCAACCCAGTGTTCCCCATAGCTTTCAGGATCTGGTGGGGCCATGGTAACTGTTCCAGGGGGATCAATACGTTGCTCTATCCTCACGATGCAGGGTTTATGGGGGTCTTCTGTTTGTACCTACACATCATTTGTACCGTGAAGTGCACTTTTTACCCCAATTGAAATCATCATCTCACTGTTAGAGATCGCTTTAGCACAGCATCGAAGTCCCAACTGGCATGTGCAGAAGGTCACCAGCACGAACCCCACCAATGGCACTAGTTTCTTCACACCTGCTCCCATCCACGATAGTGCCCATGAGAAGAGATCATTGAACCAATCACTTTTATGAATCTGTGTTTCTTTCTGCATATGTTCTGCGAGGGTGTGCAGAGCCTCTATTATCTGCATGAGAGATCCATTCGCAGCATTGTTTGGGGCACATAACAAATACCTCCTTCCATGGCAGATCGAGCACCGATTCTTCAGGAGAAATAACACAATTCTCTTTTTCCTTTGCTCATTATAGTGGGATGGATTTGATTGTCCTCGAAACAGGAAGACAATCAAAGCCATCCCACTTTTGAAAACTGGAAAACTGATCACCAGCTAAACTGCAGACCAGTACAAACTCTATAAACAGAATCTAAAAAAATGTGAATATTGTACTTTTCACAAGACACAGGCTCGTAATTAGCAAAACAAAAAAAGAATGTTGGTATTCTTCCTGAAGATCCACTCTCTTATGTGGTGGAACATGTGTAGAGGACTGAGATGTAACTATTATAAAACCATAAGAGGACGTACATACTATTGACGTACAGTCATAAAAATAAGCACTAAGACTCTTTCAATTTAAAAAGACCAAGACGTAATTAATTGAGAGCTATAATGCACAATGATCGGCCAAAATCTAAGGGCTGTTTTGAAAATATGTCTGTATTTCTCAATGAAAAACTGCATATTACTGCAAATGGGGATTATGAAAAAAAACACAAATCTGATGATTTAAGACTAAAAACATTTTTTTATTTAAACATTGGAACTCTTAATACAAAAGATCTAACACTGCAAGACAACATTAAAAAAATATTGCTTGAAAACCCACATTGTTTCTGTCCCTAGAATAACTTTGGAACTAACACTGGGATTAGATAATATACAACTCAAGCACTTCGTCAATTACAACTGCAATCAATACAATATTATCTTTTAACTCTTGAGCAGACAAAAGAGCAGCAGGTGTATGACAAGCGATTCAATTACAATGCGAATGGGGACATCGCCCTGAGAATTTGTGAATGCATGCAACATTTATATTGAGTCACCTACTGGTTCTGCAGCGTCATCAACCAGATGGCTCTCAGCTCGGGGCCTTGTTCAGTGTCATTTGCCAGCTGTATCAATTCCCACCTGACGATTTGCAGCTATTTTGCTTTGGCTGCTGTTTGTACTCCGGGCAATAACAGATAAGTGAAAAATGTCTCTTCTTTATTGTACAGTCTATATTGATCACGTATTTCTTTAAGTAATTCAGCTGAATTTTTTGACAGATGGTTGGACCTCATTTTCCTTTTTAAAAAGTATGTTCTCCCTTTTCTCTGGCAAGATCTAGAAAACAGGGGGCTGTAGTGGCGATGCAGAGGCAGTAGGCCCTGGCGGTGTGGTAGAGGTAACCAAGCTCCCTGCTCTCATGGTCATGGTTACATGTGCTTCAGGAACCACGAGAAGAGCTAAGTGCAACGTTGTCAGCGAGCATACACCCCTCCACGATGGTGGGAGGTGCAGGAATGTCTCCTAGCCACGGACACAGTACATTTCCACCACTGCTGCTGTTCCTTTCTTGAGGTCTGGAATGTTTAATGTCACATTTCACTTGTCATTAGTACTCACAGAGTCATCAGAGTCATCTCCTGCATTGTAGTAGCACAATTGATATCCTTCTTGTTTCTGCACCTTCACTGGCTTTTCCTTTGCTTCAATCCATGATAGCTTTGCCATGTGCTTCCACCATTGTGCTTTGTTTAACCTCTGGATTGCTTCTTTTCTTTGGCCTATAAGTCCTCCTGCCATGCAGCTTATCACAGTCTCTTCCCACCAATTGGCAATGAACCTCACTACTTCTAGCTGCATGTATGGTCTTTGTAAGCACTGTGGGCTTCTGGCATTATGGTCACACTGTTGTTCATTTGGGTCCATCATCATAGGGCATATGCTGTGCACTTGGAACGTGCTTCGCAACCTAGACACTGCTAGATGGACTAGGCATTCAGCATCCAAAAGTGGAACTTCTTGCAGTATTAATACCTTGGGGACTCCCGATGCCTTTGGCATTAAAGAGCAAATATAACAACTACCATTGACCCTCTGTTTCCCCACTGAGCTCATGTCTGCATACCAACTGCTACTCATCTGGGGGGGGCACTAGAGAGCCCAACAAAGATGGCCTCAAGTCTGTGAGCTCTGCACCACCTAATAAAAATCTGGAGTAATAACTGGCAAGTGGAGACTTCGAGGTGGGAACTATCACGGCATACTTGGAGGGAAAGTCGGACGAAAATCGGAGCCGGGGAACCCTGAAACTGGGTTTGTGAAGCGGCTTGCGAATTACCCCGGGCCTCGCAAGGCGGGGAGGAGGAGCCAGGGGTGCACCGGAGGCCTCCTCTATGGTTGCAGAGACTGGTGAGTGCCGAACCAGCAAGGAGAGAGGAGGAGCCCCCTTATAGACCGGGCTCTTGATCAACTGGTGAAGCGACTGGCGGAGTGGCTGACATCCTGATGAGAGGGGAGATGCAGCAACTACTGTCGGGCCCCCCCTTACTAACAGCAATGGGTGTTCAGCGAGCATGCAGGGTCCTGGGACGGAGGTTGCCCTTGCCCGAGGCACCCGGGGCAGGGACAGTTTGCCACCAGGAATCGAGCCCTCACATCAATCGACAGTGGCCCTGGGGCTACGCGGACACCGACTTGTCTGGGTCAAGGAGCAGTGGGCCACGGACGACTGTGGAAGAAGCGGTACTTAGACCAGTGGGCGGGTCCTGGTTGATGTCCACCCAGGGGCCACGAGTAGATGCAGAAGTACCATAGAGACCAGAGAGCATAGACAGCCTGATGGTGTGGGTCCTGTGCTCTGGTGACCCCCCCGCCCCCACTAAGCAGACAAAGGTACTACACAGCGGAGGAGCGATTCGAACCCAGTGTGGGTGGCAATCCTGTAAAACAATAACTTTGGCGATAACACAGACCCCTCCAAGCAGCAAAGCCTGGGCAGAACATACAGGCCAGCCAGCGAGATGTTGGAGCGAGACTACTTCAGTGGCATCCGCCGAAGAGTACCAGAGCTGGGTTTGACCCGGCGGAGAACACCTCCTCCCCCTGCAAATGGGGAAGAGAGCTGAGCCTCCCAGCTCTGCTGTTGTCTCCTGCCAGCATGCAGGATTAGGTATGGGGTATTGGGGACACAGCAGCGGTGACACATCTCTCCCTGCATACATCTGAACTTACACCAGACGAAGGGGTGCGGAGAGGCAGCCCAGCGGGCCACTAATACTAACATAGAGTGACACATGGCAGGGGAGGGCATAACACCGGTGGAGGAACGAACGGTGGAAGGTCCTGTGGGGAAGCGCAAAGCACGCATAGTCGGAGCTAACGGACGCCGCAGGAACACACTGGGCATGTTGGTTTGAGCGTGCTAATGTGGGAGGGCACAACTCATTCAAGACTTGGGCCAAAGGCACCACGGGATACTCCAGATCACAGGAGTAACAGCACTGAGATGACAACTCAGTACAGAGGGACCTCAGTGGGCACAACTGGATGAATAGACGCATTTGGTTGATGAAAGTAAAATGAGAGACCCGGTTCGGAAGAAGCACGCAAACTACTTTGCGCCCTCTTCTAAGACGTGCAGGGGCTGTGTGCGATCGCGGCTCACAGCCATCCTTGGTGCACCAGGGCCACGGGGTGGAGACCATATCCTGTAGCCACTATAACACTGGGGGGCAAGACACCTTGCAGGGTGCGCCACGCAGGCTGGAACTGAATGTGCTCTCCACATCGTCAACAGGCAGTGGGTGAGAGGCTAACCTGTGAACCTGTGAGGGTTGCGCCTTCATGGGCGCCCCTGCTGGCCACACTGGTTATCTGCCAGACAGGTAGGGAATGCTCAACCACTGGCCTGGAGTCACATACCGGGACCCACGGGTGATGTCTGGACACCAACAGGTTGCCACTGTGCTACCGCAACTAGTATCACTCAAACCCGCAGCGGCGATGGCCGTGAAGAGGGAGCCTGCCCACGACCACCGCTGCGACCCAATTGCATAAGATTTTGAAGCTGAGAACGAGTTTAACCCAGAACCCACGGATAATAGAGTGGCGGAGCGGGTCCATGGAGGAGAGCGCTGGTCGGGTACCTGTGGGTCAAGGGTTCAGTCATGAAACGCAGCTTTGATGGCGTACATTACGGGGAAACATTGCATCATGGGTTTGGTCAGAATTGGCAAAAGCCTGCCGCCCGCCCTGGACAACGTCTCATTGGTGGTGGTGGATAACCTGGACAACGTCTCACTGGTGGGGGTGGATAACCCCTAAAGAGCTAGCACTGCTGCCGCTGATGTTCACTCGTCCACTGATTACCCCTGACGATGTCCGAATCAGGGAAAGGTGGCAAGCATCAGGCCAAACTACACTTTGAGTGACCCGCTCCAGTCAAGAATAATAAAACAATGGAGGCCTCGTCGGAGGTGCACTCTCAAGCCCCAGCACAGGACCTGGCGGGCGTATTTCAAGACATTAAGGAGATGTTCATGCAGCTGAAATCCAGCATTCAATCCTAGGATGGTAAATTGGACTCCCTGACATGCAAGGTGGACCACATGCAGGTCTGCTTAGACAAGCACAGTGAACGGCTGAAAGAGGCGGAGAGGAGGTTCTCAGAAGTAGAAGATGTCTCCACATCCACCGTCAGGGAGATGCCTGAAGTCCGAAGAGCCCTGAAAGAACTTGTGGATAAGCAGGATGATCTGGAATCCAGATCAAGGAGAAATAATATCAGAATCATAGGTCCCTCAGAGCAGACAGATCGGAAAGATATGGAGACCCTGGTAGAGAAATACTGCGAGAAGCTCTGGGCCCTGAGGGGTTTCGGAACATTGCATCGTGGAAAGAGCGCACCGGATACCAAGCTGAAGGAGACCCATTCCAGTAGCACCACCACGCCCAATAATAGCATGATTACTGAATTACCAGGACAGAGATGCGACACTACGCAAGGCTCGGGAGAAAGGGACAGTTCACTACAAGGACAGTACAAACTATTCCCAGATTTCTCGGACAAGGTACAAGCATCGAGGAAAACTTTTTTGGAAGTCAAGAAATTGCTGCGGGACCAAGGAATGAAATATGCTATGCTGTGTCCAGCTAAATTATGAGTTGAACACAATGGCTAGGCGATCTTCTTCAATGCCCCGGAAGAAGCAATGATGTTCCTGGAACTACTGCTGAGGAGCCCCAGACTACGAGGGAACAATGACTGATTGATCCTAGCGGAAATATATCCTTTTACAAGCCTTAGTTATGAAGCTTACAGTGATATGCCCTCAAAATGTTGGGGGGATCTATGGTTCATTCAAAGGTGTTAGGAGGTCGGGCTCATAACAGCCCCCCGAGCGAAGGCTGGTTACAGCATATGTTTAGAAAAGGGAGACAGCTGATTAGTTGGGGTGATCAGCGAAGGGAGAGGGGGTAAGCTCAGGGGAAGGAAGGGAGGAGGGGCACTCAGGGTTCACTGAGTTGGGGTTGTCACTGGGGGAGGAGGTGACACAAGGTACACCTACCACGATATCCACAGGTTTCCCGGCATCTGGCGGAACCAGGCTACAGGTGCGCACTATAATTTGCCAATCAGTCATGCAGCGGGCAAAACTCAGGAGAGAGAAAAGGTTACCACTGTTCAGGAGCATGGGCTTCACTGGAAGTGAGCCAGCTTTTTCTGTTAATTGTAAGACATGGGCACACTTAAGCCCTGTGCATGGAATATAAGGGGTTTGAAATTCCCCACTAAATGCAGGGAAGTACTGCTGTATATGCTGCGCCATAAAGTAGGAATTGTATTTTTGCAGGAAACTCACCTCACTCCAGACACGGAATCCAGGATTGGGAGAGCTGGGGTCACAGGTACTCATCCTCATACTCGTCATATGCGAGGGGGGTGGACACCCTGATAGACATCACAGTGGGGTTCCATCAAACTGCAGTAGTGAAAGATGACGGGGCAGAGGCCTCATCGTTCAAGGTACCATCCAGGGGGAGCTGTATATGCTGATTAACTACTATGGGCCCAATGTAGATATGGTGGGCACATTAGAATGGGTGGATCGGCAACATGGGGAGTTACCACATGGGAAGATCATCTGGGTGGGAGTTTATATTGCAGTGATGCAACCGGCACAATATCAGACTGGGGGTTCTCAGGGATCAGCGTATAGAGGGACTGACAGGTTATAAGGCATGACCATCTCGTGGGATGTTGCTGATGTGTGGTGAGTCCACAACCAAGTAGAGACAGTACACATGCCACTCGAACCCTCACAGCACAGCATCAAGGATAGATTTCTTCCTGATATCACACTCCCTAATGGATCGGGTAGTGGAGGTGGGTATTCACGCACGTACCCTGTCTGATCATGCCCCTGTCATGCTAGAAGTGAATTTAGCAGGGAGGAAACAGGGAAAAAAACCCTGGTGCTTCAAAAGCGAGGGACTCACCGATACAGTTTTTCAATGCAGTATAACCATAGCAGTAGAGGTCTTTTTTTAAGAGAACGTGGGTTCAGTACAGTCAACAGGGACCCTGTGGGGAAGCTTTAAGTGCGTTTTGAGGAGGGAATGCATCTCCAAGGAGGCAGGGATTCTGAGGCAGATCAGGCGGGAACTAAAACTTAAGGAGAATATTATACGCAAGTTGCAAATGGCATCCCCGAACCGCACGGATCGGGAACAAGCCGAGATCCGGACCCAACTACAAGAGTTTCAAGACTTAGCACTACGGGAGGTGAAGTATTTAAGCAATCGATCTAATGTGCACTAATATGGGGAAGGGCATAAACCGCAGCAGACTTTGGGTAGGGTAACCAAAATTGATGAGTTTAATGGTTTGAACCAGGCCATAGCAGACGATCAGGGGAGAGATTGTTTCGAACATTACAAAATAGTACAGCAGTTCTTCAATTTTTATAGTAATTTATATTCTTCTCACACTAAAGCCTCTCACTTACGACCTAGAGGCATACCTAGCGCAGGTGGCCCTACACCTGTGCTCCAAGGACCAAAGGGAAAACTGAACCGCCCACTGGCATTCTCTGAAGTGATGAACGCCATGAAGTCTCTGTCAAATGTGAAGTCGCCAGGACCTGACAGGATCACAGCAGAAAAACATTACGCTGCAAAGCTAGGACCCCCACCTACTGGAAATGTATCAACAAAGTCTGCAGAATGGGTCCCTACTGGAGACACTGAGGGAGGTGGTGGTTGTAAAACTGTTGAAGCCAGACAACCCCCGCAATGATTGCTCATCCTACTGACCAATCTCGCTAATTAACTTAGATAACAACATTTTGGCAAAAATCTTAGCATCTAGGTTATCGCCGCTGATGCTGGCAATGGTTCGAGCAGACCAGGCAGGCTTCATCCCGGGATGATCCACTTCCCATGGTCTTCGTTGGATGTTTGGGATGATGGCGGCAATGTCGCCGGAGGACCCGGTGGTGGCGGGTCTGCTAGAAGCCATTCCTGTACACAGTGCTACGATGAATGGGACTGGGTGCAGAATTTATCGCTATGATCAAGCTGTTATACACGCAGCCGGTAGCCAGGGTGAGGGTGAATGGCCAGATGACACCACAAATGTCCTTTGAAAGGGGAACCCGATATGGATGCCCGCTATCACCACTACTCTTTGTTTTAGCGAATGAGCTATTCGCAGAACGGATACGGGAGGAGCCCATACACTGAGGGGTGCAGCTACATACGCATAGGATAGTAATCTCATTATACGGGGACGACATGGTGCTGTTCGTTAGGGACCCAAAATTCAACCTGGATCCGATAATGCGGGATGTCCAGAAGTTTGAGGAAATATCTGGTCTGAGAGCGAATGCCTCTAAATCGGTACTTTTCCCACTGATGGAGGCAGTTTTACAATATCAGGATGGCTGGGGCTTCCAGTGGCACATGACTCAGACCCAATACCTGGGTATCAATATTGCTACGGATGAATCAGTGGTGTACCATAGCAACTACCTAAGAGTTCTGGATCAAACCCGAGCAACAGTGACACGATGGACAAAACTCCTCCTGAATCTATATGGTCAAGTATCCCTATTAAAATGACACTGCTCCCCAGGTTCCTTTACATGTTTCTGAATGCCCCAATAGTGGTACCCAGGGTATATTTTTGAGGTGCGAAGACGGTCATTTCACAGTTCTTTTGGGTGGGGGAACACCTCAGAATATCTTGGGACATGTTAGCAGTGTCGATCTCCGCACAGGGCCTGGCACTACCGGACCTTGAAATATACTACTATGTAGCACATGCGGGATATCTAAAGCACTGGTATGACATACAAGGGGACAGGAGGCATGTGGAAGTGGAAAGAATGGTAGCAGCACCGAATCTTCTCAGATCAGCCATACTCACAGCACCAAGTGGGGCGCACTCACCATGGTATCTAGTAGAAGTCACTTGCAGTGCATGGGTACGTCTTGAACATAAAAAGAAAGGGGAGGTTCTCTATTCCCCCAGGGTCCCCATGATACATGTGCCCGGAATCCTGATCACAGCCAAACCAGGCTTTGTGGCTTTGATGAAAAGGCTGGAGATATTGAGCTCCAGGGAACTCTTTCCAGAGGGGAAATGTGTGACATTAGAGGGGCTAAAATAGAAAGGGGTAATGTCGGCTTTGGACGTATTTATGTATTTTGGCTTACGGGTGAGTCTGACCCAGGTATTTACTACACTTCCGACACAGCCCCAAACCTCCCCCATGCTGGATAACATTTTGCAGGGATTGGTGGGTGGCAAAGTGACACCTGCGCTGTACGCTATGTATATGAATACCGAGAGTAAGGCCCATATCGTGGCGAAGGCAATATGGGAAAAAACCTTGGGGAGGGAAATCCCAAAGGAAGCATGGGCATTTTGCTGTATGGGGATCAGAAAGGGAGCCATTAACACGCGATTCAAATGATCCACTTCACATGCATTCACCAGTTCTACCACACCCTGGCTAAGCTAAAGGAATACTACCCAGACACCACAGGGAGATGCAAAAGGTGCAACACTAAACAGGCAGACTTCCTTCATGTGTCCTGGAGGTTGCCCGGCTGTATGGCGATATTGGGAGGAGGTATTTGACACTATTAGTGACATAACGAGCCAACTGATACGCTTGGATCCGTTAACAGGCCTACTGGCTTACACCAAAGAAATCCCCACGCAGACTAGGAAACAAGTTAGTCTACTGTTTATACTAGCCAAACTGCAGGTGGCAATGCATTGGCGAGGTCAAAGGGCCTGAGACACTCACAATGGAAATTAAATATAACATACTGCTTAGATATGGAAAATGGTTGGGGGTCGCTGAATCAAAGTCGAGGCAGTGTCGGCAATATGTGGGATGCGTATAAGCAATATCTGATCCAGCATTCTGGGGATGCCGCAGACGCTGCACCTGCAATAGGAACTGACTGTTCATCGACATGAGCGATGCATAAAATTGTGAATGTGAGATCTAAAGAGCGTTTGTGAATGCGTGCTATTGCCATCGTACAAACACATGGTTGATGCGACTCAGCACATGGGACAATAATGCATCAGGACTCATAAACAGTAATAAATCCCTTAAATGGTGAGGGTGTACCAGGAGGGGAAGGGCAATACCAGCACGCAGTGCTGACTGTTTGTTTTATTGTTATTAAATGCTAAGAAAAAATGTTTAAAAAAATAAATACATTTAAAAAAACTGTTACTCATCTTTGGGCGGTGCATGTCCTCTATCATATCAAAACTTAAACCTCTATACTCATCATACTTGTTCTTAGATTGTCTTTAATATTCTTGGATATGGCACATATGATTTTGCATCTTATAATACATTTATATTCATATTCTGTGTCACCATATTCCCATTTAGTGGTGTATTAGTGTGAATTCCCAATATTGTGTTATTGTCCCCATCCTAATATGTACACTTGCCCCAGGTAAACCACTCTCGGGTATCCCCCTTTTATATGTTCCATATACAATTAAGCACTAAATATACTGCTAACCCAAACATAAAAATACAGAACACTTTCAGTGTGAAATGCATCCCACACATATATATGGACAAAAGCATGGCAGTATGAGACCTTTTTTTCACTTCACATCATACATTATAAACAGGTGCATGAATAAGTAAATTCACTGACATTCTGAGAGAAAAAGAAAAAGAAACAAAGATAAATAAAAAATAAAAAGAATAAAAATAAAATAATTAAAAAAGCAATTTATTCAAAATAGTAAAAATATACCAAAACATTACTCAAAACATCTTTTAACCCTTTTACGAAATTGTATGTATAATCCGAAAACATATACACAGGGTGTAAATCACTCTGCAAATATAGGTCCAATTCTAATAGACACTACTCATGGACTAATGTCATGCTCCTTAGTGGGAGTACGGCATCAGTAGCCCTTCGAACATTGGAAAAGTGTACTTAATATCGCAGCTCCCGGACCTTCAGTGCAAATGGAGTGGCATAGACAATGGTAAAAGGCCCATTGTATCGCAACGCTGGTTGATTCTTCAAATTGCTGTGTTGCTATCAGTTGAGAGATACATGTAATGGATCTAGTAAAAACAGTCAGGTAGTCCTTAAATTCCTCAACCAAACCAGATGCTACCCTGTGAGTATCACTGGCCTTCCATACTGGAGATAGAGGCATATGCATTTGCCTGCCTGTTACCACCTCATGTGGTGATAAATGATGATCCTTACAGGGCTGCATGCGCAAACTGAATAAAGCAAGGGGGAGACAGTGCACCCGATTTCTCTGACGGGTGATACATAACTTAGAAAGTTTTGCTTCAAGCAATCCATAGATCCTTTTGACAATCCTGTTTGCCTGTGGGTGGTAAATTGTGCACATCTGATGGTTGATGCCTAGCAACTCGGTCACTTCCTTAAAGAGTTCATTAAAGAAACAGGTGCCATTATCTGACCGCAGCACATCACAGACACCCCAACGAGGAAAGACCTCTCTCACTAAAAATATGGCAGCACATTTAGCATCTGAGTGCACACAAGGACCCATCTCAACCCACCAGGAAAAGGGACATACCACAACAATCAAATATCTACACTTATTGCACCTCTCTCCCATGTCAGCATAATCAATATGGAGCTCTATAAATGTCCCAGTAGGTCGCGTTAAGGAACCTCATATTATTCGTTGGGTATGACCAGTAATGCAAGTTTGGCATGTTATGCAATTTATCACCACTTTAGTAAGCACTTCCTGGAAATTGGGAACAAACCAAGCCTCCTGTATACTTGCAGCAATATATTGTTTTGACAAATGGGATGGATGGTACAACTGGTCGAAGGCAATCAGCAACCGTTTGCACGGCATAACAACTTTACCCATGCTATCCTGCTTCCATAACAAATTGGTAGGGGACTGTGTTCATTCTTGCTTCTGCCACAACTCTTTCTCCTCCTGTGGAGCTTGACCTTGTAGTTCAATAATCTGCGCTATCGGAAGGAAGGTGTATGGGGCTGGCAACTGTTCCCATCTCTGCGCTACTGATTAATCTGAAATGACAGGCACAGGTACATACGTGGCCTGCTTGGACACCACATCCGCTGCAACATTGCTGTGAGAAACTGTATCTATGTCATTGGTGTGGGCGGCGCATTTAACCACTGCCGTCATGGAGTGCTTGGAAAGGGCATCGATCAATGTATCCAATAATGCTGCATGTTGAACTGGGGACCCATCAGCCCTTCTGAACCATCTCCGTTTACAACTCACGAGCCCAGAGTGCATCATTGTGGTGACATAGGCTGAGTCATAATAAATAGTCACTCGGAACCTCTGGGATGCTAGCAGCGCCTCAATAAGCGCTATAAGCTCTGCTTCTTGAGATGAATAATGCATGGGCAGCCTTTTTTGAACTACCACGTCATATACAGGTCCACTAGACGAACATCTGCCACATTAGTATGTCTCAAGTCTGTCCCCTGGTCAATAGTTGCTGAGCTGCCAACGAAAAGCACTTCACCCCGCTCACCCTCGAGTGGGCTATCTTTTGCTTTTGGTATGTACTCCTCTTCCCGCTCAAATGTTACACAGTCATGCCTCGCGATGTCTTCCTCCGTAAACAGTTCTGTCAGCAAAGTAGCAGGGTTTACTGTCTTGCACCGCACTATGCAGATGTTTGGGGTTGAAAGAATAACCTCATACGCAGATGCTCAATGTGTGGTTAAAGTAGATTTAGATTGTTCAAGAATGGCAAATACTGCATGGTCCACATACAATGTTATGGAACACTGCATGGTAATTGTGGGGCTTTTTTCAATTGCGAAAGCAGCAGCCGCAAGTGCCTGCTTACAAGGGAACTGTCCCTGCATTACTGAGCCTGGCATCCTGATGTAATAGGCCAATGGCTTGTGGCCCATAGAACTCTTTTGAGTTAGTACTGCTGTCATCATCTGACCATTAGAATGGGAGAACAAGTACAACTCTTGAGTGTAGTCAGGGGTTGCTAACACTGGTGCAGTGGAGATGACCTCTTTCAATTCATTAACGCTTGTAAGTATGTCCTGTGTCCATGTTATTTTATAGTCTGTCTTCTGTGCTTCTTTGAGGCTTTGCAACAAGGGCCTAGCGTATGTGGCATAATCTAGCATCCACGCCCTGCAATAGTTACACACCCCGAGAAACCTCTGCATTTCTTTGACAGTTTTTGGCTGGGGAACTTTGCGCATTGATGCAGTGCGTTTAGGCCTTATTTTGTTTCCATGCACAGATATTAATTGTCCCAAGTAAAGAACTTCCTGGAGGCAGTATTGTAACTTTGCTTTGTCCCTTTTGTACCGTTTTTATGCTAACAGCTGCAAAGCCATGACAGAGTTATTTACTGTCACTGCAAACTAGCAACTCGCTCACATATTGAATGATAGCGCTGGGTCCTGTATGTTTCCTAAATCTGCGTGTAGTATTCTTTTAAAGATAATAGGGGATTCACAGTATCCCTGTGGCAGTCGTGTGCTCGTACTGCTGTCCGCCATGTGTAAACGCAGTGAGGTATTGAGAGTTTGGGTGCAGGGGTATGGAACAGAAGGCATTTTTTCCAGTCAACAACAGTAAAATGTGTTGCTTGTTTTGGGATGCTACACAAAATGGTCGCAGGATTAGGAACTACTGGAAATTCTGCCTGTGCAATGTCATTCAAGGAGCAGAGATCCTAGATCATTCTCCAACTTGACCCCTTTGTCTTTGTCTATATAGCCATGTAGCATGGGGGACTGGAGGGCACAATAATTGCTGGGTTTAAGAGTGCAGAAATGTTATCTCTTATTCCCTCCTCTGCTTCTTTGGACAGTGGGAATTATTTCACCCGGGGCAATACTGCACCTTTCTTGAGTGTAATTCGTATGAGTGCCACTCCCTGTAAGAGCCCTACATCGTGGGCACCGGTTGTCAATAACCTCTGAGGCACTTGTTCTAGATTATTTTCAGTCAAAGCGGGCGCTGTTACAAGGGCCATCAAGGAACATTGTACTGTACGATACTGCACCATTATCTTGCAGGGTATGCAAATAGCCAACACTATCTATCCATCATCAACCTGATCCTCAAACAATTCTACATTGGTCTCTTCTTTTAGGGATACTGTTGGCTCAATACACAATACAGTGAGCCACTTGCATCCATCTGATCGGTCCCAACTACAACAATCCTTTTCTCGGACACCACCAACACTTGCAGGTCCATTGAGAGGATTGTCCCTGCCACAAGCTCTGGGGTCACAACGGGTCTAAAGATGAAATCAGATGATATCCAATAACAAACCTTACCCATTTGGGGCACTGCATCAAGTAAGACTGGATTCTGATACACAAACATATCAGCATGAACAGTAATGCCACGAACCACCACCTCCCCTTCTCTGACATGTATTATCACCATTGCTGTCATAGCACACACCTCTGGGGTAGCACATATTATTCCCTGATCTGTAAAAGAGATGGTCATTTTTTATTTACTTAGGAGGGCGCGCCTTAACACATTTAGTGTTGAGGTTTCCGAATAAAATAGAGATGCACGCACCACTTTGCCTCCTATTTTGATTACTACATCTTTTGTAAAAGGAACCATTGCCAAAGCCCCAGAGAAGCCCTGCTCCTCATGAGTTTCAGCAGAAAACTGCAAGTTTCCTTCACTAATGCAGGATTTGGTTGCACCCATGTCAACCATAAAGATGATTTGTTAATTTCCTATCTCAGTAGGTTTTTCTCATCTTGGTGGGTAGGCACGGACAGGACTGGCCATGTAAGAGCTTTCTCTGGGCTCTCCTAGTCAGGATATGTATTTGTAACTGGGAATTAAAAAGGGTTGCCTCCCAGGACACTCACTCCCCAATAGTGTGTCACTGTCCCATTAGGAACGGCATTGCATAAGGGCATTGGGGTGCCATATGATTGGCTGAGCCGGTGCCTTTTGTTGGGGCACCGGGTGTGCCAGGCAACTGTATCTGAGGTGGTCATGGTAGCAGCTGTGGATAATCTATGGTATTGACATGGGCATCAGGTGTGCAGGGAAGTGGTGCTGCTGCAGCACTGGGTCCACAAAATGATACATTTTTCCGCATCCCAAACACTGAACGGGTCCCGCTCTGCCTCTCGGACCCATCCCTCCAAATCCGACTCTGCCCCTATTCCTCCTTCCACACTGCTGGCCTCCGTAGTACCACTCAGTGTACTGCAACTGAGGTTCAGTGTTCCAATGCCCTGCACCGTCCAAAACGCTGCTATTCTTGCATCCATTTGTGCTGCTGCCTGCTCTGCTGAGCCTGGTTATGTAACTGCCACTACCGCCCTTCAACTGCTATTTTTGCAAATTTTTTTAAAACCAGTTTGGCTTCCTCAGCCTGCACCCTCTGTGCGGTTTCCTTTTCTCTTTCTTTGATCCCTTTACAAGGATGTATAATATTAGGCTGTATTTCAGCCCACTCTTTTGCCTCTCTACCCACAATCTTATCGAGAGCCTTTTGCACTTCCATGGGCAATCCCCTTTTGATAACAAAATAGAAAAGTGGAACTGATTGGTCCCTATGTTCCCTCGTCTCTGCCCTCCAGATCTCCTGTATTTTCAAAATTTACTGGGCGGGGTCTTCATCATCCCGCATTGTATTCTGCATTATAGACTGCAAATCTACTGTATCAGGGTAAGCATGCTGAAGTGCAGCACACACCTGTGCTCTGATGTTGGTTTAATCTCACAAAAAATACAAGTATGCGCCAGCAAAGAACTCTGCTGCATGGAGCGCTCTGACAAAAAAAACATGAGCAATAGATTTTAAAACTACAGAGCATCATGAGTGACATACATTACATATGTTACAAATCCAGGTAGCTGGTTGGTGAGACCCTATACACACATAGCCTGCTCCTTACAGGATGAAAGGCAATTGGTCCCAGCATTCTCTGTCTATCTTCTTCCATGTCGGGATCATCGTCTTCCGTCATCGGGTACAATGGCTCTGATTGGCAATTTTAGTTATCATTATTTCTTAGCTTCTACAGTGCACTTAATACCAATGACATGAGCGAGACGGATACTTTGGAGGTCGGGATGACTTTCTCAGAACTACATGCACCCCCGCTCCAATCTCAGACATGTTGCCGCCTCAACACTTTCCCAACCGGAACTATCCCCATTTTGAGAATCTTGATATACGAAAATCTCACACCATATACAAAATACAGTTCATCTTAAGTGTTCCTATCAGTCCTTCGCCCCACCCCTCTTCTCACTCACTCCCCACACACACACACTCTCCCCACACACAACACCTGCACCACTTCTTCCACATGCCCTCCCTTGGACCCCCGCTACCTACACAATACAAGTTAAAACACTAAAACAAGCTAAAAAAATAAATTAAATAACAACCACTACTTTTTCTTATTTCCACACCCAAAATATATTGGGCACAGGAATGTCAGCCCTCTAATTATACAGAGCCCCATCTTCCGTATTCTCTTATTTTATTGAGCGAGGCGGATGCTTTGGAGGTCGTGATAACTTTCTCAGAACTACGTGCACCCCCGCCCCAATCTCAGACATGTTGGCGCCTCCACACTTTGCCAACCGTAGCATACATTTGTGAGCTTCTCCCCTGGCGCCTCGCAGCACAAATCACATGAACTACTGGTGGGGGAACCCCTGCTCTCTGATCTTCTTGATCAATTGGTCACTTTACAGTTTTATTGCAAGTGGTTTTGGGATGGTCAGTGTTCATAAATGTGTGTGTCCTGGGCTTGGAGTTCTCAGGCCGCTATAACTGATAGATCTGGACGGTGAAGGCCTACAGCCCCCACCTCCCCTTTCTCATGGGATAACTCTTCAAAGACCCATTCCGGCCCTCTTTTTGCCTTGCAAGGCACATTCCTTCTGGGCTGCATGCACTTCTG
Source organism: Ambystoma mexicanum (assembly GCF_040938575.1). Classification (NCBI taxonomy): domain Eukaryota; kingdom Metazoa; phylum Chordata; class Amphibia; order Caudata; family Ambystomatidae; genus Ambystoma; species Ambystoma mexicanum. The sequence continues at coordinate 721,421,969 of NC_090934.1, forward strand.
ATAATACATAATAAAGAACTGTGTTTGTGTGTATTCAAGAAATTAACCTTCTGCGAAGCTACCAGGGCTGCAAGCAAAGAACGCATGCACACCCTTCTAACCCTCGGGACTGAATGTAAGTGTACTAGCATAGCCATGGCACTATGCCTCAATTTCAAAATGGCATCTAACTTTTAGAATGGAGTTTCATTACATAAGTGATACTACCATTGCAATCCACTATCCCTCCACCACAATCCAGCTTCTATAAATCAGCCCCCTCCCCACTCTCTGAACTCCCCCACTGTATCTCCTCCTTCAATCGCATCATCCTGACTCACTGAGGGGCCTAGGACTTTCCCTCCTGCTACCCCAACAAACAGAAGAGTCGCTTCCGTGTGACTGGAGTGCGTGAAGAGGTGTCCAGAGTGTCCACCCTACCTCTGACCCAAGCTTGACAACTTGTGTCCATTTAGGGAGTCCTTTTGCAGGGTCCTCCTAAATTGTGTTATATCCTTCACTAATCTTATCCTAGAACTGAAAGTATCCTGTGGGACTTTGCTATTCTGCTACTTTGTAAGACTTTGGCTTCACTCCTACACTGACTTTTCTTTTCATATAATTAGGGATTGGACTTTCAAAGTGTTAGATGCTAGAAAAAGTGTCTCTAGAATGTTAAGTTCTGCTGCTGTATGTTTAACCAAACTTTTTCCTTCCTAAAGACTTTATCTGATGTGGTTTTGCTAACTAAATACAATTACTGTATTTCTGTGAAGTAACACGAGTGCACTGTAGTACCGATAATACAGTAGAACTGTCATCAGTTTCAAACTTTGTAACAATTGTAACCGCAAGCAACTACTACTGAAGTAATCACATTTGAAAAATATTATTTAGAATTCCTGTGTGTGTTGGTTTAGTGAATTAAGTATGTATCTACCTTCCTTGTGTAAATAATAATACATGTATATTTGTAATATAACATTTAATGTGCAAGTGATTCTTTGGTCTATTTTACTTACTGGGTTCATTGTACTTACCTACAGCTCACATCTTCCTCTATGATAAGCCTGGCTGCTCTGACATTCTACCAAGATCCTTTGGGTAGTACAGACATATACTAAGAGTTGGGGACCTGTTTGCCAATGGATAGTTTTATGAAGTCTTACATCAAGTAACTTTAGGAAAACTCCCCTAACACTGGTGTTACAGCTGTGGGATTGAGTAGTGTTGGATTGCATTGACTCCTGGTTGTACCTCTGTCCAACAAATTCATCCACAAGGCTGGGTACTATACTGTGAACTACTAAATCACTGTAACAATGGAAAACGTTAAGGCTGAGGCTCTTATCAATCTGACAGTAGATAAACTAACATATATGTGTAAAGGGACATGCTTTAGTGCAAAAGGAAAGAAAAGTAAACTGATCAAAAGTTTGTTGGATCACCAAGTTACTGTGAATAGGCATGTAACACCTACTCCCAGAATGTATATGAATGATGATGATGAAGGGCAAAGTTTTAGTCTTAGTCCTCATCTTCTAAGAAGTGAGGAAAAAGGTGATGTGGATGCTGATATGATTATTGATCCACCTCCAAACCTCCTCATCTCACAGTTACCTACTTCTAACACGTCAGCAGAGCTGGTTCTAGAAAGTGAGAAAATGAAAATGCAGCTTAAGTTCAGAAAACTGGAGTTATCATCTTGGCTCCCCTTCTGTTTCAGAGTTGTCATTGCCAGACACCTCCAGGTTCAGGAGGCCTCGTCTCCCAAAAGATTTAGTGAGTGTGTATGATGTAAAAGCTGATATTCTGGATTGGCTGGGTACATTTGGGTTTACATCTAAAGTGCAAAGTATAGGTGAGAGTGAGCTTGCTCCATGGGTTATCAATAGCGTCCCCAGAATGGGTGATGCTGTGATGGAGTTGAATGGTGCTGATAGAGAGGATTACCAGATGGTAAAGACTGCTCTGATAGCCAGGTTTGGGAAGGACCCTTCCCAATATCTGAAAAGGTTTAGGGACCACAGTGTGAAAGATGGAAGCTTGTGGGCAACTTGGGTGTGTGAAAGCCTGAAAATCCTAGATGGGTGGATTAAGGACTACAAGGTAAACACTTATGATGGTATGAGTTGTCTTGCCATGCTAGACAATATTGTTCATGCCTGTTACCCAAAGCTGGACAGCACCTTGCTGATTCCAATGAACTAGCTCCCAAGAGGTAAGCACTAGCTGCTGGATTGTGGGTGGACAACAAGGCTACTCCCAAGGATTCTGGGGCTCCTCACAAGAAAGAGGATGGGAAGAAACATAAGAAAGATAACAAGGATCATTCCAAAAATCCCCCACCAAAAGAAGGGAGCAAACATAACAAGGGTACATTTCCCCATAAACAATCTTAAAGGGCTGGTGAAACCTCTGGACCCAAAACAGAGAGAGGCTATCATAACCCCCCATTCCAAAAAGACTTTTGGAAAATGTGTAGTTTATGGGTCTGGTGACCATGTGAAAGGAGATCCCAGAGGTAAGGGTACACCTTCAGGGATCCCATCTGTCTCCTTAGCCTTCACACATGATGTGGATGTATCAATGGCAGGTATAGCTTTCACACTCAGGCTGAAGAACCCATTGGTTTTCAAGCCAGAGTTTCTTTAGTATCTTTGGGACTGTGCGAACAACAGCACATAGAAGTCTATAATTCCATTCCTGCTAAAACTAAAGAATATTATAAGGACAGTGTGCTTGTAAATGGCCAGGACACCACTGCCATTAGAGACACCGGGGCCCACGTAACTGTGTGTAGATACAAGTTTCATTCACCCTGAGGAAGTTGCTAAGGATCCCAAAAGTCTTACCAAGTTAGCAGGAGGTCCAGTCCAGATGTATCCCATTCTGCCACCCATCATTAAACGTAAGGACATGATTTTAAAAATCACTATAAGAGTCCAGTCTGAAGTGCCTAGTAGGGTACTGTTAGGCAATGACTTGACGTGAAGGGAGCTGCCAAGAAAAGCAAGGGAGAGAACCTTGAGAGACCTTCCAACTGAGACCGAGGAGAAATCCAGAGCCTCCAAAGGAAAGAAGGGCCTCAAGCTCAAACCTTCCTCAAAGAAGAGAGTTCCTGTAAAAGAGAAATTCTAGGCCACACCTGTGACCCCACAACCAGCTGAGGTTAAGTTGGCGACAGAAGAATCCCCTGAAGAGCCATTTTCTGATGAGTCAGAGGTGAAGGAGATTCAACACCGTCTAGAGGATCTGGATCCTACAGACCAAATGCCATATCATATCATATCATATCCTGACCTACAAACTTTTCTTTCAGAAGGTGGACCCTCAAGGACAGATTTTAGTAGGGGGACAGAGAGAGGATCTCTCACTCCAGAAGGTCTGTGTGTGCAGGCAGCTTCTCATAGTGAAGAGAAATAACCTGGGAAGCATAGGCTCTACTGGGAGGATGGACTCCTCTACAATGAACCTATGACATCTATTCCTGTGGACCTCAAGAGACTGGTGGTACCCCAGGAATTAGCCCTTGAGGTCCCGCTGGCAGGTCATTTCAGTTCAAAAGGACCAAAGAAGGGATGCCATTGTACTTCTACTGGCCCAAGATGGGTGCAGAGGTAGAGAAACATTGCAGGACTTGCCAGACTTGACAGTTGTCTGGCACAAGTGGTTCCAAAAATGTGGCACCTTTAGTGCGTCTCCCAGTTGTGGGAGTTCTTTTTGAGAGAGTGGAGATTAATATTGTTGGTCCCCTAGACCCTCCAACTTCTTCAGGCAACTGATTTATATTGGTTGTAGTAGACCATATCATACCAATGCGAACTGCTACAGCTCTGGCAGTGGCTAAGGCCCTACTTTTTATTTTGACCAGAGTAGGATTTTTTAAGGAAGTTGTATCCCATAAGGGGTCGAATTCTATGTCCCACTACATCTAGGTCATGTGGAATACCTGGGGGGTCATCTACAAGTTATCTACATCCGACCACCCTCAAACAAATGGTTTGTTACAGAGGTTTAACAGGACTATCAAAAGCATGATTGGTGCTTTAGAGGAATCCCTTAGAAGAAAGTGTGACCTTCTAATGCCATGCCTTTGTTTTGCCTATAGATAGGTGCTTCAAGCCGGAGTGGGCTTTAGCCCCTTTGAGCTCCTCTATGGTCATATAGTCAGAGGCCTGTTGGCACTGATTAAGGTGAGTCTGGAGAGTGATGCAACCCTTATGTCAGTACGAATGATTGACTATGTGCTAGGCCTCAGACAGAGGATGGCAGAAATTATGACAGAGCCTTCTAATAACTTGACAGCTGGTCAAGCTCTGGTCAAACAATGGCATGATCAGGAGGCTAACATGGTGGAGTTTACTCCAGACCAGCAGGTTCTCATAATGGTTCCAGTAAGATAGAGGTCCTTACAGTAGAAATGGTGTTAGGTAGAAACCTGTGCAGGTCCCTTAGGGACCACTGCAAAAGATTTAAGACTACAGGTGTTGGCAGTAAACCCACTTGGTAGCAGTCTGTTCCACCCAGATTTACCTGGTAGCTGTGGCTGAGCAGTCAGACTTCCCTTAAGAAGAGTTAGGCAGTATGCAAAGTATACACAATAGGCACTCAGATACAACAATACAAGCAAACACTGACCAGAGCTTTGGTATCAAAGTATATAATTATTTATTTAAAAACACACTGTGGAAAACACTCCAGCACTCTTATTGTAAAATATTCTAAACACAGTTACTATTATAATATATACACCCCTTTTTCCTTATCAGATGAGTCACTGTAAAACACCACTTATTTTCATACAGAGGTGAGCGCTTAACTAGATGGCACGCCAATAAGTTTGTGAGAAAGGGAGGAAAAAAGACAGAATATGGAAAGGTATACCACTCTAAGATTCAGGAACACTGTTAGCAAGGCAGAAGAGCAAAAAGTCACTGGTGAGCCAAAGTCCAAAGGCTGGGCCCCCTCTTAGAGAGAGCAGAACACAAATGCGCCCACGATCACACAGTTACACTAGGCTTAGAAAGTCTTGCAGAGGGTTCAAAAAGAGTTTAGAGAGGCTTAGGAAAGTTTAGCCAGGGTGTCCCAGGCTAACCCAGGTTCGAAAGCCAGGGGCTAAATCTACCCCGTACAGTCGGTAGCAAGGGAAGCCAGGCGGGACACGGTATCTTAAGTGGGAAGGATCCTCCAGCGGTGGCAGTTGTGTAGTCGTCCAGGGGAAGAGAAGATCTCGACCTGGAGGAAAGATGAAGGTCATTGCACTACCAGGGAAGAAACCAGCCGTGGAGTTTTCCGGTTAAAGGTGGTACCTTCGTTTCGCGGTCGTGGTAAAACGTGGTGTCCCGGTTGCCGGGGTGCTTGGCACAGGCAAGGCGGCCACGAGGTACGTTGGGAAGGTGAAAAGACGGTGAAACTGGTTATCCCCACCAGTGAAAGGAAGAAGACTCTCCGGCGGGAGATCTCCTCTGTCGTTGGGAAAAGTGGTGAGGCGGTCCAGCAGGGCTCCACCGGTGGTGGTGTTGTGGCAGGTCGGCTCAGCTTCTCCCTGGTCAGATTCTTAGGTCCTGTGGCGACTTCAGAAGTTCCAGTCCCCAAAGCCCTGCTTTTATGCAGCAAACCCCCATTCACTCAGCCTAGCTGTCACTCAAACATGCTAAGTGGTGAGCCGGCCGGCTCACCACTTGGGCCAATCAGGATGGAGTGTGACTTGAGTTGCCTAGGCAACTCAGTCCAGGGTGCCTAAATTCCCCTCCACCCCTCCTAAATACCCCAGACAGAGTGGCACCACTTTGGAGGGCTTATGTGGAGAAGCCCGCCAAAAAGTGGAACAAAGGGCTCGACTTGGGTTGGAGTCACACAAGAGAACACAAACGCCATTTTAGAATCAAGTTTTGGCAAAAAATACCAACCGGAGAATTAACATTATTTAAATAAACCGGCGGTATGTTCGAGGCTACCGTAAATAATTAAATAAAGATAGTAGCCTACAACAATGGGAAATCCTATAGGAAAATATTTGCGGTTGAATATAAAAAGTAGTATCCACTGCCACCAGCCAAAACTCGATCAGGGGGGACGGAGACATGCAACCTCGACTAACAGACCCTGGGGCAATCGAATTGCCCAAGCCAGTACGTCCACAATATGATGGTTTGTACTGGTTCTGTTCAGAATTTAAGACTGGTAAAGTCAATGGTGACTTTACATGCCATGGGAGACAGTAGTCAGTCCCAGGGTATGGAGTCTATACTGGGGGGCCACTATGACACCCCTGTGTCACTGCACTGAGGGTGCTGTGTAACACACATCACAAAAACACATGGAGCCCTATGGGGTAAAAGACCCCATAGCCCATTAAACACATCTAGATCCAAAGAAACACACTCAAATCATGTCCAAGAGTGAGGGTAAAAGAGTCTCACTCTTGGCAGGAGAAAAAAATAAACCCCAAAAATCCAGCAAAGCTGCTGGGGGACTCACTAGGTTAGGAAATTCAGCCTAAACAGAGAATTCTCCCTAACAAATGGACAGGACCCTTCAAGGTTGTAGGCAAGCTTGGAGAGGTCAACTATTTGATAGATTTGGGTAACCCCGATGAGGCCCCCAGGTTCTTTCATACCAATGGCCTGAAGGCTTATGTCTCTATACCAGAGATCAGAGCTTTGCTCATAGCTTCTGATCAAGAAGAAGAAGAGAGTGCGCCTCACCCAGATCTTTTAAAGGGACACCCTTCAGATGGGTCTATAGAGGAGTTAAACTCTCTTGTAATTTGACACTGCAGCAAAAAGCCAATTGCCCCTCTGTTCTCACTTACACCAGGCTTGCCCCTTGGGGCCAGCATGACATTGACACCAGTGATAGTCTACCTGGAAAAAGCAGGGTCTAAAGGGTGTCAGATCCTATGAGGAATCACATTAAAGACGAGGCCAACAACATGCTTGACCATGGAGTAATTGTACACTCCACAAGTCAATGTGCTAGCCTAATTGTGGAAGTGCCAAACGCAGTTACCAAAGAACCTTTTAACTATAGGGCCTTGAATTCAGTTACCAAAGCTGATGCCCATACTTTGCCATGGACAGATGAACTGGTGGATAAAATGGGCTCAGCAAACTTCCTCAGTACTTTTCACTTGACAAGTGGTTATTGGCTTATTGCCATGATTGACCATGCCAAGGAGAAACCTGCATATTCTACCCCAGAAGGTGTGTACCAGTTTAAGTTCATGCCCTTTGGATTGAAAAATCCACCTGCCACTTTTGAGAGAATGGTAAATCATGTTCTGAATGGGTTAGAGAACCTCTGTACAGCATACGTGGATGTCATTGAAGTGTTCAGCCCTATCTGGGAAGAACATATTATCCACCTGGTGTTGCCGGATCTTCAGTAGGCCTATCTGACCATCAAGGCAAGCAAGTGCCAAGCTGGTCAGAGTAAAGTGGTCTACTTTGGACTTGAGGTAGGAGGAGGTGAGGTCAAGCCCTTACACAGCAAAGTACAAGCTGTACAGAACTGGGCCACCCCTACTACTCAAACTTGGGTAATAGCCTTTTTATGACGTACAGGATATTGCAAGAACTTCATTGAGAACTATAGGACCATAGCTTCTCCTCTGAATACTGTGTCCTCTCCCAAGTACCCTAAAAAGGTCAAGTGAGATGAGGACTGTGAAAAAGCATGTATGGGGCTGAAAGATGCCCTCTGTAAAGCTCCAGTGCTGAGAGCAGCATATTATACTCTGGCCTTCTTAGTTCAGGCTGATGCTTCCAAAACAGGGATAGGAGCAGTATTGAGTCAATTTGATAGCAAAAACAGGGAGCATCCCATCTGCTTTATTAATTGAAAACTAAAAGATAGGGACACCAAGTGGGCACAATTGAACACAAATGTTTTTCTGTTGTATGGGCCTTAAAGAAGTTGAGGCCATACGAGTATGGAACTACTTTCAGGTTTCAAACTGACCACCAACCCTTAAGGTGATTGATGCAGATGAAACGAGAAAATCCAAAGTTGCTCAGGTGGTTCATTAGCATTCAAAGCTTTGACTTTACAATGGTCTCTCCGGAAAGTATGACCGACTGGAACCAGAGATCCACCCATGAGTGGATTAGATCCTCCTGTCCTTTAGTCTGGGGGACTAGTGTTAAGGAGATTTATAATGTTTATGTTTTCATCCCCTCTCCTAGTGAGACCCCCAGCACTTTCTTCTGGACTTCTGGACCTTTTTCATTCTATCCTGAATGACAGGAGTCTTTTTCCCCTCATTAATTGTTATTTTCTCTGATTTATGGAACTCTGTTCTCTGTGTTTTACCTTTACTATGGAGTCTGCTTTCCTCTATATCTCTTTCAAGGCATCTGTTTTTAAATGTTGTGGCACACAGCACCCTATGTGCAGTGTTGCTGGGAACCCTTTGGGTTCTCTTTTGAGACTATGATTTTATCCTTACTAACTACAGCTCTTATGATAGAGGGATATTGTGTATCATTAATACAAGGTTATACTATGATAGATTGGCACACACAACCTTAGGTGGAGTGTTAAAGGGATAACTAGTATCTCCCTTCTCTCTGCTCCTGTGACTTTTTAGTCACAGTGACAAGTGACAACCATACATTTATGGCTGGTGGCAGTGGACATGTACTACCAACTATTGTGCTATTTCTTACTGCAGACTATATTCACAGTGTTGGTTGTGCACAATAGGGTCGCCTATGTTCTAACATGGTGGCGTATTTCTTTTTTCTCCATTTCTCATGTGATTGCCTTTTGTTAGCCCTTCTTTTGCCATTGTGGGAGGGGGAGGTTTGGGTGTGTGTTTTGCCTTTGGCAGGAACCCTTGGGTGTTCCCGCCTAAGTTCCAATGTGACTGGGCAGGTAGGATGTAGGGAAGGAGTTATTCACTCCCCTGCCCTTTGTCTGCCAGAGTGCCTGAATAAAAACCAGTTCCCGCGGCGGGGCTAATTGGATAGCCACCCGCCCCTTTATGTAAACTGCTGAGAGAGTTTTCAGAGGAGTGTGTGGGAAAACCGAATAAAAGGTGAGGTTCCTGAGGTGAAAGGCAAGTCGACCACTGGAAGAACCAAAGTTGAAGATGATCATAGATGCACGCAGACCGTTTAGATCACTGTGAAGCGACCTCTGCTGTCCTGACCCAGTTTCCTAATTGACAGAGGAGCTTCAAAGAGGATGACTCCTTCCCTTTGGCTGGTGGGACCCACCAGACATGAGACAGACTACAAATTGAGCCATCTCCCGAAGTTCTGTGCTTTTGTAGAGCTGCAGACCGCGAGTAGCAGGAGACCTCCAACCCATCCAACCCATCCAACCCATTTGCAGTTCAACGTCTTTGCAAGGCTGAATCTGTCCAGAAATGTGTGAGCTCCAGTTGGACCTTCAGAGGTATGATCCCACTCATCTAAGTCCCCTCACCCTAGTGCAGGTCTTCATAATCGAAGAAAATTGACCAATTGAATAGCGTCCTTTGTTGGTACTGAGACAAAGGTGCCAAAACAGCAGACTGACCAATGAGACTGAAGAAATCTGTGCCATGTGTCCTCTCTCGGGAATGCTTCTGAGACATCCCATTCAGAGTCCTTCCTGTCATTACCAGACAAAGGAATCAGGAGAGTGGGTCCGCCGCTGCTGCACGGAGAAGAATCCAGCTATTTTTATTTCTTCTATCCTAAGGTACTGTGGGGGGAAAGATATAACTTACCTTGAACCAAAGAGTCACTTCAGTGTGACTGGAGTGCGTGAGAGGTGTCCAGAGTATCCACCCTACCTCTGACACAAGCTTGCCAGCGTGTGTCCCTTTAGCGAGTCCTTTTGCAGGGTCCTCCTAACTTGTGTTATATCCTTAAGTAATCTTATCCTGGAGACTGAAAGTATCCTGTGGAACTTTTCTATTCTACTACTTCGTAAGACTGTGGCTCCACTCCTACACTGACTTTCTCGTATAGTTAGGGATTGCACTTTGAAAGCATCAGAAGCTAGGAAAAGTGTCTCTAGAATGTTAAGCTATGCTGCTGTGTGTATAACGAACATGTTTCCTTCCCAAAAACGTTATCTGGTGTGGTTTTTCTAACTGAATACAATTACTTTATATCTGTGAAGTAACACCAGTGCGCTGTAGTACCGATAATACGGTAGAACTGTCATTAATGTCATACTCTGTAACAATTGCAATGAGAGCAACTACTATTGAGTTAATCACCTTTGAAAAGTATTATTAAGGATTCCTTGGTGTGTTGGTTTAGTGAATTAGGTATTTATCTACCTTCCTTGTGTAAATATTAATAAATGTATATTTGTGATATAATTTTTTAATGTGTAAGTGTTTCTTTGGACTATTGTACTTACTGGGCTCAGTGTACTTACCTACATCTCACATCTTCCTCCTATGATAAGCCTGGCTTCTCTGTCATTCTACCAAGATCCTTTTTGTAATACAGACTTAAACTAAGAGTTGGGGACCTGTATACCAAGGGACAATTTTATAAAGCCTTACCTCAAGTGGACTTTAGGAAAACTCCCCTAACAGTAACCCTGATTGATGAGACGACATTGTCATTAGGCACAAATTCTCTGAAGTGTCTGTCACCACTGATTGTTGGGGTAAACAGGGTTCTGTGGTCATTGGCTAAAAAAACTCTGAAGCCTCAAATAGTCGTAAGGATGCCAACCATTGCCAAGTCAGAAAGAGTGATTGAGGTATATCTTCAGAATGGCTGTGTCCTTAGTGTCACTATCATTAGCAAGTGTCAGGGTGAAGTGCAGGACAAAAGGGCGAAAAAATTATTAGAGATTCGCTTAGCTACAAAGAGGAAATGTGAAACACAGGTCAATGATAACACATTAAGATTCTATTCAGATAAGGAAGACACAACATCCTGTGATGTCTCTGTGTCAGATCAGAAAAAGGTATGTTTTAGCCATTGCTGAGAAACACATGGATGAAGGTCAGGAATATATACCAGTGCGCATAGATGGGTATCGAGAGATGAGTGATGCAGTACTGGCCCTTGAACAAGAAAGATGTTTTATAAATGAGAGAATATTTCAACAAATAGTTGACAGAAAAGAAATACCAAATGTTACCATAAAAAGCCAACAAATATTCGGACTAGGTAACCCTGATCTGGGATACAGAATTGTAGGGAGGTGCATGCTAGAAATAGAAATAGGATCCAAAGGCTTAAATCAGAATGTGTGGTTAATAAGTGGAGCTAAGGCCAACTTCTATCTGGGGGATGATATCATGCACGAATGAGCATGGTTCTGTATTTATAAATCAGAAGGCTTGGTCCAGACTGGGTGGAACACCATATGAATTTGAGAATAAAAAGCAAGCTATTGTTGTGCACAAATAATGCCATATGCAGTTGAGCTACAGGTGAAAAGGGTGTTTCCATTCCTGCATTCACAAGGCAGTTTACAGTATCATTGAAACCTAGAAAGGGACAGAAGATTATGCATTTGTGTGCATCAATGAAACCATGAGACAACAGGGAGTAGAATGTGAATACACACCACTGGAAGAAATTGTGGATGGTCCCATCTGGATATTAGTAAATAACAAAATATGTCAGGAGATGTATTTGAAAGAAGGTACACCAGTAGAGATGGCAATTCAAAAGTCATACTACACTGCAGATTTGAACAACACTATTATTGGAAATAGTCCTGAAAGTTATTCACTTTACAAGATGAACTGCCTGAGATTTTAGGCGCCAAACCGAAAGGGTTCTTTAGAATACAGTCAGTATATCCTTATGAAGCAAAAACAAAGAGGTGATTGCTGGAAGGTTTAAAATTAATCTTAATAATGTGGCAATTGTTCTCGGCCTGCCAAGCCATTACACAAAGTGAAAGACCATATGCAAATCAGGATTGGTCCCATCCCCAAAGGGGCAGTGCAGCCCAAACTGCTAGGTCACATCCCTTCTGCACACGTGGGGGCCACATGCATCCCCAGACATGTTTTGGCCTCATTGGACATCATCAGTGAGAAGTTGCTTAGGTCTCTAAGTCGAGCAGGCATGGGACCCACAAAATTAAGATTTCTTTATAGAGATAGCAGACCTATGCATGTCAGCAGCATTGTATCAGAAGCAGAACTCAAATAGCAAGACGATTGCATATGCCAGCAAAGCTTTGTCACAAATAGAAACTAAACTTAATGAATGTTAAAAAGCACTATTGACAACCGTTTGGGCATTACAACATTTCCACCCCATTTTTCAAGGAGAGCGGTTAATTGTTGAAACTGCACATCAATCTCTACAATCTCTACTAAGTAAAATGATCAGATCAGGAAATTTAGCCCGATAAAGGATTACCTCATGGACATTTACATTGGCATTACAAGGGTACCCTGTAGAGGTGAGATATGGGGAAAATAACGAGAAGCCAGTGGCCTAGGGGCTTGTAGAATTACATGATTGTACATTTCTAGGTATCATGGACAGTACAGAATTGGGAACTGATTTGGTTGAATTTGATGAAGAAAAATGTAGAAATATCCCAACTGTGTATGTGGATGGTTGTGCATATCATGTGAGTAATGACCCTGAAAAAGAGTTAGTGGCAGGAATCGGAAATGTCTGGGTAAAAAATGATGACATTCCATCAGTGACCAGTGACAAGTTAAAAGAAATAGTGATTGTCACTGACTCTGACTATTCCCAGAATTGGTTTGTGGAATATCTACTGGGATGGAAGGCGAGAGGGATGCATGGCCGAGAGGGATGCATGGCAGTCTAATTCAGGCCATTGATAATCTTGCTTGAGAGAATGAGATGAACATCCACTGGAGGAGAATTAGGGGACACTCCAAAACAACAGGAAAAGATAAGGAAGTGTGAAGCAAGACACAGACAACAGATTAAAAATTCAAACGAAAATGTTTTTGTTTTTTTTTAAACAAAAGTTGTTTATTAGTTTGATTAACAAACTTTTTACAACAATTTCAGATTCTTCATAATAATTCATAATTCATTTTACGTATCATAATAAGAAATTACATTCAAAATCCAATATCAAGTAGGGATGTCAGCATCAAATGAAATAGTGTCCCAAATAAAGTTCTGAGCTTCTTCCAGCTCTGTGCTTACTTTCTAGCTCTCATTCCTCAAGTTCAAGAGAGTTCCACAATGTCTTGGGGTTCCCATCACCAAGTTCAAGATAGTTCCACAAAGTCACTGGGTTCCCTTCCCCAAGAAGACAACACAATTCCAAAATGGGAACTCTGGTTCCTTTCCCCAAGAAAACAACACAGTTCAAACTTGGTCAGGATTCTCCTTCCAAAGGACACCAGCTTGCTAACTTGTACTTAAGGTCAGTCTCTCAATATTCAAAACCAGTTCCAGGTCATCTTTATACTCCTTCTAGTTGTTGTTAGTTCATACATATTTCTTTATTCTGCTTCACCTCAGCAATCTCAGATACTTGTAATTGCTTTTCATATTATTTCTTTGGGTTTCACAGATAGGGTATATCTGGTCTAGGTGCAGTTGTCAGACCACATGGCCCACCCATTACAGGTCATGCAACTGGTCACCCTAGGCTTGCTTGTCCACACAGGTTCTTCTGTTGCTACACCTGTGTTCTGGTTCACCCTCACTTGGCTCTCTGTTTGCCAGCCTTTTGGATTTGCCACAACATGTTTTGTTATACAGTTCACTTTGTGGTGCTCTTTTCCCTTCACAACATTGCTCTCACACTTCTCAGCAATGTTCCATAGTTTACATTGCATTTCATCAGATTTACACTTAACTTGCAATATATCAGTATTTGTTCCTCACACCAACTTGCATATTGGTTTATCAAAAGCTTTCATAAGCTCATCAAAAGCTTTCATTCAGTTTGGTATTCAATAGTTTCCAGTTTTTATTTGCCCACACTTTGTAGTAATCATTAAAAACCATTTACTTTTGTTCACCTTATCTTTCACATTACTTCTCATTCATTCGGCATTCCCTTTTTGCCAGGTAACATCCCCAGGAGCACCGCATTTGGAGTGATCCCTTTTCCTCACTCACCAGTCTCTGGCGTCTCCTATAGGCGGGTGTCACCTCCTGTTCTGCTCCGCGTACACTGTCTCACTGAACGACGAGCGCTGCTCACAGTTCACTCCTCTCTCTCTGTCTCTCACTCTCTGTGGGTTGCCAGCAGCTCCGCACGGATGCTGTGGGTGACTTCCAATGATTGGATTTCTTCTCTGGCCCACAGCTGCTGATGCAGGTACCGACCAGTGAGGCTCCCAATACTGTGGCCTTTGCATGGCCCTTCCTGGCCCCGGTGCCACAGTTCCTTCCAGTTCTCGCCGGCAACCTGGTTTCTCGACAGGACCACCCTCGGCTGCCTTATACTTTCTCCTCTGCACGCCTCCCTGTTGGTCTCCTTCTGATCTCTCTAGCTCCACCTTTTATACACCTGCAACCATTTAACAAGTTGCAGGTGTGAGTCTTCAGGCCCAATTTCCTGCCCAAAATTAGTAAAGCACTCTGGACATACCTGACCCTTAAACCATCCTCTTCCTCGTCTCAGTACTAGAGGGGTGAAAGGATTTGTTGGTGTGCATTACTCCTAGTCACCACTTCCTAGTATCAGTGATTCTCCCTCCCATCTCCACAGGGACAGGATCTAAAAGTGATGGCCTTTGCATGGCCACCTGAGAAGAGGATCCAAGTGGAACAGGTGTGAGGATACCCTCAGGTTTCTCTCAGAAGGTAATGATAAGGCTGATCTATTGCGCAAAAAATAATAGGCAAACTCTTTCCCATTGAACACTCGCTCAGTGAGATACAGGTAGACCTAGTGACACGTTCCAAATCTAAAGGGGTAGACAATCAGCCAGTAGTTCAATGTAGCTTTGACACACCTGATCAGGATTATGACCATGTTGGTCAATACACGTGCGTTGAATTACACAGTCACACACCTGAGTCACAGGTCATTTGTTGTCAGGCCATTGCATCACAGTGTGTTTTTTATAACAGCACCTAAGGATACTGTGGTAACAGTTGGAGACCTAACATTGTTACATGTAGATGGTGATTTAACGGAAGGAAGAGTAGAAAACATAGTTATTCCAAAGAAACACATTGCCTATGCATCCAAATATAGAGTATGTCCTGAAACATAAGAATGCACACCATCAAGTTGAATATACATAATGATAACATCACAGTAAGTGACCTGAGGTTGGCGGAGGGAGATATAGATGTATGGAAGATGTGGAAGTGGACAGAGAAAGGTTTGATCATTTTAGATATGTTTGTAGTGGTTGTTGTAACATGGTTAATGGCACTTACAGTAGGAAAACAATAAGAAAACATGACAATGCAGCCATGGAAAAAAAGGAAAATACCTGTGAGTGTGGCACAGACGTTCTAGCTACAGAGACTAGTGATTCTGCAGAGTATCCATGTTTGGATCAGTGTCCTGCGCAGAAAAGGGGGACCATGTTAGAGAAGTTATGAGCTTAAGAATTTGGGGCAGTGTAAGCTTTAACATTTCAACTTAACACTTAGAATTGAGGGGGGTGAGTAGACTGGGTTAGTTTAACTTAGGTCAGGCAAATAGTAGTATAACAGCAGATGCATGAGCATAGTTTGGTTCCAAAAATCAAGTAAAATGAAAAGCCGAAGAGCAGGGCTGTTTGCAGGAAAGATTCAGAACACACAGAGCAATGCAACAGAAGCAAGAAGGCCTTGACACTCATTGTTTGTGTAGAAACAGGAGGGAAGGAAGGAAAAGGGTTAAAGTGAAGCTCAATCTTATTAGGAGATTGTGCTAAATGGAACGCTGCTCAAAGTTCGAAATGGAGCGAGGTAGGTGATAGAAGTTTCTGGCACGTGACGTGGGCAGAGGTGACATCATGAAGAAGATTGGGAAAAGGTCAAGAGAACCTACAGAAGTCTAAAGAGTGGGCGGCGATGAATGAGGAGGGTTGAAATAGGGGCAAAAATGGAGGGGAAAAAGTCAATCTCTGTCATGAGGTGATCTTGCTGGAAGGGCTCTCAGTGTAATCCTGACTAAGGGGCCTTCTGGCTGGAACATGCACGAGGCGGATAGCTGCGTGGGAGTCCGTGTTGGCTGGCAGCTGTGCAAGGATTTCAGTATAGACCATGGCTAGGGAAGATCAGGGTCTGAATCGGGGGCGCTGAGGCTGGCCTAGCTGCCGGAAAAGAAATAATTTAGATCGGGAGTATAAACATATAAAGAAATACGTAGAATCCCACTTGTAGGATAATTGGAAAGGTGTCAGAATGGACATGAAGCAATACTTCCTTAGCCTTACAGTACCAAAAGATTAATGAAGTAAGCTGAATTCAAACTTTTCGGGTGGGAGTTTGTCCATTTTGTGTAGTTTGTTTTGGTATAACGAGCCATCCTATGATAAACTAGGAAAGCAGAAACACAGAAGGCTGAAATCTAAATGTTTTTATATCACTGTAATACTAAATGAATGCAGGGGACGGTCACTTGGGGTTCTAAAAAATCATATGTGCTGTGAATATTGTTCCAAAGTAAATGTTGTTTTGCTTGTGCTTTATATTTTCTGTTTTCATGTGTTACTGCCTATGTGCAAGAAGTGGTGTAACAAGATTGCCTAAAACAAGCTGATGATTACCTATATAAAGTGAGTAACTGAAAAGTGTGTAGTGGTTTTTATTGTATCTAGAGTATGTCTCTTTTTTGCACCCACGAGTAAATGCAGTACTAAGTCTGATTGTCTGTAGATGACATCCCGAGATGAAATATTAAAGTTAGCAAAAAGAAAGAGAAAAACATACTTCTTCCTACACGTTTAAACATTTCATTCCTACTACAGCTATAATTGTGATTTTCTTCTGTGAGGAGCGTTATATTTCTCTCTTGGTCTCAGATTTATTGCTCTGAAGATGAGCTGCCCCTCTTCCATGTATACTCTTCCTGCATTCAACAGAGTTTAAAGTGAGGATTCCCTTTTTTTCTTTGTGAAAGAAATGTTCGGTTTGCTTTTTGTAACTCCTCACTCACCGACTCTCATCTGATTAAGAATCAAATGGGAATTTGAAAAAATGCATTGTACCATCTAAACATACTATTTTCAGTCAGTCCAATAAAACACGGATTTTGGGTGCCAATCCCTTTGCGAAAGGCTTGCAAAAGTGTTTACCAAAAAATTGGAGGTTTTTGACAAGTCTATAACATTGGCTACCCTAATTTGTCGTACTCACCAATGATATTCACGCTTTCAATATATTGAACTAACCTGGGAGGTTGCTGCAACCTTTGAAATTAGCTACTACAAATGAAAGTGATACAATGTATGCCAAAGATCTAGTGTACCTTGCATGAATGTGATTACATTGACGCAAGATACAAAATACCTGCAAATAGCATGACAAACAACTACAAATCAAGACAAAAATGGAACACTTGTTAGTTTCTGGCCTCCACTTATCAACTAAAGTTATAGCCATCCATCCTGAGTTTATATGATTGGATAACCCTATAATTAATCAACATGAAATTGTTAGAGATGATCCTTGATTCTGAGCTCTCTGTGGAACCACATGTGAGCAGCATTACTAGATCAGTTAATTATTATCCAATGATATTAAGACAGACAACTGAGAGCTATACTTGCAGAAACACATTCTGCCACCATGCCTGCAGCATCATAGGAGCAAAACTTGATTACCGTAACTCCCTCTTTCTGAATGCATCACAGCCCATCCTCCATCGCTCTTGAGTATTGTAAAATGCAGCACCCTGAATTGTCTCCAACCACCTAGCCAGAATCACATGGCTTAAAGAACCTATATTGGCTTCCAATAGAAGAATAGAATGATTTTAAATCACTGACCATCGCGCATAAAGGTCTTGATGGAGTGAATTTGACTTGTCTAAAAAAGTGTCAAATGTCACAGTTGCAGCTATCCACAGAGAGAAAGATAATAATTTACCATAGGTATCCTACTCTTCAACCGCCCCGGGGCATCTGGGAGTTCTTTCTCTGTCTTGGTGGCAAAACATGGAATTCATTCCGAGAAGTGATTTGCTGCATTGAAGATCTATACCTTATCCAAAAAATAATTAAAACATCTCTCTTTAAGAGTAACCAGTTCTTACTTTCTCTCCCTGTCAGAATATTCCTTCATGGAATTATTTGTGCATAAAACGATGATTTGCGCGCCCATTCTGCCCGTAAATCCCCATCCGTCAAACAGGATGTGCAGGCAGAATGGCATGCAAATCCCTGTTTTAGACATAAATAATTCCATGAGTCAGGGCCATTATCCTCAGATACCAACGGGTATGAGCTCATCAACAAACCTTAACACAAATAAATACAAATACTTCATGGAAGAGCTCTATCAGGTGCAACGCCAGAATTGAGGCCTGGAAAGAATGTTCAAGAAGCCAACACCTCTGTAACAATGTGATGTTATTTTCTTGTGTTCTGACCAACTATCACCTGCTCCATCAATTAGCTAAATCTGTAAGGATAGATTAGGTAGCCTTTACATGCCTGAAGTGAAACTGTGCACCTACTTGCCCAATACCGTGCCGAGTCTAATATAAGATCTTGACCCTCACCTTCAAGTTCCTGGCCCTCATTGCTCCTGTCTATCTGACTGAGCGTTTGAAGAGTTATGTGCCCTTGCACTCTCTTAGGTCACTAGACCAGGCTAAACTAAGTCAACCCAGATCCCACATGCCAAAAATGCGGGAGGACGACCTTTGATGTCCTGGCCCCTGCTACCTGGAATTCCATCCCTCTTGAATTGAAAAGATTCTGTCTCTTGCAGAATTTAAGAAGAAGCTGAAAACCTTCCTCTTCAATGCACTCCCTATCTAGACTGCTTTGCTTCTGTTCCTGAGCACTTGTCCACTGTCTTGTCTATTTTGGGTGCACCCTGAGACTTTCGGGCGAGTTGGCGCGTTACCAAAAATGTAAAATAAATAAATACTATTAGCATCTCCTTTTGGCTACCACAGAAATGTGATCTGTTATCAATCCTCCTCGAAATGTAAATGGAAGTCCAAATGATTGGCTACTATATGTTCATAAATATCTCATGTTATGGTATGGTTACGTTATGTTATTTTATGTAATTATGGGCCTCATTACATGTTTGGCGACCGGGAAACAGCAATGTACCGACACCCTTTCCGGACTGCCAAACTTTGAGTTTGCTGGTAGGAGCGCAGAACTCCCGGCAGGCTGACCTGGGAGTTCTGACCCCTACTGGCAGTGTTTTCATAGAAGCACCGGCACTGTTAGCAACAGTAGCTGGGTTGGCAGAAATATTGTAACAAATACGGTATTCACAGTGGCATAGGTTCAACGGTAATACTCTCGGGGAGTGACTGTGCCATATCCTAATAGGCAATGGGGCTTCCCCTATTATAAATATGACATTTGACACCAAGCCATGTGGGGCAGTGATACACCTTCATGGCTTAGCCACAGAAGAGTAATCTGCATCCAAAGTAACCACTCAATACGAACATATTTGATGTCAGAAAGCTACTAATGGTGACAAACAACTGCCCACGTTTGTCTCATCTAACGCAATGCCTTCTTCAAACCTGTATTTCAAAAATATGCTGAAACAGAGCTCCTGTGTTGTCCCATTTTGGATTTGAGATGTTCTGTGGATTTCGATGTTTTGGCTGATGTCATTTTGCTGTTCTATTTAATACAGAAGCTAATTTTCCCATTAAAAATGCAGCACTACCAGGAGCAGATTTGCAGATAGACTCGGTTCTGGTTGCTAGGGCTGGCAGAGTATTCAGTCTATGCTATATGGAACAGCCTTAACATTTACAGTGGGAACTAAATTCCAAGAGGTTTTTAGTTTGCTAAGTGTTCCCCTGCAAATCCCATAGGCCTTCACCGACAGCCATTTGGGGGTTCTTGATTGGGGATCCCAGGGTCACCTGGTGTTACCCCTATCTTCGAGAATCTAGGGGCAGAGTTCTGCTGAGAAAAGACAGGAACCAGTAAGGGAAACAGAGAAAAAAAAGTTGAAGGTGCACATCCTATGAGTTTCAACCTTCCACCCAACCTGTAGCCTACTGCATATATGTTGTCACCACGAAACTCCTCTGTGATGTGCATTATGCAAGCCAGTGCTTTACGTGGGCCAGGGCCAACTGGAGCTAGGCCCCGGCAGTCATCAAAAAGTGGGGCTGACCCGGGGCCCTGCCGGGGCCCACCGGTCTCAACACCCCATGGCGGGACACATTATCCCACCATGGCCGTAGCCCTGACGGGAGATGCACCCACCATTTTAAAGTCAGGCAGCTGTGTGTCTGACAGAAGTGCTAGCCATCCACAGCATCGCTTAAAGTGGACGTTGTAGTTTCAGCAATGTAGGGTGTAGGGTCACAAGAGTAAGTTATGATCCCTTTGTTTCCCCTGCCCAGGTCACTGACCCTCGGCGAACCTGCGGCCTCTGTGATCTAATCAGCAGATTAGATCAAGGAGCCCCCCGGTTCACAAAGGGTCATAGACACCTCCGGCTTGATGATCTAACTGCTCTGCAGAGGAGAGCACCAAGCCTGAGGCGTCTTTGTCCATTGCGAAAGCTTTATAAAAGATGGCTTGAAAAGTACAAGCCATCTTTTATAAAGCGTTGTCGACAGACAAAGACACCTGAGGTTTTGTCTGTCCTCAAAGCTTTATAAAAGATGGCTTGAATTGTGTACGTTTCAAGCCATCTTTTAAAAACATAGAAATATGTTACATATTTCAATGTTTATAAAAGATGGCTTGAAAAATGCACAAACCATAGTAAGGTATGCTTACAAATACATAAAAGTTTACATACCTGTATGTATTTGTTTGCCACCTTACTATGGTTTGTGCACTTTTCAGGCCACGCCCACCATGGAAGTCCCATCCCCAAAAGACCCCCCCTCACAATTTCTTACCCCACTTAAAGCACTGATGCAAACTTCGGCTCTCTGATGTTTGGTACTACAACTCCCATAACCCCTCTACAGTGAGTAAGCTGGCTAGTCTTGATGGGAGTTGTAGTCCAACACGCCTGACGAGCCAAAGGTTGCAGACCCCTGCCTTATAATGATGGGGTGACAGTGTATGCAATTTTAATTTGCATCAATGTGTTTGTGGTAAGCATGGGTGTGTGACTATGCAAATGCACAAGAACTTGCTTGTTTAAAGTACCATTTAGAATGCATGAGGTAACTGGAAACTGCAAATGGAGAAGCAGAAAGCCAGAGCTAAACACCTGTAAATAAGTCACTCTGTGACCATGAACGCTCCAGCACGTTAATGTTAATGTTAAAGGATAATTTTACCGCACACTATCACCACTGGATGGTCCCCTGGCGCTCTGACGGCTCTGAAAAAAAAGGGGAGGGGGGTGTGAGTTAGTAGGAATAAGTGGGAAAAGTGCAAGAGAGCAGTGATGTGCTGTTGGCGGCTTCAGCCCGGTAACTCTGTTGGCTGGGCTTGGGGTGTTTTCCAGTCGGTAGTCGTTGTGTGCTGTTGCGCGAGTCTATGTGTGGTTTGTTTTGTTGATTGCAGTGTGGTGAAGTTTGTGCGGATTGTTGTGTTGTAGGCTTGTGGTTGTGTTGGTTAGAGTTTGAGAGGTGTATGCAGAGGGGTGAAATTGTTAGTGAATTGGTTAATTGGCATTGCTGTCAGGAAGCGAGGCACTAAACGTACATATTCTCTCCAGGTGTGTTGTGTGAACATCTCCCCATCTCCGTCCAGATCTGGGACCGTCCAACATTCACAGTCTCTTTCACACATGGTGTCCACTCACATTCATAATCTTGCCCAAGTTTGGCCCCGACCAGTGGTCGACGTGAGTGGGAACGGTCGGGAGCGGTGCTCCTCTACTTTTTTTAATTGCCTTTATACAGCTCCAATAATTTTATTTTAAAAAGAAACCGTTCCGGAATGGTTTCATTTTAAAATAAAAGTGCAGGAAGAAGTTGAACCTTGCACTTTCAGTGCACTGCACTGAACGTTCCCTTAAACAGCAGGTGCAAGTGTTTGGGTGTGTGTATTGTGTGTGGGAGGGGACATGGTGATGGGATTTGTGGGGAGCGGGGGCAGGCCAGCACGGGACATAGTTCCACTACTTCTTTTCCTACACTTCGACCACTGGCCCCGACCACCTACCTTAAACCTGTCTGTATGCAGGGCAGGCAGGCGTTTGTGCATCCCTTGAAATCTGGCCCAGAGAGCATTCCCAATCCAGTCGGCGCGCGGCTACTCCATCCATGTGTGGCATAGGTCGGCATTCATCATCTTATTCAGTTGCTCATGCAGGCTACTGCTCCCAGCCCCTTTGCAGCGCGGCACATGCCAACACTTGCAATTACGTCCAGGGGCGGCACCTGACACCATTCACAACTCCATCTGGTCTAGTCCCATGCCAATTTCCACAACTCAGTTCAAGTGTGGCAAGTGCTAACATTCACACAGCTCTATTCAAGTATGATACCTGCTGGCAATTATGGAGTGGGTTTGGTTGTTGGCTGGAGTTAGCTAGGGGTGCTGATTCTGTCCTCATGAGTGTCGCTTGTGTCCTAGTCGACCTAGCATTGTCTCTCTTGTTGTAGTAGGAGTTCCTTAAGTCGGTTCTAGTTTCCTTAAGTCAGTGTCATCCTAAATTCTATCATCCTGTTCTTTGTGCTTCTGTTTGATTGTTTATCTTGAAGTCCTGCATTCTGTTCTGTGGTGAGGGAGGCATGAATGATGTTTTTTTACATCACACATTAAGTGAGTGAGTAAAATATGTATCACCAAGTCTACTTAGACCCTATCTGATTGGCCATCCGCGATGACAACGCGTACAGTAAAAAAACAATATATTTGTCATTTTTTCTGTCGGTACGTGTATTTCTGTGTGCAAGTTGAGCGCATCAATTAACTACATTGTTTACCCACTGGACAGGATGGGGATGCAGAGTAGAGCCGTAATTACCCGAAACACACATATGCATCCACGTATACGGGAGGGAGCGTGTAAAGGCATAGAAAATAACTTGTTTGCGGCTTAAGCACGCGTGTCGTTCATTATAATAAGGTCGACAAGCATCCTCTGGAGAAGCTTCAAGTATTTAGATATCACCCAGGGACGTCACTTAGGGGTCGCCAGAGGTCGCACATTTTTTAATGCAAGTTCCAGCACCATGTGGCTCTTTACTTGTGGGGTGGCTGACTTTCTTGATCAGGCCCCAGTGCCACAAGTCTAACACTTTCAGCACTGACCCTAAATAAGAAAGAATAGGAATACCAAATAATGTGTCTTACTGGAATTCTATACTATCTAGACTCTTAAAGGTTTATTTCAGGGACACTTTGGGGGAGCTGGGGGGGTGTGAGTCACTGATTTAGTCTGTTCTTAAAACCCTCAACTCAGCCTTTCATCCTTCTGAGGTCAATAAATGAGTACCAACACAGGTTGGGTAATATTGGGTGTATATTTTTTCTATATAAAGCGCTTAAGCGTAAGTGCTGTATGATAACACATCATTATCATTTGGCCTTGGCCGCCTGCTTGCATTCACAGTAATTTGGTAATATGGGCCTATACACACTGATCTTAACGATACACATGGCGATCCATTCTTGTATGAAATGTACATCACATTTTAGTGATCTCGTAACCATATTTTTTGTAGTGTACAATGCTATGTGATGCCACTTCCTGTTTTGTCAACGGGTGAAAGGTCGTGTTCCATCGCTTCCCGAGATATCACTTCGTGGTGGGGTTCAATTACATCACTTCCTGAGATGTCATCAGGGGGTCAAGGGTCGTGTGATGTCACTTCCGCTACCCCTGACATTTTGGTGAAATGACGTCACTGATATCACCTCACTAACGTTCGTATATTATAGCAACAGCATGCATGCACTTTCTGTCAATACAATGTACATGTTCATCACAACTGCATAGATGAAATACTCAGTTTAGTGAGGTGTAATTGTAATCCCTGCTATTTTTATAAGTAACTGCTTGTGCGATTCACGGGATATTGTTCCGTCCTGGTAAACTGTACACATGATTCCAGTTATAAGCATATACCACCCCCTAGTGGACATTTGATAACATTGCTAGAGACAAGAAACCGTATCACCCCTATTCGGTTTTTTAATAATCTGTTATATTATGCGTATGAATAAGACACCCCTTTTGTACTAGGTTATTAGCTGACAATTCATAGAAGAACCCCTCAGTGGTTGTGAAGTAAGATGGATAGACTCAAAGCGAGTTATTTTCTGCAACTACCTCCAGCGCCCAACATGTGTAATACACTGGCACTGAAATTCATAGTGGCCAGGCTGGCAGCATTCAGCATAGAATTCTCCACCACCCCCAACCCCCCACTTCCCCTCTGCGCCACCACTTTAAGAAGTACCTAAACGTAATCGTAAATACACGTGTGGTGCTGATTCGCGGAACCAAAAGGACTACCTAGATAAACTAAGGAAAATGTGTGCCTCTCTGCCGTCTCAACCCACCTTCTACCTCTTCACATCTTATGTACACCACCTTTGAATTGCCCCCCCTTTGCTTTCCAGGGTTGTCTTAACGTGGACAAAAGGAGCACCTGACATGGGCCTGCGTGAATCCTTTTAAATGGCACGCCCTGGAACGTCCAGAGACCCCTATCTTAATTATATCGATGTATTGTTGTTTTGTAAGACACCAGCTGCAAAGACGGTGGCTTCATAGCGCCGCACGTGAGAGGGGGGAAAGGCAGTGGCCGAAGTGTATGAAAAGAAGTAGTGGTACTATGTTCCCTGCTGGCCTGCCCTCACCGCGCCACATCCCACGCGCAGTCCAAACCTCCAAACAAACACATCTGCTGTTTAAGGGAATGTTCAGTGCAGTGCACTGAAGTGCAAGTTTAAACTTCTTGCTACACTTTTATTTTAAAAGTAAAGCGTTCCAGAACGGTTTCTCTTTAAAATAGAAGTATAGGAACTGCAAACTTAAACTAAAAAGTAGAGGAGCACCACTCCCAACCATTCCCGCCCACCTTGACCACTGGGGAAAGGGATTGGCAGAGACGTCTACAGCATAGGGCCAGAGCGGCAAGACCCACCTAAAATGTGTAAATGCCCACTCAACAGCGCTCTGTGGGCATTTACAGATGGTAATGTCACTGCGGTGGGCCCAATTACATTAGTTTCAGGCCCCAGTTGGCAAACAATCCTGGCTATGCCTCTGGGGAGAGGGAGAGCCAAAAGGGAATGCAGACCTGCAAAGTCTTTGAATGATCAGGATCAGTTCAGTGCTGAGGCCGGAGGGAGAGAAAAAGGTGCAATAAAATCAAGTGGGAGCACAGCGACCCCTAGAGGAGAAGTAGAAGATGGAAAGTGCAAGGAATAAACGGACCAGCATCAGATATAGGTCTAATAGAGCTTGAATCCACAGTGCTCGTGGCACGGGGACACGATTTGCTGTATTCATATTATTGTTTTAACTTTGTAAAGGCTCGAATGTGCAGTATGTGCCAAATTTTCTCCTAGCTCTCGTGTGTCTGATGTATCTGCGAGAGCACTAAGGCAGTAGCTAGTATCTCCTGCATCCTGTGATGTACACAGTGATGGAGTCAGAATCTAGCCACAGGGTGGACCTACTGCTCCATGTGCGCCTGAGGCAGGAGTCCCCATAAACTAAGAAACTAAGGTTAACGTGTGTATATAATTGCAGTGTTTTTGTTTTCCTTGCTCCTGAAACAGGTCGAAATGTGGCTATATACACCCATCTTCAGTGGTTTGTAAATAGCTGATGTGTATGTGTATGCAGGCATATATGTATGTAGGAATGTATCTGTGTGTGTGTGTGTGTGTGTGTGTTGTTGAGTTTGTGTTACTATCCTTGTGGGGACTTGGGTGTGTAAACATGCACACGCTGTGGGGACTTGATTTCACTGTGGGGACCTAAACCCAAGTCCCCACATGGTAATGCCTTCCAAATGACTTAAAACAACTTAAAAGACATCTGTGCCAATTTTTAGAACTTTTTAAAAAATGGCTTTGTGGGGACCTGTGTTTATTTTGGTGTGTTGATTTTTTACTCAGCTCTGCCCCCGCAGGGTGGGTGTGGTATTGCAGTCATCAACACACGGACAGGAATTTAAACACACTTGATAAATCAGATGCCCTACATGCTTAGGCAGCAGACAGCAGATTCATGGGAACCATTTATAAACAAATACAATTGTGTTTTAAATGGCCTGAACTCTGCGTTTAAATGTAAAATAATGAAATTAAGCTGTTTTTTGTGTATTTTGTATGTTTACAGAATTGTTTATAATTGATATGCAATGTAAATCTTTCCTCATTGATTGCACAACACACTTCCAGATTCATTTCAAGCATTGACTACTTTTGTAATAAACGAATCACAATATGACTTACTTTACTTTCTTATTTTTCTGTGATTTTGTTGAAGTCCCCATAGGGGTGGTGTGTGATGAAATTGAATTCTACACTGTCAAGACAACACATTATGTGCACGGATGTCATCTTGTCTATAGTCTGATATGTGAATTAATTGAATGTTGGCATCACATTTTGTCTGATTATTCAAAAAATATTCACAAAGTTGATGTTTAATTGATACTCATTTGGTTTCCTTACAAGTTGATCTCTAAGGGAAAAAGGTGGCAGTAATGGAATTAGCGCCACTTTGATCAATCTGCTGATATAAGGGTTATTGAAAATGGACACTAATTCCTCTGGTGAAATTAACCCAGAAGAAATGAGCGCTGGAGGAATAAGTAATGAAAACCAGTGATAATTCCCCCGGGGCTAAATCCTCCAGTGGAATTAGAGCTGGAAATAAAAATGCTAATTCCATCCTATCTTCAGGTAAAAATACCGAACGAAACACTGCCAAAAATAGTGGCCAATTCAACCAAAAATACCCAAATGGTGAAGGAAAATGCATTCAGGTGATGCAAATGAAGCCACAGATGCACCCAATTGGCCATACAAGGGTATGTGAATACGAATAGTATGTAATGATGCTGAAGTCCCAATAGAGCTGATATGATGGTACTGAGTCCACCAAAAGGATGGTGTGTGGTCATGTTGAGGTCTCCGTTGGGATGTTGTTTGATGACATAGAGGTCCTCACAGGGATGGTGTGTCATTGTATAGAAGGCCATATAAGAATAGTGTGTATTTATGCTCAAGGTCCCATAGAAATGGAATGCAATGATATTGAATCCTCCAACTGAATGGTGTGTGCTGATGTTGAGGTCCCCACAGGGTTGATATGTGATGATATTGAAGTCCTCACATGGATGGTGTGCGCTGATGGTGAGGTCCCCAAAGGTATGATATGTGATGATATTGAAGTCCTCACATGGATGGTGTGTGCTGATGGTGAGGTCCCCACAGGGATGATATGTGATGATATTGGAGTCCTCACATAGATGGTGTGTGCTGATGGTGAGGTCCCCACAGGCATGATATGTGATGATATTTAAGTCCTCAAATGGACAGTGTGTGCTGATGTTGAGTTCCCCACAGGGTTGATATGTG
The DNA here is from genome assembly GCF_040938575.1 of Ambystoma mexicanum. Lineage (NCBI taxonomy): Eukaryota > Metazoa > Chordata > Amphibia > Caudata > Ambystomatidae > Ambystoma > Ambystoma mexicanum. The sequence continues at coordinate 721,449,498 of NC_090934.1, forward strand.
ATGATATTGAAGTCCTCACATGGATGGTGTGCGCTGATGGTGAGGTCCCCAAAGGTATGATATGTGATGATATTGAAGTCCTCACATGGATGGTGTGTGTTGATGTTGAGGTACCCACAGGGTTGATATGTGGTGATATTGAAGTCCTCACGTGGATGGTGTGTGCTGATGGTGAGGTCCCCACAGGGTACACACAGTGGTGTGTGCTGATGTTGAGGTCCCCACAGGGTTGATATGTGATGATATTTAAGTCCTCAAATGGGTGGTGTGTGCTGATGTTGAGGTCCCCACAGGGTTGATATGTGATGATATTGAAGTCCTCACATGGATGGTGTGTGATGATGTTGAAGTCTCCTTAATGAAGATGTATTATGATATTAAACATTTTGTATGTGGGCTCTTTGACATTAAATGCCTTACAGATATGTAATGCTTCAAGGAAGTAAAAGAGAGGTTTTGTGAAGATGTTGAAATCATTTAAGAAAGTATTTATAGGCCTGAGTGTGTTTTATGTTAACATGAACTCATGTAATGGTAATGTTACATCATGCTCTGCTTAGTACATGGCCAAATCAGAAATTGAACGAAATCTCACCTGACAATGGGGGTGATTACGAGTTGGGCAGTATTCTGTCTGTAAATCCACTGGACTTACCGTTGTCACCACTTAGTTTGGCAGATTTACAGGTGGATTACACGTGGTGGTGGCGGAGTATGATCCCTTTTTTTCATTGGACTCTATGGGGCATTTTTGGCAGAATTACTGCCTAAGGGAGCAAGGGCTAAAGGTCAGTGTGAACAAGTGCCAGTTTTGCTGGACAAGCAGCAAATACAGCAGAAACATCATCTCTGCAGACATCATTCCTGTAGATCCCGCAAAGACGGAAGCCTTCCTCACCTGGTCAAGACCTCAGAACTTGAAGAAGTTACAGAGTTTCCTTTCTTTAACAGCTACTGGAGATTTGTTGTGGGATATGCCAACATCGTGCAACCGCTTGTGGACCTCATCAAAGGATACCTGCCTAACTAGAGGAGCGGCAGGACTACTCTGCAGACCATTTACACCATCCACATGAGCCCTTTGATGATAGGTGGACCGACTAATGCCAGGAGGCATTCAAGGAGCTGAGGCAGATCCTCACTACTTGAGCTCCTCGAATACTCAAACCAATTCTGGGCTACACAGATCCTCAGTTGCCTTGCATCTTGCACATTGATGCAAGTCTTCCACCTGGTGATTGTGTTTTGATCCACAGCCTGGAAAAAGAGTGGACAGAACAAGCTGAGTAACAAGTGGGAGTCTCAACCATTCAACATTGAGCATCAATTAGTAGTGCTGCCTGTCTACTGACTATGGGTATGAGGACAGCCAAGAAACATCAAGACCTTGCAATGGAACCATCTGCTCCAAGTCCAGGATGAGTTTGAGCTGACACTGGCAGTGAGAGAAGAGGACGTGAACCCGACTCTGAGAGTGTTCTTTCGAGACTAATCCTGATCCCATTGCTCCTGGTAAATTGGATGTGGCAGGTTACCCTTACCCATTCCTCCACTGGAATATAGGGAGCCTGACTTGGTACAGGGTTGATCGCTGGGTCAGGAATAAACCCTAGATGAGGCCCCGGCTGATCTTCATCCTGCAACCAGGGAGAGCACGACTGTCATGAAACTAACATAGGATTCACCGGGGGTCCAATGTGAGTTTCCCATTGCCTGATCCAAAGTTTTCCATTCTTTCTTCTTTAGTGCAGGTGCCTGCGAGTTCAGGGATACTTTGGCAGGCCGCAGGGCATGAGAGGGGGTTGGGGGTAACAGGAGAGAGACACGGGGCATGAGCGAGGGGTGGGGGCAACAGCAGGGAGACACGGGGCATGACCGGGGGTGCGGGGCAACAGGAGAGAGACACAGGGCATGAGCAGGGGGTGGGGGGGTAACAGGAGAGAGACACGGGGCATGAGTGGGGGGTTGGGGGTAACAGGAGAGAGACACGGGGCATGAGAGGGGGGTGAGGGGTAACAGGAGAGAGACACGGAGCATGAGCGGGGGGTGGGGGGCAACAGGAGAGAGACACGGGGCATGAGAGGGGGGTGGGGGTAACAGGAGAGAGACACGTGGCATGAGCGGGGGGTGGGGGTAACATCAGGGAGACACGGGGCATGATCGGGGATGGGGGGCAACAGGACAGAGATACGGGGCATGAGAGGGGGGTGGGGGTAACAGGAGAGAGACACGTGGCATGAGCGGGGAGTGGGGGTAACATCAGGGAGACACGGGGCATGACCAGGGGTGGGGGGCAACAGCAGGGAGACACGGGGCATGAGCGGGGGTGGGGGGAACACGAGGGAGACACGGGGCATGAGAGGGGGGTGGGAGGTAACAGGAGACAGACACGGGGCATGAGCGGGGGGTTGGGAGCAACAGCAGAGAGACATGGGGCATGACTGGGGGTGGGGGGCAACAGAAGGGAGACACAGGGCATGACCGGGGGGTGGGAGGAAACATGAGAGAGACACAGGGCATGAGAGGGGGATGAGGGGTAACAGGAGAGAGACACGGGGCACGAGAGGGGGGTAACAGCAGAGAGACACGGGGCATGAGCGGGGGTTGGGGGGCAACAGGAGGGAGACACGGGGCATGAGAGGGGGGTGGGGGGTTAACAGGAGAGACATGGGGCATGAGTGGGGGTTGGGGGCAACAGCAGGGAGACACGGGGCATGACCGGGGTGTGAGGGGCAACAGGTGAGAGACACAGGGCATGAGAGGGGGTGGGGGTAACAGGAGAGAGACACGGAGCATGAGCGGGGGGTGGGGGGTAACAGGAGAGAGACACGGAGCATGAGCGGGGGTGGGGGGTAACAGGAGACAGACACGGGGCATGAGTGGGGGTGGGGGCAACAGCAGGGAGACACGGGGCATGAGCGGGGGGAAAACGAGGGAGACACGGGGCATGAGAGGGGGGTGGGGGTAACAGAAGAGAGACACGGGACATGAGTGGGGGGTGGGGGGCAACGGGAGGGAGACGCAGGGCTTGACGGGGGTGGGGGGCAGCAGGAGAGAGACACGGGGCAAGAGAGGGGGGTGGGGGGCAAACAGGAGAGAGACACGGGGCATGAGCGGGAGTGGGGGGCAACATGAGAGAGACACGGGGCAGGAGCGGGGTGGGGGGCAAGAGCAGAGAGACACGGGGCATGAGCGGGGGGTGGGGGGTAACAGGAGAGACATGAGGCATAAGCGAGGGGTGGGGGAACAGGAGAGAGACACAGGGCATGAACGGGGGTGGGGGGCAACAGCAGGGAGACAGGGGGCATGACCAGGGTGGTGGGGGGCAACAGGAGAGAGACACGGGGCATGAGAGGGGGATGGGGGGTAACAGGAGAGAGACACGGGGCATGAGAGGGGGGTGGTGGGGTAACAGGAGAGAGACACGGGGCATGAGCGGGGGTGGGGGGCAACAGCAGGGAGACACGGGGCATGAGCAGAGGGTGGGGGGCAACAGCAGGGAGACACGGGGCATGAGCGGGGGGTGGGGGGAACACGAGGGATACACGGGGCATGAGCGGGGGGTCGGGGTTAACAGGAGAGAGACACGGGGCATGACCGGGGGGTGGGGGGTAACAGGAGAGAGACATGGGGCATGAGAGGGGGGTGGGGGGTAACAGGAGAGAGACACGGGGCATGAGCAGGGGGTAGGGGTAAGAGGAGAGAGACTCGGGGCATGAGCGGGGGTGGGGGGCAACAGCAGGGAGACACGGGGCATGACCGGGGGTGGGGGTCAACAGGAGAGAGACACGGTGCATGAGAGGGGGGTGGGGGTAACAGGAGAGAGAAAAGGGGCATGAGCGAGGGTGGGGGGCAACATGAGAGAGACACAGGGCATGAGCGGGGGTGGGGGGCAACAGCAGGGAGACACGGGCCACGAGCGGGGGTGGGGGGAACACGAGGGAGACACGGGGCATGAGAGGGGGTGGGAGGTAACAGGAGAGAGACACGGGGCATGAGCGGGGGGTTGGGGGCAACAGCAGGGAGACACGGGGCATGACTGGGGGGTGGGGGGCAACAGGAGAGAGACACGGGGCATGAGCGGGGGGTGGGGAGTAACAGGAGAGACATGAGGCATAAGCGAGGGGTGGGGGAACAGGAGAGAGACACGGGGCATGAGCGGGGTGTTGGGGCAACAGCAGGGAGACACGGGGCATGACCGGGGTGGTGGGGGGCAACAGGAGAGAGACACGGGGCATGAGAGGGGGGGTGGGGGGTAACAGGAGAGAGACACGGGGCATGAGCGGGGGTGGGGGGCAACAGCAGGGAGACACGGGGCATGAGCGGAGGGTGGGGGGCAACAGCAGGGAGATACGGGGCATGAGCGGGGGGTGGGGGAACACGAGGGAGACACGGGGCATGAGCGGGGGGTCGGAGTTAACAGGAGAGAGACATGGGGCATGAGCGGGGGGTAGGGGGCAACAGGAGAGAGACACGGGGCATGAGCGGGCAGTGGGGGGCAACAGCAGGGAGACACGGGGCATGACCAGGGGGTAGGGGGCAACATGAGAGAGACACGGGGCATGAGGGGGTGTGGGGGGTAACAGGAGAGAGACACGGGGCATGAGCGGGGGTATGGGTAACAGGAGAGAGACTCGGGCATGAGCGGGGGTGGGGGGCAACAGCAGGGAGACACGGAGCATGACCGGGGGTGGGGGTCAACAGGAGGGAGACACGGGGCATGACCGGGGGGTGGGGGCGACACGAGAGAGACACGGGACATGAGTGAGGGGTGGGGGGTAACAGGAGACAGACACGGGGCATGAGCGGGGGTGGGAGGCAACAGCAGGGAGACACGGGGCATGAGTGGGGGAAAACGAGGGAGACACGGGGCATGAGCGGGGGGTGGGGGGTAACAGAAGAGAGACACGGGACATGAGCGGAGGGCAAAAGGAGGGAGACACAGGGCATGACCGGGGGGTGGGGGGCAACAGGGAGACACAGGGCATGGCTGGGGGGTCGGGGCAACAGGAGAGGGACTCAGGGCTTGACCTTGGGGTGGGGGGCAACAGGAGAGAGACACGGGGCATGAGAGGGGTGGGGGTAACAGGAGAGAGACAGGGGGCATAAGCAAGGGGTGGGGGAACAGGAGAGAGACACGGGGCATGAGCGGGGTGTTGGGGCAACAGCAGGGAGACACGGGGCATGACCGGGGTGGTGGGGGGCAACAGGAGAGAGACACGGGGCATGAGAGGGGGGTGGGGGGTAACAGGAGAGAGACACGGGGCATGAGCGGGGGTGGGGGACAACAGCAGGGAGACACGGGGCATGAGCGGAGGGTGGGGGAACACGAGGGAGACACGGGGCATGAGCGGGGGGTCGGAGTTAACAGGAGAGAGACATGGGGCATGAGCGGGGGGTAGGGGGCAACAGGAGAGAGACACGGGGCATGAGCGGGCAGTGGGGGGCAACAGCAGGGAGACACGGGGCATGACCAGGGGGTGGGGGGCAACAGGAGAGAGACACGGGGCATGAGGGGGTGTGGGGGGTAACAGGAGAGAGACACGGGGCATGAGCGGGGGTATGGGTAACAGGAGAGGGACTCGGGGCATGAGCGGGGGTGGGGGGCAACAGCAGGGAGACACGGAGCATGACCGGGGGTGGGGGTCAACAGGAGGGAGACACGGGGCATGACCGGGGGGTGGGGGCGACACGAGAGAGACACGGGACATGAGTGAGGGGTGGGGGGTAACAGGAGACAGACACGGGGCATGAGCGGGGGTGGGAGGCAACAGCAGGGAGACACGGGGCATGAGTGGGGGGAAAACGAGGGAGACACGGGGCATGAGCGGGGGGTGGGGGGTAACAGAAGAGAGACACGGGACATGAGCGGAGGGCAAAAGGAGGGAGACACAGGGCATGACCGGGGGGTGGGGGGCAACAGGGAGACACAGGGCATGGCTGGGGGGTCGGGGCAACAGGAGAGGGACTCAGGGCTTGACCTTCGGGTGGGGGGCAACAGGAGAGAGACACGGGGCATGAGAGGGGTGGGGGTAACAGGAGAGAGACAGGGGGCATGAGCGGGGGGTGGGGGGCAACAGCAGGGAGACACGGGGCATGACCGGGGGTGGGGGTCAACAGGAGAGAGACACGGGGCATGAGAGGGGGGTGGGGGTAACAGGAGAGAGAAAAGGGGCATGAGCGAGGGTGGGGGGCAACATGAGAGAGACACAAAGCATGAGCGGGGGTGGGGGGCAACAGCAGGGAGACACGGGGCATGAGCGGGGGGTTGGGGGCAACAGCAGGGAGACACGGGGCATGACTGGGGGTGGGGGGCAACAGGAGAGAGACACGGGGTATGAGCGGGGGGTGGGGAGTAACAGGAGAGACATGAGGCATAAGCGAGGGGTGGGGGAACAGGAGAGAGACACGGGGCATGAGCGGGGTGTTGGGGCAACAGCAGGGAGACACGGGGCATGGCCGGGGTGGTGGGGGGCAACAGGAGAGAGACATGGGGCATGAGAGGGGGTGGGGGGTAACAGGAGAGAGACACGGGGCATGAGCGGGGGTGGGGGCAACAGCAGGGAGACACGGGGCATGAGCGGAGGGTGGGGGCAACAGCAGGGAGATACGGGGCATGAGCGGGCGGTGGGGGAACACGAGGGAGACACGGGGCATGAGCGGGGGGTCGGAGTTAACAGGAGAGAGACATGGGGCATGAGCGGGCGGTAGGGGGCAACAGGATAGAAACACGGGGCATGAGCGGGCAGTGGGGGGCAACAGCAGGGAGACACGGGGCATGACCAGGGGGTGGGGGGCAACAGGAGAGAGACACGGGGCATGAGGGGGTGTGGGGGGTAACAGGAGAGAGACACGGGGCATGAGCGGGGGTATGGGTAACAGGAGAGAGACTCGGGGCATGAGCGGGGGGTGGGGGGCAACAGCAGGGAGACACGGAGCATGACCGGGGGTGGGGGTCAACAGGAGAGAGACACGGGGCATGAGAGGGGGATGGGGGTAACAGGAGAGAGACACGGGGCATGAGCGATGGTGGGGGGCAACATGAGAGAGACACAGGGCATGAGCGGGGGTGGGGGGCAACAGCAGGGAGACACGGGGCATGAGCGGGGGGAACACGAGGGAGACACGGGGCATGAGAGGGGGGTGGGAGGTAACAGGAGACAGACACGGGGCATGAGCGGGGGGTTGGGAGCAACAGCAGAGAGACAACGGGCATGACTGGGGGTGGGGGGCAACAGAAGGGAGACACGGGGAATGACCGGGGGGTGGGAGGTAACATGAGAGAGACACGGGGCATGAGAGGGGGATGAGGGGTAACAGGAGAGAGACACGGGGCACGAGAGGGGGGTGGGGGTAACAGCAGAGAGACACGGGGCATGAGCGGGAGTTGGGGGGCAACAGGAGGGAGACACGTGGCATGACCGGGGGGTGGGGGCGACACGAGAGAGACACGGGACATGAGTGAGGGGTGGGGGGTAACAGGAGACAGACACGGGGCATGAGCGGGGGTGGGAGGCAACAGCAGGGAGACACGGGGCATGAGTGGGGGGAAAACGAGGGAGGCACGGGGCATGAGCGGGGGGTGGGGGGTAACAGAAGAGAGACACGGGACATGAGCGGGGGGCAAAAGGAGGGAGACACAGGGCATGACCGGGAGGTGGGGGGCAACAGGGAGACACAGGGCATGGCTGGGGGGTCGGGGCAACAGGAGAGGGACTCAGGGCTTGACCTTGGGGTGGGGGGCAACACGGGGCATGAGAGGGGTGGGGGGTAACAGGAGAGAGACAGGGGGCATGAGCGGGGGGAGGGGGAACACAAGGGAGACACGGGGACTGAGCAGGGGTGTGGGGGTAACAGGAGAGAGACACGGGGTTGTGAGGGGCAACAGCAGGGAGACACGGGGCATGAGTGGAGGTGGGGGGTGACAGGAGAGACACGAGGCATGAACGGGGGGTGGGGGGCAACAGCAGGGAGACACGGGGCATGACTGGGGGTGGGGGGTAAAAGGAAAGAGACACAGGGCATGAGAGGGGGCGGGGGGGGTAACAAGAGAGAGACACAGGGCATGAGTGGGGGGTGGGAGGCAACAGCAGGGAGACAAGGGGAATGAGCAGGGGGTGGGGGTTAACAGGAGAGACACACGGGGCCTGAGCGGGGGTGGGGAGCAACAGGAGGGAGACACAGGGCATGACCGGGGGGTGGGGGGCAACAGGGAGACACAGGGCATGGTTGGGGCGGTCGGGGCAACAGGAGAGGGACTCAGGGCTTGACCTTGGGGTGGGGGGCAATAGGAGAGAGACACGGGGCATGAAAGGGGGGTGGGGGGTAACAGGAGAGAGACAGGGGGCATGAGCGGGGGTCGGGGGCAACAGCAGGGAGACACGGGGCATGAGCGGGGGGTGGGGGGAACACAAGGGAGACACGGGGCATGAGCAGGGGTGTGGGGGTAACAGGAGAGAGACACGGGGCATGAACGGGTTGTGAGGGGCAACAGCAGGGAGACACGGGGCATGAGTGGGGGTGGGGGGTAACAGGAGAGACACGAGGCATGAACGGGGGGTGGGGGGCAACAACAGGGAGACACGGGGCATGACTGGGGGGTGGGGGGTAAAAGGAAAGAGACACAGGGCATGAGAGGGGGGTGGGGGGGTAACAAGAGAGAGACACGGGGCATGAGTGAGGGGTGGGGGGCAACAGCAGGGAGACACGGGCATGAGTGGAGGGTGGGAGGCAACAGCAGGGAGACACGGGGCATGATCAGGGGGTGGGGGTTAACAGGAGAGAGACACGGGGCATGAGCGGGGTTGGGGGGCAACAGCAGGAAGACACGGGGCATGAGCGGGGGTGGGGGGCAACAGGAGAGAGACACGGGGCATGAGCGGGGTTGGGGGGCAACAGCAGGAAGACATGGGGCATGAGCGGGGGGTGGGGGGGAACAGGAGAGAGACACGGGGCATGAGCGGGGGGTGGGGGGTAACAGGAGAGAGACACGGGGAATGAAAGGGGGGTGGGGGGTTAACAGGAGAGAGACACGGGGCATGAGTGGGGTTGAGGGTAACAGGAGAGAGACTCGGGCATGAGCAGGGGGTGGGGGGCAACAGCAGGGAGAGACGGGGCATGACCGGGGGTGGGGGGGCAACATGAGAGAGACACTGGGCATGAGAGGGGGGTGAGGGTAACAGGAGAGAGACACGGGGCATGAGCCGGGGGTGGGGGGCAACATGAGAGAGACACGGGGCATGAGCGGGGTGTGGGGGGCAACAGCAGGGAGACACGGGGCATGAGGGGGGGTGGGGGGAACACGAGGGAGACACGGGGCATGAGCGGGGGGTCGGAGTTATCAGGAGAGAGACATTGGGCATGAGCGGGGGGTAGGGGGCAACAGGAGAGAGACACGGGGCATGAGCGGGCAGTGGGGGGCAACAGCAGGGAGACACGGGGCATGACCAGGGGGTGGGGGCAACAGGAGAGAGACACGGGGCATGAGGGGGGGTGGGGGGTAACAGGAGAGAGACACGGGGCATGAGCGGGGGTATGGGTAACAGGAGAGAGACTCGGGGCATGAGCGGGGGGTGGGGGGCAACAGCAGGGAGACACGGAGCATGACCGGGGGTGGGGGTCAACAGGAGAGAGACACGGGGCATGAGAGGGGGGTGGGGGTAACAGGAGAGAGACACGGGGCATGAGCGAGGGTGGGGGGCAACATGAGAGAGACACAGGGCAAGAGCGGGTGTGGGGGGCAACAGCAGGGAGACACGGGGCATGAGCGGGGGTGGGGGGAACACGAGGGAGACACGGGGCATGAGAGGGGGGTGGGAGGTAACAGGAGACAGACACTGGGCATGAGCGGGGGGTTGGGAGCAATATCAGGGAGACATGGGGCATGACTGGGGGTGGGGGGCAACAGAAGGGAGACACGGGGCATGACCGGGGGGTAGGAGGTAACATGAGAGAGACACGGGGCATGAGAGGGGGGTGAGGGGTAACAGGAGAGAGACACAGGGCACGAGAGGGGGGTGGGGGTAACAGCAGAGAGACACGGGGCATGAGCAGGGGTTGGGGGCAACAGGAGGGAGACACGGGGCATGACCGGGGGGTGGGGGCGACACGAGAGAGACACGGGGCATGAGTGAGGGGTGGGGGGTAACAGGAGACAGACACGGGGCATGAGCGGGGGTGGGAGGCAACAGCAGGGAGACACGGGGCATGAGTGGGGGGAAAACGAGGGAGACACGGGGCATGAGCGGGGGGTGGGGGGTAACAGAAGAGAGACACGGGACATGAGCGGGGGTGGGGGGCAAAAGGAGGGCGACACAGGGCATGACCGGGGGGTGGGGGACAACAGGGAGACACAGGGCATGGCTGGGGGGTCGGGGCAACAGGAGAGGGACTCGGGCCTTGACCTTGGGGTGGGGGGCAACAGGAGGGAGACACGGGGCATGAGAGGGGGGCGGGGGGTAACAGGAGAGAGACAGGGGGCATGAGCGGGGGACGGGGGCAACAGCAGGGAGACACGGGGCATGAGCGGGGGGTGGGGAACACAAGGGAGACACGGGGCATGAGCAGGGGTGTGGGGGTAACAGGAGAGAGACACGGGGCATGAGCGGGTTGTGAGGGGCAACAGCAGGGAGACACGGGGCATGAGTGGGGTGGGGGGTAACAGGAGAGACACGAGGCATGAACGGGGGTGGGGGGCAACAGCAGGGAGACACGGGGCATGACTGGGGGGTGGGGGGTAAAAGGAAAGAGACACAGGGCATGAGAGGGGGGCAGGGGGGTAACAAGAGAGAGACACGGGGCATGAGTGGGGGGTGGGGGGGCAACAGCAGGGAGACGCGGGCATGAGTGGGGGGTGGGAGGCAACAGCAGGGAGACACGGGGCAAGAGCAGGGGGTGGGGGTTAACAGGAGAGAGACACGGGGCCTGAGCGGGGGTGGGGGGCAACAGGAGGGAGACACAGGGCATGACCGGGGGTTGGGGGGCAACAGGGAGACACAGGGCATGGCTGGGGGGTCGGGGCAACAGGAGAGGGACTCAGGGCTTGACCTTGGGGTGGGGGGCAATAGGAGAGAGACACGGGGCATGAGAGGGGGGTGGGGGGTAACAGGAGAGAGACAGGGGGCATGAGCGGGGGTCGGGGGCAACAGCAGGGAGACACGGGACATGAGCGGGGGGTGGGGGGAACACAAGGGAGACACGGGGCATGAGCAGGGGTGTGGGGGTAACAGGAGAGAGACACGGGGCATGAGCGGGTTGTGAGGGGCAACAGCAGGGAGACACGGGGCATGAGTGGGGGTGGGGGGTAACAGGAGAGACACGAGGCATGAACGGGGGGTGGGGGGCAACAGCAGGGAGACACGGGGCATGACTGGGGGGTGGGGGGTAAAAGGAAAGAGACACAGGGCATGAGAGGGGGGTGGGGGGTAACAAGAGAGAGACACGGGGCATGAGTGGGGGGTGGGGGGCAATAGCAGGGAGACACGGGCATGAGTGGGGGGTGGGAGGCAACAGCAGGGAGACACGGGGCATGAGCAGGGGGTGGGGGTTAACAGGAGAGAGACATGGGGCATGAGCGGGGGTAGGGGGCAACAGCAGGAAGACATGGGGCATGAGCGGGGGTGGGGGGCAACAGGAGAGAGACACGGGGCATGAGCGGGGCGTGGGGGGTAACAGGAGAGAGACACGGGGAATGAAAGGGGGGTGGGGGGTTAACAGGAGAGAGACACGGGGCATGAGCGGGGTTGAGGGTAACAGGAGAGAGACTCGGGCATGAGCAGGGGGTGGGGGGCAACAGCAGGGAGAGACGGGGCATGACCGGGGGTGGGGGGCAACATGAGAGAGACACTGGGCATGAGAGTAGGGTCAGGGTAACAGGAGAGAGACACGGGGCATGAGCCGGGGGTGGGGGGCAACATGAGAGAGACACGGGGCATGAGCGGCGGGTGGGGGGCAACAGCAGGGAGACACGGGGCATGAGCGGGGGTGGGGGGAACACGAGGGAGACACGGGGCATGAGAGGGGGTGGGGGGCAACAGCAGGGAGACATGTGGCATGAGCGGAGGGTGGGGGGCAACAGCAGGGAGACACGAGGCATGAGCGGGGGGTGGGGGGAACAAGAGGGAGACACGGGGCATGAGCGGGGGTGGGGGTTAACAGGAGAGAGACACGGGGCGTGAGCAGGGGGTGGGGGGCAACAGGAGAGAGACACAGGGCATGAGCGGGGGTTGGGGGGCAACAGCAGGAAGACACGGGGCATGACCGGGGGGTGGGGCAACAGGAGAGAGACACGGGGCATGAAAGGGGGGTGGGGAGTAACAGGAGAGAGACACGGGGCATGAGCAGAGGGTGGGGGGCAACAGCAGGGAGACACGGGGCATGACCGGGGGGGTGGGGGGCAACATGAGAGAGACACGGGGCATGAGCAGAGGATAGGGGAAACAGGAGAGAGACACGGGGCATGAGAGGGGGTGGGGGTAACAGGAGAGAGACACGGGGCATGAGTGGGGGGTGGGGGGCAACAGGAGGGAGACACGGGGCATGACCGGGGGGTGGGGGCGACACGAGAGAGACACGGGACATGAGTGAGGGGTGGGGGGTAACAGGAGACAGACACGGGGCATGAGCGGGGGTGGGAGGCAACAGCAGGGAGACACGGGGCATGAGTGGGGGGAAAACGAGGGAGGCACGGGGCATGAGCGGGGGGTGGGGGGTAACAGAAGAGAGACACGGGACATGAGCGGGGGGCAAAAGGAGGGAGACACAGGGCATGACCGGGAGGTGGGGGGCAACAGGGAGACACAGGGCATGGCTGGGGGGTCGGGGCAACAGGAGAGGGACTCAGGGCTTGACCTTGGGGTGGGGGGCAACACGGGGCATGAGAGGGGTGGGGGGTAACAGGAGAGAGACAGGGGGCATGAGCGGGGGTCGGGGGCAACAGCAGGGAGACACGGGGCATGAGCGGGGGGAGGGGGAACACAAGGGAGACACGGGGACTGAGCAGGGGTGTGGGGGTAACAGGAGAGAGACACGGGGTTGTGAGAGGCAACAGCAGGGAGACACGGGGCATGAGTGGAGGTGGGGGGTGACAGGAGAGACACGAGGCATGAACGGGGGGTGGGGGGCAACAGCAGGGAGACACGGGCATGACTGGGGGTGGGGGGTAAAAGGAAAGAGACACAGGGCATGAGAGGGGGGCGGGGGGGTAACAAGAGAGAGACACAGGGCATGAGTGGGGGGTGGGAGGCAACAGCAGGGAGACAAGGGGAATGAGCAGGGGGTGGGGGTTAACAGGAGAGACACACGGGGCCTGAGCGGGGGTGGGGAGCAACAGGAGGGAGACACAGGGCATGACCGGGGGGTGGGGGGCAACAGGGAGACACAGGGCATGGTTGGGGCGGTCGGGGCAACAGGAGAGGGACTCAGGGCTTGACCTTGGGGTGGGGGGCAATAGGAGAGAGACACGGGGCATGAAAGGGGGGTGGGGGGTAACAGGAGAGAGACAGGGGGCATGAGCGGGGGTCGGGGGCAACAGCAGGGAGACACGGGGCATGAGCGGGGGGTGGGGGAACACAAGGGAGACACGGGGCATGAGCAGGGGTGTGGGGGTAACAGGAGAGAGACACGGGGCATGAACGGGTTGTGAGGGGCAACAGCAGGGAGACACGGGGCATGAGTGGGGGTGGGGGGTAACAGGAGAGACACGAGGCATGAACGGGGGGTGGGGGGCAACAACAGGGAGACACGGGGCATGACTGGGGGGTGGGGGGTAAAAGGAAAGAGACACAGGGCATGAGAGGGGGGTGGGGGGTAACAAGAGAGAGACACGGGGCATGAGTGAGGGGTGGGGGCAACAGCAGGGAGACACGGGCATGAGTGGAGGGTGGGAGGCAACAGCAGGGAGACACGGGGCATGATCAGGGGGTGGGGGTTAACAGGAGAGAGACACGGGGCATGAGCGGGGTTGGGGGCAACAGCAGGAAGACACGGGGCATGATCAGGGGTGGGGGTTAACAGGAGAGAGACACGGGGCATGAGCGGGGTTGGGGGGCAACAGCAGGGAGACACGGAGCATGACCGGGGGTGGGGGTCAACAGGAGAGAGACACGGGGCATGAGAGGGGGGGTGGGGGTAACAGGAGAGAGACACGGGGCATGAGCGAGGGTGGGGGGCAACATGAGAGAGACACAGGGCAAGAGCGGGTGTGGGGGGCAACAGCAGGGAGACACGGGGCATGAGCGGGGGTGGGGGGAACACGAGGAGACACGGGGCATGAGAGGGGGGTGGGAGGTAACAGGAGACAGACACGGGGCATGAGCGGGGGGTTGGGAGCAATAGCAGGGAGACATGGGGCATGACTGGGGGTGGGGGGCAACAGAAGGGAGACACGGGGCATGACCGGGGGGTAGGGAGGTAACATGAGAGAGACACGGGGGCATGAGAGGGGGGTGAGGGGTAACAGAGAGAGACACAGGGCACGAGAGGGGGGTGGGGGTAACAGCAGAGAGACACGGGGCATGAGCAGGGGTTGGGGGCAACAGGAGGGGGACACGGGGCATGACCGGGGGGTGGGGGCGACACGAGAGAGACACGGGGCATGAGTGAGGGGTGGGGGTAACAGGAGACAGACACGGGGCATGAGCGGGGGTGGGAGGCAACAGCAGGGAGACACGGGGCATGAGTGGGGGAAAACGAGGGAGACACGGGGCATGAGCGGGGGGTGGGGGTAACAGAAGAGAGACACGGGACATGAGCGGGGGTGGGGGGCAAAAGGAGGGCGACACAGGGCATGACCGGGGGGTGGGGGGACAACAGGGAGACACAGGGCATGGCTGGGGGGTCGGGGCAACAGGAGAGGGACTCAGGCCTTGACCTTGGGGTGGGGGGCAACAAGAGGGAGACACGGGGCATGAGAGGGGGGCGGGGGGTAACAGGAGAGAGACAGGGGGCATGAGCGGGGGACGGGGGCAACAGCAGGGAGACACGGGGCATGAGCGGGGGGTGGGGAACACAAGGGAGACACGGGGCATGAGCAGGGGTGTGGGGGTAACAGGAGAGAGACACGGGGCATGAGCGGGTTGTGAGGGGCAACAGCAGGGAGACACGGGGCATGAGTGGGGTGGGGGGGAACAGGAGAGACACGAGGCATGAACGGGGGGTGGGGGGCAACAGCAGGGAGACACGGGGCATGACTGGGGGGTGGGGGGTAAAAGGAAAGAGACACAGGGCATGAGAGGGGGGCAGGGGGGTAACAAGAGAGAGACACGGGGCATGAGTGGGGGGTGGGGGGGCAACAGCAGGGAGACGCGGGCATGAGTGGGGGGGTGGGAGGCAACAGCAGGGGAGACACGGGGCAAGAGCAGGGGGTGGGGGTTAACAGGAGAGAGACACGGGGCCTGAGCGGGGGTGGGGGGCAACAGGAGGGAGACACAGGGCATGACCGGGGGTTGGGGGGCAACAGGGAGACACAGGGCATGGCTGGGGGGTCGGGGCAACAGGAGAGGGACTCAGGGCTTGACCTTGGGGTGGGGGGCAATAGGAGAGAGACACGGGGCATGAGAGGGGGGTGGGGGGTAACAGGAGAGAGACAGGGGGCATGAGCGGGGGTCGGGGCAACAGCAGGGAGACACGGGACATGAGCGGGGGGTGGGGGGAACACAAGGAGACACGGGGCATGAGCAGGGGTGTGGGGGTAACAGGAGAGAGGACACGGGGCATGAGCGGGTTGTGAGGGGCAACAGCAGGGAGACACGGGGCATGAGTGGGGGTGGGGGGTAACAGGAGAGACACGAGGCATGAACGGGGGGGTGGGGGGCAACAGCAGGGAGACACGGGGCTGACTGGGGGGTGGGGGGTAAAAGGAAAGAGACACAGGGCATGAGAGGGGGGGTGGGGGGTAACAAGAGAGAGACACGGGGCATGAGTGGGGGGGTGGGGGGGCAATAGCAAGACACGGGCATGAGTGGGGGGTGGGAGGCAACAGCAGGGAGACACGGGGCATGAGCAGGGGGTGGGGGTTAACAGGAGAGAGACATGGGGCATGAGCGGGGGTAGGGGGCAACAGCAGGAAGACATGGGGCATGAGCGGGGGTGGGGGGCAACAGGAGAGAGACACGGGGCATGAGCGGGGCGTGGGGGGTAACAGGAGAGAGACACGGGGAATGAAAGGGGGGTGGGGGGTTAACAGGAGAGAGACACGGGGCATGAGCGGGGTTGAGGGTAACAGGAGAGAGACTCGGGCATGAGCAGGGGGTGGGGGGCAACAGCAGGGAGAGACGGGGCATGACCGGGGGTGGGGGGCAACATGAGAGAGACACTGGGCATGAGAGTAGGGTCAGGGTAACAGGAGAGAGACACGGGGCATGAGCCGGGGGTGGGGGGCAACATGAGAGAGACAGGGGGCATGAGCGGCGGGTGGGGGGCAACAGCAGGGAGACACGGGGCATGAGCGGGGGTGGGGGAACACGAGGGAGACACGGGGCATGAGAGGGGGTGGGGGGCAACAGCAGGGAGACATGTGGCATGAGCGGAGGGTGGGGGGCAACAGCAGGGAGACACGAGGCATGAGCGGGGGGTGGGGGGAACAAGAGGGAGACACGGGGCATGAGCGGGGGTGGGGGTTAACAGGAGAGAGACACGGGGCGTGAGCAGGGGGGGGGGCAACAGGAGAGAGACACGGGGCATGAGCGGGGGTTGGGGGGCAACAGCAGGAAGACACGGGGCATGACCGGGGGGTGGGGCAACAGGAGAGAGACACGGGGCATGAAAGGGGGGTGGGGAGTAACAGGAGAGAGACACGGGGCATGAGCAGAGGGTGGGGGCAACAGCAGGGAGACACGGGGCATGACCGGGGGGGTGGGGGGCAACATGAGAGAGACACGGGGCATGAGCAGAGGATAGGGGAAACAGGAGAGAGACACGGGGCATGAGAGGGGTGGGGGTAACAGGAGAGAGACACGGGGCATGAGCGGGGGGTGGGGGGCAACAGGAGGGAGACACGGGGCATGACCGGGGGGTGGGGGCGACACGAGAGAGACACGGGACATGAGTGAGGGGTGGGGGGTAACAGGAGACAGACACGGGGCATGAGCGGGGGTGGGAGGCAACAGCAGGGAGACACGGGGCATGAGTGGGGGGAAAACGAGGGAGGCATGGGGCATGAGCGGGGGGTGGGGGGTAACAGAAGAGAGACACGGGACATGAGCGGGGGGCAAAAGGAGGGAGACACAGGGCATGACCGGGAGGTGGGGGGCAACAGGGAGACACAGGGCATGGCTGGGGGGTCGGGGCAACAGGAGAGGGACTCAGGGCTTGACCTTGGGGTGGGGGGCAACACGGGGCATGAGAGGGGTGGGGGGTAACAGGAGAGAGACAGGGGGCATGAGCGGGGGTCGGGGGCAACAGCAGGGAGACACGGGGCATGAGCGGGGGGAGGGGGAACACAAGGGAGACACGGGGACTGAGCAGGGGTGTGGGGGTAACAGGAGAGAGACACGGGGTTGTGAGGGGCAACAGCAGGGAGACACGGGGCATGAGTGGAGGTGGGGGGTGACAGGAGAGACACGAGGCATGAACGGGGGGTGGGGGGCAACAGCAGGGAGACACGGGGCATGACTGGGGGTGGGGGGTAAAAGGAAAGAGACACAGGGCATGAGAGGGGGGCGGGGGGCTAACAAGAGAGAGACACAGGGCATGAGTGGGGGGTGGGAGGCAACAGCAGGGAGACAAGGGGAATGAGCAGGGGGTGGGGGTTAACAGGAGAGACACACGGGGCCTGAGCGGGGGTGGGGAGCAACAGGAGGGAGACACAGGGCATGACCGGGGGGTGGGGGGCAACAGGAAGACACAGGGCATGGTTGGGGCGGTCGGGGCAACAGGAGAGGGACTCAGGGCTTGACCTTGGGGTGGGGGGCAATAGGAGAGAGACACGGGGCATGAAAGGGGGGTGGGGGGTAACAGGAGAGAGACAGGGGGCATGAGCGGGGGTCGGGGGCAACAGCAGGGAGACACGGGGCATGAGCGGGGGGTGGGGGGAACACAAGGGAGACACGGGGCATGAGCAGGGGTGTGGGGGTAACAGGAGAGAGACACGGGGCATGAACGGGTTGTGAGGGGCAACAGCAGGGAGACACGGGGCATGAGTGGGGGTGGGGGGTAACAGGAGAGACACGAGGCATGAACGGGGGGTGGGGGGCAACAACAGGGAGACACGGGGCATGACTGGGGGGTGGGGGGTAAAAGGAAAGAGACACAGGGCATGAGAGGGGGGTGGGGGGGTAACAAGAGAGAGACACGGGGCATGAGTGAGGGGTGGGGGGCAACAGCAGGGAGACACGGGCATGAGTGGAGGGTGGGAGGCAACAGCAGGGAGACACGGGGCATGATCAGGGGGTGGGGGTTAACAGGAGAGAGACACGGGGCATGAGCGGGGTTGGGGGGCAACAGCAGGAAGACACGGGGCATGAGCGGGGGGTGGGGGGCAACAGGAGAGAGACACGGGGCATGAGCGGGGTTGGGGGGCAACAGCAGGAAGACACGGGGCATGAGCGGGGGGTGGGGGGGAACAGGAGAGAGACACGGGGCATGAGCGGGGGGTGGGGGGTAACAGGAGAGAGACACGGGGAATGAAAGGGGGGTGGGGGGTTAACAGGAGAGAGACACGGGGCATGAGTGGGGTTGAGGGTAACAGGAGAGAGACTCGGGCATGAGCAGGGGGTGGGGGGCAACAGCAGGGAGAGACGGGGCATGACCGGGGGTGGGGGGGCAACATGAGAGAGACACTGGGCATGAGAGGGGGGTGAGGGTAACAGGAGAGAGACACGGGGCATGAGCCGGGGGTGGGGGGCAACATGAGAGAGACACGGGGCATGAGCGGGGTGTGGGGGGCAACAGCAGGGAGACACGGGGCATGAGGGGGGGTGGGGGGAACACGAGGGAGACACGGGGCATGAGCGGGGGTTCGGAGTTATCAGGAGAGAGACATGGGGCATGAGCGGGGGGTAGGGGGCAACAGGAGAGAGACACGGGGCATGAGCGGGCAGTGGGGGGCAACAGCAGGGAGACACGGGGCATGACCAGGGGGTGGGGGCAACAGGAGAGAGACACGGGGCATGAGGGGGGGTGGGGGGTAACAGGAGAGAGACACGGGGCATGAGCGGGGGTATGGGTAACAGGAGAGAGACTCGGGGCATGAGCGGGTGGTGGGGGGCAACAGCAGGGAGACACGGAGCATGACCGGGGGTGGGGGTCAACAGGAGAGAGACACGGGGCATGAGAGGGGGGTGGGGGTAACAGGAGAGAGACACGGGGCATGAGCGAGGGTGGGGGGCAACATGAGAGAGACACAGGGCAAGAGCGGGTGTGGGGGGCAACAGCAGGGAGACACGGGGCATGAGCGGGGGTGGGGGGAACACGAGGGAGACACGGGGCATGAGAGGGGGGTGGGAGGTAACAGGAGACAGACACGGGGCATGAGCGGGGGGTTGGGAGCAATAGCAGGGAGACATGGGGCATGACTGGGGGTGGGGGGCAACAGAAGGGAGACACGGGGCATGACCGGGGGGTAGGAGGTAACATGAGAGAGACACGGGGCATGAGAGGGGGGTGAGGGGTAACAGGAGAGAGACACAGGGCACGAGAGGGGGGTGGGGGTAACAGCAGAGAGACACGGGGCATGAGCAGGGGTTGGGGGCAACAGGAGGGAGACACGGGGCATGACCGGGGGTGGGGGCGACACGAGAGAGACACGGGGCATGAGTGAGGGGTGGGGGGTAACAGGAGACAGACACGGGGCATGAGCGGGGGTGGGAGGCAACAGCAGGGAGACACGGGGCATGAGTGGGGGGAAAACGAGGGAGACACGGGGCATGAGCGGGGGGTGGGGGGTAACAGAAGAGAGACACGGGACATGAGCGGGGGTGGGGGGCAAAAGGAGGGCGACACAGGGCATGACCGGGGGGTGGGGGACAACAGGGAGACACAGGGCATGGCTGGGGGGTCGGGGCAACAGGAGAGGGACTCAGGCCTTGACCTTGGGGTGGGGGGCAACAGGAGGGAGACACGGGGCATGAGAGGGGGGCGGGGGGTAACAGGAGAGAGACAGGGGGCATGAGCGGGGGACGGGGGCAACAGCAGGGAGACACGGGGCATGAGCGGGGGGTGGGGAACACAAGGGAGACACGGGGCATGAGCAGGGGTGTGGGGGTAACAGGAGAGAGACACGGGGCATGAGCGGGTTGTGAGGGGCAACAGCAGGGAGACACGGGGCATGAGTGGGGTGGGGGGTAACAGGAGAGACACGAGGCATGAACGGGGGGTGGGGGGCAACAGCAGGGAGACACGGGGCATGACTGGGGGGTGGGGGGTAAAAGGAAAGAGACACAGGGCATGAGAGGGGGGCAGGGGGGTAACAAGAGAGAGACACGGGGCATGAGTGGGGGGTGGGGGGGCAACAGCAGGGAGACGCGGGCATGAGTGGGGGGTGGGAGGCAACAGCAGGGAGACACGGGGCAAGAGCAGGGGGTGGGGGTTAACAGGAGAGAGACACGGGGCCTGAGCGGGGGTGGGGGGCAACAGGAGGGAGACACAGGGCATGACCGGGGGTTGGGGGGCAACAGGGAGACACAGGGCATGGCTGGGGGGTCGGGGCAACAGGAGAGGGACTCAGGGCTTGACCTTGGGGTGGGGGGCAATAGGAGAGAGACACGGGGCATGAGAGGGGGGTGGGGGGTAACAGGAGAGAGACAGGGGGCATGAGCGGGGGTCGGGGGCAACAGCAGGGAGACACGGGACATGAGCGGGGGGTGGGGTTAACACAAGGGAGACACGGGGCATGAGCAGGGGTGTGGGGGTAACAGGAGAGAGACACGGGGCATGAGCGGGTTGTGAGGGGCAACAGCAGGGAGACACGGGGCATGAGTGGGGGTGGGGGGTAACAGGAGAGACACGAGGCATGAACGGGGGGTGGGGGGCAACAGCAGGGAGACACGGGGCATGACTGGGGGGTGGGGGGTAAAAGGAAAGAGACACAGGGCATGAGAGGGGGGTGGGGGGTAACAAGAGAGAGACACGGGGCATGAGTGGGGGGTGGGGGGGCAATAGCAGGGAGACACGGGCATGAGTGGGGGGTGGGAGGCAACAGCAGGGAGACACGGGGCATGAGCAGGGGGTGGGGGTTAACAGGAGAGAGACATGGGGCATGAGCGGGGGTAGGGGGCAACAGCAGGAAGACATGGGGCATGAGCGGGGGTGGGGGGCAACAGGAGAGAGACACGGGGCATGAGCGGGGCGTGGGGGGTAACAGGAGAGAGACACGGGGAATGAAAGGGGGGTGGGGGGTTAACAGGAGAGAGACACGGGGCATGAGCGGGGTTGAGGGTAACAGGAGAGAGACTCGGGCATGAGCAGGGGGTGGGGGGCAACAGCAGGGAGAGACGGGGCATGACCGGGGGTGGGGGGCAACATGAGAGAGACACTGGGCATGAGAGTAGGGTCAGGGTAACAGGAGAGAGACACGGGGCATGAGCCGGGGGTGGGGGGCAACATGAGAGAGACACGGGGCATGAGCGGCGGGTGGGGGGCAACAGCAGGGAG
Source organism: Ambystoma mexicanum (assembly GCF_040938575.1). NCBI lineage: Eukaryota > Metazoa > Chordata > Amphibia > Caudata > Ambystomatidae > Ambystoma > Ambystoma mexicanum. The sequence continues at coordinate 721,471,086 of NC_090934.1, forward strand.
ACACGGGGCATGAGCGGGGGTGGGGGGAACACGAGGGAGACACGGGGCATGAGAGGGGGTGGGGGGCAACAGCAGGGAGACATGTGGCATGAGCGGAGGGTGGGGGGCAACAGCAGGGAGACACGAGGCATGAGCGGGGGGTGGGGGGAACAAGAGGGAGACACGGGGCATGAGCGGGGGTGGGGGTTAACAGGAGAGAGACACGGGGCGTGAGCAGGGGGTGGGGGGCAACAGGAGAGAGACACGGGGCATGAGCGGGGGTTGGGGGGCAACAGCAGGAAGACACGGGGCATGACCGGGGGGTGGGGCAACAGGAGAGAGACACGGGGCATGAAAGGGGGGTGGGGAGTAACAGGAGAGAGACACGGGGCATGAGCAGAGGGTGGGGGGCAACAGCAGGGAGACACGGGGCATGACCGGGGGGGTGGGGGGCAACATGAGAGAGACACGGGGCATGAGCAGAGGATAGGGGAAACAGGAGAGAGACACGGGGCATGAGAGGGGGTGGGGGTAACAGGAGAGAGACACGGGGCATGAGCGGGGGGTGGGGGACAACAGGAGGGAGACACGGGGCATGACCGGGGGTGGGGGCGACAGGAGAGAGACACGGGGCATGAGAGAGGGGTGGGGGGTAACAGGAGAGAGACACGGGGCTTGAGCGGGGGTGGGGGGCAACATGAGAGAGACACAGGGCATGAGCGGGGGGTGGGAGCAACAGCAGGGAGACACAGGGCATGAGCAGGGGTGGGGGGAACACGAGGGAGACATGGGGCATGAGAGGGTGGTGGGGGTAACAGGAGAGAGACACAGGGCATGAGCGGGGGTGGGGGGGCAACAGCAGGGAGACACAGGGCATGACTGGGGCGTGGGGGGCAACATAAGGGAGACACGGGGCATGACCGGGGGTGGAGGCAACAGGAGAGAGACACAGGGCATGAGGGGGGGTGAGGGGTAACAGGAGAGAGACACGGGGCATGAGAGGGGGGTGGGGGGTAACAGGAGAGAGACACGGGGCATGAGCGGGGGGTGGGGGGCAACAGGTGGGAGACACGGGGCATGACCGGGGGGTCAGGGCAACAGGAGAGAGACACGGGGCATGAGAGGGGGGTGGGAGGCAACAGCAGGGAGACACGGGGTATGAGTGGGGGGAAAACGAGGGAGACACGGGGCATGAGAGGGGGGTGGGGGTAACAGAAGAGAGACACGGGACATGAGCGGGGGGTGGGGGGCAAAAGCAGGGAGACACGGGGCATGACCGGGGGGTGGGGGGCAACAGAGAGACACAGGGCATGGCTGGGGGGTCGGGGGCAACAGGAGAGAGACACAGGGCTTGACCTGGGGGTGGGGGGGCAACAGGAGAGAGACACGGTGCATGAGAGGGGGGTGGGGGGTAACAGGAGAGAGACACGTGGCATGAGCAGGGGTCTGGGGCAACAGCAGGGAGACACGGGGCATGAGCGCGGGGTGGGGGAACATGAGGGAGACATGGGGCATGAGCAGGGGTGTAACTGTAATTCCCAATTTTCCGCGCAAATAGCGCAGCGCTAAATGTGCCTGAAATAGGAATTTATTGGGCGCATTTACCCCCAGCTTATTGCTGGGGGTAAAAGCTGCCAGACTCATGTTTGGGCGGACCCTTAAATGCAGCGGTAATAGCATTACCGCAGCATTTAAGGGCTACCCCCAACTCATGATGTTTATGCCTAGTTATTTATTTATTTATTTATCATTTCACCACTGGATTGGATTAGAACTTTAATGCTGCTGCTGGGAGATGATTATCTCTGAAAAGATGCAAAAAGATCAATTTCTTTTGCGTACCATAATGTATGTTATGTGAAATGTGGTTTTGTTTTGAATACTTTAAATACTGTACTTGACTTTTAATTAAATCATTGTTTTTAAACTCATGCCGTACATTGCAATAGTTTTACATCCTTTTCATGAAGTTCATTCATGGCGCTTTCTGGCTTGCAGAATCAGGAGAAGCTGAGGGTGGGTGATGGGGCCGTGATATGCGCAAAGCTCAAAGCCTTTGTCATGTAGAACTTGACCAGCTACCATTCGCACCTCTCTGCCTGGTAACCATGACAATTTGAGTTTGTCTGCTGCCAAGGAGGCACACCCAGCAGATCAATCAAGGGCAGGAAGGGTCACTCTGAAGTGGCCTGCCAGTTTCAGTACTTGCAGATTTTACTAGACGTGAGGCATCTTGCTTTTGTTTGAAAACGGCCAATGTTTTCATTAGGTTTTCCGAAGTTTCAGAAGAGCATTTCTGAAATCTGACCTGCTTCAAAGGAAAAGCGCTGATTCGTAATGACACGCTTTTAGTTGCAGGCAGTAATCACACACAACTCTTTAGTTGTCATTTTTGTTTGTCTATTTGAAAACATTATACAAATGTATCTGGCATAGACTCCTTTCAGCATGCGTGGGATATCAGGAAGGGGAACACTGTATGACGAGCAGCGTGCGTTGTTAGAGCTGTGTTTGTGTGTGCTCTCAGTGTCAAAATGTACAGATGCTGTAGGTAACAAACAGGACAAGTAGAAAAGATATGTTTTCAGAGAATTAGATGGCAAAGCTTTTCAAGGTTGAGGTGCATTGAAAGAGATGTGTGTGGTCCAAGCAATGGAATACATGAGTGCTGCCTGTCAGAACAGAGCTACATTGTTACATTGGTGTGTGCATTTGTTGACTGCTTTGGTTACTTTGCCTTGTGACGATTGGACACATAGGGCCTCATTACGACCCCCGCGCTAAACCATGGTGCTATTAGCACCATGGTCCATGCCGGGGTCCGCCATGGTGAATGGCGGAATTACCGCCTCATTCCAAGGTTGGCTGGGCGGTAATTCCCCATTCACCATGGGCCCTTCCCCATTCCCATTTTTGCCCCATAGGGCTCAATGGGAATGGGGAAGGCGCTAAGTACGGTGCCGCAAATTGCGGCACCATACTTAGCACTAAGGTCCCTTTGCGGCACCCTACTTTAACGGCTGGTAAAACCAGCCGTTAAGGTCGGGTCCCGCAAAGGGACCTCGTAATTAGGCGCTAAGTGTTTAACGCCGCCGCAGCCTTTTACGGCGCCGTTAAACACTTAGGGCCTCATTACGACCCTGGCGGTAAGTGAAAAACGATGGCGGTAAATGGTTACCGCCATCGTTTTCCGCCAGGTCCGATCATGACTCCTGACCGTAAACTACGATGCCAATAGCGGCATCGTAGTTAACGCTGCCGCTAACTGCGCTAAGGGTGCGCGCACGCGACCGCCCACACCGTACTTAGCGCCATGGCGGAAAGGTACGCAAATGCCGACCCAAGCGGACATGCACCTAACGCCATCACCGAGGCCGCTAAGTACCTTACCGCCATGGTGCAAATAACGCCATCGCGAACCAACCGTAAAGGGCCAATTCAAGTGAATGCAGCTGCCACAGGTGCACAGAAACAGCACAGGTGAAGGCAATACAGACTCAGGGGAGTACAAAAAGAGCACACCCCACCCCTACCCACACCCAGTCACACTCCACAATGATGGCAATACGACTAGCAATGTTGGGGCTGGAGGACCTGATAGCAATGCATGTGCTACTACAACAGCAACAACAACAACAACAACAGGCAGCACAGAGGAGACGCAGGAGGAGAAGGAGGGCAAGGCAGGCCCAGCAAGCCCCACCAGCACAGCCAGTGCCACCACGCAGGCAGCCCCCAATCCCACGCATCAGAGCCAATCCAAACAACCTCACTGCTGAGCAGATCCACACCCTGTACCGTTTGGACCGGGACACCATCACCGCCATCGTAGACATGACACACGACGACATCGTCAGCATGATAGAAAGTCCAACCGCCATCCCCCCCCCTACTGAAGGTAGTGGCTGTACTCCACTTCCTGGCCACAGGCACCTACCAGCACACAGTGGGGCACCTGCATGGCATTTCACAACCATTATTCTCACGAACACTCATCCAAGTGCTCGATGCCCTCCTCAAGCACACAGACGACCACATCTCATTACCACGGACTGCCCAGGAGATTGCAAACACCAAAGTGGGTTTCCATGCACTAGCCAGCATACCCGGTTGCATTGGTGCCATCGACTGCACCCATGTGGAATTGGTGGTTCCACGTGCCATGGAGGTACCGTACCGCAACCGGAAACAGTTCCACTCTATCAACGTGCAAATGGTCTGTGACTCCAACAAGATCATCACACATTGTTGTGCCCGATTCCCCGGATCAACCCATGATTCAATGGTCCTGAGGAACTCCACAATACCACGCTACATGGAGCGACATGCAGGCCCAAGATCCTGGCTACTCGGTGAGTGCAATGTCATGGAAGTGGGCATGGGAATGACGTACCAGTGCATACTCCACCTGGCAGAAAGGGGGGGGGGAAGATGCATACTCCACCTGGCAGAAAGGGGGGGGGGGAAGATGCATACTCCACCTGGCTGTGAGTAACACAGAGAACGGATACAGAGGAAGGGCACTCACAATGCACAAAACCCCTCTGCATACATAGGGTGATGGCATGCAAAACAGGCCATGGCAGCAATGAGCATATACTGGTTGCATAGTGTGAATCAATTAGTGCATGTAGAAGTGAGCCAAGGTAACAGTTCCATGCCAGCCATGGTGGAACATCATGTTCCTGATCAGACAACATGACTGACACATACATTCTCGCCTACATACAGGTGATGCAGCCTATCCCCTGAAGAGGTGGCTCCTCACGCCAGTCCGGAACCCGCAGAACCAGCACGAGGAGGACTTCAACCGTGCACATACACGTACTCGTGTGGTCATAGAGCAGACATTCGGCCTCCTGAAGGCACGGTTCCGAAGCCTCAGCAGGTCTGGTGGGGCACTCCTGTATGGCCATGAGAAGGTGGCAAAGATCGTCATGGCATGTGTCATGCTGCACAATATGTGCGTCAGACGGAATGTGCCCATGCCCCCTGACGCAGAACTGCAACCACCTGACGATGAGGATGAGGAGGGTGCAGATGGGGCGCCACCACATGGAGGAGGCGATGCACAGGAGGGGCGTGCCATGCGCCAAAGTATCATCGACCACTGCTTCTAGCACACACGGCTGGTGTTTATCGCATGGAGACTGCACTTGGGGCACTGTGTGTCTCTGGGACATGCACACTGTGGACTGTACACCAATAAAGCACACATACGCAATGAAAATGTCCACACATTTCTTTTTTTGAAAGAAAAAAGTGTATTGGAACTATGAACTGTCGTGTCACACCCCCTCCCACCTCCCCCCTGCACACCCCAACACACCCCCTCCCACCTCCCACCTCCCCCCTGCACACCCCAACACACCCCCTCCCACCTCCCACCTCCCCCCTGCACACCCCAACACACCCCCTCCCACCTCCCACCTCCCCCCTGCACACCCCAACACACCCCCTCCCACCTCCCACCTCCCCCCTGCACACCCCAACACACCCCATGTAGCTGTCAACAGATGCCTGTGACCGTGTCCACAGGCCGTCACAAGCCCCCTCTCCCGGCCCCCGGGGCACCCCTGGCTGTGGAGCGCAGGTTGCGTCCAGAACGGCGCACGGGGCTGCTCTGCGCAGAACTGGCAGTGGAGGATGTCCCTGGCTGCCCCTGTGCATGCAGCTCCTGTCGTGTGTGGGTGAGGTCAGTGACCGCACGACGCAAGCCCGCAAGTTCGGCACAGATGTCCCTGGACATGGCCTGCATGGCATCCCTCAGGGTGGCAGTGCTCTGCGCCACTTCCGCCCTTAGTGTCTCCGTGGCCTGTTCAATGCTGAACCTAGCCCCCACACATTCCGCGGCATGCTCATCCAGCATTGCGGACAGTTGATGCTGCCGCTGAGTGATGTCCTCGAGGGACGGCTGGCCGTGCTGGCCCATGGCCAGTGCAGGTGGAGTGATGGAGGGGCTGGTCCCCTCCTGTGGAGTGTGGACAGGGCATGGGGTGGAAGGCCACTCCTCTGCCTCAGTGTGCCCCTGTGTGTCGCCCTCATGGGGGCTGGCGTCTGAGAAACAGGGGGAATGTAGTTGGTCAGTGGGGCTTCTGACCTCCTGCTCCATGTCCGAGTCAGAACATGCAGCTGTTGCAGCTGTCTCCCCGATGTTGCTGCTGGCCGCTGACCCCCTGCCTTCTGTGGCAGGCAATGTCGGTGGAGGTGGAGCAGCTGCTGCTGGCCTGCTGCCAACAGGGGTGCTTGCCGGTGGGACCTCCGGTATGCCTGCAGTGGGACCTGCTTGTCGTGGGGTCTGCCTCACTGCAGCTGAGGTTGAGGGTGCAGGGAGGTTGTCGTTGGACTTCGCTCTCTTCGGCGCAGGGGTGTCCTGGTCCTCTGGGTGTGATTCTGTGCCTGTGGTGGAGCAAAGGTGGGAGGGCGTTATTGATGGGTCTACGGACTTCTGAATGACAATGGTTGACATTATTTTGGCCAGTGGATGAGGCAGATTTCAGGCAGTGCCATGCAGGTTGTCTCCTTTTGGTGTGGTATGTGGATGCAGGTATGCGGGTGCCAGCAGTGTATGCAGGGTGGTGCTCGCATGTGGCTATGGGCAGTATTGATTTGTGTTGCATTTACACTCTAGGGCAACCTTGTGCTACACATGATTGGACTGCTGTGACTATGGCATGTCTTGTATGAGGCACCTACCTTCATCGCCTGATGTCGGGGCTCCCCTTTCCATCCCTCCAACGCCTTCGATGGATTCCATGCCGATGGTGGTAGCACAGATCTCCTCCCACGGTTGGAGTTTCAGGGGGGATTCCGACCCTCCACCGGTTCCCTGGGCAAGGTTGCGGTTTGCCGAGATGACGGCTCTGACCCGTATGCGCAGGTCATCCCAGCGCTTCCGGCACTGCTGTGGGGTGCGGGGTACGGTCCCCACCGCGCTGACGCGCTCAGCCACCAGGGCCCAGATGGCCTTCTTCTTCCCGATTGCTGTCCTGGTCATTTCAGGGGAGAATACAACACCTGCGTTGTCCTGCAGGGTCTCCGCTAGCATGCAGAGTTCCTCCCGGCTGAATCGCTCCTGGCGCTGGCGGTCACATGCCTTTTTCACGGATTTTGGCATTTTCGGGAACTTGGATGGGTGGGTGTTTGGTTGGGACAGGTGTCAGGGTTGGGTCTGGTGTTGTTTGGTAGGATGGCGATGGATTGTGTTTTTAAAGATGGCCGACGGGCTGCTTCCCGTTCCGGCGCGATGACGCTATTTCCGGTTTGGCCTTTTACGGCCGCCGCTAATTACGGCCGCCGCTAATTACGGCCGCCGCTAATTACGGTGGCCGTAAATTACGGTGGCCGCTACTTACGCTGGCGGAAGGGCACCTTGCTCGCTTAGCGATGCCGGTAGGGGCCTTTTCCGCCATGGCGTTAATTGCATTACCGCCATGGCGTAATGCTCGTGCGCGATGGGTCGTGATGTGGCGCTCTTTACGCCATCGTCCCACGGCGTAAACGCTCATTACACCATGGCGGTAATGACGGGCGATTACCGCCAGGGTCGTAATGAGGCCCTTAGTGTCTGGGTCATAATGAGGCCCATAGTGCAAGGGTAAGGCTCATGCCGGGTGCTGAGCGGCACCACAACGAGGCTGAACCTCGTTTTGATCCAAAAACATCCGCCGGCAGGCAAAGTCGCAGGCGGCCAGCCCGAAGGCCATACAAAGGCCCTGTTTGCACCGCAGGTCCCCCACTTCAGCCATCCTCATAGAGGGGTGAGGGCAGGAGCCCCCCCAGCCCAGAAGAGGATCCGTGCACCGAGCGTGCTGCAAGGCAAGTTGCTGCCTCGACGAGTAGGGCCTGCCTGACCCTGTCCCCATACTGTGCCTGACTTGCTCATGCCGGGCGCTGAGCGGCACCACAACGAGGCTGAACCTCGTTTTGATCCGAAAACATCCGCCGGCAGGCACAGTCGCCGGCGGCCAGCCCAAAGGCCATACAAAGGCCCTGTTTAGTGCCCTGTTCGGCGCATGGGAGGCGCGGCGTGGCCTGCTCCCTTGATCCTGCTCCCTGAAGTTTGCTGCAAGGTCCCTGCCCGCTGCCATGATGGACTCACATAACCATGCTCCAGCCCGTCGACCAATATCACTGGCAAAAAATCTGTGAGTACACTACCGTGTTCCGAACCCTTCCTCCTGAAGCTACGATTACGCATTTAGTGCTGTACGCGCACCCTCATACTGCACCGGCCCTCACCCGCTGCAAAAAAAATATAACACTCACTAATCTTCTCCCCCTGCTCCAACCCATCACTAATCACTCTAGCCAGTCCTATTACCCTAACGATATAGTCGACCTGTACAACAACACCATCAACTCGGCGATCGACGCCATTGCGCCGCTGAAACCCACTAAATCAAAACCTATTGCCCATCTGAACACCTGGTTCACCCCAGCCCTAAAAGCCTTAAGCAAAGAGAAACGACATGCAGAAGCCTATTGGAGAAAAAACCCCTCTCCCCATAACAAAGACCTTCTCACTGGGCTCACTAACAGCTACAAAAAACAAATCATTCAGGCTAAAAAAGAGACCTTTAATGACAGAATCAAAAAAAGCGAATTTGAATACCAGAGAAATATTCTCCATTCTGAGAGTAGTTGGGATCAAGGTCAGGTTTCTTAAGGATGTGGATGACAGTTGCAGACTTGTACGAGTCTGGAAAGCTGGCATGGTTTAGAGAGGTGTTGTAGAGGGAAGGAAATAGTGGAGTAACATTTGGTGCTATGATTTTGACCAGATGGAGATGCAGGATGGATTAGACCTGAAGAGGAGGGTAGGAATTTCTTCTGCATTTGTGGGGGTGAAGAACAACATGATGGCGGGAGAGGAGGGTAGGGGAGTAGAAGAGAAGTACATGTGGGGGAGGAGGCCAGATACGTAGTTAGGTAGTTTGAATGGTGGAAATTGTCTAGGCAAAGTAGGTCGCAAGATCAGTAGCAGATAGAGTAGATAGGATGAAGCAGGGCTTGGGAAGAGAGAGAATAGATGTTAGTGATCTCTGGGGCAGCTTAGGTTGAGCAGATTGGGATGAAATCAAGTTTGACCGTGATGAGCGTAGAGGTGAAGCTTTGGAGAGAGATGAGATAGAGTTGGAGATCAAATGGGATGCTAGTCTTTTGCCAAGTGTAAGGGTTTTTTTTCTCATTGTTGTTTTCAAGATGCAAATGAAAGGTGTAATGCAAGGACGAGGAAGGGAGGCTTTAGGAGTAATTGTTGATAGAGGGAAGTGAGAGGAGAAGGGAGCATGGAGGGCCACGTTAAAATGATTGAAGGCTTTGTCAGTGGTCAGTGTCCTTAAAAGAGGAGAGAGAGTGTTGTAGGCCGGATAGGTATGATGAGAGTTTGGAGGAGGGAAACCTGTGCTTGGTAATCATAACAGTGGGTTGGGAGAGAGAGGAGAAGGTGGTAGTGAAGACAGAGGCAAAGACGATAGTGGTCAGAGATATTGGAGGCAGAGAGTTGGGAGGAGATGAGAATAAGGTTGAGGGAGTTGCCACTAGTGCAGGAAAGCTGTGGGGAGACACTAGTGCATGGCTGGAGAGGCCAAGGCTGAATTTCATGGACAGAGTAGTGGAGAGAGAGGATAGGTTGAAGTCACCAATGTTTGAGGTGGTGGTTAGGCAGAGGGAATCAATTAGCTAGGAGATGTGATCAAAGAATAGACCAGGTGGGCCAGGTGGCCAAAAAAGGGAGATAACATGAATTCCATAGGGGTAGTGGATAATGTGAATTCAAGAGAGGGAGAGACAGCAGACAATGGAGGAGTGGTGGAGATGGGTAGTTTGTTGGAAGAGAAAAGTCCTATGCCACCACCCTACCAGTAAGGCGAGGAGAATTGGTGAAGGTGTATGCAGCGTCATGAAGGGCAGAAAGTGTAGCAGAGTCAGAGGGAGAGATCCAGGTTTCAATGATGGGTAATAAGGTCAAGAGAGTGGGTTTGAGAACGAAGGAAATCAGCGCTAAAGGAGGTTTTGTTGCAGACATATTGAGCATTTCAGAGAGGAATAGAAAGAGAGTGAGACATAGAACCATAGAGATGTTGAGATTGGGAGGTGAAGAGATGATGCCGGTAGATGGGGAAGGGGAGGGTACTTGGGATTAGGGAGGAGATGAGTGGTGGATAGGGAGAGCAGAGGAGAGAGAGGAGGGGGTGATGTCGAGCAAATGTGGCGATGGGAATCCGGAGGGAGGTAAACTGGTAATGGGCAAAGGAGAGAAGTAGGAAGCAGAGGAATGGGTAGGAAGAGCAGAACATGGTGATGGTAGGGTTAGGGGAGAGGTGCAGGTATAACCTATAGAACAGTTGGAGGGTAGAGTATAGCAATAGCTTGTAAGCAAAGAGGCTGCAGGAAGACTGGAATAATGTCCCTTAGATGTTGGACCTTTGCTGGAACACCCCAGGGCTAGGGTTGCCCCAAAGGTAGGAGGTAAAATGGTAGGAGTGATGGGGAGCCGCCAATGGGGATCTGGGTTTCCAGCAATAATGCGACCCTGGCGGTGCTGGAAGGCAGAAGCATCAGTCTGGAGTGACAGTGCAGGTGAGACTGGGAGATGGGGTCCTATGAAGTCCTATGGCGGCTCCCCTGCTCAAACTAATTGTGTTGCAGTTGGTGGTGGGAGTGGGTTGCTCTATGTGCAGTGCCAGCGGGGGATGGAGGTTGAGTGAGGTCACAGAGGGGTAGAATGGGGAGAGCCTCACCACAGGGCTGGTTGTAGTTGGGGGGGGGGGGGTCAGAGCAACAATGCAGCCAACAGGGAGCTGGGTTTGCCGGTGACAATGTAGCCAATGGTGGTGCTGGGGTTCCAGCTATGATGCGGCCAATGGCGGTGCTGGGAGTCAGGAGCAGCAGTCTGGTGTGATAGAGCAGGGGAGGCAGGGAGATGGATTGTTGTGGTGGCCGCCCTGCTCAAAGCTCACAAGGTTGCTGTCGGTGGTGGTTGCGGGCTACTGGATGGAAGATGCAGTACCCATGTGCTGGCAGGTGCCAGTGGGGGATGGAGGTCGAGTGAGGCCACTGAGGGGCAGAAAGGGGAGAGCCTCATGTCGGGGCTGGGGTAGTTGGTGGGGTCACAGCAACAATGTGGCCACTGGGAAGCTGGTTTTACGTCGATGATGCGGCCAACGGCAATACTGGGAGGCAGAAGCAGCTTTCTGGAACATTCCAGCAGGGGATGCTTGGTGATGCAGTCCTGTGGCGGCCACCCTGATCAAAACTTAGTGTTGTGGTCGGTGGTGGGAGCGGGTTGCTGGATGGTAGATGCAGCGCTCGAATGCTGGTAGGTGCCAGTGGGGGATGGAGGTCGAGTGAGGCCACGGAGGGGCATAATGTGGAGAGACGCCTATTTAAATAGTGCACACAACATGATTTGTATCTTTATTCGACTTTGTCAAAGTGACATGTGAGCCATGGCCATCTCGTCTATAAAAAAAAGTGTAATATGGAATACATGGTATATTACACTGTTTAGTAAATTTTGTATACAGAATGTATTTACCATAGCTCTCAACCCACATGCTTTTGGTGGGTGACACGTCTTGCAATCAGCTGACTCAATTGCCAAGTTTCCTATACAGCCATTCACTCCAATGGTCGCTCACCAACCCAAAAAAAAAAATATTGGGTGTTTTTTACCACCTTAGCGACACAAAAGGTGGAGAGCTATGATTTACACTTAAAAACAAGCACCTGTCTTCAGCAACAGTTCTTATTGGCATGTGCCCCCACCACCACCCAACAGATTTCTTTGACTTCCTAATGTGTTTGACTAAACTTGATATACAAAGACAACCCGATGCAGTACATGCTCTCTGTATGTGCGCAGCGTTGTCATTGTTGATGTTGCATGTTGTGTACTTGATTTTTTTGAAGAAACAGTTTGTTTAGCCATTGATGTCAGCAGATGTCCTACACTGATGGATTATACTCTGCAAGGAAAATAGTAACATATATTCCAAATAGATAAATAGATCCTAAATACACAGGTTGAATGGCTAATCTCAATTGCATAATGCATTTTACAATATGCCCGTTTTCACAGCATTCACTGGTGCACAGTAAATAACAGGGATTACAATCAGTCGCCAAAATTGCAATTTGTTTTGAGGGACCTGGAAAACTAAAACATAATTTGTTAAGCAGCTGGATTAACTTGATAAGATAGCTCGTTACATGCCATCATAGAAAAACATTTCTTTCTTCAAAGATGGTGCCAGGCGTCAATGGCAGAGTAATTGTCACGGCCCAAAAACACAGTGATCGTCTTGGATTTCTTAGTGACTGCACACTCTTCCTTTAAATGTATGTTTCTGGCCTAAAATGTTAGTGGTAGACTTTCTTAAGGATATGTCATATAATACACAGATATACACGTTATTTAAAAATAAAAAAAACACCTCTGCAATTGTAATTCTAATTAAACTTTAACCTCTTGTAAATGCGTGGGACTGGAATTCTCTTTTGAATGCTGACCACGGAAAGAAACGGGTCATTTTATAATTCAAAGTGAGGGCAAAGTGAAGATAACTTTACATCTATGCTGTGCTGTTCCATAGACAAAAGTGGAATTGTTGGTCAAGTGATTTCCTGTTGATGAAACAAAGAGCCAGGCTTTCTACAAAGGACTCTGTTTACATGGCGTGGCTGCAGGCAACTTCCAGGAGACACATTTTCACACCTCCTTAACAAGCCATTCAAATTCAAAGCCACAGGAGCTGGTTGCAGAGCAACATGCACCAGTATTCCTGCATAAGAGCAGTAAATACTTTGGTAATTTACTCACAGATTGTGCAAAATCTGTTTAGGAAGTTTTTGTAAAATAAAATAAATAATAAATCACCAGTTAACGTATTACTAATGCTCAGCCACATGCACCTGAATCACTGTGGGCCTTGTGAACAATGCTCTGGGAAGGGCTCTTTCCCTCCCCCTGCTTCCCTCATGTTTAAAACGGCTTCAGCCCTACTCAGAAAAAGAGGCAGGTGAAGGGGGAAGGGAGCAGTATGGAGACACACAGCAGTATTGGTTCGTTTGAAAAGTGAACATTTTACAATTATTCTGAAGCGCTTTTGATAGTGTGATCATCTAAAACGGCGTACTGGTGTGCATGTAAATCCACCATAGTAAATCGTCTAATCTGACAGTTCTGCATTATATTTTATGCGAGGGGAGAGAGGCTTTGTTAGAAATGCTGCAAATTCTTTTTTGTGAGAGGTTGCCTTAGCGGTGCCATACACAAATGCATTTTAGCATAAGCACAAGATTTTAAACTTGCTTCTGACGTCCATCCACCGAGTGCAGAGAGTCATTTTAGATATAATCCATTTGACCTGATGTGACCAGTGGTGCTGCTGAGTTCATTAACAGTTGTAGTTTCCTGGTTAATCATTGTAGCTGTCAAGATGGTGAGGTAAGTGCTCACTTAAATCACCTGCATTCAGCATGCCGATAGTTTGGAATTCTGGCAGGCCTGACTCAGTCCTTTATCCTTCTGAAATGGGTAAATTGAGTACATTTACAATCTGTTATTATAACACATGTTATTGGAGCACTCCTAAGTGGGAGGGACCCAGTATAAAGGCTATTTAAAAATGTGATATTATTATGTGCAAGACTGATCGTGAGTTCAGCAGTGAAAGCCCTGGGTGTCAGCCCCTTTGTTTTAGTCAGGGAACAGCACTAGATCTAATTGTGTTGGCCAAAGCTTATACTACTAACAGCATCACTTTTACCACCTCCTGTAATACCACCTAGGCGATGTCTATACTTCTGCTGAAGACATTTTCGGTGCTTGGTAAGCAATCCATGCTGCTCATACCACTGACCAACGATTGATGTACATGCTTTCAACTAAGACATATTAGGCGTGAATTCCCTCCTTGTGGATAATACATTCCTGAAACTGTTATTAATGTTACCATTGTCTGCCCCCAATGCTAGCACTTTTCCATATGGAAAGTGATCTTAAGCTGGTGAGTTATTTTATTAAGTTGAAACCTATTTTATATTGGGCGGCATTATGGACCTCCCCAGGTTTAGCTTGTTATAGAGATGCTCTTATGTATGCTATGACTCTCAAAAGCTCGTGTTCCCTTCAGTGGCTTAAACATGCGAAATCCTGGCTCCTGGCTTTGAATCTTTGGCACTTATGGAGGTCACCGGAATCCATGACCACTGAAAGCAAGGAAATGATGAAACGAGCGAGTGTTGTTTCATCTTGTCTGTCTATGGAGGCAGCCTGTGCTAATCTTAGCACTGGACGTCTCTATTTGTTGATCAAGCACGATTTTGGCTATGAGGCCTATCTGGATGTGATAAGGCCTCACTTTGCACACTCCCTCTACCTGGAATTCCGTCTTGGCATTTTGAAATTGACATCATTCAAACAGAACTGGTTTGAATATAACAACTGAGTTTGCCCAGTCTGTGGGGCAAGTCCATCATTATTTTCTTGTTTTTTTGTGAGGGGTACAAGGACCTGCAAGAAAAATACCTAGTCCCCATTCTTAGGCTGGTTGGCATTAGTCAAGTTGACTTGGCAACAGTGAACTGTAGGAACACTTGTGGCTTGACAGTAGTTCATTTTGTTGCAAAGTTTATACATGGAACTTGGTTGAAGAAGCCTAAAGTGTTAATGTTATGTTAATGTTAAAGGATATTTGTACCGCGCACTATCACCACCGGAGTGGTCCCCTGGTGTTCTGGCGGCTCTGAAAAAGGGAGGAGGGGGGTAAGTTAGTGGGAATTAGCTGGAAAAGTGCAAGAGAGCAGTGATGTGCTGTTGGCGCTATGTGCTGTTGGCGGCCTTGGGGTGTTTTATGGTCGGTAATCATCATGTGCTGTTGTGCAAGTCTATGTGTGGTTTGTTTTGTTGTAGCAATGTCGTGACATTTGTGTGGATTGCTGTATTTAAGTTTGTGGTTGTGTTTGGTTAGAGTTTGAGAGGTGTGTGCAGAGGGATGAAATTGTTAGTGGATTGGTTAGTTGGCATTGCTGTCCTTGCAATTATGTCTAGGTGTGATGATTGCTATCATTCACCATTTCATCTGAGTGCAGCATTTGCTAATCTTCAACATCCTGTCTAGATGAGAGGCAGACCAGTGACCACAATTCCATCCCAGTGTGGCACTTGTCATTGTGCACAGTATCATTTAAGTGTGGTGCATGCCAACATTCACATTTCTATCTAGATGTGGTGAAAGCTAAGGTTAAGAATTCCATCTAAGTGTGGAGCATGCTAACATTCATAATCATGTCTAGATGCGGCGAAAGCTAAGGTTAAGAATTCCATCTGAGTGTGGAGCATGCTAACATTCATAATCCTGTCTAGATGCGACGCAGGCTTCTCTTGACTGTTCTCTGTGGGTGTGGCACTAGTTAACATTGGCTAGTATGTGAATGTGTAGTGCAATGCAGCATTTACAGTCTAGCCAATAGTGGATTTTGGTTGGTGGTCACAAATCTCAAGTATGCATGGTGTAATTCTATGGCAGTCTACGTTATGGAAAGGTAAGATAGAGTGGCGAGGGCTTTCTGGAGTAGAGTAATTGCTCTACACCCCACCCATGCCACACTTACAGTTTTGTTGGTGTCTGTTGTCTTCCTTTGCTTCCCCAGCGGACACCTGCAGACACGTCTTGGAGCCGCCAGTGTGGGAGCCGCCCTTTGCCTTGAGGCCCTTAGCCGCAGGGGCTGCCGGGCAGAGGGCTGCCCTGGGGGGGGGATCACGATATGGAGAGGAGGGACCAATCATGGTGCGCGGATGGGGTGGTTAATGTTAGTCCCCCAACTGTAATAGTGATGTTTAGTCACTAATTTTGGCAATTTGTGCATGGTTTATTAGCCCAATTGGAATTTTATGTAATGACTTTTATTTTTATATTTAATTGTTGATGTTTGTTTAATTGCTTGTTTTTACAATTTTATGTAGAGAATGTGTTGGGGCTTTCTTCTTTGAATCAATTTGAATTAACTGTTCTATTGTTAATTGTATGTGTTGGAAACATTTATTGCTAACACCCCAATAAAGTTTGAAAATGATTGGAGCAAGTAGCACTCTATTCTTGACTACCCCATTCCTGACTCAAGTTTGGTAGTCACAGAATTAACCTTCTAGAGTTTTACTTGAGGTACAACGTATAGAAAGACCCAGGAAAATAAGCCAGCAAACGTACAGGATTGCTGGAGCCGATTCTCAAACCTTTAATGCTTCCAACATTAAACTTTGTACTAACTTACAATTCTTTAAAATCCCATTAGAAACACAATCCAATAATCACAACAATGTAGGACCTATCTGCTTCCTCCCTTTTCTACAACTATGGGCATAACATGCACATATGCCATCTCGAAACATTGCTACCCTGCTGCATGCCTCCCTTTGAAAGATCTACTTCACACGTTCCCATCGTCTTTTCCTTGCCCGCTCTAATTTCCATTCCTCCAGGAGAATAAGGTCTGGATACCCCTGGTGGGGGCTCATTATGCCACTGCACGGTCAAGCCTATAGGCCTCATTACGAGGAAGGCGGTAGGGGGTTAACGGTGCCAGTAGAGCTGCCAGCGCCGTGAAAGATTTACCCATGGCACCTGGAGATGTGGAAAACTACCTGTTTATCAGGTAAAAACTACAGACCTTTTTATAAAGATTTTTGTGTCCTGATCGCCAGGCATCTTATGTCCTCCTATTTACTAGTAATTTCACACATAAAATCTATAGATGCATGACAAACGTATTGCTTCATAATATCTTTTCTATTCTCCAATTGCCTCTCCCTGTTTTGTTCTCCCAGAATCTCTTGTGCACTTTCGCTATTATTGCCACACTTTACTTGTCTTTGGTCCCAGGATTTTGTACCCTTCCCCCCAATCTACTTAGATACTTGGAATGTACAAATGACTGCAAATTGTTACATAGGACTTAATTACAATATTAGCAGTAATTATGGTGTTCATTCTTCCAAATGTAATTATTGTTACCACCCACCTAAGTGTCCAATGGAATTACCATTGTTTTACAGGCCCATGGGCATGCAACAATCGGCCTGGCAGTAACTTTAATTACTTCTTGACGAATAAGTATCAATTGGAAGATTTACCGTTACCACTAGCTGTACATGGAGGAATTACTGAGTGGCAATTCCTCCAAGAACTTTCAACATTAACCCTTGGTATTCCTCCATTGGAAACGGGAAGCTGAGCAGCAAACATCTTTAAAAATAGAATCCATTGAATAACCACCCATTTTCTGATGCCATCTATGGGAGAAATCCACAGCAAACATGTCAGGGGACAAGACCAAATCCAAAATCTCAGAAATTGGGCTGAGGAAGCCAAAGTTTACTGAATGAGAGCTCACTGTAATGACTTAGGAAGATGTGGCTCATGTGCTAGAGGTATTTGTGGCACAAGGTGGAAAAGCACACACCAGAGGAAGTCTGCCATCTGAATATGGCTGCATGAAAAGGTGGTGGCAGTTGGGACGGTGCCAAGGGGTGCAGAGTGTTAGGCAGAATCATATGCAGTACCCTTTGGGAACACCACACACAATTAAGACTACAAGTGACAGTACAAATTCACCTTTGGTACAAGCTTGTACTACACAGTAAAGTGGTAGCGATGGCTGAGCAGCCAGACTTATCTCAAGAGGAAAGTGAGCAGTATCAGAAGTTACACAAAGGACAGCAGTTGCTATGGTTCAAGCAAATACTGACTCAAGGTTTCTGAGTAAAAGAATATACATTTATGTACACCTCATTTGTAAAACAGCTCACTAAAGTAAAGTAGTAGAAAATCACAATCTTAATACACTACACCACACTCAATGAATGCTGGACAAGTTAAGCTCAAAACGAAGTGTGAGCAAAATGGCACTCCAGTAATTTAAAAAGGGAGGGAAAGACAAGGTTATTCACAATTAAGCAGCACCAACAAGTGAGTAGGCAGGGCAATCTAGAAAAGGCTTACTACAATGAGGATTCAAATCAATAGGCCTGGGCCAATGTCTGTGGTTCAGGGTCTTTGCAGAGGATCACACAGTTCAGAGTAGTTTGTGGTTAAGTCTTTGCCAAAAGTTCGAAACGAAATTGGTCAGAAGAAAAGTTACTTGAAAGAGTAGAGAAGGACAAGCCCTCGAATTGGCAAAAGATTTTAGACACTTTCACCACGGTCGGATGAAACGTTGTAGCTGAGGCAGAAGTTCCTGGCAGATCCTGCAGGCTCACGGTTCCTGAAGCGACTGTCGGACTGACACGAAGAAGGAAGAATGGAGGGTCCTGCACTGCCCAGGGAAGAAACCAGAAGCAGGGCAAAGCAACAAATAAAAGGTGCGCTCTTTAAAACCCAAGCAGGGTCCGGTCCTCCTGGCTATCCGGTTCACTGTAGCTGTGCACAGAAAATTCGACCTGAGGAAGGAGGCCTGGCTTGGAGTTTGGTGAACTGGTTGGTCCCACCAGCTCAAGGGAAGAAGACAAGAGAAGAAGATTCATTGCAGATCTTCTCTGTCGTCGAAGTTTGACGATTCGGAACCGCAGCAGGGCTTCACCTGGAGGTTCAGTCATGGTAGTGGTCTTCTTCCTTCAGCTTCTCTTCGGTTCTCTCGATCCAGTGGCGACTCTGCCTTTCAGTCCCAGAGACCTGGTTTTTATGCAGTTTTCCCCCATTCACACAGCCTGGCTGTCAATCACACAGCACGGTTGGTTTCCTGGTGGGACAGTCACCACAGCCAATCATACAGAGTGCGACATGGGTTTCCAAGGAGACCCTGTGCAGGGAGTCGCAAACCCCTCCCTCACATCCTGTCCCCCTCAGACATTCAGAAGCCTAAGGAGGGCTTCTGTGCTGAAGCCCACCAAAGGACTGCGAACAAAGGAACCAAACCTGGTTTGGCGCGCAGAGTAAATGACCTTTACAAAAAGAAATGGTGAATAAACCCAGCTGGAACCAAAATAAAATAAAAGGGGTCTAGCGGATTTAAGTTTGAGGCTACTAACCTAGCCTAAAACAGCACCAAGGCTATTTACATAGAAAAATAGGGTAGATTCCACTGCCACCAGCCAAATCTTAAAGAAAGGGGAACGAAATAACGTTCCCTGAGAAACAGACAAAAAGGGATAACTATTAACCCTTTCCAGTACTCTATGTAAGATAGTTTGTACTGGGTCTGTGAATATAAAAAGACTAATAAAGTCAATGGCAACTTTACATGTTCTGGGAGACAGTAGTCAGTCCCAGAAAATGGAGTTTAGAGTGGGAAGTCTGAAAAAGACAACCCTGTGTCACTGCACTAAAGGTGCTGTGTGACACACAGTAAAAAGATGATGCCTATGGAGTAGGGGAGACTCCAGAGTCTATGAACACAAAAAACAAAAATGTAAAACACACAGCAAAACAAATGTATGAGTAGGAAAAAGGCTCACACTCTGACCAGGTGAAAAAATGTATCCTAGAAATCCAGCAAAGCTGCTGAGGCACTCAACAGGTAAAGGAAATTAGCCGTTCTGGAGAATTCTCCCTAACACAGAGGAGATCAAGAAACAGTGAATTTATCTTAAGGCCATGGTCTGTGATCTCTTGGCACTCCACCACAAGGAGACCACTAAAGTGACTTACTGGGAGGAGACGTTCAGCAGTATCCTTAATACGGCTTACATGCGGGGTGAAGAATCTGACTACTGTAGGTTGGCAGCAACGTTCATGCTTATGAGTACATGATTGTTCATTTGCAGGTTGGACATCCCACAATGAATGTTACACTGCCTGTTTTCCTGTAGAATATGGCTGGCAATCACAAACACAATGGAAAAATCCAACTATCAAGGCCCACAGACCACGGTAGGTCATATTCAGGAAAGGAGTCAAGTGTAAAAAACACATCTACAAAGAACCTAATTTGTCACATTAAGGGTGTGTCATGTATCCCGCATTGCTCACATTAAATCAGCTCCTTCATCTCTGCTTCAGACATCAGCTACAAATTCCAGGCCCTAGTGCTCACCAACCTGGATGGTTGCCATGCCCCACCCCCACCCGTGTCCCAACCGCTATTCTGGCTCCAGAAAGCCGTCCAGCATGCTGCTGCTTGACTCATTGCAGAACTGAAGAAATTCAGCCACATTTACCCCACTCTAAAGGAACTACACTGGTCTACCCTGAAGCCTGCATCTTCTGCAAGACAGCCTACTTCACTTACAAAGCTGTAACCTCCAAAACAACATTATACTTCGCTACAAAGATCCCCCTCTCAGGGTGTCAATGTTAAACCAGAAGCCAAGATATCAGCAGACTGGAATACAAGAGGTGTAGGAACGAGAAGACCAGATAAGAAGAATTCTCGTGCAATGCTACCACAGTCTAGAACAACCTTCTTGCTAACATAAGTCTGGCTCCCTCTCTCCTGCATTCCTGGATAAATCTAAAAATCCTATTCTTCAAGGAACACTTAACCAACCAATGAGTGCCATAGACTGACAAGATGATCCTACTCCACTATGCTCCACTCCCTAAAATAGGTACACACTATATTAATGACCTACATACATACATACAGGTCCAGATAAGGAAAGAATGACAGTTTATCATTTTTCTAAGGCTAATAAAAAAAGTACCCTTGACTTGGTATAACCTTCTAAAAAAACAGTTTAGTTCCTACTGACTGTGCGAGCTACAGACCTATCTTCAACTATTAATTTCTTGTGGAAATGATGAACAAGATTGCCTCCCTTCAGTTAAGAAAGCATTTAGCGCAGTTAAACTAGCCTGGAGATTGCCAGACAGGTTTACGTCCAGGACGAAGCACAGAAACAGCTCTCCTCGATGTCACCTACAGCCTTACTAAATTGATAGCTACTTCGTATAAGCAAGACTCTTCTATCTTTTGGAAGGAACTCAATATACTCAGCTCACAAAATGACATTCATCCTCTTTCAGTGTAGACCTCTAACTATGATAAGAGCTCTCATTATTTACTTTTCATCTTCCCCTCTTTGATTCTTTCTGAGGTATTTGGTACTTAGTGCTTTATAAACATCAATAATGCATATATTCAATGACTCTTAATGATAAATAGGGCAGCAGGTAAGTCTGAAGCAATAGCCAAAAGGACTGAATTAGGAAGCAAGCATTTAAATGTACTAAATTACGCGGTCAAAATAAGACAATTGTCAGTTTATTACAAAGGACATCTTTTTTTCCAGAAAGGTCCATTTGGGAATGGACACATGTGAAAAAAATGGGTTTTTGAGAAACCTCCTAAAACCACTTCACAAAGAACATTGGGGTAATAGATATACGTGAGCAACTGTATTCAAAGAACAAAGGTCATTGATATGTATATCCAAATCCTAGTCTCATTCTGCTGCTAAAAACACTTCTTAGAAGCCTCCATATTATATTCACAAACTTTGATTTATTATGTAAGCTGGGAATAAATCTCAGTGAATTAAGCACTCGTCTTTGAAATCTGTTTAAAAAATGTGCAGTCACTGGCTTGAATCCCACCAGGACAGATTTAACCTTTCATATTACTGCTGTTGATAAATTGAGCCCAATGGGATTGGGGTAAAATAATATCATCTGTTGGGCAGCACTCAGATGCTGGATTAACATGGTTGGAGGTGCTATTTCAAAATTAAATTATTGAAACATAGGGACAGAAAATGTGATCACTTTCTTTGGATCAAACCTCCCATGCTCTGATATTATCATCTTTCAGAATATGTTAAATAAGTACCTGGCACAAGAATAGTTACTATTTCTATGTTGTGAGAGATGTTTTAAATTTGGACTTAAGTATCTGCCAATATCTGTGGATAAATGTGAGAAACCAATCCCATTGATTGATTCTAATATCTAGATATAGAGATTTGAATCAGCATGCCAATCAGTACCGTCACAAACCATCTTTGGAGATACTTTTGTAATACATTTTACCCCATGTGATGCTAGCTGCACAAGGAACAAGGAGGCAGTGTATTGCACAGTCCACAAGAGGTTATTTCTGTCACTCACAACCCTGAATATTACCAACAAACAATGTTTGATCTTATTCCAGCATTAGTACCTTCTCTTGTGTTTCAGGGTGGACACGGGACACGCAGGAAATATCACGGTATGCACACAATTCTCCCATCATTATACATATGTATATAAATAATTATGGACATCTTCGAGAAAGAAGTCATACAAAAGTATGCGAGTAATGGTATATTTAATTTAAATGCTTTTTAAAAAATTCTCTCTCTCTCTCTGGAACTACAAGTGCACAAATACTATATAGGAGTTAAAAGTTATTAGCAATATTATTTTTGCAAAGTGGATGGATCTTAGGGTTCACCATAACTGTATATATTTTATACAGCAATGTTTGTCACCCTAAGATAAGGGTGAACCCTAAGATCCATCGGCTTAGATTGCTAATAACGCTTGTCTCTTTTGATGTATCTGTGTGAAATTTTCCAAATATGTTTCCTACCACCATCCCCCTAAAGTTGTTTACAAATTCATCTAACGGTTTAAAAGATGTAAAGCATTGAAGAAAGGGGTGCTTTTCCTCTTTTGCATTAAACAGTCTCAGAACCCAAAGAGCTCCATGGATTTGCTTAAAATACAAAACAGGTTGGGCAGGAAGCAATGCAGTTGTACCTCGTGGTAGTTTGGTACAAATCCATCCAGTATTTTGTTTAAATATGGATATTGGGGTGCTCCTGTATCTGTACATATCTGTATAGAGCGCCTGAGTGTACAGAGCGCCTGAGTGTACAGAGCGGATGGGTGTACAGAGCGGATGGATGTACAGAGCGCATGGGTGTACAGAGCGGATGAGTGTACAGAGCGGATGGCTGTACAGAGCGGATGAGTATAAAAAACAAATGAAGGTATAGAGCGAATGAGTGTAGAGGGCAGACGAATAGATAGAACAGGATTACTGCCTACTAGCGAATGACTTTATAAGGCCGATGAGTGCATGTTGCTGTTGAATGCGCGGGGAGCGGATGAGCGCCGGGGAGCGGATGAGCGCCGGGGAGCGGACGAGTGCTGGGGGGGGAGAGTGCCGGGGAGTGGATGAGTGCCGGGGAGTGGATGAGTGCGGGGAGCGGATAGCGGATGAGTGTTACAGAGCGGATGAGTGTACAGAGCGGATGAGTGTACAGAGCGGATGAGTGTACAGAGCTAATGAATGTACAGAGCGGATGAGTGCACAGAGCGGATGAAGTATAGAGCAGATGAGTGTAGAGGGCAAACGAATAGATAGAACAGGATTACTGCATACTAGCGAATGACTGTATAAGGCAGATGGGTGCATATTGCTATTGAATGCGTGGAGACCGGATGAGTGCGGGGAGCGGATGACCGCGGGGAGCGGATGACCGCGGGGAGCGGATGACCGCGGGGAGCGGATGACCGCGGGGAGCGGATGAGTGCGGGGAGCGGATGAGTGTCGAGGGCGGACGCGCGTGGAGCGCAAATGTGCGTGGAGAGCTGGTGAGTTCCGGGAGCGAGCGAGTGCGAGGAGAACGTGATTGCGTCGGGTGGATGAATGCATAGAGCAGATGAAGGTATGGTGCATACGAGGGGATAAAGCGAACAAATGCCTAGAGCGGAGGAGTTACATAGACCATGTGAGTGCGCAGAACGGATAAGCATGTAGAACCGATGAGTGCGGAATGCATGCATAGTAGATGACTATATAGAACAGATGAGTGCCGGGAACTGATGGATGAGCGTAGCGGGATGGATGAGCTGAGCGGAAGAATGTATAGAGTGGAGGACTCCATAGAACAGACTAGTATGTAGGGCTGACAAGTATATAGAGCAGACGAGTGCATATGATCGAAAGAGTGCATATGAAAAAGGGGTGCGTAGAAGGAGATGAGTGCGTAGAGCAGATGAATGTGCAGAGGGGCGGAGTGCGCAGAGGGGCGGAGTGCGCAGAGGGGCAGAGTGCACAGAGGGGCAGAGTGCGCAGAGTGCGCAGAGGGGCAGAGAGCGCAGAGGGGCAGAGTGCGCAGAGGGGCAGAGTGCGCAGAGGGGCAGAGTGCGCAGAGAGGGCTGAGAGCGTAGAGAGGGCTGAGAGCGTAGAGAGGGCTGAGAGTGTAGAGGGGGCTGAGTGCGTAGAGGGGGCGAGTGCGAAGAAGGGACGAGTACGTAGAGGGGACGAGTGCGTAGAGCGGGTGAGTGAGCAAAACAGGTGAAAGCATAGTGTGTGTGATGGCATAAAGAGGACGAGTGCCTGGAGCGAACGGATGCCTAGAGCGAACGAGTGACTAGAGTAGAACGGACGTGTCGGATAGTGCGGAAGAGTTGCATTGAGCGGATGAGTACATAGAGCAGCCGAATGCGTGTGAGGGCATAAAGAGGACGAGTGCCTGGAGCGAACGGATGCCTAGAGGGAACGAGTGACTAGAGTGGAACGGATGTGTCGGATAGTGCGGACGAGTTGCGTTGAGCAGATGAGTACATAGAGCAGCCGAATGCATAGAGCGGATGGAACGAGTGAAGTGGAGTGCATGTGGCAGACAAGAATGCATGCGTGGGGCAGACAGGAGTGCATGCGTGGAGCAGACAAGAGTGCATACGTGGGGCGGACTGGAGCGCGCGGGGCGGACTGGAGCGCGCAGGCGGACTGGAGTGCATGAGTGCGTCGAGCGAACCAGAGTTCCTGGAGCAGATTAGGATGCATGGAGTGGATAGGAGTGCATGGAACAGACTGGAGCGCATAGAATTGCGTGACGTATATAGTATGGTTTGGAATGCAGAGATTGTTTTGAAAAAGCATATAACCCATCATATCTCACCACCATGCTTACTCTCTTCTTTACACCACCACTCAACTAGAACACAGAGATACTATGACACCATTTGGTATAACTGTTCTCATACCAACATCCGCCGCTTACTACACATCATTCTAAGTAAACACTGCTGGTTACGCACCCCCCAGCCGGCGTTCTCCTCAGGCCTAACGCAGCCACACTCGGTCTGGATAAATCCTGCCAGAACGATCACATATTCCTGATCTCTCAACCACCGCACCTACCGCTAAGAAGCAGCTACTACACGAATACCGCACCAGCTGCACACATACCCGGTGCTCACACGCACCGTTGACTCTCTCTCTCTCTATGATCTGAACTTCGGTTCCCAAGGGTGTTCAACCTACCACCGCCTTCAGACCATATCAATGGTATATAAGGCGCTATATAAATGCAAAATAACATAACATAACAGAATATCTCCCGTGGTGCGTTGAAGCAAGAAAGACATTTCAGAAATGAAAAGTCACACATTTGTTCCTTCAGTGTGAGAAATTTTCGCAAGAATTCCTGCAAAGACAGAAAAAGAAATATGCTTACAATGTTACTAGGAATGAAGTAAAGGAATGTATTCTTTCAGGGTGGATGAGGAGAGGGTGAAACCGGTCTAATTGGTGAGTTAGGAAATTAAGGAGGATTATGAAATATGTTTAGTTCCTAACTTTTTTGTTGCTTTGTATGTACTGTTTCCACTGCCACTTCACAAAAACTGCAGGGTTCTCACAGGAATTGGATGTGCATCACAAGATTAAACATTCTTAAAATGATATTGGCAGATAGCCTGGTGGCACTTTGCCTTCAGGATGGATCTGGGTAGACAATAAAAGAGGATGTGTGCACATGTAAAGTTTGAGGAGTCTTGTAAAAAAGTATAATTAAGCCAGGTTGTGGCAATTCTCATAGCAATCGGAAAACACAATTATAATCTTGAGATATTTACTTGTGGTTAAATTCCATGAGTAAATCTTGTCAGAATAAAAAAGCGGGACACAAGGAACTCTTTTCTAAATGTCTGCTAGAACACAGCCAGAGGAGCATACACATTAGTCCCAATCACTAATTGCTGCAAAGTGGCCACATTCCATGGCCAATGGACCATGGTGTCTTAATACCACAGGCCGAGTGAGATGTAGCATAACAACACCATTGGAATAAAGACGAACAACTTAACTGTCTCATAACTATAACATTTTAAACAGCAAGATCTGATTGAGGATGAAGCAAACACTTGCTCTTGGTCTGAAGTATGTTGTAATGAATCATGCCCCACACCCATCATGGCAAAATAAAAGGGGTGATGGCTGGAAGGTTTAGAGCTAACCTTCACCTCTGGCATTGCTCTGAGCAACCCCCCAGACCATCTTTCTTCGCCTGCCAAGCCATTACAGAAGGGGAAAGACCATATGCAAAATCGGGGTTGGTGCCACCCCAAAGGGGGCAGTCCAGCCTTAACGGCTTGGTCACATCCCTTCTGCACGAGACCCCAAGCATCTGCAAACATGTTTCAGCCGTGTTGGATCTCATCAGCGAGGAGTTGTTTGGGTCTTTAGGCCCAACAGGCACGAGACCCATGTCTGGGCGTACCTGTCCCACTCACGGTAACTATAGCAGAACAAAAGGGGTGATGGAAGGTTTAGAGTTAATCTTAACATCTGGCATTTCTCTGGGCAACCCTCCAGAACATCGTTCTTCGCCTGCCAAGCCATTACAAAAAGGGAAAGCCAAATGCAAAATCAGGCTTGGCCCCACACCAAAAGGGTCAGTCCAGCCTGAACTGCTTGGTCACAACCCTTCTGCATGAGACAAGCATCCTTCTATTCAAGGAAAGGACCTCATGCCATTAATAACGGACAATGGCATCCCTTTTCCAGAGAGGAACTTCTCTCATGTTCATGTGTGGTGATATCCAGATTGGAAAGGGCTCTTAGATGTTTGCCTCAAGCGCCAGAGTACTTTGTAGGCTCTGACATAGTGTGACAGGAAATAACACATGAAGGACCACAAGGTCTTGACACTATGCACTCAGTTCACAGATCAATAATGTAAACATTACAATATTGCAGTTCTCATTGACATCTGTCCAGAAAGCTTGTTCACTCAAGAGGCTCCACACATGGTTTCCTGCAACACAAAGTTGCCACAAGCTGACAGGAAACCAGTGCCATGCTCCAATGTTTTTTTTAGTCATTGTTTGCCATTGATATGCCTGTTCACTGCTCATAAACCTGGTCTCTGGAGAACAGCCACATCCAGCATGTCTGCAGTGTGGCACACAAAGCGAAAGGGTTTTGAAGATGGGTATTGTGTAATAGTCAAACTTTACCCAATCTCCCAGGTCCCCATTTGACTCAGGTCAATCATTTAACACCCAATCACAGGACTTCAGCCAATTACCCATTGGATAGTGTTTGGAAAAATTGGAGGAGGGAGAGCCACTAGAGGAGGAGAAATAACAGCATGTGTGGTTTGAGGTGAACAGCAGGAGTTGGCTGGAGGTGTACGCATGAGATGGCTGGAGATGAACAAAAGAAAGCGGTTGAAGATGAAGAGCAAGAAGTGGTTGGAGGTGTACAACAGGAGATGGAGGAAGAAGTTGGTGATCAGGAGGAGGCAGAAGTGAAACATTGGAGGAGGTAACAAAGGGCATAGTTATACAGCCTATGAAGGACAGAGTGGGAGATCTTGGCCCAAGGCAGGAGGTAGGGGCAAATCCCAGTCTGAAGGGGTTAAACCCATGGTGAAAGGAGGAATGGTTAAGCAGAGGAGTAACGATGAGGGGCAGGAGAATAAGGCTTGCCATCCGAGAGGTGCTCCAACCCAGTGTTTCTTGACCACATCTGATCTGAGACACTCCACATGTACCTGTTTACTTGGGCAACAATTACAGACAGAAGATCAGAGAACAAAATTGCCTACTGGCAGAATGTGGGAACCCCATTAAAGCCAGATGAATAAACCTTGGCATTGACCCTGTGGTAGGTGAAGAAGTGTGCTTGGAAACTCTTAAGCCCGAGATTGTGATTCAAGAGACTTAACTTATATGTTGTTATTTTCCTTATATTTTGGCTGTGTAAATAAACTTAGTTTAACTCAAGGTGTTGGTGCTTTCTCTTTGTGCATAATCCTTTCACATCACTAATATGACATAGTATATCTATTTTGAAATGTAACTAACATCAAACAAGTGCTACAAATATGTGGTCTACTTTCTGTAGTAGAGATGGTTTATTTGCTCATTTGATGATAGTGGATCACTGAATCTTGACTTATACTACATTGTTCTCTTCTTTCCTGTTATTACGCTCCATACCTCTTGTGACACAGAACTCCTCAACTCGCTCAAAATCTTTGTTGAAAGTTTAACATCAAGATAATCACAAGCTATCAATGCAGAGAAATCAAAACTTAAAACACCATGTTTGCAATGATTTTGACATTACCATTATCACACACTATTCATTTGAGGACCTGATCACCATTACTATCACACACCATCTCAGAGGGAATTTTAACAATATTATTATCACATTCAAGGTATCTGGGGGGATATCAACATTGCCATTTTCAATCACACTGGCTCTGTGAGGGCCGATACACCCTCTCTATGGGTTCCTTCACATCATCATAACCACATACCATCCCAACGTGGACTGTAACACCATTTTCATCACAAAGAATTACTGTGGGGATTTCAACATCCTTATTAACAAACACAATCTCGGTTGGGACTGCAACATAACCAAGAGAAAAAATGTTTTGTCTAGGCTGTAACATCATCAATGTCATCATCACCCCTTTTCCAAACCCACACAATTCTATGGAGACTTGTATGTCCTATTTTTAACACACTACGTTTAAGGGAGACTTTAGAATCACCATTATCACACACCATCTCTGTGGGGACCTGAATATCAGTATAAGGACACAGAATCTCTATTGGGACTTTAACATCCCCAACTTCACACAATGTCTATGGGAACCTTAACATCATGAAAATAACACACTGGCCCTCATTACGACCCTGGCGGAAAGCAACTGACCTGACCGCCATAGCGTAAATAGCGTTTCCGCCATGGCACGACAGAGTAAAGTGCGGCTAATTCTGACCCATCGGGCACGAGCAGTACGCCTTGGCGGAAGTGCAAAGTCCGCGATGGCGGAAATGTCCCCAAAACGCCCCTCACCGCCGTCGTACGGCGACCTAGGTGCAATTCCGCCACTGGAAATAGCGGTCACCGTAATGAGCGGCAATCGGAAAATACGGTGACCGTAAATATACGGAAACGGAAGCAAAAACATGGTCCCGGAACGGGAAACAGCACGCCGTACACCTATAAAATCAGAATATTCACACAACCATTAAAAATACTACCCTGAGAGACATCCCAACCCGTCATCCACCCTAGTGAAACCAAAACAATGGGAAAAGTAGCGAAAAAAGCGTGCGACCGCAAGCGGCAGGTCCACTTCTCACGTGAGGACCTCACGGTGCTCACAGAGACCCTCCAGGAGAATGCTGCCGTCGTCTTCTCGACGCAAATGACCAGGACGGCACTTGCGAACAAGAAGGCCATATGGGCCCTGGTGGCACAGCGGGTAAGTGCGGTGGGGACCGCACCCCGCAACCCACAGCAATGCAGAAAGCGATGGGACGACTTGCGGATACGCGTACGGAGCATACTATCCGCCAACCGTAACATTGCCACAGCTACCGGGGGAGGATCGGAATCACCCATCAAGTTGACCCCCTGGGAAGAAATCTGTGCCTCCACCATTGGAATGGAGACCATAGAGGGAGTCGGAGGGATGGAGAAAGGAGTGCAGACATCCGAAGAATCAGGTAGGTGGGCCAAATAAAACTATGCTAAAACCACAATGTCCAATCATGTGAAGTACCATGTGTCCACATAGTGCAACAGAAACACATGTCCAGGAGAACATCCACTTACATTGGCCTGATAGCGGACATTAAAAGTCAAATTAAATAAATAAATAATTAAAATTCCTAAAAACACCCTCTACACGTGCAGCAGGCACCCCCTAACTGCAGGCTGCAATACAACTGCACCCTCAATCCACACAAAAATGAAACCACCCCCAAGGCCCTGACCCAAATCACCCTCAGGTACCACCCCAATGCATGTGATACATTGCCATTCCAATTTCCACAGACCCATCAATAACGCTCGCCCTCCTTTACTCCACCACAGGGTCCGATTCAAACGACGAGCTCCAGGACACCCCTACCTGCACACCTGCAAAGAGGGCCAAGACCAACGGCCAAAGACCCTCCACCTCAGCTGCACGCATCAAGACACGGCAGCAGCACAAATCAAGTGGCAGCACACAGGAGGGGACTTCAACAGGCACCCCAGCAGCCAGCATGGCCACAACACCACCACCACCACAGGCCCCCCCAATGGATGCCACAGAAGGCACTGCTTCTGGTGGCAGCAGCACCATAGGTGACACTGCATTAATGGCAGCATGCTCCGACACAGAAAACGGTGATGTCGATGTACGATCCATCCATGACCTGTCTCAATCCCCCTGTTTGTTTCATCCCGTACAACATGAGGATACCACGCAGGGGCACTCACAAGACGACGACTGGCCATCCCCCACAAGCCCTGTGTCAAGGCAACATGAGGTGATCAGCCCCTCTGTGACACCACCGCAAATGGCCATGGCCCAGCAGAGGCAACAGTCCCTCGACCAGGTGATCGTGCAACAGCAGCAACTGGCCACGCTCCTCAAGGACCATGCTGATGAATGTGGGGGTACCAAGGCAGCCATAGAAACATGCACAGAGACACTAAGGGCAGAAATGGAGAGAAGCAACGAGAGCCTGAGAGTACAAATGGTGAGAAGCACCGAGAGCCTGAGAGTACAAATGGAGAGAAGCACCGAGAGCCTGAGGGGGGAACTGCATGCGACGTCCAAAGACGTATGTGCTGAACTTGCCGCTGTGCGCCGTGTGCTCACTGAGCTCTCACAAACCCTTAGGGACATGCATGGACGTGAGCAGGCAGAGACATCATCCGTTGCAAGTTCCGTCCAGGGCAGCCCCCAACGTAGATCTGGGAGGAACCTGCGCTCCACAGGCAGGGGTGCCCCTGATACCCGGAGAGGGGGCTTGCAATACCGTCTGCCCACTGACAATGAGCATCTTTGGACACTGGTGTTCGGGGGGGAGGTAGGAGGGTGGAGGGGGTGTGTTGGGCTTACTTGGGTGGCGGGTTGATGGGGTGTGTAACACAATTTCACATATGCTATAAACATTTCACAATCATCCAATGAGATGTGTGGACATTGATCTTTGTGTACGAGGCCATCATAGGCGTACAGTCCATATTGTGCATGTTCCAGACACACACAGTGCCACAACTCCCGTGTCCATGTATCAACCACCAGGCGTGAGTGCTAGAAGCATGAATCTATGATAATCTGACGAATTTCACGGCCCTCCTGTGCCTCGCGGACTCCTTGAGGTTCTGCCACATCCCCACCCACATCATGACCATATTCTGGTGCTTGCAGTTCTGCGTCAGGGGGCATGGGCACATTTCTACGTATGCACATGTTGTGTAGCATGACACATGCCATGACCATCTTAGCAACCTTCTCATGGCGGTACAGGAGTGCCCCGCCAGACCTGCTGAGGCAGCGGAAACGACCCTTCAGTAGGCCGAATGCCTGTTCTATGACTACACGGGTACGTGAGTGGGCATGGTTGTAGTCCTCCTCATGCTGGTCTTGTGGGTTCCGGAGTGGTGTAAGGAGCCATCTCTTCAGTGGATACCCGGCATCACCTGTATGTGGACAATAAAGGATGTTTGAGGAATGACATTGCTACGTAAGCACCCCCCCCTTCCTGGCAGGTCATTGCCGCATCACATACCCCACATTATCATGCATGAAATGAGACTCACCGAGTAGCCAGGATCTGTTCCCTGCATGTCGCTCCATGTAGCGTGGTATTGTAGAGTTCCGTAAGACCATGGAATCATGGGTTGATCCAGGAAATCGGGCACAACAATGTGTAATGATCCTGTTTGAGTCACACACCATTTGTACATTAAGAGAATGATATTGTTTTCGGTTGCGGTACTGGGCCTCCATGGCATGTGGGACAACCAATTCCACATGGGTGCAGTCGATGGCACCAATGCAACCCGGTATGCCGGCAAGTGCATGGAATCCCACTTTTGTGTTCGTAATTTCCGGCTCCGAGCGTGGTAGAGAGATGTAGTCGTCTGCGTGCTTCAGGAGGGCATCAAGCACTTGCAATAGTGTCCGTGACAACAGTGGCTGTGAAATGCCATGCAACTGTCCGACTGTGTGCTGGTAGGTGCCTGTGGCCAGGAAGTGGAGTACAGACACCACCTTCAGTAGGGGTGGGATGGCGGTTGGGCTATCTATCATGCTGACAAGGTCAGCGTGTGTCATGTCCACAATGGCGGTTATGGTGTCCCGGTCCAAACGGTAGAGGGTGTGGATCTGCTCATCAGTGAGGTTGAACGGATGTGCTCGGAGGCGTGGGATTGCGGGCTGCCTGCGTGGTGGTAGTGGCTGTGCTGGTGGGCCTTGCTGGCCCTGCCTTGCCCTCCTCCTCCTCCTGCGTCTCCTCTGTGCGGCCGGTTGTTGTAGTAGTTGGTGTTCGTCTTCTTCTTGAAGTTGGAGTACTTGCAGTGCTATCAGGTCCCCCAGGGCCAACATCGCAAGTCCTGCCGGTAGCATTTTGGAGTGGGTGTGGTTGTGGGAGGGGGTTGGGTGTGCAATTTTTGTGTTTCCAAGCTGTATAGCCTCCACCTGTGGTGATTCATTCCACCTGTGCAAGCTGCAATCCCCTTTGGGCGAGCACGTCCCGCACACAACGCTGCAAATCGACGCATGGCATCTTGCTATTACAATCATGTATTTCATCCCGATGGCAGTGAGATATTGCTTCATATGTTAATTCTGCTATGCTCCCATTGTTTCACATACTATCTTTGCAGTCGGGAACAAACTTGTGAAGGGTCAGTGGAATGTAGTACTCGATTAACGGTGGACCCTCATGCAGCGCTGTACCGCGGTTCACCGACGGGCGGGGCGTCCCATTTGTGAGTGTAGCCAGTTGCCATTTTCACACACTGCCGCACTAAATGGATGGATTTGTGATTTCAAGCGGTCACAGATGCCTTTTCGACGTGATGTTGCAAATGAGGAATTCGAAGGACAGCGCTTTCGGTTTCCAGCTAGCGGCGAGGAGACGCCCACAGGTCTGACTGCAGATAGAAAGTTCTATTGTTTAATGTCCTTGGGACAGGTGCCATGCCGAGAATGCAATGATTGATATGAATAGTATGGGATGCGCAATAGCGTAGTGGAGGATAAGGCAGGACGTTCCCAAATACATGTTACTTCACAACACTAGAATTCCGGCCTGGACCACAGTGGATTTTGCAGACTGCATTAAGCACAGATTCAATGGAAATTTCTAATGTTATGTGAGTAAATAATCAGGCGTTTTTATACCGGGATGAGGGAATGATGTATGGATGCATGGACAGATGATTTAATAGAGAGTCTGCCATGTACATGGCTTTTTGGAATCTATCAACTTCCTCTGCGCTATGTGATGCAGGGCTGCCATAGTGGGACCATCGTCTATCTGCCCTTGTTGAACCCTCCCTGTCTCGACGCGCCTTCAAACACTTGTGTCTATGCACGTTACTAATCCCATCTAATGGCTTCTGTTTTAACAGACGCATGCACACAAACACTCGTTTGTAATAGTGTTTTCACCTCGATTTATATAGTTATGATTCACAAGTGATTATTGGGTGCGAATAATCCTTTTGAGTGGGCTAGCATGCATATGGCTGTGGATTTAGTGTGATCTTTGAAGTGAGTAATTCAAATGGAGTTCAGATGCCCATACTATTCTTTTTCGTTTCATTTGGGTGACAGGTATCTCCTCCCCTTTTGCCGCTGCCATCTGTATGCCACTCCTGCAGATGGCTTTTACTCCCGACACCTGCTGCTTCGTGTTAATCAGTGGAGCACCATTACGATCTTATGGGACGATCGCCAATGGCCCACATGCCCTTACGCAGTACTAGTGGCTAGGAGCAACATTTCGAGCTTTCAGCTGGACTAGTGCCTACCTAATGGGACGGCCCTGCGGTTCTAGGTGCTTCCATGTTGCCTTTTTGAACGTGAATGTAGCCCCTGTGTACCATGGAGGAACAGGGCGTCACACAAGAAGAAGCTGGTCATTTATTGCGGATGCAGCCCACAATTATGAGATATGATTTGGAGTTCATGACCTAATAGCTGTATGGCCCGGGTGATTTTGTTGTGCATTAAATTTTGATTATGATATTGACCGTGTAGCGTTATTCTTTGCAAGTAATGTAGCATATTCCTATTTGTGGAGCGATGTATTGTGAGGAGATCTGCTTTGGGTTCGGCCTTCTGAGTATAGTTGCGTGGTACTGTACTGGGCGCGTTTGCCTACGAAGGCCAGTAAGGTCAGGGATAGGGGCTGCAATTATGTCTGTTTTGATGATGTCATGCTCATGGGAGGGGGATTGGCTTTTGTGTAACAGATGCCGGTCAGCCAGGTGGATTGGTGGAATGATGTGATTTTCAGAATATGGCTGGTCACAGGTGCCTGTGTTTGCGTGCGTTTCTTGGAGGGAGACTGAGGTCATGTCCATTGGAATAGCTTCTGTATTCGTGCCATCTGTGCCCTGCTGCTCCCATTGGCCCCTCTTGAGATGTGCCTGGCTGCTCAGTCACTCTGCCAACTTGTGTGGTACATGCTTATGCTGCTGGTTGGTTTGTTTACTGGCAGGAGTACAGGGCTGGTGCAGTCTCACTCAGGATACTGCTTTGTATGTTGCCTTGCACTGGTGTCAAGCGATGGGGGGCCTGTTTTTGTTTGTCTCAGTTTTCAGTTCATGTTGCTGTACTTGGAGCTTCACATGCCTGTGCTGCATCAGTACGGCAATGGTGCCATGGCTAATATGGATGGCCACTCACAAGGCACTTGGAGCCCCTACATTCATTTGTTCGTTGGCATGCATGGGTGACTTGTACATTTCACTGGTTGCATTGTGTGACTTCATTGCACCT
The DNA here is from genome assembly GCF_040938575.1 of Ambystoma mexicanum. Lineage (NCBI taxonomy): Eukaryota > Metazoa > Chordata > Amphibia > Caudata > Ambystomatidae > Ambystoma > Ambystoma mexicanum. The sequence continues at coordinate 721,506,043 of NC_090934.1, forward strand.
ACGAGGAGTTGTGCAATGTGGCCAGGGAGTGGTGTACAGGCACTCAGTAGGGCCTTTTACGGTTGGTTTGCGATGCCGTACTTCTCACCATGGCGGAATGGTACTTTCCGCCATGCTTGATGGCGTTAGGTACATGTCCGCTAGGGTCAGAATTCCCATACCGTTGCGCCATGGTGGTAATTACGGTTTCGCAGTGCGCGCGTGCGCGTACTTGGTGCAGTTAGCGTTGGCGTTCACTACGGTGTCGCTAATGGCATCGTACTTTACGGTGACGGGTCATAATCGCAACGGGCGGTATTCGATGGCGGTATTGCATTTCTGCCATCGTTTTTCGATTTCCGCCAGGGTCGTAATGAGGGCCACTGTCTATGTGAGGAAACTAACATCATTATCACACACACCTTTGTGGGAACTTTAACATAAACCTCACACACCATCTATGTGAGGACCTGGACATCAGTATCATGACATACAATATATATTGGTACTTCAACATCACCAACATCAAACACCACATCTATGGAGACTTTAACATCAAGATAATCACACACCATCTCTGTGGGGACTTTAACATCAAGAAAATCAGACATCATTTGAGTGGGGACTTTAATATCATTATTACTACATACCATCACTGTGGGGACTTTAAAGTTATTATAAACACACACCAGCTCTGTGGGGACTTTAACGTAAATAACACACCATCTCTGTGAGCACCTGGAGATCAGAATCATGGCATACAATATATATTGATACTTTAACATCACCAACATCAAACACAACATATCTGGAGACTTTAACATCAAGATAATCACACACCATCTCTGTGGGGCCTTTAATATCATTATTATCACATTCCATCTCTGTGGGGACTTTAGCATCAAGATAATCACACATCATCTCTGTGGGGACGTTAACGTAAATATCACACACCATCTCTGTGAGCACCTGGAGATCAGTATCATGACATACAATATATATTGGTACTTCAACATCACCAACATCAAACACAACATATCTGGAGACTTTAACATCAAGATAATCACACACCATCTCTGTGGGGACTTAGCATCAAGATAATCACACACCATCTCTGTGGGGACTTTAATATCATTATTATCACATACCATCACTGTGGGGACTTTAAAGTTATTATAAACACACACCAGTTCTGTGGGGACTTTAACATAAATATCACAAACTGTCTTTGTGAGGACCTGGTTATCAGTATCATGACATACAATATATATTGGGACTTCAACATCACCAACATCAAATACCACATCCATAGAGACTTTAACATCAAGATAATCAGACACCATCGTTGTGGGGACTTTAACATCAAGATAATCACACACCATCTCTGTGGGGACTTTAGCATCAAGCTAATCACACACCATCTCTGTGGGGACTTTAATATCATTATTATCACATACCATCACTGTGGGGCCTTTAAAGTTATTATAAACACACACCAGTTCTGTGGGGACTTTAACATAAATATCACATACCATCTTTGTGAGGACCTGGATATCAGTATCACAAAATACAATCTCTGCTGGGACTTCACCATCACCAACATCAAACACCATGCGTATTAGTACTTTATCATCATGTTAATCACACACCAACTCTGTGTGGTCTTTAACAACAGTATTATAAAACAACATAGGAATGCTGTCTTAAACACGATTATTCGTACAAACCATCTCTGTGAGGATCTGAAATCAGTATCATGACAGACAATCTCTATTCAGACTTCAACATCACCAACATCAAACACCATTTTAATGGGGACTGTAACATATTCGTCATCAGACCAATCATAGAGAGATGTTTCAGTGGACAAGATGGTGACTGTGAAACAATGAAACCTGTATTCAAATCTCTGCTTCTCCACCTGACCACATTGTGTGATGCTGAGCCATTCACCTAATATTTCAGTTCCCCAGTTCTCCTTTCTGACACACTGAGTTTTTTGTAATATGGTCGCATGACAGATTTAGGAAATGTTTAGTGAGGTTCTTATGGAAAATACACCACCATTACAATCCATCTATTGTGTATACCTACGGTGTGGGTAGGTACACATATGTAGAAATAGAATTGTGCAATTTACAAAGATGCCTATGAAACAAACATTTAGCTTTTGCATAGGGATACATTCAATTCCAAATAAGAATAATTAAGTCCTCACAAGGATGGTAACACGCGTTCAGGTCCCCACAGAGATGGTACCGGACACGCGATTAAAAATTAGCATTTTTGCACATTTGAAGCTGGATCCTATATTAGCATTTTTTTCTGAATATATTTCTGCTGTTAGCATATTTTTAAAACATTGGGAAAGGTTAGTCCCCACAAGGCTGGTTTCCACACATAGTCCCCACAAGGTAGGTAAAACGTGTATGTGTGTTATTTGTGTGTGTGTGTGTGTGTGTGTGTGTGTGTGTGTGTGTGTGTGTGTTTGAGTGTATGCCTGCGTGTTTATCTTTGTATGAATGTGTGGGGTTCATTAAGGTTGAACCTATCCTGGTAGGAACCCATCTCTGTACATAGGGGACATGCACAGGAGTTAAAGTAGGGTGCGATGAGTAGCAGAGGAAGTTGGGATGGATAGGGAGCAGAGGAGAGAGGGAGCCTTGTAGTGGGAGGAGTAGAAATGAGTGGAGATGCTACTACCCAGCTAAGGGCCTCATTGTTGATGTGGTGGTAACAATACAAAAAGATGATTTTTAACCCGTGATGTCAACTTCTTGTCATTCTTATTTCTTTCCACTATCCTTAGTTCTGTTCCCTGCATTTGGTTAAAAAAAGGCTGCCTTCCTCCTTTCCTATTTCCTCAGGGACTTTCACATTGCTGGAACCTGACGTTTAAACCTCCTCTGCTGTTGAGACCTGTAAAATCATTAAACAATGGAGTCCCACAAGAAAAAAGATTTTGTTTACACCCCTAGACACAGTATGTAAAGCCAACACACAATGAGGACGATTTAAGATTGAGAGTATTGGTGCAGGTCAAACATTGTAATGACCAAAACGCAGATTCTATTCTAATAAAGAACTTTGTTTGATGTGTATTATCAATAGCCATGTACAAGGATTAAATGAAGGCCACAAAGCTACCATAGAAGTGGTAGAAAGACTATGCAATATGATGTGGCAAGAAGAAGGACAATGCTTAGGAATCTGTAGCTCCCTCCCCAACGGGCCACCGTTAAACACAAGGATCACCAACCTGACACATTCTGCTTTTCTTACAAGACTAGATATTTTTATTTTATTCATTGGGTATTTATAGGGTGCCTACACACAATGTGTTAGTGTTTCAGTTTCTCTGCATCCCTTCATTAGGAGTCATTCATGATAAACAATGACATTTTCGAATGTGGCCCCATTCATTTATTTGTATGTGGAGTGCTCCTGTCAGTATCCCTCAGATGCAATAATGATAAACTGCAGGGCCATTCATCAGAATGGTCACACTGAAGATAAACTATTTGCTGTCAGTTTGTACTGCTTTCATTGGCTATGGTCTGACTATTTATATGGTTAGCTAAATGGGAGACCATAGTAATCCACAACATTTATAATTGGATTTCCAGGAGCTTCAAGCAGTAAAGACTGGCTGCAGGGTGAGGATCTCATTCTGGAAGAGGATAGCTTGCGCACCGACAAAACAAGCGAGGGATGGCAAATAAATGCGTAGATAACACTATAGATGGTGGCTTCCCCATTAATCCTGCATATCCATTCCTCTCCCACTTCTGCTTACTGGGATTACAGAGTCAGAGTAGAACTATTGGCAGGCCCCTGGATTTCCGAATAAGAGTTTTGGGCTATTTGGTTGCACCTCTTTACAAGATCATTCATCAAGAGCCCACCCTGATGAATTCCTCAGTTAGGGATGAGTAAGAAACATGCTGGGGACACTGTTTGTATGAACAGTTCTATGTAGTATAGAGAGAACATAAAAACTAACAATGTGCAGAACTGGAGTCAAGGTTTGCTCTGCATGCAGAGACTGCCTGCTGGGACAATTAATTAACTGTAGGCAGTGACGCAAATGCAAAGTTCATTAGCGAAGGTGTTGTAGCATTCAGTTCCATACGCCGGAAAAACAAGCACTTCTCACAAGGACAGAGTGATGCATGCACCTCCAATTTGAAAACAGCCAGAGAAGTGTATACTCTGAGCTGCTTCTGATTTCCCTAAAGGAGAGGGTGAAAGAGAGAGAGAGAGAGGGAGAGAAAGCGAGAGACACAAAGAGAGAGAGATAGGGGGATAGAGAGAGAGAGAAAGTGCCTGCATGTGTGACAAAGTGGCTATTGCCCTGACGGAGTACAAGGATGAAGAGTGGCTAAACCGCCTATTCAGCCCCCACACTGCTACAAACCAACAGTGATCCCAATAATGAAGGTGAAACATGCACATTAAAGAGAGATACCTCCCTTGCCTTTTGTGGTAGCTGTAGCAGCCCAAACAGCAACAGCACAACAGTCCAAAATAAAGGACTGTCCAATCAAGGTTCTATAAATATCTAGATGTATATATTTTTTTTATAAATGAGATCACTTTCTTATATCATGCTTAATGCCCAATTCTGGTTTCTAAGTGTGGGACCAGGTTCCAAACCCGTGCTGTTTAGTGCTGTCTTATTCCCAAGACAGGTGCTTTGCCCCTGGCCCATCCTTCCTAAATATATACTTTAATAAAACCCACCGACAGGCAATATCTGTACTTTAAAAAACAATATTAAAAGCCCTTCCATGTGAAAAGAGCATGAAATATGCAGTATGTAGATGATGAAGAATATGCAACATGTATGTGATGGAAGCACTCTGAGTAATGTAACACAGGTGAAAGGCAATAAATCACAATATCACCAAAATATAGTATCTTCCTCAGTTCCTGTAAGTGAACCAGGCTTTGGGATTCTGACTGTGCCGTTTGAACTAGGTTTGAATGCAACAAGTCATGCTGGCTGAAGCAGCGAGATTGCACCAAGTCTGTTCGAATGGGGTAGCTCCATGCCATTCAAGGGTGGTGTCAGAGCAATGCAGTTCAGCTGGCTCAGCAGGGTCTGCTCGAAGGTCGGGCTGGTTCAAAAAGTTGGTAACTGCTGGTTCGGGTCAATGAGTGATGTGATGCTTCCACCAGTTTTAGTCGAAATACTGCAGTTTGAAGCTGTGACTTTGATGGTCTGATGCTATGTTCGAAGAGGCAGCAGTTCACAGTTATCCACAGAGGTGAGCTGGTTGTTTGAGTTGAACAGGTGACATGCTCGTGGTGGTTCAAAGATGTGTAAACGCTATTAACACTGGTTCTATGACAGTTTGGCAAATGTATAATGTAGGTAACCAACTACTTTACTTCTCTTGATGATGTGAGTCCTAATCCAGGAGTAGAGGTACAATATAGGTCCTTGTTCTCTTCACTCCCAATCTGGGGGAGGCTAGCTAGCACCTGAAGGAGTCCTTTGCCTCCAGTGAGGGCATGGGTACTAGTGCAGCTGGCAGAAGGGCAAGTCTTGGTATAACAGCAGTTTACTCCCAATGTGCCCTGGGGATGGGAAGGGCAAAGGACTTACATCTGCCTTGGAACACCCGCCTTCTCCTCACAATTGGAGGACTTTGGAAAGGACGGCTCTGCCAGCAATGTCCAAACAAATCCTTCTTAGAGTCCTTGAATGCCCAATATTAATCAAAGAAGGGAGCAGTGACCCCCTTTTTGCAAACATAAAAGCCCACAGGTTATTGGATGAAATAAATCCTGAATTAAGGTGTGCAATTCCTGTTAAGGGAACAAGTGACGTTTGCCTTTTTGCATAATACGCAAAGTGCTTTGCTTAGCAGGAAGTGGAGGAGATAGAAGATAAGATAAGCCAAAAGAAAACTAAGATGGAGGCACCCTTCCTCCTTCCCATTCCGCTCTGTCTGACAATCAGCCCCTTCTCAAGCTTGCAACTTCAAAGACCATTTGGTATGCATCACACTGGTGTGTGGCTGGCTCTCTTGTTTAGGGTGTGGATTGGCAAAGCTTGTTTCCCAGGATTGCCCTGTTGGGAGCTCTTAGGCTGGACAGAGGTGTTAACCGACCTCATGTAGGATCAAAGAGAGACTTAGCCCCATCTTGCCAAAGACTGGGTGATCTTCACCCCCGCCCCCTGTTTCCTTTCCTTGTTGCTCTTATATCTCTACTTCCCTCATTGTGCCCTTCCCCTATAATTCTTATTAAAGCACTACGTTGCTTCCCAAAGCTAGACCCACGCTCAATAAATACCCTAATAGTAATACTAATAACAGTTTTGACATGTTTTTGCTACAGATCTGATGTGTCTTTAATAATTATGTTATCATATTGTGATTTATACCACACACTACTGCCCTTTTCATGGTCTCCAGGTGCTTTGGTGGATCCAAAAACAAAGCAGGGCTTAGTTAGTGGGATTGTGAGGGAAAAAGCACAAGAGAGCTTTCATATGATGTTGGTAGCATCCGTTGGGAAAAAATGGCCACTGTGTGCTGGTTTGTTTTGAGTTGTTAGACGTTATGTGGTGTTTGGTGTATGAGTGTGTATGGGGTGATGTGTGTGTAATTTGTTTCGTTTCCTGTTGGGTGTTGTGGGATGTGTGCAGTTTGTGATTGTTGTAGGTATTTGCTGTGGTAGAGGTCTGAGTGTGTTTTGTTCAATGTTTGAGGGTAAGTATGCAGGATATTGGAGCGTTTTTAGTAGGGTTAATGAGATTTGTCTGTGTCCTTTTGTGCCATGGTTATGTTCATATGTTGCGTTCATACTATTCTATGGTGAATTGTGGTAGAATATTTTAGTTTGTTGTGCGGAAATATTTTAGTTCATTAGGTTTTGGTTGTTTTGTGTTTCCTTTGTGTGTGGTGGCAGTTCCCCTTTGTTGAATTTTCCTGTTTAGGTCAGTGAGTTAAAGAGCCATGTTTTTAGAAATTTTGTGAACTTTAGGTGATCTTCTGTTCTTTGTATTTACTTAGGGAAGGAGTTCCAAAGTATTGCCGCAATCCAGGAGCACACTGTTCCTCCAAATTTCTGCTTTGAGTATTGTTTAAGTTCGAGGCTGATGGTTTTTCTGGACCTTAGCTTCAGTTTGGTTTGTAGATGGAAATGTGTGACCTACTAAGTGACCTACCAGCTATAATACCAAAACCTAGAGATGGCCTATTCCAAGATCAAAGGTGCAAATGTAAAGGCAGCATCAGTCAGCAGCGAATTCTGAACCTGCTCTGTGCCATTGCCAAGCAGGCGATTCATATCAGAGAGACTGATGCAAAAGGGCACATCTATACATTATGCTTTTTGACATGGAGCTTTTCTTAAAGGGTTTTCTATTTGGCATCCCACCCTTTCTGAGATGACTATCCATATCATTTCATAATTAACAAAACATCAAAGATTCCACACCTTTGCCTGCTAGCAATTCTGCACAGAGCCAGAGACTGAAACAATATAAACAGCGTATGAAATAAATGCATGTATTAAAATAATTAATCTCACAGTATCACTCTCATGGTTTTCTCTTTGTCGTCAATTAATTATTACACTTGGTCAACAATGTATGAGCTTTTTCAACAAGAAAAATGATGGGATGCATTGGGATAATTAATTTAAAAAAGTATTCTGGAAATCGCCACACTTTTCTTTTTTTCATGGAACTTCTGCACAAAAGCACTTGCATCTTTTCAAATATAAAACAATGTGCAGTATGTGAATCAAAGCCTATCTGACATAAAGAAACGGTCATGAATTGTGGTCAGTAACACCAACCAGAAATGTCAGCAGCCATGCTACCATGTTAGTATAGAGTGAATAATAAATAATTCGCATATCAGAAGGGTGTAATAATGAGATGTCTCGTTCTGTAAGAGGCTATGGTCCTATGCAACCAGGAAGCAATAATGGAAGATTGGGAAATGATCAACAATGAGCTACGGGTGATAGGACAGTGTAATAAAACGTGTGAAATCTCTAATGCTGGCATTGACATTGTTTGATAACAGTTGAGTGGGGTACTATTCAAACTGGGAAATGTGCTTCTGGTGATGTTAACTGCATGCTCACTAATTACATATTTGCGTTTGCTGATAAATATATTTTGGCAACTCTGACCAAGCTTTTATCACAGCGCGTTTTACTAGTGTAACACTGTCCCTCTTAACTTAGCCTTTTCCCAGTTCTCCCCGTCACGCTACTTCGCTGTTTTAAAACCTCAATGTCAGCTGATTCTTGCTACAGTTAGGTGTCTTAACCTTCAGTGTTGCAGAAGCTGCACTCTTTTCAAGACTGAAACTTGTTGGGATGTTGCGTGCTCGTGTGGACTTGGTACCAGTTCCCCTGTCCTTCCTGTTGCAGCACAACCTTGTTTTACTATTATTTCCGATAGTGTAGCAGCACCATTGTCTTTCTGTTTTGCTGTAATGCACAACACATCTAAGGCTGGGAATAGCGTGGATATCAAGTTGTGGGATTAGTACTGGAATCGGATTCAGTCACAAATATAGTGTTTGTTTTCCCAGTTTAAGTTACAGCTTTAGTTGTATTGTGAGTTATATAGTTGCTGTTTCAACTTGAATCCTATTTTCTGGCATATAATTCTGATGCAAGTGCCTCCTTTTGCCCTGCACCTTGATCCGTGATTAGGTTTATCTCTTGTATGTCCTTTGATTAGTTCTGCGCTCCAGATTGACGGGACTCTGTCTCATATTATTGTGTTTTTCTTTAATATTCCAGTACAAATTTGGCAAGCCAGGTAGGAGCCCAGGGGCTCTGCAGCCGTCCATGCTCATCTCCACCTCCCAGATGCCATTTGTGCACTTAAAATAAGGTAAGCCCGACACTGAGCGTTTCGCTGAAAGTCTGGGAACTGTGAGTGGTGGAATACTGGGGGTGGCAAAGGTGGGGAGGGGGTGAAACACGGAAGGCGGTGGGAACTTGGGTTTCAATATAGTTAGAGAGAGAGAATGTGTTTCAAAGGCAAGAAAAGTGATCCACTCTGCAAGTATTGCGTGAGTGATGACATTGTGAAATACAGGATCCACCAAGCTCTCCTGTGCCTGTGCTTAGATGAAGATAAGGTAGATGTCAAGCGTTTTTTGCTTAAGCGAAGAATAAGGGAGATGCAGGAACTTTTTCTCCTGCAAAGTACAGGCGTAAGAATTCAAAATGGCACCATTAGAAACGATGTGTGAAATTCATGTGACAAATAAAAGTAAAATACGAAAATATTGTGCAGAATGGGCGCAAGTGACTGAAAACCTCACTGTGTCTTTGCCAAAAGGGGGCTCTTTCTGCCCCAGGGTACTGAAACACATGGGCACTATAGTACAGGGAACCATGAAGGGGAAGAAAATGGAAAAACAATTGCACATTTTGAAATTATGGAAGGAACTTGGGGATGAAACACTTTGTCATGCACAAAACTATGAAATACATAGTATCACAGAACCCACTGCACTGCCCCACAAATCTATTATCTTGGAGAAGATAGATTGTTAGGCTCCATGTACCCTGCCACTGAAAAAGTAGCAACAGGATATACACTACCGCCATTTTGGAAACATAAGGGAAAGACGAAGGGAAATCACAAGGCAATGATATTGTATCTGAAGAAATAGGTGCAAGTACAGATACAGATTCAGAGATAGATGCAAAGGGAAAGAAGGCCAAAGTTAAGTCTAAAATGAAGGATAAGAAAGGGCGAACAGATAAAGAACATGATTTCTCATTGATAGATTGGGGGAAAGGGAAAAAGGGACTGCTACTTTAGATCCCTCATGTAGAGCAGATATAGGTGGTTTCACAGAATTAAACAGAGGAGGACAAGCTTAAAAGAGGATTCAGGAAGGAAACAAAAGATGGGGTCACGATTGGGGCAGTTAATACCATCATGCAGCCAGAAAAGGAAAATGGACAGGAGGTATATCTGAATTATTGGAGGAAAAGAAAGAGTCTGAATGGGCACAATTCTCGACGCCCATTAATATGGGGCCAGGAGGGAAAACATTCAAGGAATTGGTGGGGGCCTCGAAAAAGATAGCCTAGATTGCAGATTTGAAAGTAAAAGAGGATCAAGAAGAAGGTACAGAGTATGTTGATGAAGACGATGATGAAAAGTCGAGAGAAAGGAATAGAGGAAATGACAAAGCTTTTGCTAAGCGAATAAGGAGTCAAAAGAGGGAAGAGTCATATGAAGATGGAGTTGAGATGGCATTTCAATCCTTACAAGGGGTAGCTAAAGCAGTAGGGAAGAAAAGGAAGAAGGGGAAACTCGTGTGATGTTTCTAAACATGTATGGTTTTTTTAATGTTATGATGCATAGTTCTGATTGTTCCTTGTGGAACCATATAACTACATGTCCCAGCATGCATCATCAGCCAGCGCAGTCAAGACCACTGAAGGTGTCATGCATGGCAAGGTGCATGCCAGGATCTGTTGCTGGAAAGGTTTCTCTGTCACGGTTAGCCTTGTAGTCAGCAGATTCTCAGAAGACCAGGCCGTACAGTCCTGTAAATGCACAACAGTCATACTAATGAGTGTGGTACTGTACCTCTAAAAGAAGATCCACTCTGCTGATAAGAGCACGCATTACACCATTGCAGTAGTAGGCAGCCCTGGTAAAAGGCATTACTTTATTAAATATCCACTAGCTCCTCTGGTACTGTTAATAGGTAAATAAAACTATAGTAGTGAAGATAAGTCCTGGAACTGTCTTAACAAAAGATATGTTTTACAGTTATGAGGAGTGCAAGGCATAAGTATGCAACAGAGTGCACTCATGCACAAGAAAGGTTATGTAAGGGAGACAGCTGGAGTCAGGATTTTGGGGTGTATAGTCATGTCTTACCGGTGTTTCTGAATTGGAGGAAATGTTAAGTGAGAGTTTATATATTTGTATAGCAATACATTCCAGACAGTCTGGTTCACTTTTCTAGCTTGTTGGGAGTATGCATTAAGAAGAAGGGGGAGATTTACTCAGGAGTTAACGGGTGCACAGCGGGACAATTAGTTGCCTGGTGACCCAAGGATGCATTTGTGTGGTACATTAGATATTTTAAATTATAGAAACTATTCTGGTTGTTCATTGTATAGAGGGATGTGTCCTGGATTTAGAAGTCATGTACTTACATTTCAATTGATATAAAAAATGTGTGTCTCTATGAAGATGGTTGTGTGATGTATATGCATATGTCCTTGTCTTCATCGTGTTCCATAGTGGTTCTAGGACCCCTGGTGTTATTTTACAGATGCATATGGAAATCTTCTTGGGAGTTTTCTCCTCTCCATTCTGTTCACCAGTTTTAGCATTTTGAGTGTATGTTTCCATTGAATGCAATAACTTCTATTATTATTTCCACATGTTGAACTGGTTTTTCCTCAATAAAGGTTGTCGCTGTGTGTTTTGAGTGCTGATTAAAGTTACTGTTGAGCGTAACTCTGGAAAATGGAATTAAAACTAAGATCTGCACCTTGAATTTATGTGGGAGATGTAAAGGTCATGCTGAAATTACCCACTGTCAGGTGTGGCTTGTGTAATCGGGTAGCATTAGGGGACTTCTAGTTTTGCTTTGATTGTCATGAGTATAGGACTAAGATGTAAAATCTTGATTGTGTACATTCCGGTCACGTGTGACAGTGACTACGCATAGAGCTTAGCTAGCTAATATTGTGTGGAAAGTCCATGACTCACATCTATCAATAGTTAGGATGTGACACAATCTTGTATTTAGAAGTATATATCACCTTTTAAACCTTTTTGTGTCACCTCTCTGATTCTTGCTGTAAAGGCAGCAGGGGGTGTGCATGCATATCTACTGCTCCAAATACCTGAGTTAATATTTACATGAACGATACTGTTGCGATGCATCTCCATGGTGATGTGGAATCAGAACATGCTCTAGAATGTTTGTGCTTGAAGCACAGTGAACGTTTTCACAAGCACGTGCTGGAGATAGAGGAGCCGGTTGCTGGGGGTCGTTATACTGGACTTGCAAGCAATAAACCTTGCTATCTGCTCACCTGGTGTCTAGTATGCATCATTTCACTGGCGACGAGCTGCGGCCCCTTGTGGATGACCCTCGGCTGTACTCTGCTGCCAGTTCCTGCTACTTGGTGTTACCCCTGCTTGATGCATTTGCTGGAAATTTCCGCTGTGGAAGCAGCCTTCTACTTTGGTGTCTGTGGTGAACTTCTGCTCTGCGCTGTGTTAAGCGGTCATCAACCACTTCTCAAAGCTTGTGGCGGTCTGGGGAGCTGTGTCGCCTGGCCCACGAAGGACGCCCGCCATTTGAAGGTCGGGACTGATGATGTCAGCACTCAACTGTGTCAGCTGCGCTCGTCGTGCGTAAGACACGCTTGAAAGCCCTTTCCTTATTATAGTCGGCACAGTGAGACACGACTCACACATTTGTAATTTCTTTCCTTCGCAGAGCCGGCACAGTGAGACACAGCACTTGTGTACATGGAGTTTAGGAGCAGCCGGCAGTTTCGGTGAGACATCTTCTGTCAGGAAAACAAGGCAAGAGAAGCAGCAGATTGTGCAGTGGACTGCAAAGACATTCGAACAGATTGCAGTGAGTGGGCACACTGGAACATTTCCATTGCATATACAATAAGTATAGCATTTACAATACAAAGTATATACAATAAGTACAGCATTGCTGTTGTTACATTTATTTTAAAAGAGGGGTTTGATACAGAGGTATTAAGTTTAATCCCCCCCCCCTCCGGATATCAGTTTGGGCTGACAAATTTGAGCCCTGCATTATACACTATGGCGATGCTTGGTGTGCCTGGTCCTCCCATTTTCATGGCTTACCCAGGTCCAGTAAAGGTTAAGTGGGAGCAATGGAAAAAAGGATTTCTTCCCTGTATGCGTGCTGCGTGTGGGAATACTATTTCTGCGAACTGCAAAACATTTCGCTTTTGATGCATTTCCTTGGCTATGAGGGTCAGCGCATATGAGACTCTGCCCACTGTAGATGACTTGGGTGAATCTTCTGTTGCCAATGAATTTGATATGGCTTTATATAAACTCGATGTTCATTTTAACCACATGACTAGAACAAACCTTGAGAGGTATAACTTTGGGGTTAGGCATCAGGAAGATGGGAAAAGTGTGGAGGATTATCTCACTGCTCTTCGGCATTCAGCCCTAACATGTATATTTGGCTTAATGTTGGACGAACATATAAGAGACCAGTTTATGATTCATTGTAGAAGGGAATGCATTAGAGGGGAATTGTGGCTAAAGGATGAGCTGTGTTTAGATGAAGTCATAACCATAGCAAAGAGAGCGGAACCTTCAATCGCCTGTGTGGTAAACTTGCCAAAAAGTAGTGCAAAGTGAGAAATACAGAGATATTACGTGTGGGGGCTGAAGAAAACGGAAAGAAGAAGCAAATGTCTACTGGGCAACACCCTGAGGTAGGGGCTGAGCATAAAGCAAATAGACCAAAAGGAAAAAAGAAGAGGAGCGTGTGCACTTTTGTTGTGCTAGTGCAATGCATTTTGCAGGTTCACCAGTTTGCCTAGGGAGAAAAGGGACTTGTTCTAAGTGTAAAAGGTGGGGGTCACTATGCAAGTTGTTGTAAACATTTTGCTGTCACAGAAAGGAAAGTATTACATGTTACTGAGGAGGGTTAAGCATTATCAGGAGAAGATGATGAGCAAGTAGAGATAATTACTGTGAATAAAGTCAAATGTATGAATGAAGACGATTGTGAGAGCTCATATGCTGACATGTTCATTTATCGGGGAAAAAGGTGAAAATGATGGGCGATTCAGCACATAAGGTGTCTTTATTGTCTACAGAGGTGTTTGAGAGGGATGTTAGTGGAGTCATTGAGAATTTACTACATCCAGATATAGGGCCTGGAGGATACAACCTGTGAAGTATTGAATTACTCGGATATTGTATTGCAGACTGGACTTCAAGGGAAGGCAGGCGTATGGAAAAATGTATGTCATGAAGCAGGGAGAAATGCTTCTGGGTTGGAAAGAGCAAAATAAAATGTGCATAAGGCTTGACCCCAGTGCTGTGGGACAAGTGGTACATGTGGATGACAAAACGAGTTTAATTAGGCAGTTCAAGAATGTTTTTGCTAAAAAGATTGGATGAGTGAAAGGGATGAGGCATGACATTACTCAAGATGGGAGTGTTCTGATGGCTGCTAAACTGTGGCCTGGACCCTTAGAGTTGAAGCAAGGTGTCAAAAAGGAATTCAAAAAATGAAGAGAATGAGGAGTAATTGACTGTGCAGGGAGCGTGGAGTGGATTTCTTTTATGGTTGTTGTCAAAAAACCACATGGGGAGTTAAGGTTGTGCATAGACTTGCGGGGGATGAATAAATGCATGGTAGTTGAGAGACATCCTCTCCCCAACATGTCAGAAATGTTGGCAATGTTTGCAAAGTTAAATATTTTTCAAAACTTGATATGGCATCAGCGTACCATTAGATTGAACTGGATGAAAGATCAGGAGACTTAACAGCATTTATTACCCATTTTTCAGTTCTGCAGATGGCCAGTTGGGCTAGTATAAGCCTCATCAGTCTTTCAAAAAATGATGGATAGGTTCTTCAAAGGTATGAGAGGGGTACATTGTTTCCATGATGACGTTTTAATGTGTGGGGAGACATTGGAACAACATGAGAATAACCTAGAATGAGTTTGAGAGATTTTGAACCAGAGGGGAATACCCCCAGAGAAGAAAAGTGCTGTGGAGTACTTGGGCCATCAGTGCTAGGTCTTACACCAAAGGCCGACATGGTAAATGCTATAAATAAAATTCCAAGATCTTTTTTGGGAATGCTTGAATTCTACCAAAGGTTTGTGCATCATTTTGCAGATACCGTTGTGTGTATGAGGGAACTTTTGAGGAAAGTAGAGGAGTTTATCTGGGATGGAGATTGTGAAAAGAAATGTTCAAGTGTAAAAAATGAAATTGACATGGCAAAGCCACTTGGACAGTTTGATACTAATAAGAGTTTCACTGTTGATGCGAGTGATACTGGTGTTGGGGCAATTCAATCTCAGCAGGGTAGAGATGGAAAGGAATGTGTCATAGTGCATGCCTCGAAGGTGTTGAGGGTCACAGAAAGGAATTATTGTGTACTGGAGAAGGAGCCCCTAGCATGTCAATGGGCTGTTGAAAAGTTCAAAAACCTTGTGTGGAGAGCAGGGTTTACGATTAGAACCGATCATAAACCATTAAAAATAATTTTTGAGAAGAAAGGCTTGGATAAAGTCTCCAGGAGAGTTGCAGGGAGGGTGACTAGAATGCAAGTTCAATCATTTTCTATGGAAGCAATTCCTGGAAGGGATCATTTGTTTGGCAAACTATCTTTCAAGATTAGGTGGTGACGAAGAAAATGTGCAGACAGAAATAACTGATGCAGTGTATGTTACCCATGATGGATACTTTTCAATACTTTTGAAACACCCCCACTCTTGGTTGACAGAGGGTAAGTTGCCCTGGGGTGCCTTACATGGGGTGCATGCCACTTGAAGGGTACTATTCCATAATGACACTGATGCTCTAATTTATGTCTCTCTACGGTCTTCTAACTTGCCCTGTGGCAGGTGTTCTCGACAATTGGCTGTCGATCGCAAAACGTGTACAGATGTGGGACCCCTGATGCACAAGATCTTCCAAAAATTTGTGAAAGCTTACACATGTAAACAGACTCGAGTGTGGAAGCAATTCTACCAGTGTATCATTTAATTTCAGGCTCACTGTCAGCCAAAATAAGTTTAAATACTTTGTCTTCAATAAATCAAGTTAGCATGTAATGACATAACCCAAAATCAATTGCATATGTTTTCAACTATGTCTTAATTTACAATGCTTTGTTTTCCCCACTTCTACTAATTTATTTTCTTTCTTTCTTTTCAATTCTTAGTTATATATTCTTTCCATGATGTTAAATAGGATCTGTTGTTGACCTTATTTGAATCTCCTATCTAAACAGGAACTGCTGTTTATCTTGTTTGAATTTTCCATTTAAACACCTTAACTCCCTGTTGGGTCTTTTCTTTTTCTGTACACATTTATTGGTTCTGTCTCCTGAACGATGTTTAATTGATAGATTTGTTTCTTGATGTAAAACTTTATTCTATATGCTGATCTTTGAATTTCCATTGATCACTAATACATTCTTATTGGTTCTTACACAGTTCTCAGTCTACTCTGGTACTTTACCCAGTGGGATATTATTAATACCTGTGCAATGCTAAAATCACTGACTTATTGATCAGAATAAGTAGGCCCAGCTGTGGATTTACACATGTACGTTGTTAATTTACCCCAGCCACCGCTGTGGAAAAGGGGTGTTCCCAACATGTGTTCTCAATGATAGAAAAAGTAGCCATAAGCGAGGGATTGTCTGCTCTTCGTATGGAACCTCATTCAGTGACTGGTGTGAGTCCATTTGAGTTTATGAGAGGAAGGAAAGGAAATTTCAATTTTGCCACCATGGCTTGAAAGAACTAGGGAATCTGCTTGTGTGTTGTAGGAAAAAGCTCTTGATTAAAAGAAATAAGAGTCAGTGAGGAAGGTGAATGAGAGAAATGGCCACAGAGCGGTGAATGTCTGTGTGGGAGATTGGATGAGAATAAAGACGGGTGTGGCGAAGAAGAAGGGAGGGTTGTTATACTCTGAACCTGTTCAGGTGACTGAAGTCTTGAAGGGAGCTCTGCGGGTGCGAGGAGAACAGGTATGGAACCTGAGTAGAGTTGCTGTGATGAGGAGATAATATGTAAAAATATAAAATAAATAGAATGAAAGGAAGGAGGTGTGTTGTTATGCGTCGCCATGGTAATGTGGAATCAGTACATGCTTCAGAATGTTTGTGCTTGAAGCACAGCGAGTGTTTTTGCAAGGACCGGTTGGAGATGGTGGCGCAGGGAGCTGGGAGTCATTATACTAGAACACATAAGCAGCAATACTGATGTCTGCTCACCTGGTGTCTAGTGTGCATCATTCAACCATCAATACAGGTTAGAGATGGGAACTCAGTAGAATTAAGCACCCCTTCCTGAGGGATAACATTGAAGAAAACTGACAAAGTATAGAAGCTATGTGCTACAATAAGGAAATGGTGATTTTAGAAAAAGCCATATGCAGTGTTTACTTTTGAAAGGGCTTTCTGTGGGTTAGAAGTTATCTAGAAGTCTAGAAGAGAGCAGATACAGCAGAACGCTTGCAAGAGTTTGATGTGTCAGGAGAGCCGCGGTATTGTGAGCCATGCAATAGTTAAAGTGGGTTTTGCAGCTATTAACACATCAATGTTACCGTTGGCCATTGTGTGCAGGCTCCCTCATTTGGTGAAAAGGAGCCACACCTCAAATTCTTGCCAGGTCGGACCAGGATTTTGATGTGTGCCTATCCTCATTATTGATTGACTTAGGTGTTGAGAACATTAGTGGATTGTGCACTACCATTTGAATTGTCAGTCGCTGCTATGAAGATTTGATGGCTATAATACATCTTGGCAACAAAGAACTAGTAAACCACATGCCGGCACATGCCGTGAATCTAGCCTTCACATGGGAGGCAGGCTACGGCTTCATGCTCATTTTCTATGACTCTGTATGCTTACAAAATGTTTTGTATGTCTAGGTGCTCCTCTCTGCACATTCCCAGAACAGAGTAAATAATGAATAGGTATGTTGATTTAATGATGCCGGTCGGATTGAGGAATCAAGGGTTACTTTTAAGCTAACCAGACCTTGTGCTATTGCAGGAGGCAAAAAACTAGCATAGCTTTCAATCAAGTTTTCAATCCAGATAACAAGTCATTGTCACCAAGCCTGATCTGAGCGGAGGTGCCAGCTGCATGTGTTGACTGAATGCCCCAAAATGGGAAAAATGTATATGACATTGCTTGGTCATTTCACGCATGATTGTAATTCAATTAAATCCATTGAGTACTGGTCTTACTGTCTGGATGCTGAATCTGAAAGTTTACACATTGCACTTTATAAAATGTGGTGGTATATCAAAAGTAAACTTGGAAATGGAAATTGAATGAAACATTGGGTTATGCCTACTATTTTAGCAGGCCTTTTTAATCTGTTATGATGTTAGGACTTGTACTTTCATAATGCGACAATTTGCATGATGAGTGACACCCTATTACTAATTGTATCTGAAAATTGTGTTTTAGTATTAATTTTTTACTAATGCAGTGGACTTGCACTAAATCTAAACTTAATGTATATGTTTTATGTTCATGTATGTTTGAAATGTAATAACCTTTGTATTATTGTGAACCTGATATGCTGAATTTTACAATCAGCCGATTGAAAGAATTGTGTATTTGTGAATTGATTTGTAAAAGTTCATTTGATATGATATTATATATGATATGATATGATATGATATGATATGATATGGCATTTATAACACGCCTATACACAAGTGTTTCAAGGCGCGACAAAGCAAGGGAGGGGGGAAAGAGGAAGACAGACAACGATCCTACTAGGCCAGGTGACATTCAGATCGCACAAGTACGTGGGAGGGGGAAGGAGGAAAGTGTGGGGGTAAAGGGGAGGGGACAGTGCAGCACATGGGTTAATAGAATAAATAACAATAATTAAAATTAAGGCAAGCAGGTGGCAAGTACAAGGGTAAGTGCAGGCATTAGGAGTCAAGTGCTGTTAATGGGACTGTAGAGATACAGAAAACAGTCCCCAAGTGCAGGGGTTGCCAGGAAGGCAGTGCAGGTGTGCGACTGGCGGGGGAGGGGACCTTGGCCGGAGATCAGAGGGTGGCCAGGTAACCAGTGCAGTTTCAGTTTCAGCCAGTAAGTCAGCAGGGGAGAGGAGGAGAAAAGGCAGAAGCAGAGAGAAACTAAATACAAATAAATAAATAAATAAATAAATAAATAAATAAATAAAACCTTTACAAACACAAGACATGAATAGCAAGGCAATAAAAACAGCAGATAAGAAAAATTGAAAAAAACACAACAGAAAAAGAAAAAACAGAACAAGTCTATTCACATTATTTCAAAAACATTTAACAATATTACACATTCCAAATTTGAATAAAATATCAAGTTGTTATAAACACAGTACAGGCAAGTAAAGCTTTCCACAGAATAACTAGAATTTTCCATAGAAGTTGAGCATTACATCGCAGCTAAGATTGCTTATGGATAATACTTACAATTGAGAAAAAACTTAAAATTACTCTTTTAAAATCCATACATATGAGTACAGAAGTTGTGATCCAAATTCAGCCCTTTAATGAAGCCTGATAAAGCTAAGCCTTCGTGTATATTTTGGGTATTCAAGCAACGTTTCCATATATTGGGATCACAAAATCCCAATCAAAAAGTGGTTCCATATACTTAATTCTTCATGAATTTAGTGCAGCACAATCAAGTACCAAGTGTGTTGTTGTTTCCAAACTGCCATTCCAAAATCTACACATGGTTTCAGCCTCAATGATTCGTTTTCTCCAACGTAGCCTTAATAATATACCCCAATGATGTCGATTCAGAAATGTATCAAATAGTTTACATAACTTTCCTCGACATTTATGATAATGCGATAGATGGCTCAGGGACAAGTATGAGTGAAGCAGATCAGTTGTTGTAACCCAATCTGAGTCAAACAAAGCTCTTTTGACTTTAGTTGGATTATTAATTAAAGTGGCATGATCAAAGCCAATTTTCAGCAGGATTGCTTCACACCTTCTTCCAAACTGAAATAGGTATCTCCAATTCAGGGTGATACATATAATTCAGAGACCCTGGGGTAAGGCCCTTGTTAACACCAGCATTACTCACACTAGTTCCAAACAGTTTTTCAAAAAGAAATTCCCTTTCAGACTCTGGTACAGGATTTAATTGGCTTATAACAAAATCAGAGCCCAGTGAGTTAATTACTGACCAAAAATCACCCTCTCTGCGGTTGATCAGCAACCCAAGCATATTCTAAGCATCATTTTGTAATAGCCCTGCTTTAATTGATTTACAAAAGTTCTTATATTTTTGTTTAATCTTTTTTTTCAGGCAAGTTCTGACAGTAACATCTTCACTAAGGTCACCCACTTTCCTAATATCCCTCCTCATAATGGTTTTAGCCATTGTTATTTCTCCATTGTAGAGATTACGGGGTCGACATGATGTAGCCGATTTAAACTCTGGGTGTAATGTGATCCATTTACCAGATCCTTTATGAAACTCTGGGTTACATTAGCATTGAAGTTTCTTATGTTATGTTTATTGGGTTTATATAGCGGTTTACACCAAAGCGCTTTACAATATAACAACAACAATACAAGAGAATGAAGCATATTTACACACTTGAAACAAGCTAGTGGTACAGTACATAGAACAATTTACTCAAAGGAAGAACAATTTACTCAAAAGGAGTTGGGGGTGGGGGATGTTCCCAGATGGTCATGACACTCACGGGTAGTTACAGCGGCCAATAAAAGGGGGATCTGGGGGAGGGACAGCGAGGGGGTTGAAGGGGGAGGGGTTATGGGGGGAAAAGGTAGGGAAGGAGAGTCAGGGGGAGAGAGGAGAAGAAGGGCTTTCAGGGAGGAGCGCAAAGATGGGTAGGTGGGTGAGGAGCGGATAGGGAGGGGTAGGGAGTTCCAGTGGAGGGGGGCCAAGAGTTGGAAGGAGCGGAAGTGTGAGGAGGCACAAGGTGCAGGGGGTACAGTGAGAAGGTATAGGTCAGCTGAGCGGAGAGAGCGGGAGGGTGAGTAGAATGAGAGGAGCGAGGAAAGATAGGGGGGGCGAGGTCATAGAGAGATTTGTAGACAAGGCAGAGGAATTGGAATTTCAGTTGTGAGAGGAATGGGAGCCAGCCGTGATGGGAGAGTGAGGTGGATATAGAGTCACGAGGGCCGAGGAGGCATAGAGTACGGATGGAGGAGTGGTAGATGGATTTTAAGGGGGAGAGGTGGGAGATAGGGAGGCCAAAGAGAAGAGAGTAGCAATAGAAGAGATGGGAGAAAACTAGCGAGGAGATGAGGAGTTTAGAAGCATGAAAGGTGAGGGAGGGGCGGATCTTGCGGATGTTCAAGAGGTGGTGCCGTCAGGTGCGAGAGGTTAGAGAGATGTGGGAGGAGAAGGAGAGAGAGGAGTCGATGTGGTGGGCAAGGTTGCATGCGTGGGTAGAGATGGGGAGATTGGAAGGGGGGAAGTGAATAGAGGAAGGAGGGGAAGGTGAGAGAGTGTTGGGGGGAAGAAGAGCACTTCAGTCTTGTCAGCATTGAGGGAAAGAAAGTGGGATGACATCCAGTTTTTTATGGCTGTGAGGCAGGAAGAGAGAGTGTGGTGGAGGTCGGGGGTGAAGGAGGAGAAGGAGAGAAAGAGTTGGGTATCGTCTGCATAGAAGTGGTGGGAGATACTGAAGGAAGAGATGACACGATCGAGGAGGGAGGTATAAAGAGAGAAGAGGAAAGGTCCAAGCATAGATCCTTGGGGAATGCCATAGTTCAGGAGGAAGTTGGAGGAGGTGCGGCCGCCCCAGGAGACAGTAAAGGATCGGTTGGAGAGGTAAGAGGAGAGCCAGGAGAGGACAGAGCCTTTGAATCCAAGGGAGGACAGAGTGCTGAGAAGTAAGGGGTGATCTACAGTGTCAAAGGCTGCGGAGAGGTCAAGGAGGATGAGAATTGAGGATTGCTTGGCATGGCGAGCAGTGAGGAGAGAGTTGAGTACATATGTGAGAGCAGTCTCAGTAGAGTGTTTAGGGCGGAAGCCAGATTGAGAGGAGGGGATGAGGGATTGAGAGGAGATGAAAGCAGAGAGTTGAGAGTAGGCTAAGTATTCAAGGAGCTAGAGATGAAGGGGAGAAGAGAGATTGGTCTGAAGTTGGAGGTAAGAAGAGGGCTAGGAGAGGGTTTCTTCAGGATGGGGATGATGGTGGCGTGTTTGAAAGCAGAAGGAAAGGCTAGCAGAGGAGAGACACGTGTTAAAGAAAGTGGTAAGGTAGGGGATGAGGAGGGGGTAGACTTTGGGGATGAGGGAGGTGGGGATGGGATCAGAGGGGGCAGCAGTAGGGTGAGTTTTGGACAGGAGACGGGAGACACAGGCGGGGGTGATAGGAGAGAAGGTGGACATGTTAGTGGAGGTGGAAGATGAAGGGGGGGAGGAGGGGAGAAAGAAGGAGATGAGAGGATGTTTTGGCGAAGAGAGAGAATTTTAGATGAGAAAAAGTTGGCAAAATCAGAGGGAGAGAGGGGAGATTTCGTGGAAAGATCATGAGTGGGAGGGGAAAGAAGGCGAGAGAAGGTTTGGAAGATACGGCGGGGGTGCAAAGCTTGAGAGTGAAGGAGGTTAGAGTAGTAGGAGCGCTTCACAGATGAGAGGCAGGAGTCGTAGAGAGAGTGATATGAGAAGTAAGAGGATTGGTTTGACAGAGAGGGGGATTTGAGCCAGCGTCGTTCGAGGCGGCAGAGGAGGCGATGCATGGACAGAAGGTGAGAGCGAACCAAGGTTGGGAAGGTTGTGAGAGGGAGAGAAGGGAGTAAGAGGATAGAGTAGGTCAAGGCTGGAGGAGATGGAGGAAGAGAGTGAGGAGAGAGCGTCATCAGGTGGGAGGGATGAGAAGTCCGGGAGAGGGGGGAGGGAGGAAGAACAGGTGTCAAGGAAGAGAGAAGGGTTGAAGTTGCAGAGATCACGACGAGCGAAGGAGGAAGGTGAGTGAGAAGGGGGGGACAATGAAGAGGAGGGAGGGGTAAGGGAGAAGGAAAGTAAGGCGTCGTCAGAGAGATAGTTGGGAAGGGACGAGACGGGGAGGAGGAGAGAGATGAGAGAAAGATTAGATTGAGAGTGGAGCCAGAGGAGTGGGTGGGAGGGGTGGGAAGGGGGGAGAGGAGGAGAAAGAGGAGATGAGGTGGAGAGAGGGAGGTTAAAATCGCCGAGGACAGAGAGAGGGGTTGGGGATGGAGAAATGAGAGAGAGAAGGTGGTCTAGGTCTTTGTAGAAGGAAGAGAGGGGGCCAGGAGGTCTGTAGATGATTAGGAATGATATCGCATGAGGGTAAGTGAAGGATTTGAAAAAATATTCAAAGGAGGAGAAGGTGGTGAGAGATGAGGGAGGAGATGAGGAAAGACATTTAGGGTGAAAAATGAGACCAACGCCGCCTCCGCGGCCTGAGAGGCGTGGGACATGAAAGAAGGAGGAAGAGGGTGTGGAGAGAGATGCAGGAACAGTGGAATTGAAGGGGGAATCCAAGTCTCTGTGATGCAAAGGAAGTGAAGGTTGAGTCATAATAACAGATCAAGGGCCGCAGTGGCTTTATTGCAGATGGATTGAGCATTCCAGAGGGTGATGTTTATGAGACGGGAGGGATTGACGGTGGGTAGGTGGATGAGGTTAGAATGAGAAGGGATGGTGCGAGGGGGAGGGGGTGAGCAGGAGGGGATAAGAAAAGGCGGGGCATGAGGGTGAGGGGAAGGTGAAGAAAGAGGAATAGGAGGAGGGAAAGGGAGAGGGGAGGGAGATGGAGGGAGCCTGTTGGGTGGAAAGGGAGGTTGAGGGCATGACAGGAAGGGGGTGAGAGAGTAAGTGCAGGTGGCCAGACAGTGGGGTACCCACAGTAGGAGTGGGTGGCTGGGATGAGCACAGGAGTGAGGTGGCTGTGGGGTAGATGTCCGGGGTGAGCTCCGGAGTGAGGTGGCTGTGGGGTTGATGTCCTACGCAGTAGGTTTGGTGTCAGGGGGGACCTCGGAAGGGAGCCAATGGAGGTTAGGTGTTGGGCGATGAGAGTCAGATGAAGTTGTCCTTATGGAGGGCGAGGCTTAGATTGATGTTGGAGTGGGGGGTGATGTTGGCCACAGTTAGCTGGCAGAGGAGGGAATAGTGGGGGCACAGTGCCTCAATCAGCGCAGGGTTTTTGCAGCACTACAGAACTCCTCTGGGAGTGGGCAGTGGACCGGGGCTGGAAGATGTTAGAGGGGGGGTGCAGTGCCTGACGGTGAATTGGAGGTGGAGGCTGACAAGGCAGGTGGGTCAGGGCGGCAGGGTGTTGGAGGGAGGGCTGCTCCTGGTGGTGGGAGGACGGTGGAGGCAGGCACTTCAGGTAGGCGAGGGCAGCAGGGTGGGGGAGGGAGGGCTGCTCCTGGCAGCTGGTCGGTGGAGGAGCCAAGAGGGGGGCAGCACCTGACGGAGGTTCAGTGGTGGCAGGGAGCTTGGCAGGCGGGCAGAGGAGGTAGGCGCAGACCAGGATGGTGAGTGCAGTCGTAGAATTGGCAGTGTAGGTAGCAGTTTGCAGTGCTGTGGAAGGAGATGGGCACAGTACACAGTGGCACTAGATGGCACAGTACTCAATGGTATTGGTGTGCCCAGTGGGCGAGATGGTAGTGAAGGCTGAGGGAGTGGGACCGTCTGTGGCCTTTGTCCTCGGGTCAGTGCCGGAAGCAGAGTGGAGGAAGGAGACAGGCACAGCACACAGTGGCACTCCGTGGCACAGCATTCGAGGGTAGTGGATTGCACAGTGGGCTGGATGGCAGTGAAGGCTGTGGCAGGGGTCCATCAGTAGCCACTGTCCTCTGGCGAGTGCTGGAAGGAGCTCACATGTGTAGGAGGGAGACAGGGGCAGCACTCGGTGGCCTCTGTCCTCAGGCCAGTGCTGGAAGGAGCGTGGAGGAAGGAGACAGGCACAGCACACAGTGATACTCAGTGGCACAGCACTCGATGGTATAGGTGAGCACAGCGGGCGGGATGGCAGTGAAGGCTGTGGTAGTGGGTCCGTCGGTGGCCTTTGTCCTCTGGCGAGTGCTGGAAGGAGCTCACAGTGTGTAGGATGGAGACAGGGGCAGCACCCGGGCACAGCTGGAAGGAGCTAGTAGTGTGAGGGAGATGGGCTCAGCCTTCAGTGGCTGTCTTTAGAAGACGTTCCTGGGCGCAGCTCCCTTGGTGGCAGAGGTGGACGCAGCAGGCTGATGGCACGTCTGCAGCGTAGTGCCAAAGCTGGAAGCACACGGAGGCTCGCCCAACAGAGTTTCCATTCTAAAGTTGATGAGTTCATCATGGTTGGGAGATTAAGGTTTAAGATACTAATATTTGGGTTTGACCAACGGATCGCGTTGCCTGCACAGTTAGTTCTTAAATTCAACAAATTGGTGTACTTTCTAGTAATCAGCACTATATCAATTTTTACAGTTAGAATAGCATGGTCACTCCAATCATTTTTAAACACTGAGTATGTTGAACAACAATTGGTCAAACATTCATCCATAAAGATGTAACCTAGAACAGAAGAACTGTTGCCACTACACCTTGTATGTAATTCAATCACATTCTGATAACTGGATGTTTTGCCCCCCAGAGGCTTCAACCCAAGCCTCTCAAGTGCTAAGCACCAACTTCTACCAGCTTAGCTCTTAAAATTAATCGAAAACCATGTCTGAAGAAGAATCACAGAGCTCCCCATCCAGATCTAAAAAGTGACAATAGGCATTAAAATCACCCATGAAGCAGCCAAGTTTCCGGTAGGCGGATACAGTTTCTTTTCTAATAATAGCCATGGGTGTAGGGTTAGAAAAAAGATGTTGGTTACCGTGAGAGTTCAGGATTTAAGGCAGAGGGCTATCTCTCTAGACCCCATGCCCAGGGCTCTTTTGGTGCTATGGGACTGGTTTCCTCCAGAGTGTTGACGTCACCGCAGCCCAATCAATATTCTCCCGTCTGCCTGTACATCCCTGCTACTCATTCTTCTATCTTGATCCCTGGAGGGCCGAACCACTATTCGAAACCCGTCCGTGGATCAGAGAGAAAAGGGGCAAATCTCAAATCCTAAGGCCTGTGAACAGGATCTATGGGAGAGCACAAGCTCTTTCACCAGTTAAGAATGAAAGTCGTTAATACTGATGTCTGGCGAATTCCTATCCTGAAAGGCCACCCTATCAATATCAGTTGAGCATATATTTGTTGGATTTAGACAAACCTGATAGTTCAAACCCAAGGCACTTCAGATTTTAAGAGGGAACACCCTTTTAACTGCCCGAGATTCAAACAATCTCCCGCCATTAGGCTTTTCTAATACTGGATCATAACCTCGAGGATTTTGCAGTATACTATGTGATTTACGTTGGTTCAATTCTTAATTTTTTGGGTGGGCATCCAATGATGTGTACTTAGATGGAACATGAAATTGTTCCTTAAGATTGCCAGACCCTGCTGCCAGTGATGGATACAATGTTACTAGTACATTTCTTAGACATTGGTCGTCTATTATCCCACAACCACCATCCAAAGACCAGCATCCCAAGTTCCGGTTAGACATTTGAGACAAAGCCTGGTTGGGGAAAACTCTCGGCAGACAAATCGATTGTAAAAATACATCTTGTCTACTCGACAGATTTTCCCCTCCACTTTCCATTTCGGACCCACCCGAATCAGATTTAACTGCCTGGTTACAGACAATAGATGGTAAATTTGCAAATTGTTTTGCCATCAGAACAGGCAGCACAGGTAAGGCCGCAAGCCCATTAGACATCATTGCATACGCAGCCAGTGAGGCAATAACACTACTAATACAGTGACCTGCCTGGCTTGTGCCCACCCTATATCGCCATTTACAACAATGTTTGACCCCCCAGTAAGAGGGCGGATACACTGGGGCACATAGGTGGCTTGGCCAATTGGATCCGTCTGGACTGTAGAATCCAAGGTGATAACTTTTGCAGTTACCAAATCTGGTGCTGTACCTTTCTCCAATAGCAGAGGCATACTTGTACCGAATAGGGGCTTGTAGTTGATTCTTGTATTTTTGATTCTAAGACCTTCGCTGCACACATTTTCTTTCTCCCATTTTTTTCAATTTGGAAGCCTCCCTTGCTCCAAATTACTAGGTAGAAGATTCTCAAATATAAACAGGTAGTTTTTCATGATCTTTCCCAGACAACACAGGTTCAACAGTTAGGTCAATTACTTGTACATTCAGGGTGGGAGAACACGTATATCGTGTAACTTTGGGTATAGTATCACATTTCCCCACAACATCAATAATAGAATTTGCTAGTACAAATTCCCTATCCGAGCGAACTATTAGAGAGGGAGCAGGTTCCCTATCAGAGGGAACTGTTACATCAGATATTTCAATTACTTCAGATACATCATTAGTGAGCAAGTTGTGCCCTACAGCTGCGCCTTCACATGATCCCAAACCCTTGCCCATAGGCCGAAAGTGGATCTCTGAGCCAATGAAGTCAAGTTTACCATTAATCTCTCTGATAAAAAAATGTGTCAATTTTAGTTCACTCCAAATATTGTCATATAAGGACGCGAAATAACTCAAAACCATGTTTAAGGCTGAGACTGTTGAGTGTGTTAGTCTAATTCTTTTATCAACTTCCCTTAAAGTATGATGTAGAATGCCATTTTCACAATGATTATTCTCACCCAGGGAGGATTCCCCTAGAACCTGGTCATGCCCCTTCGGTTAATTTGTAAGTGAGTTCTTATTGATGATGTTAGTTAAATCAGAGGGAGAGCCAATCTGTGATGCATCACATGTTTGTTGTATAACGCTTCCAACATTATCAGACAGAGGAGCCTCCTGGTATAGACTTCCTTCAACCACCTGGTCTGCAAATCTGTTCACATTAAGATCAGTAAGATCTTTAGGTCCAGCAGGAGACTTGTGCACCTTCATTACCGAATAGTCCAGCAACACCTTTCCCCTCGCAGGGGGAAAACATTTAACTTCTGTGCTCGTAGTAGCCTTTTTCACAAAATAGTTATCCAGGTAGCGTTGGCCCTCTATAGGTGTTTAGAGTTTGTTAGTGGGGTTTTGAAGGCAGTCACAGGTTTTTCACTGTTATTTACAGAAGGTGCCAATTGGACTTGAGCCAAACTACCTGCGTTCATATTTATCAATCAGCCGAATTACACTGGTCATACATACTCACAGGTATCAATGGTACCACATACACCGTGGCGTCAGATGTTAAAACATTACCCAGTGCCTCTGAGGTTAACGCTGTGGGTGAAAAACTACAAAGCAATAGGGACTCCTTGGGACCCTGAGGAGCCTGGATATTACAAGGCCTAGAAATGGCAATATCCTCAAATTCTACCATACCCTGTGTAGATTCTTGTCCAGGATTCTTGTCCTCATAGCCTACCTGACTCCAAAGCCCTAATCTCATGATTGTTGGCTGGATTCCAACCGCCTTCGTAGAGCAGGGTAGAGCCAGCTGACAACGTGTCAGTATAGATGTATCCGGACAGCGAATCAGTGTAAATAGGTCCGGTCACCCAGATCAAAGGGATAAACAATCCTCACAGACTCTGGGGGACACCGTACACCATACACATTTGAAGTTGCTACTTGCTTGCTCCATATAGAAAATCCATATAAAAGACACTTTATATTTGATGACTCTGAAATCAACCCCTGTGTAGGACACGCCAGATCAAACGGACTAATTAGAGCTAAGCCCCTACAGTCTATGGCAGCCTTTAACAAACACAGTTGAATAAAGCAAATGGACAATCAGGAACCACAGGCAAACAGTACTGTGAAGGGGGGCCCTCTGCACTCCATCAGCATTTGTTACCTGCAGTTGGATCAAAGTCATCTTTAATACAGATTCAAAAGACACCAGAAGCAGCACTGAGCTCCTGCAATCATCTTGCCTTTTATTCACTTTTGAGAATGATGCAGCATTTCATACAATTTCATAATACATCTCTAATTGGTCCCATCAGCCACAAACAAACCCCTACTTGTCTGTGATTGGCTGGTTTAACTGTCACTCACAACGCCAAATTAGTTCATCATGGAAAACATTATCTGACTGATACATAATCTGATATGCTTGTGTGAGATCCAGCCAGACCTCATTATACATCCTTAAAAGCCTGCCAAGAAGCAGTCCATATCTATTCTTAGGCCCCTTACACATAGGCCACACCTTTTGAGTTGTTTTTGTTTTGTTCATTTCATCACAAAGTTCTTGGATTCTCAATTTGCATGGTCAAAGAACAGTCAAAACGGGGGGGCATTCAATTGTTTCTGGGGAACATAAGGATGGGGGAGTTATGTAAGGATTCTTTTTTTTGAAACCACAAAGCAACTGTAGCTGGGCATCTGACTGGTCTCTCGATCTTTTCTCTCTGCTCGCAGGATCGTTTGCCACAAATCTCCTCGTGTGTAGGTATCTCCCGTCTATCTGTAATAAAAACTGAATGAGTCTCCTTTGAAAAATAATTTTCTACCATCAGTAGTGGCCCCTGTCTCCTTAAACCCAAACGTTTAAAAAGCTATGTGTTTTTTTAACACTCCTGCCTACTAAACTATTTCTACTGCATTTTCTCCATTTCTAATATAATAGGATGGCTGCTCCTTTCTTTCTTTTCACACATGTTGTTTTTTACTAAATACATACTGGCTGATATCAGGACTTGGCTATGATCTAAGGTTATACAATGTATACATCTGCCTTTGTCCGGCATTGCACTATTTTTCATGGGCTTCTCTGTTCAAAAACTGCATAGCGCACTTAAAGGTAACTTTTCCTCTGTGGCTGACATTCTCAAACCAAAGAGCCATGCAGTCTCCCTCTTTATGATAAAAAAATAAACAACAAAAACAGACTTCATAACAAATTCAAATATTTTCTTTCAAAAAGGATGTGTTCTTCAATCACTCTCCTTCTGTGTTCTTGGTGCATCTGTAGCTGATGAAGACAATGCTGACATGGGTTCCTGCTCTCTATAGAAAACCTAAATAGAGATACAGTAATTTCTCTATGTTAGCAAGGTGATTAATGTTTTCCGCAAGGTAGACCTTTGTTCTTTTCTCAAAAATAGCTTTACTGAGATCATCTCTCTGGTATTCTCAGCCCACTTAACTGTAAGCTTCTCTTCTGCAAAATTAAAAAACTTGTTGGTGCACATTGAAATAATTTATCATGAATATAGCCGTAAGGCCTGTCTTTCTTTAGTTTTTTCTACCATGCTGAACATTTTCTCTGTACTTTTGAAGTCTGTCTTCTTCTTTCTTTGCTGTGTTTTTATTCTGTTGAAACATAATTGACATATTTCACTGCTTACCCCTTGTTGCTTGCTGCTCCACCTACACTAATCTTGACCTGTTATTTGGACCCCAGCATTGATTCTACTAAGTGAATGTTAGTGTGACATATACAAAATACATTGTTTTGCCTATCCTAAATATTTCATGTATTTTGCCAAATATACCCATTTGGCATCTTGCCATTTACCAGAATTTCCAAAAAGTGACTCCACCTTCTATCCAAAGTCTTCTTTGTCCTTGTTGTTAGATATGGCCATATTTGCATATAAATGCTATTCTGTACTCACACCTGTTTGCGCCCTTCTTGGGAAAATGCAGTCTATTTAAAAGACTTTATGATATGATATCTTATTTATAATGCGCTTAATACCCAAAGGTTTCTAAGCGCGGATCCGGGGATCGAACCTGTGTTGTATTATCCTCCCTGCCTTTCTTCTGTACCCACCTGGGTCCTCTTACTCCTAATAATGATCAATAGTGTGTTCACTCACTTGCTGTGTCAACTGATACTTTCCTCTTCCTTCTCTACCTGTTCACTAAATGCTTACTTTTGTCATAATATATAATGTTACTTCCCATCATATTTGCTATCATCTGCTAAGGTCATGTCGACATTTCTCCCATGCTCAACAATGATAATAATTTTCATCTGTACAATATAAATCAATACCATCATATACATATAAACAAGGTTTGTGTTACATACTCTTATATGTTCCTTCGTACAGTTGTACTAAAGGCTCTCTTATATAATCAAATCTATCTTGGCCATCCACACTCCTTTGGCCTTTTATTAATCATTTTTCATTTTTATTATTCAATTATAGCCAGCACCATCTATTGTGCTTTTTTGTTAACAAATCTGGATACCTTATCCACCTGTATTTTTTGCTGTTTTTAATATCCATTTATTCATTCATATTTTTTTTAATGTATTTATTTTCATATTTTTTTATTTCACTAAATTTTCGTCATTCTTTTTAGTTTTAAACTTCTTACTCCTGTGCTGGCAAGGTCAACTGTTTATTTTAATTTTATATTAATTAGTCTAATCATAACAAAAACCCTAATATTTTTCATATTATAATCCCTTACATGTGTGTACGTTTATTTTGTTCACCTATTTCTTTTAATAGACCCACGTCATAAGGGCCCATGGTTCACAGGACACTTGGCACTCTCTCTCCAAGTCTTCTGAAATTATGCTGCGCACTGATGCATGATTTGTCATGCGTTTATGAGATTTCCTTTTCCTCTTTTAGTGTATGATGCTCCTAAAAAAATAACACTTCATCATTTGTTTAGTCTTCTCTACATGTGTCATCATCAGTGACGTTAAACAACCTGGACCCTTCTTCAAGAGGTATCACTGTCCTCTATGTTCTACTCTCATTGTCCATTCCTTCAATCATTCCCATTTCCCCTCATATTATGGCTGCTTTTAATTCTATAGTGATAGTCTTTCCCCCCTCTTTGTCCATAGATACCCGTGGTCTAAACAGAAATTCTCACCATTCTCTCCACTTGGAGAAACAGCCATGTTAATAGAATGCTCACCCTATGATAATAAAAAATCTTCTAGCTCCACTAAAACAACTCTCAGAGCCATTTGCCCTGTTTAATGCCAATGTAAATTCATCCACATTCGAAAAGTGAATTCCATAAGTGGAACATGCTATCCCTTGGTCAGTAAATAAAATCTTTATGTTTAGGTTTGTCATCCAATCCCTACTTAAAATATTAACTAATATCTGTCGCAAAAAATCAAAGGATCAGTCATGTACCATTCTCATATAGAGACTGGCAATTCATCAATAAATAGAAATTTAACTTGTGGCTACAAAGGACCCTCTATTATTTTATGGCAATTCTCACCATTGAACACCTTTCCTCCTTCATTAATGGACGTACAGTACCCGTGTCTACCAACAGAACAAAGATTTCACCTCCTACTGCCACATTAACCCTTGGCTCCTCTTGGGGCCTAGCGTCACTAATAATCGTGCATTCTGAGAGCTATCCTATTTTGGGTGCATGCATACCCCTGTTCCTGTGAAATGATTTCCTCCTACCACAGTGGCGCCTTCTATCCTAGGTGTCAATACCTGCCCTTTGTTTCTATATTGTTGAATCTGCAGGGGGGCTCGCTACAATTGCACCTATAGTGAATTAATTTTGCACTTGCTTTAACTGCTTTACCTGTTCCACTCTCAGCGCTCATGTCTGATATAATGTCTGATCCTGGGCAAACCCTTCCCTAGCTTGTGAGCTAGATACTGGGGGATAAGTTGTCCCCCCGCTTGAGAATCGTCCATCTTGTACATATACTTGGCTCCTACATGTGCGCACAATGCGCTCTATCATCCCACATATCCAAAATGTAGGAGGAGCTCTTCTGACCAGCCCCTCTTGATTAAATCCTCCTTGCACATTTTAATTATCATTCTGCATATCCTGAAACCTGTCTTGTTTATTTAGAAAACAACCTCTTCCTCTGTAGGCCATGCCTCTATCTCATTGCATAAACCCATTCCCTCCTTGATCCACTTGGTGTTGATTATCTGCCTGTGATGCACCCGCTGCTTAAAGCATTCCCAATCCTTCTCTGCTCGCCAGTGCCACCACTTTTATGACATACGTTGACAATTTCTTTTAAACTATCTTGGCTTCCTCAAGTTTTCTAACATCGTCTTTCTTCCTGTTTTTCCCCGACAGTGATGTACCATAGTCATCTGTACCTCAGATTACAGTATTTCTTTCATTCCCACCTGCTTCCCAAGTACCTCTGTATGTCTGTATGGGCTCAAGCAATCCCTGACATAAAATGTGGTAAAATACTGCCACTGTTTCATCCCGCTTACGTGCTTCAAGAATTCAGTGCTCCTGAGTATAAGCAATCAGATATTCCTCTTCTTTTATTTGTAGTCTTTAAAAAATCTAATTTCTTTCATATCATGTGTTATCAAAACGTAATATCCCTAACTGGTGTTTTTAATGTAAAACAAAAGTATCCTCTGTGTGTGTGTGTGTGTGTGTTCTTATTATTGCAATATTTAATTCCTTCTTCTGACTACCTGTGTATGTTTTATGTGCATTGAGCCTTTAATCCATTGATTGCCCATACTTCCACAAGATCATGTGGGCATATGTGTGTGCATGTGGGTGTGCATGCATGTATGTGTGCATACATGTGCGTGCATGTGCATGCATGTGTGTGCATTGACATGTTTGCATGTGTGTGTGTGTGTGCATGCATGTATGTATGCATGTCTGTGCATGTGCGTGTCGCTCCACTTCTCATAAATATATCATGACAGAGATTCTAACCTTAATCATCTCTATTCCTTGTCCCCAATAAATCAATTAATCACATAATATTAATAATATAGGCTGTGCTCAATAGTTGTGCCAAGTCTGCCTCATTCTTCCTTCTCAATGCCTCAGCCTGCTTGTACTTTTTTCATAAATACATTTTACTTGAACAAACCACTGCAAAAACCCCTAAATAGTGAATTCCTTATTCTTAGAAGTCAGATCATCAAGGTGTGTGCTTCTATAAATAAAATACTCTTTAAACCTAATGTTTTCTTACTACAACAGTTTAAGTATTTAATGCCTCTTGTCCATATTGTGTATGGCCTTAATCCCAGTGTGCTTTGCGAGTGCTCCCCCTCATTGCCCACTGCTTCCTCAATCTAAATACATATTTTACATTAACACATGCACTTCCAATATTTCCAACAAAAAAGGTGTTTCATATTATTTATTCTTGCTATTCCCTATAAATATTCACTGTGCTTACTTCAATGTCATTCACTAATACAATAACCTACTTGTTGCTGTAATTTGCAATCATAATTATGTTTTTACTCTCTGTGACACCTTTTCAATTTGTGTGATCCTGGACACATTTTGTTTAATTTTTCTTCTTCAAATGCCTCTATTTGCATGGTTATACTGTTATAGTAAGGGAAACACTGTCCACCCTACTCTGACCCTGCTGCCCATGCCTAAACCTGCATGTATAACACCCTTTATGATTCTCCATTGTGTTGTAGTGCATATCAAATGCCTTTTCTCTGTCCACAACTACCAATATGTTCACCATTCTGGTTATCTATGACACTCCTGTGCTTTCATTTTACAATCTGTCTTTTTTTCTTCATGGCGCACAGAAAACCGCTTAATAAGAAATGTTTCTCTTTAGTTCTCATCTATACACATGGCGCCATGCTTGCCTCAGGACCAATGTCCTTTCCACATGACCCATCCCTCCTCAACAAAGGACGGTTAATTGCCCAACATAAAATCAACAAATCAGGGGTGCTCTTAGTGTGTGCTCAACAAAAAAGCATCCATCACCAAACCACTAAATGACCGACCAAACCCCTTACAATGGGAAATGACTTATGCAACCCTAAACAATGACTCAATGGGACCCCACATCTCTCATATATACAATAACCAGGGGATAGATTACCTCACAACATTTCAATTCAATCCATCGCTTCCCTCAACATCTGGCTTTAACAGTTAGACACTAATGCTATGACAACATTTTGTTTCTCAAAACCTATTTATTGGTCATTTTTTCTGAGTGGGTATCAGTCATTTTGACCACTAACTGAGTGTCCCCACTAAGGAACACAAACAATATACATATGTACCTTAGAAAACTCAAAAAAACAAAAGTTAACTTAATGGGTTCTAGTTCAAATCTACATTTCCATATGAGTCCAGGCAAGCCCCGGCCCAATTTTAATCTGGCACTAGAAAAACACATTTTCTCAAAACGACACAATAAATCTATAAACATGTTACTTTGAACACTTACTACACATATTTGCTTTATCCCTACTAATTGTTACTTGTTTCAATCATATTCCCATTATTCTTTATATATTCTCTTGTTATAATATAGATAAAAATACATATGTTTTTTTCCATTCCTTGCCAACACAAGCAACAGGCTGCTCTTTTTTTGTATGTACAGCTTAGCTCACAGCTGTTTTGACTTTAAAAGCTATCTTTTTTCCATAGCTTTGAATTTCTACACCCATCAATTATTCCCCTGAATCTGCCAATTGTTATCTCTTCAACCTTGAACAGACATTCTGGATGCTCCCAGCAGCGCAGATTTGAACATATTTTACTGTGTGTGTCAGCGCTGGCTTTCCAACAACTATGCACATCGCATAAAAAAGTGGTAATTTCCCTGTAAAATGTCACTTTCAAAATGTGTAACATATCTTATTCTCTTTGCTTTTTGCTGGGGAGAAAGAACCGAATGTTGGATTTCATGTCAATTTGATTTAAAACCTCTAAATTCCTTTCTTTGTAACTGCATAGTTCCCTGTTTAAAGCAAGATTAATTTCTCTTCTATCTCATGCCTTCTGTACTTTTTATTTTCATGACGTGTTTTGTGTTTTTTTTACCATTCAAAGCAATTTAGTATCTTAAAGCTGTCAACTATGTAGGAACATAAACATAAACCCCCTAGCTTCTGACCCCCACCTGCTTCAAGGGTGCAAAGTAACTCCAATTTTTTGACTGCAATTCATTATTTCTGCCTGGTTCTTCCTCCATAGCATTTCAAAATAGAAAATATGAGCGCCCTCATCAATGGCTTGCACACACATATCATTTTCACTGATCCCTGCCTATCTCTGGGGTGGTGCAATTCACCTCCCTTTAATAAATACTGTATTTTTATTGACTTGTCTCAACTTCTTACACCTCATTTGTCGCTCCTTGACACCTTTAATTTCAGAACAGACAGACAAACCAGTCGACTTTACATATATCTCCTCAGTGCTCTTCGCTCTTTCTCTTGTCCCTAAAATACTCTGATAGGACATTGAATCATTCCCTATCATAAATCTATTTATGTGCCGTTTATGTGCCGCCTAAGGATCCCCTTGAGATTTTGAAATGACTCTTTCTAGTCTTGCCTTGAGGTAGGGAACTTGGCTTTACAGACGCTCCTCGTCCTATACTTTAAACAACACTTCTCATCATATATTATGCAAACCCCTGTTACCTTTATACACCCGATTACTTAACTAACTGCCTGTTGCTTCTCTAACCTACCACAAACCCCTTAATTATATGCATAATACATGTTTTTATTTTCCCCTTTATCTCTGTCTCCCACAAAACATACCATAATCCACAGATGTCAAAGTGTGCCATCATCATATGCTATCAGTCATAGAGAGACCCCCATCAAGGTATGAGAAAGCATACTGCAGTTTTGCCACTCACCGTCTTTCCTAGGTATCTCACCATCCCTGTCAGCATAGGTTTGTGGATTATTGTCCCTGGAAGATCTTAAGGGTCCCTTAACTGGTCACAAAGTGTGAACAGTACCCTCTGCCCTCCATCAGCATTTGACATCTGCAGACTTATGCACTGGAGATTAGCAATGATAGAGCAGGAAATGGACGCCCGGGCACTTGGTTTAAAGTCATCTTTAAGACAGATTTAAAAGACACCAGAATCAGCACTGAGCTCCTAAAATCATCCTGCCTTTTGAGAATGATGCAACATTTCATACAATTTCATAATACATCTCTAATTGGTTCCTTCAGCCAAAAACAAACCCCTACTTGTCTGTGATTGGCTGGCTTAACTGTCACTCACAAAGCCACATTAGTGCATCATGGCAAGCATTATCTGACGGACACATAATATGATATGCTTGTGTGAGATCCAGCTTTGTCTCATTATACATTTTTAAATGCCTGCCAAGAAGCAGCCCTTATCTGATCCTCGAGGCCTGCCAAATTCTAATTGGCAGCTAAATGCCATGAAGTTCCATGAGCTAATCTTATTTGTTGCCAAATAAGCAGCTGCTTGGTCTAATTGGTAGCTTTTCCATGCGCTTATCTTATTTACTATCAATCATTGTCAGCTTTGTCTGCCAAGAAATTCAAAATATACTAATACCAGCCATGCTTATCTACAGTGAACTGCTGCCAAAGAAATATTAATTATTCTGCATGAATAAGGGCTTTTGACACCTGCACCTAGGACACCATTTTGTATTTTGGCATCCATCATAGAATCTATTTAAACCTGTTCAGCCTAGATGTTCGGCTACCAAACAACAAACCAATCTACGTTTGTACTTAACTTATTTTCTATCTACATTTTCACATATTCATGATTTGTGTGTAATACCTGAGACATCCTTTACTTCCTGGGTCATTCTGACCCCAAAACATATATGTTGCCTTATATGCACTCTTTGTCTTCATAAAGCACTATAAATCTGATTCTTGCAATACTGGAACCACGGATTAGCCCACCATGCCATCCGTACCCAGTTTGGGGGGAGGGGTCTAGCACCTCCTCTAGAGTACTCCTACTCAATATTTATCTCAGCCATTTGCTTCATTGCAATGGAAGTCTTACCCCGCTCCTTATGACCTTGCCTCCGGCCACCACCCGCTGACTGTCACTTGATGGACTTCTTTGTGGCCCGTTTCGCGGAAGGTTTGTATTAAGTAGTAAGAGTTTGCAGGTGGAGCCTACAACATTCTGGCAGCCACTGAAGACACACTTCCTTCACGCTGAATAGCAACAGGACCAAAGGAGCTGAGCCAAGCATTCAATGCAAGTACTGCTGACTGTCACTTTACGGACCACTGCTAAAACCTATGTTCACTGAGTCATTTACATTAACCACATGGTTAAGCAAAGCCCCCTGGCTGAAATACAATAAAAGGGAGCTTCCTTTGAAGCACGGGCCTCTGTCTCATATTATTGTGGTTTTCTTTAATAATCCAGTACAAAATCTTGAGCCTAAATTCTGCATTTATTGTTCATTTCCTTGAACTCTATAATAGTTTCTTTCCCTGCTGACCTTCTCTGTAATATTTTCCTTCTTCCCTCTCATATTACTACTGATATCCATTTCAGTGCACAACCTATCTTTTATAAAGTGAGCAAATGGACCTGGGGCAGTCATTGAGTGCTCCATGTCTTTTGTTGCACCTCAGAAGTAGAAACTGCTTTAGCTCTCTTTGCCCACTGAGATGATGGAACCATCTGTAAGGTCAGACTGTTTCATTATGACTTAGTTATAGCTCTGCTCTCCTTTCTTTTGGCAGAGCCACTAAGCAAACAAGCTATAATGTATTTAATGTTAATTTGCCTATCACTACCTTCAGTGTCTAGTCTGTCAACCACCATTCTCATTGGCTCCTGGAAGACTACCAGCTCCTGATTTTGTGCTTCGCTATTGTTCCTAATTTGGGTGCTTAAGTTAATTATTACATTAGATGAGGATTCAGATGCTACACTGAATGACAATGAGGATATAGTGAACAAATGCAAGTCCTGGATGAACAGTTGGGTGATTATATTGGGGAATTGGGTACTGAACATCCTAGGAGCAGAAGAAGTGAGAAAGTCAGAGAAGCTAACATTATATGAAGAAACTTAGAGGGTGATAAAGCCTTTGAAAAGGTGGGAAATCCCCTGGTCCTGATGGATTTCCTACCAAATTGTATACGAGACTGAGACAATACGTAGCTTCCATCTTAAACTTAGTATACAACACATTTTTGAAAAAACAGGTAACCCCACCCTCAATGGAAGAGGGCTTGATTCCTGTTATTCCAAAAAGTGTCAACGGCTAACAAAAATGTTAAAACTACCGATCAATATATTTACTCAACTGTGATCTACAAATTATGACTAAAATCATAGCTAATAGATTATCAGAGTTAATGCTCAAACTTATCAATGTCAGCCAAACTGGATTTTTCAAAGGGAGAGCAGCACCATCAAAAAATAGAGCTCTTCTGAAGATATTAGAACTGCATCATGGTTCTAATGATGTTTTGATGGCCATCAGTCTTGATTCATTACACAAAGATTTTAAAGGGAAATGTCTTTCAAAGTTTGGCTGCTCAGAGAGATTTATAAACTTTGTGCACACATTACATGCAAATGCCAGAGCTTGAGTTGTGGCTAAAGGTGTGATGTCTAGAGATGTTAGGTTATTTATGGGCATACTCATGTATGATCTAGTTTGGAAACCATGACTGCATGATATTTAGGGGAAACACGTATTACAAGGTGTACCACTTAATGGTGGTAATTGCAAACTTCTTGCAAATGTTGACTGATTCCCATACATCTATCATACATCTATCTCAGTAGTACTGCATGCATTAGGGCGTTATTAAGATAAATATGGTTACAAACTAAATGTAGGGAAGACTGATGTGATACCAATTCATGAAAACATGATATGAAGGACACCTGGTACAAAGATGGATTTAAATACCTGGGAACAGAGGCGCATAGAGTGGTTAAAATGTATTAAATGATAACACTGAAGACCGCCGACACTAGATGGTCGAAACTAAATTTCAGTTTGTGGAGAAAGGTCAACATTATCAAAATTAATGTTCTACTGAGACTATTATACATTTTCAGATTTATTCCAAACAAAATCTCCAAGAGAAGCATCAATGTACTACACAGAGAAAGAGGTAAAACAGGTAAATTCTTATAGGGAAGTACAAAAAGCCAATTTCTCATGGGAAATACTCAAGATATGCCATAAGAGAGGAGGCTTTGACTTACGTGATATACGGAAATATAATGCAGCCTTTATCCATACTCAACTTTCATATGCTTTAACTCGGAGAGAGAGCATGATTTGGAAAGTCATATAAGAATATTACCTGGAGAGTCTATGATATGAAGAGACTCTGCTGAGAGAAGAACAAAGGCCTGTTAAATCAATACTTGCTAGTTTTAAATACAATAGCGACATGGATAGGGACATTAAAGGACATGGGTCCATACCAATTTAAAATAAATGGGAAAATAGTTTTTTTGGGGGGTGGGGAATCCTGGATTAAAACAGGAATATGCAAAGTGTAACAACTGTATCAAGATGGGAATGTGTGGGACTTTGGATTTCTGAAAAGCAAACAGTTGGTTTTGACATATTTAGTTGCAGGAGGCTGAAAAAGTCCTCTCTGAGAAGCTGCAGTGAGCAACACATGATGAAGCCTGCAAAGCAGTTTAGGCAGTTAGTGTTGGTATTGGAGGTGATGGAAGACATGGGACTGCGAAAGCAGAATAAGCATGCAGCAAATCTGCATGTAGGAAGGGTAACACTGTCCATCAGGTTGCATCTGGCCAAGCTCTGACAACCGCAGTTCAGCCAAATTATGCTATGAAAAGCAATGCTGGGACATGTAATACAAATTAAAGCACTCACTGAGAGTATTTTAAGAGACTATTAAGAGTCAATTTCTTTGACACGGCTTTAGTTTAGTCTGCATTTCACTAGAGAATTTGGGAT
The DNA here is from genome assembly GCF_040938575.1 of Ambystoma mexicanum. NCBI lineage: Eukaryota > Metazoa > Chordata > Amphibia > Caudata > Ambystomatidae > Ambystoma > Ambystoma mexicanum. The sequence continues at coordinate 721,546,410 of NC_090934.1, forward strand.
GGAAACTGATGAATGTTGGGTATCATAGTCCCAGAGTAAGCAACTTTTAACAGGAAGCACTTACAGAGACCTGAACCTTTTTCCAAGATGGGCTTTTAGGCCTACATTGTAGAAGCCAATTCTAATAAATGGCCTGAGATGGAAATTGATGAATGTTGGAGCACACAGTACCAGAGTAATTGCCAATTTACAAAACATAACTGAAACACTTGAATTGATGCAAGGAAAGCAACCTTATGAAAATCCAAGATTCAAATATTGTACGCTAATTGATGCATGCTAGAAAATGAAGTCTTATAAAACCCCTGAGAGTTAAATGTAAAGTTCCTGATTGAGGCATGTTAGAAACAAACATTTGTATTAAACAATAAGACGCAATTGTTATATTCTTGATTGACATATGCTAGGAACCAAAGTCTTATCTCAGATCAAGAATAATTAAATCAGTATTGTTGGAACAATTGCCTTAATACCAACAACTAGATGTGATATATCTGACCTAGGCATGTTAAGAAACCACAATGTATCACACCACAAGACTCAAATGTGATATTTCTGTTTAATGTATGATTGTAACCAAAGTCTTATAATTTACCAAATGCAATTAATATATACTTGATTTATGAATGCCAGAAAACACAGTGTTATCAAGGGCTAGCGATCACTGAATCAGTTTGTTCAAACCAAGTTGATCAGATGCTTTGAATTACATGCGGAAATTAAGACTGGCAAATGTTGGGAAAATATGTATTATATGAAACCAAGGATGACCAAACCATTGTTGCTGAGATCAAGCCTAATCTGAAATAAAGTGTCAGGCGTTGTGTTCAAGAATGAGCAACAAACACACCCCTTGTCCAGAAACACTGAGGTAAAAACCAAATCCTAACACTTTTTAATATTCAAAGTGTAGTAAGAGGCCAATGTATGTGGGCAAATTTAGGTTGTATCAAGATGGCACTGTAAGGCAACCAGAGGAATTGTTAAAGTACTTTTCTATTTTCTTCTTTTTAATTATTGTGTTTGGTCAAAAGCATTCCAACCATTACAATAAATTATTACCATATTTGACATTAACAACACATTTGATAAAACTAAATATACATTGACTTCAAACAATAACACTGTAATTAAAACATTGATTAAAATGAATTCCAAATATTTTCATGTTTCAGTCTTCTCAATTGATTTCATCCTAAAAAAAAACACCATCAAAACGGTAATCAAATTCAGAAATATTCAAACCCTCCAACATTATTTGCTGATCCTAATCTATCATAACGTCATAGAGATTCAGATGTCTTAAGAAGCCCACAGTGGCCAACGCCACTGATGTTGGACAACCCAAGAGCTATCTACTCTATAAAATAGATAGGTCAACATAAGCTAAATCATATAAAAATGTCCTAAAAGAAATATTTTGCTGCTTTAAAAGGAACAGACATTCTAAAATAACATGATTTAGTGTTTCAACAATGTCTGGGTCATTGCAAAATCTATAAGATGCATCTTCTTGAGCAATTTGTTTCCAACGTAAAAGGGTAGATTTACTTTTAACAATATGAAATCTAAAATGCATAAAATGCTGACAAGACTGTCAGGAAAAATATGAAGATATGAGGCTAGTGTACCAAGTAACTTAGGTCCATAACGAAGATGGATCAGTGAAGAAAAAAGCATGGTTTCAATTGTCATTTTCCAATCCTGTCTGCATAAGGTTAATTTAGCCTTTGAAGGATTCCCAATTAGATCTGCAAAGGTACGGCCATTATCAGGTAACATTAAATTGCAATGATCAGAAAACCTCTTTACAGAAGGTTCACTACGCACCAAGTACACATTCGAAATTATCACAAAAAAAGAGCCACGAGGAGGTAACAACATTTTTCTATAAAAGGATAGGGAGAGACATTTCAATCTGGCAGCTAAAGATTTAAAATGTAAGCCTCTACTCATACCGTATTACCGCTAAAGGTATGCAGTTTGGTAACCTCAAGACCCTATGCCAGTTTAAAGATGAATATGCCTGTAACAGCTCAATCACTTCTACCTGCCTAACTACTGTACCATAGACAATTTTGGGGACAACCTTGCAGGGAGTTTCGGGCACCTCCCTCACATCCTGTCCACCCCAGACACTCAGGCGCCAGAGAAGGGCTTCAGCACTGAAGCCCTCCAAAGGGCATCGAACAAAGGGACCAAACCTGTTTTGGCGTGCACAGTAAAACAGGAGAAGGACCTTTCCTAAAAGAAACAGCAAAAAAAGATGACCAGAGACTGTTTTTACAGAGGGGTCTTGGGCGCCATATTGAAAAACGTGGCTGACCCGATTTTTAGCTACCGGTGTTCGCGGTCAGGAAAAATCATGGTAGTTTGTTCTAAAACCATTGCCAGCAGCCATTTCAAGAGAAAAAAGGTAACATTTGACTGTTACATGAGTGTTTAGACATAGGGGATGGTAGGCAACCCCTCCAGCACTCTATAGGAAGATAGTTTGTGCTGGTTCTATGAATTTAAAAAGACTAGCAAAGTCAATTTAACTTTACATGCACTGGGAGACGGTAGTCAGTCCCAGAGAAGGTATTTAAACCTTGGGAAGTCTGAAACACATCCCTGTGCCACTGCACTGAAGGTGCTGTGTGACACACAAGAAAAAGATTATGCCTATGGAGTGGGTCTAAAAACTACATATCCAAAGAACAAAAACGTAAAACACACATCAAAATACATGGAAGAGTGGGAAAAAAGGCTCACACTCTTTCCAGGTAAAAATTAAAGTCCTAGAAATCCAGCAAAATTGCTGGGGGTCTCAAAAGGTAAGGGAGATTACCATATTCTTGAGAATTTTCCCTAACACAGAGTCACTCTGCATCCGGCTGGCCATGTGAAAGCACACGGAAGACCCAAGCTCCTACCCACAAGGCCATTTACCTGCCTCCAACTGCCCTGAGCTGCCTCCTAGAACCATCTGCTGCTGTGAACCCACTACGTGTGCCTGCTGCCCATTGTGCCCTGCATTTTCATGCCTGCACTGAAGCCATTGCCAGGGATCCTGTTGTTTTGACCATCTCTGCTGATCCTGAAGTCTCCTGACTGCCATTCCATCGCTCCACAGCCCAGCCCCAGGACCACTTGCCCAGCCACACCTGCCTCGGGGCTTGCCATGTCTGACCCATCTCCATCTGAGGCAAGTGGCAACCCCCGGCAGAGAGGCAGAGGGCTGTCTTCTTCTCTCCTAGAGAAGTTGGCATCCTGGTGGAGCTAGTCCTGGGGCATTATGATTCCCTCTTCCCTGGACCATCGCGACTCAACAAGGAAGGACGGTATAAGATCTGGGCGGACATCATGGGTGCCATCAACGCAGAGGGGGTGGCACTCCGCGACTACCAACATGTCCATAAGTGCTGGGAAGACTTCAGGTCGAGGACCCTCCACAAGGCCCAGCGCCTCCTCAAGGCTGGTGATGATGGAGCGATGCGCTGCGGCCAGTTGACCAACAATGATATGCGGGTCCTGGAGGGCATCAACCCTGTACACCCAGGTCTTGGATTTGGTGCACCATCTGGAGTCCACTGGTAAGTGTTCACGTGTTCTTGTCCATCATAGTGCATGTGTATGTTGATGTGTGGCTGGAGTGTGCACCTTGGCCTGCTGTCTGGCATGCCTCCTGTACAGATCTATGTGTGCATGTCCCTGACATTGCTGCATGTGAGTCCATTCAAGCATGTCCTACATCAATGGTGTCTGTGTTGCAAAGCATGATTCGCACTGGCATGTAACGAGGTGCACATGTTTGCATACCTGTTTCTGCACTGGGGCATGTGAGAGGTGTGACACATGGGTGCTTATGTCACCATCATGGACATGCATGGTGTACATGTGTGTGTGTCTGAGTAGTGAGTGTGTGACTGACCAACCCCATGGAGGCATGACAAATGAGCATCTCAATGCGTGATTTACTCATGCGGCCCAGTTGTCCCCAAGTGCACTGAGATGGGAGGCCTACATGGCCTGATGCATGACTGTCAGGTGATGTGTGTGTATCTGATATGCATGTACCATGATGCATGTGAGGTTCAGCCCCTCCTCTGATGTGCCCGCAGTGCCTTGTATATGGATGTGAATGTTTGTTGCACATGGCATGTATGTCTGTGCATGTGTTGCTTGCACTGACCTGTGTGTTGGGAAGGATGATGATGGTTGTGACATTTGACAGTGCCACTCATGTGCATTTGCTTTGTGTCGAGCAGACATTTGTTTGGTACACTGATGCTTGTGTTCAATGTCTCCCTATCCAGAGCGGCGATGGAGGAAGAGGGTGGAGATGGCGCTGTAGAGCACCGCAGCAGGGGTGCCTCCACCAGGCGGAGATGAAGGGCCCAGTCATCCTCCCAGGTACCAACATCTTCCGGGAGCGAGGAGACTGGTACCGCATCCGCAACAACGGCCACAGCTGCTACGGGGAGGCCCAAGAGGCTGAAGTCAGTTGTGGGCTCCTCGGCAGTGGGAGGGACAGGTGAGACCACACAGGGGCAATCCAATGCGGAAGACAGTGGGGAGTCATCCACGTTCGTGGTGGACGAGGAGGAGGCCACATGATCCCAGCACATGGGGCCCGGCGGGGGTGATGAGGTAGGTGTGACTGGTGCAGTCCAGGATCAGGGGCCAGAGGCAGTGCAGGTCACCGTGGAGGGGCCTGTGACTGACCTTGTCACTGACTCTCCGACTTCATCAGAATGCACCTGCGGGCATGCCTCGCACCGGACCCATCCACGGAAACGGATCTTCCACTACCTGCGGATTAAGCAATTCATGACAGGATTGAGCCGATACTAGCCAGTATTGCGAGGCGTACAGGCGCCATTTGTGTTGATCTGCAGGCTTCCAATCGGGAGCTTGCAGATCATCACAATGAGATCTGTCGCCTCATGGACTGGCCAGCTAGGCTCATAGTCAACATCAGGGGGCCAGGTATCGGCCATGGGGCAGGAGGGAAACATGGACCTTGACACAAGGATGTCTTCCATGGTGCAGCGAATGGGCCAGCAAATCGGAGCAGAGCAGAAGCGGACACAGGTGGCACGACTCACCATCGCCAGGGCGGAGAACACTCTGCGTTGGGCGGAGAGGTGGGCTGAGTTCCTCAAGGAGGCTGGCAGGGAGTTCGAGAGGAGCACGTTGGAGTCCCTGTGGGATACCCAGCTCATTTTCAGGCTACCCTCGGCATCCTCCTCTCCTTCCCTCAGCTCTGACTGTCTGTCTGCTATCCAGGATTGGTGTGCCGCCAATGACCTCTGCCTTAATGCCAGTAAGACTGAGATTCTACTCATCTGCACACACACTCCCTCCTTCCCTGCAGCTCTCTGGCTGGCCTCTCTTGGCCCTCTTCCTGCTCCTACCTGCAAGGCAAAAAACCTCGGGGTCATCTTCGACTCCACACTCTCCTTCTCTCCTCACATATCTGACGTCTCTAAGAAGTCACACTACCAACTGCACCTCCTCAGAGGTATTCTTCCCTTCCTCTCCTTCCCCCAGAAGCTCACTGTCTCCTGAGCCCTGGTTCTCTTGAACCTGAACTACTGTAACAGCCTCTATCTCAATCTGCCTGCCTCCACTCTCTGCCCTCTGCAACTCATCCAGAACAGAACTGCAAGACTTTTCCTTGGCCTCAAGCCAAGGGACCGTATCTCTCCAGGACTGAAATCACTACACTGGCTCCCAGTGGCTGCGAGGATTAAGTTCAAAACCCTCTGCATTGTCCACAAGGCCTTCTGGGGCCTGGGGCCTAAATACCTTCAACTCTCTCTTCCTAATATCTTCCTTCCCCAGCACTTCGCTCATCCGTCTCCAACTCCCTCAGGGTCAGCCGCTTCTCGAAGCAACGAGCTGGGGGAGGATCTCTCTCCGCGGTAGGGGCCTCCCTCTGGAACAGCCTTCCCGCCTCCCTGAAACTTGAGGAGAACCATCTCTGGTTCCGGAAGCACCTCAAAACCTTCCTCTTTGCATCCGCTTTCTCTGTCCCTCTCCACTGCTAAATTCTTCACTGAAACTGCACTGAATCTGCAACTGGGCCACTCTCACCGACCTCGGTCCTGGGCCCAGCCACTCTCCACTTTCACTGCCTCCCTGGCAACCCCTGCACTGTGGGACTGTCTCTGTATCCCTACAGCCCCCCCCTTCCCAGCACTTGTCTGCACTTACCTTGCACTTGCCACCAGCTGGCCCTATTTATTTATATTTTATTCTACTTGCTTTGTACTGCACTTCCCCCCTCTCCTTCCCCTTGCACTTTTCCCTTCCCCCTACCCCTGCACTTGCGCGGTCTGAATGTTACCTGGCCTAGTAGGATTGTTGTCTGTCTTTCCTCTTGTTCCCCCCTCCCTGCCTCGTCGCGCCTCGAAACACTTGTGTATAGGCATGTTACAAATGCCATATATCATATCACTCGAGGGGAGAGCAGAAGCCCGCCTCAGGGAAATAGACGCAGAGTTCAATGATGCCCTGGCTGAAACTCTGGGGGGAAATGGTGAGTCATAGGACTAGCCCGCTGCCTTTGTAAATAGATTTTTAGGAGTAGGTTTTATTTTTTATTTTTTTCATTTGGAGTTATTGGACTTTGCTCCGCATCTTGTATATGGTTATTTTTTATAGTAGTTTTAGGATGTTGTGGTACTTTTTGGGGATCATGGACCCATGAACTTTGTAAACAGTTTGGAACTTGTCTTTTTTCATCACTTTTATTTTTTTCCATGGAGCAATGGTTTTTTCACATTTTTCTTTGCGTTTTCTTATGCATCAATGGACATGGACCACTATTTGGATTATTTCATTTTCCCATCACTAATATTTATTTTTCCCGGATTTGCATTTCATTTTCATTTGTATGATCATTGTTCCATTTGTTTTATTTTAATGGGTTTCATTTGGATTCTGCATATTTAATAAATTTCCATGTTCCTTGTCTGTATTACGTGTCCCTGCTGTTGGGTAATGTTGTGCATGTGTATGCAAACATGCATGCATGTGTGGGTTTGTGATTCCCATGCCATGGGGCATGTGATGGTGAGCAGGAACAATGGATGAGTGTTGAGGTGCACCGTGTGGGTGCAGCCTGTGGAGGGATTTTGGTTGACATATGCTACATATTTGCATGGTGTACAAATGTGGGGGGTTGGGGGACATGGCCTGCCTGTAGGTTGCCATCACTGGTTGGGGTGGGCGGACATTAGTCGGGGATGCCCGAAGGTTGCCTTGATGCGTGTGAGCGTTGCACTACCTTAGTGTTCAAAAAACGGTCCGATTCGGTTATATGTTGTTGCTTATTAAATTTGGGGTGCAAACCCACTAAAGAGATTGTCTCCGTGATGTAGCACTGTATAATCAAAGAAAAGAGACCTTGGCCGTGAGGCCAACGGTGTGGGCTGCACACCCTAAAACCAAGGTCTGGTAGTATGATTAAGTAATTCTTGTTACTGAGATGTAAATGTCTTTTTTTAAATGTATTACTTCCACACATTCTTCAAGTGTAGTTATTTTAAATTATAATTTATTGTTGCTTTATATGGCAGATATATCACATTGTTGGCCTATGCATGTCGGGCAAAAATGTCCTTCCTCAGGGCCTGTGATAATATATCTTTGTATAGCCATCAGTCAAGTCATCATATATGATAATATATATATATATACATATATGAATATCCATATTCAAACAAACAAAAAGTATATCAACAGGATATCCCAATCGGGTTGTGCATTTGCAAACATTACATTAATCAGTACAGATATGCAATTTCCAAAACATCAACAGTTAAAGATTATATAATTCGCATATATAATGAGATTCCAAAACATGCATGTGTATAAACATCATTGTATACATTACCAATATCCAATAGCATAAACGGTTGTGATACAGGAAAGTTCCCAGAGCCGAAAAAAGAGAGGGAAAGAAAGAAAATATAAAAGAATAATGAGCGAGATATGTAATACTACTTCTATAAAAGATGAATAATAATGTATCAATCTGCGTTAATATACATTTTTTCTTCACTGACCTGTAGGTAGCACTTTTATTATGATGTGCACTTCGAGTACCGCAGATTGTTGATACCACGTGGCTCTTACATTTTCGGCGTCGTCATCTAAAATAAATGTACACAAGGTCACTTAGTATGCTGCTCGATTAGAGACGGTCTGAAACAATCTAAAGCTGAACGCTTCTGAATGTGGACTCTTACCTATTCAATGCTGCCTCTTATGCCGCTACTGCACAACGCCGTCAAGCGCGTGCACAGCATTTCCTCTGCTATTCTGTTTTCGGTTGTCAAGATGACCGTTGAGAGTATGGGCGGGCGTTTTTGAGATTCTGTTACGTTACTATTAGCATTGTGTAGCCATGGAGACGACTGAGAATCTCCAGTCTGCCATTTTGGAATGGATACATGCAATTCTCCAAATACACACTTACTAAATGGAAACTCGGCTACTGGAACATGCTTACACCGTGGATCACAATATACATGTAAACAAGATAGAAAATGAACAAGCGGTGACTGGAGGTGCGTGTTTAATACATGGTTAGAAAAAAACTGCATGTATGTTAAAATAAAATAAAAAAGGAAAAAATGGAAGGACACCCAAAGTACAGACTTAGAAATAAAGAGCATGTGGTGAATAGACCATCAAAGTATCCTAAATGAATATAATAAATCGATAAAACCCATTGTGTAAGTTCCACGCTTAGAAATAGAAAATTCAAAATTGGAAATTAAATACAAGTCTGGATCTCAGTGGGAGATACTGATACTAATATATATTTCATAAGAAACAACTAAGATCGAACTCCTCATTCATCCCATCCAGTGCTAGGGATCCCATTCTTTCGATCCATTGTGCCTCTTTTTGCGCTCTTTGGGGGTCATTCTGACCCTGGCGGTAGGGGGTTAATGGCAGCAGTAAGGATGCCGGTGCCGTTAACCCCCTACTGCCCTATTATGAGGTTCCTTAGCGGGTCCCACCAGGGCCGACTGTTTACCAGCCGGCCTTAGCGGGACCCGTTAAGGGACCATGGAGCTAATAACGGGCCCGTTATTAGCTCCTTCCCCATTCCCAATGAGCCCTATGGGGGCTCAAATGGGAATGGGGAATTGTTTTCGAAATGGGGACTTACCGGGTCCGCATAGGTCGGAATGTCCCGGTAAGTCCCCATTCCGACACCACAGACTAATAGCACCATGACTGCCTCCAAGCTCGGAATGACCCCCTCAGTCTTTTCATATCAAAACTTTGTCCTTTGGTAGGTATAACTTCTAATGCTGCAAATCTAAGTTGTGCCACTGTATGTCCATTTTCGTAAAAATGCCTGGCTACTGCTGATGCTTGGTTGTTCAGTCTGATACATGATTTGTATTCATTCATACGGACACGTACTTGGCGTGCAGTTTCCCCAACATAGTACTTGGCACATGGACACTTGATAGCGTAAATTACATTTTCTGATAAACATGTTGCGTGTTGTTTGATTTTAATTTTTTCTCCTGTTCTGGGGTGAGATATGAAGGACCCTCTTGTTCCTGTCAGTTGGTTTAGTGTATAGTGTTGTTGAAATTCTTGAACCTTCAAACACTGTTTGCATATCGAGATGGTGGACTTTGGGGTTTCCTATTTCCATGGTAAATTGTAAACGACTATCAATGCTGTTTAAATAGGTCAAAATGTTGTTCCGTTCTTCTTTGTTGCCTGACCACACTCCAAAAATGCCTGCAGGTTGCCGTCACTGGTGGGAGTGGGGGAACATGAGTCGGGGTCTGCCTGTAGGTTGCCGTCACTGGTGGGGGTGGGGAGACATTAGTTGGGGCCTGTCTGAAGGTTGCCATCACTGGTGGGGGTGGGGGGACATGAGTCAGGGCCTACCTGCAGATTGCTGTCACTGGTGGGGGTGGGAGGCAATGAGTCAGGGCCTGCCTACAGGTTGCCGTCACTGGTGGGGGTTGGGGGACATGAGTTGGGGCCTTCCTGCAGGTTGCTGTCACTGGTGGGGGTGGGGGGACATGAGCTGGGCCTGCCTGTGGGGTATGGTCAGGGGTGATGGGAGAGTCCCTTCTGGTGTGGGCTGCCTGCAGGGTATGGTCATCGTTGGGCTGCCTGCGGGGTATGGTCATGGGTGATGGGGGTCCCTTGTGGTGTGGGCTGCCTGCGGGTATGGTCACGGGTGATGGGGGTCCCTTGTGGTGTAGGCTGCCTGCGGGGTATGGTCACGGGTAATGGGGGGATTCCTTGTGGTGTGGGCTGGCTGCGGGGTATGGTCACGGGTGATGGGGGGTCCGTTGTGGTGTGGGCTGCCTGAGGGTATGGTCATGGGTGATGGAGGGATCCCATATGGTGTGGGCTGCCTGCACGGTATGGTCATTCATGGGTGATGGGGGATCCCATGTGGTGTAGGCTGCCTGCGGGGTATGGTCACGGGTGATGGGGGATTCCTTGTGGTGTGGGCTGCCCGTGGGTATGGTCACGGGTGAAGGGGGGGTCCCTTGTGGTGTGAGCTGCCTGCGGGTGTGGTCATTGGTGATGGAGGTCCCTTGTGGTGTGGGCTGCCTGCAGGGTATGGTCACGGGTGGGCTGCCTGTGGGGTATGGTAACGGGTGATGGGGGTCCCATGTGGTGTGGGCTGCCACGGGTGATGGGGGTCCCTTGTGGTGTGGGCTGCATGCGGGGTATGGTCAAGGGTAGGCTGTCTGCTGGGTATGGTCAGGGGTGATGCGGGTTCCCATGTGGTATGAGCTGCCTGTGGGTATGGTCAGGGGTGATGGGGGTCCCTTGTGGTGTGGGCTGCCTGTGTGTATGGTCACGGGTGATGGGGGGTCCCTGGTGGTGTGGGCTGCCTGTGAGGTATGGGCATGGGTGATGGTGGTCCCTTGTGTTGTGGGCTGCCTGCGGGTATGGTCACGGGTGATGGGGGTCCCTTGTGGTGTGGGCTGCCTGCGGGGTATGGCCACAGGTGATGGGGAGATCGCTTGTGGTGTGGGCTGGCTGCAGGGTATGGTCACGGGTGATGGGGGTCCGTTGTGGTGTGGGCTGGCTGCAGGTATGGTCATGGGTGTTGGGTGGATCCCTTGTGGTGTGGGCTGCCCACAGGGTATGGTCACAGGTGGGCTGTTCCGGGGTATGGTTAGGGGTAATGGGGGCCCCATGTGGTGTGGGCTGCCTGCGGGTATGGTCACAGGTGATGGGGGATCCCCTGTGGTGTGGGCTGCCTGTGGGTATGGTCACGGGTGATGGTGGGGCCCTTGTGATGTGGGCTGCCTGTGGGGTATGGTCATGGGAGGGCTGCCTGCGGGGTATGGTCAGAGGTGATGGGGGTCCCATGTGGTGTGGGCTGCCTGCGGGTATGGTTAGGGGTGATGGGGGTCCCTTGTAGTGTGGGATCCCTGCGGGTATGGTCATGGGTGATCCCATGTGGTGTGGGCTGCCTGCAGGTATGGCCACGGGTGATGAGAGGTCCCATGTGGTGTGGGCTGCCTGCGGGTATGGTCACGAGTGATGGGGGTCCCTTGTGGTGTGGACTGCATGCAGGATATGGTCATGGGTGGGCTGCCTGTGGGGTATGGTCAGAGTGATGGGGGGATCCCAGATGGTGTGGGCTGCCTTCAGGTATGGTCACAGGTGATTGGGGGGTCTCATGTGGTGTGGGCTGCCTGCGGGTACGGTCACGGGTGATGGGGGGTCCCATGTAGTGTGGGCTGCCAGCGGGTATGGTCAGGGCTGATGAGAGAACCCTTGTGGTGAGGGCTGCCTACGGGGTATGTCAAGGTTGATGGGGGAGTCCCATGAGGTGTGGGCTACCTGCGGGTTTGGTCACAGGTGATGGGGGGGTCCCTTGTGGTGTGGGCTGCCTCTGGGTGTGGTCACGGGTGATGGGAGGTCCCATGTGGTGTGGGCTGCCTGCGGGTATGGTCATGAGTGATGGGGGTCCCTTGTGGTGTGGACTGCATGCAGGATATGGTCATGGGTGGGCTGCCTGTGGGGTATGTTCAGGGTGATGGGGGAACCATATGGTGTGGGCTGCCTTCAGGTATGGTCACAGGTGATTGGGGGTTTCATGTGGTGTGGGCTGCCTGCGGGTATGGTCACAGGTGATGGGGGGTCCCATTTAGTGTGGGCTGCCAGCGGGTAGGGTCAGGGATGATGGGAGAACCCTTGTGGTGAGGGCTGCCTGCAGGTTTGGTCACGGGTGATGGGGGAGTCCCTTGTGGTGTGGGCTGCCTGTGGGTGTGGTCACGGGTGATGGGGGTCCTTTGTGGTGTGGGATGCCTGCAGGGTATGGTCATGGGTGGGCTGCCTGTGGGGTATGGTCACGGATGATGGAGGGGTCCCATGTGGTGTAGGCTGCCTGCGGGTATGGTCAGGGGTTATGGGGGGGTCCCTTGTGGAGTGTGATGCCTGCAGGTATGGTCACGCGCTGGCTGCCTGTGGGGTATGGTCAGATGTGATGGGGGGTCCCATGTGATGTGGGATGCCTAGGGTATGGTTGATGTGGGATGCCTAGGGTATGGTCACAGGTGGTGGGAGTTCCTTGTGATGTGTGCTGCCTGCGGGTATGGTCACATGTGGTGGAGGGGTTCCCTTGTGGTTTGGGCTGCCCACAGGGTATGGTCACAGGTGGGCTGCCTGCGGGGTATGGTTACGGGTAAATGGGGGCCCCATGTGGTGTGGGCTGCCTGCAGGTATGGTCACAGGTGATGGGGGATCCCTTGTGGTGTGGGCTGCCTGTGGGTATGGTCACGGGTGATGGTGGGGCCCTTGTGATGTGGGCTGCCTGTGGGGTATGGTCATGGGAGGGCTGCCTGCGGGGTATGGTCAGAGGTGATGGGGGTCCCATGTGGTGTGGGCTGCCTGCGGGTATGGTTAGGGGTGATGGGGGTCCCTTGTAGTGTGGGATCCCTGCGGGTATGGTCATGGGTGATCCCATGTGGTGTGGGCTGCCTGCAGGTATGGCCACGGGTGATGAGAGGTCCCATGTGGTGTGGGCTGCCTGCGGGTATGGTCACGAGTGATGGGGTCCCTTGTGGTGTGGACTGCATGCAGGATATGGTCATGGGTGGGCTGCCTGTGGGGTATGGTCAGGGTGATGGGGGGATCCCAGATGGTGTGGGCTGCCTTCAGGTATGGTCACAGGTGATTGGGGGGTCTCATGTGGTGTGGGCTGCCTGCAGGTACGGTAACGGGTGATGGGGGGTCTCATGTAGTGTGGGCTGCCAGCGGGTATGGTCAGGGCTGATGAGAGAACCCTTGTGGTGAGGGTTGCCTACGGGGTATGTCAAGGGTGATGGGGGAGTCCCATGAGGTGTGGGCTACTTGCGGGTTTGGTCACAGGTGATGGGGGGGTCCCTTGTGGTGTGGGCTTCCTCTGGGTGTGGTCACGGGTGATGGGAGGTCCCATGTGGTGTGGGCTGCCTGCGGGTATGGTCACAAGTGATGGGGGTCCCTTGTGGTGTGGACTGCATGCAGGATATGGTCATCGGTGGGCTGCCTGTGGGGTATGTTCAGGGTGATGGGGGATCCATATGGTGTGGGCTGCCTTCAGGTATGGTCAGAGGTGATTGGGGGGTTTCATGTGGTGTGGGCTGCCTGCGGGTATGGTCACAGGTGATGGGGGGTCCCATTTAGTGTGGGCTGCCAGCGGGTAGGGTCAGGGATGATGGGAGAACCCTTGTGGTGAGGGCTGCCTGCGGGTTTGGTCACGGGTGATGGGGGGGTCCCTTGTGGTGTGGGCTGCCTGTGGGTGTGGTCACGGGTGATGGGGGTCCTTTGTGGTGTGGGATGCCTGCAGGGGATGGTCATGGGTGGGCTGCCTGTGGGGTATGGTCACGGATGATGGACGGGTCCCATGTGGTGTAGGTTGCCTGCGGGTATGGTCAGGGGTTATGGGGGGGTCCCATGTGATGTGGGATGCCTAGGGTATGGTCACAGGTGGTGGGGGTCCCTTGTGGTGTGTGCTGCCTGCGGGTATGGTCACATGTGGTGGAGGGGTTCCCTTGTGGTTTGGGCTGCCTGCAAGGTATGGTCACGGGTGGGCTGCCTGCTGGGTATGGTCAGAGGTGATGGGGGTCCCATGTGATGTGGGATGCCTAGGGTATGGTCACAGGTGGTGGGGGTCCCTTGTGGTGTGTGCTGCCTGTGGGTATGGTCACATGTGGTGGAGGGGTTCCCTTGTGGTTTGGGCTGCCTACAAGGTATGGTCACGGGTGGGCTGCCTGCTGGGTATTGTCAGGGGCAATGGGGGGATCCCATGTGGTGTGGGCTGCTTGTGGGTATGGTCACGGGTGATGTGGGGGTCCCTTGTGGTGTGTGCTGCCTGTGGGTATGGTCATGGGTGATTGAGGGGTCTCTTGTGGTGTGGGCTGCCTGCAGGGTATGGTCTCGGGTGGGTTGCCTGCGAGGTATGGTCAGGGGTGATGGGGGGATCCCATGTGGTGTGGGCTGCCTGCAGGTATGGTCAGGGGTGATGGGGAATCCCATGTGGTGTGGGCTGCCTGCGGGTATGATCACAGGTGATGGGAGGTCCCTTGTAGTGTGGGCTGCATGCAGGGTATGGTCTTGGGTGGGCTGCCTGCAGGTATGTTCACTGGTGATGGGGGTCCCTTGTGGTGTGGGCTGCCTGCGGGGTATGGTCATGGTTGGGCTGCCTGCGGGGTATGGTCACGGGTGATGGGGGTCCCATGTGGTGTGGGCTGTCTGCGGGTATGGTCAGGGGTAATGGGGGTGTACCTTATGGTATGGGTTGCCTGCGTGTATGGTCACAGGTGATGGGGGTCCCTTGTGGTGTAGGCTGCCTGCGGGGTATGGTCACAGGTGGGCTGCCTGCAGGGTATGGTCAGGGTTGATGGGGGGATCCCATGTGGTGTGGGCTGCCTGCGGGTATGGTCACAGGTGATGGTGGCATCCCATGTGGTATGGGCTGCCTGCGGGTATGGTCACGGTAATGGGGGGTCCCATGTTTTGTGGGCTGCCTGCGGGGTATGGTCAGGGTTATGGGGGGTGCCATGTGGTGTGGGCTGCCTGCGGGGTATGGTCATGGGTGATGGGGGAACTCTTGTGGTGTGGGCTGCCTGCAGGTTATGGAAATGGATGATGGGGGGGTCCCCTGTGGTGTGGGCTGCTTGTGGGTATGGTCACAGGTGGTGGGGGGTCACTTGTGGTTTGGCCTGCCTGTGGGTGCGGTCCCGGGTGATGGGGGTCCCATGTGGTGTGGGCTGCCTGCGGGTATGGTCATGGGTGAATGGGGTCCCTTGTGGTGTGGGCTGCCTGTGAGTATTGTCACGGGTGATGGGGGGTCCTTTGTGGTGTGGTCGGCCTGCGGGGTATGGTCAATGGTAGGCTGCCTGTGGGGTATGTTCTGGGGTTTTCAGGGGTCCCATGTGGTGTGGCCTGCCTGCGGGTATGGTCAGAGGTGATGGGGGTCCCTTGTGGTGTGGGCTGTCTGCGGGTATGGTCACGGCTGATGGGGGGTCCCTTGTGGTGTAGGCTGCCTGGGGGTATGGTCACAGGTGATGGGAGGGTCCCTTGTGGTGTGGGCTGCCTGCGGGGTATGGTCACGGGTGATGGGGGGACCCTTGTGGTGTGGGCTGCCTGCGGGGTATGGTCACGGCTGATGGTGGGTCCCTTGTGGTGTGAGCTGCCAATTGCTGCTTCGCGCCACGACTGGCGCACATGTGGCACATGCTCCTTCTTTGCACGTGGTGCTTGCGCTGCTTCTTCACTGGATTCTATGAATCAGGCCGACAATAGTCTGTGATTTCTCTCAAAAGCTAACCAGCATTGCCCAACCCAACTCAAAGTATGATATGATCCTGAATGCTTGACATCATATTCACTTCTATTGTAACTGCAAAGTGAAAGACAATGCAAAACACCACATTTTGCCCTCTAAATTGAACAATAATTAATGTATAATATTGACTACATCCACAATAAACAGTCCAAATGAAGTGTCAACTTTTAGACATATTGGGCCTCATTATGACCCAGCATATTACAGGTCTGCCTACTGGAGCTGCTGTGGCTGACCTTGCCGGGCACAGCAGCCACTGTAGGCAGTCCAGTCACAGATGTACCCGCACTGTTAGCAACAGTGCCGGTGCTTCCGTATCTCCACTCCCATGGGGACTTACATTTGACCGGTGCCTGACTTTCCAGGCCGCTGGGGTTGTAATTTCTCGGTGGCATCGGGAAGTCAGGCACCAGTAAATATTAATAGGTCTTGCGGCAACCCACTGGTAGCACCGGCAGGGTCACTGACAGACCCGTAACGAGGCCCATTGTCTTTTGTAGCAACTTTAGAACTTATATATATATTAGTGGGGTAATTCATAGATTTCAGCGCAGAGGCAGCGCATGCGAGCAGCGCAGAGAGGGAGCATGCGCGAGCGTGCGCCAGCCATGTGCGCTAAACAGCATTTTGGCGCACAGCTTATTCATGGAATTTGCAAGCCATTTTGAGTGCTGGCGCAGAGAACATCCCGCAGCGCCAGTTACGCCCCCAAGAACGCCCCTTGCTCAAGGAAAAAACATTGAAATCCCCAATGCAGCGCAAAGGGTCGCGCTAACCCTGGACTAGCTAACAGGGCCGCTACACTGCAATCGCATGAGCGGGGAATGAGTATTCCTGGGGTGCGTGGGTACTTTCACACGCGATTTCGCTTGCAGAGCGGGGTACGTGTATTCTGAGGGTGCGTGGGTACTTTCACACGTGATTCTGCTTGCAGAGCGTGGTACGTGTGTCCAGTGGGGTGCGCGGGGAGTCTCACACGCGATAGGCCTTGAGCGAGCGGGGTACGTGTATTTCTGGGGTGCACGGGGTGTTTCACACGCGATTCCACTTGCAGAGTAGGGTACGTGTATTCTGAGGGGTGCGCGGGTACTTTCACATGCGATTTTGCTTGCAGAGCAGGGTACGTGTATCCAGTGGGGTGCGCGGGGAGTCTCACATGCGATAGGACTTGGGCGAGCGGGGTACTTGTATTTCTGGGGTGCGCAGGGAGTTTCACATGCGATTCTGCTTGCAGAGTGGGGTACGTGTATTCTGAGGGGTGCGCGGGTACTTTCACACGCGATTTCACTTGCAGAGCGGGGTACGTGTATCCAGTGGGTTGCGCGGGGAGTGTCACACGCGATAGGCCTTGGGCGAGCGGGGTACGTGTATTTCTGAGGTGCGTGGGGAGTTTCACATGCGATTTTGCTTGCAGATCGGGGTACGTGTATTTCTGGAGTGCACAGGGAGTCTCACACGCGATAGGCCTTGGGAGAGCGGGGTACGTGTATTTCTGGGGTGCGCGGGGAGTTTCACACGCGATTTTGCTTGCAGAGCGGGGTACGTGTATCCAGTGGGGTGCGCGGGGAGTCTCACACGCGATAGGCCTTGGGCGAGCGGGGTACGTGTATTTCTGGGATGCAGGGGGAGTTTCACACGCGATTCCACTTGCAGAGCAGGGTATGTGTATTCTGAGGGGTGCGCGGGTACTTTCACACGCGATTTCGCTTGCAGAGCGGGGTACGTGTATCCAGTGGGGTGCGAGGGGAGTCGCACACGCGATAGGCCTTGGGCGAGCGGGGTACGTGTATTTCTGGGGTGCACGGGTAGTTTCACACGTGATTTGTCTTGCAGAGCGGGGTACGTGAATTCAGTGGGGTGCGCGGGGTGTTTTACACGTGAATTGGCAGTGTGGGCCCCCCAGGTGTGCCCTCTACCCCCTCCACAGCCCCTGCAGGCAGCCAACACCACAGGAGACTACCCTGCACCCCTGTTCATGCCCCGCAGGCAGCCCATCCATCATGGGCATGCCCCCCAGCCAGGCCACATGTCACCTTGCACTAGTGATCATCAACTCATGCCCCTCTGCACCCCAACCCCCCAGCATTGACAGGCACCTGCCAGCAGGCCCCGACTCATGTCCCCCTGCACCCACAGCCACCCAGCATTGACGAGCACCTGTCAGCAGGCCCCGACTCATGTCCCCTTGCACCCCCACCCACCCAGCATTGGCGGGCACCTGCCAGCAGGCCCTGACTCATGTCCCCCTGCACACTCATCCACCCAGCATTGACGGGCACCTGCCAGCAGGCTCCGACTCATGTCCCCCCAACACGTCATAAAGATGCCCAATCATGGGCCTCATGTCCACCAAAATTCCACAGCACGCCACCCCAGTCTTGAGACGCAATGAATTTCCCAATCCACCCCACACTGACATGCCTATCTCATGACACAAACCAAAAGTCAACTATGTACATCAACACATGTCTGTCACAAACACACACACACACACTGTGTGCCATTGAATGTGTAATCCCACATTTTGACATGCATGAACCCAATGAGCGAAGCCCACACATGGAAGTAAAATATCTAAATGTATTATAAACAAAATGAATGTAATGAAATGAAAGCATAAAAAAATGTCAAACATGAAATGAAATGCATGACTAAAACATAATAAAATGAAATGTAGAACCAATCCAAAGAAATTCAAAAGAAAAATCGTCCAAACTCTCCGTCAACCAAAGCAAATCCAAAGGAAACGTAAAATGTAAAATCCATTGATCCATGGTGATTTCTCAAAAATCCAATGTTCAACTATGTACAATGAATATCCAAAGGGTCCATGAGCCCAACGAAAGAAATGAAACCTATCAAAAAAACTACCTAACAAATAACTATATACAAAAGTGTGGGGCATAGTCCAATCACCCCAAAATAAAGCAAAACGAAAATGAAACCTAACACTAAAAACTATATACAATGATGGCGGGCTAGTCCGACGGCTCACTTTCCAATTTTCCGGGCCAGGGCATCATCGAACTCCTGCTCTATGTCCTGGAGGCGGTCCTCTTCTATGGCCCCGAGGGTTCGCAGGGACGATGCCATGTTCAACTCCAACTCCCTGTGAATTGCCTCGAGGCACTCAGCCCGCCTCAGCGCCCTCCGCATGGAGTTCTCTGCACTGACCATTATGAGCCGTGCCTCTTCCGCCCGCCGCCGCACCGCACCTATAGCCTGGCCCAACCACTACCACACTGAAGACACTCCCAATCCTGGGTCCTCCTGCCCTCTGGCCAATGCCTGCCCCTCGAATGTTGATGGCCCTGTGCCATCATCGCTCCCACCTTGTTGCTGCTTCTGCTGTGCCTGTGCCCTGGCTCTTGCTGCCTGCACGTCCTCCTCCGGTTGGGGTGCAGTTGTTGTGGTGGCCACCCCTGCTGGACGTCTGACTCCCGATTGTAGCATGGTCGCTGGGTCAGAGGCAGCTCCACGGGGTACCCAGGTGATACATGGGTGGGAAGATGGCATGGAGGACGACTGGTGCATAGGAGGTTCAGGTGAGGAGGGGATCTGAAGAAGGTCCAGCACACGGAGGAATCCAGCACTGGTGACCCGTCCCAGTAGGTCAACGCGGTCAAAGAGGCATCCGACAGGACAGGCTCAACCCGGTCTGGATTGCCACATCCACAGGGAGAGGAAGGCCAATTGTTGTGCGCTCATCCCCTCCCTGAAAACGGGTCTGGACATAGGCATCCCTGCTGGTGCAGGATGATGCAGTCACAGGATCGGGGACAGGATTACACACAGGCACCTCCGTGGCCTGTGCTGCCTCCTGTCCCTTCCCCTGCACTGCACCACTAACACCAGTGGAATCTCCACCTCAAGACCCCGTTTGTGTCCCTTCCACGGCCTCCTCCTCCACCAAACCCCCCACCAACCTGAATGACTCCGTGCCATCTTCCTCCGTCAGACCCTGCAGGGTCTCAGCTGCCCCTTCTGCTGCCGAGGTGTCCACCTCCGACCTCCGCCTCTTGGACCTACCCTTGGCAGCTGCGGCCTGGGACGCGGCACCAGACTCCTCACTCCCAGATGAGATGACAACCTGGGAGGGGAGCCTGGCCTTGCGTCTCCGGCTGGCGGTGCGATCCCTGCCACTCTGCTCCACAGCACCCTCGCCGCCCTCTTCATCAGTTGACGCTGCAGACAGAGAGAGATAGAACACAGGCATCAGGGCACTGTACAATGGACTGATACACACATGAGAGTTGTACATGAGTGGCAGTGTCAAACTTCAGACAAGGCATCCCACTCCCCAACACACATGTCATTTCAACTCACACACATAAGCAAATCAACAGCAATATTGCACCAGGCAGCACCATCCATACACAAACAACAGCCGAAGGTGAGCCTGACGTCACATGCAACACAGGGAGTGCAGAACACATGCACACACGCCACCAGCTTTACATGCATCTGTACATCTCCACCACCTGTCGCAGTGATGTCATCGCCATCCATGTCACATATGGCATTCAGCCTTCTACATGTCAGTGTCACATGCATCCATGTTGCATCACAGTTGCACGCTTGTAAAATACACACAAATGCACATGTACATAGTGCAGATACACGCAGCAGTAACAAGCAACCATGTGTGACACCACAACCATGCCACAGTACATACATATAACTTTTACATGTGTGCACCCACACATGCATTTGACCATCATGCTTGCCAACACATACGCCATCGATGTGTCTCACACATGAGAGGAATCACATGTGGCAGGTACACGTCCCTGTACATACGCATCCATACATGGCCCTACAAAGATATTTGTGCAACCTGCACACTCCTGGCACACCACAACACGCACAGCATCAAATCAGTACCCATGTACACTTACCGCTCGACTCCAGACGGGTCTGCCTCTCAAGGACCTGGACATGGAGCACTGGGCGTATATGTTCCAGGACCCTCATTTGGTTGTCGGTTAGGTGGACCCGGCACCCCGCGGCATCCGCTGCCTTCAAGAGGCACCGGGCCTTGTTGAGGGTCCTGGACCTGAAGTCCTCCCAGCGCTTCCGGACGTGTAGAATGTCACAGACTGCTGCCCCCTCCTCGTTGATGGCAGTCACGATGTCCATCCAGATCCTCTTCCGTCCTTCATTGTCGGCGCGCGAACTTCCAAAGAGGGCATCACACTGCCCCAGGACTTTCTCCACCAGGATACCAACTTCACTGGCACTGAAGCTTGCAGCCCTCTGCCTCTCTGGCTGGGGGTTGCCAGTGGTGTCAGATGGTGTTGTGTCCGACATGGTAACCCCAGAGGCAGGTTTGGGTGGGCAACTTGGTCCTGGGGCTGGGCTGTGTAGCAATGGTATCCCAGTCGGGAGTCTTCTGTTCCAGCAGGGGTGGTCACAGCAACTGCACCCCTGCAGATGGCTGACGTGCAGGCACCAAATAGCACGGCACGTGGGCAGCAGGCAGGCAGGCAGCAGCAGATAGCAGGTGGGAGCATGCTCAGGGCTCTGGAGGGCAGGAAAATGGCCTTTTGGGCAGGAGCATTGTCTTCCGTGTGTTGTTGCGTGGCCAGCTTGATGCGGAGTGATTTGGCACATCAGCGTGTAAATCGAGGAAAGGACCTAAGAGCGTAAGCGCGTCTGTGACGTTACACGCACAGGCGTTTCCCACAACACGGGTGCATGTTTATTGTACACGTGAAAAAAGTGCACGTCCGGGTGGCACTGCGTGTGATTGGCAGAAAGGCCCTTATCGCGTAGGCTGGCTTAAAAGGTACGAAATAACTTGATATGATTTCAGCAAAAGATAATATGATCACTTTTTCTCTGACAATTCACTCCCCCCCCTATGCAATATAAAAAGATGGAAAGAAGAGCACACAGTTTCAGGAATACAATCAAATGCAGTTCAGTTCCCCCCTAGCAAGCTTGGATCACAGGGATGATTTTAAACACAGGCAAAATACTCTAAATGTGGTTTGCAAAGAAGGGAAAAATATGCTAAAAATTATTTTAATTCCCTATAAGAGATTCAGGGTGGGTGATAGCTACTTTAAATTAGTTCAGGATCACTTTAGCAATGCTCTAGGAATGATTGTCAGGTTGCAAACGAATTTCAGCAAAGGAAAGCAAGAAGCTGCTATTTTGACAAGTGAAGAAATTTGAGCCAAAGCACAAATTGCGGCACTTTTTCCACAAAAGTATAATGAATAGAATAGTTCTGGATTCGTTGGAAAGCCTAGAATCTTAGCTTTAAAATGAAAGTTAAAACTCGCTCCTAGCACAAACGGTTCAAGAGATACGGACGATTTTGTGAAGGTAGTTTTTCAGAAATGAAATAATGATTCAAAAGGGCAAAATGACACTTTGCAGGTTTAGATCGGAGAGGGAACACACGCTTCCTATGATGCAGCTTTGGACAGGTTAAATGTTTTGAATCAGGTTATTTTAAGCTAAGAGATGGGTTCTGCACAGTTCTAGCTGGGTACTCACACTATAAATTTGAAAGGAATGGTGTCGTCACGGATCTGGTCAACAAGTTTAGATGCGGTTCTCTCTGCTCAGCGGGTCAATCAGGTACCGGTTCTGCTCACAGCGGTCTGGTCTGGTCTGCAGTTCTGGATACACAGGACTCTTAGCAAGCAGCAAACCGCACAGCCCGGTGGTTGAATAGTTTGCAAAAGATTTTGAGGCCTGCTGAAGAGTTCAGCTCTTTGGAGTTTTTGTTCTGGAGTTTTGGATTCTGGAGTTCTCCGTCAGAGTGCTGCGCAGGAATTCAGTCGAAGGTTGGAAATGAATGTCCCTGTCTGGCTTCCAGTGGCTCTTTTTATGTCTTTTGAAAATGGGTGTGGATGCTAACTTTCTTTGCCTAACCCCCTCACGATTTGATAGGTCAAGGATTTCTCTTTGACCTGATTTGAGAAGGGATCAGTGAGCCATCAGGTGTCATCTTTATGGCATACAGAAAGAACACTCCCCTTTGATTTTACCTTAGAAAATCATTTTCATAACTAAACACATTTCCCAGATACAGAAGTGGTTGACATTACAAATACACATCATATATCACATAAGGTAGTTTCTGTTCCAACTCTGATGTTTCTAAGAGCTTGGATTAAGAAATGACAACATTTTGCGCATTTTGGTTGGTTTACCAATATTGGATTTTTACCAAAAATGACACAGATGTACACCGCCTTTCTACACATATTCCAGTAAATTTTCATTTTTCTAGCGTGAACCCCGTGTCTGCAATATCCATAATTCATGCGGTTTTGCCTCAGAACAATGTACAGAGTTCTAACACCTCTTAGAATGTGCACAGAAAAATCACAAGAATAATGATATTAATTATATAATTTTGACAAGTCTGTACTATGACTTACCCATCCTTTTAAAATCATGCTCTGGCCCAGAGGGGTGTGGTTTCCCAAAGCACATGGTGGAATTTCTGGTTTGTCCACTTCCTCCAAATCAAATTGCTCACAGAGGCACTGCCCCTCCCCGTTTCTCTCAAGAGGAAGCCATTTACGACCCCCCGTAATTTAACATTTGCCTGAGCCCAGGAAGGCTCATTGTTCTGTTTCCCTCCAGTCCTAGGTGCTCCTCCCCTGATTCAATCAGGGAGGTGTCATCTCCTTTTGGTGGGGGCAGCAGAATGCAGCAAGGCCTGTGGAAGAGTGGCTGAGCAAGTTTCAACTCCTGTCAGGGATAGTTGCCGGGCAGAATTCACTCTCTTCAAGCCAGGCTTCAGCCAAATGTCACTTTGGTTCCCAGTTTTTCTTCATCCAAATCAAACTTACAATTTTTACACATGCAGCTAGAATGCTGATTCTAAGTTCAAAGCTATGACATTTAACAGTTGCAAACTATGTGACACTCAACAGTAGGTCACTCATTTATTTTAAACATTTAGATTTTAGTGTCTTTCAGTCCAATTTAACTTAGGCTGCTGACATCCGCAGCTCAGCCAGTTTATGAACATTATTTTGGGCTCTTTCTCTTTCCAGATTTTGTATGCACTCAAGTCTACATTCTGCCAAATGTCTGCTGGTGTTCATTGAGATTTTTGAATATCTTGCAATGTTTAAAACAGGCATTTTTAGCTTGCATTTCAGAGAAACAAAGGTGATATCAAAGCGCTTTCTGAGCTAACCGGCACTGCTGTTTTTCCTTTGGCACACATTTCACCCATGGCACTCCTGGCCCATCACGCTCGCACTGGTGGGTGGCAGGTCAGGGGAACATTTTGAGGTGTACCGAAATTGCGCGGTTTTCCTGGATTCTGGCGCAATGTGGGCTTTTCCGCCATCTTGGATTTCCTAAGCCCACAGCACCAAATGTTGCAGCATAATAGTCCAAACGTGGGTCAGGACACCCAACAAGCCCCCCCCGCCCGACTGCGCTTTGATTTCGAGTCGAGGGGCAGTCGGGTGCAAAGGATGTTTTGATCCACGCGCTGGGATGTCCGCATCATCTTCTTCCGATCCCGCAGATGGCACAATTCAGCCTCTTTTCCTCCATCCAGTTGGATCGATCGGTTCTCCTCGCTGGTCCTGATGGGAATATCGGGTGGTACCCAGGGCCCCTCCGATCTTTGCTCCCGGTCCCCGGGTCGTCCTCCTTGGTCAGTCTCCATGGTTTCATCTCTCCTAGGATGATAAAGCAAAGCGGCAATACATATTCCTAGACATTTTTCCACCACTATTAATGGTGTGGCGAACATATACATTTTATACATCAGGATGCATTTTGTAGTCTTATTTTAAAAACAAGATATAATCAGGAGACATTTTCCTTCAAGAATCATAATATTTTAGAGACCATATGTGGGATATTTTAGGGTTGGAACTGAATTACTCTGGAGCGGCCCCCTATGGGATTGCAGAGGACTCCTCCAGTTGCTGCAGAGTGTGCCTGGGATGGCAACACTTTAGCTGATTGATGTGGACCCACTTGTCTTCCCCCTCTGCCTAACTGCCTTTGGGGAGGCGGATCTTGTATGCAATTGGGGAGATCTTGTCTATAATTTCAAAGGGTCCCTTCCATGTAGGCAAACATTTTCGCTGTTTGGCCTGGTTCCTTTGGAAATAGTATAGATAGACCCGGTCTCCGACATTATATTCCTTCCTGGTTGTCTTCAGGTCATAATGGGTTTTCATGCTATCAGCTGATCTTTCTAGATTTCGCTGAGCATAGGCAAAAGCATGTTGGAGGTGTTTCCTTAAATTCTTGTCATACTCATGAGTTGTGGAGGCATTTATCAACTTTTGCTCTTGGGTTCTGTAGAGAAAATGCTGGGGAAGCACCATCGTGCGTCCAGTCATCAGCTCAAATGGTGACATTTTAGTTGCAGATGAAGGGGTAGATCTGATGGCCATTAGGACCAGAGGTAATCGGATATCCCAACTTGGCCCAGAATCTGCCATTAACTTTTTTAATATGCTCACAATGATCCGGTTGTAGCGTTCTACTGCCCCAGAAGAAGCTGGCCAGTAAGCAATATGTAGCTTCCTTTTGACCCCCAGTATCTCCCACATCTTAGTCATTACTTCGCTGGTAAAATGGCTACCTCTGTCTGACTCAATCCTTTGAGGTAGACCAAACCAAGAGAAGATGTGGTTTATCATCAGGGCAACTGCAGTTTCTGCCTTGCAGTTTGGGGCCGGGAGACATTCCACCCACTTGGTAAACAAGCATGTGACCGACAACATGTACTTGTTTCCTCTAGAGGAGCGAATCACGGGGCCTATGAAGTTGATTTGCAAATCTGACCATGGCAGTGTCATCCCCCTCTTTTGGAGAAGCGCACGGTGTGTGAGGGATGATGGCTGAAATTGTGCACACACCAGACACCCTTTCAAGTATTGGTCGAGGTCCTGCCCCATGTGTGGCCAGTAAGCAACCTCTCTTAAGATTTCCAGTGTTGTGTGAAACCCCCTATGACCGGCTGTGGCCGCATCATGGGCGTGACTTAACATCAGGCTTCGGAATGAGGTAGAGACCACCCACTGATCATGACCAGCTTGGGATTTCCTTACCAACAAACCGTCTTGGATTCGGAACATCTTTGGACATTTCATCAACACTCTAAGGTCCTCTTTCCCAATGTAATCGGTATCCGTCAGGGGAAAGTTCTCAGGGTCCTCAATGTGTTGGTAAAACTTACCAATTATTGGATCCCCCTTTTGAGCCGTGATCAAATCAGCATCTGGGGTCTCCTTACTCCATTGTGCAGTTGAAAGATCATTTTGAGCATTTGTCTGGGACCTAGTGATAGTAGTGACCTGGAGTTCCCCCAACAGGGACTCAATCTCTATTAGATCCCCTTGGATGGCCCCGGTTTTGGCCAGCTGATCAGCTAAATCATTTCCAGTTTTGTCTGGTCCCTCTACTTTGGAATGACCCTTGATCTTTTTCCAGTAGATGGTCATCCCATTCGATGTGACCAGATCATCAATATTTTGGATTAACTTCCCATGTTTCAGGGGTTTGTTATTAGCACATAACATGCCTCTGGTTTTCCAATTAACCAGGTGCTCCATGAACCCGTTCCGTACATAATCTGAATCTGTGATTATGACCAGTTCGTGGAGTTGATGTTGGACAGTAGTGAGGATGGCTTGATACACAGCCATCAATTCTGCCACCTGACTACTTCGGGGACCAATTTTGTACACTGGGGACTCCTTCACCCATGCATTCCCTACGCCGGCCACCAGTTCTTTTTCCCCGTTGTTGTCAACATGGTAAGAGCATCCATCCACATAGACAGTGGGCATTCCCTCACACTTGTCCTCTTCAAAGACTTTGTGTGGGGAATTAAGGTATGCCTCCATGTTGTCCTTGATTTTTAGACTTTTGTCCTCGAGACAGTTTTCTCTGGCACAATCATGCAAGTCAGCCAGACCTTGCGCGAGGGGACTCTTCTTGTTTTGGCCATATCTGACCTCCACAGGAGAGCCTTGCATTGACAGAATACAGGAAGTAATTCGGGAATTACTCACATTTCCGGCCCGGATTCTGTCACTTTGGAGGTATTGCAGAGGCTGGTGTGGAATCTCCACTATGATGTGTTCCCCCTGGATTAACTGGCGGTAATTCTTCAATGCCCTCCCCGTTGCCAGGAGTGCCTTCTCACAATCGTTGAATTTTTCTTCCACAGAGGATAAAGTTTTGCTCACATAGGAGATTACTTTATTGACCTTGTCATGCTTTTGGTATAATACTGCCGTCAAGCACGTATTAGAGAACCCGGTCTCCAGGAAAAACTCCTTGTTTCTGACAGGGTAAGCTAGGCAGGGCACTTGTGAGAGGCTTCTTTTGAGCTGTCTTACTGCCTCAGATTGTTCTGGACCCCATTCCCACTTGACCCCCCCCCCTTCAAGAGTTGAATCAGGGGTCTGGTGATCTCCGCGTAGCCCGCAATGAACTTTCTGCTGTAATTAGTCAGTCCAAGGAGGCTCCTTAGTTCCCACAGAGTTGTGGGGTCTTTCAGTTTCTGAAGTGATTGCACTTTTTTTTCTTGGGGACAGAGACCCTGAGGAGTAATCTCATGCCCCAAGAAATTAACACGGGTTCTACACCACTGTGCTTTCTGAAAGGAAAGTTTGGCTCCGGCGGCCCTCAACTGTGTCAGAACATAACGGATCTCCGCTATATGTTCCTCCACAGATGAACTTTTGATGAGGACATCATCTACATAAGCCAAGTTACCCCTTGCACCCAGGTCGGGCATGGCCTTGTGTAGGAAAATGTTGAATTCATTGCCGGAGTTGAGGTATCCGAATGGGAGTCCGGGTCCATGTGTACTGCTGGCCCCCAAAGGTAAAAGCCAGTTTGCATTGGTCTTCCCTACTGACAGGCACGGTCCAGTATCCATTGGTTAAGTCTATTGCAGTGAATACCTGTGACCCCTGAATCTGGGGCAGCCCTTGGTCAATGTAGGGCAGAGGCCATCGGGAAGTACGGACCCGTTTGTTGAGATCCCTAAGTTCGGCGCAGAGTCTCCACTGGCCGTTTTGCTTCAATATTCCCAGCACCGGATTATTGAAGCTGCTGTGTACTGGACGGATTATCCCCCCCGGGACTCAAGGTTCTTAATTATTTCAGTAAGGGACTCCATTGATGCGAGAGGCAAGCGATATTGCTTCACAAACACTGGAGTCATGCCAAGGTCCATGGGAATTGTTGTTGTGTGGATGTCGGTGCGACCACAGTCATGTGAGTCTGCCGCAAAGAGATCTTGGAAATCCAAGAAAACTTGTTTCAACTTTTGCTTCTGTTCCAGAGTCACACAGGCATCATCTAGGTTGACTCTCTCTTCCACCATCTGCCTGAAGCCTGGAAAGACTTCTGGTTTCTCTATCTCAGCGGCCTCCTCCAGCTGGGTGGAGAAGTCCCTGGTCAGAGTGCTGATTTGGACTGGAGGCTTCAGGTGGGAAAGGCAGCCCTCATGGACCTGGAAAATTACCTCATCCCTTCTGAAGTCACAAGTCACGTCTTCCTTACCATAAGCGCAGGAAGTGTACACCAGGAAGTTCCCCCCATGCCGGGTAAAGATCCTGTCTGGTGTTGTATTGTCATCACTGTCACTGTCAAAACAGTCCTTGGGGATTGGTCTTAACAGTTAATTTCCTAAATCAATGGAGAAATGTCGGTCATCTACCGCCATTCCAATAATGGTGCCTGCGGCTAGAGTAATACTCTTTAAGTCGCTGTTGTCCACCTCTATTGGAATGGTGTCATGTTCTATGTTGACTAATGGTGTTGGGTTTACCCCTAACCCCTGCTGTTGGAGAGAAGCATTTAGATGAATATAAGCATCAGGGTTTTTCAATTTTTGTCCTCTTTAAACTTTCACTTCCAGGGAGAATTGTCGGGTCCTTTCTGGGATGGTGACTTCCTCTTTAACCTGAATTTCAACTGCATAAGGTAGCAATTGAGCTGACCTAAATGCTTTTTCTGGATCATCAAAGCCCATGGGATTATCCGCTAATCGGGACCAAGCTTTGAAGTTTATTAGGTCCAAACTAATGGCAAAGCGATTGAGAATGTCACTGCCTAAGTAAAAGCCGGCAGTGACGTCTCGCACGACCCAACAATTATGGACTATGCTCTTGTTGCCAATGGAGATTTTGAGCATACACCTGCTTGGCAGGAGATGTTTCGAATTGGGTGTTTCCAGATCCATGTCTATCAGTTTGAATGTGGGAACGGCTGGATCTTTTGGGAGTTGGCGGAACATGGCTTCGCTGATGAAGCTCTTACCGTTGTTCACACACACTCGGGCGAGAACAGAGTCCTTCCCATCATTTAACTGAACAGGGATGAACAACTGCTCTCCAATTTGCTGAATATCAGCCAGGCTCTGAGCTGATTTCACGTCTTTCTGGACTATAGGAGTGGGAATTTCTGATTGTGGATTAGTAAAGAATTTCAGAGTGTTTCCTTCCAGTGTGGAATACCACCTTAAACTAGAAGGAAGGTTGATTTTCAGAAATAGAGAGGACCCCCATCACCAGTCTGTTGTCCTACTGCTATTACGGTCACATCTGGAATTTGGTTGTTCTGGAAGTGAAATTCGACTTGGTCAGATTTTTGTTCAACCATGTGACACGTGCCGTTTAAACTAACATGGTTGACACTCTGCTTTAATTTTATTGGTCGGCTAGTCTGGGTCCAGAGGACCTTGTTTACGCAATCTATTAGGGGTGACAACCTTCTCAGGAGTTCATTCCCTAGTAAACCAGGGGTGCCCTCTGGAATCACTACTATGACCGGGTGTTTCACCTTGTGTCACCCAATTTTAATGTCCAAATCTGCAGTCCCCTCGACGGGAATTTCCTTCCCGTCAAAGGTTGTGCAGTTGTCCAGGAAGAGAGGTGGGAGGAATACGGTAATTCCGCACCCTTCCTGCATTTAGTTCATTAAAGGCCCTTTTGGACAGAAGGGTAGCTTGGGATCCAGTGTCCACCAGGGCCAAAATTGGACCCTGCCCCTGTACTTGTACCGGGGCATAGTATCTTCCCTCCTTCTCCTCAAGGGGGCACAGATAATGCACATTTTTGGACAACTGGTGGGCTAATTTTCTGGTTTTGGACATTGGGAGAGAAGAGATTTGGGCAGAATTATGTGGAGAGTCATGGGAATCTGCAAGAAAAAGTTGGCAACTTGAAAGAGGATATTCGAGTTCCCCTGGTTCCGGTCCTGGGCCGCCCCCCCTTTTTGGAGGCAGTCACCAGAATGGGTTTGAACCCAGGGATTTTGATGCTGTTGGTTCTGGGATAGAATGATGGGCGGCGACAGCTCAATCCCCACATCTACCCAGTCTATTGATTCGGTTTTAGGTTCCCCTGTTTCCGGTTCTGGGCCGCCCCCACCTTTTTGGCGGCAGACACCAGGATGGGTTTGAACCAGGGGTTTTCGGTCTTGTTGGTTCTGGGATAGAATGATGGGCGGCGACAGCTCAATCCCCACATCTACCCAGTCTGGGTTGGAATCCCTTGGGACCCATTTTTCCTTGGGAGGAGTTCCCCCATCTCTGAAGGAGAAGATCCTTTTCCCAGGATCCTCTGAGGATCCCTCTCCCTCAAATTGGAAGACCTGTACCTCCTTCACAAAGTGGGTCTGTTTGGGTCCTTTGTTTCTCCTACCCCCCCTCTGCTCCTTGGGAGGCAGACTTTCAGGGGCAGGAGATTTTGTTTCCGGTTCCTGGGTTTCCAGGGGCTGTTTACAAGTGGGGAAGGAAGCTTCCTCCAAGGCTTTACGCCTCCCTCCCCCTTGGAACCGGTGGGTTATCGGGGTGCTGCCCCGTCATTGTTCTGGAGCACCAGGCCCAGAGTTTGGGGCATTCTGCGGTGGCATGCTCATCTGAGGTTTCTGTTGAGCCCTCAGTATGTGACCCAGATCCCGTGTCATATTTTGGACCTGGCGCTCAAGTTGGGAAACCCGCTGAGGCTGATACGGCGTTCTGTTTTCTCCCCTGGACTGATCCCAGGAAGGGTAGCTATCCCTTCTCTGGTAATACCCTGGGTTGGGAAGATTTGGGTACCCCTCCACCCTTGGCCTCCCCTCTCCCGGATTCGGTGGTCTGGGCTCAGGGAATTGGGGAAAGAAGGATGGATGATTTTCGGGCTGGAAGTTGGGTGGATGCCTGGGGAACAAGTTCTGCCCAGGATTTGGTGAATTTCTGCCCTCCTGGGGGAAGTGCCTGGGTTGGCACTTGGTTGGATCCCCCCTTGGGCCGGAGGAGTCCACACATAACCAAGGATTGGACTGTTTCCCTTATAGCGGGGACTTACATAGTCAGGGGAGCTAGGGACCCCATTTGTGGGACTACCTCCTTGACTCCCTGTCTGTGACTAGCCCGAGGGCCTTCTGGGCTTAGAATTATTTGATGCCGGCAGGTTTTTAGGTCCCCCCATCTCCAAATCTAAAACGGGGGCAACCTTTACCTCTGCCACCTTGGCAGCAGCAGGGGTGCTGTTGGTTTTGGGGTTTTTGGGCTGATTCTTATTTTCCACCGGTTTCTGCACCTCATAGATGCGGGTGGCTTGCTCAATGACCCAGTCTAAAGATCTTTTCTCATGAAAATCTCTCACAAGCTGGGACATTATGTATTTGGGGAGAGCATGGAAAAATGTGTTGATGAATTCTCTGCTGTCCGTGCGCACCCTTCTGGTGGTCTGCGCAAAGGCACGCTTCAATTCTTGCACGAATTCTTGTGGGGCCTGATCCTCCCCACATTGCAAATTGTAGGCTGCCTTGCGAGCCTCTTGGGGATTCCGGTGAACAGAAAAATGTTTCAAGATGGCCGCCCTATATGTGGACCATCTTGAATGGTTTTGGTCCTCCAGCCCCGCAAAGAAACTGGAGTATCTGGGAAGAATGTCCATTTGACATACTGAATGCAGCTACTGCTGTCCTTCAAATGGAAAGTTTCCATCATTTGCTCATAGAGCTCCAAGAGTTCCCAAACAGAATACTTGGCGTTCTTGTGATAAGGCGTGATGACACTCCTGATTGCCTTAATCTGCTTTAAGGGGTCCTTAAGCAATGCCCTTTTTGCCTTATTGGCCTTTTTGGTTCGGGTAACCCTGGTCCATTCATCCTCTGACTCAGAAGCACTGCTCCCAGAGGTGCCTGTCTGATCTTCCAGGCTCTCCCGGATTCTGCGAGCCTGGGAATGGCTGGCAGAATGTGGGGACCTGGTCTCCTTTGTCCTGGGCCGCTCAGAGGAGTCTTCAGATCCCTCCTTGCTGCCAGGATTTGATGGGTACCCCCCCACTGACCTAACTGGGCAGAGGTTTTCAGGATGCCCTTAGTGCGGCTACTCTCCTGGGGTTCCCCACTAAATTGCACTGTGCTTAGGTGCCCATACCCGGATGCCCGCCCATCCATTCCTGGGAGGTACTGGCCTATGAACCCCATACTTTTGGCCGGATAGTAATCTGCCCTCCATGTGGCCCTGTGCTCATGTGCGCCAGGGGACATGGGGGTGGCAGAGTCCAAGGACTGGGAGAGATGAAGGCCTCTGGTACTAGGGCTCCTGAGGTTATGCCCTTTCCCAGCGAACTTCATCTCTGTCAGCCCCTGCTCCCTGTTGCAATGCAAGAGCCTGCACTTTCAGTTCCTCGGTTATGGCCTTACTAGACTCTATCAGTCTCTCCTGCATGGCTACCTGTTGCTGGAGCCTATCATTGTGCTGACAGAGAGCCTCATTTTCTCTCTGCGCTTCCTGGTTGGTCCTGGAATACTGGGCCAGTCTTTGCTGCAGGAGGGTTACCTCCTGAGTCCCATCCCTACTGGCCTGTTCCTTTCTTGCCAGAGCATCTTCCACCCTCCTGGTGTGCTTTAACAAGTTCTGATGCTCTTTTTGGGGGTCACCCAGTCCCTGGAGGGCCAAGTGATTTTCTTCAATTTTTTCTTTTAATTGGCAGACTTCCTGGCCTAAGGTGTCCCTTTCCTGACTAAGAGCCTGCATCTGTGCCGCCAGGTCGTCCCTCTGCCTTTGAAAAGTACCAGCTTTCTGGCGTTTTTGATCAAACTCTGCCTGGGTATCCAGGTCTTTCAAAATCAGATTATTGCTCTCTGTCTTCTCCCTATCTAGGTGGCTTCGCAGGGTGGCTACCTGCTCTGCGCATGCCCTATTGAAGTCCAGTTGTTGCTCCAGCTTTTTCTGACTCTGCAGTAGGGCGTCCAAACCTTCTTTGTACTCCTTCTGCAAGGCCAGAAATCTGTTATCCTGGTCAGACTTTTCCTGTTGCAGGATATCCATATCCTCCTTTATTTTAATAATATACTACCTACTATCATTTTCTGACTCCTGGCTCCTCTGCAGCCTCTGCACAGAAGAGACCAGGTCAGATTGGGCCTTCTCTAATGCCATCAGTTGCCTATTTGCCAGATCTTGGCCTTCAGCACATTTGTCCTGTATGGCTCCCATATGTAAATATAAATATACCGCTACCCTGGCAATCTTGTTGTGCTCACCCTTGGCCTTAGGGGCCATATATAGTTCACTCAGGGCCACATGTAAGGGACTGTTATCTCTCCATTTATCTGACCCTGTTTCAGTGATCTGGGGTGCGATTGCCTGCAACCAGACCGCCTGGTCCTGATGAGCCCACTCACCTCTCACAAATAGCTTATGTAAGAGGTGTTCTCCGGCTATTTTGATATCTACCAAGGTCGTTATTCTGGAATTTGATTTCCTTCCTGACTTACAGAAGTTTGTATTTTATTTTGCAAAACAGACCGTTTCCTTAGAGCGTTCCTTTGAGGGGTGTTTTTAAACTGTAACACGGTGTGGTGATCCAACAGAATTTATATAACTTGTCAGTTAGCACACTGTATTAATCTGCACAAGTGATAGATCTAATCCAGAATCCCTGGCTACGAGCCCCCACTCTGTTAATGACTCCAATCAAGCATACCCACTAAGTCAGTGCTTTGTCTGGGATTGCTCAAGGGAAGCCCTTATTTATATATTTTTATGACAAGTTATAATCTGGATGATGAACCCTTGTATAACGCCCCTCTCCTAGAATCCCTCTGACCCCACTGAGGCAAGAAGTAGGTTTGTTTTGCAAATTAAAAGATTTATTGAAAATTTAACAATATATATATCACAATTTTATAATAAATTAATATTTGATGTCACACTTAAGAATATGATGTTGATCAACAATGGATAATCTTACACTAGCACACTTATTTTATTACTTAGGAGTTGGTATGGAAAGAACAAGGTAGCAGCTGGGAATGCTTTATGGTTTCAATGAGATGCAAAGATGAATGAAAGGCAGTACAGAAATAACTTGATATGATTTCAGCAAAAGATAATATGATCACTTTTTCTCTGACAATTCACTCCCCCCCCCTATGCAATATAAAAAGATGGAAAGAAGAGCACACAGTTTCAGGAATACAATCAAATGTAGTTCAGTTCCCCCCTAGCAAGCTTAGATCACAGGGATGATTTTAAAACACAGGCAAAATACTTTAAATATGGTTTGCAAAGAAGGGAAAAATATGCTAAAAATGATTTGAATTCCCTATAAGAGATTCAGGGTGGGTGATAGCTACTTTAAATTAGTTCAGGATCACTTTAGCAATGCTCTATGAATGATTGTCAGGTTGCAAACGAATTTCAGCAAAGGAAAGCAAGAAGCTGCTATTTTGACAAGTGAAGAAATTTGAGCCAAAGCGCAAATCGCGGCACTTTTTCCAAGTGCGTCGAGCGCAATTACAGAAAAAGTATAATGAATAGAGAGGTCTGGGTTTGTTGGAAAGCCTAGAATCTTAGCTTTAAAATGAAAGTTAAAACTCGCTTCTAGCACAAACGGTTCCAGAGATACGGACGATTTCGTGAAGGTAGTTTTTCAGAAATGAAATAATGATTCAAAAGAGCAAAATGACACTTTACAGGTTTAGATCTGAGAGGAAACACACGGTTTCTATGATGCAGTTTTGGACAGGTTAAATGTTTTGAATCAGATTATTTTAAGCTAAGAGATGGGTTCTGCACAGTTCTAGCTGGGTGCTCACACTATAAATTTGAAATGAATGGCCTCGTTTCAGATCTGGTTAACAAGTTTAGCTGCAGTTCTCTCTGCTCGGCAGGTCAATCAGGCACCGGTTCTGCTCACAGCGGTCTGGTCTGGTCTGCGGTTCTGGATACACAGGACTCTTAGCAAGCAGCAAACCGCACAGCCCGGCGGTTGAATAGTTTGCAAAAGATTTTGAGGCCTGCTGAAGAGTCAGCTCTTTGGAGTTTTTGTTCTGGAGTTTTGGATTCTGGAGTTCTCCGTCAGAGTGCTGCGCAGGAATTCAGTTGAAGGTTGGAAATGAATGTCCCTGTCTGGCTTCCAGTGGCTCTTTTTATGTCTTTTGAAAATGGGTGTGGATGCTAACTTTCTTTGCCCAACCCACTCACGATTTGATAGGTCAAGGATTTCTCTTTGACCTGATTTGAGAAGGGAGTAGTGAGTCATCAGGTGTCATCTTTATGGCATACAGAAAGATCACTCCCCTTTGCTTTTACCTTAGAAAATCATTTTCATAACTAAACACATTTCCCAGATACACAAGTGGTTGGCATTACACATACACATCATATATCACATAAGGTAGTTTCTGTTCCAACCCTGATGTTTCTAAGAGCTTGGATTAAGAAATGACAACATTTTGGCGCTTTTTGGTTGTACACAAAAAAAACAAGAATAATGTTATTAATTATATAATTTTGACAAGTCCGTACTATGAATTACCCATCTTTTTAAAATTATGCTCTGGCCAAGAGGGGTGTGGTTTCCCAAAGCACATGGTGGAATTTCTGGTTTGTCCACTTCCTCCAACTCAAGTTGCTCACAGAGGCACTGCCCCTCCCCGTTTCTCTCAAGAGGAAGCCATTTACGACCCCCCCTAATTTAACATTTGCCTGATCCCAGGAAGGCTCATTGTTCTGTTTCCCTCCAGTCCTAGGTACTCCTCCCCTGATTCAATCAGGGAGGTGTCATCTCCTTTTGGTGGGGGCAGCAGAATGCAGCCTGGCATGGGAAGAGTGGCTGAGCAAGTTTCAACTCCTGTCGGGGGTAGTTGCCAGGCAGAATTCACTCTCTTCAAGCCAGGCTTCAGTCAAATGTCACTTTTGTTCCCAGTTTTTCTTCATCCAAATCAAACTTACAATTTTTACACATGCAGCTAGAATGTTGATTCTAAGTTCAAAACTATGACATTTAACAGTTGCAAACTATGTGACACTCAACAGTAGGTCACTCATTTATTTTAAACATTTAGATTTTAGTGTCTTTCAGTCCAATTTAACTTAGGCTGCTGACATCCGCAGCTCAGCCAGTTTTATTATGAACATTATTTTGGGCTCTTTCTCTTTCCAGATTTTGTATGCGCCCAAGTCTACCTTCTGCCAAATGTCTGCTGGTATTCATTGAAATTTTTGAATATCTTGCAATGTTTAAAATAGGCATTTTTAGCTTGCATTTCAGAGAAACAAAGGTGATTTCAAAGCGCTTTCTGAGCTAACCGGGACTGCTGTTTTTCCTTTGGCACACATTTCACCCATGGTACTCCTGGCCCATCACGCTCGCACTGGTGGGTGGAAGGTCATGGGAACATTTTGATGTGCGCCAAAACTGCGCGGTTTTCCTGGATTCTGGCGCAATGTGGGCTTTTCCGCCATCTTGGATTTCCTAAGCCCACAGCACCAAATGTTGCAGCATAAAAGCCCAAAAGTGGGTCAGGACACCCAACAACTTCTTTTCGGTTCACATGTGATTACTTAAAAATGGTTCCAGTTCGTACTCCCTGTTTCCTCAGACTGCGTTCATTTCTTCTTTTGGCGGGGGTCTTGCCAAAGCGCACACGCACGTCTTTTTCACATTCTTATTCCAGGCAGACGGTGAGTCGCGCATGTATTTACTGTGGTTGCCCCCGTGTGTTGCGTACCCCTTCAGAGGTCATTGTAGGCTGCGTGTAACACGCGTACGCTTATTTTTGTGTTTCTGGGTGCCACAGCCTAGTGCGGGTTCATTTTTCCACGCACGTGGTCTACCAGGGGTTGCGTGCACGTTTACTTTTGTTTTTGGGGCGCCTGTGCGTTGCGTGACCCGTCATCTTCCCCCAGGGGTCACAGACAGCCTTGCTAGAGCACTAGGGTAAGAATTCCATCTAGTACCCTACCCCTTTCATCCCAATTGCCCAGGACAATTGTTTACTGCAACTCCCATACGCACAACAACATCAGTGCCATGGTTGGGAGGCGACCAAGCAGTAAGGGAGGCAAAGGTGGCCGACCTCCAAAAGGTGGGTGCGGTAGGGGACGTGGCCAGGATGTGCAGGGTGCCCCAAGAGGCCAGTGTGTGGAGGACCAATCGGGGCCACCTATGCCCCCCCCAATGGTTGTGGGAAATGTAGCTGACACCATCCCAGCTCAGCCCTTGTTAAACCGGCCCATTTTGTCAACTGAACCGGCACAGGATGACTCTCAGGCTGACTTCCAGGTCACCAAGTCTAAGCCACGTGTGGTGTTGAAAGTTGTCACCAGGCCACGTGGATCTGGGGCACCAATGTCATCTGCTGCCCCAAGTAGCCAGGGTGAGGAGGCTGCAGGGGCAGCTTCAGCTCAATACACCCCAGCTCCGAGTCTCCCAGCCGGGACAGTGTCGGTCCAAGTCCATCACACCGACATTGGTCAGGCCAACATCACCCTGCAGCCAATGCCTGCACCGAGACCTTTGGTCATTGGGCCTTTGCAAACTTCAAGTACCCAGTCCACCTGCGCTTCTGCCCCTACCAACCAGAGCGGCGTAAGCCACTCAGGATCCGCACCACCTTCCAAGAAGAAGAAGGGTGCTCTTGCACTCCAGGCTGGGACCCCAGAAACGGCTACCCACTCCGGCACGTCAAGGAAGCCTAGCTTCAATGATGCCGAACTAGATGCACTTGTGGCCTATGTGTTGGCACATAGCCGTGAAATGGTGGTGACTGCAGGGTGCAAGACTACACTTGCTCAACATAGGGCCCACTGGCAGACCATTGCAGACCACATTAGTGCCCTTGATTTTGTGATGCGCACAGCGGGTGATTGCTACAAGCGGTGGAATTATCTGAAACGCAGAGCAAAGAACAAGCTGGCTTCCAATCATGCCTCTACTCTGGTGACTGGTGGTGGGTCTCCACCAGAGGACGACCAACTCACGGAACATGAGTCTGTCGCTGGAACCTTCATCACAGAGGAACAGATCCGAGGCGTGGGAGACCTACCAGATATTGAAGCATTGTCCGGTGAGTGCCCATGCATGTGTGTGTAATCCATGTGTATGTTGCTTGGGTGATGTGTTCTGATTGAGTGCCAGGTGAAGGTGTGTAGTCATGACTGGTATGGGTCACCCATGTGCTTCCCCCAAAACATTCCGCGGACTTGGGTTTGGGTATGACAGTATCCCTTCTGACCACAGTAGCCAATTTGCGCCAGATTACTGCAGTTGCCCTTCAACTGTCATCTTGCATCAACATTGTTCATAATGTTTTCCTGTTTATTCAGCCTGATTGTTTCAATCCTTGCCATTTTTACAATGCATTTTTCTGCCCTACTGCCACATATGTGACATGCTTCTGTCATAGATTACACCCCACAATGGCCCACATTTATTACCTTGTTATGGGAATGATTTAACCATTCAGGCTGATTGAGTAATTGCCTGCTCACATTCATTTTTGGGCCCTGTTTGAATGTAGAACATGACTGTTGTCTTCTGTCATGTTGAAGTGACCAACCATTGATGTACCCATCTGCCTGACATCACTGTATAATTGAACACTGGATGTGTTGTAGTGTGTGGCAAATGCATATTTTGTCACACTATTTTGCATGTTTCATCTCATCATGTCCATCTCACATGGATGGGTGACAGTACTCATTCACTAACATATGGCTGTAGTTGTCAAATGTACCATGGCTATGCTACGTGACATCTGTGTGATGGCATGTGTCATGTATGTGTATTGGATATGCCACTCACAGGCTAATGTGTGCTGCCAGTGCAATCCAGCATGCTGCACATGTGTTGCTTTTCCATCTTGGAGTCCTCAGTGTGTGCTTTTTGCCACCCCTTCCAACTCATTGACAGTGCATGCATGCCAGAGTTATATTCATGTGGGACATGTGCAATGTATGTACTGGATCTCTGTCTCGTCAGGCCTATGTGTGTGCTATGGTTCTCATGCCTGTTTCCATTTGTTGTCTGTCATGTTTTTGCAGGTGATGAGGCACTTGATGCTGTTGAGGAGGAGGGGATGGTGCAGACCCAGGAGGGATCTCAGCCACAACCGGGCACCAGTGGAGGACGTGGGGTGGTGGTGGGTGAAAACCCATTCCTCCTGCAGACCATACTGTCCACGGGTGTCTCTGGGTACACCTCCAGAGAATTCTATGAATCAGGTGCTGAATCGGACAGTGAGACATATGTGCCATCGCAGGTGAGTGTTTCTGGCAGGGATGCTGTTCTGTCCAACCCACCTGCACCAGGGGTAGACCCCTCTATGGGGATGTCAGTGTTGGAAAGTCTGCCTGTGGCAGTTATGGATGCAGGGTCACACTCCACAATGTTTGCTCCTGTTCCTGGGCCAGCAGATCAAAGGAGGAATGCAGTCCTGCAGCCTCAGGCAGTGCCATCACAGCAAGGTGCAGATCGCCTTGCCCCAAACAGGTGTGGTGCCCGTCAACGCGGTGGCCGTGCGCCACCAAGCAATACAGTGTGGGAGAACTCCATGTACAGTATTGCAGCACAACAGGGAGCATTGTGTGAAATGATGGCTCAAGCAATGGATAGGATGGCC
Source organism: Ambystoma mexicanum (assembly GCF_040938575.1). Classification (NCBI taxonomy): domain Eukaryota; kingdom Metazoa; phylum Chordata; class Amphibia; order Caudata; family Ambystomatidae; genus Ambystoma; species Ambystoma mexicanum. Next base: position 721,586,116 of record NC_090934.1, read on the forward strand.
ACTTCCATTCTCCCCCCTGAAAGGCAGATGGAGCTCCAGCAGCAGGCAGCAGACTCCATTTGCCACTCACATAGGGAGGACATGTTGGCGTCCAACAGGGACCGACGGGCTGGACTGGAGGCTCTGCGTGAAGCCATATCTGTAGAGTCACAGGAACACAGGGAAGCCCTGAGGTTGGAATACAGGTTCCTCAGAGATACTCTGAGTGAACTTGAGGCTTCCCGGAATTTCAGGTCAGAACAGCAGCTGGAGCAGCTCACACGTTCACTCTCAGCTGAGCTCCAGGCAACCCGTGCAGAGATCCGGCCATCAAGCGAGGCCATGCATGCAGAAATGCAGGCAACCCGTGAGGTGCTGCATGGGGATCTCCGTACCATTAACCTGCAGAACCAAACCTTCCAGACCCGCATGCTTGCTGCCATGGAGGACCATACCAGGGCTTTGTGTGGGCTGCCTCCCATATCATGGCCACCTCCTTATGTAGCAGCAGAGGGTAAAGAGAGCAACGGCACTTTTCCCATTGTAGCGTAGCCGTGCAGGCCATGAGCCCATGGAGGTATTTTTATTTTTCCAACATCCATGTATGTGGGTGTTGGGATGCACCCTGTACCTCGTGCCTCCTGGGTGGCCTCCCCCCCCACCTTGGTCCACACATGGCCATTTTTTTTCTATTTGTTTTTTTGCAGTGTGTTGCTTTGTGTGGCTCCCATGGGCATCCACTGTGTATTCCATCTGGGCACATGCAGGCTTGTCCTGTCTTTGGGTTAGATGCTTGGTTTCCTGATACCATGCCCCCCCCCTCCTGCTTCCCCTTTTGATGGGCTTGCAAAGGGTGTGACCAAGTGACAGCAACTTACACAGTAACATTGGGCTCCCATGAGTTGTGTGGGTAGTCTGTAGTCAAAACTGTGTGTACATCCCTAGTGGGGATTGTTGTTGGATTCTACAATGCATGGTGTATTGATATGTGCTTGTGCATCCATGTCTTTCTCCTTATTTACATGTAGGTTCTTCATGTCTTCACAAGGCCGTCTCCTTGTCAGATGCAGTTCATGTTGTATGCAGTACACTGACACATTTGCCTGACAGCAACACTCTGCAGTTGGAAGGGGTCAATGTGCTGCCTTGGTCAGGTTGTGATACTTGCACTACTTTGATTTTTTCCTTTCTTATATTGCCACACTTTCTTCCTGTACTGATGAATTTTGTTGCTGGTAAGTATTTTTTCATGTGTAGTGTTTCTTATTGATTACTGAGAGCATATTGTCTGTGGACTGTTTACATTTGGAACATTGCACTTTGTGACACTTGTGTCACATGTTGTGCATTAATTTAGTTGTTTTCACATTGCATGCCATGCCATGGTATGTTGGGTAGCTGAGATGGGGAGGGGTTGGGTGACATGGCAGTATTTTGATGTGGTATTTTGCAAGGGGGTAATCTTTTCTGCTGCATGAATGTGTGTCTTTTTGTGACACAGCATTGGGTGTCTTTGAGTAGGTAGGGATGCACACAATGTAACACTTGCAGGTGAACAATCTCAGGCTGGTATGGTTGTGACAGTTGACTGTCCCTTTTGCCATCATCATTGATTGTCAGCTGGTATGTGCCAGGGCTGTGTGCACTCCGCAGGGGTGTGATTTTAGGTGAAGTAATTTGCCACAAGCTGGGTACGGGCTGCCTCACCACGTGCCCTTTCACCTCCCATGCGCAGCGGCCGTGCATGTGGTTGGGGATGTGGGGGTACCAGCATGTCCACCGGCACGCCCCGGCGTGTTGCAAGGTTGTGCAGGACACATTCTGCCACTGTGATCCTGCACACTACTGTGGGCGCGTATAGCAGCTGCCCACCAGAGCAGTCAAGGGAGTTAAAGCGTGACTTGAGCACTCCGAATGTGCGATCCACTATGCCCTGGGTTGCAATATGGGCTGTGTTGTATCTTACCTCGGGTGGTGTGGTGGGGTTCCGAATTGGTGTCATCATGTAGGTGCTCAGGGGGTAGGCACTGTCCCCTGGGGAGGTGATAATGGTTCTCATTAGTGGGGTTTTCCTTTTTCTCAGTTTCTAATATGCATGCATGTGCAGAGGCATTTATACTCACCAATTAGCCATACGTCGCCATGCCGGCCAGCTTCCGGGTCCCGGTTTAGGGGTGACATTCTGAAAATGAAACTATCATGGCTTGACCCTGGATAGTTGCAATATACTGAAGTGATTATTCCCTTGGCATCACATACAACCTGCACGTTGATTGAATGCCAGTGTTTGCGGTTTCGTTATATGTGCTCAGTGGCCCTGGGAGGACGTAGAGCCACATGGGTGCAAGCACTTTGGGGAAGTGTGCCACCCATAAAAGTCCTGGACCACGGCCTGCCTTTCTGCAGGTGTTCTGGGCATGTATATGTGCCTGCGGACTGAGGGGCGTGTAGTCATGATGGCCAACACCTGGTGTAGGCAGTGTGACTGCGTGGCCTGTGGCACCCCCCCCACTATGGCACTTGTCTGCTGAAATGACCCAGTAGCCAAGAAGTGCAGTACATTGAGCACCTTTTCCAAGGTGTTTAGTGCTTGGGAGCACAGGGTGGGTGATGTGAGGTCATCCTCCCACTCCCTGACCAGTTCTAGGATTATGTGTGGTGTAAACCTGCACCTCCCATACACCTGGTCATCAGGCATCCCAAAAAGGCTGGTCCTGGGTAAAAAAATGTGGGGCCTGGCTATCCTCCTCCTCCTGCGGTGTCCCACAACCACTGCTGCGAGGAACTGTATATTCATCGTAGCATCTGAGCTTGTTTGTTGTTTGCGCGCACTTTAATGGTGCGCGGGCCCGCTTACGCCTGCTTCCTGCTGGCGTACGTGTTTCCGGATTAGCGCGTCTTTTTTGGTGCACGCCTTTCCCCTGTTCGATTCCATGAATAGGTGTTGTTGGTGCGCGTGTGGGCGTTGCAGGCATTTACCTCCTGTACTTCCCCCGTAATGCCCACATTTTCGCGTGTTGTTCTCCATTCCACGTGTTACGCCCCGTGTTATGCCCACTTTTGTTGTGGGCGCTGCGCTATGTGCGCTTTCTCTGTGCACATAGCGCACGTCGTTTAATGACGTGTGCGCCCGCATGCGCGAACCACAATTTTAGCGCACATCCCAGGATTTACATGCGCACTTAATTCCATGGATCGATGTGCGCGGCTTTGGCACGCGTGCGCTGCGATTTTCATGTTTGCGCTGTGATTTTCACGCTTGCACTCCCCTTTTCGGCGCACATTTATTCCATGAATCAGCCCGTTATTCTTTTAATGTGCAGCAGAAAGGTGCTTCTTTGGAAATCCTGCCAACATCCTAAAAACGACATAATTCACTTCACTTTCTTAACTTAACTTTAAAATGAATATATCAGCAGCATAGGCCATGACTGTTTCCTTGCTTAATCACATCTCTGACACACTTGAGCAATTCTGATTTTTGGTATACGCAGTTTCATAATTTGAAAGGTCTGAACTTTCAGCATTTACTGCTGTTTATTTAAAGTTTTTCAAAACTCAGTCTTTGGGGCAGTTCAATTCAGTGGTCCTGGTATGTGATAAACTATGTCATTGTTGGAGTGTTGTCTATTAAGGGAGCAGGTAACTGCTTGCCTCCCATGAGTGCACTCTTGTTGTGGTAGCTGGTGAGAAGCTCAAATCATGGATAAAGCAATGATTATTTGGTCGCCTCTCCACTTAAAACTTGAGGCAGTCTCCATTTGTCTTTGGTTTTCCCCTTACAGCAAAAACCTTAAATCACCCAAATCTCAGATTTCAACCACAGCAAACCTTGCTTGAACACTTGGAAAGCTCTATCCGAAGTATGACCACATGGTTTGTAGCTGGAGAACCTAGTCAGTCTCACAGAACTTTCATAGAGGCATACATTCAATGCTGTAGGCAGGATTAGGAAATTAATTGATTATTTAAATAACTGTAGTACATTTATAATAGTGGAGTAGCAAAAAGGGTAAAGTGAGTTAATAAGTGACTGGGGACCCAGTCAGATGATTAGATTTAGGGTAGGTGTTGCGTACACAGCACTGTTTGCTGCATTCAGTAATTTGAAGTGGGTGAACAACTCAAGGGGCATCACCAGAGACACACAAGGTGTTCTAATCTCTTGAAGCAAGTAGTTAAGGCTTGTCTCACCAGTTAGCACCTGGTGGAAGGAGACATAGGAGCTTATAGTCCCTGAGGGCAGTTTATGGGCGAGGCACCTGATTTTGTTGGGAGGGAGTAGCAGACAGGGAGGTGGGTAACACACCAGTCAGGGTCTGTCTCTTGAAGTGACTGGACAAGGCATCTGCCATCGGTTGACACCTACAAGGAGGAAAGAGAAAAGCAGAGGATCCCAGAGTGCAGTTTGTGAGAGATTTGTGCTTACCTAAATTTACTAGAGAGAGCAACAGAGATTTGGGGAGGCAGGTGACACACCAGTGAATGAATGCACAACATATTTGGAAAAGCATGTCAGCACGCAAGCAAGCCTGAGGCAGGATGAAACATGCGGCCTGTGCTCTTTTTACTCCTGCAGCAACACTTGCTATGGGGAATGGTGGGGAGGCAAGAAATTGCACATGGTCAATTGAAGGTATCCATCAACCCATCAATCACATTCCACACACCTTCATCACAAGTACCTCTGGGGTAGACAAATCAGTACAGATCAATTAATTTTATTATACTACAATGATAAACAACCAATGATACCAACAAACGAGGCTGCATATTAAATTCCATCCACTCTCAGGGCTTCAAAGAGAAGGTGTGCCAATATTATCTAGCAAGGATCAGGGAAGAAAAGCATACAGAGTAGTTGATCAGTGGGAGAAGTTAAAAAATCGAAGGTCTTTATTTCAGTAACCTCCATCAACAAAAACGGCAGACAACAATGGTGAGGCTGAGATAGGCAATGATCAAGAAAAAGAATATGATTCATAAGTGTCGAGATGGGAACGAGTGTAGCTGCTAGAAAGCAGAGATACTGAGGCTGAAGTTGAGAATGACACCACAGATGCAGAGGGTGTAGAATTAATAGCTCACTTTCCACCAGACAGTCTCTTCGAGAAATAGCCTTGGCACAGATCAGACAGCACATCCCATGATTACATAGCATCCAGAACAAGACTAGTACCACCATCACCAACACCACCACCATCGCACCCACATCAGCTCAGCATGTATGTTCACCCACAACGAAAGTGAATAGTGTGGCAGTACTTCCACAGAACTAATAGCAACAAAACTGGACACATGTACAATCTTCCTGAAACAGGAGTGTGAGGTAAGGCAGGAACCAACTTGGGTACCACATATATGTGACCACATGTGGGATGAGACCATACACAGATATGGGAAGAGACAAAATATCATAGGTGCATGACTCCCTATACCATCAGAAAAGCACATTAACCCACTAGTCTGTACGATTACCCCTTAAAATTGTACAGCTGTGTTAGAGTTTGGATGTGGGACACCAAGGTCAACTCCCTGTGCTAGATCCGCCGCATAGAAGTGATCCTCCATTGTGTCAGGCCAGTGTTGTTGAATTGTTTGATTGTGGCCAAAAATATCACAAGTTTCATGGCAAACAGCACTTGTTCGTACTAATTTATCTGGGTATTATGTTGGCAATAGACCTGCTGCCCTACTCTACTGTGAGAAAACCCTGGATTCCTTTGGCTTATGGAAAAGAGAAAAGGGGATCACCTCTGGGAAGTTCTGAGTCATACAATGTAGTTCTGACTATAGTAGGGTGGTTCCTACAGTTCACCATGGACATGTGGACCAGTGGTCATACTAAATGGCCATCACAGCACACTGTGTAGCCTTTCCTTTCTGTAACAGTAAAAAGGTGTGCCAGAGTAATTCAGATTTCAACAGTTTTATACAATTTTTCAGTCAATAGTGTGCATAAAAGCGTTTTAGGAAAGAAGTCACAACAGAGTTTACATTCTGGAAGAAGTTGGAAAAGGTGGAGGCACAGAGGTTAAAGCCTCATGGTTTGCATTTGGGCTTTGTTGCAGCAGACAATGGATTAAGTGTCCTTGCTGTTTTACAAATGTTCAAGACAATTAAGTCTGCTACTTTGTGTATGTCCTTTACCTTGTGGTCATATGCCTTATTAGCAATTGTGAGACTGTGAAAGAAATAGTCACTGTGGCCCAGAACATTATCTCTCCCTTTAGTGAGGCTTACCCAGCCAGAAATGTGCAGTGCCACCTGAAGATATGCAACATGATGCCACTGCACAACCTGAACACCTTAGTGGCTACCCATTTGACCTATGCTTTGCACATGGTTTACAAATCAAATATTACAGCCAGTTTCAGCTTTAATTCCTATCCAGAGCGAATCCTTTGTGCCACTTGAGTTTTTGGAAGTCTAGGGTCTGCACAGGGAGTGCCAACATTGTGGCTGCAACAATATATAAACCAATTTGATGAAGAGTAAAGTTGGCACTCCTTAGTAGTGCGCTCCCCAGACAAAAATGACAGTCACTTTATCAAGGTGATTTGATTTATTTATTTAGTATGTTTTCTGGATGCTCCATATATTTAAATCATACATTCAGAATATTTGTTCCATCTTTGTAACATTGGGTTATCTCTCTTGTAACATTAGATTATCTCCCAACACGTGTTTCCCCATAGCATTATCTATGGTTCCTCAGGAGGGATTCTAAGTGAAATGAAAAAAAAAAAACACATGTTCTACTTTTGATAACAAAACCAAAATAATAAACCACCAATTCTGAACATATCTATCTGAAAGAGGACATGCACTCACCCTTATCACAGGGCCTCATTCCGAGTCCGGCGGTAAGTAACAGTAATTACCGCTATGGCGTAAATACCATGTACGATATGGTCGGAAGGCGCTATTTCCACCATATTCCGACTTCGCGTGCACGAGTATTCCGCCATGGCGGTAAACTCCCTTGTGGCATAGCGCAAAAGGTCCCGCCAAACCCCTTACCGCCATAAACCTAGACGTAATTAACACCATCGCCTTCGATGGAACCGTAATTAGCGGAGACCGTAATTTACGCTAACCGTAAATTACGGCCACCGTTAAATACCGGAAACGAAAATAACGTCATCGCACAGGAACGGGAAGCATCACGGCAGCCATATTTAAAATCACAATCCATTGCAATCCTCTCCATACAGGACATACAGGACTCCATACAGGACTCAGATCGACCAAATATACAACAGAGAAGATCATCATGCCTAAAGTTCTGAAAAAGGGCGCTGCGCGCATCCGAAAAGAAAAATTCACCCAGGATGAGTTACAGGTCCTGGTCGACACTCTGCATGAACATGCAGATATCGTATTCTGCAGCGACATGCGTAGGCCCACCATCCTCAGAAAGAAGGAGATATGGGAGTTGGTCGCACAGAGGGTGAGCGCCGTTGGGAACACCCCCCGCAGCACAACGCATTGCCGCAAACGCTGGGATGACCTCCGTCTCAGAGTGCGGGCCATCATGTCAGCAAACCGTCAGCAGGCCCTGGAGACAGGAGGAGGCCCAGGCTCACCCATTAAAATGATGCCCTGGGAGGAAACATGTGCGGAGATGATGGGCACAGAAGCCATCGAAGGTGTGGGCGAAATGGATTGCGGTGATCCCTCATCCGCTGATGCAGGTGAGTGTCATGAGTCCAAACAGTACATGCATCCCTAATGTAATTCACCGCAAAGGGCCGGCCAAAGAGTCACATCATGTTTGCTTCGTAGCCCCCCCCCCCCTGCAACCATGTTGTAACAAGTGGGACCCAGGATGATGTCAGGTGCAAGGCTGACACCCATATTGGCCATGCCACACAGAAAGCTGGTCAATGTCACTCACCACAGTACTCCGCCAACATGATTGACCCCGCCAACAGTATGCTTTTACCATCCAAGCCAAGTTCACTCACCGACCAAAATATCACCAAGACGCTGCTCTCCCAATGTGTTACCATAGGCTTGAAGTCATGAGGACCCCCAGATCATTGATCATGCTGTCTCTCTCTTGCCCCCCACAGGTAGCGGTCATGAAAGTGAGGAGCAGGAAGGGTCCCGGCCAAGTACCTCCCGGGACAGGGGCAGGGTACAGCGCATACCTGCTGGCAGACATAAGGCCCATACTACACCACCTGCTCCAGCAACCCCCATGGAGGGTACACAACCCCCACCCGCGCACCTGGACATGGCTGCAGTTCCGCCGGAAACATGCCCCACGCTGCACCCTGAGGAATCCAGCATGTCAGGGGAGAATGCTGCCATGTGCCTCCTTAGTGTGCCAGACAGCCCCACATCCTATTCCGTGGTCAACGTGGAGGAGACCAACGTCTACAGCCCTGAGTCACCATCATACAGCCAGGTTGCACACAGCGACTCCGGGTCGAGTGATGGCCCAGGTCTCAAAGGCGAAGGGGTAACACCTGTCTCACATCAGCCCACTTCCCCTGCCGAAACACCTGAGAGGCCTGCAGGCCCAATACCGAGCCTGCCAACCACATCCCCCACATCAGCCGCAGAAGCTGTGCACTCCCAGAACCTCACGGCCATGATTGAGGAGTTTCTCCGGGACAACCGGGAATCAGGGTTGGTGCATCACAATGACCTGCAGGCTCTGGGCGAGGTCATCACTTCATCCACAAACCGGCTCTGTGAGGTGCTCGGCAGGATTGCTGATGCCCTGGAGGCAGCAACCCCCAGACCTCAGCCCCAGCAGGAGGAACCACCCTCCCAGTGCTCCTCCACGCAGACCAGCCCGGTCCGCAGGTCACAACGCACAATGCGAAAATGATTCCTCATGCTCGGGGCGTGCCCATTGACTATGAAGCCACACACATGTGGCCTATGTAGTATTGATGGGACCATTGTGGGGCTGTTGTGGGGGGAGGGTGAGGGGGGGGAGGGTGTGCGTGGGAGTTGGGGGGGAGGGGGGTGAGGGTGTGCGTGGGAGTTGGGGGGGAGGGGGGTGAGGGTGTGCGTGGGAGTTGGGGGGGAGGGGGGTGAGGGTGTGCGTGGGAGTTGGGGTGGAGGGGGGTGAGGGTGTGCGTGGGAGTTGGGGGGGAGGGGGGTGAGGGTGGAGGATTATTTGTACACGTTTTCACATGATTATACAATACACAGTTTGGTGTATCCTGGAAAACAGAGTGGACATTGATCATTGTGCATGTGTCTTTTAATGTCTCAGAGTGCATGTAGTACATGTATCCCCACACCCAGTGCCCAATGTCCTGTCATCCTCACCCCCTCAGCTGACTTGTGACTCAGAAATATTGGTCAATCAATGCTTGTCGCACGTGACGTCCCTCCTGTGCATCTGCCCCGTGATGCTGTCCTGCCATTCCTTCCTCCTCCTCCTCCTCGTCCTCTGGTGGTAGCAGACCCACGTCAGGGGGCAGTGGCACGTTCCGATGGATGCACATGTTGTGCAGCATTGCACATGCCATGGTGATCTTGGCCACCTTCTCGTCGCTGTAGATGAGGGCCCGACCTGACCGGCTGAGGCAACGAAATCGTGCCTTCAAAAGGCCGAAGGTCTGCTCTATCACCACCCGTGTACGGGTATGAGATCTATTGTAGTCCTCCTAGTGCCTGTTTTGTGGGTTGCGGACCGGGGTCATGAGCCACGGCTTCATTGGGTAGCCAGCATCACCTGCATGAGAGTGGAATGAAGGTAAGTGTTCGTGCAATCATGGTGGAGAATTAGGCTAATCTGACATTGCAGCAGGTGTTCACTGGCCATGCACACATGTCCCAGGATACAGTCACCCCATTACATCGTACAATGGCGTTGACTGTCCCACCCTTATGCATCTCTCTACCCCACCCTTTACCACCCGGGTGGAGTATGCTGACAGCCTACTCACAGCCCCAATGGACTGCCATGGCCCATTCCGGTTACTCACCAAGCAGCCAGGTACGTCGTTCAGCATGTCGCTCCATGTAGCGTGGTAGTGTAGAGTTGCGCAGGACCAAGGAGTCATGAGTTGATCCGGGGTATCGGGCATTGCATTGTGTGATGGCTTTACTGGCATTACACACCATCTGGACGTTGATGGAGTGATATTGCTTGCGGTTGCGATACGGCACCTCCATGGCATGGGGAACCACCAATTCTACGTGGGTGCAGTCGATGGCACCTATGCAATTTGGCATGCCTGCAAGTGCATGGAAGGCAGATTTGGTATCATATGTCTCCTGGGGAGTCCGGGGGAGGCATATGTAGTCCCTTCTGTGCTTGAGGAGGGCATCGAGCACTTGGTTGAGTATCCGGGAAAATATGGGCTGTGAAATGCCATGCATGTGCCCCACTGTATGCTGGTAGGTCCCTGTGGCAAGGAAGTGGAGCACAGCCACTACCTTTAGTAGAGGGGGGATGGCAGTGCTGATTTCTATTAGGCTCACTATGTCGTTATGTATCAGGGCCACTATGGTGGTTATCGTGTCCCGGTCAAGCCGGTACAGGGTGTGTATCTGCTCATATACATATACATGCCCATAACCTTGGTTAAATACACCATTCAATGTGGGACCCATAAGATAAAGAAAATAAATAATGAAGAGTTCTAAGTCAGAAAATACAGTTTGTTAAGGTATGCTATAAGTTTTACCTTATATTTAAGGTAAAGTATGCTATAAGTTTTAAGGTAAAAAGTTTTATAGCATACTTTAACAAACTGTAGAACTCTTCATTATTTATTTTCTTTATCTTATGGGTAAGGTAGTACCATTAAAAGGATATTGGGTTGAACACAGGAGCGATTGTGACCTAACCAGTCTCTAGGGGCAAATTGGACCATGGGGGCAATTCAGTGTCAGAGTATCTGAATTCAATTGTTGATGGGCTGATGCATCAGAGCCATGTTCAAACATAGATGCAAGCTGATCAGGCTGAGAATGGGCATGTAGGATCACAGAGCCTCTGGCAGCAAGCGGGCGTTGAGCATGGTGAAATGTGGGTGCTCTGTGGGGTTGAATGGTGGCGGTTCATTGATGCAGGTCGGGCGGCCGCAAGAATGTTTCGCATTGGCCAGGACGAGTCAGGCTTTTGCCAGTGGGAGAGGTTGGTGAATGATGCTCCAGCGGTTCAAGTAAGTGGGTGACAGTCATTGAAATGGTGACCGAGGTTGAGTTGAGGTGCAGACAATAAGTCAGCGGTTCTCAGCTAGCTGGGCCCAGACATGGTTTTAACCCTGGCTAGAATGGGCAAGTGACCCTCCAGCGATTTGAATCGGGTTCCAGTATTGAGCAGATGCTTTGGACCTAACAAGGGACGTGCTTTGCTAGGACACGATGCAGGGTCAAGTGTGAGGTTGACGTCATGGAAGGAGACACAGACAACAGATTTAAAGATAAACAATGTTTAATTAAAGAAAATGACAGGATGGATTAAGGCCTAACTTACCTTATTCTAAGGTGGGATTTACCTACACAAAGAAAACAAAGGAATGTCAATGTCAGTAAGTTCAACATATAATCTGCCTGTGTCCAAATCCTATACTTGCCCTCAAGACTAACATTACATAATGTGTAGCGACATCAAGTTTAATTCAAAATAGTGTTCCAAACATAAACTTCTGAGCTACTTCAAGCTCTATCTTATTCATCAGCATTCTATCCCAAATGTCAATAAGTTCACCACAAAGTTCAATTTCTCTTCCTGTTAGCATCAGATGAAATACAGTTTATAAAAGTTAAGGTGCCCTTCCCCAAGTTCAACACAGTTCCAGGATAACACAGTTCTAAAACACCAAAACATAGGGTTCCCTTCCCCAAGCTCAATGTTCATATGAAAAGAAAGTATCCTTGTTTCTTTTGTCTTTTAGATGAGCTTGTATAACTCAGGGTCCTTTTCCTAAGTCTGATGCTTGTCACCATTGGCTTTCTTAATTTCACCACAGCAAGCATCCTTGTTAGAATAGACAGGTTCCCTGGTCTTGGCGCAGTTTTAGACCACACCGTCCACCCATGACAGGTCACGCAACCAGGAGCTTCCAGGCTTCTTTCAGAGTTCAAAATGTGATTCACCAAACATTTTCTTAAAGCATAGCTTCACATCTTTGTCACCTTGGTTTCTTACGTTCATCAATGGTGTTCAGCTTATTTTGTTGTATTCAGAGAAAATGTTTATCTGGTTATCAGGTTTTGCTTTCATATGATTTAAAATGTCTTTGCTTCTGATAAAGGAACTTTTGCTCCATTAATTCGAAAATCTGATTAATGGGATTACAGACTGCAACATGTGGCACCAGGGGTGGGAACCTTGAACTCAAACGGAGACAATAAGAAGCAAGAATGATCTGAAGATTCAGATGTGTAACTAGAGGCTTAAACACTGAACATGAATTTAATGTATTTTTATGAAATGTCTAATTGCTAATATATCCACATGGCTGACACACAATCTAGCATAGCAATGACTCAAGCTCTAGTCTCTATCAATAGGCCACCAGTCACAGGTCACCCAAGTCCTCCAAAACCCAAATAGTTAGACAACCTTACAGCCATATTAATGCCCAACATGACTGATACAACAGCCTCTATCTATAGGCCTTAGGACCACAATGAGAAATATATCATCCAGGCCTATCGCAGGAACTAAACCTAGGGACCAAACTAAAGCCCGGGGACTAAACGTAGGACATCAAGATTTTAGTAGGAGGTCACCCAAGTCCTCCAAGACCTATACAGTTAAACTACCTCTCAGCCATATTAAGGCCCAACATGACTGATACAACAGCCTCTATCCATAGACCATAGACCCACAATAAGAAATATATTATCCAGCACTATCTCAGGAAGGAAACCTAGAGACTAAACTAAACCCAGGGACTAAAGCTAGGACATTGAGGTTTTAGTAGGAGCAAAGCGTTCTTATATAAACTAGGGGACACTTAATAGGAGCATATTGCGACATAGACTACAAATAATATTTTCAATATATATTGCACCAAAAGTTGCAGTTTATGGAAATCAGGCATCTAATTATATCATTTGATATTGACTCATACAAGGAATGCCATCCAACAAGTGTTTCACAATCCATAGTATACATAACCACAAAGTATGCCTAAAAGAGATATGCACATGTGACAATCCATGACGCCTTGCATGAGGTACATCCCAAGGATAACTTAAGGCATAAGCGTCCCACACAAGGAAAGCACATGCATGCAGAAAATGTCCTGCCAGGAATTGACCACACAATATTTATAGGACCAGGGTCTAAGAAGCATGTGTGCGGATAAACCAAAGAAATAATGTCTCACACAAGGAAAGCGCATGCGCACGGGAAAGTGGCCCACTAGGGATTGACCACACTAAGCATTATTTATAGGACCATCAATTGTAAGTCTTGACCGACGAAGGCAAGCGTACAATGTGGCCGCAACGGTTTAACTGGTAAACTCAGAGATTAACTCCAACTGGGTTATTATTTATATAACTTTTTAACCCTCACTGAGCACCATGTATTATCAAGCATAGAACTGATTGATTTACCGGGGTTGTTTCCCCCTTGTGATAACTTTTTACCTTTTTCTTATGGCATAACTTGCTTGCCACGTGGTGCCAATCCCAAAATAGAGCGCTCGGTCTCTCTCAATTTATTCACATGCTAATAATACATTTCTGGTTAGCTATCTTTGGCACAAATGAAGGATCCCCATGGCTGTGAGTGCAGTTACAGAATTTTATCATGTCAAGTCGTTTGGGTATCACAGACTGAAACGGGTGGCATTCCTTTTGGCACGTATGGAGAGGACTAGTAGCTCACGCAGTCAGACTACCAGGAACAGCCACTTTATATGAAAAAGGGATAACACATAATACAGTGAGAATGGACTCTTAAAATTAAGTAGACACAACCACTTTACTAACACTCAAATGGGCTAACGCATCCTACTGCCAGCTAAGCCATGGTTCTCAGAGCCAACGCAAGCCTCAAACTATCTGGTTTCTCTCCCCAGCACCGAGCCTAACCAGGACAGAAGGAAAAACTCCAGCCCATGACCCATAAAATGGGGCAATAAATTCTCTAAAACTCTAGGTAAGACCACCAATACTGTGACCAACATATATTCGCAACTGTGGCATAATGCCAACCCTAGACCACTAAGCAACTTACACCCCAACTTTTCTCTTCCCTCCCTTCACTCCTTCCAACTTTTTCTCCATTTCAACCATTTAAACGTAAAAACAATTCCCTTACAACAACTGATCAATGAATATGACCATCATGTGTATATACTATGCACTATATATGGCTTGTACAAATGTCACACATGTAACATAAATGACTATGCAACAAATGTATTACTTTGAAATTCACTCATGTTACAATCACTTTTTGTCACAACATTCACTGTCACACATGTATGTAAATGTAAAAGACTTGAATAGGACCGGTGAGGTCGAAACATGTGTCCGCTGACCACTTTTGACCATTTGTCTAAACACTAACAAAACCACATTGGGTTTAAAAAATCTTATGTGTAGATATCCATCTATCTAAAAAAACAGCGGTACCCGGGCCCAAACTGGCTTCCATTTCTTAAGTACAGTGTTTCCCCAAATCCCCCACAAAGGAATTTACACACACTGTTAGGTGATAACACAGCTTCTTTATATATAACAAGGTTTGCTACTTCTACAAACATACATATATTATAATATATATTACACATATAAATAGCAACACTTTGCACATGGAATACTTATTCAGAGAATGGTAAATACATACTCTCTAATTGGTACCACACACTACTTAAATTCAGTAAGAACTGCCCTATCTGCAGACAGTTTTAAATGTCAGGTGAATTTTTAAATAGGGTGTAACCAGCATAGAATAGGGAAAAAGGGTGGGTTATTTATGAACAGTGGCAGAATGCTTTCTTTAGTCTAGACAAGTAATTCTGAGTGAGGATTCCCCCACCTGGGCAACCTATAACAGAAATGTTAGGGCGTGACTGGTGTTGTCTTTTTTACATTCCAGTCCAATATTGTTCAAGAACCTTGTGCTTTCTTTAAAAGGTTCTATCACCCCCTAAGTACCTGAGAGGCTGTAGGAGAGCAGTATCCAAGATGACTCTGGTAGCTCTGGATGACTCCTGAAGTTAGAAGATGCTCTTCCTCGTCACAGTACGTTTGGTGCCTTGACAGGCAAAGCGGCAGGGTTTCTTGGCTTTTCTCTACAATTCCCTCCTTTAGAAGAAGGAGCCACTGGGATGCTGACAGCAAGAATAAAAAGAAACCAAAGTCTTTCAGAATGGCAGCAGTTTGGCTCTTCGAGAAGCTCTCTTTTGGTCGTCAATTTCTCAGACTGTAGAAGTCCTGTGAATAAGAAACTTGTTGTGGTCTCCTTAAAGGCTGGGTGGTGAAGATGAGACCCCTGGGACCCTTTAATGACTTCTGGCAGCGACAGTTGCATAGGTCACTTTTGGTGTCGGTTTTTGGTTCTTTGGTGCTGCATGAACCTCTGGACGGCTTCTGGCAACCTAGACTCAACCACTGGAGTGGACTTCGGACCCTCACCAAATCTGAAACCTCAGGATGGTTTTGATAGCTTCTAGTGGTGGGAAACCCACTCGCAGACCATCCATGGCACCCAACGACTCTGGGCTCTCTCCGGGGGCAAAAAGTGGACAGTGGTGACTGCAAGGATTTCCTTTCAAATGTTCTTAGGCAGTTTGGAACTTTTGCAGCTCTGGGTGTCCGGCAGCACTATGCCAGGGTACCTCCTTTTCTGGGCGGTAGACAGCAACAGAGTCTAGGCAGTCACAAAATGCACCTGCGGACCCTGGGCGACACCAATGGGCTTCTATGGCTTGAGATGTCTGGCACTCCTCTTTTGGACCCCTTCTCCGGACTGCAGACACACAGGACTGGCTTTGAGGATACTTTGATGTAGAGCAGCAGTTTTGCACAATGCTCCCCCTTAGCTTGGGGAGAGGTATCCTTTGCCAGTCCTCTCTGGATCAGTGTAATAAAGAGGCACACCGTATGGGAGAAGAGTAAGAGCTTTATTCGAGGCCCCCGGGGTTGTCGCAGTGAAGCACCAACTGTAGATTGCAGTGAAGCACCAACTGTGGAGGCACTCTAAAATGGAACATACATGCACGAGGTTCTGAAGAGACCCGTGCATGTATTACCATAACATCTCCCCCACATGAGGCAAAAGAGAAAAAAGAGGAAAAATAAAATGGGGGGGAAAACGGGGAAGTGAGGGGAAAGAGGGTGTGTCAAGTGGCGAAGGCAGAGGGAAGGTGGGTAAACTGGGGTACATTAGTAATAGACATAGTGATTGTTGAAGTTTTGGATGATTTTGCGGTTCCTTCTGGACATTCTTCCAGTGGGGACTCCTTGATGAATAGTGTGAGGTCTATTATTGTCCACATGTTCACAGAGGGATTCTCTTAGGGAATGTGAAGTGTGTTGTGATGGTCTGTCAGGACTGTTGTCCTTAGATATGCTGGTTTTTTGGATGTCTTTTGTTACTTTTATGAGATCATCTCCAGACCATCTCTTTCCATCATCCAGGATGACAGACTTCCCATGGCAGCTCACAACTCTTTGTGGAGGTCTGAAGATGGATTCACCCTTGAGAGTTTTCTTCGGTTCTTTGACACATACCCAGTCTCCTTCACGAACCAGCATCTCTTTTACTCCATGTCTGGAGTCGTATTGTTTTTTGTATTTTGCTTGTTTTTCTCTTACTGTCTTTTGAAGTAGATCCATGTTCACCCTTGCTTCTCCCGTGTGTAAGAACATCCACGCCGGTCTAAATCGGCTAGTTGCAACCCTACCTCGCATGAGGGTGAAGGGCTCTATGTTTGTGGTGGTGTGTGGGGTTGTTCTGTACGCATGCAAAGCTATTTTGAGGGTTTCTATCCACGGGAGATTGTTGGCCGTGGCCAGTTGAACCACGCTCTTCACGAGCCTGTTCATGCATTCCACAAGTCAGTTGGAAATCGGATGGTACAAAGATGTTGTTATGTGGCTGATGGACCTTTTCTTGAGGAAATCACCAAATTCCATAGACATAAATTGAGACCCGTTGTCCGAAACCAATTCCTTGGGGTCTCCCTCCCTGTTGAAGATCCCTGTCAGGAAGTCCGTAACTTTCTTTGAGGTCACATTGTCCTCAGCTATTCCCCATTCTGTCCATTTAGAGGTGTAATCGACAAGCACTATGATATATACTTTGACTGTTTCGAGGTTCTCGAATGGACCCATGATGTCGATTGCCAGTTTAGACCACACATGTTTGGGAGGTTCAATAGGCTGTAAGGGGGTCTTTCTTAAGATCTTAGACTTGTCACTCATGGCACACGTGGAGCAATTTTTGACCAGTTCTTCTGCTTCTTTCCACATTCCTGGCCACCAATAGTTGTTTCTCAACTTGTTTTTCGTCAAGCTCCATCCTAGGTGACCTTCGTGTGCTAGTTGGAGTAGTTTTTTTCTGAGTTGGGTGGGTGGGATTACTCGATCGCCTCTAAAGATGTGCTCATCGTCTACGGATATTTCTTCCTTGAAGGGAATGAAACTTGTTAAAGCCTCTCCCGTTTCTACCCAGTCATTGGCTATTGCTTCCCTGATTTCTCGCTGTTCCGGGTCGGTATTGGCATTGATTTTCCATTCATCTCTCGAGATGGCAGGGTTTACGACAGCTATGATGTCCTCATCTGGAGATGCAATCTCAGTGTCAAGGTTGGTCGATAATCTGGAAAGGCAATCTGCTACTTGGTTTTGTGGACCAGGAGTATAGCATAGTTGGAGATTGTATTGCATGATGTTGAGGAACCAACGTCTTATTCTCGGTGATATAAGGTGAGGGGTTTTGGACTGAAGGACATTTACTAGAGGTTTATGGTCTGGTTTCAGTAGGATGGGTAAGCCCCAAATTAGGTTCCTGAAATGCTGAAGAATCCACCTCACACCTAGAGCTTCTCTCTCGATGGTGGAATAGTTTAGTTCGGCTCCCCTCAGTACTCTCGATGCAAATGCGATCGTCATAGTGTTCTTATCTTGTTGCTGTTCCAGGACACCACCCAGTCCGGTTTTACTTGCATCTACGGATATGATGGTTTTGGCTTTACAATCGAACATTCCTAAGGCTGGGGCTTGGTTGATTTGGAATTTGATTTCTTCGAATTCGTTCTTGCATTCAGTGGACCATATGAATTTGGCTGCCTTCTTCAAGATGTTCCTCATGCTTTTGGTCTTATCAGCATAGTTGCTTATAAACTTGGAGAAGTATTCTGTCATCCCGAGGAAACTCCTTAATTGGTCTTTATTTTGAGGCTCGGCGATATTCAATATGATGTCCATGAGTTTCCTCTTGGGGCTGATGCCGTTGGCGTCAATGGAATGGCCCAGGTATGAAACTCGGTCGCATTTTATGTTGCACTTCTCCAATTTGAGTGTGAGACCACTTTTTTGTATGACCTGTAAGACACCCACAAGTTTTGCGTTGTGCTCTTCTTCTGTACTGGCTGATATGAGGATATCATCTTGGAAGCAGTGTATGCCATCAAGTCCTCCAAATAGATGTGACATGAGTCTCTGAAAAACTGCTGCGGCTGAAGCGAGTCCGAATGGCATTCTGTTAAACATGAATGCACCGAGAGGTGTGACAAAAGATATTAGGTTCTTTGAGCTCTCTTCTAAAGCAATCTGGTGATAGGCTGAGGAGAGGTCCAGAGTTGTAAAGTACTTTGCAGGTTTCATGGTCGATGGGAGTTCAGATATGTTGGGAAGTGGGTGTCTGTCAACCCATATGTTTTTGTTTAGGTCTCTCAGGTCGACGCACATTCTTATGGAGTCGTCCGGTTTTTTTACTAAGACAATTGGGGCAAGCCATTCTGAACTCTCGATGGGCTGTATGATATTTTCATCGCAGAGGCGCTTAAGTTCTTTCTTCAACGCCTCTTTTGTTCCAAATGGAATACCGCAGACTCGGTGGGCCACTGGGACAGCACCTCTTTTGAGGATTATTCTGTGTTGGAAACCTTTTAGGAGTCCGATCTTGTTGCAGAACACCTTGGGGAATTGTTTTGCTAGATTAGACTTGATGTCCATATCATTATTGAGCACACTCAGCACGGGGATTTCTTCTCCAGGGTGTATCCTTACTCGAAGTGCGGCTTGTTCTTCCCATCCCACAACAGAGGAGCCATCTTTGGCTACAAAGAGTTTGCAATATGAATTTCTGTCATGGAACTTGAGGCTCACCCACACATATCCCATTATATCGATGGGTGTTTTTCCATAACCGGTAGCTCTTACACAAGTGCTCCGCAGGTCATGTATCTTGCCAGAGAGTACACTCAAGAAGGTCTTGAGATCCACCATGGTGTAGGGGGAGCCGGTGTCTACCATTACGGGTAATGATATGCCGTTGATTTGCATTTTGACCCAGGGACCGTTGCTCTGTTGTTGGGATGTTACAGTGAGTATTTGTACTGTTTGTTGCATTTGACTGATTGATAACATGTCATTGTGCTCTTGGTCGCTTTCGATGACTCTCACAGAGGACGGTCTGATGAAAGGTCATCTGGTGAGATTGCCATATCTGGTTGCCCTTCCCCGTGTGTTCTTGCAAACTTTGGCAAAGTGTCCAATCTGGCTGCACTTATAACACTCGACAGCGATGGCGGGGCATTCTTTACCAGGATTTGCATGCTTGTACCATCCGCACCTCTGGCAGCGCGTTGGATTCTGGGAGTTGTACGGCCTCGCTCTGTTTGAGCCAAATTTCGAACCTCTTGATGGCGGAGCCTTCCTTAATGCTGCTACTAGAGGCTCGTAAGGCTCGGACTCAGGGCTGACACATTTGATCTCCACACTGGTCGTGTGGTCAGGTCTTTCCTTCATACATCGATCTCCCAATTCCATGCTCCTTGCTATCTCCGTGGCTTGGTCCAGGGTGGGATTTTTGGTTCGCCACAGTTTTTGTTGGATGCGTGGATCAGCCACATTCAGCACAAGTTGGTCTCTCAAATACTCATCACAGACACCTGTGAAACTGCAGGTTGACATAAGCGCCCTGAGGGACGCTATGTATGAATCAATAGACTCGCCTTTGAGCTGCTTTCTGGAAAAGAACCTGTATCTTTCCAGTACTACGTTGGTCTTGTTGCCAAAATGACTAGTGAGTTTGGTCAATGCTATGTCGAACTTGCGGTTGCCATCTCCTCCCATGTTGCCGGGTTCGGGAAAAGTTCTGAAAAGTCTCAGTGCTTCTGCCCCTATACAGTTCAAGAGGGTCGCCTCCTTGAGGTCATCATTGAACTTGCTGCCCCCGATGGCTCTGAGGTAGACGTGGAAGCCATCGATCCATTGTTCCCATGGGCAGTTTGGGCTCCCAGGGCATGGAAGAAACTTGGTGGGAGGCGGAACGCCCTGCATGGTGGGTGTGCCTGGTTCTTGGTTGTAGGTTCTTGGTTGTAAGTGGTAAGGAGACAAACAACAAGCACTTGTGGAAAGGTAACTCTGTTATGGTGAGGACTGAGTGTCAATTGGTATGTGGCAGCTGTTCAGTGGCGCCAGTTGCTGTGGTAATAGGCAGAGGTTTGTAGCACTGTTGGCAGTCAATAAGGTGGGCTTATTGACTGCTAGAGGCGCTGGGATTCAGCCTTTATAGAAGTGCCTGAAGGGTGGGCTAGAACCCGATTAAGAGAGTGCCCAGGCGTATCTGTACTGCAGAGACTTTAAGCATCAGTGTATGGATGGCCTTCAGTACAGATTGTGACCTCACAATGGGCTGGAAGCGCAGGGTGGCTGGTTCAGGGAAGACCTGATGGAATGTTCAATTTTGATGTCACAATGGACCAAGATGGTGAGTAATTAGTCCCGGAAGGTCAGGGTGGCCATTGAGAGAATGAATGTTGCCAATGCTGTGTGTGTGTTGCTGGGCAACAGCTAGCAGCTTTTGAAAGTGATGCAGGGTTCTGCTCAGAGCGGCGGTGAGCGTTTTACACATAAAATGCCAATAAAAGGAAAGCGTACGTTTCACTTCGTCCTCCCCATAAAATGCCAATAAAAAGAAAGCGTACGTTTCACTTCGTCCTCCCCCCTCCTCTGACCTGATGGATGGACAGCTCCTGCTGTCTGAAGCACTGTTGTAGTAGGGTGGGAGTGTAATGTGCGCCGCTCTAAACTCCCAGCGGGGAGGAGCGGCACCCTTTACAGTGGAGAACTGAAAGGTAGGGGGAGGATGTCGAGGCCTCTCTTGGCTGTTCTCTTGGCTGTCCACAGCTGACAGGCAGGCCGCTGTGGGCGCTGGCAGCAGAAGTCGGCGGCAGCGAAAAGGGGGGGGGGCTGCGTTCGCAGTCAGGTGGCATAATACGCTCCCGGGGGCCTCGGGGTACGGTGCCTCGTCGCCATATGTAATAAAGAGGCACACCGTTTGGGAGAAGAGTAAGAGCTTTATTCGAGGCCCCCGGGGTTGTCGCAGTGAAGCACCAACTGTAGATTGCAGTGAAGCACCAACTGTGGAGGCACTCTAAAATGGAACATACATGCACGAGGTTCTGAAGAGACCCGTGCATGTATTACCATAACAATCAGTCCTTGGAAAACACAACAGCTTTTGGATTATTGAAGAAATGAGGCAGCAGACTTCTCCTCCAGCTGGGCTTCAAGGAGCAGCTACTTCCTGATAAGGTTCGACTTCAGCTACTGAACAAATTGGTAAGTGAGAGATCCCCAGATATACACATCTGTCCCTCATTCACTCTACCTGAGCCAGGCTCAGTCAGCCAATCACACAGTAGAGCATTCATGCAGGCAAGCAACCAATCAGGCTCACAGGCATTCAAGCCATTCACCCCACCCAGACACCCATAACAAAAGATATGGATTGGGGCACGTACCCAGCCTTTCAGCACACTTCACTGCATTCATTTCAGTTTCAGTCAGGGATGTCTCATTCATTGTGTCACACACACAGAAACCAGACACCCACAACAGAGAATGTGAGTTCACTTCGGACTCCATTCATACAGGTCCAACCCCAGGGTGTACCCACAACAGACAACACCTGAGAAGGCTCCAGTCAGTCTGACAGGAGGCAGCCCCAGAGCCAGTCAGGGGGAAAGGGAACAACAGAGACATATATGGTGTTTCCACCCAACAGCCATTCAGGACAAAGGGACAGAGTCAGGGCTTCCCAGGACTTTGGCAAATAAGGTAAAAGGCAATAGAAACCAAGAGGCCACAGGGTCCATCTTGCCTCCTCACAGGATTCCATTGATTCCTATGGCACGGCCTTGGTGTCCCAAAAATGGAGGAAACTCAGAGCCACTGCCAAGTCTGCATGTAGCTGCCACCAATCCATACCCTGCTCTGTGGGCAACACACAGGTGCCCAAAAACAAAACACACATAAGGGATACAAGGGTGTACCCCACCCATCTGCGCCATAAGGGTATCCCATGAGTGATGTTCACCAAAAGATAAGAATGAAGAGCTGCACTGCCAGAGGTCCAGGTGGGACCTCAGTGGCAGAAAACATAGAGTAAACATACACAGAGAAGTGGTAGCACAAGCACAGGAGGCCATGTCACTCCTTAAGGCATTTCCAGCATCACATGCGCCCCCCTCACCCCCCGACTGGGGTTAGGGCAACTGATCTCCCACGAGATTGTTACCCTCATCCAGACATACCTTCTGGAAAGGCCATCTGCATTATCATGACTCTTCCCTTGCCTATGCTCAATGGTGAAGACTTGCCCTTTCAGGCTAATGGACCACCTGAGCAGTTTGGGGTTTTCACCCTGCATCAGAATAAGCCACTTTAAGGGCTTATGATCAGTTTGGACCTTAAAGGCAGACACTGTAAGGTAAGGTCTAAAATGCATAAGTGCCCAAATTAAGCTAAAACACTCCTTTTCAAATGTGGCCCACCTAAGTTCCCTACCCTTAAATTGCCTAGTGATGAAAATTATGTGGTTTTCTCTACCTTTGTCATCTAACTGAGACAAGACAGCTCCAATTCCAATGTCACAGGTATCAGTTTTCACAATAAAGAGTTTGCTGTAGTCAGGGGCACACACAACAGGTGCCCTGCACAGACTTTCCTTCAAGCCTTCAAAGGCCCTTTGACTGTCATCACTCCAATTAACCTTCCTAGGCTGTTTGGATGATGTCAGAGCTGTCAGAGGTGCAGCTATGTTGTCATTGCCTGCCACACATTTTTGGTAGTGCCCAGTGAGGACCAAAAAAGCTCTCACCTAGGTTTGAGTAGAGGGAGTCCCCCACTCCTGTACAGTTTGTACTTTACTAGGAGATGTTGGATTTGATACCCTCCAACTTCATGACCAAGGTAGGTAACCTTCCCCTTTGCTATCTGGCACTTGCTTGCCTTGATTGTGAGGTTGTCCCTTTTCTTGGCCGGCAACAACTTATCCAAATGGGTCAAATGCTCGTCCCAGGTGGCACTGTAGAAAACAATGTCATCTAGGTAGGACACACAAAGGCCTCCAGCCCACTGAGAGCAAAATGACTAACCTTTGGAAGGTGGCAAGGGCGTTCTTCAACCCAAAAGGCATAACCCAAAACCGGTAGAGCCCTTCTGGTATTGAGAAAGCTGTTTTCCCCTTGGCCTGGTCAGTCAGAGCTATTTTCCAG
Source organism: Ambystoma mexicanum (assembly GCF_040938575.1). Classification (NCBI taxonomy): domain Eukaryota; kingdom Metazoa; phylum Chordata; class Amphibia; order Caudata; family Ambystomatidae; genus Ambystoma; species Ambystoma mexicanum. Next base: position 721,609,773 of record NC_090934.1, read on the forward strand.
TAGCCTGATTTGAGGTCAAAGGTGCTCACAAACTTGCCAGCACCTATTTTGTCCACAAGCTCATCAGCACTGGGCAATTAATGTGCATCAGTCTTGGTGACTGCAGTGACTCATCTGTAGTCCACACAGAACCTCGACTCCTTGGGACCTTTTGGGACAAGGACCATGGGGCTAGGCCAGAGGTTGGTTTAGGGCTCAATGACACCCATGTCCAACATCTTGGTGACCTCTGCCTGGATGTGGTTCTTTACAGTGTCTGACATCTTGTGGTAACGCTGACATCACTTAATGTGATGATTCATCAATTTGTGCAACGTCATTAATCAATTGATTATATATATTTAGGAATTTCATGATTCCTCTCAAGAAATAATAGATCAGCTAAAAATATATGGTGAGTCTACAAGATTAACTAACCCGAAATTAACATGCCAGAGCTCTGGTAATCCTAATGAGAAACAGGATATGCCAGATGTTAGACAATTGAATGACTTGTTATTGCAATAAATCAATGAGAATGCAGGCATAAATGCATGTGTCCTGATATACTACACACAGTAGACAATCAAATTGAGACTTAATTGTCCTTTATTAACAATAGATTTCATGGGTGAGCCACTTGTCTTTAACTCACTAATTTTTGTGATTCAGGAATACTAAAATGTATTTTGTCAGGGTATCAGAAAGTCACAGATAAGGATATTAAATTATAGAGTTGCAATGTAGCAAGCTAACGCATCTAATGAACCAACATACATTTTATAGTAGACAATAGAGTAACAATAATAGATTACTAATTGAGTTTCATATTCTTTTTCGTCATTATTTTATGTTATTATTTTAATTTGCTCCCATTTCTCCACTTCTTCTGAACATTTGTGAATCAACAAAACTGGGATATGGAATGGTAATGCCAATGAATGTTTAATTGTCTTCATTCTTATTTCATCAATGTACTTGGTTATATTATCTATCTTGAACTGAATTGTGATAATTGACTGTATTTAGTAATGCCTTGAAAACAACCGTAGGTCAAAACACATGTCGGCAAGAGTGAAGAGTCAAGCAGCTAATAAGAGTACAACAAAAATAACACCTTTCTTAGGAAATTATTACTAGTCATATGTTGGATTATTTATAAGGATAAGAGCAAAACTTGGAAAGTGTGTTTATCTCTTTACAGAAGTAATCTTGAAATCATGTGCCCCTAGGGAGAGTTTGGCTTAATTAGCTACTCCCCTTGAGTTTAATAGAAACCTGGCAGGATGCGTACACCCTGAATGGGAAGGTTATAACATTCTGGGGGTTTTATATCAGGATTGTTTATTGTAGGGGATGTCATATGGATATGGAATTTTGTAAAATACATGTGCAAGTAGAGGAGCTGACTTTCAATAAAAGGGGACTTTGGAGTAATTTGTTCTCCCAACAAAGGTCCAGTGAATCCTACTTCTTATCTTGAGAGTCCAATGATGAATCAATGAAGGAGAGGTTGCCTCCTCCTTATAAAGTACAAATGTCACAGGTGTTTGGGCCAAAGCAAGCCTGTTGTAAAGGGTCTAATCCATGCTGTGGTAGTGCCCTTTGCCTTCTGACATGATACACATAGTGCCTTGTCCTGCAGAAAATCGGGGGACAGGAAGTGGCATAGAGCCCCAACAGAAACCATGATGTTGGAACCTCTCTCCCTCTGACTACTCTAAATACACCCCTTGTCATGTCTGCTGACTTCAAACAGACTCTAATTGTCAGCATCCTGGTGTGAAGGTGTCTGTGTTATGTCAGTGCTTGACCTTAAAGCACCAATACCCGGTATATATGCTGGTGATGGTTCTCAGGCACTGTGAGAAAGGTTTTGGCATTCATCTTGGGGATAATAAAGAGACAGTATTCAGGCCATTGAACCACATAGATGTTGTGGAGACAGCCAGGCCAGATGCTTAAAACACATCAGTTAATGCCCTGCTCACAGAGCTGATACTTGTATGCTACCAGATTACTATGGCCTCAGTAGCCACTAAGCCACAAATAGTCATGGCCTATATTTAAATATTAACCTGGCACCAATTAGACTAAGGTACACAATTATTATGTTTTCAATCAGAGGTGCATCAGTTGTCAGGAATGTACATGTAACCATTGAACTTGCCCTTTGCCACTGCAGGACTTGTGGTGATGGCACCAGGAGGCTTATTCAGCAAAGGTACTTGTGTGCACCATAGTTTTGGTATCGAGAATTTATGAAAGGGTGCTTTATTTAACAGACCTCTCTCAAAAAAGCTTGGGCAATCCAGGCTCACCTGACACATATTCTGTCACACCACCCACTACAGTTCTTGGGCTTTTGCAACCTGGCCAGCTACCCACTAAATTCCTTGGTTTATTTCATAATGCACAGGCATGCACTAAGGTTCTGGGGTTCTCCCATAGCTAACAGCAACCTCTTAATATTCTTGCTTTTTTCACAGTCCACTAATGTTCATGGTTGTTTTCACCAAGTTTAGCCACCAAATAAAGTTCTTAAACTCACTCACAGAGTATTTTCTAAAGGTTTCCAGATATGCCACAGACCTATGCAACTCTTCTGAGTGTGAGTGTGAAGTCTCCCTGTGAGGCCATTTCCACTCTCATGATGTCCAGCTCCCCAGCCTTGAAGACTGCCCAGAATAGAGGCAGTGATTGTCTACATGCCTGCGAATGTAGCCATGGGGATACTGCCCAAAGATGGGCACTTCCAGTGATGCACCACCACAACCACTTGCTGGATTGGTGCAGGTGTCCGCACCATCTCTGGAGAAGGTGGCGGTGGCAGCCAAGTAACTATCAGCCTCTTTGAAGTCATTGGACTTGTTTTCCAGGTAGAATTGTGTGTGCCACTGCTGGACATGCATCCTCATAGCCTCTGTCCTAGGGTACCGCCTTTTCCCCTTCTACTCTGACCCTGCTTGACCATTTTCCCATAACCCTCCACCATGCAGAGGACCTCATGCCCCTTCCTTAATGGTCTTGAACCTTGATGGTAAAAAGTCTGCATTGGCCAAGGCTGCAGTGTTGTGTGCTGCAGGACCGCAGGAGATGCTGGCCAGTTGATACATTGCATGTCACGCTATGTCCACCAACGTATTCTTTAACAACAGAGGATTGGACCCTCTGCGGCAAAGCCTGTGCAGGTCAAGGCCGCTGTGTTGTGTGCTGCAGGTGTTTGGTGATAAAGGGGTAGTGGCGCAAAGTGTGAGTATGATGTGCAGCCGTCAACCAGCAGCGACCAGAAGGGATAGCGGCGCAGAGTGCGAGTACGCTGCACAGTCATCAACCAGCAACATCTGTAATGTAAGTAAGGTGCGGGCAGTGAGAGCAGCCACTACTGCTCTCTACGAACTGCCCAGCCTTTTTGCGTACTTCCACCTATACACCTGACTTACTGTAACCTGTCTCTTTGCAACCCTAGGCGTCCCCTCCCTTGTGGTTAGCTGTACATTGGGCTGTTGTTTCTGGACACTACAACTCTGTGGGCTGGTGCTGTCCCACCCACCAGAGTCAGACCTGCCAGGGGGAACAGCGGCCGCTCGCAGATTTCTCACGGGAGCACCAGCACCATTGTTAATGGCACCCCTGTGTCCCCATTCCCATGGAGTCATATGGGATTCCATGGGATTGGGGACTAACAAAATTACTGGTGCCTCACTTCCCAGCCACCAGACTCAGAATAGCCCGGTGGCACCAAGAAGTCAGGCACTTGTAATTTTTTACAGTTCTGGCGGCAACCCGCCGGTAGCACCGGGGGGTTACCGCTGGACCCATAATGAGGCCCATTGTGTTTTCAGACTCCTTGCAGTGTCCCTAATCTGCTTTTGCTACCTGTTGTGTTCTACGTCTGCTCCGCGCCAAGGTTCCTACTCCTCTAAAATTGTTGCTACTGTATTACTGTATCCAGTAGGCTTTCTCCCACTTCTAGGTTCTGTAAGAGATTTTGTTTTATTGGGTTAAATTCGGGATTTGGCAGTATTTTCCTTACCGTAAAATCTTGGTGGTAAATTGGTGGTAAATTGGCCTTACACTTAGAGTGGGTTTGGTATTACTCTATTTTGGTGATTATATATTGTTAGCTTGTATTGGTGGTAATTTTAGTGGTGTCTTACTTCGTGGTATTTTCAGAATTACCTCATTTTTGTGGTATAGTGGTGAGCATGTTTTGTTTTTATACTACAACGCCATTGTAAACAAACCTTTCCTTTCTATTAGAATGTCTTCTAGTGGCCTATAGAGAGCCCCCAGACTTATGACACTTCAGAGAACCCAATGAGTCTATTCAAGATGCCACCTATAGTTTGTGGCTGGTAAAACTGGTTTATGTACATCCAGTAATCTATGTGCCTAATCTGGCACTCCTTCCTCTCCGCATGCAAGGAAGGAATCAATCATTACACTTACACACACCTTCCTACCTTGTAGATATTTACTTACCTGCTCTTGTTTGCTATTTTAACTACAGTGGTAAATTGGTAAATTCACTACTGCACTGATATAAACATCACCTCGGCGCTTCATATATATAAATGATTCACAGATGCATGAATGACACCAAATTCTCCGTTTTTTTTAGTCTGCACTTTGTATTACATGACAGTTACAAACCGCAAAACATCTTACCACATGCTATTTACAGCATTACCTGCAAGATATTAAAGAACAACAGAAACAAGCAAATATTTTGCAAACACAAATTTATGTTCTTAAACCTTGAACATAGAGAGAAAAATAAACATACCATTTTTTCTAACCTCCCTGCACTGCCAATAAATTCTAGCAACACACGTACATCATTCTGTTTTTTCCTCACTTAGCACTAATCTTACCAAGGCCAGTGAAATCTGAAGTCCCTGCACGACCATGCTGTCTTTGCAGACCCAGACTCAGTGCCAAACCCGCTTGTATGTGTGGGGAGCTGCCAGCTGATTATTTTCGTTGCCAGTGCTCAACCCACTTGGAGTTCAACAGATATGGCACCGTCCGTCTCCTGGTCCCAGCACAAACTGAGCTCTCCCTTCGCCTCATCCCTCAAGAAAACTCTAATTCAGCCCTCTGTTGACATGGCTTATCCACCTACAATCCCTACAAATCAGAACATCAAGAATGTGCCCTGTGCCATCCTTTGTTTTTCAAGACAATGAAAACTTCATTTGCAAAGCAACTGTTACTTTTTATTTCCTGCATTGTACATATTTCTGTTCTTCAAAGATGAAGAAAACACTATTGTGCACTTCCTAATGGAAAAATGAATTTCAAACAGCGCACCCAAAACATGGACTGTATTTCATTGTGCACAGAAGACTGCATTATAATGTTAGAGAAGTTGAAATTAGTACTTTAGCAAGGTTAGTACAACGTTAATTAGTTATGTATTCTAATGCAGTTTTCACACATGAAATATCCAATATAAAACTGTGCACCTCCTTATTTCAACCTGGCATTGCACCATGCTAAAACGTTTTTTTTTTGTTTACTAAGTATTCTGAAAACGTGCCTGCTGGCTGTTACTGGCTGTTACTAACCTAATGCCTGCAGTTTGAAAAACTGGGCCAGGCTGTATTTCTCTGCTGCACACTGTATGATGGCAATAAAATCCCATATATGTCCTTACACTTGGCCTGGCTGTATTTCTCTGCTGTATATTATATGTTGGCAATAAAATCCCATCATATTTCCTTAAACATTCCCTCCTTTTTCCAATAATTCTGGCTAACAAACCCACTATTGGAGGAAACCTTTTAAAATGTACATCTCTCGTTTTCCATCATCTGAATCACAATTGAAATAATAGCACCTTAATAAAATGAACATTTAAACATTTCATAACAAACCACTGCTTAATCATAAAGAAAGTAAAACAGATCCCAAATGGGCCCATGAGTCCTCATACACATGTGCATGGGCATGTATAACGAAATATTGTGCGCGTATGTTTCCACCCGAAGTGCCCACGTATGTTTGAATGTCTTCTCAATCATAGTATTTATATATGTGTGAAATCAACATTTCATACATGACAACAAAATAATAAAATAAAATAAACAGATAAAATAAATGACCAACATAACTAACTAAAACAAATAAATAAATGAACAAACTTGTGAGTCTCCATTACTCCCATTTTCTGTCACATAGGATAATGCTACGCTTCATTAGGAACGCTGCTGAATTAAGTTCAGCTCACTAATGTTCCCTTGATGACATTCACCATCTTCATGACCGCACTTCTGAGATGTCCTGATCACCAAACTTCCATTATATCATTCGGTGTAATTCTTTCATCCCGCGCTCTTGGGTGTTTTTCCATAGAAATCACCTCTTTTGGCATCCCAGTCTCTATGTCTTCACTTCCATACTTCGGTCCGGAGGCTATACTTGGGTCTCATCCCGTGGACTCCAGGACTCCATCATCTATCACGTCCTCCGGTCCTGCGACCTCTGACTCCAACCAATATGTTAGTTATTTCACTCTAAATCAAATAGAAAAGGAACAGATTAAGTGCATAGCACAATACCAATTTCACCCTTTCTATTACTTTGCCAAAAACAAAATGTGGCCCCAAAACATTATGATTTACTCTTCCGAATATCTGCAACTAAGAACATGTTAGAGAGAAAACAATAACATATACATTTCACATTTTATACATCAAAACAATTTTCATGCAGAACATTTTAGCACATTGTACCATAGTAAGTTAACCTGATTCAGCACCTTCCATCAATGTATATTACCGCACTTTTCCAAAATGTGGTACTTTCATTTGTATTTATCTCCGCACTAAACAATATATCCGTTTTTTTCATGGTGTGAGACATAATGAAATAGTCACTGCATTTTTCTTTTCCATGTAATCAGTGCACCTAACCTGTCTCTTCCTGCTCAAGTCTCCTGCCTTCGTGTTTAGGATGACAGGGCTTAATTTGGTTAACATGAACAAATTGTTCTGTCACCATTTAACCCTCTGTCTTTAATATCTCATAGCCTACCAGGGACACTTTATCCACTATCTAAAATGGATCTTGCCATGCCACCAGGAATTTTGAGTTTTTATGTTTACCTTTTCCAAAATTAAACTTATATACCCGATAACCTACTTTATACTCTTTCACAGATGTCTTTTTGTCATAATATGACTTTGCACTATCAGCAGCTCTTTCTAAATTTCGCTGCACAAATTCAAATGCATGTTGTAAATGCTTCCTCAGTTCTTCCATATATTTGTGAACTGTAGATGCACTCACAAGTGTCTGCTCATGTGTTCTGTATAATAAATGTTGCGGCAGTACCATTTTCCTTCCTGTTAACACCTCATGAAGACTGATACCTGTCGCTTTAGCAGGAGTCGATCTAATAGCCATCAATACCAGAGGTAATAGTAAACCCCAACTAGAACCTGCCTCTGCTATAATCTTCTTTAATATCTCCATGACAGACCTGTTGCAACATTCAACATTTCCAGAAGACGAGGGCCAAATTGCGATATGTAATTTCCTTTTTACTCCCAATATCTGCCACACCTTGCTCATTAAAGTGATTTACTAGCAATGTAGCTGCTGTTTATGCACTACAATCTGGTGCAGGAAAACATTCTTCCCATTTCGACATCAAACAAACCACTGTCAAAAGATAACGGTTTCCCCTTTTCGATCTCTTTACAGGCCCTATATAGTCAATTTGTAAATCTGACCATGGAAGAGTCAACCCTCTTTTCATCAATGGTGCTCTATGCATTGGGGAAGCAGATTTAAACTGTTCACATACCAGACACCCCTGGTATATAATTCCACATCTTGGAACATGTGTGGCCAATAAGCATAATCTTTCAGTATCTCTAAAGTCTTTTGTGAACCTCTGTGTCTTGCAGTTATTGCACCATGTCCATGGTGTAACATTAGCCCTCTGAATGAAAGAGGTACCACCCACTCTATCTGCACTGTTATGGATTCTCTGATCATCACACCATCCTGTAGTCTAATCTGTTTTTTATTCTTTAATAACACCCTCAACTCTTCTTTTCGTGTACTACTTTTTACCTTAAAGGATTTTGTTCTGGGTCCATCAAATAATTATAATAGATCCCCAATATTGGATGATCTTTTTGTGCCTTAATCAGATCTTGATCTGGTGTATCATAACTCCATTGCACTACAAGTTGTTCAACCTCTTTTGGAGCTTTAGAGCGTGTAACTGCATCTATTTGTATTTCACCAATTAAGTGTTCAATGGGCAACAACTCTCCCATAACAGCCCCAATCTTGGCCAATTGATCTGCTTTATCATTTCCCTCCTTATCCTCTCCTGGTGTTTTCAAATGTCCACGAATCTTCCTCCAGTATACTGTTAAATCATTCTCTGACACTAATTTGTCTATATCTTGTATCATTTTCCCATGTTTAAGGGATTTTTGTTATATGTGAGCATGCATCTTGCTTTCCAGCCAGGCAAATATTCTACAAAGCTATTTCGTGCATAATCAGAATCAGTCACCAGGACAATTTCACTGAATTTGTTATCCACTGCAGTAGTAATTGCTTTATAAATGGCTGCTAACTCTGCTACCTGGCTACTTCTAGCCCCAATTGTCATTCCTATACTAGGAATTTCCTCACATCTCAACCAGCCATTTCCTATCCCTGACACAACTGTTTATTGCTGTCATTTTCAATGTAAAAAGCACATCCATCAACATATACAGTTGGTCAATTCTTGCATGTATGTTCATCAAATGCTTTGTGTGGTGATTGTTCAAACTCCTGGAAACTGGACTCCACCTCTACTTCATCTGATACACATTCAGCTGCACAGTCATGTAAATCTGTTAACCCTTGAGCAATTGGGCTTGTGTTATTCTGGCTATATCTCACTTCTACAGGGAAGCCTTGCAATGCCAATGTCCATAAAGTAATTCTGGATTGAGCTAGATTGCCTGATCTAATCCTTTTACTCTGTAAAAACTGCAATGGTTGATGATTTGTCTCAATGATGACCTTCTCCCCTTGGACAATGGGATGGAAATGTTGCAATGCCCACACAGTGGTGGTCAGAAGAGCCTTTTCACTTTCACTGAATTTAATTTCAACCTGACAAAATGCCTTACTTGCATAAGCAATAGTTTCATGGTTCAAATCAAGTTTTTGAGATAACACTGCTGAGATACAATGCTCAATGAATCCTATTTCTATAAAGAAATCTTTGTTCATTATGGGATAAGCCTAGCATGGTGCCTGTATGAGGCATTCTTTCAATTTAGCAACTGCCTCAGATTGCTCCTTTTCCCATTTCCGGGGTGTATTCAGCTTCAATAGTTTAGTCAATGGTTGAGTGATTTCGGCATACTTTTCAATAAATGTCAATAATATCCTATCATTCCTAATACACTTTTTAAACCTTTCATGTTTCTAGGATCTTTTAATTTCTGTATGGCCTCCACCTTTTTCTTTTGTGGATTTTACCCATGTTCATGGCCTAGAAATTCACCTTTTTCTTGCACTATTGGGCTTTCTGTAAAGATACTTTGCCACCCACCTTTTGCAATTGGTCAAGTACATGCCTAATTTCATCAAAATTACTTTTTAAATTTTCATTTTTCATCAGCACATCATCTACATAAACTATGGTTCCTCTTTCTGCTGCATCCGGCATAGCTTTTGTCAAAAATATGTAAAATTCTCTTACACTATTGACATACCTAAATGGTGTTCTAGACCAAGCGTATTGATGAAAATGCAAATACATTCTGAATGTCCTCTGCCAATGGCACACACCAGTACCCAGATGTAAGATCTAATGTGGTAAATACCTTTGACCCATGCACTTGAGCAAGGCCTTGATCAATGAATGGCAGTGGCCATCTAGACACTGGCACTCTTTTATTTAATTCCCTCAGGTCTGCACACGGACGTCGACGCCATTGACCATTTGGCTTTAATACACCCAAAATAGGAGTGTTGGAGGTACTATGAATGGGTCTGATAATTCCCCTAGACTTCAAGTTTTTAATTATCTATGCCAATGACTCTAAGCATGCCAGTGGCAATCGATATTGGTGCACAAATACTGGATTTCTACCACACCCCTTTGGTAATGTGGCAACATGTAAATCAGTTAGGCCGCAATCATATGTGTGTTTGGCAAAAAATTTCCTTGAATTCCATAAATATTTTTCTCAATTAATTCTTATCCTCTTCGCTATCACAGGCATCTGATAACAGAATCTGCTCCTCTACCATTTTTGAAAATTCCAGAAATCCTCCAGTGGAGGTACTTCTGTGCTTTTTTCCAACTGTGTGGCTGTATCTCTCTGCAAAGCTGTCACTTTTAAATATTTTGGCATATCAGCCTCCATTTCAATGTGCTGATTTTCTGTATCATTTTCATTTAATTCAAATACTATACAATTCTCCTGGTGACAACACACTGTCTCATTGGAATCAGAAGGGTACACAGATTGAAACTTGAAGATCCCTTTGGGTTGGGAATCTAGATACTCTGGCAATACACCCTTTGCATCTCCATATCTCTCAGAGATATTTCCAATCACCATGTTATTGAAATCTGCAGCATAATGTGATTTTTGTATGGCCATTCATAGTAAGAAATTCTCTTCTAAATGAATATCTTGATATCCTTTATTATCCACCATAATTTTGACGGACCCCTCCCCAACATCTATCAATGGGGTATATTCATAATCCAGCCCTTGCTGTTTCATGGATTCATTCAAGCACACAAATGCATCAGAATCCTTCATTTACTGTCCATTCTTGCGCTTTAATGTTATAGCAACCTGCTTGGTGAATGCAGGAATATTAATATCCTTCTTCACCTGTAATGCAATTGCATATGGTACCAATTGTGCACACTTATAAGGCTTTCTTTTGTCTTCAAGCCGGGACCATATTTTTTGGTTAAGGAAATGTAACACCTTGCACATCCTGTGTATGATATCATTGCCCAAATAAAAATCATTTTGTGTCGCATTCACTATCCACACATTTTGGTAGATGGGTTTTTGTCCAACATTAATCTTTAGCATACACCTTCCTGCAATTCTATTTTCAAAACCTGTATTGTCCAAACCAGAGATGTATTGGTTTTTAATTCTAAATTTTGGGATCTCCTCCCTTTCCATTATTTTCTTCAGTAGTTTCTCATTAATAAAACTCCTTTCCTGTTCAAGCGCCAAAGTGGCTTTTATCATTTTAGAATGGCCATTTATGCCAATGTGAATCCATGGCTGCTCATCCTTCATAAGTATTTCGGCAAGGGTTGTGATGTGTTTTTCTGTGTCTGCTTTAGGAATTGTGTTCTGTTTGCACTTCTCTTTTAAATAGAAGTGCAATGTGTGTTCATCTATTTCAGTTTGCCATTTCTTCGTAGGGTCCAAATAAATCTGCACAGATTGCTTTTCTCTCTCATTTCCATTTTGTCCTGACACATCAAAATAATAGTGACACTAGGCACACAGCTATTCTGGAGGTACACCTCCACTGCATCATTCGATTTGACAACAGTATGGCATTCATTTACACTACTGTTTTGTGACTTTATTTTCTTAGACCTTAATGGTTTTTTGGTTAAAGACCACAGAACCCCATTTTCCCCATCAACAAGAGGAGACAAACTTTTCAGGTAATCTGTTCCCATCAAGAATGGAATTTCACAAATTGATGTGATCAATACTTCCTGTTTCATTCTGTGTTTTCCTATCTTTATGTCAACTTCGGTGACACCCTCGATAGGCACCTCCTCACTGTTAAAGTTATGTACCGGGCCTTCACTCTGTTTCACTTTGATCTGACTCTGTGGAGATCTCCCTTCATTGATACTTTTTACCAATTCTTTGGACACACTAGTGGCCTGTGCGCCTGTGTCAATTATGGCAAATGTATTGTACTTCTCTTCCAAAGCAATGGGAGCATAATATCTGTCTTCAACTTCTTCTAATACACACAAAAAGTGCAAATTCTTACTGATTTCAGGATTCACTTTTCTCAGACCCTTCTCACTCTTTGTTAAGCACATCGGTAAATGATGGACATCTTTCCCTCCTTTCTGTCCATTTTCATTTGAGAAATCTTTCTCATCTCCCCATATTCAGAGGTAATTTGGAGCGTGGCCACCGTTTACTCTTCCCTCTGGGTTTCATCAGAGTTCACACTACAATCCCCCAACTGAATATGCGTATAAACATCACCTGATAAGTTGTCATTTTCTAATTGTGGGCATTTGTGGATATTTGGCATGATGCCAGTCTTTTTATTTTCCTCAAAAATCTGTGGCTCAAAGAACTCTTCAGGTGATTGATCTGTACCCTTCTTTTTAGTACGTATTCTTCCTGCCTGTATTTTATTAGCATCTTGATTGTCTAGGGAGGGTGTTTTAACATCCACACCTACTCCCTGATCAATTATTTTATCCATGCATGAGTTGTCTTTCTTAAATCTGTCTCTTTGTTCCTTTGGAATTTCATGTTTTTCTCATTTTCCTTTTTCATTTGCACACATTTCCAACGTGTGATTCAACTCCAGGTTAAACCAAACTTCTTTTTTAGATGTATTTGCAATTTCTGCCTCATGTTCATTTGCAGGTATATTCGTTTTTAAATCATTAAATAGCTCAGAGTCATTATGCAAAACCGGATCAGGGAAATCTGACTTTTTATCATTGTAGGTGTCATGAATATTTAGTGACATATTATCAGAAGCCACCAGGTCACTTCTATGCCCTGCTGCCCCTTCCTTTGATGACTGTTTTTGAGCCGTACAGAGTTTTCCTATTTGTTCAGCCAACATTTTTACTGGGGCCTCGAGACGCTGGAATCTTTCCATCTCTCTAGAACCTTCTCTTTGCGGCCTATGCCGATATTGGTTATTTTCCCCCTTGTTAAATCTATTCTGGTATCTCTCAGGAGAGTGATTCCTATTTGAGTTGTTTCTGAACTCTTGATTCATGTGGGGCGGGGAGCAGTGTGTACCTATTGTTTGGTTGTAATCCCCTGGTGGCAGTGATTGATTGTATTGACGTGGAGCATAATTCATATTCTGCCTCATGTCCTATCTCTCATTTTGTGAGTTTTGTCCCCTATGCTGAGTCCCATTTTCAGTAAGTTGATCCACATACCGGGGTCTGTCCTGGTTACCATATATCATGGTGTTGGGTCAAATCTGCTCTGTGTCTCCACTGTCTGGTAGGGACCATTACTTCTTTGATCTTGGTTTTGTCTCTGATTATTGTTCATGCCTGACATGTCGGATCGGTATCCTACCCAGGGCCAGTCTCCTAAGTACCTAGGGCTAATGTAACTCTCCCTATTACTTGGATCATGTGACTGAAACATTGGTGCAGATGACAGCAACCTATGTGGAGAACCCCTCTGTTCGGGTGTCACATTATTTTTACCTGGACTTTGAGCAGACTCAAGTGACATTTTAGCTGACCTGATCTCCATTACTGTTGCCGAGGATTCTTTAGATTTTGATCTTGAGTCTTTCATTTTATCACTCTCTACACCCTGGCAGTAGAGCACTTCATATAGTTTTGTACTTTGGTGCACAATCCATTCATGTGACTTCTCACGATCAAATTCGCGGACTAACTGTGATACAATGTCTTTCTGCAAACCATAAAAATAGGCAGTTTTAAACTCATTGGGCCTCATTACACGATATGCGGTAACCATGTTGCTATTAGCGCCATGGTTGCCGCCGGTATTTTACCGTGTCCGCCTTGATGGATGGTGGAATTACCGCCCTACTCCAAGGTGAGCGGGGGCAGTAATTCCCCATTCCCATTTTTGCCCCATAGGGCTCAATGGGAATGGGGAAGGAGCTAATTATGGTACCTCAAATTGCGGTACCGTAATTAGCACCAAGGTCCCTTTGCGGGCCCGTTCCTTAACTGCTGCTAAAACCAGCCGTTGAGGTCGGGTCCGGCAAAGAGACCTCGTAGTAAGGCGGTAAGGGTTTACTGGTACCGGTGCCCTTACCGGTACTGGTAAACCCTTACCATATTCCGTGTAATGAGGCCCATTGAAATTGGGATCAAAAGATACATCAAAACGAGAAAAAGCCCTTTTTAAGTCATGCAGAATTGGTGAGGAGACATATTTGGCCCAGCTGTAATCATGTATGCAACTTTTTTTGCCTCTGTAATGACTGGAATGGAGAAAAATGATGTCTAATCTCGTTTTTAAATTCTGCCCATGTCATGTTCTGCTGTTCATTTAATCCCCTGATGATGCTCGCTGTGGGGGCATCCAGAGTTAGGTGAAAGTATTGTCTATATTGTCCCTTAGGTATGTGGAGGGCTTTAAATATATTGTGCACCACATCTAAGTGGTCCTCTATACAGCACTCCCCTCCTTTCTTGAATGGTTTGATCAGGGCCTTGATTGATTACATTATTTTGATAGGACTACTTGGCGCTATGTTTGGGATTGCACTACTTTGTGGTTCAATCCTTGTCTCAGGTGTATGGGATTGGTGGCAACCCCCAATACGTGTGACAAACCCCCCAAAGGCACTGCAACCGAGCTCAGATACCGGCACAGCCACTGGGGCACTATCTCCCCGTGTAGAAATGGAATTCACCTCAATCCCATTGAATGTGGTGCCCTGTCGCCTGTCTTGGGACCTGAAAGTGCATATCTGCTGTTCCAAATCCTTGCACTTTTTAAGGAGTCGATCTGCCTCCTTACGTAAATAATTGTTTTCATCACACATCTTATTAATCACATTTTGCATATCGCTCATTTGCATTTGACATTCATTAAACTCCAGGGGCCTCATTACGACCCTGGCACTAAGGGGTTAACAGCGCCATAAAAGGCTGCGGCGCCGTTAACCCCTTAGCGCCTAATTACGAGGTCCCTTTGCGGCTCCCGACCTTAACGGCTGGTCTGGACCAGCCGTTAAAGTAGGGACCCGCAAGGGACCTTGAAGGTAATTACGGTACCGCAATTTGCGGTACCGTAATTACCGCCTTCCCCATTCCCATTGAGCCCTATGGGGCAAAAATGGGAATGAAGAAGGGCCAATGGTGCATGGGGAATTACCGCCCCGCCAACCATGGAGTGGGGTGGTGATTCCCCATTGCACCATGGCGGACTCGTTACAATACCGGCAGCAACCATGGTGCTAATAGCACCATTGTTTACCGCCGGTGTTGTAATGTGGGCCCATGTCTCGCTTGTCTCTTTCTTGAAACATTTTAGCTATCTCTTGTTCGACATTCTGAAGCTCACCTTCTTTCTCTAAATTTTCTTTTTGTAAAATTTGTATTTCCAAAATAGCCCCGTCTTTATCTTGTCTAATGTGACCTACCAATCCTTTCAGGTGTTTTAATTCTTGCTCACTGTCCTCAAATTGTTTTTTTTCCTTTGAGACAATTGAGTTTCAAATTCTTTACACTTTGACTGCATGTCCTTTTGACATACCTCCAGTTCTGCTCTTAACTTTTTCTCCTGTTCACTAGCTCCATCTAATTCAACTTTTAGTCTGCTAATTAGTTTGGCATCATTTTCTTGCATTCGCAGAGACCTAATTAAAATGAACCACGTTTTGGCACATAGCCGTATCAGACAATATTTCTCTGCAGATTTATCAGCGGCATTTAATAATCTCACAAGACAGACCTGAATTATGCTACCTTCTTCAAAAATATCGTCCAATGGTTCTTTCTGAACTTCCCCATAGATACGGTCATGCCACTCTATGGCATTATTTGACGACCATGTTCCATGTGCATATAATTTTGCCTCCAGATATTGCACCAACTCTGGGAATGTGGCATCCATTTGAGACATCCTGATATTCACTTTCAGTGTCACACTGCTCTCACAAAATGAGTTCCCTTTAATGCACGTATGGTAGTGTTAGACACACCTGCCACGCCCAGTCGATGCTGTACAGTCTATTTTAGCAGCCAACGCACCATTTCTGTAAGAGATTTTGTCTTATTGGGGTAAATTTGGGATTTGGCGGTATTTTCCTTACCACAAATCTTGGTGGTAAATTGGCAGTAAATTGGCCTTACACTTAGAGTGGGTTTGAAATCACTCTATTTTGGTGACTATATATTGTTAGCTTGTATTGGTGGTAATTTTAGTGGTGTCTTAATTCATGGTATTTTCAGAATTACCTCATTTTTGTGGTATAGTGGTGAGCATGTTTTTTTATACTACAACCCCATCATAAACAAACCTTTCCTTTCTATTAGAATGTATTCTAGTCACCTGTAGAGAGCCCCCAGACTTATGACACTTCAGAGAATCCATTGAGTGTATTGAAGACGCCACCTATGGTTTTTGGCTGGTATTACTGGTTTATGTGCATCAATTAATCTATGTGCCTAATCTAGCACGCCTTCCCCTCCGCATGCAAGGAAGGAATCACTCATTACACTTACACACACCTTCCTACCTTGTAGATATTTATTTACTTGCTCTTGTTTGCTATTTTAACTACAGTGGTAAATTGGTAAATGCACTACTGCACTGAAATAAACATTACCTCTGTGCTTCATATATATAAATGATTCACAGATGCATGAATGGCACCAAATTCTCATTTTTTTTTATCTGCACTTTGTATTACATGACAGTTACAAACCGCAAAACATCTTACCACATGACATTTACAGCATCACCTGCAAGATATAAAAGAACAACAGAAACAAGCAAATATTTTTGCAAACACAAATTTATGTTCTTACACCTTGAACATAGAGAGAGAAAAATAAAGATACAATTTTTTCTAACCTCCCTGCACTGCCAATAAATTCTAGCAACACACGTACATCATTCTGTTTTTTCCTCACTTGGCACTAATCCTACCAAGGCCAGTGAAATCTGAAGTCCCTGCAGGACCTTGCTGTCTTCGCAGACTCAGAATCAGTGCCAAACCCCCTCGTATGTGCGGGAGCTGCCAGCTGATTATTTTCGTAGCCAGCGCTCAACCCACTTGGAGTTCAACAGATATGGCACCGTCTGTCTCCTGGTCCCAGCACAAACTGAACTCTCCCTTCTCTTCATTCCTCAAGAATTTTGTAATTTAGCCCTCTGTTGACGTGGCTTATCCACCTACAATCCCTACCAATCAGAACAACAAGAATCTGCCCTGTGCCAGCCAAAGCAACTGTTTCTTCTCATTTCCTGCTTTAACATATTTCCACAAGATGAAGAAAACGCTAGTGTGCACTTCCTCATGGAAAAATGAATTTCAAACAGCTCACCCAAAACATGGACTGTATTTCATTGTGCACAGAAGACTGCATTATAATGTTAGAGAAGTTGAAATTAGTACTTTAGTAAGGTTAGTACAAGGTTAATCAGTTATGTATTTTAATGCAGTTTTTACACATGAAACATCCAATATAAAATTGTGCACCTCCTTATTTTAACCTGGCAGCTCACCATGCTAAAATGTATTTTTTTTTTTACTAAGTATTCTGAAAGCTTGCCTGCTGGCTGTTACTGGCTGTTACAGACGTAATGCCTGCAGTTTGAAAAACTGGGCCTGGGTGTATTTCTCTGCTGCACACTGTATGCTGGCAATAGAATCTAACATATGTCCTTACACTGGGCCTGGCTGTATTTCTCTGCTGTATATTATATGTTGGCAATAAAATCCCATCATATTTCCTTACAGTTCCCACCCCTTTGCTGTTACCGTTGTTACTATGCCTCTTCTGTTCCACGAGGCACTCTCCCATTCTCTAGGTCCCCGTTCCACTGCGATTACTGCTGTTACTGTGTCTCTCCTGTTCCACTAGGCTCTCTCCCACTCTCTATGTCTCCATTTGAAGATGGCCACCACCTTCTTCGCAATCTGAGATGGCCCGGACTCCCTTCTCACTCGGCTCTCTCCTCATGACTGGCTCATTCTAACTTCATTAGACCTATCGGGGACCTGCAGGCTTTAGCTGGCCCCCTGCTCAAAGGCCCACATCTAAGGCCCTGTCTGTTCCTGTCAGTGCCTTGCCTTGCTCTGGGCCAACTTCCCAGAATCTTTCAGTTAAAAATTTCTGCAATGTTCTATTTACACTCAACGACACTCTCAACTGTGTCATCGCTAAGCGTTTCTTCATGTGAGTACTGCAAATCAGTTTCTGCCTCGACGCCACAGAACTCATTTCATCTGCCTCTCAAGTCATCAACCTTGCAGATGCCCCTTGCTCTGTTGTGACTCTCCATTCTGACCCACTCTCTTTGACTCATTCCCACTGATTCTAACTACTGCATTGCTGTGCCCCACTTCCTGTGCCATTCCTCAATTACTGTCTGTGTTTGCTTGAAAATCGTTCTTAGCTGTGCCGCTTTCCCCCGTTGAAAGTAGCTGTTTGCTTGAAAATTGTTCTTAGCTGTGCCTCCTTCCCCCATTGAAAGTAGCTGTTTGCCTGAAAATTGTTTTTAGCTGTACCTGTTGCTGTGCTGAAATTACCAGTTTGCCTGAAATTCATTTTTCACTGTGCCGCCTTCTGGAATTAGAAGTAGTTTGTGGGAAAAATCGCTTTTAGCTGTGCTTCGTTTCTGCATCTGAAAGTAGCTATTTGCTTAAAAATCATTTTTAGCTGTACCTGTTGCTGCGCTGAAAGTACCTGTTTGCCTGAAAATCATCTTTAGCTGTGCCTCTTTCCTGCATTGGAAGCAGCTGCTTGTGTGAAAATCATTTTTGCTGGGTACACCACTGTTACTTACTACCTTTTTACATACAACATTTGCTGCTGAGTTCATCCTGCATTAACGTCCTGCATGTCCTACCTTTGCACTGCCCTTCCCCCTCCCATGTGCCTCAGTACATCAGACTGGTAAGTGTCCTCCTCACTATTGCAGATAGCTTTGTCACTATCCACCTCTCATATCTTCTCTAACTGCTTCTCTATTTCCTATCCCTCGCCTATCACTAAATCCCGTCCGTAAGAAATTTAAGAAGGACATACTGAGCTCCAACCCAGGCCTTCCTATTGGCGACACCTATCTCATGGCTTCCGCCAGAGAGACTCTCACAGGCATCCTCTTTTTTGTTACCTACCCAGACCTATGGACCCCGTACATGGTCGCCTTTCTCTCTCCTAACGCCACTTCTCTCATTTTTTATTTTTATTTAATTATACTGTTATAGCCATATACATAGAAAAACACACATAAACCAATTAGTGACTTTTAACACTTACAACGTTCAAATATGATAACATTCATACGGAAATAGTGAATAGAGTAATACAAAACAAACAGACAAAACCCCAGTGCATTCTTAACTAACCAAAAAAAGAAAAAAAGACGGATAAAAACAAGAACATCTCTTCTGGGGTAACAATGAATAACAGAGTAAAAGGAATAACAGAAAAAGAGCAACAAGATAAAATAGATATAGCACACAAAAGAACATATCCAATAGTAGCCAAATCTACAATTCACAATTAATTCAGTTAGAAGCACCATTATATTTTCTAATTTTGAGTCTCTTCCCCCTAAATCTAACTCTTTTAACACGGCAACTACTTCAAAAGTTAGAAAGGTTTCATTGCCTGATGATAATCTGTCCTAGAAAATATCTGAATTCAACCACCTCACATCATGGACAAATTTATGAAGACTTGCCACTCTTAGATCCCACGTACCTGGACATTTTGAAAGTAGTTGATAAAGTGACTGATTTACCATGTCATCACACTTATTACAGATAGCAGTAGGATACTCCTCTCTGTTTCTAATTGAGAGGAATTCCCGCGTAGGAAGTAGGTCAATCTAAATCTCAGAGAAACTGATCTGATCACTGAGTCAGATGATTTATTTAGATATTGGGGCAAAAATGATCTCAGTTTATCGGTTTTAGTATGCGATGCTGATAACTTTGCCAGCCTCGTTTTGTCAATTGTTCTAATCCAATCTGCACGTTGTACAGATTTTCAGGGTAATTCATGGAATTAATGTGCGCTGAAAATGGGGGCACAAGCGTGAAAATCGCAGCGCACGCGTGCAAAAGCCACGCATGCAGCCGTTTGTCGATTCATGGAAGGCGCTGCACGTGGCTTACCTGAGATGTGCGCTGAATCCGCATGTGGCGCACACGTCATTCTGACATCCCGAAGGATGTGCGTGAGAAGGCCAGTGAAGGTGCACACAGGGCGGTGCAGACACCTAAAAAGGGGGCTGAACAGGCGGAATGGGGAACAACGCGTGAAAATGTGGGCGTTACAGGGGAAGTACTGCTGCTAAATCCTCGCAACGCCCACACACACACTAACAACAAGTATTCATGGAATCGAACTGGGGAAACCCGCACAACACAAAAGACGCGCTAATCTGGAAACACGTACGCCAGGTGTAAGCAGGCGTAAGCGCCCCTGTGCAACATAAAAGTGCACGCAAACAACAAACAAGCTCATACGCTACGATGAATATACCGTTCCTCGCAGCAGTGGTCGTGGGACACCGCAGGAGGAGGAGGATAGCCAGGCTCCACATTTTTTTCCCAGGACCAGCCTTTTTGGGATGCCTGATGACCAGGTCTATGGCAGGTACAGGTTTCCACCCCATATCATCCTAGAACTGGTTGCTGGGTGGGAGGATGACCTCACATCACCCACCCTGTGCTCCCAAGCACTGAGTCCCTTGCAAAGGGGGCTCAATGTACTGCATTTCTTGGCTACTGGGTCATTTCAACGGACAAGTGCCATAGTTGGGGGTGTCGCACAGGCCACCAGTCACGCTGCCTACACCAGGTGTTGGCGATCATGACTGCACGCCCCTCAGTCCGCAGGTGCATATACATGCCCAGAACACCCGCAGAAAGGCAGGCCGTGGTCCAGGACTTTTACGGGTTTGCACACTTTCCCAAAGTGCTAGGTGCCATTGATTGCACACATGTGGCTCTACGTCCTCCTAGGGCCACTGAGCACATTTATCACAACCGCAAGCACTGGCATTCCATCAACATGCAGGCTGTATGTGGTGCCAAGGGAATCATCACCTCTGTATCTGCCAACTATCCGGGGTTCAGCCATGATAGTGTTATATTCATAACGTCACCCTTAAACCGGGACCTGGAAGCTTGGAGGCATGGTGACACATGGCTCATTGGTGAGTACAAATGCCTCTACACATGCATGCATGTCAGACACAGAGAAATGGCAAATCCCAGCTAATGACAACCATTATCACCTCCCCAGGGGACAGTGCCTACCCTCTGAGCACCTACATGATGACGCCAATACAGAACCCCACCACACCACCCGAGGTAAGATACAACGCAGCCCATACAGCAACCCGGGGCATAGTGGAGCGCACATTTGGAGTGCTGAAGTCACGTTTCCGCTCCCTTCACCGTACTGGCGGCCAGCTGCTATATGCGCCCCCAGTAGTGTGAGGATTATAGTGGCAGCATGTTTCCCGCACAATGTTGCATCCGGGCGGGGCATGCCGGTGGGCATGGTGATGCCCCTACATCCTCAACCACATCCTCAACTCTACACCTGTATTCAGATGTTAGCATATAGCACACTCTAGTCATAAGTGTCTCTTTGTATCATATGCTTGCTCACATAGCACTACAAATCTTTCTGCCTTTTCAAATGTTACTGTACCCAGATGCTTGCACATTCCAGTCTTGAGTGTTTTTGGCCTTCTTCACCAAAATTGAATCTAGAGGCTAGCACACCCCAGGTTTAGTATGTCAGAATTGTCTATGCATTCTATACTATAACTGTATTCAGATATTAGCACAGCATATTCTAATCATAAGTGTTTCTGGCCTTCAGCACTAAAATTGAACTCAGATACTAGCACATAGCACACTCTACGTACAGCACGGAAGTGTACCCTGCCGGCCATACTGAAATAATACCTAGTTGTTAATACATAGTATGAGTCCGGCATTGTCTGAAAATGCCTCCTGCCTGCTTTACTAAATTAGCGCAGACCCTACTATTCACCCTTGCTATCCTCCCCATTATGGCCTCTACTATTAAAACAAGTCCTCCTAAGGATAGAAACTTGAGACTTAGGTCTAGACTGCCCTGCATTTATGAACCTAAAAGAAACCAACCCAACAATGCTAATAGACGTACTACCACCCAGCCAAAGAACTCTCTTCCCACACCAACGCAGACTACCAATACTTATGCTCAAACCCCCACCAAGAATCATATAATCCAAAATACCCTCTCACCTAAAACATCTCTAATAGCCAAACCTAACAGTTCTTTAATGTTAACAGGGTCCCTCATCAATGCCAGGTCAGTGGTAGCCCATGCTACTGAAATTGCAGAATCCTAAACAATGATAACTTGGACCTATTGGCCATAACTGAGACCTGGCTTCATGAGGCTGAAGGGCCGACTCTCATGTTAGCGGTGCATGACAGCTACCAGATCCTTAGAGCAGACCGACCGAATACCAGAGGCGGTGGCCTAGCCATCATCTTCAAAATGACCCTTCCCATTAGACTGGCCACTGCAGCACACTACTCATCCTGTGAAATACTCACTGCCAATCTGCCACTCTCCAATAACCGTACTCTAACAATCCACTCGATATATAGACCTCCTGGGCCACTAGGCACCTTTGAGGACGACTTAACCAGTCTTATCAGCAACACCACACAAAAGACTACTCTCAAACATTACTGATGGGAGACTTTAATCTTGGATTTAATGATACAGACAACAAACATGCTGAATCAATTGCAGCTTTGCTAAATGACCATGGTCTTACTCAAAAAGTAATCTCCCCAACTCACATTAAAGGAAGAACCATTGACTGGATATCTGAACTAAACTGCAATATTAACATCACCAATATTGTCCCACAACCATGGACAGATCACAACTTAATAACCTTCTCCACCACATTAGATCTTCTCAGCCCTAAAACGAACAACATGGTACCCTCTCTCCCGACCAGAAGCAAGAAGGATATTACGGCTGTAAAACGTACCCCTCTCCTCCTTCCGGCTATCTCTAGACTCGAAAGTAACAACCCTGACACTCTAGTAAATACCTTCAATAATCCTATGACCAAGGCACTGGACATGATCGCCCCTATCAAACTGCGTAAAGCTAGGCAGGAAGCACACTTGAGTGCCTGGTTTACTCCCCAACTAAAATCTTTAAGATTACAAAAAAGAAAACTCCATTCCATTTGGCGCCACTCCATTTCGGAAAAATAACAAAATCAAGCTAACTGAATTTGCCAAAATTTACAAAAAAGAAATAACCAAAACTAAAATGAACCCTTTCAATGACAGGATTGCGAAAGCCAACTCTAACACTAAAGAACAATTCTCCATCCTCCGCGAACTGGAATCACCAATCCAACCGGTAGACAATGCCCCCAAGGACACAGTATGGTGTACCAACATACAAAATGCTCTTTCAAACAAAATCTCCTCTCTCCAATGCAAAATTGCAAACAAAAAGGCCACGCTGCCACCATCTGATCAACAAATAACTCAACCCTTGGAGACCAGGATAACTACACCCTTTAGATTTAAGACTATCTCCATAATTGACACAAAATAATACTATCCCTTAAACCTTCAAACTGTAAGGTCGACACTTGCGCAGCACAAATAATAAAGGATGCAGCTAGGGACCTAGCCTCCTTTATCTCCAAGCTTATAAACTCCTCCTTTAATTCAAATATGGTACCTACCAATCTCAAAGACTCCTGGGTTCTCCCCTTACTCAAAAAACAAACCTTGGACCCTACTATCCCTACCAACTACAGGCTGATCACCACCGTGCCATTTCTACTTAAAATCCTAGATAGAGCTACCTATATACAAATCCAGGACTACCTGGAAGCTAACTACCTACTTGGCTCGCGGCAATCTGGCTTCCGCCCCCTCCATGGCACAGAAACAGCTCTGCTAGACCTTAAGACACAAATTGAAGAACTAAAGGATGATGGAAAAACAGCGCTGCTACTCCTACTGGACTTGTCGGCAGCTTTCGACTTGGTGGATCATGCAGTCTTATGCAACCACCTTAGATCTGCCGTCAACTTCACCGGAGATGCTATAGCTTGGGTCCAATACTTCTTAGCTAACCGTACTAAGAGAGTCTTCTCCACCTCAGCCTCCACTGTCCCCATTAAAATAAACTTCGGGGTTCCACAGGGATCCTGTGTCTCCCCTACCATGTACAACATTTTCACCAAGCCTCTGTTTGACAGGTTGGACAGACTGGGTGTCACAAACACTAACTATGCAGACTACACCCAGATCCTCATACCCCTTTCGGGCAACTTCGAGGCAGACTCAGCCTCGGTAAACAAGATCTACACCCTCATTCAGGCATGGATGGCATCCCATGGCCTCTGCCTGAATGACGATAAAACAGAGATACTAATCCTAGGTTCTCAAGCCAACATTCAAAAACTTAGCCCAAACTACGCACCTTTCAACATTGATAACAACTCTATCAAGGTGATGTCTGTGGTTAAAACTCTACGATTCTACTTGGACTCCTCTCTCACACTTAAAAAGCAAGTTAACTCCCTTGCCTCCTCTACAACTTACACTTGCAAACTAATCCGAGCATCCAGACCGTATCTCTCTAGTGCTAGCTGCATCACACTAGCCAATGCTCTTATCATGTTGAGATTAGACTATTGCAATGCCGTGTACTCAGGAGCTAACAAATATATCATAGATACATTTCAAAGACTGCAGAATAATGTGCTAAGAGCAGCACTGGACATCCCCTACAGGGAGCACATTAGTAAATTCAGGAAAGAGGTTAACTGGCTGAAAATAACGGATAGAATCCTCCTCAAAACATCTTCCCTCACCTCCAAATGCCTGAACAACCTAGAACCTCCTTATTTAGTGGAAAAAATCAAAAGAAGAATAGCTACCCGCCCTACGAGATCTGCTAACACATTCATGTTGGAGATCCCTAGGTTCAAACGATCAACAGCGGGAGCAACCAGCTTCCCTGTTAAAGCTGCGCAATGCTGGAATAAGCTACCACTTGACCTAAGATGAGAATAACCGTACCCCAAATTTAGACATATGGTACTCAAATGGTTGCATACTAACAACACCTAACCTGACTTATACCTCTCCTACAACTCCTGGCCCTTACCTGACCTTTGCTTCCACTGAATGACACGGTACTTCAGACAATTGTGCACGTATGGTTATCTACTATGTTATATATGCATGCACTACAGATGTATGATGTTGTATATGTGAATGGTTGTATTGGTGCACATATACATGTCGATGTTCTCTTGGCTCACCAAGGCTATGCTCTGTACTTATATGTGTTTATGCCTCCGTTGGATTTATTTGTGCTACGTATTGTAACTAAGCTATAAGACTTCTTGTGTACTGCTGCGCCCGGCTACCTAAG
Source organism: Ambystoma mexicanum (assembly GCF_040938575.1). NCBI lineage: Eukaryota > Metazoa > Chordata > Amphibia > Caudata > Ambystomatidae > Ambystoma > Ambystoma mexicanum. The sequence goes on from NC_090934.1 coordinate 721,635,166, forward strand.
GGTTTGGTGCGCATTACTAAATAAATAAACAAACAAACCACTTGCACGCCCGCTGTGCATTGGAGGAGAAAGGGCACGCGGTGAAGCAGCCTGTACCCAGCTTGTGGCAACTTTTTTCACCTAAAATCCCACCCCTACGGAATGCACACAGGCCTGGCACATACCAGCTGACAATTGATGATGACAAAAGGGACAATCAATTGACACAACCATACCACCCTGAGATTGTTTCCCTGGAAGTGCTACATTGTGTGCATTCCTAGCTACTTAAACAGACCCATTGCTGTGTCAGTAAAAGGCACACATTCATGCTGCATGAAGGACTACCCCTTGTAAAACATCACACCCAAATACTGGTATGTCACCCAACTCCTCCCAAACCCCATCTCACCCGCCCAAGACACCATGGTTTGGCATGCAATGTGAAATCAACCAAATGAATGCACAAAACATGACACAACTGTCATAAAGTGCACCATCACAAATAGAAACAGGCCACAGACGATTCCCTCTCACCAATGAAAAATAAACAGCACACATGAACATATACTTACCAGCATGACAAACCATGAATACAGGACCCAACTGTGGCAACGTCTGACAGTAACCAAACACAATAGTGCAAGTGTCACAACCTGACAAAGGCAGCACATCAACCCCTTCCATCTCCAGTGTGTTGCTGGTAGGTAAATGTGGCAGGCTACTGCACACAACATGAACTGCATCTGCAATGGAGACAGGCAAGGTAAGACATGAAGAAGCAACATGCAAATATTTATAATGAGCAATATGGAATGCAATATACAAATCAACCATGCAGTGGAGAAATCATCAGTAATCCCCACTAGGGGTGTATACACAGTTTGGACTACAGACTGGACACACAACTGATGGAAGCCCAATGCCTCTGTGCAAGTTACTGTCACATGGTGCCACCCTTGCGAGCCCATGGAAAGGGGAAGCAGGAATTGCATATGTGTCTGGAATCCAAGCTTCAAACACAAACACAAGACAAGCCAGCATGGGCCCAGCTGGAACACACAGTGGATTCCTACTGGTGCCACACAAAGGAACACATTGTAACATGAATGCACAATAGACAAAAAAATAAAAAAAATAAAAGTAAAATAAAAAATAGCCATGGGTCGACCAGGGGGGGAGACCACCCAGGAGGGAGGAGGTGCAGGGTGTACCCCAACACCCACATGCGTGGGAGAACTGCCGTCGCTGTCGTCACCCTTTGGTGCTACATTAGAAGATGTGCGTAGTATCGGAGGCAGACCACGCAAAGCCCTGGCATGCTCCTCCATGGCATCAAGCATGCAGGTGTGAAAGGTTTGGTTCTGCAGGATGATGGTCTAGAGATCCCCATGCAGCACCTCACGGGTAGCACGGACCTCTACCTGCAAGGCCTCACGTGATGCCCAGATCTCCTCACGGGTTGCCTGGAGCTCAGCTGAGATTGTGTGTGTTAGCTGCTCTAGCTGCTGTTCTGACTTTGTACTCTGGGACACCTCAAGTGCAACCAGAGTAGATCTGAGGGAGCTGTTTTTGTCCCTCAGGGCATCCCTGTGGGCCCGTGCCTCTGCAGATATGGCTGTGCGCAGAGTCTCCAGTTCAGCCCATTGGTCCCTGTTGGCGGCCAACATGTCCTCCCTGTGTGAGTGACACGTGGACTCTGTTGCCTGCTGCTGGAGCTCCACTTGCCTTTGGGGGGGAGAATGGAAGTGGCCACCCTATCCACGGCCTGAGTCATCATCTCACATGATGCCCCCTGTTGTGCTGTAATTGCATAAATGGAGTTCTCCTACACAGTATTGCCCGGTGGCGCATGAATACCACATTGCCGGACATGACACCTGTTGGCCCCAAGGTTATGTGCACCTTGCTGTGCTGGCACTGCCTGAGGCTGCAGGAACAGGAGCAAATTTTCTGGAGTGTGAACTTGCATCCGTAACCGCCACAGGTGGACATTCCAACACTGAATGTGCCATTGAGGGGTCTACCCCCAGTGCAGGTGCATTGGACAGAACAGCATCCCTGCCAAAAACACTCACCTACGATGGGACATTTGTCTCAATGTCTGATTCAGCACCTGAGCTATAGAGATCATTGGAGGTGTACCCAGAGACACCCGTGGAAAGGATGGTCTGTAGGACTAATGTATTTCCGTGCACCACCACCCCTTGTCCTCCAGTGGTGCTTGGTTGGGGCTCTGAATACTCCTGCCCCTGTGCCATCTCCTCCTCCTCCACAGCATCTAGTGCCTCATCACCTGCACAGAATGAAAAGAAAAGTAATGAAGACACACATGAACAACATAGCCGACACACATAGGCATCACAATGTACACATCCAATACAGACATGTCACATGACACAAACTCAGCCTGCATGCAGTGGCAATGAAGTGGAAGGGGACCCTGAAAGCAGACACTGATGACTCCAAAATGGAAAAGCAACACATGTGCTGCATGCTGCATAGCATCTGCATCACACATTAGCCTGTGAGTGGCATGGACCATCCACAAACATGACACATGCCAGTACACAGATGGCACGTAGCATAGCCAAGCCAGAACTGACAAGGACACCCAGATGGGAGTTAATCACTACTATCCCCCATCCATGTCAAAGGCATTTCATCAAACAGAACATGCAAAAGAGTATGACAAAACACACATGTGTCACACGCTGCAACAACGCAAGTGTGTTGAAATACAGTGATGGGAGGCACATGGATACATCAATGGTGGATCACTTGGACATTGCACAAGTCAATTCTCATGTTGAACATTCAAACAAGGCTCAGAAGTGATGGAGTACAGTGCATGTGTAGCTGCACAGCAGTCAATCAGCCTGATTGATGAAATCATTTGTGTAAAAAATGAACATTTGTGGGGCTTTCTGGGGGAAAATCCCTGTCAAAGGTATGGTGATTTTGGGGCAGGACGGCACACAAATGTGCGTTTATCATGCAAATTATTTCATCAATTAGGTAGAATAAAGAGAAAAACTGTATTAACAATGTCGTGGCATGATGGCATTTTAAGGGCAAGTGCAGTCATTAAGTGCAAAGTGTTTGCAGCGGTCAGTAGGGATACAGTGAACACCAAACCCAAGGGTGGAGGATGGTTTGGAGGCACTACATGGGTCACATATAGCAGTTATCACTACACAGCCTGACCTGGCACTCAATCAGAACACATCACCCAGGCAACATACAAATGGCCTGGACACACACGCATGGGCACTCACCGGACATTGTCTCAAGATCTGGTAGGTCTTGCATGCCTTTGATCTGATCCTCTGCGATGAACCCTCCTGAGATTGCCTCATGTTCTGTGAGTTCATCCTTCTCAGATGGTGATCCACTGGCAGTCACCAGAGTAGAGGCGTAATTGGAAGCCAGCTTGTTTTTTGCTCAGCGTTTGAGTTCATTCCAACGCTTTGAGCAATCATCAGCTGTGCGCTTCACAAATCTAAGGGAACTAATCTGGTCCGCAATGCACTGCCAGTGGGCCCTATGCTGAGCAGTCATAGTCTTACACCCTGCCGTCACCAGCATGTCGCGGCCATGTGCCGACACATAGCCCACAAGTGCGTCTAGTTCCACATCATTGAAACTCCACTTCCATGATGTGCCGGAGGGACGAGTCGTGTCTGGGGTCCCAGCCTGTTCTGCAAAAGCACGCTTCTTCCTCTTGAGAGGTGGTGCGGACCCCGAGTGGCTTACGCTGCTCTGGTCTTTAGGGGCTGAAGCGCAGGTAGACTGGCCACTGAAAGCAGGCAATGGCACGATGACCAAAGGTCTCACTGCAGGCATTGGCTGCTGGGTGCTGTTGCCAGGACCAAGTGGCACAACTGCCTTGGTGTGAGGGTCCGGGACCAACACTGTCTCAGCTGGGTGACTCAGAGCAGGGATGGAGTGAGCTGCAGCTGCCCCTGCAGCCTCCTCACCCTGGCTACTTGGGGCAGCAGATGACATTGCTGCCCCAGATCCACGTGGCCTAGCGACAGCAACTTTCACCGCCATAGGTGGCTTGGACTTTGTGAAACAGAAGTCGGCCTTTGAGTCATCCCGTGCCAGTTCAGTGACCAATCTGGGCCGGGTTAGCAGGGCCTGTACTGGGATGGTGTCAGCTGCATCACCCTGACCCACTGGAGGGGGTATAGGTGTCCCGGAATGGTCCTGGACACACTGCCCTCTTGGGCCACCTTGCCCATCTTGGCCACCCTGCTCATCCTGTCCACGTCCCCTACCACGGCCACCTCTTGGAGGTCGGCCACCTTTGCCTCCCTTACTACTTGGCCGCCTCCCAACCATGGCACTGATGTTCTTGTGCGAATGGGAGGTGCAGAAAACAATTGTCCTGGGCAATTGGGGTGAAGGAGGCAGGGTACTAGATGGAAAACGTACCCCTGTGCTCTTTCAAGGCTGCCTGTGATCCCTGGGAGAAAATGACGGGTCACGCAATGCTCAGGCACCCCAAAAACAAAAAGAAACATGCACGCGACTCCTTGGTAGCCCACATGCATGGAATGAAGGACCCACGGTACGCTGTGGCACCCAGAAACACAAAAAATGCATATGCGTGGTACACGCAGGCTACAATGACCTCTGAATGGGTACACGACACACAGGGGCAACCACAGTGGAAAAATACGTGCGCGACTCACCATCTACCTGGAAAATGAACGTGAAAAAAACACGCGTGAGCGCATTGGCAACACGCCTGCCAAAAGAAGAATTGAGCTCTGCCTCAGTAAACAAGGAGTACGCACTGTAACCATTGTAAAGTGTGAACCAACAAGCAGTACAAGAATCACCCGCTCACTCTCCACAAAAAGCACGTACAAGAAAATGGCGTCCTACGCGGACCTTTAACGCCTGTCCACAGAAATGCCTATGCGTGCCACGTCACTTACGTGCTTACGCGCTAAGGGCCTTTCCTCAAATTACACGCATTCGCACACGGACGTGCTGTTTTTGCACGTGTGGATTCACTATGCACCTGTGCCGAGGGAAACGCCTGCGTGCATCACGTCACTTATGCGCTTATGCGCTAAGGCCCTTTTCTCAAATTACACGCTGAAGGGCTGTTTTTTCACATGCGGATTCACTCTGCATCAAGCTGGCCGCGCGACAACACATGGAAGACACGCCCAGAAGGCCATTTTCCTGCCCCCCAGAGGCATGAGCCGCCTCCCACAAGCCATCTGCTGCTGCCTGCCTGCCTGCTGACCACGTGCCCTGCTATTTGTTGCTTGCACATCACCCATCTGCAGGGGTCCAGTTGCTGTGACCACTCCTGCTGGAACAGAAGACTCCCGACTGCTGTTCCATCGCTCCACAGCCCAGCCCCAGGACCCAGTTGCCCAACCACACCTGCCTCAGTGGTTGCCATGTCGGGGCAAACACCATCTGAGACCACTGGCAACCTCCAGCCAGAGAGGCAGAGGGCTGTCAGCTTCTCAGCCAGAGAAGTTGGCATCCTGGTGGAGCAAGTCCTGGGGCATTATGATGCCCTCTTCAGACGTCTGTGCACCGACAAGGATAGACGGAAGAGGACCTGGTTGGACATTGTGGTTGCCATCAAGGTGGAAGGGGTGGCAACTCGCAACTTAAAACATGTCCAGAAGCGCTGGGAGGACTTCAGATAGAGGACCCAGGGTCCAACTTTCCATTGACCAGATGAGGGTCCTGGAACGCATCAACCCAGTGCTTCACCACCAGGTCCTGGAGAGTCAGACCCGACTGGAGTCGAGCGGTGAGTGTCTGGGCTATCCCATTCCACACAGTGCATGTTGAGGTGTGGCAGGAGTGTGCAGCTTGGACATATGTCTGAGATGGCCCATGTATGGATGTGTGTGTGTGCAGGGACATGCCCGTGCTGCATGTGAGTGCATTCATGTTTGATGCACATCAATGATGTATGTGTTCCAATACATGATGCCCAACTGCATGTGGAGATGCACACATGTTTGCATTTCTGTTTATGTGCTATGCCATGGTTGGGGTGTGACGCATGCTGTTCCACCTCCATGTACATGCATGGCATACATGTGCGTGTGTGTGTGTGTGTGTTTGACATGTGTGCAACTGTGATAAGCCATGGATGCATGTGACCTGGACATGTGGGTGCCTGATTGGCAGATGTGACTTAGTTGCCAATGATTGCACTGTGACAGGCGTTGGAGATGTACAGATGCATGTCTGTCTGGTGGCGTGTGTGTATGTGATTGGCACTCCCCATGTTGCTTGTGATGTTATGCCAACCTTTGGTTGTTCATGCAGTAATGTGTGTATGGATGCTGATGCCTGTTGCATGATACCAGTTTATTTGTGCATGCGTGTGGGTTCAAATGATATGAGTGTTCGGGAGTGTGATGCCATCTGTGAAGTTTGACACTGCCACTCATGTGCAACTGTCATGTGTGTATCAGACCATTGTACAGTGCCCTGATGCCTGTGTTCTATCTCTCCCTGTCTGCAGCGTTGATTGATGAAGAGGCCAGAGATGGTGCTGTGGAGCACAGCGGCAGGGATGCCACCACCATCCGGAGACGCAAGGCCCAGCTCCCCTCCCAGGTACTGATATCTTCCGGAGTGAAGAGTCTGGTGCTGCGTCCATGGCCGCAGCTGCCGACAGAAGTTACAAGAGGCGGAGGTTGGAGGTGGACTCCTCGGCAGCAGAAGGGGCAGCTGAGCCCCCACAGGGGCCTACGGAGGAAGATGGCATGGAGTCATTCGGGTTGGTGGGGGGTTTGGTTGAGGAGGAGGCCATGGAAGCCCCACACACGGGGCCTGGAAGGTGGGGATTCTACTGGTGCTAGTGGTGCAGTCCAGGGGCAGGGACAGGAGGAAGCACAGGCCACCGCGGAGGTGCCTGTGTGTAATCCTGTCCCCGATCCTGTGACTGCATCATCTGGCACCAGCAGGGATGCCTCCGTCCAGACCCATTTTCCGGGAGGGGATGCACAATCAACAACTGGCCTTCCTCTCCCTGCGGACGTAACAATACGTGACTGGATTGAGCCTATCCTAGCTGGTGTGGCATTGCGCCAACGTGGTATTCGGGATGATGTGCAGGATTCTCGTCAAGACAATGCACGTCATTTCGAATACCCGTTTGGCCGCGTCGCACTACTAGGACAGGTCGTCGGCACTGGGTTCCTCCGTGTGCTGGATCTTCTTGCAAACCCCTCCTCAACTTAACCCCCTATGACCCAGTCATCCTCCGTGCCATCTTCCTACCCAAGTGTCACCTGGGCCCCCTGTGGAGCTGCCCCTGAGCCAGCGGCCAGGCTGGTAGAGGACACATCCCTGCCACAGTCGGAGTCAGAGGTCCAGCAGTGGTGGCCACCCCACCAACTGGACACCAGCAAATGGATGATGTACAGGCATCAACAAGCAGGACATGTGCATGCCGGCACCAGAGGTTTCCATCAGGCTGGATGTCATTGTGGTGCCAGAGGCAGTTGCATTTGAGGCAACAGCAGGCTCAGCATGGGAGCCATCATGGCTCAGGGCCATCAACATCCCGGGGGCAGGCATCGGCCGGCGGGCAGGAGGACCCAGGATTGGGAGTGTCTACCGGGTGGCAGCGGTTGGGCCAGCAAATAGATGCGAAGCGGCGGCACGCAGAGAGTGCATGGCTCACAATGGTCAGGGCAGAGAACTCCATGCACTGGGCTTTGAGGTGGGCTGAGTGCCTCGAGGCAACTCGCAAGGAGTTGGAAGAGGCCATGGCTGCGTCCCTGCGAGACCTCGAGGCCAGGGAACAGGCCCACCTCCAGAACATCGACATGGAGTTCGATGATGCCCTGGCCCGGGACATCAAAAAGTGAGCCATTGGACTAGCCTGCCGCCGTTGTATATAGTTATTTAGGTTTAGGTTTCATTTGTTTTTTTTATGATTTGGAGTCCACAGACTTTGCTCCACTTTTTGTATACAGTTGTATTTTAGGGTTTTTTGTAGGTTTGTTTTGGGATAATGGACCCTTCAGACTTTCATTTTCAATATTTCCGGACATGTACATACTCTATTTTTTAGATCTTCACATGGAGTAATGTTTTTTTTTTGCTTTTCAACTTAGGATTTCTTTCTATGGACTTTGGGGATGGACCACTTTTCTTTTTTCGTGTTTTGGGTTTTAATTTTTCCATGGAATTTACTTTCTTTTTCATATTGCAATCATAATTTCTTCATTTGCATGTGTGGTTTTCATTTTGTCATTTGGTTTTCTTTTTAATACATTTCATAATACTTCATTATTGGTGTGGTTTACTATGATTTATTTTGTGCATGTCTCTATGAGCATTGGCTCAGTCATGTGTTGCCACTGTGTAGGTCTGTAGGACATTTATTAATGGGCTTGCTGGTTCTTTTCAGACTCTCATGGCATGGGTAATTTACTAGCGAGTAGGTGCAGTGGATCGTTGGGTGTTTGTACTGGGGGGTGGGATTTGGGTTGTCATTAGGGCCATGGGTCTGTATTGTTATGATGTGGTGTTTGGGGGGACATGAGAGGGGGGCTGCTGGCAGGTGCCCGTCAATGGGGGTGGGGTGGAGGGACATGTGTCGGGGCCTGCTGGCAGGTACCCGTCAATGGGGTGGGGTAGAGGGACATGAGTTGGGGCCTGCTGGCAGGCGCCCGTCACTGGTGGGGGGGACTGGTGTTTGGGCTCACAAGTTCATGGTGCCATGTGGCCTGCCTCCAGGCTATGGTCAGGATTTGCAGGTGTCTCCTCTGTGGTGTGGGGTGCCTGCGGGGCATGACCAGGGGTGTAGAGGAGGGCCCTGTGGTGTGGGCTGCCTGTAGAGCATGACCAGGGTGGATTGGCTGCCTGCGGGGCATGCCCACGGGTGTAGTGTGGCCCCCTGTGGTGTGGGCTACCTGTGGGGCATGTGGAGGGGGGAGGGCACACCAAGGAAGGGATGCCCTGCCAATTGGCATGGACAACTCACTTGTGTACCCCGGAATACATGTACCCCACTCCCGCCAGTGAAATCGCATGGACAGCTCACTCACGTACCCCGGAAAAAACGTACCCTGCTTGCGCCAGCAAAATGGCATGCACAGCTCACTTGCGTACCCCGGAATACACCTACCCCGCTCCCGCCAGTGAAATTGCGTGGACAGCACACTCGCTGTTAGGCAGAATCCTATGCAGTTCCCTTAGGGAGCACTACAGAAGATTAGGACTACAGGTATATGCAATAAATCCCCTTTGGTATCAGTCTGACCACACATATTTAGTTGGTAGCTGTGGCTGAGCAGTCAGAGTTGTCTCAAGAGGGAGATGAGCAGTATTCAGGGTTTACACAATAGGACTACAATAGTATGGAACAAGGAAACACTGACCAAAGCTTTGTATCAAAAAGAATATATATTTTTATTTGATACACTCTTAGTTCTACACACAAATCACTATCATTAAAGCAAGTTAAAAAAATCAAGAGAAGTATACACAACTCCCTAATTAAATTGTAGACAAGTTTGAGCAAGAGTGAAAACTGAGCAAAATGGCACAGTGTAAACGAAGCAGAAATGGCACTCTAACAATTTCTTCCGAGGGAGGGAAATATCAAGCTATACAGGGTTAGACTCCTAAACACACCAGCAACACTTCCCAATTGGATTGTGAACAAGTTAGGCAAGGCAGTACTTTAGCATAAGCAGTACTTCACAATATTTAAAGGGGAAGGAAAAGTTGGTTATAAGAGTTTAGGTGCACCAACACATTTCTTGATGAAAAGAAATCTAGAGAAGGCAGTTATAACAGATTTAGCCAGAGTCAATAGGCCTGTGCCTGTGCCAGAGTCAGTGATACAAGGCAAAGTGCCCAGGATGAAACTGTTCTAGTAGCTGCAGTCAAGTCTTTGTTTAACGTTTGAAAAGGCGGTTGCAGAAGGTAAAATACAATGTTAGATGATAGGGGTGGCCAACCCAGCAGGCAAGTAAAGGATTTAAAACACCTTTAGCAGTACCCCATGAAACGGGAGGGCTGGCAGAACAATGTACCTTGAAAGTGGAAGAGGCTCCTGCGGTGGCGGTGGTTCCTGGAAGTTCCTGGCAGTTCCTGCAGTTCAGGAGATCCAGCAGAGGAAGAGAGGCTCTCGTCGTGGAGGAAGGTTCGAGTTACTGTACTGCCCAGAGATGAAGCCAGCCGCGGTGATGCCAAAACGGAATAAAAGGAACGCTCCTTTAAATCGTTGTAGTGGTGGATGGGTGCCTGGCTATACGTCTCCTAGTGCTTGGAACTGGCGATTCGACCAAGGCCGGTCCTGGAAGGCGATTGGTGAACTGGTTGGCCCCACCAGCTCAAGGCAAGAAGACTCTTGCAGGTGAAGATCTTCTGGAGTTCTTCTGGATCTTCTCGAGTAGTTGGAAAAAAGTGGCGAGGATCTGCAGCAGGGCTTCACCGGTGGTTCAGTTGTTGCAGATGTCTTCGACTTCTCTCCTCTTCAGATTGCTTAGGTCCAGTGGCAACGTCTTGTCCTCCAGTCCTCAGAGCCCTACTTTTATGCAGAAAACCCCCATTCATACAACCTAGCTGTCACTCACAAAGCGGGGTGGTTATCCTGATGGGATAACCCCCCAGCCTATCAGGGCAGAGTGCAACTTGGGTTGCCTAGGTAACCCTGTCCAGGGTGCCTATTCCCCATCCCATACATCCTGTCTACCCCAGACTCAGTGGCGCCGAAAGGAGGCAGGACAAACAAAGGACCCCCGACCTGGGTTAGGATTTCAGAGAAAGACACGAGAAAGAAATATTAACAAAGATCTGGCAATGAAACCCTACCGGAGTAAAGTTTATAATAAAATAAACCAGCGGTTTGTTAGAGGCAGTGAGTAAAAGTGGTATCCTCGAACAATGGGAAAATCCCATAAGAAAATATTTGCAGTCGAATATTTATGGGAGTAGCCACTGCCACCAGCCAGAAACTTTGGCGAGAGGGACTGGACGGTAGCCTCTCGAAAATGAACACTAGGGAAAAAATATTAACCCTTTCCAGTACGTCCATAGTAAGATGGGTTGTACTGGTTTGGTTCATAACTATTGACTAGTAAAGTCAATGGGGACTTTACATGCTCTGGGAGACAGTAGTCAGTCCCAGGGTATGGAGTCTATGTTAGGGGGTCACTATGACACCCCTGTGTTACTGCACTGAGGGTGCTGTGTAACACACATGCAAAAAGATGATACCTATGAGGGTGAGAAAAACCCCATAGACCATAAGCACAAAAATAGCCTAAAACACACATCAACAATCTATCTAAGAGTATGAAAAAGAGTCTCATTCTTAGCAGGAGAAAAAAAAAGAAACCCCTCAAATCCAGCAAATCTGCTGGGGGACTCTATCGGTAAGGGTAATTAGTCTTTTAAGAGAATTTTCCGTAACACTTGCGTACCCCAGAATACACATACCCTGGTTGCGCCAGCAAAATCGCATCGACTGCTCACTCGCGTACCCCGGAATACACGTACCATGCTCATGCCAGCAAAATCACGTGGTCTGCTCACTCGCATACCCCGGAATACACGTACCCCGCTCCTGCCAGCGAAATCGTGCAAACAGCTCAGTTGCGTACCCCGGAATACACGTACCTCTCTCGCACCAGCAAAATCACGTGGACTGCTCACTGCATACCCTGGAATGCACGTACCCTGCTCGCGCCAGCGAAATCACATGGACACCTCACTCACGTACCCCGGAATACACGTACCCCACTCATGCCAGAGAAATTGCGTGGACAGCTCACTTGTGTACTTCGGAATACACATACCCGCTCTCACCAGTGAAATCGCGTGGACTGCTCACTCGCGTACCCCCAGATTCGCACACCAGTGTGGTGTGGAGCCACATTCACCCACTGCAGGCAGCGCACACCACAGGCCCCCCCCCACTACACCCCTGACCATGACCCGCAGGCAGCCCATCCACCCTGACCATGACCCGCAGGCAGCCCATCACCCCTGGAAAACGAAAAGGTGATGGCTGGAAGGTTTTCAATAAATCATAACCACGGACAAAGCTCTGGGCAACACTCCAGACCATTGTTTTTCAGTCTGCCAAGCCATTACAGAAGGGGAACAACCATATGCAAATCAGGCTTGGTCCTACCCCAAAAGGGGCAGTGCAGCCCGAACTGCAAGGTCAGATCCCTTCTGCACAAGACCACAAGCATCCCCAGACATGTTTTAGCCTTGTTGGGCATCATCAGTGATGAGTAGCTTAGGTCTCTAGGCCCCGCAGCCCATCAACCCTGACCATGCTCTTCAGGCAGCCCACACCAAGGGGGACCACCATACACCCCTGGGCATGCCCCACAGGCAGCCCATCACCCCTGACCATGCCCTGCAGGCAGCCCACACCACGGGAGACCACCGTACACCTCTGGGCCTGCCCTGCAGGCCGCCCATCCAGCCTGACCATGCCCCGCAGGCAGCCCATCACCCCTGACCATGCCCTACAGGCAGCCCACACCACAGGGGACCACCATACACCCCTGGGCAAGGGCTGCAGGCAGCCCATCCAGCCTGACCATGACCTGGAGGCAGCCCATCCACCCTGACCATGCCCTGCAGTCAGCCCACACCACGGGGGACCACCATACACCCCTGTGCATGCCCCACAGGCTGCCCATCCACCCTGACCATGCCCTGCAGGCAGCCCACACCATGTGGGACCAACATACACCCCTGGGCATGCCCTGCAGGCAGCCCATCCAGCCTGACCATGACCCGCAGGCAGCTCATCCACCCTGACCATGCCCTGCAGTCAGCCCACACCACGGGGACCACCATACACCCCTGTGCATGCCCCGCAGGCTGCCCATCCACCCTGACCATGCCCTGCAGGCAGCCCACACCATGTGGGACCAACATACACCCCTGGGCATGCCCTGCAGGCAGCCCATCCAGCCTGACCATGCCCCGCAGGCAGCTCATCCACCCTGACCATGCCCTGCAGGCAGCCCACACCACGGGGGACCACCATACACCCCTGTGCATGCCCCATAGGCAGCCAATCCACCCTGACCATGCCCCGCAGGCAGCCCATCCCCCCTGACCATTCTCTGCAGGCAGTCCACACCACGGGGGACCACCATGCACCCCTGGGCATGCCCCACAGGCAGCCCATCCACCCTGACCATGCCTGCAGGCAGCCCATCCACCCTGACCATGCCCTGCAGGCAGCCCATCCCATGGGAGATCACCATACACCCCTGGGCATGCCCGCAGGCATCCCATCCAGCCTGACCATGACCCACAGGCAGTCCATCACCCCTGACCATGATCCGTACCCTTCCCACACCACAGGGGGGACTTTTTCCATGCAATTTGCCTGGCGCAGGCAGGGTATGAGTATTGAAGGGGGTGCAGGAGTTGATTTTCACGCGTTTTGGCTGCTGCGAGCAGGGTATCACGCATTTTGGCTGCTGCGAGCAGGGTACGCATATTGAATGGGGTGTGCGGGGAGATTTTCATTACTTTTTGCTGCCGCGAGCAGGGTACGCGTATTCAAAGGGGTGTGCAAGTACATTTTCACACGTTTTGTCTGCCGTGAGCGGGTACGTGTATGTTTTCACACGATTACAGTGTAAGTGACCTGTAAGCTGGTCCAGGGTTAGCGCAGCCCTTTGCGCCGTTTTGGGGATTTCTATGGCTTTTCCTTGTGCAAGGGGCGTTCTTGGGGGCATAACTGGCACTGTGGGATGTTTGCTGCACCACGGTTGCAAATGGCTTGGGAAATCCATTAATACGTGGTGCACCAGACTACTGTTTAGCGCACACGGCTGGTGCACGCTGGCACACGCTCCCTCTCTGTGCTGCCCGCATGCGCTACTTCTGCACTGAATTCTATGAATTACCCCCTTTAACTTTCACAGGATTATGGATAAGCAGTTCCATTGAACAATCAGAGTTTTGCAATATATCTTGGCATCTTGAGTTGAGATTATTGAGAAAGATGTTCACTCCTCTCTGTCTCAGTAATGCCACGTCTTCATATAATGAGCCTTTAGGCGGATCTACTATTAGTCTCAACATAGAAATCCATTTCCACTCCATAATAGCCCTCATCGAGCTAAAGCCCAATTCATACCTTAAACACCCGATATGCACGCAGTTGTGCAGGTTTAGTGACCTTTTCCACAGTTTGGCCTCAATTCTATCCCATTCTATATTTATAGACAGGGGGTTAGAGTCCAGGCTGAACCAAATAATCAGAACTACTTTGCCTACATAAAACCTCACATGGGGTTGAATAGAGAACTTGCAGAATTTTTGATGGATTCTTTTCTGCTGCGCCCCCATGTTTAACACCTTGAGATTAATCGCTGCAAGAACATGGCCCATAGTCGGGAAGGCTTCAGTACTAGCCCCCAGGTAGACGATCTGGGAACTACCTTTAAAGGACGCTTCTCAAGGTCCCAGATGGACGGCTTAAGGACCTTTTTTGGATGTTTAAAAACAAGGATCTTAAGCTTATTTGGATTCATTGTTAAGTCATTACATTTAGCATAACCTGCTAATGCTGAGAGTAATCGTTGCAAGCCAACTTGTGAGTTATCTACGACAACCACATCGTCGGAATATGGAAGCCAATTTGTTTTAATATCTCCTGTTTTTGGGATGATTAAGCCTTTGTCTTGCAGCCATAAGCTCAGGCCAGACATAAAAAGAATTAAAAGAAAGGGGGCAATCAGACACCCCTGACGCACTCCTCGTTTGATCATAAATGGGTCTCACGGAGCGCCTGCTATGGATAGCCTAACACGCATTTATGAGTTCTGGTGAAATTCAATTAGAATGGAAAGGAGGTTGGGCGGAGCCCCGAAGGGTTCCATTTCCAGAGGAGATTTCTATTGATGGTGTTGAACGCTTGTGAAAGATCAATCCATGCTCTAAAGAGTGTAGTGCCGCCCTTCCCCAGGGACTGCGCACTGAGACAACTCAGAACCAATCCGTTGAGGGAAATCGACAAGCCCCTTCTAAACCCTTTTTGCTGTTTAGGAATAATACCTTTCGAGTTAGCCCAACTCTCCATCTCTGCCAAAATCAGACCCACAAAGCTTTTGCTGTCCGCGTCTAAAACGGATATTGGATGATAATTTGAGGCTGCTAAGCGGTCCCCCTTTTATATATCAGAATGACCACAGATGATCTCCAGGAATCTGGGAATTCCTTGTACAGTAGAATATTATCGAAGAGTCATTGAAAGACCCGCGCCCACAGGGCAGCGTGTTACGCTCATCTGATATCCCTGGGGGCATCTGGAAAGCTCTGAGGTCTGGAACCCTGGATAAGTAGTTGCCCAACGTGGAAATAATTAATCTGCAATACAGGAGGGAGGATTTGTAATAACGGTCTTTAGTGGGTGAATCTCCCACCTCCCTCCAACTGATCCCCCTCCCACCGAGTCTTTCTCACCTTATTTTCGAGTATGGTGAGCTATTTCTTGTGCAGGGGCGCTTAGTGGTTGCTGACACTCCGACCGAGTTTTCTTCACTGGTGCAGTGCGCCTTCCTTCGGGTCCAGGCCTGCTGTGACCCCAAGTCTGCTGTAGACAGGTAGGTTTGATGTTTCATCAGTCTTTGTCTGCTCTTATATGGTGGTTTGCAGAAGTTTCATTAATGTCTTTATTTCCTTCTTTACAGGTGTGAAAGTCTTTTGGTGCTGATGTGCCGGGTGGAGATGCAAGCTTTAGGCTACAAGTGGATGAGAGAACGATGAAACCTGGGCCCAGGCATCCGCTATGGTAAATAATGCAAAGAGCGCAGCGGTTTGTTAAATGTTGAAAGCAAACCTGAATATTTCTCAGGATGCTGCTGTGGTGTTCTGGATGGAAGAGCAACGTAGCGCGACGGAATTCAGGTAAGAATAATGAAATTCGATGTTCTGAAACCGCGCACATTTTAATATTATTCCCTTTCTTGTTATTTCAGGTTGTGATATTCGAGCGGAGGCTGCAACAGCGGATTGCAGCAATTCCTCAAGCTAGTACTCACATCTGAGTAATGTTGATGCTTTTCTTCTCTCTTTATTTCCACAGGTAGCGGTCTTCCAGCAAGGAATGGTTGAGATGCTGGATCGTGTACTCACAGATAAGGCATATTAATCTTGTTCTTGCAGGACTGCAGGGAGCTGTTGAAGACCAGGAGCTGAACACGGTGAGCGGCTGTAAAGGACCGGTGGGGGGTGTCTGTACTTCTGCTCTCTATATGGTAGAAGAGAGGCACAGAAGACCCCAGCCAAGATTCTCTATTACGGTAGCAATGGACGAGCAATCAAGGCCTAGCTTCTCAGGAGGTGATGCAGGCAGGTTCTTAAGTACAGTGTAGTCCCCAAACCCCCACAAAGGAATGTCCACACACTGTATTGGTTAGAACACAGTCTTTATATAATCAATATTCAAGGTTTTGTACACTTATCATAATAACTCACTTTGTACTTAGGAAAATCAAATGGCAAATATATACAATTCTAAAGTGGTACCACCCTTTGTATTAGATCTCATTAAAGTGCATCAACAATACTGTAACAATGTCACACAGATCAATAGAGTGAAACCAGCAATAGAGAGAGGAGAGAAAATAAGATGGTTGAGCAATAGGCAGAATACTGGCCCGTACCACTAGACACAGTTCTGTGTGGAGATCCCCCCACCTGGGCAACCTGTAAAATAAAGATATAGCACAAGCCGAGTCCATATATTGTTCTGCAAGTCTTATTCCCTCCTATAATGTTTTTACCCCCCCAATGTACCTGGTGGAGTCGAGTTCTTCGAAGAGGCGTCGACAGATCCTTCTTGAGCGACCCCCTTTCAAGCGGGAGTCACGGATCGTCAAGAGGCGTCGAGAAGCGTCGAGGAACTCGGCATTCAGCGGCAGGGAATAGACGGCCCTTATTGAATGCCTTCCCTTTCAAGCGGGAGACACGGGGCGTCGAACGTCCGTCGACGAACTCGGCGTTCGGTGTCGGGGAATCGACGGCCCTTCTTGAATGCCTTCCCTTTCAAGCGGGAGACACGGGGCGTCGAACGTCCGTCAACAAATAGGGTAGAACGGTGTCAATGAGGTGGCAGCTTCGTCCGAGCGGTGCTCGTCGGCGTCGGAGCGTCGGCGTCCTGCAAGGCAGAGGCGTGCGGGGCACCTCGGTGACAATAGTTCTGGACCGCAAAGATTGTGGAGACGGAGGCCCAGCAAGGGCGTCGAGCCGTTCGAGTCTTTGTGGTCTTCGGGTGGCGGGAAACCCACCGGTAGGTTTCTCCTCGGCGCGTTGGTCGTCCTCGACTTTCTCCGGCAGGATAAAGCGGTCAACGGTGCGGACGAGGGAGTCCTTCGATTCAAATGTTCTTAGGCGAGGAGCGGACGGCTCCGGTCGTCTGCGGCACGGCGTCAAGTGGTTCCCACGGCTGGGCAACACAACTTCGACGGGCCTCCAGCGGTTACACAAACCTGCGAACCCTGGTCGACGGCAATGGACTTCGACGGCGGCGATATCCGGGTGCTTCACTTCGATCTCCTCGGCGGTCCCGTCTCGGGTCGGCAGCCTTTCGAGGGTCTGACTTCCAGGGCACTTCGGCGAAGATGGAGCGGTACTCGATGGTCCCCCGGAGCACGGGAAGAGGGCGCCTTACCAGGTCCTCTCTCGGGTCAGTCTTCGACGATTTCGGCAGCCTTCGGATCGGTCGAAGCAAATGCAACAGCAAGTCGTTTTCTTCTTGCTGGACATCTAGGATCAGCAGTTCCAGTTACTCTTAGAGTGGAGACTCAACTCCAGAACGCTTCTGAACAATTGCCAGTGGTGAGAGGTCCCCAGATATACTATTCTGTCTCTCATCCACACTGCTGGCACACACTCAGCAGCCAATCATACAGAAGGGCATTCATGCAGTCAGTCAGCCAATCAGGCACACAGTGCATTCAGGCCACACTCCTCCCTTTCAGACACTCACAACAAGGAATGTGGATTGGGACAAGTACCCAGCCATTCAACACTACACACTGCATTCAGGCCAGTTTCGGGCATGGCTGTCTCAGTCTTTGTCTCTCATGCCAGAAACCAGACAACCACAACAAGGAGTGTATATTGGTCACACACTCCATTCACCCAGGTCCCACCCACAGGAGGTACCCACAACATACAGTCGCTGGGAAGGCTCCAGTCAGTCTAGCTGGGCCTTCACAACAACACCATATCTGGAACTTCCACCCAACAGCCAGTCAGGGGGAAGGGACAGAGTCAGGGCTTCCCAGGACTTTGGGAAAACAAGGTAACAGGCAATAGAAAGCAAGAGGCCACAGGGGCCATCTTGTTTCCTATCAGGAATCAACTGATCCCAATGGCAGGGCCTGGCTATCCCAAAATG
This sequence comes from Ambystoma mexicanum, assembly GCF_040938575.1. Classification (NCBI taxonomy): domain Eukaryota; kingdom Metazoa; phylum Chordata; class Amphibia; order Caudata; family Ambystomatidae; genus Ambystoma; species Ambystoma mexicanum. The sequence continues at coordinate 721,653,551 of NC_090934.1, forward strand.
GAGGACACCCAGAGCACCTGTCAAATTCAGCATGGAGCTGCCACCAGCCCATACCCTGCTCTGTGGGCCACCCACAGGTGCCCAAAAACATACACTAGGGGCACAGGGTTGTACCCCTACCCATGGGTGCCATAAGGGTATCCCATGGGTCTGTTCACCAAAGCAAAAGAGAGAGCTGCACTGCCAGGAGTCCCACATGGACTCCTGGGCAGAAAACACGACAGAACACACGATAAAAAGCAGTAAAGATCAAGGATTCAGAGGCCCTGTCCCTCTGATGCATTTCCAGTATCAAAGTCGCCCTCCCCAGACTGAGGTGGAGGGTGTCTAATCTCCCACGGGATAGACACCCTCATCCAGACGGTCAACATACCTTCTGGAAAGGCCATCTGCATTATCGTGACTCTTCCCTGGTCTGTGCTCTATGGTGAAGTCTAGCCCTTGCAGGCTAATGGACCACCTGAGCGATTTCGGATTCTCACCCTTCATCTGCATAAGCCACTTCAGCGGCTTATGATCTGTTTGGACCTTGAAGGTAGACCCCGTAAGGTAGGGCCTAAAACGCCTAAGGCTCCAAACTATGCTAAAACACTCCTTTTCAACAGTAGCCCACCTAAGTTCTCTACCCTTGAGTTGTCTACTGATGAATATGATAGGATGTTCTCTCCCTTTGTCATCTAACTGGGACAAGACAGCTCCAATTCCGGTGTCGCAGGCATCCGTCTGGACGATAAAGGGTCGGCTGTAGTCAGGCGCACACAACACAGGTGCCCTAAACAGACTTTCTTTCAAGCCATCAAAGGCCCTCTGACAGTCTTCGGTCCAATTAACCTTCCTAGGCTGTTTGGGTGAAGTTAGAGCTGTCAGGGGTGCAGCTATGGTTCCATAGTCTGCCATGAAATTGCGATAGTACCCAGTGAGGCCTAAAAAGGCTCTCACCTGGGTTTGAGTAGTGGGAGTCTCCCAGTTCTGTACATCCTGTACTTTACTGGAGAGAGGTTGGATTTGACCCCCTCCTACCTCATGACCAAGATAGGTAACTTTCCCCTGAGCTATCTGGCACTTGGTGGCCTTGATAGTGAGGTTAGCCCTTTTCAAGGCCTGTAACACCTTATCCAGATGTGTCAAATGCTCTTCCCAGGTGGAACTGTAGACGGCAATGTCGTCTAAGTAAGCCACACAAAAGGCTTCCAGCCCACTGAGCGCATGGTTGACCAATCTCTGGAAGGTGGCAGGGGCATTCTTCAACCCAAAAGGCATGACCCTAAACTGGTAGAGTCCCTCAGGTGTTGAGAAGGCCGTCTTTTCCTTGGCATGGTCCGTCAGAGCTATTTGCCAATAGCCTGAGGTAAGGTCAAAGGTGCTCACAAATTTGGCAGCACCTATGGTGTCCACGAGCTCATCAGCCCTGGGCAATGGGTGCGCGTCAGTTTTGGTGACGGCATTGACTCCTCGGTAGTCCACACAGAACCTCCAATCCTTGGTACCCGCCTGGGAACTTGCCTTGGGGACAAGGACCACTGGACTGGACCAGGGACTGGTTGAGGGTTCAATAACACCCAGATCCAACATCTTGGCAACCTCAGCCTGGAGGTGGTTCTTGACGGTATCTGACATACGGTAGCACCTGCTTTTGACAGGCACACTGTCACCAGTGTCAATTTCATGCCTACACCACGGTGTAAGGCCTGGCGTCAGTGTAAACAGAGAGGCATACTGTTGGAGCAAAGCCCTGCAGGCCCTCTGTTGCTCTGTTGTCAAATCCGGAGAGAGATGTACTCCCTCCACTGAGCCATCCTGAGGGTTGCTATGCAGCAAATCAGGAAGGGGCTCACTCTCATCCTCTTCTTGCCCTGAAGCTAGCAAGAGACATGAGACTTCTGCTCGCCGGTGGAAAGGCTTGAGCCGGTTGACATGGAATGTCTGAGGAGCTACCCCAGAGGCTCCCATGTCAACCAGATAATTGACTTCGCCCATCTTGGAGATGATCCTGAAGGGTCCAGTCCACTTGTCTGCCAAAGCTCTAGGCTTGGTAGGCTCCAACACAAGGATTTCCTGTCCCGGAGTCCAATCCACTTGCGAGGCTTTAAGGTCATGCCAGTACTTATTCAATTCCTGGCTGGCCTTGAGATTTGCTGTTGCCTGACCCATCATCTGTGTCATCCTCCGTCTGAGGCCTAACACATAGTCCCCCACTTGCTTGGTGGGACCTGGAGGGGTGGCTTCCAAGCCTTCTCTGATCAAGGCGAGGGGCCCCCTCACGGGATGTCCAAAGAGTAACTCAAAGGGGCTGAAACCAACACCCTCTTGAGGTACCTCTCTGTAAGCAAACAGCAGGCATGGCAGAAGGAGATCCCATTTCCTCCTTAGGGGTTCTTCCAAAGCCCCTAGCATGCCCTTGAGAGTTTTATTAAATCTCTCAACCAGACCATTGGTCTGGGGGTGGTAAGAGGTGGAGAACTTGTAGGTTACCCCGCACTCTTTCCACATGGTTTTCATGTAACTAGACATGAACTTGGATCCTCTGTCAGAGACAACCTCCTTGGGGAATCCAACATGGGTGAAAAGGCCCAGGAGAGCCCTGGCAACCACCTTGGCAGTAACAGTCCGAATGGGGTATTGCCTCAGGGTACCTGGTGGCATGATCTACCAAGTCCAGGATGAACCGATGTCCACCTGAAGTGGGAGGGTCAAGGGGACCGACGATGTTGATGCCCACCCTCTCAAATGGTGTGCCAACCACTGGCAATGGCTGCAGTGGGGCAATGACACTGCCTCCAGTCTTGCCAGACAACTGACAAGTTGGGCGGGTCCTGCAGTGGGACTCCACCTCTACTCCCATCCGTGGCCAGTAGAAATGGGCAGAGAGCCTCTGCTTAGTCTTCTTGGTCCCAAGATGACCAGCCAAGGGCACCTCATACGCCAACTGCAGTAGGAAGGGCCTGTAAACCTGGGGTACCACCAACCTCTTGAGGGCACCAGGTTCAGGCTTAGTGGGCTCACTAACAAGGAGCTCACTCTCCCAATAAATCCGGAATGTCCTAGGCACTTCTCCTTGTGCCTGGGACAGGGCCTGTTTCCTCAGTCCCTCGAGAGAGTGGCACTCTCTCTGTCCCTTACAGAAGTCTGCCCGGGAGGGTCCCCCTTCAGCTAACAAGCATTGAAGGTCGGGATGATCCTCCGGGTTGAGAACCTCTCCCACAGGAGAGTCTTCTGTCTCTTCTCCCACAGGAGTTAAGTTTGGGTTTTCCTCTGGACCCAGCCCGTCCGGATCCCAATGGGTGCTGTCGGAACAGCAGGAAGAGAAGGTGTTCCCTCCACAGAAGTGGCCTTCTTGGTCTTCCTTCTTCTTGCCTTAGGCCTCGCCTTTGGCTCGGGTACCTGACTCACAGCCAGACCCGGTGTCACCTGTGACCTAGTGACTGCAGCAGCAGTCATGGGAAGACCATCCAAGATCAACCCCAACTCTACTAGATCATTTCCTAACAGAATGTTAGCAGGGACATTGTCCTGAACCAGGACAGGAAGCTTTGCTGTCTTGTCTCCAATCATGAGTGTGACTAAGGCTACAGGCGATACTTTGGGAGGCCCACCAGCTAACCTGGTGGTTCTCAGAGGAGCACCTACATAGTCCTCTGGCTTGAGCAGGGTCCTGTCCACCACTGTCATGCTTGCCCCAGTGTCTCTCAAACCAGTAGAAGGCTGGCCATTCAAGAGGACACTTCTCAAAAACCTACGGGTGTTCTGTGGGGTGGTCGCCAGTACTTCTGCATACTGGTCCCAGGCCCCAAGGGACACTAAGGAAATCTCTACCGGAGCACCAAATGTGATCCCGGTAGAGGAGGGGAGGACAGTGGCCTCCATCTCAGACACGGGGTAAGGGTAGGTGAGGCTGACAGCCTGTACTCCAAGTGCCTTACCTTTACACTTGGAGTCACCCCTTCTGTGATCCAGAGCCCCACAGTCCCAACAAGTGCCAGGAGTGCGGTGTACGGTACGGGAACCACTGGGAGCCTGCTTTGCAGCAGGTGGACCATTACTCTTATTCCCACCCACAGATGACTTATCCCCACTAGATTTTTGGGTCTTGGGAGAGGAAGGTTTAGGTTTACCCGACTGTGACTGCTTGTGGGACTCCTCAGCTTTCTGAGAGGCCCCCTTTTCTTTGTCTTTGTCCTTCCCACTGGAGTCCTTAGGGGACACTCGGTGGGAGACCCACTTGTCAGCCAACCTAGCCAGCTTAAAGGGGTCCAAAATGTTCTGGTCAGCCACATACTGACGCAGCTCTGGTGGACAGGCTTCAGAAAAATGCTCAAAAAACAAGAGGTGGGACAATTCAACAAAAGTCTTAACCTTGTATCCATCGATCCACCCCATCATGTTCATGTGCGCAGCACTCACCCAGTCAACCCAAGACACATTCTCTCTTTTCTTAAAATCCCTGAACCTTCTAAGGTATTGGGTAGGTGTCTTGCCAAACTTGGCAATCAAAGCAGACTTCATACACTCATACTGACCCCTTTCTTCCACACTCAGCTTCAGAATACAGTCATATCCAGTTTGAGGCACTCTGCCTAACAAACACTTAGCCCAATCTCTTTTATCAACATCATGAATCGCACAAGCCATTTCAAACGCTTCAATCCATTGGAGGATATCTGAACCCTCCACAAATACACCAACCAAATCTTTCATAATCTTGGTGGCTGGGGACCTGACACTCTCACTGGTTTTAGCTGAAGTCTCCACTCTAGCTTTCTCTAGCTGGATTCTCTGACATTCAGTGTCCTGGCTCTTGAGTTCAAGGTCCTTATTTCTGAGTTCAAGATCCCTATTCTTGAGCTCCACTTGTTGAGCCAACTCCTCTTTCTTAAGTTCAGCATCTATTTCCAACTTGCGGTATTCAAAGGCCAATTTCATCCTTAATAACTCAGGCTCCAAGGAATTGCTGGGGTTTGGAACAGAGGCAGCAGGAATGGCGGCATTCCCAGAAACAGATTCAGCAGAAACCCCAGGGGCAGAGTCCTCATTGGTTGCATTCCCCCCCTCATCAAGAGTTTCACCATCAGTCTGGTAGTCCACCAGGGCAGCTATCAGCTCAGCCCTAGACGTATCCACAAAGTCTAACTCCCTGGCTTCACAAGCACTCTGGAGAGCCTCCAAGCTCATCCGAGTCAATTTGCCATTTGCAATAGACTCCATTGTTTGTAATGCAGTTATCTTGTACACAACTAAACCTTAATTTAATAAAGTGCAGATATTTTGTAAGTGGCACGGTTATACACTGATTCTTAAAACCATAAGCATCCCACCGCTGCCACCAGCTGTAAAGGACCGGTGGGGGGTGTCTGTACTTCTGCTCTCTATATGGTAGAAGAGAGGCGCAGAAGACCCCAGCCAAGATTCTCTATTACGGTAGCAATGGACGAGCAATCAAGGCCTAGCTTCTCAGGAGGTGATGCAGGCTGGTTCTTAAGTACAGTGTAGTCCCGAAGCCCCCACAAAGGAATGTCCACACACTGTATCGGTTAGAACACAGTCTTTATATAATCAATATTCAAGGTTTTGTACACTTATCATAATAACTCACTTTGTACTTAGGAAAATCAAATGGCAAATATATACAATTCTAAAGTGGTACCACCCTTTGTATTAGATCTCATTAAAGTGCATCAACAATACTGTAACAATGTCACACAGATCAATAGAGTGAAACCAGCAATAGAGAGAGGAGAGAAAATAAGATGGTTGAGCAATAGGCAGAATACTGGCCCGTACCACTAGACACAGTTCTGTGTGGAGATCCCCCCACCTGGGCAACCTGTAAAATAAAGATATAGCACAAGCCGAGTCCATATATTGTTCTGCAAGTCTTATTCCCTCCTATAATGTTTTTACCCCCCCAATGTACCTGGTGGAGTCGAGTTCTTCGAAGAGGCGTCGACAGATCCTTCTTGAGCGACCCCCTTTCAAGCGGGAGTCACGGATCGTCAAGAGGCGTCGAGAAGCGTCGAGGAACTCGGCATTCAGCGGCAGGGAATAGACGGCCCTTATTGAATGCCTTCCCTTTCAAGCGGGAGACACGGGGCGTCGAACGTCCGTCGACGAACTCGGCGTTCGGCGTCAGGGAATCGACGGCCCTTCTTGAATGCCTTCCCTTTCAAGCGGGAGACACGGGGCGTCGAACGTCCGTCAACAAATAGGGTAGAACGGTGTCAATGAGGTGGCAGCTTCGTCCGAGCGGTGCTCGTCGGCGTCGGAGCGTCGGCGTCCTGCAAGGCAGAGGCGTGCGGGGCACCTCGGTGACAATAGTTCTGGACCGCAAAGATTGTGGAGACGGAGGCCCAGCAAGGGCGTCGAGCCGTTCGAGTCTTTGTGGTCTTCGGGTGGCGGGAAACCCACCGGTAGGTTTCTCCTCGGCGCGTTGGTCGTCCTCGACTTTCTCCGGCAGGATAAAGCGGTCAACGGTGCGGACGAGGGAGTCCTTCGATTCAAATGTTCTTAGGCGAGGAGCGGACGGCTCCGGTCGTCTGCGGCACGGCGTCAAGTGGTTCCCACGGCTGGGCAACACAACTTCGACGGGCCTCCAGCGGTTACACAAACCTGCGAACCCTGGTCGACGGCAATGGACTTCGACGGCGGCGATATCCGGGTGCTTCACTTCGATCTCCTCGGCGGTCCCGTCTCGGGTCGGCAGCCTTTCGAGGGTCTGACTTCCAGGGCACTTCGGCGAAGATGGAGCGGTACTCGATGGTCCCCCGGAGCACGGGAAGAGGGCGCCTTACCAGGTCCTCTCTCGGGTCAGTCTTCGACGATTTCGGCAGCCTTCGGATCGGTCGAAGCAAATGCAACAGCAAGTCGTTTTCTTCTTGCTGGACGTCGAGGATCAGCAGTTCCAGTTACTCTTAGAGTGGAGACTCAACTCCAGAACGCTTCTGAACAATTGCCAGTGGTGAGAGGTCCCCAGATATACTATTCTGTCTCTCATTCACACTGCTGGCACACACTCAGCAGCCAATCATACAGAAGGGCATTCATGCAGTCAGTCAGCCAATCAGGCACACAGTGCATTCAGGCCACACTCCTCCCTTTCAGACACTCACAACAAGGAATGTGGATTGGGACAAGTACCCAGCCATTCAACACTACACACTGCATTCAGGCCAGTTTCGGGCATGGCTGTCTCAGTCTTTGTCTCTCATGCCAGAAACCAGACAACCACAACAAGGAGTGTATATTGGTCACACACTCCATTCACCCAGGTCCCACCCACAGGAGGTACCCACAACATACAGTCGCTGGGAAGGCTCCAGTCAGTCTAGCTGGGCCTTCACAACAACACCATATCTGGAACTTCCACCCAACAGCCAGTCAGGGGGAAGGGACAGAGTCAGGGCTTCCCAGGACTTTGGGAAAACAAGGTAACAGGCAATAGAAAGCAAGAGGCCACAGGGGCCATCTTGTTTCCTATCAGGAATCAACTGATCCCAATGGCAGGGCCTGGGTATCCCAAAATGGAGGACACCCAGAGCACCTGTCAAATTCAGCATGGAGCTGCCACCAGCCCATACCCTGCTCTGTGGGCCACCCACAGGTGCCCAAAAACATACACTAGGGGCACAGGGTTGTACCCCTACCCATGGGTGCCATAAGGGTATCCCATGGGTCTGTTCACCAAAGCAAAAGAGAGAGCTGCACTGCCAGGAGTCCCACATGGACTCCTGGGCAGAAAACACGACAGAACACACGATAAAAAGCAGTAAAGATCAAGGATTCAGAGGCCCTGTCCCTCTGATGCATTTCCAGTATCAAAGTCGCCCTCCCCAGACTGAGGTGGAGGGTGTCTAATCTCCCACGGGATAGACACCCTCATCCAGACGGTCAACATACCTTCTGGAAAGGCCATCTGCATTATCGTGACTCTTCCCTGGTCTGTGCTCTATGGTGAAGTCTAGCCCTTGCAGGCTAATGGACCACCTGAGCGATTTCGGATTCTCACCCTTCATCTGCATAAGCCACTTCAGCGGCTTATGATCTGTTTGGACCTTGAAGGTAGACCCCGTAAGGTAGGGCCTAAAACGCCTAAGGCTCCAAACTATGCTAAAACACTCCTTTTCAACAGTAGCCCACCTAAGTTCTCTACCCTTGAGTTGTCTACTGATGAATATGATAGGATGTTCTCTCCCTTTGTCATCTAACTGGGACAAGACAGCTCCAATTCCGGTGTCGCAGGCATCCGTCTGGACGATAAAGGGTCGGCTGTAGTCAGGCGCACACAACACAGGTGCCCTAAACAGACTTTCTTTCAAGCCATCAAAGGCCCTCTGACAGTCTTCGGTCCAATTAACCTTCCTAGGCTGTTTGGGTGAAGTTAGAGCTGTCAGGGGTGCAGCTATGGTTCCATAGTCTGCCATGAAATTGCGATAGTACCCAGTGAGGCCTAAAAAGGCTCTCACCTGGGTTTGAGTAGTGGGAGTCTCCCAGTTCTGTACATCCTGTACTTTACTGGAGAGAGGTTGGATTTGACCCCCTCCTACCTCATGACCAAGATAGGTAACTTTCCCCTGAGCTATCTGGCACTTGGTGGCCTTGATAGTGAGGTTAGCCCTTTTCAAGGCCTGTAACACCTTATCCAGATGTGTCAAATGCTCTTCCCAGGTGGAACTGTAGACGGCAATGTCGTCTAAGTAAGCCACACAAAAGGCTTCCAGCCCACTGAGCGCATGGTTGACCAATCTCTGGAAGGTGGCAGGGGCATTCTTCAACCCAAAAGGCATGACCCTAAACTGGTAGAGTCCCTCAGGTGTTGAGAAGGCCGTCTTTTCCTTGGCATGGTCCGTCAGAGCTATTTGCCAATAGCCTGAGGTAAGGTCAAAGGTGCTCACAAATTTGGCAGCACCTATGGTGTCCACGAGCTCATCAGCCCTGGGCAATGGGTGCGCGTCAGTTTTGGTGACGGCATTGACTCCTCGGTAGTCCACACAGAACCTCCAATCCTTGGTACCCGCCTGGGAACTTGCCTTGGGGACAAGGACCACTGGACTGGACCAGGGACTGGTTGAGGGTTCAATAACACCCAGATCCAACATCTTGGCAACCTCAGCCTGGAGGTGGTTCTTGACGGTATCTGACATACGGTAGCACCTGCTTTTGACAGGCACACTGTCACCAGTGTCAATTTCATGCCTACACCACGGTGTAAGGCCTGGCGTCAGTGTAAACAGAGAGGCATACTGTTGGAGCAAAGCCCTGCAGGCCCTCTGTTGCTCTGTTGTCAAATCCGGAGAGAGATGTACTCCCTCCACTGAGCCATCCTGAGGGTTGCTATGCAGCAAATCAGGAAGGGGCTCACTCTCATCCTCTTCTTGCCCTGAAGCTAGCAAGAGACATGAGACTTCTGCTCGCCGGTGGAAAGGCTTGAGCCGGTTGACATGGAATGTCTGAGGAGCTACCCCAGAGGCTCCCATGTCAACCAGATAATTGACTTCGCCCATCTTGGAGATGATCCTGAAGGGTCCAGTCCACTTGTCTGCCAAAGCTCTAGGCTTGGTAGGCTCCAACACAAGGATTTCCTGTCCCGGAGTCCAATCCACTTGCGAGGCTTTAAGGTCATGCCAGTACTTATTCAATTCCTGGCTGGCCTTGAGATTTGCTGTTGCCTGACCCATCATCTGTGTCATCCTCCGTCTGAGGCCTAACACATAGTCCCCCACTTGCTTGGTGGGACCTGGAGGGGTGGCTTCCAAGCCTTCTCTGATCAAGGCGAGGGGCCCCCTCACGGGATGTCCAAAGAGTAACTCAAAGGGGCTGAAACCAACACCCTCTTGAGGTACCTCTCTGTAAGCAAACAGCAGGCATGGCAGAAGGAGATCCCATTTCCTCCTTAGGGGTTCTTCCAAAGCCCCTAGCATGCCCTTGAGAGTTTTATTAAATCTCTCAACCAGACCATTGGTCTGGGGGTGGTAAGAGGTGGAGAACTTGTAGGTTACCCCGCACTCTTTCCACATGGTTTTCATGTAACTAGACATGAACTTGGATCCTCTGTCAGAGACAACCTCCTTGGGGAATCCAACATGGGTGAAAAGGCCCAGGAGAGCCCTGGCAACCACCTTGGCAGTAACAGTCCGAATGGGGTATTGCCTCAGGGTACCTGGTGGCATGATCTACCAAGTCCAGGATGAACCGATGTCCACCTGAAGTGGGAGGGTCAAGGGGACCGACGATGTTGATGCCCACCCTCTCAAATGGTGTGCCAACCACTGGCAATGGCTGCAGTGGGGCAATGACACTGCCTCCAGTCTTGCCAGACAACTGACAAGTTGGGCGGGTCCTGCAGTGGGACTCCACCTCTACTCCCATCCGTGGCCAGTAGAAATGGGCAGAGAGCCTCTGCTTAGTCTTCTTGGTCCCAAGATGACCAGCCAAGGGCACCTCATACGCCAACTGCAGTAGGAAGGGCCTGTAAACCTGGGGTACCACCAACCTCTTGAGGGCACCAGGTTCAGGCTTAGTGGGCTCACTAACAAGGAGCTCACTCTCCCAATAAATCCGGAATGTCCTAGGCACTTCTCCTTGTGCCTGGGACAGGGCCTGTTTCCTCAGTCCCTCGAGAGAGTGGCACTCTCTCTGTCCCTTACAGAAGTCTGCCCGGGAGGGTCCCCCTTCAGCTAACAAGCATTGAAGGTCGGGATGATCCTCCGGGTTGAGAACCTCTCCCACAGGAGAGTCTTCTGTCTCTTCTCCCACAGGAGTTAAGTTTGGGTTTTCCTCTGGACCCAGCCCGTCCGGATCCCAATGGGTGCTGTCGGAACAGCAGGAAGAGAAGGTGTTCCCTCCACAGAAGTGGCCTTCTTGGTCTTCCTTCTTCTTGCCTTAGGCCTCGCCTTTGGCTCGGGTACCTGACTCACAGCCAGACCCGGTGTCACCTGTGACCTAGTGACTGCAGCAGCAGTCATGGGAAGACCATCCAAGATCAACCCCAACTCTACTAGATCATTTCCTAACAGAATGTTAGCAGGGACATTGTCCTGAACCAGGACAGGAAGCTTTGCTGTCTTGTCTCCAATCATGAGTGTGACTAAGGCTACAGGCGATACTTTGGGAGGCCCACCAGCTAACCTGGTGGTTCTCAGAGGAGCACCTACATAGTCCTCTGGCTTGAGCAGGGTCCTGTCCACCACTGTCATGCTTGCCCCAGTGTCTCTCAAACCAGTAGAAGGCTGGCCATTCAAGAGGACACTTCTCAAAAACCTACGGGTGTTCTGTGGGGTGGTCGCCAGTACTTCTGCATACTGGTCCCAGGCCCCAAGGGACACTAAGGAAATCTCTACCGGAGCACCAAATGTGATCCCGGTAGAGGAGGGGAGGACAGTGGCCTCCATCTCAGACACGGGGTAAGGGTAGGTGAGGCTGACAGCCTGTACTCCAAGTGCCTTACCTTTACACTTGGAGTCACCCCTTCTGTGATCCAGAGCCCCACAGTCCCAACAAGTGCCAGGAGTGCGGGGTACGGTACGGGAACCACTGGGAGCCTGCTTTGCAGCAGGTGGACCATTACTCTTATTCCCACCCACAGATGACTTATCCCCACTAGATTTTTGGGTCTTGGGAGAGGAAGGTTTAGGTTTACCCGACTGTGACTGCTTGTGGGACTCCTCAGCTTTCTGAGAGGCCCCCTTTTCTTTGTCCTTGTCCTTCCCACTGGAGTCCTTAGGGGACACTCGGTGGGAGACCCACTTGTCAGCCAACCTAGCCAGCTTAAAGGGGTCCAAAATGTTCTGGTCAGCCACATACTGACGCAGCTCTGGTGGACAGGCTTCAGAAAAATGCTCAAAAAACAAGAGGTGGGACAATTCAACAAAAGTCTTAACCTTGTATCCATCGATCCACCCCATCATGTTCATGTGCGCAGCACTCACCCAGTCAACCCAAGACACATTCTCTCTTTTCTTAAAATCCCTGAACCTTCTAAGGTATTGGGTAGGTGTCTTGCCAAACTTGGCAATCAAAGCAGACTTCATACACTCATACTGACCCCTTTCTTCCACACTCAGCTTCAGAATACAGTCATATCCAGTTTGAGGCACTCTGCCTAACAAACACTTAGCCCAATCTCTTTTATCAACATCATGAATCGCACAAGCCATTTCAAACGCTTCAATCCATTGGAGGATATCTGAACCCTCCACAAATACACCAACCAAATCTTTCATAATCTTGGTGGCTGGGGACCTGACACTCTCACTGGTTTTAGCTGAAGTCTCCACTCTAGCTTTCTCTAGCTGGATTCTCTGACATTCAGTGTCCTGGCTCTTGAGTTCAAGGTCCTTATTTCTGAGTTCAAGATCCCTATTCTTGAGCTCCACTTGTTGAGCCAACTCCTCTTTCTTAAGTTCAGCATCTATTTCCAACTTGCGGTATTCAAAGGCCAATTTCATCCTTAATAACTCAGGCTCCAAGGAATTGCTGGGGTTTGGAACAGAGGCAGCAGGAATGGCGGCATTCCCAGAAACAGATTCAGCAGAAACCCCAGGGGCAGAGTCCTCATTGGTTGCATTCCCCCCCTCATCAAGAGTTTCACCATCAGTCTGGTAGTCCACCAGGGCAGCTATCAGCTCAGCCCTAGACGTATCCACAAAGTCTAACTCCCTGGCTTCACAAGCACTCTGGAGAGCCTCCAAGCTCATCCGAGTCAATTTGCCATTTGCAATAGACTCCATTGTTTGTAATGCAGTTATCTTGTACACAACTAAACCTTAATTTAATAAAGTGCAGATATTTTGTAAGTGGCACGGTTATACACTGATTCTTAAAACCATAAGCATCCCACCGCTGCCACCAGCTGTAAAGGACCGGTGGGGGGTGTCTGTACTTCTGCTCTCTATATGGTAGAAGAGAGGCGCAGAAGACCCCAGCCAAGATTCTCTATTACGGTAGCAATGGACGAGCAATCAAGGCCTAGCTTCTCAGGAGGTGATGCAGGCTGGTTCTTAAGTACAGTGTAGTCCCGAAGCCCCCACAAAGGAATGTCCACACACTGTATCGGTTAGAACACAGTCTTTATATAATCAATATTCAAGGTTATGTACACTTATCATAATAACTCACTTTGTACTTAGGAAAATCAACAATGGCAAATATATACAATTCTACAGTGGTACCACCCTTTGTATTAGATCTCGTTAAAGTGCATCAACAATACTGTAACAATGTCACACAGATCAATAGAGTGAAACCAGCAATAGAGAGAGGAGAGAAAATAAGATGGTTGAGCAATAGGCAGAATACTGGCCCCTACCACTAGACACAGTTCTGTGTGGAGATCCCCCCACCTGGGAAACCTGTAAAATAAAGATATAGCACAAGCCCAGTCCATATATTGTTCTACAAGTCTTATTCCCTCCTATAATGTTTTTACCCCCCCAATGTACCTGGTGGAGTCGAGTTCTTCGAAGAGGCGTCGACAGATCCTTCTTGAGCGACCCCCTTTCAAGCGGGAGTCACGGATCGTCGAGAGGCGTCGAGAAGCGTCGAGGAACTCGGCGTTCGGCGGCGGGGAATCGACGGTCCTTTTTGAATGCCTTCCCTTTCAAGCGGGAGACACGGGGCGTCGAACGTCCGACAAGAAACAGGGTAGAACGGCGTCGATGAGGCGGCAGCTTCGTCCGAGCGGTGCTCGTCGGCGTCGGAGCATCGGCGTCCTGCAAGGCAGAGGCGTGCGGGGCATCTCGGTGACAATAGTTCTGGACCGCAAAGATTGTGGAGACGGAGGCCCAGCAAGGGCGTCGAGCCGTTCGAGTCTTTGTGGTCTTTGGGTGGCGGGAAACCCACCGGTAGGTTTCTCCTCGGCGCGTTGGTCGTCCTCGACTTTCTCCGGCAGGATAAAGCGGTCGACGGTGCGGACGAGGGAGTCCTTCGATTCAAATGTTCTTAGGCAAGGAGTGGACGGCTCCGGTCGTCGGCGGCACGGCGTCAAGTGGTTCCCAAGGCTGGGCAACACAACTTTGACGGGCCTCCAGCGGTTACACAAACCTGCGAACCCTGGTCGACGGCAATGGACTTCGACGGCGGCGATGTCCGGGTGCTTCACTTCGATCTCCTTGGCGGTCCCGTCTCGGGTCGGCAGCCTTTCGAGGGTCTGACTTCCAGGGCGCTTTGGCGAAAATGGAGCGGTGCTCGATGGTCCCTCGGAGCACGGGAAGAGGGCGCCTTACCAGGTCCTCTCTCGGGTCAGTCTTCGACGATTTCGGCAGCCTTCGGATCGGTCGAAGCAAATGCAACAGCAAGTCTTCTTCTTCCAGCTGGACGTCGAGGATCAGCAGTTCCAGTTACTCTTAGAGTGGAGACTCAACTCCAGAACGCTTCTGAACAATTACCATTGGTGAGAGGTCCCCAGATATACTATTCTGTCTCTCATTCACACTGCTGGCACACACTCAGCAGCCAATCATACAGAAGGGCATTCATGCAGGCAGTCAGCCAATCAGGCACACAGTGCATTCAGGCCACACTCCTCCCTTTCAGACACTCACAACAAGGAATGTGGATTGGGACAAGTACCCAGCCATTCAACACTACACACTGCATTCAGGCCAGTTTCGGGCAGGGCTGTCTCAGTCTTTGTCTCTCATGCCAGAAACCAGACAACCACAACAAGGAGTGTATATTGGTCACACACTCCATTCACCCAGGTCCCACCCACAGGAGGTACCCACAACACACAGTCACTGGGAAGGCTCCAGTCAGTCTAGCTTGGCCTTCACAACAACACCATATATGGAACTTCCACCCAACAGCCAGTCAGGGGGCAGGGACAGAGTCAGGGCTTCCCAGGACTTTGGGAAAACAAGGTAACAGGCAATAGAAAGCAAGAGGCCACAGGGGCCATCTTGTTTCCTATCAGGAATCAACTGATCCCAATGGCAGGGCCTGGGTATCCCAAAATGGAGGACACCCAGAGCACCTGTCAAATTCAGCATGGAGCTGCCACCAGCCCATACCCTGCTCTGTGGGCCACCCACAGATGCCCAAAAACATACACTAGGGGCACAGGGTTGTACCCCTACCCATGGGTGCCATAAGGGTATCCCATGGGTCTGTTCACCAAACCAAAAGAGAGAGCTCCACTGCCAGGAGTCCCACATGGACTCCTGGGCAGAAAACACGACAGAACACACGATAAAAAGCAGTAAAGGACAAGGATTCAGAGGCCCTGTCCCTCTGATGCATTTCCAGCATCACAGAGTCACGCTGCTAGATGCAGAATAACGCGAAGCGTGTTCTGCTGTTTGGGTGTGGTTTAAATAGCCCAGGTAAAGTAGTTCCAGGCAAAGTAGTTCCAGACCCAGCCACACCTAAAGCACTAGACCGCATGGCTTGGTTCTTAAGAACTGAAGAACTGAGCTATGCGGTGGCCTCCATGTTGGATTTAAAGTTCCCATGTTTATAATTGAAAGCAAACCTGCTATGTGTCTTCCTTACAGTATATGAGCCTGGCTCCAGAGGCGCCAGGACTGGCTCTAGGAGCCCTTTTGCAGACGTTTTAAGGCCCTTAGGGCTATTGTGGGTGCTTGCTTGTGGCACACTTGTGGCCCTTAATAGTGGTCATGACACAGGGTTCATTTTTAGAATGTAATTACTCAGCCCATTTGGGCTAGCCGCTCTGGAAGTAGATCACTTCTTGATCATTTATTCAATCGACTCACAGGAGAAGGATAGAGACCAAACACCTCCCACCTCCGTCTTGGGAACCAAGATTTCCAAACCTCCATAAACATCTGAGAAATACCTGACCGAAACCTGTTCCTGTAGTATCCTTTCCTGACCATCAGCAGATTGATTATTGAGAGAGCCTGCTTGAACCCAAAAGTTTCTAGAGTTTCTAAAAGATAGGGCACTCAACATATTTTCACCATCTTGCTAGTAGGTTAGGTGCCTATGAGAATGAAACCAGTTCCTATATGCGCTATTGAAAGCCCTAAGATGAATTTCAAGTAGCTCTTTATCAAAGCCTTTCTTTTTTAATATTGCCCTCTGGTAACGTTTCAGCCTCTTTTTTATTCTTGAATTTCAATGTCCTATTAATGCTTATGGAACACCTGTGTTTGGGGACTTAGCTCCAACGAGAAAGCCTGAAACCTAGCTGGTTCACAACAGAGAGAGAGCTGACAGTTCGACAGCTGCTTGACTCGTTCATTCAGATTATCAATTAGAGTCAAGCCCCCTCTGTCAAATTTTCTTAGGCGATTGCCAGCAGAATTTACTGAGACCTCATCATGATCGGCAGATGGAACATTCACCCCCTTCTCAGGACAACGTATCCATTAGCATATCATGATCATCTCTGTTCCCTTTGGTGACTACGAATTTCAAACATCCATCAAAGATGCTTCTGGTAACAAAAATGTAGTCTAACTTTGAAAAAGAGCCTCCCCTGTGCAAAGTAGGTTCACTCGAAAGGTCCCCCCTCACAATCCCATTAAGCAACCAGAGATCCCATTCCCTCATGAAGTTTAACCAGATTTTACCATTCTTTGAGCTTGTTTTATTTTTACCCGATATCTTATCCTTGACATCTACACATTGAGAATTTAGATCTCCCGCTATTATGATTTGATCTGAAGGGAACTGGGAGGCAAATTCCACTAAAAAATCAGACAGATCCTTGCAGAAAGTCAAAAAAATTGGCGACCTGTTATGTTATGTTGTAGGCATTTGTGTAAGCACACGTTCGCCCGGAGGCATCTTGGCGCTAAGGAGGGAGAGACATGCTGTCAGGAAATAGTTAGAAAAGCAGAGTTTTTAATATCCGGCGGAAGACAAGGTGATCAATAATATCACGCAAGGAGGGGGGTAGAGTGTTCCAGGCTTGAGTGGCGGCCACCGAGAAAAAATTGATTTCATTTCCATTAAAATAGCTGAACGATTCAAAGGGGGTTTTCCAAAGTCATCCGCAGGTTTTCTTGAAATATACACCTTAAGCTCCGAATCTTGTACAGATGTTTTTACAGCTGTATGCCGATTATCCGTAGATTTACTTTTAGGAAATGGGTAGCAGCTGGGATCTGTTGACCTGGGCCCACCTCCTGCAGCCCCCAGTCTCTGTAAAGGAGCTGATACAATTCCAAGGTTTGCTGGAAGATGTTGGTCAGTTCCAGCAGGTTGACTTGGTTCAGATGTCAGCAGAATGCTTTGGTCCAATTTCAGCCATACTAGTAAGCTTAGTTTTTTTAAGCTTCGTTTTGGGACTGCTTTCAAGAAAATTGGTGCAAGTTTTAACGTAGGTTTAATCTGTTTTGCTTTGAGGGCGGCCTTCAGGAAGATGGGGACTATTTTGCTTGCAGGAATGATTGAATAGCCACTGCAGTTGTAAGTTTCGCCCCCTCCTCCAAAGGCACTTCCTTAAGGTGTTTCTGGGTTTTGGCATATTTTTTAGCCTTTTTACCCTTTCCAACATTTGGGGCTGTTGGACGATCTACACCCCTATCCGGGATAGATTTCCCTTTCAGATTTTTGACGAAACGATTTGTATCTGTCGTCCGGATCTTTGATCTTGTTTTCTGCAATTTGCCACCAGCTGTGGCTAATGATTCAAATAGGGTCTTGTTTGCCTTTTTCTTTTGCTTTTTGGTCTTCCCATTGGATTTCGTTTTGTGGGGCTGCACTGCTAACTCTGCATCCAGAGAGGGATTGAGTTCCACCTCCTAAACTGAAATATCACAAGATGGTGCAGTCTCAGCAGCTTGTGCTAGACGCAGGAACTCCTCCATTACAGAACTGAAAGAGGATTATCAGCCATCTCATCCACCAAAGTAATGTTCTCAGGAGGCACATGGCTAGTTTCAGATGAATGTTGTGGGAGATTATCGAATTTCTCAGATAAAGACCTAATCTCTTCCTTGGCCTCCATCCATTTTTCTGTAATTGATCTAGTTTGGACGATTGTGCTCTTAAAGCTAAGTGCATTTCACCCAAAATCTCGGTCATTGTGTCGGTTCTGATTGCCACCATTGTAATTTCACTCAGTTCCAGTTCTTTTGTGATTTCCAACAAAGTGCCTGCCTGCTGCTGTACTTCAAGTTTAAAATGTTCAAATACTTTAACCAAAGAAGTTAAAACGAAGTTCAGAGCCATTTATGTAGTGGGTACAAGTTCATGTGACTTCTTCATACCAGGTGGATTGGTTTTCATCACTGGGCTTATTACTCTCACCAGGGATTTAACAAACTGATGGTTTGAAATGGCATCTTTTTCTGAGGTCGTACGGAGAGCATTCAGTTCAAATGATTATTCAATCATGGCTCGATTTTCAAGTTCCAAAAGTTCTTCGTCGAGCAAGTCGATATTATTGTGAGCCTTTTGTGAAGATTCTCCTCCCTGTAATGCAGTGCCCTGGTCTTTGCTAGATATTTCCTGTTCCATTTCAAGGAAATCTTTTAAACCTCTTGGAAACAGACTTCCAATGGTATTTTTCAATGTGGACATTGTTAAAGTATAATTTAAATTGGCTGGGAGCAGGTCACGTAGTGGGTGACTAAGCGGAGTTGATGCTCCAACTTCTTGTCTTGCAGAAGCTAATGCCTCTGGAAGCCCAGGGCAAGGAGGTGATCAACAGTCTGAGGGGTAGACACTTTGAGGCGGAATAAAGACGCCTCCCCTAGACTTTTAGCGCTTAAAGGTGCTTTTCTCTGCCGGATTGTTCGAGTGGGCTGAGGTTATAGTATAATCGAAGGTTGAGACAGAGGTGCCCAGGTCCTGAGGAGTGCTCCGTAGATTATACGTTTTTGACATTTTTGGCCAGAGGTTGCACAACTCAATTGATATAGAAGTTGTGGGTCAAAGGCAGTATGCCTGCAGTCCCCATGGTTCCGTGCTGACAATTAGTTGAAAATGTATTGCTCTCAGCACTGTAGTTCTCAAAGCAGAGATGAGAGTTTGAGACCGACTTAGAATTCCCCACTAATGTCGGTACTGTACTCTGCACTGGAAAAACTACCAGCTCCTAGTCCGCTTGCAGTTTGAGGCTCCTCCGTATGACCTTTCCTAAATTAGCCAGAAAGCGGCGGAGTGCACAGACCTGTTGCACTAATTGCCCCTGTAATTCAGAAAGCCGTAGGATGGCACGCAGTTGCCTCAGGTTCTGATGCGGGATCAATCGGGTACATGCAATAGTTGAGTTGAAGCATTTAGAAGCACCCCGACTATAGTCAAATATCAGAATTCAGAATGATATGTGGTTTTTAGACAAGTAGGAGCACATGTTTCAAAAGGATTACATCAAAACGTCTAGTAATCAAACAGGAGCACAGCAAACATGAGGAAGAAATAAAAGAAAACGAACGGTGTGTTACCTCTAATTTGTTGATGTAGACAAGGTAGTTAAATCAAAAAGAGTTCATGCAGTCTATCTCACGGCCCCTTAGGCCCGAACGTGCACGGACTGCACTGACTGCTCCACTCAAGTCCCACTCCGCGGCCCGCTCTGCAGGATGAAACACATTTTGTAGAATGGAGGCTCCTCCTCCAGGACAACAAGGAAAAAGGAAAAATACACTGTAACTGCACTGACTGCTCCACTCGAGTCCCACTCCGCAGCCCGCACTGCGGGATGAAAAAATTTTTGTAGAATGGAGGCTCCACCTCCAGGAAAGCAAGGAAACAGGAAAAAGACTCTGTGACTGCACTGACTGCTCCACTTCTCTCATTACTGGTGGCACCGGCTGGGAGGTCCTCCTTGACCTCTTTGCCATTTCTAGGATAATCATTAATGTCTATCTGAATGGAACCATCATGGTTCAGGTGTCATGACCATTCTCAGAACTACCCCACCCTTGCACATCCCCCCCACCATCGAGGGTGAGCACTGCCCACTCAATTACACACTAAGGGCGCCCCCAGATTCAGGATAACTGGTGTACGGGCCAGTTGGACCCATTTATGGTGCACATGTGCTTATTAAACTCAGGAGGCAAGAATGGTAACAAACTTCCTGGTTCCATCAAGATGGCCGACTATCGGGCCAGGGAAATCACTAGGAAGTGCACATCTAGCTAATTGGAATGGTTAGCTATAAAAGCCACTCCCATGCATGCAGCTTTGCTTCGCCTTAGTCTGCACTGGCAGCTTAACGCTTACTGGTGAACTGCAGCGACGTGCAAACTCCAGCGACCTGCAAGGAAACGAAAAGAGCATTAAAGAGGAGCAAACCGCAGCAACAGAGACCTTTACAAGTCTGAATGCTTACCACAGGCATCACTGGATCCTCGCAGACTCTTCTGCGCTCCAGTGCTCATCCCTCATCAGCGCCAGTTTATCCCTCAATCCAGCACAAGATTCTTCACTGCTCTGACGCTTGTCACCGGCCAGCATCTGCAGCAGGGGAGACAACTTTACGACACCAACAAAGGCAAGCACATAGCGCATTCAGACATCAAACGGCTGTTTACTTCTTTTACTATGCTTACCTTTGTAAAAGAACAGTGTGTGTTACTACAGTGACAGCTGGAACTCCAGAAACACGTGGCTCAACTCATGATTTGTTATAGTGACAGCTAGAACTCCAGAAAAACGTGGCTCATCTCGCACAGCAAACTGCTGTGTCAGCATACTGAAAAGATTACTGGGAAGCAGAACTTGTATCCTGACAATCAAGGAACAGCGCAATCCAGCTACAAGGACATTAGTCAGGCCTTAGAGTACACCCTTGGGACCAAAGGCCACCGGACACTAGCAAAACCACCATATACAGCACAAACTGTCATCAGCCAGTCTGGGCCATGAAACCAGTGAAGTAACTGGCAGTGCACACTGAAGATAGCGCCCCTGCAACTGACAGCATGATGGAGAGCCCAGACTCATTTACCTGCAAGTGAGCCCAGCACCCATAGGGGACACACCAAGGGAATTGGGGATTAAGGGGGGAATTCGGGCAACCACACAGAGTATCCTTGGGTAAAATCTGTACCCTATCTGTAGCCTCCTTTTAGGAGATGCTCTAGCAGCCACACCGGCAGCCCACACAGCATCAGTCACACGAGGGTCCAGGCGCAGAGACCAGGTACAAGTTAAGCATTACAGAACGCAAATGATGTGATGTGCACCAACAAGATAACTCCTCCCCATTTTGGTGGCAGCTTCTCATATGCCTTGGATCCACACGCCCAGTAGTGGTCCATCAGTACTGCTGTGCCGACCTTCATTCCTGGATGCTTTTCTGTTTACCGACATTCTACGTTATCTCCATCTGTTACTGCTGCTTCATTCTTGTAGCATAATGCTGGTTTCTTCAGAGGTATTATGGGCATCGGCCCAGTTTCATTGTCTACCCAGGTGAGCACTTTAGCACTTGCATCCCATTCTTTCAGGCACTTGTCATTTTCTCCTTGTATTTGTGTTTCTTCATTTGTATAGCGCGCCTGGCCCAAAGGCACCTGGGTGCTTGTACTGTGTTCACTGGTGATTGTACTAGGATGTTTGCTTTTCTTCCTACTACTCCATCTGTCCACCCCAACTCTGTGTATACATGGCCCTACACGAGCATGTGTGGTCTTTCCCAACATCCTGGTTCTCCTATTTCTTTCAACCCCCTCTTCAGGCAGGGCAGCTTTTTCAGTGTTAGTGTTTTGTCTCCTTTTCAGGAGCCCATCAGTTATGTATTGTATAGCTTAGTCTAACTGGCAGTAATTGTTCATCATGTCAAAAGTTACTGCCGCATCATGAGTTTGGCGGTAACCCTTAAATGCGGTGGTAACGCTATTACCGCTGCATTAAAAGGTCTGCCAAATTATGGGATTGGCGGATTTACCCTTAGCTCTGAGTTGGGGGCAAATCTGCTGCAATTTTGCTGATTTTCAGCACTATTACCGGCAGCGGTAATCTTCCTGGGGTTGTAACCATGGATAGGTGCATGAGGCATTGGACTCTTGCTGCTGGTCTTTCAGTTGCTATGAACATTCTTGAGGCACTCATGGAATAAGGGATTAGTGAGCAGACATAACAGCTCTCCCTGGTGGTTTTCTTGCCTACTTTGGTTGTGTGTTTATATCACATGTTATTAGACACTAGAACAGTGTCAGTAAGATATAGGTCCACCTCCCTCATGGCTGTGTCAGCACTGCACTTACCACTCCTTACCGTGCATATTGTGCTCTCCTGTTCACCTGACATGGTTGTTCCACCTGCTGGGGTTGGGGTAATATTAGTAGAGGATACAGCGGTTTTACTAGGCACAAGCGACATTCTCCAATAGATAAATGCAAGGACCCCACTTGGGAATAAGAAAAACAACAAGATAAGCATATTTTTTATTATTTCTGCCATTTACCTGTGCTGCTGGATCCTTGTGCAGCTTGAAGATATCAGTTGTCTGCCTGAAATACACAAAACTCAGCGTTAATAAATTAGTGTTGTTATTAGTTTTAAGCCCTGTGGATCATGTAGTCAGACATCGCGAATATGATAATATGTTCCCACACAATTCTAATTCTAGGGTCTCTGAGTACTACGAGGACAGATGGGTTTCCTAGTTTGAGTTGTGGTGAACTTGGGCCAAATATTCAATAGACATGTCATAGTACACCCTAGTAGGACGTGCTTAGAATCTGTAGGACCTTCTAATGAAGTGGACAAATTGGCCTTGAAAAGTATCAGGTTGTGAATCATCGGGCAGAATGAACAATTATGCAATAAACAGTTGCACGTTCTTGACGAATGTGTGTAGAGAGAAAAATAACAAACAGACAGTGTACCCTCACTCTGGATGTATAGGAAGTCCTTGCCCCAACTCTGCTGCCTGTGAGCGAGTCACCATTGGGTGTCCTCCAATCGCCAGTGCTGGTTCTGAAATATCTCCTTGCTCATTGTGTTGATGATCATTGACCCTGTTAATATTGTTGCCAGGTGATGCCACAGCTTTGTAGGGGTTGACGTCATTCATGTGATTCCAAACTGTTTTCCCCTCAATCTTTACTGCTCTCTCAGTCAGTGCTTCTACAATGTGTGGCCCTGTGAATCTGAGTGTGTCCCAAAGTTAAGGAGGAGGACATTGTCCCCAGGAAAGACAGGCAGCTGCTTAAGTAAGTCCTCTGTGCTGTTGAAACTGTTGCCTCCCCCGTCTGCTTCAGGATCTCCCTGGTGTCATTGTATCTGGCAAGAAATAAAAGAGGCATTAGCAATTAAGGAAGTAACATAATCATACATTTTTGGCCCCAGACATTCTCAGTACTCTGTGCATCTTTGAGAACCCTAGTGGGAGGGGACAGAGGAAGTTGCATGTGCTGTCCTGTCACCACCTTGTGTGGGGGTAAATGGTGGTCGGACCCGGGCTTGTTGAGCGATGCGAACACGGCTAGAGGCAAACAATGTAGCCAATTCTTTTGGGTACACTTTTTAGTTTTGTTTTGGCATTGATTCTTTCAAGAGGCCATTGAGGCATTCACACAATCCGTTTGCTTGTGGGTGATAAGTACAGGAGAATTTGTGTTGGATGCACAGCAATGTTGTGATGTGTTGGAACATCTCGTTGGCAAAGTGTGGGCTGTTGTCAGATCGCAGGATCTCACACACGCCCCATCGTGGGAACCCTTCCTGGACCAGAAATATCGCCACTCTGTGGGTGTCAGGATGAGAACAGAAACCAGCCTCAATCCACCGAGAGAACGGGCATACAACCGCTATCATGTAGTGGTATCCTTGACAGACTTGCATCATGTCAACATAGTCGTAGGGAGAGGTGTTGAAATGGACCAAATGCGGGAGGTATGGCTCCTCTCACATCTCTCAATTTATGTCCTGCAATTAACTACTTGCAGGTCAAGCAATTACTCACGTGTTCTTCCAAATAAGGACAGAACATGTTTCTCCAATATGGGCGGCAAGCACCTCCTTCGCTGTGTGTTTTGAATAATGTAGCTGTGTCAGTGCTGTGTGCAACAATGCAAGTGACATAACCACTTTCCCTGTGTTATTCCTCCTCCATAGGGCATCTGATGGACATACTGTACATCCCCTCCTAATCCACGGATGCTTTTCCTTGCTGGGTGCAGCTCCCTGCAGCTCCATAATTTGTGTTGCTGTTAATACAGTGTATCCCTCGTTAAGTATCATTATCCTTGCATAGTCACAGGCATGTGACGAAGCCTCCATTTCCAGGAGCTCTCCAAAATATGTGGTGTATTTTGCTTCGTCGTCTGCTGCTTCATTCCCCCTTGAGACAGGGTGCTCCACTTGTGTGTGCGCTTGGCATTTCACTATTGCTACATTCTTGGGATAATATATGATGTCCACTAGTGTGCCCAATAGGAGTGTATGCTGCACTGGTGATCCATCAGCCCACCTGAAACCCCTCCTCATCCACCATGTCAGTCCTGAGTGTACTGTGGATGTCACGTAGGATGAATCTGACTAAATTGTCCCCTCCCTATTTCTGCTACGCTCCAATACCAATATTAAGGCTACTAGCTGTATGGCCTGTGCTGAAAAATGTGATGGCAAATGTGCGCTGACCACTACCTCACTGGTTCCATCCTCCCTTAGCCTTACCACTACTGTCCCCGTAGGTCTGACCATGTCTGCTTGG
This sequence comes from Ambystoma mexicanum, assembly GCF_040938575.1. Taxonomy (NCBI): domain Eukaryota; kingdom Metazoa; phylum Chordata; class Amphibia; order Caudata; family Ambystomatidae; genus Ambystoma; species Ambystoma mexicanum. The sequence goes on from NC_090934.1 coordinate 721,678,125, forward strand.
TCAATTGTTGATGATGCATCAATGTAAAGCCTGTCTCCCCCCTCAAGTGCGTCCTCCTGTACCTGTACTGTTGTGCAGTCATGTATGTAGTCACCCTCTTGTAAAATGTTGGTGAGAAAGGTCAGTGGATTGACAAGTCTGCACCTCACTACAGTGAGTGCTGAATTTGATAACAACACCTTGTACCCTGATGCTATTTGTGCTATTTGTGTTTTCAGTGTGCTCATCGGGATTTCCAGTATTGCGAAGAGGGCATGTTCCATGTAAAGTGTGGTGCTACACCCCAGGATTATACTCGCTGACTTGTCAACTGCGAATGCCGCTGCAGCCAAAGCTTGTTCGCACGGTTAAGGTCCTCTCATTACTGGGTCTAGCTTCCCACTGTAGTACGCTAGTGGTTTGCGCCCCAAGCTTGTCTGCTGGGTCAATACTGCTGTCATCACCACCCCATTGGAGTGTGAGAACAAAAAAAAAATCCTTTTTATAGTCTGGGATCCCTAACACTGTAGCTGTGCATATTGTTTCCTTCACCTCATTGAATGCCTCCATCATTTCTCTTGTCCACCCTATTATCTTGGCCCCCTTTTGTGCTTCCTTCAGTGCTCTCAGTAGAGGCCTGGTGTAAGTGCTGTAGTCAAAGACTGATGCTCTGCAGTAATTGCATAACCACAATAACTGCTGCATCTCTCTGACTGTTGTGGATTTTGCTGTCCTGATTATTGCCTTTGCCCTTTCTGGAGTCACATGTCGGCCATTTTGGGAGATCATCTGTCCAATGAATAGCACTTCGTTCTGACAGTACTGTAGTTTGGCCTTGTCCACCTTGTATCGCTTGTCAGGTAACACTGTCATCATGTGCACTTAGTCATTTCTAGACTGTTCTTTGGTTGTGCTGCAAATCAGTATGCCATCTACGTATTGTGACCATGCTCTCCATCTGTACATTGCATACATGCATCTAGAGGATCGTATTGAATATGGAAGGTGATTTGCAGTACCCTTGAGGAAGTCTTGTATGTTTCCACTTTTTATTTCTATACAGACAGGAAGTTAGGTCTTGTGAGTATAGTTGCAGTGGTATAGAGAAGAAAGAATTATTCAAGTCTATGGGTCATTACGACCTGGGCGCAAAGGGATACCAAGCACCGGTAATGACACCGGTGCCGGTAATCCCTTTCCGCCCTATTCCGAGGTCCCTTTGCGGGTCCTATGGACGGGACCAGCAAAGGGATACCGGGGTCAATAACGGTGCCGCAATTTGCGGTACCATTATTGCCCCCTTCCCATTGAGCCCTATGTGGGCTCAAATGGGAATGGGGAATGGCTCTGGTGAATGAGGAATTACCGGTCTTGCCGACATCAGACTCGACCGGTAATTACTCCCTTCACCAGACCGGAGTCGGATGGATTTGGGACGCAGCCATGGCGCTAATAGCGCAATGGCTACCTCCAAACTCGGAATGAGGGCCTATGACCGTGAATCAGGCAGCTTCCACTGGAATGCTGCACAAAATTATCACTGAATTCAGGACTAAAGGATATTCTGCTTCTCCAATATGATTAAGAGGGTGCAAATCCTGTGTAAAATGTCATGACACTCCTACTGCTTTCTTAACAGGGTACACAACCATGTTGCATGGTGATTCTGATGGTGCTTCACTAATGCTGCAATGGTCTCATAGATGCCTTGTCTGCCTGCCTTCAGAGTGGTTATTGTTTACTTGTGATAAAATCGCTCCTGGCTTCAGCTTGAGCTTCACCCCTCCCACCCCCTTTAGGGGCCCCACATAATAGGGACTAATGGTCCATAATATGCTGGGTATCTTGGCCAGAAACTCCTCGAGAAAGGTTTGAGGAGCCTTCAGCGCCATCGCCATTCTCTGTGGTACCTCCCTGTAATGTATCCTCACCCAATATGTGACACTCATTTCGAACACCATCCCATGGTCTGATCTGTTGTCCCTGAATAATTCTTCATCTGTCACTGTGGTCAACCTGTATCCTTCAGCTACAGTGATGGCTGCTTGCTATGGTTGTCCAGTGTCATCTGTCCCATGCACTGCTATCCACTCGTCTCCCACAATTACTGCCTCTAATTCTAGTGGCACTATTGTCGCTTCTGCTTCATCCAATGGTATCTTGGGTCTGAACAAGTACTCAAATGGAATGTGCCTCATTTTCCCTTGGATCGCTGGGAGCCAAGTTATTACAATCTCAGTCCCGTATTGGACCAGCTCCTTGTCTTCCTCCTCTGTACCCTCTGTCCACAGTATTCTTGAATGATTTCCCGTACATTTAGAAAATGTATCCCTGGTGTGGAGCACATTACTCCCTTGTCCGTGAATGAAATGGTCAAGCTAAGTCTGCTCATGATGTCTCTCCCCAGTATGTTTACAGGTGTCTGTCGTGAGTAAAGAAGGGGCAAAGATAAATCATGTTCCCCTATAGAAAGTGAAATATTGTCTGTGAAAGGAAGCACTTCCGCAGCCACAGAAAATCCTTGAGTATTCATGGCATCACCTGACAATCCATATCTCCCCTCCCGGATACAGGATTTAGTCACCCCTGTGTCTAGAAGAAAGGAAAGCGTTTTTTCAACTATCGTCACCCCTATGCGTGGTTCCTCCACAGTTTTGCATGTAACTGACAGGATGGAACAAATCGAGTCCATTTGTGGGCTGTCCTTTTGATGGTATAAGGACATCCCATTCCCCAAAAATGGATTGTTCCCTACCATGGTGACGCCTCCCAGGTTCCTAATGGGGGCTTCTGCTAAGGATTCTGTGAGTGCCACTATACCATTGTTTGATTGTATTACAGGACCCCTGCCCCCAAAAATCTAGGCTGTTTCTTGAGAAGCGGGCCACATCGTCGACAAAATCGCCTTTCCTGGTAATAACACACAAGAATTTATGTTAATACAGCAGTGCCCCTCTTCATTATTTGTACCTGCTGCCTATTTGATTTCATCAACTGATGCCACCGAAATACGTTTCATCTGCTGTAGAAAACAACTGCAGAGCAACTAAGATGGCCGCCACCCTCTGCTGATGTCACGTTGCTCAGCAACTGTGGGTATGAGCATTAGGACCAAGCCGATTGGCTGATCTCCCCATTTACACGGAAGGAAGAAACCGGATGGCTTTAGCCGGCCTCTTCCTCTAAAGGCCAGCCTCTTCCTCTAAAGGCCTGCCTCTTAAGGCTAGAGCCTGTCCTTTGCCTGTCCAGTTCACAATCGTTCCCAGGAGGGCAGGAGCCCTGCCCACAGCAATCCAGGCTGCTTCAGGAGAAGCGGGCCGCATCACCGATGACATCGCCTTTTCTGGTAATAACAAACAAGAATTTGTGTTAATACAGCAGTGCCCCTCTTTGTTATTTGTACCTGCTGCCTACTTGATATCAACAACTGATGCTGCCAAAATCCATTTCATCTGCCGTAGAAAACACCTGCAGAGCAACTAAGATGGCCGCCGCCCTCTGCTGATGTCGAGTTGCTAACCAACTGTGGGTGTGAGCATCAGGACCAACCCGATTGGCTGATCTCCCCATTTACACCGAAGGAAGCGACTGGATGGCTTTAGCTGGTCACTTCCTCTAAAGGCCTGCCTCTTAAGGCTACAGCCTGTCTTTTGCCTGTCTGTTGCCTACCGGGACCATCCACCCTGCACCCTGCAACAAAGACAGACCCACCTACTACTACACCTCCTACTCATGGTAACGTTATTCATTCTGTTCAACTCACACGTTCTGACCGTGATCATGCCAACATGTCTGCCGTATCTCACAAAGAAACTTGTAGACCTAAATGTACTTTCCATCACATGTAACATTGTCATGTCCGTGGCATATAGTGGAGACTTACCTGCCTGACTGCACGTTCGTATCTCTTGTCTGCTACTGTACTACAGCCTCCACTGTGTAGCATTGTACCATTGCCCTAACCCTTGCAACTAACCTGCATATCCTGCTGCACCTACAAATACCTTGACCCTACATTCTGAGGTACGTTACGCCTACACGCAATCTCTGTATCCTCATTCGTAATATTGATCTTTCAACTAAGGCGCATAGAGCAATTCACGTGACCGGTGCCAAGCACCCGAACCCATGATTGTGCCCGCAGCTACATTCTGCAATCACCGTCCTCCAATACTAACACATACTGGCTTTTCTCCAGTATCTCGAAAATTACTAACATTCCCGGAAACGATCTGCACCCGGGTCGATTCCGTATCCTTGTCTTCGGTCACTATCATGAGACCATACCCCACCTCTTCACTTAGACCGTCAGCTTCATATCTCATCTCGCATTAAGCATGTGATCTCCTTTGTACTGGCCTACTTTTGTTGTCCCCATTACAAAACTGCCATCGTTCCCAGCAGACATGTCTACACCCTCTGAGAACCCATTACATGTCTCTGCATGTATTATGCCTAAACTATTGCATCTATTCATGTTTTCTGAACGTATTATGTAAAAACGATTGCATTTTTATTCATGTGTTCTGCACGTATTATGTAAAAACAATAGCATTTATTTATGTTTTCATCACTACTGGTTGCTGCCTCTCGACCAATTATATCCAACCCCATTAGCCCACCATAGCACATGTATAGCAGGTTACCTGTATCAAACTTGGCAAACCTCACTGCTCTTTCTGCTAGGAACGTTCCCAACCATATCCTGTGCTTCGCATTCCTGTGCTTTCTCCACATCAGCCATGCAAATTAGCACCCAGTATTAATGGCCACACAGCAACCGCACCCAGTAAACTTTATAGAAGTCAGACTACTATATTACACAACCTATTGCTCCAACATAAACCTAGCTATGCTACTACCTTTGATCATCTTCACGAGCCATAGTCTCAGTTTGACCACCCTCTCCTTCAACACCATGGAAGCACCCTTATACCATTTAAACTTATCCATGGCCACCAAGCTACCCCTTGCCCAAAGTGTTACACCAACTTCCTTCCTACCACATCTAACGACTATTGGCTTGATACCTAATAATCCAAACACTTGCCTGACAAGTCTTCTTCCAATTATTCCGAGCTTAAAGACAACTGGCATCAATAGTGACCATATGCAACAATCCTCAGCACCCCAAGGGATACTACGATCCGCCAACAATTCCACTCCTAACCAGCTATGCACTACCAAATGGAGGAAACACAGAATTGGTTCTAGACTTATCAAGCCACCATCCACCCACATAAAAGGGCATAGTCACTCACCTTCAAAGCAGTCCCTTCACAATCTACCCAAATCTGACCCTATTCGCAACACCAAATGCCCGCCCAACATTCATAGCTCTGTGAAGACCACCACCACCACCACCACTAGTAAAAGCCCAACCATGGAAAATCATAAAATTAATGGAGCCCTCATCAACGCTCGATCCCTTGAGGCACATGCCTCTGAAATTGCGGACATCATTTCTTGTAACCAACTAGACTTCCTAGCAGTCACTGAGACATGGCTCCATAAAGCAGCGGGGCCTGCCATCGCTCTAGCTGTCCCAGACAACTTCACAATCTTCAGAAGAGATGGAGAAACAGCCAAAGGGGGTGGCCTTGCCTTCATCTGCAAATCAGACCTAACTATCAAAGAGATAGAATCTTTACCACTGTCAGCAGCGGAGCTACTCTCAGTCAAGCTGAGGTTATCTCTGTCACGTACCATCACTATACATGTGATCTACAGACCTCCAGGCCTATTAGGTTAATTTGAAGAAGATATGACGTCTCTTCTGAACACCAACGTCAAGCCTGTGTCCCAAATCATCATACCTGGTGATTTTAACATGAGCCCCAACAACCCTAAAGACCAGAATGCCACTATCTTAGCCAACACCATTTCCAAAGCTGGCCTCAATATCAGAAACACAGGACCTACCCATACCAAAAGCCGCACCTTGGACTGGGTTGCAGAGATTAATTGCACCTTGTGCATCACTACCTCTGAACCTTGTATATGGACAGCCAACTACCTGATCTTGTTCACTGTCAAAGACATCATCCAAACTAACATATCCAAACCAATGGCTCCGCCAGCCTTGTCCAGATGTAAAAAAACATAACTGTTGCCAATCTCTTACCACAGATTCAACCCATCATTAATCTACCAACCTCCCTACTGATACCTCAGAACTGGCTGATCTGTATCACAATACTATTAACTCAGCCATAGACATCATTGCCCGGCTAAAACTGAGCAAAGAAAAACAGACAGCTCACCTCAACACTTGGTTTACCCCTAGTCTAAAAGCCCTTCGTAAAGAAAAAAGACAGGCAGAAACCAGCTGAAAAAAGAATCCGTCGACCCAGAAGAAGAATCACCTCACCTCCCTCGCAGACAAATACAAAAAAGAAATCATACAACTCAACACCAGGGAACTCTTCTCTTATACTCAGAGAATTAGAATACCCAATTACCCCCATTGACTCATGCACCAAAAACAAAATCTGGTGTACCAACATACAAAATGCCCTCTGCAACAAAATAACCATGCTCCAAGATAAAATACTAGCCAAAAAAATCTACACTTGGCCTCACAAGATCGCTCTTGAAACCCAAGAAACCATCTAGCAAGAACTAAACTACCCAACCAATTTAAATTCAGGTCTATCTCAATCAGAGGCAGAAAATATCATTACATCACTCAAACCCTCACAGTACCTTGGGGACAATTCCCCAGCAACCATCATTAAGGAAGCTGCAAGGGACCTAGCTCCTTTCGTCATCACCCTCATTAACTCATCATTCAAGTCCTGTTCTGTTCCTACCAATCTTAAAGATGCTTGGATACTACCCCTCCTAAAAAATCCTAACGTAGACCCCAGCATCCGGACCAACTGTAGGCCAATTACGACAGTACCGTTTCTTCTTTTAATCCTAGACAGTGCTGCCTGTCTCCAGATTCAATCTTATCTGGAGATCAATAACCGATTAGACACCCGACAATCTGGTTTCAGGCCTAGCCACGGAATGGAGACGGCCTTACTCGACCTGAAGAACAAACTGAAAGACAAAGGTGAAATCTCCTTTCTCCTACTATTAGACCTCTCTGCCGCATTTGACTTGGTGGACCATAAAGTCATATGCAACCACCTCAAATCGGCCACCAACTTTTCTAAAGAGGCCTCCACATGGATAAGCACTTTTTTAGACAACAGAACTATAAGAGTCTTCTCGGTGTCCGCATCAGCAGACCCTGGATCTATTATATGTTGAGTACCGCCGGGGTCATGCGTCTCCCCAACTTTGTATTATATATTTACAAAGCTTATCTTTGACATACTTGACAATCTAGGTGTCTCATATACCAACTATGCTGACGACACTCAGATCCTCATCCCCATCCAGGGTGACTATGACAAAGACGTAGGTCTAATCAATAAAATGTACCAAATCATACAAACCTGGATAGCCACCCATGGCCTTTGTCTTAACGACAAAGACTGACCTTTTAATCATTGGGACCACTAACAGACTTAGCAATCTCCCCACCCAATACAACTCCATTACTATTGACGGCATCAAGATCAAAGTCTCAAAGGAAGTAAAAACTTTAGGTTTTTACCTGGATTCGGCACTCAACCTGAACAAGCAAGTAAACGCCACAGCCTCTGCAACTAGCTACACATGCAAACTGATCTATGCATGCAAACTATTCTTGACCACAGACAGCTGCATCACCTTTGCTCCGGCTCTAGTCCTATCCAAACTGGATTATTGTAATGTACTTTATCTGGGCACCAGCAACCATAACACCAACAAACTCCAAACCCTCCAAAATAATGCTCTAAGAGCTGCCCTAGGCATCCAGAAAGGTCAACATATTTCGCACAAAAGACGTTCTATCAATTGGCTAGCTATAAAAGACAGAATTAACTACAAATCACTAAACTTGACAAACAAATGCACCAATAACAAGACACCCATATACCTGACTGAGAGGTTCACCAAACATACCTCAGAACGACCTATTAGAAAGGCACATTCCAACAGCACCAGAGTCCCCAACTTCAAACTTAAAAAAAAACAGGAGGGTCCAGGTATCCAGTCCTGGCATCTCAACTCTGGAATTCTATACTGGGCTCCTTTAGAGCTCTACCTTCCCTCCATGTCTTCAAGACCAATGTTAAACATTGGTTGCACGCCAATGACCATTGAAGCCTGTACCCTGGCTTATATATATGCACAGTATACTCTGTACTTATCCTGCAAACCCATCCGACTGCAATTGTCTCTGTATATTGTCTTATACTGTACTATATTTTTTATCTTTGCCTATGTACCTCTAACCTGTATTTATGCTGCACACACATGTTCGATTGTAATTATCTCTCTATACTGTCTTATACTGCACTGTATTTTTCTCTTTGCCTATGTACCTGTAACCTAAACTTCTGCAAGCGCCCAGATGCCTGACAGCCTGGCGCGCTATACAAATAAATAAACAATAAAATACAATACAATTATGTGCCTGCGGCACCTGCTGTGCCATGTACATGTGCTCTGTGTTACCATGAGTCGGTGGCATCTGTGGTGACTATAAATACTGCGGTATAGATTCTGGCATCTGTGGTGTCCATTTCATGGGCTGGTGTGGCTGTGGGTATGTGCTCAGTGCCGGCACTTGTTGTTGTGTTTGGTCCATTGTGTAATACTCGTCTTGTTCACCTTGATATGCTGGGTGGTATTGCATCCCCCATTCTGCTGCACCCCTTCCTTCTGCACAAAATGTGCCCTATCTGCCTGCACAACCAGCACTATGGTGGCTCTCTCCCCTGCCCTTGAAACCCCCCAGAAAACTCCCCTTCCCTCCTGCACCTGCTGCCCCTATCCTCGAAACATTCCTGGAAATCCTCCTTGGTTTTGCTGTATCTATAGCCCATACCTGCATCCCCTGGTGGCCCCCCTCTTCCTTGAAACCCATGCTGCATCTTCCCCAGCCCCATTAATCCTCCCCCCACAGGCAGCTGTGTGAACTGTGTCTCGGGTGTCCTCCTGTGCTTGTCAGAACTGCCCCCTCCATGCCCTATTTAGATAACATCCTCTGCACTAACTTCACTTCCTTTTGCTTTCTTTCCTCATGCTATTTCCTCACATGTTCTTGCAATAGCCTGCAATGGTGTACTATCATCTGTATTTCCAGCCAAGGTTTCACCTACATGCCTGCTAATTTCTTAAGATGCTTCTGTACTGGCTGTGGTAGCCCTTGTCACAATATGTGGTAAAATAATGCTACTGTTTTGTCCCATGGTTCTCGTGTTTCAAGATGCCAAAGCTCTTCAATCACCTGAACATAGTGTAAGGGGTCTTGGTCTTCCCCCATCTTGTGTGCCATAATCGCACTAATGTCTTATGTGTCTGGGTATTGTGTCCTTAGAGCTTGCCATACAGCAAACAGAAAACCATTGTGTGCCATGTCCTGTGCTGTTACTCATGGGTACCCCGCACTTTTCCATAAGTCATCAGCGGCCTCCCCAAGGATTGCCACTATTAGTCCCTTTACGCCCCCCACTGCCAACTTCTGTCTCGCTGTCATCCTTTCCATTTTGTATATCCATTGCTCCGCACCTATAGTTAACGTGGGTAGCCTACATCCCAAGTTTTCCTTGTCTATGTGCTTCCATGGTATATATTGAGGTCGACCCCTCCTTTTTCCAATAGGGGCCGTTGTGTGAACCCTACCTCCCAGTTTTGTCCTTGTGTCACAAGCGCGCATGTATCTGATCCCCCAGTGTTGCTAGTGTCAGTACATGCTGTGACCGTCTTCCCCTTCCTTCATCCCGGGAGATCCCCAAATCTCTCAACATATGGGAGCAAGCTGACAGAGTTGTGTGATACTTCTCTGGTCCATGGCGTCCGATCTTCCCTATCATCCTTAACCGTCCCTGTATTCTTTCCACCTTCCCATACCAAGCTTCTCTCTCCGCGCTGTCCTCTGGAAACCTGGGCTTAGATCATCCTCTTTCCTCATCCCCACTTCCCCCTGCATCCTTTTCTGAATCTGTTTCCATGTCATTACAAAAATAGTCCACAGAGCCCCGTCTCCTAGAGATCATACCTTCCCCAGGCTTCCCTCTGGAGTCAAACAAGTCTATGTCACCCCTATCTTATTTATTTATTTATTGGTTAATATGTAGGCACGTATACAATTATCAAAACTGTTTCAAAGTTTGAATTAATAGTACAAACAATTAATGAGAAAAACAGGGAGGGGAGACAAATCTACTGTGCAGTGTGAGTGTTCAGAACATGTAATTGCAGAGGGGAGGGGGTAAAGGAATAGATTCTATGGTGCTCATGTGGAAGTGCTCAGGGTGAAGTGCTAAGAATAGAAAAACGTAAGCGCAACCTACCGTGGGGAGGGTGAGCCTAAGTAAGTGCCATAAAAAGATAGTGGCTGGGATGAAAGATGTGGGGGGGTCAGCACCCCGAGGATAAATAAGGACCCTGCACATCAGTCACGCTACTGTAAGATTAGCAGAGAAGAGAGGAGGAGAAGGAAGAAGTAAAGAGAAAGGTCTTGAAGCTTTTTTGTAAATTAAGGAGGTCCTGCTCAAGACGCAGATGGAAAGGGAGGCTATTCCACAGGAGGGAGCCCGCCGAGGAGAGTGATCGACCACTAGCTCTCTTTTTAGCAAACCGCTTCACATGCAGGGAGTTGGTGCCAGAGGAATGCAGGAGTCTAGAAGCGCAGTATTTGGTCAGGAAGCATGAAAGATAGAGTGGTTACAGGCCCCAGATAGCCTTGTGGATGATAGAGAAGGATATGAATTTAATCTCTGCTGAGACCAGGAGCCAGTGAAGGCTTTGTAGGGCAGGAGAGATGCGGTCCCGGGGCTTGAGGCCAAAGATACGTCTTGCTGCCCTATTCTGGGTTAGCTGGAGCAGTTGCAAGGTGGATGAAGGAAGATTAAGGAGGAGGCTATTGCAATAGTCTAGCTTGGAGAGAACTAGAGCCGGGCTAACATTGAGTCTCTGGGGGAAGGTGAGGAAGGGTAGAGTTCCTTTGAGAAGGAAGAGGTGAAAGTGGAACTTCTTGGCAATGTCCTGAATATGAGGGATGAAGGAAAGACAGGAGTTGGAGATGACTCTGAGATTCCTGCCTCCAGAGGAGGAGGCGGGATGGGGAGCCCATGGAGGGAGGCCAGGGTGAAGGGAAGAAGTAGGGTGCAGGGGGCCCAATAGGAAGAATCTCTGTTTTGCTGGCATTGAGGCAGAGGTCATTGGCAGTGCACCAGGCCTGGATAGCAGAGAGGCAGTCAGGGATGAAGGAGGGTGCAAGGGCCCATAAATAAATAAATAAAGGGCGTCAGTAGGAAGTTTGAAGAAGAGTTGTGTGTTGTCAGTGTAGCACTGGAAGTTGGGGTTGAAGGATGAAATGGGTTGTGCCAGCAGAGTGTTAAAGAGCCAGGGCCAAAGTTTGGAGCCCTGGGGGACGCCACACGTGAAGGAGGAAGTAGGGGAGGAGAAAGAGCCCAGAATAGGTTCGGAGGAACGTCAGTTAGGAAGGAGATAAGCCAGTCCCGTGCCTGCTCCAAGATACCATGGGTATCATGGAGCCTTTTAAGGAAGATGGAATGGTTCACTGTGTCGAATGCAGAAGAGAGATCAAGGAAGATAAGGACAGCAGGGGAGTTGGAATCAACAGATGCAACCAGTTCTTCGCAGGTGTTCAGAAGAGCGGTTTCCGTGCATCTGGATGCTCGGAATCCAGACTGATGGTCGTGTAGACTGCCAACAAGTTCGGTATGAGTTGATTTGGGGGAGGGCCAACTTCTCGAGCAGTTTCCCCAGGAAGGGAGTGATGGAAATGGGGCGGTAGTTGGTCAGACAGGAATGGTCTGCAGAGGGTTTTTTCTAGAGGGGGTGCACAAGGGAGTGCATGAGGGAGGATGGAAAAGAACCAGTAGCAAACGAGTGGTTTCAGTGATCAGCAAGAGCAGGGGAAAGAGAGGAGATGTAGCCCTTGATGGTTCTGGAAGAGAATGGGGAAACCTGTTTGGAAGAGACCTTCATTAAGTTGACAACTTTGGTGACTCTTTCAGGGGAGACAGGAGTAAAGGAGGAAAAGGAGGAAGGAAGAGGGTGAGTGGTAGGGTGACTGAGGGGAGAGGGTTGGGTAGGAAGAGTGCATGATATGGTTGTTCAGTATGTCCTGAGGTTTGGAAATTAAGTGAGAGGTAAGTGCATTGCCAAGGGCCTGGGAAGACGTAGGGGCAGAAGATTCTATAGACTGGTTTGCAAGTTCCCTGCATATTTTGAAGAGTTCAGCTGTATTGTTGGACGTATTGGACACTCATGCCTGAATGTGGTTTCTTTGTCTAGCATGGATGGAGAGTCTGTAGTTTCTCTGGATCATGCGGCGGGCCAGTTTGTCAGAGGGTGAGCCTGAAGTGTGCCACTTCCATTCACCAACCCTGCACTTAGGTTTTTGGTCTGGAAGTTCGGAGTCATACCAGGTGTCACACTTGGAGGGAGGTTTCAGGCTGATTCTCATGACTGAGTCAAGGATATCAAGGGTATTGGTAATGGGCAGATAGAGGTTGCTGAGGGCAGAATAAGTGGTAGAGGGGGAATGAAGGTGAAAGAGAAGGCAGCCGCTGACACTTGTTTCATCGGACGGATGTTCGTGAACGAGGTTGGCAGAGCTTTATGAGGAGTTGTCACAGGGCCATAGGGACCCAGGTGAGTGGTTAGGAGAGAGTGGTCAGACAAGGAGAGAGGGGTCACCAGGGGAATAGAGAGAGAGAGGTTTGAGTGGATGATGGCATCTAGTGTGTGTCCAGAGGAATGGGCCGGGCAAAAGGGAAGAATGGACAGGGAATGGGAGGAGCAGAGGTCAGCAAAGAGGGTGATTGCTGTGCAAGGGGATTCTAGGTAGAAGTTGAAGTCACCTAGAAGTCGCAGGTTGGAGGTGGTAGAGAGTAGGGAGGAACAGAAATCCACCCACTCCATAGGATCCCATTGCCATTCTCTCTGATACAGTAGTAGTCCTGCTCGGCATAGTTGTGCTGTCTGGCTCCACTTGTCTACCCCCTCCTCTTTTGCCATCTCCTGTGCCCATTGCCCATCATGCCCTTATGTCTCTGATCACGTGCTCCTCCTCCTCCTTTCAATTGCGCTCTGTCTCTGATAAGCCGCTCTAGCTGCCACTTCCTCCATTCCCTATCCACTAACACTTGCTTTGCCCTCTCATCTGCTTCCCTTCATCTCTCAGTCTCTTCTTGTTTCTTGTTCCTCCCTACTCCTCTCTCACTGTTCCTGCTCCTTCTCTTCCTTGTGCCTGGCTCTGCTTGTTATTTCATGTCTCTCTTCTGCTTCCCTCTCTGCTTTCCTTCTGTCTACTGCTTCCATTATTTCTGCCCAGTCCTGTGATTCGCTGTTCCCCTTAGGGCCTTCTATCTCTTTGGTCACCCCCCTGCATCTCCAGTTGTCATCCCATCTATCTGTCCTCCTACCCATTCATTTGTGACTATGCCCTCTAGCCCCTCCTTTGTGCCCTTCGGCACCTCACTGCTTGTTCCCTTTTTGCTGATTGCTTGCCCCATTCCTTTCTTCCCCATCTGCTTGTTATATGGTGGTGATTTAAATACTGGGTTTGAATACCCCTCAGCTGCTTTTAACTCCTGTAGTGGGTAAAATCCTTGTTCATCATCTGTGTCCTCAGTGTTTTCACTTGCAGGAGAGGGTGGGGTAGCGGAGAAGGGGGACCCTGGCCCCTATATCTCCTGTTGGTTCAGCATCCATTGATACCTCACTGCTTCCCACTCACCTTCCTGAAACATCTGCCACAGCTCAAATATTGCCATGCGGTTTTATTACTTATTCCCCTTCAATGTGTCCTGTAAGTGTGTCAGTAGACAGTACACGTCCTTCGAGAAACTTCCACATTCTGGCCATGATTTAGTCAATTTACCCTCTGTGATTTTCGTCCATTATGTGCTATTTATAAATCTTGTCCATGTAGGCCGAAAGGGTCTTGCAAAATAGCTGTAGGGGTGTGTCACCCCCGCACTTCCCTTGATATATTGCATTTATTCTTACTTGATCTCAAGTCGAGGTTTTTGACAATCCGCTGTTTAGGGAAAAATACAATATAGTGGCAATTCTTTCCATTTCCTCAGAGTCTCTCTGGCTCCACAGCAACCTGACAGGCGTGCTCCACGCACTCCCCTTCCACAATTCTCTGCCTCCTCAGACACAACACCAATCTTGCACATGCGCCTACCACGCACCACTACTGCACAACCTCCTCTGTCAATTTCAGGTTTCTCAAGGGGTGACGTCACCAACTCACTAAGCAAGGTAGTGCTAAAGATCATTTACAGTGCGCACAATCTTAAAATCCTGTTGCCCAAACAATACACACAACCCCAACATAAACCCACAGCTGTCTTCCTACCTCCTAGGAGAGAATACAAATATTTTCTTATGTTCGATCTGTAAAACCCTACAGCGTCGCTTTCTAGATAAAATGCCACCGCAAGACTAAACCAGATGAATCACCTTCCGCAATTGAGGCCAGCTCCCTTTGCCAAACCTTACGGGGATACCATCATCTATGACACAAGCTAAAATGCCCAAACCACAGGAAATCCAATATTCACATAACTTCTGTCATCCGTGCGCTCGAGTCAATAGTCTAAGTTGTTCACCAGAACCTTTTACCTCAAAACGGGATTTGCCCTAATCACAAATATTACTGTTACCTCCGCTCCTGTCCCTACTAAACTTGACAATACTCGACACTACTCGACAAAACTCCAAAGATACTCAACAATACTCACTAACACTGTAGCACCCCCAGTTACTTTCACATTCCCCTCTATTGCTGTGTGGCTGAGTCAATACTTACACTCTGTGTCTGCTTACACCGCTCGGCTGCCACATCTCCCAAAGCTGCCACACCACCTGTCTGGTCTGCTGGAATCCTCATGGACCGCGGCAGGATATTTTCCAGGCTGGCTCCTGATGGCCTTTGCACGGGGCCCGCTTTCCCCATCGGCTCAAAAAATGCAAGGCATCCCTCAGCTTTCCAGGCACTGTGACAGGAGAGTTGTCCTCATACACACTCCTCTGCTACCAACTTGTTGGTGAGAATACCAGGTATGCCACAGGTCCTGGGGATTGTCCAGAGGGCCCAAAAACCCATTCCCCAAAATAAAGGAAAACTCAGCCAAGGGCAGGTTAGAACTGTGGTTTATTACCAAAACCAACAGGGATTGTACAAGACAATCATGATTCTCCAGTACATTTCCACTCCCCAATGTGTGCTCCCCGGTTTTACCACAAATGGCGTCATCACCAGGGCCTTTTCCCAAGACCTATCCCCACTCATGATTGGGTCCTTAGAGTGGTATCGCCTATAGCTAGCCCATAAAGAGGGTTTTCTACTGGCTCTTGCATGTCAGGTGGCTGACCTGCCCCACCCCCAAGAAAATATATATTACATTGTTGTAGGGTTGTAGACTTACCATTGGCCCTTGCCCTCTGCCATCCACCCATGGATTTCTGTCTGTCGATTGGTTAGCTCTGATCTCCCCGCCTGGGACCCAGTTCGGTTCTCAGCCCTCTGTGCACGCACCTCTTCAAGGTGATCTGAAATGATGAAAAAGTTCCAATTATTGCTTTAAATATGAAAATATACAGAACACCCAAATGTTGGTCAGCACAAATTATTTATTGAAGGTAGCATGGAGTGTCCGCCGACACGTGTTTCGACAAAAAGGTTGTTTTCAAGGTTGACATTGGGGTCAAAATAATTGGTATGATACAATGAAGTCAAGAAAGTGTTCACATACACAAGCAAAGAAAAACAATATTGTAAATAATGTTATAAGGACCAAAATTGATTCACATACCCAAGTTGTAATGGAGTGTGTTGTAGACACAAGGGCGGGCCAGGAGAGGCTGTTGAATGGAGACTTTCCCCAGGTTGTCTAGTTGTGAGTCCACGGCGGCCTCCATGCGAGCCAGTGCTAGGATCTCTTCAAGTGACCTTTGTTTTTGCAGGAGCTGTTTACGAAAAGGTTGCGAGATGCAGCCTGCGATCACCTGTGATCTTAGAGCTTCTTCGTTCGAATATCTGTGAAATTCGCAGTGTTTTAGTTTTATGCACAGGCGCATCAAGAAATTGTCGATGGATTCGCCCATTTCCTGCCTGGTTGTATGAAATACGTGGCCTTCGTAGTCGACGTTTGTGTGTGGAGCGAAGTATTCGGATAGTTTGGTGTGGAGTTGACCATAGGTTACTGTGTCGACGTCGAGTAGCTCTCCGGCTATGTCTCTCACTGCTGGCCCAACCGCCATGAACAGTGTGTTCTTCAGTCTTGCGTCATCGGTAAGTCCTATCGCCCCCGTGTAAAATTTGAAGTCCCTGAGCCATATCGTCCAACGGGGCCCCAAGTTTGAGGTGTCTCTAATGTCAAAGGGGTTTGGCATGTGGATCACCTGCGCTGCTTCTGTGTGAGGGGGTTGATTGGCGCCACTTCCTGGCGCGGCCGCTGCGGTGCTTGCCCCTCCTGTGGATGAGGCAGGCGTGCTGGCGGTATCTGACATCTTACCCACTTGCCGCCGACCGGTGTGCTTTTAGCGGTGGGGTGTGCCTGCACCTCTTTTGTAGCTGTGGGGCTGTGCCTGCTGGTCCTGCACCCTGATGAGGCTGTGATGCTGTGCTAGCCGTTCCGGTGTCTCTGCCATGATTGTGGGGCAGAGTCTGCCGGTTCCGCACCCCTGCTGTGGTTGTGGGGTGCGTCTGCTCGTGTGTTCCGGCGCCGCCGTCGGCTGTTGGCAGCTCCCAGCTGTCACGCGTCGTGGAGGTGCGCCGACGCGCCGAGCCGCACGATTGCGGGCCTCCCTACGGCACACGTGGGCCGTGTTATCTCGTCGCCATTGTCAGGCCGATGAGCGGCCGCGGACTGCAGGAGCGCAACACGCGCGCGCGCGGGCTTCGCGGCAATGATACGCGGGAGCCGGGGTGCTGGATAACCTCACTTTATTCCTTCACAGCGGCAACTGCCGAACTTCCCTTCCCGCCCCTCCCCTTCCCCTGACGTCATGTCCTGGACTTCCTAACGTAGCGGCCGCAACGGCGGCCGGCCCACACATAACGATGCGCGTGAGCTGACAACAATAAGAAGAAAACAAATTAAACACATAATATTTCATGTAAAGGCAGATTACTGATTTACCTATTTAATTGCTTAGCAGCTTTAGCCAAATCCCCAACTCACTGTGAGCCGTTATGACATCTAGTTACATGGAAAGCTAATCACAAGACTAACTGACTTGTTTGATATTTTAGGCTTCCTGTTACTGGAAATGTCTAATTCACAGTAAAATTCATAAATTATGGATTATAAATCATGGGAATGACTTGCTGCTGGGTGTTAAAACTATTTGCTGTGGAATAAACCTTGCCAAACATGTAATAAATATAGATCTTTGGTTTGGTTTGAAATTGAGAAGTTTTTCCTCATTAAATCTGTTTTAAATCACAAAAGGTACTTTCAATAAATCTGCTCTGTGCTGCGATGAAGGCAGCAAAGGCCAGATTTAAATGTCAAGTTAAACGCGTGAAATGAAGATAAGTGTTGGCCGCGGCATGGCCCCAAACAGTGTTAAGATGTTAATGACACCAGAATATGCATTGCCCTAATTACCATACATATTAGAATGGTAATGCTCATGGAAATTGGGGAAACACGTTTCATAAACACATTATGGTGCTGATTACTCGTTTTTTTTGCCATTTTCTTCAGATGGTTCAAAATGTGGCTCACAGGAAATGGTGCCACAAAAGATGACCCTGAGCAAACCTAAAACACTCCGATGAAATGGCAATGAAACCAAAGAATGTTTTATACGTGTCTTCATTCAGCAATTACATGTTTTTTATTTGTAAATGCAAACATAGCAGATCTTTCTGGAGGAATCCTGGTTACATTTTCAAGCGATCGTTGTAGGAAACAGGTTTCTCTAATGCTGGCCTGTCACGCCGCCTGGCAGTGAATCCACAAATAACGTCCATAGATGCACCTTATTACTATACAATCCACTTTTTCTCAAAATTCCGGTGCTACGGCCTCATTAAACAAAGGGCATTTGGGCTTACTGCACAAAAATACCCATACTCACTTTCAAGTGGAAAAGGTTACTTTAATGTGGCAGGCCACAGATCACCAAAAAACGCTAACCTGGCTCCCTGGCCTTACAGACTAACATATCCGTTTTAACAAATTGCCAAACAATTAAATAAATAAACAATTTCCGTTCCAACACAATTAAATAATTAAAGCATTTAAAATTCCTCCCTTCCTATCCCTCGCTCCCTTCCGTCTCCTTAAAATCCTCTCAAACTTAATTCCTGCTTTCTCCCATCTTCTCCCTGAGGCCACGCCCTCCTTCAATACTTCTTACCCCTCTTTTTACCCTGGGGTAGCCCATTCGTGCAAACAGCACCACCCTCCTCCTTTACAGTGCTAGTAGCTTCCCCCACCCCTTCTCCAAAGGGTCCTGTCCCTGGCATCAAGCTCAAGTTCTTACCCCCGAAAACTCCCCTCAACACCAATCTCCTCCTTCCAATACCTGCAGCCAGGCTGACTTGCCACATAAGCAACAATGAACCTTACAATCAAAATCTACCCAACTAACGCCACATGAAAACCACCAGCCCCTCTACCCCTTTTTACCCTGACCAATCCCTGGACCTACCAAATAGGGGGACAAATTGTCAAATAAGGCCACCCCTCCCACTTAACCAAAAAACGGGGGTGGGAGGGCGGGGACAAACGCTCATCCTAAGCCTCGCTGGCCTGTGCAGCACGCAAAATCACCCAAGGGGGAAACGCTTGTGCGTTCCCTCCGAGGTCCCCCTTTTTAAGCATTTAAAATTCCTCCCTTCCTATCCCTTGCTCCCTTCCATCTCCTTAAAATCCTCTCAACCTTCATTCCCATTTTCTCCCATCTTCTCCCAAAGGCAACACCCCTTCTTCTTCAATACCTCTTCCTCATCTTTGTACCCTTGGGGTTGCCCATTCGTGCAAACAGCACCACCACCCTCCTTTACCGCGCTAGTACCTCACTGTGCTTCCCCTACCCCTCCTTCAAAGGGCCCTATCCCCAGCACCAGAAAAGCTCCCCCTGAGGTGTTCTTTCTGCCCCACCCCTTTCTACACTAGGTTTTCCTCTATTTCCAACTCTTTATTATGTTTTCCACCACCAATCTAACGTCCACCAGGTAATATATTTTTACGTATACCGAGATATGCACTCCCGGAAAACTGAAAAATCCTCCCGATGATGCTCCAGCACTTGCACCCGCAAAGAACTACAAAACGCCCCCAACTCGCTGTTAATCTTCTTCCTTGTCCTTTCCACTGCCCCTTCATTCACCGCACCTCTCCATACTCTCCTTGGCAATAACTTTGTCCAAACCAGCCTTACCTTTGCCAAATCTCCCTTAACCAGCTAAGGTCCCTTTTCATCTTCCTTAACAATGATATTTCTGTGCCTCTAACTAGGTCATTCTCCCCTGCGTGCACAATTGTTCCCTTTGGAACCCCATGGCGTTTCCTCAATCCCGCTAACCAGGGCAGCAATTGGTCCCACCTAAGCCCCCCTATTCCCGACCACCTCAATAAGACAATGTTGTAACTGCAACCCAGTTGTCTCCCAAAAAACCTTTTTCCTGCATCTTTCCCTGCCCATTTTACAACTGAATGTCCACAAATCCTTACCTGTGGCAACTTATCACTCCTCCGTGCCACATCTGCAAAGACATTTTTTTATGAGTTTCTCTCCGCCACTGCAAATCCCCTGCCCCCCTGCTCTTGTCCACATTCCTACTTTCCTGATTTCCAGCACCCAAGACTGTTAACCTCCTCCTCTGATAGACCCATCCTGCAACCTTCCGATGCCGTCCCCATCCTGAAAGAATGAGTTCCATAAACCTCTGTTCTTTCTCTCAAGGCTACCAAAGCCCTCCTCATGACCCCCAAAACGTGTGCTGCTGACACTGCAGGGCCATCCTTGTGACGAAAGACCCACCCCTTTCTCACTATTCTTAGAGAGGCACAGCTCCTCCCTACTGATGAGGTCCAACCATACCGAAACACGTGTCTGGAGATGCTGTTGGTACTCTTGTTCAGAGGCGAATTGCCTAGCATTTCGGTGCTGGACTGCCCCAGGTCAGGACAAAGACTAATATGTTTGGGATATTTCTTCTCTGTAAAAGATAGTGAGCTAAAGACTCTGGGTAAGTCTCTTGTAACCAGGACTAATGTCTGGTAGAGAGACTCCCAGGACCCCCTTTGTCAATTTGCATATTTAAGTAACTTTGGGTCTCACCCTAACTTACTAGGGGAATCCAGACGTGGACCCCTTGCTCACTATTCTTAGAGAGGCACAGCTCCTCCCTACTGATGAGGTCCAACCAGACTGAAACACGTGTCTGGGGATGCTGTTGGTACTGTTGTTCAGAGGAGAATTTCCTAGCATTTTGGTGCTGGACTGCCCCAGGGCAAGACAAAGACTGAAATGTTTGGGATATTTCTTCTCTGTGAAAGATCGTGAGCTAAAGACTCTGGGTAAGTCTCTTGTAACCAGGACTCATGTCTGGCAGAGCGACTCCCAGGACCCCCCTTGTCAATTTGCTTATTGATGCATGTCTACATGCATGTTACCTGTGTCATTGTGTGTTTGGATTCACTTGCAGCAGTGGTCAATTTGCAGTTCAGAAATGCTTATGGTGTGTTGCATCTCTTAGTTGCCATCTGTCTTTTCTGCCTGTGACATGTGCCTGACAGAGGTGATGTCTGATGGAGTTCATATACTACATTTTGTACTTGTGTAGGCTTTGCTATTTAAACACATCCATTTCTGCTTTTGGGATGTGTTTGCATATCAAGGCCACTGGATGCATGCCTGGTTCTCATTTGTGTGTGACATGTCTGCTTCATGTGTTGGCTGTCAATGTGATGTCTATGTGTGTGTGTGTCATGTGCTTCTGACATGTGTACTAATGTTTATTTTTCTCCACTTTTCAGATGATGACGCAATGGAGCCAGAGGATGGTGTTGTCATGCCAGGCACAGGGTTGCTATCACACCACCAAACCAGCACAAGTGGGGGATGTGGGGTGGTAGACCACGAGAACCCACTTGTATTACAGACCATCTTGTCTAGGTCTGGCAATGAGTCTAGCCCGGATGATCACTCTGACGACAATGTCGACTTGGATGTGCATCGGGTCCATTCGTCAGGGGTGAGTGATTCTGATGTGGATGCTCCTCTGTCCACAACACCTGCACTGAGGGGCCAAACGGTGGTGGGACCTCAGCCTGTGGTGGATCGGGATGCAGGGTCACCCTCCACACCAGTTGCTGATGTGCCTGGGGCATCACGTCAACAGAGGAATGTAGTCCTGCCGCCGTGGGTTGTGCCAAACCATCAAGGACGTCGGCTCCTTGGGCCCCGGAGGTGTCAATCCCAGCAGCGCAGTGGCCGTGTGCCACTGGGATATACTAAGTGGGAGCAAGCCATAGTTGACAATTCATAATTCCAGGGGGCAGCAATTGATAACATCGCTGAGAGCATGGAACGTGTGGCCCAATCCGTGCTCCCACCTGCTAGGCAGGTGGAACTCCAGCAGCGGGCGGCACAGTCCACGGCCCGCTCGCTCAGGCTGGGCATGGAGGCCTCAGACAGGGCATGCCGGGCTGAAATGGTGTCTTTGCGTCAAGCAATTGCTGCTCAGAAGCACACATGGAGGCCATGAGGGTTGACTATGAATCCCTCAGATCTACTCTGGGTGTGCTCTTGATGTCCCAGAGGAAGCGGTCATAGGAGAGGTTGGAGCAGCTAGAGAGTACCTTCTTGGCTGAGCTACGTGTTTGCCGGGAGGTGTACCAGTTGTCCAGCCAGGCCATGCAGGAAAAACTCTGTGTTACATGTGTTACCTTGCAAGAGGAAGCACGCGTATCACGCGAGGTTCTACATGCTGACCTACGTGTCATCGCCACACAGAACCAGGCTCACCCATCCCGCAGACTTGCTGCCGACGAGGGGCAAGCTGTGCATAGGCATGGGCAGGGTACTACGCCACGTCAATCTTTGCAGCCTGAGGGTGATGTGGACGACAAGTTATCTCCCACACAGGTCTGGCTGTGCAGGTGTTGAGCCCATGGAGGATTTTTTTTTGTCTCAACATCATCGCATGTGGGTGTTGAGGTGCACCCTGTATCTCCCCCCTCCTGGGTGCCTCCCCCCCCCTCGGGTCGTATGTGGCCATTTTTGATTTTTATAGTTAGTTTAATTAGTTAATATGGTTTTTTATAGTTAGTTTAATTAGGTAATATAGTTTTTTATAGTTAGTTTAATTAGTTAATATAGTTTAAAATAGCTTGTCTATTGTGCATTCATGTGACGGTGTGGTGCTTTGTGGCTTTTGAAAGCATCCACTGTCTGTTCCAGCTGGGCCCTTCAAGCTTGTCTCGTGTATGTGTTTGCAGCTTGGGGTCCTGACTCACATAGGCCACTCCTGCTTCCCTTATCCATGGGCTTGCAAGGATGGTTCGGTGTAACAACCATTTACACAAGGGCATTGGACTTTCGTCATATCTGTGGCCTGTCTGCTACTGTACTACTTGTGTTAACACCCCTAGTGGGGATTAAGTGGGTTTTCTCCACAGCATGTCTGCAATCAATTTGGGTGAGTACATGATTAATATCTCCATTAATTGATGTGGATTGTGATGTATGTTCTTTTCTTGACTGTATATGTGCTTGATGCACTTGATGCTGTAGACAGTAGCCTGCACCCTTTGGCTGTCATAGTCACACTGATGGTGTGACAACCAGCATGAAGACACACACACACAGGGAGCTTTCCAGCCTTATTAATATCTTGTATTCCCTTTCTGCAGGAAAATGAGCCTCCAGACTACCTTTCCCAGCAGACACGGGACCAAGTACTACTGGAATCTGGCCATGTTCGGTGGTGCACACGTGCGCATGTGTGCGCAAGCAGAAGCACATGGCTTGTGCTCAGACGTCTGACAGAAGCAGACGTGTTTCCAGTAGCTCCAAGCAAGGTGAGCAGCACAAGGGGCCACACCACAGCCAACCTTGCACCAGGCCACTTGCACATGCATGCTAAGTAACGTCAGTGCTGGGGAGATTAGCCAGGCATTGTTGTAGAGCGCACAGTACAGCTAAGATGTGTTGAGGAACAAATGCCAAGTAGCTTTACAAGTTGTCAGGGGCACACACAGGGGCCATCGCACATATCTTCGATCCCCCCTGCTCCATAGAAGCTAAATTATTGGCGCAGTAGCGTTCCTGCCAGAAACTAATACAGTGCACAGGGACACCCAGCAAGGCACAGACTCGAGTGCAGTGCATATCATTTGCATGTGCAAATTGCCACGTGCACTACCTATTGAAATCTGCGGCTGCAGAACACGACATGTACTGAAGTCGCACCTCGCTATACGTGTCTAGCAGCTCACCCAGGGACCATTCTATCATGTGTGATTCTTGACACATTGGTCTTCCGTTTACCGCGCGCCCACGTGCGCCTGCCTTAATGCATTGACAGTGTATGAACCATCACGGGGGCAAGCTAGCGTATACGTACAAAGCAGCAGACAAGAGTGTTTGTTTGTGGAAAAGTCACTTAGTTTGGGGCATGAATGGTGTTGTGTGTGTGTTGTAAACACACACAGATTAGTAACTCATGCTCTCTTTGCAGCATTGAACTGCTCCTGTTACCGGACCTGAGAGTATGCAGGCAGGAGGCCAGCACTCACCCCAGAGATAACTCTCTCTTTGACTTGCATTTGACTCATTTAGTACAATGTGCATGAAGAACATGGTTTCTCTGATTGAGTATGTGTTATTGTCAATAGTTGTATTTTGTATTTTGCCTACTTTCCCTTGCCAATCCAACTCCCCTCTCTTGCCTATCTTTCTGGTTATCCTGAATACCAATGTCTGACCAAACAACGGATCCCTGACCCTCTTTCCCCGCCAGGGTCTCGGAGGCCTGTGTAAGTTTTACCTTGCCAGCGCCCATACCACGGAGGGGGTGGTTGGTTCTTGCCACTCCTGCGCCTGGAGCCCGGAGCTGTGACACAACCCATCAGTTGTTGCATCCTCATTGTATATTGTGTCCTGAAAATGGTACCCATCCTGATGAACTATTGTTGAACTGTGCTATCTTGGTTGTTCTTGCATTCTGCTTGTACATGTGCTTGGACATTTTTTGCAACATAAAGACATCTACTGGAGACTCTTCCAGGGTTTTTTGAGCCTAGAGGCTTTTTCCCTGGTTTGGGGGTTTGGCTCCTTTGAGTTCTCTGCGATTTGGTATTTTTACCAGTCAAGGTGGCCTCTGAGGGGGCTGGACCCTATTTACACGCAAGGTGGAACATGAAGACCAAGGGGTAGGGATCCTGTAGCCAGGTAGACTAGAAGGAAGAAGGCTACATACGCCAGACACAGTTGTTCAGAAGGTCATGGGGATGTGTAAATGAGGGAGGGCCTTTTGTTGTTGGACAGTAAGCTTGGGCTACAGTGTTTGGGCACTCTCTGACATTGTCATTGTGGGGTACTATGTACATGATGTGTTCTGCTGGTCAATGGCTGTGCCTGTGTTTTATTTACCTTTCAGGTATCAGGGGATTGTTGTGGTTTGACATGCTGGGGTGTACGCATGGGCAATGTTCGCATGTGATGTGTACAGGACACTGAGGGTCACTTGATTTCACATGCATATATTGAGTGCATGTCCCTACTGACACACACAGTTACACAATGCTCCACCACACGTACAACCACCCTTCCATGCCCACAGGTGCACACAGATTGCCTTCTTGGGCACGCTGTGTCCTTGCAGCACATGATCAATTGCAATTTGGGGCTCGTGTACATGCATCAATAGGTTGTTTATTTTGTTTGTCATTTTGATGTGATGCTAAGGTGTATCCCCAACACAATGGCTGCTCACTGTGCTGTGTGCTGAGCAATGTGTTACAGTAGACACACACAGCACACGGGTTAGGAAGTAGCGATTTTGGTTTGCCCAATGTGCATGTGAACAGGCATTCAGTCTTTTGTTCATGCTACCACTGATGGAAAGCATTTGAGTATGTCTTGGTATGTGTGGAAGGTTGTTGGTCAGTCATTTCATCTGATGTCACTTCGTATCTCATTGGTCATGTGTTGGTCTTTTGCTGTTGCATGCCATGTCATGGTGTGGCTGACAAGGGTGATGTGGGTTCGAAGGGTTTGGGTGACATACCAGTGATTGTAATGGCCTGTTTTGCAGGAGGTGGTGTGATACACACCTTGCATGTGTTCCTTTTGGTCACACAGGATTGGTTATGTTTAAGTAGCTAGGGATGCACACAATGTAGCACTTCCATGGCCACATTCTCAGGGGGGTAAGGTTGTGACAGTTGACTGTCTCTTTGTCATCATCGATTGTCACCTGGTATGTGCCAGGCCTGTGTGCACTCCGCAGGGGTGAGAGTTTAGGTGAAAATTGTGGCCACAAGCTGGGTCCGGGCTGCCTCGCCAGGTTCCCTTTCCCCTCCCATGGGCAGCGCCTGTGCATGTGATTGGGGATGTGGAGGCACCACCATGTCCACCGGTACGTCTCGCCGTGTTGCAACATTGTGCAGGACACATGCTGCATAATGATCCTGCACACTACTGGGGGTGCATATAGTAGCTGCCCGCCAGAGCGGTCAAGGGAGCGGAAGCTTGACTTGAGAACTCTGAATGTGCGCTCCACTATGCTCCTGGTTGCAATATGGGCAGTGTTGTATCTTACCTGGGGTGGTGTGATGGGGTTCCGGATTGGGTTCATCATGTGGTTGCTCAGAGGGTAGGCACTGTCCCCTAGGGAGGTGATAATGGTTGTGATTAGCTGGGTTTGTGTATTTGACTGTGTGTGACATGCATGCATGAGCACAGGCATTTGTACTCACCTAGGAGCCATGTGTCGCAATGCTTCCCAGCTTCCAGGGCCCGGCTCAGGGCGGACATTCTGTATATGAAACTGTCATGGGTAGAGCCAGGGTAGTTTGCATAGACAGAGGTGTTGATTCCCTTGGCATTGCATACAACCTGCATGTTGATGAAATGCCAGTGCTTGCAGTTTCGATAGATGTGCTCAGTGGCCCTAGGGGGATGTAGGACCACATGGGTGCAATCTATGGCACCAAGCAC
The DNA here is from genome assembly GCF_040938575.1 of Ambystoma mexicanum. Lineage (NCBI taxonomy): Eukaryota > Metazoa > Chordata > Amphibia > Caudata > Ambystomatidae > Ambystoma > Ambystoma mexicanum. The sequence goes on from NC_090934.1 coordinate 721,704,381, forward strand.
TTTGGGAAAGTGTGCCACCCTGTAAAAGTCCTCGACCACGGCCTGCCTTTCTGTGGGTGTTCTGGGAATGTATATGTGCCTGCCGACTGAGGGGCACGCAGTCATGATTGCCAACATCTGGTGTAGGCAGTGTGACTGCGTGGCCTGTGAGACCCCCCCCACTATGGCAGTTGTCAGCTGAAATGACCCATTGGCCAAAAAATGCAGGGGCTCAATGCTTGGGAGCACAGGGTGGGGGATGTAAGGTCATCTTCCCACTCCCTCACCAGATCTAGGATGATACGAGGTGGAAACCTACACCTGCCATAGACCTGGTCATCAGGCATCCCAAAAAGACTGGTCCGGGGCAAAGAAATGCGGGGCCGGGCTATTCTCCTCCGCCTGCAGTGTCCCACGATCAGTGCTGCGACAAATTGGGCATTCATCGTAGCTGTATATGTGTTTGTTGTTTGTTTGCAAGCACATTTATACTGCACGCAGGGACGCACCGCCTGCCTTCGTGTGGCGGACGTGTTGATATCTGTGCGCGTCTTTTAGCATGCTCGGTTTTCCCATATTCGATTCCATGAATACGTGTTGTTCACATGCGTGTGGGCGTTCCGTGTATTTCCCTGCAGTACTTCCCCAGTTATGCCTTCTTTTTCATGCGTTGTTCCCCATTCCGCGTGTTACACCCCGTGTCCCATCCCCTTTTTGGTCTGTGCGCCGATGTGCGCTTTCGCTGTGCGCGTCGCAAACGGCGTTCGGGATGTTGCTGTGACGTGTGCGCCCGTGCATGCCACGCTCAGATTTGGTGCACATCCCGCAGTAAACACGCTCAGGCCCTTCCGTGAATCGCACAGGTGCGTGTGCGCTTGCTTTTTCACGCTTGCGCCAAGATTTTTGGCACACATTTGTTCCATGAATTGGCCCCTCAGTATGGTATTGGGGCCATTATATTTAATGCGGTTTGGCATAGGCAGACCAGACGTGTATCAGACATTCAGTGGCCGAATAATGGGAGCTTCGAGCTAGCACAAATAGAGCATTTAGAATCAGTACTGCTGTGAAAGAAGGCCTGACCCACAGCGTTTGACGGTGTTGGGGACAGGAGGAAGGAAGCGAATCAAAGCTTGAAAAGTAGAGAAACACGCACATAGGCACATGTCAAATGTAGAGAAAGCGCTAGTGCATGATTAACAGAAGCCATTCGAAGCATGGATAGGGCCTTCCAATCAGATATCCAGAAAATATACCCTTCATAGGATTTGCAAACATCAGACGAACTGATAAATAAGATATTGAATGAGCCAAGAAATTAACATCCGAGTACTGACCCAGTTGCGCCGCCTCCTTATGCATCCCCTCCTGCCACCATTCCCGCGCTCGCTTCTGCACCTGCAATAACCGTCCCATCTGCACCAATGACATCATTTCCTCCGCCTCCCTCAGAGCATGAGTTATATGCTTTAGCTAGCAGTTCTGAATCAGTAGGGCCTGAGAAAGGGAGTATTAGACAGACTCGTAGTACGATTAGTAAAGAGCGAAAAGAAGAACTGAAACGGTGGGCTGAGATCTATATTGATGATGGCAATGAAGTGGCAGTACAGAGCTCCATATCTGATCATAGAGGTAATGGTGAACAGCAGGTATTGTTAGAATATATGGGTGAATATCTTGTTAAAGTATGGAGTGATTTAACTGATCGAGTTGTACCGCAAAAGCTGCATGACTTGATTGTCCTTTCCTATTCACGAGACAGTGCAGCAAAAATAGGTGAGCATGTGGAACATATATTTGTGTTTAAACGAGAACTTGATCGATTGCATAAAGATATAATGAATATGGGTGAACCGCATATGTCATATGTTCAGAAACAATTGTTAGTGAGGAGATGCGTATTTGCACACGAGATGGATTACGGATGTTACCATTTCTCCTACTGAAGTGCATGATACGTTTAGTCAATAGTCGCCTGAAATGCATAGAAAAGTATTACAAGTTATGGTGGAATATTTACAGGATGAGTGCATGAAAAAGAAAGTTTGTTGTCCTGCTGATTTGATGACGATTTATAAGAGAGCATTTTTGCCGGAGACAGGAACTGCTGCTTTGTCCCTTGATTTAGCTTTGTTGCTCAATAGACGCTCAGATTCAGAAACCCCTACTTTGCAGTTACCCATGAGAGAGGTGCCTCCCCCGTTTGTTCCAAAGGTTGAGATTCCTGCCGCAGGACAGTTTCCAGCAAGCACAATAGAAGGCCATTATATTGCATAGTTTGTACATGTCCCCTTTTCCAGACAAGAAGTGAATACTACAAAACAGACAGTCCCTGATATGAGGAAAATTCCTGCTGGTTTCTATAAGGAAATTGAATCTGTTTGGAATTCATCTGTTTGTACATTGAGTGATATTGATTTATTGTTCCCTGTGATTCTTCCTGCTGATATATGGAAACAAATTAGAAGTATAAATGACACGCTGATGTTAGGCGATACATGGGAGAACTTGATTAGAATTGATTGCGAAAGAAAGGCTGGTGAGAAGCCTCCACAAGCCATTTTAACTCTACCTTCATGAATAATATCAAAATTGAAAACTTTAGTGCCTGAAAAAAGAATTGTTTGGGATAAATTAACTGCTTGCTTACAAGGTAACTCGGAAGGTGCTACAGAATTATTTTACCGATTTTACAAAGTATTTGCAAACTTTAGTGGTCAGGATTTAAGTACTGAACCTGGGAAGAGATTGTTTGTTGATAAATGTGTGCAAGGATTGTTACCAGAGATCCAGACATTAATAATGACATCTGAAAATGCATGGCAAGCTAAGTCACAATCTGAAGTATTACACATGGCTCAATATTATGAAAACTGAGTGAATTCAGAAAAAGATAAGAAAGTAAGGAAGAAGGGAGACTTAAAAACTAGAGTGTTGCTACAACAGGTAGCCAGAGGAAATAGAGGGGGTGGGAATGCTCCTTCAAGAGTCCAATTTGAATTAGCATCCAATTTACATGGGGGTCCGATAGGTATAAATCAATGTGCCTATTGCAGACAAGAAGGCCATTGGCGAGCACAAATACCACATTTACGACAATCAAATGGAACCATGTGAAGAAGACCGTTTAGAGGTCAACCAGGAGTTAACCGAAGTCAATTTAATGCACAGTTTCAAGATAATCAGGTTAATCAGAACCAGCAACAGAATTCAGTAAATAGTGCGAATGTTTTTGATAATCCCTCCAATGCATACTACTCCAGAGACTTTACATCTGATGATGTACTGTTCCCCTAGGACAGCCTGAAGCAGGGTTTGGAACCAGTGCCTATTCCCATTAATCAGAAAGGGCCTGTATTGAAAAGGGGTATTGCTATCCAGGGACAAGTCCTTATTAACATAAATTACCCAATTCCACCCACTTACAGGTCCGCTCATGCCAAGCAATGAACTCATGATAGAGAAATGACACCTTCAGTATAAATTTAGAATTTATTAGACATATGGTATAATATAACAGAACAGTAAATATAGCAGCAATTTGGAATTCAAGTTAGAGAAAATCGCAAAGCTCATTAGAGAAACACAGTCTTATGTCCCTTGGATGTTATTAATAGCGCTGAAAGATCCTGGTCATCTAAAATGAACTGCTTGCTCAGATAGCTCTGTAGATGACAGCGCCACAAGGTGCCGCCGGGGCTATCTCTGGGCACATGCTCCATAGCAGTCCGCGGATGAATCTTTCACCAGGGTCATGTGGGCATGCATTTTTGTAATCTCGTGCTGTCAGTCAATGTGACGCACTATCCCCACACATTCTGAGTGCAAAAAAACAAGTTTACCGATGGAAAATCCCACCTTGCTAATTCTCCAAGACGCTCCTTTCCTCTCTCCCTTGGAGCCCATCTGCAAAAGCACAGGAAGGTTTGTTATCAGTGTGTGCTGGGCCCTACTATTCTTTCTCATGCGGTTTACCGAGCATGCACAGCCACTGCAGCGAAAAGAGGAGCTGAAATAATATGCATTGCAATTAACCCCTAGTGAGCAAACTTTACCGGCCCTGTGCTTCACCAGCTAGTGTCATAGTGCCTTGACTACAAAGCCTGGCTATCCAAGCACTATAATGCTTTAAGCACTCAAATACAGGTCTCTATTAGCTACTAAACTTGAGCCTTTGCCCTGCCTTTCTATGCACAATGCAACCTTCCTTTCCTTTGAGGCCTACACATTCAAGGTACCCTATTAATGTAGGTGCTACTATCACGACATGTTAATAAATTAATCTATAAAAATCTGTTTCAGCATTTAGCACATACCTTGAATAAACTATTAGTCTTAGCTGTTCATGCAGCCCTCTAATGGACCTAATATGTGATATGGTTAGCTCAGCAGGCTAACATACCCGCTAAATTGCACGAAAATGAAGGAAAATGCATTTCCTTTCCTCTACATTCCACCCATTTTCAAAGTGTGGGCGACAATGCTGGCATATATCTATCAACATTGTATGTAGTGCAGTGATATGTGAGGTAGCTAAAGATCTTGGGGCTTTCCAAGAGGTTTAAGCAAACTGTCTTCTAGCTGTAAATCATAGCATCATGCAAGGTTAATGTAGACCTACCTATACAAAAAATGCATACAATGTTAATAGTGACATTTACCCTAGCCACACCCTGGCCTTCATAAAATACCTACAAATTATCTTTGAACGAATCATCAGTTAATAAGCAGCATGTGGTTAATATAGCAAGACAATCTGGTGTTGTTAATCTAAAATGCACTATTGCATTTATGTATGGCCACCAGCTCTAAACCTGGGATCCTTCCACTTTAAGGACCTACCCACCCCCCTGTTCCCAGGGCATACAAACGTGACTGTGGGTTGTGTGATTAGACACTTCCCCTATGTTTGTGGAACCCAACCAAAAATGATCTAATTTCATGAGCAAGATTACCACATGGGCACCAAGTTTCTAAAAAGAAAACTTTTGTACTCATTTGCATCAAAACTCAATATCGCACTAACAATAAACTAAAATTTAAAAACCAAATGGATTACTCTAAATGTCTACAATAAAATGTAACTCTTTGTATCAGTGTGCCAGAGAAAGGCGTCCCCACAAAAATATGAAACTTGTTGGTCTAACAAAATAGTGTCATAACATGTTTATCAAGTCTGTCATGGTTTCATTTACCTGCCCTAAGGCTGCAATAATAATCCTCATATTTCAAATTCAACCATCTCTAATTAGAGCTCATACTCTTGGCAGCATTTCTTCAATGCAAAACCTTAACATACGCACAGATAGCTTGTGTGCGCACTCATTTTATCTCACAATATATTACGCTCCTGCTCGCACAACCCTACTGCCCCAAAAATTCATAAATCATTCTCCTGGCAACGTGCAACGTAGTAATTTTGGAAGAGCAAAACATTTCATTTTTCACAGATTTACCTCAAAATGCAATTAAAAACCATTTTGCAACATGTTGGCATTCAAGTGCTGTTTCACACAGCTGTTTGTGTCACATTATGTCATAGTCCACAACCATTTAGAAAGAGAAAAGGGATAACATATCAAACTGGTTATTAGTACCACCCATTAAATCATTTGAGAATGTGCACCATCAAGTGTCTGACAATATGCCAAGTCAGCATCGTGGCAGTTCTGTAAAAGTTAGTACTCTGATGGGCACTTCTCGCAGGTTGTAGTACAATCGTCATCACGCACGTCAGTAGCATTGAGTGCAGTGCAAGAAAGGTTCAGTGTTCACATGGCAGCCCGCAGTGGCTCGCTTTCTCTGAGAATGGGGCTGCTTGACTGATCTGATGCACCCGATAATTGCACACATCTAACCCCAATCATGGCACGCTACTTTCTTGGTTTTTGCCTAGGCAAAAAACAAACAGAAATGTTAGAATTTCACAAAAGTACAATATCAGTGTTATCCACCCCTTCGCTTAATATCACCCCGCCTTCAGAAGTCTCATCAGGTGACTACACACTTTCGTATCATTGCTACCACAATAATTTTTCACCCTTGTGTGTGGTATCGGGGCTTATTTGCCTTCAAACATTAGGGGTGTAACTACTTTATCACAAACTCATGTGTGCAATGTGATCATAGTTGGTCAATGGTACCTCAGAGGAACTGTGATTTTTGCAAAAGCAATACTATAAGTACCCAGATCACACTTCGCAATAGCTCAATGCTTTTCTTTTCACCAAATCGTTCACGAATGCAAGCCGGCCACTTGCTTCCATTGTCTCATGATCTTGAGTTAGTTTGCCCTGCCGGCCTCACTCCATTTTCCAAGGTAAAGTCTACCTTTGTCAGATTTAGTATCATCTGGAACGCCATAATGTCTCATCAGTTACTCCAGCCCTTGCAATGTAGCTCTCCATTTTGCTGGCTGTGTTTTTTCACTTCTCAAAGAGCCTAGAGGTTTCTTTTGCAGTGCACAGTGTTTTACTTCACTTCATATGGGGCAATGGGATGCAGCTTGCATGGCAATGGGCCTCATTACGACCCAGGCGGTAAGTTACCGCCTGGGCCGTGACTTTACCACCATGGCGTAAACTATGTTTACGCCATGGTGGTTGGCGGACTTACCGCCCCATTCCGACCTTGGCGGGGCGGTAAGTCCCCAATCCCCATTTACCCTTCCCCATTCCCATTTTTGCCCCATAGGGCATAATGGGAGTGGGGAAGGCGTTAATTACGCCACCGTAAATTACGGTGGCGTAATTAACTCCATGGTCCCTTAGCGCCATGGAATTTAACACCTGCTAAAAGCAGGTGTTAAAAGCACCATGGCGCTAGGGGACCTCGTAATTGGCGGTAAGGGGTCGGCGCAGCTAACGCTGGCGTTAACCTCTTACCGCCAGGGTCGTAATGAGGCCCAATGTCACTTGAAATGGGCACATGTCATTTCTTAGCCCATTCACATGTTCACAGTTTCCCCAAATATTCAGCGGCGTGATGTGCCCAGCCTGCCATTTGCATGCATCATTTCTTTTTCTTCCAGTGTGGTCACTGGGTGAATCCTTTGCCATCTGATCAGCTCCATTATTGCATGCACAAGGTAAATTGTGCTCTTTTTCACCTTCTCACTCATGGAAGATACTGCTTTCAGTTCGTCATTCTGGCTTGCACCCCTCACCCCTTTCTTCTCTCACTGAAGGTGTTTCTCGATGGGGATGGAATGGAACTGCTGGATGGAATGCACAGGGCCTCATTACAACCCTGGCGTTGGACCATGGTGCTATTAGCATCATGGTCCATGCCGGATTCCGCCATGGTGGATGGCGGATTTACCGCCCCATTCCAAGGTTGGCGGAGCGGTAAATCCCCATTCACCATGGCCCCTTCCCCATTCCCATGTTTGGCCCATAGGGCTCAATGGGAATGGGGAAGGCGCTAATTACGGCACCGTAAATTACGGTGCCGTAATTAGCACCAAGGTCCCTTAGCGGGTTGGACTTTAACGCCTGAAAAAAGCAGGCGTTAAAGTGTGAATCGGGTGTAAAGGGTTTAACGGCGCTGCAGCCTTTTACGGCGCCGTTAACCCCTTAACACCAGGGTTGTAATGAGGCTCACAGTCTTGCGTCCCTTGGATGTTATTAATAGCGCTGAAAGTTCCTGGTCATCTAAAACGAACTGCTTGCTCAGCTAGCTCTGTAGATGACAGTGCCACAAGGTGCCGCTGGCATTATCTCCGGGCACATGCTCCATAGCAGTCCGTGGATGAATCTTCCACCCGGGTCATGTGGGCATGCATTTTTGTAATCTCGTGCTGTCAGTCAACGTGACGCACTATCCCCGCACATTCTGAGTGCAAAAAAACAAGTTGTCATGATGCCTACCCCCGGGGACCCAGACCAGGTCCAGCAACCCCAGAAGCAGGCATCACGTTATTTTGAGCAAGCCCAAAAACCCCTGCTAGGGCCTGTTTGGGTGCGGTCCTGGCGCCTATGGCACCAGGCTCATATGGAGAGTCAGTGCTGGCGCCATAGGCGCTAGGCTCATAGAGTAGAACTTACCCAATGCAGACCATGCTGCAAGCTTACCTGATGCAGACCATGCTGCAAGAGCTCCAAGCCAAATGAGGCTTGGAAGGGACTTTTTTACCTCGGGACCATTTTTTACTCGGGTGGGGCTGGGGAGGAATACTTACCTGGGACTACTTTGGAGGCTATTTAAACCACGCCCGAAGAGCAGCACACGCTTCGCGTTATTCTGCATCCAGCAGCCTAACACTCACCGTGCCTGCAAGTCTGCATCCAGTCTTCTGCCACGCCCGCCTCGAGTTTGGAGCTCCTAGAAAAAAGGAGAAAGAAGCAGAAAAGGTTAGAACAAGAGCAATACCTTTGATCCTTACCTGAATTCCCGATCCATCGCGCTTTCAAGCTGGAAGAAAGAAGTTATTTTATGCGCGTCGCCTTGCCTACTGCAGCGCCGCGCTCAACTCACCGGACTTCGCAGTATCTTCACATTCCACCACATCCTCCTGCATGTTCCCGCCGCATTCCGGCACCTAAGGAGAAGACAAGGACAGCAAGGTGAGCCAAGGGAATACACAGAGGAATATTAGTTACCCCCCATAGACTTACATGATTTTACCACCGGGGGTACTATTACTCTTCACGGGTCGGCGCAGCTTCCACTGCATCTTCGCCAAACCCCGGCCCCTGAGGGGAAACAAAAGGACAGCAAGGTGAAACAAAGGGACTATCAAGGGGAACCTTCCTCACCATAATAGACTTACCTGATTTTACTGCCGGAGGTATTATTCCCTGAGACTTCATACTTTCTCTCAGCGCCTGAATAAGGGAGAAAGCAACAGGTTACATATTGACATTATTTTATCGAACTGTGTTGGAAAATACAAATCCTTACCAGAATATTACCGGTTGCCACGAGGAACTCCCACTAGGGTCAAGCTGCAACCTGCAAGGAATCGGACAAGAGTGAAAGTCAGGCATTTGAACTCTTACGAACTACATACTTTTCAGAGTCAATATTGTTCTGGAACTCACCAATTCCTTCGAGCCAGTGAAGCAATTGGGTATCAACGCGCCCCTGCGCTCAATGCAGGATGGAGAGCTCATCTTTTCAAACCATCAGGTGAGACTATAAGAGGGAACATCAAAGGTGATCTGTGGGGAGAACAGCGGGGGTGGGGGATTTACACTCAACTCCACAGGTGGTTAATTCCCTTTCTCCATTTGCAGAAGAATATTCCTACGGGCCAAGTAAACAAAGCTAGGTGGGCCAGTCCAGTCCGTCATCTCGGCCCTACGCGTCACACTGGTGGAGACCGCAGCTGTCCAGTTCAGATCGATGCCTCTGTGGGAGCCAGGTCAGCGTAACAGAATGCGAAGCCTACCCACAAATTCCCACCCGGGCGTTATGGATACCTCAGAGACTGACCAATTGGCCCAATTACTAGGGGAACTGAGGGCTGAAGTGCATTCTGCTCGTCAAGAAACCAATGCTCTTAGGAGAGAACTGATTTTGTTAAAAGAGCGAACTGATGACCTTGCTAGGCAACTATTGCAAAGCCAGGCTGGACAAGCACCGCTACCTGGTTCCAGGGGAAATGTTATCGAGTAACCCTGTGCAAATAAACCTACCAGGAAATATTCCATTAGCTCCACCCGAACGCTCTGTCGGAGATCCCAAAGGTTTGCCGTGTTTATGAACCAATGCCGCTTGCACTTTTTATACAGACCTGGAGCCTTCCCAAACGATCAAGCCAGGGTAGCCTTTGTATTGTCATATCTCAGTGGCAGTGCAGCTGATTGGTCAATTCCACTAGTTACTCGGGATGACCCAATTCTTTGGGATTTTTAGGGCTTTCAAACGAGCATGGAAAGACTATTTGCCCGCCACTCCCAAGGACAGGCCCTGGATAACCATCTTTTGTCCCTACGACAGGGTAACCAGGACCTTCTATCCTACTTCGCGACCTTTGATAGGTTGATAGTGGAAACTGGATGGCCTGAGGTAAAACGAATCACGTTATTTCATCGAGGGCTTCGAGGAGAACTCAAGGATGTCTTGGCTCAAGTCATGAACCCACCTCAAGACTGCGCTGAATAAATAGACTTAGTGGTCCAATTAGATCACAGACTTCAGAACAGAAAGGCTGATCGGGCCAAGTTTGAGAATCGGGTGTTGGTCAAAACCCACGCTAACCCCAAAGGAGCAGATGCTTCAGAACCCATGCAAATTGAAGGGGTTAAAGGACCCTTAACCCAAAACGAAAGAGAAAGGAGACAGCAAATGCAATTGTGTCTGTATTGTGGAACTTCTGGGCATTTTCTACGGGATTGCCCTGTAAAACCACCCAAGAAGGTGGTAGGAGCTGCTGATAAAAGCCATATTGAGTCAGACTCGGGAAATGACTACGCCCGACAAGCGTAGAGGTCCGCTTGCCGAGCTTGAAGAAGGATACTCAGACCTCGCATTTCATCATACCAATGGTCCTCGTAGATCCAGGTCAGCCATCGCGTATGCACGCAGTAAGAGCATACATTGATAGCGGGGCCATAGGAAACTATGTGGCCTATGAATTGGCTTCCAGGATGAATCTACCTCTCTGCCGAAAAACCACCTCAGATGTCATCACCACATTCGATGGAACTGAAATTGCCTCTGGGCCTGTAACTCATTACACCGCAGAGATTACACTATTGGGTCAGGATGGGCATCGAGAGACTATTGTGTTTGATCTAATCAAAGCCCCACAGTTCCAAATAATACTGGGGATACCTTGGTTGGACACACATAATCCTTGTATTGATTGGCGAGAGAAGAGAATAACCTTGCCGGATTGTGCACAAACCTGTTACCCAAAGAAAAATCAGAACGCAGGCCTGGCCACAGTAACCACAGCAGTCATGCAACTACCTCCAGAATACCAAGAATTATAGGATGTCTTCCAAAAAGAACAGGCAAACACCTTACCTCCTCACAGATCATACGATTGTCAAATCGATCTCATACCCAGTGCACAACCCCCTTGTAGCAGGATATATGCCCTTACGGAGCCTGAGAACATTCACCTACGACAATACTTAGACCAGTACCTTGCCAATGGCTTTATTCTCCCATCCAAGTCCCCTGCATCTTCAGCTTTGTTCTTCGTGCCCAAAAAGGAAGGTGACCTCAGTACGTGCATAGACTACCGCGCATTGAACCAGATAACTGTTAAGAACCGATACCCATTGCCTCTGATCCCTGAACTACTAGACCAAGTGAAGGACGCTTGTATATACACTAACTTAGATCTCCGGGGGGCATACCATCTGGTACGTGTAAAAGAGGGCGACGAATGGAAGACTGCTTTTCGCACTAAGTATGGGTTATTCGAATACCAGGTGATGCCTTTCGGGTTGTGTAATGCACCAGCAGCCTTCCAATACTTCATGAACGATGTCCTTTGTGAACTCATTGACGTTTGTGTTGTCGTATATAAGATGATATTCTGGTATATTCCTCTTCAGAATCTGACCATGTGAAGCACGTCCGAGCAGTCCTTGAGAAATTGTGCCAGCACAAACTATATGCAAAACTAGAAAAATGCGTTTTTCATGCCACAGAAGTTGAATTCCTTGGGTTTATCCTGAGCCCAAAGGGAGTCCGAATGGACTCACGAAAGGTGGACGCAATCCTTAAGTGGCCATCACCAAGTTCAGTTAAAGGAGTACAAAGCATGCTCGGCTTTGCCAATTTCTACCGCAGATTCATCCCGGATTTTTCACATATCGTACATCCCATCACAGCACTCTTGCAAAAAAATAAATGCTTTATGTGGACTGAAGAAGCTGAAAATGCCTTCCAAGAGCTGAAAGCGAAATTCACGTCTGCACCTGTTTTAAAGCACCCGCGCCCTGACCTTCAATACATAGTGGAAACTGATGCATCCAGTCTAGCCATGGGAGATGTCCTGTCTCAAAATGACCCTGATTCTGGCCAGCTTCCCCAGTAGCATTTTGGTCCAGAAAGTTCTCGGCACCCGAGTTAAACTATGCGGTTACCGACAAGGAGTTACCGACAAGCTGCAACCCGCAAGGAATCAGACAAGAGTGAAAGTCAGGCATTTGAACTCTTACGAACTACATACTTTTCAGAGTCAATATTGTTCTGGAACTCACCAATTCCTTCGAGCCAGTGAACCAACTCGTTATCAACGCACCCCTGCACTCAATGCAGGATGGAGAGTTCATCTTTTCAAACCATCAGGTGAGACTATAAGAGGGAACATCAAAGGTGATCTGTGGGGAGAACAGCGGGGTGGGGGATTTACACTCAACTCCATGGTTAATTCCCTTTCTCCATTTGCAGAAGAATATTCCTATGTGCCAAGCAAACAAAGCTAGGTGGGCCAGTCCAGTCCGTCATCTCAGCCCTACGCATCACATTGGTGGAGACCGCAGCTGTCCAGTTCAGATCGACGCCTCTGTGGGAGCCAGGTGAGCGTAACACAAGTTTACCGATGGAAAATCCGACCTTGCTAATTCTCCAAGACGCTCCTTTCCTCCCTCCCTTGGAGCCCATCTGCAAAAGCACAGGAATGTTTGTTATCAGTGTGTGCTAGGCCGTACCATTCCTTCTCATGCGAAAGAGGATTCGTTTACCAAGCATGCACAGCCACTGCAGTGAAAGGAGGAGCTGAAATAATATGCATCGCAATTAACCTCAGTGAGCAAACTTTACCGGCCCTGTGCTTCACCAGCTAGTGTCATAGTGCCTTGACTACAAAGCCTGGCTATCCAAGCGCTATAATGCTTTAAGCACTCAAATACGGGCCTCTATTAGCTACTAAACTTGGGCCTCTGTCCTTCCTTTCTATGCACAATGCGACCTTCCTTTCCTTTGAGGCCTACACATTCAATGTACTCTATTAATGTGTGCGCTAATATCACAAAATGTTACTAAATTCATCTATAAAGATCTGTTTCAGCATTTAGCACATACTTTCAATAAACTATTAGTCTTAGCTGTTCATGCAGCCCTCTAATGGACCTAATATGTGATATGGTTAGCTCAGCAGGCTAACGCACCTGTGAAATTGCACGAAAATGAAGGAAAATGCATTTTCCTTTCCACTACAGTGCTCTACGGAGAAAGTAAATTCGGGAATAGGGAGCATACTTTTCCAGTGGACACAGGTGCACAGAAATGCTCAATTAATCACCAGCGGGTTCCAAATATACCACTGTCAGGGAATAGCAATGTTTCAGTAGGGTTCTCAGGTACACCAGTAATTAATCCTGTTTCACAGCCACTGCCCATGACACTAGGTCCATTCACTGAATCTTGTCCATTCCTTTTGACGACAAATTGCAGCGAGAATTTTTGAATGCAGTGATTTATTGTTCCCCTAATGGAGTGTACTTGATGATTTCGCCACAACAAACTCCCGTATCGCAATTCACATCTTTACCTTTGCCAACTGAATTCAGTAAAGTACAGACTAGCATATGGGCAGTAAATTATATTGATGTATGCATTCTGAAAATTGTGCCAATAAAAGTTGTTTTAAAAGAAGGAATTGCATTACCACGTATTCCGCAATACAAAATTACGAGTGAAGGTGAACAAGCCCTGAAGAGCATTGTATCCGATTTGATTAATAGAAATGTGATTGAAGAAATATCGGGAAGTATTTGCAACAGCCTGATTCTTCCAGTCTACAAGAAAGGAGGTAACGAAATCCTGTACCATTTTATAATTGATTTATGCGCGATAAATAAAATTGTTGACCACAATTCCTGTTAGTTCCCGATGTCACCACAATTTTGACTATGATTCCAGCCTCTGCATCACATTTTAGTGTGATTGATTTGAAGAATGCGTTTTTTAGCATTTCGGTACATGCAGACAGTAGATACTTGTTTGCGTTCACGTCAGGAGGACGCTCATTCACATTTACACGGATTCCCCAGGGTTACACTGAAAGCCCAAGCATTTACAGTAGAGCATTAAAAGAACAGCTAGCAATGCTTGCATTACCATCGGGTTACATTTTATTGCAATACATTGATTATCTGCTCATAGCAGCAGACTCTGAGGAGATTTGCAAGGAGGGAACGGTCTTGTTATTGACACATTTAGCTAGACATGGACATAAAGCTTCATTGAAAAAATTCCAGTATTGTCAAGAGGAGGTGGCCTATTTGGGCTACCTCCTATCAAAGGAGGGAAGGAGATTGACACCAGAATGAATAGAAAGCATCTCTGGTATGCCTAGTCCAAATACGCAAAAGGAAGTCTGAGCTTTAATCGACATTGCTTCTTATTGTAGACAGTGGCTTCCGAATTTTGCACTGATTGTAAAGCCCATGGTGGCATTGACAAGGAAGGATGTTGCTTTACCTTTGCCATGGAACATGGAAGGTCAAGAAGCTTTTGACCTGCTCAGAGCTGCATTATGGTCAGCTCCAGTTTTGGGCACTCCAAATTATGAGAAGTGTTTTATGTTGTTTATACATGAAAGGAATGGATGTGCTTTGGCTGTTTTGACTCAGGAACAGGGGGGAAAGAATAAACCGTGCGGTTATTTTTCTTCCGTGTTGGCTCCTGTTGCATGTGCTTTGCCACGCTGTTTGCAAGCTGTTGATGTGGCTGCCGCGTCAGTATAACAGACTGAAGGGATGGTTTTAGGTCACTCTTTAACTGTGATGGTACCCCATTCAGGAGATGTTCTAATAAATAGAACACAGACGCAACATCTCACTTCTGCATGATTAACAAGATATGAACTGATTCTATTTATACTGCATAACCAAATTAAGAGATGTTGCTCTTTGAATCCGCATTAATTATTGCCTCTCCCAAGTGAAGAGAAAAACAAGGAAAGATTGCTACATGATTGCTTAGTTGTAACTGAGGAGGAAACAAAAGAAAGGATTGATTTAACAGATACACCCCTGAAAGAGCCAGATGTTTTGTGACGGCTCCTGCTTTAAATTACCAAATGGCACATCAACTGCTGCCTACGCTATTACCACATTGAGAACCATTGTAGAAAGTAAACAAATCCCACATAACTCACCACAAGCTGCAGAAATAATAGCCTTAACCAGAGCATGCAAAATTTCTGAAAACCTTAGCGTAAACATATATACTGACAGTCAGTACGCCTTTGGGGTGGTACAGAACTTTGATTATGGGCTGAAAGAGGGTTTCTGACATCTCATGGAACCGAAATTCAATATGGCATTGTAATAGTAAGACTGTTGTGAGCACTTGAGCTTCCTAAGCAATTAGCAATAATAAAATGTAACACACATAAGAAAATAATATGTGACGTAGGAAAAGGAAACGCATTTGCAGACAGAATTGCGAAACAAACTGCCACTGATTTACACGCAAAAATGTATGTCGAGACAACAAAAATAGTGTCCTGTATGATAGAGGATGGAATTGGAACTGTAAAAGAAATACAAGCAGAGGTTCCTTTCGAGGAGATGAAACAATGGTCCGAGGGTCCAACAGAATTAGATCCCAAAGGTTGTTGGGTGGACAAAGAAAAGTGTAGATGGATGTTGCCAAATGCATATGTTATGGCAATGGTTACTATGGGCCACGGTCCAACACATATATGTGCAAAGAAAATTTTTCAACACCTTGATGCTGTATGGTACAATGACAATATTACAAAACTCGCTGGGAGATTGGTTCAAAATTGAATGACTTGTTTACAACATAACATTGGGAAGGGAACTGCAACACCAATAGGAAGTTTTGGTCTTCCTTCAATGCAGTTCGAAGTAATTCACTTCAACTTCATTGAAATGGAACAATGCCAAACTATAAGTTTGTACATGTAGTGGTCTGTGCATTCAGCAAATGGATAGAGGCCTATCCTCTCAAAGACTGTTCAGCCATATCCACAGCAAAATCCATGTTAAAGGAATACTTTCCCTTGTTCGGTTTGCCACGTGTTATATGGTCCGATAATGGACCGCACTTTATAGCTGCTGTAATACTACAAATCTGTGCAGGTCTCCAAAATGATAATCGATTCCATTCAGCTAGACACCCTATGAATGCCGGTCTTGTAGAATGCCACAACGGAATTTTGAAAAATAAACTGGCAAAGATCTGTGCCCAGAGCAATTTGAAATGGCCAGACACTTTATCTATAGCCCTACTGCCCATGCGCACAGTTGTACAATCAAGGACAGGTCTCTCCCCATACGAGATCATGATGGGGAGACCTGCCAATGTATAGAATGTGTCACGTCCGAAAAGTTTTAAGAGTATTGAATACCCATTACTGATTGATTATTGTAAAAAGTTGACTCAAAACGTGTGTTTGATTCATCAGCAGGTGCAAGAGGCTCTTCCCTCGGATATATGGGTCCAGGTCACCGGCTGCAGCCTGGTGACTGCTGTCTAGTAAAGAATTTTTAGAGAAAATCTTCGCTTGCACCACATTGGAAGGGAACTTACCAGATTCTCCTGGCCACGCAGACTGCTGTCCGAGTGAGCGATCGTAAACATTGGATACATGCAACGCACATGAAACGAATCCCGCATCCTCTGCCGCATGAAAAAGAAACCGATGATTCTGATTTCCAGAGTGAGACGGTTTTAATTGATCAGAAAGACATCGTCAAAACTCAGCTGAAATCACTTCCTGAGCCCAAGAAGGGGCCTGGGGACACTGCAAGAAAACCTGAGACATCAGTGTCGCATGAACCCTGTTCGTCTGTTGCTTCATCATCACCATTTTCTGCTTTGCCAGTTGGCACTGTTTCTGCCTCTGCTGCAAACGACAGTGCACTCTTCATCGATCACACTGTACCTGGTGCTACAAGGTACAATCTACATCCACGAGTTCGAAAGTGATTGCAGCAGCCTTTGTTTCTGACCCACGGATTGGGGCCGGAAATGGAGGCCGAGGGAAAAGGAGTGTATGAGCTGTACAATGGTGCAGGATGAAGCTCTGACATGCGGTTTCCCACTGCTATCTTTGAAAAGGGAAGGGCTTTGCAACCTTGCGAGGACAAGAGGGCGCAAAGGTACCGCCACTATGTTCTGATGTTGATACTTGCTCCTGCATTTGGAGCCTTTAAGGCAAACACCAGCTTGCTATCATCTTAGCAGGCATAATTGAACCTCTTTGCATCTCTTTGCATCCTGAATTTCTACTGACTAATACGTGCGTTGCCACTTTGCTGAGATATTGAACGAAAAAGCTTAACAGCAAGGCTTTTCTCTACAGGCGCTAAGAAACATTTCTTGAAATCACTTCATCTGAGAAATGTCTGCCTCTGCTCCTATTGCCTCTTGTACTCATAAGGCGGATAGAACTATGACTGGAGATATTGACATCGAGCAGGCTCTGAGAAAGACTTGGTCTGTGAAAATCCTGCTATTCATCGTACTCATTTGTATCTTACTCACTTTGATTCCAATGACGTGGTACTTAGAACAAATATATCCAATGAATACTCTTTTGCGAACTGTTACTGTTCCCACCGCGACCCCTGCAAATGTGCTTTCTTACACTCTTCCTGCGTCAGATGTTAAGCATCGAGCAGGTTATAAAAACAATACTCTTTCATTGATTATGAATATGACCCATGCAATACTGAATAAATCTAACTGCTGGGTATGCTCTCATTTACCCCAGCAAGGAGAGAGAGGGATGGGTTGGTACGTACATCCCTTACCCCTGAGTACTGCTTGCTATGCTGCACTACGAGCCCTCTTCTTCGGAAGAGGGAATGATAGTGCCACCGGAAACTTTTGTGGAACCAATATAAATGAATATGAAAGATTAGTGCTGACACCATTAGGATGTTCTGTGTTTACAGATAAGAGTAAAATGAACATTGTCTTGTCTAGCCCCAATGATATACTCTCTAGACCGTACCAGTCGCTGATAACTTTTAAGATGGCTCCTGTAGGTAATAAGGGTGCCATGCCTCCTTCTTAAACTATTAATCATAGTCCACATTCTGTCCCGTTTTGTCTGCGGAAGAAAGGTTCTGATCAGATGGGTACATTTACCAAATGCATGAATACTCTGGTACTTGAACATGAAGATAAACCACTATATGTACGAGGTCCCGTTTATTTTGTATGTGGGGATCAAGCCTATCCATGGTTACCTAGAGACTGGAAAGGTACCTGTTTTTAGGGATACTTTTACCTGCTGGATTCCTTGCCACTACTTCTGAAATATCTAAACTATTTAGATCTCGGCCTCGACAAGATGATGCTACCTTACAGATTTTTGGCGGCATAGCCAAATCCTTTATACCTTTCTGGGGGCAAGCCATAAATTCATGGAACATTAGAAGGTTGTCCAGAGTATTGGAGAAAACGATTAATGAAACAACTGATATATTGTATAACATGACACTAGAACAGAAAGCGATCAGACTAGTTGCACTTCAAAATGGAATGGTCCTTGATTTTATTTTGGCTGATCGTGGAGGTGTATGCAAATTGGTGGGATCAGCATGCTCTGTTTTCGTAAATGACTCTGCCCCCACGATATTTGAAGCATTTAAAAGGTTACATGTTGTTAGCTCTGAAATCCATATTCCCACGGGTGGCTGGCATTTAAATTTGAGTATATGGTTCTGGAAACTGTTGCAATCCTGGGGTTGGAAGCTGTTCTCTATTCTAATTGCGATACTTAGTATCCTTGTGCTTTGTTGTTGTTGTATACAATGTCTGCCAGCTATCTGTTCCATAGTCACACATTAATGCATACAGATATTGCGTGACAAAATATGAAAACCTAAATGACCTATAAAGAATATTGAGCAAGAGAATGTGGTAATTAAAGAATTCATGGCAGTTAATGTTTATGATACTGATTTTGATAGTGACTTGGGTAGTTCAGAAAGTGATACTTGGTCAGATGAAGATGTGTTGTACGGATGATGCACTTGGTTTAAGGCCAAAAGGAGGGTTTGTTAAACTGTGATGTAATTTCACAGCCCAAATGTCATGATATGTATGTTGGCCATAAGCAAATTGCATCATGCAACGAACACCGCAAACAACGAAGCCTAAATGTGGCCAGGGGGAATCCATTTTGTAATTGTCCACCATTTTCTTCTTCTGTAAAGCTTTGCAAACTATATTCTGTGCTTTAGACTCACACACGGTGCAAGGCCATAGCTTGAACTCTGAATCCCATTTAGATTGGAATGTGAAACCCTGCAGAAATACATTGTTTTATTATTCGATAAAGCCTTGAAGCTGAATCAGAGGCCCAGGTGCAGGGGGTTGCTAGGTCTGGAAAAGACCCAGGGCTACGCTGATGTCGGAACTGTTGGGACTGGGGGCTAGCTACTCTTTTGGCTGTAGCTCCTGAGATTCTATCCGGGGCTACAACCAAAAGATCAGGGGCTATAGCTCCCTTAGCCCCCCCTAGCAACGCCCCTGCCCAGGTGCCAGATTGTCTTGCAAACACTGTCGTAGAAGGCAGATAACTGAGAATTATATGTAACTAACGGTGCTCTTTCACGAAGGATGGTATTTGTTTCCTTTAGAACTGTTTGACCCCTAGCCCATGAGTGCAGCAGCCAGATAACATTGTTGGAATGTCTCCCTGCTAGAACATGATATCCTTCCTTGTGCCAATGCCCCGCGCTCCCCAAAACAGTAAGCTGTCTCTGCAAAGCTCGGCTAGAAATACTGACTGTTTAGACTGAATGAAGTTACGTGCCTGTCAATTCCTGACCCCTAGCTTGCATGTCTTGTGTATGGGTAGTCCGAATAATGATGTACCATGATGATGTATTATGTATATATATATTACTGGTTCATCGACAGCTCGCTCTCTCTCCTCTCACAGTGTTTGTGCGCACACGTCATGAGGTGTTGAGACCCGATTGGCGGATCAAGATACTCTGAATAAACCAGAATTGTTTGGAAAACGAACCTCACGACTGGCGTGCCATTTAGTATATGGTTATGGTGCCTTTATTCCATATATGGTCTAACAGACTGAGCATTGCCAGGGAGCCCAACCAAACCAGCAGGTTTCAGGGGGCTCTCCCCCCATGAAAATGTTTAATATACTGGGTTAAAATGGTGCATTTTACAGCACCTTCTGTGAAAAATTGGATCAAAAGTCACATAATTTGCAATCCATTTTGAAAGAAAACAATAGATGCAAGTTACCGGCAGTGGCCAGGACTGTTTTCCAATGCATTTCCATTATGCCTTTGCCCACAACATATGCTAGTGTATAGAAAAATGTTCATGATGACTGTACCCATAAATGATATCAATAAATAGGGGAGCTGAGCTCAAGACTACTCTTATTAGATATGAGAACAGTTCATATTAAATCAACCAAAAATGAAGTGTATGTGTGTAGAGAAAAATATATTTTAAATCATTTCACATCAGTCTATCTCTTCAATTTGTATTGTGAGAAACACGTCCCCAAATGTAGTACATCTTCTTTATACAAACCAAACGGGATAGAATAGATGGGTACGGTAAAGAGTGCTCTACCTAAACAAAATCCTCTGTTGTGTCCAAAAATATCACAAATATTACAATTATAACATTTAAAAATACTGTCAAAATATATATAAAGTCTTAGTAATTTATTAAACCAGCTCCCTAACTATTGGACGCAGTTCCCTAGTGTTGATTCGAAGTCCTTCATTTTAAGAGTGTGCTTTAACCTGCACCCTGCATTCTCCCCGGGAAATTATAAGTAAAAGAGTAAAACTTGATAAAACATGTCCATTTGTAGACTTTGCAGAGCTCCATCGGAAGCAGAGACACTAAAACACTTGCTAATAACCGGCCCGTTGATAGTCGAGCAACAGGGTCATTTGTTTTCTTTGCTTTGGATTGATGTGATTAATAAACATATGTTCTTCACACACCAGTCACACACAACAAACACCAAAATACATACATATGTACATAAAATCTTTGCATGCATGCTTATATATGCATTAAAATAAAAAAAATACCTTGCCTGTATACATCCACACAGCCATGGGAGGACCGGATGTCCCTCCCACTCCTCTCCCAACTCAGGCACACTGCCTGACAGGAGAGGAGGCCTCTGCTGACAGTCGGCATGTTCACATTGCGTGTCTTGGCAACTTGTTTGAGCTGACTGACAGGCAAGGCCTCCTCTAAGGCAATGTGTATATGCTGCTGGTGTAATAATGAGAGCCGGCAGGGCCAGTATTCGGACCCACTGCTGCGGGCTCCAATTATTCAGCACTACATTTGTTTTGGAGACCAAGGGCTCAATACAAAAAAGAATACAGTAGTGTGGGACATGCCCCTGCAGAGAGGCAGGCTGCACAATCTCCTGTGAAAATAAAGGACAAATGGAACTCTGTTGCCTGTCACTTAGACGAGGTGGTGGCCTGTCGCACATAGTGGCGGCCCGCCAGTGCCCATCTGAATGCATAGTGGTCTTTTAAGATTGGATCTGGAGTAGGGCAAGAGAGGGGCCTGAGCTGTAACAGAGCAACCACGCTTGAACATGGATGCTTGTAGTGATACGTTGGAGTTTCAGTTAGAAGTTGATTGAACATTGGGCATTTCAAAGATGTCTATGTCCTTAACAATTAATTCATCTACAATTTGCTTCGATTTCAGAAATAGTACACCTAATTCCAGGAGCAGACCATACCTGATGCAAGGCATTGAGGAGGATAAATAGACTCCCTTCCCAACCGCAGGACCTGAATGATGGCAGCACCTAAGATTGGCCATAGTAATAGAAGAAGATCAAGTTAATATCAAAGCTAAACCGGTAGGGTTTTACTTTGATGGTCAGCTGTCAACGGCTCAGCAAGTTAACAAATTAATTAGTGCCTCACACTATCATATAATGATTCTCAGGCAAATCATACCATTTATTTCTGAATATCACGTGTCAACTATCGCCCAAGCTGTCATTAGCTTGCGGCTTGATTGCAGCAATTCACTACTGCTTTTTGCGCCGAGATATGTATTAAACCGGATGCAAGTGATCCAAAATACTGGCACTCATATAGTTACAGTTGTTTCTACAAGAACGCACATATCCCCAGTTTTAAAGAGACTTCACTGGCTGGCAGTTGCTGCCAGGATCAAAATCAAGACTCTGGGCCTCATTACGGATCCGTTAGTAACCCGGCCGGTGCTACCGGTGGGTTGCCTCCAGACCTGTGATATTTTACTGGCGCCTGACTTCCTGGTGCCACCGACTCATTACGAGTCCGGCAGCACAGGAAGTCATGCGTCTGCAAATTGTAAATCCCCATTCCTATGGGACTACATGGGAGTGGGGTATACTGAAGTACCGGCACCGTTAGCAACAGTGCCAGTGCTTCCTTGAACAGTCTGCCTACCATGGCCGCAGCGCCCAGCAGGATCCGCCCGATCAGGCACAGCGGCCATGGCAGGCAGACACGTAGTTTTCCGGTCCGGAAACAAGGGTGCCGGTGAGTTTACCAGCACAATTGTTTACAGACTGGCAAGCCCACTCCTAGACATCAAGGAATTGAAACCCCCTTTTATCAACGACCCTAACACCCTCGCTGACATCTACACCCACTCTCACCAAAGCAATCAACACCATAGCCCCACTTGAAGCTAAAAAAGAAAAGAAATCCATGAACACCAACTCATGGTTTACAGATGACCTACGGATACTCCGCTCCAACAAACGCACAGCATTAACCAATTGCCAAACTAACCCCTGTGATTCCAACAATGAAGAATTTAAAAAAATCTCTAAACAATACAAAAAAGCTATCTTCCTTGCCAAATCCAACACCATCAACACACGAATCTCTAAAGCTAATTCAAAGTCCAGGGAACTCTTCAACATCTTCAAAGACCTCACTTCACCACACACCAGCCCGGACGAAATCATTAAAGACGAAACCTGGTGTACCAGTATACAGGCAGCACTCCTAAATAAAATCACCCTACTCCAGAACAAAATACAAACACAGCGCAAGGCCCTACCCAAATCCAACACCAACCACCTCATCTCTCCCATCCCCTCCCTGCCCAAAGCTCCTCCGCATCCTCCCTATGCATTTAGAGAACTCTCAGTCACCAAAGTCACAACTCTTATCCAATCCCTCAAACCATCCACATTCAAAGGGGACATCTGTCCACCTAGCATCATCAAAGAAAGCACTGACTCCTTGGCCCCACTCATCACGGCATTCATTAACGCCTCCTTCACATCAGGGACTGCCCGATCCAGTCTAAAAGTAGCTTGGGTCTGCCCACTCCTTAAAAAATCTTCCCTCGATCCCTCGTCCCCAACAACTACTGAACCATCACCACCGTCCCCTTCCTGCTAAAAATCCTTGATAAAGTCGCCCACAATCGTATCCAGCACTTCCTTGAGACCAACTCCATCCTTGGCAAAAGACAATTGGATTTCACAAAGGCCACAGCACTGAAACTGCTCTCCTAGACCTAAAAAACCAAATCACTAAAATAAAGGATAAAGGGAAACCAGCCCTCATACTAGTACTAGACCTCTCAGCAGCGTTTGACCTCGTCAATCACAAAACTCTCACCACTCACCTCACAAATGCAGCCCACTTCTCTAAAGTAGCCACCTCATGGATAACCTCATTTCTTGACGGCAGAGGCATGAAAGTCTTCTCAGACATTGCTAATGCCACCCCCACAACCATCCACTTTGGCGCCCCCAGGGATCCTTCACCGTCCCCACCCTCTATAACCTGTTCACCAAGCCCCTCGTCGACAGACTTGACTCCCTCGGCATAGGTTACAGGAACTATGTCGACGACACACAAGTCCTCCTCCCCCTCTCTGACGCATACGACCAGGACTCAGCAGCACTCGCACAAATATACGCCACCATCCAAGCTTGGATGGCAGCCAACAGACTCCACCTCAACAGAGGAAAGCACTGAAATCATTATCCTTGTCCCAAAATAAACACTAAATAAACTAGACCAAAAATACAGCAACTTCCTCATTGACAACGCCATTATCACAGCATCTTCATCAGTCAAAACCCTTGGAGTCTACCTTCACACCACTCTATCCATGAATAGACAGGTTAGCTCCATCGCCTCTGCTTCCACCCACACCACTAAACACATAACGGCCATTAGACCATTTCTCTCTAGCCAAAACTGCCTCTCTGTTGCCTGAGCCATCATTGATGCTAAGCTAGAATATTGTAACTCCCTCCTTGCAGGCACCTCAGCAAAGAATATAAACCGGCTACAAACTATCCAGAACAACGCGCTCAGAACAGCACTAAACATTCCCAAAAAAGACCATATCACATAAGCAAGAAGAGGCGCCCACTGGCTCCCGGTTAAGGAGAGAATTACCTTCAAGACCCTCACCTTAGCACACAAATGTCTCAACCTCCATGCCCCCCCTTACTTATCCAAAACCATCAACAGGGAAACCTCTTCACGACCCTAAAGAACACACCACGCAAACAAACTGGTCCTTCGCCCATCAAGAGAACCAAAGCAGGTGGCCTGGGCTTCCTCCACATAGCTCCCAAACTGTGGAACCCAACACTGTTCGAGCAGAAACCTCTCTCACCACCTTCTGCAAAAACCTCAAAACCACTCCATCCCACTCCCTGCTGCCACCATTCTCACCCTGGACCACAACATTGTAACTAAGTATGTATAACAAGCCAGACTGTATTTACCCATGTATGCATCTGCTCATCGCTGTAACTGTTATACCCATTGTAACCAGTCATGCTTACTGTAAGAGCGCCACGATGCCTAAGGGCTGATGAGCGCTATACAAATGTTAATAAATAAATAAATAAATAAATAAATAAATAAGCTTATCATGAGGCCCAGACTCTGGAATGCAAGACCCTTCAGAATACTGGCCCCAAATACCCCAAAGAAAACGTTAGCTTTACTCCCCTACCTTTACCTGTTCTCATATCCTCTCAGGATGCTTCTATTGAGCATCAGAGTCAGACGATCCCGAGTGATGAGAAGGTCCTTCCAGGCGCTAGCTGCCAAGTACTGGAAGTAATTCCCACAGGATCTTCAAATGGCAAGCAATATTCTGGACTTTACAAAAAGATTGCAAACCTTCCTGTTTGTGTAATTCCTCCTAACTGTATTTTCCTCTGCTTGCAGGCGATCGAATAGCATTGCAGGCGATCGAATAGCGCTTAGATGCTTTGGTCGTAGGGGCTTTATAAATAACGATAGCAATAGCAATCCCACCATAGTGACTCACATGGTACGAGGACATGCAATGCTGGAGAAGGCCAGATTGAAAAATACACTGTGAGAAAGTGGTGGAGTGGGACTCTCAGAAGTACCGCTCCAAATACAGAGGGCGTGTGGACATCAATAGCCTTTTAAGGAAATACATAGCTGGAGGGCAAGGTTTAAAATACTGCTACCACTATTACGTAGAAGGTGAAAAAACACCTTCGGCTAGTGTACACTCGCGCACGCGGAGGAAGGAACTGTGATGAATAACGTCATGCTAAAATTGGTCAACATCCTGAAATTCAAAACACCCAAAGTCGCAAATAATGTATCACACTGGACGAGGAGATACATATGTATAGTCCTAGCAGTCAAATAGACTGCCAAATGACCACTACCAAGGCATTTGCCATGGACCCTGCCGTTCTCGCATGCTTGTCCTGGCTCCAAGCCATCTGGGCCGTTCCCGGAGTCACTTTGGCAGGCCTACTCCATACAAAGACCAAAATGTAGGTAACTCATGACTCATGAAGAAAGACTTGTTTAACATGAAATTCCCGACACATTGCTGGAACCTGCTAACTGGCATACCTATTACCATATTAAAATACACTTATCCTGTCCTACAACAAAAACCGCAGCAAACCTAGGGCCTCCAGATGCACGAGCATTTCACATCCCACGAAGGGTTCTCAATGATAATAATAGGAGCGCAGCTACTCCTGGGTCTCCAACATCTACTGTTGGCAATGCAGTGGCAGTGGATATGCCAGGTGTTGTCATTCTGCCTCAACTCGTGACCATCAAGCCACCGTGATCAAGGTGGGCATGTGGGCATCTGAGACAAGTAAAGAAACCTTCCAACAAGTATACCCTCAGAAGTGGGAAGAAGGATTCATGCTAAACTAGCAAGGGAAATTCAGGTGTAAAAAGAAACCGTGCCACAATGTATGATGCCCTACAGAGAAATGTATGTGGGGTTGCGTTTGGTTCTGGTAAAGCTTGTGATTGGGTGGAATCGAGCTATGCATATTTTATTTTCGAAAGAGTCGGCATATGTGCCCAGTTTGTCCACAATTTAAGACCTCTCTGGGTAACCTCACTGAACAACCACATTGTACTTGAGGCCTCTTGGGTGACTTCGAAATTGGCAGCAGATACAATTTGGCTTCTCCCTTTTTCTTACCATCCTTGCACTCGAGGCCCTAGACACAAGCAGCCACCATAAAAAAGACGTGTGTGTGGGTTACAGTGATCATCAGGTGAATTTAAATGAACGGGTTATGAAGCAGGCAAAGTGGATAACTTATGCAACATCAATGATTTGGTGGAAACACTGATGGAAAACAAACATATTTTTTAAACCATGTGCATACGTAGAATTCGTTGAAACAGGAGTGAACTGCTACCATGAAAGGGGCACCCTCAGAGTACGAAGTGCAAGCCATCAAATTAATTGGATTCCAAATGTCCTAAAATAGTTGGGGATTACACTCACTGGGCTAGATGAGAATAACCTAGAACATATTAGCCCTGATAATTTGAAGCCATTCTACGTGGGAATATATTAAGCCACTTGAAACGAGATGTATACATCAAAAGCAAATCAGCACATATTTTAAATTCTAAATATATTCGTCTTGTATGCGAAGGGGTATTTTTTATTACATATAGTTCACTTTTCGAATGTAATCCGAGCAAACACGATCTTCGGGAAGCAACACAACGGTGTACATTGATACATGGCTTTCCTCCAGGTCATTATCCTTCTCAATATTTACAGCATCCTCTCAGCATGTAATTTTTCAATGAGCACTCCGCAGACTCGCTATAACCTCTGTTGTAGCTCATTGTCGGTAAAAACAGCCTTTTCTTTAGCTGCACTAGTTCGTCATAGTTAATTCTACCACATACGTATGGAAGGCACTGTACTGCCGCTCCAATTGCACAATAAAAAAAATATTGCCAACATTTTACAGCAACTGCCTCATTACAACTCTGGCGGTAGCACTGCCGCCGGAGTTACAGTTTTTCCGTCACCCGTGAATGGCCAAAAACTGAGTCATGCCGAGTTAGGCGGACCCGGTACTTGCCCATTTTCTGTTGCCAGAATCACGGGCCTCCTCATCCCTATTCTGCCCAATAGGGCTGAATGGTGGTGGGGACGTAGTATGCACCGGCACATTCAGAGTTGTGCCGGTGCATCCGATGTGCTGTGCTCGCGGGTGGCTGTCAGCCCGCCAGGAAAAACCTGGCGGGCTGACAGGCACCTGCGACCACAACACGCAGTATGGCGGTCCGGGAACTGCGGTACCTGCATGCTTACCGGTACCATAGTTCCCGGACCGCCAGGGTCGTAATGAGGGTCTTTTATAAAGCTGGGACCCTAGCATTATTTTAACTGAATTCATGCAGTACTACATTCATCAAGTGTTCCAGTTTTAGAAAATAACTACAGTAACCTAACCTTCAATTGCCATGCAGCTAACCAGCAAATAGCCCGACTTTCCTATCATCTTACACATATTCCATGAAGCGCACTTTGCCATTGCATTGGTGCAACACATGGGGCTGATAAAAAAAAAAAAAAGACTTGCTCTAGAGCAAATTATTAGGGTCGTTCTCATACCTTATTCATAAAGCCAAGAACTGGAGCAAATCTGCAGATGCTGACAAGTAGTCTATGGGCATTAGGTTAGGAAGAACAGAGACATGGGGAGGTAGTGAGGCAGTACATATGCCTGGTTGAAGGCGCATGCTCTCAAACTTCCTGGTTCGAGTGACAGAAAATGCAGAAGTAGATGGGAGGGTCAGAGGTGCAGTTTGTTGTAGAGATTTGTTCTTTTGTCAATTTTTAGTGCTTCTTATTAGAAGTACTTTCTTGCACTATATCTCAATTCCACTAGCTCTAACAAGCCCTGAAATATTTTTGTTTCTATACCAGGTGTAAAAAAAGAATCTTAGAAGACTCAAATTCTCTTGAACAGTGATGGCAAACAACATAGTCTTATGTCCAGAAAAGCCCATCCTTCCTTTAGTTTAGGCCTTACCAGCCTATGCCGTGGTATCCATGCTGCTTTGAATTGCCAAATTAAGAGAGGAATTAATAATTGTACCTTAGGAAAATAGGAATCCTGGATAATAAGTATCAAGAGCTGAAATAACAATAGCAACTTTGATTTAAAAAAAATGGTACTACATTCTTTCATAGTCAGGAATTCAAAGCCTGCAGTTTAAACGTGTTTGCCAGTTCATGGAATTGTTGCGGGGGGTGTGGGAAAGGGCAGATAAGTGGTTGGAGGGGTTGGGTGTAGGTA
Source organism: Ambystoma mexicanum (assembly GCF_040938575.1). NCBI lineage: Eukaryota > Metazoa > Chordata > Amphibia > Caudata > Ambystomatidae > Ambystoma > Ambystoma mexicanum. The sequence continues at coordinate 721,732,888 of NC_090934.1, forward strand.
AAAATAGGTGCAGAAGGGGGGAATTGAGTGGCGAACCCCCCCCCCAAAATAAAATTGATGAACTGTTAAACATGTTTAAATTGCAGGCCTTGAAATGCCTGACGATGAAATGACACAGAACGCAAAAAACAATGAATTTCCCAAACTAATTGCACCGATAAAGTTCAAGTGAAATCTGTCCAATTGTATAAAGTTTGAAACTATTTTATATAATACTTTTCAAACAGGTCCTCATATTCTGCAGTAATTCCTGCCGCCAGATATTGTCAATTTCACCCGACCCTTCGCCCTATGCACATTCCATATATATATATATATATATATATATATATATATATAAAATGCTTAAGTATTTTTCGGAACTAAGTTGGTGCAATTTATCAGTGTTAGGTTGCCCTCAGCTGTCCACTATCGCAAACATTCAGAATAATTTCAAGTTACTTCTTTCCAACCCCACTTCATTTCACACAGGGCACAGCAGTTCCATTGTCAATGAAAAGGACATTGCCAGCTCAAAGTTTCAGTACCTAAAGAGTGAAACCCTGTTGGACGAATGCCTCCTCATGAGCTAAAACTGAAAGTAGGTGCTGTAATTTATGCACTGTAATTATACTACTATGCAATCTTATGACATCACAGGAACTCTGTAATGGACACTCTGCAATGGAACAAGGTTGACAATCTGAAAGTAGGTGCTGTAATTATGCACTATAATTATGCTACTCCACAATCTTATGTCATCACAGGGATTCTGCAATGGACACTCTGCAATGGAACAAGGTTGACAATTATGTGTCTACCAATACACATCATAGAGGCCCACGTAACTGATGGATTAAGTTTAGCTACTGTTCTTACACCGCACATATCTCTCATTGCATCTGATCCAAATATGCCTTTTAAATGCAAAAGACAACACTTTCCTATACGTTTAGCCTTTTCAATGACCATTGATAGTCACATGGGCAGACTTTTGAAAGAATCTGCCTATACCTTCCGAAACCTGTATTCAGTCACGGGCAACTATATGTTACTCTCTCAAGAGTTTGATCATTTGTCTCATTAAGTGTCGTATCTGAGAATACCAAGATTGTAAATCGTGTTTACATTGAAATATATGAGTGAATAAACAAATAAATGTGCAATGATATTTAATTAATAACCTTTAAGATATGCTAGAATGGCGTATGTTACGCCGGGTAAGGCTAGTATTCATATATTTCCCTTATTAATTATGCATCGTATAAGGATAGTGAATCCTTCAATTTTTGTCTAGCCTTCGTACAGTCACACTGACAATCCTGGGTAAAAATAACCACATCATCTCCATATAATGTGACATTTTCCTGTAAATTAGGATAGTTGAATAATTTGATCTGTTCTTCAGAAATCCTTTGTGCTAATGTCAAACAATATTGAAAACATGGCACATCCTTTCCCAGGGCCCCTTATAATTTCTATACATTGTGTCAGCTTGTTGTTAACCAGAATTGCTGCTATTTGGGTGCCATGCAATGCCTGTACAGCATTAATGTATCCCCTAGCACCACCAACCCAACACTCAACTTTTCTCCTCACATGTCTGACGTCTCTAAGAAGTCAAACTACCAACTGCAACTCCTCTGAGGTATTCTTCCTTTCCTCTCCTTCCCACAGAGGCTGACTGTCTCCAGAGCTCTGGTTCTCTCTAGGCTAGACTACTGCAACAGTCTCTTTCTATATCTGCCTGCTTCTACTCTCCACCCTCTGCAACTCATCCAGAACAGGACTGCGAGACTTGTCTTTGGCCTCAAGCCCAGGGATCGTATCTCTCCAGCACTGAAATCTCTGCATTGGCTCCCAGTGGCTGCGAGGATTAAGTTGAAGACCCTCTGCATTGTTCATAAAGCCTTCGGGGGCCTAGGGCCTCAATACCTGCCCTGGGGATACAGCCCTGGGGATCGCCAAATGTAGAGAGAGAGGTGGCAGAGAGAAAGGGACCAATTTGGAACTGGGAGCAGCAGTCCAAGAGGAAGGAGTTCAGCCAGTTCAGGGCCTGATCCGTGATGCCGAGGTTCTCAAAGATTTAATCTATCAGGATGGTGTGGTTGACCATGTCGAAAGCAGAGGAAAGATCAAGTGGATGAGGACAGAAGGAATGCTGGAATCAAGGTTAGAGAGAAGATCTTCACGGGTGTTCACGAAAGCAGTTTCCATGCCTCTGGCAGCTGTGATGCCAGACTGTTGGTCATGGGGACAACTGACAGATTCAGTGTGGAGAGTAAACTGGGAGATGGCCAGTTTTCCAAGAGTTTGCCCAGGAAAGAGGTGATGGAGAATGGGCGGTAGTTCTCCGGGCAGGTAGGATCGGCAGATGGCTTCTTGAGGAGGGGGTGCACAAGGGATTGATTAAAAAGAGAGGGGAAAGTTCCAGTGGTGAAAGAGTGATTACAGAAATCGGCCTTGATGATTCTGGAGGAGCAGAGGAGCACCTGTTTGGATGACACTTTCATAGATCCAACTTGTCTAGAAACTTTGTTAGGTGTTGTCGAAGAGAAAGAGGGGATGGAGGAGGAGAGGGGAAGAAGACCAAAGGGGGGCCGAGAGAGGTAGAGAAGAGTAAGAGAAAGAGGAGCAAGGTGGAGGCGAGGGAGAGATGGCAAAGAGGAAGAGGGAGACTCCATGTCTCCCCCATGCCCCACTAATTCCTGGCCCTCTCCATTCTGTACTTCCAGTCCATGTATCTTCAGATATTCCTCTCTATCCTCTTTCTTCCTCTTGGTTTCTGGTTGTGTTACCTCCTCCTTCTCCTCCTTAGTTATATCACACTCTCACTTTCACATTTGCTCCTTTCCATTCTGCTTATGTTCTCTGCCTCTGCCATAACTCCACTCACCTTCCTTCTCCTCACCACCTGTTTACTGCACTGACATAGTCAAAAGTGCAGTCTTGCACCCTCCTGCACGTCTGCACTCTACCGTCTAGCTCCCATATCCTCCTGCTGCTTCTCTGCACAATTTCATGGTCCGGTTGGCACTGGACCTTGAAATTGTGCCATCAGTATCATTTTGAAATTATCTGGTACATGTTTCCCAGTCATCCTGACTGGAACTGCTGGACTCTATGCTGCACATGAAAGTGATGCCACAAGCGTGTTTTTCTCCGATCTGTAGGCTTTATTTTTGCAGATTGAGGGTTCCAGGAGTCCAATTTCCAATTCCTCAGATCTCTTTTTCAAATTTCATTACCACTAGTCAGGCACATCATGGTCTTTGGGTGCTGAGTGACCCTCTGCAAAAGAGTATGGGGATAGAATGGGTGAACTTGGGATCACCTTTATACTGTTTCTGGGATCAGCATCACAAAGTGAGTAGCGGTGCGCAGCCCCCAGCTTCAACTTACTCTCATCCCCTGGCACCCGTATGTGGATTTGTTACAATACATTAATAATGATAATTTAGTTGTTCTTCCTGCAGGGAAGAAGTGCTAATGGGCCATGAACAAATAGGGTTGGCCCATTAGAAACGTTCACCAAAGTCCACAAGAGTGTAGTACAAAAGACTGCTCATACACATTGCTGGGAATACAGGGAATAACACCTGAAGGCTGTTGCGTTTGGGCAAAAATGTAGGCTCTTGGAAGGCAATGTTATTTCAACTTAGGAAGTTTTACACATGTGATATGTATCATCTTCACCTGACTGTACCTAAAGTCTACGGGCAGGGCTATGATGCCTAATACCTGTAAGCCAACACAGTTGCAGACCTTTGTGCTGTTGCAACTTTAAGCGTCTCTTGTGCTAGATGGAATTACAAATAAGGATCACAGACCAAATAACTCAAAAAATATGGCAAAACATTACTTTTTTAACATAGGGAGACCTAACAAACATCTGACTCATGCATGCACACTCGCAAGTAACCTTGATTATGCAAAGATCTCATACCCCAATGTGCGTCATCGATGATGTCATACTACGTGGCAAAATACAAAACCTATCAAGGGCAGGGATTGGTTAAGGGAACATATCTACTTATACAACATAAAAGGATTACTGCATCATTGGTTATCCCTTATCTGTAGGGCACGCCTTGAACTACCTCTTAATACATACAGTACTGATTATAATGGGCAGACTTTCAATGGATTGGTCTGTGCAACATTGTATGTTAGGTTGTCCCTCAAACCCACTGATTGGTTGGCATGATATCCCAACCTTGGACTTTCAACTCTTTAGCAGCACGTCAGTGAAACAAAACGTAGGTGTTTGAATCCCGTTAGACTACTCCACGTTTTTCCAATTAGTCCATCATCTCTCATTGGTAGGACATAATCTAAAGTCTACCTTTTGTAGTTGACCTTGTTGACTGCCCACTGGCCTGGAACATTCAAAAGAGTGTAAGCACACCACTATCTTCAGCTGAGACTTAATGAACAGCCCTTGTTCTCTTCTTTGAAATCACGTGTTAGCAGACCACAAATTTTTCCATTTTGACCTTCTATTTTCTACTATTTCATTTAATTATGCCGAGTGCACTTGCTCCTTTTGGCCTCTAGAGACTTGCTCACACTATCACATATGAACTTTGTACACTTTTAATTGACCAACAATTGGCTCTTGCAGATGTTTTCTTCTTCAATCTATGAGGAATGTCCCACATTCAGAACTTAACCATGTAACTCCCTTTGTGCTCTGTGCTTATTCCGTAAAATAGCATCCTTTATTCTGGGCCAACCTTGACTCATCGTCGGTCCTCCACATAGAGCTGTTCTCCTGCGTCTCCTGATTCTACAGCCTCTGTCTGTCTCTGGGGTAGCTTGGTTAAATCAGACATGAGTCAGCGTCCATTTTCCTATCATGGCCATCCTAGGCAAGTTATATATATCTTTATGATATGATATGATATGGCATTTGTAACGCGCCTATACACAAGTGTTTCAAGGCGTGACGAGGCAGGGAGGGGGGACAAAGAGAAGACAGACAACAATCTTACTAGGCCAGGTGTCATTCAGATTGCGCAAGTGCATGGGCAGAGGGGAAGGGAAAGTGCAACGGGAAAGGGAGAGGGGAAAGTGCAGTACAGGAGTAATAGAATAACAGGATAAATAATAAGGGCCAGCTGGTGGCAAGTGCAGGGTAAGTGCAGACAAGTGCTGGGAAGGGGGGCTGTAGGGATACAGAGACAGTCGCGAAGTGCAGGGGTTACCAAGGGAGGCAGTGCAAGGGGAGAGTGGCTGTGTCAGGGGCCGAGATCGGTGAGAGTGGCCCAGTTGCAGATTCAGTGCAGTTTCAGTCAGGAATTTAGCAGGGGAGAGGGGAGAGAAAGCTGAAGCAAAGTGGAAGGTTTTGAGGTGCTTCCGGAACAGGAGATGGTTCTCCTCAAGTTTCAGGGAGGCAGGAAGGCTGTTCCAGAGGGAGGCCCCTGCCGCGGAGAGGGATCTACTCCCAACTCGTTGCTTGGAGAAGCGGCTGACCCTGAGGGAGTTGGAGGCGGATGAGCGAAGTTCTCGAGAAGAAAGATATTTAGGAAGAGAGAGTTGAAGGTATTTTGGCCCCAGGCCCCAGAAGGCCTTGTGGACAATGCAGAGGCTTTGTAGAAAGACTCTATATGTTTCCTTTCTACCTTGCGTAACTGCGTATATATTTACAGTTATTGATCAATAAGTAACTTCATCTTCTTTGTAATCATGATTACTTTAGCTTTTAGATACATGTTTCTCTTAGTGCTTCAGTTACGTTGTTACTCTTAAGTATTTTCATATTGTTTCAACATAGGTTCAAATATCTTCTTTATGACATCACTTCATGTTCATCAAACTTCATAGTGGCCAATGGTGCGTGCTGGCATTCTTCTATGAGGAATCCTTCCACTTCCTCATTGTAAGGGTACATTCTGTATGGTAGTCTGAGTGCATAGCGTCTCTCATACACTGAATGCGGTATAGGAACAACAGAGGGGGTCCCATTTACTGCTCTTCTCGGACTATTCCAGTATGCTGGTGGTGAGGGGGCGGGAGCTAGTGGGAAAGTGGCTGCCTGCTCATCCTCACCTTTCTTACAGCAGAGGACCTGAAAGACATTTAAAAATGTTATTAATTTTGTTTGAAATTGTAATTGAGATCGGGGGCCTTGAATGGGATCCTTTTCTAGTACCTTTTACGTCATGTAGAGAAGGTGTTAGTGTTAGTTGGATTCCGGTGACACTGAAGCTGTTTATTTTCCATCTTTTGATAGTGGTCAATTATAACTCTGCAGTTCACTGAAAGAGGATGTTTAATGTCTCAAACTACAACAGGGCTATATACGTTTGTCTTTCGAATAACTTGAGAAAAGGTCTTTGAGTGGAAACTAAAATAGTAAAGCATGTATTTAATGTGAGAATAGCAGAGGCTAAAAGAGAAAAGATAGGCAGTTTGAGATGCCTGTTGAAGGTTACATTGAATACGCTCGCAAAGCTTTCCTTCGGGCATGGAAAAATTAGACAGAAGTAGAGAAATACCAGAATAGGGGTGCGGGACAAGAGAAGGATTATTTGAGCGGCATCTTTATGTGGATGAATTGTGGTTTGAGGCAGTTGGTCCATTTCCTGCATGAGGAGCCTTGTGCCACTGGATATGTGAAGCTTAGCCTCTGCATATGCTGGTGTGCTACTTGTTACGGCTTTGTAGATGATACATGCAACCTTGAACAGTAACCAGGTCTGGAGAGGAAACCCATGTAGTATGCAGAGGAAGGAGTGATTCAGTCAAATTTGAATGCACCTGTAGTAAGATTTGCTGAAGCGTGGTGGACTGATTTTAGGGGAGCCAAGTGAGCAGCTGGGACCCCCATCAGGAGGGCATTTCCCCCATCCTGGTGCGAGACCATAAGGACCTAAACTACAGTCTGGAAGTCCTGAGGCTGGATGAAGGGTTTGATTTGGCATGGATGGAGAATTGGAGCTAGGCCATTTGAGCCTTCTTGGCTATGTGTTTCTGGAAAGACATGCTTTTGTCAAAAGTGAAGCTTAAGGATTTTGTTGAATATTAGAGTTGTGGTTAAAATCCTCATAGGTGCATGTAATTGAGCCATTGTTAGACAAGCTGTTCTTTAGCGTGGGGACAGATGAGGATGAAATTAAGTTTTGGA